>NW_003315878.1:0-2598163 GCF_000151355.1 Fusarium vanettenii 77-13-4 | reverse complement strand
AAAATAGAATATTTAATTAAATAAAAAGATTACCTTAAATCTAAGAATACTTAGGAACCCTTAAAATATCTTATAAACTCGTAATACTTATTAAAAGAATTTTATTAAGTAAAAAAAGATTAAATATAATATTCTAATTAATAATATTTAATGCCCTTATAACCTATATATTAGTTATTATATTTACCTCTAGTTAATTAGATAATTTTAATTCTTTTATAGATAATAACCCCTTATTTAATATTTTTATACCTTACTCTTAAAAAAAGTATTTTTAATAATAAAGATATATTAGATAAAAAAGATATTTATTTAATTATTATTATAAAATAATTAGCTTTTCTTTAGTTTTCTCTTTTTTTAATTTAAGGCGATATTTCTTTATAATAAATCGGTCTAACGTACTTAATAAGTAAGTATCTTATATAAGCAAGTGTCTCAAAAATCCCTTAACTTTTATTATTACTATTTAATTAATTAATTCCTAATTACCTAATATATTATAGTCTAATTATAAAGCTAGAATACTTTTTATTCTTTATGCCCTTTAAAATAACCTAAGTTTAAGTCTTTAGCGCGCTATAAGTATATATATAATCTCTTAGAAGACCCTTAGTTGCCGGCAAAAGGGCATCTAATCTTAATATAATATTATCTAGAAATTATATTAGTTATCTAATCTAGAGGAGTAAATCTTTATTTATTTTATTCTTAACCTAGATTTACGAGGATTTCCCCTATAGCTATATAATATAAAAGAAATAACTAATTAATTACTTATTAACTATAATACGCTATTAATTAATATATATTAGGCTTATAACTTTATTAAGTAATACCTAAACCTTAAGATATATTTCTTTTATAAATATAACTACTAGAGAGTTAAGTATAAAAATTTAATTATTATCTGCAATTAATTTCGGCTTATAGCGAATATAATTATAAAATATATTATCTAATTAGATAATATCTATAACTTTAATAAGATTAGCTTTCTTATAGGCATAATTATAAGTAGAATAGTTATTATAGGTTTAAAAAGGTATTTAAAGCTAAAATTAATATAGCTTAAAAACTAGGAATAGATTATAGTTATTTAGGCGATTAATACGAAAGGCTAGGCGATCTAGCTATTTATTATTAATATAGGCTAATATTACCTCGCTAATTAGTACCGAGAAAATAACCTCCCGGGCGATTAAGCTATTATAATAACCTAAAATAGCTAGATTAATAATAAAATTAATCTTAAGTAGCTTAAGTATTTTAATTAATATATAATTAATCGATTAATTAGTTCTTATTATCTCTTAATCCTTAATAACTATAAAAGTTATTATTTTATTAAATTTAAGAGATATTATAAGGAAAAGAAGATTATCTAGCTTTATATATTACCTTATTTATCTTATTTATTTTAGCCCCTTAATATTAAGTACTTTAATATACTAAAAAAGGCTTATAATTAAGAAATAAAGTATTTAATTAGATATTTTATTACCTATATTTTAAAGATAGAGTTTTTTTTAGCCTTTTATATTATATATAAGGCTATTATAATAAAAAGAAATATTAAGGGTATATTTAAAGGAGCTAAGCTTATTCCTCTAGACCTAGAAAATATAATCTTAAAGCTTAATATATAGCTATAGACTTTAATACCTATTAAGGAGGGAATTAAATCTTTTACCCCTTAGGTCTTAAGGACCCCAAAGATTATCCTTAAGGCTAGATCTTAGTCTAAATACCTCGAAAGATAAATTAAAAGGTATTAAAGTAGCTCCCTAGAGTTAATCCTTAAAGCTCTATAATCCCTTATAAAAAAATAAAGGCTATTATATATAAGGTTACCTTATTAATAATAGAGGTTAAAGACCTTTAAAAAGCAAATAAGATACTAAGTTAGCGCTAAAGGGTAAAAAGGACTAAACTATAGAAGAGAGGGGTTATAATAATAGAGGAAGGAAGGTAAGTAATTAATTAAATAGATATTAATATATAGGTAGTGGCTAAATCGTCGAGGAGTAGTGGTTAAGGAAGGTTAATTAGACCGGGTATTTAGCGCTATAGTATCTATAATAAGCCTAGATATAATATAAGGACCTATTAGGTAGTAATTAAGATATCTAGGGAAGAATATAATAAGTAGCTTTAATTAATTAAATAATTTATAGTATTTTTATTATAATTTTTATTTTAAGGGTTAGGATTTTTAAGATACTTGCTTATATAAGATACTTACTTATTAAGTATATTAGTCTTAAGGATAAAAGTTAATAGAGGAGGGAAGATTATATTATAGCCTAATATAATCCCTATTATATACCTAAAAAATTTCCTTATAAAATACCTTCTAATCTTAGCTAATTAGAGATAGTCTTATGCCTTAAAAATAAGTCTTATGCTATAAGATATATTCTTATGCTATAATACTCTCTTAGTAACCATAAGATATTTATATATATATATAATACTTATTATACCTTAGATAGATACTTAGCCCTTAAGCTATTAATAAACTTTAATTACTTTTAAGATTTTCTTAATTTATTACTAAGATATAATTCCCCCTATTATATAGTAATACCGAGACTCTCTGCTAATAATAAACCTAGCACGCCTGGTTTATTCCCTTGGAAAATACCAGATGTCATATTAACGGGGCGTTTTGACGGCGTTGAAGCTTTTAGGTTTCTAACTAAATGAATGACTGAAGCTAGTTTTATCCTTCCTTAGGTATAGTCGTATTCGTCAGCCGTAGCGAGATGTTCCTCACGATCTGTTTCATCCACGTTTGATCCCGTGGGTCTCACAGCCCTTGGCGATGCTATCTAATTAGATAGCGTCCCACGTTGTTCTAACCTCATGCCTCTCTCTTGAATAGACGCCATCCTCCGCTTTCACAATCACATCAGTTGTCTTCCTAATACCCTTATCCACGTCGCCGAGTTCCACAAACTCCGTCGTCGAATCGCCGCCCGAGACAATAACTCTGGCACTCGCACCGTCGCTCTCAGGATCGATAGCGCTATGCTGCTTGATGTATCCACCTGCGCCAGGCCGAGTACCTGTTCCAGTGCCTCGAGTAGTCGGCTTGTTGGTGCTGTCGAGATGACTTCGGAGGCCGAGCTTGTAGGAAACGAGGCGGAGTAGAGGCTGAAGTGCAGGGAAACTGCCGCACCAGAGGCCAACATGCGCTTCAAGAACAACCCATAGGGCGACCCGAGCCATTTTGTAAGTTCTATGGTCATTGGTTAGCAGTGAAATGGCAGGAGGTCTGAAAAGGCAACCAACGTATCGACGCTAAAGTCGGTGGTGACCATAAAGCCAAGTCGAAGAATTCCCGTGATGATAGCGAAGAGACCAACGCAGAATACGAGGATGACTTTGACGACTTTGGAACCAAACGCCATTTTGTTTCGGATCACCCAGATGGGTAGGCCGAACAGAGCGGCGTCAATAAAAATCCCAATAATGGCGTGCGCCCACATCAAATGAGCCTCCCTTTCTTGACTGATGCAGTTTCTATCAGGTTTTAATGCGTCGAAAAGGTCACTGAGACAAGGTCAGAAAATAAACTTGGATGGGTTGATGAGAAGATGTTGACGTACCCTATGGGTTTGCACTCGGTGAGAAAGAACAACACTGCTGCCAGAGTAATTACAACAATCATCACGCCAATAACCCATACGTATCGCATAAAATTTCCTAACCAGAATGTCAGCTACTGCTCCGAGTGAGTGCGACGCGCCACTGACGATCTCTACTGAGGCGAGGGAGGAAAGCCAGGATTGAAAGCCGAATGAAACCGCACGCCAGGAAGAATATTATTTGGTCAACTGGCAATAGCTTGGGCGGTCTTGGAGTTAGCATTGAACGAAGAATGGGTCCGTCGTAACCTTTCTGCGTACCGCAAAGAAAGCCTTTAGCTGTTCTGGGGAGAGTGTGCTCATCGGAGATCCAGAGCCATTTCCCACTTGGGTGATCTCCAGGGAAGATAAAGTGACAGCAAGGCCCTAATGTCCAAAGAATTGTCAGCCAAGACAAAATGGAAAGAAGTTATCGAAGACCCCCTTACATAGCCAAATACCGCTAAGATGTCGTCAATCCCAAAAGCATCGGTCATTAAGCCGCGGGCGTATAACCGTGTTATCATAACAATGGATGAGAGGACGATAAGGGATACATTCAGGTTGAAAATGAGAGGGCCCTCAGATTTAGCCCCTGCGTCCAGTCCGGCCGCCATCTTTTCGTGTTGGTGTGATCGAGAATGAGATGTAGCAACACCCTGGTGGGCTTATGTGTCAATAGGGGTTTTCGGTATTTCGCACTCAGCGATGTTCGCTTTTTGCCCGTGAGGAACGAATGATTGCACGGCCAGCAATAGCAAGGGATCTGCAAAAGGCGGGGGGGATGCATGCCTATTATGGACACGCGGAACAGCGCTCCCTGCTGCAAGATGTCACCCTGTCTGCAGCCACCTTCTAAATACGACGACTTTCTCTGGTTAGCAGCCGCAGGGGAATTGTGTGTAGACGGGCAGGCGGCCGCCGCTATATCACAGCCCACCGTGGAATAAACCCTCAACCAAGACACAGGGGGTAGCTAGGTCGGAACAGCGGAACTTCCAGGCGGCTCCCTGCGAGGCGCAACAGATAGCGTCCGACTTGGGCTTGTTAGCGAAAGTTAAAGGCCAGAACCGTTGAATGACGGTGCCCTGATGGAAAGGAGGCAATGGCTTGAGGCTTGAGTTTGCGTAATTAGCCATTGATGATTTTTAGACAGGTGTGCCGGGGAAACCGATGGCATGGTTTGCACAATGCAGCGTTCTGACTCGCATCCTCCTTAGATCGTATGTGACGAAAACATAGCCACTGTGGTTGTAGAATGGGCTTCCTGGGGCCTGGCTAGTTGGTTGATTAGAAATCGTTACGGCGTCTGCTCTTACCAGATATCGAGCTCAAGTGAGCTAATATTGAAGCAAGCGGATGGTATCGTGCGCCTGAGGCATGGATTGAATATTCTAAACGGATCAAGCAAGAGACATGAGGTTAATATCGAGCTTTGACTGCAAAGATGCATCATCGAATGTGGCATCCCTGAGGATCAGCACTGGGATCCAAATGTCGCGATCGTCCCCTGGTTACGCCAGAGCTTGCTTTGCTTTGGCGTTTCCCCCTAACAGTTCGTCAGCAAAAGTCAAAAGTGGCGTCCATTGCAGAGCGCACGTTCAGCTTTTGGATAAAGCGCGAATTAGTGGACGCCATGTCAGTTGTCGAGTCAGAGCGGCGCCGAAGATAAGTATCCAGGTCGCAGTAAGCCGCCCAGCCAGCTGGTATGAATGTCAATTTGACAGGGATCTGCATCCTCGCCTCATCTCATGTCGGGGTTTGTGGCTTGAGCGAGGCTTGGGCTGACCGTCGCCCCGTATCCGTAGCGGGGCGGATCTCCACCGGTTTCTCCACCGGCTCGCTGATCCGCGGATCAAGAAGCCGCGGCTATTGCTGGGGATGCCACTGAAAACGCTAGCGGGCGCAGATATGATTTGCCAGACTGTCCTGGCTGGTTTGATCGACAACCCGCCGAGTCAGACGCTCGATGAATGACTTCTCATCACGCCTTAAAGCCATTGAAATTGCGAGCTGGTTTTGGGTATTATTGCCGTTTTAAACGGAGCGTGCAGGCACAGATTATTCAGCCTATCAAACCTAATAAATATCTATATTAAAAAGTAATTTAACCTCATAGTATACCCAGAGGGTAAATTAAGGCAACCTAGTTAAATAAATATAATTTTATATAAATAAATTATTATACTTAATGCCTTTTAATATAAGAGTTAATATTAAATAAGTTTTATAGATATTTTTATACTTAATACTCTGCCTTAATAAACCTTATCTTATTAAGAATAATAAAAGTAATTAATTTACTTTTTATTCTAATAATAATAAGTTACTATTACTAATAATAATATAATATAAGATAACCCCTCTTATATAAATTACCTAGTATATTTTCTCTCTTAATAATTTTAGCCCTAAAGTAAATTAATATAAAACTATATTTATATACCCCCTTAATATATTAACCCTATTAGGGCTAGATCTTAAAGATATTATAAATTGCCTAAAATAAGCTAGCTTATTAATATTATTAAAGCTAAAAAGACTCCTTATAATCTCGCGACTTTTATTAAACCTCTAGAAGGTTTATTTAATAGCTTTTAGTTGTTTCTTATTTTAATTATAAAGTAATCTTATTAATAATAAATAGGTATTTATTAAATCCTAAGAGTATTATCTCTTTAACCTTACTAATTATATTAAGTATAGCTACCTTTTATATATTTGTAAAAGACTAAAGAATAGAGGCTATATAGTCTTCAAAGACTATAGGGTAAGTAATAGAGATAGGAGGTGAATAGGCAGTGGAATCAGTCTTAACAAATAGCTGATTTGCTAGGTAGCAAATCATTAGCTAATAAAAGTGGGTCACAAGGTAAATAGAGGTATAGGGTAGAAGGCCAGCTTCTTATTGGTGGTCTTGTTGCTTGTATTGGAGATATGTATCAAGAGCTAAGGAAGGAAAACTATTCTAAGGGAAGGCTATTCTTTTATAGCCAATTGCTCGGGGTCTATTAGTCCGATTCGGATAAAGGTTATGCCGTCGGATAGCCCTTTTCCGGAGCTATCTAACCATATAGGGTATGCATGAATCGGATAGGAAATAGCCGAGTTATGGCATAAATAAGATAAAACTTATAGGGTTTTATATTTCAGATATTAGAAATAGGAAAGGAAGTACCCATATAGGAGGGCCGGCTTTAATGGAGTTATCGGTCTTTAGAAAAAGACCTAAGTCCGAGTCACGTGACTTACCCTATATGGCCTAGAAGACCTAGAGGGAAGTTTTATGTAACTCCTTAATATCTTGCTTATCAAAGCAGCTATGGCTTAGGTAAGCACACCATTGGAAAGCGCCAAGAATATACTATAGGGTAGCAGATTATCAGACTTATATTTTATAAGCTGAATTTCCTAGAATTATTTATATAAAAGACCTTTCTTATCAAAGTCTTTAACATAGTCTTATCTCAGTAAGTATTAATTAGCGCTTAATATTAATATATATCGCCTATAGATTAATATAGGTCTTATTAATTATAAAGTCTTAGTAATAATACTACTCTTTAAGTATTAACTTAAGTATAGGTTATATTTATATTAGCTTAGTATTCTTAGTAGCTATATAGAGCTATAGGCCGGCGTACTTAGGGAAGGGAGTAGCCCTTACTTAGATTTCTTCTTAGAGATTAATAAGGTATTAAGACTATAATATAATATAAAAGTACTTATAATACGGTCTTAATAAGTTACTTAGTGCTTCTTGCCTCTTTATACCTATAAATCCCCTTAATTCCTTTTTTATATTTACCTCCTTTTCTTTAATTATTATTTTAGCTATTAATACTTCCTAAGGTATACTTAAGTCTAATAAGGCAATAATATAGGTTTTAGGGATATATTAGAGTATATTATTATTATTAATAATAGCTTATATAGTGAGTAGTATTATTTCCTTATATTAATATATAAATCTTTCCCTTAGGATATAAGTTTATATATAGGGATTAAAGAGCTAATTATAGAATAAGGTAGAGAAAAAGACTTAGATATAAGTATCTATTAGGCTAATAATACGCCAAAGGTAATAATTTAGGATATTATAGAGAGGCTATATTATAGTAATATTATTATCTAGATTACTAAGAGAAAGGATTTTTATATTAAGATAAATATTATTAATATAATTAAAAGCGATATATAATTAAGTATATTATTAAAACCTTAGCTTAGTAACGCTAAGGGATATTAGGAAGCTATAGAGACTATTAATATTATATAATAATAAGATTAAGTTATATTTTAGTCTTTATAATTAATAATAATAGGAGTATATATATAAGTAAAGTAGGTTTAATTTATCTATTATTAAGCCTTTTATTGCTATCTTATAGGCGCTATTATGCTAGGTAAGGTTATTTTTTAAATAAATTACCTAAGGTCTAGAGCATAGTAAATCTTATGTTAGATTAAGGATTAATAGGAGATAAGTCTTATTTATATTGCTATTTAATAGGGTCTTACCTTCTAGCCGTTTTGCGATATTAAGGAGTAAAGAGTAAGTTAATATAGCCCCTTATTCCTTAGTTACCTTTTCTACCTAAATATAATAATTATCTTTATATTACTAAGAAATATATCTTATTATATTATTTTACTCTTAGAATAATAATATAATAGGGTCTATTAATTCTATAGTTCTATTAGTATTATTATTAATAGGAGTCTTAAGTTCTTTATATTTTAGTGCTATATTAGCTTACTTATTAACCGCGGTATTAAATAGTAATAATATACTAAGGTATTATAAAATAACCTTAATCTAATATAATATAGTATTAACCTCTTATAGATTTAGGTTATATATCTTAGATAAGTATAGCTTTTATTATATCTAGTTAAGCTATTTAAATAATAAGGTCTTATCCTCGCCCTAGCCTATAGCTAGATTACTTATAGCTAAGAAATACTAAGTATATTTTATTACTATAAGGCTATAGGTTTATTTATATATTTACTAAGTTATTAATATATTATAGATTAATACCGGTATAAAGCCTTAATAATCTATTATAATATTATAGACCTCTTAAAATACTAAATAATAAGAGTTATTAAGATAAAAGGAATTAAAGATAAGGAAAGATAATTAAGCTTGCTAATAAATAGCGAGAGATTAGTAACTAATCGTATTATTAATACCTAGATAAAAGATAGGTATAATTATATTATAATGCCGGTATATATCTTTAATCTCGGCTAAGCTTAGCTATATAATATAATATTTACCTAGCTAGATAGTCTATATAAATATAATAATATCTTAGCGGCTACTTAGCTTAATAATAAGCTAAATACTATAGAGGATATCTTTAATAATAAGGTAATCTTATTATTTAAGCTAATAATAGAGATTCTAAGTATAAAGCCTATAATAACTCTATTTAACTTTAAAGTCTCTTAGTACTTAATAAGAATAGTTAATAAAGTCTTAATATTTTTATATAAATATCTTAATATTAATAGCTAATAATAAGAAAAACCTATCTTAGTTATAGGTATTAGCTCTTATTAACCTAGGCGAGCTATTTAGTATGTAAGGGGAAGGCTATAGCTAGGTATATAAGGTATTCTTTTGCTCCCGGGGGGTTAATTAATTTCTTAATTAATATAGCTATTATAGCGTTTTAATCTATGGCTTATTAGAGGTATAATAGGTATTAATAAAAGTAATAGATTAAGGGCTTTACCTCGCTAGATTATTTAATAATCTTATTATATTTAAGGATTATAATAAATTAATTACCTTTAATAAATTAAGTTAATAAGTAAATTATTCTATAATAAATTATAATTAGATCTTTTTTATCTCTTATTATCTCTTAATCTAAGGTAATAAATAATTATTAAATTATATTAATTAGGGCTTATAGTTCTTTATCCCGAGCTTTAAGTTATAATAGGCTAGGTTAGTCTTAGATAAATATTATATTAGCTATATTATATCTTTATAATATAAGCTTAAATTAAGCCTAAGAATTTTTAAAAAGTAAATAATAATCTTATATATTAACCGGACTTATATAATTAATTTATAAATTCTTATTATAATTCTAAACTAATAGATTATATAATATTACTATTAGGCCCGCTTTAGTCTCGCTTAGTTTATTATAGTCGCGATTATAAGTAGACTTAGCTAAGAGTAGAACTTTAAATAGTATAAGGATCTAAAGATATAGCTCTAAATAGAGGCTAATAATTAAATCTATTATTAATAATATAATAAGTAAGTAAGGTTAATAATAATATATAAACTCTACCTATTATAATTTAATTAGTATATAATAAGAAACAATAATTTACTTATATTATTATTAATAATATTACTAAGAGTATATATATTATAATATAAGTTATTCCTCTTTAGTTTATAGCGCTTTTCTAGCTAGGTAGCTATAATATTTCGGAGCTAATTAAGATATTATCTTTTAGGGAAACCTATATAATAATATTTTAGCTTATTCCCTTAGTATTAGCTATATAAGATACCTATATTTCCCTTACTATATATTAGAGGGCTAATAATTATAGCTTATATAATACAAAAAATATTACTTTTTTAATAGCTATAATTAATAAGATTATAACTTAATAGAGTACCTTATATTAATTAAATAAAGTATTATTATATTATAATATATATAGTAATAATAATATCTTTATATCTTAAAGCTCTCTTATCTATTATATATAGTTTTCTAGCTTTAATTTTAGTTTTTTTTTCTCTTAAGGATATAATAGCTAAGATTAGGGAGCTATATTATTTATATTAAGACTTTCTATTTATATTTAAATTAAATCTAATTATATTCTAATTTATTACCCCCTCGCTTACCTATTAGTAATAAAGATATAAGATAATAAATAAAACTTAAAGCGAAGATATAAAGAAAATAATTAATAGAAATAATCTTCTACTAAGCGATTAGCTATATATAGACTCGCTATTTTTCTTATATAATATTTTTATTCTAGGATAGCTATCGCACTATACCTAATTAAATTAAATATAAGCTAAGACTTTTAGTATATCCCGCGCTAAACTGCTTTAAATTAAATATAAGTTAAGACTTAAATATAGGCTATCCTCCTATCTAACCTATTTTCCTCTTTATTTTCTTTAAAATTCTATAACTAATTCTATAAAATAGCTAGCTAGCCTAGGAAATATCTTATTATTATTAAATAATTTATTTTAAATACTAAGCTTAGATTAGTATTATATTTTAAGAAAAATATCCCCCGAATATAGCTATTAGTTCCCTAACCCTAAGACCTATATTAATATATAATACTACGGGTAAAGGCGAGCTTAACTATAGGTATCGCAGGATAGTATTCTAAGGTTTAGTAGCATAGGCGTTAGATAAAGATAATAAGGAGGAAGAAATACCTCTTCTATTATAATCCTTAGGCTTAGATTATATTTTAGCCTTCCGATGCCCCAGGGCTATAATAATAATAGTAATATAAATGCTTAATATTATAATAATATTATTAGTCTAGTCTAAAGATATTGCCTAGGCCTTATTATAAAAATACCGCGAGATAAGTCTAGAGTAGTAAATAATAAAAATAAACTTATTAAGTAATAGAAGGTCTTAGAGGTCCCTTTAAATTTCTATATATATTAAGCTATACTCTAAATAACTACTAAGTCTATTATTTAATTAGATATAAATAAAATAATAATTTCCTTTTATACCTATTAGTTTAGCGTACTATTATATATATAATAGGGGGCTAATCCTATATAAAGGATTTATATATTAATCCTAACTAAGATATTCGGCGTAAGAAAATTAATCGAGACTATCTTAGTAGGGATTATAGTATAATATACCCCGGTAGTCTTAGGAAATTATAGATATATTTATCGCTTTATTATTATTATAAGCTAACCCTTTTCCTCCCTTATTTATAATATGAGGAAGGAGGAGGCTATAAAAAGAAGTTATACTTATCGAGGGATAGATTAGTAATATATTACTAATAGGTAAAAAAAGGATAATAATCCCGGCCTTAGTTATTATAATAGAGCCCGCTAAATATATTTACTTACCTAATTATGCCGGCGATTCTTTTAGTATATCTAGACCTCGACCTAAGAGGCTTAGATTATCTATATATTATGCTCTAGATAATAGTAGTATTACTATGGCTCTTAGATATAATAAGGGTTCGCGAGGGTTTTTAGACGCGGGCTTATTAGTTATTAATATCCCTAATATATTAGGGACTAAGTTAAATTAGCCTTTCCCGCGGAAGATACTTAGCTCTAAGTAAAATCTTAGTATTAATATATATAATAGCTTATTATCTAGCTTCTTTTTAGATTTTACCTCTTACCTTATCTTAAGTATAAATATTATTAGCTTATTAATATAATATATATTATCTTTGTCTAAGGCTCTAGGTAATAAGTAAGGTCTCGCTAATTTGCCTAAGACTTTTTCTAGATATAAAAAGAAACTTAAGAAATTTATTAATTAGTAATATATATCCCTTATTAAGAAGGGCATATTAAAGTATTTAGCTTATAATCTTACTACGTATTATATCTAGGTTAATAATAAAAAATATGATTTAGGAATAAATAGCTATATAAGTTATATAAGGCTATTTTTTCCTCTTTTAATAGGTACGCTCTTAAGAGGTACTTAGCTCTTCTAGGTATTAACTTAGGTTTTATTAGATATATTAAATAATTAAGATAGTAATAAAGATAGTAATATCCTTTTATAATTATTTATTAACTTAATTCTTATATAAGTCCCTTAGTCTAATAATAAACCTATCGTAATATAGCTAGGTATTATTATATAAGTATTAAAGTAAGGACTTAGCGGGGATAATAAGCTAGTTACCTTAGTAGGGGCCCTATGAGCTAAGCTTAGCTATAATAGACTTAAGAATTATTATCCTAAGGAGGGAGATTAGGCTTTTAATATCTTAGTTATTACCTAAAGGCTATAAAAAAGGGATTTTAATAATAGATTATCCTTATAAGAGATCTATATTATAGGTATTACTATCTTATATAAAGTATTTAATAGCTAAGGCTAGAAATACCTCGCTAATATATTAATATATCTTTATAGCTACTACTTATAATATTATCTCGCTAATCTTAACTATAAAGTAGGTAAGGTAGCGGATAAGATCCGCAAGGGTAGCCCGGCGATATTATTTAGCTTTACCTAATATTAGGCCTAGGCTATTTATTATAATAGCCTAAATATATTAATAATTAATAATATTTAATTAATTAATATAAAGGTATTATTTATCTATAAATAGAATTATTAATTAAGCCTAGCTATAATAAGGTTAAATAGAGATATTAAAGACTTCTTTATTAGAAATAAAATAGATATTAATATAGGGTTAGTATTTTTAATAAAGATAGCTAAATATCTTAGTAAAAAGCTTAGTTTTCCTAAAGGTATTTTAGCTAAGAAGATCTATGCCTAGCGATTACTAATAGTAATAATAGATATCTTTAGCGCTAATAATTATATTTTTATCTCTAAGAGCCTCTTTATATACTATAATAAGATTTATTTAATTAATAATATTAAGAAAGAAGATATGTTTTATGCTATAGCGCTTATTATTATAGATAAGCTTCTAGTTCTTTTAGAGATCTACGAGGTATTATATATATATATTATCTAGCCTATCCTAAAGTACTTTCCTATTAGTAATAATATATAAGATTTTCCTAGGGACTTAAGAGTATCTAGGGTTTAAATAGCTATAAATAATGATTTATTTAACTTATAGAAAATATCTATCTTAGAATTACTCGGTATTTATATACCTTTAGTAAGTTTTATAGAGGAGTTAGATAATATAATAGGAGGTAATAATAAGGCTAAGATAATATTAATCCGCTAATAATCTATTTTCTATAAATATTATAAAGATAATAAAGATAATAATAATAATAATAATAATAAAAGTAATAAAGAAGAGGATAAGAATTATTATTATTAATATAAACTTAAAGTTTAATAAGGGATTTTAGTATATTTAATATAAATAAGACTTAATTATATATATAATAATAGGGCCTAGATTATATATGCGATAGTAGGGACTTAATTATATAAGTAATAAAGATAAATTATAAGATATATCTTTAAACCTAACCCTAATACCTTAGTATAATAGCATTTAACCCAATTAGCGTTTAACCTAATTAGCGATTAACCCAATTAGTATTTACCTTAGCGTTTAACCCTATTATTATTTTTCTTTAATTTAAAATTTTTTTTTTTTATTAAATCTTTAAAAATCTATAATTAATTCTAGAAAAATCCTATAATTATAAAATCTTATTTTCTAAATAGCCCGTTTCTTAATAGATATATTATATTGAGCCGGGGTTTAGCCGAGGCCCACTTAGGGTTAGTTATAGCTTTTAATTGGCTGCGCTGAAAATGGTAGTTTGGAAGTGGTAGTTTAGCCCCCCTGCACGCAGATTTGCCCCACCTTGAATTTTTAGGCCAATAAGAATACGGCCCCAAACGCCTTGAGGGCTTGATGTTCAATGTAACGACCCTGCATAACAACAGCAGTTCCCTGGACGGGACCGCGGACCATCTTGGAACTACCATCGGGGAGTCGCAGGGCAGTCTCGCCACCGACCATGCCTTCGCAGTTGGAAAGCATGGTGACAACAACAAAGGGGTAAGAGTCGTAGTGCCAGGCCATGGCGGAGGTCTCAGCCTCCTTCTTGGCCATGTCCTTCACTTCGGGGTGCTCGACACTGTTCTCGCCAGCGTCGTTGATGGAAATGTTGGCGTTGCCAATGTCAAAGTCAATAGCGGGGATCAGTTCAGTGCCGGCAATAGCGGAGACTTTGCCAAGGACTTCGGGGGACTTCCAGGCGGCGTAGGTGAAGGGGGCTCGATTAAGACATGGTCAGCGCGTGGATACACGCATGTGCAGAGTTCAGACGAGGACTTACTCGGGACCCATGCCACGGGCCATATTTTTAATAAAGCCAGAAGTGTGCTGGCACTTACGCATAACCTCCTCGCTAAATATCTCGGCACGCATCTGTTCGATGGCCTCGGGGGTGAAGAGCTGAAAAGGCTCGCAGACAGCGTTGGGAGCAATGCCCTGGCCCTCCAGGCCGATCTCGGCCATTGTATAGATGCGCTTGGGCGCCTGGTAGTTAAGGTGCTTCTCAGCATCGAAGGGTTCCCGGACAGTCTTGGCGGCCTCGTCGATAAGGAATTGGGGGACTGGGTTGCTAGGACGAGTTGCTCGCTTGGTCTTGGAGGCAATGGGCTTGGGGGGCTTCTTGACCTCGGGGGTAATGTTAATGACAGCAGGCATCGTGATTGATGGTGTGTGAGATAAGGAAGAGGAGGTAGTACGGAGCAGGGTGCTCTACTCTTAAAGAAGAGAGGATATTAATAAGCCTTAAAGCTATGACAAAGGGACTTATCTAATATGATTTAAAGAATTGGATTTCAAGGCTAAACTCTGACTTCTTATATACCTGAGGTGATAGCGTTTTAGAGTGGGAGAGACGCTTTCTTTATGTTTATAAATAGCTAGCCGACGCACCTGCGCATACGATCTTCGGGCTCAGTTAACCCATCAAGGGCCGGGCTGCAACTATAATAAAGAACAGATCTCAAACACAATATAACATTATGACCCGATGTTAACATAGTGGCCTATTTAAACTTCTGCTGCAGCAGAAGAGTTATACCTAGCCACATCGTTATGAAAGGTCTAGCCTCTCATGGGTATTTTAACTGCTCTAACCTCCGTACGAGAAATAAGAGAATTATCTACCTTTCTATCTTCTTAAGCTGCAATCTCTTAACACTATGTCTTTAAACACGATGCTAAGAACTATAATCAATCGGCGGCACGACCCTAATAACACTGCCGCTGCTGCTATTGCCGCTATTGCTATAACCTATAGGGACCACTACCCTCTTCCTCGCCCTCTCGATGGTCAAGAAAGGAGGCACCTACGCATACAGATTTCTCCTTTACCCCACGTCGAGATAATCGATCTGAACCCCCATACTGCAGCCTAGGGAATCCGAGACGAAAGATTAATAGAGTAATAGTTCCTCTCGGTAGGACCGCATACTCCTTTTCCCCTTTGTGCTCTCGGGTCTACCTCCCGAGGTGTGCGTTAAGCCTATCAGAGTCTGTGAAACTCTACCACAACGCCCTTCGGATCCAAATCCGAAGGTGTGTATTTGACGGACCCGATAATCCCGAGCGTGTGAGTCCCCAGGTGCCACGACAGTTAGCAAGTCCAGCTATCTCGTGCATGGGGATATTGACCTCGCGATGCCATGATAGTGCTATGGCGCTCGAGTTTTACCATTATGTTAGATAATTGGTTCTAGAAGACGGCATGTCCATTCCGCGCCTCAAGCCACCTTATGACAGATCAACCGCTATTTTTAATCAGGGGCAGGCACGGCGTTATCACTGATCAGCCAGCTATCCCTAAACCTCTGCTATCGCCGTCCTTATTAACAACCACAACACTCAATTTTTGCCCGAAACAGCAGGTCTTTATAATTCCATCTTTATTAGGATCCTACCTTTTGTGCCAAATAGTCAACCGTCCACACAAATTATCGAAACGACTAAAATGTCACCCACTTATACCCTCTCTTCTTACCTCTGTAAGAACCTTTTTGCTTCTTTGAAGGAGGGGGGAGCTTTAGGAGAGTGTCAGCAAAGCCGCCCAGTTTTGTCTACTCCATTCACCAACACAGTCCTCTCTTGGGTCGCCGGACTAGACGCAAAACCGGCAGACTTTGAGACCTCTTTCAAGGCTGGACATGCTGGTGCTTCCTGGGAGGCGACTCTTTCCCATCCTATATACTCTAGCCTGCGCAAGCTTCCTACTAAGTAACCCAGATCAATGACGAGGATATGGATAAAATCTGGATAGGCAGTATTATGCCTATCTCACAAAGATTCTACGATTTACAAGAGTCGTTGATTGGAACTGCATCTAGTTGCTGGGGTAGGAGGATTATGTTATTAGTTAGCCTGGATTCACAGCATCTCCACCTCTTGATAAACATGCACTTTTTAAATAAGTGGGATAATAGCAGGGCCAAGGAAAGTAGTAAATAATAATCCACTCTGAACCGAACTCGCAGATGGAGTTGGAGTCCTATGGCCCTTGGTGGTGTCCTGCAAATGCACACAACTTGCATCGGCTTTCGCGATCCATTGCCGGCCTTTGTGGGGCTATTTTGTAAATCGACAAGAATGTCCTCAACGAGCTCTAAATGGCCTTCCTCGGGAACTTGAAGGTCTTTCCTGAAGTTTCGGTCCCGGACCCAGATGGAATGTTAATCATAGGATGTGAGGCAGCCTCGCATTCACAAGTTCGGCTCATATCCGACCGGCGAGCCTCTCCGTCCGGCTACCGCCCGTTCTGGTATGTACTTGCGCAATAGCAAAAGCGTCAATCTGAACCTTGAAACGAATCAATATATGCTGGGACATATAGACCTCCCCCCCTTGCCTTGATTCTCCCATGTTGCACAAAAACTCCATCTTTCAATGTCATATCACTACCCTAGATCTCGATCCAACATGCAAGCATCAAACAGACTCAAGTCCACCTTTGCGCAGGGGAAGCAGACGTTTGGCGCGTGGCAGATGCTCCCTGGGGCCAATATCTCACGGCTCTTGGCACGTTCTGGTGTGGACTGGGTGTTGATCGACTGTGAGCACGGCAACATTGACGGTACGCCTATTTTGGCAGGGATTGATCACTTGATGGAATTATACTGATGACATGACGCCGGTAGATGGTGCCATGCATGACTCGGTTCCTGCAGTTGCCGCGCTGGGAGTGTCGCCGCTTGTCAGGGTGGCAGATATGCAAGGATGGATGGTGAAGCGTGAGTTTCCATATCCTTACCTTTCCTTTCCTCCCCCACACGAGGAGGGTTGACTCATGCTGTACCTGAAGCCCGTCGTGACTGACTCCAAATCTTCCTCTAGGAGCCTTGGATAGCGGTGCTCACGGTGTAAGTCGGCTACGCCGTTACCGGAGGCTTTATAATGCTCATGAGACTAGATCATCGTGCCCCTGGTGCGCACAGTTGAAGAGGCCAAGCAGCTGGTGCTGGACGCCAAGTTCCCTCCCCTGGGGCAGCGAGGCTTTGGCTCACTCATCGCGCCCGAGAGATTCAACCCCAACCCCACTCTAACCGAGTAGCTTTACCAAGCCAATGACGCCCTCGTGACCATCATTCAGATCGAGACCCACGAGGCCTTGGAGTCAGTCGAGGAGATTGTGGCTGTGGACGGAATCGACGCGCTCTTTATTGGTCCGTTCGATCTCGGTCAGTTTAGCCCCTTACTGTTTCCGTTTTCTCCATGACCGGTTATTTTAACTCATTCAGGAAACAACCTCGGCTATCCTATCCAGAAAGGTATAATAGGGCCCGTACTTAAGGAGGCCCTTGCTCGCATCCTAGCAGCAACGCGAAGGGCCGGCAAGAAGTGCGGAATCTACTGCAAAGACGCGCAGAAAACGAGGGAGTTTGCCGCTCAAGGCTACGACATGTTAGTGGCTGCTACCGATTACATGGCTCTTCAAGCTGCCGTCAACGGAGAGGTGAGTTTAGCAAAGGGGGAGCAAGCTGGCAAGGGAACCTGGTGATAGAGAGGGCTAGAACAGCGAACATTAAGCAGTTAGAAAGAGTTAGAACAATTGCAAGTCTTACTTGACCTAAGCCTCTATCTATAAAATTGTTACAAGATAAATCATATACAAAGCAACTGCACTGGATAGCCACCTATCTAACCTTTACAGCCTATCAACTCCGTAACTCCATACTTTTTACACTCATTCAAGAGTCAACATGTTCTCTGGCATTGTGTCTGGATCCCCTATTTGTTGAACGATCGTCAAGAAGTCCTCTGACGAGATTCCAATATTATCAAGAAACTCTATGTTGCTCGTCAAGTGAGGATGCATGCAATGCATGGGATTGATCGAGTCTGGGGCCATGCTCAAGGCGGCATTCGTATCCGTCTCTGCAGAGAGCAGCCTCTGTTGTTGCTCCGCATCGGCCTTTCGAGCAAGTTCTGAATCTGTCTCGTCAGGTGCGGCGAGGGAGAGCGTCTGAAGACCTTGCTGTTGGACTTGAGCGATGAGTTCCTGGCATTGGACTTCGAGATAAACCAGCTCCTGCTTTCGAACGGCGGAGACTCGGTTCCCCCGGGAGATCATGTTATCCAGGATTTGGTGGCCGAGCTGTCGACAGCCCTGGTCATCGGCGACGCCAGGGAAGAGGGCCGTGGCCATGTTCAGATGAAGGGCCGCCCCAAAAGTGAACTCGAGGTCGTATGGTAGAAAGACTTCTAAGACATTTGTAAGTATTTGAGCCTTGGTGATAAAAGATGGGCCGCAAACCAAGAAGGCTGTATTCGGTTGTCAAAATCTGCAGGGTTTTCACGGCCGACTTGATGCCTGTGGAAATTACCGCGGCTGTCTGACTGAAGAAACTCTCCCAATTCTCGTCGCCTGGATGTCCCAGTATGTCCAGTCTCTCTTTCAGAACCGACAAGAGAAGAGGCCGCGTTGCAACTATGACACACTACAGACAGGTTAGACCTGCACATCATCTCTCCGGAACCATCATCTACTCACCTGATGGTATAGTAATGTGATGTAACGTGTCCCTCGGGGCATTGTGTCGACAGAGTTTTGGAACTTGAGAGTAATAATCTTCTCAATCTCTTGAGCATGATGCGCCAAGGTATGTAGAATAGCTCTTGTTTGCTCGAGAAATGTAACAAGCGGCGTCTTCTCAGGTTTATATAGTGCTTTAGGGTGTTAGCTAGACAATAGACAAATGCTAGAAGACATGGGCTTACTGGTGAGGATAACTGATAGTAAATGGGACAAGTTTACCTGTAGACTGCGAGCACTGTCCCCTTGGGAGCCAATATTCGGAGGGTTAACCGTCGTGGTTATGTCACTATCCTGCACCGACATTGGAATCCCTAGAGATGATGAAAAGTGCCGGTCCATGATATACAACGTCCACCAGAGATCACGACACGAGGTGAGTGTTTGGGAATCTAGCTCGCTCTCTGGTAACTGTGTATGAAGCCCTTCTAATTGCGCAATCCGTATGGCTTGGCCAAGCTACCCGGTATTAGTGTTTTGGGCGAGGAGCTGAATGTAACTACTCACATATACATGGGCTGACTCCCTCTCATCAATCGAGTACAGGTAAAGACCAGCCATAGCCAAGACCTCGATGGCCAACAGACTGTCCTTCCAGAGAGCAGTATGATCTGGCATCAGACCCATTGCCCGCACAAAGAACTTGGACCCCGGAGGCTCGCTGCTCAACGTCGGCTGTGATGTGTGAAAGGCCGTGCCAAAGGCCAGTATCAACAGGAACTTGACATACCAGAGGCGGTTCTCGACAGCCTTTTGCTGAGCATTGGCGTAGAACTCGCGGATCTGGTTCTCAAACTCGACCTCGTCAAATAATCTGTACGTCTGGCCGAGGTGGAACTTGAAGGTGTAGAAGAGGTAGATGGCGTGATCGAGGGATGGGAGACCGCTAATGTCGGGCAGGTCATGAGGCGACTGCGTGTTCCAAGAGATGGTGTAAATGTCATTCTCGACGAGTTGTGGAGGGATCATCTGCGCTCCAGGCTGTAGCTTGTCGCCCAACATGAGCATGAGGCGGAGGGTAAATGACCACGTGGACCAAGGAGCTAGCCATACTATCACAGTCGAGTCAGTATCGTATCAGCTATCAGAACAGGGCACTCACTCCAGGTGCGTCTGTTCTTGCGTGTGTTCTTGATGATTTTGGAGGGTATTGTGAAAGCACTCGGCCAGATGCTGAGCGGAGAGTCGGTCGGCTGGAAGGCTGGCACTTGAGCAGGGTCAGAGGGAGCGGCATGTTGTTGGGTGCCCTCAGCCGTGAGTGCAGGAGAAGCAAGAGCAGTATCGACCCTGCACTCACCATCAACGTCGCCATTGGGCCCAAACGCGACGTCGCTGGTGCGCTTAAGCCCCGGCGAAAACTGGTCGGCGAGTTGGGACTGGGACACGGGGGGGGAGCAGTAGGGAAGAGAGGACTGCGTCTGGATCGTGGGGATATCGAGAGGAGAGCGGTACTGGGGAGGAGCAGACGCTGCCTGGGCAGTTGGAGATGAGCGATAAGGCGCGTCTCCCGGTTGCTTCTGTGAGTCAAAGATGGTGCTAGACGGTGACCGTCGATGTTCCTCTACCTGCTTTTGTAGTTCTTGAAGATATCTACAGCCCTGGTCAGCGTCCAGATGAAGGCCATGAGAGTCCAAGGGGTGACAGACTTTTCAGACACCATAACCTTGGTGCCCCCCTCCGTGAAGCGACACTGGACGGAGCGTCGCTGGCAGTTCTGACAAGGGTCATCTCCCGAGCATTTTATCTTGCTCTGGCGACAAGCGACACATCTGTAGAAACATCAGACTTCAAAAACACGTCACTAGATAAGGGGGGCTTCTCACGCGTTAGCTGTCCTTCTGGCTTTGCGAGGCTCGCTCTGCGTATCTGCCGCCATGACAGCCTTGATCAGACTCGCAAAACCTACCGTCGACACGCTCCAAACGAGGCTCTCATGTAGACATGCGACAGGGCAGAAAGAATCATCCGGAAAGTCGCGAGAGCGAACCGGGATTTGAGATCACGATATCTTGCAGGCCATAGAAAAGGAACGGTTTCGCTGCGGACAAGAGGGTCCCTCAGACCCCGCACAAGCCAAGGGGGACCCGCTTACTAATGACTACAAGACAGAGATCGTGATTGGCCAGGTTGCTCCGTTACCGGGAATCCGGGGCAAGCTTTCACCCTCCACGATGTGATGGAGTGCAGGACTAACTCTTTTGGTGGGGGCACCGTCTGCAAGCGGTCTTCTAGAGATCTCCGGGTCATGAACAGGATTTGGGGATTGCGGGGTAGACGAACGGGATGATAGGTCAAACGAGGCCGAGTTAGCAGCGGACTTGTGACTCGGCGGTGAGATTGTTGAAGTGGAAAACATTTCTGCGCGTTGGCACAGAGGATATTGAGAGATAAGAAACAGGGCTAGACGATGCATTCGTATTCATTATCAGCTACTCTTCCATGAGAGCTGATCTCAAGCCCAGGAACGCAGAAACTCTATCAGGATCAGCCAGATGACGCCTCACGCGTAGCCTCACTTATTCCCACGTTCCCCTCACATGGCGTTCGCCACGACTCGTACCTTTTGGGAAAGCACTTGACAAACCGTACATAAGGTCAAAGCAGCAAAAAAAAATGGTCGGGGTCACAAGGCCACGACGTGTCAAGAGGTTGGGAGCAGAGCTAACAGGGATCGGCAACGCCCCCGGTATCTCAGCTTGCAGGGATCGGGAACTTTGCCCTCCCGATTGGTCGATGCTGTTATCAATTTCCCTTCTAGATGTCATCCACCTGGACTAGCTACAGTGGACCACCGCTTGGAATGCACATTTCTGGGTTCGCATTGGTCGGGATGTTTTATCCATTTCTTGTGGGAGGGGAGTTATCAATGTTGTGATAGCGATGAGGAAGATGCAATTCGTCTAATGCAACGGAGACGAGCTCTAAAGGTTGAAGCCATCAATGTCGAGATGTTATTCGTTGGGAGCCTTGTATCAGACCCTCTTCACAGGAAGGATTCTGTTCACCTGATAACGCCAGCTTCAAACTTGTCTCAACTTGGTTTAACAAAACTCAACTTGCTTTTTTCCTTTTGAATGACATGTCAGAAAATGCATCTCTAATCTATAGATCCATCCCATATCAAACAACCTCAAACTCCACGGCACCCCAGCCCTGATATTCGCACTTGTAGTGGCCCTTGTCCATGGGCATGGCCCGCAGGCAGCTGCCGGGCATGATGACCTGGCCGGCCTTGAGGCCGATGTCAAACTCGGAGATACGGTTAACAAGCCAAGCCACGGCCGCCAGGGGATTGCCAAGAATGTTTCTGGTGTTTCCATTCATTATCTCTTTGCCGTTATGGTACAGATAACCGTTCATATCGCCAAGGCTCAGATCTGTCAGCCGTCGAGGTGTGCCACCAAGAATTATTCTGCCCGTGGAGCCACTTGGGTTCGGTTAGCATTGCTGTCAAGCGATGGATCAGTGGGTTACGTACTTGTCAGCCAGGGTATCTTCAAGGGTGATGGTCCAGTTCTTGACGCGCGAGTCGATAATCTCCACGGCAGGAATGGCGTAGTCGACAGCATTGATGACATCCGCCACCGTCACATTAGGTCCCTTGAGGTCCTTCTTGAGAACAAAGGCAGGCTCAAGCTCCACAAAGGGTTTAATGAAGTCGTCTAGCAGCAGGGGCTGCCCCTCATGGTGGAACAGGCTGCCGAGCAGGTAACCGTAGTCCGGGTGCTCAAGCCCAAAGGCGTCCTGCATCACCTTGGCGATGTTTCCGAGCTTGTAGCCAACCAGACGGTCGCCATTCTTTTCGACAGCGGTGCGCACAGTGATCTTTTGGATCTCGATGGCACCCTTGACGTCGAGCTTGGGGAATGTCCCTGAGGGGGCGGGGATGGGGGTCTTGTTGAGGCGCGCCTGTCTCAGGGACTCGGCAATCTGCTCGTAGTCTGTGGTGGAAGCCATTACGCACGAGGAGGCTCTTGTTTGTTGGGTATTGATTTGTGTCTTGGTACTTGGGAATAGCTTCAAGCAGGTGCAAGCTTGCTTTTATGATGAAAAGACACGAGAATGGATTGACTGACACAGTAAGGCAATCCTCGATGGAAATCAGTGGGCTTTAGTTTTTATATCCTCTCTAGCAGCGCCCATATCTGTATTATATTCGCGATACCTCTCTACGGGATCCATTACCTCTTTGCGCAACTCATACGGAACGGATATGAGCCGACGGATGCAAGCCGTGGAGGGTTGAGAAAAAAGGACGTGTATCTCTTCCGCTACACTCTGCTTTTTTATTCTGTCACCTCGCCGACCGCCAACCGTTTACACCGTCTACGGGTCACGGACCCCGACTCTCAGACGCAACCTCGGATCGTCTCTACTCTAGAAGCCGAGATCCAATGTGCTAAAGCCTCCTCCTCCCCCGGCCCCATGAGCTTCCCCACGGCGGGGTATGCACAAGCCAACCTTTCCAGCCATCGATCGTGATGCAGGTCGTCAACCATCGGCTTCAAAAGGACTCCCGAGAGCTAAAGAAGAACCGAAGGTGGACCCATTCTTTGCCGGGCCTGGGCAGTGAAGGGCCGTCAGGTGACCCGAAAGTGGCTGGTCAAGTCCAAACATCGTTGAATCTGAGGCTCTCATTGAAATTTCCTATTCTGGAGTAGTTGATGGTCATGACCACAACGTGGGGACCTGCTACTGCTTCAACAGAGGGGGAAACAATTATAAAAGAAACATGGAGTGATTTCAGATATTTAATTCCTTTCTTTATCCTTATCACTGTCATCTACAACATTTAATACCATACCAAACACCAAAAACCCATCCATCTCCACAATGTTTGACGTAGTCGTGGTTGGCGCAGGCTTCAGTGGCCTCCAAGCTGCCCTGTCCGCCCAAAAGGCCGGCCTATCAGTCGCCGTCGTTGAGGCTCGGGACCGGGTGGGAGGTAAGAGCTGGACGGTTCCGCTGGCGAATGGCAAGGGTAATGCGGATCTGGGAGCCGCCTGGGTCAACGATCAGTTGCAGCCTCGGATCTGGTCCTACATTGAGAGGTTTGGCCTCACCGGCCAGATCTTCAAGCAGCGTCTTGGCGAGACGGCTATCATGGTCCTTGAGGATGGCAAGAGGATAGAGTTTCCCCATGGAATTACTCCCGAAGTACGTCTCGTGAAAAATTGTTAGTCAAGCCACTTACACCGTCGATAGTTCAGCCCCGAGGATAAGAAGAACCTTGAGATGATCCGTGACCACATCCAAGCCGAGTCTCTCAAGCCCAACGTCTTCCGTAAGGAAGATGACCAGTTGAGCCTGGACCAGTACGTCCGCAACCTTGGTGCACGCCCCAAGACTCTGGCCATGGTCAACCTTTGGGTCCGTGTCATGCACGGTCTCGAGTCTACTGAAGAGTCTGCCGCCTGGTTCATCGAGTACTGCCGGACCAACCATGGCCTTCTCGCCATCCGTGCCGACGATGTGACTGGTGGTAACTATATGCGAATCAAGTCTGGTAAGTTTCACTACATGACGCTTTTCAGGTTTGACAGCTGCCAACATGTCTCAGGTACCCAATCTATCGCCAAGGGCATTGCAAACCTCGTCGGTCACGCCAACATCCACCTCAACGAGCCCGTCGCCTCCATTCAGGACAACAAGTCCCATGTGATCGTGACAACAACCACGGGCAAAGCCCTCAAGGCTAAGAAGCTCATCGTCTCAATGCCCTCAGCCATGCTCAAGGAGCTCAACTTCTCTCCTCCCTTGCCCCAGCGCGCCCAAGAGGTCTACAACAACACCAAGCTCGGCCACTACAACAAGGCCATCGTCTTCTACGATAAGCCCTGGTGGCGAGACCTCGGCTACAACGGCTTCTTCATGGACTACCAGGGCCCCGCTTGCGTCGTCCGAGATACTTCCTTCGACGACATTGGTCTGTATGGCTTTACCTGCTTCGTAAACGGCAAGCCAGGTGAAGAGTGGGCGGCCAAGTACCCACACGAGCGCCGCAAGCTCATCCTCGACCAGATCGCCCGAGCCTTCAATGTGGGACCCGACTCGGTGGCTTATAGACCTATAGAGTTTGTCGAACAGGTCTGGCAACACGAGCAGTTCAGCCGTGGCGCTCTGGCTCCCGTCACCAAGATTGGCCACCTCACAGAGTACGCTGAGATTTATGGAAAGCCCATTGGAAACATTCACTTTGTGGGCACTGAGCATGCTAAGCACTGGAAGGGATACCTCGAGGGAGCTCTCGCGTCCGGCGAGGTGGGTGCCAAGGAGGTTATCGAGGCCCTAGGGCAGCAGCCTCCTAAGTCCAGGCTTTAAAGCAAGTGTAAAAGTTTAATAATGTCTTGTTTAGTTGTTAGTCAGCCTTGCATTATTAGCCTTGGTTGTGTGACAACACTTGGTCTGCATAACAGTCGAAAGTGAGACTTGTCGTAGAATATTCAACATCTGAGAAAGGACATCCCTGGGTATCTCGGTTGGAAGCATCCCTGCGTTTACCACTGGCGCTTTAATTCACTTCATCATGGAGAAACGTGCATTTTAGATTTATGGTGTCAAGATTGCCCATTCTGGAGGCCTGTCTAACTTGTCTTGACAGTTCTCTTGACAGCTCTCAGAGAGCAATGCAGAGTCTTGCTAGAGAAGCAAGGTTCATCATTCACTCGTGATAGATTTTTTCCTCATGCACCAGCTACGCACTACATAACCAATACAGGCTGCTTTGGAAGTAATGCCGTCCAATTCTCATCCGCCCCTCGAGCCCAGATCCTCCTCAACGACTCCAACGCTTTGGCAATATTCATAAACCCGTTCCGATGGAACTGCTTCTCTAAGAGCCGTGTAAAGAACTGTTGGTGATCTGGATCATGACTTTCCGAAGCAGCAATAAATATAGGCCATACCAGTACATGCTCGCCTGGAAGAGCCTCGGGAAATGACTCAAGCATCTGCTTAAACGTTGATATCAGATCGGCAGGAGCCGTCATACCAGCTTGGACTGAATATGCCCGGTTCAAGTAGATCTGAAAGGCCTGATCTCTGAGTTTTGATATCAGATCCAGAGCACGAGAGTGGGTTGGGTATGACTGGAAGTAGAGTTGCTGATCTGCCCAGCTTTGCCTGATTTGTGTTGCGACAGCGCTGACGCCTTCATCTTGGCTCATGAACGGCGAGGCGTATACACGCATTCTGTTGAGACTTGTTAGAATTGCGTTTGCTAGTCAAGAGATTCTTGACCACTTACTTGCGAACCTGTGATGCAGAAAAGTCGGCAATGGCCTTGCTACCGGCTGCAAGCATAGTCTCTCCCCCCACCATGTCTAGAGCAGACTGCAACATCCGAAACATTATTGGAAAGTCTGAGCTCCCATTCACCATCATGCCGAGAAGCAGAACAATTATGGAAACGATGATGCGATACCTTGAGTGGATATCATACTGGTGCAAGTCTTGTCGCTTCTGGAGATTCAAGATGGCTTTCGAGTAGAGCATGCCAGCGTTGACGAGATGATGGCTTTCGGCTCTTTCCGATAAGTGGAAAGCCGAGACTGCCATTACAGAGCTCATGACGAGTTCATCCATACATGCCAAAGGGATAACCAAGCTCCGCCAGCCGTTGTTACGGTCATCAATAACTACCATCTCTGGGGCGATGTGATCCGAGACTGAATCGCCGTCAGTAAATTTCATCGGTCATGCAACAAGTACTTACAGTGCTTGAGCAATAGTCTCTGCCATGCTGCGATATGATTCAAGCAGGGGAGCACTGAGAGTGGTGTGTGTTGGATGGCGCTCTGTTTCGGCCCAATAACAACGTCACCCCGGACGAGTTGATTCTGATTGTCATTTACTCGCTCCTCAGCGACCGGCACGGAAGGTGGTAGTGGCTGAGGAACGCTTGGTGGTCCTCGTCTCCCGTCATCGGGATGCTCGGAATCTAGGGGGAAACGATAATGATCGGAAGAGCGGGCGAGGCGATTTCTCAAAGGGACCCCCTTTCGCTTCGCGGCCAGACCGTTTCGGAATCTATACCTAGGTCCGATTCCGCTACAGGCAACACCCTTTGAAATACATTTGGCGCACTCGGGTTCGCCTCTATCGCAGTTGATCCGGCGCTGCGAGCACTCATAACATCCTAGCATCCACAAGGTCAGATTTTCGTGTCAATACTAGACATATCCACTCACCTTTGACCTTGGGGACATATCTTCTCGGCGCTCGAGTCATTGGCAGCTGTGGAGAGACGGGTCGTCAGAATCGGAGGGTAATCCAAAAACGGAGATAGAAATGAGAGCGACGCCAGTCCATCAAGTAATGTTTCCACTGCGATTCGGCATCGGACCCGAGAGTGGATCTGACCCTCGCTTCCCCCACCCGATGAAGGTGGAACGAGTAAGGGGAGCGCGGAGGGGTTCAAAGAAGCATGTCCGGGTGACGACGGTAGGTTTCAACATGGCAGGTAATTGGAGATGCAATCCAAGTCTTATCTACTGCTGAGAGTTTTCTCCTCTTGTTACTGCCAAAGTAAAGCAGAGAAAGATCCAACGACGAGTTGGACACGACAAGTAAGTTGCGCTCAAGGTTGAGCCAGCTGGTCAACAAGGACATTGCTGCAAGGCAAAGGATGGGTTTTGCTATATTCTGGACTAAATCGAGGAACAAATACCACTCATAAGCGGAGATTCTGTTTCTCCAAGTTATATATTTCCCCCTCGGGTCGCTTCTCGGCCATCTTTCCTGATTCTTAATGGGATGCGCTGGCTGGTGTTCCGAGGAGCAATCTTCCATTGATAGTCCTATTCTCAACACACACGAAGCGAACGAGCCATTACTAGAGTTGCTAAAGGGTTATAAAGTAAATGTAGGGAAGAGTGCCTGGGGTCTATAAGTAAGTTTACCTTCTGGTCACATAATAGATAGCACAGGTTGAAACGGCTGTTCCTTGCATAACCTGGCTCGATTTTATTTAGGCCACGGCGCCTCTTTCATCGTCTAGGGGGTGACTGGCACAAAGGAATATAAGCCACTTCACAACCCTAGTCCTTTGATGGGAATAAAGACGGAGGGTGTCGCTCTTGGCTAGCTACAGTGGGCAAAAGGAATGAGAGCCAGCACCGGGGCAGGAATCGGAGTCTGAGACCTGCATAGCCGGCTCTATGTGCATACCCGAGATCAGGCAGACGTGGGCAGCACAAACCCATCAGCAAACCGTTGCTTTGTCTTGGCTTCTCTTTCAAGACCCCCACGTCCATGATAACAGACCCTCCGTATCACTTGAGCAACTGGCGATTGCCATGTACCAGGTCTCGGCTCTGAATCCTCCCAAGCCCCGCCCCTAGCCAAACGAGGAGAGCATCTCGGCTTCTGAAGCCGAGCCTCTAACCATACGCGGGGTAGAGCCAGTGACTGCCAGACCAACGAATGAGAGAGCGGTTCATGACGTCGGTATCTCATTGGCGAATTCCATCTCGATTGCATCCGTCATCGCTTCTTGCCCCGCAACATCCCCACACAAAAGGAAGAGAGCTTCTGCTCTAATTAGGTAGCTTTGTTGCTCGGCTTCCAACACCGACAGCTTACATTAATTCATCCTGATGCTGCACGCCGAATATTTGGGCACCGGCATTCAACGGGAAATATCCCGTGGCGATTGAAACGGCCAGCTTCTCCAAGAGACTGTCCCGTCAAGAACCGGAGATAGAGACGTCAAGACTGAGCGAACCCTCCCATCGTTGCCATAAGTTGGTGCTATATCAAGCTCCAACCCGCTTTGATTCATCACCATCTTCAAGCCGAAACTCTTCACCAACACCGAGCCATCCTTAATACACTGTCAGTTTCACAATGGCATCCATCGCTTCCACTCTCAAAGACGCCAGCCTCGTCGCTGACAAGTCTTATATCAACGGCGAATGGGTCGCATCCGTCTCTGGCCAGACCTTTGAGGTCCGCAACCCAGCTACCGACCAAGTCATTGGCACCGCGCCCGAGTCTACCGTTGACGATCTCAACAAAGCCATCCAGGCCGCCTCAGATGCCTTCCCTCTATGGCGAGCCCAATCAGGCCGCCAGCGTGGTCGCATTCTGCGCAAGCTCGCCGACCTCATCACCGAGAACAAGGTCGACATTGGCAAGGTCATCACCGCCGAGAACGGCAAGGCCAAGCCCGATGCTGAGGGCGAGGCTCTCTTCTCTGCTGGCTTCTTTGAGTGGTTCGCCGAGGAGGCTCCGCGACTCTACGGCGATGTCGTCCCTCATGCCCAACCCAACGCCCGAATCCAGATCCTCAAGCAGCCCGTGGGCGTCTGCGGCTTGATCACGCCCTGGAACTTTCCCATGGCAATGGCTGCCCGCAAGATCGCTGCCGCCCTCGCCGCTGGCTGCGCAGTCGTTGTAAAGACGGACGGTGTCACTCCCTACTCTGGAAACCTCCTCGCCGTCCTCGCCGAGCGCGCCGGCGTCCCCAAGGGTGTCCTCAACATCGTCACCGCTCTCAATAACACCCCCAAGCTTGGCCTTGCCCTATGCGAGTCTGATACAGTCAAAAAGATCTCATTCACAGGTTCGACCCGAGTCGGAAAGATCTTGATGAAGCAGTCGGCCGATACCCTCAAGAAACTGAGCCTTGAGCTAGGAGGCAACGCCCCCTTCATCGTCTTTGATGATGCCGACCTCGAGACGGCCGTTGCCAGCGCTGTCATCGCCAAGTTCAAGGTCTCTGGCCAAACGTGCGTGTGCGCCAACCGAATCTATGTGCAAGAAGGGATCTATGACCAGTTTGCCAAGCGACTGGTGGAGGAGGTAGGCAAGTTCAAGGTTGGCAACGGAACTGATGCCTCCGTCACTCATGGCCCCATGACCACGAGTGTCGAAAAGGTCGAGGAGCACGTCAAGGATGCCATTGGCAAGAATGCCACCGTCCTCTTCGGTGGACAGCGGTTGCCCGACCTCGGCAAGAACTTCTTCCAGCCCACCATCCTCGGCGATGTAAATGACACCATGGCCGTTACCCATGAGGAGACGTTTGGTCCTCTTGCGGCCCTGACAAAGTTCAAGACCGAGGACGAGGTCATTGCCCGAGCGAACAAGTCTGAGGTCGGCTTAGCCTCATATCTCATGACCACCAACCTGGCCCGGTCGCACCGCGTGCAAGAGAGGCTCGAGTTCGGCATGGTTGCTATTAACACAGGCGTCATCGCTGACTGGGCAGCACCGTAAGCTTACCTTCTCTAATACATTCTCGGCAAATGCTAACCAGTTGCAGTTTCGGAGGTGTTAAGCACTCTGGCATGGGTCGCGAAGGCAGCAAGTACGGAGTTGACGACTACATGGTCCTTAAGACTATTGTTACCGGCGGCATTGATACTGTTTATAACCCCCGTCTTTAAGAAGCGAGTGCTTTAGAAGATATCAGGCATATATTGCGAGTTTAAAAGCATAGTATAAATGGATATTAGTAGCTTACTTGCCCTTAATTGTAACGATTAAGTATCCTACTATACTAGAACATTAGCTTCCAGTTATACTCGTACCTACTATCCTATTATTAGGGGTAGCCTCTATAGAAGAAACTGTCTAAACTGTTATTACTATTACCCAGTCCTTTAAGGCAGAATAATAATCTATCTTAGGGGTAGTATTATACTAGACCTCTTACGGTCTTTAAGCTGCCCACTATTTGCTTATCACTAACCACTAACGATGATCAGGTTACCTGCTAGGTACAACTCAAAGTTCCCAAGCAAATCTAGTAGAAATTGATTTATGGTGTATCCTCTGGGATGTATTATCAGGAGACGGCCTCCCCTCGGCGTAATAGCACGATGCTGAACCGTCGCAAACCCTTCTTCACCGCCCAAGTTCCCCGATATGAAATTCGCCGAAACGTTGCTGCCTTTGCCGCAAAGCCATCGGTATGATCCGAGCGGTAGGCACAGGGCCTTGTTGTCTCTGTCGAACAAGCCTCGTATTGGTCAGGATGCGAGTTGGGCATACGGATATGGTGATCCGCGTGGCATAGGTTAAATCAGGAGCAGGGGGTGGCCAAAATACCCAGTCCCTAAATGCAACATTGTTATGGAACCTCGCCTAAGGAACGCCTCTGAAGTTTCCTTTAGCCGATGTGTCTTAAGCTTCCTGTTTGAGACTGTTGCGTCCTGTCATCAGGCGAGATGCGGTATTTCGGCGCCTTGGCAAATTGGGATGGAGGCGAGACCGTACGTTAAAGATTGCAAAATGTGATTATATCAGATTCCAGAGGCGTCTCGATTCAATTCATTGTTCATCGTGAATCTCCACCCTGAGCCCTCATCCCGCTTTTGATCATCCCACGGGTAGAGTCGAGGCAGAGGTCCTGGAGGTACTGCTCGAGACCAGGCCGGGACACTTAATTTCGAGATTAGATCACTCTATTGTTTATGCACTTGGGTTTCTCTTTGGTCCGGATGCGAGACGTCTAAGTCCTAGTTTTGAGTTCTTGCTCTTGAGCTCTGTCTGCATGAGTTGGCAACACTCATACATCACACGTTACGTAGCGAGTGTAATGCAAAGATTTGAAAGAACCATACGATAATAGAAATATAAAATACGTGCCACTCGAAGGATTCTTAACCTGGGTAGAGACACGTTAGTGCGGCACTGTGCATAGTGGCACGCTTGGCCATTTCAGATTCCTGGGAGTGCGCCCAGCCTCGATCCCAGCCTGCAGCGTAATTGAACCTATCACTGAAAGACTTGAGAATGCTTCAAGCTTTTACTAAATACTACCTTCCTAGAGTATTGAAACAAGGCCAAGATCAAAGAGACCCGGCTTCGGCTGACCGTATAGTGCGGTATTAACCACGAAACGACGAGCCATGCCGTCTACCTATAGAGAGAAGGATAACAGTCCTCGTTCGACAGCTTTCTATATCAGCACCATCATTCATCTACACACTTAACAGTCCAACGCTTGAAGGCCCGCAACATGAAGGCTTGTCTTGCCATCCTTCTGCCTTTGGTTTCGGCCGTGGCCGTGGTGAGTTATATCCCGGCACCGTAACAGACACGACGCGTCCCAATGCTGATTTGGCTTGATTTCAAGAACGTACCTAGGAGCATTCCTGATGGTTATGATCTCTCGGGTGAGCTTGAAGTCATTGGTCCTCTGGAGAAAGGAGGAAAGAATGTCACCCTAAAGGGAACAGCAGAGGTAGCTATGACCGCCCATTCTCGATTGGCACGTGTCTAACTTGCAGTTTCACAGACTGTTATTGCGCAGATCAAGGAAGCAAACCCAGACTTTGAGCTAGACGATGTTGAAAACGTAGAGCCCGAAGAGACCAAGCGGGACCTAGTTCTCGAGTCTCGTGCTCAGGCGGTAAGGTTGCCTTAGTTCCTCTACCACTGACCTGCTAACTTCCATCTCCAGACTCACCACTTCTGCCGCGCCGGCAAGATCGGCTACTGGGGTGGAGGCGAAGCGAATCGTGACCAGATTGCCCGTGAAATCGGTTACCTTCGCTCCATCGGCAGCCGAACCTGCGGTGTCAACGCTCGATCTTGCGTGCGCATCTCATGCTCTAACAATGCGGGCATCTGGTGGTGCAACGACAACAACTACCACGTTGGCGAGAAGTGCAATGACCTTGCTAATCTGGCTCAGATTGCCGTCTATAAGTGCGAGCGTCATGTCAAGGCCACGTGCTGGTTCGGACACCCCGTGTGCTATGACTGCGGATGTCGGCCCATCGATGATCTTCGGGCTCAGTTAACCCATCAAGGGCCGGGCTGCAACTATAATAAAGAACAGATCTCAAACACAATATAACATCATAACCCGATGTTAACACAGTGGCCTGTTAAACTTCTGCAGCAGCAGAAGAGTCATACCTAGCTGCATCAGCTTAAATACAACATCTCGGCGAATTGCCAAACTTGTCTGGTTGGCGCACACATCATCTTTGAACACAATGCGGCCCATCGATAACTGGGTGGTTTGGGGCTAGCAGTTTAGCAGCCTTAATCATAATGTCATTGTCACCGTTGATAAGTGTTAGAGGGCAAGGCGAAAGTCTCGGGTAGTTAGGGCTATGGGTTGAAAGGTTTGTCACAGTCTAGGACTGCCGTTCTCTCTTTTATTGGTGAAACGCCTTGAAGACGTTATCGAAAGGGCTTGTTAAGGAAAGTCTCTTCTCTTCTCTATAGTTTAGATACTTGATAATAAAGCTACCCCGCCTTACTTAATCTCAGGCCTAGCCTAAATAGTATATGTTCGGTAAGTTAATCTTTTTAAAAAATGCTATTTATAGGGTTCGCGGAAGCGGACCAAGGTCCCGATATCGTGGTCCGACACTTGGAACGTACAGTACTATCCCATCTATCTTAAACTGCCTATGTGTCATGGATTGTGGTGTTTTACGGCATCGTTTTCACGGCGCTGTTATATCACAAAAAAAGTATCTTTGCCACTGCGGTCAGCAATCTCTATGACTCTATGAGAAAGGACGCAGGCTCGTTAACAAGTGCCATGTATCATTGACGAGCAGACCTCTTGTCTAGAACTCAATTGAGACAAGTTGATCTCTAATCAACAACCAGCCAACGAATAATCCAACTGAAGCTTAAATGGCCAAGAACAACCAACAGCACCTAACACATGTGCACCAGTGGCCAGAAATACCTCGTTGACGTCAGCATGAGGAGGAATCGGTAGGAATCAGGTGACCCATTCATTTGTTTCATAGAAACATGGACCGGGAATCATGCACTCGACTGAACAGCTGGTCATGGCCTTGACCGCGACCATGGCGGACCTGTTTGCGAGAGCTGAAGTGTCCAGGATGGCAATGCGAGCCGTGTTTTACTTTTGTTGAGTGACCCCAGAAGAGATTCTCCTCGCTGGTCCAGCTGTCCGGAGACGGCAGGGTTGGCAATTTCTCGAGAGCTGCAGGTCTCACCTAATCGAAAGTCGGTGGGCAGTAGGAGATAAGGTGCCCCTATCGGTTGGTCAATGTCGAGACCACGGCATCAGTCCCTGCATTATGACGCGACCAGAATAAGCACTAGAGGACCCAACCGTCTCAAAAGTTTCAAAAACGGGCCAGGGGCAAGACGGGTCGGCATATGGATCGACACGGTAAAATCAGCCGCTGACTCCGAGGATCAAAATAGTAGCGGTCATCAGAGCCCTATCATTAGATCCGCGGGGGAGACAGATAAAAAGTCGGGGCTGCAAGTTGCACCTCCACCGTAAACACTGGGCCAGTCAGAAGCTGGGAGTGGGCAGAGGGCATGGCGTGCTGGCCGGGCCCAACATCGACGTTGCACAACGGCCTTCTCGGCCTTGTTAATACGGGCAACACAGCAGTACAAGAAAGGGCACAGCTGTGACAGACAAACCTGCTGTGGACAACAAGTCAGGCTATTTTTGAATACTCGTAACGCCACCCGATTCGCAATCAAGACCGCATCTGAGATCATAGCCAAAGGCTGGCTCAAACGCAGTCAAACCGGCCACGATACCATCTCACGGTCAGGTCGGTTAAGCAGCATAAAGTCATGATGCTTCAATAATGTATGCAATCATCCTGTGCCCGGCCTCTTTCAGCTGGGCTGATCTGCCCTGATGGGTGTGCCCCAGCGATTGCGCAATTTCCATTGCCTCTACGACTGCATAACTTTTTGAGGCCCCCGCAGGACCCAAGTCTCGACCTGCAGCGGCACAGACGGGGAGCCCAATTGCCGGTCAAAAATGCAGTGGAGGATCTGCATAAAATGCCTCTTTTTGTGTTATTTGCCGTGTTGTCTTGGTACCCCTGTCCATGAGGCTCTTGACTCCCCGCAAAACGTGATCCTCGTGGAAGCTGACAGCGTCTGCGAGGCGAACGGTTTGGGAAACACGGCTGTCAGGTGAAGTGACGGACTAGGAGAATGTGAATGGTGATCAATTTGGGTTCCGGAGCCTGGTCTTGTACGGTGTTCCTTGAACAACAAGGCATACTGTAAAATAATGCTCAGTGTGCAGTCGTTGACCAGTCCATTTCTCTCTCACACACATGGAAGGATCATTACACACACTAACAACAGACCGCTTAAACCATATCTCTATTAACACACTGATACCGAGGCTCAATGTGAGTAGAAAAGTGAGGAAAGCATGTCCCGACATCAATGTTGCGACACCACGTTATCACGCAATCGGCTCGTCAGCCGAGTTCAGGCACATCTCAGCCAAAAGTGCTACCATCCCTAACCACATCTACTTGCGAGGTGCATGTCAAGCTGCCATATCATCAAGGTAGCGCTGAATATAAACTAAATCCCAACGGCTTTCCAAAACGGTGTGTGTTGTCACCGAGTGTTGGCCTGCCGTCCCGCATCAATAGTGGTTGCCAGCCTGCTCCCGTCCTGCAGCAAAAGAGGTTGCCGTCCTGCATCAACACGGGCTCTCCAGCAGATACGAGCTTATGGCTGACCTTGGAGAAGCCTTATTTGTCCCGCGGGTGGGTATTGGGTCGAGCATGTGTAACCTGACTGGGATGATCATCGCCCGGGTTTTACGTGGGTAAAGCGTGGCCAACAGTCAAGACTCTGTGAGCAACGTGCGGCTGAGGTCTGGATGCATCTTCCAGCCTTCTCATCTCGTCATTACTTCTGGCTGGTAAACATCTCCAAGGGGTATAGAGAGAACAAGCAGAGTTTCTCTATAAGTATCCTCTTATCCTCTCCCTCAAGGTTAACTCTCAGACTCATCCCCACACACCAATCTTTTCAGCAAACCACTCTTTACCTCACACACCCAAGCCTTTCGCTTCATCCCACAAAATGAAGGTCTTCACTCTCCTCGTGCCTCTTCTCTCCGCACCACTGGCCTTTGCCGCCCCCGGCGACTATGGCTATGGCTATGGAAACACCAAGACCGTGACGGCCACCGTCACTGTCACGAAAAACTACCCCCAACCTCCTGTCACCAAGACCAAGACCTTGACAGTGACTCAGCCCGCCGTCACCAAGACCGAAACGGTCTACAAGCACAAGCCCCCAGTCACCAAGACCATCACCGTCACCCAGCCTCCCGTCACTGTGACCAAGCCTCCGGTTACCGTGACCAAGCCTCCCGTCACTATCACCAAGCCCCCAGTGACCAAGACCGAGACCGTGTACAAGCACAAGACTGTCACTGTGACGCAGCCCGCGATCACCAAGACCAAGACCATCACCGTCACAAAGACCGTGACCGAATATCCTCGCAAGACCCACGACAAGCCCGGCTACGGCAACCCTGGCTATGGCAACCCCGGCTACGGCAACGGTGGCGGCAAGGACAAGGACAAGGACGGAGGTAAGAAACTCACAGATTCTTTGAGACATGAGAGTTGCTAACATATCATAAGACTACTAATGGCTTTCACCCATGAGAATTGGGTGGGCTCAGTACTTTAAATGTTTGCCCTAAGGGTAGAAGTGCTGGGTTTCGATGCGCCGGGATGGATGGATTCCAACACCACGGTCCTTTTTGAATCTGCCTTACTGCTTTGCCTTTTCTACCCCCTGTTTTTATTCTTGCTTCCATCCTTTATGCCGACTCATATCCACTGCCCTTGCTGTGGTGAGAGTCCAAGCTTTGGATGGCAGCCTGGTTGCCGAACGGTGATTAAAAAATATTCTCTTCGAGACATTCTTTCACATAGTAAGATATAGCTGCAGTATAGTTACGACGGTCCTTGGGCTGTCTTGGATTGGAACATAAATAAAATGTTATTGACGTCTACTTGATCCTCGCCTGTTATTAGCACAACTTGTACTTGAGTTAGTGAACTCTTCTTTATATCTGTGATTCCCTCGTTAGAGATCAGAGCCACGACCTTGGATACGCTGTGAACTATCCGGGAATGTTTTTTTCCGGTGTTTCCAGTTTAAGAAATCAAACTTCCACAACAGTCTTCCAATACCTATGTGGAACACAAAGAATGAAACAAGTGGATAGCAAATGTTGAACAGTAATCATTGAAACTTCTTTCATATCCCTACAAGTCAGCTATATCTTCCACAATCTACTTACCCAGATGCAGGTCGCTTCGCAAAATCTCAATATCAGGGTTCCTGTCCACATTCTTAAGCGGCTTTGTTTTGTTCTCAAACAGCAGCTTCAACAATCCAACCATGACCTCATTTACCACCTTTTCGACCTTCCTTCCATCCAACTTTCCAAATACCTCGTCCACTGTGGGCTGCAACTCAGGCGGAACCTGGTACACCGTCAGCAGCAACGGCAGGTCCATAAAGGCATAGTGCTGCGTGTCCCTCACCGCCAGTTCCATCTTGGCAGCGTCCACCTTGTTATAGAACTTATCCCACTCAGGCACCGGTGCTGAATAGTTCCTCCCAACCAGAATGAACGGTTTATCTTTAAAACCCTCCTGGCTCACGGGTCCGTAGATCGAGCCGTCAAAGTTAAGCCCTCCGATGACATTTGGGTCATGCTGCGCGGTTGCGGCGGCTGTGGCTCCACCAAAAGAGTGTCCGTAGACGACGACTTTGTGGGGATTAAAGGTGCCTGGGAAGTTGGCAAAAATGGAGTTTGTGACGGTCGTATTGGAGAGCTGGGATATGAGGAAGGATGCGTCGGCCGTACGGACCTGGTCATATTAGCCAATGTTGGACTCATTTATCTACTGCGAATGATTGCTTCAGGCTAGGCATGGACTTACTTCTAGCTGCTTGAGAGTTAACGTCTCATTACCCAAGGCTGCATATGCAGTACTCCCATCGAGAAACTCAACGACAGAGGTTTCATATGTATGGTCGAGCGTCACAATGACATGCCCCAGACTGGCCAATGACCTCGCGAGCGCACCATATACAAACCTCGTGCCCTGGAACCCCGGCGAGAACACCGCCACAGGAAACTTCTTCCTCTCCTTATAGTCTCCGTCCAAATTGAGCGCCTCAATATTGCAGAACTCCATTTCGAAATCTCCAAATAAGCCCTGCGGCACGCCCAAGGACTCGCCCACGTTTTCAAAGACGCTCGCCGTCAGAGGCGGCATGTATGGCATCACTTGGGCCTTGCATCTGTGCTGAGCATCGATGGGGAGATATACCGACGCCATGAGGCGGCGCTTGGAGTTGGCCTCGGGCGCAAAGGGGTCTATACGGCTCGGGTCGACGAGCTCAATGTGCTTGACAGCGACATCGTAAGAGCCTGGTGGAGAGGGAACCAGGAGAGCATGGGCTGCTCCAAAGAGTAGAGACAGTGTGAGGAGATGCATTTCTGTGTGAGCTTGGCTGTCTTTGAGGAATCTGATCTTTCGGACGCAGCTTCGGAGGTCTAGTTATATAAAATAGAGCTCTTGGCGACGGTCCCTCGTGTTAATCAGATCTCACGCATTGGTCCATCCTACGCAGAAGGATCGCCTGCGCCACACTTAAAGTACGTACGACAGTTACATATGAAGCACGTACATGACAGGTTAGTATTATAAATTGATATTACATATGACCAGGCCCCAGTGGCCGCGTCATGCTGAACAGCTAACATAGAATTATTTCGACTCGCCCAGGCAGTAGATTCTTCTCAGATCATTATGTCTGAATTAAATAGGATATCTCTATGACTAGCTGCCTCTCTTTAAACATACTGTCTGAAAGATCTTAAAGATATATGCCAACTCAACACCAAGAGAGGTAGCACATCAGAGGCTTCTTGCCGTTACAACTATATGAAAGCATGCATAATAAGAACGGTGTGAAAACACTTCATCCAGGTCCCTTTGTTATGGAATTCTATCCGAGCTCCATTGTTGTTTAGACATCCCCGCGAGAGAACACAGTTGCTCCAGGTGAAGTTGGAGCAATTCAATAGTCTGGGGCCTTTGTTAAGAACAAAGACAATGCAGGCATCAAGAGAATTGTGCATAAATAGGTTAAACGCCAAACATGTTCCATTGTGGCCGGCACCTCGAACACTTCAAGATGCTTCTGCATAAGCTATCCCATCCAGAACCTATCCTTCCATGCGGTTCAGCTCAGCTACCAACCCATCATCACATCGTCAGATCGTCAAAACTACCTTACACAAACACCCGCAAAAACTCAACTAGCGCCATCATAGCCATAGCCTGTCCGTACGGCATGCTCGTCCGTGGGATATCCTTATAATGCTGCAAGTCATGGCCCATACCCGTGCCAAATGACGTGTTGAGCAACTCTCCCTCCGGGCTAATGTTTTCCAGCACAGCCTTGATCGCCTTGACTGCCACCTCAGAGTACTGCTTGCCCACGTATCGCCGTCGCTCAGCCTTGAGCATGCCGTATGCAAAACCCGCAGTAGCACTGGCCTCGACGTACGAGCCCTCCTCCTCTGAGACGTCCAGGAGTGTGCGCCACAAGCCGTTGGGGACCTGCAGCTTGGCGAGAACCTCACACTGGCTCTCGAGGGTGTTGATGAGGTGCGAGCCGAGAGGATCGTCAGTCTTGAGTCCGACCAGCTCCAGGAACTCGGGGATGACAATGGTGACCCAGCTGTTGCCGCGTGCCCATCGTGCATCTGCAAAATTGTGACCACCATCCTTGAAAGTCCAGCCGTGGAAGAAAAGTCCCGTCTTTGTGTCAAATAGGTACTGGATGTGAAGAAGGAACTGTTTCTTGGCCTCGGCGACGTAATGCGGCCTATTGAGGACTAGACCAATCTTAGCCAGCGGCATCACCGTCATCATGAGGGTGTCATCCCAGAGCTGCTGGTCGTTGACCTCAAGGTAGGTAATGTGCTGCATGCCGCCGTGTCTGGTGCGTGGGAGGTCGTGGTATGCCCACTCGGCCCAGCTATCGAGCCAGGGCAGGTATGTCGGGTTACCAGTCTTCTCATAGACGAAGGCCAGGGTTAGGAAAACAGCCATGGTGTTGATATTCTTGCCCTTGTGGCCCTCCTTGAAGCGGGCCTGGAACCAGTCCTCGATGATCTTGAGCCACTCATCCTCTCCCGTCATCTCGTAGTACTTCCAAATGCCATACAGGCCGATGCCGTGCGTCCACTCCCAGTCGTTCCAGCCCTTGGTGTCGATGATGCGGCCATCGTCGAGTTTTAGCAGGAACTCTCCAGTTGTGTCCTTAATGTTGACGAGCTCATGGATGAGAAGACGGATCTGCTTGTGTACGTCTTCCGCCGCGACGCCGTGCATGTGGGAAGGCATGATGTGATGAGGGAGTGTGTGAAGAAGAGGGGTAAAGTAAAGAGAGGGAGCCTGGTAGAGTATGGCGCGATAATTCGGAGGGAGCCTCTACCTCTCCGTAATAATCCTGTGCGTGATGTTGTGTTGACCGAGCGCTTTTTTTTTCCAATCACTCGCCTGGTCACTCAACAATGGAACGAAACATGGGAACAACGGGATCAACACGGGGGGAAGGCGGTAAGCATCTTAATAGTGAGGCAAGTCGACCAGGATGCCCACAGCCGCGCCAACGGCTCCCGCTCTCTCATGCCATTCGGACTCTGAGTGGCCATCTGAGCTTCCCCGCGAAGACCCATGAACCCACAACTTCGGTCCGAAGCAGACCGAGCCCTGAGCTTCGGTCAAGTCACGCCGTCCTATGAGAGGCCGGGAACGTCACTCCACACCCTCTCCGCACTCTGGAAAAGAAACTTGGTTCTGTGGGGGTGGGGGTCTGGGGGCGCCTCAAGATGGGGGCGGAGACTCAGGCCTAGGTGAGCGTCCGAGAAGGGTAATGGTAAAGAGCTATGATGAAGCCATAACGAGTTGGGGGAAACATGGTGAAAGAAAAGACCGAGGTTTCCGAACCTAGATGCTAGATCGGCAATTGTTTGCAACGAGGCAAAGAGAGAAGACTTGGCGCTAATGTTTGACTGTGGGACTGCCATTCTCATTACGGGTACAGTACATAATCCACAGAGCCGTAACCTTATTCTCTTTGTCGGTCAATGGGCTTCGTAATGGCCTCAAGAAATCAGATACAGAGACTACCCTACTCCTCCCTTCTACGTCAACTCATGACGGACACACCATGACAGACAGACAAGGATGATGCGGAGTAACTTGTGCCGTCACTTCACTTCCCCAATTTCTTGACAGGGGAACACAAAAGCACCTAGGCATCAGCATTGGAGTACCCATGCCAACTCACCACTATGCACCGAAATCCTTTCCAGAATAAACCGCCCTCAGAAGCACGGCTTTCCCTTTTCACAAATCATGCCACGTCTGATGACGATGATGATCGAGCCTCCCCCTGACACGCAGGGTTGCATTCCGCCCTCTCCAACCCACACAGCTCACCTTTCCCCGTCCACAGACCACTGGTATTATCCCTCAAGCGGAGATCCTGGTCCTTCTCACTTTTCGGTCCCAACTCAGTGGGCCCTCCTCTCCTGAGAACCACATCTTCAAGCCAACCAGCATGAACAGTTGGAGATGAAAGAGTCGGGGTCAACCCTCAAGCAGGCTCTGCCGCATAACCGAGCATGCCAGAGAGCCATTCGGGCATTCGGTCCAAACCCAAGCGAGGCACGACTCGCCCCGTGGGGCCCTCCTCTCTGGGCTTTAGCGGTCTCACTCGTCTGGAGACCCAAGACTGGGGCGTCTGGGGGAGATGGGGAAGCCCAAGCCATCTCCGCACCGAGTCAGACGGGGTGGCACCTGGGGAAGCCCATTCGCTCGCCTCCTCTCCCTCCAGACCCCAGGATTGTAAAAACCCGTCAGTCCGGCTCTCGAGCAGATAAAAAAGCTCTACAGCCCATCTCTTGGCCAAGGAATTTCCCCAAGGCCAAGACAACCACCAAGCCCTCCCCTCACATTGCCCCCCTCACCCCTTCTTGTCACATTATGGAGTCCGCCGACAAAGTCCAGCGCAAGCAGTCCCTCGACGAGGTTGAAGACCTTGAGAAGCCCACTCAGCACTCTGAGCGAGTTGACAAGGAGCTTGCCCAGTATGTCTCTGATGTCCGTATCGACATCAGCCCCGAGCGTAGCGCCCAGCTGCGAAAGATGATTGACAAGCGAGTCCTTCTCGTCATGATCTGCACCTACTTCCTACAGGCCATTGACAAGGGCACTCTCTCGTTTGCCTCCATCATGGGTCTCACGGCCGACACTGGCCTGGAGAACCCAGACGGGACCATCAGCCAAAATGTAGGTTATCCCGATCGACCCCGTCTTAAACAAGGCTGACCATTGGCTTCAATAGTTCTCATGGCTCACTACATGTATCTATCTCGCGATCCTCGTCGTCGAATACCCCCAGAATTGGCTCATCTCTCGCGTTCCCATTGCCAAATACCTGAGCTTCTGCATCGTCGCCTGGGGTGCTACTCTTGCCTGTCATGCTGCCTGCAAGAACTTCACTAGCCTAGTTATTGTGCGAACTCTCCTGGGTATCTTTGAGTCAGCATGCCAGCCATGCTTCGTCATACTGTCTGCCATCTGGTACCGTCGTGAGGAGCAGGCCTCTCGTGTCACCTACTGGTGAGTCCCCCCGAAGACCAAGAACCACACAAAAGCTAACCAGCCGCAATAGGTACATGATGAATGGAGCCCAGCAGATCGTCGGTGGCCTCCTCGCTTACTGCTTCTCCCTCATCAAGAGGGGTCCCCTCAGGTCATGGCAGTGGCTCTTCCTCTCGTACGGTGTCATCTCGGTCATCTTTGGCTTCTTTGTTCTTTGGTGGATGCCGGACTCTCCCATGCGCGCCAAGTGCTGGACTGAGCAGGAGAAGCACGAGATGGTTGAGCGCGTCCGCGACAACCAGACGGGTATCCAGAACAAAAAGTTCAAGAAGGAGCAGTTCCTCGAGGGTCTCAAGGACCCCCAGACCTACGGCTATGCTCTCATTTCTCTGTGCACCACCATCCCTACGTCTGGTCTCGGCGCCTTTGCCAACATCATCATCAAGAGCTTCGGGTTCAGCACGCTCGAGACTCAGCTGCTTGCCATGGTCCTGGGCTTCTACATCATCATTGTGCTGCTATCATCGGCTTGGCTTGTCAAGAAGACCAATCAGAACCTTCTGGTTATGCTCGGCTTCTGCGTCCCGTGAGTCTACCCTTCTTTGCCCTTCCTTGACTATACTGACAGCCGCAGGTCCTTCGTTGGTACCATCCTCCTCATGACCATCCCCAACCGGACCTTTGCCCAGCACGTCGGCCTCCTCATCTGCTACTACATCACCCTCTCCTTCTGGTCCGCCCAGACTCTCGGCCTCTCCATGATCTCGCGAAACACCGCCGGTCAGACCAAGAAGACAGTCGTTGTCGCAGTCAACTTCATCATCTGGGCCGCCGGTAACGCCATCGGCCCCCAAGTTTTCCTCTCCCACGACGGCCCCCGCTACTTCATCGCCTTTGCCACCCATCTGGGCTGCTACAGTCTTCTGGTCATCATCATCCTCGCTCTGCGATGGTACCTGCGCCGTGAGAACCGTCGCCGCGATGAGATGGCCGCTGCGGGCATTGCCGAGGCGAGTATCGATGCCACGGCGCGCGCTTGGGATGATCTTACGGATAAGGAGAACCTGAGCTTCCGCTACGTCTACTGAGTTGCTTATGTTGTGTACGATGCATATAGATGGAGCTTGTCCAGCATATATAGAGATTGCTTCAAGACGGTTAATGTTTGGTCTTCCTCGAGTCCTAGCAATTTAATGAGTACGACGAGATTTACATATACGTTCGGTTCCGATGGGTTTTCATCGTGTGTGTCTGTTTATATAATAAGGACTAGCTTCCTCTATGTTCTCTTAAGCGTCTTGCCTACAAGACAAGACATCATCGACCATCGCCGAAGGGTGGGCACCCTCCTGCCTTGAACCATACACTTGGCCGACATTCCCATTGCCTATATCCATCTGAGCCTGCTTCTAATTATACTGACCAACTCAATGAGTGCCATTAACAAGCCTCTCGTTATACGTCCAACTCTCTGTCCCTTGATCATCTACTGAGGAAAGTTTGCCAATCTGCTCACTAGAATTGTTGAGCGCGAAATCGCCGACTTGGCGCCGAGAGTCGCAGGTCGGGCCTTGACATGTACTCTGCGTCATGTCATTGACCATTCCACAGGTACCCGTTGAAGTCGGGCGGGTGCATTCCCAGCGTGTGTGGTCCCTACGGACTTGACTGGTAGTCTCGGAGGGCATCTTGAGTAATCTGGTCGAACTGATCCTTGGTGATGTGAGAGATTGTGCTTTCGCTGCAACACTGCTTGCCAAGTCGATGTGCTGTTAAGGTTGCCTGCAAGGTTGCCTGCTTAGTGAGTGAGAAGAGTTAGATCGGGTGTCTGTTGAAGTATTATAGGATGTAGATCGTACAGAGGTGAACACTCTGGACATTTGATCTCTTTTATATCTCTAAGCCATTAAAAGCGTGCGCCAGCCCATGACTGAGTGGTTGTCCAAGCCCTCCTTAACTGTGAAGTCGCCCATGCACTGATTCGTTACAGAACGAAGCCAGTGAATAGGTGATTATACACCGTTAACGATCAGAGACATTTCTTTCTTACTCTCACTCACAGGTTTGTGTACGGTCTGGGTGAACCAGCTGCGTGAAGAACCCGCGGTGAGGGTGACACTGACTAATGGAGCCTCGATCCCGACGTTCTCCATTCAACACAACAGACAACATAGCAGTCCACTCAAAGCCTTTAAGAAGTCCATGCAGAGTCTTTTACATCTACTTAAAAACAAGCTATGCTCTGATCCCTCATTAACCCAGTTCTCGTACATGCGAAGCCGATCATATCGTCAATCATCAACTCAACCCAACCCTCGCAAAGACCATGACGCCTAACCCTCAACCATACTCAAACACCCAATCCACATCGGAATACATGAAAAGAGAGCAAGACACAGTGTTAGGAATTCTCAAGTGAGATACAAAAGGGCGCAAGACATTGTGATGGTGCTACATAAACAGAGGCGGAGTGTTGGGGTGCCACTGGAGAACAAAAAAGGGTGTCAGGCGAACGAGTTCAAAACGACAGCAGATACTGAAAGGTCGCAAGCGACAGCCTCAAATGCAACATGGTTCTGGCGACGGGGAGGCTAGTTGGACTCATGGCGGATAGTCTTGAATTGCATCTCTCGGCCCCGATGCCCGAGCGAGACGAGTCTGAGGAAGTTGTGGCAGTCTCCGTCATGCTTGGCACACCCAGTGCGTTCAAGCTCCTCGGTCGAACAACCAGTAAGATCCTTCTCGAGCAACGTCTTGAAGCAGATCCAATCTGTGTCCCGGTTAACCAGGTCATGAAGCCGTCGGGACTGAGCTCCGTCCGCGCGGTCGGGCATCAAGAGGCTAATCAACGTCATGATTCCGACCTCACCCTCCACATCAAGACGCAAGTGCTTGGAAATGGCGTAAAGAGTCTTCATGAAGCCAGCCATGGGATGGTGCTCTTGCCCCAGGGCGGCATTGGGCTCCGGCGTGGGCGTGTCGGAACGAAGGCGCTTGAGACCGAGGTGTTGCATGTGACTTGTGCTTATGCTTTCATCGTCCGCAACGAAGAGGCTGCTCTCGGCGCCAGTGCTCACCGATCTGTTACGATGCATCCTGTTCTCCTTTCGCGTGTGGCGTAGGTCCTTCGGGGGAGAAAGGAGATTGAGCGTCGACTCCTGGTGCTTCTTCCGTGCCTTGTTATGCTTGAGTTGATCAAGCTCGAAATCATCCAGCGGGACTGGGTTCATAGGAGGTGTCGTGAATCTCTTCTCCGTGTAGGTTACTCCACACTCGTTCATCTCCTTGAGGAGATGTCCCTGGACTCTGTCAAAGATCTGGGCCGCTTTGAACGGGACGGTCAGGCCTGACGTGGCCCTGATGTCGTCAATCCCGTTATAGAGCTCTTCCAACTCTTTGCTTCGGGTCAAGAGAGTGCTTCGAGGGGAAAGTAGCTCGGGGATAGCCACCTGCAGGAAAGATCGGGCAGCAGGCTTGGGCTGGGCAACAGGCTCAAGAACAAGCTCGGGGACGGGCGCGGGCGCGGGAACAGGGTGGGGAGGCTCCAGGGCAGAGTCGTCCTCCAGTCGAAGTCTGTCATAGCAATGGGACATGACCACATCAGATGGATCAGGGCAAAGGAGTTTCTTCCACGGCCACTCAGGCTCATTGGGGCGAGATCGCTCAACTATGGTACGCACAAAGGTCAGCAATAGAGACGATTCGAGTCCAAAGGACTACGTACAAAAGCATTTCCAAGTGATCATGTCACTCATGTACGCAAAGAATTTGCCTGGAACCTCCTTCCACTGAGCCTTCTTCAAAGCCAGCGTGATCGCCCTGTCAGCGTAATCGCGCAGCTCGCCATACCGGTGCATCTCATTGGGGCTCATCCACTCGCAGTAGGCCCTTATGTACTCGCGGCGCTCGCTAGCGTCGGGCTCGTTGCCAATCCATCGAACAGGAAACCTTTCGCCGGGGTGGGCGGGTGAGTCGAAGTCATAGTGAGGGGGGACCCGGGTCTGGTTGAAAAAGATGGGCATGATCGAGACAAGTGCGTGGGTGCGTGGGTGATGATAGTGGCGTTGGAAGAATGCTCAACTCGCGCGCGCTCCTGAAGATGAGATAAGAACAGTTCAAACAAAACTCAACGAGATTGTTTTGGGCTGCAGTTGCTACGAGCAACTCATGCGTTTGTTTACGTGGTGAAGGCGTTGACAGTGCCGGCCAGTGGCAGAACCGAAGCGAGCAGATGCCCCCTCCACCATGATGAAGACCTACCAACCATGACAGGTCGTGTAAATTGATCAAGTGCCTTTCTCTCCATCATAGCGCATTCTTTCCACAAAAACGGTCCATCATGACGAAGCGTGATTCGCTCCGAACGTCCAAGGGAAACCGTCGCTCCCGCAAGAGTCGAGTGTCAGACCCAAGCATCTACCCCTACTCCCCTCACCCTCAAGCAACCGCTACCACGTCCTCAGCTCCTCGCCGAGCTTCTGCTGCGTCCTACACTACTCAGACTTATCCTCATCGACCAAACCCAAGCCGCGATCCCCAGAAACAAGCCTACACGGGCCGTCCTCTCCCTCCTCACACTGGCCGTCCGATCGAATCCCACGAACCTTTCCTCAGAGACGACGAGGACCTACGACTCAAGACTCTCCAACATCCTGATGGAACTACCACTGGTTTTCCCGTCATCAATAGGGACATGCCTAGGACAAACAATACCTGTGCGCCCCTCCCCCTCCCCAACGGCGGCATCACCTTCGACGTCGACAACGTAATGAGCGCTTTCGCAGCCCGTGAACGCGCCAAGGGGGCTTTTGTGAGTGGAAACAACGCCGGCACCATATCTTCGCCCCCTTGCGACATCAACAGACTTGCCCTGCGTGATGGCGACTGGAGCCGCCTGGTTCCTCGTCCAGCTGTCAAGGAGATCAACGAGGCAGACGGCGGTTTCCGACTCTCTGAACTAAAGAGCTTCGTTCCCGAGATGCCCGCCCCGCCAGGACGCAAGAGGAAGCACTAGCAAGGTTGTGATGATTGTAACGGGAGAGTCGGTATGAATAGGTATCATGAGGAACAAAGGAGAATGGCGGATCAGCGTTTTGTTCTGCTAGTGGCTGGTTGTGGGAGCATGGGAAATATGGAAGAACAAAGAACGACCACAACGTCAAACATTTGTGAGCAGATGTCATGTACGCAACCTAGCCACAAGCACAATCATCTCAGACCCAGATCTGCTACAACAGCTCCCTCAAAGCCAATCCCTGTCTCGATGAACCCGAGTAACTAAGATGACTCTTCGACAGAAAAAGTTCCCGTCAACTTCAAATCCCGCGAGCTTTCTCCCACAGCAACAGTGAATTCTCCGCCGCCCGTCACCCGCCAGTTCTGCTCCTCCACGTCCCAATAACTCAAGTCCCTCCTGGTGAGCTTGAACTCGACCGTCTTGCTCTCTCCCTTCTTCAAAAACACCTTGTCGAAGCCGCGCAGAACACGGACGGGGTGGTCGGCCTTGGAACTGTCAGGGTACGACAGGTAAAGCTGTGGTACCGCCTTGCCATCGACAGAGCCGCTATTAGTGACGACCACAGAGATTGTCACCACGGGTGTCCAGAGATTAGGGTTGCCACCTTCTTCGCCTCCGGCTGGTGAGGGAGGTTGCTCGACATCATAGCCGTCCGGGTAAGGATAGTCGCCAAGCTTGACGTCGTCCGCTGACTCGATGTATGGATAGATCCATTTCTCGAGCCTACGGATACCCTTCGGCCAAAGACCCTCCTTAACATCGGGAATCTTGTCGCCCAGTTTTGGAGGCTCTGCGCTGGGCTGCGATGGTCGCAGCGCTGGGAGGTGAGATACTGCTACATCCCGGTTGACCTTCAGATCCTTGTACTCGAAGGAAGTGTACGAAAGTCCAAATCCAAACTCGTATCGAGGCTCGATGTCGTGCTTGTCAAAGTGTCGGTAGTCAATGTACAGACCCTCACCAAAGTCCTGCTGAGGAACGACTCCGTTGGGCAGATACAGCACCTGGCCACCTTCACCGTAGTCCGCAAGGGTCTTGCCGATGGTGTACGGGAGCTTTCCGCTGGGGCTCTCGTCGCCAAAAAGGATACTTGCGATGGCATTCCCGCTCTCCTCGCCGGGCAGGTTGGCTGCCAAAAGGCCCTTGATTCGCGGGTGGTTGATCCATTTCTCCACGACGACAGGACCAACGGCATGAATCACCACAATCGTCGTGCCAGTTCCGCCACCGCAGTGATTGGCAACCTCGGTGACGAGTGCGTCGCCTCCCTTCTGCAGGAATAGATCGTTTCGATCGCCGTGCACGCTGTTCCAGCCGAGGTATCCCTCACCCGAGTCCGAGTTGGCAAACACCAAGCAAACGTCCTGTTCCGTTGCCTTCTTGGCATCCTTGACCTTGTTCGACAGAAACTCGCTCACCTCGACCTTGTCCTTGTTGAACTCTCTTCGTAGAGCCTCAATCGGAGTGATCAAGAACGGGAAATCAGCTGAGCCACTGCCCCAGCCGGAGCCAAGCGTGCCATCATTGCACCCTCGGTCGGGGCAGCTGTTGGGTCCTTTTCCAGGGCCAGCATCCTCGCCGAAAATCCCAATCTTGATCTTTCCAGGTCCCTTGTCAGGCTCGGTGCTGTTCAGGGCCCCGTCGCGAGTCAGAGGAAGAACTCCGTCGTTCTTGAGCAGGACAGTTCCCTCGATGGCAATCTGTCGAGCGAGTTCGGCGTGGTTATCTTGGACATTGACAAACTGGTTCACCACTTGCTTTTCCTGAGGCGAAGGGCTCCCTGGGGCCAGGATCCCAATCTTATCGTAGGTCCACGACGAAAAGTTGGGGCCCTTGTTCTCGTGCTTGTCCTGCCCGAGCTGATAGAAAGAAGCAACAATTCGGAGTGCCATGTCATTCAGTCGATCCACCGGCAAAGATCCATTTAGAACAGCCTGAGTAAGGCGAGGGCCCCATAGGGAATCGCCATCCTGCCATTTCAATCCGTCTCCAGGCATCGACATGTCCAACCCAGCCAAGGCACTCGCCACGCCAGATCGTTGGGCCAGCCAGTCCGACATGACGAATCCCTGAAAGCCCATCTCGTCCTTGAGGATGCCGTTGAGCAGCTTCGAGTTCTGGCAAGCGTACGAGTTGTTGACCATGTTGTATGAGCACATGACGCTCGCGACTCCAGCCTTTACGGCATCCGCAAATGGCCAAGCGTAGAGCTCATGCAGAGTCCGGTCGTCGATATTGGACGACATGGAGTTGGGGAGACCCCACTCCCAAGACTGACGGAAATGCTCCTGCTCATTGCCAATAAAGTGCTTGATCGTGGCCATGATGCCTTGGTCTTGAATGCCTCGAATAGTTTGTGCGCCGGCAATGCCTTGCAAGTAGGGGTCAGGGCCAAATCCCTCCCAATTGCGTCCACCGGCAGGCATCCTTCCGAGGGGACCGATAGCAGGGCCCAAAATGACATTGACGCCCTTTCCCTTTGCTTCCAATGCATGAGCCTTGCCGCGCTCATACATCAGCTCCCTGTTCCACGTAGCTCCGACAGTAACACCAGCAGGCCAAGCTGTCGCGTTGTCGGCAAAGCGGATTCCCAGAGGACCATCCTGAAGCGCCAGTGAAGGAAATCCGGCATGGACCGCGGTGCCTGTATTTCCCACAGCCAAGCCCATACTCCATCCTGTTCCTGTGGTGATATTGACCTTCTCAGCCAACGTCATCTTTACAACGAGCTGGGCGGCCAAGCTGTAACTCTTCTCCCAGTTCTTGGAGGAACCACCCTTGGGGCTTGGGTACCATGGCGGCGATTGTCCAAAAGTCGGTGGTGCTTTGATCTTCTTCCAAGCAAAGGCGCCAAGAGCTGAAATAACAATCCAGACAGCCAGAACAACTCCGACAACGGTCAGGCAGCATCGTTTGGGTGAGGCACGGCACGGGCGGAAGAGACCAGTAGGCTTCACTCGTCGGGGAGGGACATAAGTCGGCGGCGCCTCTTGAAATGGAACGAGATTCTTGTCGAGATAGTCTGTCGCATCAATGTCGGAGTAGTCATCGGAGCTCCCGTCAAAAGACGAGCGCCCGCCTGGCTTGAGGAGGTTCTCCCTACTAGGATCCATGGAGGGCGGTTTCCCCTCTCATTCAGCACGTCGAAATCACAAGAAAGACCACGGTGATGTCGGGGAGAATCCAAGACACTGTTTTACTACAAGGATGAAAAAGAAAGACTGGTCATTTATAGGACCTTGTAGGAATGATGCCGTTGCTCTCAGTCTCAAAGCGCGATCAGCATTGTCTTTATCTCCAGACTCCACCCCGTGTTGTGTTGCGTCACGTCACATTCCGGCCATCCACTTCTTGAGGCGTGAGGAGGTGTGGGGCCAGCGCAGGCCTCACGATTGGTGCAGCACCACCATGGACTGGAAATCGGTACCTTGGTCCTCTGCGAATTTGTGAGATCACTCAAGTACCGTTTTTATGTCCCTCCCGTCTCCATGCCCCTTGACCTTGCCCCCACATCCTCAGGGCGGTTTCGGAACCACGGCCCGGACTACCCTATATCGAGACAAGACCAGGGACGGTCAATTAATTGCCGATCGAGACAGGGCATTAGACAGTGAAAACAATTCCAAGTTCATTATCTGGAAATATCTTGTATCTCTGTGCATATATCTGGATGCAAAGATATATGAAAATGTTGGTTCATATGGTGTAAAGTTGGACATGGTGGCGACTGGTTTTCATACACAATTTTGAATCAATCACCATCACAGGGAAGCAACCATAAGTCCGGACTAGGTATCCAAGCGTGAGGGAGGATTGAAAGCTCGTTTTGCCCAAAGGCAAATACTCTTGTATTTTCATATGAAATAAAGTCATAATTGTATTTAAAAAAAAACACACCAGAGTGCCGTATCTCGTTCAGCTCAGTGGTTGATCGCGATCGATTTTAAACCACGTGACGCCTCCATCCCCAACTACTAGCGGGGGACGGCCGGGCTTTCTTCGGCAATACCAAAAACCGGCCTCAACTCCAGCTTTCCCTGAGTGCAACATCTCCAAGCAAGCAGCAATCCGCATTGCCCGTCCCAATTGCCCAGCATGTCGATGTTCCGCGCGAAGAAGCTCGACCTGGGCTGCTTCGTCAACGTCCGAACTTTGCGTGATCACACAAAACGCAAGGTGTTTGAGCAACACGAGACTGAGAGGTGCGCAAACTCTTCCCACCCTCCCGAAGCCTCACGTTTTGCACGGTCCTTCCAGCGGGGGGTACCGTGTCTCCCCTCCTCATACCTCAATTTGAGTCATTTGCTAATACAGTGCTCAGACAAGCCCTCCGTTATATCATCCGCAACACCACACTTCCTCCCCGAGTCCGCGCCGAGGCTCAGCTTCAGTTAACGCAGATGCACTGCTATACCCGACCGACTCAGATCCGAAATCGATGCATCATGGGTGGCCAAGGCCGTGGTGTATTGAGCGACTTCAAGATGACCAGGGTACGCGCCGAACCGAGGCCACGACGCCAGACGCTGAGGCTGACACTTGCAGTACAACTTTCGAATGGAGGCCATGGCTGGCAACATTCCTGGTGTGAAGAGGGCCAGTTGGTAGAGAACTGGTCTGTGGAAATTGAATATCGTGGAGGAGAGCAATGTATGACTATGTGCTGGCATCGCGGGAGGCTTGGCCTGGGAAAGACGACATCTCAGCCCGCGACAGGAGGCGGACGAGATATAACTGTACAATACCATCTAACGCCGATCGGAATACCTGCTTCTCCAACGTGACGACGAAATTGATTGCGGGACTCGCCTGCCATTTGATTGAGTAGTGATGGTTGTGAGGGGCTTGACGAGGCGACGCCTCTCCCCATAATAGAAAGGTACTAGCTCACCAGTCTTTAGGACGTATGAAGAGCATGAGGCTACCCCTAGGTATGTACCTGGCAATCATGGCTATCGCTTAAACGGATGGTCACAATGTCACGAGAGACTTGGCCAAGATTACGCTCCCACGGCTCAAGAGTTAAGACCGAGGACACGCAGTCTTAGGGGGCTAATTCTTTTCAATCTTCCAGAAGGCACTTTGAAGCCGTCAAGTAACCCCAACACCTACTACTTCAGCATTAAGTTCCTGTCTTGTGATGCCAGGCGCTCGAGCTGGTTACCTTGCTTGGGGGCATCTTAAAGATTGGAGATAAGATAAGAACTGATAAGAGCTGACCCGATAAGCGCGATAAGTTTTTTTTGTGTGGCTGGGGACACTCAGGTGGCTGACTCAAACCTGATCGCCACCCACTGCCTAAGGGAGGAATCCAAACACTCTTCATCAACCCTTCCATCTTTTCGCCCTCCATTCGTATTCTCTGTCGCTCTGTCGCTTTTCGTCCAACCCATATTGCCCGCTACTTATTCCAGCAAATTTGCCCATCATGGGAGGCGGCGATCTCAACTTGAAAAAGTCTTTCCACCCTGCGCTGAGGCGCAACCAACAGGCCGTCTACGAGGAGGAACAAAAGGCCCTTGCCGAGCGCAAGCGCACCCAACAGCGCATCAATGAAATCAAGGAGGAGCGCGCGAAGGAGGAGGTTCAGCGACAACTTGAGGCCGCCGGAGGCAAGAAGCGCATCGACCGAGTCGACTGGATGTATCAAGGTCCCAACGATGGACAGACTGGCACAACAGAGGAGACGGAGGCGTACCTGCTTGGAAAGCGAAGAATCGACAACCTCATCAAGGGGACCGAACACAAGAAGCTAGAGAAGCAGGCGGGAGAGGAGAGTTTCATGGCACTGCAAAATGCCAACACCGCACGGGACACAGCTGCCAAGATCCGCGACGACCCTCTACTAGCCATCAAGCGACAGGAGCAAGCTGCGTACGAAGCGATGATGAACGATCCGATCAAGCGACGCCAACTACTTGCATCCATGGGGGTTGACGACGAGAAGAAGGACAAGTCTAGGAGGAGAGAGGAACGACACGAGCGACACCGCAGGAGACATCGCCATCGCAGTGCCGACTCAGAGGACAGACATCACAGGCGGAGACGGTCTTACTCGCGATCACGAAGCCCACGACGACACGACGATTCCCGAGAAGATCGGCAAAGGCGACGCAGAGAACGAGATGACCACTCGCCAGAACGACGTTCGCGAAGAAGACACGACTCGGAGGATGAGGAAGCCTCTCGACGCCACCGTCGAAGCCGTGATGACAGGCGCTACGACGATGATCGACGACGAGACTCGCGGCGCAGCTACAGCGGCGAGGCACGTGATAGGAAACCACGACACAATGAGGAAGATGACAAGGCCAAGGAGGAGGAGCGCCAGCGCAAGTTGGCAGCGATGCAATCGGCAGCCTCAGAGCTTGACGAAGACCGTGAGAAGCGGTTAGCAGCGCTGGAAGAACGGGAACGGGCGCTTCGAGAAGCCGATGACAAGGCGAGAGAGCGCGGGGGAGATCGTGGATTCGTCAACAGACTGCACCAGCAGGCAGGAAATAAGGGCTTGGCAGAGCGGATGGGAGGAGCACGACGGGGATATCAGAGAGACGACGATTAAGCGGGCATATGTCAAGGTTGCAAATCATGGCTTTCGGCGTTTAATATTTGGTTCTATTGGAGGTAATTATGAGCACAGAGGTCTCCCTCGGAGCTGTGGCGCGAGGTTGAGGTTGATAGACAACAGTGGCATATGGAATAATGAATGATTTATCCACCCGACTCCAAAGACTGAACAGTGTCGCATCACCGGAAGATGGCGTTGATTCTGACCCAGAACCCAGAGACTCGGGCTCTTGGCAGCCAATGTCTTAGCCTGACTACATCGATTGGAAGGCCCCGTCGCTTGGTACTGCACTGTATCAGTTGATGGGAGCACTAACGTCAAGCAAGATAATGCGCGGATATAAACGAAGGCGGCCAAGCCACGACTGAATGACGATTCAGCAACCTGACCTGAATCGCCAACATGGTGGGTGAGGTGCCACAACTCGACGCGAAGCTTCCGAACATCTCCACCCTCGTTCTTACCGACGGAGGAGCCGTTTTGACCAAGTTCTTGGGGTCATGCTTGATGGTGATGAATCTAGATTCTTCTCTTGCTCAATCTTGGCCTCGATATTGGACCTCCCTCCAAAGGACGGTCACGGACCCCTCAATATCCGGGCGATCATGGGCCGGCGCCGAGGGAGAAGCAACGGTTTAATTGAGAGGCTAGAGCCCGTCGGGAAAGGTCAGGGCCGGAATAGTGGACCTCGTTGAGTGGCGTGCCAGGGGGGCCGAGGGAGACCCGACTCTGCAGCAGCTGACGGCTCCAGTGCTCCAGTGCTCCAGCTGGCTGTGCTCTCCTGCTCGGGCCCCCCTTGAGCGTGTTCCAGGCCGACTCTGGACGCTGGAGTTACAGCGGGCTTGGGTCCAATATTGAAGCTAAATCTGGGCGGCCAGCCAATCAGGTTCCCCACAGCCGATTCCTCGCCCAGGAGGGGGAACTCCACCGAGCAATGGACAGAAATGGGATCCATCTCCTTGCTCGGCCACAATCCCATTCCCTCCACTGTGTGGCCTCTGACTTCATCTTTTTCTCTCGCTCCCTCTTTTGCCCCCCAACGGCTCATTTCCTGCCCCGTCGACTTAATCCCCGTCTATCCTCGCTGCCCCTGCCGGTCCTTGAACCGTCCTCTTGCGCTACCAATTTGTCGCCCGAGATTGAAATCGATCCTCTATCCTCTCCAACAACTCTCTCTCCCTCTCTGCCCGACGACGTGCCATCTGGCCAGTTTGCGACAATCACCTTCTCTCGGAAAAGCTTCACTTTCGACTCCCGAGCTCGATCCCCCCCGACAGCGTCCGTTGACACCCGCCAAGTCGTATGCGATTACTATCCCGTACCTTGCTGACCCGAGTCTTGATCAGCGCGCCACCTGTGAGCAGGGTTTCAAGGGAGCACGAACCGAGATCACTCAAGATCGCCATCGCGATTCCTCACTCGAATTTACCCAATCTCCCTCTTCCACCACACGCGATTTGACTGAGCCGCCACGATGCCTTCTCTCTGCGGAGGTTCCAAGACCGTCCAGCGTAAGCTGGTGCTGCTGTGCGTCGAATCCCCCGCCCAGCCCAGACATTGGGCTTGCACTGACCTGAACTGCGTCGATTAGGGGCGATGGTGCATGCGGAAAGACCTCGTTGCTGAATGTCTTTACGAGAGGGTATGTCTGAGGAGTCAAGAATCGCGGGATGAGAGACTTATTTGTCGCGCCAGTTATTTCCCAACAGTCTATGAACCCACCGTCTTCGAGAACTACGTCCACGGTACGATACGGTGCACTCGCCCGTGCTTTCGAGGATCGCAGACTAACATTTCGCGCAGACATCTTTGTGGACAACGTGCATATTGAGCTTTCGCTCTGGGACACAGCCGGTCAGGAGGAATTCGACCGGTTAAGATCCCTCTCTTATGGTAACTCACGTGTCAACCACCAATCTGCGTCGCGTGCTAACCAGACTCACCCCAGACGATACGGATCTGATTATGCTTTGCTACTCCGTCGATAGCAAGGATTCGCTTGAAAACGTCGAGTCAAAGTGGGTGGGCGAGATTGCCGACAACTGCCCCGGCGTGAAGCTTGTCCTGGTCGCCCTCAAGTGCGATCTCCGAGAACAAGGCGAGGAGGAGGAGGGCGAGTCCGGCGAACCGAGGGAGAAGCGGCCCATGATCAACTACGACCAAGGCCTCGAGGTGGCACGGCGCATAAACGCGCTCCGGTATCTCGAGTGTTCAGCCATGAAGAACCGGGGCGTCAACGAGGCCTTTACAGAGGCCGCGCGAGTGGCATTGAGCGTCAAGAAGGACCGCGAGGAGAGCAAGTGCACCGTCATGTAAACGGCCGAGCTTTTCAACAACTACCTACCTATACGAAAATGCTCGTCAGACCGGACGAGTATCTATATCGAATACGAGCCAGACCACCGACGAAAGCGAGCGATCGACGACATCCGACCGACCATTTCCAAAAGAACAGGGGATCCATTGTTTCGTTCGGCCCGGTTTCTCACTCATCTCACTCGTCCTCATCCCTCTCACAACGGGGTCTTCTCTGTACATATCTAGTGCGGCATATATGCACATAGGGTTATTTTCGGTTGGTGTTTCTGCCTCGGTCCTTGTCTCCTACACCTCTTCTTCTTTTTTTTTTTTTTTTGCTGGGAGTCACGGTTGCAAGATGAGAGCACGAAGAGGAGTAAAGCAGGGCTGGAAGACGCGCGCAATGCTGGGAGATTTACATTTTTTGCTTCTACTACCCTCGACATTCCATTTGTTGCCATGTCGCCCATTTCTTGTTATTGTTGTTTCACTATCCTCAGCTGGGTGTCTAACTACACTTCTTCTCTGTTTGCTAGCGAATTCTTAATGAGATTTACCCAGGTTCTGGACATGAGAGTGTGCAGAAGATCCATGATGTGGCCAAGAGCTACATGGCGCACAGCCACGTTGATTACGACGAGCACGAGATGCTTGGTTGGCAATGCCGATGGAGCGGATCAAGGTGATTCCGGCATGCACGGAGATGCTCACCGAAATGTTCAAGGTGAATGACCAGTCGACGAGTGCGAGAGACGCGACACACGACCATGGATGGAATTAGCGCTGTGCAGTGCTTACAAGAGCGCTGACCTCATTGTCAATGTTTGGTCGTCTCCAGGTGAAGCTTGATACTGGTATCACTCGTCCCCGATACCAGGGAAAGCAAGCAGCCATAATTCAAGGTCGGAGGGTATTCCAGGATCTGGACCCAGACCAATAGCAACCTTTACTCGCAATGTCGTCGTCGTGCAAGGTGTTAGTCCCTCATACCACGATAAACACCACCAACTCACTGGTTTTAAAGCATCGCCCCCAGTCGCAATGTCGTCAACATCCTCATTCCAACACCACCTCGTGCGTCATAAGATCGCCCATCCCTAAACAAGTGACGCTATCCCCATGCCTACCCCGGTGCCTCATTGTGTCATCAACGCGCCATGATTGGGCGGACCCTTGGGGAACAACCCTGGCCTACCCTACATGCTTGGGTTGACGTCACAGCGTAAAGGGTTATCTCAACGTCAGGGCAAAAGCAGGTTTCACAGTTGGTGATATTTGCGGTTGATGGCATCGAGAGTGTCTGATCAAGGAGTGTAAAAAGGCCAAGGACCGCCCAGCTCTTGGGAAAAAGCTTCATTCTTTTCTCATCATTCGCAAGAATTAAAAGTCACTCCAAGACATTCTCGACAAGCAACCCCATCCCTCATCTCCACCACTTACACAACCTTCACCACTTACGCGGTACTATCAACATGCCTCTCTTTGGAGCCTCCCGCCGTGAACCGTCTCCTGAGCCCATCAGGGAAGAGCCCCCTCGCAAGCACGGTCTTTTCGGTTCCTCTCGCCGTGAACCCTCTCCTCGTCGCGCATCCCGTCACTCCTCAGGCTCTCACTCCCGCCGGTCCTCTTCTTCCTCGCGCTCCCCCCACCGCCGCAGCACTGGCGGAGGAAACTTTATCACTCGAAGCTTTGGCCATGGAAACAGAAACGAGCATGACCCCGCAGTCCTCGAAGCTCGTGAGCGTGTGCGTAACGCCGAGATGGCGGAGCGCGAGGCGGACCGCGCACTAGAGGAGGCTAGACTGAGCGTGAGGGAGGCCAGGGAACACGTCAAGAGGCTCGAGGTTGAGGCGAAGGAAGACTCGAGGAGGGCCAAGGTCAAGGAGCACCAGGCCAAGGAAATGTCAAAGATGGGACGATCCCTCGGACGTGAGTATTCAGAGTTGACTTGCCAAAGATCGGGACTGACAATGAATTATTTAGGTCACGGATATTAAGCTATTAATCGAGCATAGCTAGGAGTTGTTAGGGTGTAGGATTAGTTTGATGCATCTGTATTATGACTGTACGAACAGGCAAAAACATAAACATACGATGGAGACTGGAGTTGATTTGAGCAACCTTAACTCTGCCCTTATTACATTTCTAAGCTTCACAATTAATAGCGTTACGATATGAAATTGACATAGAAGTTTTACAAGTGTTTCTCCTGGTTTAATAAGTCCCATCTGAATAGTTCTCGTGTTTACGTTTCGCAACTCGGAAGTGGATAGCGTCGGGGACACGAGCACAGGAAAACAGCTATTTCCACCACTACGCTCACATCAGACCAACATCAAATAATATCAACCGGTAGAGTATTAAGAGTCTAGAAAATCTCCTCTTGCGCCTGGTATCTAACTGCAGCATGAAGCATAATCGGGTTCTTTGCATACCACTGTTCACTCCATTCCAGCTCGTGAGCAAATGGGTGGACGATATCACAGAAGTCAACAAGTACGCCTGTTCCCAACCAGTTGGTGAAGTTGAATGTAACGTTGTAGAACCCGGTAATTTGGAAGAATTCGAGTTGCGAAATGATCGTTTCAGCCTCCAGTTTTGCTTTGGGGACAAAGGAGTAGACGATGGCGAAATATGTTTGGTCGTCGTCTATGTCCTGATGAACCCAGGCTCGCTTGAGAGCGGCGTTGATGTCTCGCCCTGGTAATTCGGTCCAGCCAAAGCAATGGTTTATCTCTACGCTGGGTTCGAATGGCACAAAGTGTTCCGGGGGTGGACTCTTCGCGTACCCTTCATCGGAGAAGGCAAATAGATTGCGGATAGCGTGTTTGTGCTTTGTAGGATTTGGACGCAAGTGTATTGGATTTCCTGTCGTTTTTGCACGTCGCAGGCTAGCACCGATCATGTCAAGCAGTGCGCAGTTGATGCACTCTCTCTCAAAGGCCCAATAACGCCCGATGCCATAGATGGGTTCAGGTTGCCGATTGTGATAAAACTATGCAAACAGTGAATTTTTCAATCAGGTGGTTACATGGAGAAAGCGACTGACGATTTTCACGGCCATGAGAGTTTGCTCATCAGCTTGGGTTTTGAAGACGAAGCCATCCTCTCCTCCACCAAGGTATTCTTGCAGTTGAAGGTTGCTCGGCGGTGAGAATCGCCTGAGCCTTGGTCTCTTAAAGTCTTTCCAGGAAAGGGGCGGGTCGCCTTTTTTGAGATCAGGCGAAGTAAAAGGAGTGGGAGAAGACATCGGACGATAGTGGTAGAGAGGCTGTTAATGAGCCAAGGCCCAGTAGGCGATGCCTGTCCGACGTTGGCAATTGTGGCCTTACGCATAAGGCACAAACAGTGATGCCTGAGGTACCTAAGAACCCAAGTCGTGATCCACGCACGTGACTAGGTACCTACTCAAAGGATTTCGGCGGGAATAATTCTTGCCCGATGGCGACACCAAAGCAAGCTTCCCTTCCCCACCACTCTCAACCCCATGGCTTCTGAAAAGGCACTATTGCCAGCAGCAAATATCCGAAACCTGCTTGAGGAGGATGGGCTTATTTGTATTGAAGACCCCATTGTAGGGGAGCGTGTCGACCAGATGAGAAGGAAGGGGTTTCCTTTCCTGACCGAGGAAGGCTTGGACTTTTGCAGGCTTGGCACCCTTGATGACAAGGCAGGTCTAAGCAATATTCAAAAAAATCCCTGTTCGCTATTGACCATAGATTAGAGAGTTCGGCATGTTCTCGAGTCTTGTTTTGAAAAATCATGTCTGATATTCTACAAAATATTCGGCAGGGACCCTTCTCGACAATACACATTCCCTGAGACTGCCTCAAAATACCTGGTAGTGCAGCTCTGGAGCAAGGGAGCACGGGTTAAACTTTGGGGTGGTTCACATCGATATCCTCTTGGAGCAGTCCATTCCGCCATCGGGCTATTTCAAGTCCCATTTGCGCGCCTGAAAGGTGAGAGTACTGAAGTTGAAATGATGCAAGGGGGTTTGTACGTGCTCCATGTCGACTATCTAATTGCTCGTACGCTGAGACGTTCTAGGACCATTATAGATGGCCGACTCGCCTTCGAGATTGTACAAGGTTTCGCAATCATGTTCGGCTTTACGACACCAGAAGGGCTACAGCACTGGGGAAAGATGATGCTTGAGAAGCAAGAGGGTCTCGTGAAGAAGGTGACCGAAATGGAGAGTGCGACTATTGGGGTGAACTTTGGGTTTGAGGACCAAGTTGTCTAATGCGATCACAACGCATGTCCTGTGGCCTCCTTGGAAACACCCCCGGTTCAATCGTCGACCCATCTTAGGGAGCTGTCTTGCTGCAGACAATCCTGCTCACCCTCGGTGCCCATCCCTGAGACTCTGCCGAGGCCTAAAGACCTGTCTATCGTGAAGGAAAGGAACGGAGCCAGCGCAGTCGATGGCACCGTAGTTTCTTTTCCATTCATCATGTGAGAATACACGAACGACGGACCGCCAAGTAACGCGGCATCGTCTGCAGCGCCCACGGTATGACCCAATGATGGGATTTCATCTTGAAAGAGTGACACCCCTGGATCGGGTTCCTGGGGCACAGGTGCTGCAGGCTCTGTACTGTCTGTGCCAAAGCCGCTGATGGCGTGTGAGAGCGGCTCGGTGCCTGCTCGGAGGTAATTTGCGTCGAGGAGTGACGGCGGCCGAAGATCGATACTGCTACTCGAGTCACATATCTTGGCCCGTTTTCGCTTGCGTAAATGAGGTGAGCGGGACTGCTGGCTCTGGGGGGAATCTTGGTGGCAGTCGAGCATTTGCAACTCTTCATCCGAAACTTGCTCAGAATCCGAATCATCAACTCCCATCTTGAGTCTCAGCTCTTTGGCGACAATTTCCATGAGGGTTTTCACCCGGCGCTGTGCAAAGCGTCGGTTCTGTGTATATATACCCCCTCCGTCTTGCTGCTGGCGTTCTGGTTGACACTTGGTCTTGTTCCGCCGCATGCAGCGCTCGATATGCCCGACATACTTGCTAACTCGAGATACGGAAGTACCGCAGAAGACGCATGCTTCTCGGCATTCGATGTCTGGCAGAGCATTGTGAGTCAACCAGGTAATGCAGATTCAACAATAGAGATGGAGGGTTCCCACGTTTTGCATAATGTCGCACAAGATTTCGCCGTCTGCTAAACTTGATTCTTTGTATTCCCTCACACTCTGCATGCGGACACATGTAGGCAAGGCCAACTTGATCGTTCTCGATCGACCCAGGGGGACCAACGATACTGGTGGACTGGAGATTGTCGGGATCTATACGGCAGATGCTGTGCGACAGGCATTCACGCAATTCTGACATTAGCTCCTCCACCCGACGCTGCTGAAGATCAGACAAGGCTTTCTACTTCCCAAACTACAGACCTTGGCAGCTTCAAGATGACTGAGCAGGTCCTCCTGCGTTGAGAATCTCCCGCGACAAGTGCATCCTAATTGTTGGTGAATGTTCTCAGTCATGTCGATTGTGAATGAGCGTGGAGGGCTTTGGGAAGGGAGCGGAGATGGACCAAGCAAGTAAACAAATGGTTGAAGTCACCCACGCCCAGAACGGGATCAGCCAGTCACACGATTCATGTGCATACAATGAATGGATGGATGCATTTCAGCCCGAATATAGCCGAGAAAAAGAGAGAGACAGGCGCCCATCATCCCACCCACAAAAAGGCCTCCTTTGCCCCTCCAACAAACAATGCCCACTGCATGCAGAACTTGGACAACCCGAGACCACCTTCACCCCTCACGCCCCCGACATTTATGTATGTCTGCCGTTGCGGAATGTGTTTGGAATCGAACTGCTCACGTCGTGTGCTAGCTTGACCTGACCCATGATACAAAATCGGCTCCTCTGGGAATCAACTTTGGGTATGGCAGAGGACGACCAGTGCGAGTTCTGCAAGGGTTCTGGGAGGAACGGGCCTTATCTCTGCGGCTTGTGTGGAGGAAGTGGAAAGTCGATTTGTTGACGCGCCTTACCATGGAAGTCTTGCACACGCCTAATTGAAACGTGAATCACAACAAGTTGGTCCTGTTCCATTGACCCTGCGCGATTAGTCTCTGCTGCACCTAACTAGATACCCAGAGGGCATTGCCCGTCTAGGCTCCCGCTGACGTGTGTGGTGCCTTCAATCCACCCACCCACTGGCCAAAGATCTCGTCTCGATTACCTGAGATGCATGGAGAGGTGGCAGCGTTGGCTCTGCTCACTACAGTGGGTGAGCTCAGCTCACCAAAGCGTGAGCCAAGCTCATCGGAACGTGAGCGCCGCTCACACATACTCGCGACCAGCTGAACCAGGAACCAATGTGCATATGCGTGCGATAGGTACTCAATAAAACATCTGTTTGCAATCTGCTTAATGGAGGCCTTGGCAATCTGAAACGCAAACTCACACCCCAGCATCCTACATCCTTCAGCTCATTTTCGGTGCTTCTTCCTCTTGGACTTGGCCGTGTTCTCCGAAGGCTGCGGTGGGCTTCCAACCCTCCACGCCAGCCCGTCAAAGTATCCGTACTGCTGTCCGCTACTGTCATAAATCGGAATCCCGCTCGTGATGAGCACGGGCTCCTCGTCGTCCATGAAGTAGTAATAATTTCTCCCACCATGCTCCGTGACGTCCAGTGTAAGGACCGACTCCAATGTGAGGACTTGCATGGACTCACCGTCATCGTCGCCCTCAATGGTCTCCCATCTCGGCCCTCTCCCCCCCGACGGGTCGGGATACTCCACCTTCTTGACACTCTTCTTGGATACGAGACCCGTGGTGTTGTGGACAAATGCCCCGTCAATGCTAAACCACGCCGAGTCCAGGCTTGGATAGCTAGGCTGTGGCTCATTACGCCCAAGAGCTGCCATCCAGGACAGGTAGAAAAGAGCTAGGCGGACTGTCAACTGGCGTTTGCCCCTCCCATGATTCTCCCAGGGGATCGCTCGATATTCTACGGGATACCCGTCAACCGCCGGACTGGTGGACTTCCACGACGAGCCTGAGATGGACACATCTCGCATGCTGGTCGAAAGCATTGACATGTCGGTGCTTGTCGAGGTGTTGTAGGAGTGTTGAGGCTGCTGACGAGAAGATCTAGAAGCTCCCAGACCTGATCCAGTGGGTTCGGTACGAATTCGTATCACAACAAGCTCCTTGTCCGTGATGATGAAGCCATATCGAGAACCAGATTGAATGCAGTATGTGAGGATCTGTCGTACTGGATCCCGCCAAGTGGCAAATTTGGCCGCTTCCTGGCAAAATGAGCTATGCCACTTGTTGGAAAGCTTGCTGTCCCCTGGCATGAGGCTGTAGTAGCGAAAACTGTTGTCCGCGAATGTTTCAATGTGGTTGCCGGAGCAGAGAGCCCAGTCAGGCTTGAACCGGCGGTCCCCTCCAGGCTCATAATATGTCCGCCCAGCTCGACCCAGATTGATGCTGGCCATCTTGTCGAGCTTGGCATATCGCAAACCGTGTCGGAGAGCGGCATTGACCGGAGGTAGAAGATGCGTGCTGAGTACCGCGTGCTCGAGCCCATCTTCATCAAAGACCTGGCTATCCCAGTCTGTCGGCGAGGCATGCAGTTCGCTCCGTACGTTCCATTCAGACTCAACCACGTCAAAGAAGATGGCGTACAACCTCTCAGCAGTGAAGTCCTGCCACTGTGTCCAGCCTTCGACTGCTGCCCAAGTACTGTTCGCCGAGTTGGGGCCCCATTTGGCCATGTTCTTCACGAGTGGGTTTGGCTTGGTCAGCTCCTCGAGGATTGTGGTTTTCCCAGGCATTCTGTTGAGTGCCAACTGGGGCGATGAATGAGCACATGAGAAAGGCTGCTCTTGTTGGTCCTAACCGAAGGAAGCCACATACCCTTATAGCTTTCTCCGGACATCATGGACCGGCGCTTCTGACTGTATCATTTCTTGTTCCTGCAATTATTTCGATCTGTCCAACCAATGATATTGAGCCGAGGCCACTATTGAGCTTTTGACGTTGTTGGGCGGCGCCCACCATTGAGCCCTTCTCCATTGGAGGCCAAAGACTCCCTCCCAACTCTGGGCCCAAGACGCATGATATCGCTGTGCCCTATTTCCCGAAAGCTCGATAATTGGGAAATTAGGCTATGATGGGCATCCGTGGTCACCTTTCTTCATGCTACCTGTTAATAGTCAATTGATGGGGGCCAGTGTCATGGCGCTTCGAGACAGCCAGGCTGGATCACACGTAACTCATGCATTGAGGAATAAGTCTCCAAAGCAGTTTTAATAGCACAAAGTTTTAAATGCAATTCAATGCATGTCTTGGGCACCTATAGAGGCACCCTCTGCTAGCGACGCACTTTCGTCTCTGATTCACTGTCTTGCATCATCTCAGCCCCCGTTTGCCCCGACCTTCATCTGTTTGCTGTGCAACCAAAGCACCCAGACCAGTGACTGGGCCTGAGACCCGGAAGCGAAAATCTTCCGAGTCCGGTTCTTGTAGGTTTGTTTCCATTCTTTTTTTCACTGTTAAACCTCTCTCTGTGGCGTTTCCCTCTGAAACCGAAGATGTCAACTCCAAGGCTAACAGAGCGATGTGGTCTCTGCAACTTCAAACTACAACGTGAAGACATCATAATCGTTGGTAAGTATAGAATAAGTCTTATGGTATATCTCCTGTGACACTAATATTGGGCCCATAGTGAAAGAGGGTGAGAAATCAGGACCGCTTCCATTCCACCCGTGGACAAGAATCACGAATGATGAAGAAGGCGCCCAACCTAGCGACGCATACCCTGCCTGCCCTGGCCTCGACCGGTGCGCTCACACGTTTGAAGAAGGCGTTGGTTGTCATCCCTCGTGCCTGAGGATCGTCGACGACGCACCTCTGGACCGAGTGCTCCAGCTCAGCGCTTGGTCGTTCCAGCCATCGCCGCGTCTTGAGAGAGCACGACGTCGCTGGCTGAGGAGAGCTGTGGCCAGACATCTCATCCAAGAGTTTGTCGTAGCAAAGAACTGTCTCCAATGTCTCTGTTGCATCGGCGATTACGGAGACCTATACCACGTTTGAGGGTCAGCGACATCTCCAATCTGTCAGAAATGCGCCAGTGTCAGACGAGAGCTGGGTTCCGCCCGAGATGATCTACGTGGCTGAGGACCATGCCGGCATCAGACAGGTGATACTGGCCAACGACCCCATCACAGTCAGCGACGTTCCCGGCGTATGGTGGAAGTCATTCTCGGTCTACAAGCCAGGTGCCTCAGTGCAATTTCACAGTGATGTAACATGTCCCTCTTTGGAGTTGATGGCAATGTGGCTGACCAGAGTTCAAAGGGTATTAAGCTGCGATATCTATCGTATCACGACTACTATGATCGAGGCAAAACAACAAGGTGCTTGCCATCTTTCTCCCTCCCACGAGACCCCGAATTTTCCCTATTTCGATACCTATTCTCACACGCTCCAACAACAGAGCCGCGCCAGATGTCACTATTCCGACACAACGACCCCGACATCACCGGTTACTCCATCTGTTGCGACCCTGCCGTGCTTGCGCTCCATACCCACAGCAGTTTCGACGACGACCTTTCGTGCTATGAATCCACCCCCGAGGACGCAGCCTGGATCTATATGCCCATCAAGAAAGACGAGCGCATCGTCCGCATCTGGGTGCAACGGAACCGTATCTCGATCGATCAGAAAGGCCTGGCATTTGAGATGAATAGCGGGCGCCTGCTCTTCTTTGGATGCCATAAGACATGGGCCTTGGACGAACACAAGTATCAATGGACCCCCTTGTTTTCCCCGGCGTACGAACGCAGCGTCCCCCTCTTCTTTTTTGACAGCCTGATACCATTTTGCATTCGCGAACTGGGGTTTGACGCTCCCTGTCCGAGCTTTCCATCCACTCCAGTCCTTACTTCGGCTCCTTTGTCTCACCCAGCCGATCCTGAGCTTCTCAATAACCCCCACTGGTCCTGCGCTTCGGTCGAGGGCGTCGTGGAAGTGGTGCCCTGTCGACAAATAGCGAAAGGGGAGACCATGATAACCGGACTGCTCCTACACTACTCAGACGGCAACAAGGCATCCCTTGGCCACATGCGTCTTGATCGTCTTGACCCAGCTATCGCGGTGGATTGCTCTCGAAACCTTCATCTCGGATTTAAAAAGACCAAGGATGGGCACTCCTACATAGCCAAGATCGAACTGTCTACATGCGAGTTAGACACCGACATGGACGAGTGGTTTGAGGTCTCCTGGAGCGGCAATCTTGAATGGTGCTTTTCATCTCACGAGTGTTACGTTTGGAAGAGTGATAGTGAAGGAATTAAGGCCGGAAATTGAGAGAAACTAGCTGGGGTGGACAATGATCATAGGGAAATGGTACGGTCAAGCTATCGCCGTATGCGGCGTAAGTGATCACGTAGGCTTCTTGCCGTTAGGCCCAAGCTCAAAGGTCGCCTCGGCCAATGGTAAATCGTTGTGAGAGATAAAACCCAGGAGATGAGTAACTGTCATGGACTCATAATAACGTTATGTTTACAGTGACGCAAACAACAATAACAGTGGAAGGCACAATGACATTCATTCAGAGAGATCATCATCCCTAACTCAACACCAACTAACCTAGAGCACGTGCCAACCTGCCGTTTCAATGATGCTCTGGGGCAGTTCGAATGAGGCATGAAACTGGGCGACCGTGTTTCGCCGCTCTATTTAAATATGATCCTTTCCTGAACCCAATAATTTGCTTATCCGTGATTAAAACAACCTGTAGAGAGACTCGATTCGCTGCTCCAAGACCAAGCATGGCCAGGCCAAGCTTTTGCCTCCCGAACAGCGGAACGCGCCGTCCGGTTCCTCGCCAATCACCGCCTCTGATTGGGTGTCAAGTCCGAAGTGGGCCGTACCCTCCGGCAAAGATCTTTCGAGGTACGTACCTGGAATGCGACTCACGCGGCCGGCATCAGCTGCACCTCTCTTCCATCGAAATGGGGGCCATCTGCGACAAATCCTCCCCTTGCAATCCTTACTCCTCAATCACTCAATTTTCGCTCAATCGACGGTTTAGAGGCTAGACCAGTTCTTGCCTTCTCTCCTCCCCTCCTCCGGCAATGCCCTTGTCGCGTCCAAGCTCTGTCCTCTTTCTGGCCCGCGTCAGCCCCGCCGTCGAGTAAATCTTGCCCGCCCTACGTCACCACTTTTCGCCGTTCCCGGTGCCCGGATCCCAGCGCGAGGCGACAGGCTTGAAGAGGCTTGACTGACGCTGTGCGACAATCTTTTACAGGGCCTCAAGAGGCTCTTGACATTGCCCATCATGTCGCCTTCACGAGCCACGCCCGTGATAAGAGCTACCGCAGCCAGTCGAACCACCTCGTCAGGCTCGTTCCACGCCGGCGCACCGATTCCTACACTCAGCGCAATGCGACGACAGTCTCATCGCTACCAGACCTTTCCCACGACGCCACCAAAGACGCCCCTCGAGCAGCCATCTCCCCCGTCCGACGCGAGTTCTACCGCCTCCGAAGACGATAACGATGAGACGCCATTGCCTGTTCGGCAGCTGCTTCTGCTAGCGTTCCTGTCCCTGGCCGAGCAGACCGCCCTGAACTCGATATCTCCATACCTCCCCGACATGGTGGTGTCCATGCCAGGGATCCCTCCTGCCGAGGCCGGCTTGTATGTCGGGATTCTGGCCAGCGCATTCGCATTGGCTCAGCTGTCAACAAATTTCCTCTGGGGATACGCATCAGACGTGATTGGGAGGAAGCCTGTCCTGATCATGGGCACCTTTGCCCTCATGTGCTGCTTCTGCGTCTTTGGACTCTGCAAGCAGTACTGGCAGATTGTGGTGGTCCATGTCGCCATGGGATTGTTGAATGGCAATGCCGCCTGCGTCCCGACGGTTTTGGGCGAGGTCACCGATCGATCCAACCAGAGCCGAGCCTTTACCTACTTGCCCGTTATATATTCTCTGGGTAGTATCACTGGGCCTGCCTTGGGTGGCATTCTTGTCGGCAAGGTAGGAAACGAGTTTCCATATCTAGCGCCCAATATTCTTGCGGCTGCGCTGCTTGCGTGCAGCGTCGTCGTGGTAGGAATCTGGTTCGAGGAAACTCTTGACAAGTCACAGGTCAACTTCGAGCTGCCAGCTTGGGTACAGAAGGTCTTATCATGGCTCCCCTCTCAAAAGCCGCCGCCACGACGTCACTCTTGGAGCGCACGATGGCCTCGTGCGCGATCGCATACCCAACCGCTGTTGTCCTCTGGCGACTCTGATGACTCGGACGATGAAGCAGAAGATGACGACGACGAAGACACCAAGCTAGATCCCGCGAGATCTACGTGGAAAGAGCTTACAGGCACCACCATCCTTGTCTTGTGCACATATCTCGTCTTTCAACTCTCCAACATCTCCTTTAACAGCTTGTACCCCATATTTGCTGCCACTCCCCCACCAGCTGGTCGCGATCTTCTCCCCAGCAAGATTGGCGTCAGCCTAAGTGTCGCTGGGCTGGCCAGCATCATCTTCCAAGCCTTCCTCTTCCAGCCATTTAAGACCAGGGTGGGGAATCTTGGTACATATCAGTTTGCCCTCTTGGGTCTCGGCATCAGCATGGTATTGATGCCGTGGGTTGGTTACGCCGACGACAAGCCGCTGTTTGGCGTTGGATCTGGGAAGCTGTGGCTTTACCTGGAGCTTGGGGTGGTGTTGATCCTCAAGAACCTCTGTGCTGTGGGTGGCCTATCGAGCGTCATGCTCTTGGTAAGTTGCCTTGTCTGTTGTACTGTAGTGGGTTCGACTAACATGCAGACAGATTACCAACTCTGCCCCATCACACGCGAGTCTCGGGAGCCTGAACGGTCTGGCGCAGACCCTTTCCGCCCTGGGTCGCAGCATTGGGCCCTTTGTGTCTGGTGCCCTGTTCACGCTGTCAACCCGCATCCATCCCAAAGGCGAGGCACTGGCATGGAGTTTGTTTGGCGGCCTGGCCATCTGCGGTTGGATCGCTTCCTTGTTCATCCATGGCGCTGGCCTCGAGAGCGACGATTGGGTAGGCTCCGAGGATGCTTCTACCGAGGCAGAGTCAGCTTGATTGCCCTGACGGTAGCCTCTCCCTCCAGCTGAGTCGGCATCTTGGATAGATTATTTACATTTGGCACGATATACATGGGCGGGTAAATTCTTTTGGGGTCGAGAAAATGCCCAGGCGTAAAGAGATGGAGAGTATATGAGGGGTGGTGTCAGGATAAAGAAGCGACGCGTGAAAGCGGCTTCATCAAGGCAATGCCACTCAATGATAGACGCTGTTATGATACAGGTGATCAATATATACACAGGCTACTGATTTGCGTATCTAATCATTATTACACACGTACTGAACTATCAGCCCCCAGAGTGTAGTACCAGTCGTGGTGGTTATGGGAACTTGCTGGTCGCGGGTTGAATGCTCAGCGTTGCGACCCATACAATGACAAAAATACCGTATTGATATGCGAGGAGATCTACATGCAAAATACAAAGGTGACCGAGGCAATCTAGACACAATATAAGCAGAGACAGTATCGGGCTTCATTTATGGCTGCTGCCAAGAGTCTTCAAGTACCAGCAGCAGGACGGCTCTCAGCTGGGATTGACTTAGAAACTGGCGTTGTTTCCACAGTCAAAGGAACCCCGGACTCCTGAACCACTCTTGAAACTATCCAGGAGTTCTGAAATGGCCGACCATAGCCCGACGCTGTTCATGAAGAGGGTAAGACCGATGAGACCGACGTTCAGGGCGAAGAAGGCCATCTGCTTCCAGTCCACAAAGTATGAACCCTTATTCATGTGGAACCAGAAGCAGGCGCTGATACCCCAGGCAGTCCAAGCATATGTTGTACAGGAACTGATGGCGAGGATAGAATCGAAAATGGGGATGGCGTTGGAAAGAATGAAGCAAAGGGCCTAGAAGACAGTGGCGGACGACACCCAGACGACCCAAGATCTAAGCGTGGAGGAAGTAATCTCGTTCGTGGCCTTCAACTTGCGCATAACAGAAATGTAGATGTACTTGATACCGATATGACCATTGGCGAGGCCTGTAGTAAGGACTGCTGGGATGATGACACCGTATGCTCCTTTGGCGTAGATTATGGGAGCTGAGCCAAGTGCTGGCGACGTGGTGAACTCGCCCGCTAGACAATATATGGCGATCGCAACAGTAGAATAAACAGCAATCGACACGACGAACAGCCATGAAAGGCCAAAAGAGAAATCACGGGCTGGGTCTCTCATCTCGGCCATATAGGAGCAATAGGCAACATTGCCTGCGTAGGCGAAAAAGACACGGAGGCAGGCGTTGAAGACTTGCTTGAAATCCGGCGAAGCTGCAATGACAATATCGGCTTTCCAATCTTCAGGGGCTTTGGTGGGTTTCTTGACGCCTAGGCTGATGATGACGATGAGAGACGCGATGATGATGCTGAGGAAGCAGGGGACACCGCTCTGAGAGACGAATTTGACGGTGCGAGGGAGACAGAAGAGCCAGATGATCAAAGCACCGACGCCGATGAACCCAACGGTACACATGGCATGTTCGCTGATGGTGTTGAGGATGACAGAAAGGGTTATGGCAGATGAAGCGCAGGTCATGAGGAGCTGGATCAAGATTCCAACGGCTGCCACGATTTCCCAACGGCGCCCTCCCATAACGGCAACCATATCAACCATGTTGACGACATGGGGATGTTTGCAGTAGAACTTGTGGAGAAGGATGCCCGAGTACCAAGTAAGGACACCAATCGAGACGATGGCGACGAGTCCGGGAACAATGCCGAGAATCTTGAGACACGACGGCAGGGAGAGGACTCCGAGACCTAGCTGGTTTGTGACCAAAGCAAAGAGTGTATCCCAGCGTCCCATGTTGCGGAAGCCCTCACCTCCCTCGCCGCCAAAGATGTTGTCGGCAACCTCCTCGTGGGGGGCGGCCTTGAAGTCGACTTCGTCATTTCCAGACATTTGGCCCTTTTCGGCATCGCTGCTCTGCTTTTTGGTGTCGATTTGGTCGTTGTCTGCCGCGGGGACGATGGCGTTGTTGGTTTCGTTTGGGATGGAAGACATCATGGCGGTCATGTTGTTGGTGTTCAGGGGGAGCTGATTATATGTTGCTGGGGATTGTTGGAGAGGCTGGCTGTGTTTTCCCTTAGCAACCTCGTGCTTGGAAGAAAAGGATGTGACACATAAAGTCCAAGAAGAGATTTCAGTTTGTGTGGACAAGTGAAGTAGGGCTTTGCTAGGAACTCGAGGCACTTGAGACTATGATAAAGAACTAAAACAAACTAGCGGCGTGCCCCGAGCACTTTTATACTTCTAGAAATTCCACCGGAAATTCCATGAGTTATTCGAATTACATGGCCTGGTGTTGTCTGACATTGCCACGCCCTTGGCGATGGGTGTTTGCTCCTGGGCCGGCGAAACCTTCCCCATAGGAAGCCGTGATATCGTGGAGTATGGAAAACTCCCCACAATCATGCCCGCAGTGGAGACATTCTCTGCTGAGGCAATGTTTTGCGTATGGGGTATTTAGTCGTGAGAGTATCGAGTTTTCGGTTTCTGATGCTGGGAACACGGGGGAAGTTTTGATCGATGAGGTTGCTGTTGAAGAGACACGAGGCTCAACAAGCAGTAACGGGATACGTACAGCCCATGTCGATCCAGGTTGAGCATCGGCCGTTGTTGATTGCACCCTTGACGTAACAAACGCTCAAGCCAGACAAAGGCCTCAGTGTCGACAAACATCTAAGGGAAAGCCAGCGCGCCTGCACAGGAAAGCAGGTTATAGGGGCAAGCAATCAGGTTGTTGTCAGGGAGCAAGATGATGTGGCCTTTGGGTGAAAGCATAAAAAAACCGCGCATCGTGAGCCAGGTCAGGGTCTTGTATCCCCCGAAGCCTAAAGAAGCAGCTGCAGTGAGACGGGCGACTTTCGATCGACGGCCCGTATCTTTAGTCTCCTTTGATAGCTTGAGCCTCATACATCCTTCACTAACTCAATCTGCGAGGCTTGCTGTGTGGCGTACATGCATGCACTCAAAACCGACAACGGTTGAAAGAATCACAAAAAGCATGTCTGAAAAAAGCTGATGTATTTCTTTTCCCCCTCATGACCCTGGGTAGTTGGGATTTCCCCATGGGCAAGGCAGTTACCCCAGGGGAAAGAGCCCATGGCCTCCGCTTCTCTCCAGACCTTGGCTCAGCCAAGACGGAGCCATTTTACGTAAAAGTGAAGCTGTGATTCTGACTCTGGCCGTCAAGAGTTTCCGTATCCAAACGATGGGGCGGGATGTAACAGTGGATGCCAAGGAGCATGGGTTCGTAGGGTCTCCACCCAACGGAACAGTTCCGGGCCAGAGAGTTGGGAAGATATCATAAGCACGTTTCAGTGTTGGTAAGATAAACATTTCTGCCCTATGGAATTGAGCATTGGGGCTGATAAGCTGGGGATTGACGTGGGTGAGGGGGCATAACCGGGGCTAGGGCTCAACGAGTTGGGTATAGATGGGCTGAAGTTAGAGGGGACCTTGTTGCGATGACATTCTTCACTTATGTGTTTGGCTCTATATAAGAGGAAACATTAAGTAGCTAAAGTGAACAAGTTAGGGAGATATCCTTCATTGGGTACTGACTGGGTACAAACAAGCTTTGATAGCTGCCTTGTTACAAGATATGTCACATAGTTAGTTATATCTAGCCAGTTACAGGTTTCTACAGCATTGATCTTATGTAAACATCGTGTCGAAAAAGCGCCCTTTGTTGTTGCAATAGGCTCTCTGTCTCAACGTAATGCTCTCATAGACTGATCAACCTTGTACTCAGTTGTCGGCCTCAAAGAACTGAGGCATGGCGAGTTAGATCCTGAAGCGAACCTCTTCGATCGAGGCTAATGCGGGAGTAGTTCTAATCGTTGCCAGAGATGAAGCTGTTTGACCATCATAGCAACTGCAATATCCACCCATGGTATTGACATGAGATGGACTTACATCCTTTTGCTTGGTCCCTTGGAAGGCCGATATTGCGTTTGTGCTTTTCGGCCGGCGCCTCTGCCGAGCCCCGCTGGGTCGGACCAGACCATCGCTTCACCACGAGCGCCAGGGGTGAGGATGTCGTGCAGGTGTTTAGCAGAGAGGGAGCTTTTCCAACCGTGGCAGCTGGCCTGCTGATCAAGTCTTTCACGACCTGGCTATAGGGTCTATATTGATATCAGCTTGCAACGCGCCAGGGGGATGCAAAACCTGTGCTTGACCTTCTCTACCACGGCTGGCGTAATGTAAGCTCGTTGCGGCGGTTTGTGGCATGGAACTTGACGTCAAGACTGTGGAAGACATGGCTCCTTATTAATATGCCGAATACTCCGTTTTAATAAGAAGAGAAACCTTAAGATCAGCAAAGTAGCCCAACTTGAAACTTCATAACTTGTGTTGCTCATCTACCTTGAAAGGCTTGATTACGTGTCGATCGAGTAACAGCCTCGGCACCAGATCTTGTCCGAGCCAGTGCCACATTCGAGGTGCGACAAAGATAAACAGCACGCGGCGCTTAATGGCGTTTAAAGGATTCTTTGAGAGTAAAACATTCCCCGGTCTTCGGAGGTGTCGGAGTCCGGACTTTTAGAAGGGCTAAGATCGTGGTGTTATTTTTAGAGAGAGAGAGAGAGTGGGCTGCGCCATCGACGGTTCAATGTCATCCAGTGGAGTTGTCAATTTCAGGGGTTTTGGTGCACTAACCATTTAGCTTATCATCCAACTGTCGATTTGATGGAAAAGATTTGGCGGTTGAGAATGGTGTTCTTTGAATGGTGATTCCAAATGGATTCTAGATGGCTTGATTATCTGCGAGACATGGTGGCTTTGTACATGCATTGTTTGTACATGGAGTGTCTGTATTGCCTGATCTGTGAATGCTGCCCTAGAATTCTTTCTCTCCAATCCCTTCACCCCACGCATCTTCAACAACCGAATTCACAACCGAAATTCAAAATCATAGACAAAGTTAATCATCGTCTCTCCCATTTCTCAATCGGGATGGCGTGCACATCACATCAACCCAAAACCCCTGCACGGGACCCCATCCGCAAGGTTAGCCAGGGCCCGCACAGCCACTCATTCGTCCGTTCACAGCCCGTCATCCTGATCCAACAATAGATTTAACGCCGCTGATTAATTTTCCGCGCCTTGCATCTTTTAATAGGAACCCGGCCATTCCATCTTCTTCGGCCCATCATTGGGCACGTCGACCAAGGCTCGGTCCGCTTCTTGGGTATGGATCAAGCTAGCCTGGGACCCCCCTCGGCTCACTTCATCTTTGGGCGCTGATATCTTATACATGTATCTTTTTGTTTTCTTCCCCCCTGTCCACTCTTTCCGCATCAGGAAGTGTGAACCTGAATGTAGGGCTGAACTGATCGAGTCAGCACGTCAGGGCGGCAGCTGCTCATCCACAGGAGGCCGCCCATCGGCTCGTATTCATCCCGTCTGGGCATTGAATGACGATCGAGCTCAGATGCCAAACCACGCGTCTATTTTACGCGCGGTGCAGCGCCCCAGAGTATTAGATGTGGTCCTGGCGGAGGCGGTGGTGGCTGTCTAAGCTCAGTGACGCGCGCTTCACCCGCTTACCATTCCGGTAGACCCAATCAGTAGCTTTCTTTCTATTGATTCTAGCGAGCACATGGAATTCCAATCGGTCCACATGTCTTCGGCTCAGGTCCCATCCCTTGGTTCCCCCTGCCGACGAAATCGTGGGTGGCTATCCCCTTCTCGGCATGGCATTTCCGGAGACCACCTCTTGCCATGAACCGTTTCCCCAGTTTTGGCCCGTATGCCTTGGGAGATCAGGGATCATGGACCACTTTAGATTTGTTGTGTTTATTTCTGGAATCCTGTGGTTAGCTTGGCTTGGCTGAACCTACACGCGACCCCCTTTTCAACCTCGGCAGTTTCCCAATGCCCGATGCTCTCTTATTCTTTGGAATTCATCGAGGCTTCACTGGCTCAGCCTTGTTATGTTTCTCTATAGATTGAAACGTTACCGGAGCCTTGATGACGCTGTGTAAGTCTGTGTATCGCGTCTAGCTCACATCATACGCGCTTCTCAGCTCCGTGCAGTCAGGCCGGGAGCAGCCTTCGCGCTTAACGCCCACTACCCGAAGCTCCGTGCCTGACACCCCTCCACTATCCGGGCTGAGCAATCTAAGCTGCCCTGATAGCCCCTTGTCGACATCGTGGCTGTTCAAGGTCTTGGTCCCTTTCCCCGATTACAACATCCGTCACCAGGCCAATCACGGCTCCAAGACCCTCCCAGCAAAAGTATTTCCACTCTTCACATCCCACCAACACGAACTTCAGCTCTTGATATTGCTCGTGAAAGAGGTCTGAGCTCCCGCGAGCTGCCGGGGTTTGAGCGTGGCTGTCAACGCCTTGACGCGGTGCATCTTGATGTCTTTTGGACTTTAGGAGGTGACAGGTTCTATTGATGTCTCAGTCCTTTCTTTTTTGGTGCATAACATTGAGCTGCATCATACGTTGCACACACCATATTCTTGACCCAACGTGGTTGTGGACAGTGATGGCTGGTATACATAACGGATACGAAGCTTCCCATCGACTGAGACTCTCAACACTCGATTTATATCGTAAAGAGCAGACAAGGACATTGCACGCTATCCACAACGCTACATACTACTATATCTTCCAAGTATTTCTCGTATTCATCATGTCGTCCCATCGTTCTGGTAAGAAATCACGACGGCAGAGAGTAAGTCGTCCCCCCTCGTATCGTATCGACCTCGACTAACCCTCCAGCCCCCTGTGCGAGAGCTCATCCGTTCTCTCACATCTCACCAGGTCAACACACTTACCGAACTCCGCCGTATCGAGCGAATAGCAGCCTCGTGTGAAGACGAAGACGATGCCCGCGCTTTCCAGGAGCCCATGACGCTAGCATGGGCCAATTATGTCACCAGCAACCAATTCCTCATCGAACTTCACGGATTGACCCCAAACTATCCATTCTGTGGTGACATTGTGCAAGACGCCCACCTACGTGTGCTGAGTGATCCCGACAGCAACCGCAGCTGGAACACGGCGTGGCTCTGCCTCGTCAAGATAAGAGACGACGGACTCATCCCCTTGTATGCCCTCCTGGAGGCGGGAAAACAAGAGATGTGGGGAGAAACACTACCAACGCAAGAAGATGTTGAGCAATTGGCGTCATGCTTCGAGTTGGAATGGAGAACGGCCGTTGATACCATGCTGAGGCACTGGGCGACCCCTCCGACATGGTATGGACAGTGAATGAAGCAAGGAGGGTTGTTTTTTGATGCTATGTTCTTCTTCTCGAGATTATTTAGGGTTGGCTTTGGATTTTAAAAGCGGGTTATTGGAAAAGACGAGGAACGCGTATGAAAAGCGAAGAGGGTATTTGGATTTTATTTCTATAGATGCGATGGCGATAGAGTACTGAGATTTAGCGACTGCTTAATGCGAGTTCTTTTTACTTATGTGTTTATGATATTATGTTTATAACTGCGTCTTGCAGTGTCATGTCAGCAGGCTCTCTATCTATAACAAGAAGTGATCTTGTTTAGTAGGGACGGAGGATAATTATGCTTGTTGCTGTGTCTCTGTTTCAAATCTCGGCTTTTCGATGATTCTCTTGGCTCAATTAGATTCTCTCTGGCACTGATAACAACTGCGCTCTGCTGTCTATTATCGCCGTGTCTTGAGTACCTACATCCTTGCGGCGTGCTCCTCATGACATACGATCGGCTGGTATGGAAAATAATACCTGGATTGTTTTTAGAGGTTCAGCTATCTATAGTGCCAGACTGTGTGCTCGGAATTAAATCGCGGCTCTTTTATTCACACACCCGAAAGGGAGCTAATAGATAGATACCAACGTTATGCTTAATATTAGAAAGAGATACAAGTGTCTTAACGAATACGGGCCTACCTAGTACTGTCTTGTTCTTGCCGGCGGTTGATAAACTTTGTAGCATAGATCTTGTATCGTTTTTCTTTACTTCTAGAGTCCTCGGAGCTCATTTCCAGTTTGGGCGTTGAGATGGACCACTGGAAGACGGTTGTGCTTCTAGAAGTTTCATGTACCTAGTTCCACAAAGAATTCAGGCTGAGAAACGAGAAATCAGTGACAGTCGGCCCTATTCAGCTCTAGCAATTGCAAACTTGAATACTAGGACAGGGGATCGTCGCTATGAGCCGAGGCAAACTATGCCGGCTGCTCCGATGCACCCACTTTTGTTTGCTGGGATTGACACTATCCTTTCAGTGTAGCTGCCACTATAACTGGACCTGCATTTAGCGGGTTAATGCCCTGTATCTCTTGACTGGGCGATTACCCCTGTCGCATACCTGTTTGTTCAATCTGACATGCTTTGTGCTTACAACCTCAAAACTTGATTATATATCTTACTAGATTTCTCGAATACTACAAGATGTTGCTAGACATGTGCAATGAGTTGTCCAAATCGCATCATTACGCAACATGGCAAACATCAAAGTCAATGAGGTCATTTCTGCTCGTACCGCATTGGGAAGTATCACCGCCGTGTGGGCCGTCAAAGTCAAGCAATGCACTGACTTTGCAACCGGGCCTTACAAATCAGGTCCAGCGAACCTCGGCATCTCGCGCCACCAACGTAGGTCTTTGGTTGCTTTAAAAGGTCTGCAGCTCTCCTCTGTTTGTTGCTTTTCTTTATCAAAGGATCCAATTCAACTCTGAAAAGCAGCAGTCACCATCACAATCATCAGCCAAAATGACCCAGAACAAGACCCTCATCTTTAAGAAGATCCCAACCGGGCTTCCCGTGGCTGGGGAGCACCTCGTCATTGAGGATCATCCTATCGATCTCAATGAGGCTGCCCCCGAGGGCGGCCTAGTTGTCGAGATTCTCTACGCCTCTTTCGACCCTTATCTACGAGGCAAGATGCGAGACCCTAGCATCAAGTCTTATTCTCCTGCTTTCGAGATTGGCAAGCCAATCACAAACGACACCGTCGCAAAGGTCCTCAAGAGCGACACCTCTGATTTTGCAGAGGGCGATCTCATCGTGGCGTATCTTCCCATTGCCCAGTACGCGCGCGTGCCCAAGGACAGCATGGCAAGAGCCAGAAAGATCAACAACCCCCACAACCTGGACCTCGCCCTGTTCTTGGGACCTCTCGGAATGCCAGGACTCACCGCTTGGGCTGGTCTGCACAAGATCGGCCAGCCGCAGAAGGGCGAGACCATCTTTATCAGCTCCGCTGCTGGTGCTGTGGGTCAGATTGTTGGCCAGGTGGCCAAGAGAGAAGGCTTGACAGTTATCGGCTCCGTCGGTTCGGATGAGAAGCTCGACTTCATCACCAAGGAGCTTGGATTTGATGCCGCCTTCAACTACAAGAAGGAGAGCCCCAAGGAGGCTCTTCCCAGACTTGCACCCAACGGTATCGACATTTACTTTGAGAACGTCGGCGGAGAGCATCTCGAGGCAGCCCTCACCAACATGAATCTTCTTGGAAGAATTCCCGTCTGCGGCATGGTAAGTTGCATTTTCACTAGAGAAGTGTTGAATATGCTAACATGCCTTGTAGATCTCCGTATACAACACCCCTGCCAGCCAACAGACCGGAACCAAGGGTCTCATGCAGCTCATCACCAAGCAAATCACCATGCAGGGTTTCCTCGTCGGCAACCCCAAGTTTGGCCCGGCTTATGCCAAGGAGCACCAGGAGAACCTTCAGAAGTGGCTGGCGGACGGCAGCGTCAAGGCCAAGCTCTCCATCACCGAGGGAATTGACAGCGCTGCGGATGGACTTATTGGAATGCTCGAGGGCAAGAACTTTGGCAAGGCTGTCCTGAAGATTTAAAAGATACTTGAAGTTATATTAATGATGAAATGAATTGATACGTAACTGAGACAGTTCCTACAACCACGATATCCTACCAGCTGGAGTTGTCCAAGATCAATGCCTCCAGTCGAGTGTGTACGAATGAGATTGAGTTGTTTCCGTAGAACTTTTCTTCGCAGAGGTAGGTATATGAAAGAAATAGGCAACCGAGATTTTATAGGCGCCGCTCCGATGTGTTTTTTGATCGATCTTCGGGCTCAGTTAACCCATCAAGGGCCGGGCTGCAACTATAATAAAGAACAGATCTGTTTTTTTTGATCATGTGTCTGACAAGTACATTATTAAATACCTAAGTAGAATAGGCGCCATTCTAATATGCACCTAGAACACCTTGCTGCCCCCTGCTTGGACTATCCCAACATAGTGCCCCTCGGCCTTTCAGCCGGTCACGACGATAGATCCAGACCAATCAAGACACAGGTCTGTGACGATGCTTTTACCACTTAATGCTCTGCCTTCAGAACCATTAGACAATGCGGTGGCCTTGTGCTGGAGCCTGGAGCCTACAACTCAAGGCAGAGCACTGGGTAATGTCAGGCTTGGATGCCTGGGAAATTCTAAAGTGTTGTCTAAGCCGGGTTCTATGCCATTGTGCATGACACTCTTTTGATAATGGGAGTGCCAAGCAGAGTCATCAACCTTGAGGGCTATCTTACCCGGCGTCTTCAAGAGTCAAGGGGATTAAGTGACATGGTTCCAAAGCCTACGGCTGCGGCCTGAATCCTTTATGTGGCTTGAGATGACCCAAAGACCTACAATTTAGAATAATAGTAACACAAGTAAGAATCGAAAGCAATCGAGGTAAGCAACAACAGAACAGAACAAATAAACGCGCGTTCACGATTGGCCAGCACATAAACCCAAGCTGAGGAGATTAAACTTGACCTGGTCACTCCATAGTTTTATTCAAGGGCGTAACTCGTCCCAAGATCCCTCACTTGTTACCTTAGTGAGAAAACTGCCAAGACATGTCTCGCCTTGATTACTGACCTCCTCGGTGGAGAAGGATCGTCAACTCACAAGTTTAAGCTTAAACTTGGCCAACGTCATTCAATGGAGCTTATCCATGTCGCCAAGCACAAAGATTCAATCAAAGAAGCAGATCCCCAATTTTACCATGTCTCGGACTTCCAAGACGGGTATTCCGGTCTTCGTGATTCCGATGTTGCGCCGTATTGTATGTCTCGGCGTTGGTTGGACTACCCACATGAACCGCCATGATACTTGAACCCCTAGTCATTTGCAGGTGTCTTGTCGAATCATATAATTGATTCATTCTACCGCCTGTTTAGTGGAGAACGAATTCTGCGCAGTTGCCGCTTTTTCACCACAAAGGATCAAGGCCAAGATGATTGCCAAGCTTGTGGTCCGAGGTTCAAACGCTTCAGGCACTCCGAAGCCTACGAGATGGCAATCTGAACCAACAGCGTGTGTTATTTGGGCTTCTAGATGGAGAATTTTGTGGATACCTTCGCAGTCGTTGGACGGTTCGACTGCTTGGTTCGACCCGTCAGCAGTCTACGATGACTTCAGCCAAGTCATCTTTCTCCCACAGTCCCATTCTGCCCCACGATGTTGAAATTTTGGGCGATTCCGGGGCCGAGTACAAGACACGGCTTCTCCCAGGTCTTTGGTGACAGAATTTCCAACCCATCTCCTCTTATACCTACTCTTTATACTTGTGCCCACCATGTCCGGGAAATCAGAGCAGCCTAGAGACAATGGGGCCAGCCCTCCCTCGTCCATTGACGGCCAAGTGAATGAGAAGCCCAAACATCAATCTGGTATTACTGGTTTCTTCTCTCGACTCGGTGATCTACCAGAATGGAAAGTCGGCGGCAAACATCTCGAGGGTGCTACCCTTAACTGGGCCATCGGCATCATTGCCTCTTGCGGTTTCCTCATGTTTGGATACGACCAAGGTGTTTTGAGTGCCCTCCTTACTTTGGATGACTTTCAAAAGAACCTGGTTCTCATGACACCACGGGACGATTCAAACCCACTCTGCTGGCTTGACTACCCCGAGAACAATCAACCTGACCCCAACCAATGCACTGGCGATCCCAACACCCAGGCAGCAGCTGTGGCGGTTTACCAGATTGGATGCTTCTTGGGAGCTGTCCTTATTCTCTTCTACGGCGAAAGATGGGGTCGAAAGTCGTCTACGTTCTGGGGAAGTCTCATTATGATCATCGGAACAATCATGCAAGCCTCTGCTCATGAGTATGGTCTCTTCTCTGCTGGAAGAATTGTTGGTGGCATTGGAAACGGCATGGTCACTTCGAGTAAGCACCCCCCATTCACTCTCATGTCTTTATAGTTGTTGACTGTGTATAGCTATCCCGACGTGGCAGTCCGAGTGTGCTCGACCTCATCAACGTGGTTTCTTAATCACGCTCTCAGGTGCTCTCATCTCGGGTGGCATCATGATCTCGTACTGGGTTGATTATGGATTCTACTTTCTGTCTGGATCTGTGCGCTGGCGATTCCCAGTCTCCTTTCAATCATTCTTCACCATTATTGTCATGATTGGACTGCTCTACCTCCCCGATTCACCTCGTTGGCTTGCCATGCAAGGTCGTGTCGATGAGGCGCGCCATGTGACTGCTCGTCTTCTAGGCAAATCAGTTGACGACCCGGAGGTGATCACAGAAATCAAGGCCATTCAAGAAGCTCTTGAAGTGCAGAGCCGAGGTGGCGGGTTCCGCTATAGGGAACTCCTCACCAATGGACCCTCTCAAAACTTCCGACGAACCATGCTCGGAGTTGCCGCTCAGTTCTTTCAACAGATTTGCGGAATCAATCTTGTCACTTACTAGTATGCCAAAGGATTTTCGACGTGTTTTGACCTTTACTGACGCCTTGCAGTGCCACATTCCTCTTTGAAAACTCTCTTGGCTTTGGTCCCGAGATGTCTCGCTTGCTGGCTGCTCTCAACGGCACAGAATATTTCCTTGCTTCCCTCGTGGCTCTCCCTCTGATTGAACGCACTGGCCGACGCAAGCTCATGTTGTTTGGTGCTTTCGGAATGATGGCGTCCATGGCAGTTCTTGCAGGAACAGTCTCTACCGGAACAGCAGGGGACAACGGTGCACCTCAACTCGAGACTCGATATGGCGTGACGGCGACCGTTTTCCTCTTCGTATTTAACTCTTTCTTTGCCATCGGTAAGCTTCCCCATCCGTACTAGTAAAACACTGCTGACAACCACCTAGGCTGGCTTGGAATGACCTGGCTCTATCCCGCCGAAATCACAAACCTCCGCATCCGCATCCAAGCCAACGCACTATCGACATGTTCTAACTGGCTTTCAAATTTTCTAATCGTCATGATTACTCCCCCTGCTTTTGCGAATCTCGGATATAGGACATATGCCATGTTTGCCGTGTTTAATGCGGCCATCATTCCATGTGTCTGGCTGTTCTTCCCCGAGCCAAAGGGACGGAGCCTTGAGGAACTGGACGTCATTTTTGCTAGTGCGCACTTTGACAAGGTCAATCCAGTCAAGAGGGCGAGGGAGATGCGTCATATTGAAGGGTCGGAGCTGGAGGGTGAGTTGGACAAGTACTTTGGGGCTTCTAGTGAAGAGATCGAGAATGCTCGTTAGTCGGTGGCTCAGTCCTGAAATAAGTAGCATTTGGGTCCCTTGACCTATTTAACGGAAACAAGAGGTTAAGCCAACCGCGAAGTATCTAATTCCGTGATATGATCTCGCCGGTTGCCGCTCTGGCCCAGACGGAGGATTCTTAACAATAATGTTAGATGCGAGTAGCTCATTCAAAACCTGCATTTGAGCTGCCCAAACTCTAGATGGATTATGACTGGTGCACTTGGCCATTACTATAGGCTTGACTCTGTTGACCACGCGGACATCTTGTGCTTTCGTCAACTACTGGCGTTTCGCTGGCAACAGCACGTACGAGCTTGATGATGGAGTGCTGACATATCAGCCCAGAGAGTGACAACTTTGCACCAGCCTATTAGAGCTTGATCTCAACGAACTATGAGCAGTACATATGGGACCTTGGAGCAATGCCTCCCCTCCAATACGGCTTTTCACCCGATGCATCGGATAAAGCGCCACCTGACCTTACTCAATGAGCAGCGACGCCGGTGACTGAAGAAGGTCGAACCACGCAGATGGTATCCAGTAGAGTCTTGAACGCGGGAAAAGGTAAAGACAACAGTTGCTAAGAGTGACTAACATTGGACGAGTTTGTCCACCAATGGTTGGCCGTCACAATTCGGGTTGCGCCTTTTATTCGAGACACGATCCTTCACATGCTCAAGTGTGTGACAGGGGAGGATTTAAAAAAGTGTGACAGCAAGGTGTTCGCGTGCTTTGAAAAGTTGGAAGATGTTGCTACGGAGAAGCGTGATGGCACTTTGACCGTCAGTCACAGGTTTATGGCCGCTTTTGTCACCGGTGGAGCTGACCATGTCGGCTCTCGTGGTTTCCTAGGGATAGAATTTACTGGTATACATAAAATTCCTATTATATAGTTCGTGGTTAGTATATTCGGATTGGAGTTATGTGCTCTCCTTAATTCCGTGTTTGGTTCAAGCCCCTAATTCAAGCCATTGTCAATAAATTAAGAGCAGAGGGGGCAAGCCACGCTATTCAAATCCCAAAATAGGAAGAGAAAAAAATAATCATTCCTTTCAAAGCACTCTGGTCGAAGCCAAACGAAACAGCGCAACCTAGGCCCATAGATATTGTGCAAGAATAACTCTTGGCCTCTAATAGGGATGATTCGTAAACGGGGACGAACTTCAACTCAGCGTAAACTTGTCTATTAAACAGACTTTTCTCCGTCAGAGTAGTGGAGTGGATAAAATGGTTAATACATTTGTCTTGAGTTCTTGTTGGTATATGAGTAAACTCCCCTTAGTGCTCAAATCTGTATCTCTTGGCCGTGAGTTTTATATTGATCGTCCAACCCAGAATTGCTCAACTTGTGGCCAGGGCTATTTAGGTAATGAGACCTTGAAAATAAAGTTTTTCTCTCCGTTGATCGGCCCGCTCTAACTGACGTCAGGATGGATGTACCCTGAACCGGACATCTAAAGACCGAAGATTGTGACGTGATAAGGTGTGGATACCGAATCGGACCTTCCGGCCCCGATGGAAACCGGTATCTCGGAGCTAGAGCGGTTTAGGAAAGTTTTAAATAACGGTTCAGGGAGGCATGAAACATGACGTCTTATTGGGGCTTTTGTCGGATGCTGATCCGTAAAATAATGTCGCACTTGTCGATGGCTAGGTTGTTGAAATTCATGAAGGTGAGGTAAAACAATTGCAGATTTGGAGATAGGGTTAAGAATTACGTTGAAATGGGAGGTGAATCATGTGGAAGGGAGCAGGCGCCAAGAAGCGCATACACTATATCATGACTTGGCACGGCAGTTCAACATCGATGAACGAGACAATGCAATGCCCTGAATGGCGATCCCGCTGCTCCTTTCGATTCATCATGTAAGACACCGCATTAAGGAACACGATTGCCACCAGAAGCGGCGTAGCGAGAAGGTATCACGAGCTTAATGAAAGGAGACAAAGATGTGTCAGGATCAAAAGATGTCTATCCTTTATGAATTTATATACTGTAATGCAGAATGCCCCCCCTCGAAATGCTCCACGCTAGTTCTACATCCTCAAAATATCACACCACTCAAGCTCAAACAGAGTTGGAGTTGTCGGCACAAGACCAGGCAGACGAACCACCAGACTCCTTGTAAGAATCAATAATGCTAACAATGGATCCGTATGTACCTCCGATCATCAGGAAGGTACCAGAAACGATGACAAAGACGCTGAAAGCAACCATGAGATACCATCGAAGGGTGGGATCGCGTCGGCCGGGAGCCCAGTTGTCGTAAAGCCACATGCATCCCATCGGCTGGAAAGACATCAACGTGCCGAGGAGGGCACCGACGAGGGAGACGAGACCGCCGAAAACAGGGATACCGCTAGCAATGGCGTAGGCAATGATGGAAGTGACAAAAGTGCATCCGAGCCAAGTTCCCCAGTGAATAGGGCTGTTGGAAGCCAGGTGCTTGGAGCCTCGAAGGATGCGGACAAAAGCGTACTTGGCGGCGAAATGGATGACGAGAGTCGTGGTAGCGATGAGGCCGGGAAGCGCAAGACCGTAGGCGATCTTCTTGATCAGAGGACCAGCTGAGCCGAGAGCGGGCGAGGCAACGTAAGAACCGCAGTACAGGTACACGACGCAGCCGATGACTATGTAGGTGATAGTAACACCAGCCTGGCAGATCATCAGGGAGCGAGTATAGTGGGCTGGGTTCTTCATCTCGGAGGCGATGGAGAAGAAGCCAGGAGTACCGGCGTAGGCAAAGACCAGGGAAGAAATAGCCGAAATACCCTCGGTGAAGGAGGGGTTGTTAACGACCTTGTAGTCAGACTTCCAGTGTCCGGTCGATGGCGCAGCAGCGGGTCGATCTTGAATACCAACGGCGATGGTGACAGTAAAGACTGCTCATGGTCAGAAACGAAACTATGCAGAGTCACGGGAAACTTACTGGCTGTAAGAATACAGACAAGACCGATCCAAGCAAGCCAGCTGATACGGCCAAGAGTACGGATACTCGCGAGACTGAATCCAACAATAGCGGCAACGGCAACAAAGATAGCGGTACAGGCGCCATGAGTCGAGACAGCGTTCAGACCGATCGAGATACCCAGCATACCAGATCCGGCGACGAAGATCCAGTCTTTGGCATTGTTAGTTTGAATCTTGTGATCCTTTCAAGAGCACTTACAAAGACAGAAAGCTATTCCCAGAATCTCACGACCAATACGGCCAAACATTAAATCACCCGCATCGTCGATACTATACACCTGGGTGTGGCGACGCTTGAAAACTCCAACCATGTAATCAGACCAAGTCGTGATTCCAGCGATGATAATAAGGCAGATAACACCAGGAACGATGCCAAGGACGTCGAAAACGGCGGGGATAGACAAGACGCCAAGACCGACCTGGGTCTTCATCATGAGGGCAACGGTGCCGATCCAACCGACCTATGAGGTGTTAGTCTATGAGCCTCAACCATCTTGGCATCTACATACAGCACGATAGTTGGGTCCCTCGTCAGTGATATCACCAAAGACATCGTCGTGGACCTCGCCCGTCTGAGAGGGCACAGTTGTGAGTCCATTGTTGAACTCGACGTCCTGCTCGTGCTTCATGTCCTTTTCCGTGGGAGGGCTCGAATACTGCGACATGGCGCCGGAGTTGAGAGATGGATATGGCCAAGACGAGATGCAACCAGAACAGATGCAAGAGAAGGATGAGCAGAGAGACTTGAAAACAGACTGATCCACAAACAAGACTTGATGATCTGGGGATTGTGGGCTCAACTTATAGCGATTGACATTGACGGCAACGCTCTGACCAAGCCAACGATTCGACCAGGCCAAACGCTGGAGGTTAGCTCTTCCTCGCCCCCATCCATGGGTCGTATCAGGCCAAACGACAGGGAAACAGGCTATGACAGGGTCATGATTCCAACCTAGAGGGTTTAGACCGGGAGAGTGGGTTCCTTGCAAACCTTGGTTCAAAAACCTCGCCCCCCCTCGACCGGCGTCAGCGATAGCGAACAGCCCGGAGCTTATCTCTACGGGGTTAGTAGATGCTACGATGGAGGGTGGAGAAAGCACGCTTTTTCACGAGTTGGAATTGGCACGTCTGCTCCCCCATGGGGTAAGTCGACGGACTCATGGGGTAGAGAGGAGAAAAGCTGGGGGTAAACTCCACGGGGCGAGAACGCTCAAGGATTGTTAGCAGCATGCGGAGATGTGAGTTCCGCATTGGCAAAAGCTTGCTGAGCGTCAGTCGAGTCAGGCTCGTTGCTAGCAGAGAGACGTTGCTCTCAGTACGTAAGAAAAATAGGAATCCCAGACAAAAACACGTAGCAATGTGTCCGAGGTATGACGTTGGAGTTCCACTGAGCAACGGGGTTAGCTTTGCCGACTCTCTGACGAGTTGGGGACTCTCCCGCGTCGGAACCGTCTCCACTGCTTCTCCACCATCCATGGTCGTGTTACTGAGGCAAAAGAGGAGACGGTTTTATTACCCCGTCGACTACGGCTGACAATGTCGGGAGTGCTCCCGATGAGGGCAGCAACGAGAGGCAAGATAAGATGTGCGACGGTATCCTTGTTTGCATTGGTTTTTGGCTTTCTCTATGCGTGGAATTCTTCTATTGAGCTTCCTTGCGCGTCAAAATGTCTCGCGATCTGCGCTCCAACTGCCTTGAACGGATTGTACCCAAATCCACTCCTCCGAACGCCCCTACCATCCCTGCGCCCCTTTTTCTTCCCTATTTGTTCAGCTCTGCGTCGGCATGTTGACACTTTTTCCGTGGTCTGCTTCCTCTTCACCTCTCCAGAGAGTCGTGATGGTCTTTGTCTGGGTGTAAAAGTTGAGTCCGGGCTTTCCGTAAAAGGTGCTCGAGCCGCCACCCGCCACGCTCTTCTTGTTGCCGGTGAAGCTGAACATGGGCAAGGGCACGGGGATAGGAACGTTGACTCCAACCTGACCGGCTTCAATGTTCTTCTGGAACCAGGCGGCCTTGCTGCCCGAGTTGGTGAAGATGGCTACTCCGTTGCCGTACTCGTTCTGGTTGATGAGGTCTGTGGCAGCCTCGAGGGTAGGGGCCTCGAGAACCAGCAGCACGGGTCCAAAGATCTCTTGGGTGTAGCACTTCATGCTCGGGGTCACCCTTGTGATGATGGTTGGGGCGATGAAGTTGCCCGAGGGGTACTTGTCGGGAGCGTACCCGCGACCGTCGAGAACAATCTGTGCGCCCTCCTCCTCAGCTGAGGCAATTAATGATTCGATCCTCGACTTGGACTCTGGGCTAATGACGGGTCCGAGGTCGGCACCATCCTCAAAGCCTCCATCTGTCTTGAGCTGCTTGGCTGCTGAGACGAGGTCATCGACATATGACTTGGTGTCTGGACCGACGAGAACGACGGTGCTCAGAGCCATGCATCGTTGACCAGCGGCACCAAAGGCAGCGCCAGTGATGGCATTGATAGTGCTCTTCTTATTACAATCGGGCAGGACGACGGCATGGTTCTTTGCTCCGAGGTTGGCCTGAACACGCTTGCCGTTGGCTGAACCCCTGGAGTAGATATACTCTCCAGCGGCATTGCCTCCGACAAAGCTGATGGCCTTGATGGCGGGCTCGTCGATGATGAAGTTGACCGCACGGTGCGTTCCGTGGATGATGTTGACGACTCCCTCAGGGAAACCTGCCTCCTTTGCAATTTCAGCAAGGATCATGGCAGCGCCCGGGTCGCGTTCCGATGGTTTGAGGACGAGCGTGTTACCGGTGATGGTCGCAATCGGGATGGACCACAGTGGAATCATGGCAGGGAAATCTTAAAGACATAAGAGTCAGCTTGCATCTCCTGATGTTGCGTGTCTGTTGGTTTGGGGACTTACTGAAAGGGCAAATGGCGGCAACAACGCCGAGAGGCTCTCGAACATTACGAGTCTCCATATCTTTGGCAACTTCCAAAACCTCTCCAGTGATTTGCGTAGTGATTCCGCAAGCCGTCTCGGCAACCTGAAGGCCACGGAGAACATCACCACGGGCATCAGCAAAAGTCTTGCCCTGCTCCAGTGTAATAGACGAGGCAAGACGGTCCCAATTCTGACGGATCAGCCGTGTAAACTCAAACATGATCTGCTGACGACGCAGAATGCTCGTGTTCTTCCAGCCGGGAAAGGCATCCTGTGCGGCCTTGACAGCTGCGCGGAGCTCCTCGTCTGTAGACTCTGGCACGCGGGTTACCACATTGTTGGTAGCAGGATCATGGACGTCAATCCACTTTGTGGCGGCCGAGGGGGTAAAGTTGTTTCCGATGAAGTTGTGTGTGGGGAGGGGGTCTTTGATTTGTTCGTGGGAGGTTGGAGAAGGACGGTTGAAGATGGAGTGGGCAGACCGCGAGGTGACTCGGGGTGTCAGAGACCGAGGGATGCGTCGAATAGCTCGTGCGGACTTCATGGCTGCGACGAGGTTGATGGTCGAGTTTGTCTGGCGTGTCTGGAGGAGCAAGAAGTCGTGAAGTCGGATGCCTTTATCATTGTCTGGTTTCTCAAGCCAAACAATTCTTCTTTTTCATCATCTTGGATTCAGAAGCCATGTTTGTCAAATAAGGCAAGTCAAACCGCCGTGATTGTTCCAAAACGTCCGGAGTTGATCTTGTGATTGTCAAAACTCAAGATCCGGAGTCGGAGGCCCGGACCGGCCTTGAACGGTTGTTCTCCGCACAAGCAGTCCCCCATTTCCCCACAAACCTTGGCCCGCTGCCGATGGCCACTTTCCTACCAAAGATCCGAAGCGGCGCGGTCTGAATCGGCCGAAGCGGGCATCCGTTAGCCTCATCCTCCAAGACAGGCAGGCCTCGCCGGCGAGATAAGGCTTCCAGACTGCTGGCTTTCTTTTGCCAATTGATCACATGGACGCATTTGTTGATCGATTTAGGCATGTTCCCCAAGCATGGGCAAGCTGGGGTATGGGGGCCCGGATCATTTCTGGTCAGCTATGAAAGTTATTTGACCGGCTTCGAGCTGCTGCTGTCACTTTTAGACATTGTCAAGTCGTCAATTCTCATCTCTTTCTTCTTATCGAGACCAAGACTCCCTTTGGATACTATCATACCTTCACAATGGCTAACCGAGGCGTCTCGTGGGATCCCCATGTCCACACAATTGCGGACCTCAAGGACCTTGGCAGCAAGAAGCTCCCCAAGATGTATCGGGGTAGCTACACCCTGCATCCTCAGGCCAGGAACAGGCCAGACGGACCCATGCTGACTGTGTAACCATAGACTACTTCAATGAAGGTGCTATGGATCTGGTTACGTATGATTTGTTACCTCTGTGTGTTTGTGTTTACGCCACGGCTTACCATTGGCATGCTGCAGATTGAGAGACAACGAAGAGGCCTACAACAGGTACAAGATCCGACCGCGCATTCTCGTCAACGTTGACAATGTCGATATCTCGTCCGAAATATTTGGATGCAAGACGGCGCTGCCTCTAGGCTTTAGTCCAGCTGCTATGCATCGTCTGGCGCATCCTGATGGCGAGATTGCTACTTCACGAGCTGCTGCCAACATTGGCATTTGCATGGGTCTCTCTTCGTACGCGACGGCGTCTCTTGAAGATGTCGCTGCCCAAGGATCAGGAAACCCTTATGTAATGCAGCTCTGTGTTTTACGCGATCGCGAAACAACACTCCAGATGTTGCGACGTGCTGAAGGTGAGTCCGAGTTCAATTGAGCGCGCATCCCAATCGCGTCTAACAACTCTTGCTACAGCCTCCGGATACAAGGCCATCTTCCTCTCTGTCGATGTTCCCATGCTCGGTCGCCGATTAAACGAATATCGCAACAACTTTGTCCTCCCCGACGACATGGCCTGGCCCAATCTGCTGTCTGATGGCAAGAGTGAGCTCAGCGGATCCAGCGAGGATCTTACACAGAGCAAGCATGACTTTGACCCGTCGCTCGACTGGGACACTGCCATTCCCTGGCTACGCCAACACACCAAGCTTCAGCTCTGGATCAAGGGTGTGTATGCCGCTGAGGATGTCCAGCTGGCCATCAAGTACGGTCTTGACGGTGTCATTGTGTCGAATCACGGTGGTAGACAGCTAGACGGTGTCCCTGCGACTCTCGACGCGCTCCGAGAATGTGTCATCGCGGCCAATGGCAAGATTCCCGTCGCTGTTGATGGTGGCATCCGACGAGGTACCGACATTTTCAAGGCGCTCGCCATGGGAGCCAGCCACTGCTTTGTCGGAAGAATTCCCATCTGGGGGCTTGCGGTACGTGCCAATTCATAAGTAAGCGACTCACCAATACTAACAATGTGTGTAGTACAACGGCCAAGAGGGTGTAGAGCTCGCCCTCAAGATCCTCATGTACGAGTTCAAGCTTGCCATGGCGCTCGCAGGGTATGTTGCCATTGATCTTGTTAGGTGTTTAAATGACTGACAATTTCTTAGATGTCGCACTATCAAGGACATTTCGCGAAGTCATCTCGCGTTTCTCAACTCGGAAGGTATTTTGGCCAAGTTGTAAAAAGTTTATACCAGCTGTTAGATTGGCATGGAGTTTGTTTGATAGCATTGTACTAGTAGAATTGAGCGTTGCATTGCTGCGAGTATTGGGGGCTGGTCTCCTCGCCATTTCGTGAACGTGTGTCTAATCTGTGTCTTGATAGAAGGATTTAATTAAATGTATGACTGTAGAAGAGATTTTTGAGTGTTTTGCTAGATATGACTTCTCCAGGGTTTGCAAGGTCGAAAATTAACTGTGTGTTCTCCTCTTGTTGCGACCGTGACTAAGATGCCTGACGTGAATACAATTCGGTCATACACACATCAAACGTTCAATACTCGATTCGTACCCATATCATCGATAAAGGATCAAATCCCTATTAGACCGGCTTCCTATATACTCCATTTCTTCCCAACATCATCCTCAAGGGTCATCAATCATTCACATCATGAGCTTGAGCTTATCTGTGGGAGCTACCCTGGACTTTGGACCCTGACGTAGTGGACACGACCCCTAAAACCGTGGGTCGCCTTCTGGAACCCTTATGGAAACCGGGATAAGGCCGGGGTCATCCTTTCAAGATGCTGATAATGTCAAACACCATGGCAAGATTGCGTATACAAACGGATCGCCCTCTGGTCCACGTGCTTATTGTTATCGCATTGATAAGCGCCCCTCCGAACAGGAAAGTCTCCCTAATCATCACAATCACACCCTAATAAGAGGCTTCTCGCCGCTCCTCCCGCGGGTTGCCGCGTGGCAGGCCTCGCCGACCCCGTCGTGGAGACCTACCTATTTCGAAGAGGCAAGACCCTTTACAGAGTTTCCCACTCCACACCAACGACGCGGGGTATATACTGATTTGTAGAAGGGAGATGCTCCAGAGGGGAACATGATACGCATATAATAGACAATGTGAATGCTTTGATCAGACGAGTTATTCTTTATTCTCATCCCCATCATCATCAAGTTGCATTCTCATCTCATATCTCCCTATCCCAGCAACAAACTATCTCTTCTTTAAAACTTCAAAATGGCCCCCCAGAAGGAACTCACCGGCATCCTTGTCGCCCTCATCACTCCATTCACCGCCGATGGGGCCGTCGACCTCCCTGCCCTTGACGTCCACATCCAGCGTCAGATTGACGCCGGCGTCCACGGCCTGGTCCCTGGCGGCAGCACCGGAGAGTTTACCGCCCTGACCGTCGACGAGCGCAAGGCCGTCCTCGAGCAGTGCATCAAGTCGGCTGCCGGCCGCGTCCCCGTCATCGCTGGCATCGGTGACCTGACCACGGCCGGCGTCGTCGATCTGGCCAAGCATGCCGCCAAGGTTGGCGCCGACAGCCTCATGGTGGTGCCCCCCTTCTACGATGCCCCCAGCCTGGCCCAGCTCCGGGACATGTTTGACGAGATTCACAAGGCCAGCGGCCTCCCCATCATGTACTACAACATCCCCGCTGCCAGTGGCGTCAGCTTGACGCCCTTAGAAATCGCTGGCCTCTCCGAGGTGGGCGTCAAGTACCTCAAGGACACGTCCGGAAATGCCCCGGCCCTGACCGACCTCCTCTTCCACCACCACGGAAGCATTACAGCCCTCAACGGATGGGACACCCTTACCTTTTACGGCCTTGCCGCCGGCGCCAAGGGATCCGTCTGGGGTACCACCAACGTCCTGCCCGAGCTGTCGGTGCAGCTGTGGAACGCCCTCGCCGTTGAGAACGACCTCAAGAAGGGTCGTGAGATTTGGTCTAAGATCTTTCCCATCTGCAAGTTCCTCGAGGCTCACCAGTATGGTCCTGCCGTCAAGACTGGCATGGAGCTGCGAGGATGGAAGACTGGTGGTCTGCGAAAGCCCTTCCATCTCCTCCCCGATGATGAGCGGGCGGAGCTGGCTGGTCTGCTGAAGGATGCTGGCGTGCCTCTCGCGTAAAATTACCTGACAAGGAAAAGGTTTAATAGTTAAAGTAAAAAAGTAAATAGACATGAATCCAATGAATTTTCACAATCTTCTTGAAGCAAATGGTGCATAGCGCGACAAATATGGCAAGAACTGTAATTCATCCGTAAGTCATTACTCAAGTTCTAGAGCAAGCTATCCGACACCAGACTCTGCCAGCTTGCGGTCCAGTCTCCAGACTCTTTCCGCTTATCCCAAATCATCGGCACAATCACCTTTGCTGGCTTTGGCGTAAAGTAGATGCCCTTGTCGTCGGTGACCGACAAACATTTAAGGGCTCGCTCTTGAAGCTCCGGAGATACGGCTTCGCAAGCAGCAACAAATGCAGGCCAAGCGAGGCTGGTGGCAAAGTCTTGATCATCAATCAACTCGTTCAAACAGGGTTCCAGGAAGTCCAGAGTCTTCTTGACTAGATCCTGGAGAATCATGGCGTTCATGTCGTATACCCGACGGTAGAAGTAGATGATGAGGGCCTGATGTATCGCCAGAGCCATTGATCGAACTTGAGGGTGGGCCATCAGATCTTGATCCGTGCCGAGGGGCAAACGGGTTGGCTTTGGAGGTCCTTGAGGGTCGAGCGCTAGAGTCCATGCCCAGATTCTGTTCTCAAGTGTCTTTGTATGTCTGGCCAGGGCTACTGAAACTCCTGGGTTGCAGCGGGCCACATTCTCAAGACGCGTCTTTTCATTCGACAGCGAGACTGTCTGTGACAAAAGAGTCATCAAGGACTCTGGAATGCCGTAGATGACAGGATACAATGTATGGCTCCAACGGCCCTGCATCTCGAGATGGATGTCATTATACCCTATTTCCTCTGATTTCTCTTGCGCTGGATCAAGGCCGATATTCAGGGCATCCTCAGTGATTCGAAACGTTCGGCCATGGGTGAGGTCGGTGCTATTGACCTCATCGGAGCCATCGGTATTGGGGTCGGCGCACAAGGATATACTCTCCGCAATAACGCGGAGATGGGTATACATGTGATGTAGCATCCGTGTTTTAAATGGATTCTGGTTGATCAGACCTCGAAGTCGGATAAGTCTCTCGGCATCGAGGAGGAAGACGCGGAAAGCGCGAGCACCGCTATGCAACTGTGAAGCTTGTTAGCCAAAGTCAAAAGTAGGACGTAGAGGAGAAAACAAACCGAAGTCATGGCCATGCCGAGAATGGCCATTAGCAACTCCTTGTAGTTCGCCTGCTTAGGACCAAACATCTCGAGTTGCAGAGCATTGCGTAGATGATATTGAGCCCTCTCGTGATTCCTTATTCCAATCTCTTTCCAATCAGAAGAAAACGCGCTGGGTTTGTTCGACATGTGTAGCTGAAGAGCGCTGTGGGCAAGAAGGGTATAGAATATCGTAGATCGTGTATGTGACGCCTCGTTCCAAAGAGAGAGCTCGGCAAAGGTTTCAAGGGCACAGGGTAAAAAGATGATTTCCCACGGAGACTTTCGTTTTGCGTGCATCGCTGTTCTTTCACCAGCCACGTGTTTTCTGTAGTATCGAAGTAATGGCTCCGCCTCTTCTGGAAGTCCCCAATTGCCCCCATTGGCCTGTGGGAGCGCCCGGGGACATGGTACAACTTCGTTTTCTAAATGGCTGAATGAGCTGTTTTGATGGTCATCTCCGTGGCCATCTGCGTGGCCAATTGCTTCGCTTTCTATCGCCTGGGTGATAAAGTTGGGGCTGAAGAGCGCCAAGCCTTCAACACCCATAGAATTATCGAGGAAGAAGTTTGTCATGGATGGATCTGGCATGAGAACTTGTTCTGAACCTGTTGGTTCTTCAGGGTTGAGAGAAAGACTCGGATCTAGAGGTCCGGTAAACAGATCCAAGTCATCTCCGATATGAGTGGGCCAGTCATGCCGCTGTACCTCCTCGATGAAGCTGTCGGTATCGGGATATGTGTTTGTATTCGAGTTTTCGGTGTCTGGGGAGGATGTGAGAACATCAGCCGGAGATGGCTCTTCGATTGATTGAAAAACACCGAAAGGGCCTTTGATCATGGCCGAGTTTCCACCAGCCAGTTTATCGCACGCAGAGTCAATATCTGCCAAGATGTCCATTGCAGACTGCTTGCCCAAGCTGTCTGATAATTCGGCACTCATCAATCTGCGATCAACCTCTGCGAAACATCAGCTTCCGTTTCGGCATTGGGATATCCGGGACCGGAGAACTTACCGGAGAAGAGTGGGTACCGGTATTCGGATCCCCGATGGCTCTGCTGGAGCTCCGGCCGGACTGCATCGTCTGTGATCCAGAAGAGGCGGGCTCCGTACCCACCGCATGTGAGTCCGAGTCTCCGACAGGTGCCGCATTCTGGCTGAGCTGGAGCCGGGAGTCAGCTGTGTCGCGTGATGAGGGTAAGATGCGATTGACGATACCTTCGTCACACTTTGCATGCCGGCTTCGACAAGTCCGGCATCCAGTAAAGGTGCGCGTACGCTCAACCTTGGTCCCGCTTTGTCGAGGCATCTGATCTGAAAGAAACCGACAGAAGGGGAATTCGAGATAGGCAAGTGGGTCGTTTGCGTAGGTATGAAAGAAGAAGACGGACGAGGATGATGCAAGTTCCCCTGTTGCATTGCAGACGAAAGAGAGAAAGTATCCGGGGGGGGGGGGGGAGCAAACTGAGGTCTTCTGTATCCAGAAGAATGAGGGGGGCAAGATTGGCCACGGAAACCACACGACAGCGGCTTTCTAAAGAGGAATGTCTCCGCGAGCTAGTGTGGGCCCGTGAGTGGCTGGCTTATCGGAGAGTCCGCGTGGGCGACAACGGCCTTTGATCAAAGTCCGGGGCTAGGGTCACGACTCAAACCATGGTTGATAAGGTGGGATGCAATGAGTCGTGTGCTGATTGATTGTTATTTGGAGACTGGTTAATGACTGATTGGGGTTTTGCGATTATCGAGAAGGAAAAGATGGTTGTTTGTTGAATCCACTGTGAACCGCCTTTTATGACACTCACCACTGACAAACAACACGATTGCTAAGCTAGAAGAGTTCTCGATGGGCACATATCCACCCTATTTTTCAATCCAAGCAATATGAGCCAATCGTTTGACTCTTTCGTCGCCATGTGTCTCCAAGCGAGCGGGGGAGATGTCATGTTTGTCACGGCATACCAACTGCATACTAGACTGTGCATAGAACGCTACGGGAAGGGGCAGGAGAAAGGAGACATCGATAAAAATTCATGCAATCTATCAGTTCTCATCTCGGAACATGCAAGTCCCCGCAATACCACCTGCACAAAGAGGCGTGGCTGACATTCCCGATGGAACGGTCCAATGTGAGGCTTCATCATGAACAACACCCATCAAACATTCGAATCTCATCATGGGTTGATTACCCCGCCAGATACAGCTTGTGATCCAACCGTAGCCACTACAGTTTCTCCAGCGACTCGCTTGACTGCGGGATATGACAGTTAGCGTCAGATGGGGTCAAACAGGGGACGAGTCAATACTAACACTTCTGCCACGACATGGGCTCCTTGGGTGGCTTTCCAGCTTCGTGCCAAACCTTGGCACACCAGCAAGTCACCAGAAGATCAAGCTCCTTTTCCTCCAGCGGAACTTTGACCTCGAACCTGGGTGGCGACGTCTGGCCAGACTCCTTGTTGAGGCTCTGCTTGAACTCGATGCCAACCACCCGGTCCTTCGTGTCCACCCAAGTGATCTGGTTCTTGTTCTTGATTCGATCCAAGACCCCCTGGCTCGCCTTGAAGTGGTCTACAACCTGGTATGCGGCCGAGCCTACACCCTGGACGAGAAAGAGTCCCGGGTATGCACGATCCTCGCCGGCTCTTCCGTTAATGGCCAGGTGGGCGCCCCCCATCTGGCTCCACGTGTCTTGGAAATCGTACAGATGCACGCGAGGTGGCTTCTCGCAAGGTTCATTATTGGAGGGATAGCAGTGCTTTGTGATGCTGCAAGGCTCTGTCGTGGGGTTTCCAAGCGGACTACCGAGCTCGTAGTAAACCCGGTTGTGGGACTGCTCCAGCACGACACAGTCATCCAGAAGAAAGGTTGGTGTATTAGTTTTAGCCGCAAGCGGTTGGCTAGAGCTCGAGGCTACGCTGTCGTATTGCGGGGGCGCATTTCCAGCCGGGGCTGGCGCATTATTGTCGGGATAGTACGGAGGAGGAGATGCCATGATTGAGTCTTGATGTTGCTTATGCTCCAAATTCACTTCAGAAGACGTCGCTGTGGTTCTTATTAAAGCATCGCTGCTGACTTGTTACCCCAAACTCTGTGACGTACCAGGCAGGGATTAGTCTGGGGTTGTGTGAGCAAAGCCTTGGCTTGCTTCAGATAAAGCCTCGACGGGACACTTGATTGGGAGTATTTTGGTGACTGCCTTGGATCAGCAGAGGCGAGGTAAGACAAGCTCAGCCACCAACAAAGGATCAGCGTTGCCCGGCACAGCCAACATTTGCCCCAGGGATTGGCATGGAAATCCTCGTGGATGATCACGGATGATGCAGATGGGGCACTGCGGTGCTTATTCTAAGATGAAACGCAGGCAACACGTGGTTTACTTTCAAGGTCCCTTTGCCCGCCAACCGCCAGCTTATAATTGGCTTCCACTCTTGAATGAAATGTTGGATAGTTGGGCCATTAATGTCGATTTTGAGACAACTACGACCTCCTAATAAGAACTTGGTTCAATAGGCATATCTCATGCGACAAGGTCAAAGAGCTAAGGAGGCTCAGGGTTGACTAAGTCCTATCTGCGTGGGGAGAAACCCGCCAATGTGAGACCCAAACCATTGTTACAATTTATAATTGCATTCAAACATTTCCCCCGTCATCAGGCCCCACGCTGAAAACTTTCATTAACCAATATGAAGGGCTTTGACGTCGCCACTCTTGGCCCCCTCCGAATCGAGGTCTTGACGGACATGCAAATCTCCTCCGGAGCCAACCCCTTGGTCTCAACCCGCCGGAAGTAGATGTAAAGCCACATCAAAGATTTTCCACGACACGTTGAAATTGCACGTCTTCCATCCAATAGCCTCCATCATGTATGGGAAGACCATAGTGACCAACACTCAACACGAATTGAGCAAGATGCCCTGCATTGCAATCCCGTTGGCGCGTATGTTGTACGGCAGAACTTCTGGTACATACATGGCTATGAGAGGAGTGATGACAAAGGAGTACGCGCCCGGGAAGAGGAAGATACAGGCAACGGTGCCGCAAGTGCCGGCCAGGTTGTGCAAATTCCCGAACTTGGCTGTCAGACCTGTTAGCAGGTAGAAGATGATGGAGCAGAGACCCAAGCTCAGCAGAGCAAGGAACCGGCGCCCGAGCCTCTCGGCCACGAAGAGAGTTGACCTTGAGATGTGTGACTGACTCGCAAGTCCGACCTGGGTGAGCATACTGCTAAAGTAGCAACTAGATTTTGATGTCAGCACTATGGTGGGTATGTGATTGGGCTATCTCTTACGTGGTGAGGTTTGAACTGGTTAACATGGTAAGCGGCGCCACCTCCCATCCGTCGGGGTCCCAGGACTCGCCCCATACAATAAGACAAGCTGCTTCGCTTCTCATGTCTCGCACGTCGAGAATATCCATAGCTAAAGGAGTGTTATCGTGAGTCCCATGCTGAATAGTGCGCAAGATGTTGTCACGCAGGCGAGGAATAGGTATCAGGTCGATCCAGGGATGGTGCCGCACAGTCATCTGTAACGGTGTTGGGTGAAGCCAGTCTGGACACCCTTGCGATGGCGTGACAGTTTCGATCAAGTCGGGGCCCTGTTGTTGGTTGAACGGCAATACGAGGTTTGAACAACATAACCCTCTGAACTTAAAGCCGAGAAGCGTCGCGTTGTGGGCGAAAGCAGCAAGGACATTGACCCTTACTATAATGTTGAGGTGGTCGAGTCGAGGCGCGCCATGCTTATAATCCTAATACACTTGTTGCGTAAAAGTTTGAAATGCTATGCACAACTCGACGATAGGTAGAAGAAGATGGCCCGCAGGTTGGACAATTTCCTACGCCCGGTTTATCCCCCTGGCATCGTCTACTTGACCTGGTACCTGACTCTCTATATGCTCACTAGAATTGCCAGTAGGAGCAACAGAAGGGTGGCTCAGGCTCGGCTGACTGCCGAGGAGTTCATGCCTCTTCTTTTCTGCGGCGACAAAATGAGCCACTGATTCGCTGTGCGGGGAATAAAGAAAGAGAGTATAGGTACTATGAGATATACGATACGCCCTTTTATGGATCCGATTCTGCCGCTTCCGTCTCTCTGCTGGACTTGTAACCCCTGTCCAGTCATCGCCCACATGTCTTGCTCTTAATTGCTGAGGCATTGATTCGAGGACCAGGGTCGAAGCAGGCTTATTCATATTCGGAATGCTATTGCTCATCGCAGAGGATAGGCCAAATCAAGGGGCGGATATGCTGAAAATGTGGTGAGGGTTTACCAAGGACAGATATGCAGTCTGCTTACCCTCCCAGGGAGATCCGCCATGCAATATTTATACTGCGTAGGGAAGATGTGGGACCGCCCCGAGCCTGGGCCCTCTCTTCCCGCTCCGGTCTTAAGCCGTTCAAGGTTTAAAGCGTAAGCAGTCTGCATTAGCGTCTCGCCACGGTTTCGGCTGGTCGGGGTGAGAGTACCCGGATAACTACAGGAAGCTGCTTTGGTTTGGGGTGGAAGCGATCCGTCACAGCGAACCGAGTAGGCATGATTTCAACGAGCCTTAAGAAACAAGAGTATCAAGCTATGTGTCTCTAATAAAGTATACGGGCATGGTAACGCAAGAGATGCTGTAGTTTCTTCCCTGCACCGCAAACCTCTCAAATCATGGCCTGGGGTTTCATGCCAGCTGGCGACGCATTCAACGCAGCTCACTGGTCGAAGGCCTGGTTCATGGTTCAGAAGTGTGTAGAATTTTGTACGACAGAAGGGAGATGGCTATCCAGACGCGTTAATATTATGAAAGAGTTAATGCTTCCTTCATCCCTTTCGAATGCCTCCTGCCTGAGACGAATGTGGCCAAATTAAGCTGTGCGCCAAGGCGGCGCTAATACAGTGTGCTTACGGGCTAGCTTAAAGCGGAATTCCTTTGCCAGGTGGTTGCAGACCAGGCAGGGTTTTTGGTCCTGTAACTTGGAAGTCGATCTTCGGGCTCAGTTAACCCATCAAGGGCCAGGCTGCAACTATAATAAAGAATAGATCTTAAACACAATATAATATCATAACCTAATATTAATATAATAGCCTATTTAAACTTCTATAGCAATAAAAGAGTTATACCTAGCTATATTATTATAAAAAGTCTAGCCTCTTATAGGTATTTTAATTACTCTAACCTCCATATGAGAAATAAGAGAATTATCTACCTTTCTATCTTCTTAAGCTATAATCTCTCAACACCATGTCTTTAAATACGATGCCTACAAGAACCATAATCGATCGTAACTTGGAAGTCTTCTCCATGATTTCCTCTATTATTAACTGCCCCGATAAGATGCAAATCAATTTCTTAGACATATTTTTAATTTATCTTCTTGTCCTCCCCGTGAAGACTATTTGGTTGCTTAGGTCTATGGAAGGTTATGAAGTGCTGAAAGAGGCCTTGCCAAAGGGGCATTGCCTGAGTGCCAAACGGCGACATCCTATCAGTCTAGACCTCTTGAAGTGGACGGCCAGGCCGTAACAAGAAACCCTCCTGATGCTTACGCACTACACAGGCTGCACAGGTCGAGGACCACGAACATGGCGGGAACATGGGGCTACATGGGGCTCCATGAGTTCACGCGAACAGTAGGTACTGCCCCTCCAGATCTGTGATCTGCAGAGGGTTGTTGGTGTCCACACAGCAAGGCCATTATTGTGAGCACCATGGACAGTTTCATACCATCGGCTATGGATTTTAACGAGGCCAGAACATTGGTGATCGAATATGGTACATCAGCCTCCTGTTGGTTACGAATCAAGGCTTGGTAGAGCAGTTGGCTGGGAAGTCTGACTATGTTTATAGTACACTTCGAATCCAAGGCGCCACCTCCCTCAGTCGTTGCCACCGGTACTCGGCCAGAGCAGACGATGACACGAGAGCTCAGGGTATTTTGTGGCAACCGTTCCCCAAGGGCTGAGAGACAACGTCCACATAGAGACGAGCGCTCGAGCTTAGGGGATAAGAACCATCTCCGCTGCTGAAATCATCGATACGGCGTTCTTTCCAAAACAAGACTCGAATACTAACCGAAGTATTGGAGATTTCTGAGATAACGTCGGCCTGCTTGATCCCTTTAGCCTTGATGTGATGGCAGCTGAGACACGGCTCTCGCATTGGTCCAAAAGCCTGGTGTCTGGCGGCCTCTCGTGATTCATCCTGGTCAGAATAAAGACAGTACGTAGACAAGGAGACTAGCAAATTCCAGTCATCCCCACTGCGGTAATATGAGAATGCCCTCAGCCACATTGCTCTTACACCTCAAGCCGCGTAAGCATCTATTCGACCAAATCACCCCTTTTCGTACATTGGCGAGGTGATTATCTGGGAATGTTACAAAAGTTGCCGCATGATCTTCTTTGTAGAGAACCTTGATATTGACTCATTAGTCAAAAGCCTTGACACGTCTCGTCCTTAGTTACTGTTCTCTTGCAACTTCTCTTCTGGCTCTCTTTTTGCTCACCCCTTTTACCTATTATTTGTGCGCCGGAACGGACCGTCCCTCACTCGCTAGTAAACCGCGTTTTGGAGGCAAAATGGCCAGCAAAAACGCCACCTCGGCGTCATCTTTCGACGATTGCACCGAAGTTTCTGAACTCTGCCCTATCGAGGCTACAGCCACTGGGTCGATACTATCTCTCGGCGCTGCAATATTCTTCACCAGTTTCTTTAGCCTTTTGCTTCTTTTACAAGTCTACTTTGGAATCAAAGCTAGAACATGGTCCTTCATGATATGGCTTGGTATCGGGACATCTTTAGAGATACTCGGCCACTTGGCACGAGTCAGTCTTTCGAGAAATCCATGGTCTGCAAGCTCGTATATAGCCCAGTTAATGACCCTCCTACTGGCTCCGACATTCATTGCTGCTTCGCTCTCTATCACCTTCAAGCATTTGGTCATCTGGTACGGCCCACAGTGGTCTGTTCTTCGACCATCACTTTACCCCTGGGTCTTAGTTGGGACGGAATTCTTGACAATCATCATCCAATTCATTGGCGCCTTTGCGCTGGCGGCCGGTGCGGCTGACCAAGGGAACAGAACGTTGAATATGCTGTCGAAAGTTATGATCCTCCTGGGGGGTGTAGCTTTCCAGGTCGTCAATATGGCCATTTGTTCGGCTCTCATGATGATATATGTAAGGCGGCGGAACGGTACCGCGAGATACGGCCTGGAGCTTCTTAAACCAGACTCGGCTTCCGGCAACATCCCTCTTGCTCCAGCTCCCATGCCAGATTCTATCCCAATGGGTGATGGAGGAAAAGCAGGCATGGGAATAGCTTCTTCTCGGGCAGAGTCTTCGGCGACAGAGGCACGTCGGGCGCGCTTTTTTGTTTATGCTGTTGGGATCGCATATCCAGCCATCATCATTCGCTGTGCGTATCGGCAAGTCTACACTCTCTTCTTACCAACATTGGCCAATTTCCACTCAGTCCTGACACTAACTGTGTTGCAGAATACTGGAGCACATACCATCGATTGCGAGAGACGTTAGGCGCAATGAGCCCTTGTTTTTGGCACTGGACGCAACAATGACTCTTCTCGCCGTTGCCGCGGTCACCATTTTCCACCCTTGCGTCTTCTTCCCGTTTCTGGGCCTCAACACTAAAAAGCTCGAAAGCATGCCAGATCATGGGGGTTTCCAAATGAGGGCGACATCTGGAAGAAGCCATCCAGAAGCTGTGATGTAGAGAATGGAGCTCTGACGTCGGTGTGCCGGGCAGGCCTCGTAGCTAGCCTATGTGCTGGGTTTGAAACCTGGTCGGGGATCATTTTAACCCTTGACTGCCTCGCTGCAGCCGAGCCCGCCGCGGTGATCGACCTGTCCGTTTGAGCTCGGAGATGACCACGGCCCTTTTCGGCAAGGGGCGTGGCCGAAGGAATGATCTGATCGGTCGGTAAGAGAAAGTGAGGCCTCGCGGGTTTTATGGCTAGAACGGGGATGGGTTTTCATCCTGGCTGTGCCACGCTTCCCCCCTGACTAGACCGGATATTGTACCGCAATCAATGTCAGCCTGCGATGATCCGAACAGAGCCACATTGGAAAGGTGATGTGTTAGGTCAAATAGTGCAAGTTGGTTCGGCAGAGCCACAGATATAACATATTACGTTAGAGAATGGAGTGGGAGATGTCAGGCATGGGTGAATCTGCGATCCTCGCACCATAGATATTAGAAACGCGAGCGGGACGTGCTTCTCTAACAACGTTTACTGTTTCTATCTTCCAGTACACCGCTTGCACGGCCTCCAACCATTAGAAAATAGAGTATATAACGCAGGCAAAGCCGCATTTGGTCGAGAGCTGGCAAAGTTCGCTTGCTGGACCGGTTCTGCTCCGATAGTCAAAAGGCGAATTTCATCCGAGCCTACGCTCAAGTTCGTGTAATTGGAATGACAGACCTCTGTGCTAGCATTGAGATCTGACGCTATGATGTGTTGACATTGTGTTCTCTATTATAGTTGAAGCACAGCCCTTGATTTGCTAACTAAGCCAGAAGATCAAGCATTCTGGTAAAGACCCCGATATGGTATAATTGACTGATCGGATGGTCCATGATCTTTACATGGCGCGCTATATGCCTATTACCCTTGCATGCTTACGCAAGTTGTAAACCCCCTTGGCAGCTCTAATGCAAGTTGCTTACGGCAGGGGCTGTGCTCATTATAGCAAGGTGTGGACGCGGATGCAACGATTAATCCTGGCAAATTCGGCATTATCATTTACAAGATAGATTGGGAAATCCATGCTCAAATATTCAGCTTGACGAGATGGATTGGAGAGAAAAAGTCTTTGTCGTATGATTATCAGTGAAGCAGGTAGTAAACAAAGTGTGGCAGATATTAGATAAACGGAGGCGTTCATCAACTACATGTCTGAACTGATGGGTGATCGATTTAAGGAACGCTGATCTCTCGCCCGCATCCACCTGATCCATGCAGCGCCAAGTGTTTCTCTGCTTGAAACACATCTCCGCCATGAATAAACACTTGGTCGGTCCGATGTCCGTGTAAGCCGGCTGCATTAGTGTTCTGATAATGAGCCATGCTGTTTGGCAGAATTGGACGTCCTACGTTTGGCAATATAGGTCGCAAGGGGTTGATTCGTAACTTCAATACATATTTCTCCATATACTCTTTCGCTGCCATTGATATGATAAGTCTTTCCACAAATCAGGTTCCCTGCTGATCAGTTGGCAAATCATGATATTTCAGAAAGATACACTTTGCACATCTTGAGGGCAGGCAACGTAAGCTTGTGGAGAGATAGTTACGGGCCGAGCAAGCTCGTAGAGGAGGAAAACATTTAACGACATCAACCCTTGCACCGTAGACGCAGATCGTCGCTCGAGATGACGACGCAGAAACACAACCTTATCGCCCCCTCCCGGGGCATGGGAATTGTAGAGCTCAGTCTGGGTAGATAAGTGACCGATGCCCGGTCGTATATGTGGTGTTATAGCTCTCTCCTTGGGCTCTCATCGTCTTGTACAGAAACATCCAGACATTTACCGCCATGCAGTCTCTCATGCGTGCCGTCGCCTTGGTGGGCGCGTATAATATCACCGTCATCGATGTGCCTAAACCGACCATTGTGAATGGAACCGACGCCATTGTGCGCATTACAGCAGCAGCGATTTGTGGTAGCGACCTACACAACTATCACCAGGATTTGGGCTCACCTGAGAACCCTCTGCGGATTGGCCATGAGGCCATTGGCTTCATTGAGGAAGTCGGCGACTCTGTCGAGACCCTGAAGGCTGGCGACTGGGTCGTTATTCCCTTCGCGCTTGACGACGGTCACTACCAATATGGGCCCTCGATCGATGCGCCCCTGGCGTCTGAGACCGGCATGCAAGGTACGTCTATCTGCTTTTGGCCATCTTATGTGTGGAGGTGGCAGTCATATATAGAATACTGTTGACACGGCCTCTTACTACAGCCGAGTACGCGCGAATCCCATACGCGGACGACTCCCTTATGCCTGTGCCTATCAACAGTAGCGCCAATTCCTCGACAATTTACGACTACCTCTTCATGTCCGACATTCTCGCTACGGGCTGGGCAGCACTCGACTTTGCCGGTCTACGTCCCGGCGATACGGTTGCCGTGTTCGGCGCTGGGCCCGTGGGCCAGATGGCCGTTATCTCCGCCGGAGTGCGCGGCGCCTCAAAGATCTACGTCGTCGACCACGTACAGGACAGGTTGGACCTGGCCGCCGCCCACGGCGCTATCCCGGTCGACTTCGCGTCAGAGGATCCAGTGGAGGCGCTGCTTCGCGTCGAGCCGGGCGGTATTACTCGCGTCGTCGACTGCGTCGGATGGGAGGCCGAGGATGCGCAGGGCAACGTCAACAGTAGCATCGTGCTGCACCAGGCGGGGCAGGTAGTGGCGCCGCAAGGCGGCATCGGTATAGTCGGGGTCTATGGAGCCGGGGACCAGGCTCAAACCGTCGACCTCAAGCCTCTCTTCTTAGACGGCTTCTCAGTGCGTGGCGGCATCTCCGCGCCGTTAGCCCTCGGTACTGAGATGCTGAATCTCATCTCCGCCGGCAAGGTGCACCCAAGCTCCATCGTGAGCGCCGTCATTGATATCGAGCAGGCACCTGAGTACTACGCGCGGTTCGACCGCCGGCAGGAGACCAAGGTTGTCATTGAGTTTCCATACTGAGGTGTTGTCTGCCGGCACATACTTCGTACTCCGATATTGGATAAAGGTGAGCCTGTTCGACTCAGGAAACACGAAGTATATAGTTTCATTCACCTGGTATATTTCTAAGATCTCGATAGTCCTCAAACTTTCATTACAGTTTGATCCGTTACATGTACTTCTTGACATCGTGAGACGTGACACTCTGTTTCATTCCTTTCCTTCCAAAAGAATGTAATAGACGGTTTCTAACACGGTAGGCCTCACGAAGTCTACCCCGAGACTACCGGGAGATGACGTGATAAAGACGGCGCCACTGCCCTGTAGAGTTGACATCGTTTTGTCCGTCCAATACTGGATAAGGTCCTTGATCCCCCGTGCCACCTCAGGTTCTCTCCAACTGAGCCAAATATACTGCATTGTTCGTCCCAAACATGGTCCGGGTCACCAATTCCAGATAGAGAGGATGCCCTGATAATGCGTTGTTTGTTGTAGTTGAAGCCCGGCCCGTGATGGGATAACTGAGCGGCAAGACCAAGGATAGGCTGTGCTCTATGGAACTTCGGGAATCGCCTTGGCATCAGACGATGAGCAAACGGCAGACATGTTATAGGCGACACGCTTCCAAAGCCCACCGTATGTTCAGATAACAATTTAATATAGTCTTGCCCAGTAACAGCTGTTATAGTAACTAATACATGCTATCCGACTGCACAGAAGCCTCTACCGCGTGCTGAATCGTCAAAGGTTTGATGTCGGAGAACATGCTGTTCAGCGCCCCTTTCTCCTCTATGTTAAAAGACCCATCGTCAAACAGCCGCCCAAAAGTGGCAAGAAATTGAGACAGTACCGTCTTGCTGGGCACGGACATGAGATGCAGATATTTGTCCACCGAGGGAAGAACTGTGGCTTCACCCTTCTTGAGGTCTTCCACACTGTCATGAATGATTCTAAACGGCGTGCCTGCAACACCAAGACCGAGCCAGTAAGCGCCTCAAACTCTAGATACTGACATGACTAACCTTTTGCGTCTTGAGCAGCCGCTACGAAGCGATTCCAAGTAATTTTGTCTCCAACAATGCGGTAGAACGGATCCCACCTCTCTAGATCTAGTGCCGCATCGACATATCGTCCGATATCAAGGGAGTGGGTGAAAACGGCCGGGGTGTCACCCGAGCCTGGAATCGCTGCCACATTGTTCTCCATGTCAATGACGACAGCCAAAGGCGACATGTAACTCTTGATGGATGGACCAGTATAGTAGTCACCAATTGATGGATGCCAATGATCGCCAGAATTTTGCCTCGCCATACGGCAGCTATGGCTTTGGCCCCTCTGTTGATGTCTTCGTTACCCAGGATCCAAAAGCAGCGCTCGCCCAGGGCCATTTCGACGCATCTGTGAGGATCGTGGTCGGGCAGAACTCGAACGAGGGTCTTTACTCCTCCGATTACCTACAATGCGCAATATTTGGACTTCATCAGTAACAACTTTCCTGCCGCCCGCGACGATGCTATTGATCACATTACGAACACCCTCTACCCGCCTGTCTTCGATGGCTCGAGGGGATATCAAGACCAGGTTGGGCGCGCCGCGCTGACCATGGGTGAAGGAACCTTTGTTTGCAATGCCTATGCTTTGAACAGCGCATACGGAAACCATTCTTCCTACCTCTTTGATGTTTTCCCTGGACTTCACGCACAGGATGTTGAGTATACCTTCTACAACCCGGACGTTGTCTACCAGTGGCTCCCAGTGCTTACGATGTGGGGAGACAACCAAACGATTGCGTACGTGATGCAGGACTATTTCACGAGTTTTGCTGTGCAGGATATACCCGAAAGTCAGGAGGATGGTCTTTCAGAGCTTTTGACATGCAGCGAGGGTGCGACTCTCACAGTGTTGAGCAAAGATGTCATCGTGACAAGGAGAGATCCGGCCGCGAACGAGAGATGTGCTTGGTGGCAAACGGTTCTTATTGACTGAGGTTTATCTTTTACTATTATATTACATTGATCGCGGTGTTGTCGGTGGATATCAACGTCTAGTGTCTTTGACTTGAGGGTTAATAGAACTCGCCCGTCTCCGGTGACATTCGTGGAGGGGGACAACAAGCTTCAGTTCCAGGAGCTGAAGGAAAACACTGGGGAGGATGTACCTTGGTTTAGACAGATACCACCTTTTCATCAGTGATTGCTGAGCAATTACATTTAATTCTGTCAGAGCACTATATGTAGCAGTTCAAGATCCACGTTGATTATGAATCCCCTTAGTAATACTAGCACCAGGAAACCAGCCATCTTCACGAAGGAAAGCCACAGTTTACCGCCATCAGGATGTATTTCTTATTGTCAAGATATCATCAAAAGCCATGAACTGAAGGGCATTCATGTCGGCTTCTTCTTCTTGATGGCGCAAGTATATAGCAATCAAGGCCCTCTCATACGATTGATTACCTAGTCTAGTCTAGGCAGTCACGTTAACCCCAAGACCCCTGTTTATGGTATTAGCGCCCAGCTATTTAATCCAAGGCGGGCTTCGCTCAAACTTAAACCAGGATTCCCCCGCTTTGACAGCTGGCACAGTTCCATCGAACGATACCGATTCCTGACCATGGCCCAAGAACAGAATCCTGAGACACCTGTGCTCGAGGCCGATGACAATGTAGGAATACACCACATATTGGATGCCCTTGCAAGTCTTCTGACCGCCTTGAACTATCTTGTAGCCCGACAACGTGACTGTTGATGATGGCGACTCAGCCCTCGGCGTGGATGGCGCGAGTGACACCACTTCTCTGCGATCCAGCATTTTGAGGTATCGTGAGGAGAATGGCCGGACATATCATGCATACAAGGACGGTGGTAATTACGCTTGTAGATCCGAAGTGACGCCACGTTCACTGACTGAACCGATGCAGTTTATGTCTTTCCAAACGACGAGGTCTTGTTACCCCACACAGCTAAACCACCCCGTAGCTTCGTGACTGACTTGACTGGGTGCAGACAGAGAACGAGCGACTAGGTACTTAGCTTGAGCCCCAACCAAGACCCGTAACGAGCTTATCTCACGCAGATATTCAACATCACTTGTTTGCCCTCACATTTGAAGGGAGACTGCATGCTGCTCCCTTGACTCAGCCGCTCCGTCGGGTGTTGGATGCCGGTTGTGGCACGGGGATCTGGGCTATTGACTTTGGTACGGTCCCATTATGGTTGACGAGAACGAATGTGAATGTTCTAACAAGTTTTTAGCGGACGAGCATCCCGAGTGCGAAGTGAATAACTCTCCAGTGGCCAGGATTGAGCTCACAACTGATCATGTCTCAGGTTACTGGCGTCGATCTAAGTCCCATCCAGCCATCAGCGTAGGTATCACACAGCCATGATATGCTCAATATTACGCTGACGTGTATTCCAGCGTCCCACCCAATGTCTCCTTTTTTGTCGACGATCTTGAAGACGTCTGGGATTACTCGACCAAGTTTGACTTTATCTTTTCGCGCTTCCTCACGGGGTCAATCCGAGACTGGCCCAAGTTCTTTAATCAGAGCTTTGAGTAGAAACAACTCTCCTCACATTCCTTGCCCTTGTTTAACTGATTCTTTTCCCCAGGTTCCTCAACCCAGGCGGCAAGATCGAAATCATGGATATCATCTACCCCCCTCGATCTGACGACGGTACACTGTCTGAGGACTCACCACTCTACAAGTGGGCGACTCTGCTTCTACGAACCTTTGCCGCCATGGGCTCTCCGCTTGATAGCGCGTTAAAGTACAAGGAGCAGCTTGAAGCGGCTGGCTTTGTTGATGTTCACGTGGTGCAGCGCAAGTGGCCGATGAATCGTTGGCCCAAGGCCAAGATATACAAGCAAATCGGTAAGACTTGGAGGATGAAGTCTAGATTTTCTAGCAGTCGCTAACTATTGGCTATTAGGAACATGGGCTAATCAGAATACCATGGATGCCTTGGCGGCGATAAGCTTGGCTGTATTTACACGTCCCGAGGGGCAAGGCGGCCTCGGGTGGACGAGTGAAGAACTGGAGGTTTTTCTCATCGAGGTCCGGAAGGATATCAAAGATCACACGATCCATTCATACTGGCCCATGTGAGTGTGCAGATTTGAATGACCATGGAATCTAGGAGCGAGCTAATCATGTCCCAGTTGGTCGGTCTACGCTACGAAACCTGAGTGATGGGCATAAGATTGTGCAATGCAAACCGGTCGCAGGTTATGGCCGGAGCTCTATGGTCTCAGTGTCGTTTTATATTGTGAATATACTTTGGTTCACTTGTTTGCCGTTCCCTGGGGCCACGTTCGCCAGGTTTAAACGCTAGTATAGTCCTTGTTCTCGCACACGGCCCCTTCAACGTAAATTTGGCCTGTCAGCGAGAACGTGACAGGGCGGCTACCCCGGCCTTGAACTCTTTCTGGGAGTCATAGAGATGGCTCAATACGGAATTAAAAATACATCCCGATATTATAACAACGGCAAGTGTCGGCTACTGCATCCATTTTCGCGATCCTAGCGGCACCCAACTTGGTGGTTGCAGAGTCAGTTGGTGATGGGATCGTCTCATCGACACTAAAATGGCAGGTCTCCGCGACGGGCACAGAGCCCGATCACTTAAGCAAGCAAACGCGATTCTCGATGCAAGTGGCGGCGGGACAATTGCTCTTTCGTCTCAAGTATTTCCAAGCAAAAGTCGGAGCATAAGTAGCGCCATTCTCCCCACAGTGTCGTAATTCACATGTGCAGCTTAATAATTTGCGTGCATGAGGGCATAAATAGCCCATCTTGAGTCGTACCTAGTCTCAGTGTAGCAACCACATCACATCTCTCATCTCATCCATCACAACTGCCAAAATGTCTTCAATCTTCCTGTGAGGCTTCTACCATCTCTTTCATGGTGTATGCATATTACTGACACTCTACCCAGCACTGGCGCGTCCGGCTATGTTGGTGGCCAGGTCCTTCGCGAGCTGGTGCGCGGTCACCCAGAGTACGCCATCACGGCTCTTGTTCGTGATACCAACTCTGCAGCGACCATTTCGCAGGACTACCCCAAGATTCGCACCGTGATTGGCGATCTTAACGATGGTGATCTGGTGGAGCAAGAGGCTTCTCAGGCCTCTGTTGTAGTGCGTACGTGTTGCGACTCCAACAAGCGCTGGTGATGACTCCACTGACAGAGCGTGTAGATGTCGCGTCAAACAGCCACTTCGGCAGCGTGCAGGCTATTCATCGCGGGTTGCGAAAGCGAGAGACCCCCAGCTACTGGGTTCAAATTTCTGGGGCCAGCGGCCTTGCTGTAGAGGAATTGGCATCTCCATCATTCAAGCCTGGAGAGCCTTCAGATGACGTCTGGGATGACCTCGCTGGCGTCGCATCCATCCGAGACCTTCTCAAAGCCCACAAGTCGCGGGCGGTTGACAACTACATTCTAGATGTCGCCAAGCAAACACCTTCAGTCAAGACAGCTCTCGTTCTACCCCCCATCATCTACGGAAAGGGTCAAGGCCCCATCAAGCAGCGCAGCTACCAGATCCCCGCGCTGGCCAAGGTCGCCCTGGAGAGAGGCCGTGCAGTAAGAGTCGGGCGGGGTCTGAGCCGATGGGGAAACGTTCATGTCGCCGACATTGCGAGGCTGTTTACCGTTTTGGCTGAGGCTGGCGCGAAGGGCAATGACGATAGCAAGATCTGGGGAGAGGATGGCATCTATCTGACAGGTGTTGGAGAGATTGTGAGTACCACGTTTCCCACCATGCGCGCTACATATGCTAACTATTCTCCCCTCAGTCGTGGGCCGACATCTCGGACAGAGTCGCCCAAGCGGCAAAGGACCAGGGCCTTCTGGAGACCACTGAAGTGGAGGAGCTTCACCAGCCCGAGGCCGACACTGTACTGCCCTACAGCTCTGTCCTGTTCGGCAGCAACGCTAGAAGCAACGCCCGTCGTGGCGCTGAGCTGCTGGGATGGAAGCCCGCAGAAGAGGGCATTGAGGCCGAGATCCCGAGAGCGGTAGCGGAGGAGGCGGCTGCGAAGCGACAGTCTAGCCTGTAGATAGCAAGAATAACCACCTAATTGAAACCATCTCCTTCTACCTACTCTTATGGGATAAAGATAACAAACCCCTCAGTCATGAGGCCCTTCTCTTCGCCCCGAAAACTCACCACGTCATTCTGCCCCTCTGTGGAGAGAGAGCGAGGCGGGGTTTTGGCGTCTCACTGCTGGCTTATCTGATTGCTCCATTTAGAGCGGAGGCTGCTTCAAAAGAAGAAGGTTTCCGCGACTTGGTTTCGCAAAGGGAACGAGTTGTAGTCATCGGCATCACCAACCTGGCTCAGAAAGTAGAGGAGAAGCTTCCATCATCAATTGGATACTGTTTCCGGTCGCCGCTCTCAAGGGTACAAGAAACCAGCTTCGCCAACCCCAGACTCAAACTTGTTATCCCCAGATCGTTAAACCCTTGTCCTTTTTGCAGTAATTATTCGTCATGGCGCCTCCCTCTGTTGAATTGACGGCTCCGAATGGAGTCAAGTGGTCTCAGCCCACTGGCCTGTTTATCGGCAACGAGTTTGTCGCTTCTTCCAGCGGCAAGACCATTGACTCCATTGATCCTGCGTATGTTCAATCAGCATTAATTCATTAATGTAATTACTGACATTTCCACTGCAGCACTGAAGAGCTCATTGCCACTGTGCAAGCCGCTGATGCTGAAGACATCGACAAGGCCGTCAAGACTGCCAGAGCCGCCTTGCGCCACGAGTCATGGAAGAAGCTTCCTGCTTCTGACCGCGGTCAACTGATGTACCGCCTGGCTGAGTTGATAGAGTCTAAGAAGGAGCTCTTTGCCACCATTGACGCTTGGGACAATGGCAAGACATACATCGAGACGTTGGAGAACGACCTCGTCGAGGCTGTCGGCGTCATCCGCTATTACGCTGGCTGGGCCGACAAGACGTTTGGCCAGACCATCAGCACAAACCCTCAAAAGTTCGCCTACACAATCCGTCAGCCCATCGGCGTTGTCGCACAGATCATCCCTTGGAACTATCCCCTCTCTATGGCCACATGGAAACTCGGGCCTGCCCTCGCCTGCGGTAATACTGTTGTCCTCAAGGCCGCCGAGCAAACACCTCTGAGCATCCTCGTCCTGGGAGAGCTCATCAAGGAGGCCGGTTTCCCCCCGGGAGTCGTCAACATTGTCAATGGACTTGGCAGAGACACGGGAGCTGCCTTGGTGCAACATCCTCTTGTGGACAAGATCGCCTTTACCGGTTCCACGGCGACGGCTGCTAGCATCATGGGCGTCGCTGCAAAGACGCTCAAGAACATCACACTCGAGACTGGCGGCAAGTCGCCATTGCTCGTCTTTGACGATGCGGACCTGGAGCAGGCGGTCAAGTGGTCACACTTTGGCATCATGTCCAACCAGGGACAGATTTGCACTGCCACGTCGAGAATCCTGGTTCAAGACACCATCTACGACGCTTTCATCAAGAAGTTTATCGACACTCTCAATGTCGTAAGCAAAGTTGGGAACCAATGGGACAAGGATACATATCAGGGTCCCCAGGTGTCCAAGGTCCAATACGAGAGGGTTCTCGAGTACATCGACATTGGAAAGAAGGAGGGTGCTGTCGTGGCAGCTGGAGGCCACCCTCTCAAGGTTGGAGGCTCCGACAAGGGCTTCTTCATTGCCCCGACAGTCTTTACTGAGGTCAAGCCCTCGATGCGCGTCTATCGCGAGGAGATCTTTGGTCCTGTCGTGGTCATCACCACCTTCAAGACCGAGGAGGAAGCTATTGAGCTTGCCAACGATACCACATACGGACTGGGAGCTGCTGCCTTTACCACAAACCTGGAGAAGGCTCATCGGGTCGCGGCAGAGATCGAGGCCGGCATGGTCTGGATCAACAGCAGCCAAGACTGTGACCCTCGCGTGCCATTCGGAGGTGTCAAGCAGAGCGGTATTGGTAGGGAGCTTGGTGAGGCAGGTCTCGAAGCCTACACACAGATCAAGGCAGTTCATGTAAACATGGGAACCAAGCTGTAAAGTAAAAGAATTATCGCTCAAACCAATTAATTGACACGATTGAATCACCATTCTGTAGCAGTGTATAACTTGATAAAGTAGATTAGACATAGAAAACTATCTCTAGTAAGTGAAAACCGGGAAAAGCCAGACTACTATACGAACAGGGGAATATACAAAGAAAAATGTCTGTCTGTGTCTAAACAGAGGATATAAAAGCCAGGACCTTTGAACCACCGTCCCATTACCGACCGCAAAAGACAATCTCAAAGACTCCAGATCCTAAACCCTCGACCCAATAACGTGCGTGATTACCCAGAAACAAGTTTCGTCATCTTACAATACCCGTTGTCCATCGTCTAGTGAGCCTTCTCCGACGGCTTGGCGGCGTACTCCATCAGGACATCGACGGCCTCGTCCCAGCCTCTTGAGGCGGCAATCTCAGTCACGCTTCGGCCTAGCTCGTCCTTGACCTCGAGGTCGAAGCCAGCCTTCTCGCCCAGCAGGCGGAGGATGTCCTCGTCGCCGTTCTCGACGGCCTGCATCACAGCGTTCCAGCCACGGTACAGCTTGTTAGGGTCGGCGCCGTGCTCCAGGAGGAACTCGAGGATCTCGCCGTCGCCGCGGTATCTTCGCAGGGCCTTGACCACGGGGAGATGCTCGCCGGGGGCGTTGATGTCTGCGCCACCCTCGTTGATGAGGAAGTAGACAATGTCCTTGCGGTCCTCTCGGATGGCGGAGGTGAGGGGTGAAAAGACACCACCATTCTTGTCCTCGACCGAGACGCCGGCGGCGAGGAGCAGCTTGACGGAATCGAGCTGGTTGGCAACGACGGCCATCTCCATGACTCCCTTGAAGGCACGGGGCTCGGCGAGCACAGAGAGGACTCGCTTGAGGACGGGAGGGTTGCGGACGGCCATGCACACGGGCCAGTCCTGACCACGGACGTTGGGGTCGGCGCCGCGGGTCAAAAGAAGGTCGACCATCTCGATCCTGTTCTCTCGGATGGCGGTAGTGAGAGGAGAGTGACCCTTGGGGTTCTTGTCGTTGGGGCTCATGCCCTGGTCGAGGAGCCAGTTCAGAGCCTCCATGTTGTTGACGCTGACAGCCGTCTCGACAATGCCCTTGGGAGAGCTGAGGTTGACGCCAGCCTCGACAAGAGCGGGGAGGAAGTGAAGGCGGTTATGTGTGATACACTTGAAGGCCGGGTACTCAGCGGCAGGAACGTTGGGATCAGCGCCGTTGGCCAGGAGAAGACTGAAGATGTCACCACGGTTGTCACGGATAGACGTGCAGAGGGGTGTATATGTGTTGTCCTTCTTCGCGTTGGGATCCACCTTGGCGTTGAGGAGGACCCTGACAGACTCGATGTTGTTGACACTGGCAGCGAGTTCCATGATACCAGGGCACTTCTTGGGGTCAGCTCCATGAGAGAGGAGGACCTGCAAGCAGGCAGTCTGGTAGGTGGCGGGCCAGAGCATGTGCTTGGGACCAGGCAGGTTAGGGTTGGCCTTGTGGTCAAGCAGACTGGTGACGATGTCGACCCTGGAGTTCTGGATAGCCTCGAAGAGGGCAGTCTTGCCTTCTCTGCTCTTAGCGTCGGGGTCGGCGCCGTAGTCGAGGATGAGGTCGATGAACTTCTTGGGCGTCTTCTTGTTGATGGCGCTGATGAGAAGGGTCTCACCGGTAGCGGTGAGCTGGTTGGGGTCGCCACCATAGATGAGGAGAAGGTGAGCAAAGTTGACCTTGTTGGCGATGGCAGCGGCGGCCATGGCGGTCTCATTGTCCGGACCACGAGTGAAGTTGGGGTCGGCACCATACTTGAGGAGAGGAACGGCGCCAGCGAGGAAAGACTTCTCGACAGCGGCGAAGAGAGGGGTGACACCATCGCGATCAGTGCCGTTGGGGTCGGCGCCGAAAAGCAGAAGAAGACGAACAGCCTCAGCGTCGCTGTTCAGGACAGCTTCCTTGAGAGCCATCTGCTCAGGTCCAGTGTTGGGCGAGACGCCGCGATCCAGAAGCTGCTCAATGAGCTTGTGGTTCTTGCCACGGACAGCAGAGATTAGAGCCGACTTGAGGTTGGCGGCATCGGCGCCAGCAGTGTTCCTAGGGTTCCATCGAGGCATGCTGAAGGGATCAGCCTTTAGTCGGACAACCTTGGTTCCGCCATTGAGGTCAAGACCGGAGAGCTCCTCGAGTGAAGCTTCGCTGTCGGAGAGGGCGGTGTGCTGGGAGCGAGTCTCATGCGACTCGTCAAAGGTGCTCATGCGATCAAAGGTCGCGGTGGTTCCAGAGTGATATCGCTCGTTGGAGCTGATGGAGCTGGCAGTGTTGATGTTGTTGGAGCCTCCATAAACTCGGAGGTCGGCAAGACCAGGGCTGAGAGGCTCCTGGGTAATGGAAGAGGTGCGCTCGGCCCAAGGCAGAGGAGGCAATGGGGGCTGGTTGGTGCTGATGACACTATGGCCTTCAATACCGCGATGCTGAGAGGCCGACGAAGGCCTGTACTGTGATCCATGGCTTTCAGACTTGGCTCGGGCGACACCAGCTCGAGTGTCCATGCGATCGAGGGCGGCAGCGAGGCCAGTGTAGCCGATTCCAAGCTCATTCTCAATCTTCTCATTGCCCAGACTCCACTGGAACATCAAGGCGCTCATGCGAAGACTCTCGCGCGTGCGACCGAGGGCGATGATCATCTTCTCGATATCATTGTCACCAAAGATTCGTCCCCATCCACGTCGCATGCGACCCATGGCGCCCTTGCGCTCGTTCTCGAGGAACTTGCCCAGCATCTGGTCGAGGAGCTGGAAGTCGGCCTGGGTGACGCGGAACTTCTTGCTCAGCTCCGAGATGACATCGCCGGGGAAGGTCTGCTGGTTGCGGATGCACTCGCCGAGACCTGCTTCAATGGAGAAGAGGATTTCGCACGTGTCGAGGAAGTCGTGGGCCAGGACGTCGAGGCCGTGAGGCTGCTTGGTGAGCATGGTCAGATACTCGAGCATGCGGACCGAGATGCGGTCGCCGAGCGCCGTCGTCTTGTGGCAGAGCTCGAGGCACGCCGACTGGGCTTTGGTTGAGTTGGCCATGACGTTGCTCTTCTTGGTGGTGAGGGATCGAGGCAGCGGGCTAGGGTAGAGCTGGGAGTGCTGTGAGAGCGACGAGGTGCTTGAGTAGATGCGCTGCTGCTGTTGGTGCTGTAGCTGTAGCTGCTGTATCTGCTGCTGTTGTTGCTGGAGGAGCTGCTGCTGCTGCTGAAGGAGGGTCTGGTGCTGGAGAGCCTGGTGCTGCTGAGGCGTACCCGGGAAGATGTGGTGTTGTTGTTGAGGAGGAGTCCTCGGACGAGTCAACGAGCCTGGTGTGATGGGCAGAGACGGGGTGCTAGGGGATGAAGGGAGACCGAGCGCTTCTTTGGATACCAAGGAAAAGGACTCCCGGGGTCCAAGAGCAAGGGCTTCGATGAAAGAGTATTCCTTGTCTACTCTCTCTTGTCTCTCTGCGCTTCCCAATGCGAGATGCTGCGAGTTCATCATTTGAGGATGAGACGGGATAGATGTACGGACGAGGCTCCCTCTTTAGAGGAATTCAGGACGCGGGAGCAACTGGCTTTAATGGCGCCCAAGCCCGAGTCGGCCCAGGCCCTACGGAGCCGTGGCCGCGGCCGCTCAGGTCCCAAAAGACGTGCCATCTCGACCTTGGCCTCTCCGTTCCGTGCCTGACCAGCAGCATCTGCGCTGAGCTGCGCTCTGACGACAGGCATGGAGGAGGAGGGTGTCGTCTTGCGCGCTACGGATCTGCCGGACTGTGCAGCCCAGTTTCAGTAGCGCAGTCACACTAACGCCCCAAGATCCAGGGGCCCACTCAGCGGACTCGATCGTGCTTGGGTGAAAGGTAGGGAGGTCCCTGCTAGAATGGCGCTTTGACACGGGGATGCCCCTTGAATCCGTCATGAGAGTTGCATGGCGCCGTCCGTGTATCGTAGCCGAGACCTTGGGAGCCCACCAGATGAACGGGCCTCCTTCCCTGCATGGGATAGGACGTTGCGATCGTCATCTATATCAGACGGAGTAACTAATGTCGACAATTACCCTGGACTAGAGCAAGATTGACTTGCAGGAAGCAGGGCAGCAGGGCCGGCAAGGCAAGCCTATCATGCCCGAATACTACATACACGAGGATAGGACAGCAGCATCAGTTGCGCTCGGACTGGCTCTTCAGGAGAGGGAAGCTAGAGAAACAAGAAGAGGAAGGGGGGGGCATGTACGGGCTGCAACCATCCAGCCAGCCAGAGCCCGCGGGGGCAACGCGAGGCTTTACCCGTCTCTGGCTGTGGGTGTGCAGAAGACAGGAGGCAGGCAGAGCAGAAAAGGCACGACACAGATCGGCATAAGCTTTGACAAAGCCCGCGGTGTAGACGCTAAACCCAGGATAACCTGACAACCGCTGTGACACACTGGACAGACAGCGCCCAGCCCAGCCCACCTCACAGCTCTCCCACAGCAGCCCAGCTCCTCCCGCTCACAGCGGGCTGAGACGGTACGTCGGGACAAGAGACATGGCTGGCTGGACGACAGAGACATGGCACCAGAGGCGTCGTTTGGAGTGACGAATGGACTGGTCCAGATCGGGAACCTTGCCGGTAGCGCCAGGAGGACCCGAGGGGAGCTAATCATGGCGATCTGGACTGCGCTTTTAGCACGCATCGGAGCTTTTGCATCACCTCACCAGTGTTTTCCACGATGAAGGCCTGCTAAAAAGGCAACTATTGGACCCGCCAATAGAGGGCCTTACCCACTGTAGGTCAGCCACTGTCCAGTGAGTGTTTGACCTCGGCTGGGTGAGACATTTCGATGCACTTGGGTCTTCCTTTCTTTTTCCTTCCCCCTCACAGGAAGCTGGCCCCCAGATCCTGGGGATTTTCAAAGTTTTACTTTTTTCTTCCTTGACAGAAGGACGCTAGATTGGGTTTTTGACTACCAGACGGGCGTTCCTGGCGCCAGAACAAAAGAGGAACAAAAGGGAAAAAAACTGGGTGTGCTTGTCCCCTTGCTTGCCCAGAGGACAGTACCCAGGTAAATACGGGCAGTTGGTGGTGAGTTCACGGGCCCCCTGCTGATGCGGTGCGCTGATGTCTCATGTGCGGCATCATTTTGTATCAGTGCGTTTGCAGCAGCCGCGTGCCTCTCTCTGTCTACGTAGTATCTGTCCATCTCTCGTGTATCTTGATGAAGAAACCCTTGCCGCCCCCCCTTCACAGACCCATAAGACAGCAATTAATTGGAAACCCGGTATGTAGCCACCTGGGCTTGGGGCTGGGCTGAGCCACTGCATCTAAACTACGGGATACGCTGCTGCATTGCATGATGATGCGCGATAATTTCAGGGTTTGGGTAAATTTGAAGGACATACCAGCCTCCAAAGCCTTTTCTCTCGCCCATTCATTCATTCAATTCCATCATGTCCAACCACCGCTTCCCGCTCCACAGCAGAACAAAGTCGTAATCTCTACATCTACGGTGTGGCAATCTACAATGGGCAGATAGTTTCTGCCCCCATTTCTCCCACCAAGCAAAAAGAGTCTCGCCGACTCGCCACCGCCGTCACGACCGAACCAGGCCAGCTGCCACGTGGAGATGGGCGTGCTAACCCGGGTTATGCAAGGGCCAAGGCGTTCTCTCTCTCTCTCTCTCTCTCGACTGATGAGGCCCAGACAAACACACCCCCCGGAGAGCAGGAACTGAGCTCCAAGCTCCGAGGTTGTTGGTTGGTTGGTTGGTTGACCCTCTTCTCGACAACTTTCTCCGGATTAAGCATCGCGTGTGGCTCCAAAGCCGAGTGTCACTTCCACTAGCGCTGCACTACATATCGCCGGCGTGGAAAAGGGGGCCAAGGGAGGGTGTGCCCCTTGCGACACAGACCCGTTGGCTTCTCGTTCATGTCTACGAGTTACGAGAGTGAAGAAGAATGGGAGAGGGGGGGAAAAACATGTTTGCGATTGTGACAAAGATGCGTCAAAAGAGACCAGTCGTAAATAGGCGGCAGTGGCGGTAGCTTTCACAGCAGTCTGTAGCCACATGGCGCGTAACCCACCTGTAGGAATTGCTTTTTGGTCCCCGTATGATCAATCAGCTGTCATGGACCCGTCCATCTCCAATCCCGCCAAGGTTCCCAAGGAACCGGGACCGTTCCCAAGCTTGTTTCTGCATCCATCCATTCATACGTACACACAATGTATTCACTCTCGGTAGTCCCGTTGGTGCCCGCATCGGAAACGGCAGCTCTCATCAAGCTTGATGGCGTCCCAGCTGTGGTGGCCGTGTTTGCTTCATTCCTGGTCCTGGGGACGAAGAAGCAAAAAAAAAGAGAAAAAAATCTCGAGCCTAATTTTTCATTCCTCCTTACCGCACAAGGCGACCATCATCTCCCTCCCTACATTGGGCATCATCCACTGTGCTTGGCACCCAGGTGGTTTTGATGTAAGGGAGTTGGCCGCTGGAGAACACACGTCACACTGAGATGCCAGCCGATGACGGTTTTTGTCTTGATATCTGACCTCTGGGGTCTGATATCTGACAGATTGTCGGAAAGTGATCCATCATCACGTTGCAAGCCGAGACTTGCATGCCTTCTGAGCAAAGAGGCTGAACAAAGATGCTCCCATCCTTGGAATGCCCCCAGAAACCTTGGTCAACGCCAAGCATCTCCACCAATCCACGCCCAATCAAACACGGAAAAAAGTTTGCCTCTAGCATCTGGGCCTTCAGCCCCGTGACCAAAAGCAAAGAGACAAAGAGGAGGCTCTGGCAAGAAGAAAGCACAGGACCCCTCTCCCGTGGCAACAGAGCCCGTCTGTCCTTTTGTCGGGTTTGCATCTGTGCGGATCTCACATCTTGCATAACATGGCTGCTGACCCGAGATTCGAGCCGTCCGGCCTCGTACTTCCGGTGAAGCCCGTAACGCCACATTATACCCGGGCGAGAGCGACCAGTTACAGACAGTCGCACACCTCCCCTCAATTTGCCCTGACTTTGACTGTGGCTGGCTCATTCACCCATCGAGTGGGATATCAATTAAACCCAGCTGCTGTTTGACCCTGGGAGGGTGCCATTCACCAACAAACTCTATCCATGCCCTAGTGCCAGGGCGGGCTCTGGGCAGAGTGAATGTCGTCCACTGAGAGGCCAGGGCATTCTTGGTCGAAACAATTCAGGAGCCATTCAGTACCCTCTTTGTCAAAGTGTTGAGACCAGCATCCTTGCACAGCGTGGTATTCATCACCAACCTCAAAATAGCTTCAATAACAACAATACCCATTCTTGTTCTTGCACTCCATGGCCAGTGCCATCCTCCCCCGGGCTCGGATATATCGATCATCCAAAAAGACGTTTGACCATTGTCCCCGTCTGGACGCTTGGACTTGAGCTCTGAGGACGCTAAAAAATGATGCTAACAAGTTTTGGCTCCAACTTGTCAACATCACTTCCCGTCCCCCAACGCACACACACACCAAGATTGAGAATGGTCTGAGCGTTTTTAGAGAAAAAGGGAAAAGCCACAAGACTCTTGTCGAATCCGGCGGACCGGAACGCGGAGTGTCGTTTGACTCGGGAAAGGGGCATTAGAGTCAGGCACATGTCAGGGAGTCCGAGTTTACTGCACATTGACTCACACAGCGCTCACCACCTGTGGCTTGCCGTGAGTGTAGGGTAGGCATTTGATGAATGGCGAGCTGGATGCTCAATCAGGCTGTGCTGGTAGACTTGTAGGGGTGGTCAAATGATGTAGCAGCAATCCGTATTCGATCATATTAAGACCTTGGCAAGTTTCAATTGCGTTGCCAAGGTGGAACTGTGCTCTTGTCGCTGTTCCATGCACTTGATAGAATGCGGCTCGATTTCCGCGATTTCACCCACTGTCGTCACTCGAAACGACGCCATGTCTAGTGTCTCACCAGCTTCAACGGAGCTCCTACATGACTCGCACCCGCATTGATAAGACCGGCGATGTACCCATCTGCGGTTGGATCTACAAATCTATATCGCTTCAGACTCCTGCAATATGTGCCGATGCTGACAGATCTGCATGCAACACTCGATGAGATTGGGAACGACCGATCAACACAAGCAAGAATTTCGGCAGTTCGAATGAGTCCTCTAGCACGCGCATCACTTCTGAATGGGGGAAGAAAAAGTATCAGGCCTGAAGGAACAAGGCTGACGTTTCATTGCCAAGTCAACAAAGACATGGCGGGTTCAGGGGGCTGACTGTCTAGGCTGTGACTGATTGTTCGAAGAGCAGGCTCCAGGATTGGAAAACCCTGACATGCCGTGGTCGATATACCCCCTTCATCTTTGACAAGCGACTCGAATCGAATGCACGGCATAACAACAAGAGCTATCAATGGCTGCGTTCACGAACCGCACTTACATGAAACAGATCGAGTAGTGAAAGAGCTATAGTCTATCAGCACGATGACTATATACAGTTTTCTCTGTCAAATTCCGAGGCCAATGACGGAGGCGGTGTTTGCTGACGACTCTCAGACAATGATTCGATAGACCGTCGTGTCTAGTGACTACACATGCATAGCTCCGCCGCGCGAATACCAGACAAAGAGACCAATCGGACGAGACGAACGAGACTAGAATGACAACTGCAATAGAGACTAAGCATGGTGAACACAAGAGCTTTGTTATCACCATAGAAATGGCACTTGGTGACACCATTCTGGAGAGCGTTTGAGAGGGATGGCATGTCCAACCCGCTGCAGAGAATCATTCTTACCGATATCTGCCCATTTCAATTTGAAAGCAAAGAGTTCTAGGTCTCCGTCATGATGAATTCATGGGAAATAGCCATCAAACAAAGCGACAATAACAAAGAAATATAATCTTCTGTCTCGACTCGGATGTAGCTCGACGCAAAGAGGCTTATCAGTTCCTTTGTGCCGGTGCTGCTCAAACCCCTCGTTCTTAGCCTTCAAGGTCTCAATCACCAACCAGAGGCCCTGAATCCATCATCGTGCTACGTCTTGCTTGGCGCTTCAGACATTTCACAACACACTACCCAACCCAGACAATCGGGTGATAACATGAACCTTGATCTAGACTTGTCAAATGAAACAAACATGTGCCTGGCTGACTTGATGCTTACAGAAGCATGGCCCAATTCCCAAGCAGACGGCGCGGAACTAGACCAACTGTCAAATCCAATAGACTCTCACGTCAAATGCCAGACCAACAGTTCGCCGACGCTTCCGATCAAAAAGACGGCCGATGACAATTCCCCCGCTAATCCCATTCATGTGACGAGGCCCGGGTCTAGACCAACAAGGCTAACCGCCGCGGTGGTGACAGCTTTGAACCTAGGCCGTGGTCTTTTTCCGCTTGTGGCGCTCTCGCCTAACAGGTTCGCACGGCCGGACCGACTTGAATTTCTTCATGAGCTGAGCCAGCTGAACTTCCCCAGGCCATCGGGTCATTCTATTCCCATAGTGGTTAGCAATTCGTCGTCATTCATGAGGTCACGTCTTAGCCTGTAATTGCCATGGGGCCTTGATTTGTGATCTTGCCGTCGCTACCTGGACACTTGAGCAAGTATTTTTAAGTAAAAGGACGCCGGCAAAGCCGTGAAATTCGATGCCTCAGCTAGACATGCCTTGGATCGCAATTTAATAGATGCGTTTCCAGCTAAAACAACCCCACTGATGTGTCGTGCCTGATGACTGAGACCAAGCTACTGGTAGCCTCTTATAACCATCGCTCATTGCGACAGTCACTAACACCCCACAGCTTGACTGAAAGCGTTGCACTAGCCTAGAGGAAATAGTCTGGCAAAAAAATCAAGTGACTACAGGGTAAAGTAGAACCATTTCCCTTGGTGTTCTTTACACGGAAAGGGAAGCGTTTTATATGATGGCAACAGAGAGTAATTGGTTTGAACGAAACCAGAAAGGGCGAGTCAGACCCAACCTTGCTTTACAATTGGATTCCAATACCTTGATGCTTTAGCTTTAGTGAATGCTCTCGATACTACTTTGGCTCCTTCCTTTTGTGACGTTGGTGATGCTTTCAACCTGAGTTGTTGGCTCCTTTGAAGCGAAGTGACATACCAACAATCAAACTCACAAAAGCAACGCGATGATCCTTGCCATCGAGAGAGTTGGGAATCCTTTCAAGTTACCGCCTGGATAATAGGGTTGAACAGGGGGAATCCTTTAGTGCCTGCTTGGTTTACAGCTGAAAGGTGATGCTCTGTCAAGTTTGCATAGGTAAAAAGTAAAGGGAGTACATACTATAAAGAAGATGAAGGATGGTGCCAAACTTACGAATTATGCCGTAGAACGTTTGAGAGCACTGCATATATCGTTTATTTGACTGATGTTTAGTGTGTAGAAGGTCTCTGAGTCCTGTCTATCGATGTGAGGGGTATGTGTGTGCACAGTGATGGGGGCGGTGTACTAAACTCTCCATTAAAAAGCTAGATATCTGGGCCTGGGACGCCTATTAGAACTTGGCAATGAAAAGAAAGCAACGGCCTTAGCTACACCGGACGGGGTCCTGTACATACAAGCCCATGTGGTTGCATGACGTGCCACATAGACTCGATCTTCTGGCTCAGTTGCCATCAAGGGCCGCGCTATGACTACCTAATAGTAAAGAATAAACTATCAACATGTTATAAAATTATAAAGCGATATTAACATGGTGGCTTTTTTGAACTTTTTGCAGGTAGCAGAAGAGTTACACCCAGCCGCATCGTAGGACAATCTTATGATTTGCGTTATTCTCGACACCGAGCTAGTAGAGACTAGTACGAGATTGCATTGCTATGTGGCGGCTTGCTATTTGGGTTCGGACCACGGTTTTGTCGGCAGTCTGTAGATATGGCTTGGGAAAAAGGGTAGCTAATGCGTTAGATTTTTGGCATAACGGTGGGATAGAGTTAAGTAAAATATATAAGGTGCTATGGCTAATAGCCTAGGCTCCAGCAACAGATAGCTTATTTACACGACACCTCTTATATCTAAAGGCTCATCCATGGCATTTACACCTCGGGCTCATAGGTTTAATCCCTCTGCACTCGGTGAGATAACCAGCCCCCAAGCATGGAAGCTGCTGTGGCTGTTGCTGACATGCCAAATGATTCTAAACTGCCTCCGGGACACTGACCTCGAGAACGAAGCGCTGCGTCTGGCCATAGTTCCCCTGACAGATTCACTCTTAAGGGTAAAGTCTTTTCCCGGCAGAAACCGCACGTAAGACCCCTGCGTCCTCGAGATCGCCGACGAGCCTTGCGAGAACATCATCACAGCCACGTGCCATCCTGAGGCCCATGGTCACCGGCAGGTACTCGGTGTGCATCGTCTTCGTGCTGTTGAAGGGCACTTCACCGATGGGCACAACGACCTCTGGGGCTCCAGCCATGACCGGGATGGATGAATCGTCGAACCCAAGAGGTGGTCTTGATGGAGCGGCAAAGTTGTACTCGTCGCGGTAGGCCGGGTCGCCCGTAGACCACGGATAGATGTATACACCCTCGGAGCAGGACTCGGGGTCGTGGCGACCAAATCCTTCCGTCTCCCACCAGTTCTTGAAGGTGGAGATGTTGCGCAAGCCTTGGGCGTACACTTCGTCCGTGGCATTGGCCTGGCCCCATCGCCACCTCGCCAGAGGTCCGGGGTTGATATACGGCGTCCGCCCGTCATGCTTTGCCGCATAATCGTCGAAGAAGGGCTTTCCGAGCATCTGCCACTGGTCGTGGGAGACCATAACTCCATAGGTGAGGTAGAGCATATCGGCAAGGCTGGCAGGGGCATCGCCATGGCTCTCACTCCAGCGCTGGGTGTAGTTGACCGGAGTAGACGTAACCCCGAGGAAATCCTCAAGACCTGTGACAAAGGCACTCATAAGTGCGACCGCCTCTGGGGTCGCTGGGCTGCCGGACCAGGCGCCTTGCATGACGGTGGGTCGGTAGATGGACTGGGGATAGGAACTGTAATTAGACTGGAAGTCGGGATACCATGCCTGAACTGCTCGGGCCCAGAGCTTGCCGCTCCTGGCAAAAATTCCAGCTGTGTCCGAGACAGGACTCAACGGAATGACATGCTCCAACGAAATGGCACCAGTCGACGGCCGGTTGCCAAAAACCCCCTGGGAGCCGGCAGGTCCACGCATCGATCCTCCGGTGTCGCTACCGACGGCCAAGTCGAGCCACTCGTAGGCGCCGATACCAGCACCCGGTCCTGAAGATGATCCACTGGGAACCTGATATCCGTCTCCTCGAGGATTGAAGGGCGAGTGCAAATCGACCCAGTCAGCTGTCGGCCTATCGCCGTTGGCGAATTGCACCGTTCCCATCTTGCCAACCAGCACCGCGCCGAGGTCAATCAAGCGTTGGATCGAAGGGGCCGTGTTATTTTGATTCCCGTATAGGTAGAAGTAAGCCCGGTTTCCACCACTGGTGGCCACGCCCTTTACATGGAAAATGTCTTTGACACCCAAGCGCAGTCCGGCGAGCGGCTGATCGTCCGTCTGGGTATAGTAGAGCCTGGACGGGACAGCGATGGACTTGGCCATGACATTCTGCGTAACAGCCGGGAGAGAAAAGTAGCTGCCTGCCTCATCGCTGACGACACCCTGCACGAAAGCCAAGTAATCGTCATCATAAAGTCTATGGGCCTTGAAGATGCTTCCGGTGAGAGCAGAGACGAAGTAGGGGCCCTTGGGAAGACTGGGGCTGATGGTGCTGGTAACGAATTTGTCTTCGCTGCCGAGGATGCCGCCGGAGGATACGAAGAGAGTCGTGTTAAGCTCCTCAAGATGCTCTAAAAGCACCGAGCTGTTTACCGTCGGGGGCTTGGAGCCACGAGATTGAAGGTAGATCGTCTCGAGGAAGGCGGGCTGGAAAACGTCGTCATCACTAGCGTACTGCGCCGTCGTGTTGAGCAGCTCGTCAGGAAGAAATACTTCAGCAGAAGTCTCCAAAATAGTCATCGGGAATAAGTCGAGTCCCGGAATGGCCGCTTCAGAGAGAATGGCCTTTTTAGTGCAGCCGCTTCCAAGCTGGCCAACCACGATGCCGCCAACGTAGTAGTTGATGCCTCCGAGACTGACAACCTGCCCTCTGTCAACGAGCGAGGATCGGGCCACCGCGGCGGCCGCTAGGAGGAGTGTCGGGAGTCTCATGTTTGCGAACAGGTTATGAGTGCAAAAGATCAGTTAGCCATTGGAAGTGACATTCCTGGTGAACACCTGAGGAACCTGGCCTTTTAAATAGTCGTTCCGGACCTATCTTGGGAATGTTAGAGTGTGTATGAACCCACTTTGAGGACAGTTTTCATCCTAATCTAACAAACGGATTGATTATCAACCCCGTACTCTAGTGTTTACAACCCAGACTTTCAAGGCTAGACTCTATATGAGGTTAGGCACTGAGATTAGATGTTCGCTTGCTCAATTATCTACGCGTGGTTTTTATCTCGCTTTATCTTTATTATCTATCAACATTATAGTACGCTTGTATTCATAGCATACTAAAACTAACGCTATTTGTGTACTACAATTCTCATTGATTTGAGGCTGGCGCCGTGGAAGCCGCAGTCTGGTAAGGGCTGCTGCATTTAAAACGTAAGAGAAACGCTTATCAGGACCGTTCAACTCTATAATCAAAGGATTTCAACTGTTACGATTCCGGCCTAGCTGCTGTTCTTTTATCATCCAGATATCTTTAGGTACGGACATAATTATTAAGCCCGTGTTTGTTATCTAGTGTAAACACCCTATCATTTCACGGTTCCGGCTTCGGTTCTGAAAAGGTCCTTGGCAAAGTGGGGAGGGATTAGTAGGAAAGGCTTACCCTCTTTCTTAGAGATTTTAAGTTCTTATGAATGATGGAGTCGAGATCGTTACGGTATATCACCCTGCGATTTGATTTCGGCCCCTTTCCCCTAAGCCTCTTTCGTGCCTACGATAGCCTTTCGGCCTTTCCCCAGTGGCATGGTTGCATCTGCCATTAGAGGGAAGCCCGGGTTCACCTCCTACCTCCATGTGAGAGCGTGGATAGGCATATTGCCATCTACTGATCTCTGCTGGTGACGTCTCCCGGGGGGTCCGTGCAACCGTAAGCAGCCTGCATTAGCGCCTGAGCTATGCCGACTCAGGAATCATATCCTTGACCGGGTAACATTATCTGATATCGGTATGAATCTCGCCGGCCGATGCAGCTGTAAGCAGAATATATGAACCAGGATGGTCCGTGGTTGCGAGTCATCTTTTAACAACCCATAACTGGGTCCCAAGAACCACAATGGAAACCTTGATAGAGTCCTCGTTCGATACTATCGGACCGTCGTCATCAATGCCGATGCCATGTCTCTACTTGTAACAAACCCCGATGGCATAGGCAATTCCGCGGAGAAGTGACGACGACGGATTGCCTAGTCGGCGCAAGGAGTCTGCCTTGACGTTCTACAGACAGACGCAAGGACAACGCCAGCCTGTTCTGCTCTGAAGCACGCGAAAGGTATCGCTCAGTTGCTGCCAAGGTAAGCCCAATGACAATCCGGGTTGGTGTGAAATCTAGAACCCGTTGAGTCGGCAATAACGATTCCAGTGCACCTTGGTGAGATGGGCCAGTTGAGCATCCAAACCAAGAGTACGCCATTATGCTACACCTGTGAATCACGTCTTCTTAGTCACGAGAGCCCAGATGAAGCACGGTGACATTCATGCTATAAATCGAGAGCAGTCTGAGAATCTAAAATTTCCTCAACATCCTAGGTCTAAACTGATACGTGCATATTGGGCGTCTCGCACTGCAGCTAAACTTATGGCTCAGTGTATTCATATCTTAATAAGAACCTTGCCGATATGCTTTCCCGAGTAAAGGTAGTTGAAGGCATCCTCAGACTCATGGAATGAGAAGACACGGTCAATAACTGGGCTGGTAGAGACCTTCTTGTCTTTCAGAAATTGGCAGAGATCCTGGAAATCCCTCTTCGAGCCAGCCATGATTCCCCTGTTGCTACGTAAGCTACTCATCGATTGCAGGAACTTGCTTGAAGCCAGTAAAGGAAATGACCTACTTCAATTTGGCGGCCTTCCCCATTAGTGCCATGATGGCTGATGGCTCCCACTCTGTTGCGTAGCCGGCCAGGAAGCCTACAAGAGAGACAGTGCCGCCTCTCTTACGCAGGACTCCGATGTCATGTGGGATAGACCCAGGGCCTGAGTTATTGGTGACAAAGTCAACACTCGTACCGTTTGTAAGGCGTTGAACTTCTGCTCCTTGATCGGGTGTAGTCTTATAGTCGATACCCTCGACTCGTGATCCCAGCTTCTTGATGCTTTCGATCCTTGCGTCGGAGGAGGACGTGATTATCGACTGAAGACCAGCAGCTTCGCAGAGTAAAACTGCGAACATGCTTACACCACCAGTGCCTGTTTTGAGTCAGCAGGATCCGTCCTATCAATATCGCTGGTCATTCAACCTTGTAAGAGTGCGCTGCCGGTTCTAGACAACTCAGGCAGTGCGTCGAGGGCAGTCCAAGCCGTAAGCCCAGCGCAAGCCAACGTGGAGTCCTAATTGGGATTGTAAATTGATACTAGATCATATAAGTCGAGTTGGGATGCATACTAACCTCTTCCCACGATAGATACTCAGGAATCTTAACTAAATACCTGTTTTCATAGACAGCGTATTCACGGAGAACACCAGCAGTATCCCCACATACTCAGATAATGGGCTCTTTAAAGATAAAAGAACTTATGGGACGCATAGAAGTTAACCGGCCGGACATTGTTTCTTATAGGTGGAGGAACGGCAACTACAGTCACATGAACTATTCATAGATATGATCTTTGTATGCGTGAACGCTGATAGACAGTTTTAAGGCTGGACTAGAAGGATTTCTGAATGAAACGGATAAAAGGTATTGAAATTATGCTCTAAGGCTATTGATCTAGAAAATCGCATTGTTCCCGCAAGAAAAGACTCCTCCAATTCCGTCTCCCTTATCAAACAGGTCCATCAACTCTGTGATGGCTGCCCACAGTCCACCTGCATTGAGGAAGAAAGTAGCGCAGATGATAAGGACGTTGACGATAGAGAGAGAAATCTTTCTCCAGTTGGAGAACTTGACATCCCAGTTACTGTAAAACCAGAAAATGGCTGCAAAGCCATATGTGAACCATGGGATAGTTGTGGCGGAGGTGATGGAGAGGATGGAGTCGAAGATGGGAATGACGTTTGAGATGGTAAAGATGAGGATCCAAAACGCGCTGACAGAGATAACCCATGTGGTCCATGATTTCACACTATTGTCGGTGACTTGGTTGAGAGCGTTCATCTTCCGGAGTGCGGCAACATAGAGATACTTGCAACCAGTGTGACCGATGGAGAGGGCGGTAGCAATGACGGCTGGCAGCACGATTCCATAAGCGACCTTGGCCGGAATAGTCGCAGCGGCGCTGAGAACCGGGGACGTGGTGAGGTCGGCGCTGAGGCAGTACAGGACAACTGCCATGATGACGTAGAAAACAGTGCTGCCAATTTCCAAGACAGCCAAGGAAAAGCCAAAGTCGCGAGCAGGATCCTTCATCTCAGCCATGTAGCTGACAAAGGTGAAAGTACCAGCATATGAGAAGACGACTCGCAGGCAAGCATTGAGACCATCACGGAAGGATGGGTGGCCAACAATAACAATGTCCCTGGACCAATCGTCTGGCTTGTTGTTGGGGCCTGAGACTGCCAGGCTGATCAAGACGACCATGCAAGCACCGACAACGCTGACGGCGTTGGGGATACCGGCCTTGGATACGAACTTCATGGTTCGAGGAATAGACAAGATGTAGCAGCCGATGCAAGAAACCAGAATAAAGACGACTGTGCAAGTTCCGTGGTTGCTGAGCGTGTTGAGGGCGACTGATAGAGTGACGACAGCCGACGCAACGATGAAAACAACTTGGATCATCATGACAACACCAGCAATAGACTCGAACCAAGGGCCTCCGACGATCCGGGTCATCTCGACGATACTGACAACGTTGGGGTGCTTGCTATAGAACTGCAAGAGCTCAAAGGCGGAATACCACGAGAGGAAGCCGATACCGATGATAGCGATGATTCCGGGAACAATGCCTAGGGTCTTGATGGTGGATGGAAGAGATAGGATACCGAGACCGAGCTGATTTGTGAAGAGGATGAGGATTGTGTCCCAGCGGCCAAGCGTTCTGTAGTTCTTGCCGCCTTGTTCGAAGATGTTGCCCTTTTCAACGGCGCCGGCTGGAACTTCTTGGAAGTCGGCGTCGGTCTTAACCTGGTCATTGTCTGAGGCGCTCGATTCATGAATCTGATCTTCCGGCGCGGCCGGCTCGGCCGACTTTTTAGAGAATTTCATGAGACCCATTGCCGTGGATGTGTGGGTGTTGTTCGGCTTGGGCTGAGGAGGTCTGGGGTGTTGCCTTGGGAGGAGATGTTGAAGCCTACCCTCTTAACATGCGGTCCTTTGAGATAAAAAGAAAGGACTGATGTACAAGGCAAGGTAGAAACGGGAGTAGAGAGAGAAAAGATGAGAAGAAACCAAGTCCGATGGGCTAGCGAGTGGACCGGATTCTATGAGCGGAGTAGGGGTCTCCATTTATATACCCTTTTTTCTGGAAGGTCATATACCCCAGGCGAAAGAGCTCCGATCGGAGCAGGTCTTGGGGCGGGTAAGAAGATTTGATGCCTGCACACATGGCCGCGATGGTCCGATGGAGACTCGAGTGGGAGAATGGGGTTGTGGGAAGGAGTTCATAGTGACCCCCTAATTCTCCAGGAACCCCAGGCGAGCAAAGAGCCTTCTTTGGAAGTCGGCCACCCAATGGAGGCACTGACATTACGGAGTTTGGGCCATCAGGTCATTTGAGGCCGGGGACAGAGTAGTCTGGTGGGAAGAGGGGGTCGTCTGCGGAGGCGTGACTGTCGTCTTTACCCTTCTCGAGCCCAACCCCGTGGGGGACGGCGAGTCTGGAGGTTCCATGTTGTGTCAATTACGTGATGAGTTGCAATTCTCCAATGTCATCTACAACGAGCGAAATCCTGGGGTCGAGGTGTTGAGATTGCAAGTCCCTGGACAAGACAGAGGCTTGAGAGCCAAGATGCAAAAAAAAAAAGGGTGATCCGGAGGCGAAATTGCCAGTTAGACGAGGGGCTCTGACGATGGATGGACCGTGGCCGATTGGACATCGGTGATGCCGGCATACCCGCCGGGATGGACCACCGAAAAGTGGAGAGCCGGTCCGTTGGTGAGGTTGACCTGCCTGAAATGAACCTGCAGCCTTGGCTAAGAAATGCACGGCCGTTGCCTCCGTGTGTTGGCCGGTAGCGCCGGAGCCGTCCGCCGAGTCCGGTTCAGGTTTGGAGGCAGACCCGGCGATATAAACCGGAGGTCTTTGACAAGACGCGACAGAAAAAACTCTACGAAAAAGAACTGAACTGAACAAACAATCATCCTCAGCCAAGAATCAGCTGTTTACCTTCCTGACAATGTGGAGCTTTTCTCGGCTTAATTCCCAACTGGCGCGTGTTCCTCAAGAGTTTCTTTTACGTAGAAAGATGGAGACAAAAGTCTCGGCGTGAGGCTCTCTTACACATCAAAAACCCACACGTGGTCCTGAGAGGCCGACGTTGGAGCCGCTTTTAGTGGAGAAGAGGCTCGCTTTTGACGTCAAGGAAATCAGGGGGTCTTCCAAGTCGCCTTCTAGTGCTCTTCCATGCTTCCAACGGACGAACCCCAGGCCCTGGATTACTGTAGACAGAAGAGGCTCGTTTCATCTCGGTCCCCGCTCATGTCTTCCGGGATCGGCGCCCTTTATCTTGTCTTTTCTGTCGTATGCTTACCTGAAAATGACAGAGATCAAGCGCGCAAATCTTGAAGCTGGTGCCACTGTGAGAGGGGGGTATCGGCAAAAAAAAAGAGAAGCTTACCCGCCCATGAGTCGAACGACGTGTATTTTTGTTCCTTACATCTGATTTTCAGGATCATGTCATGTTACATTGAAGCTCTCCCAAACAACTTGATCACACTGGCTAGTGGTCCAAGAAAAAAAATGGCACACTTCGCGAGTAGGTACCTACTCCGCTGAATGACAGCAAAAAGGCTTATGATGATAAATCAAAGATTTTATATAAACTTTAGAACATAATTTATATAATTTATATTTTTATTTATTTATTTTAGTCTAAGTTTTATCTATATAGCCCGGTAGAGGTCTCATTGCCTACGTGCAGTGTGCAATTTATTTCTTGGTCCGGGTGACTACTTGATCTAGTCTGTGTGTCCAACGCACCTTAATTGCTCTCTCTCTTCCCACCTTCTTGTTCTGGAAACTAAACGCACCTCGTGCGGATACCTCTCGGAAACACCTTCTACGTTGACCAACTTCATAGTGCCTCGTCTCATTATCCAACTCATCACCGTGGGTAAACACTTGGCGGATCGTCATCTGACCGAGGTTATAGCTGGTCAATGCTTTTCACAAGAATTTTATCTCGTAAAAAGTGCCTCGGCAGTTGTTCCGGCTTTATCCAAGGGTAGGAATGGCCTGTGCCTTATGCTTTTGTGCAGCTCGCCTATGCTTTCGTTTGTTGACGGCCAACCTAAATGTTTATTTGACCAAGATTGACGAACGTTGTTGATAGCTCAACAGCAAGTTTGACTCGGGTATCTTGGCATCTGGTTTCAATAATGAATGAGCTTCCATGCTCGCGTTGGATTATCGGTTAATTAAAGAGTGCTACATCTATTGGGAGCTGCATGCAGTGGCACCTTCATAATCGTCTCAATCTGAAGTGGTTCGATTATTGACGAGGGTTTAGAAACAAGCACTGATGCCTAAGTTCACTACATGAAATTATGGCCCCGCTATTAGCTTGTTGTTCGTTCCGGATGTCCTCCGCATGCTTCTCCTCTCTTAAGGCATTGGGCATGATGGCTTGACTGTGTAAAACTGTATCTATTTGACTGGGTTGCCTTGATCTTCCCTCTGGGTATGCTATGAGGTTCAATTACTTTTCAATGCTTCTCCCCTCACCTCTGAAATGGTTCTTGAGCTCGTTTTACAGGTTTGCGATTGCAGGATGATCAATGCCGCTCGTAGAGTTAAGCTAGAAACATGATTCATTTCTCACTACTTAGACTTTGCTACCAAGCTAATATGTAGAGACCAGAGTGAGGCTTCCTAGTTGGCTGCAGACTGCATGTATGTCATGGGTGGACAGCATGATGGTGCAGCCTGGTGAGACTACCCAGGCTAGGTAGCGGGATAAGGGCAGCAAGACTATCGTAATTGGACTAGACTGCTGAATAGAGTTGAGACTTTAGGTGCTGAGCGTACACGTATGCTCGGAATGTGTATTCTCCCTATGGGCCATAAATTTCTGCACCTATCTGCCTGATACCATCTCAATATATGGGCTGGTAACGTTGTGTGGAAAGGTGTTGTAGTGGAAAGTGCGGCTGAGCGTGCTCATCACAGCGCTCACTGAAATTGCCCGGTGGAAGGATCCCAGAAGAGCAGAGAATTCAGTGGTTATTCAAGAAATAAGAAATCTTTGTGTATCCGCAGTTTTAAAGATTTCGGCCTCGTAGACACCATCGCCAGGAAAGTGCTCATCTCACTATTGCAAGGGAAACATGACTAACTGTGTTCCGCGTTCGCTTAAACGTGATATTTGCCTGGCCTTTTCGTCATCCTAGTTTTACTGTTGGCTAAAGGCTATGTGATATAAGCCCTGATAATTCTATTGGCTGCGGAATAATGATTTACTTGGCTGTGATGGCGACTGATGCGAGTGCGGTCAAATCTCGGGTGTCTGATTTCATTTTTGAGGGCATCACAGACCTGAAAAAACGTCGATTATAACCACTAGAACGTGACAAAAGGCCACAAAACACGGACCTTTGTTGCTAGACTAGACTAGAAAAAAGAAATAACACAGTCACACTTTTACAAATTCGCGATTCCTAACAGGCTACAAGTTAAGTCAGCGTGCAGCCGGTGCCTCAGGCACATGTCCAACCAACACCACAAGTATATAAGCAGACAAAGGCAATAGCCCGCAATCTCACTCATCCATCTCCAGCAGAGGCATCCTTGCCCCCTTTCAAAACCCTCGCCATGTTCTACGCGTCAGGACCGATATGTTCCACATGCCAGTCATTTCTTTCGGCCTATCTTCAAGCTACCATTCGCGATGATCCATTCGAGCACCTCCTCGCACAGAACTTTTCTTCATTGAACTCATCTGCGGATTCTGGCTGTCACCTCTGTCAAATTTCCCGCCAGTATTGCCTATATCAATAGAGCAGTACATTGCTACTCAGCGATGAGCATCGGATCATATTAGAAATGAACAACACCCAACAAGACCCCCTCGACCATATGCGGAAATTTGCACCCAGGCTTGCTAGCGAATTTGCCAAAAAGTCCCCTTTTAGCAGTCCCACGATGCTGGTTGGTCTCGAAAATCATTTGAAGGCGTCCTTATCCCTTGGAAGAGAGTATTCTCCCATACCCCTACCCCTACCTGGAGTTCTTGCGATAGAGCCTTCCAAACCAATAAGCCACCTCCTGTCAACCGAAAATGCAGGGCAGGGCTCCTATTTCGATCAAGGCATCGCGGTCATTGCCGTGGATGCAAAAAGCTGGCCCAACATCTGTTGCAAAGACCATGAAACATGCACCAAGTTCAAAACCATCGGCGGCGATGAGTCGAGACTGTACCCACCAGGCTCATCGACGTGGGAAACGATGAGCAAGGACATCCCGCGAGGTTGCATATTGTCTCAGAAGATGATGGAAATGACATCGAGTACTTGACCCTGAGTTACGCCTGGGGCCCCGTAACCGGTTTTCCAAAGACCACCAAGTCAAACATCCAAGACATGATGACAAGGCTCCCTTGGTCCAAGCTACCTAGGACAATCCAAGACGCCATTGTCATCACTAGGGCGATGGGAATCAAGTGTTTATGGGTCGACGCCCTCTGCATCTTACAGGCAAAAGGTCCCAGAGACAAAGTTCACAAGGCGGATTGGCTTCATGAGGCGTCACGCTTTGGTCACTATTACTAGAACTCTGTCTTGGCCCTTGCCGCGACAGGGGCTAGCTCATCTGACCAGGGATTGTTTCTCCCGCGGCCTGGGCTATCAGCGCCAAAAGAGCCCCTGATTTACCAAGAGATATCGTCTTCTGGAAACGTCGATGAGGTCGTGATTCGACCAACGTTCCCCTCATGGCACAAAGAGATAAAACACAGCCCGCTGCTTCAGCGAGGGTGGGCAATCCAAGAACGATACCTCTCCACCAGAACCCTACATTTCACATCTAATTGTGTCCTATGGGAATGTGATCAGCTACGAGTGACGGAGGCAGCCGCAGATGGAATCATGGAGAATGTCAAGAGGACGGAAGAGGGGAATGTTGACTTCATGGCCATATTCAGAGGCATCGAAGACAGCACCTTTGAAATAAAAATTGGTTGGCGCTCCTTCATTGAGGGCTACGCAGGAACTCTCTTTTCCTACCCTTCTTATAGGCTGCCTGCATTATCTGGTATTGCTGAGAGTATGAAACACCGCATCGGCGAGAAGTACATCGCAGGGCTTTGGGAGGACTCTATACCGCAAGACTTGTGCTGGATGGTAACGGAACCATTCTACGAGAGTTTTCAAAAAGTTGATACTCTGCCTTCATAGTCCTGGGCGACTGTCGGAAAGTGTCTGTCGTTCCTTAACTTAACAAGTTCAGATATTGAAGTAAAGAGTTGGAAATTGAGAAGCAACGGTCAGATACGTCAGGGCAAGTGTCAGGAGGGAAGCTGAGATTACAGGGCAGGCTTCTGGAGCTCAATCTGACCGATCTTGGACTCATACCCAACCCGGATCCCAATGTTATAGACAATGTTCTCAAGGCAGATCATTCGGCCGATGCTGACCGCTTCCAGCCTTGCGCATATCTAGATATTAAGGTCGCAAGGGACATTGATCTACAGAACCACACATGTCTGGTTGGCAGTGGTACTCGCTCCCCTCGAATGAACTGTGGACCTCAATCGAACAACATCTTGATTCTAGAGGCAACTGGGAAACGAAGGGGCCGTTTTGGAGAGTTTAGGAGGATTGGGTTCATTGCGCATCTTTCATGGTTTGGAAAGAGAGTGACAGTCAAAGAGAGGACGATCGATCTTGTATAACAATATGCATTGGTCATCACTATATTACTGTCGTCTTATATGTAATGAAATACGATCGCCCAAGACTAACAGGATTTGACATGATGTGCCAAGTTAACTCCACGCCGACAATAGCAGGACACTCGTGAAACGAAAGGCTCCGCCGGCTGGAGCCATCGCGCAGAAACGAAGTTATGCCTGCAGCCGTTTTTAGCCTTCAAATCACGAGTATATCCAGTCAGGTACGATCTGAGTTTGCTTTTCCAGAGTCTTCGATTCTGGATTGACTGTTGAGTTGGCGTACAGTGGCACCTGGACGTAAGAAAACTTGAGATACCAGAACGTTAATACTTAGCAAAGAGCACTTATATAATAGCTAAATTGTATACTAAATAAGAAAATAGAGATCATTGACTTAGCATCTTATGTTTTTCTATGAATGCGTGCGTGGCTGACTTTTTGATTCTACGACAAAGGAAATTCCAAATTGAAAATAACCTGAATGACCAGAAAGAGGTGGAAACAGTGATTCATAAACTGATTGATTTATTGCCATGCAGTGAGATTAGACTAATCTGACCTTGCCACTCACAGCATTAATCATCACAAAGTGAGTTGAATCTTGCTTATGGCGCCCGCTAATGTCCGGATCCTGCAATGATTATCCATGCGGACGGAGTGCGGACGAAAGACGAAAAGCTTACAAATAAGCCTCCTGAATAACGTTATGTAACGTTGTAAAACGTTATTCATTTGTCAGACGAAACATATGTATTCAACTTCTTAAATAAAGGCCATGAGAGTTGTAGAGAGCTCCTCATAAACAATCAACAGTTCTATCCTCTTGCGTCATTTACCCTACGACACCACCAAAATGTCCAAGATCCTTGCAGTGTTTGGCGCTACTGGTCAACAGGGCGGCTCAGTCATCAACTACGTGCTCAACGACCAAGAACTCTCCCAAAAATACAAAGTCCGCGCCATCACCCGAGATGTCAACTCGGCCAAGGCCAAGGAGCTCGATGAGAGGGTCGAGGTCGTCCAGGGCGATGCTTTTGACCTAGCGTCGCTTGAGGCCGCCTTGGTGGGTGTGCACACCGTCTTTGCCATGACCACGCCGGTTTTTGGGCCTGACGCCTTCGATGTCGAATACAACAGTGCAAAAAGAATTGCCGATGTTGCAGTTGAAAAGGGCGTCCAATATATCGTATTCAGCACTCTTCCGTCCGTCACAGAGATCTCTGGCGGCAAATACACCAAGATCGTGCCCTTTGACGCCAAGGCGAAAGCGGAGCAGTACATTCGCAGTCTTCCCGTAAAGAGCGCCTTTTATCGCCCAGGATCATTTATGGAGAACTTTCATTCTCAGCCCTTCTGGGGCCCCCGGCAAGCTCCCGATGGGACCTGGGTGATTTCCACCCACATGTCCCCCCAGACTAGGCTCCCTTTGATCGACGCCGTCGGAGACTCGGGCAAATTCGTGGGAGCCGTCTTGGCTGAGCCGGAAAAGTTCCAAGGCAAGACTCTGTCGGCCGCTACGAGACTGTACAGCCTGGAAGAGCTCGCCGCGACCATGTCCAAGGTGACAGGTCAAAAGGTCGTGTACGAGCAAATCACACCAGAAGAATTCGCAAAGGAGGTTCCCATCATGACTGAGATCTTTGTCGAGGCATTTCAGTACTACGAAGAATTTGGATATTTCGGTCCCGATTCCGAGAGCCTGGTCGCGTGGGCTGCTGAAAACGCCCGGGGCAAGCTCTCCACACTTGAAGAGTTTCTCAAGGCTCATCCTCCTCAGCTCTCATAAAGATGATGACAAGAGCCAAGCTCGTACAGCTGGGGAAGCGAGATGGATCAGAGGTGGAAGCATAGAGTCTGTGCACCATCACTGGGATGTCCATGTAAGATCATACGTTGGGTTGAGTTGAAGCACATGGTGAGCCTGACATGTGATGGATATTGGGAGAACGTTGGTTGATGGACTCTATGATAGCATACGGAGTGATGTTGTTTGTGTAACTATTTTGAGCTAACTTTTCAGGAGAAAACTCAGCTGTGAGGGAGGCGGTTTGACCTTTTTCTCTAATTTAAAAACCTTAAACTCCATCAGTCTTGATCATTTCCATCCGAGCGTCCCGGGTAATCGTGAATGGCTCTTGAGCATTTCTGCAGGAACACAACATCATGTCTGAGTCTCCAGATCCGCAAAAAGAGGGGCCTCGGATCCTCGGGCAAAGCTAAACAAGTTTAAAGCCAACGTTTGCGACCTGGCAGAAGCCACCCTGGTCAAGGGAGCCAATCCGAAAGAGATCTCCCCTGCGTCCAACCCACTCGCTTGTTCTGGTGGCCTGTCACGCTGATAAATGTTGTCAAGCCGATCAGTAGTTCCATCTTATCTCACGATGTTGCAAAAGCAGCTTGCGGCAACGGCGGCGCATTGACGCCAACTTGAAAGTTGTCAATATTTTCATGTCTGTCTTCTTGCTGTGACCGCCAGACTCCCATCTAACGTCTCAAGGTTGAATCATATCATCCATCAACAAGTGACCTCGCAAAACTCTTCTTTACGAGCATCAAAGGGTGACAATCTCGGCAACAAACGAGTTTCCTCTTTGAGCCATGTCATCAGTCAGTGCACTATCCAGGGGCCTGCCGTGATCGTCCAACCGTTGAGCCGTTCCTGGGACGCCGCAGGGGATGCCGAGGCCCTACGCAGAGCGGCCCAGCTACTTAGGCGCAGAAAAGTCGCTATCACTCCGGTCCCGGTGAGTGAAAAATAATGCCTCTCCACATCAGCTTCTGCATGCCAAGCGGGAAGCTTGAACGGATCAATTTCTTACACGAGGCTTTATGGGCTGCCGACCCTGGCTTGATCTCGGAGCGGCCAATGGATGGCGATGCGCGGGGCATCGGATCAGATTATCAGATGATCAGATAAAAAAGATGTCAGGGGTCGTGGCGGATGGCTGGACGGATCGAGCAAGGTGCGTCAAATTGTCACGCACGCTATTAACCATTTGTGGAGACGAGCCCGACCATGCCATGGGTTTTCGGTGACTCGGACCAACAACTGAGGATGGGGGTCTTGCCAGGGGGTTCTTTGGATGCATGGGGGGATATCGGATCCAAGCGATGGGCCCTTTCAGCTGAACTCGAGTGAGCAGTATAAGGGCAGGCTTCTTCCTCGACCTAGAGAGACTGTTCTCCTCGTCGCCAACGCTTCATCTTTAGTCACTCGCTAAGCCTACTTTGCTTCTCTCGTTTCAATATTTCCGAGCAATCGACCATCATGAAGACCTTCACCTTCCTGTCCATGGCCTCTGTGGCCGCTGCCCAGTTCCCCCTCTGCGCGGTAAGCACCACTGCGACTCCCCTCTCCGCCTGAGGGACTACACGCATGAGTCGATAGCTAACGCAGCTTCTCAATAGGTCGACTGTTTCACCAACGTCATCACTGAGCATCCTCCTCTGGACTGCACTCTTCCCGACATGTACTACTGCTTCTGTGACATGTCCAGCCTGCAAAACTACTTCATCCAGTGCGCTCGTTCCGACTGCCCTGATGAGGCCACTGCCAACAACGCCATCGCCTTTGGTGTCGACCTCTGCCTTGGTAAGATTCATAGAAGCTCAGTCTGACTGCCAACCAGTAAAGCTAACCAGATATATAGAGCTCGGCTACACCATCACCGTCCCCCCTCTGACCCAGCCTACCGTAAGTTGAGCAAGGTCTTGTGTGAGGGAGTCTGAATGCTGATATGATATGTAGAGCCCCGCTACCACGACCAGCCAGGGTGGAGTCGACACCACTACCACTGAGCCCGAGGTGACTCCTACTGAGACCGATGCTGAGACCTTTGCCGAGACCTCCATCAACGCCGAGACCTCCTCTGCTGAGACTACTGCCGAGGAGACTTCCGGTGCCGAGACCACTGGTGCCGAGACCACCGGCGCTGAAACCACTGGTGCTGAGACCACTGGCACTGAGGAGACTTCCGGTGCTGAGGAGACCTCCGCTTCCGAGACCGAGGGCGAGACCTCTACCGTCGCGCCCACCAGCCCCGAGCCCACTGAGCTGACCACCAGCACCTTCTATGCCACCGAGACCTACACCATCACCAGCTGCCCCCCTGAGGTGACCAAGTGCCCCGTCGGCAGCGTCACCACCGAGACCATCGCTATTTCCACCACTGTCTGCCCCGTCACCCAGAAGTTCACCACCAGCACTGTCTACGCTACTGAGGTCCACACCGTCACCAAGTGCCCTCCCGAGGTGACCAAGTGCCCCGTCGGCAGTGTCACCACTGAGACCGTTGCCGTCTCCACCACCATCTGCCCCGTCACCGAGGGCGAGGAGAAGCCCACCACCAAGCCTGCCCAGCCCACCGGCCCCTGGACCTGCCACGGCTGCAACTCGACCGCCATCACCGTCGTCACCAAGCACACCACCCAGAACCTCGAGCAGCCTCAGCCCACCAAGCCCGCTGGAAACGGCGAGTCCCACGAGACTGAGGTCCACGTTCCCTCCCAGGTTCCCGCCCAGCCCTCTGGCTCTACCCCCAGCCAGCCCGAGGGTGGAGATGAGACCGAGGAGGAGCCCGCGCCCAGCGTTGTCTCTGTCAACATGGTAAGTGTCTCACTTGCAACTCAAGTAAACAATAGCTAACATTGCTCAGGGCAACTCTGCTTCTGTTTCCAGCTTCCTTGCCGCCGCCGGCATTGCTGTCGCTGTCTTCCGCCTCCTTTAAGCGCTTTCTTGATGTAGTTTAAGGGCTGAGATGTAGATAGACAACTTTTCAGGTCATCTACTGTCGCCGTTTACCATATTCTTACACCTTTACGGAGGAAAGATTTAATGAGTAATTGTTAATTGATGTTATTACTCTGGCTTGTACACGGCCGGGAAAATTTCGATCTGGTCTTTACTTGTTGCCTATTTGTGATACGAGCTCTGCCTCTCAATGGTCCGTGAATGTTCTCGTGCGTCTAGATACTGGTGATATCTTGTTGATTCTAGTTTCCATTTCCGAGAAGAAAAAAGACCATGGCACCAGTGCTAAGCTAGACTAAGATATTATTTATACTTGATGTAGATGTATAGTTGGAATGAAGGCAAAGAGGGCGGTTTTCCTATCACTCTGACCCCTGATCTACTTGCCATTCCTTGTCAGGGCCTTGTAACACAGTGCTGAGCGCATGATTATAGAATCTCTCGTAAGTCACCTCCCAACTCTCAGTATAATTGGGGACAAATCCAGCAATCTCAACCGGTAATGCCAACCCCAGGAGGCCGTATATCTTGTCGTGCGGATCTGTTGACTGCCTATGTCGCATCTGGTGCACAATGTCCAGGAACGTGGCATGCGGGCTCACACCGGCTAGCTTGTCCATGTATGCAACCGTCTGCTCTAGGAGCTCTCGGAGAGGACGCATGTCAATACTTTTGAGCTTTTTGTTTTTCTGCCAGGCGGGGGAAATCTCAAGTAGCTTGATCCGCGTGAGAAACCTGCGAGTGCCTTCATTGCCACCCCACTCAAATGCTGTTTCTCCGACTTGCATCTTGACAGCTTGTCCCAACGCGGCTTCCTGCACGACCCAGATGCGGCTGAAATACGGACGTTGTAAGATGTCTTTCAGGCCCAGGGCGATCTCATCTGTAGTCATCAAGTTCCAAGGGGACTTGTCGTCGAATGGCCGGTTCCCGGTGAGAAAGGAGATGATCTCGGTACCAGCCCTTGACGGCTGGATCATTTTCTTCTTATGCCCACTAATGCCCTGTTTCAGACACTTGAATGATGCCATGAGGAAAGAGGCCCAGCCGTCAACGGCTGGCGTTGAAATCATCTTAGCTCTTGACGGCTTGGTTTCTTCTCCAAGCCAAGCGTACACCATTTTGGCATCTTGATAGATTCTGGTCATGAGCATCACCTGACTTGTCTTCTCATCATTGTCTTCTTGATTGATGCATATTGCATCCGCCCACAACACGGTTGGTGTGTCGCAAGATCGTAGGGATTGGAGAGCCGAGAACAGGCTCTCCCCGATAGGGACGCATGCGTCTCTGAGATTCAGTTCTTTTCTTCTCCCCGGTCTGCCCCAGACGTAGGATAAGGCGGTATATTGTCCCCGAACGTTGTCTAGATTGGCCTCCTCCAGGCGTGCGACCAGAGGATCTGACCTTGCGCCCGGGTTCAGCGTCAAGAGCCTGATGGCCTGTCTCGTGTCGTCGAGAGGTCGATAAAGCGTCTAGAACCACCAATCTGTCAGTGGACGTCAATGTCATTTGTCAGGGAGCTTTTAACTTGCTTGCAATTTTGCCATCGTAAACCTCTGAGAACCACCAAAAGGCTGGGTAGGTGCAAAACCAGGACAAACAAATCACGTCGCATATCTCCTTATCTCACGCTCTTTACATCCTCAAGTCATGCGCTTCACCGTTGACGTGAAGCTAGCACAGCCCACACCACAGCCTCCACCAAATGTGCCGTAGGGGCATCTTATCACTGGCCATTGATCAGCCATTCGCCACTAGAGGCATTCTAGGGGGACCAGGGCCTGGGGCTTAGCCTGTACTCCGCCTACCTTGCGAAACGAGAAGGCTTTCTGAGGGTTCTCTAGAAACCAATCACTCCATTTTCATGACTGTGGTTACTCTTAAATCTGTCATACGTATCATCCCCTTCCATGAAGCAACTGTCATCAGCAGAATCGCGTGCGACTGCAAGACAACGAGGTTCAAGGATTGTAATCAGGGCTGGTATTTGTGGAGTTCCTCACCCGCTATGATTGGCTTATGAGAGGACGTCAGGGGGCTCCTGATGCTTCGGAGGTTCAGTTTGAACCCCGCTTCGCTTGGAAACTTCAACACCAGAACGATACTCAACGCGAGAAACCAGGGAGTAAGCCAGGCGGTTCTAGCCCTTTTACTTACTTAATCCTCATCCTGGGATGAGCTGTGCGACAGGTTACGAGTAACAGAGAACATCCATCAACACATAACGCGTCTCCCACATCAACACGATCCCTAACAAAATGGCAGGGCTATCAGCCGCAACCCCTTGCGCGACCTGCCATTCACTAGCCCTCGGAGATGAATACATGAATGAAGGCTTGAAACTCGCGCTTTCCGACCTTCAAGAATCTGCACTCAAGACTGGTGCTTGTGCTGCTTGCGCGCTTTTGTGGAAAGCTGTGTCGGCGGCTCTGAAGCAGGAAACGTCCAAGCCTCATGTTCTGTACGAATCCATACTCATCGAACACAAGCCACCAAAGCACCCTGGACCCATGGTCGTGCATCTTTACCCTGATCCTGTTGCATATGGAGTCACAGAAAAGGTTCTCCAGCTGTACACCTTAGAAGGTAAGAGACCTACGCTGCATTCGATTGTTCCAACGCGATAACCAATGACCGATTCTATAGGCGAGGTCCTGGCCCCGTGGGATCTAATTGGCCGAGGTTTTCAGATCCCGGAATATGGCCTGTCTCCAAGCTGTGTGGCATTGGCCCGCGAGTGGCTCGACATGTGCGTGAACGCAGAAGGAAAACACGCAAACTGCACCAAGGCTACTGTTCCGGTGCTTCCAACACGTGTCATAGCAGTTGGGAATGATCAAGTCCAGCCCCGGCTAGTGATAGCTGAACCTGACCAACAAGCATACTACGCAGCTCTCAGTCACTGCTGGGGAGGAAGCACACCGACCAAGACTACTACCTCCAATGTTGAGGACTACACCACTTCCCTGCCAGCCGATCTTCCAAAGACTTTTCTCGACGCCATCAAGGTAGCTCGAGTACTTGAAATTCCTTACCTTTGGATAGATTCGCTCTGCATCATTCAGGACTCTGCCGAGGACTGGCAACAAGAGGCTTCCAGAATGGCCCAAGTCTATGCCAACGCCTACGTCACCATATTTGCAGATGCCGCGCCTGACAGCACGTCTGGTTTCCTCGATCCTCCATCACGCAATGTCACACCGAGATTTAATGTCCCATTCAAAACACAGGACCTGGAGGAAGGCGTCCTTCATATACGATCACGGGGATTCCTGGCAGAGGAGCTCCCATTCCACGCCTGGACTACTAAAGGTGGCAAAGGTCGGAGCCATTTGTCGACCAGAGGCTGGGTGTTTCAAGAACGGCTACTCTCACCGCGCACCCTGCACTTCTCAAGTAACGAGATGGCTTGGGAGTGCAGGTCTGTCTGTGAATGCGAATGCTCAGCAACTTCTCTACGGACACTTCGCACCACCAGCGTCATCAAGCATTTCCTGTATCCCCAGAGCATCGATGTCTCCAAGGTTCAGGCCAGCTGGAGATCGGACATTGTGCCGGCATACACGCAGCTTAGTCTCACCTTCTCAACAGACAGACTGCCTGCCATCGAAGGACTGGCGACCGCGGCTGGTAAGCTGAGAAGCGATGACGAATACGTTTTTGGCCTGTGGCGAAACAGCATCAAGGCTGACCTCATGTGGCACATACCTCGATCTGGAAGACCCAGTAATAGGATTGTGAATGGAGGTGCACCAACGTGGTCATGGGCATCGCTCACAGGAGAAGCTGCCTACGATACCAAGCGATTAGCTAAAGACTCTGATCTGGCCATCTTGGATGTCGTTACAGGCGAAGGAAACCCTCCCACGTTGCTTGTAAGGGGTCATCTCGTCGAGGTGGAATTGTCCGACAGCGTGTGGGGAAATCCAAGGGTATTCCTGGGCCCAGATGATGAGCTGGCGGTTCTTTGGGATGTCCACGGCCTCGGAAAGAAGTTTGCACACCCATACTTCTTGGTCTGTGGCGCAGATGGCAATGGTCCCTTTGGTTTGCTGCTGGTTGCAGGACTGTCAGCTGACACGAGCAAGCAATTTCGAAGGGTCGGGTATATCCCAGGGTATCGTATCACGAGGCGGCGTCGTTCATGGTGGAGTGGTGGTTGGGTCAGTCACGTCGAGTCGGTTTCAGATGAGAGTGTGGAAGAGATGTCGGATGAGATGTGGGAGCAAGCGAATGAGGCTGGAGCGGTTGAGTGGACAAAGGAGGTCTTTCGGGGAGACGCTACGACGTTCAAGATCATATGATACAGGCATGAACGGCTAGTCTTGGGAGAAAGGGTCTAAACGTGACGGCTTGATTGGATTTCCGTTCTTATTCCTGTCAATATTGAAATGGGGCAGCATAGGTTATCGCCACAAGGGATCGATGCCGTTACGAGAGTGTTGGCCTTGTTGCCAGTCGATCCACCCAAAGTCACACCCGTTCTTCTCAAGGCCTCGATGAAGAAGGCCAAGATAGGTAGTCATGAGATCGTCTGGGCTGAACGAAATGGGCATCTGGCGTTAGTATCGTGGCCTGGAACTTCCACCACCTCCTTGTATTCATCTTTGAATGCATGTAGCCGTTGGTCGGATGGTCGTTGAGCGCAAGGTTGAGCCGTCTCTGTCCTCAAAATGTCTATCGGAGGACGATTCGTATCCGATCCAGGCCTCGGTCAGGACAGGGAACCAATACTTCTCTCCTGGTACAATTGCTCGCGTGCTCGCAATAGGGCGGTCCACGTATTGGTACGATCCCAGGACGCTCCGATCAAAGCCGAAAATGGGTCTTGTGACACTTCAATGTGATGTGTCAAGTGAAGCAGGTTAGCCCATAGCTTAATTAAAGGAGCCATTCCAAAAAACGAGTAGTCACTCTTGTCAAACCGCGGAATAGTAAACCGCTAACACGCCTAGAATAACCCTACTGCCGGAATTACCCATCGACTTCGTCAACGGGGACCACTCGCTTAAACTATTCGCTATAATCCCCATGGGGCGTAGTTTTGACACGAGACTATTCCCCACTGCCCGAATTAACCTTTGACGCTAGATGCCAGCTGTTGAGCTGAAACGTGCTCTGGTTGGCTAGAGCAGTCCCGCTCAAGGGGCTCGGCTGTGCGGGTTTTAAACCACGGCATTTGGCGATGCCCTCATTTTCAGGGACAAAGAAGAGAGGTATACTACTCCGTCCCCTGACTCCGAAGCCTACCCTGGCCACAAAAGAGTAGATTGAAGAGGGAGACACTTGTCGGTCCGATAATTCTTTTGACCAAGCCTGCTTCTCACAACTTCCTGCATGGTGCTACGACCTGGACCCCTTCGCTGGTACTATCATCAGACTCGACAAGAAAACGAGTCGAGAATCTCCATTGTCGGCCCGATATAGACCCCAGATGGGATCACTCCACGTTTACCTCCACACTTGCCGATCCGGGGTCGCTGCGGAGCGAGAGAGAGAGAGTCTAGGCGCTTTACACAAGTTCGTGAGACTGTTGTTATAAAAGGGAAACTTGAGGACGAGATCAAGTGTTGGAGGAAACCATCATCACTCAATCACCCACACTAGAATTCAATTCATCCTTCTTGGCTCAAAGTACTTCATTCATCCCCGTCATGGACGAGTCCAAAGAAAAGTCCCATCACCATGAGGGCGACAACGCCGCCCAGAATCACCCTGCAAATCCAGGCGTCACCGTTGGCCTGTCCCCAGTTGACGACATGCTCAGGGCGGCCGAAGAGGCGGCCTTGCATGAGAAGGATATGTCCATCAGGGAAGCCATCAGAGCTTACCCAAAGGCCATCGCCTTCAGCATGATCGTATCGCTTTGCCTTATCATGGAAGGCTACGACACTGCTTTAGTGGATGCCTTCTTCTCCCTTCCGCAGTTCCGAGAGAGATTCGGCGAACGTCTTGACAACGGGGACTATCAAATCACCGCGTCGTGGATGTCGGGTCTCAAGACTGGCGTCCAAGTTGGCCAGATTCTGGGACTGATGGCTGCTGGCGTTATCGCTGAGAGATACGGCTACAAGAAGACAATCTTGGGATCCCTTTTCCTGCTTATCGGCTTCATCTTCATCTTTTTCTTTGCCTCGCATATTGCCATGCTTTTTATTGCTGGCGTTTTGTGTGGCGTTCCATGGGTATGATCATACGCCTCTTTTGCACAGAGATATCGACCTGACTTTCACAAAAACAGGGAGCTTTCCAGACATTGACGACCACTTATGCGGCCGATGTGACCCCCATTCCACTGCGGCCGGTCCTCACAACATACGTCAACATGTGCTGGGTAATGGGCCAGCTCCTCAGCTCAGGTGTGCTGCGTGGGCTCATTGACCGCCACGATAACTGGGCGTGGCGTATTCCATATGCCATCCAGTGGGCGTTCCCACCTCCCATCATCATTGGCGTTCTACTTGCCCCTGAGAGTCCCACCTGGCTCGTACGCAAGGGCCGCCTCGACGATGCTAGGAAATCTCTGAGGCGGCTGGCCAGCGGACGATCCGAGGACGAGATCAACAACACAGTGGCAATGCTTGTATACACAGACCAAATGGAGAAGGAGTCGGTCGAGGGCGTCTCGTACTTGGACTGCTTCAGGGGCACAAACCTCCGCCGCACTGAAATCGCTTGCATGGTCTGGGCTGCTCAAGTTCTATGCGGCATCTGGTTCGGTGGCAATGTCATTTACTTTCTCCAGCAGGCCGGCTTTGATCCAGCCAGGTCATTCGACTTTGGCATTGGCACCCAAGCCCTTGCGCTGGCCGGCACCATAGGCGCCTGGTTTCTCCTCCCTCACGTGGGGCGCCGAAGACTGTATCTCGTCGGTCTCAGCGTTATGCTCACTGTCCTTCTGGCTGTGGGCTTCATGGGCATCCCAGCCCGCATGGATGCCATTGGCTGGGCTTCAGGCGCCTTGATGATGGTCTTTGTCGTCACGTACGATCTCACCGTTGGCCCAGTCTGCTACTGCCTCGTAGCAGAGATTCCGAGCACACGCCTGCGCATCAAGACTGCGGTCCTGGCCCGCAACACGTACAATGTCATCAGCATCGGGGCCAATTTTCTGAATGCGCCTATCCTCAACCCAGGGGCATGGAATCTCCGTGGCAAGGGAGGGTTCATCTGGGCGGGCCCTTGCGCTGTAGTTCTCGTCTGGACCTTTTTCCGCCTGCCAGAAACAAAGGGGCGAGCGATCTCGGAGCTGGATACTCTCTTTGAGAGACGCGTCAGCACAAGGGACTTTGCCAAGACGGAGGTGACCATCTTTGAGCAGAGTCAGAATGAGAAGCTGGGGGTTGAGTAACTGGTCTTCTGACACGAGAGTTCGGGGGTTGCCTTAGAAACTGGGGATTTCTGTGTAATATAACTTTCGTTGCTAGTTAAGTCTACTCTCATTAAGATATAGTAATCTTCTAGAATGACGACGCAAGGATTTCTGGACGATTAAATCGAGTGACGAGCAGTCGGAGATGAGGTCAGTTCACTCGTAGAGCTGCACCGAGTAGCCCAGAAGTGCGTTTCAGCAGATACTTTAGGCTTGTAGCTAACCGAGGTGACCTTAATGCGATGTAGGTCATGAATAACATTCGTAGTTTATACCGGCAGACCCCGAGTCACGAGAGACAAGGCGTAGGATGGCGCGCTTAGCATCGTCGAAGCGATCTATCGGACTAGTAGCTATTACCGGGACTCGGACTGTAGCCTCAAAAGGATATCGTATGATTCCTGCGGGAGGATCTGGCTCGCGAGCAGGGTAGGCGGGTTCTGAGCAAAGAAGAAGCTTGTCTGTCTTGGGCATTTGAAAGCTGGTGCTAGGATAGGACAGGACCTCTCGCCAAACGCCTAAGGAGGGTGTGATACAAGTTTGGGAAGCATTGTCGGACCGACAACGTGACTTGATCGGCATCGACGGCCCCGTCATGGGATCAATGGATCATATCAAAAGCCCGTATCGGTACAGACGGAGAAGTACTCTTGTTTATCGGCTCCCCTCCAGTTGTGCCCCCGCACATCCCCACCGTTCTGAATGAGGGAGCCTTGGCCAACACTGGTTTAAGTACTCGTCTTGTCCAGCAGTGAACTTGCCCAGGCATTTCTCTATCCTACCCATTCCCTTACTTTACATGTCTCGTTTGCAATGACTGTCACTACGACATATACCGCCGCGCCGACACGGAAGTCGCAGGGCTTCCATCCTCGACCAGAGTATCACCTCAAGGCCCCGCAGGGATGGATGAACGACCCCTGCGCTCCAGCCTTTGATCCAACGACAGGCACATATCACATCTTCTATCAATGTAAGAGAAAATGTTTCTCTCTATATATATACTCTAACACCGTTAGGGAACCCTCGGTCTTGTGAATGGGGCCACATCTGCTGGGGTCATGCCACTAGCCCTGACGGCCTACGTTGGAAGCACAGCACAGCCAACCCAACACTCCAACCCAGTGAGCCATATGATAACAAGGGCATCTGGACAGGTTGTCTATGGCCAACTGGGCCTAAAGGCGAGAAGGACCAGCTCACGGTTATCTACTCATCCATCACATGCCTCGACATTCACTGGACCCGTGAGCATGTCCGTGGCTCCGAAGGCGTATCGTTGGCGACGTCTACGGACAACGGAAAGACGTGGAGGAAGAGCGACCTAAACCCCATCGTTAAGAATGAGCCGGAAGGCCTCAGGGTGACAGGCTTCAGGGACCCGTTCCTTGCGACTTGGCCTGCTCTTGATGAGATTCAAGGCGAGAAGAGCCTCTATGGGATTCTTTCAGGCGGGATTGCCGGCAAGACCCCAACCATCTTCATCTACGCCGTCTCCCCGACCGACCTTGCCGAGTGGAAATACATGGGACCCCTAGTTGATCTTGCCCCTGGCTTCCGTGTCCCCGGGCCTTGGACAGGCGACTTTGGCGTCAACTGGGAGTGTGTTAACTACATGACCTTGCGAGGCGACACTGAAGAGCGCGACTTTCTCCTTATGGGGACGGAGGGAGGTCACAAGCGCAGCGATAAGGAGAGAAAGCCTGATGAGCTTTTCGCGTGGTGCCTCTGGCTCGCTGGCTCTCTCGAGCAGACTGCAGAAGGCCCGAGGTTAAGGCATGACTTTGACGGGATCCTGGATCACGGAACCTTGTACGCGCCAAACTCGTATGAGCATCCCGTCACAAAGAAGAGGATCGCGTTCGGATGGATCAAGGAGGAAGAGCTCACGCTGGCTCGGCGTGAGGCTAAGGGCTGGACGGGATACCTGTCGCTTCCCAGGGAGCTCTTCTTGTACACCGCAACAAACGTGGCCAGGGGCTTAAAGTCGTCGTTGAATGAGATCCGCTCTATCAAAGCGATCCCCGACGCCTCGGGGGCCAACACCATACAGACGCTCGGCATCCGGCCGCTCGACGACCTGTACCTCCTCCGGCCCTCTCGACCAGACGAGTGGTCAGCCATTGGCAGTTCTGATACTTCAGGTATCTTGAAACATCACACTCGCTCGACGAGCTGGGAGCTGGAAGCCCTCATCAACTTACACGCCCCGCACCCCCGGCTCGTAGGCTTCCACATCTGTCACAACACTGATACCTCGCTGCGGGCTAGCATCTCCTTTGACACGCAAGAGGAGAGAATTGTGGTGGACAGGAGCGCGTCGAACCACGAACCTGACATTCGAAAAGATACTCAATCGGGGGCGTTCACACTCTTCTACACCCGCGATGAGGGGCGCGAGACGCTGGAGCCGCTCAGGCTACGCATCTTCCGAGATGGAGATACGCTGGAAATCTTTGCGAATGATCGGTTCGCGCTGAGCACGACAGTCTGTGTAGATGAGACGTGTGGGGGGCTCAGCTGGTTTGTCGAGGGCGGTGGCGGTGCGGAGAGCGTGTTTGAGACGATTCGGCTATGGGATGGTCTCGAGTGAGAAGATAGGAGAGACCGAGAGCAATGTTAGGAGTTAGTCCGTCTAGTGTTTAAGTTTTTATCACCGACATAGTTATACCTCGTCCAGTTAACAGGAGTAGGTATCTTTGATCATCCTTTCGCGAACCTCCAGTGATCCGCCGAGAATAAAGTGCACCTCCAAGATTACAGTGATAGGGACTGTTTACGGTGTCATCGTTCGCTTGTCACCCAACATATGTACTCAAATTTTCATGCTCGCTTTGAGGGCAGCCTCTACTGAGCTGCTTGCGTCATGGCAAGGCGTCTACGCAATCTTTTCGGCAATCCAGAAACTCCTCCATATCAAACGCAACGCAAACTGTAGCCCGGCAACATGGTTTGGTCCGCACTTTGCACAGGGTGCCCTCAACGCTACCGTGGCCTTCGAAGGCTCGGTCCCCGAGGAGATCATAGAATTCATCCGTGAAGAATCGGCGGGGAGTATAGTCCGATCCCGCCCCGAAATGCACAGGGCTGGGGCCGAAGAGATGGCCCGCCGCATTGAAACGACCAAGACTCAAATCACAGACTTGTACAAATCTGTCAACAGGTACAACCCTCATTTCTGGAGATTGATGCTGGATGATCCCTACTCCGCTGCCGCCTCGAGACCCATCTCGTACTCGCCCAAGTCAGAGGAGGAGGCCTGTCTGGTTACTTTCTATAGCTTGGCCTCGTGGATTGAGACGTATCGGTCGTTTGATATAATGCGGGATATAATCGAAAAGACATGAGCAAGAAACGGGGGGGAGACATACCTGAGTGCGAATATGGGAAGCGGTAGATCGGGTCGAGGAAAGATTGGCAAATGCGGCGCACGATTTTCAGACCTTCTAGAGGCATAGTTGGGTGCATGTCATGTAATCGCTCAATTAAATGCAGATCCTATACGTAATTCTTTTATCCAATGTCTTTACACCTTTTAACTCGCTAATCTTTTCGGATCCTGCAACCTAGCCAGTTCCAATAGTAGCCTGTAGGTATAGACGGTCATATCGACCTGCCTCAGAGATCTTGAAAACCAGTCTCTTCCCTGTTCCGCAATAGTCTTAGCTGTTTTTTGTCCCTCTTCAGTTGAAGTGAGGTAGGAGACAAGCTCGGGAAGCTCCTCGAGACTTTGGCTGACGGGCACGTAGTGAACCCAGGGCATCAATCGCTCGTCGTGCCATTCTCGAAATATGGTCTGCTTTAACGGTACTGAGTTTGATGCCAGAAGCTTGTAGTAACGCCCGCTTATTCCGTTTCCGTCCGTGTCGAACACGAGCCGTGATCGAAGTGCCTCGTCCTTGTCTGCCCAAGATTTAGTCTTGAAGTAGGTGCTCTGATCTCTGCAGTATTGTCTTTCACATTGGAAGATCCTAGTGAAGGCAACATCAAATAACCGACTGTTGAGGAAAGTCGAGTATACATGTCCAAGCATGCCGTTCTTTTGTCTTAGATAAGAGTGTGGCTTCCGTTCCAGGTTCTGAGCCAAGGCCACAAATCTCTGTCGTTGGTGGTGTCGCCATTCGTCATCGAGGACAAATCCACCTGTTGTTGAGCCAGCCCAGTACAAGTTGTTCCATTTACTCTCCCATTTTACATCGGTCAAGACGTCGTATTGGAACTCTTTTTCGATGTATGCTGGACTTGGGAAGAGAATGTCGCCCATTGTTGAAGGAGCACCTGTCGACAGTATCGGCACCAATCCTTCGACGAGGTGAAAGGTTTTCGGACTCATGAGAAAGCCGTGCATATTTTCGTACTCGGGGTGTTGACACAAGTCCTTCGCCGAGAAATGGTTTTTGACAAACGGCATGTTGAATGTTTCTACCGCAGGCTCAGGGTAAGAACTGCCGGCTTTTCTCTGTGAATAGACACAAGGGAAGCTGAGCCTTTCCCAAGTTGACCTCTTGGACATGTCGATCGAACTAAACTTTGCTGTTGGGTTGGGGGGAATAAGAACCCTTGGTTCGTCAAAGTGGTTGATGAGAAACTTGACGTCTGGAAGCTCTCCGGGAAGCTCGCCCAAGAGGGTGTCGAAAAGAAGACTGTAGTGTCTATCAAAAGTCCGGTAAGGGTGCTGGCACTTGGTTTTGGCTTCCTTTCCTGAAAAGTCGCAGAGCCAAACCTCGCTGCGTGGTGTTCCCTTCATCTTTGCCATCACATTGAGCACCTCCTGGCCACTCAGTTTCCAAAAAGGCGAAACAATGTCGTAAATCATGTCATATTCATCAATAATCGGCGATTGATTTGACTCTGCAAACCTGAACCAGGCATCGAAACCTGGCGGCGGCTCTTGGTGGTATCGTCGTCGATATTCGTCGCTAGCGGCTTCATAGCTTTTCGACTGGTTTCGGAGAAGCTGTTCGAAGTTGCCCGTTGCGTGACGAACCAACGCTTCAACTGGGTGCACCGGCATTGCCATAGAGCTATTCAGTGAAGAGGGTTGTGCATTTCGAATCGCCCAGATATTGGAAAGATATGGAAGAAGAGAGAGGAGAAAAAAGCCCCAGAGAATTGATTTTCCCTTGGGCTGGCCCGGAACCAAGTGAATGGTTTGGCAGAGCGCAAATAATGACACCATGACATGGCATAGAGCTCGTATCTCCGATGATTCTCGGAAAGGATTGCTCGTGGCTGCGATGGCAAAAGTCCCTATCGTGGTGGCCATCAACCACGAGGTGTTTCGGGTCTGGAGGTGTCAGTAAGATGTTACTAGTACTTGACAACGGGGCATTACTAACAAGCTGAATCATAAAGAACCATGATGAAGCTTTGGAAAATCCCAAGAGAAGGACGTAGAAAACAGAACTTGTAAGAAGACCCAATGCAATGGATTGGATCCCCAGGCCCACCACCAGGAGAGCCACCACCCGTATCGAAACTCCAGTTATAGATGCTTCAATGTCTACGACCGGCATCTGGTAAGGGCCATCTTTAGGTCTAGCTGTAAGAGCGCCGTAGACAATGAGAAGGGCGACTACGAGAATGCTGGACAACAATGACTTGAAGAGGTCACCATTCGATAAGGAGAGTGCGGCAACAGAAGCCACTAGAGTCACTCCCCATCCTGAATAGACCAGAGGAGAGAGGGGATAAGCATCGGTGGCTGGCAAGACGGGAGGCTTGTGTCCAAGATGCCTCTGGATTATGAAAAGCAGTGGCGTTAGGGCCGGCTACAAATTGTCAGTGAGTGGAAACATGATTGCGCAGGGTCCCTCTTACAAAAAGGGCGAGGGAACTACACTCGGCCCTGTAAAAAGAAGCGCCTGCTATTCCAGCAGCAACAATCCATTGTAGACCTGATGAAGCCGTCTGAGCTCCCAGGTCACCAAAAGGAGTGGATGCGGAGACTTTTGAAGGGGGTGTGCGTTGGGAGTGCTTGATCAGAACTGGGAGCGTCGCCCAGCAAAGAAGCTCGGAAAAGAGCTCTGGACGTCGCGAGGATAGATGCTCCTTTAATATCGAAGAAGCCACAGCAGCGGCCGATAATGCAACAAGAGGGTCAACGACTCTGAGGACTGTTGTGCGCATTTTTGTGACGGGGGGTGGTCGACGAGGCTACTCCATCAACGCGAGAGAGAATGAATGCAAGTAAGAAAAACACAGATGCATGGAAATCAGGCTCATGTTTGAGCGAATAGCACAGCCTCATTGAAATTGCATGGTTTTCAGATGCCCAGTCTTCTTGGTACCAATTATTTGGCAGCAGGCCAACAGGCCAAGAACCAACATGCATAAAAAACCGAGGCAGCCTAATGTCACACAAACTCGTATCCCATTGAAGGAGCACTCGGTAATCTATGTACTACTCGTATACGGAGTCCTTAGCACGTGGTCGTTGCTGGCTGGGAAAAGGGCGCATGGAGGATGAATCCTTCGATGGACAGCCAACATCGTATTGGACCCCGTGTCGCTGCGTCTCCTCTAGCCCGACCACCCGGCAATCTCGAGCCGAGAACCGTCGGGTGATGCGGGGCGTCGTAGGTTGCGCGTCTCAGACAATTTGTTCCTTGGTCTGGACTCTGGAGGCGCAGCAAGGAGAAAGTGATTGGTTTAGAGTACGACGGCACCTTTGTGGCGGCAAGGGGTCATCCAGTTAAGCCAACAGCAGCAGGAAAAAACACACTTGGCTCATTTCTTGGACTCCCTTGGCCTACCGTACTCAAAAGACTCCTTGATGATAATGCGCTTGGCAATTGATTGGCAAGCGGCGCATGCTGCCAGAGTCGGTAAGCTTCGTCTTGGTAATGACGTTTGGAATTGAAAAGAAGCAATGAATGATCGACGCGACAGCACGGACGCTACCCCAAGAGGCTAGCCCTGTCTGCCAAGCGCTAACAGAGATGAGCAACAAGGGCGTTTCTGCGGCATTCCTCCCCTCACCCTGTACCTGGCGGGTACGATTACCCTCTGAACAGTTTATCGAAGTTATGGTTGAGTTGGATGCTCCACATGCTGTTAAGAAAAGCGACGAGCCAAGAGCGTGTATGGGGCTCACTAGCAACGGTGACGAGTAACATTTGTAGATTTGCCGACGTGCCAATGTTTCGTGCCGCCGCTGTAGATTAAGCTTAATGGTAGGTCACTTACTCCATACCAGGGGAGGAAATAGAGGCATCACCATCTATGTACCGTTATAAAGAATGCTTGTTCATAGGATACAGGTCTGGGGTATGAACTACTTTATCAAATATAAATATGGAAAGCTATTGCAGGTCATCTAACCATGAGTCAACTAGCATTACTTGTGGGGAGAAGTTGCGAGTGATGGGATGATCTTGAGATTATGCAAATCGCTGTTAAACAAAGAACTCCCAAAAAAATATTAACAATAATAGGAACTTAAGGACATAGCATTAAAATACTATATAAACTATACACTAGAGAGCAAAGCGCCTCACTATGACAATAATCTTGAGTACCGTGTAAACGTCAGCAAGAAAAACATGTGAAGGCCTATCACTAAAAACAGGGTCCAGCAAAGAATCCAAAAGACGGTCTCGCTGCTCGCAATATCGCGTACAAAATCCTGGGAAAGGCCTTGCCATGATCCACGCCGGCAGCCAACCAACGATCCAAAGTGAGAGAATGCCAGCAACCAGGCATACCAACCATCCCACCCAAGTCAGCCATGAAATGTACCATTTTCCATTGGCGCTGTGCCACTCGGAAAACGTCAGGAATATGAATCCGGGGACGGAAAAGGGATAAAACAAGCTGAGGGCTGCAGGTATTCCTAGTACGACGAAAAACACGACATGGCTGGTGCGAAAGAGTCGCTGTCTGACAAGTCCCTGGTCCACGGCGGGTATCGGTTGTTGAATCTCATCAATCAACCTGGCGTAGGACATTATTTCCTGGCTTCTTTCCAAGATCGAATGCGGAGGATTCAAGCGCAGTGCCGCTAGAGAGATGAGCTCGAACGCGAAGAGGGGAATCGCGTATAATACTACTAGCAGCGTAAGGTCCAGTGGTGTTTTGGTCGTGAAGGCTTCCGTAAATGTTATAATAGCTAGTGTGAGGTAAAGAGTTCGAGCTGGTCCAAAGGTTTGCAAGTGATCTAGAGCCTCTTGCAAAGACTCACTGCCACCAGGTGTGCTTGTTGGGCCAGTCCCGTCATTGTCCCTGTATTCAGGCTTCTCCCACCATGGTTCCTCCTTGGAAGTGTAGTAACGACAAATTAGTGTCGCCGTAACTGCTTCTCTCAGGGACCTTTTATGTATCATGGTGCTTTGAGCGGCTGCAATGAGAGTCGGGATGAGGTCGACCAGGCCAATTTCCGGTGCAAGTCTGTAGAACCGGGACCGCTTCTGGTAGACTAAAGACCCAGGCATGTGAAGGGCTGATACAACGGCGAGAACTAGGATCATTCGAATGGCCCGAATAGAGGCATATTGATCGTCGCATTTCTCGGTGACGTCGGGAGTCGGGGCCGGAGTCGCATTTGAAGCTTCCAAGGTGGATGTCGGTTCGAGAGAGATGCCACTCGTAGTCTCCGAAGCTAGGCTAGCAGTAACGGTAGTGAAAGTGGCGAGTAGGAAGAAGAACATAAAACCCGGGCTTGTGTTCATTGTGCATCTGCCGGATGATGTGGTGCTTTTGGGCTAGGGTTCATGGTTTGACGGTACCAAGAAGATCGCGAGAAATAGCCTCGAATGGACGCTGCAATGGTTCTAAACCACAATATATTTACGTGGAATAGTATTATACTTTTTGGGCAATGATATCGCGCAATTAGGCAGAGTCGCCCGGCTTGTGGGTGGAATGAGGCTATGCATGTACACAGCCCCGCAGGCTGAACCCCAAGGCACACGCTTGTCGATCTCGAGTTTATCAGAAGATTGGACTTGATTAAGCCTTGTTGCAACTTCTTGCGCTTTCAGTTCATTTTGACCTACATCTTTTATCCCATGCTCTTGGTGAAGGCGTTCCCACGACATGATGAGCAATGGAGGTCTCTTTCGAATTCAGTGCCTGGATCATCAACTTTTATTACGCCAGCTGGCTCAACGAGACAAGTTGGGATGAGCCGGAAGCTGATTCGCCTAAATTTGACGATTGCGAACCTCCTCTGCTTCTGTCGCCAACCTTGGTTATCTGGCTAGTCCTTGTGCCAGCCCTCGCAAGCGCTGCCCAGCTCCCTGGATCTCTTCTATATCATGGCCACTCCACCCTTTATCGCCTGTCGCCAATCTCCGGTCTAGCTGACTGCTTTACCACATACACGTTGGTAGGGAAAGCGTTGGCTAAGGGGCATTCTTGGCGACAGTCCATCGTTGGAGTCCTTCTCTTGAGACAAGGGATAGGACACAACGACCTTTGGTGGAGGAAATTCAACCTTTATGGAAAGACACGCAGCGAGGGGTCTGTCTGCACATCGGATGCCGGAGATGAAGACGAAACTGCCACTCTCGCACCTACAGAGTCATCAGACGACTGGCTCAACCACGACACCGAGGAATTACATCTCAGACTCGCACTCGCTCGAACCACAGAGCCAATTACCCCTGAAAGAATAGCCGGGTCTATTCTCGTGCTTTTCTTGTTCGTTCAAGCCGTTGCCTTTGTTGTGCTGGTTCCTACCGTGTCATTCTTGACGGCGTCTGCCATACTTGGTTTGGTATATACTGGCAGCCTTTGCATGTTCGAAATGTTAGTTTGGAGCATGGCACTCAGCGCATCTATGCATTCCATTGCTGAGATGCCCTGGGGAAATGCGATCGAACTTCTTTGTACCTTGGACCCTGGGGATGGTCCCCTTTCCCTCACTCAAGACACAACGGGTAGCCAAGAATTGAACTCAGACATCGAGCTCGAGTCTTGTCACTCCCAGGATATGAACGACAGCCAGTATACCAAGCCAAGGATGCAGGGGACCCCAGCTTGGGGTATAGAGACCAAGCTGATATCAGGCCTCTTTGGGCTGATCGAAGCTTCTGCTTGGATCGTAATCACCTATGCGGCGTGGAAGGTGAAGCCCCGGCTTTTGTTCCCGGCGGCGGCAACAGCAATCTTGATCAACCTGGGTCTGATGATAAATTGCCTGTTTCCTAGGATCGTGGATGTGCGATTGGGGATAATCCGGCGGTTAGATCTATCCGACCAGGAAACAAACACTGCGGTCCGCGTTGGCATCGCCGCTCTTCGCTGGCTGCTTACGAAAGCCACAATAGCCAACTTCATTGCTGTTGCATGGCTTGGGCTAATGGTTGCCATATTTATCTTGGGGAAGGCTGAAGGATGGCCTGTAGACGAAGGCAAGGAGCCCACTACGCTGCCACAATGGTTGGTTGGGCTGGCTGGTTCATGATCTCGGGGGAGGTTAGACTAATGCAGGCTTCTCTTAAGACGTGATGCTGTTAGTTTGAACAGAATTGTCATTTCTGCCCGTTTGGCTACTTGCTCCAATACCTCCACTTCGCCTGACGATGCAAATTGATATCCCCAGATAGAGTCGCCAGAACCATGCCATACAATCCTCCAATCGGCCATTTGCTCAGCCAGGACTCGCTCCACTGCTCCGTACTTTCCCCCTTGGCCTGAACATTGACCTTTACCTTGTCGTATACCGTCGGTAAAGTTGTGGCGGAATACTTCTCCCTCAGAGCTTGATACCACCCATAGTCGTATAGGTTCCAGAACTCGCCTTCTTGGTAATATGTGTGGGCATATAGCCACTTGCGGCCACCAAGAGCCGTGAGTTTGTGTTCCAGATCACGGTTTTTCGAGACGAATTCGTCAAAGTTCTGAGGGCCCCAGCCCCAGACACCAATGTTTAGCATTGGTTGAGATATTTGAGCCTCGCGAGGGGTCTGCTTCTCCATGCTGTCCGAATCCGAGACTTTGCTGTTTGTAACCGGATGGAAAGTTGGCATCGAGCATCCTTTCAAGGGACAGAGCCACAGCGGCCAAATCCCGAGTGAGCGGTCGACCCAGTTGATGAATGTCTCAGCCGTTTCATATGGTAGTGCCAGGTCTTGAACAACAAACTGTGAGGAAATGCGGCTGGCGTGGAGGGCATGATACAGAGTCCGGGTATGCGAGTAGTCGTCAAGAAGCCAACGAAAGAACCTGTTAAACGGGATCGCCTTGAAGTAGGTGTAGCCCTGGCGACCAACCCAGAAGCCGCCTCTATCATAGCGGAAGAGATACTCGGTGAGCGGCACGTACTCTGTCACGGTTGATGACGGAGAGAGATTTCGTGTTTTTTCCTGCAGGTGAAGATAGAACCATGGGTCTCCGGGATGACTGAAGGTCTGCACGGGACATTCTGAAGGCTTGACGTTGGTTGCTTCGCCTGTGATGATGACGCCGTGATCTTGTGAATAGACAATGCCGTCAAGGTAATCGATTTCGGTGTTGTCACACTCCCTCTTGATCTCTGAAATGGCCTTTGCAACAGTATCAACTCTGCGGTACGTGGTCTTGACGAATCTCTTGGCATCGATAAGCTGCAACTCCATCGCCGTGGTGATACCGAGTGTCCCTGCAGCGCCGGCAGCGCCGTGGAATAGATCTGGCCTTTCCTGCCGCGATGCCTTGACGATATCACCATTCCCGAGCACCATCTCCACGTAGTTGACAGTTTCGTTGAAGAAGCCGTGGCGGAACGAACTGCTTTCCCCTGACGTCCCCGAGAACCCGCCTCCCGCGGTGATGCCGGGGAACTCCATGACAACGGGAGGAACAAGGCCATACGCAATGGTGGCTTCAACTAGACGATCCATAGGGACGTTGGGCTCCACGATGCAAGTCTGTCGATTGACGTCTACGGCGAGGACGTTTGATAACATGCTGATATCAACAATGTTCTGGTTGGATCCATGGCGGGGACGGGTACTGTTCGAGGAGCCGTGAAACACTCGGTATTTCTCTCCAAGCTTGAAGAATTGGCGGACAGCAGTCGCAATGTCCTCGACTGCTTGGTCATGACGATCCATGGAGAAATGTGTCTTGTCGACGGATTCTGGTATGCGGAGAGAGGGGGGTTTGAGGAATGAAGGTCGCCTGGAGAGGAAGAGGGGCTGCCGCATTTCTTTACAGAAGAGGACAAGTGACAAGACATGATTTTGTTGAGGCGGTGCAACTAGGGAACGTGGTCTCTTTCGGTGCACTACATGCGCGGCGTCACTAGTTGACCAGGGGATGTGACCAAGTGCCTCTTTTTCCTTGGCCAAGACTCTAGCTTGTGTTTCCTGACAGCTCTGTACACCAAGCCACAGGCAATTTTCGTATCAAGATGAGCAGGATAAGCTGCGCTGTGAGTGGACGCAGAGATAGGCACAAGTGCGCAGCCGTTCTGATTGGCTACCTTGCTTCTTCCTGTGCAGAGACGCAGAGACGGCGTGAGACAGTCTCAGCCACCTCAACAGTCCGACCGAGACACATCTTCATACTATTTGGGTCCGGCCTGAGACTTGAGTCGATCAGGCAAGGGGGACAAATCTCGCACCTGCGTCCTTAAATCGTCGGGGATCGTCTTTCGCTCCACAAGATCGGGAGCGAAGCTCCGCTGAGGGGCCATTTCGGTTCAAGCATATGGATTACTATACGATGGATCGAAAGATATGGGGTACAAGACCCGGGGTGATGTATTTGATATGGGGTGAAGAATCTGCTCGATCGATGCTGCCGCAATCCACTTTGGGGCCGAGACTCGTTAATGTCTCTCGATTCATCGAATCTTGAGACAATTGGATGGTTTCTTGGCGGAGAAGAGGAAATTCTCTAATCCTTGCTTACGTCGATGTTAAATGAGCCAAGTGCGGTGGTGGTGACAGGGAGTCCGCAGAGACAGAAAATAAACTCAGCGAATCTTGATGTTTTCACATTTTATGTACGCCAGAGCAAGGCCATGTAACTACGGTAATGGCATCCCTTGGCCTGCTATTGCCGCTTGTCTTGTGGCCACCAAGGCAAGGAACTTGTTTTCAATGCTATCTTGTCTTGGCCGTGTCTAGCACCACATCTCAAAGCGTTTGGATTTTCCATTACCAGATCCCCGGGATAAATCGCCATGGCACGCGCTTACAGTATTCCGTCCATGCAGCACCGTACTTAGCCGAACACCTCTTCTCATCCCGTATACAGCGATGGATGAGCAGCATGGTCATCCATATAGCATAAACCCAGACCACAGTTCGAGTGCTTCCAACCAACGCACATGTGCTGAAGCTGAGAAACAGGTCTCCCACGTAATTGGCGTGCCGTGACCATCCCCACCAACCACTGCACAGAAGTAGACTTTTGTGCTGTTTACCGTCCGAGGTCTTGAATGACGCTACTATGTACTCGGCGGGCTTGCCCCAGATGTTGCATTGCCCAGCAGAGCGGCGGAGCTTGTCCTTCTGGTGGTTGACTGAGCGGAATAGCACATAGCCAGCTAGGCCAAGCGCAAAGAAGAAAGCCAGGTAAGGGGCCGAGGCAGATTTCGGGTACAGACCCAGGTATTGCCCTTGGATAGTGTATGTCGTTGGTAAGAAACAGAAGCAGCCCCATGCGAGGTAAAAGCCGTAATGATCGTGGGCAATGTCGATTGTTCGCAGATACCAAGATTCGTTGACAAAAAAGTCAATCACGTATATGGTTTGGAGAGTCGTGATGAGAATCAGAGAAGGCTCAATGTACTGTTGTGTCTGGTATTGATATGCCATGTTTGAAAAGTCACTAGAGTTTCATATATTAGCAATGGTGATAAACTATGCCGATGTAGGCTTACATCAGTGTCCAGGCGATCATTCCTGGTCTACCATTGCTGAAGAGCTTGAGATCAAAGCTATCGCCAAGTCGCGGGTTCAGCTCGATGCCCATGTAAAAGTCATAGAGCGAGGATCCTAAAGTTTCAGGTTAATATTTGCTGAGCCAGCAATCGCAGATAGGAAAACGCACCACTGAACTTTCTGTCTTCTGGATGAGTAGGTATTATGTATGCCTTCACAAAGGCAAACGTCGAAATGACATATCCAGCCAAGTTCATAGCCCCAATCAAACTGCTCCAGTTTCGAGGTATGAAGCCAGGATCCAATACGCCAGCCAGGCTAAGAACAATGTACAAAACATGAGTTATGATCCAAGCAGACAGGCCATTTATCCGGTAAGATAGAAGATATCCAGCGGGGGTTAGCTGTCCTTTGTATGTATCGCCTGGGAGGTATCGAAACAGCAGGGCCTGTAATCCAACCCAGCACACGATGGCCAATACTCCCTTAATTGTTAGTCGCGGGCCGTATTGGATGCAGATGCTTCAAAAGCCTTCCTTCATGACGGCCTCTGCAAAGAGGGAGAATGACGCGTCATACTGAGCGAGGGTGATAAAGACGCATATCGAGGTAAGCGGCGCAAGAAAGCACGGCGATGCCGCGACAAAGGAGCGAATCCAGGACCTGCCAAACCCAGTGCGACCCCAAACACTTCCACTGAGAGATGGTGCCGACTTCTTTATCGACATGTTGATTGTTGTTGTAGAGGCCGAGTTTGGCCTACCCTCTGCGCGTCGCATGGTGAGATTCCTCGTGTAACCTTGTTTTGCTCTTGCGGCGGGTGTAATCGCACGTTTAATGGCTGGGCTTATATGGGCTGCGTCATCGACTGGCAACCAGCTCCCAAGCATGCATGGTTCACAAGTCACGTCTTGGGCGACACGGAATGTAAAGAGGCTTGGCTAGGCTTGATAGCGTCAATATCTCCGTGGGCCTTGGGATCCGCTCCCCTGAGACTTGCACCGCCAATACGGGTCAAGAGCGATCTCCCGACCTGAGCCAGGGCGCTTAGGTTCAGCCCCGTTCAATGGCCAATTGAAATGGCTCCCCGAGGATAGCTCGGCAAAGCACCGAGACAAGATTCGGTCCGCTTCCAAAGCCACAGATGGTGATGGAGTCTCAGCTCGCCGCGACACGGAACAGCACATCCAGCTGACTTTGTTTGCGGTGATATTGGGCGAATAGCGACGCATTGAGGGCTGAAAAAGAAAGAGTCACCTTTTGTGGCTGGCACGTAGTCTGACTAGGCCGGCAGCCCGGTGGGAATAGTCGATCAAACTATTTAGTTAGCGCTGACCGTTGTCTTCCAGCTGGAAAGAGCGGCAGCAGTGGCTTGAAGAACAACTGGTGCATCACGTGGTGAATATTCTCTGGGCTTGGTCAGTTCTAGGGGGCAGCGAGGTGATGAATATCTGCCTGTGTTCTACAGATCCTGTCACAGTCCTGAACGTCTAGGGCAACTCGGGGATCAGCATGATCGTGGGCCAAGCTCCCGATGGGAGCCAACCTGTGACCACTGATACTCCCAAAGATGAGTCCTTTCATTTGGCTGAGAGCGGCCAGAAGCCACTGCCGACCGTTTCGATCAGAGGCGTCTTTTCCAACAGGGTGGAACCTGTTAACGTTCAAGTTCGCCATCTTGGCGTTGAACTCACAACAGAGACCGTTTGGTCTAAGCTACCGAGAAGGATCACGTCGAGGCCTGACCGCCAGCCCCCGAAAGAGATTCTTCGAGATATCTCAGCCGACTTCCAGCCTCGATCACTGACAGCAATCATTGGGGCCAGTGGATCTGGCAAGACAACTCTCTTGGATGCGTTATCCGACAGACTTGCAAGTCAAGCACGTATAAGCCAGGGAACGACCACCTTCAACGGCCATCACAGGGTTCACAATGTCAGGCACGCCTATGTCACTCAGCAAGACGTTCTCCTCCCTACCCTCACCGTACGAGAGACCCTGAGATACGCTGCCGACTTGCGTCTTCCGTCCTCCGTAACAGCGCTGAAACGTTGTGAATTGGTCGAAGATGTCATCAAGGAGCTGGGCCTGCAGAAGTGCGCCAACACTCGGATTGGGAACAGTAGGAAGCGAGGATGCTCAGGTGGAGAAAGGCGCCGTGTCAGTATTGGAGTCCAGCTTCTCGCAAACCCATCACTTTTGTTCTTGGATGAGCCTACCACTGGCCTTGATGCTGCGAACGCCTTTCAGTTAGTAGCCACACTCCAGGACATGGCTCAGAAAGGGCGCACCATTATCATGACGATCCATCAGCCCCGATCCGAGATATGGTCCCTGCTGGACAATCTGCTTGTCTTGGCCAGCGGAGGACTCGTCTTTTCTGGCCCCATCTCGGAGGCTCTCCCCTGGTTCGAGACCAAGGGCTCCCGCAAGCCCCCGTTTACCAACCCTGCCGACTTTGTCATCGACATATCCTCGATCGACTACCGAAGCCCTCAACTAGAGGAAGAAAGCACAACTCATATCAGCGCCTTGAAGTCAGCCTGGCTGGTTGAGAGTCAGGGTCGTTTCCCTCAACTTGTTAGCGCCGGATGCCCTCTACTTGAATCCCCCTCACAACGAAACACGGGCCAGCACAGATCCCAGCTCCAGCAACTTTGTGTTTTAACTAAACGGACCATCAGAGTCACATACCGAGATCCTCTGGGCATGGCGGCATTCATAATCGAGGCCGTTATCATGGGCCTCGCGGTTGGGTACATGTTTTATGACTTGGGGCGAGACCAAGTTGGCATTCGGTCCCGGCAAGGGTGCTTATATGTTGCTGCAAGTCTACAAGGTTACCTAGTACTCATCTTTGAAACATACCGCATGACTCTCGATATGCCAATATTCGACCGGGAGACATCGGAACGCTGCGTCAGTCCTGTTGCGTTTGTCTTTTCTCGCAGACTTGCGAGGCTATTAACCGAGGACTTACCCGTTCCCATCATCTTTTCCGTTTTGATCTACTTCATGACCGGACTGGACCGTCAGGCCGACAAGTTCTTTACTTTCTTTGCCATCACTCTTCTCAATCACTACATCGCCGTCGCTTGTGCAACGGCATGTGTGGTCGTCAGCAGAAACTTTGCGACTGCAAGTCTTATTGCGAGTCTGATTTATACTCTGCAGAGTCTTGCCTCGGGAATGATCGTCCAAATCGAAACCATTCCCGTCTATGTTCGATGGACTCGTTGGATCACCTACATGGTGTGTGTACCTCTCCCGCTGAATTTCTTCCTGTTCTGACCTTCCCAGTTTTATACCTTTAGCGCCTACGTTGGAAACGAGTTTCAAGGCAGTGTCTATGAATGTCCATTCCGAGATGGCCAGTCAGATCCAAGGTGCACCCGCTACAGTGGTGATTTCGTTATCGAGTCGCTCGGCTTTCCGCAAAACTGGACGGGCATTGCCATAGCTTGTATGGGCGCGTTTGTCATTTTCTTTGTCTCATTTTCAATCCTTGGACTGCAATATCTGAAGCCAACATCGATTGCGAATGCTCGCGCCCCTGTGCCACAAAGGGAGGTTTCTCCAAGCTTGGAAATGACGGCCCAGCAACCAATCGCCAAGGCCAGACGTCTCCCAGTCCGGCTTGAGGAGTTTTCTCTGATATTGAGGACTAAAAGTCTGAAAAGATTCAGAGCTGGTCCAACTGAGAAGATCATACTCAAGCCCATCAACGCAGAGTTTCAACCAGGTGTGCTCAATGTCATTATTGGGCCCTCTGGCAGTGGGAAGTCTTCCCTCCTCAATGCCATAGGAAGAAGGCTTCACAACTCGGCAAGCATCACATATCATCAATCGGGGACAATGAGAGTTGATGGAGTAGAAGTCTCTGATCTGACATTCAGATCTATCTGCTCTTATCTTCGTCAGGATGATGAACTACTCCTTCCTGCCATGACAGTTCGAGAGAGTCTTCGCTACGCAGCCCTGCTTCGCCTCCCGCAGAGTATGACTGTCCAAGATAAACACCAGCGCGCCGCGGAGATTCTTCTCAAGTTGGGTCTGAAGGGCTGTGCAGATACCCTCATCGGGAACGAATCTTTGCGAGGCATATCTGCGGGAGAGAAACGGCGGGTTTCTCTCGCTATCCAGATCCTAACCGACCCCCAAGTCCTTCTGGTGGATGAACCTACTTCGGGACTAGATGCATTCACGGCCAACTCTATCGTGCAACTCTTGCAGAGTCTCGCAGAGGAAGGTCGTACTATCATCATGGCGATTCACCAGCCTCGCTCAGACTTGTATGGACTTTTTGGGAACCTCTTGCTCTTGTCCCATGAAGGATCGCCCGCCTACTGCGGACCGGCGAAAGATATGGTCGACTACCTTCGCGAATGTGGCCACGACTGTCCATCACAAACCAACCCTGCCGATTTTGCTCTGGATATCGTGACGGATCTTGTTCAGCATCGCTCGAGAGGGGGCAAGGTGGAAAGCGGCGATAAGGTGCAAAGATTAACCGAGCTCTGGAAGCAGCGATCCATCCTTGCACAGCGAGAGCTTGCAGAAAGTGACGACGGGCAAAACCGAATCCAGGGGACAAGTCGGGATCTTATCGACTCAAGCTCTGAGAATCAACAACCCCTCGAATCTTCAGTTGTAGACGCCTTATCGGTCCGCGATAGAACGCCACTGTATACCTCACTTCCACTCCTGGTCCGCCGAGCCATTACCAACACTTGTCGACAGCCTCAGCTGGTACTCGCCCGTATCATGCAATCAAGCGGCGTGGCCATCATCTTCACGCTCTTCTTCGCACATCTTGGCCACGACTATCTGTCTATACAAACGCGTCTGGGTTTCTTTCAGCAGTTAGGCGGCTTCTACATCATTGGCATGCTCACCAATGTGGCAATCTATCCTAGTGAGCGGGATGTTGCCTACCGGGAAAGTAGTGATGGCGCATACAGCTTGGACTCATTCCTAACCTCCTATACGCTTGTGGAGCTACCTTTTGAGATCATCAATGCTCTGTTTTTCGGCATCCTTGCTGTATTCGCTATTGGGCTCCCTCACACAGCAGCCACCTATTTCGTTGCATCCTTGGCCTGTTTCAGTGGGCTTTCGTGTGGGGAGAGTCTAGGCATCATGTTCAACACGCTCTTTTCGCACACCGGGTTTGCCATTAACTTGATGGGCGTCATATTGGCCCTGGCTAATAGTATGGCTGGCATATTGTCCCTGGACATGCCACCGCTGTTTGAATATCTGAACTACCTGTCGCCCATACGCTATCAAGTGCGTGGTGTCGCATACTACTCGATGCGAGACTTGTCGTTCGACTGCAACTTTGACAACGACACTTGTCCAATAACATCTGGCGAGCAAGCTCTACGGCTATATAAATTCGATGAGCATCCACTCGTTAGCGTGGTTGGAATGGGGGCTTGTGTTGTTGTGTACCGGCTGCTTGCCTGGGGGTTGTTGGTTATGGTGAGAAGAAGGACTACTAGTTGAGATAGATACTCAAAGGATAGAATACCAAGATCTTCAATTACTAAAGTATTCCCATTTCTTGGACGGGTAATAAACACATGAGCTCTGTTCACTCTGATACAGTTCAATTTCTCTTTGTTCGCTGCTCTATCCTTCTACTTTGCAGCGGACAAGGTCTGTCCTGCTACGGACGCCATAAGCAGGAGGCATTAGGTTGTAAGCATCTGGTGAGAATATGCTCAATGGAGATTGATAAAGGAAAGAAGAGAAAGAGGAGGAAGATGATAGGGAGGAAGAATGGTGGCTCAGGGGGTGGCCGATGTAAGCGGTAAGACAAGGAAGCGAGATCACGTGTTGAGTTGGGAGAAAGGCCATTATCTGCAATGATGACAAGAAGCTATTAGCTATAATAGAAAAACCACAGTCACTAATACATAACGGCATAAAAACCTAATACCGTGCAACACTGTAGTGCTAGGCCATGGTGGGTTAGAGGATTCTTTTTCATATAGAAAAAAGGGTTAATATCTAACTATTAGACTCCTTCCTGTTCTATACCATACTAAGTGCCGCCTTAACTGCCGCCTTGGAAGAGAAGAGGCATGATCTGGCCATTGATAGGACCATAGGTATCGAATGATCGATCATAGGGACTGAAATCTTTGTTGCGATGGTTATCTATGCATTCAAGGGGCCGATCACGGGCAATGGCAAAATGAGGCAACTGAATCGCCTTGAAAGTGATAAACGATAGATTGAACAAAACAGGACAAAGGAAGCGCCTCAAACCAAAGTTTAACCGGCCTGTTGGGTTGAAGGGCCGATAGACATTCCTTCATGGCGAGACTGACCGCGCTGTGCGCCGATTTGTGGATGTTCTTGTCGCGCGGTGAGGTATCATACGATGCAAACTTGGGTTTATTCCACCTTGTGCCCTAGCCATTTTGAGACACCTCGTCACATCAACAACTATCACGTCAATTTCGAACGCGTTGAGGCTCGGAGGAGCCGGACTTTACAAATGCTGACAGTATTATAGGCGGCTCGACTTTCAAGACCATCACCAGGCTTGAGGAGATATATAAAGTCGTTACGGAACCGTTGGAAATTGGTTCTCTACTTCAATACTCATCAACAAGAACAAGACAAACATTTACAATGGCTTTCATGAATCTCAAACTCGTTTTCCTCTTCCTCTTCGTGACGCTTCTGAAAGACGTCATTGCATACCCAATTTACCAGACTAACGGCGACCTGGATCCCACCTTTGAGACGGATATACGTGATACCCATCTCATCTACGACTATGATGCAACAGATTCGGACGGGAACCCAGAGAAGTGGCGTTATGAAATCTGGTTCTTTTCCGAAGACCGCGTTGTCTACGCCATCCACGGCGGTCCTATGGCCGGCCGCAAAAACTACCAAACCGCCTCCTACCAATGCGTGCGAATTGGCGAGGTCTGGCAGATCAACTGGCTCGAGGAAACCGGCACCATTGTTTCCCTAGTCTATGATATCAAGGGCCAGACGATTAGCGGTCTCTTGGGCTTCTCTCAGGGACACTGGGAAAATGCCGAATCTGCGCATGGCGACAAGAGGAACCCCGAGGACTTTGCACGCTGGAGGACTTTGGCAAAGATTGGAATCCAGACGGATAGGTTTATGTTGACGGAGAAGGCCAATATCTTGGAGCAGTTCAAGGGCCAGGGTGAGTTGGACACGATTGACCCAACGGGACCAACCTTTTAAACGAAGTTGTCCAACGGTCCAGGTAGTGTTGTTGGGGGATAAGTCTTTCGTTTGTGCAGAGAACCTTTTGTACATAGAAAAAGGCTAGAGACTCACGGGAGCCTCAAACTTACAATCACCTTCGTCAGCAGTAGAAAAGAGCCGCCTCGAGGTTTTCTTTAGGGTAGTTCTTACTCATTATAAATTGATCATTTACGCTCGATATTTTATGTTGTGTCTCAAGAGAGCGAGAAAGTCATGACACTAAGTTCTAGAGTCGCCTCTCAAGGAATGGACATCTCTCACCCACCTGTGCGTGAATGTATACGCGTATGTGTTCTGTTCCCTAAGAAAGGACTGCAATACGGACGGCACGTCACTCGTAGCCGTAGCCGGAACACCCGAGGCTCTTGCTGGGCCTGGTGACCCCGATGACAAATCACGACTGCTACCCGGAGTCAACGCTCTACGTGTGACTGGCTCCAGTGACAGTCCTGAATAAGGCTTGATTTGATGTTATTAGAGATATTGTTTGCGTCTAAGGACAAGTCTTACCGGGCAAGGAGACCAACATCGCCTTATATACGAGGAGAGACCAATTCATTAGTCTCTCTATAGGCTATGTTTAGAAGCTGAACCTTGTCTCGCGTAGGACGTTAAGCTTGAGCGGGACCCATATATTGGGAGGCATTGACGTATCGTAACACCTTTCGGTAAAGGCGGATATATCTTATCTAGGCCTCGCCCCCGCGATGATGCCGTTGATGGGTTTCCTCAGGCCTTCAAGGCGGAGATAAAGAGTACTCCGTCCGAGAGGTCAATTGTCATGGCACTCGGCAGACTAGGGTATGTATCCGAAGCGGGTAGTTTTGATAGTGGGGACGCTCGTATTCAAACTCACCGCCAGGGCATGATCGGCGTAACTATAAGTAACATTGGATAACCTTTCCTCTGGCATCTGGGCTTCTCACTCATTTGCTCACATCACTGATAACCACAATGAATGTGAAAGCATTGGCCGCGTTGCTGCTTTGCAGCGCCTGCGCAGCAACCAAAGAAGCGCAGTACCCGATGCTTTACGACACCGGATGGGGTGGGCCAGTCCGATACGCGGACAAGTTCAACATATCGAGTAATTCCACCGGTTTCACCATGGTCGAGGCTACCCTCGTTATGCCACACCTATCGATACCCAAGAACCCGCGTGAAAAGGTAGAGCAATACACAGCGTCCTACTGGATCGGACTTGACGGTGTTCTATCAAACCCTACACTGGTTCGAGGACTCTGGCAGGCTGGCGTTATCATGTCGGTATGGACTAATGGAACGACCGAGTACACGGGGTTCCATGAATGGTAGGGTTTGACTCGGATCCCCCGGACCTTGACTAACCTGTTCGTTGTAGGATCCCAGACGACCCGTTGAGTGTCAGCAAAGCCCAGCTCGCCATCTCAGAAGGTGACCATCTTCATGTGCGTGTGGAAACCACCAACAACGGTTATCATGGCACCACCACCTTGACCAACCTCAACACCGGCAAGATTTACAGACATAGCCAAGACGCCCCTGTCACGTGGCGCGGCCCAACTTGGCCATCCCAGGGAGCCTCGGCAGAGTGGTGAGTGAAACATTAACCCGTATGAACTCGACGCTGACTTATGGTGATCCAAGGATTGTCGAGGCTGGCACGTATCTCAACGGACCGCAGTACATCCTGCCTGACTGGGGCACTGCTTCGTTTCTGGGTGCACACGCTTGCTATGATGACGGCGAATGTGCGGTCGCTGGCGATGGTGCCGCAGATCACGGGCTCATGGCGGCTATCTTGTGGAATGACACCAGTACATTGTACACGCGATCTCGCGCCAAAGGCGATCATGTATCGGTTAAATACGTGGAGGAGCCGTTTAAGGGTTAGGCGTCATAAATAAGCTAGGTATTCAGCTATTTATACCTTGACCATAGCAAAAGCCGTCTCAAGTGACGAGTCATCATGAAGCGTTTCATCTAGCCCAGGCACCGGATGATCCCGTACTTCCATGCCATGAATACCAGGGCCGCTAGAGAGCATGAGCCTCTGGCCCAGCTCATGTACTGCAGACATTCTCTCTGAGACAGTGCTCTGGCTTAGTTAACCTATGAAGGGCCGGGTTTCAAGTAAGTATAACAAAGAACACATGATCATCGCATTGTCATCACACTATCAGCGTAATATCAACACATTATAGCAACATATCCTAATGCTGATACAGTGGGTGAGCAGTTAATATCACGGTTACATCCTCATCGAATATGATGCGTAAACTTAGCTCAGGTAATAAAAATATCAGCTCCGTTTTCTCTAATATAGCTTGATTTCTCTCTGCTCATCACTCCGTCCTTCTACTGCCTCACCTCTCATAACTCCATACACAAAACATTCGCCAGCAAAGGTAAAGCCTTCGTCTTTAAATCCTCCAGCTCGACGATTCAAAACAACAGGAAACCTGCATCCGCCAATAACCCACACCTCCTGCCCTGGTTGAATGTTCCGTGGCCCTAGCCCGAAACGCCCTGACTCGGTGATGAACAAGGCCTGCGGACGTACCATGTTCTTCATCCAATCATCAATGCCATCTCCATGATTTGGGTCTTGAGGGACCAACTTGCCGGTAATGAGGCCTAGAAATGCACTCATCCAGTTGTCTGGAAGTTGTCCGGGGCATTTCTCTTGGAACTCGGTGATAACCTTCCCCCATCTTCCGCCACCGGCGAGGAACATAGACCCAGCTGATCCGTAATCTTCCACACACGTTTCTTTGGAACGGTCTTCAACCACAGAAATGCGGTCAATTTGCAAGCCATGCAAGCAGAGGATCCGATCGTCTTCGACCTTTAAGCCTTCCCCAACGCCATATAACCCCCTATCTGCGGTGCAGCAGAGCCCATGCCATCGACGGTGATGGTCCCAAAAGTTCACTGTGCTCCGTTTCGAATCATCACGCACCCCGTGCCAATCCACAGCCCAAGACGCGAGGCCAAGTATTTCAGACACTTCGCCCCCTCATCCGATCAATGGCTGCAGGTCGGTTGATATACGGATGAGATCGGCCGTGACCCTCTGATACAAGGTTCTAACATCGATTGTGTAATCGCAGGTTCTCACGTTTGGCAGTGAAGTGTCACGTCGAAAACCAACAAGTCCATAGACCTTGTCCCTTGGATCCGTAGCTTGACGGAACCTCCAGCGCCACAAAACTTGAAACAGAGACTCTTTTCTTGTGAAGGCAAGTCCCCGCGTAGCACTTTGAAGGTCGATGGCTCCGCCATTGTCCCAGAACTCGTCTGGAATGTCGCGGGAGGGAGTGTCAAAGAAGCTGTCTGCCGCCCTGCGCATCAGGTCCCACGAAATCTCACACGGGCCCCAATAAACTGTCGCAGAGGATGGGAGAATAGCTTCCTGGACCGTCCATATCCGGCTCCACCATGGCAAGTTGATGAGAATCTTTAGTGCTTTGGCAGCATACTCTCTGGCCGAATCGTCATCCATCCAGTCGGGTTTCCCTCGCGACCCAGCGAACCAACACAAAGTGTCCACGGCTGCTCTAGCATGAAACACATCGACATCTCCCAAGGCCCCCAGCCAGATGGCGCATTGATGACATTGGCTGTAGACGCGGTGCATCATGCTGACCTGCCAGGTCTTTTCCACATCATCACCCTGATTGATGCATAGTGCGTCAACCCAGAGATATCTGGGCTCATGAGTCATACGAAGCCTCTGCAATGCGTCAAAAAGGTTTCTGGCAACGGGAACTGGCGTTTTTTCAAGCCAAACAGTGACTTTTGTTGCTTCGTTTTCATCGCCCCAGGTATAAGATAGGGTCTCATATGGCTGTTCCAGTTCGTCCAATGTCGCGACGTGGAACTTGCAGTGTATCTGCGAACCTGAACTGCCAGGCTGAACTTCCAAGATTCTGATTTCAGCTTGATCTTTGTTCAATTTTGGGAAGATGAGGTCGCTGGAAAGAATTTTAACCGTCATGGTGGATATGAATAGCGAGAAAACAGAACAGAGTTGGTGTAGCTAAAGAAGAACCAGTTTGAGATTCAGCTGCGTTTAAGAAGGAAAGATATCGCTATTTCAGGTTATCTTTATCACTACACTGCCCCAATCCTGTCAGACTGAAGTTGTCAGGAACGTGTGGCGCAGTATCTCAGACCTTCTTATGATTGGATGGTTTTTACGGGTGGATCAGCAAGTGTCAGCCAGCGGGATTCACGTGACCCTTTGCATCTCAGCTCGCGGGTCCTCATTTTTGGGGGCTATTTTATTCTCCCGCACCAGCAAGTGAAAGCACACATCAAGGGACGCAGATGTAGACATTACCCGGGCATTAGACCCAGTGATTCTTATCAATACATCGATCCTTGTCTCGGTGTAGGTCAGGCGCCCGCAAGGCACAGTTCAGCTCTAGCAAGTGATTATCATGAGTAGCATAAAGGGGCCAGTCACCAACACTGACCTTCTCGCACATTAATCCACCTAAATCCAGCATCTCTTGCCTATCCCCCGAGTTTCGTCCGTTCTGAAAAGTTGTCGTGATGAAGTCCCACTCTACACTCCGCGGGTTGTGCGTCTTCCCCTCTTCTTTATGTCAGTGTAGGAGGGTATTTCGGAATATGACGCTAGCTTTCGTCTTCGGGTAGGCAGTCTCCCCTCGTTGTTGGTATTCAATCAACTGCTAATACCTCCCCTTGGGGTAGCGGTGTGATGCTTTACATCGGCGTTGAAGCCGTTTTCAGAGGCTTTATCCGGGACTCATGTGAATCAGACTCTCTGACATGAAGACGAAATTTGTAGGCATTGCTAATATCTCAGTTCTTTAACCCCCGGGGCAATCTATGCAAAAGCAAACGTAGTCATTAACACTTGCCCAGTTCCACCTCTATTCTATAGATTCTTGAATGTACTATAGTATTCAGTAAGGATAACTTCCAACAACTCCCCCATGTGACCATAATCTACGCCCCCAAAAGTAGCTTCCTCCGCCAACTCTTCTTGACCTTATCTGGAAACATCACCTTGAACGGCTCATTAAACACTGCCTCGACACCCTCGCCTGTCTTTGCCGAACATTCCATGTACATGGCAGCCCCAATCTTCCGAGCAACTGCCTCGCCCTATGCCGCGTAATTAGTAACGATCCAGCTGGTTCTGGGAGAAAGAGAGCCTCGTACAGTCGCCCACGAGACAGGATCCCCTCCGGAAGTCAATACGTTGAAACCTGGGCGGCAATCGCGGACACCTTTCCGGCAGCCTACAAGAACCATCGGCGTCTTTGGATAGTCTTTACGTACTTCTGGTATCCACTGCGACTCGCCTGTCAGTATGTACTGCCGCGAACTCTGGACACATCGAACCGTTTTGTCAAAGTTTTACCACGGGAGACGCACCACATCTTCGATGTCGCTGAGAAGGTCCGAGCGTGCGATATCAAAACAGAGGAGGAACAGATCGGTGTCGGGATAGCTGAGTTGGCGCAGCCCTTTGTAGTCATCAACGCCGGGCGTATCCCAAATAGCGAGTTCTAGAGTGCAACCAATGTCCAAATCGGCGACAAAGTTTTCAAATATCGTTGGAAAGAAGGATTCCTTGATATCATGAGCTGTGAGCAATCGGATGGATGTTGGTCATACCGGGGGGTATTTCTTCTCAACAAAAGTTCTTGGGTGACCAGTTAGTTGGCGTCTTGTGAACCAAAAGTTGTGATGGAGAACGGAGAACTGACCTTATCAGTGCTGTTTTTCCTCCAACGGGGCCGATCACTGTGGCCTTTTTTCGAATGGCGCCGGTCCCACGCTTGACCTTTTCTGGTTTTATCGGAGGATTTCCGCCAAGATGAACAAATGATGGAAGAATTAGGTCCAGTACCAAGCTGCAACATCTTGGTTATTCCGCATATCCCACTGTTGATTAATTGGCCGCATATTGCCTGTTGCTACTTCTAGGCAACTAGCTAACTACCACTGACTTTCAAATCAGGATACGGGTGAGGATTATGCCTTTTATTCCTTTTGATAGGAAAGGTAGGTAGCTTAGAAGGAGCTTCAGTAAGGGCATTGCAACACTGATAACCCCAGTCTAAGGCTCCTACCCAGTCATTTGTGTCAGCTCAACTTACTAACTTGGTATCGTGCTATTGAAGCCTGGGTTAGCCTTGAGATGCATTATGATTGTCTTAGTTCCGGGTAGTCTTGGTGACCTGTTGTCGTTCTGCCTCTAGCTATGCATCATGAGATAGCCACAGAAAAAGGATAAATATCCAGATGATGCACATTTCTAGTAGGAAATGCAGATGAATCGAGCATGCTCCAGTTTCGTCTCCGAGCTATGTAGTATAGACATTTACTCTTGCCAAGCACACCGTCCAAGGCTGAATAGTTGCAAGGGCATGAAACTCAAAAGGATTAAACAACCTTGATCGCACTCCTTGCCAAACGAGGAATAGAGAAAGAGATCATTTAACTCTATCCTGCAGAATGTATCAAGGAGTCTTCTTACTAATGGAGGTCCAAGCGTGTTAGGAACAAAGAAATTTTATCCCACCGGCTCCCACTTTCAAGCTCAACATCTCTGGCTTAGCAATGACCATCCTTTCCCGACACGTAAACAAGGTCTAAGCTTTTGTCGAGAAAGTGCTTTCATTGGACACTCCGTATACGCCTCGAGGCGTCGTACGTCTTGCATACTTTTTCCAGTGGGATGGCCGTCATCTCGGCACTTTGTCGGAAACGCTGGGGATGTCAATGTCGTGACTGCGCCTTGTTACCAAAGAGTTGCATTGTGTAATCAAATCGAGCTAGCTTTGGGAGGTGGGAGCCGAGATCCACGAACTCAATTGAAATCGAGTGTGAGCTTGACACATAATGAAGCCTTCATGTCGGGATGCGAGATATTTAAAGAGCACTGGGACCTCGTTTCTCAGGCTTGTACCTTCACTCACACCAACAAATATCCCTTTCTATAACAGAACGATTCAATTTGATCAAAATGAGACTGTCTGCCTCACTCCTCCTTCTATCTGCATCGGCAGTGACAGCGTTTCCAAGCAGATACTCCAACTCCGGCTCCCACTGCGCCAGCATTTCCGGAGACAAGACCATCAACAGCTTCCAGCTGTACCCCGAAAATGCTGCTTTTGACGAGAGTCGCTGCTCCGTTTATTTCAGGTAAGCTAATCATACTTCTATCATATCTCTCATATCTCTCATATTCTAACGAAGCGTTTCCAGCTCCGTCTACAACGCCACGGTAGCAGTCTGGGATCCCTATGTCAACGCTGTCATCGATTCGATCAAATTCAAGGGCCTCAGCGGAGATCCTATCCTTCATGCCAGCGGCGTCAAGGTAGATCCCCTCGGAAGACTTTCCGTCGTCATTGACGCCGGAGCCGCTTTCGATACCGCAGGCCAGGACATTTCTGGCGACAACTTCCTCGTCAAGTATGATCTCAAGACACGTCGCGAGCTCTGGCGCCGAAACTTGACGGCTATCACCAATGGAGTGTACTCGGGCTACCAGGACATTGAGCATGACGAGCACGGCAACACCTTCGTCATCGGAACCTTTCCGAGCAGCATCATCCGGGTCAGCGCCGACAACAAACAGGCCAGTGCATGGTATCTCGCAACCCCACCGGATCATACCAAGCACGGCTTCACAGGCGCCGTTTCAGCTGGGGACTCTCTGGTTGTCACTGACAATATTGATGGCCAGTTGTACAAGTTCAACAAGCGCGACAAGCAAGGAAAGTCTTCCAAGATTTCGCTCAACTCCGGCAACAGCCCCATTGGTCAAGGCCTTGACGGAGCTATTCTCCCTCCTTTGTACCACGGCACTGTCCTCCTGGTCTCGGACAATACCAACGGCACCATCGTCCTACACTCTGCCGATGGAAAGTGGAACAAGGCTCGGAACTTGGGCACTATTGCGAACAAGCATCTCGCTGCTGGAGGCTCTACTGTTGCAAGCTTGCAGATTGGATCGAGCATTTATTCGGTGACCGAGTATTTTGGTGATGCCAAGGTCAAGGGCACGCTGGCTGGGAATCGCACTCAGTTTCCTCTGCATGACATTACCAAGCAGATTGCTCATTTGCTAGAATAATGTCTGCCAGGAGAATTAGTTTGAGGCTCTTTTATTTAGATTTCTTGTAAATTGTATATAGATATTCTTTCACAGGATCTTAGTCTGTGGCTCATAGCAAAATCTTCGGACCAACAAGTCAAATCACCCAGTCAAAGGCGAAAACAGTGACCAGAGCCAACCACCCCAGCCCACTTCCCCTTTAACTCAGAACTCCCACAAACTATCATTAGAATCTTGCCCCTCTAAGCTGTAATCGCCAATGAGACCACTTAGGAGGCTGCCAAAAGCATCAGGCATACCGACATCGGCTATCTGGGCCGCCCATTGCGTAAGATCCTCCATATTCGGAACGGTAGAGTCCATAGGCGAAGTCGGCAATGGCTCGTGCTGCTTCCGCTCAACTAGCATAGCCATGGCTCTTGAAGTCAGCGCCTCGAATAAATCCCGGTATGGCGCGGCGCCTTCCCAGCGTTCCGCCATAATGGCCAGTAGCATGGTGCAGGTCGTAAACGAATTGCTGACGCTATCGATCCTCGCGGCTTGTCGGACAGCAGGTGAAGTCCAAAGGCAGTGCAAGTTGGTCAAACCTGCCAGGAAGATGACGTGAAGGGTCGACCAGGTATAGTTGATGGGTTTCCCGATGTACAGACGCTTGCATGATTGGCATATATCACTGGCAGCCTGCATGCACTCCAAAAACACCTCGTCCTGCACATTCTCGCGGTTTGTCAGCTGCCCACGGTAGAGGAACAGAATAGTCTCGTTGTAGGTCACTTTGTAATCCTCCGCATTTGAAAAAACGGTTAGGGGAGCGCCAGCCCGTTGGGGTTCAGGAGGTGTCGCGGCCATCCATTCATCGAGCTCTCTACGTAACGATTGCACCTGTGACTGGTAGCTTTCGTCGCTATGGCTTTGGCTAGCAGCATTGGAGTATATGGATGCGTAGATACGAGCCCAGATGCATCGGATCCGGAATTGGTGCAGCGCGTGCGACATGGTAGTTACTGGGCCGCCTGGTGGACGAGGAGGCCCCTTGACTCCGGTCTCGGTGACGGACGAGTCGTCAATATCCAATGGGAACTAAGGACCAGTCAGACAATTGATACAGAATCCTTCCATATACACTTGACTAAGACTCACCTCAGTATCGACTTCCTGGATCGGGAGGCTCAGGGGAAGCCCGAGATTAACGGAAGAAGCACAGTCCATCTGGTATGCGCACCAAAATACTCGCTTCCGTAGCTCAAGACGCAGGATATTCGTCTTCAAGTTGATCTTCTTGACATTTCGATGGTATCCGAGTTCAATGCACTGACGCAGCGCAAGGCCCGAGAGATTCCTATCCGTGGTCATGAGCCTTAAATTCGTATGACGAGATACCCATTGCTTAATTAACTGACCATACGGACGGGCCCATAGAAGACCGGATTGAGAACAGCGCACAACAAAGCAACGCTTGTATAGACTCGAGACTCTTTTTCGCTAGAACGTGATCAATGTATAATAACGCCGAGACGTAGAGTTGCTAGATGCACACGGTTAGTCAGCTACATCATTGTTAAGGTGTGAAGAACTCACTTGTGGGAAAGATTTCTTGTTGGATTTCAGAAGAGCTCCTATCGCGTAAACCTGTTTGTAATTAGTGGAGGGCCCTCGGATGGATCAAACAGGTTCTACGTGCCATGTTCACAAAGAAAAGCTCAGAAGGACTGGCCACCATAGAATCCAGACCGACAGCGTTATTCTCCCATTGTCTAAAAGTCGGCTCATGAAGGAAAGGGTACTGCAAGTGAACATTTTCGAAATACGCGTTGCTGAGTGCCAATCCAACCTCGTAACTTGGGAGTCGACAGGGGGCCAATGCAGACGCATCCATCTCGTCTAGGCTGGAGTCGAATCCGTTAGATGTTTTGTCCTGCACTGCCTGTCGGACACAGGCATGAATGACACGGGAGAAGGAGAACATGGATGAAGGCCCAAAGTATTGCGGCTCCGCCCCCGAAGCGTGGAGGCTCAAGACGCCTGCTTTTGATATCAGATCGGTTGCTTCATCGTTCTCATCTCGATCTCTTGTTGGATAAGACCCGGCGGCCGCACCGAAGTGGTTGAAGTCCCGAGGGCGAGTCGCTTGAAGTCCGGCCGAGGGTTGCGGCTGACTGACTTGGCCCTGTTGTTGTAGGAGGCGCTCGAGAAGCTCGACGCGTTCTTCTAGAGTCTCGACGTAGTTCCTTGGCAACTGGCGCTTGGTAGAGGGATCTTCCACAAGGCAAGCTGTGGGGCATTGTCAGCGTGAAAACGAGGGGATTCTGTGGTCTGCTCACCAAGATCAAGCCGCTGGCAGTTGGCACACGACGGAACTTGGTCATCGCACTGAGACGTAGTCAGTATCAAGTGTTATTGTAATTAATTGATAAACCTGTGTTACTTTTAGCTTTCTCTCCTTACAGTTGATGCAGGCTGTCTGCGCTCTGGGGCCCCTGCGTCGGGGAGGGGGTCGAATATGGGGCCTATGGCGAGAATGGGGGAGCATGATGGGTCTCCAAAAATCCACACCAGAAGGATGAAATGCTAAGTTGCAGTAAATGGCCTGTCGCGGGAAACTTTACGTGTAACTCTCCGCCTCAAATAAGTTGTTCAAGTGTTTGGCGATGGCAAGTTGATGAGAGCTTGCGCTAAGATGGTGTAGGCTGATATCGGATTAAACAAACCCCGAATGTGCCAAAACACATGACTCCTGCTATCAGAGATGGTAACTCGGCTTCACAGGAACCCTTGATTTGTGGCAGGGATGTTATTGACAATCGAGTCAGGGCCGTCAGTCACATGGAATTGATATGAGCAAGTGTCAGTAGTGCCCAAGAAACGGTTCAAAGAAGCACGTAGCACGCATGGCTTCGGATAATACACGATACTATTCTCTTGACAGATATAAAAGGCTAAGCTCATGGGCCCCTGTGAATGTTTCAAGATCTTATGAGACGTGCAGGCAGCCCGTAAGACCAGCACAAGGCGATACTGCAATACATGCGTCTACTTAAGCAGAAGGCGGATATAATCATACAGACACCTAGCAAAAGAACGAAGCTAAGAGGAGTTTGCATCCCTGAGGGCAATGCCCACCGTGTAACCAGAACTTGTGCCTTGTAGAAAGCCCCCAACAACTCAGTACCAAGCCTACATAATTCGCGGTTCAAACTGCCTGGCAGCAAAGTATCGATAAGTCTTGCGGAACTTGAAACGAAACCGCTTGCCAAAGGCGATAAAAAGCCCGCTACCAAACAGAATGGCAGTGATCAAAACACCCATCGTGATGTAAACATTCTGCAGTCCAACAGCCGCGATCCACGGCGGGAGCGCAAAGATGAACATGGTAGAGCATACGTTGCGGGTAAAGGTCACGCTGACCATGGCGTCACCGACGATCTAATCGAGGCAGACATGTTAGCAATTCCGTACAGACCAACCATCAACTAGATCTACTCACCTCGGTATAGGCATCCGTCATGTAAGTCAGGGCAATGGTACCGGCCGGTGCAGTACCGAAGCTGCACATGCCATAGCCGATAGCCAGAATAGGCCATGGCCAACCACTATTGAGCCCAACGCCGAACAAGATCATGCCAACAGGCACAAAAGGCGCAAAGGCTAACATTACCCAGAGTCGCATCTCGGGCTCATAAATGCCCTTGTTTCGCTTAGAGAGGAACAGAATCAGCCAGTCGCTCAGAGGGCCGCAGATGAGAGTTCCCAATGTGGATCCGGTGAATGGAGCCAGGCTCATCAAACCAATCTGATCGGCATCAAAATTGTACGGCGCTCGAATCATCCAGTTTGAGACAGTCGTGCTGATGACGTTGGATGCAACCATCATTCCACCGTAGACCAGAGACATGTAAAAGACACCCGGAACTGAGAAGAGGATCTGGAACGGTTGGTAGCAGTGTCGGAAGAATGAAGCAAGAGAGCCTGGCGAAGTAGTCGTAAGTGCAAGACGCTGCTTGTATGTCTTTCTTGGTATGGCAGGGTCGATACAAGCAACAGTCAGCTTGGGACCGCCCTCAGCTGGTGTAGTGGTACGAGCCAGCTCAGGGTCTTTCGTGTCGTCTTTGGTAGGGTGGACCTCGTCGGCAATATTGACACCGTCGATCGCGGGCGGGACAAACTTGGTCTCCTCGTAACCAAAGATCATGGCCACCAGGAGTAGCCCGAAGAAGATGGCAACCCACCACCAAACCCAACGCCAGCCCTGTGAGACAGTGGCATAGCCCGCCGCCGTGGGAGCCAGCGAGGCACCAATCCTAGTCGACCAGAAGTACAGACTGTTCATGGTTCCACGCTGGTTCACGAAAAAGACATCTGCAACCGTCATTTGCACTACCACTTCAGCCAGTGCGCCAACGAAGCAGCTAATGATGTTGACCATCATCAGGTCCACCACGTTCTGCTGGCGGGCAGACCATATGGATACGCCCATCTGAATGGCTGTGCTTAAGATGTACACTGGACGTCGGCCGTACTTGAGGGCGAACGGGATGAGGACGCAGGCTCCGACGGCGAGGGCACCACAACCCGCGGCGTAGCTGTTGTTCAAGGCATTGTAGCTAAAGCCCAGCTCATCGTGCATGGGGCCCCAAGTCGGTGTAGCAACATCGATCCTAGAACTAGTGTTGGCTTCTTTTTGATTCACGGAGACTGTTTTGACTTACAGCGCAAATACCATCAAGGCATAGAAGGCGGCAAGACCAAAGTTGGCATACTTGCGCGGCTTGGACCAATTCTTGAGTTTCCCATTAGTATCCTGTATACTTCAAGAGGTTAGGCAACTGACAAGTGGATCATTGGGGTCTCGCGACGGCTGCGGCTGCAAGATGATCTCATTTGACCGATCTTCCTCTAGGACGAAGTGTCAGCAAGTGGAACAGATGTCAAGTCCGGATTTAGTGACTGGGCTTTTACCTTCAAGCCGAACCGTGCCTGGGGGCCAGGCTGGATCATCATATTCTTCAACAGCAGGCATCGTGTAGATGAGATCTCTTAAGTAAAGAAACCCTGTTGTGGTTCGTTGAAGTGGTCTTGTGTCTCGAGGGCCAGGAGGAAGGTTGTGGCCTTAAATACCTGCATGAACACCAAGTTCAGGATGCGGGGAGATGCTAGGCCAAGGCTCGATATCTCAAGTCTGACTCTTGTCTCCTGCTATCTTGACACCCAAGCGTGGCCAGGGATTGCCCCAGTCTCAAGCCCCTTGTCCAGACAAGCTATCATGAGATGCGTACCCGTCATACGCGGGGTAACAAGGATACGAATGCAGAATGAATGTTGGTCATCCCGTGAGAAAATTGCTCGTCGATAGTTTCGGAACAAGTCTGGGTGGGCGACCTGGAGATTCTTCCTCTGTGGGTTGAATCAAGTTGAGTGACAATTACCCTGGACGTTGTTGACCTTATCTGTGGATACGGTGGGGCACCGGTCTAATCCGAGGTCAAGTTCCTATTGGTTGATGCAAGGTCCAGGGGACAGCACAACTTCCGGTCGTCCAATAGGATCTTGATCCATCCAACCTCGCGTATCGGTATCTTCCGGTGTTATTTCCGAAACCCGGGGCTGCTGGCTTCCTAATGGCTCGACGGAAGCTCCCAGTAGGTCATGATAGTATCAGTGGATTCAGAACCTGTGTTGGAATTCGAGGATCCAACCGAGGACACTGTCGAGGCGAGAACCGGCACCAATGGGTTAATCTTCTGGATCAGTGCCGACCCGATACGACGCTTTTTCCGACAATCGATGTGTCATTGTAAACACTCCCATCATCACAACGGGCGCATATAACGGTCCCAGACAACGCCATCAACCGTTCTAGAACCGTTGGCTCATCATTTCCCAAGTTCGTACTGCTAGCATCAACATCAGTATCTCAACATGGCCACCCACGCAGTTCCCCTGGCCAAGACCGATCCCATCATCATGGTCGGTGCTGGGATATTTGGTCTAAGCGCTGCTATTCACTTGGCTGAGCGAGGATACACAAATGTGACAATTTTCGACAAGCAGCCCTACGAAAAGACCCTGTATTCATACTTTGAAGGCTGCGATGCTGCGTCTGCCGGTGAGTTTGATCCCAACTCAAGATTGGCCGCTGCTAATAGGTGTTCATGACACAGACATCAACAAGATCATTCGCGCAGCATACGGCTCACAGACCATATACCAAGATCTCAGCCTAGAGGCTATCAAGGGATGGAATTCCTGGACTGAAGAACTCCGCCGTGGTGGCTCAGCTGTGCCTCCTGGAATGTCCTCAACTGATGATCTCTGGATCAACAATGGCGACCTGTCATGCACCGACTCAGACACTTTGCCTGACTTTGAGAAGGCAACCATCGAGAACATGAACAAAGCAGGGTATCACGACACCCAACTTGTGAACAACAATGAAGATCACATGCGCTTGGCTAAGGAAAGAGGGTTTGCAGCAAGATTGCAGCCTTTTTCGAAAAGGCTACTTGGAGTGATGGATACCACTGGTGGCATCACTCTAGCGGACAAGGCCTGTCGGTTTGCCCTGCACAAAGCAAAACGCTTGGGGGTCCGCTTCACTCTAGACTCCGTCGCGGGCAAAGTGACCTCTTTGGTGCAAGATGGGAGTGTCAAGATAGTGGGTGTTCGAACAGCCGATGGAAAGACACACCCCGCCGCGTTGACTATCGTCGCCTGTGGCGGTTGGACACCAAGCTTGGTGCCGTCACTAGACGGGCTGGCAGAGACAACGGCGGGCTCTGTCGTCATTTTCAAACTTCCAGAGGCCCTTCGACAGCGCTTTTCTCCATCCAACTTCCCAGCTTGGTCTTTCAAGATCGCCGATGGACCTGACGCTGGGTTGTACGGATTTCCCGTCGACGAGCAAGGCCATTTGAAGATCGGCTACCGAGGAACAAAATACACCAACCCGCGGGTACAGCTCGATGGTCGTGAACGCAGTGTGCCCATAACGCGATGGACAGAGGATGAGCAGATCCGCAAGGTACCCACCAAGGCGGTTGAGGTTATCTGCAAGTTCACGAACGAGTACCTTCCTGAGCTGGCAGACATCGATATCTCGACAACGAGATTGTGCTGGTACACTGATTCCTTCGACAACCACTTTGTCATCGATCGAGTCCCTGACAAACAAGGTCTCATGGTCGTCACGGCAGGCAGTGGTCACGCGTTCAAGTATCTACCCACCATTGGGAGTTGGATAGTGGACATCATCGAAGGGAAGGGCATGGAAAGACCAACGGTAAAAGCTTGGCGATGGAGGTCATTGGGCAAGGATGGGAAACCGGTGAATGAGTTGATGGAGGGCTCAAAGGGGAGACGAGCATTGCAGAATACCCCTCTGACCTCGGGACAAACCCAGGTCTCGAAGCTGTAGGAAAGAAATCAGTGGTAGGCACAGAAGTTCAAAATAGCTAGGCTACGGTGTTATACTGTATCGGGTTTCAATGCCGCTTTGTATTGACAACTAATTCATTTGCTATTGTGGCTGGTGGCCTCTTTTGGAGACACCGTGGATGAGAAGAACTCTAGCTGGCATTCCTTGCCTGCCCTCTAAAGGAGACGCTTATTTAGCAGCCTTTCTAGCCAAGAGCTGATCCACCTCAATCTTGTGCTTGGAGAAATTGTCGACCAGATCATCCCACATTTTCGGATCATGCTCGTGCTTCTGGTCGCTCTTCCACGCGTAGTCCGTGATAGTAAAGGCACGACTACTCTCAAACATGAAGGCGACTGAGCCTTCCGAGATCCTCATGACCGGAGGATCTTCTTTGGAAGCAGCCGCAAACTGCTCGTAGGCGACGCCATGAGGGACAAATCCACACTCAAACGAGACGCTGCCTGGGCGGAATTCGTCGGATCGGCCATCATAGTCGCCGTAGATGAGACCCATTAGCTCGGAGGCACAGTTGCGGTGATAGTATGGCGGCCTGTAGGTGTGCGATGCGACATCCCATCGGGGCGAGAAGATGAGAAAGTCGGCCAGCGGGGCGGTCGGATCCCTCGACTTGGCTGTCAAAACACAGAAGATGGAGCTATTTTGTCAGAATATTGTGGCCATGGGCGAAATGCCAATGGGGATGGACTTACGGGTCGATATGGTCAACTGAGATTGACCCAACATTAACAAATTTGGTGAGATCGTACTTTATAAATGTCAGCATACAGCATCCAGCAGCCACGCTGGTGACTGAGAAATGCCTACCTTGTATGGCACGTAGTTGCCAGACCAGGCGATAACGTCGAACGGACAGTGGCGCTGCTTGCTCTGGAAAAACTTCCCTCCCAGTTTATAGGTGATCTCCCAAGGGTCATTCTCAGTGACCTCGTAGGCAGCAACAGGGTGAAGGAAGTCCCGAGCATTAGCAAGTCCATTGGCACCGAGCGGGCCCAGCTCAGGCAATTCAAAGTTGGAGCCCCAAATTTCGAGGATATAGCCTCGAGTTGGCCCTTCGACCTTGACCTTGAATCTCTGACCGCGCTGGATAACGCAGATCTCACCGGGCTGGACGTACAAGAAGCCAAACTCGGTCTGGATATCTAGGGCTCCTTGCTGAGGCACGATGAGGAAGTCGCCGTCCGAGTTGACAAAGGCTCTCTTTTCCATGCTCTTGTTGCAGAGAAAGACATGCGTGGCAAGACCTTCGCGGAGCGTAGGATCTCCTGACCCAGCAATCGTCTTCAAGCCGTCGACAAAGTCCTGGTCCTGGCCATTGGGAATCTCGAATGGATTCCAGGCTAACTGGGTAGGAGAAACATGTACCCTCGGGTTGGTGGGAAGGAAATTCGACTCTGTGTCAGGGTTGTCAGGCAGGTTGGTCTACACAACAGTCAGCCACAATCATCGACACTTCTTTATCCGCAGCTACTAACAAATCCCTGGTGTGCAACAGCAGGACGGGCACGGTATAGCCAGGCCTTCTTGTTGACGTGGCGTGGGGCGACAAAGGCCGAGGCGGTGATTTGCTCAGCGTATAGTCCGAAACGGATAGCACGGGGGCTGTTCTGACCCTTTGGGATAGTGCCGGGGACAGCCTCTGACTCAAAGCTATTATTGAAGCCAGATTGGTACTGGTATGGGTCGTTTGGTCGGGTCTCGAACGAGGGGATGGAACCGTTCTTCTGGGTCTCTGCCCAGTGAAAGATCTTTTGGAAGTCCTGGTTAGTCATTGTGTTTGAGCATAAGCGCAAGAGTACCGGTTGACTGTTTCAAGCTAGAGTGCAGTGCTTTCTGTGTAATGCATAGCTCCAAGCGTTTAGCAGCTCGGCCATGGCAGGTTTAATATTACATGGATCATCCCCCACATGATACATCTGGGTCCCAGGTACTCGTGGTTGTGGGGTAGTTATCAGGTATCATGTCATGATCGGGGAAGTGGAGTAATGCGGGGTGACCAACTCGGCGCCTCTTCTAAGCCATCTTTCATGACGACTCCTGGATAGTTATAATCTTACCCGATACACACCTCGACTCCAAAGAGCAAGTCAAAAGCATCAGTGCCAATGATCTTCTTTCTAACGACAGCGGGCTTGTGTACCCCACAAATTAGTTAGATCTAGGCCCTTGTAGATCTGATGGAAGGCTGTCATCTCGGTGCCATTAGAGACGGCAGGATGAGCAAAGCTGGAATTAGAACGTATTGTGCAAGTCCTGGATGCGTATAAATACATGCCTGATTTCTGGAGTGTCGATCTTTTTCCCTAACTCGTAGCTTGACTCCCCAGCGATCGCTGCAAATTGTCATCTCTTTCAACCCCAAATCACCAACACCATGGGTCTCGGTATTCTTGAACCCCATCACCATACGGACAGTGTGCCTGGAACTGTTGTTCTCGGAGCCGAAGAGGCCGAACGCATCCATGACGACCGAACACTGAAGCGTGGCACTGGGAAATACAGCGACATCATTCTCACACCGCAACCTTCTGACGACCCAAACGATCCCTTGAACTGGCCGCAGTGGAAGAAATACATTGCCTCCTTAATCCTCGTCCTTGGTTCCTGTCTGTGCGCTAGCTGCACTGGACCTTTGCTCAATGCAAGTCTCGCTGTCCTCGCCGTTCAGTTCAATCGACCGATTGGAGACATAACCGTCCTTTCGGGGTACCAACTCCTGGTCGCAGGTGCATCAGGTCCCGCTGTATCGGCTTTGTCAAGGAAGTATGGGAAGCGTCCTGTCTTCTTCTTTTCGTCTCTGGCCTGCCTCTTTGGCACCATTATCGGATCCACCAGCACGACCTACAACACTCTCCTTGCCAGTCGCATCGTTCAAGGCTTTTCTCTTGCTGCGTATGAGTCACTCGTCTTTACCAGTATCGGCGATCTCTTCTTTGTCCACGAACGCGGTCTTTGGACCATGGTCATGGCGTTTACGCTGAATTGCGTGTCGAATCTCAGCTCGGTTGTTGCGGGTAGAATCACGTTAAGCCTGGGCTGGCATTATCTTTTCCACATCCTCGCCGCGTGCGTTGGATTCCAGCTGCTTCTTCTATTCTTCTTTGTCCCGGAGACTTCCTACGTTCGCAACCCTCAACCTGGGCACCATGTGATCAACGTGGACACTGAGGGTGTCACGGAGAAGCCCGCTACAGAGGGAGAAGACGCGTGCCGAGTGGAAAATGTCGAGTCTATACCGAGTATCCTCCCAAGGAAGAGTTTCTGGCAAGAATTGGCTCTCTTCAACGGCAGCTTCACCGATGAAAACCTCTTTGAGCTCACTATCTCACCATTCGTGGCTTGCACAAATCTCGCAGCTCTCTGGACCGTCTTCGTCGGTGGATCTGTGACATCCTTTTATGTTGCTATCGCGTACGTGATCGCTCAGCTATTCTCGCCACCTCCTTATTTACTTTCCGTCGCCGAGGTTGGCTACATGTCCTTGGGTCCTTTTATCGGTGGCGCCATCGGCTCAGTCATCGTGGGTGCGCTCCTAGACCCCCTGAGTCTTTGGATGGCCAAGAGGAACAAGGGAGTCTTTGAGCCGGAATTTCGCCTAGCTTTGACGCCCTTGGGTGTCCTCTGCGGAGCTGGCCTTTTCGGCTTCGGTGCTGTGTCCTACGCTCAAGGTAGCATTTATCTTGTCGCCTTCATGTGGGGACTGATGCTCTGCGGAACTTCCTTCATCATCGGTCCCTGTTCTGCCTATACCATTGATGCCTTTCGCGGCATGAGCGGCGAGATCTTCATTGCTAATGTCATGGTCAAGAACTTCCTGTTCTATGGTTACACCTACTTCATGAATGATTGGACTGCATCGGCTGGCGCGAGAGCGCCCTTCTTCACCTTTGGTGGGATTAGTCTCGGGCTTGTGTTGTCTACAGTATTGGTCTATGTGTTTGGGAAACGGTACAGGGGATTTTGGCACAAGCATAACATGGAAAAGTTCAACATCAAGACTCATCCGGATATGTAAATCCTTTAATCCGGTTGGGAGGCCGGGTAGTAGCCGGACATGTGCTGAGGTGATGTCTGCACAACCAACACTAGTAGTCAGGTTCAATTAAAAATGCCCCTAATTATCCTGTTGAACTCCAAGAAGCCAGCCATTCGCCATCCTATTTCACCTACATGATATCCTGCATTGGCAAGTTCAGATGCCACTTTCCAGAACGACGCGCCGATAGTCAAACAGAGTCCGAGTGAAAAAGCATATCAGAGGGAAGGAATGCGAGCGAAACGTCTATACCTAGCTCTGCATCAAAACTCCAATCACTGCCATGACGCAGGTAGGGGACTGCCGCAGCGCCGGATCGAGAATGAGCGACATTCCGTAGAGCAGCTGGCAAATCTGGATCTTTTACAACCCGAGATTTGCTCAGAGATAAACTTGTCGAATAGACCAATCGAAGATAGATCTTTGGGGCCAAGCTCAAGAGACTCTTCCATTGGAAGGAATCAGTAACCAACTCGTTCATGGCAATGTAAAAGTCCTCCAGCCTTTCAGTGCCAAGTTCGTGTCGTAAGATGGTGATGATGAGATCAATGACATCATGTCGAGAATAATGATCCTTCAAAATTTGAACTAGGCATTTTAAGCTCATATTCTGCCGCAGGAGCTCTTGATCCGAACCTTGCAGACTAGCGGCCGTCGACATTTGGCAATCCAGAGCATGCAGCGTCAGGGGTATTGCAGTGCATTGGACGACGGTACAAGGGAGAATTTGCCCTGAACCCAGTTGAGACAGCCTCTCAAAGCATTTTGTCAGGGCCAAAGTTGCTTCCTCAATCTCCCGCTGGTTTCGGGTTGTTGCCGTAAAATGGACGGATAGTGGATGATGAGCAGAGTTGCACTGAGTCACAAGGCATAGCCTCTCGTGATGACATAAAACGAGCCAAGCAGAACTGCCAGGTTAGTGAGTCGACATAATAGATATAGAAGGGGGATGAACTAACCAGTAGTAAATGATTACCGTGTTGAAGTACAAGTTGATAATTGAAAAGTCCTCCTCATCCTTTATGAGTGGTGAGCCTCCTTGTGGATTGATGAGATGCGGTAGATTGTGAGATATGTCTTTGTACCATTCCCGGAGTTGACTTTTGACAATAGCAATTTCAGCCAGGGTTGTGCTGAAATCGCCAGGCGTCGGCTGAGGGGGTACACGTGTGAGGTGGAATATAGTGCTCAGCACTTGGCAGAGATGGAGAAACTTTTCCAACAGCCCGATCAGGTTGGTTTTCAAAGACGCGTTGAAAACTTGGCTATGGTTGGTTTCATCTTTCAGGTCACCTATTCCCAAAGGCTGATGAGAGCTCACGTCGAAATGTGTGCCGTCAATCTGCATTCGTCGACCAAGACATAACGAGGCCAGCCTGTCTTGGATGATGCAGCACCACCAAAGTCGTTTCAGTGTATTCTCATTAGAGCGATTCATTGATGGTGACGATTCATATTGGCTTGCACCCATAATTTCTGCATGGTTAATGGCAATGGCCAGCCAGACTGAGTCCATTTGACCTGCCATGAGAGTCAGAGACAGTGAGCCACGAGACAGCAGGAGAGCCGCTTGTGAGATAATGAGTGAGGATGTCTCGGTGTCGAAATCGTATAGCAGCTAAGAGAGAATTTATTTGTGCACCAAAACAGTAGAATAACCTTGAGAAACATACCTTGGCTTTTCTGTAGAAACAAGATCTGGCCTGCTTACAGTCTGCAAAGCCCATGCTTTGAATGGTTTCGAGGGGGGTAGACTTGGAAAACATTCGTCAGTGATTGGAATCTTGGTTATCAAAGCAGTAATTGTCTTACATCGCACGATGCAAATAGAAAAGATTGAAAAAGTAGTAGTGAAATCTTAGGTGCCGATGGACTTGGTACCACGCCGCCCTCGACTATCTCGCAGAAATCGACCTCATTTAGAAGAGGAAATAGTGGATGAGTCAGGCGGAAGTATTGCCGAACGATGATGTCCAGGGCCGGTCGACTGGGCAGGTTGAAGCACCCTTGGGATGCTAGGTATGTGACGCCTTCAACTTGTAGATTGGCCCTGTTGCTCACTTCGAGGAAGTCATAAGACGTGTAGTGTACTGAACATGGTCTCTCCGAGTCGATAACAGGGGAGGACGTAGTGCGTGATGAGAGTTCATCTGGCGTACCCTGTGACACAGGCGTATGATAGATGCCCGTGATAGCTTGGGCTGGTGGTGAAGGCTTCCGGATGGGCTCTTCGGAAACTCCTCGACCGGAATTGTGCTGTTTTTTGTTTTGGCAACTGGGCCATAATCTGGTTAGAACAGATTCAAAGAGGCCCTTGTCCAGACTCACCCGTTTCTAGGTGCTGCAGAACCCACAACAACACAGTCCCATCCCTTGATCCTACAGCTCGAACACGGCATGCATCCGAATGAAACGTCGCATCTAGTCTTTCTCTTGCGGCATCTATCACAGGCTCGCGGTGCCTTTTTGCGGCGAGTTGCCGAAGGCTCCGAGTCCTTACCTCGTCTCTGCTTGTTTTCTTCACTATCCATGGAGTCGAAGCTAGGTTGTTACACCAGGGAGTTTTCTCAGAGACGCGTCTTACTGATACAAGGCGAGGCTCTCTCTAAAGATTCGAGTACGAACAATGCGAAAGAGCCTGGGGTGGTAAGCCTCCCCAATGATAGAAGGGAGCTGCTCAGCCATGAGTGGGATTAACCATTATCCCCCCCACAAAGACCACCCAAGGTCCCCAAGTTTGTTGACGAGGTCGGTGCCAGATGTGGGGTTCGCCCGTCCAACACCCCGCATTCGATCCAAGTCACTACTGGGCCTCGATCCCTTTACAAATCCTGAAACCAAGTTGGTTGCTAGTGGGTGTACTCGTAGTGCTGGGAGACATGGAACTAGATACTGGGTTTTTCCCGCAGAGACTCACTCGAACTCCTTTTGAGTTGCGGCAGCCTTATATGATTTCCACACCTTATCGTGCAACAGGCTCTAGCATCATAGACAAGACGGTTCAAGGCCGATGTACTGACTGACATCGACAATTGAATCCCAACCAACATGCTGCAGTTGCGGCATATAGGCCGAATATTGAGCGCGAATCCAGATATTGCTTTCCATGACTGTGGTGTCTATGTTGACACGTTGTTTCTGCGAGATACCATGCACATCATGTTCCGTTGCTTAACCAACCAATAATCCTCGTGAGTACCCTTGCTTGGATCACAGGCGACAAAGTCAAACTCCCTGACGAGCACAGGCACCAGCTTGTTCATCTCGAGCAAGCTAATGTTCTTGCCAATGCAGGTGCGAGATCCAGCTCCGAACTGATACAACAGTCAGTTCTCCATTCTGTCATGTTTGTGCATGTTAGGGAGAAAACTCACGGGCATCCAACATGAATCCATTTCTGATACCCTTTGCTTGTCCGAGTCTAGCCATCGCTCTGGCCGGAAAGCCTCGACGTCCTCTCCAAACACTTGGGGATTTCTATGAGCCACCCAAGTATTGATGCCAACGACAGTCTACCAAGCGGTCAGCGATTCATGTTCCAAATCTACGGGGTATCTAGGGGCACGTACACCTTGGGGGAAGAAAGTGCCGCTAATGGTAGCACCGCCTTGAGGAACGACTCTCGCAAGGGGGAGGCCGGTAGCTGGGTGGAGCCTCAAGGCTTCCTTAATGCATGCTTGAAGATACGGCATCGCTTGTGTGTCCTTGAAAGGGATTCGAGTTGTGTCGCCAAGTTCCTCCAGCTTTTGATCAATCTCGTCCCGCAGCTATGATTTGGTTAGTCAGGATTAAAATGCCTGGCCGGGCGGGGGCATACCTTTTGGAGGGCATCTGGGTGAGTTATGAGGTTGTACAGAATGGAACATAAAGAAATCGACGTTGTATCAGACCCTGCTCCGATGTTCACGAGACATGTTGACTGAACCGCAGGAAGTGGGAACTTGGCAGGATTATTTTCGTGCAGCCCCATGGTCCTAGACAAGAAGTCCATCCGGGTCTTTGAATCGGGATCGTTCTTCCGTCGGTTTCGTGACATTTCGATTTGCTCCACGGTGAACGTCCCTATGCCAGTCAGACCCTTGGTTGGAAACTTGGTCATCAGCCAGAACAGAAATCTGTGGAGCTCGTCGTAAACCCCAATCACGGCACAGTACTTCAGATACTCATGCAGGTTTCCAAAGATGTCGTCTTTATCGGCGCCCTCATCGAGTATCCCGAATCTCTTCCCTAACTTGACCACCGTCAGCAGAGGGTTATCGGTTGCTGAAGTTTCCAAACACTCACTGTGATCTGCCCAATGACATCAAATGCGTAACTTTGCATCCAGAATTGCAAGTCGAACGCTTGTCTAGACTCTGCAAGTTGGTCAAGGCGCGTGACAAGCATATCGATGCATTCGTCAACATCACCCTCCATATTCCGCAGTGATGTCGCCGAGTACAAGTTCGCCACTAGCCTTCGGTTCGAGGCATGACGCGTGGGATTCAAGTCGGTGAATAAATCCGTATGTGATGCGAAAGGATCGCCGGATGCCTTGTACCATGCTGACTTGAGCGGGATTGTTAGCATTGGACTTGGTACGAGGGAACAAAGCGTTCCGGCCGTTTCATGGCGTCTTCTCTTACCTTAACAAATCCCTTGGCAAGGCCATATATGATCTTTGTCGCCTCTGGGTCGTCGATGCTGAACTGGTTCGGAGCGATTCTTACAATTGGACCTTGGTTTGGAGTTAGTTGTCGCTCGTCTTGTATCTGTCACTGCCCCGTCTTTGAACCGGCGAGCTCAACTTCACGCGTACCATGTTGTCGGTGAAGTTGAATATTCAGTTTGTGGAAATTTCCCTCGGATACACGCTTCATGTACCAGTATCGAGAAAACCTTGCGGCCATCGGTCCGGGAACATGTCGTAGAGGCGAAAAGAAAGGGGATACTAAACATCGCAGGGTCATAACAAGTAGAGCCGCGCCGGCAATCATCGTCAAAAGAGGTAGTGTAATATATTCGATAATCATCTTTGCGGTTCAGCAGCTCTGGCCAGTTGTGTCTAGGCTGGGTAGCTGGATGGGCTTGCTGGTCATCAGTCAATTATTAATTGACCCTTAAGCCCCCTTGTTCACATATCAAACTCGATCAAGATGTGGGGTTCCCCGCACCAACACAACCCAAACGCCGTGATGGGTATAGAATGTGCCAGCTAAGAGTAGGAGTTTCCCCAGAAACTGTCAACCGTGCGACCACCTCCACGTGGGGTGAAGTGGTCCAATGCTACTGACCAGGGCTCATCAAGGAGTTTTCCAAGTCCTCCATTATGCACCATGTCTTAGGGCGGCCTGCCAGGCCGGAGGAGCAAGGTAACTCCATAATTAGAGATACGGGTTATTCCTTGAGGTAGGTGCACACAGCTCCGGGCTCTCGTCTGCTTCAATTTGCGACTTTAGGTCTCAGGATCTAAGAGAGGCGCTATATCTCCTTGCTTGCGCGAGGACTGTTAGAGCATATTGATGTTCACTATTAGAGCACTATCTAAGCCTTCACAGAAATTACATGATAATATATTAATCCCTTATCTATATTTGAGTAAGCCTAAGAAGAGATTAATCATAATTGATCCAGATCTTAGCTCGGTATGTAATGGCAGTCCCCGCGCAAGCAAGGAGATAGAGATACGGTCATCTAATTGAGGAGGCTGATATTGCCTGTGGCCAACGCGGCAAAAACTCTGTCCAACCCAGTCGTGTCCTGCTGGCTTAGAGAAGCCACTTGGCGCATCCTTCTACGCGAGCCTAGGTCCTTTTCTTCAAGAGAATAGTACATGCCGAAGGGCCCGAAAGCTGCATATGAGTCTGACGGCCAAGGGTCCCGTTGGGAGACGAAGTCGATCCATGCTTTGCGCATGTTTTCCCCTGTCCGCCTTGCTCCGTCCGACAGACCCGAATCAAATCCTCCGAACAGAAACACCAGGTCTATCCCATGATGAGCTCCATTTGACGGCTGCCAAGGGTTTTCCTCGTCCAAGAGGCATCGAAAGACGGGCTTCTGTGCTTGACGCCATTGCTTCGTCATGTTTTCCACCGGGAGAACGAATTTGTAGTCGTTGATGAAATCCAAGGCCCCGATCCTGCACGAGGATGGCCTATCAGCGCGGATATTGTAAAGACTCTTCAGCTCGCTGCTATATTCCCCGGCCAAATTAAACGCATTGTCGATGCGGTCGATGCTCGTTGTCCAGATACCTTCTCTCCAGATGATGGACTTACGGAGGTTAGCCAACTTGCAGAGTAATGGACCGAGCTACTCACCTCATTTCGGACATCACTGAGAAGAAGTCTCTCTGAGCTACCTGTGTTTTGTTGCCAGTCTTGAAGCACATTATCGGCTACCAGAAACCAGGACTGGATCCCTGACACCTTGATAGCCTCAATAATAACCTCGACAGGAGCGGTCCGCAAGTCAAAGTCTCCAAGGGTACTAAGATGCCGGCCCAATGTTTGACGAACAAATTGAGCTTTCTCCACTGGTTGGGGAGGCGACAGATACATTGAGCCTGACGACAGCACAAATTGCTTCGCAGGTGCATGAGAAACAAGATGAGCGTGAGTGTACACAGCTCCGGCACTTTCACCTGCTAGAGTTATCGCGTCCTACAAGCGCAGCGTCAGTAGCCATAAGCTGGTAGATAGTGTCCAACATAACTCACAGGGTCACCACCAAAGCCTGAGATGTTACGCCGCACCCAATCGAGCGCCAGGGCTTGATCGCGTAAGCCCAGATTCCCTTCGCTCGTCTCATCGCCAAACCCGAAGATGTTGAGTCGGTATTGAACAAACACGGCCAAAATCGGGTTGCCTAGCTTCAAGGAATCCTCGATAATTGCAGAAAAGTCTTGGAGTTTGCTGTTAGAAGGCCTGCAATCAGCTTATACGGGATTGAGATGCTTTGTAACACACCACAGAGCCCCGATGCAGCGCTTCCGAAAGTGACGGCTTGAGATCCCCCTTGAGAACGAATGTCAGCTCTCATTCACGTTCTGGTTGCCGATGTGGGATATGACATGCCATGAATCCACACTATGACGGGAAGTCTATGCCGTGGTGATGCAAGATCCTTAGGCGCTACGATGTCCAGGTTGAGACAGTTGAACTCATCTTCAGGTTCTATCGGGAGCTTGGCATCAGAAGGGATACGGAGTAAATGACCAACATCGACAGGGACCTGTGGGCATCGAGGGCTTTGAGTCAGAATCAGAGTTAGCGTCACCATCTCATTGATATCAGGCTACGGGACTTGACCAACCCATATTGAGTACAGTTGATCGTGTCCGACAGGTTTGTTGGCGCAGACGGTAGGCCGAATCTGTGTGGGATTGTGCCGTATGGAATCCCTCGAAAGTGAACCAGAGAACCGAGTTCAACTCCTGCAAACGTACACTGTAAATCCTTGTGATGAAGTGAAACAGACATTTTTGCAGGATCTGGGGTAGAGTTCAATATTCGGATGATAGGGAAAAGGTAAGGAAAGTGAGCGAGAGCGAAAAGAACTGGGAGTAATGGAGCAGCTGGGGAATTGTCATATTTATCAATGAATGGGTGGAATTGGACTTCTCAACCACCCCCCTCGTTCTCCTCTCCTCGTGTGGAAACAAACCCCACATAGCTTGGACATTTCCCAAAATCTCAACAGTGTCTTCTTTGCGTGTTTCTCGGACCTGTTTAGAAGAAATCCGTACGGCAATGACCCGGTGGCTGCCAAACTAGATTTGAACAAGAAATATTCTCCACGACGAAATCGGGCAGCGAAGAGTTGATTGCTACACGGAAAGACTCAAGACTCTGTCCTAAACATGAATCCATCCACCAACTTAATCAAGAAATCCAGCCCAACGATCTCTCCTAGTTCAAGCATACCGGCATATTCCTCTATCATGGTATCGCGGCCTTCCACGACCTTCTTGGTCCCATTCTCGTAAATGGCCATACCGCCGGCTTTCTGAAAGTTGTCCCAGGGCGCATGGCCATGCATGAACAGAATGACGTCCTGGGCGAACTGCACAGCCGAGGCTCTCTGCTGACTATCTAGATGCTCGTTATAGTTCTGGAATAGAAATGCAACGTCCAGTACATGCGTGGTGTGGCCTTTAAAAGGGCCCTCCCACGGATTTGGCTCTGAGAACTGCAACAGGAACGACTCTCCTGGGAATGTCTTGGCCAACGCATGGGCTGTTGCACGGTACCCAATATCCGAGGCGAACTGGATGATGCGCAGCAAAGCTTCATCGTCGCTTGTTTCGTGTCTGATCTTGTAGATTTCCAGTAATTTGTCTGCCACCTGGGACTGGTGCGTCAAATTCGACCGCACATGGTCAGAGAATGCGGCTGCGAGGCCCTGTTTTCTTTGGAACAGACCCATGATTCCAAGGACGCTGGCCTGGTTATTCTTTGTAAGCCAAAATCGAACTTGCACAGGAATTATGTGCACATACATCGAGAGGGGCATAGCCGACAAGGGCAGCCTCACAGGAAGTGTTCTTCCATGGTGGGTTCCCGTTGAGAATGGCCTCGAATGTTGGCTGGGATGGTATAAGCCTGCCATCCACCAGGGGGGTGAACATTATGCCCTTGTCTATCTTTGCAGATAAATACTCGGGGGGTGTATCTTTAAGGGCCTGGATTCGCTCGGCTGGAGAGCTACCTTCAACACCAAGGGCCTTGAGGATTTGCTGATACGGAAGTTCAGCCGTTTCCAGCGGCGGTGGGGTCATGAGAGGAGGTGCGCCAGCCAACACAACAACACGTGATGCGAGCTTCTCGTCAGGACTCAAAGCTCGTAGTGCAGAGACTATTGCGAAATGCAGTCAGTCGGTGCGCCAAAGATGTCAAGGTCGGATACCCACGTCCGCCTATGCTTTCGCCAGCGACCGTTACGCGATCAGGATCACCGCCAAAACCAGAAATGTACTCTTTGATCCATCGCAAGGCCACCCGTTGGTCATGGTGACCGTTGTTGCTTTGGAAACCTGCGTCGCGTAGTTCTAGAGACGTGAGGAAGCCAGCAATGCCAAGGCGGTAGCTGTGAGTGGACGAAGCTGGTCAGTTGCTGAAGAATAAGGAAGGTTTCTGGACGATGCCTTACTTGATATTTATCGCAATGATGGGTTTCCCCTGCTGGATGGAGAGTTGGACAATTTTCTTCGTGTCGACCTGGGGCCACCAGTTGGCGCCAGTAAAAAAGCCTCCTCCGTGAATGAAGACCATGACCGGAAATTTGCTCGACGGGGAAGCTTCCTGGGGTACAGTAATATTCATATTGAGGCATTCCGTTCCTGAACAACCAGGGGGCTCGGGTTTTGGCAGAGCCTTCTGGATGATCAGGTGTTCAACATCAACCCCAGCAGGGTCCGATATGGCTTGTGGGCTATATTCATGGCTTCAGTGTCATGTTTACAGGAGGTTGGTGCTGAGGGCCTTACCCATGCTTCGCGGCAATGAGGCCACTGCCATCATAGGATGGTAACCTCGCATTGTCAAACCAGTGGTCCAAAACGCCATATTTGACGCCGAGAAACTGGACAACACCATCTGCCTCGTTGCCTTGGACATTTCCGATTACCGGGTGATTGTATCTTCCTGGTGCAGAACCCATGGCGTGTCGATTTCGCAGCAACGTAGAGGAATGAGAGCTTGGAGAAATGTGAAGTCGAGAAGCTGGGGCGAGCTTTGCGTAACCCTGGCGGTCAAAGGTATCCCTCCATTAAAAGACTACTTAATATTTGTGAGCACGTGCGATAATGTTGATCACAAAACTACTCCTCCACAGCTATAGCAAGGTACCCAGGTAGGTAGTCACTCCACAAATACACATTCGTGTGTGTTACTTCGACACATCCTGCTAACCCTGGGCTACCCCACATTGAACTGGGTTTAGCGCAGGGGCAGAGTGGAGATACCCCATGTTTTACTCGTGGGGTCCAGGGGAACCCCACATTAGAGGCTGACTGGCGAGAATCTAGGGTAGGGCGCCTTTGAGTGCACGGCGCGCGCCAGGCAGGCGACAGTAATCATGTTGAGGAGCTTGTGTTGACTAATAAATAGCTGAATGAGATGTCTAGCACCGAAAGGAATGCATTTACGGCTAATTTAGGCAATTTTAAATATCAGGTGTGGGTTAAAAGACTAAATCGCTATGTGTCCATGCGTGGTCGTCTTAGATGCCCACTTACATACATATTAAGCCAGTCTTTCATGGAAGTATTCGGCATCCTCACCCCCCCACGCACGTCGGATCAACTCACGGATAGCCCTTCGTTCGAGTGGCCGCGGGTTCTTGTATGGATTCGACATTACAAGGTCAGCGGTCATGTCGATCCCTCTCTCCGGCATACCGTACCCCCTCAGGCTTGAGTCAATCTTGAGCCGCCGATAGAGACTAGTCATTCCCCTGGCGGCATCTCCCCCAGAGTCCGGCAGTGCCGACGCAATCTTTGCCATTGGCCCTGGCACGGCTGGAGCGTTGAACGCCAGGGCATGTGGAAGGACCGTAACGTGCGTTTCGGCATGCGGGAGATTGAAAGTGCCACCCAAAGTGTGGCACAGCTTGTGGTGCAGTTCCATGTTGACGCTTCCTAGGCAAATCCCACACAACCACGCCCCGTAAAGAGCTTCATATCGTGCATCTTCGTTCTGGTCATCCTCCCGCAATACGGGTAGTGCCTTGGCGAGGTTGCGGATTCCTTCGACCGCCATCAGGTCAATAATTGGGTTCGTGTTGCTTGCGTAGAGGGCTTCGACTTTGCGATGCATTAGCTGTTGTCTCCTGCGGCTGATGAGGGGAGCCTACCTGCGTGGGCGATTGCATTGATGCCACTGTAGACAGAAAGTCGAACCGGGAGGGAACGGGTTAGGTCAATGTCGTAGACAACACTGTCAGGAAGGATCCGAGGATCACGTCTTGTAACCTTGCGTCCCTGGTCCGTCTCCCCGAGGATCGGAGTCATCTCGCTGCCGGCATAGGTGGTCGGGATGCAGAGATGCGGCAGGCCGGTCCGTACACTGATGGCTTTGCCTAGACCGATGGTGCTGCCACCGCCGATGGATACGATGCTATCTGCCATCTTCTCCTTTGCTACCCGGACTGCCTTTTCAGTGACAGAGATCGGCGCATGCATCGTTGCCTCGCTGAAAACGGCCGCTGCGGATTGCCCGATAAGTTTTTTGATACGCTCTGCTTCATCCACTTGTTGTGGGGTGGAAAGAATCATGACGGCCTTGGCATTCAGCTTTTCGAGCGCCGAGGGGAGCTGTTGAAGTGTTCCTCTGCCAAATAGCACGCGGTATGCTCCGCCGACGTACTCGAATGTACTCATTTTGCTTGGTTAGGCTTGAAGGAGTCGATTGGTTCTGACTGTTGATATGATTTGGGTGTTACCACATGCTGTAGACCGAAGGCTCCTTTTCTAGTGATGCCGGCATTGCCAGGTACCCCACACTCCTTGTCTACACTTCCATGTGGGGTGTACTCAAGTGGCATTCCTCCCTTGAGATCAGAACCGCTCGTGGTCCGGGAGAGGAGGAAGCCTCAGAACGACATGTCCTCCCTGTTTAACCATGGCCAACTATAGACTGTCGGTGGGATAAGCTACCCACCGCAAGGCTGTGGTGACGGGTTGAATCATTGATTCGCTGGTACGTAGCAGCCAGGCTTGACAAGATGGTCCCCATCCGGGGAGTAATACCCCATACCCAAACCTGTTGCTCTTGTCAGCTCGCATTATATATCATTGGCCTGCTTTTACTTACATCCTGGAGACTCAGGCTCCATAGTCTTGCCAGTGCAGCAGCCAGAGACAAACCTTCGCTGAAACTGCAGTCTGTCTCATCAAGCACTTGCTTCATTGACTCCAAAAGCTGGGCCTCGGCGGGACTGGTCAGAATGTCGTTCAAAGCGTCAAGTTCTATGGCATGTACCCATTTCGTCACAAAAAGAGCTATAATGCAAAGTCAGCCATCGCGATGTAACGCAGTCTTCTGAGCACATACCACAGTCCCAAGCCGCAACGGCATGCTCAACACTCCAGTGAAATGCTGCCGTTTTGCGCATGAGTAAATGTCCTATCTTGACTGTCCTTCTTAGCCCATCAAACGACCGTCGTACAACATCGAGTAGATAAGGCGTCTTTATCATTTTCGTCGATGCAAACACCGCCACAGATGCCTCAACCGAGTCTGAGTCCTGACATATCAAGCTCAGGCGATTGAGGTGGACAGCGGAACTAAAGAGTCGGATGTAAGCAATAGGGAGGATTGCCCGACAGCTCGATATCAACGAAGGCTTGGCTGTGTGAGTCAATTCCTCTGAATTCGTGTCGGCACTTTCTTCCAGTAGTTCATGGTATCTCGCGAGAGACTGCATTGCCGAGTGAAGTAGTAAAGACGTAACGTCGGCACCTAAAAGAGCGGACGAGGTCGGCGGAGCCACTTGGAATAGATGCCACGTATAGACTACAAAGGCGTGTGTGGTTACCCACGCTGAGAATGGAGAAACTAGAGATCGGTTCTTTAGACGACTGGAATCGTCAGAAATGACGTCCATTAGCATTTCACGCATGGTAAGATACTCCGGTCGGTGCCCGGTGGTTCGGAGTTCTCGCCACTCGCTCGCTGTCCTGGCATTCCAGTGGCTTTCATCGTCAAAGGCCTCAAAGTCCAGGTCCTCGGCGGGATGAAAGCCGGGGTTGACATTGTAGATGATCATATTGAGGGTGCTGACGATAAAGATTCCACCCAAGGTTCTTTTTCGGGTCTCGCGTTGGATCCAGTCAGGCCAAGAGAGTGTTCTGTGGTCCGCTGCTTGATCCTGGAGGGATTGGCGAATCGACTCGTACACCTAGGATCATTTTTATGAGACAATGCCTCTAGACACGAGGATAGGAACCAAACGTACCAAGGTATAAAATCCGTTCTGGGACATAGCTGTGGACACCAGCTCGTCGTCACCGCTTAAAACGGTGAAAAGGGTCAACAACAGTTTTGTCTGCACAAACCAGATTGGGTAGTCGGCGTGAGACACTGAACTGAAACTTGCAGAGGTCATCTGTACCCGAGGTTAGCCAGACCTTCTGATACTCACAGCGAATAACGCACCTGTTCGATGGAGCGTACAGTGATATCGTATAAAACTTTCGCTCTCGGTCGGTCGAGGCGATACAGTGCACCAATGCTACACATGATGAGGAGCAGCGGACTCGGAGTTCTTGCCGGGGTAAAAGTTGGCCGGTGAATTATAGGGAAGTGGCCATGGAAACAGTCCATGTAGCTAGAAAGGAAGCCCTGGCAGAGCTTTCCAGTGGGAATCTCCTTGAGCTGGTGTTCTGGGACATGGCGTTGAACTAGATCTTGGTAGATCCAGTCGCGTACATGCACATCTGTTGTGAATACTTCTTTCGAGCCGCAATTCCTTTCCTTGGGTACATTCGAATTCGTAGTTGTCGCGCTTGCCCGAAGGTCTCGGGAACTGGTCTCTTGGACTTGCGGGGCCTCGTTGGGCAAGGCGGCGTGTAGCTCTCTAGAGCTTGCAGCCATACTCATTACAGGTGTTGCTGTCCAGGACAACTCCATCCAGTCAGGGATCTCGATTTGGTCAAAATCCGGGACGTCAAAGAAGTCATGCGGCAGAGGACCAAAGTCAAGCAGGGGCAGCCCTAGTTGGCCCTCTGAGGAGTCTTGCAGAACCGGAGGATCCGGCATTGCTGGGGCTTGTTGTTGTGGGTACTGGACTGGATATGGCGGTTCGCAGTGTTGTCCGTTCGCCCTTCGATCATCCGATGGCTCACTGCCACTGCCCGCAAGGGACGCAGTAGATCCGTTGGGAGAATCCATCGCAAGGCCGTTATGAGACCTCGCCGAGGGAGAGGCGTTGGGAGTGCGGCACATCGACTCACTGGTCGAGGTGCGCCGGGAGGGTGGTGTTGGCATGGAGTGGTGACGGGCAGCAGGTTGTGGGCCATTCATTGTGCCGGCGGGTTCAAAACATTCGTTCTCGTTGAGCGACGAGATGGGTTCTAACAATGAATCGCGACGGATGGTAGGATGCTGAGCGCAGTGCACCGTGCCCCCCTCGTTGGCAGATACGACCAAGGCTTCGGGCGGAGCATGGGGAGTCGTCCGAGTGCATTTATCGGCATGCAATGTGCGTTCGTGGCGAGTGACGAGGTCTCTAATGATGGCGAGAAAAAGCAAGAGGTAAGCTCAAGTTCATAGAAGCCAATCCGATACCCACAGCGGGAGGTACGAAGGAGTCTTACTTGCGCGAGTAGCTTTTCCGACAGTAGCGACAGGAAAATGGTTTCTCGAGTGTATGTCTCCGTTCATGCCGGATACAGTGCTCACTGCGCTTAAAGGCCTTGGGACAATGGCCGCACTTGTAGTGGCGAGGAGACTGGCTGATAGGATCTTGATCGTCAGATGCCATGCTGATGGTAGGTGAAATATCATGAGATAGATAAGGAGGATAGAAAGGAAATGGGGTGGTGGACATTGGAAATACCCCAGATTCTTGGATGCGTTCAGCCGGACGAAAAAACGCGGGGAAAGGGGACGCCACTCCCAGTAAGGAATGGCCGGTGGGCCAACCCTGTGATTATCACGGCTGCAGGACGGAGGGATCAGTAATATTGTTTCCCCCTACCACGGAGTAATACGTAAGTTGCCTATTATAAGGGTGTATCTAAGCTGTCAGGCTACGGGACAAACGAGTGGGCTATAATCGCTATTGTGAAAATTACGGAGGGTGCCTCAGCTGCCTGGAGGGCTTCTATCGCTACTACATGCAACCAAGCCGTGACACAGCTTCAGAGGAATAATGCAGTCATAACATAGCTAAAGCATATACCCAAGCTCCAGTAAACTTATGCTCTACAAATGACTAGCCTGCTTCTCCGGAATTGCTCCGCCCTCCCTCAGATGCCGGTACCTTTCGGGCCAGATGCCGGATTTTCCGGGTGCCAGGATACCGTTCGGGTCGACGGCGTCCTAGACGAGTCAGCCAGGTCTTCATTTCATGCAGATGACTGTAGAACTTGCTTACCTTGAGCTTTTCGACGAAGCGGTTGTAAGCGTGATTGTTGAAATCGCTCAAGCCCGCGATGAGATCTAAGTTGCCAACGTCAATAACAAGGCCATTTGTATTTGAAAGCTCTGCTTACCCATGTGGTTGACGTGTGCGCGGTACATGCCATAACCTCGCTTCTTGCTCTCGGCGTGGAAGTTGTGGTAAAGCTTATGGATCTTGTTTCGATGGTCCGGGTCTTCCTGGTTGAAGGTGAACATGTTGACCATGATGACGTGCCGTTCGTGCATGAAAAAGTCCACCATGGGCTCGACTCCAGCTGCTTCATAGTGAGGTCTACAGGCACGTATCCATTCGAGAACCATCTTGCCCGAGTTGGGGATGATGGGGGCATAGTCGCCGTGCGCAGCCTTGCCTCCGCCTCCGCGTGGCAGCGCCCAGCCTACTAAGGGAAGACTCCAGAGGCTTGGAATGCCGACCAAGAGGCTTCCATTGTCGTTTGGAACAGCCTTGTTGTCAAGAAGCTCTCCATTCTCACCCTCGAAAAGGTTGCCGGCTAGGGTGGCCTGGGGAACTCTCTTGGCCACGATCTCCTTGATCTCTTCAAACTGGGCTTGGATGATCCTCTTCGGACCGTAAAGTCCCCAGCGGCCATGCCAGTAGTTCATGCCCTTCTCTTTACGAATCTCCTCTAGCTTCCATGGAGGAATAGGGCCTTCGCCTTGCCAATAATCGGACCTTCTGCCAAACATGCAAAGCTGCTCAAGCAGGCTCATGACCCAAACGAGGTGAGGAATAACACCGGTCTGGCGAAGATGTCCCAGGACATCAACTAGGGGCTCAATATCCTCAAACCCAGGAACGCCAATAGTGCATTCCATGAAAGCAGGCGGTTGTGGAGTGAGCCAGATGCTGAGCTTGGTTACGATGCCCAAGTTGCTCTGCAAGAAGAGACCCTCAATCGACGGACCGAAAGTGAATTTGGACAGGAAGGCTGAGGGCGAGCGAGTGATGCCGAATTGTCCCGTTCGCACGACATCTCCATCAGGGAGCAGCACCTCAAGCCCAGAAATCGACTGGTGATGGGCCGAATGAGAGCCGAAGCCAGTACCACGGTCCAGAGTCTGCCAGAAGAGACCCCTGTCAGTACGCAAAAGTCATGACTATCAACAAGATTTGAATGGATGCTTACATTACCAGTTACGCTTCCCCATCCCAGAGAGGGAGTGCTTGGCCACACCTTTTTGCCATGCAAAGCGCAATAATCACCCAACTCCTTGAAACTCACGCCAGGCTCTACGACGGCGTAGGAGAAGTCGTCGCTAGCCTCGAGCACTCGGTTCATGCGATGAAGGTCAAAAGCGACGGACCCGTTGACTCGCGCAGACGGTCCACCGTAGCTAAATATTCACCATTAGCCTGTGTGCCTGGAGGCTGAGTCCCAACAATTGAACAGACTTACCCCAGGTTCTTGCCTCTGGAAAATGCCCAGATCGGAATGCCGTATTTGTTCGCAACCTTGAGAGCCTGCTTAGCTTCCTCGAGCGAAGAGGGACTAGACGCGGAAACTTGTCAGTGCTGCTAGGTTTCGATGGGTGCCGCGTTACGTACCAAACAGCCGCGCTCGGCATCCTCCTTCTCTCACTATCATCGATATAGATGTCGTAGGGATCGATGTAGTGAGAGAGAGCATCGCCGATAAAGACATAATCTTTGCCGATAGCGTCGGTAAACTCGGCTAGGGCCTGTTCAAAGGTCTCCCTCTTCACGCTAGGGGGTAGCATAGACTCGATAGGGTAGCCTTTTGGGGCTGCAAACGTCGCTAGGTGAGCCTCCTCATAGTCGGGCTGAGCGTATGTGTCTTTGGGTGCGCGGGTCGTCATTCTTGGGTTTTCGATTGCGGATCCAGTCTAAAGGAGGAGGTTGCAGTTGGTGATCTAGTAAAAAGTCCATCATGCGTATTTGTAGTCTCACCGCGAGGAGCAATGGCATGATGGTTGGCCGGAATGTGGAGGAGAGGGTGGTCCAGTGTTGTTGATGTGTGGAGAGTCTGGAGACACCCCACACTCCTCCACAGACTCTCTGATGGTGGTGGACTTTCTGGGGTAATGCCATGAGGTCGCCCTGGGCAAATTGGTTAGCTCCAGTAATGGTAGTTCTCATCTCTACTGAGGCAAGTCGGTGTATCTCCAGCCGACACCCCGTCAGTACGTTTCCGACTGCACTCTTGCTCATGATTACCACCGGTCTTGGCGACAACGCAGGCAATCGTTTCCTCATACCGACTACCTCTAAGCAGGCACCCACGAGAGCGATGGTGTACCCTCCGGAACCGCCGACAACCATGCTGGCCGCTGTTGTCGAGAAGTTCGGCGAACCGTACCGAATGAGGCGCATCTCACGACCCTCGTCGCCTCAAGGCCAGGACATACTGCTCAAAGTCCTCGCCGCCTCATACTGCCACACGGATGCCGTGTTTGCCTCTGGTGGACTATCCCAGACCTTGCCACGCATTGGTTGCCACGAATTTGCCGGTAAAGTGCTCGAGGTCGGGCCAGACGTCCCAAAGGCTCGTGGCATCTTTGCCGGCCTTCACGTCGGTGTCCCAGGCCGAGCCTATCATCCATGCGGCACGTGCTACGAGTGCCAGAATACAGGCTCTGATGAGATAGGCTACTCTCCGTACTGTCCACTGGCAGGCAACTTAGGCTTGACGCAGGATGGTGGGTTTCAGAAGTTCTGTCTCGTCGATAGCCGTCAAGTCGCACCTCTTCCCGAGGGCCTCTCGCCGCTACAGGCAGCACCATTGATGTGTGCTGGACTTACTATCTGGTCAGCCTTGCGCCATGCTGCGGTGCAACGCGCCAGCACGGTGGGAATTCTTGGCGCTGGTGGAGGGCTTGGACACTTGGGTGTTCAGTTCGCTGCACGCCTAGGCAAAAGAGTCCTGGCTATTGATGCGAAAGATGCAGCATTGGCGCATCTCAAGCAAGTCAAGCACAGCCTGGGCTCTGCTGGGACTTCGGTTCACGTGGTAGATGCATGCACCCTAAATGTGGATGAGACCAAAGGCATCTGGGAGGAGTCGCCAGCAAAACTCCCTACCGACATCGGCCTCGATGCTGTCATCCTGCTACCGGAGTCGCAAAAGGCTTTTGACCTAGGAGTTCAGCTGTTGAGAAATCATGGCACTATGATTGTACTTAGCTTTCCGAAAGAGAAGCTCTCCGTCAGTGCCCATGACTTAGTCTTTCGGGATATTAGGCTGGTTGGAAGCTTGGTCGGAAGAAACACGCAACTCAGGGAGATGCTAGACTTTGTTATGAAAAATGGGGTGAAAGCTTCGGTCAAGACATATCCCTTTGAGCAGCTTAATGAGCTAGCAAGGGACAGCAAGCAAGGAGTCAGTGGGAAACTTATCATCGACATGACTCTATAAATAGACAATAATGCTGAACTCCACAGTGAGCACTAGATGAAAACATGCTATAGCCGTCTTTGAGTGAGATATTTGGTATTTATTACTATAAAACACCTGGTAGACTTTTGGTCTCATCAACGAACCCTTTGCCTTCATCCCACACAATAACCTTGTCATCACGCCTCAATCCTTGGATGAGCGGCTCACGACCAGGACTGTCCCTCTTTGGAAGTTCATTCAAAAATGCCCATCTCGTACTCTCCTTGTATCCGGCTTTCTTCCAGTCATTGATGTCTTGATCTGGGTCGATGTTGTATACAGGCAGCGTTTCAAACAAGGCGGCATCGTGGGCGAGGCAGATAAAGACTCCTGGGTGGGCGTCCAAGATTCGTAACTTGTCGATGCTAGCCTGTGCGGCGTCACCGTGTATGTAAACAGTCCCAGGAACTCTAGATACCTTGTAAAATGGACTGGTGCGAGAGGCGTCGGCGTCCTCCTCAGAAAGAGTCCCAGCGGCGGGATGGTGTGCTGTAAACACCGAGCAAGGACAAGGACTTGGATAGTAGGAGTCTAGATGATCGCTCGGTATACTTGTAGGCAACGGCAGATAGGGTGTTGGTCGGAATGCTCCAGCAAAGTGGCAAGCGTCGGCACCCATGAAAATGAAGGTATCTGGTGTCGTTCTTGCGAGTCCGCAAATGTGTCCAAGAGCATGCTACAATGGCGTGAGCTGAAGAATTGAAATATGGCTTGGGGGGCAAAAACGAACCCCGGGAACATCTAAGAGGTAGAAAGAACCGTCTCCGAGATAATCATGAGCAGCGAAACCGGCAACCGACGTGTCGAACTCGGGCTCGTGGATTCGATGACCTCTGCCAACAGGCCCAGAATTAGCCGCCGATGAAGTAGGCTTAGTAGAAATCACCAACCTGAGATCACTCGCCAGTACTGGGCTGTTTAGCCTTTCCGGCCAGCCTGGGGCAAATTCGGCTGTGAACCCTGGCCCGACGACAATGTCGACCGAGGCCGGGAACTTGGATCCATCTCCAATATGGTCCCAATGCCAGTGACTCCAGACGATGGACTCTGTGCAGCATGCAATGTTAGTCAATGTTTCACATGGATGGATCTGTCATACTAAGATTCTCTAGATCAAAACCTGAACTGGTTAAGATCTCGTCCACACCGTAGTCGACCTGCATCCCCACGAGGTTACTGGCAATCATCTTGTTGGTCTGAGGTGAGCCATTCCAAAAGTCCTTTCGAGAACCACAGTCAAACAAAATATATTCAGACCCAAGATCCGTCTTGTGCTCGAGCAGAAAACACATGGTGTTGAGGTTGAGCGTTGAGTGATTGGTGATTGGAGGCTGGATGAAGACGGCAGCATTGCAGACCATGCGTGTCGTCGTGTCGATTGCCTGGACTCGCACTGTGGCTAAGGAAGCAGGCAGATCTAGGCCTGGGACAGGAATAGGCTTAATGTCGTGTGTCATGATCATCGGTGTTGATGGGCGAAAGGACGTAGCTTAGGATGGAACTTGCTATGGACACAGTAAAACCTTGCTGCCTTAGGGACATCTCGAGGCTTTATTTGTCCTCGAACCAAGTATACCTGGAAAACTCCACATTCCCCACCTTCAGAGCCCAGAGTGATCACGTTGAATTGGCCTCCAGGTCAAGCTTGGGGATAATGCTATGTCAACTCGCTCCCGCCTCAGATCCCCCCAAGTACCTGAATACCACCCTACAATCTAGATCCTTGCAATCCGGAGCCTCACTCGCAGCTGTATACACTCCCAAGACGGTTGATCCGAGAGCGTTTCTCGAACCCAGCCTTCTTGCCATGCTGACAGCCAACGAAACATCCTTCTTCATCAACTGTACTCTAAACCCTCCTTTGTATCCATCAGACGGGGGCGCCTTTGGACAAACTCCCGGGACGGGGTTGAACTTGTCACATATGGTATTTTGAGCCGTTCCAGCGCCAAAAGCGGATGCCAGGACGTGAGCGTCGACGCCAGCACGCATGCCCATATCCATTGCCTCGGAGCAGGCAATTGCAATGGCTCCAGACAGATAATTGTTGGAGAGCTTTGCTGAGAGACCGAGAGATGGTCCACCACAGGGGATCACCTTGCCGCCCATGGTGGAGAGGAGTGTAGTCAAGCGAGAAAGATTAGGATCCGACTCGGAACAGCCGAGGAAGAATGCCATCGAAGCATCGACGGCCCCGATCACTCCGCCGCTAACAGGGGCGTCATAGAACAAGCTCTGGGGAGATTTCTTTGACACCTGCTCCTTGATATATAGATTGGTGCTCGTATCGATCGTGGAAGAGTCGATTAAGAGTTTGGCCGTCGAGGTGGAAAATGCGCTGAGAATTCCCGAATCTGGATCAAGGTACGCAGACCTGACATGAGCGCCTTCGGGCAGCATAGTCAAGATCACATCCTGTAGTAATGAAGCGGTTAGCATGGAAAGCTTTATGAACTATTTATCTTGTTACTTACGCATATCTCGGCGACTTCTTTAGCGCTTGCACATTTGAAGATCGAATCAGGGAACAGAGTCACCGTCTCATCGACTACTGCCGTGACGATATCATAGACGTGGATTCGAGATCCTTTAGGCAACTTCTTTGCGAGATTGATGACCATTGGCTTTCCCATGGCACCAAGGCCGATGAAACCCACAGAGGTGGCCGTTGAGTCTTGGATCCGTGATGTCATGGTCATGTTTGCTTCCACCGACTCCCGTTCGATAGCTTAATCTGGATACGAATCAAAAATTAGAACTAGACTTCTTATATGTCACAATCTGAGACTGGCAGCAGTGGCGTACAACGTGTAGGAACGGAGCTCCGAGCGTGGGGTTGGGCAATCAGGACTTCAAAGTCCGGAGGCAGTGCGACACTCCATGTGGGGGAGGCAAGTCATTGAAGAAGTGCTTCATGCCTACCATATTGCCTGAGTAGCTTGTACTTGAATCTTCAACACACCAACCGTCACCAAACCACGTCAGGCTACCATGGCGCTCTCAACAGTCCAAGTTCATGCCCTCTCTGGGGGCCGCTTCACTCTTCCAGAAACTCAATTCGTGAGCCCGGCATCCAGCACAGCCCGCAAGACAGTCCCGTCGCTGTGCTTTCTCATTCAGCATGCTTCTCCCGCAACTGGTAAAACGACGCGCATCGTCTTTGACCTAGGCGTCCGTCGGGACACGAGCCGCTATTCAGAGCCCATACGCCGTCATATAGTCACCCGGCAGCCCTTGACAACGGATCCTGATGTTGTCAAGAGCCTCAAGCTGGGCGGGCTGACCCCAGACGATGTCGACTATGTTATATACTCTCACGTAACCACGCCCTTCATCCGCTTCCCTTGGCCTAATGTCTTTCTGACCGTGAGATCAGGTTCACTGGGATCATGTCGGCGAGCCGACCGACTTTCGTCGCAGCACCTTCGTCGTTGGGCATGGATCTCTTGACTTGCTACAGGGAAATACATCAAATCTACGAGGAGGTCATTCCTTCTTCGAACCAGACCTGCTTGATCCACATAGAACTATACAGCTTCCGGATCCAGAGGCATCCCCTACAGCTCGGGATGAAGCGCAGGTATCCGGTATCAATTTTGGCGGGCCGTGGCGACAGTTTGAGACCTTACCCTCAACCCTGGATATCTTTGGGGATGGAAGTCTTTACATCGTCGACGCCCCCGGCCACCTTCCCGGACACATCAACCTTCTTGCACGCACCCCCGAAAACGAGAGTGACACCAAATGGGTCTATCTTGCTGGCGATGCCTGCCACGATCGCCGCATCATGCGTCAAGAAAGAGAGGTCGGACAGTGGCAGGATGCTCAAGGCCAAACATGCTGTATCCATGCCGACCTCGAGAAAGCTAAGACTACCATGGAGAGGATTAGAGAGCTGGAAAGAAAAGGCGTTGAGACTATCTTTGCGCATGACGTGGAGTGGGAAGTTAGGAATAGGGATAGCCATCGTTTTTGGGGCAGTTGATCCACAAGCCGGGCTTTTGGGGGGGGTCTGGGAGAGACGTTTCCCCTGCAGGTCCAATTCAGAATACGAGAATTGTGTCTAATTCACCCGAGTCAACTACAACGTGACCCATGGAACGCCTCCATCTCTACCTGTGCTGGTCCTTTCCAACTCTTTTGGGATGCGGTGTGAGTATGTGGGGTACTTTGGAACCCCACGTTCTGTTAACACTGGGTGGAGTGGCCATGTCGGTTCCCATGGAGTTGCTTGGTAAGAGAATCACTCCCCATTCTACATCCAGTCGGTCACCTGTCTTGTCTCTAATCATAAGTATCGTCGTATCAATTAATGTAAGTGGTATAACTATTGGTCAAAGGGTTCTTCTCTCTCCGGCGCTGATCATCCATCATCCCCCCGCACAAGCCGGAACAGCACGCTTCCCGTTTCGTACTCTTGCACACTCAGACCTCACCAGCTATTCTAACATCGTGCCGAGGCTCTATAGCTCAAGCATCATGTCATCCAGTCAGCAGGAAACAAATTTGAAGGACAAGTTCATCTCCGAACTAGGACAAGATGCCTTTCATTCTGGTTGGAAATCGATCCTTGCGCTAGACCCACGCTTCTTCAGCGCAGGCTTGTCCTTGGCTCGTGTACCACGTCGGAAAACCAATCTATCGCCAAAGGAGCAGGCTTTTGTTGCTCTTGCTGTTGACAGTGCCGCGACGCATCTTTACACCCCAGGAATCCATACACATATCAAGACTGCGCTGAGAGAAGGTGCTAATGTGAACGAGGTGATGGAGGTTATTGAACTAACCAGCACTCTCGGCATTCATGCCTGCAATGTCGGGGTCCCAATACTGGTAGAGGTTCTGAAAGAAGAGGGAAAGTTCCTAGAAGAGGTCACGAGGCCTTACGACGCAAGACAACTGCAACTGAAGAGAGAGTTCACCGCTAAGAGAGGCTATTGGCATGAGACTTGGGAAGAACTCTTGAGGCTTGACCCCGAGTTCTTCGAGGCCTATTTGGAGTTTTCCGGGATACCATGGGCTAGTCTAGACAACGGAAGAGATGAAAGGAAGGGATACCTAACACCCAAGGTGAGTTCATCTTAATCGGTCTCTGAATAAGACTGTAAATGACGAGAAGACGTACCGAAACTAACTCAAGGGTAGATGAAAGAGCTCATCTATTGTGCTTTCGATGCGGCATCAACCCATCTCTACATCCCCGGGCTCAAGCTACACATGAGGAATGCCCTTGGGTATGGTGCTTCGCCGCAGGATATTCTACATGTCTTGGAAATTGCAAGCCAACTGAGTCTACAAACAGCTTATGTGGCAGGTCCCATTCTACAGGAGCTATCTGGAAAGGGTCATTATGAAGCGCAATAGATAGATGCCTATACATAGGTATGATGCATATATTTAACCTCGAGTTTGCTACATTAGAGATTCAGGAAATCCTTTAACAGAGAAGCCTAAGCACAAAGACTGGCAAAATTTCTCTCATCTTTGATGCAGTGGATGAAGGCAGTAACACTACTCAGCACACACATTTCTCTAAACTACCCTCTTTATGTTTCAATACGGAGGATGCGCCTTTACTCCGCCTTGTTACCAAGTTCTCTTGCCTTCTCACCCGTCTCACTCATCTCGTCGAGTACTCTCTCGGCAATCTTCATAGCTTCCACGCCAGCCGGGACACCACAGTAGGTAGTGCAGTGAAGGATAGCTTCACGAATCTCAAGCTCTGTCAGACCATTGTTCCTCGCTCCACGAACGTGGACAGCGAGCTCCGGCCCACGGTTAAGAGCCATCAGCATACCAATGTTCAGCAGACTCCGTTGCTTCTTTTCCAGACCGGGCCGTGTCCATGCGTACCCCCAGCACCACTCTGTAACGAGCTCTTGTCCGGGCTTGGAGAACTCGGTGGACCCGTTGGCGAGGGCGCGATCGACGTAGACGTCGCCGACCACGCTGCGGCGCATCTTCAGGCCCTGCTCAAACAGCTCCTTGTGGAGCGCGTCGAGCTTGCTGTCCTGACTCATGGTGGCGGATGATAGAATCGAGTCCAGTGTTGGTCTAAAAGCGGCTTCTTGTGTCGTTTAAACGAGGAGAGAGGAACGATATCTTGGGGGGTTGGTCAACACGGCGTGAACAGTTCAAGAAGAGAGAGGTCGGTTACCAGAACAGCCAGGGCAATAGGATGAGGATGTGGTTGCTTACTTTCAGTATCAATGGTGAAAGAAGGCCGCTGGACTTTGTGAAAAAGGTTGGTACTTGAAATAAGTCGGTCATCGGTTATCTACTGCCGAATGCGTGGGGCATCGTCGTGGGGGATCTTGCAGCACAGCGTAATGTGGAGAGACATTGGAGTTCCCCTTTAACCACCCCCAGTGTGTCCACCCCGCATTTGGCAGAGGCATGCGAGTTGCACTGTTAAAGGAGACCTCAAAGAGTCAGTTTTTGAAACGGTCGGCGTGCTGATATTCTGAACTGGTTAATCCAAACCAGCATCCCGAGTCTCATCTCACAACCAACCATGCCTGCCTACGTTGTGGTCTCGGCCTTGGACGCCGGCCACATTACACTTCCCGAGAGGCTGCTCGTGACCGATGCGGACCCCAACCTCAGAGTAACGGTGCCTTCGCTGTCGTTCCTCATACAGCATCAGCCCTCGTCCCTCATAACCGGCAAAGACCAAAAGACGACCCGCATTGTCTTTGACCTGGGTGTGAAACGTGATCTCAACGGCTATCGAGAGATGCAGCTGGCCCACGTGGCTCAGAGACAGCCCATCATAACGGACCCAGACTGCGCTGAGAGTCTACGCAAGGGCGACCCCCACAGTAGAGCTTTGGACGGGAACTCCGATCAGCAGCTTCTAGACCCAGGCAAAGATATTGACTTTGTCATTCTTAGCCACGTCCATTGGGACCATGTTGGGACGCCATCAGACTTCCAGAATGCTACCTTCATCGTTGGATCAGGCACCCTGGACCTTCTAAAGAACGGTGCAGGGCCTCTTTACCCAGCCGAACTGTTCAACCAAGATGAACTGCCACGACTACGAACAGTTGAACTCCCGCCAGTCGAGAGACACCACAGCAATGAGTACAACGACACCCCTTACACTCCAAAGCACACCGACATACCCGCCGAGAGTGTGGTAAATCTGCCCCAATCGGCCAGTCAATGGGCGTGGCAACCACACTCTGTCTTTCCAAACGCCCTGGACTTCTTCGGGGACGGGAGCCTGTTTGTCATTGACAGCCCTGGTCATCTTTACGGCCACGTGAATCTTCTTGCCCGCCTCTCAGAAGATAGATACCTCTATCTAGGTAGCGACTGCTGCCATGACCCCAGAATCCTCAGCGGGGAAAAGAATATCGCAATGTACGACGACGGCAAGGGAGGGGTGAGAAGTGTCCATGTACACACCGAGACCGCAAAAGTGACACTGGATAGCATCTCTGGCTTCTTGAGGGACATAAGTATCGAGGATGCCCAGATAGAAGTTGTTCTGGCGCATGATAAGGTGTGGAGGGAGAAGAACCGCCACAGGTTCTAGCCGGGGACAATCTAATTGAGGTGGCTAACACTACTCCTAGGTTAATATTTGGACTTGACTATTCCTTGCGGCATGAGCTTCCCATTGATGATGCACAGCCCCTAAACCAGTCTTTACTCCTTAAGGTGAACAAGCCAGAGCGATTGTGACGATGTAGTCAGATAACGGAGGTTACACTATGAATCTAGTTAACGATCTGAGTAGTGAATACATGATACGGCCAGTAAAATCCTACAGGCCGATCAGATCAACTCCAACCGCGGGGTGCAGCAACACCCCACATCCCTCGTCGGCGAGGTTGAGGCTATCACCGAGTGTGGGGTAATGGGTGCTGAGATGTTATAATTGCCGCTATTTTGTGTAAAGGAATTGTCTTGACAAGACTCTGTATCGTTCCATACTTCCATTCCCCAAGCTGGCCATTTAGACCTCATCTGGAGAGCAAGCCGCATTGCCAGTCACTACAGTACCCTTCATAGCCAAGAGCAACAAGATGGCTGCTTCATCATCAGACACGGTGGCTTTCATTGGTCAGAGACCCCCCTCCACACTGGGTGTGAGAAGTCAACTAACCTGGTTTCAGGCCTTGGGGTGATGGGCTACCCAATGGCACTGAACCTGCAGGCCGGTTTGGGCCAAGACAAAACCCTTCTCATTTGCGACACAAACTTGGAAGCGTTGGACAGATTCCAAGCGGAGGCAAGGGGCACGGCAACAGTCAAGATAGTTTCTAACGGCTTTGAAGCGGCCAAGGCGGCAGTGAGAAATATTCCACCCTCCCAAGTGGCCGGCCATCTTCTGACGACCTCAGAATACAGTTTTTACCATGCTGCCAGGGTCTGGTGCCGTTAAATCGGTGTATTTAGACCCTCAAACTGGCATCCTCGCAGGTGCTGTGGCAGCCGCTGAGGAGTCGGGAAGAACCCCAGAACGCAAGATTGTAGTCGAATGCGGAACAATCGAGACCGACTGTATCCATTCTGTCGCAGATTCATGCCGCGAAGTTTCCTCTTCCAAGCTCTCGGACACTCTTGTCTTCGTTGACGCGCCTGTCTCAGGCGGGCCCATGGGCGCCAATGCTGCCACTCTCACCTTCATGGTGGGTTGCCCACCATCCTTGTCACAAGAAGTATTCCCCATTGTCAAGTCGTATCTGGGGCACATGGGCAACCGAGAGGGCATATTTCTATGCGGAGACGTCGGTGCGGGCACAGCTTTCAAGATAATCAACAACTATCTAAGCGCCATCACGTCTCTAGCCGCATCTGAGGCACTCAACATTGGCGTGAAAGCCGGACTTGACCCTAAAACGCTCACCGATGTCATTAATGCAAGTGGCGGCCAGTGCTGGGTTACAAGCAAGAGCAACCCAGTCCCGGGGGTTCAGGCCAACGTTCCGAGCAGCCGGGGCTACGAGGGAGGATTTAGGATTGAGTTGTGCGCCAAGGTATTGGGCATGGGAACCAAGTTGGCCGAGAGTGTCGGGGCGAGGACTATCTTGGACAAGCCCACACAGCAAGCATTCAGCGAGGCAATGGGGGATGAAAGGTATTCTGGGAAAGATGCAAGGGTCGTTTACCAGTGGCTAAATAAGTCTACATAGATTGCATTGGCCATCATGGCTTTGATATGTTGATAACTGTATTTCTCAGGCTAAGTTGCCTCGACTGCCCCCTAGGTGTGCAATGCGGTTGATTTACTTATTAACTAAGGCCGAAAGCTCTGTAACATAGAGAGGGATTAGCTTGATCTATTAACTGACCTAGTAATCATACTGCCAGAAAGAAATTCCAAGGCTACCGGAGAGGTTACGCCCTTTTTCATGTATTCGTAGTGGTTCGTGTTTTAAAGGGATACAAACATAAATAAACACGCAAGGCAATGACACTAAAACGTCATCTACTATGAGAACAAGAGAAGTAGAGGTTGACAGTACGATAACCCGCTCCGGTTGAATGAAATGTCAAGTTTAGTCCAATGCGGTGTGGCTGATTTCCTCCTATACTAAGACTAAATTCTCGTCTAGGATACTCGATTCTTTTCTGCTAAAGCAAGAAAGCCTACTTGTAGTATTGGGTGAAATCATGCTGGATCGCCTTGACCGCCTGTATCATAGTGAGTCCTCAAGCTATTCTTGCCAAGTAAAAGAATGAAAATACTCACATTTTGGAGCTCTTGGGAGTATGCTGGATCAGTCTCTGCTTTCTTGAGCATCTGGAAGAAGTCATCCGTCTCGACGGCTCGCTCAGGATCCGTCTCGAACAACCTGCGCAAGTTGGAACTCGAAACTACATCAATGACATCCAGCCACTTTTGTCGCCTGATCTCGTCATATTTGTCCAGAATCGTGGCATCTGCCTTGTTCTCATACATGCCTCGGAGACAGTCATAGAGCCCGCCGACATCGACGATCCCTCCGGTAAGGCCCAGGCCACCGCTGTTGGAGTAGTGAGCATGAAGACTCTGACTATTTAGAAACAAGTGGCCTTACAAAGGGTTACAGAGATGCGCGGCGTCCCCTGCAAGCAGAAATCGTCCTTGACGCATAGACGTGGCCAAACGTTGATGGACCTTGTAAGGGCTGAAGTTAACGAGCTTATAGTCGGACGGACTTGGATGACCGGGCAGCATGTCTCTGAACTTGGTAGGCTGACGCTCCCGTAATTCCTCAAATGTGAGGCCGGGAAGCTCACCGTAACTCACTCGCCATAGCCCATCTTTTGTGATCTTGGCGGCCATGTAGTAATGCTCGGGGTGCACAATGAAATTTGAGTCATTCCATTTGAACTGGTCAAAGTCGTAGTACACCTGCGGAAATAGTCAGTGTCCCAGGGTATTAAAACACTCATGATTGAGAAGACGAACATTTGTTGCTACAATCTGTTCGTCCCAAGTCCTACCCGGGAACTCCGAGTCACCAAAGAGCGAACGGCGGATTTGACTATTTGCTCCATCGCAGCCAACGATATAGTCGGCGCTGAGCTTCTTCTCGCCATCAGGGGTTTCTGCGACTACCCAGGCCTTGTCCTCGTTCTGACCGATGCCAGTGACCTTGTAGTCAAACAGAATCTTGACATTCTCATGTTTCAAGAGATGCTTTCTGAGAATTTCACCTAGCTGGTCCAATGGCAGACAGACCATGCGGTCAGGGTCGTCAGACACGTTTCCGGCATCCAACGTCACTATGGGTGTGCCATCCAGCTTGCGCCAGGTGAGGCCTGCTGGCATGAATCCTCGCTCACGAAGGTCATCACCGACGCCGGCCCGGTTGAGCTCATGCATCGAAGCTGCAGGATAGTGCGTCGCTCGCGGGTTCTTATCCAGGTTGCTCTTCATATCAAGAAGGGTAACAGGGATTGAACTCTGCGCGAGCATCAGAGCTAGAAGAAGCCCAGATGGCCCTGCACCGACAATTATATCCTCCCATTAAGATCAGCTTGGGATTCGATACTTGGATATCGGTTCTAAAGTCTGCCTTACATCGTTAAAGCCGGGAGTGGGAGATGACATGGTGTGCTTAGGTATAGTGAAGAAGCTGAAGACTTTGCTGATTATGGATCCTGACTATGTGCAAATCCAACCGCCCCGGGCTCCAGGCCGAGTTATCTACCCGTTAATCTCTCCATACGCTCAGAGTTATCATGCGTCTAATTCTAGGAGCATTTACTGACAAGCGCTCGTTTGGGGACCCGTTTCCCCACATGTACACCTACGAAAAAAGAACTCCCCACATTGGATAGGCTTGACGTGGAGTAAGCATCTAAACAGACAAAGCCAAACAGAGTGGGGTTATTTGCCCAAAGTTGAACATGGGGGACCAGTGAATGAATTGACGGAGGGCTGGAGGAGGAGCCATACAGTTCTCTTGTAGTATCCAATCCTCTCAAGGATAGATGGCCAGTGCGATTATAATTGCCTGGGAGATTAACATGGAGTCTGCGCGAGATATAATCCAAGAAGCAAGGGGTAAAGCCCCTGCCTCGCTGGTGAAATTGATTGCGATTGTCGTTGCTAGTATCAGTCGACAGAAAAGGTCAGTGTAGTAGCAACGTGAATATGCAGGGAAATTGAATGAAAGAGGGTTTATAATCAAACGGATATGCTCGGAAGAAGTAGATGGAGTTGCGCGATGTCAGCTTGCTTGACTCAGCGCGATACCCGGATCCTGATGTCATGGAAGAGGTTATGGGGGCGGAGAATATTGACATAAATATTAGCGTTGACATGACCGAGATGGAGTAATCCTTGCACCTGCTAAGCTGGCAATATTTTACTGCCTGAGCTTGCAGGATAATCTAAGGTGGTACCACAGAACAGAACACCAGGGAAGTTGAGCATGTCTTCTTAAATATGACACAAATCTAGATACAATTTAACAAAAAACCTTGACTTATTTTTTAATTTAATGCAAGACTTTAAAGCTTTTCAATAGACTTTTACCATACTTTATTAATCACCTCTAGGGAGGCATGTCATGATCCCGGGTAGGCAACTGCTGCCTTTTAAGCTTTACGGCAAGAAGCCATGCAGATGAAGCTAAATTGACAAACCCAATCTTCCCTCATCATAGCTTCTTGCGTCTTCTTCTGACTTCTTCTTCTTGTTCCTCTTTCTATCGATGCCCCAGACCGAGACACGCACACACACACACACATCCAAAGCGTTGCAGGAAGCGCGTTACGCTGTTTAACGAGAAAACCTGAGAAACAATCAAATTTTTTACAATCTACAGCGAAGGTTGTGAAACTGCCTCATATCGTCGAGAGCATGGACTCTTTTCATTTACCTGATCCTGAAGCGCCGCCTCAGTACGAGACGTTGAAGACCCCAGCGGTGAAGATGCCAGCTACGTCCGCGGATAACCATTCACACTGCGTGAAGCCATCAAACGAATCATGCTTAGATCTCGACCAACGCTCTCAAAACATGACCATGAGGGATTGGATACGGAGGAGAAAGGGTTTCATCGCTGCAGCATGTTTGCGGAGCTGTTGCGAACTGTCTAGGGCTTCTCTGCTCAGCAGAACTTCGAGGTCAACGATGAGGGCTTATTGCAACGCGTGGCTAGATCGACTAGGCCCAGGACGTCTTCATAGAGGGTTCTCTGATGCATTCGCTGTTTCTCTGGGTCCCCGACTCCCGATAGCCGGCAGGCCACTGGAGATTGGGGAGCGTGCGATCTCTGTCGGCCCTGAACACGACTGGACAATTGAGTGGGGATGGGTCCTTAGACTACGAGCGTATACTCACCCTGAGAACCCTAGTTGTTCTCACTGGTCCGTCGATATTGGCATTTTCTTCCGGGACTTGCCACGCCTGCTGAGCACTGGTGGCATCTCATGGGATAGAGCACATGTTGATCAGAGTGACTTTCGCCACTGCATCAACACAGGCCCGGATGGGGCACGCCCATGGGCGCAGTCTTCGACCTATACACCCAAGGTCCCAAGCCTCAGTTGGCGAGCTGAAGCTGTCCACAGATCGCGCCATCTGCCTCAAGGCCGGAACAGTCTCGTCAGTCTTCTTTCTTCAGAAACAGTCTACCAGTGAGCAACGATGCCCCTATATTTTCAACCATTTAAAACTAACTCTAGATCTAGGGCCGAGATCTATCAGCGAACGGCGGCAGGGAGAGCTACGCGTGTTATGGCTTATAACCGGGGAGTGGGTTACGGGAATGATATCGCGGGCCAGCCTCTAGATGTGTGGCATGATGGCCTCCCTGAAAGATTTGGCCAGTTTATCCGGCCTTTGATGCCTTTTGATCCGTATGGTGCAGAATAAAGTAGAAGGATAGGGAGGATAATACTCGGCTGAGATCAGTGCCTGGTGATTGATAGGTGGTTTGCACGTCGAGTTGGGTTGGAAATGTAAAGAAAAGAGGCGGTTCTGTATGCGTCTGTTTCTGATTAAGATGTAAATTCGGAAATGCTCTAACGGCCCAAGGAAATCTGTTTATGAATGCGAACCCGTCATGGTGGCCCTCATGTGCGGCTGTGAAGGCAATCAGCTTGCCTCGTAAGGCTCCCACAAAGCTTTCTATCGTGACACGAGCTCCTGCATACGGCAATGTAGGAACCAAACAACCTAGCACACATCATTGCACACCTTCAGTGCTCTGCAACGCCATTCTCTTGCCTATAGTTGCTGCAAGAATGCCTTAAAAGGCATATGAAGCGGCTGAAAGAGGCGGGGTAGTTCAGCGTGCAGGACTACTTGCTACCTATAGCCAACGAGGGCATATAGTATGAGGCTTGGCATGACTTATAAGAACTGCTTGATTCGCTATCTCGAGTGGCATGAGCTCGGGTCTGAGAATACCTACCGGTGGCGGAGAAAAAAGAATATTACTCGTCTGCCAAAGTGTAATGGATTTCAGCTGGAAGAAGCCACAATAGGATATACGTATCATGTAGGCACTGGGGGTGGTATTTAGTCAAGTCTCCCCCACTGGAGAAGATGCGAAACTCTCCTTGTGATCCAGCCCTGTTACCAGTCTTTCCGCAAACCTCACAATGAATCTTATTGCTGCCTTGACGAGAGCCGTGTTTGTAATCCTAGTTGGAAACACGGCCGCCCTAGCACCACCCGCAGTTACATCAACCAGTGACCTACGGGATACCAGCCCGTCCCTGCAGAGACTCGAGGTTCGACAGGCCGCGTCTGACTTTGCCGAGGTGCTTTCGGGCACTCTCGCCATCACGGTTGCGCCCGATGCCACTTGCGGATTTGATTACCTAGGCGAACCGGCCTTGATATGTGAACCAGATCGATCCTGCACATGGGAAAGGGAGCGGCATGCGCGCGTGTTCTGTGGTTGGGCTACCTTTTGCTCCACCTGTCTCGATAGTTTAACATACTTCAATATGATCTTCAAACTTAGTTAACGTACTTGATAAGCAAGTGAGCCAGTCAAGCAAGTGTGCCAAAAATCCCTCAACCTACATCCTCTCCATTTGATCAATTAATTCTCAACCACCCAGCATGTCACAGTCTAATTGTGAGGCTAGAATGCTTCTTGCCCTTCGGGCCCTTCAAAATAACCCAAAACTAAGCCTCCGACGCGCCGCAGATACATATGAGGTTAATCGAATGACATTACGTCGCCGACAGCACGGCATTCAATCTCGACGCGATACTATCCAGAAATCACGTCGGCTATCTAATCTAGAGGAAGAGATCATTATTCACTTTATTCTCGACCTAGATTCGCGAGGATTTCCTCCCCGGCTACGTGCTGTTAAAGATATGGCTGATCAACTGCTTGCCGACCGCGACGCGTCACCGGTTGGCACGCGTTGGGCTCATAACTTCGTCAAGCGACACCCAGACCTTAAGACGCGTTTCTTTCGTAAATACGACTATCAGAGAGCCAAATGCGAAGATCCAACCATTATCCGCGATTGGTTTCGGCTTGTGGCGAATACAATCGCGAAGTACGGCATCCGATCAGATGATCTCTATAACTTTGATGAGACTGGCTTTCTTATGGGCATGATTGCAAGCGGAATGGTTGTCACAGGTGCAGAAAGGCGTTCAAAGCCGAAATCAGTGCAGCCTGGAAACCGGGAATGGATTACAGTCATTCAAGCGATTAATGCGGAAGGCCAGGCGATCCAGCCGTTCATCATCGGTGCGGGCCAATATCACCTCGCCAACTGGTACCGAGAAAGCAACCTCCCGGGCGATTGGGCCATTGCGACGACCCAAAATGGCTGGACCGATAATGAGACTGGTCTAGAGTGGCTAAAGCACTTTGACCGGTGTACAGCTAAGCGATCAAATAGTCGCTATCGTCTCTTAATCCTTGATGGCCACGAAAGTCACCACTCCATCGAATTCGAGAGATATTGTGAGGAAAAGAAGATCATCCGGCTTTGTATGCCACCTCATTCCTCTCATCTGCTCCAGCCCCTTGACGTCGGGTGCTTTAGCGTGCTGAAGAAGGCTTATGGTCGAGAAATAGAGCATCTGATCAGATGTTCTATAACCCACGTTTCAAAGACGGAGTTCTTTCCGGCCTTCCACGCCGCACACAAGGCCACTATGACGGAAAGAAATATCAGGGGGGCTTTCAAAGGAGCTGGGCTTGTTCCTCTTGACCCAGAAACTGTGATCTCAAAGCTTGATGTTCAGCTACGGACGCCAACGCCGGTTGAGGAGGCAGCTGAGCCGTCGACCCCTTGGGCTTCAAGGACCCCAAAGACCGTGATTGAGGCCGGATCTCAGTCTGAATACCTCGAAAGGCGGATCAGAAGGCATCAAAGTAGCTCCCCAGAGTCAATTTTAGAGGCTCTACAGTCTCTTGCGAAGGGAACAAAGGCTGTTATGCATCGGGTTGCCTTATTGACCGCTGAGAACAAAGACCTTCGAGAGGCAAATAAGATACTAAGCCGGCGGCGGAGGGCAAAAAGGACTAGACTGCAGAAAAGAGGGGTAATGACGGTAGAAGAAGGAAGGCAAGTAATTGATCAAATGGATGTGGATGCGCAGGTAGTGGCCGAATCGTCGAGGAGTGGTGGTCGAGGAAGGTCGGTCGGACCGGGTGTTCGGCGCTGTGGTGTATGCGGCAAGCCCGGCCATAATGCAAGGACCTGTCAGGTAGTGATTGAGACATCTGGGGAAGGGTATAGTGAGTAGTTTTAATTGATTAAATGGTTTATGGTGTTTTTATTGCGATTTCTATCTAGAGGGGGAGGGGAAAGTGGCACACTTGCTTGACTGGCTCACTTGCTTATCAAGTACGTTATAAGAAATAAGAAAATTATTTATTTTTTTATCTTTTTAAGCTCTAATCTCTTAATACTATATCTTTAAATACGATGCCTATAAGAACTATAATCGATCGGCGGCATAACCCTAATAACACTGCCGCTGCTGCTATTGCCGCTATTGCTGCCGCCTATAGATGGGTTGTGGAGGACACGTTGCCGGGGCTTCTTTGGGGAGGGGATCAAGGGTTTCAAGTCGTTGAGTCTTAGGAGTGACTCAAGCTGCCGAGAAGGAAGGTTTCGGTCGTGAAGATACAAAGGTTTAGGTGGTGGCTACTGGGGTGAGTTAATAGGAGCACGGGGAGAGATATCTTAGTTAGAGCTTGAATGCAATATCTCGGCGAATTGCCAAATCGTTGGCGCACATATCATCTTTGAACACAATGATACTTCGATACAAAGGTATGCGGCACTGAGTGCCGTACGAACAAGCTCACTCATTCCTGGTGAGTTAAGAAGCTTAAGATATTGTTTTTGTTACTTTGGCTAACGTCTCTACTCGCAGCACTTCATCTGAGGCTCCATATTGTCTTTGGGTTCGTTTCGGCAGCGGCATCATCCATTACACATGCGACTCGATAGCACCAGCTCGTTCCACAATCACTAGTACACGAAGCCTAGAGAAGCGGGAGTTTTCCACTGTAGTTCTAGTCGACAGAACACCGGCCGAGACTCCTGGGCCAGGTCCGGGCCCTCCCATCGGTGCGATAGTGGGAGGTGTAGTCGGCGGCGTGGCTCTCATCGGCCTGATTGTTCTGGGAGTTTTTGGATTGCGCATACTCAGTCGTCGTCGAAGCGGCAACCAGGCCACTCCAAGCCCTGCACCGAGGTTCCCAGTGCAGGAACAGATACAAATGCCAAATGCAAAGGCGGTCTCGGCATCATCGAACCCACCTCAGCTGGATGGATAGAATCAAACCTCTCAGGCGCTGTCTCAAAGCAATGCTTTATCATCTCACAGAGCATCTCAATTGGTTTACGCACTGCCTGTTACTAGTAACACGCCAAGTCTTGGTTCTTCTGTCAGGACCCCTAGATCGAGGACTTATTATGTCAAGATTCCACGTAGGAGATCTAGTGGATTATTATCTCAGTTAGCGTTGTAAGTCTTGTTGAAGTTCTTAAGATTCTAGCATTATATAGCAGATATGGCAATTTGGTTTAGCCTAGGTTCGTGTTCTATTTCATCACATGGTCAACCAACGAGCTGATGGTGCCAAGTATGTCCTAGTTAAAGAGTACAACCATTTGTGTGGAACAACCACAGATATTCAAGTACTCCTTAGCGATGGCTTGCTTGCTTGCTTTTGATACAGCTGCATAAGCTCGGCTGCCCAGCCGATGTGATGGATGCCTAAAGAATGCCCTGTCTTCTCCACCATTGAGAGCCTTTTCCCTCCCAATATCACGTAACCATAGACATCCTAGTTTGCTTCTTCCCTGGCATCAAAACCACCATGGCTTCTTTCAGCCCCCAGCCATCTTTCCATCTATGCCCTGACTTCAATATCTCCCCACCACCCGATGGCCACCTTGAGCTGGGCTCCGTACTACGAGGCATCGACCTGAACAGTGTCCTTTCCCCGCTCGATTGCGGCGATACTGTTGAAATCCCCGCTTCCCAGAAAATCTTCCGTTCCGAGAAGACGGGTTTCAGCCGCTCGCTGAAGGAGCTGAGAGGCATCGAGGGCAGCATCTGGGCCAAGATTTTCGGCAGCGATGGACTAGGCGCAATGTTCTCATTCTTGCGTAAGCGCGAGAATGACGAAATCCTCACAGTCCAGAAGCTTCTCGTCGAGTACTTTATCCCTACACCCGAGTACACGAAGGACGCCCTGGAAATCGACAGTGTTGCTTTTCACATTAATAACACAATGAGAAAGAAGCCGATTTACCTCATCACTGGGCTCATGTGGACTGAGGGCGCCAAGTTATCCAAGGTCTCATCCAAGAAGATCCAGGTCAGCAGCCAGGCTGCTGCCACTGACCCAAATTCGGGCATTACAGCCGGCGGGACCGCCTCGTACGACAACGAGGAGAGCCTTGCCTCTAGCTTTGACGGATCTACTCCGTTCATCCTCGGTATTCGGGTCCGTAAGATCTGGTGGGACAAGGCCGGAGTGAGACAGGAGGAGGAAGACGTTGTGGGAGCAACACTCAGTGATTCCAAGGCGATGGATGAGGGAGGGCCGCGGTATATCGATGATGAAGCTGCTAAAATTCCTGGACAAAATATCGTGGACGAGAGTCAGCAGGGAGTGGTAAACCCCGTCACTTGGATCCTGCCCTGAAGTAGCAACAATTTCACGTCGACCCAGCAGAAGTATCTTGAAATACACTGCCAGAAAACGGATCGGGCACATTAAATCTATAAAATTGAGCCTCAGGCCTTGAGATGATACACTCATCCCCATTATTCGCTCTCCTATCTCCATATCCACAGCACTCCTCATACCATCTGGTACCCCTCACCCAGTTATACCCCTCACTCGGTCAGCAAAAAAAATATTCCCCCATACAAAATACGATTTTTCATTTAAATAGTTCTTAAACAAAAGCGAAGCTATTAGTATGGAAAAATATCTATTTTATTGAAAATTGCATGGAATTTAACATTTTAACGTTACTTCCCTAGTGACGTATGCGGTATAGCCATATAGCACTAATATAAACTATCTTAAAACGCCTCCCTTATCACCCTCCCTCCGCCAAGTCTCATCGGATTTTTCTCTACACTAGCCTCCTAAAACGATGCTTAAAATGCCCTAGACGCCTTATATAGAGGATGATGTTATTGAAGCTATGCTAGATGTCACAGATAATAGACTCTCGCAGTATAAGGCCGCCCAGAAGTATGGTATGCCCCAGACCACCCTCTCTAACCGACTAAGAGGCATACCGCCTAAACCTAAAGTCACCCATCTTGCCTAGCTATTATCCAAGTCCTAAGAGACCAGGTTAGTAACCTAGATACTCCGGCAAGAGGCCCTAGGCTATGCTCTATCCCACAGTCAAGTCCGTGCTACCGTCGCTGCCCTCCTACGACAATAAGGCAGGGAACGGCCTATCGGTATATATTGGCTAGCCAGGTTTATAAAACGGCATCCGTCTATAAAGACAAAGATCGGAAAACGCTAGGAGGCGTCGAGATTTAATTATTTTACCCCGACTGCCGTTAATTAATACTTTAATATCCGGGAGAAGGAATATAGCTAGATCAAACCCGAGAATACTATTAATATTAACGAGGGCGGTATTATAGCCGGATTTAGTAAGTATTAGTCGTTCTGGCCATTGAATGAGCTAATCTATTAGAATATAGGCTTAGATTCCTTGGTTATTGGCAATAGCGACCCTAGGAGGAAGACCTTCCTTAAGGGCTCTTAGTCCTATACTTAGACTAGCTTTATTAAAGCCGCGATTATAACTAGCCGTCTTCTAAAACCGGGGATTATCTTTAAAGGCAAAGAGCTTTAGTAATAGTAGTTTATCGATGAGCTTAGGGAGGTGGCCGATTGGTATTATATCACGTCCGATAACGGCTAGATAGATAACTATATCGCAGTCGAGTAGCTCAGAGAGGTCTATCTTCCCTAAACGCAACCGGAAGATAAGTCTAATGCGAGGCTTATTATACTAGATAGCTATCGAAGCCACGTATCTATGCGTATCTGCCTGTTCTGAACTTTCTGAACTAAAAATGTCGCTGACTCTTAATCTAGGATAAGTAGATAGCTACGTGCTTTTTAAATAATATATATTGCTATTACCTACCAGCTCACTACTCCCACGGCCTATAGCCACTCGATAATAGCCCATTTAATACATCTAAGGCTACCTATTATAAAGAACTCCAAAAGCTAATAAGCCTAACCGACTCTGCGCCGGTAGATAAAGTCAACTTCATTAGGGCCTATGCTAAAGCCAGGGAGGTAAGTATAATAAAGAAGAATATCCTCTCGGGCTAGCGAGTAACTAGAAATTAGCCGGTTTCACGACGGAAAGCACTTATATATCCAGAGATTCAGCTAGATAAGAAGGAAACTATACCTATATTAGATAGCCTAAGCGATGGGCAACGCGACTCTAATAATACGCTAAAGACTAGCTATCATATCAGGGATCTAGGGAAGAATAAGAGCCCCTCAACGAGAAGGCGCTATTCTATAATATCAAAGGGTTTCAAAGCACAAGAGTCAAAGATCGCCTCGCTAAGCGCAAGAGTAGCCAGTTTAGAGGAGGAAGTCAGGTAATTAAGCAGAGGCAAGAAGAGAAAAGCGATACCGAATCCCAACAGGAAGTTCATAACACTAGCCGAGGCTCTAGTGGCTAGTAAGACTATTTCCAAGTCAAACGAAGCAATTAAAGAGGCAGAATCTATTGAGGAGGTGATCGAGGTAGGAGGGGTAGAAGAGGATAAGGGCTCAGATTCGGAGGCGGAAGAATTACTAGTTATATGGACCCGCGTAGGCCGCGCAATTAAAAGACCAAGAGGATATTAAAATACATTTAATTCTAATCTTAATCCTAAACATGAATTTATTTTTGCTATTTTTATTAGGTTCTTGCCAGCATAATAAAAAATCGCATTTTATATAGAAGAATATTTTTTTGGCTGACCGGGTGAGGGGTATGACCGGGTGAGGGGTACTAGATAGTAATTACTTAAAAAGTAACATAACCTCATAGCATACCCAGAGGGTAGATCAAGGCAACCCAGTCAAATAGATACAGTTTTACACTACTCCTCATAATTACGCAAACTGAAATCTCAAGACCCCTCCTGCCTGACAACCGATCACAACCACGTTTCCAGATACCGTAGAAGATGATACTCGATACAGTGGAGGAAGCCACAGCACTGGATATCCGTCCTTTGTGATCCAATCATCACCATCGCTGACCTCAAAACCAACGTGATAGTCCGTCTCTAACTCTGCCTCTGTCGCCTGGGCCAGTCCCCGTGAGTCGATTGACAGAGGCCCGCGGTCCGTCATGAAAAGTGTGGCACCTCGATGCCTTAACGAACGGCTAGTGAGCTGCCTGGTAGATGGAAAGCGTCGCACAAGAGTGCGCGATAGCACGTCCCAGACCTCAATGGTGTCGATGAGAGTTGCCAGGACAAGCTGACAGCCATCCGAGGAGAATGCGAGTGCTGCAACCCCAGGCTCATCGATTCTGGGTAATCGGCGATATGCCTTTTTCTTATCAACATCCCAGATTCGCACTGAACCTTGATATGTGCCACATGCCAGCCATGGATGGTAAGAGAAGCTCATGCACGATACTCCCTCTGCCCTAAACATCCAGGTGGTTTCGAGCGTGCTCATATTCCGGATCATGATATAATCTCCAGAAACCATGGCGAGCAGCGAGCCATTAGGTGTGAGCTCAAGCACTTGGATCCGGCTCAGGTCTATCTCAGAGGACGAATTGCTGATCGCCTGCCCTGTAACCCAGAGAGGTGCTTGTTCCTTGAAATGCTGCCTGACTGGTGTTTCGTTCTCACTAAACACCAGAGCTGACGCGTATAACTGCATGGGCGAGGCCTGCAAAGCAGGCTTGAAGTCAGTGGCCAGGCGAATCAGGTCCTGGGTTAGGTCCCTCAGGTTCTTCAAGGGAGTCCATTCTTCGGCATCCTAAGAATACAGTTAGCGATCGTCTTAGTCTTGACTCACTGGGTCGCCAAACTTACAAACAAACCGATAAAGGTCTCCATCCCTGATATGTCTATGTCTCCTTGAATCAACATCTGAGACTCCAGCCAAAATAGGCCAAATGTTCTTAGAAACGTTAACACGCTGATGAGGTCCGCAAGCGCACTCGTCCCTCCACCTTCCACGAGGCGGCGATGTGCGGCAAAATGATGGATCCAGTACATGGTGGCATATCGCACGGGGGCTAATGGGTCGGGGGTTGGTCGATGGATGCAAGAATAGGGTTGTCCTGTCGCTCCGAGGGCATACATATCGCGATGAAGGATTCCAGAGAGTGAGGCGAGGGACCTAATGAAGATATGCTTGTGCTGGAGCGCGGCGTCAGCAGGGGGAATCTTGGTGCGAATGTAGTCCCTCGCTGATCTGTCAATGAAATCGACGGTGTCTCCGCGAATTGTTAAGAAAGAGCCACAGTTGGATGTGATAAAGTATCTGAGCGCTTCATCTTTGTGGAAGAACTCGAACGGCTTGACAAGGATCTTTAGCTCTGCTACCGTCTGAGGACGATACACGGTGGCGACGATAGCCAAGACCTCCTGGCAGAGTTCTCCATCCCGCGAGCGGCGAGTGGTGAGATGAAGCTTGTCATAGAGCGACAGAACGCCAGCCGGCAGCGAACTTAGGAATTTCAGTATGTCCCAAGGTGGATGGTTTTCCAGCTCGCGACACACCGTGGATACCCAGAGGAAGTCGCCTCCGGCGTTGAAAACCAGGTAGGCATAGATATCACTTCTCACCGAGTCCTCGTAGTTCTTGAGCACTGCCAAACATTCCGCTCTGTACCTGGCGTAGGCGCCGACGGCCTGGGAGATTTGATCCTTGGCCAAGTCCAGATCGATCACTGCAAAACTGCCCTGTGTCCGGGTATCCAGCCGTGGACGAAGACTCATGCCGCCACGGCTCGACAAGATCCATTTCGAAGGAAAGTCCGAAGATGATCGGGTGATGAACTGGAACAGTTCCCCCACCTCTGCGGTGCGTTCGTCTACATTATCAATGATCAAGACTGCATCATTCATCGACGGGTGGCCCAGTATGGCTTGGAGTACCTCGCCTAACCCTTGCCAGGAAGCCAAGTCATCAGATAGGGCTTTCCCGGAGAGGTCGTACTTCTCTCGGACATATCCAAGGAGGTTTGGCCGTTGCTCAACAAGGTGGCGAATCAACTCGCCCACCACAGCTGCGGCAGTGTCGAGATAGCTGCTAGTTCCCTGATAGAGGGAATAGGAGACGACCGTGTCAGAGATCCCACATAGCTCATCGATGATCCCGCAGAGCAGCACAGTTTGGCAATGCCCGGTATCACCATTGATCCAGAGCAGTTGAGGCTGTGAGCTATGCAAGAACCTTTGAAAGTTTGCATCTTCAATGATCCAAGCGTACACCTCCCTTGGAAGACTACCTGCTGCACCTTCAATGCATTCCTTGACAGCGCTCAGGTCTGTGCCATATAGATGCTGTAGAAGTTGTATGTCCATGTCATCCTGACTTGCCTGGATTCCCTGATCCGACGATTCGGCGTCTTCGACCAGTGAAACAAGGCTTGTGCTGTCAGAAATACTGTGGGATAGAGACAATGGATGAGGAGCCGGAGAACCAATGGCGCCCCACGGGCTGTAAAGGGTTTGCGCCTGGATGGTAGGAGTGCTTCCAGATAGAGGCTCTGACCAAGGAACTGGAGGACCACTGCCGTATATGCTAACCCATGGGTTGTAGCTGCCTGGCAATTGGAAGTTGGGAGGAAGGGGAGTACCTAAAACCTGGGACAATGGCCGAGGAGCCGGAGTGCCCCTGTTTGAGTTGCCCCATGGGTCATAGGTGCTTTGTGACTGGAGAAAGGCTTCGAGAACCTGAGCATCCCAGGCTGGAAACACACTCTTCAAGGTCTCGATAGGCAGGGGAATGTCAAAGTCCGAGAGGCCTTCCACGATGCATTTCAGAATATCCAGTGATCGCTTGCAGTTGAGCAGCAAACCAAACAGTGCACGTCGAGAATACAAAACTTGTTCTGTGGGTGCGTAAGGATCCGGGTAAGAGCGCACCTCCCAGACCTCGTCGGTACAGTAGTTAGCCAGGGTAGCATAGATCCCTTGGTCGGCCGAGGATAGTGAAGCGTTGAAGAACTCATACAGAGACTCTCTGGTGAGGCTCTCTTCAAATCGCATGCCGCTGCTGAAATCGACGTATGGATCTCTTTGTGGTAGTAACCTCGTCATGGTCTGGACAGCCTCGTCTGCCTCCATGGGAAAGCCGGCCTCTGCGAAATGGTTTGCGGCCTTTTTCAGGAGATTACCGGCCTCTCTCATGTGTTTGATGATCTTGTCCTCCTTCCCGTGAAATGGGTCTGGAGGCGCAAATAGCGCCCAATCCATCGGTTCTGTTTGAGGGATATCTTCGTCTTGTGGCGCTTCCTCGTCTTCATGGGCTCGCACTGGACTCATGTCGCCGAGTGATGCCAGAAGATCAGTACTTTGAGTCTCTAGTCCCTCGGTCTCAAACTCATCACCCAGTGTACTCCTTTCGCCAGGGTTAGAGTCACCACTAGGAGCCTGAGAGCTGGCAAAGTCGGTGTCTTCTCCATCCGCAAGGTTCTTGGTTGATAACCTCGGAGTAAGTAATGCTAGGAACTGCAAGTGTCCAGCAATGTGATCCATCATCTTTTTGTGCTTTGTTGGCTTCATCTCCGACCTCGGGGCGGTGGGCGTCTCCGGGTCTGCTCGACTCTCTTCCTCCTCGGGGACATCAAATCGGACACTCTTTCCGCCGGGGAGATCACCTGCAGCATCTTTCGACTCCGGCTTTGGGGCCTCTGATGGTTCATCCGAGGTCTGCAGGTCCCTGGCCCGGTGTTTTCCAGATTCCTCAACCGGTGCATAACAGCACAGCGGACAGATATCTCCAGTAGGAACGTTGTCAGATTGCTTGTTCTCGGTGTTGTGTAAAATTATTGGGCCCTGTTGCCACACGAATTCATGATCCTGCTCGATGTGGGCACTCCAATCAGTTCGGCGTGCAAAGTTTGGAGACTCCAAGCACGTAGTTTCAACGCACGCAAAGGGAACCAGGTCTTCATTCACATGGGTCCTGTGAGGTTACGATAAGCACGTGTATCTGTGAGTGATGGGATGAACCTACTTCCACCAAACATCGTTCGCAAATTGATGTCCCGAGAAGAGCTTTCGACATAGAGGACAAGGCCCAGTCTCGTCTTCATCCTCAAATCGGGGTGGTTCCGGGAACTGTGCTCTGGTCTCCAGAACCGTCGTTGCACCAGTCCGCCGCCGAATTGGCTCGATTGTCTTGGATGGCATCGAGGGATGTGAGGCTGGATCTGATGCAAAAGTCTCAGACAGGAACGAGAAACCGATAGAGCCTCTCCGAGCTACAGGCCTTGGCCGGGCTGTTTCGCTGCCATCCTTCACAGCTTGTTGTGGCGGGACTGCTTTGGGAGGCAAAGGCGTTGTCGGTGTTCGTTCTATTTGCACTTCTCGTGACGGTCTGAAACGCCGATGATCTGTACGTAGTTTCCTATCGTGAGACTGCCAGTAAAGCAGCTTTGTATATCTATGCGCCATGGACTTGCTCAAGTGCTGACGTAGACTCTCACGTGCTTTAGGATAGAGAGCTTTGACGGCCAACTCCGCCTTGGCCTCAAAGGAAGAGATCTCTACAGATCTTTTCGATGAGAATGCTTTGACACGAGTGTCTAGAGAAGACCTCGAGGACTGTCTGATGTGGATAGCGAGCCGGTCAAGCTCATTTATCGACATGCGTACACCCTCGATTTCGGTTTCACGCCTGTCGTCGTCCTCATCTGAAGAATCGTCCGAGTCTTGGTCGCCAGGCTCGGCTATGACTATAACTTGGTCAGCTTGCGCCCTCTGTAGCATATGCTCATATGTTTACTCTGCAAAAGATTGCCTTTGAGCATGTTCAAGGTATGTACGACAAGATCGCGATGCTGTGGGTGACGCTTCAACCGCTGATCAAGGCTTCCGTTTCCACTGGCAAAGACGCCGAGATAACCTGTCCAGTCCTTGAATCGCTGTTGAAGTCTGCTCAGGCCGGTTGCGTATATCTGTTCCGCTTGGTTGGAACTCAGTTGGCGCAGGCCTTTGTCAAAGTGCGACTCGCAGATGCTGACCCTGGTTGAGATAGACTCCGTGGCAGGGTCAAAGCCAGCAGGCCCTGAGGTCCCTTGGTATCCAAAAGCTGCCATGTTCGAGCGCGAGGGGATGAGACAGGACTCCCTCTGGTTGTGGCCCCCGGCTGGCGCTTGTAGTCCTCTTGTTTGTTTGTCGTTGTCGCCGGTCGGGCTGAGGGGACAAGACATTGGATGCGATGTTTTCAGCTCCCGTCAGCCTCACGGGGGCGCATCCCAAGGCCCCTGGACCAATAAACGGCGCGTAGAGCTGATTGAGGACAGGTAGATCAGAAGGTTTGAGCCATCGTGTTACCATCGATAGGTGTTGAACTGGTGCGCCAAAATCGAGAAACCGAGACTTTATTATGGTCTCTCTCAATCGACTTCCCGCGCTCCGACAAGATATCGCCATAGATGTTTAAATATACGAAGAACTTTGGCAGGTACCTCTCTACTAGTATCTGCGATTCAGCCCCTCAGCTGGCCGCAATTGTGGCCCACGGCGGCTGCACGCCTTGGCTCGTCACAATCTCGAGCACACGAACAGATTCTTCCTCCTTAACCTACAAACACCGCACGAAGCAGTGCCTCCTCTCTCCGACTGAAGCTAGGTTTCGTTCTTTTACCATTTCCCTCGAGATCGTGACGCTTTACAGCCCTGTTCCGCCTGCGTCAGGCCTTCTGAAGCTTGACCCATTTCCACAGCCTGATCTCAGCCGCACGTCGGAAAACGAGTCGTTAGCGATATCCCGGTACCGGCTCTGGGCAGATGCCGCTTCATGCCCAGCAACTCCTATGAATCGAGAGAACGGCTAGTATCCTCTTGTCCGTTGAGTCATTGGATACTTCAACAATTCGAATAGCTATACTCTTGGACTGGGCGGGTTGTAGGTGAGGGTCCTCACCTTGGAGCTTCGGCCAGCACCATGCCGTTCAACACTCAACCTTTTGCTCGAGGTATTGAACATACTGTCGAGTGGAGTCTGATCAGCGACCTGCGTCAGATGAGTGACCGCTTCGGCCCGCCTGGAGCTGTTGGAAACACTCGTAGCAGCACACTAACACTCAAACTCCGCAACGCCATCAACGACCTCGAGTTGCAGATCCGCAGGACATTTACGATCCTACAGTTTGATCTGCTCCTTCAACTGCAAAAAGAAACTCAAAACTATGCACCCAAGCCACGGATGCACAAGGATTCTCGCCAGAACAGTTGGGGCGATGATAGCGACGACGTATCTTCAGAGTCAAGCACCGAGGGACATCTCGAAGATTGGTCCAGTGATGGCTCGCAGCAGGGCTTTGGTCCTGCTCAACCGTCAGTTGAGGAAGCACGATCGCGTCTAGAGCGATTGTGTGAGTTTCTCGAAGCTCGAGTCAGCCCGAATCTGAGAGACAACAAAGCCAACGAATACCCACGACTAACAAGTCTTATCGAGAGTGTCAAGTCCCAACCTGACTCCTCCCCGCTCGACCTTATCCCAACAGTTAGGCCTACGCCCACACCATTTCTCTTCAACATCACCGAAGATGAAGCAACTGCAAGGGCGTTTCTCGCTTTTGTTGACCCAGCACAAGGAAAGCCTTCCAAAGAAATCCGACGTCAAATGATTACGGATGCCAAAGAGATGGCCCAATTCTTCCTTTCATTCAACAGCTTTGTCGACGCGCTGCAGATGTCGACGGGCACCCTAGATGTCCTCACTTGGGAGCCTACCACCAGAAGGCTGGCCTCGGATGAGTCTGTTGCTTCATTTTCCCTGCTTCGAAAGTTCCAACACCAGACAGAAGCTGCCTGCCGTGCTGTGTTGTCGCACATCGCGTCCTGTAGCCACCCCAAACACGAGGCTCTGTTACAACTTCCAGGGTGGGAGGAGGTGTCTAATTGGGACTCGACAAAGGCGACAGAGAGTCTACCTGTTCCGCTCTTCTTCACCATGTGCTTGCTCGATAAAAAAACGCAAAAGAAGCAGGAACATGGCCCGCTTGACAGCTGGCAATATGCTAGAATGTTTTTTCTGCAGTAAGAATGCCTTGCCTATACTCTTTTGCCTCCTCAAGACTGAATCCATGTTTGGCAGGCCAGATCATCCCGGTAACTACACAGAGAGAACACTCTGCGAAGCACTAAGGTTGTCACACCGACAAAGGATAGATCTGGAATTTTACGTCTCTGAACATCACAGACCGGCTATTCCAGTCACGATACCAATTCATATACCGTCGAAACTACAGAGAACGCGCAAATATGGCAAGGACTTCCCACGTCATAGCCTATGGGACCTCATCGAGCAGGGTCGTCTCAAAGAGCGGAATCAGCAAAATCAGCAACACCAGCGAATGTCTTTCAACGAGTGGGTGACCGTTTCCCGCCCAGGCAACATCGTTGGTATGCACGAGCGCAAGGCTCTGGCCGTCAAACTAGTTCTCGGTTTAATGCTGTCTCTGGACTCTGATTACGTCTTTGAGACCTGGGACCCCAAGCAGGTTCACCTTCTGGAGTCTGTAAACACATACACTCCCTTTGTCTCCCTTCCTAGCAAATCAGATCTCTCGGGTCAGGAGAAAACTCTCTCTCTTTCCCATTTTCCCTCACATGGCAGCATTGATGATCTCGATATCCCGGAGCCTTCGCCCCAGTTCGTGTTTCTGGCGAAGGCTCTGGTGCAAATTGCACAAGGTGAGCGTCTTACTGCCTATGAACAAGATCCTTGTACGGACCCTTGGGAGGCATGCAACCAGATCCGAGATGATATCCGGGAATACAGTCAAATGGCGACATGCGGCGCAGAGGTGGACCGTGAAGTATTTCCCTTTTTTAACGCCGCCCTGGGCTGCTTAGAGTTCCATGAGAAATTCCCCTGCCGCTTGATGGCGAATCAGTCAAGTCATAACAAGATGGAAGTTGCGTGGAAACTGGTATTCGACACCATTCTCGTCAAGATCGACAACAATTTGACTCTGGAGAGCATGATTGCTCCCAGCAGTCCGCCTCTCGCCCAGGATCCATCGCTGAGCCGTTCATCCTTTCCAAGGCATGAGATTTCTCAGCAATCCCTGTCTATAGGCGGTACTCTTCAGAACTTCTCGCACACCACTGCGACCGAGATGGCTCTGTCGGGACAGCCTTCTCTCCCATCTGTTGAGCTAGGCCAACCCAACGTCCAATTATTCGACGCTAAACAAGTGGCGAGACCTTCAACGTGAGCTTCTCTTTTCTTTTACCTAGACTTTTAAATTATTTACGGACATGCTTTAACGTCCATAGTGCCAATAAGTTTTGGGAGCGTCTTGACACATTCCACAAGTCGTACGCTCGCTTCGTCACCGATCGCAAGACACAGTCTGGAGACGAAACCCCACGGAGAATCCGAATAGCAGTCATTGATACTGGAGTTGACTTTGGCCATCCGGGAATAACGGTTGCCAAGGACAAGGGCCGCATGAAGAAGGAGTGGTGCCACAGCTGGGTTGGTGATGACGCAAAAGACGAAGACAATGAGTTGCACGGAAGCAATTGCGCCCATCTCTTGCACAAGTCGGCTCCCGAGGCGGATATTTACGTCGCAAAGGTGTTTAACCAGAATAATGTGAGAGATTACGAAGCCGAGAACATTGCCAAGGTAAGATTCCTTCAACCCGTGGCCAGATCGGAGATCTCATCAACAACCAATGAATATACTCACGATCCTTACAGGCTATTGACCACGCAGTAACCAAATGGGATGTGGACATAATCTCCATGTCTTTTGGACTTAATCGTCCAGCCGCTCGAGACGATGGAGACGTGGAAAAGGAGCTGTTGGCCTTGAAGAAGTACAATGACATCGTGGAGGAGATTGAGAAGTCAATTCGAAAGGCCTCGCCACGCCTAATATTTGCAGCTGCTTCCAACAACGGGAAGAACGATCGTCGGGCATTCCCAGCCAGCGACAATCCTTACGTGACTTGCGTCCACGCCTCAGAAGGGAACGGTGCAGATGGCGGCATCAACCCCGAGATAGGGAGCGGTTTCAACTTTATGACGCTGGGGATGGGGCTGGACCTAATGGAAAAGGAGAAGATTTTGGACCTCGTTAAGAAGGATAAGATGGAGAAGCAAGGGAGGGACCCGGTGAGATACAAACAGGTGGTAAAGTCTGGAACGTCATTTGCAACCCCAATCGCGGCGGGCATCGCCGCCACGGTCCTCGATCTCGCAGATCGCGTCGACGCCATCAACAAGCGAGCCAAGGAGAAGCTAAGAAGTCCCGAAGGTATGGAAAAGATGCTAAAGCTCATGTCGACCCCCAAGGACGTGAGGGACTGCATGTGCTACATGGCACCATGGAATCACTGGACAGGTGGTTGGGAGCTGGAAGATTCCGAGATTAAATTGGCCTGGGCCAGCATCAACGTGCAATTTAGCCAGTATTGATCCATCAAATTCAATTCATAATCTATGGCTCCAACTTGAGCCTTTTCTAGTGATACTTTAATGGGCTGGACGCGAGGTATGTTGAGAAGTGTTGGAATTGTCGATGGGATCATGATCTCATATAAGCCCAGAGACTCAGGGCCTCTTACTCGACTACAATATCGTTGTAGCTTTTTTATGACCTTGGATTAGTGCTATATTTGAGTTAATAGGTCCAAATACTACACTTTCGCAATCCTATCAACGTCAATATTCGTGTCAATGTTCTCCGCTCCCACTGCCTTCTCCATGGCATCCCACATGACAGCAGGAATCTTCCACCCTGAAGCCGTGATACCACCATAACCATTGAACAGCCATCTATTCATGTCGACTTTATCCACCCTCATAATCCTCTGTGCAAAGTCGGGAAGGGCACCAAGTCTTGGGTCCTCTCCTCCAGCACCGTCACAGTAACTAAGCCGCATCGACGCCAACGGGGTCGAGAGTCTCATCTCTGCGAATCCAAGGCAAGACGGAGAGTCTGAGTTGGCCACAGCTTGCGCAAATGAAGTCACCAAAAGGGTAAAGGTCTCGGGGTTTGGCACTTCTCGTATCTCTTTACACGGTCGGTCCTGATTCGCCGTTGCTTCTGCTCTCCTTGTGAGACGGTCCTCGATATCCGAGTTTTCCGAGTTTATATCCGGCAGAGTATCGCCTTGATCATCTGAGTCAGAGCTGAATTCTGACTCTACGTCGTATTCCACTTCTTCCTCGGATCCAGGGTAGACGTCGAGCAACCACCCTCCATCCGGCGTTACCATGGACATGTCGACAAACACAGACCTCACTGAAGGACCAAAACATCTAAAGGCGCAATATGACAGGCACCATTTTCCCCAGAGAAAAAGAGAAACAAGTGTCGGAAGCTCGCAGATTCTTCGCATCCCAAGACTGAGACGATCCTCTTCCTCATCCGGGATAAGTATCGCCTCTTCATTTCGCGGGTCAGGATTCCAGAGAAGAATAGTCAACGTAGCCAGAGAAGCGTACATCGGCTTCAGCAATGCGCTAGCGAGTGCGGCTTTGAACTCTTTTCGCAGAGTGGGCATGCGGCGTGGTGGCATGTACAAATCCCAGATCGTGTGCTCGAGGCATGGAAGGGCTTTGGCCATGACACAGATGGCATCGGGATGGAGTCTCCGGCCGCTTCTATGCCTTGCAACAGCTCAATCGCGTAAATAATGCAACAACAGCCTCTGTAAAAACGCGCGAATTCTCCGCGGCCTCCCTGGAACTCTGGAACTTGTTCCGCAGGCGCTTATCGCTGATAACCGGGAGAACGACATCAAACCGAATAGCCTTGACTAAATCTCGAATTGTCTCGTCTGAAAAGACGTCGCCAAACTGTCTTAGAGACTCCGGGTGGCTATTGAGTTTCACCGTGTTGAATGAGCGCGTCTCGACGCGACTGAGGACGGCTCTTGAGACCCTGCCCACGGTAACTGAGGCGACAAAGTCGAGGGTTTCCGAAGAGGACATTGTAAGAACTAGCCCGAGCTTTGGCTATCGCATGTCGACTCGAGAATGTGCTTCGATGTCTCGGTCAAAGCCCTACTGCGTGCGTATATCCGTAGAACGCGTCAAAGTGGCACCAAAACTCCGACTCTCACGAACTCCGAGGATGACTCTGAAGATATCCAAGCTCTCAGACGCGTTCAGACAAGGACTCAGACTAATTGCGGTAGACAAAAGCCATACCGCTTCTAATCTCGATCCGCACTCCCACAAAGCGGCACAGCAGCCCACATCGCGGGAGCATTCAAGCGAGTCTAGCGAGAGTCCCAAGACCCCAAAAATAGTGGTAGCAAGGGTTGACGCCCATGTCGAGTAATCTTATTGTTCGCCATAGATCCGGCTATGGCGGATAATGAGTAAAGCAAAGACAACTCCAGCTGACAAACAGACAAGAGTTGAACAACATCTTCAACATCACAATCACCTACGAGAAATGACGCAATTCCTCTCCTTCACCTCCAATCTTCGGGTGCCACAGCCGATACAGGTGGACCACCCTATCATGACCCTGCATTCTCGATGGTGCAATCAAAGACGTGCCCATTGCGACAGCCCGACAGACCCGGTTGAATTAATAATGCTGTCCCCACGGCGAGGTCTATTTATGTGTGGAGTTGTGCCATCTTTAGACGTCTTCCCCAGATTGATAACCCAGTCTTTGATCAGTGATCAGTCATACACTCAGCAAACATGGCCCAGGCGGATATTATTCTCTACACCAACCATCGGTGCCCCTGTAAGAGCTCATACTACCTGGTCAGGATGCATGCTAACAAACCCAGTCGCTCACAGGGCTCACATCACCCTCGCGGAACTCGGCCTCTCCTACAAGGAAGAGATCATTGACCTAGACACTCCGAGGACCCCCGAGTATCTCAAGGTCAACCCCCGTGGTCTGGTGCCCTCCATCTCCTACAACGGAGAGATCATTACCGAGTCTGCCATCGTCGCCCAGTTTCTGGCCGACACCCACCCTTCTGACTTTCTGCCTAAGTCGTCGGACCCCAAGGATGCTCTCACCCGGGCTAGGATCAACTTCTTTACGGATGCGTGGTCAACCAAGGTTCAGTCGCATATCTTCAAGCTCACCTACTCTGCGTCTGTGAGCGAAGAGGTGGTCAAGGACGCTACCGCCAGCATCGTCAAGGAGATTGAGCCTCTCCTCTCCAACGCCGCGCCCTTCTTCAACGGCAGCGACAAGCCCACATTCGCCGAGGTAAGTCGGTACTTGTCCACATGTGCACTATAGCTAACCAGCTTGGCAACAGGCAATCGTCGCGCCCTTTGTCATCCGCTTCTTCACCTTGAGCAAGCACGGTCTCGTCCCCACCAGTTTCGTCGAGGCCCTCGAGAAGGAGGCTCCCAATTTTTACAAGTGGGCGCAGGCTGTGATCAAGCACCCGAGTGTGTTGTCCATCTACAACGAGGATGTGATTGTCGATGGTACCAAGAAGCGAATTGAGAAGCTCAAGGCTCAGGCTTGAGTGACTTCGGCATGAGTGATGGGAAGACGATGATACGCAGACGGGATGATGATATCATGACAGTTCAGAGTATGAAGCTACGAGAAATATTTGTCAATCTGATGAAGAATATTTGTCAATATTATGATGCTATTGTCGCATCCACTGCGTAGTATTGGCGGTCGCGGCAGATGAATCTCATCAACACCATGGACAAACATCCAGTGTTGGCAGAAGGGTGAGCGACTTTATCCTCCAGCGACAAGTCTCACTGTCACCAGTTTCCAGCCATGTCCTCTCTACTGCAAGGTACAATGCACCATATACAACCACTTACTCGAAGCCACGAGTCATATCGTGTCCTCGCAAACATGTACTCCCCATCACCCGACTCGACCTATCGTAGCACTATGATCCTCCCTCCTTCGTCTTCTAGTGTAGCAAACATCAATGCATCCCAAGACCATGCCGACCACGTGGGCCAATCTCTCCGACAAAACTCAATGGAAGGGACTCAAGCAAAGCAAAGCAATCAACCCATTTGTGTCTCCTTTAAACACCCCTGTAACATAGCTCCAAGGGTAGACACAAATACCCACACATCCCCTGCACCAAAGCAGCACTTGGCTCTACACCACTATTTAATACTACCAAGCACCTTACCCCTGCCCAGAGAGCCAAGCGTCCCAAGTGGAGAAGACCCCTTGTCGTTAATCCCGCTGGATTTCCTGGTTCCCTTGACAAAATCCAGGGAAACATCGACGACTAATTTTAAACCTTACAGACGCGCGGCTCAGAAACCAGTAACGCGTCTTTGAATCTCTGTCCCTTGAAGAAGGAAGTCATGTAACCCCCGGCAAGCCTCTCCCGCTTGACCTTGGCAAAGTCTCCAAGTGGAGTTTAGTGGTGACACACCGTCCGACGGTGGTTGATCTTGGCGGGTCAGGGAGGCGAACGGGAAAAAAACCCTTGAAATTACAGGGCCTCATGGATCTCCAAGAGCCGTTCCAGAGTTGGAGATGGCCTCCTGAGTTTCCCCAGCACGGTCCCTCTCCGTCGTTTCTTCTCCTTTTCCTTCCTTTGACTTTCCTTTCTGTTCTACATTTCTACTCCTGTTTGCCTTTTTCTGACGCGTCTCAGTAGACGAGTTTCTTCTTGTTAACTTTCTGTCGTTGTTTGTTTGCTCTTAACTGTCACTCCTTATTTGAGCGTTTCAGTCTAGCTCGTCCACTCCTTGACCGCGACAGACATTTATTCACTCCTTTTCCCGAATTGTCATGCGATAGATCCTCTTCGATACTGACACCCAAAATGTTTTCCCGCTATCTCCTCCCGGCCGCCGCCATCTTCGGCCTCGCGACAGCCCAGACTACCTCCGAGTGCAACCCCCTGAACCAGACCGACTGCGATCCCAACCCTGCCTTTGGCACGACGCACCGCTGGGACTTTAACAGCACGCCCTCTGCCGACCTCTGGGAGACCATCGTCGGCGATGTCCCCTACGACAAGGACCATGGCGCCGTCTTCTCGGTCAAGAAGCAAGGCGACTCCCCCACCATCCGCACAAACTTTTACTTCTTCTTTGGCCGTACCGAGCTCCATATGAAGGCTGCTCCCGGAAAGGGAATCATCAGCTCCATGATGTGGCTGAGCGATGACCTCGACGAGGTTGATTGGGAGCTTCTCGGCGCTAATGATACACACGCCTCGACAAACTACTACGGCAAGGGTGTTGAGGACTTTACCCAGGCGGGATGGCATTACATGAAGGACGGCATGCAGGAGGATTACCACAACTATACCACTACCTGGACAAAGGACCAGTTGAACTGGTATATTGATGGCGAGGTTGTGCGAACCCTCAACTATGCGGATGCCAAGGCTGGAGAGGCGTACCCTCAGACCCCGATGAGACTGAGCATTGGTATCTGGGCTGCTGGAGATCCCACTATGCCTGAGGGTACCCGTGAATGGGCCGGTGGTGGTGAGTGACTCAATTCAAGTGGCGATACAAGCAACATACTGACCATGTGCAGATACCGAGTACGACAAGGGCCCTTACAGCATGTACGTCAAGTCTGTTCTCGTGGAAGATGCCAGCACTGGCAAGGAATACGTCTACGGTGACAAGTCCGGCAGCTATAAGAGCATCGAGATTACCAAGTAAGACCTCACTCCACATCACAAATAAACCCTCATTCTAACATATATAGGGGCAACTCAACCGCCTACGAGAACCTCCACAAGAAGCCCGAAGAAGCAGACAAGACCACGGGCGAGAAGTGGGAAGCCCTCCCCACGAGCACCAAGACAGCCGTGTACGGCGGAGGCGTCGCCGTCGCAGCAGTCGGCGTCAGCGCCCTCGCCTTCTACTGGCTCCGAAAGCGCCGCGAGGGCGCGAGCGAGGCCAAGGCCGCCGAAGTGGCCGAGCAAGAGAGGACGGACCTCATGTCTTACCGGGCGGGAGAAGACACGACGAACCAAGGCCACGAGTACAGCGCTGCCCGTTGGCAGAAGCTTTCTACTTGATAACAAGTAATGATGCTGCGTTGGAAAAGTTTTGAGAACAAACTACGCAAAGCACATCATCCCTCTTGGGCAATTTTCTTGATTTCATTATTTAATCTGGCATTTCAGGGTATATACAACACAACAGGAACAATCATCACACATCATAGGAAGCACAACAATTCTTTTTTAGCTAGGCGTTGCAAACAGATAAACTCGTAGGCGTTAGAAATAGAAACCGAAATCTCACTTTTTAACAATCCAAAGAGAGTCTTGGGGATCAAGTGGCAACGAAAAGAATATTCTAGACTTGGAATGTCAAGAGCGATTCGGCGCCAATGTCAATTTTGTCAGCGCAAGGGCGTGAGTGTCCGGGTATTATCGTGATTACTTGGGTTAAAGCCGGCTCCGTTGTCGGGGCTGAAAAAAGTTGAAAGGATTTAATTGACGATAAATCCAGACTCACCTCGAAAAGAAGAAATTTGTATCAATTCAACTCAGCTTTACATTCTTTATACGTCTTTTACCCTCAATCTCATAGCAAGCGTTCAAGTTCATCAAGCATATCACCACCACCCTCAGAAAACACCAGACTCAACCTCCTACCACCTCAGAACTAAACACCAAATCTCATCTCACCACCTCCATCATGTCTCTCACTTTCCGCCCCGCCACCCCCGCCGATATCCCCCCAGTCCTCTCTCTCGTTCGCTCCGCCTACCGCGGCGAGTCGTCCCGCACCGGGTGGACCACAGAGGCGGACCTCGTCGCCGACGACCGCATCTCAGACGAGTCCCTCCTCGCCAAGATCACAGACCCCAACGGCGCCGTCATTCTCGCCTTTTCCACCTCCAACTCTGGCACTTCCACCCCTCAATCCGACTCTGACGCGGATCGCGACCCTAACCTCGTCGCCTGTTGTGAGGTTGGTCGCCGCGACGGAGACCACGCCTACTTTGGCCTCTTTGCCGTGTCGCCTGAACTACAGGCCGCCGGCATCGGTAGACAGGTTCTCCAACGTGCTGAAGAGCACGCCAAGAAGGAATGGGGTTCACGTATTATGAACATGTGGGTTATCTGGAAGCGTGAAGAGCTCATCGCCTGGTATGTCCGAAGAGGATATCGCATTACCGGTGAGAAAGCGCCTTTCCCTTATGACCAGCTTGTCAATGGCAATGCGCTCAGAGATGATCTGTACTTTGAGGTCTTGGAAAAGGAGTTGTAACGTGCCGGACACATCAGACAACTATAGAATCAAGTTAGAGAAGATAAATAGACAGGGCAACCACTCATCGCATCATATGACAAGAGCCACTTCGACTCAGTGCGTGTGAACCACTCAAACCAATCACTCATGTCAACACAAGCACACACTTGAACGTGAAATCATCATGGGCTATCTCGGTCCTTCTCGAACCCTTATATACACTTTTAGACATGTCCCAAATTCCAATCGCTTTGCATACAATTTTCCTTTCTCTTTGGGTATATTTGACCAATTTACTGGCCCTCAACCTGCTTGAGGATACCCTCGAGGTTGATGCTCTTGGGTCGCTCAATGGGCAGACCTAGAGCCCGGTCCCAAACCAGCTGGGCAAGAGGTCCAAGACCTCGGGACACACCAAAGGTGGCAGTGTAGTAGAGGGTCTCGTGGAAACCGTAGTGGTGGAACAGGACACCGGAGCTGCTGTCGACGTTGGGGTAGGGGTTCTTGGTCTTGCCGTGCTTCTTGAGCACCTCAGGGGCGATCCGGCTGTTCTTCTGCACAAGCTGGAAAACGGGGTCCTGAGCAATCTCAGGGCGGGCGGCAGCATAGTCCATGAGAGCCTCGAATCGAGGATCAGGCTTTCGGAGGACAGCATGGCCGTAACCGGGAACGACACGGCCGGAGTTGAGGGTGGACCAGAGGTAGTCGTTGACATCCTGCTCAGTGTACTTGGCAGGGATGGCCTCCTTCATCTGGAGGATCCATCGGAGAACCTCCTGGGCGGCGAGACTGTTGCAGAGGTTAGTAATATGTCAATTAACATGAAAGAAAAACTTACCCGTGGAGGGGACCGGCAAGACCCTGAAGACCGGCACTGTAGGACAGGAAGGGGTCGGACAGAGCGCTGCCAACCAGGTGAGTGGCGTGAGCAGAGACGTTACCACCCTCGTGGTCACCGTGAAGAGCAAGGTAGAGACGGAGGAGATCCTGGAAGTTCTCGTTCTCCTTGCCACCCTTGCCAAGCATGGCAGCAAAGTTGTAAGACCAATCCTGCTCGAGGTCAACCTCGGCAGGGAGAGCACCACCGCCACGGTAAGAGTTCTGGTAGATCTTGGCAGCAATGGTGGGGAGCTTGGCCAGGAGGGAGATGCAGTCATCAAAGGTAGGCTCCCAGTAGTCGGCCTTGTTCAGACCCTGCTCATAAGCCTTGGCAAACTTGGACTCGTAGTTGAGAGCAGACACAGCCATGGCGAATTGAGTCATGGGGTGGAGGTCCTTGGGGAAGTTATCGAGCATCTTGGCGACAAACTCGGGGATCTGGGCCTTCTCAGCGAGCTCGCGAGAGAAGCCGCGGATCTGGTTGGTCGAGGGGACCTGGCCAGTGAGGAGAAGCCAGAACATGGCCTCGGGAAGCATCTCGGTACCAGTCTTGCCCTTAGGGAGCTCCTTCTGGCAATCCTTGATGGTACGGCCGTGGAAGCGGATACCCTCGTTGGCATCGAGGACGGAACCCTCCCAGACCATGGCCTTGAGGCCACGCATGCCACCAAGGGTGTTCTCGACCTTGACCTCGCCGATAGTCTTGTTGGCATGGGCCTTGACCTTCTTCAGGAGCTCTCGCTTGGCGGGGATGGCCTCGCGGAGAGTGGCCTTGAGGTCGGGCTCAGCCGTGGCATAGCCGCGGGCGCCGACAAAGGCGGCACGGGTGAGGGGCTGTGAGAGAGATGTGTAAGTTGAAGTCGATCACATGTAGATCTCTACAAGACGTACCTTGAGTGAGCCAAGAGCCCGGCGAGAAGTTGTCAAATTGAGGGCCATTGTGAGATTGTGTGAGAGGAGATGAATTGGGAGAAGAGAAGGGAGAAGGACGAGGAGAAAGGTGAGGTAGGGCAGGTATGCATTGGAACTGAACTTGGGCCGCGGCTTCCCTGCTATAAACGAATTGAAGCGGCAATGGGGAAGGCACAAAAGTACAAGTACAGGTGGGGGTCCGAGCTGGAGCAGTTGGTTGTGCGTCGCAGCGTCTGGGGTAAGCCGGGCGGAATAGCGGGGGAGGAACTGCAGCTGGTGGTTGTTCTATTTTGTCATGCGGGGTTGGGTCAGTGCTGTCTGTGCTTTTTTTTGGGTGCGTCATGGTTGGTCGGCGACGTGCGGAGAAGGGAGACTTACAGCCGGAGAGTCTTGTTATCAGCGTGATGGAATGACGAGATTGCAAATAAAACAGGTGTTTTGAAGCATATAAAGAGAGTCCAAATAATACAGTGAATACCCAATTCAATATCAATTCACATTCCCCTTCCTCAACCTCTCTCACCCTCCCCCGGACCACAGGCACCCAGCCATCCAATCTCCCACGGGTATACCAAGCCTCGACAACCGAGGACAACCGCCACGAACCGGCTGCTGAATGCCACGGCTCAAACATACAACATCCACGGTGTCGCAGACCAATCATCTTCCTTCACTCATACCGCCGTAGCTCCGTCATTGGTCAATTCGTCGTCTCGTCGGCAATGTCCCTCTTCCTTAACCAAGGCTCTGCTGACATGAACACGTCGAGACTCAAGTACCGAGCGAAGCGTGAACCCCAAGGGCAAGGTGCCCTTTTTTTGTCTGGTTCACCCTCGTATGATCCTGGGGAATTGGAGACATTCTCTCGGCTACGGAGCTCGTGTTCGGCGACCGACGGTCATCGAAGTTAAGTCTGTTTGTTCATTTCTCACCTTGGATGACTTTCAGCTGTGTAAGCTAGGCTCACAGATCATGGTTCCGATATCGTAGGCCAATACTTGCAGATAACAATTCTTCAAAACTATTACCGAAAAATGATAGCCAGTGGCATGTTTCCACCGCTGTAATAGGTTATTGTCGTGCGATATCGCTTCCGTGGTGTTGTGGTTTACACAGTTTGTTCTCGTTGGAGCTGTCACGGACCACGGCCACGGCCACAGCCATTATTCATCAGCCGAGCTCCATCGCTAATCCCAGGCCACCTCTTGCATCTATAACCCTTCTCTACACCACCACACCCTCCTCCTCTTCCTCCCTTTCTCGACACACCCTGTCGGATTTCTGGAAGTTGAAGATACTTCAAAATGATGCGCAGAATATCCACTCGAGCTCCTCGGCAATTGCTCTCTATCGCCTCCAAGCCTAGAGGTCCCGCCCTCTTCCTCGCCGCCCGCGCTCTGTCCACCTCGTCTGTCGCCAGAATGCCCCTCCACAGCAGCCACGCGACTCAGCCTGCCGATGCCTTCCAGCTTCTCCCTGAGTCGCAAAAGGCTGGTGAGGCTGAAGACCGTCTGTACGAGGCTACCGTCAAGGAGATTGAGGCCTGGTGGGCGTCGCCTCGTTATGAGGGCATCAGGCGTCCTTACAGCGCTGCTGATGTCGCCTCCAAGCGCGGCACGCAAAAGATCCAATATCCCAGCTCCGTCATGGCTCAAAAGCTCTTTAACCTCGTCCAAGAGCGCCAGGCCAAGGGCGAGCCCATCCACACCAGTAAGCGCCTCGCCCAGCACCAAATACACCCAGACTAACACCATACAGTGGGCGCTATCGATCCCGTCCAGATGACCCAGCAGGCCCCTCACCAAGAGGTTCTCTACATCTCCGGCTGGGCCTGCTCCTCCCTCCTCACCTCGACCAACGAAGTTTCTCCCGACTTTGGCGACTACCCCTACAACACAGTCCCCAACCAGGTCCAGCGCCTGGCCAAGGCCCAGAACATGCACGACCGCAAGCAGTGGGATCTCCGTCGCAAGATGACTCCCGAGGAGCGCGCAAAGACTCCCTACACTGACTACCTCCGCCCCATCGTCGCCGACGGTGATACCGGCCATGGTGGTCTCTCTGCTGTTCTCAAGCTTGCCAAGCTGTTTGCTGAGAATGGTGCCGCTGCTGTTCACTTTGAGGATCAGCTCCATGGCGGCAAGAAGTGTGGTCACTTGGCTGGAAAGGTTCTCGTCCCCATCGGTGAGCACATCAACCGTCTTGTCGCCGCCCGTTTCCAATGGGACGTCATGGGCTGCGAGAACCTCGTCATTGCCCGAACCGACTCCGAGTCTGGCAAGCTCCTCTCCTCGGCCATCGATGTCCGCGACCACGAGTTCATCCTCGGTGTCGCGGATCCCTCGATCGAGCCCCTTGCCGAGACCATCCAGGCTATGGAGGCCGAGGGTGCTGTTGGCACCGAGATTGATGCTTTCGAGGCCAACTGGGTCAAGAACACCAAGCTCGTCAGCTTTGACGAGGCCGCCGTCGCGCACATGCAGAAGGAGGGTGTCGCTCAAGCCCAGATTGACGAGTACCTCGCCGAGACTGCCAAGGACCGCGATATGGGCATCTCTCGCCGTCGCCACCTTGCCGACAAGTACACCAAGACGCCTGTCTACTTCAACTGGGACGTCCCACGAACCCGTGAGGGCTTCTACCACTACCGCGCCGGCATGGACGCTGCCACCAAGCGTGCGCTCGCCTTCAGCCCCTATGCCGACCTCCTCTGGGTCGAGACTGGCGACCCCAACGTCGAGGTGGCCGCCAAGCTCGGCCGTACGGTCCGCGAGGTGAACCCTGGCAAGGGTCTCGTGTACAACCTGTCTCCTTCATTCAACTGGATGGCCCACGGCTTCACTGATGAGACGCTCAAGTCGTTCATCTGGGACATTGCCCGCGAGGGCTTTGTTCTGCAGCTCATCTCCCTGGCTGGTCTTCACTCTAACGCGACCATCACGACAGAGCTGGCTCGCAACTTCAAGACGGAGGGTATGAAGGCGTACGTTGATCTTGTGCAGCGTCGTGAGAAGGATCTCAACTGCGATGTCTTGACGCATCAGAAGTGGAGCGGTGCTAGCTACATTGATGGCATCCTAGGAGCCATCCAGAGCGGCAGCTCCAGCAGCAAGAGCATGGGCGAGGGTAACACTGAGGGACAATTCCATTAGAGCATTAGTGAAGGATGTATAGGGTGAAGAGATGGAAAAGCATGGGTCGGAGTTGGGGCTGATTTTGTATATATCACTTGGTACCATGTGAATGCTACGAGATTATGAGCAGGCAGTGTCTTTATGCATCATTTCACTACACTTGACGTATTTTAAAGTCATTATATTCAATCTCATGCTATTCGTTACTGGTTCCCTGACCTTTCACTCTCATTGACTGCCACCCGCTTACAGAGAGTCCTTGAGGGCGTTGTTCTGAGGAGGAGGGTTGGCAGGACCCTCAGCAGTGACATAGGCCTTGGTCATGCCACCATCAACAGCAAAGTCATGACCATTGACAAAGCTCGACTCATCACTAGCCAGGAACACAACAGCATGCGCCTGCTCAACAGCCTCACCGAACCGACCCATGGGGAAGTGAACCTCTCGCCTGTGACGCTTCTCCTTGTCATCACCAAGCCAATCCTGCAGCAGAGGGGTGTTGAGAGGTGCAGGGCAGAGGTTGTTGAACCTGTATCCCTCCCTGGCGTGAACCATGGCGAGCTCACGGGTGAGAGCGAGGACAGCACCCTTGCTGGCGGTGTAGGCCAGCTGAGGGGTGGCAGCACCGACGAGGGCGACGACAGAGGCCGTGTTGATGATGCTGGCCTTTGTCTTTTGGTGACGACGGAGAGAGAGAACGGCGTGCTTGCAGCCGAACCAGACACCCTTGACGTTGATGTTGTGAGTCAGGTCCCAGATGTTCTCGGGAGTGTTGACGGCGTCGTCGTCCTGAGCGTGCATGATGCCGGCGTTGTTGAACATGACATCAAGGCCGCCCCAAGAGTCGAGAGTCTCAACCATGGCCTTGACCTCGGCCTCCTTGGAGACGTCGCATTTCTAAAGGGTCAGTTGTGTGTTGAGTCAAAGTGGTGAGAGGCTTACAAAGATCTCGACGCGGGGAGCGTTGGGGACGAGCTGCTTGACCTTGGCAGCAGCCTTTTCAAGAGCAGGCTGAGAAATATCAGACAAGAGAACGGAAGCACCCTCCTTGGCAAAAAGGATGGACGTCTCAAGGCCAATACCACTAGACAAATTGTCAGTTGTAAGAAGGGAGGTGAAGAGTCAAGACACCTACCCGGCAGCACCAGTGATGATGGCGTTCTTGCCGGCAAGGCGACCACGAGTCTGAGAGTCTGTGACGGCAGGCATTTTGATATGAACAAGTGTGAAGAGTAGAGTAAAAACTTGGGATGAAAAGAAGATGGTGATGGACGGGGTTATTAAAGGAATTGGTGTTGTGATACAAGACAGCTGTGAGGGGCAGCACGAAAAAGTGGCGGGGTCGGAGGAGGGGTGTGTCTTATCAAAGAAAGTTCGATAAGGATAGAGAGAGCACAGGGAAAAGAAAGTCAGTTGATGACCCTAGATATAGACGAGAAGAAGAGAGGGCTAGAAAAAAGAAACAAAAGGTCGTCTGATATTCGCTACCGCTGTTCGTTTCCCCGTCAAGTGAGGGGCATTCGATTTCCGACAACGGGGCTGTCTTGCACGAGGTCCATATCGTTGGCTAATACTAAGCCCCTCATCGCGGCTATTGTTGACCATTCTGGCCGTGTCTCGTACTGTATGGATCGTGACGGGAGCTTATCAGTTGTACAGGAGTGGTGGGGGGATTGTAGATGTTGGCCGATGTAAGCGCGGTAAGCTGTCATTGCTGTAGCGTGGGATTGACTTTGTGAGCTATCCGATACTGTACTGTAGAGTAGACTACCTAGCCAGTAAAGAGAGCTTCTTGGATCATCACAGTGTTCTCGACGTCGCTGAATGAAGCTTCTATCGATATCGTCAGATCCAGGGTCCAGATCTCATGCAGCATCCTTGCAAAACCCGATGTCGGCACTGGGTCACGAGACGAACTGATCAAAAGCCAATGTCCCAATCATCCATTAGCGGTGTCCCTCGTGCACTGTAAGACCGCGCGGCTACATGATACCCCCAAGATGCCGCGATGATAGATTCCCCAGGTTTGAATTGCTTCTTTTTGAGATACAGCCGCCATTAGCTTGTTCAACGGCGGCTCCTGTCAAAAAGAGGCTCTGTGTGCCGGTCGGTCCGAGCTTTTTGGGGATCAAGATGAATGCCGATGCGGGGTGACGATGATGGTTCAGCGCGGCAATACTAAATGAAGCCATCCTGGTCGCGTGGCATTTCTACTTTTGGGCAATGTACTCCAATCTGCGAGATCTCAAGCCATGACGCGATCTTTACATTCCCTGTGCAACTGTTGGTTCTACAAGCAATTGAATCTATGCACACTCTTTCTGCGTACTGTATTACTATGTCGGGTATCAATGAACCTGTTTAACCATCATGACCGACAAGCCTCACAATCTATACCCGTCAAGTCCTAGGGCGGCACGCGCACCGAGGAGCCGTGGTCCCCCACATTGCCGCTCTTGACGTCACTGAAGCCTTATCGGTCTGTGTCTGCTTATCGTAGCCGCGCTGGGCTTCACATGGATCCTAAACTTGATTCATCCAGCAGAGATACCTACCCCTCCTCTCTTTCGTCCCGTGTCTTCCATCTTCCCCTTTTCTTATTATCGCGGCTTTCATCTGTTGAGCTCCATCTTGTTACTTTTCCCGCTTTCCCGCCCTCAACTCCACCTCAACCGCGCGCGCGCTCCTCCATAGAGCTTCAGCTTGAGCTTTGAGCTTCGGCTCCACGACGACTTACTTCTCGAACCGACGTCCTAAACAACTCACTTGAGTCTCCTTCGGCTTGACTACTTTAAAATAGTCGCCTTATCCTCTTTCCAACATCCAACTCATCACCCTCACACATACACATCTTCTGAGCTCCAAGCTCAACCACCACCAAAATGGCCTCCGAACTCTTCCCCGACACCATAACCCCCGAAACCCTCCCCCAACTCCTCCAATCCGACACCATGGTAAAAGTCGCCGGCGTAGACGTCGACGGCATCCTCCGCGGCAAGCTCGTCTCCAAGAAGAAATTCCTCTCCATCGCAGAAGCCGGCTTCGGTTTCTGCTCCGTCATTTTTGGCTGGGACATGCATGACAAGACGTATATCCGCGAGCTCAAAATCTCCAACGCCGAGAATGGGTACCATGATCTTCTTGCTGTGCCGGATTTGTCTACTTTTAGGAGGATTCCTTGGGAGGATAATGTTCCCTTCTTTTTGGTTGATTTTCTTGACCCTGATACCAAGAAGCCTATTTGCGCTTGTCCGCGTGGTTTGATCAAGACACAACTCGATAAGCTCAAGAGCCATGGTTACGGTGCGATGGCAGGCGGTTAGTCTCCCCTTACACTATATACTTCCATCAACTAACAAACATCAGCCGAATATGAATTCTACCAGTTCAAGAACCCCGACCCATCAACATCCTCCCCGGCCGCCTACCTCCAAGAAAACCCCCCACACCAGCTCCCCGCGCTGACTGAGGGCATGTTTGGCTACTCCCTAACCCGCCCCGTTCACAACCAAGAGTACTACTACGACGTCTTCAACACGTGCGCCCAGTTCTCTTGCGACATTGAGGGCTGGCACACAGAGTCTGGCCCCGGCGTGTTCGAGGCTGCCCTCGAGTTTGGAGAGATCTCGCAGATGGCTGATCGGGCTGCGCTGTTCAAGTACGTTGTCAAGAGTGTTAGCACAAAGTATGGTATCACGCCTTGTTTCATGGCGAAGCCTAAGCAGGGACTTCCTGGAAACAGCGGCCACATGCATGTCTCCCTCGTCGACAAGGCCGGCAAGAATCTCTTCGCTCGCGACACACTCGATGAAAACGCCCAATGGAAGGACATTGCCGGCCTCTCAGATCTCGGACGACACTTTCTCGCCGGCATCCTCGTCGGTCTGCCAGACATAATGCCTCTCCTCGCCCCAACAATCAACTCGTACAAACGCCTAGTCGAAAACTTCTGGGCACCCGTAACCGTCTCCTGGGGTCTTGAGCACCGCGCAGCCTCAATCCGCCTCATCACCCCACCAACCTCGAAACCCTCAGCCACGCGGTTCGAAGTCCGCGTCCCAGGCGCCGACACGAACCCTCACTTTGTGCTGGCTGCGGTTCTCGGCTGCGGCTGGCGCGGCGTCGAGAAGAAGCTCGAGATCCCCACCCCGCCGCTCGCCATGGGTCAAGACGTCGGTGGAGAGGCGGATCAGGGCGAGAGGCTTGCCAAGAGTCTCAAGGAGGCTACGACGCGCTTCATGGCCAAGGGTAGCATCGCGAGGGAAGTGTTTGGAGATGACTTTGTGGAGCATTTCGGCGGTACAAGAGAGCACGAGATTCGTCTGTATGACGAAGCTGTAACGGATTGGTAAGTCTTCTCTTCAGCCTTTATTGCTTCTCAACTAACATGTTCCAGGGAAATGAAGCGCTACATTGAAACGGTCTAGTTAACCGGTGCATGGGGTTGTTATTGTTTACTGTATTGTCGATTTAGAGCGTATTTGTTGGGTACACTTCTGTACCATGAGCCATACTTGAAACGAATTGAGATGAATTCAATCATCGGGAGCCATCCTGGGGACCGAGAGATACCCAAGAATAGCTTGTGTTGTTCAAGACCGTTATTGTCTTTTTAGACTATTGCAATTCATCAGCTAAAGTGCCGTCTTGACTGTAATTTGAAACGCTGTAACCCTGAGCTATCTACTCAAACAAGTGATCTCGCGATCCCCTCGTTATAATACCCATCATGTCCATATCCATATCATATCCAGAGACTCCAGGATCGGTATCCATCCTGATAGATCCTCTCCAGTGTACATCAAATCCTTCCCGTATTGTACATCCAGCCAGCAAGTAGACTCCTGTTCCCGCTTATAACCAGTGTCTGGATATCCGTTTCTCATCCAAGACGATATGCAGTAACAATACCCAAAAACACCTGCCAATGACCATATATGCCTCGCGCATACAAGTAAACCCGTACTTCCTCTAATACACCTCATAATAAAGCCACAATGCCTCAACGCCTAGGCCAGAAACTCCGTTGAAGCCTTAATCCTTGCCATCATTCGTCCTCGCTATCGTCCTCGCTATCGTCAAAGGGTTTTCGCGCCGTAATAAATGTCCTGCTCCAAGTCAATACTGGTCCTTAAGCTCTGTGAAGTTCAACTTACACTTTGGCATAACTGCGCAGCATTGGATCCTGGACTTCCATCTTGACGCGATCCAGTAGCGCCCTTGTATCGTTCTCTTTCCACCCACACATGCCAAACAGCATCATTGTCCAGTTTTCGAGGCCTGCCACCATGTTAGAATCCTGAAATTCGCATCACCAATAATTGCACATACCCGAGTCAATCATTTCACCCAAAACCTCGCCCTTCTTTCGGTATATGGGATCCGTCCCCCAGCTCTTCACAGGCAGCCAGTCAACACGCTCCCGTATAGCCTCAGCGCCCAAATCGGCTAGCCATTCGGGCACTCTTGGCACAGGGTCAAAGTCAAGGCCCATCTTCATACACATTCCAACAAATGTCATTTCGAATTCGAGACAAGCCGCACCAATCTCTGGCTTCTCGCCGGCCATGAGATTCGGAAGATCAGCCTGCTCTGGGTCGACGTCGAAGAAGCGTGGGCGGATCTCGGTAAACTCGAGCTGACCTCCTGGTTTGAGATGGGCGTAAGCTGAGGCCAGCATTGCGCCCCAGTCGCGAACACCGCCACCCACGAGATTCCTCATATGAATAAAGTCGTATGTGGGTGAAGGCCAGGGATCCGTAGCGTCGGCAATCTCAAAGGTGACATTGGGCGGAACGTCCTTGGGTAATAGTGCGCTGCTGAGGTCAATGCCCAGTATTTCGACCTGAGGGTATCGCTGCGCCATGTCGCATGCCCACAAGCCGCTACCGGCGCCAATGTCGAGAATGCGAAGAGGGTTTTCGAGAGTATGTTGATCGAAAGGTAGACGAGTTGCGACGAGGTGGCCGTCTAAGCACAGCTTAAACAGTCCATGCTGCAGAGCCATGCGATGCGCCTCGGAAGCATCATTAGGTGTGAATAGCTGACCAGAACCGTGGTAGGTGTGCCCGTATGCGTGGATCGGGGGAAGCGAGTCTTGGGAGATGGTTGAGTAGTTGGAGCTGGTATCACTAAAGTCGGCGTCGTCTTCGGCGGGGCTCATATCGTCGTCAATCTGCAGGCGGTCGATCTCGGGCCACTTGTCGCTAGACTTTAGTAGATCATTTGTGGGAGGAGTAGACGGCGCTTTCGTGTGGGGATGTTCTGGACCAAGACGGGCCATTGTCGCGAGTCTAGGTTGCGACGATCGGCAAGGAGAATGAATGAATTGGTGCGCAGGGTCGTGTTCGCGATGTAGAGAGGAAGCTGTATACGTTGGAGTCGTAGTCGGAAAAGTCGTATTCGTCGTCAGTCGCAAGATCGTGAGCTGTCAGCAGAAGAAGGAGGAGCAAGTATTCGGAGCATGTGCGGGATCGGTCGTGATTAATAGTGGGCGCGCATCCATAGCCATGAGGACCTAAGAGAGTAAAAGAAAGAAGCACAGAAAAAAGAGGGGATGAGGAGGAGAAGAGAGAAGAGAAGAGAAGTAAAAGATGGAGGAGAAGAGACAATTATTGAAGCTGGAGAGTGGAGAGTGGAGGTTGTCAGGTCCAGGATGGTCGATGCAGACGCAGACGCAGTCTCTTTCCGTGGCCGCGCAGCCTCTCCGACTTAGTCCTTGCTAGCCAATGCCTTGGGTAGCAAGTATCGCGATAATTACAAGAACCGAGAGGCGAACGAAATGCGGAATCAAGGCCTAACATCGGCATTTGCACCCCATGTTTTGCGCGCGCCTCAGCCCATCGCCTTCGCCTTCGCCGTCGCCGTCGCCGCGAGCCAGAGAGAGAAACTCAGTGCTTCGCAAGCCCCGAAACACACATTTGACAGGCTCCACTTTTCTTTTCCTTGGGCTTTTCTATCCGTCTGTTCCCTAATGCGGCGACGAACCTTGGCTGTCATATTTGCTACATAGTATTGAAAAGTACTCGATACATGTGTGAATGCTCCCCCTCGGAGCCGACGTGACGCATCAAGTTGGAGTCGTAACTTAAATGTTAGGAACGTGTTCACGAGCCGCACCTTGGGCATCTCGGGATGACGCACTCCGAGATCCATCAACATGGAGTAGCTACGTATGTCTACGTCGTGCATACTCTTTTAGGGAATAAACAATTCAAATCATTTCTTTCCACGACATCATCACAACTCAATTGCTACTCGCTTGGACTCTTTTAGACTTTTGGCGCCGCCCTGAAGAGCCTGGACCAGGCCCTAGCCCCATCTCAATCTGCGACCAACAGCAAATCATCACCAGAGTCGCCCTGTCATTTTCTTCTTTCTCCAAGGATGGCCCGGTAGTTGCAGTGTCTCGCCCTAAAACATCCAATCCCATCCTGATTCGCATAACACGGCTGAGAACCCTACTGGCTCATGTCATCTCTTGTCAAAGCTTTCAATGCTACCCCAACCCACCATTTTTCACAATATTGAATTGGAATAAATTAAGCACATGTCACCGAGCAAGCCTCGCGATGGCCGAATATAGCTTCATTAAGCCGGATCAACATTGCCGACCCGACCTACCAACCTCTCCTCTCCTTTGTCTCTTGTCAAATCTTGGTCCCCCCCGCCTTTGGTGGAACCTTGAATGGCTTCTGCTTCTCAACGCGTGGCCCCCTTGTTCATCTTGGGGTTCTAGACCCAATGGTGGAGGGCAAGCTTTGAGTGATGGCGTGACCTGGCATGCCGCCCTCACCTTGGCTGTGCGTCTCCAGCGAATCATGTATCAGTATTGGGCAGTTCATCTTGGTTCAGAACCCTGACCATCATCACAGTCGTTTCCGCCAATCCTTGATTCGTGCGCGGTTTCTGCCTCTTTCGCTAAATATCCCCATTGGCTCTCTTCCCGACATCACCCAGAGACAAAAGTCACACAGCATCGCCAGGCCTTGAATTAATTAACAAACACGGGTCGGCGCGGGGCGGCGGCACGGCTCGATAGAATCAGTCATGTGAATCCTCCCAGTAATTGACTCGTCATGTTAACCAAGGGTTGCTCAACTCCTTCGCTCTCGGCCCCTCCCCCGATAACCGCCCAATGCACATCATCCTGATAGACACGGCGTCGGTCGCCTTGTTGGGCAGCCGCCGACATGGAATCGACTCTCTCGAGCACACACCTGCTCAGAATTATCGCCAACCGCATACGCCTTAATTAATACGCGACGTCTTTGTCTGGACTGCGCCGCTCAGTCACAGATAACGTTGCAGAGGAACGGCACGACAACCCTCCGTTGAGAGTGCCTGGTTGAGACCGACATGTCCTATTCGCCGGCTTCTCTTGTTCCGTGCCCGGTTTGTCGCCATTGGTTCTCGGTTGGGCTCGGCCTTGGGGATCATCATGACGGCTCGGACGTGACATTCGTGACAGGTCGTTGCTCCACTCGGCTCGGTCCTTGTCAGTTACAGGGTCGGATTATACGAGATTAACTCGACTACGAATTGTATCAAGCGCGGCAGCTAAACTTACTCGCCAGCAGGGGAGAACGAAACTCGCGTTTCAAATATCTCAAAGCCGAATATTGTCGAGTTGGGCGTCATTGTGTAACACGAGACATCAAGCCTCAGCTTTCCTGGACAACAAGGTTGAAAGAGTAGCCATAAGACGTTTTCAAACGTCTCTCGAGAGCTCAGTTTGGACCTTCTGAGGTCAAATTGACATCTGTATAGCTCATATATATATTAATAGAGTCTAGTCGGTTGCGTCAATGTTCCCAGACTGACGAACCTGCTGAGCATAAAAGAGGCTATCCCTACATCCAAGTTCATGCTCTGACTTTAAGAGACAGTTCATCGCTTCGCATGCCACCTTATAAAGCACGAATCAGGTATCCATGTATACTGCCAGTAGGCCTTGCTGCGCGAGGCCTTTCCATCCACTACACAGTCTGGGATAATCCTCGAAACTGCTGAGGCAGCGGAAGTCGACCGACACCTACGCATCAAGTTGCACCAAACTTCACCCAGGCGTCCACCATGCATCCATCCTGCACTATACCACGCCATGAATACATAAACCTCACTCTCAAACATCAACACATCCCGATTCTTTCCAGCCTTAGCCCACCTCCGCCTTGAGCCTCATCTCAGGCAAACCTTGTCTTGCCGGGATGTCCTCACTTTATGTCTACATGAAAATGGGGCGCCCTTCTGTTCACGCCCGTTTCACCAGCCTCATTTGCACTTCCTCTTGCATCTCACTGCATAGATACGAGACTTGTTGGACCCACGACCCTGTACCGGGACTCTGGCTGAGACCAAGACATGCATGTTCATGTGTAACCAAAGAGCCAAGACATGATAATCACTGCCAAGAATACCTAGGACACGTCAAAAGGGGATAGACTCAATGAGACAGATAGCTGAGATAGTATCCATGTTTATGCACACCAATATCCCTGATATGAATGTAGAGTAGAGTAAGGAAAACGCCGATGCTATGTCGCGGCCCATGGCCAACAAGTTCAAGGTCAAGAAGTGAGGCCGTGACCAAAAGGTAAACTAAGGTAGTAAGTAGTAATGTAGTGTAGTGTAATAGTAGTCAACAATGACCACCAGAAAGTAGCTTCGACAAGTACCGACCCAATAGATCAAAGTCCATAACCGTTGCTAGAGACTTAAAAAAGTCCCTTTGAATGAATGCCCTTTTGTCTTGCGTGTTGAAACCCGGCCCTGAAAAGGCCCACGATCACCGCCCAGCCCATAAACAAACCAATGCAGACCTAACCCATGCCTCCCAGTAATGTCCAATCCAATCAAACTCATCCAAATTCCTCCTCTTGCTTGCGTATCCATCATGACTTTGCGTGGTATCCCATAAGAATCCCCAACTCCATCAAAGATGAGCACTTACCCACCCACTTCATTCTCCCTCAACACGATTGATGAGCATGCATACAAAAGGAACTCGCTGCCTCCCATCTTGCCCGGTCTGCTGACCAATGCAGAAAGAAAAACAAGATTTTCGATAAGCATCGCTAGCCTGCCCAACCGTCCCGCGAATGATCCATTTCTCCCAACCTCTCCAAACTCCTGGGGTTATAACGAAACTTCCTCCCCGTCCTCGTCTGCTTTCCCAGTACCTGTAGCTCTGGCTCAAAGGCCTCTCGGTTGTGGCCCAGCCATTTGTTCTCATAAGCACATCGTCATAAGTCGTCTTCATGCGTAGCGTCGAGTTTTGTGAATTGGCGCGTCTGGCGCTCCCATGCTTAGTGGTCTTGTGCTTCATCCCTTTCTCCCCTCATGCTAGGCAGAGTCCTTCTTCTTGCGTTTTCCTCCAACTCTGCCGTCAGTGTGTTCATCATCAGGACTCCATTCTTCTGGGTGAAAATCTGGATTCCCGTAGTGCGCTCGATTCCATACACTATTTTTGAAGGTGTTTGTTGTCACCTGGAATGTCGGTTCGGGGAAGTTGTTCTTGCTCTCCTCATACTCAAGTTGAACCGGACTGAATCGTATGTGGTAACCAGAACTCGGCGGCGGCATCAGGGAGGTCTGTGGGCCTAGTCCTGATGTTGCGACCATGGGGGGACTGGGACCCATCGCTGAACTACCAGACAAGGAGGCGGGAGGCGTCGGAGGTTGAGGAGATGCCATGATGGTAGGAGGGGGTGGCGGCGCGGCTTGCGGCGTGGAGACTGGCAGTGTTTCAGGGAACGACGGCATCCACTGGCTCTGCTGCATCGGTGAGAAAGGCTCGGCTACCGTACTGGCTGGGGGAGGCGGCGCCAAAGATCCAAGTCCTCCAAATGCAGGGCCTGAGTTGAGACCCGGTATCATAGCGAGTGAGTCAAAGTTGACCGTAGCAAATTGACCGAGATCTGTTTGAGTCGCCGCGATGTCGGTGTTGTGCGTGAAACCACTCACGCGGTTGACTTGCATCGTGATAGGCGCAACAGGGACTGGCGGAGATCGGTACAGAATGTCATAGTGATTGGGTCTGAAGAGCAGGTAAATGATGGGGCCCAGGTTGGCGATATCCTGGCCGTTGGCCTCGTCGGGGAAACGGTATCGATTGACATGGGTGCCAGGGCTGCGATCGAGGTACGCTATCTCAAGGACTTGGCCGGCGGGCTTGAGGAGGGTGTGGACGAGGGCAATGATGCCAAGATGCTCGATCTCGCGATCCGGAATTTCGACGAACTGAGCGCAATAGGCTGGAATACCGATGCCATCATTTACAAAGGCCTCGTATGCTTCGGCATTGCCCTTGAGGTGGGTAGCGGCGAGTAGCCGAAGGTAGTAGATCATGCCATTGGCGGAGTTGGGGTCGTTCCACTTCTCTTGCACCAACATGTGTGCCATCGTGGGGTCGTTGACAATCTGAGCGACTTGGCGCAGTAGTCCAATCAACTCATCGGCCCAGTCCTCATAGTAGGAGTAACCCCCAACAGTCGACAACATATGACCCATACTCAAAAGTCGGGCGGCCTCGCCCTCGATCTTGGCCTGATCGCCTGAGTCGACTAGCTTCTCAAAGTAGCTGAATCCAAGTGCTGAAGGCAAGATGAGACGGTTAGCCGAAATCCGACAAGTCACTTGGTGGTGAGACACAAACAGCGGCAGGCAAAGCAAGGGGTGGCCGCTGAAGAAGCAGAAGTGACGCGAGGAATGCGCTCGTGCCAGACATGTTTGGGCCAGATCTGAGCCGCGGGACGGGAAACGGGAGCGATTTTGACTTACCTCGCCAGCCACAGTTACCGTCTCCTTGGATAGGTCGAAAGTGGGAGTATGTCTGGGGAAGTGTCTGCAGAATCATTTGAGGTCAGTTTCGAGGGCGAGCAACATAGTTTCGTGGAACACACAATTGTCTTGTCGACATAGACCGGATCGGCTTTGGCGTATTCGTGGGTAATGATGTCGCTCGAGATTTTGTTGCCAACCTTGAGCCCCTGCGAAACCGGAGGTTAGCAATAATGACGCGACGGAGCTGCGATGGAGCTCCATCGAATGCGACTCGCCTCAAGAATAGGCTGGTAATCCTTCGCAGCAGCCTGCTGAGCAACCATGTCGTGCTGGCCTTGGTCCTCCATCTTGGGAACGATGATTGTTTGCGGGGCAGAGTATTGTTGTTGCGGCGGATGCGGCGGCTGTTGGTGCTGCTGATGACGGTGTTGAAGCCGGCGCTGCTGGTGCTGATAGTGTCGTAGCGAACGACTGTCTCGGGTCGCGGGGTTCGGTGGGGGAGAGGGGTTCGAGGTAGAAGCTTGCGAGGAAAAGGGCGAGGATGCTGGGGGAGATGTCGAGGACGAGAGCTGCTGTCGGGGGATCTGGTGAATCAGATGCGACTGAGGCTGTGGCTGCTGCTGCTGCTGCTGCTGCTGCTGCACCGGCGGTGGTGAAGCGTAGAGAAGTCCAGGACCTCCGCCTCCGGCTGACACGGGAAAGGCGAAGTCCAGTTCGGGAGCTAGGCCATAGGACGCGAAGCAGGAGGAGGCGAAGGGTGTGGGTTGAGGCTGGAACATGCCTCGTGAAGGGGGAGGAGGAGGAGGAGAGGAAAGAGGGTAAGTGGAGGGAGATCCAAGACTCCAGGGGAGGAGCAACCAAAAGAAAGGCTGGACTGGACGGGATGGAGGAAGATTCGCGGAAAGTGCGCAAGGCGCTGGAAACCTCAATGGAAAGCGGGCGTTGGGGAAGGAGGAATAGGCGTGGTTTTAGGTGCTGAGCGTCACAGAAGACGGCGGACGGGCCACCTGTCGAGCGCTGGCAATGCCCTGTCCAAAGGCCCTGGCCTGGTGCTCTGGTGCCCTGTCACGCCCTGTCACGACCTGTGGATCAGTGGACGGACAACGACGTCCTCGGGTGCTGGCCGGGCTCAGATGCTCCCCTCGATGGGGCGCCGGGGGTCACTGCAGGGATTGAGGCAGGGATGAGCACAGGGGCTAGGGATTTTAGGACAGAGGATGGAGGAGGCGGACAGCGGGTGCGATGGTCTAGCGGGTGGTCCTAGTGAGATGGAGGCGTGGGAGCTCCTGGGAGCGTGGGAGCTAGCGGGAGAGCACCCCAGCAAGTCTCCAGTCCAGCAGCAACCAGTAGATAAAGCCCTCGGCCCTTGCGGCGATGGTCCCGCGTCTTGATTGCGGTGCGGGCAAAGAGGCGCGCGGCGGGGATTGCGGCAAAAGATTGGAAAAGCACACCCGGGACGGACGTGAAGCTGTGGAGATTGATGAGGGAGAGAGACAGAAGTGCTCGGACGTTTGACCTGAAGGGAAAAAGAAGCAAAAGGCCAGGCGCTAGGAGAAAATCCCCGGGAGTTTATGTCAATGCGACGCAAGTTGGGACTTGTCAACAAGCTCCGGGAGCTTCAGGCAAGCTCTTGGATGGGCCGGCTGCAATGGGTGAAGAAAGAGGCGGCGGCTAGCACGGCCGAACGAGATGGTTAATGGCGGGAATGAGAGACAGAAGATGGTGGGTAGCACAAGAAAGAAGCTAAGAGGGAAGAGGCTTAGGCTTAGGCTTGGAGGGGGAAGCAGGAGGTTTGAAGGCGACCGATCAAAGCGACCGACTCTTGGTGGTACAAGAAGGGGAGCCCTCTTTTTTTTTTCTTTTCCTTTCAACAACGCAACAACTGGGCACAGGATGCACGCCCCAATGTACAAAGCAGGGCCTGTGACTGGACGATGAGATTCACCTCGGACAGACACAAGCTGGGCACGCACAACAGCAGCAGCAAGAGCAAGGCCAAGGGTGAGAGGCACAGTTTAGCCAAGGGTTGCGTCGGGGATCCACTCGAGATGAGCACCCGGGAGCCAAGAGCACGAGGTCCAGTCAAAAGTGCCGTCGGCAACGGGGATTGGTGGAGGATTGCAGGCCTTGGGGACCATGAAGGGGGGGACCGAGGGTGAGCGATGACGATCTCCCGCTGACGATGGGATGGCCCTGCCGCTGCGACACGATTTTCGATTCGATCGACGAGGATCCAACAGGGCGCGAGGCACGGCACGCACAGGTTTGAGGGTGATGGATGGATGGATGGGTGAAGGAGATGCGTCGCATGCGCATGTGCGAGTGATTTGCTCCTAGGTTTGACTGACTTGACAGCTGTAGCGCTGGTTCCGCTTCGCGCCAGCGACAAGAGGGGGAATCAATTCGCAGGACAGCCAAGAAGTGGATTGTGCAAGGTGCAGTTGCAGGTGTAGGTGCAGACAGGACAGGGCAGGGCAAGGCAGTGCGTGAGAACCAAAAGATGACGATGATCTTGCCGTGATCTGTTCTGGTAGTCGAGTCGACAGATGGTGCAACAAGGATGAAGAGAAGAAGAGAGTAAAAAGAAGGAGGAGGTGCAAACTATAAGACACAACAGATATAGATAGGGGGACGGCACTTGGCAGAGCGTCAAACAAACCCGAGATAGAATTCTGTATGTATCCGTCTCCAGGAAATAAACAGGCAGGCCTTTTTTCTCCTCTTCCCGTCCGTTTGTCGGGTGTGACAAATGCCCGTCGAGAGCTCGACAAGTCGGCGTGTGGGGAAAAGAGATAAAGTACCGGCTAACCTCCTCCACCGCGTTACATACATGCCATACCACGGGTACCTTTTACCTGCCCTTACTAGACGCAGAAGGCAAGCCAAGGCCAAATTAATTAAAATGCGTCTGCCCCCATGGGATCATGCGTAGGCAGTTTGGAGGGGGATGATACGAGACGACGGGATGTTGGTGACGTGAAATGGGATGGCTCGAGCTCTGGTCTCCAACTGTCAAACAGAAAAGATAAAACGGCGGCGGCGGAGCAAAAAGATTTCGGGTACTGTGTATCCGTCCAATCGAGATGAAACAGAAGGCCCAAAAAATGCGGAAGACGGCCCGTCAAACGGGACTCTCCCTAAAAGCTTCCCCGTGTTGTCCGTCAGACGGGATTGCCTGCCCGGTCTCGTCTTGACAGCAGACAAGTTTCAAAGTTTGTTGCAGATGTACATACATACATACAAACATATCAAAAATGAGGCGTCTTTGACTTTTTACTTGCTTCTACTCTAGCGTATCTTTAACGGACAATGTCGCCCGAGTAATGCATTTTGCGGTGACCATGGACCTTTTTTTTGTTGAATCTGCTTGACAGCAAATGGATACACCCCTGTTCATTGAAGGTATCATGAGTGGACAAATCACGGGACAGTTGAGGGGCATCAATCCCGTATCAAAAAAGTTTGTATGATGATTGCTCTGTCCAAGGTCCAGGTGCCGTCGAGATGCATCCGTCAAGCGGTGATGGTGGTGAGCACGTCCCCTCTCTCTCTCATCATCATCAACCTCCGCTGCAGCTTTTCCAACGGACCTTGTCTTTTCTCTCCAGGGGCACTCCCAGTCCGGTTTCTGCAACCCCAGGACGGTTGGGTATTGGTCGGGCTTGGTCCCAACTGATTGGCAAAAAAAAGAGGGCATGGGTGCCTTTGCAGCAGTAAAAGCGCTGTGACACCACACACACCCCCAACCCAGGCGCTCGGTTATTGGAGGGCTCACGATCCGATGCGTGGGCAGCGGGCAAATCCATGTGATTTCTCAAAATGTGACTCTACCTAAGCAAAGAGAGAGAAAGAAAGAGAAGCGCTTGGCCCTGGGTTAGGGTCCATCGAGTGATCAAGTGTGGGCGGATCTTGAGGGGCACGCACGCACACGCAGGGTGTCTAGTGTCGATGGGCCTTTGACAACTCTACGACGGATCATGATGGAACCAGTTGTCAAACGACGCCGAGCCGCGGCAGTGGGAAATAATAAACAACAAACACTGAAAGTCTCCGCAAGAGAAAGAGTTTTTGAGGAGAAAACACGGCAGCAGCCGTATTCGTACCCTTCTTTTTTTTTTTCTGACGGGAAAGATCCGAGCCTGTATCCGTATTGTGCGCTTTATGTGTCAAGGGACGCCATACAAACTCATTCTCATTCTCATTTTTCTCTCATTCTTACGCAAAATACAGTAGACACAAGAAATGACCCCCATCTTGATCAAAAAAGGGGGAAGAGGCAGAAGAAGCATCAAAGAGCTCACTCCACTTGATCCCCATCTGATCACACTCACTCTCATCCTCAGCTCACTTTATCCCAAAGTTTTTTTTAAACACCATCTTGTATCCGTACCTAGTCTGATCCGCTCCCCGACCGACCCCCCATGGCCCTCCCACCTCGTGGCACACGTCGATCCCCCAAGCTAGTGAATAAAATTTCCCGTCCCCATCTTGAAAATCATTTTTTCTTTTCTTTTTGCGTTCAATCCTTGACGTGGGATAAAGCTCAGCCTCTTTTTTCTTAACGGGCGTCGATAATGCAAAGAGTCCCAGAACTTGGTGACGACTCCACCACCTCTCCACTGTCCATGGGGGTGTCGTGAATATTTGGGGGAGACAAGAGACAAAAAAGGAGAGAAAAAGAAAGTTTAGAACCCTTCCCGCATGTCCCTCCAGTTTGTTTGAAGCCTTTTGAAGAGGATATCCCGGCTATTCACAAAAAATGAGTCTCCAGTCTCAACAAGACCACGATGGCAGTCCAACGCACTAAAACAAAGGTGCATTAGAAATGGCATGTCAAGACGTCTTGCTTGATCAATGCGCACCGTGAACAAACTGCACCAGATACAAACTCTCCTTGATTGGTTCTTTCTCTCTTGCAACGACACGCGCTGCTGAGACATGGGTTTGTCCCCCGTCTGCAGGTGAGCTCACACACCACACACACCCCTCCTTGATCTTCACCACCGCGTGCCTTTTGTCTCACCCTTCTCAAGCAGCATCTCTGGTTCGTCCAGGGGTGAAAAAGATACCCTCTGCATGAAAGCTACTGCCGTATCAAAAGGCAAACATATTCAACTACATACACAATCTATCTTGCCTCTTTTTCTTTTCTCATCTCTCGCCCGCCTTGCCTATATCCTGCATGAAGGCTGACGGGGAAGAGAGAGATTCCTGCAACCTTTGCTGCAGATACAAACCACACATGACAGCCTGCTTTACATCAACCCTCCTTGCATCCCATCAAGAGACCAGTATCGTGCATCATCAATCATCCATCTCTCACACACAAATCGTGACAAGGACGAAAAGTGGAGTTGAACAACGGTCCGACGCAGCATGGTCAGTTAATATCTGACGCATGAGACAAATGCCCATCCAGACGGGTCTGGGTCTCAAGGAGGCCTACCTGTTTCCCCTCATACCGAGGCATCTTTCTCCTTCTTCCCCTCTCTCCCCGCAGGATCTCTTCTCACGAATCCTTTCAGTGGGACCCTAGCAAGGCGCTGCTGCTGTATGCTGTCAAGCAACACCATCATTGCAGATACACTATCAAACAACATTATGCTTCCTGCGCAAAAGAAAAATGACATGTCAACTTTTTCTCTCTCTCCCCGTCTGATGTTGCACAAAGACTGGCGCCTCTTCACCTTTTTCTCGGTGTACCTTTTGTTAGAACCCCGCCGCATCTGTGCTCCCCCAGAAGGACTTCGGCGTTTCCCTCCTGTGCGAGTTGAGTTCTGACGTCTCTCCATCTTTTGACGTGGTATTCTATTACTAGGCTTGATTAACTCTCGTATCTTGAACGTGTTCCCGTGTTGTGCTGTCATTCATCTAGATGTGTTGGCTAGACAGAGATGCGTTGGTTGGACTTGTAAGCCGCCAGCTTTTTTGACTAACGCAACTCCAACGCATCTCGCTACATGTCTTCACCTCGAGGTACATGGACAAACAAACTTTCCATCCAGGCACAGCCGTCTTTGGCCTCATCTTAAGCCGCTCCCGACGGGTACCTATCCGCGACGCATCATATCCGGGTACGCGCCCTAGATCCCCTCAACTTGCTCCTCCTCTGTGATGGATGCTGCATCACCGCTCAGCCGTCCCTGTCAAAGCGCAATCATGGACAAACCACTGGATCCAAAAACTCAAACATGCTCCATGAGTTCATGTTTGTTGCACCTCTAGCTCCGTCTCTGTCCCGTGTCTCGTTGGTCTCGATCTATCTACAGCAAGCCTCAGGCTGCACGAGATGTCTTCAACCACGTCCCGATTCGTCACCGGAAGCAAACAAATCTTGATCCCGCCGCCCTTGCTGACGATCAAAAGAGCCCAAGCCGGGGGCCCGCAAACCCGAAATCTCTCTTGTGTGTGTGATCCCTCGCAGCCCCAAGTCCCGTCTTGTGTAACCTGATGATGCCGCGGGGGCTTGGCATCTTTCAGCCGGTAGTTACCACTCAGAGTGGGTTGGATGAGGTGGTGCAAACGCCGCAGCCAGGCTCGCGAGGAGCAGGGGTAGACAAGGCAGCGTAGTATTCAACATCTCCAACAGTTCAAGTGGCGAGTTGTCATCGCAGTGACCAAGCATGGACCCCAGCATGTTCAAGTCTATGTCTCTTTGGAATCCTAGATACGTTACTCTAGACTCGTCTCGCTACACTACACACGACATGGGATCAAGTCCGAATACGGCGTCACTTCGGCCCTGGTCCTTTCTGCACACAAGCCCAGCTTCGTCTTTTGCTACCGTCATGTTGCTCGCTAACCACTGGCTGCCCAACCATGCTGATACCCGGTGGCCGCCACGAATAAGCACATAGCACCGTTGCCAGTGCCTCGTACCATGCGAGATGCCGTCGACGCATCCCCAACACGGATGCACCCGCAGGATACAACCCACGATCCTGCTTCTCGATCCAGTCAAGCCGGGCCAGAACGGGTATTCTGCAAACAGACACGAAATAGGTGGATCAAACGTTTCCTCGCTGTCGCAGGTACTGGTGCTGCCGGGGTCACGTCGACGGTGACGCAGTAGATCTGTTGTTTGTCTGTCCCTGTGCTCCCCTCAGGCCCATGCCGGGACTGGCCCCTTACCCTTCTTCCGGTGTTGGCCACCACCTCTGCCTGCCCCCTTTCCTATCTGGATACCTGAGATATCCACCCCCTGATCGTCGCCTGCCGATTGCTCAATGTTACGGAACCCATCGCCGTCCCGGAAGATGGCCCCAAAGAGGTCACCAATCGACGATGTGAGCCCTTGCAGAGCATAGATGCGCTCCGAGTCGGCATCAGAGGTGATTTCGAGGAGCCCCTTTTCCTGGTTTACCCTTCCATTGATCTTGCCATCAATGATGAGGAATCCCAGAATGTCCTGAACCTCGGGCTCCGAGATCTTGAGCTGCTTCGCGATCCATGCAAGCTTCATACGTGTGTAGGGGGCAATCAGCTTGACCACACCCTTTGTCCGCATGTTGCGTGTGACCTCGTCAATGTTCTCAGCGATGAACGAGTCGTCCAGGATGTCTTGGTTACGTTGCAAGACCTTTTCGTATGTGTGAACGTCGTCCCGTTGGTAAGCGTCAACCAGCTCCGTCATGGCCGAGATTCGAGGGTCCGTCTTGTAGGGCTTGGTCTCTTGAGAGTCGAACGGATTGATGTTGGACTTCATAAGCATGGTTGTCAAGAGCAAGTACTTGAGAACCTGGATTCTCTGGAGCGAGCCCGCCTCGTCGTAGTTTCGGAACGATTCGAAAAAGTCGCTCTGAGCTTCCTTCCAGTTCTCCTCGCTCATGTGCATCTTTCCACCGCACTCTCGAATGATGCCCATGATTCGAGGATGGGGAACGGCCGACTTGACCTTGAGGGCACGTTGATACAGTGCCTTGAGCTGCTTGTTGTTCTTGGTCTCGGCAAACATCTGAATCTCCAGGGCGTAAATCTCGAGCGAGTATGTGCCTTTGCTGGGATCATCGGTTCCATCTTCTCGTTGACAGGTCTTGTGGAGCTCTCGGAGTTTCTTAGCCACGGCGGGGTATTCCTTTCGGTCGAGAAGTAACTTGGCTAGTTTGATGTTGGTCTTGAGCCATAGCCGCTCATTGTTGGTGCTCTGGAAGCTCTGAAGGGTGAGCGAGTAGAATTGCTCCATACTTCTGACAGCCTCGGGGCCGTCGGAGCCCTTTTCGATGTAGTCGAGCATGTTGTTGATGGACTTTTCCGAGTAGTTTCGGGTGACGGCTGACTTGACGTATGTGAGGAGCTCTGCATAGTGCTCAGCGGCCTGTGACGGTCAGCATGCGCCCTGGTCTGAGATGGCGGAGTAGCGCACCTTGTCGTATTGCCCTAGCTTAAACTCCAACTTTATGGCCTGCTTCAAACCTTTGAAGCCCCATTCTCCCTTTTCCTCTTCTAATGGCGGGATGCCTAGGAACTCGGCGACGGCGTCCTCAGGGTCTGACAGCTTGAGCTGCTTGGCGTTGTAGTACTTGTTCTCGATATCGACATTGCCGGAATCCTCGTCGTCGTCTTCCTCGTACTCAAAGTCGTACCTGGATGCGGTCAGTCAAGCACCAGGCTTGCGCGGCTGGGTAAACGTGCTGCTCCTCGTCCGACTCTTGCATAAAATCCTCGTCGTCGGACATGATGGCGGTGGTTTGAGTAGTTGAGGTCGATTCGGAAGGTATTGGGATTAATAAGACAGGGAAATGGGTCGGTAAGCAGGCTGTTTGCGCTGATGCGGCGCAGAGGAGATTGGTTTATCGAGGTTGAATGATGAATGTTGGTTGTCTGGAGCTGAGATGGAGCAGGCAGCCGCGGGGTGGATGTGGAGGCTTATCGATAAGGCGCTAACGTGCGCCATGACCAACACCATGAAGATGGATCTTGAACCTTAGATTGAACGCTATAAAATATTTAATTAAGTACTTATATCCCGTCTTTTCGTATATCCAATCTCTCTTTGTGTATTACCAAGCTCCCCATGTTCAAACATTTAGACTCAGTCACTGTGGGCTTGAGCCACGCCATGAGGCACTCTCACTGTAAACATCATCACACACACTGCAACCGACAGCCCTGTTATGGCCAGGAACGGCAGCCCCATCCAAGCGCCACCCAGGTCCATGCCACGGCTAAACAGCCAACTCGTAGCCGGAGCAGCCACAAGTCCCATGATCATCTCAATGAGAGTAATGGTGGTGTTGAGCGTCGCGATCGTGTGCGGTTCCACCACGGCGTTGAGAACGGCCCTGCAGAGAGCGTTGAAACCATGGCCAAAGCTTGTAATGACGAGGGATATGATGAAGAGCCATGGACCTCCTGCAAAGGCCATGAGCAGCCCTCCGAAAGACACGAATATCAGTGATATGCGCGCCAGAATGAGATCTCTGTTCACAGGACGTGATCTGAAGCGAGAGGTCCCATTGAGCAACTTTGATGCGATGGGGAGAACGACAAGCAGGCATATCACAGTCGAGAGGACGCCCACTGTGGAGATATAAGTAGCCTAGATAACGGTGAGCATTGAGCATAGGATCTGACTTGATGGAACACTCACTGTAGACCACTCCCAGTTGAAGCGCTTGGTCATGTACTGTAGCAAGATGCCGTTATACGCAACCCTGATCGGCAGATAAGTTGCGACTGTGAGTATAAGCATTATAACGGTCTTGGACGCAAAGATGAATCTCCGCACGTGCTGCATGTCATTCTTGACCGTAAACCAGGCTTGCTTCAAGACGCTGTGTTTGCTCAAAGAGACCCCATGTCCGTGTTCCTCAGGCTCAGCATCATCCTCGTGTCCAAGACCATGTCGTCGACGATTATCAGCCTTTTGTCGGAACCGAAGAGTCTCTGGGATGAGCAGGACCGACATGGTGCCTACAATGAGAAAGCCAAGGCCTATCCACATGGACAACCATGGGTCATAATTGAGCAGCCAAGCCGAGACGGGGTTGACCATGACGTTGAAGAGCAAGCTGGCGGCGAAGAGGCGAAAGAAGACGCCAGTTCGTTCAGCGGTGGGCACGACGTCGGCTACAATGGTCCAGACCATGGCGCCAGACATTGGGCCTCCACCTCCAATGAGGAAGAAGAGACTTCCGGGGATAATAGCCCAGATGGAAAAGACATCTGGGAAATACACTAGAAAGTGTGAGTGGCGTTTGGCAACTTGTGGATGACCATGCACTCACAAACCATCATGACCCATGCTGTCTGAAGCAAGTCGCCCAAGAGTGACAAGAACAAGACAGGCCGTCGTCCATATTTATCAGCTATAATTCCGAATGGAAACTGCGGCAAGATGGCTATTTCTTGTCAGTATTGTCCAGCAAGTGTGGTGTTTTCACTCACGAACTGCCATCCCAAAGGCCAGATGCCACCCCCGAACCATCGCCAACGTCTTTTGAACATGATTATCCTTGCAACGTTGATCCTTTATCTGTAAAACATGGTCCGGATAGTACCCCCGACATATAATATCCTCTATAATCTTTTGCTGCGGTGGATCCGTGATGAACTCGCTCACTTCGACAATAAACAGCGAGACAAGACACATCAACAAGACGCGTCGCTGAAACCCTTTGGAGGGAACAAGGTCGCGGGGCAAGTCGTTGGAGAGGAGCGGTGATCCTTCTGACGGAGCTACGTCATTGTCATATCCGCTGTTGCTCTCGACATCAGCGTCAGCCGAGAGGTCGTCGTCCCTTGATTGCTCAGCTCGTAAAGACATGGCTGAGGGTGAGCTGTGGAGGTTGAGAGTTGTGAGAAGTGGATATCAAAGCATCAGATGTCGGTTTCAGCCTTCGTATTAAATCATGACGATACGAGAAGCGCAGGATGAGCGCGTCGTCGACGTTATCGAGGAACTTTTGCTAGGCCTCATTGGTTGGTGGAAACCGACTGGGGTGTGGCTGGCATTGTCTCAAAAGAGAATAAACGCGCAATCAGGACGACGCATTCCATCACGACAAGCTGACGATTACTCCATGCAAGTTACCTTGCTTTGATAGAGTCACAGCGTCGGCCTGCGTTGATTGGAAAGATCCTTTGTTTTACGGCCCAAGATGGTTGAGATGTTGTCGCGAATTGCTGACCGCATCGAGGATGACGACGCGATTACTGCCTGGATTGATTGACTCTTAGACCGGATTCATCATCAACCAACTCACAACAGGAAAGTCTTTGAAGCTTGCCGGAATGAAGCCATCTCCACTCGGCCCGATCCCGGGACTTGGCCTCGTCGGCGTCCTTCGGCCGATTCCACCGGGCATCCGGTGCTTACAATTCACCATGCTCGACACCCACGCTGCATCCCGCAGCTAGAGGCTGACAATCTGGAAAGCGATTGGACTTGGTATGAAATGCACATTAGGTTACGCCAATAGCAGGATGCTTCACTGCAATTTTAACACACGCCGAGAACCTCGATGCCTTGGCAAACAGCCGCTCCTGGGCCACGTCCGGATCATATGCACCTGCTTCACTGCATTTTTAACCCACGCGCAGAACTTACTCGAATATCCATGTCTGTGAGGCATGGACGCCAAGAATTAAAACACCAGTCCTGGGCACAACTGTAAGGCATTTTTACGCTGCCGCATGGGTATCACGATCCTTTAGCCGCACGACAGTGTTACTTCTCGATCAAAGTAGAATGCCGTCTCACATGCGACGAGCAATCCGTTCATCTCCCGGTACCCAAGTTGATGAAGATGGGCATTTCGTGGTCCGCGATTCTTGAAAGAGTCTACGAACTGAACCTTTAAATGTTGGATGAGCTGGCCTTTGACCATGCTGGCACCCAGGTCAAGGAACAAATGAGACACCAGTACAAGTATGTTAGCTTATTACCCTCTAAAGATGATCAATGGAGTATACTAAGAATAGACAAAAGCACTCAAAAATACTCCTATTATTTTATTAGTTCTATCATATTTTATCTGAATACATTTATAATAGTTGGGAGGACTTAGGCGATCCTTTGAGGAGCTCTGGTGTCTCATTTGTTTGTTAACCGGCGTGGCCAGCCACCATCACCAGGCATTCATGTGCTTGCAATTCACCATGCTCAACACTGTAGTTAAATCCCGCAGCTGGAGGCTGGCAGTCTGCAAAAGGATTAAATTTGGCATGGATTGTGGCCTTCCCAAATTAGCGAATGAAAAGTCGCAAGTTGGTGCCATCTTTTGTCGATGAAACACGTCCCTTCACTGCATTTTTAACCCACGTCAGGAACATAAGTCTGGAGCACCTGGACAAACAATCCCCTTTATAGAATTCCCTACATCGGTAGTCATTGTCGAACATATTTGTTCCAGAGAGACCGCTGACTGGACCTTCACTTACATGTTTTATTAGCTGGCACTTGATTTTGTCGGTGTCCTGAAGCCATCCTCAGGATCTATGAGGCGATCATGGTATCGCCCTCCAAGGCTATCCAACTGGCCATAAATCTCCCAGAGATGAGTTAGAAATAAGACATCCGTAACGTAACCTATAAATAAACATTAAACACATACTTCAATCACACAATAGCAAGCAAAATGCCAGCAGCCGCCACAATACAGTATGGTAGCCTTATGGTCGAGAGCACCAATGGCGCGTGCTTCACTGCAATTTTAACCCTCATCCATAACGTGAATAGGTTGTCCTCCCGCCGAGCCACGTCGCTTTTTCACTGCATTTTTAACCCACGCCGAGAACCTACAGAATGTGACTGACGTTAGGGCGCGCTGAGAATTAAAAGACGAGTCAATGTTTGCTGCAATTGCAATTACAAGCAACCCCAAGAATTCTACTACCTATTCTTTCGGAATGGCATATCAATGCACGTCTATATGGCGAGCAATCCGTTGATGCCTTGGGCCACCTAATGAAGACAGGTGAAAATCTCTTAACCCAAGCGATGGAGATGAAACCTCATAATTGATCTAAATCTAGAAACTTACATGAGTTTGGTTGGCGCTTCTAGGTTGCTCTCCGATACCAAGCAAAAAATTGGCCGAAATGTATCGCCAAGAGTCGACTTGGCACTGGGGCCTCGAGGGTAGGGAGATGTACGCTTTGAGTTGTAACTCGACATCGCTTTCTCGATGAGCACTGCTCCTGTTAGACCGATTCTCCCTTGTTCATGCGGTCTTGGCCAATCGGCCTGATCACTGGTCGAGATTAACTCGTAACGCCCACATCATCAGTGCCATCAGCTGAAGCTCTCCTCCACAGCGACAACTAGAGCCAGGCCCTCCAGAATCTGACCAGGATGGTCTTTTATAACTTGTTAGTTTTTTGAAACGCCATGGCGCTATTATTTTTGACCACCTCGTCACGTTGTTGGCTGCTCGAACTTGAGCCTTGCACTAACCTCACGTTGATAGCTTCTTTCGACCCTCGAGTCCGTATCATGGCACTGGGCGTTGGATTTCCGGTAGCCTTTATATACAAACAGATAGAAAGTCCATCTAATTCATTTCTTTGCACTGGTACTCTCAGAACCTTTGTTTGTCTGTTGATAAATGAAGGTGGTGTCGCCTTCGCTGCCTTGGCCTGATATGAAGCCGGCCGCTTTTATGTAGAAGTCCGAAAGAACTTCTGGTACTCAAGCAACCACGAGTGGCATGGGTACTTCTATACCGATTTGGTCTACCCTCAGCCCGCCATCATCAACACTGGGCGAGATATGCAAGACCTTTACCGACTAAACGGCCACGGCCAAGGCCAAGCCAAACAGAGGGTCATCCGCAACTCTAACCGCCTCGATCACTACCATCAAGAGCTCTTTTGAAAGCCCGGGGCTTATCAATACCCTGTATAGTGCCATTTAGCTGGGGGTTCTGTCTCGTTGCGGATTAATAATGCCAACTCTCTCTCTTCCCTCAGCACCAGCTCGATCGGCCTTCGCACTACGTAGGAGTCCAACCTACGGAACGTCCGGCGATATCTCATCCTCAAGGCCAAGTCATAAGGCCATGATAAGTCCCGAAATACTACCATATGGTCCTAGATAACGTCTTGGCATTGAACAATACGAAGCAAGCGCCTTACAAGGCTGACCGATGATTCGCGACAGCGATGGAAGGATTCATTCCGTCTTAAGTTGAGCAAGTCAAAGCCTCTGTCTCAATCCTGCACATTTAGGCGAATCAATAGCCCGAGCTCAGCCTTAAATCAGCCCTTTATTTGGAACCTCATTCGTCTCGTGTCAGCAAGCGTCGATCCCACCTGACGGCGAATACCACCTTCTATAAGTATCCGACGGAGTTCAACACAAATCTTCCAATCATACCCTTGACCTGGGGGAAGAAACTAATACCTCACCACGGACTCTCCTGTTGATGTGGGACTGCTTATGGCACGACTCTTTTGAGAAGTAATGCCACCTTCTAGTTTCTCACGAATCCTTCCAAACAGGCAGAAACATGAACCAATCCTAGTCTAGCTCCAGCCAGCGTTTCGAAAGGTAATGGGCCCTCCCGCTCAACCCTGCCCATCTCATGATCCGATCCCCGAACACAGACGTTTATGTGTCCGAGCCGTCCTATCACAGGACTTTCTGAGCTCCCCGTGTGCCCCTTTGCCATCTCTAGTGCTGGTCCGTGGGCGGCAGTCTTGCATGATGCACTACGTATCTTGACCGTTTTGTCGATCATGACTGACAACCCTTGTCCTTGTTTCTAATTGAGGGTAGACATGAAGGATTGAGGCTAATTAGAAAGGACGACGAGGTATGCTCTATAAGCCTCCATGATGGTATATAAGACCGGCAGTCCGGCCATGATGCCCTTACTCTAGCCATAGACCCAGGCAAATCATTCATCATGTCTTCTCCCAAGTCCCTCCTCCTCACAGCCCTCCCCATCGCCCTCGCAAGCTGCAACGGCGCCCGGGCAGCCACAATCGACGACTCCCAATGCGACTGCTACGTAGCCGACAACAAATACTATGCCGGTCACATGTTCTGGGACTTTCGCTCTCTGTCCCAGTATGCCAAGGTCCCAGCTCTCATCCAGACCCAGCAGGGAAACGCCGACGCAGACTTTTCTACTCCCTTCTTTAACTGGGAGTCTGAATTTGGTCAGACTTGGGGTCTGCAGAATTGGGATAATGGAAACTCGGAGTTTCCGATGCAGAATTCTTACAACAATATTTACATTGAGAAGAATACCGACAGCTCGCCTGCTAGTGATACCTTCATGACGATGCGAACTGCTCGTCATAAGGGATTCCAGTCCGCAGCAGAGTTTGAGTCCATCAACAAGTATCACTACGCTTCTATGCGCATGTACGCTCGTACCAAGGGTTCTCCTGGTGCCTGTACAGCCATGTTTACCTACCTCGGCGGTGAAAAGCTAGCCGACGTGCAAGAAGCCGACATTGAAGTCCTGACTTCAGATCCCAAGGGTCTCATTCACTACACGAACCAACCTTCCTACACGGAAGAAGGTGAGGAAGTCGTGGGAGCCAGCAAGGCCGTCACGATGCCCGACGGCGTCAAGTGGACAGACTGGGTCGCGCACCGAATGGACTGGACGCCCAAGGAGACGGTCTGGAAGGTTAATGGCAAGCAGACTTGGGTGAACTCTTTCCAGGTGCCACGCGATCCGGCGCAGTTCAGCTTTAATGCTTGGAGCGATGGTGGTGATTGGACTGGTACCATGGCCGAGGGCGGCGTGGCTTATCAGCAGATTCAGTGGATTGAGATTCTTCACGGGGAGGCTGATAAGGCTACTTGCAAGAGGGTTTGCAGTGTTGATTCAGGCAGCGAAGTTGGAAAGCCTGTACGTGTTTAGGGGATATCAGATAAGATGGATAGTTGTGTATGTCGCCGAGTTGTCTCTTGTCTCAGCACCTCAATTGCCACGTACCACAACCTCATTGAGTGCCTCATTTACACCGCCAGTTGTTCAACCCTCAACCAAGTCCAATCAATCATCCAAACCAATGCGTACTCGTTCTTGATCTTCACCGTCATGTCCAATCATCTTTCACGCGGTAGACAAACTGACCGAGACATGGGGCCAAGTGCGAGTTTCAGGGTAGCCTTGTGTGACGGGACCCGCTCACCGAAGTTCGGCGGGGCCAGTTTTTTAAGGTGTGTTTATCATGACGGGTTCTCGCACTCAAAGAGACAAACGCAAACAAAACAATGTCTGTTTCTGATTCTAAAGTTGTCTCAACAGGGCCTCTGGTAAGGTCATACCCTCTTTGACTTCTGTCTCAGTATACTAACTCAGCTTAGCCAGAGGAAGAGGCCCGATGGATCAAGCTCTCCAAGTACGTACTCATCTCAAACATCTCCGAACTCGCTGACCTCTTAAGAATCACATACACAGATCCAAAGAACGTCACCAGAACATGGGAATCAGCTGAGCGCCGCACTCGTCCCAAGGACGCAGACATTGACGGTGTCGGCATCGTCGCCATCCTCGACAAGCCTACCGGCCAGGAAATTATCCTCCAGAAGCAGTACCGTCCTCCTATTGACACGGTCGCAATCGAGGTTCCCGCAGGCCTCATCGACGAAGGCGAGACGGTTGAGCAATGCGCTGTGCGTGAGCTTAGAGAAGAGACTGGCTACGTTGGAGAGGTTACGGAGACGTCGCCTATGATGTTCAATGATCCTGGCTTTTGCAACACCAACCTTCGCATGGTTCACGTGAGCATCGACATGTCGCTTCCTGAGAATCAGAATCTCAAGCCCGAGCTTGAAGAGAACGAGTTTATCGAAGTGTTTACCGTCAAGTTGGCCGATCTATGGGACGAGTGCAAGAAGCTCGAGGCAGAGGGTTACGCCATCGACGCCCGCGTGGGAACTCTGGCCGAGGGGGTCCTCCTAGCTCAACGATTCAAGCTATAAATCAGAAAATGTCATGACACTAGAAAATAAAAAGGATAGACAAAATGTTACACCTTCTTCTCCTGACGAAGTCCCTGCCAGAGAGCAAGCGCCGCCAAACACTTTGCATCACGAGCACCCTCCCTCCAAGCATCCTTCATAGGAACAACCTTGAGCGTAATCTTTTCACCATGAGACCTCAACCCTGTAAGACGTCCACTCCATTCCTTCAGCTGCTCACGGGGAATCCTGCGCTCGTGGCTGAAAATGGTAATGTGCTCGTCGCAACCTCCCGCGCTGGGAAACATGGCATTCGCGAGGCCTTCGGTGTTGTCGCCGTTGGGAATTGCGAGGTCGCTTAGGGATGTTAGTTCATCCTCGTGAATGGTTACGCCGAGCTCTTCTTGTATCTCTTGCGCAGCGGCACCCTTGAAACTCCCCATGTCATCCACCATTCCCGCGGGTAACTCTACAAACCCGAGACTCCCAGCCGGAACACGAGGTTGCACCGTAAGAACAACGTACCGCTCATCCGACTCTGGCGGTACATCATCTGGGACGAGCATGAAGAGCATGGCGACGCTGGGACCGCGGAGAAGCGCAGCGGCTGGTAATGTCTCGCCGGCGCCGTTGGAGACTGTGGCTGTGAGCTTGATGAAGCCTACTCTTGGGCCGAAGAGGTCGTAGGATTGGATGGTGATGGAGCGCAGGGCGTAGGGATCTTTGTGGAAGGGATGAGACGCGTCGGATTGGAGACGCAGTGAGTTTGTCAGGGTGTCGATCCAGTTCTAGACACATTAGTGACGGTATTTGAAGAGTGAAATTGGGGTTATTCACGTTAAAGGGCCTGAATGAATTCAGCTGCTCCTGCGAAAGCCCCTCAGGCAACGTGAGCGGAATGTTGTGAGACCTGACCGTAGTCGACATTGTGTGCAGAAAGAATGAAAACAGCGAAAAGATCGCTCGATTGCGACCGACGAGGCGAGACGGTAAAGATGTAGGTCTCGAGTTTCTGAATGTGCCTGCGATTAATCTCATTTCCCGATATCTCTCCTCCGACAAGAGTCTTTTATAAGGGCAGTGAATAAAGTTGAGGCCGACAGAATGTTGTGGAGAGAGGGTTTTGGAGTTCATGACGTAAGGAGAGACATGCATATTTACAAGCCACTTAAACAACACCCAGCATGTTTGACCAGAACTTGAGTGAATGTCTAGGTGAATCGATAGACGTTAATCATAATTCAGAGCAGTGCTAATCCTTCAAAACCTCAAGCTAAACCGCCCAGTAAACATCAATCCGGACTCTCTCAACATGATTCGCCCATCCCCCAAACCTTGCCTTTGCCCAGACGGTTATGACATCTCCCAGCTTCAGATCCCTGACAAACCACCCATCGCCCGTCTCCTTGCCTCTGCCCTCGTCGCGGGCGAGATTCTCGGCTGCCTCTGTGTCGGGTTGGATGTCGTCCGTCCATGACCAAGTCACTACGTGGTCTTGCCATTGCCGATGCGCTGTCAGGTTGCCCTTGATGGTCCATTTATCCTGACGGAAGAGAGGATGCGAGTACTTGAATTTGCTCTCGTCGTTTTCTTCCTCGGGTACGATGGAGGGATAGAGAGGGCGTAGTCCGCAGACTGGAAGTGGTGATTCCTTGGAGGATGGTGACTTGAACCGGACATCGTAGGTACACGATGGATCGCCTAGACCTGTTAGTAAAGATCATCCACATGCTTATCACAACTTACAAGTCTGCTCCGCGTCAAATTTCTCCAGTCCAGCCTCAAACCAAGTCCAAGACCCATGGTATGTGTGGTGATCCTCTCTGTCGCCACCCCACCCTTGATCTTTACTGCGTATCGAAAAGACCACCCTGCGCACGGGATGCAGTAGCTTCGGGGTGGGATAATCGGCGAGCTTGGCAAAGTACGAAGGGTCGTGCTCTTTTCCTAGAGGCCTTGGTTTGGCCTCATTTGTATCGTACGCCAACACCTCTGCGAGATCCTTCTTGCCCTCGATTCCTGTGAGACCAACCGGGAACGAGCGAAGCTATCCATGGTCAGCGTAAGCCCTGGTATGTCCCCATATACTCACCAAAAACCTGTTTTCACTGGCACTTCCACCATTCACTCGCAAAGGAGACTGCTGCTCAGCTAAGTAATCGATCTCATTGCTCGAATGCGCCCAGTACTCTGCAAAGTCAAAGATGACATCGACGACACTGGGCGGCAACTTCTTGCCCTTTGTGAGCATGATACGAGTGACGATCACGTCGATGGGACTGAGATCAAAGGGCACATCGCCGCGTGTCCCTTCCGAATCGTCATTGCCGCCAAGGAACAAGTTGTTCACGGCGCCGGTTACGCTCTGGATGGCATCTTGGGAGGTGATGTGAGCCATGATGAAGTAGGTGATGATAAAGAGCCCGATGTAGAGAAGCATGTATATTTGGAGAGTTTTGCGCTTGCGCAGGAGAAGGGAGTGCTAATGTTGAAGAGGTAGAGTATGAATTCAGGAAAATGCTACTTTACCCACGTTGAATCAAGGTGACGCGTTGCATTTTCAGTGATTGCATGCATGTGCATCGAGGCAACAGCTTTCATTTCATTCAAGGTGAGGGAGCCTGTGACGGAGGAGGGGCTGACGTCACGTCAGACTGGACTCTATCTTATCGATAATCGTCTCTTATCAATGACTGATCACGTGAAATCGCGCCATCCACGCCGTCGTGTAAGTCATCCCTGTCCCCCGCGCATCGGAGCGGAAACGGCTCCATCAACCAAAAGCGTCCGTCTCAATTGCATTACAAACCCACATTGCCTCGATGGAGCTCTCTCAGACTTTAATTCTTCTCCTCTACACAGATTACAACCCGCCATGAGGTCTTGCAGGTCCCTCGCGGCGTCGAGCCGCCAGCTCAGGACCGCACTGGCTGCCCCTGCAGGCTCTTTACGACCAGTTCTCGTTCAAGGCCACCGAGGTTTTGCGCATTTCGGATCTCGCCAACTTCACTGCTCGACTGTCCGGAAGTCGGGGGTTGCTTCTAACCCTGCCATGTCGTTTCCCTGCCTCGACGCTTTGGAAACTCGATCTGCCAAGCTTAGCAACGACGACTCTAGCGATACCGAACCCTCGTACACGTCCGGAGCCACACTCAACTACCTCTGCAAAGAGCCCCTCCTTCTCGACTGGGGTGGTATCCTTCCCGAGTTCAACATTGCCTACGAGACCTGGGGCGAGCTCAACGCCGACAAATCGAATGTCATCCTCCTACACACTGGCCTGTCAGCCTCTTCCCATGCTCACTCAACAGAGGCAAACCCGAAGCCTGGCTGGTGGGAAAAGTTTATTGGGCCTGGTGGTCCTCTCGACACGAACAAGTACCATGTCATTTGCACAAACGTCATTGGCGGCTGCAATGGCTCAACAGGACCAAGCAGTATAGACCCAGGCAATGGCGAACGATATGCGACTCGATTCCCTATTCTTACCATGGGCGATATGGTCCGCGCTCAGTTCCGTCTTCTGGATTACCTTGGCGTCGATAAGCTGTATGCCTCAGTAGGCTCGTCTATGGGTGGCATGCAATCTCTCGCTGCGGGTGTCCTCTTCCCCTCGCGAGTTGGTCGCATTGTGTCTATCAGTGGGTGCGCTCGGTCTCATCCTTATAGTATCGCTATGCGACACACTCAGCGACAGGTACTCATGATGGACCCCAACTGGAACCGAGGCTTCTACTATGGCAAGGTGCCTCCTCACGCTGGTATGAAGCTTGCCCGTGAGATTGCCACTGTCACATACCGATCCGGCCCTGAGTGGGAAATGCGCTTCGGCCGTCGTCGCGCCGACTCGAGCAAACCACCGGCTCTGTGCCCGGACTTCCTCATCGAGACGTACCTAGATCACGCCGGTGAGAAGTGGTGTCTAAACTATGACCCCAACAGTCTGCTATACGTCAGCAAGGCCATGGATCTATTCGACCTCGGCATCGAGAACCAGGTAGCCACGCGCGACCGTCGTGCCGAACGTGAGAAGCAGGTTGCCTCTGGCGAAGCATCAACCCTCTCGTCAGACGCCTGCAGTCTTACCCTTCCCGCACAGCCATACGAGGAACAGCCCAACTCACACCCCGACCCATCAGACGAAACTGCCGTTCCCGGCTCCCGACCTCCAGAGGATTTGATCCACGGCCTAGCGCCCCTACGTGATATCCCAACACTGGTCATGGGAGTCGCGAGCGATATCCTTTTCCCAGCCTGGCAGCAGCGTGAGGTGGCAGAGGCGGTTCGACTGGCGGGTAACAGAAACGTCACACATATGGAGTTGAGCGAGGAGATGAGCATGTTTGGGCATGATACATTCTTGCTTGATTTGAAGCATATTGGCGGCAACTTGCGCATGTTTTTGGATTAAGTAGAGACAGACGGTTAGCATCTGGCGAAGTGCTGGACGCCATGAACAAGTCATGTTGATGAAGTAAAATGTATAAAGAAGCGATGATGGTTACGGCTTGTGTATACTACAATAAAAGTTTGACGACAGGATCATTGCTGTGTCCATGATGGTGAGATAATTGTTGTCTCACTCTCGTAAAAGCTCAAAGCACCTATGAGTTGATACATCGGGCTGTGGACCGAGGGCTTCCCTAAACCCTAGCCCGACGTCGATGCGTCTTTGTCGTCTACTACTTCAAGGTCAAAGCATCAAGACCAAACAAATAATCCGCAAACGGGCATGCCGAAGATACATACAAGCTCAGCCTCAGTCCACCGTAAGATTGATACAATAAATACGGATGTCGGTCCAGGGACCCTGTGATCCCCACAAGGACTACCCTGCATCAAGCAGGAGCGTAGATCACGGCGCCTCCCGCATCATATGCCCGACATTTAAACAGATGTATGTATACTACGTAGCAGCTGAGCTGAGAGCATCTGCATCAATCGTATCGCGCACTAAGGGTCCTCATAGGGCAATGCATCTAAAAATAAACTGCGCCTCAAAGGGCTTCTAGACCTCTTGTCGATCCGGGGCAGAAGAAGGATCCACATGCAGGTGTGTCGACCCATCCAATGACTGTAAGCGCAGGCCTCGTGTAGAACATCTTTCGTCAGGTTGTTTTGAGACATTGTGAGTAAAGTATGCAACGTTGTTTGAGGTCGTTGGTGATCATGGGGAGCCTTTGATGACTTTATGGATCTGGGGGATACGAGATGGGAAGAGTAGATATCCTTGACATGACTGGAATCTGTCTATAAAGGACATGGCATGGCCGCTATTGTTCCATCTCATCATCAGCATCACTCAACATTACAACAACACAGCTCACAAAGACCACCTCACTCACAACCTCAAAAGTCAACACTTGACAACTACACCAACAATCAACATGAAGTTCACCACCATCCTCGCCGCCGCCGCCCTCACCCTCACCGTCTCAGCCAAGTCTCCCCTCCCACCACCCCGTCCCCTCCTCGAAGGAACCGTAAACTCGGACCGCGACTGCAAAAAGTCCATCACAAAGTGGACGATCGACGAGAACGCCCACGACCGCTGCGTCGTCTTTGATGAGGAGCTCGAGGGTGTCGAGGACTATGCTGTCAAGTCTCTCCGGGTTGATGCTCTCAACAATGACAAGTGTGGACGTAAGAAAACCCTTTCCTCTGAGGTTCAAACAGGTTGCTGATTTTTGTGATAGTCTGGGTTTACAGTGATCATGGTTGCCATATGGCTGCTCGCAGGGTTGAGCCCAAGACTTGTGTGGTTGCCGACCGTTGGGGATGGCGATCTTACGCCATCTTCTGTCTCTAGAGGGTAGTAGACACTGGGAAGGGGGTTCGTTTTCTTATGGACGGCTCGGAATGACACTGTTAGACATCATGTTTTATGCGGGATACACGACTTAGATTAGATTTGCTTTTAGTACTTGGACACTCCTTTCGTATTATATACACTCATCTTGTACATACTCCAAGAGTTTCATCACTATTCCAACTACCCATCTTCTTTGTTTGACAACGGCACATACAATAGGCTTCGCTGGTGACACCCTGCAGCAGGCAGCAAGCACCCCCTACAACTAAAATACTTATCCAGGATGGAGCTCACTCTACGCCAATAATCTCCAATGAGACAGTACAACATCGAATGACAATATCACGGTTGGCTCAGCAGCTAACAATGGTCAACAAACTTTAGCTGCCAAGTATGGACAGGTCTTGCATAAAGTCATATGTATAATCCAGCCCGGCAAATATGATCCAAAGCTCCGGATATCCAACCCTTAAACATTATCCACTAGTCATGTCCCAAGCGATTGGCCAGGATATATACAAGAAATATAATAGAGTAAAAAAAGAAAGGCTCAGACAGAGGGGGACGGGGGTATGTTGATGGTAAAATCTATAAACGAACGACACGCCATATCCACAAAGGGAAAGATTTTTGGTGATAAATCATGTACGAAAAAGAAGAGACGGACAATATGTATATGCAAATGTGTCATGAGGGCGTGGCAAGCTAGATGAAGCCCGGGTTGAACTCGTCCACGACAGGATTGGGCGTCCGCACTCTGCCTGACTCTGGTCCGACACCTAGTGTCGTCGTAGGGACCTTGATGGGAGCCGGTCTTGGAGGCGCCCGCTTGGCCTCGACGCGTGTAGCGCTTTGGTCTCGGGGTGGTACAAAGTCAGCCATGACGGGCGAGATGAGTGGCCTAGTGAGATTCGGCTCGGGTGCGTTGTGGTAGTTGCCGTCAGCAGCCATGTCGAAACTGCGGGCAAGATTCTCGCTCGAGTTGGAGATGGACTTTTGCAGCGATGGGAAAGACGGCGAGGGCAGACTCGGGGGTGTAGGCGAGATGGGAGAGGACGTATACTGCCCTCCAAAGCGAGGACTCAACGACTCATCCGTCGCCTGCGCAGGAGACTGAAGAGGAAAGTCGGTATGGAAGGGCGAGAGAGGAAGAGGCATGGCCGAGCGGTGAGGGTTGGCTCCGCTAAAGTCGTCCCAGCTAGGGAGAGCATAGCCATGGCCCTCGGCTGAATCCTTATGCTGCGACTCGGGTGTAGGAGAAGCTTCAGCCCGAGGAGGAGGATACATGGGACGTTGGCGGCGCTGCTTCCTTGGGCCGAGACCAAAGGTGCTTTCAGGACTGGTAGGCTCCATGCCAGGTGGCTTGCGGCCACGGGGAAGACCCTTTGACATGGGAAAGTCACCCTCGATGGGACCTCGCGTGGAGAAGGGGCTTGCAGTTCGTGGTGGTTCCGGGGCCGCACGGGGTGAACTCTCAGAGCGTAAGTAGTTGCCTTCATCAGGGGGTGGGCCATAAGGACTTCGAGGGCCTCCTCCAAGGACAGGAACTGTAGCAGAGCGGTCGACGAGCGGGGGAGGAACGCGGAGAGGTCGGCGAGCTTGAGGGTCTGAGTCAACTCGAGGTCGGAAGCCGCGCGGTGGAGGATCGAGAGGGCGAGACATATAGCCTGGCTGTGTGGCCGAGGTGCCAGTCGAGGTGCCAGTCGAGACGCCAGCTGGACTCGGAGGCGTGTTTGGTTGGATGTTCATCTGAGGTGGCGCAGGAAGAGGAGCGGTAGGAGATCGATATGGTGATGGGAGTGGTCGCGTCGGGGGAGAAGTGTTTGGAGGTTGATACGGCATATACTGCCTAGGAGGTAGCTGAGCAGAGTGAGGAGGCTGCAGAGTCGCGGATGGATCAGGGAACTTGAACGAGGACTGGTCAAACGCTTTGCGAGATTGATCCGAGAGTTGTCGATAGTGCATAGAGTCCGGTGGAAGTTTGGGAGACGGTTGAGGAGACTGATGCTGAAGTTGAGGAGGTTGCGAAAGAGGTGAAGGTTGAGGAGATCGCGAAGGTGAAAGGGGCCGAGAGACCTGAAGTGACTGAGGAATCTGACCAGGTTGAAGAGCCTTTGAAGGTTGAAGCTGCTGAGATGGCTTGTGCTGAGGGGGTTGAGGAGTCTGAATGCGTGGTGTATCCTCAGCAGTCGACACAGTTGAAAGAGGAGAAGTCGCATCGCTCGTGTTGCGCGCCCTGGTCGACCCAGTATCACTCAAACTCAGGCTCGGGCTCGACTGCATCGTTCTCAGAGGGCTCGCGGTCCTCGTCGTACCAAACGCCCTCGGCTTGACGGTCGTGTCGGTCGGGCTCACTGAGGTCTCACTCGTAGGCGTCTCCAAGCTCCTATTTCCAACACTCCCCCTCCTGACAGTCTCTCCAAAGTCGAAGCCCGAAAAGTTACCCGTCAATCCCTCCACCATGGGCTTAACCGCCTCACGAGCCCTAAGCTCATCAACTTCCATGGAAAAACTCTGTCGGCGAGGTGTGTGAAATGTCAAGGTGTCGCGCTTAGCCTGAACATTGCGAATCACGGGCGCCTCCCAAATATCCTCACTGGAGCGTGCAACCGAGGCAGCAGGGCTAGGAAGAGCCATGGGACCGGCTACATCGACGTTGCGAAGTCCACTAGGGGCGGGCACGTTCCGGCGACTGCTCGAAGGTCGGTTGGTTTCTTGACTGGCGGGTGAAAATGGTCGCTCAGCGTTGACGATTGACGGCGGCGGAGAGGGATACCCGTTGGTGGCCTGCTCCTTGCTGTGGTCCTTTGATGCATCTCCTAGACCAAACTCGAACTGCTCAAAGGTGCTCTTGCTGTCGTCCATAGGCGTCCCAGGTATACTGCTAACCGAATCCTTTCCAAAGTGTACATTGAAAGGGTTATCCGATACGTCCCTCCTCGAAGTCGCGGTACCTGGTCGTGTAGGCGTGCCAGGCCTATTCGCCGTAGGACCACCACCCCCTATGGGACCTGGCGCAACAAGACTTGTAGAACTTCCGTTTGCGAAGCGCGTGTTGAGATTAACGTCGGATGAGTGGAATCGAGGATTTCCCATGGCGGGAGCTCGAGGAGCGCCGAGGTCGACCATGGAGGAAGCACCTCCAGCGGCCGCTGGGGCATTCATGTAGGGGGCACGATGCCATTGTAAATCGCGGTTGGAAGAGGATGTGTCGGGACGGGCGCCGGGGGTGCTTGGGAGCGGCAAGTTGCTGGCTGTGAGTAGATGAACATCTTTTGATGTGAGGTCTGATTGATTGTTTCGATGCAGGTGTTGAATCTGTTTTGTGGTGGCCTTGGTCTTGTCCCTGTCCAAGTGTTAGAGTGGAAGGAAGGTGCGACGAGTGATGGTGCTTACTGTGACTTTTTCCTATCGCCTCCAAGCTTGAGGCCAAAAAAGGACACCATCTCGAATGGACGGGAAAGAATCTATGTCGTTCATGAGCCTCAGATTCGATGAACATTCCCCAGAGAAATCATGCTTGTTCAAGGTTGTCTCCTTGTCCTGCAAGTTCTCTTTCTAGAAGGCCGTTGCCCAGAGACTTACCGTTAAGGGTCCGGCTCAACGGGGGGTGGGAGGGCCCACGAGGCGTAAGATGGGTAAACCAAGTGGGCTAATTTAAATGGTATAATTTTAGAATGGGAACCCGTCAGGTACGGCGTCGAGCCGTCAAAAAAGATGAAGAGGATATCCAAATGGATAAAGTCTTGTCTCTTTAACTTGATTCTCTTGTAGAGATCATTGCTCGTTCAGTTGAGTTTCAAAAAGGAGTGTGTGGTTGTTGAAAAGACTCAAATGACGGGAGAGCAAGGTCGAGTTGGCGATGGATGGAGCTGAGGCTGAACTAGACCAGGTTCACAATTCAGGGGCTCGAAATGGCGCCGTCGCGGGGTCGTAAAAGAGGCCAAAGCAGAGGAATTTGCAAAAAAGAAGCAAAGAGAGAGCCCAAGCTTGTTCAAGTAGAGACAGACAAATGGATAGAGACAGGTAGTTTCCCAAGAAGGAGAAAAAAGACACTGCCACAGACAGTCCAACAAAGCCCGCTCTTCTATCTTGGGAATTTCGTGCGTGAGACTGAAAGGAGTGAGATGGGTGCACTGCGCCTCGAAAAAAGTTGAAAGAAGACCACACGAAGGATGACGATGCATGAGAGGGAAAAGAAGAGACGGAGGTCCCCATTCTAAGGTCCATTCTATGGAGTGAGGTCCCATTCTTTTCCCCTTCCCGCCCGAAAAGGCCAAGACATCAAGTGACGATCTTGGGGGTTAGATTGGATGAGAGAAATTGAACCGGCGGCGTCCACGTTATACCCTTGTCGCTACGCCAATGCAAATGCCTTGACTCTGCATGGTGGATTATCATGGGATGGGAATTCTGTGGGTTAAAGAAATACCGTCTTGCAGGTCGGCTTTTTACGTGAAGCCATTCAACTCACACAACACTGCACAACAATATAACTCTCACAGATCAATCATTGCAAACTCATCTCAAAGGCTCAAGACATTGAAAGACAAAAGACAATGCCTGAGACGTCAGATGCCCCCCCCCCCCCCCCCCCCCCTCTAGACCCATCCAAAACGGGAAGCTGTCCTCAGGGGTCCAGCGCCCAACGCGGCCGACAGGGGCCCAAACATGCATCTCTCTCCTCTGCTTTTTCCCTTTCTTCTGCTCCCGTTCCCAAGGGGCTATAACGATCGTCACCCCCGAGCTGAAACTCTTTCCCCTCGTAGGCGACCCTGAAACACGGCATGGGGACCCTTTTTCTGCCGATGAGAGTAAAAAAAGAGAAAACTTGCAGAGTTAGAGACAGATCAGCATGTCGGTTAGTTTTTGTCAGTAGTCTTCCCTCTAAGGAGTTCATGAAACGAAACATAAACGGTCTCTAATACCTAGTTAATTAATTTACTCCGTACCCATCATCAATTCGATCTATGACCCCTGCCGGACTTGTCCGTTCATGCAATTGACAGCCCGGGGAACGCGGGCGTCGTCCTGGCCTATACTCACCGTACTATGCCCAGGGTCGTTAGCCTTGCGAGGAGCGAATATTTGGTGGCCATAATTAGTATCGTCAAGTTTGTCGACATCTCGGATATCTTCTTTACGAACCCCCCTTAACTACGTAATGTAACCTCCACCATTGTTTTTTGAACTACCAGTCCGATCCCGTGAAACCGTTACGCCTTGAATACATACAGTAGTAGTGTTACCGTCCGAAACGCCAAATCGTGACTATAAACTTCCCCGTCAAACATCCACCATAGATAGAATAGGCCAGTTGAAGGCCGTTCAACCAAAACCCCAACAGTCAACTCTTTGTCTTCAGAGTTGCCCACCCAGCTTCACACTCACAGCTGATCAAGCAACTTCCTTCTCCTCCGATCAATCAACTCCTCCTGTACTTCCTCCAACGTCGGCAACTCCCACGTCACCCCATCCCCTCCGTCACCCGGCAGAGGCTCCCACCCATCAGGCACGTCTCGGCTCCCCGTCTCGAGCATGTGCTCCACAGCCTGCCTCTCCTTCTCAGCCTCGTACGCCAACATCTCATCGTCCTCCTCATCAGGTGCGTATCCGTAGTAGGCCGCGTCCACGTTGCGTCGCAGCTCGCTCCTCTCCTCTAGAGGCTTCTCGTCTTGTCCTTTAGTACGTGCTGCTTCGAATAGTTCCTTGACGCCTGGGAGTTCTCTTGCGCGGCCAAAGTACTTGTATCCCTTGCCACCACCAGGTATCTCCCTACCCTGCTCGTCGTATATCTTTCCTCCACCGCGCATGTAATTCGGCCCTCCTAAATTGCGTATCTGCACCTCCCACATGTGCTTCTCGCGCATGAGCTTGTTGATCTCGTCGTTGAGGTCGCGGATCTGGTAGTCGCTGAGGATGGGGTCCTGGATGCGCGACATCTTACGCGAGATCTCCTTAAGGACCTGGCCGCGCCACTTCTCGCATGCTGGGATGGCCTCGACTTCGGTGATGAGCTTGGGACGGCGGGTGCGGCCGGCGTCGATGATGCCTAGGTCTGCTGCTTGGGCTTCGCGGAAGCGAAACAGCATCGACTGCGCTTTTTCCGAGTTTCGAGCCTGGAAGAGTTAGTCAGATACATACACCTCGAATTTCAGTAGAACCTACCATATTGACGGTTACGCTGGGCGAGTAATAGAGATTGACAGAGTACGGCTTCAAGTGACAGCAAGCCAGATGTTGTCGCGCCCAAGTTTTCCCAGCCTCGTTGGACTGAAGAGGGTCCAGGTCTCAGAAGCTCAGCAAAAAGTGGCGCTCAGCCACAATTGAGCAGCCACAGCTTGGCACCGTCAGCCTTATCCCAAACCTACGCGACCAAACGCGACTTTTGACTGTGATTCACTGACCTTCAACCTCACTTTTTTTTTCTGCCTCTTTTGGACCATGAATCACAGTCGTTTGCAGTCAACAATAGAACCTGTTTTTATTCACCCGAAATTTACTGATTGCGTGCACGTTCTTTTCGCCTACAAAAGCCAGCTTCTCCGATCGAATTCTCGCCTTCTTTTCTTCTCTTCACGACCAGCAAAGGCGACGACTTCCGACAACCACTTCACTCCCTCCTCTCCTGACTTCATCCGCCCGCTCGCGCACACTCACTCGGGCATCACACAGTCGAATCCCCAATTGTCAGCACTCTCGATGCCTACAGGCATTGCAACGCCCACCCCTCCACGCATCACCTCCCCTTCCCTTCGCTGCACTCTTCCTCCGGGCATGGCCACCAACCATCGACCCGAGCTGACTCTATCGCTTTGCGATACCGCCAGCGGCTGCAGTGATGAAAACGTTCACAAGAGCTTGGTATATCTTTCGCTTGGTCGGATCTTCTCAAAGAACCACTCGCGAAATGATACATGACCCAAATTCAAGAACAGAGATCTGAGCAAGCCTTCCTCCAACTTTCTCCCCCCTTCTTCTCCTTTCACACCTCTTCACTCACCCAAACAGGACTTTTCCATAGCCGCAATGACCGACATTCTTCACCAAGAAGCTGTTCTCACACGCGATACCCGTTCTGGGCTTGCGGAGACGCACATGATTTGTACCATAGTTTTCAATCGGAGCAGGCTTGTCCTGCTTTTGCGGTAGGGAAGAGGTGCGAGAGTGGGAAGACAGGATGGTGAAAGTCGAGATACAAACTATTTTGCCCGGTGATGATTGAACGACCAAAAAGCCAAATTTGCAGGCAGCAGCGGCGTACATGTTTTTACATGTCGAGGGTCATTCACTGTCCACAGCCGCGCGTTGTCAGTGAGAACCCAAGAGAGCTAATCTGAGGGCATCATGGTTGTATCTCGACATTTCATAGTGTGCATGTCTTTGATAGCTGAAACTTCTTGTGCGCATCTTGGCCTGTGAACACTCGTTGACACATTGGTAGCTGTTTGATAAATACGATAAAGTCCGTAGTCGACAAATGCATTCTATATTCATCCCATTTTTGTTCCTACTCTACACACGCAACTAACCCACGACTCCTGATCATGGTGTTGCTATAATAAGAAAAACATTGTACATTGCATTCCCTTCTCCTATTCACTGCTCCATCTATTGCGTCTTCTTGCCCTTTTCCAAAGTGGCCACGGGCTGGCTGTACACCCAGATGATGCTGAACGCCAGGAAGCCAGTGACGGTGGCTCCAATACCCGTCAACCAGGGCCAGGCGCCCGAGATGACGTAGCTGCGTGGCCACTCGTCGTGGGCCATGTGTCGCACGCTGACTGTGTTCTTCTCCTCGACGTTGGTCAGGAAGGGTCGCTTGTAGTTGACCTTGAAGTTGAAGATGCCGTGCTGGTCGGGCAGAGTAAAGTTGGTGCTGAAGACGGTGGCGTGGTCATCGACATGCGTAGCCTTAAGGTCCAGGCGGTGGAAGGGAGACAGCATGGAGAACTCGAGCTGGAGAGAGTCGCCAGGGGGAAGCTCGAAGGGCATCCAGCTGCGCCAAGCATACTCGGAGATGGAGATACTGTAGGTCTGTTGAACGTTAGCCATGAGTTCAGATATCAGTCAATTCCATTCAACATACCACATCGTTCTTGATTCGGTAGATTTCAGGGTTGGTCTCGTTGTCGCCCACGAGGTGGTGCTCAATCTTGTTGACTCGCAACACACCAAGCTCCTTGAAGGTCCAACCCGCCAAGCTGGTGATGAACTCGCGGTTGCTGGGGTACAGAGCCTTGCCGCCCTTTCGGGAGACCTTGGTGTCAAAGGTCTTGTCCTGGAGCATCTCGGCGGAACCAATGATGGTGAAGCGCGCCGAGTTGCGAGCCTGCATGGTCGAGACCAGCGCAAGCTGCTTGCCAGCAGCGAACAGCTCATCAGGGTCAACAGTCTCGGCTTGCTCCTTGGGGTTGTAGCTGTACGCGGTGGGAGGGGCGCGGAGGATGGGTGTAAGGAGAGGTCCAGAACCCAGAGTGTGGCCAACAGCGTTGGAAACAGCAAGCAGGGCGCCGGGAATCTCAAAGTAGTCCTTCAGACCAGGTCGGACATTTCGGGGAGCGTCCAGGACGAGGACATCGTGAGACTCGGCAGCCGAGATGGTGTCAAAGTTGAAGTGGTCGACAATCTTGCCGGTGCGCTCAACAGGCAGCGCAATGTCGAGCTCGGCGAGGACGGAGACGAGAGATGTAGGGACGGCATGGGTCGAGGACATGGTCAGGAGGATGTTTCCACCAGCGTTGATAAAGTCGAGGATGATATTGGGGGTCAAGTTGGGGCCGAGACCTGCGCCCAAGTCAGCATATTCATTTCATCAGCAACCAAGATATCATCACGAACCCTTGACCTTGGTGGGGAGGAAGACGAGGTGATCATAGTTCCTCTCGCCGAGACGGAACAAGCTCAGAGCGCTGTTCTTGGGAGACTCGTATGTAATCTGATATCCTCGCTCTGCGCCAGTCAGCAAAAGACATGAGAGGTGATCGAATGGGACGGTGTACCATTGAGGTCGGCAAAAAAGGTGGAATACGCCTCCTTCTCCTCGACGGCGTCCAACACGACCAGCAGTCGATTACCAGCCGTGCCCGCGGCCGAAACCAGGGCCGCGAACAAAAGGAGCACGAGGCTCAAAAGCGACCGCATCTTGATGAAGAGTTGTCTTGATTAATTTTTCGTCCTCGTCTCTCTCTTGGTGCAAAAGACGCGACAAGGTTGAGAGCGGACGTGGACAGCTTGCGCTTTCGGGGGAGCTTCCAATGCAAGTGAGCTTGCGTTTAGGGATACGTAGCCTTGGTGAGCTCTAACAGTGGGGGGTGACGCGGCGCTAGTCTTATTGGGGTAGTTCTTTTGAAGTTGAAATGTTGATTGTCGGTGATTTTGAGGCATTGAAGAGTTTAAACACTCCAAAACGCCGTGTACTTGCAATAATATGTCATATATATACTCTGGATGTATTTTTGATATCATTTTGCAACAGGATTGCCCGTAGAGAGCCATTTCACGAGCGCATGCACCTACACTCGAGCCGTTTTATATCCTCATCAGGCTTAGCCCTCCACTTCTTGGCATCTCTCCCCAGCTCCAAAATAATCCGACACCCGCGGCTTGGTTTTTCCGCTCCTGCGATTGGACCGAGCCCAATCGAGCGACCCTCCTCCATGATCCTCATCACCAGTCGGTAGCAATAACCTCACGTCAATTGAGTACGAACGGCCCCTCTCTGTCACCTCCAACGTCGCTGACCCTTGACCGTCTAGTCGCCCATCATGTCTGCCGCTCCCCTCTTCTGGTCGACCCCCCTCAAGTACTGCCGCTGGGCAGCCCGCGAGCGTCCCGCCCTCTTCTGGTCCGTCATTATCGGCGCCGCCGGTCCCATCTCCATGCCCATCGTGCCTCCGATCCGATACTACTTTGGCGACATTGATGTGCCTCCGGTTCCCGTCACCTACCCCAGTGCGTTGGCCCTCTCTCTTAACGGTACCATGGACTCTACTAACCGAGGCCAAACAGTTCCCTCTGGTCCTCGGAAACAGCTTACCGGCTACGACGACGAGTAATCCTACCGAATCGACGAAAGAGAAGGAGGAAACATGACGCTCGAAGGGAGGAGAGAGACACAACATTGTACAAACTACGGCGTTTGAGACAGCGCGGAGGAACCATAGAGGATATGGAGAGGACCAACCCTAGGTCCCATCCAACAATTGACGCTCCAATTCGATTTTCACCACGTTTGCTACAAAGTTTTTTTTTTTCTTTCGTGCCCAGGGAATTTCGCTATTCATATGCGCCCACTTGCGCGAGGTTTCCATGTCTAACATGCTGGGAGGGGGTTGCAAGAAACCGGGGGAAACGCCGCCGGCAATGTGAAAAAGGAAGAACAAGACAAAGATATCCATCAGTCGTGTTTGCTACAATGAGCTTTTGCGGCGATTGATCCGCACTGATGTTCGACTAGGGAGGGCCAGACTCTATCTATCCCGACTCATAAAGTTCCACTCATACTAGGAGTTATTAGTCTTTGAGACGCGCAGGGGAGAGGGTATACTTACAACTCGGCCATCATCATCACCTGTGTATACACACGTCGGCATGGGAGTAATACACGTCACGCCCGCCTCCGTGTTTGCTCCCTTGTCGTTCTTATAGTCCACATGATCAAGCTTTCTCAGAAGCTCCAGCGTCCATCGACTACCGACAATGCTGCGGCGCCACACATTGACACGGCCTCGCTTGTGTCCTGTGAAGACGAGGTAGTTGTCGAGCCACTCATTCCCAGCGCCTTCGTAGAAAGCACATGAGTGAATGTAGTCGTCTTGATCGAAGCAAACGTTTTGCTCTAGAAGGAGTGTACCGTTGAGGGTGTACAGGAGCACGTTCGGTCCAGAGCAGAGAAGAATCTCGCCAGAGATGTCGTTGATGCGGGCACACTCGACAGGACGCACCAACGGCAGTTTTCGAATAAACGAGAGACGGTTGAGATCCCACAGGAATGCTTGCCCATCCGCAGAGACCGTCAGGAAGGTACTGAACGCCTTGCTTACCGCAATCGTAGTGACGGGCGACTTGTGTCCAAAGAGACTCGATCTTGGCAGCAGCTCCACTGGTTTACCCGGCGCCGTCTGAAGCGCATAGACAGAAACGACGCAATCCTCACCAGCGGTGATGAGGGTCTTGGAGTCGGCAAAGCAGGCGCACGAGATCTGCCCAATGTGGAGGTTCTCAAACAGGCCAGCCGGCTTTCGTGCGTTAGCGGGGCGGCCATAGTCAGGGATGTAGTGGCGAGTTACCTTTCGGTTGTCGCTGAAGTAGAAGCGAATGCTGTTGTCGGCGTATCCCCATTCCAGGAACTTGTCATAGGGTGGAAAGTTGAGGCGGAAAGGAGAAGCGCAGAGTAGGCGGTCCAGCTTCGGGGCGTAGATTAGAGAGGCTACGCGTTCATGGCTTTCTGTTGGGAGTCAGCTATGTCTTGAAAGGTAGGGAACAAGATACATACCAAGGAGTGGGTTGGAGAGGCATCCAAGAGAAAATACACCAGTGTCCAGTCGTCGAATAGGACATCGTACATGCTCCCGGGCGGGATGAGGCCTTATAAACACTTGATGCGGTGTCTGTCCAAAGTTGTGAATCACACCAGCAAGGATAGCCCTCTCCTTTGCGTCCGTGATACTGTCCAGGTCTGTAGCTCCACGATACGACAGATGATGGAAGACGTTGAGGTTCTCCACGGCAGCTTCTCCTCGTTGCTTGTACCCAAAAACGAGATCGATCCACTTGTGCAAATTCTCGCTAACATATGGGCTCTCCAATGCCTCTCGATGCTTGGCGATGAAGATTCCTGGGTCACCCTTGGCCCAGGGAGGAAGTTCGACATGGTCAACCTTGGCGCCATTGCTCTCTCGGTTGCCAAAGTTATATCCATTGATGTTGGTCAGGAACTCGGGCAGACAAAAGAACTCGGGAATGAGCTCTCTCACGTCAGCCTTGTTCCTGCAGGATGCCGATTTCCATGCCTCAGGGATTGACTGGAAGAGCCGATCAGCGTGATCGAAGCTGCCTCCCTGGAGGAGGATGTAGGACTGGACGAAAGGCGGCAATCGAATCAGGTACGATGAGACGATCATGGCTGAAGAGTAGTGGGTGCCGTAATGGAAAGGGATCTCTCCAATCTCGGCCAGGGCATTGTAGCTTTCAACGAAGCCACCCACTCGCTGCGGTGTCTGAGCGCCCATCGGCTTGGACAGATCACGGAACGTGTTGGGGTCCTCCAGATCAAGGTCCTCACTAGTATAGTCTGCCAAGATCCACGGGAAGACTGGGTACTGGGTGAGATCGTTGAAAGTCCTGCCAGCCATGGTGTTGACCATCATGAGGTAGTGAAAGTTGGAGATCTCGCCTCTCTGCCATCTCTTCAGGATTGGGTTCCACGGCGTCGAGTTGAAGAATGTGCCAAACTTGGACCCGAAGCCTTGAGGAGACTCGTCGACCACCTTGAGAGACTCCAGCCGCCAAGCATCCTCAGGATTCGGCAGTGTGTTGGCACCGCTCGTATGGGGGGCTTTGTTGAGCATCTTGACGAATAGGTCATCTCGAACAACCGGGTTGATGGTGGTCAACAGATAACTGCGGCCATCCGTGAAAAACACCTCGATCGCAACATCTCGGAACAGGAAGCGTCGTTTTGAGATACTGATCACGTCGTGCCAGCGCCAGTGTCTCGACTCTTGCTCCTTGTTGCCAGCATTCTGCCGCTTCTCTGACGTCTTTGAGTCCGTCACGATCTGAGAGAACGGGTCACGCTCTTCAGGAGGAGCTTGCCAGACGTTGACAATGTCGCCGTTGGCACACTGAAACACGTTGTCCATCATGTAGAGGGCGTCCTTTCCTATGATCAGGATACCTTCGCATGCATCAAGACCAATGATGCGAGAAATGTTGTACGCCGATTGAACCTGGTCACCGTGTTCCAGCCGCCTCATGACCTTGCGGTTCTTGTCTTCGAAGCCTTCATCTCCCTCGTTGGGATCGTTGGGGTCATCGACAAGCTCAAAGTCGTCTTCAGGAGCAACGCCAGAGTTGGGCTGCTCCGTTTGATCGGCCGTAGACTCAGGTTCGTCTGTGAATTGGGGAGGTTCGTTGTTGCCTTCCAGAGCACTTGATGGGGCGGAACGTGTGGGTGTGACAGCAGATGCCGAGATGGAGGGCACCGGACTTGCTGACGTGTTAAGTCGCAGTGTCTGCACGACTTCGCTTGTCTTTCTCTTGGGCTGGTATTCATCCGACTTGATCGCAAAGTCCGGAAGAACCCTGAGTCGCATCCGGTTTCGCCCTTCAGTTCGATCGAGCTTCCACTTGGGCGGTGTTGCTTCGCTGAAGACAGCACCAGGTCGCCTCAGATCTCGTTCCATCTTCTTGTATGCTGCACTCAAAAACACCAAGTCGTCTTGCTGATCCTGCATGATTCGGTGGTACTTGAAATACTCGGAATTATAGATGCTCTTCATCCAGGCGCTGTTGCCAATGTCGTGGCTGAGCAAGACCTTGTCTCTGGTGATGCCCTCAACGTGCCACAACCTAAGCTTCTCCTTACGTTTTGTGATGCGGCTTTTGGCCGTCTCAGCTGTGCGGGCGTTCTCGGCACTAACAAAGTCTTCCCAAGTTTTAGACATTCCGCCAAAGAAGAGGACATCCAGGGACGGTCGATGTTTATCAACCCACTCAACAAAAGATTCATCATCCACTCCAGTGAGTTTCTGAAAGTCCTTGGAGAGTTGTTTCTGGTCCGGTGACATGCACGAGCGGATCAAGGCTGCAGACTCTTCTGGCTTCTGAACCAAGATGATGCGAAGAAAGTTGGCTGCCGCAATGCGGAGGGGCATCTTGTCCCCAATAAGCTTTGTGTAAAGCTGGTACCAGAAAAGCTTGAGAAAGTCATCCTCTGAGGAGAAGCACCCAAGAATTGACATTTGCCAGTACGCCATCTTGTCCATGAACTGCTTGGCCTCAACCACAGTGGTATCTGGGCTGTCAAGGTCCGATAGCCTGAGAAGGATAATCCTGAGCAGACAGCTCCTGACGGTAGTAACGGCCTGGCTGCAAAGGCGAACACTTTTGAGAGTAGCAATGTCAGGGCGCTGTAGGAATTCCAGCAGCATGCCGATAAAGTCAATCATGGTCTCGGCCCCATTCATGAACCAGCCCTCAAAGATGGCTTCCGACATGTGGAGGCAAAATCTCGACAGATTGGTCAAAATCCTTGGTTCGCAGATGGCTTTCTGGTTCAGTTGGACATTGTTCGTCAGCTGGGTGATCACATTCCTCAGAATATATGATTCAAAGTATGCTTGGTGCTCACGGAAACCCGGAGGCACTTTGGTGAACAGACCAAAGCCCGGGAAGTCTTTGCGCGAGAGGAGTTGATCCATAAAAACGTTGACGACCAGATCAATGATTCCATCCAAGATATCGCTGCTCGGCTTCTTCTTGGGCGTCGATCTCGTTGGCGGCACTGCTGGGTTCAAGCGAGCTGGACTGGGCCCAACGGGCGATTTGTGTGCTGTAAGAAGGATGAAGGACGACGCTCTCCTGAGAGGTGTGCCTTTAGGGGGTGTGGACTGAGGCGAAGGAATGGGGTCAACGCTCGTTGTTCGTACAATGGGCGTGGCATGCGAACCACTACCGCCAATAGGCCGAATAATGACGTCGGTTCCTTCAAAAGTGAGGGCAGCATCTCCCGAGTTCAACTCAGTCTCTGGTGTCACTCCATCGGCGCTGACAACAACGGGATAGAGTGCGGCTAGCAGCAGTCTCACCCATTCCGAGGTCAGAGCAAAGTCTCTAAACTCGGTTGAGCGCTCATGAAGATCCAATAGGAAGCGAATGACTGTATGAAGAACCCCGGCGTAGCTCGCCACTCGTTCGCTATCTTTCGAGAAGTTTACTAGAACCATGTCAGTCGGGCTCAGTCCAGGTCAGAACTGCACATACATCGAGTCTCAAGGGCTGTAGCAAGATCCATAGAGTCCGCTCGTGGTCGCAACTCCTTAGCAGAGGCAAACTTCTTGAGTGTATGGGCTGGGGCGGTATGCGTCGCTGGAGAGTCGGGATCGTCTTGGTATCTCGTAACATCCTTCAATCCATGCTGCAGCATTGCTGTGATGACAGACAGAGACTCTGGGTAAACAATCTTGCGCTTGCCAAATGTTTCCAGGAGGTTGAAAAAGTCAAAGTTCTTGTCAAAGTCGATCTCGGCAACGTCGTAGCCAAATAGAATGCAGAAGCAGATGGGCCAGATGGTCGGCAGGTCCCAGAACCGCTTCAGTCGATTTGACATGATGGTAAACCCTCCAGACTTGCCGGCAAACTTCGACGTGTAGTTTGTTCCATGGGTCACGAGCAGTCGTGCCAGAATCTTGCAGCCATGAACCACAACTTCCGGGTCATCCTCTGCCAGCAGATACAATAGCCACTACCAACGTTAGAAGAGCCACGCATCAGAGGACATGACATCTCACCTTGTTCGTAACTGTGCGGGCAAATTTCTTGATGTGAGACGTGTTCGCCTTGTCGCACAGTATGCGTGAGTACATGCTCAAGACCTTGACACCCAGCTGCTTCTTAGTCAGGAACTTGAGGCCAGGCGAAGCCCCAGACAGGCTGGCATCCGTTGGTGTCCGAGTTCGCCGAGGAGCCGGAGTGCTTGACCTGGAGATTGACGAAAGGGGCCGCGGGCTTCGTAGCAGCGATGAAGCTGGTGAATGAAAGGCGTATGTGATGAAGAGCGACAAAGATCTCATGACTTCCTGGCTAAAGTTTGACGTGACAAGAACCTCGAAGGCGCCCATGAAATGGGAAATGGTATCATCCGACACTACCTCACCCTTCATCGCATCAAGCAATCTCTTGACAATTCCTAGAATCTGTTAGACCTGGTACATCCACTTCCGCATTGCAACTTACTCATCCTAATCAACCTCCGACTATTGAACTCATGGTATTTGCTCTTGACAGCGAACGTAACGAATTGTTTGTAGTAAAGCTCTTGAATGCGCGGCGCTGACTTGCGCCAGATGTCAAGGTCGATAAGGAGGATGCGGTAAGCCAGCGGGTTGATGATGAATGACTCCATGGGCTCTGCGTGGTTGTATCCGACGAAATCAAGAATAAGGCTCAGAAGCTGGAATGCCAATCGGTCGCGGTCTTCACTAGAGACTTGGAGTCGAGTAACGGCAGAATCACCAATGCTACCACCATGTCCCAGTTTCACACGGATGAGCATGGCCAAGATGCCATACCCGTTATCCTTTTCGATAGCTTCACTGTTCCTCCAATTCTGGCGAATGCAGAAGAAAAGCATCTCAGCAGCCCGAACTGTCTCCTCAATGGTAGTGGCCCTCTCAAAGAGTTTGAGAGCCAGTGGTGTGAACCCAGCCAGGCGCCACAAGTTCTCGTCAAGGTATGAAGGGACGGCGACGATGGGGTTGCCTCGGAAAGATAGAAGTCCCTGAACTCTGAACAGTGAGTCTGGGAGACTTGGGACCGCGCAGTTGATAGCCAGAGGCGCGCCCTCTTGGTTCGATGCTCGGAATAGGTTGCGGGAGCAGTTCCTTGGCAACGATCGCAAGAGTCCAGTGTCATAAAACTGCACGTTTTCTGGGAATGTGGCTGAGGGCAGGATACTCAGCAGAATCTTGGACTCTGGGAGTAGCGAACCAGCTTTATCGCGCACAGCTCTGATGATGTCCGAGTGCTCGCCCTTTCCTGGATGCGCGATCTCATTGCGCAGGCCTAGAGTGGCCGATGCCTCGTAGGTTTGAAAGCCTCCCAGGCTATCCTGAAAGTTGCCCTGGTACCGTGGCCCAAGGCCATAATGAACCGCTAGGAAATCGTCGCTCAAGACGTCCTCAAACAGATGCGCCGAGGCAAGTGACCAGCGTGAGAAGACAAGTCCAGGCCCTACTTGGTTCGAAAGATCCTTAGGTGTGCCAAGAAAGGCCTGTACTGGGTTTGTTTTGTTCTGGGACGAGTTGAAGGAAGCAAAGCTCTCATTCGTGCCGTTGGACAGGGGTGGCATGTGAGGGTAGTTGCAACGAATCTGTTCTGAAAACTCGCCATTGACGTAAAGAGATGCTTTGCTAGCAGTCATGGTCTTTGGTCGACGATGAACAATGGCGATATGGTACCATCGCTTCTCCTTGAACGAAACGGTCTTGAAGCGCACGCTAGGCTTATTGGAAGTGACGGAAGTTTGAAGGATAAAGTTGTGGGTATCTCTCTCAAGGTACATGAGCAAGAAGCATGCTTGTGTTGAGTCGAAGACGCCAAAGATGGTTGTATGTGCAGTAGGATCAAAGCTGTCTACCCGAATCCAGGCTGTAAAAGTGTATCCTGCACTTGACTGGGGCGGAAACGAGCGGCCGAGACTAGATAACTCGAGGGATGAATGACCATGTAAAGAAAGATCAAACTGGAAGAAAGGAGGGCCTGAGTGCTTGGATGTCATCTGCAAGCAGAACTCGGATGCCTCAGAACCAGGTGTCGAGAGTAAGAATTGGGTGTCAGCAGGTTCGTTGACGCCTAGGAACATGAGCATCTTGCAAATGGCCAGAACCTTTTCCCGTTCAGGGGGACTCAGTGCCGAATCAGGATTGAAGGCAACTCGGAGAAACTGAGAGAGGGCGCCAGTCGAATGCACTGCAGCCCGGTTATATATGGAGACGGAGATGATGCAGTGAATCGTCTCCAAGACAAGCAGAGAGGCAGGATTCGCAAGGCCATCCTTCATCCGCGGAATGGCTGTCCAGAAGCTGACGACTGCTCTAAGAATCTCAGGGTGCTGTATTATTGTCTTGGCATTCACAACCTCACGCACTCCAGGTGCGATATTCTCGACAGACTTGGTCAAGACCAGATCCCACTGCTCTTCCACGCTATCGTCGTCGTTTGGGAGTGTGTTATCGCCATCGGGCCGAAGTGATTTGGCGATAGTCTGGCAAAGGAGATCAAGAGCGTCGTCGTCGAGGGAGAAGGATAAGAGCTTGCCAAATACATGGCAACTTATCCACGCATCGGGTTCTGCTCCACCGAGGCCTATGCTGGCGATGACCTGCTCCAGTGCTTCCCAACCGCCTCCCTCAACTCTGTATCGGAAAAATCGTCGGTTGCCTGCATGCCCACGCAGGGTCGCCGAGAGAACATTCAAGGAGTCTCCCAGCAGCTTAAACAGAGCAAGCATATCCGCATCGCTTCGTTTATCGGGGTTGTAGTAGCCTGAAAAGGCACGGAGTAGGTTGAGGATGTGCTGGTAGCCGTCGGCATGGCGGAAATCGTTCTGGTGCACCGATGAGGCCGTCGCGGTGATGTGCTGGCTGATGTGTCGTAGTTTCTTTAATAGGGGCGGAATCTCCGGGAATCCGTTATCTTGGTGGAGGGTCGTGTCGAGGGTGAGCGCGTCGAGCAGGCCCTTCAATATCTCAAAGGACTTGGTGTTGGGTGGGTTCGAGACCGAGGTCGAAGACCGGTATCTTCTCGGTATGGAGGCCATTTTAACGGTCGCAATGCAATCACGGGTTCATTCCAGAAACCGCCCTCCCCCGAGCCCTTCAAGGGTCCAGGCTGTTATCATCCGCTGTCGGCATCGAAAGGTGAGATTTGGGGGCCTGTAGGGGCGGCCGCGGGGTGCATGAAGCTGTGAATGGGAGATCGCCGCACGCCACAGCCACGAGTTGACGAGTAGAAATTTCGTAGATACGGAGGATAGGAGGCACTGGGCGTCGAAGAACAGGCACAGAGACTGGCAATGAGCGAGCGTGTCTCGAAACAACTGGTACAACTGGAGCCTGCACTACCTGTGCTCGATAACTCGTTACGGAGGTCAGCCTTGGAGGTGTGGCTTGTGTTGTGGCGAAGCGAGCCCCTCCTGAGGCTTGGCTGCCTGGCATCCATTTGGGAGGGATCGTCCGAGCTGCGTCAGCTCGACTCAAGGAGCTTGGGTGACATGCACACCTGACTGAAGCTTCCGTCCCTCCGTCAGAGGACGACAAAGACGGAGGGAATGTAGAGAAAGTTATTGCTAGGAGAGTTTAGGGGTCGCGATTCTATTTCAACTGCAATGCAATGTGAATTTTATCAAGTTGATCTGTCTGGAGTTGTCGTGGTTCAATGACGTCGTTGTGAAGCGATGTTCTTTAGGGTAGGTTACAGCTAAGAATGAAGCGGACGAAGGATTCCAGGAGGCCGGGTCATTCGGTGTAATTCCGAGTAGATACAGAGTCATGTTTATTGCGAGCGATGATGGTAAGACAATTATGTGGTTTCCTCTTGATAAATCTTCATGGACATCAGTGAGTTCCTCTGAGTATCCAAGGCATTCAAGTTGTTGAGGTGCTGCCTCGGATCAAAATCGGGGTCGACAAGCTATGGTGGAGCTCAACACGGGATTGCTCTTCCATCAACAGCTACGCGATCCGAGATCTCCCATTGACACTGCCTAGTGGACAATGCCTATCCTGATAAACCAGGTCGTATCAACCAAGAGTGGTTGAGTGCAGCCTCGCGCTTGGTCCGATGCCTGGAATGACCTACAAGCGCCGGTTGATGGCGTTATCTGACGAGATAACCATGGTTACTGAGTTGCTTCAAAGTGGAGAGCTAAGGGAGCTATCGCCGAGACCAGCCTCAGCTGCCAGGCACAGCACAAGCACAGCATGACCCTGCACCTGTCCACCGGGTCCGGAGGCTTTGATGCGGAAAAACAAAGACAATTTTGACCTGCTGAATCATGACGTCTTTTCTGCCTCGGATTGTCTTTCCAAGGAATCGTATCTTCGAGGCAAAAACGCCCTTAACCCCGGGAACGGACTGGGATGGACGAGACCGGCCGGGGTCTGAGGCGCTGCTTGGCTTGGGATGGCGGCGCTTGAGACACAGGCTTGCAACATGAGGCACGTGCCAGGGACGTCGTCTGACTCGATGGATCAGGCGGATTAGGCCAGTGGGGGCCAATCGGAGCCAGGGCGCTCCCCGCATTCTGCTTGGAGGAACACTTGGTTCTGGCATCGCAGTGCGCAAACTGGAAGGTACCTTACCTTGTTGAAGCTTGCCTTTCCGGGGTGGGGCGCGAGCAGGATACCTTGGGGGTGCAGGCCACAGCACAGTGAATGCGGCGACTCGTAGCCATGATGCACTGTATCGGCCGTGCTGTCTCGGCTCTGTTAGCTCGGTCCCCTTGTGCCGAAGACGAATACAGTACCCTTGGATCCATGGATGGCTTGATTCCAAGGCTGACAAACACGGACTGGATGTCAGTGGAGATGAGACATCAGCCTCGCAAGCGGAAGTGACTCTTTGACCGAGAGTTGAGCTGATGTTTGCTGCTGTCCTGCATCTTCCTTTCACTGCAACAGATAGCATCTCGCGTTGCATGCGCAACTCTCCAAAGTGCCTGAGTCGCGACTCGGCTCAGCCATCTTACGCTCCGTGCAAGCTTCAACTTCTGCACGGACTGTCATGGGAGCTCACAAGTACCTTGGCTCCAGCAGGTGCCGTTATCGCATTGCCCCAGCGACGACTGAGCAACCGCATTGGCCGGCAGAACTGAAGCTAAACCACATTAGGCGCTCAGCCACCGCTGATATCAACCACCCTAGCGACTGATGCGTCACACCCTCCTCGGCCGCCCCAGGCCCGCTGAGGCAACACTGGAGATGTCGCACGCTGGTGGTGCTTATCTACCCCAGGTGCTGCTCGCCATCGCTTCTTCTTCCTTCATCATCCTCACCCGTATTCCGTCTCCTTCCCAACCTTTGCTGCGCCGGTTCTACCTGATCCATCACCACAGAGGGACAGGACATCGGCTCGTTTTTTTTCTCTCCCTTTCTTGTCTCGTCCTTGCGTCGCGCGCATACCAACTTCAGCTTTCGCCGCTCGTCTCGTGCGGTTTCGTCATCATGAGAACCGCCCTCACTCTCTCCCTGGCGGCTGTCGCCAACGCTGCCTCTTTCAGCGTCGGCACCATCCATGACAGGTCCGCTCCTATCCTCAGCTCCATCGAGGCCGAGACCATTCCGGACTCGTACATCATCAAGTTCAAGGACCACGTTGATGAGACTGCTGCGTCTGATCATCACACCTGGATCCAGAACATCCACAGCCATGGCGAGCAGGAGCGCCTGGAGCTGCGAAAGCGCTCCACTCCCTTCACAGACAAGACCTTTGCTGGTCTGAAGCACACCTTCAACATTGGCAAGGGCTTCAAGGGCTACGCCGGCCACTTTGACGAGTCCGTCATTGAGCAGGTCCGGAATCACCCCGACGTAAGTTGATGGCCCACTATATCCCTCAGCAGACATCAAGCTAACAGCCCACTCAGATCGAGTTCATCGAGCGAGACACCCTCGTCCACACCATGATCCCCGTCCAGAACCAGGACGCCGTTTCTGAGTACAAGTGCGACGACGGCAAGACTGAGACCTCGGCTCCTTGGGGCCTTGCCCGTATCTCTCACCGTGATACTCTCAACTTTGGTACCTTCAACAAGTACCTTTACTCCGCCGATGGTGGTGAGGGTGTTGATGCCTACATCGTCGACACTGGCACCAACATCGACCACGTCGACTTTGAGGGTCGCGCTCATTGGGGCAAGACTGTCCCTGCCGGCGATGCTGATGAGGATGGCAACGGTCACGGCACTCACTGCTCTGGTACCGTCGCCGGTAAGAGGTACGGTGTTGCCAAGAAGGCCAATGTCTACGCCGTCAAGGTCCTCCGATCCAACGGCTCTGGTTCCATGTCCGACGTCGTCAAGGGTGTCGAGTTCGCTGCCACCAGCCATCTCGAGCAGGCCCAGAAGGCCAAGGACGGTAAGCGCAAGGGCTTCAAGGGCTCCGTCGCCAACATGTCTCTTGGTGGTGGCAAGACCCAGGCTCTCGATGCCGCTGTCAATGCCGCTGTCCGCACTGGTGTTCACTTCGCCGTCGCTGCTGGTAACGACAACGCTGATGCTTGCAACTACTCCCCCGCCGCCGCCGCCGAGCCCGTCACTGTCGGTGCCTCTGCTCTCGATGACAGCCGTGCTTACTTCTCCAACTACGGCAAGTGCACTGACATCTTCGCCCCCGGCCTGAACATTCAGTCCACCTGGATTGGCTCCAAGTACGCCATCAACACCATCTCTGGTACCTCCATGGCCTCTCCTCACATTGCTGGTCTCCTCGCCTACTACCTGTCTCTCCAGCCCGCTGAGGACTCTGAGTACGCCATGGCCTCCATCACCCCCAAGAAGCTCAAGGAGAACCTCATCTCCATTGCCACCGAGAACGCTCTGTCCGACATTCCCTCTGACACCCCCAACCTGCTTGCCTGGAACGGCGGTGGCTGCAGCGACTACAAGAAGATCGTCGAGGCTGGTAGCTACCAGGTCAACAAGGCTTCTCCTTCTTCTCCCGCCAAGCAAATCAAGGATGCCGTCGAGCAGGAGATTGGTGTCGTCTCTGGCAAGGTCAAGGAGTTCGGCTCCAAGGCTGAGAAGTTCTCCAAGAAGATCCATAACCTCGTTGATGAGGAGCTTGAGCAGTTCCTCAAGGAAATCAACATGTAAGAACTTAACATCATGAGGACTTTATCATGATTTAGAGCTTTGGTTACGCGTTTTTGTTGGGAATACGGATGGGCATTCGGTCGCTGGGTTTTGTTTTGCGTCTCGGTCTTCGTGTGGCTGCATGATCGATGGGGCTGTCTCATTGAAGAGGCCGTGTATCAATTCTGGCTCGCCGGCCAGTGGATGTGAGCGGCCTGGGTTCATTGTTTGGTCTCGTGCATATGATAAGAATACACTTTGTTTGCAATTTTGTTGAACTGTGAAAATTTGTCTCCCATACGTGCGTGTTGTTTTGTTCCGCTGTCTCCGGATTTGTTGATTTGAAGAAGCTTTTATGGCGAGCAACACTCATTGGCTCACTTGCTCACGCGGCTCTTTTGACTTCAATATGACTAAGGTGTTGAACGTTCTTATCAACTCCATGTCCTGCAACTTAGAACTTTGAATATCAAGGTTGCTCATCCCGAGTCACAGGTGTGCAGCCATGATGTCCTTGAAAAGCAAAACGGAGAATCATCATGTGTACCTGCATCCATGTGAGCTTCTTGCAAACCTTGATGGTTTAACTTTCTAGCAACATGATATCAAACCTCGGTATAAAGCTAAAGCTTGCTCAATCCAAATATAAAACGAGTCGCACTGCCCTTACCCCGGTTGCTGATGCTTCCCTCCTCAGCAATTGTTGACAATATCGAACAAACCATGACGAGCACCGGACAATCGTTTCTGTCGTGGCATCGGCTTCCACGGGAAATACAGCTGGATATCCTGTCCCTTGTGGCCCGTGTCGACCAGCTTTCCAAATGCGCCGCCGTCTGTCGAGATTGGCAAGAATATTTCGAAAACATTCTCTTTCGAAAGGTCACCGTTCACCAGGGAGATCTTGCCCGACTTGGCGAGATTAGCCCCTGTCGCACGGAGCGGATCCGACATCTCTGGTTACGTATCGAACTTCTCCCCTACGACTGTCTAAGGTGTCATAATTTTGGTCGCCAAGATCATACAAGGAACGGAACCATCTTCCAAGAAGCCCTCCGTAAACTGTTTAGAGTCCTCCACAGTTGGAAGGGACGTAACCCATCGCACCCAAATAGCGGGTTGACCTTGGAGCTCAGCGTTCACTCTCCCAGTGATTCACAACACGAGTTCCAGAACTTGTCCTTCGACGATGATGACGACAATGGCAGAGACGCCGATGTCTGCACAATTGACGATCCGAATCACGGCTGGGTCGGCGGACGGCGCTCCCGCCAGCCAACACTATATGATGTGACCGAGGTCTTTGGTGGTGTTGGGAATCTCAACATTATCCCACCGGGGTTTCACTGGCCTGCACCGGCTGTGAAACATCTCCTTGTTCGTCGGCAGACGCGCCGTAGGTTTGGATACTCGACGTTGCGGCATCTCATGAATTGTCTCCCTGGGCTTGAAGCCATTAGCCTGGAATTCTGGCGAACGGATTTTCGATTCCAACAAGATGCTTGGGATCAAGGTATTTAACGCAGCACACACCTACGCACACTGGATAGTACCAATTGCTGACACGAACTTAGATTTCCTTAAGCTTGGGCGGCTCCATCTACCCAAGCACGTCAAACGGCTTGCTTTCTTTGAGGACTTTGATGAGGATATACCCTCTATATTCACTGGACTGGGCTTTATCGATACAGAGATTGTCAGAACTCCTAACCGAGCTCTTGGGGTTAGCCTGGCAGCATTGCAGAACCAGCAGAGCCTATGTGTGTCCTTCATAGTCGACGCGTACGACTTCTTTGAGGCGCTCCGTCGCCGTCGACGTGACGGAGCATGGCGAAACCTCACCCACTTCTCCATGACTTCGATGCTCCTCCAGTCACAGACGCCCGCGTCGAAAGTACAACAGCTTCTAATGATGGCAGCTTTCGCTGCCTGTCGCTTCCCCAGCTTGGAGGTGATGGAGCTGTGGTATGGCAGGCGAGGAGAGGCGTGCCTGCTTCGTTTTAGTAGAAGTCATGACGGCATCTTCAAGATCTTCCGTGCTGGCACATGGGAACTGCCACTGCCTCCTGATGTCATGGAAGCATGGAACAGACTTTCCGAATTGCGTGGAGGGAAAGAACTGATGGCGAGTGATCCCGAGCGAATTGACCGTGAACTCATACGGTCTCACGGCGATGCTATTCACCACTTGGGGCTCGTTTCGGATGTTCTTCATCCTGTATCGTTGCGGCAGATCAGGAGAGAGGCACAATGCTATGGCCCGAGCTGGAGATAATTCATAGATGACTGAAGACATCCAGGGATCATACTTGATACACCAATATCATTAATGCGTCTCACTTGCCTCCTGTCTATAGTGTCATTTCTCGTTCATTGCTTCCAAAATGCCTCGAAATATTGTGACGCAGGAACATGGGAGATTCCCAGAAGTAAAACCCCTTTTCTTTCGGCTGAGTTGCGAGTTAATCCTTTCACCACCATCAACAACAACAGCAGCAGCAGCAGCAGCAGCAGCAGCAACAACAACAACAACAACAACAACAACACCAACACCAACAGCCGCCGCCGCCCCCATGGCCCCCCCCCCTCCCCCCCCCATGACCGCCCCCGTCCCCGGGCTCCCCCACCCGGTCTTCGCGTGGCTGCAGGCCCGGTTGGCCTGGTCCCTCGCCGAGGCCCGGCGCCGCAACTGGCGCTCCATCGTGGCGCTGCACGCGGCCCAGGCCGCCTTCGCCCAGAGCATGGGCACCCGTGCCCAGGTCTCGGCCAGGGAGGCTATCCGGCTGTTGCTGGCCGAGATGGCCCAGCTCCAGGCCTTGGGGTGGCTCTGACTGTAAGTGATTCACTGACTGTTTTGGATGTGCGAAGCTGATTGCTTCAAGTCCCAGTCGAGCCTGAATATACTTATCCTATCGTTATCGCCGCCGTCCCTGGTAAGTTCTTCCCTCTTCTACACATGACCTCATGTTTGGACGTCGTTTGTGCTGACTCTTTGCTTAGCCCCTCTGGAGTGATGACCAGAGGGGGCCTGCCTCCTCGAGTTTTGCTGCTGGTAAGTACCTTCCGTTTGCACTTCTCCCTCTTCCTGCCTACCCATTTAAGCACCTCTCCTCTCGTGAATCACCATCTCCAAACTCTCCATCTCCAAACATCCCGAAATGCTTCGCCGCAATAGCTCTCGAAACAAACACCGTCGCCCCCTGAGTCGCAGCAAGTCGACCAGTTCTGTCGTGCGGAACCCCGTCCATGCCCTCGAATCAATCGATCCTGCTGCTGCCGAGCGAGACGCAGGCATCGCCGCCTTGCTGTCCTATCATCGGGCTCAAGAACGGCCCAGCAGTGAGATGAGAGCGGCCCCTCGGGACCCTGTGAGCTTTTTCCCCGATAGCAGCGATGGTGCTCCAAGTACGGCCAGACAGAGCTTGGAGCGGAGCGGCAGTGTCACCAGCCGGCAGGGCACTGCAACGAGTGTTCAGTTCGCCAGACCGCCTGCAGTTCAGCCGCGAAGAAATCTCCCCCTCAGGGCGAGCGAAGGCCGAGATTCTCCTACGAAAGCGACCTCACGGATCAATGTGTTTGGCAATACAAGCACCAGACCCTCGTTGACCATGTCTTTTCACGCAGACCAGCCAGCCCACTACTCCCTTACACGACGTTATCTCCAGTCTCTGCAGCCACCCGACGCGTGCTACAGCCCCGAAGAAGATGCCGCTTCGATGTCCTTTTCCTTTAGAAGGCTCCGAAAGTCGCGATCGATGCTTACGTCTTCCCGGGCAACAACTGAGAACGCTCCCAGCTGCTCCATGCCTGCAAGGGACCACCTGCCGCCCACTCACTCGCTCTACAAGGCCACAAACAATGAGAACGAACCTCCGAAAACTGCGACACCCGATGCAACGGGACTCAGAACCTCGAGACCAGACAGCCGTGTTGAGAACGATGCTGTCGTGCGACTTGCGAGGGATTTGTATCGCGAGCAGATGAAGGAGCAGGAAAGACTTCAGCCATCCGCTTCGATTCGGTCGAGAAACAAACGCAGCGAAGGATCTACTGGGCTCCGAAAGTCTCTTCGAAATAGCAGCAACAACAGCACCGTACTGTCCTCTGCATTCTCTGCCAACGGCACTTCCGTATCCACGCAATCTGGGCTTCGAAAGGCAGTCCGAAAGGTTTCAAAGAGCTTGAGATCAAAGTTCAAGGGGCTATTCGCCAGAGGAGAGAGTGCTTCTGGATCAGAGAAGGACGAAGGGGGCCAGGGCACTGATGGTAACGATTCGGACGGAGACACCTGCCTTCATGCCAGCAACGATGAAGGAACCGGGGAAGCCTCCTTGTTTCGCATCTCTTCGCATCTCCCTTCGCTGCATGATATGACCTTGAATCAGCAGCTCAGATCCAGAAAAGGGAGTGTTGAGAGCATCGAAAGCGGCGAGCAACATGTTTCCGAAGATAGGTCTCGTGTCACTAGCTGGACAAACTCAGTTACAAGCACGGTCTCCAGCATGGGGATGCTTGGCGAGTGGGAGCGGCAACGCCTATCTGTCATCAAGGAGAATGGTGCACACATCTCTTCTTCCTCTCTGTACTCAACCGGACACAACGGGCATGGGGCCGGAAGTCAAGAAACCTGGTCTGGTCCCGAAATCGACAGCGAACGTGTATACTCGGCCCTCATGAAGAGGCATGGAGGAACCAGCACAGGATCAGATCAGGATACACAGTTGGGTGACGCTGAAAGTGTGTACTCATGTGTGACGGAGGATGCGAGACCAAGCATTACCAGACAAGGAACTTCAGACCCTGTCGGAGGAGCTGCAACACGCATAGTCGGCGGAATTCCCTCTTGCCGTCTGGTCCCACACCAGCGCGATGCATCCACAGCAAGCTCAGTCGAATGGAAGACATGGCTTAGTTCCGACGTCTCGAAGCTTGAAGGTCCCTCGACGCCTACAAAAGCCGACACTTACGGGCAGAACACTGGCATTCTTCCCACGTTGGGTCATGTCAGAGAGGGAGCTGAAGTTGGATCCCCACCTGAGATTCTACTCCCAAAGGACGATGGACTGGCGAACCGAAGCCCTTTGTCATGCATCAAGGGGAATTCTCAGCCTGTTCAGGACAGACGATCCCAATCACGGTCCCCTTGGAAAGACCTCACAGGACACGACGAGAATCGACATCCATCGATTCCGCCTAGAAGCACATTGCGGACGGTACCCTCACTCCCAGTCGTTAGCTCAACGAGCGAAATGAACACGAGCATCTCGAACGAAGTGCACCGGATGTGTTCTCTCAACATTACCGGCCGCCTCAACTCCGCTCCTGAAGAGGCGATAGCGAAGCGTCGCTCTCGGCCTCGTCTCACCGGCTGGCAGGGCTCCCCCACCAAGTCGAGTCCCGGTATTGGCCACGAGACGGCGAACAAGCTGCAGCAAGGAATGGGAAGCAAGATGATGGTGGACATGTTTCTCAGCAACCGACAGAAGGAAGCGAATGGTGGTGATGGTGGACTTGATAGCTCACCAGCTGCATTCTTGTAATATTATGGAGGATTAAGCAGTCGATACTCAGAGGCAAGGCAAGGCAAGGCAGGGATGGCACTGTTTATACATACTTAGGGCACGGAGGATTCGAAGTAATGAGAAACGACTTGATTATGAACTATTCTTGAGGTTTTGGGCATACGTGGACCTCCCAATACTCTGCTAGGCCCTTGGGGAAATTAATCTTTCTCTCGCCACTCACCCACTTGCCATACTCCTCGTGTGTCACGTCTTCTTTCAGAATACCCTTCTTCTCACCTGTTTTTGTATAGTCGAGAAAGTCTACTGTCACCTTGACGTACTCTCCTAGAGCCTTGCGCACATCTGATGTTGCTCCTGTGGCAAAGTTCAGGAGAAGTGGTTGCAGAAGCGGTGCGTCTGTCACACTAGGGTGTGCTGTCCCTATGCTGGTCAAGAACCACGCAGCGCCGACCTTGTCGCGCACGCCACGGACGAGGTCGAGAACAGTATCGAAATGTGGACGGCCGAAGAAGATGCTGTGAGATTTGGACCATGAATTGGAGTGGACGACGAGGAGTGGCACTGGGACTTCGGTGTTGAGCTGGCCGCTGGACTTGCCCGGGTCGAGGGCGATGCCGCCGATGGCTGGATTGGCGACGGTGGTATTTGCCGTTTTGAGGGCTTGAAGGGCGCCTGTTGCGCCGTAAGAATGGCCGTTTATGGTGAGGTGGTGGAAATCGAGGCGTTCTGCCCATGCTGCTAGAGCGTGGCCTTCTTCGCGCGAGTTGGACTTGAAGACTTCCCAGCCGTTGCCGGCGTTGACGAACTGCAGGATGCGAATGGTCTCGAGGATCTCTTGAGTTCGGAATGCGAGCTGCTCATGCTTGAGAATTGTGTCGTTCATGGGAGGATCGGATATGAGATCGCGTTCTCTGTAGAGAATGACCTCTCTTTCCTTCTTGTCCTTGACTTTGACGAGAGACCCAGGACAACTGCCATCGCGATGCTCAAGCGCAGCGACGATGTGGCCACGGCTGGCGAGTTCACCGAGATAGTGGGTGTAATCAGTCCGCGAGCTGACGCTACCGTGGGAGAAGATCATGATGGGAAACTTTTCACCATCTGCGTCGGTGCCTTCAAGGTTGGAGCCGAGGATGGGCACGTCGACCCTCGCGGGGATTTTGATGCCTCCGACGAGCAGCCATAGGGCAAACGTAAAGATGGGTCGCATGATGAAGTTGTCGACGCCCGCGGCTCGGGCATATCCTTGTGCCGTGAGGCTCAGCGGACGAGGGACCCATGGGTGGAGGGACTGCTTGGATCGCGCGCCCTTGACGGCTGGGTAGTACAGGGTGAAGAGGACGCTCTCCAGCTCAAAGGCTGGTTCCCTGGATCCTTTGAGTACGGTCTCTGAGATGCACTTGGGCTTATCAAGCGGTATCTCGAGGTCGATGGCGCCGACGTGATGCGGACCCGAGTATGCCGGGAGAGCCGAAGAGAAGAAGGGCTGCCATGTGACGAAGCAGTACAGCACGTAAACGCCAACGACAGAGAAGAGAACGTAACGCCAGGTGAAACGAGGACGTAGAATGTCCTTGGTCTTCTCCCACAGACGCTGCACAACGGGCGAAGACGTCCAGCGGGACCACCAACGGGACGGCCGGGGGTCGAGCCACCGCGGCTTCGGGGCGGGGGCTGCAGCTGCAGCGGCGTCGTCGGGCATGATCAGCGGAAGGTCCGGATCCGAGAGGTCGTCTTCCTCGTCCTCTGTATCCTCGCCGAGGGGGTTTAGTTCTAGATCTGGCTGACTGTTGGGCTGGGCCATTTTTGCGGGAGAGGGAAGTCGTGGGGTTTTATGAGGTGACGGGAGTGTTTGGATGAGGGAAAGCTGGGGGATTTCCTGATGGAGAATGCCCGTGGTGATGACGCAACGGAGGCTGTGCCAGGGCATGGACGTCGCCACATTCGTGAGCGAGGTTGTAAAATGTCTATTTTGATGGGCTAATGATTTAATGATGCTACATTTGATGGAGTATTTGGTTTTATTGATGTGAATACCTGTTTGTCGCGATTTATTCTGTTTTGTGTTTGAGGCTCGTCTCGTGAGGGAACATGTGACTAGAATCAGTCATTCCATTCACTGCAGCTGCATGATGGAGGAGAACGACCCGGACCTTTCGGACTCACGTAAACTCTGATATGAAGAGAAAGATGGCAAAGAATGAATGAATGAATGAATGAATGAATACAAAGAATGGGGTCGAGCGGCAACCAACGATCGCCAACTGATAAACTCTACCGACGGCTTTACTGGGACGGAAATGTCGGCCACGGCCAACCTTGCCGTTCTTGTCTTTTTGGCGTGGAGAGGTTGATGGCGCTATCGTTTGTGGGTGTAAACATTGAAATGACTCGAATCCTTGAATCGCAAAGTCTAGGGCTTTTTTACTAGGTAGGGAGAGAACAAAAAGCGGAACAGTGGGTTCTTGTACTTTCTCAAATGCATAGAAAAGGACCTGGATCACTTCTCTTCAGTGGCTTTTGGGTTACTGATGGACATGTCTCAACGCCGTCCTACAGAAACAAGAAGACTGACCACTGACATGCTTGACACTCAAATTTAGCAGCTTTTGCCCTCTCATTGTCCTCTTTGTTCATATGAATAAGCTTTCTCCTTGACCTCGTTCGGCGCAGCCTGCAGCCTTGACAAACACGACGCTCCGCGGTACCGGCGCGCGGACTGTCGCTCCCGAGGCTGGAAACGGTGTGCATGAGGTGGCGGCGCCGTGGCTTCGGATTCGAGGCGGAACGGGGAAGCCTGGGGATAAACATTCGATTTGGGATCGAGACTCTTGGTGTTGAAATTGCTCATCTGCGAGAGGTTCAGGTTGTTGAGGCCGGGAGGTACAGTATCCTGATGTTGGGGTGTTGTTGGCCAACGATGTTCGGTGATGTTACAAAAGTGCCTACGTAACTTGGACCTCGAGAGTTTGTTAGATTGCAAGCTAATCGAGCGAGTCAACATGACAGGATGCTGCATGTCCGCTCACCAAGCAGCTGGATCGTGTTCCTGCTTCTACCTAGTGCTGATCCCTCCCGTCTCCCTTGAACCACGACACTTCGCTTCTCACCAAGTCCCGTTTCAGAATAGCCACTGGCTTGAAGCCTCACCAAGGCTCGAACGCGATGGGCGTCGGGCGCCAACATGGGGTTGTCCTCGGCTGGTGTTTCCGGTCGGGTGACGCTAGCGTCCGGGAGGTTCCCTCCCCGGTAGCTCAAGTTAGAAGCGATTGACCATCTCGTGCAGACTTGGGGCTGAACTAGAGGGAGACTAGGAGATGATTTAACGCGGGGGAAGAGACTCGAGGGCGGTGACTAGTGCTGGGAAGAGGTGTGCATGGAGGTCAAGTGGCAATGTTGATAAAGGGAGTTGGTTCCATACTTGAGGGGAAACTGCGTTGTTTTCTATTTGAATTAATGTTTTGTTCTATAATTGCTCTGTGACTGACCTAAGCCGCCATGGCAGTCGATCCTGATGCGACAACGATTACACCAGAGGGACTGGGACTTGTCCTCCTCACAGTTTCTCTGTTCTACACACTTCCTTCTGCAATAGTAGTGATTGCGAGATCCACCATTAGAATAAGGCAGGGTATCTTTGGGATGGACGATGGGCTCATGTTGGTTGGCTGGGTGAGTAGTACTGCATGTGTTCATTCGTTCAAGAGTATGCTGATGCGGATGGTAGATGTTGTTCATGTGCGTTGCGGGTATGGTACCCAGAGGAACGTACGCCGGCATAGGCGCCCTGGATGAGCGACTAAACGACAATATGCAACAAGATGGCCGGATGGTAAGCATTCCAAGCACGGGTAGAGAACTAGCTGACCTTGAGTTGACAGTATATCTGGCTCTTTCAAACTTTCTACTGTAGCTCTTTGATCTTTATCAAAAGCTCTATCTGTCTCACCCTTCTTCGAATCGCCATCGAAAAGACACATCGCATCATCGTCTGGATAACACTCGTGGTCTCTGTCATCTCAACCCTCATTGTCATTATCGGTCTTTTGACCATGTGTCGTCCCATCTCAGCAAACTGGGATAAGAACGCGGGACAATGCTCGCTGCCTATTGCCATTACGAGTTTGAGCTATCTCGTGTCTGCTGCTGCAGTGCTTACTGACTGGGTCTGTGCGATATTGCCTGGATTCATGTTGTACAAGACTCAAATGAAGAGGGCGACCAAGATATCCATCAGCATCATTCTTGGTCTTGGTGTTTTGTAAGAATGATTTTTGTCCGCCGTGTCTGAGTTGCTGATACTGACTCTGACAGGGCGTCTATTGCTACGATAGTACGGTTGCCGTACATTGCCTTTTATGCCCAGCCCAAGAACTATTTATGTATGTACATGTTCATATGGTTTTATTCACGGCTGGATTCATTGAAATGACTGACTTTTTATCAGATAATGTCGGCAACATCGTGCTCTGGTCCGTCTTTGAGTCAGGAACAGGAATCATAGCCGGCTCACTACCCTCACTACGACAACTAGTAAAGAACTGGATCACATTTGATACCACGAATGGAAACTCGCCAGCTCAAGTAACACCATACAGCGACACAAGAAGGGCGTCGATGAGGACCAACACCAGGGCTTTGGCCGGACGCCAGCATATGCACAACAGCGTCGTATCAAGTATAGTTGCGGATCGAGATTGGGAGCAACTGGATGATAATTCATCAAGCCGCAAGATCTTTGTCAAGGTTGATGTTGAGATGAGCTCGTTGGAGAGGCCGGCTACGGCAGCGAGGTCTGATAGATCGTTGGGGGAGCTTCGATTGCCGGCATAGCATAGACAGATTAATTGGTTTTATCAGATTTCACCAGAAACCGTTCCTAGGCCCCGACCTACAGCAGCAGGGTATGATATCGTTATGAGGCCTTGAATCGGTTAAGAAATTGGCGTCATCTTGTTCCGCGTGGTGGACTTTGCTTGCGCAGGGGTAAAAGTGATATCCCGACTCGATGACGACATGGCGTAAGTAACTGAAACCTTTCAAAACTTCACGCATCGAGATCGACCGATGCACTCATTTTCCTTTGATAATGACTGGATAATCAGTGTTATCATCGAATTGATCGCCGTGAGGCTGTTTCGATGATGATGATGCTGACAGATAAGCCTCAAGGAAGACAGCGTATCAGCACCCATGTCGAGGCGGGATATGAGCACAGTCTTCGTCACAATGCTGAGCTAGAACAAGGGAATGCTGCCAAAGGACGTCATCCCGTATTATGGTGAGTATCTGTCGCTTGCATTGGAACTAGTCAGGGCGTCAGAGTCATCGACGTCATCAAATGCACAATAACGTCTTTGCATATGCTTCAATGAGCTCCATATCATATCAGCGAGTATATATATGGCGAGCGATTCAGGCAACTCCTCAAATCAACATCCCACCAACACCTTCAATCGACTGCAACAAGACATTCACATACAAACTATCAACATGACTGAGAACAACAACCCCGGTAACTTTGCCAACCGGTGAGCTCTGCCAATCTTTCCGCTTCTTCCATAGTGTTGCTAACTCACCCAGACCTAAGGAGGAGGTCCAAGAGATTGCGTCCAAGGGCGGCAAGGCCTCGACGGGCGGATTTGCCAGCATGGACCCCGACAAGCTGGTTCGTATACACCAAGACGGTGTGAAGAGTGTTTGCTAACGATATCAGCGCGAGGTTGCTTCTGAGGGCGGAAAAGCTTCATCAGGTTCCTTTGAGTCTGGTAGTGAGAAGGCCAAGGAGGCTGGACGCAAGGGTGGTCTGAAGTCGTCGTAACGTACGAGATTCAAGGGCATACCCGTGCTCTTTGATAACAAGCGAAATTGAATCTAATCCATCTCATACACTGTCATTTGTACCTGTGAAGCTATCTAAACCGAAGTCTGTGCATCGGCAAGTGAATTCACACTCGATCGGCAATAACCCAAGATCCAAGTACTCTAACGATAATATGAATCAACTGAAGCCCAGACGATAAGTGTCCGCAAAGTCCTGGAAAGTGCCGCTTATCGTGATAAAGCTGACTGTCAAAGTTAATCTTTTGAACCCCTCAGCCTCATGCCACGATGGTGCAATATTGGCGTCAGTCTGAACTGGAGCCTTGTCGTGTTCAATCCTTTCCCAGTACGATAATGACCTGTATCTACGTAGATGGCGCTTGTCGGATGAATACCTCCGTCCTGCAAAGGGACCTGAATGTCACCTCGTACGCATTTCGTGGAGGCTGAGCGTTCGGCATATTTTCAATACCGCGTTGTAGCTGAATCACCTTTCTGGAGTGACGAGGAGCCGCTGACGCAGTCAGTTTGGGCTATAATACAACCGACTGCCATCTTTTTCGAGATTTGTTGTGCGGGATACTGGCAGCACTGTCTTGACTGAAACTAGAAATCGAACAAACACCATGTCGTCGTCGTCACGAAAAGTCTGCGTCACAGCTGCTGACGGAAACACGGGTTTCCTAATCGCCGAGTTGATCCTCAAAAACCGAGACTTTTCCCGCAAAGTCTCGGGCGTGGTCGGCCTAGCCCTCGATCCAGACTCGGACCATGCAAAAGAACTGAAAGAGCTGGGAGCCACCATCGTCCGCCATGAACCCGGCCGTCTCCGCGTCATGATCAAAGCTCTCAAGGAAACAGGCTGCGATACTATCTGTCTGGTTCCGCCGGCTCATGAGCACAAGATTGAGATTTGTGAGGAGTTGGCTAGGGCGGCGAAGAAGGCGGATATTCCGAATGTTTGCTTGATTAGTTCGGCAGGATGTGATTATGCGGAGAGGGATAAGCAGCCTCGACTGAGAGAGTTTATCGATTTGGAGAGTTTGGTGTTGGAGGCCAAGGGAGATCCAAGCACGTCGACTGGAACCTCTGCTTGTGTTATCCGGTAAGCTGTATACATGCTTGAGACGGAATGTTTGTTGACGTTTCAGTGCCGGGTTCTATGCTGAGAACTTGCTTCTATACGCCCCGCAGGCTAAGGAGGAGGGCATTCTCCCACTACCCATCGGTGAAAAACACAAGTTTGCTCCTGTAGCACTTGGTGTAAGTTTAAGCCGTTGTCAACTTCAAGCACACACTAATCAATGATCCTTTGCTAGGATGTCGCCCACGTCGCTGCCCATGTGCTTACAGGCAAGGGCAAGCATGGGTTTGATGACAAACACAGAGGGCAGATGATGGTAGTGACTGGTGAGTTATACTCATGGGTTTCTCTTGTTCATGCTCACAGACGACCTATAGGACCGACGCTCTGTGCAGGAAAAGAGCTAGCAGCAGCAGCAAGCAAAGCCCTCGGAAGAGAGTTGCAGTTTGAGCACATCGCCCAGTATGTCTTGAAGTCTATGCAAGACGTCGTCTAACCTCAAGTTACAGAGCGGAAGCAAAAAAGGTTCTCAAGGCACAGTCAGACATTGACCAGTCTGAGCAGCAGTACATCCTCGAGTACTACAGTCTTGTTCGTGAGGGGAAAACCAATTACGTCGCCACAACTGCGTTTCACGATGTGACTGGGGAGCATCCCACAGACGCCGAGAACTTTTTCCAGATGTATCAGTCTGAGATGCGACCGAAGAAAAAGGCTAAGCATGAGCACAAAGGATGAAGGGAGAGGAGGATTGGAGTACAACGCATGGAGGGGAGGTATTTGCTGGAATGGGTGCCAGGGAGGTTAAGGGCCGCTTAAGTCCTCTTTACTGAGAGTTTTGGTGTTGCGACCGCTTGTCTTATCAAAAGTGTCTGATGTGGTATGAAATTCATGAATCATGATCAAATTATGTACAAGTAACGAGTTCTAATTCCCAGCTGAACCCCATCGAGTAGTGACTGTTGTTCCTGTTCAGATTCAAACTGGTCTCTTCGTCATCCGCCTTATGAACCGTAAATCATTTACATGATCAAAATAGGAGTATCAGTGCTGACAATCTCGGTCCATCTCCGAGTGCCCTGCATAGACCAGATAGTCTTGAGTGCTTGCAACGCAACAGGGATACTACCAAAACCTGTGACCTGGTAAAGAGATTTCAACCGTCCAGAGAAGAACTCTCGATGCTCTGGTAGAGTGCTCTCGGCTGCTGCGATGAAATAGGTCCAAACTAGAGCGTGAGCACCCTTAGTGCTACAGTCCAGTCCAAGAACTTTTTGTCGCATCTGCTCTATCAAGTGGATAGACTCGTCCTGACTGAGTGAAGATTCGGCACGCCTTCGGTATATCTTGCAGGCATCGTTGATGGCTGATCTGATGAGCTCCATATTGGTGTAGTGTTCTGAATCTGGGTCTAAATCTGGATATGACATGAAATCGAGATAGTCCTCGGCTGGGCTAGCGAGAATATTGAGTCCTTTTCTCTCGTCTGAGAGGGGAAACCCGAAGAGTTGGAACCTGCTTGATGGTCAGTTTGCTTGGCTTAACTTTGGAAGGGAAAGAAATTACATCTTGATCTGTTGCAGGAAAAACTCCCTGAGGCTCTGTGGCAGTGCGGCAATGGATTCCGGGGACTGAACGAGACAGTTGAGCATCTCCAAAAGATAGGTGTAGTTGTCGGCGCCTGTGATGGTCTCGCCAACGAGAAGGACCAAGATTGTCGCTAGAGTATATGGGTTAAACAGTTGCTCTGGTGTGAGCTTGAAAGAATCTCTGCGGAGCTTTGTGACGATGGCGTGATGGCCTGCTTCCGCTGCGGGCCGAAGCCCTGGGGCTTTCTGTGCTAGATGGAAGGCGGATACAACTGAGACAGCCCGTTCAAGGACTTCGTCTTGGCAGGCGAGAGGGAGGATGATGTCTCGATAGCCGTTGCTGAAGATGTCTAGCACGACCATGGCTGGGGCTACGGCGCTGGCGACTGACAAGGTTAGCCAACGGTCATTCGACAACAATTGGAAACTTACAGTGACTGAAGAGCATCCTCGTGTGGGGACGAGATGATTCATCCGGTGCGGGACGAAGAGGCGTTTGATAGGCATAAGGAACCACGACGGTACATCTTTCAGATGGTGGTGTGTCTGACACTTCGGACACACTATCATCAGTGCTCGAGGACGCCGATTCCGGACTGCTAGTAGAAGACTTCTCAGACTCCTGAGATCTCCTAACGCGTCCCTTCTTGACACGTTGTCCAGCATCAACCCAGCGAAAACTCTTTTCAGGCTGGTTGATAACGATGCTGCTCTGAGATGATGCGCTAGGCCTCGATGCGAGGTTCAGCGTCTGAGTGCCTGGCGTCCTGGGGTTCACGACCATGTGGCTGCTGAAGCGACACCTGAGACCCTGGCCGGAGCAGGAGATGCCCTTTTTCTGGCACTTGAGGCATTCTGGCTCTGTCTTGTCGCACTTGAGGCGCCGCTTGCAGCATTCGTAGCATCCTTTGAGATATGTCAGCATGAGAGGGTTTTATAACGCGTTAGATGGCGGGCTACCATTGTTTCTTTTAGCCAACGACATCTGCAGGGGGTTGTTTAGGAGAGAGCAGAGCCACGTCTCTATCGTGTCCTCAAAGGGGCAGGGTTCAAGCAGGTTCAGACATGGGGTTGGAGACTCGTGTTTCTTGCTTTTGGCGAGGTTGTTGTCGGTTATTGTATTGGCTCATGCCGAGAGCTGAGAGTGGGGATTTTTTTTTTGCCCCCGTGACGACCAACGAATCTTGAGTCTTCATTCGTGGAGTTCATGATTGGTAGGTTGGTTGACATGCCAGGGGACGCTAGAGCCCGATATGGGCATCTCAACCGGGGTCGCCGGCGAGTATCGAGGTTGCTGACGGTACTTTGTAGAGCTTTCGTGTGCAATAACTCGAACAAGTTAATTAATTACTAAAATAAGGGTTTTTAAGTATTGGTGCTGACAGCTTTACTTAACTAGGACAGTGATTCGAAGAGTCATGACCGAAACCAAGACCGAGTTTGTAGGTGGAAATGCATGTGATTGCCAACCAACCACTATCAGTAACGTTGCAGTATTTCAATAGAATCAAGAGCCGAGGATCCATGAAACCGTCTTTCGGGACTAGTATCGTATTATCCAGACACACTTCAGCTTGAGCGTTCGATCTCACATCCATTGCCAAGACTCTTGGTTTAGCCTGCTGGGCCAGCCATTGTCCACACACCTGACCAACGCCATGCACATCCGCTGACAGCTCTAAGCCCGCTGTTATGCTTGGTTGTAGTCTATTTATGAGGGCCTTTTCGCAATTCTAGCAAACATGAAGTTTCGTTAATGTTCCATCTGAGACAGCATCTGAGACATGCGCCCTGGTCTGTAAAGCGGTTGCAGACGCGGGCCCTAGTAGCTGTGCGACCCAGCTTCATCTCCCGCCTTGACGTTTGGGTACACACGGTGGCAACACAAAGCGACTATACCAAGCACGCCAATGTATCGGTTTTTGTCAAGGATGCTATTCGAGGTCTTTCATTATAGCTGATCGTGGGTATTCAAGCCACTCATGCCACTCTGAGTCGAGATACTCCTCGATAAGACCTAATATGTACACTCCAGCATCGCCAACCTGCCACATGCTTCTTCCATAGTGTAACAACAAAGCGTAGTAGCTTAGCAGGATCAGAACCTCGGGTCTCCTCACCGACAACAGGTTCGTGAACTCTGGCGGCGCAAGCATCGTCCACGTGAATATCATCCCAAACCGGTTTGCCCCGTCAGGCAAGGCGTCAAACCCGAGTTGTAGGTAGTTGATTGCTGTTTGACAGGCTTCCCTTTCCTCCTGACTTAGGCCTTCAGCCTTTTCTATGAGCTCCTTGATGTGTTGGCAGTGGTTGCCTCTCGGAGGTTGTGATGTGTTTCCGGAGCTCCACGAAAGGATCGGCTCTAGCTCTGACTCTAACAACAACGGCCATGCAGCGCGAACAATAGTATAGATACTACGGTTCATCTCAATGCACTGCACGTAATGTGTCAAGAAGCCCTCTAAGCCCCCCGGTTCCCGCTTACAAAGCGAGTCGGCCAGAAGATGATGACCAAGAGCCACCGAAAAGAGAAGAATAGCGACGCAGTTGGACCGGTTCACCTCTGGTCTGGTGGTGTTGAAGAGGGATACGGCGCGGGTCTGGAGGGTAACAGCTTGGTGGAGGTAGTGAGGGGCGCGATCTGGATTGAGAAAGGCTAGATGGCGGGCTGAAAAGGCGAGAAGCTGGTAGAGCAGATATGGGGACTCTAGCCCTTTCCTGAGAGCAATGGAAATGGTTGAAAAGGCATCTTGGAGGTCGTCGCCGAGATTAAACATGCCTCTATCGACTGTCAAGTGGATGAGAAGTTCCATATGTTCCAGGTTAATGGCCTCTTCGAAATTTGGGACTGGTAACGTGACTTCGGGTACTGGGGTGATGCCAGATGATGAACTGTGACTATCGACTGGACTTTTTGGCCGATCATCTTGAGATGAGTTTGAAGGGTTCTGGGTTGGTGCTTGGGATGTGAAGCTGCAGCTGCGCCCAGATACAGTACAGAGACGACATGCTGGGCGAGTTTCATCGCACTGATTCGTCGAAAGGATTCCAGTTAGCTATGGAGGGTATAGGTTGCATTTCAAAGAGCAAGTACCTTGACGTGCCGTTGCTTGCTGTTGTTCAACGTTAGTACATGCTCAGGGGTAAAGCCAGGTACATGGATTAAAGCCTCAGCCTTAAACTCACCACTCTGTGCAACCTCTACGGGACTTTTTGTGGCTACGGCGGAGCATCTGGTAGGACAAGAGGTGGAGGGTGGATGGGCGATTAAGATGGGGGAAATGGTACCCTTCTACGCGATGCGTCGATTAGCTAGGCCAAGATCCACAAGACCAGATGTTTATACGAGAGGCAGCAGGAAGAGGGACGCGTGGATAGACTCATTAGGGGTGAAGAAGCTGACTTGCTTGTGGAAAGACGCATCATCACGTCGCAAGGGAACATGGTCGCTAATCTGTAGGAGCCATACCCATGTTCAAGCCACTAGGAGCTAAACCAAACGAGGTTAAAGACAAGGGTGATCCCCTGTAAATCTGATTAGCTAACACGCGTGTTCGTCCTTTTTACCGCCTACCCTAGATGAGGCTTGGATTTCAAGATTGGGTGGCAGGACATTTCAACGAACACGCGTGTCAGCAACCGAGATGGGAGTAAAACCATTGGTTGATCGTATGAGGAGGAGAGGCGTGGGATGAGATCGCGGAGGTTATAAGAGATGCTGCCGTCCTTGTTCACCTTTCTTTGTTCTTCACACCGACAACACGAAATTACACCACGCCCAAGTCAACCCTGTCTGACAATTCGAACCAACACCCATTGGAAGCGGCCAAACATTAAACCGCATCAACAACAACGATAAGTTCTCTTCTGAGCATGCCGACTCTGAACAAGTACAAGGGCCTTGTCTATCTGTGGCAATATGTGCCCAGTCTCCCTGGCTCCATAATATTCACCGTCCTCTTCAGCATTATCACTATGGCACATGGATGGAAAATGTTTAAAACGAGACTATGGTTTTGCATGCCATTCTTTATTGGCGGCATATGTGAGTTTGCGACGGACTGTGGCAATTTGTTAGACTGACATTATGTCTTAGGTGAAGTGCTTGGATACATCTTCCGAGCAGCTGCTTGGAACGCTACGGAATCATTAATCTTCTACATCATGCAGGCTGTCTTCCTGCTTATACCGCCCGTCTTCTTCGCCGCAACGCTGTACATGGTCTACTCTCGTCTCGTCAGGGCCCTCCGAGGGGAAGAATTCTCGCTCATCTCCCCTCGTTGGACGACAATCATATTCGTCGTCGGCGACTTGGCCACTCTTAACGTCCAATCTAGTGGTGCAGGCATGCTAGCCGACGACGACGACAAAAAGGTCGCGCTTGGCAATAGAATCGTCGTTGCTGGGTTGATCCTCCAGGTTCTTCTGTTCATTGGTTTTATGATCTGTTGTCTTGTCTTTCACTTGCGGTACAAGACTCATCTGACTGAGAGTTACACCGTGAGTGATGTTCCATGGAAATCGTGCCTGCACATGCTTTATTGGACGTCGATGATGGTCTTGGTGAGGAACGTCTTTCGGGTGATCGAGTACATCATGGATAAGGAAGGATATCTTCAGCAGTACGAGTGGCCGACGTTTGTGTTTGACTCGGTGTTGATGTTCTTGGTCATGGTTGCTTTTTATATATGGTATCCGAGCAACCTTCACCCCAAGTCGAGGGAGTCTATGGTGGAGCTCATGTCGAACGAGGGTGGTAATTCTCCCGAGCACTAAGACATGATTGGGCTGGTCTGATTCGTTTCCTGAATTGAACAAAATCTAGATTTTGCGGGCACTTGCTGGCGGGGTTATAATATGGTGGCATAGGGAAGTTCAAGGCTAGTTTGGTGAGCCTGGTGACTGAGGTGGGCTCGTATCTTCATTCGTTTTTTTTCTAGCTCTTCTTACGTCTTCCTTTATTTGTTTGCATTTATACATCTTATCTTAAATAGAGAAAATACCCGGAATTTACGGTAGCGACATATACAAATTTGGCTGCAGTCTTGATGAAAGGGATAATTCTCTCTTTTTTGTCATACGGAGATTTGAGCAGCTAAATACCCCCTGAGACGGTTAACCTTTCATGATATGGCTAGGTATAAGCCTTCTACTACAGGCAGCAGAAGACTAAGAAAAGGCCACTATGTTAGGATTGGGATATGATGTTATGATGTTCATAATGTATTTATTGTAGCTGAAGCCTGGCTCGTGATGGGTAATCGGAGCTAGAAGATCGAGCGATTTCCGGGCTTCAAATTAAATGTTGAACAATTTGGGGTATATTGTGTTTTGCGTTATAGCTGAAGCCCGACTCTTGATGAGAAAACTGAGCCAGAAGACAGAATTCTGGTGGCAGCTCTTACGAACTCCCCGAATCTCCCAACTGGGCTATCTCAAGGTGTCCTCCCCAGCTTCATTGCTATCCCTCGAGTAGACTCCAGATGCGCGATGGGATATTTAAGGCCTCCTTGCTACCTATCCGGACTTTTTCGGTTGCCTGTTTGGCTGGTAGTTAATCTACAAACAGTATCCTATGGTTGCTGCTGTCCCGCAAGGCGAGCCGGTACGCCTTGAAGTGTGATGTGGCATGCAATCTGACCATGTTCAGCTCAACGCCTCAGGTCAGGTTTGCCAAGACTTTCCCCCAAGTATAATGTAGCCTCCCTAACAACTCTGGTGACTATTTGGAATCGAAAAAGCCCGTCAGCGTCGGAATACTGAGAAGGGCCACTTGGCAGAGTAGTTGAGCACTTGTGGCTTAACCTCTCCGCGGAGCTGAAAAGCTGGGTGTAGACCGATCCTGTATTTATTGCATTTCCCTGCAACCAACCGTCAAAGAGAAGTATTATTGGCGGCTTCCGAGTGCCCAAAATGCAAGCAGGATCACTCGGTAAAAGATGATTAACACACCTGTCACTTGGCGCCAAGGGGTGGCTGCGTTATACATGGCAACATTGATTAAGGCCTGGCATTTATTCCCTCATGCCAATCCTTAAATAGCAAATAAGATGAGCATGGCAGAGCCGCCCCTTCTAATGCCGAAACTGGGCACAATTAAAGTGCACTTTAGACCCTCCCCGTTTCTCGGGACTGCCATTCGAGGCGGAGATGGGTTTGGAAATTCGCGAGCCGACCCAATAGGCACCAGAAAGATCCTTGCAACACCCGTAAGCGAGCTCGTACAGACAAGGTCTCGCAGCTGGTATGTGCCGGCTACCCAGCTGTCTTCGGAGCCTGATATCCGCCTCCCCGGTTGCTTCTTCCTCTGGTGAGATCAATTTGAGACAGAAATCAGGCCGTGAAATCGGTACCATGCCAATACACTGACGACTCATTAATTATGCTGTCATGGTCTCTTACTTCTCAAACCTCGTTATGGATAGGCATTGCTAGGCTATCGTGGAAGGCTTCTGGAAGGTGGTCGATATGCCTCACATGCGAGATAAAAAACTACCTCTATAACAATTTGGATCACGTTCCTTTCTTCTCGCTTCAACATCAACATTATGGAATCGTCACATTGCCTACTGGTGTCAGAGGAGGTCTGGTGGCATCCGACTGGTTCTGACTGATAATTCCTGCAGCCACATTCCAGGTGTGACTCCTCTACTACCCGCCCCCTTACCCGGTCGTACTCTTGTTGGCTACCACACCCTCACTGATTTCTTCCAGCCTCTTCTCCTCAGCCTGTCATCATGGTCAAACTCTTTATGTTCTTTTGTTTTCCTCAATCTTGAACTTACAGCGGTCAGTTTGCGAAGTATAGTCACCATATATAGACCGCGTTTTTCCTGCAGTGTCTAAAGTCAGGTCATTGTTGGACGGAACTGTGCCTAGGCTAAACGCACAGTGACTGGAAGCTTCCTCAGCTTGAAGATTCTTTTTAATTCCTGTAATGTTTCCTCGACATGTTCATTTTCGCTGTCCAGGGCGATGATCGGCATTGTGAAGTGACAAAGGCTTGGTGTCGTCTCGTTGGGCTTTTGTACCGTCGTTTGTGGTTAGCGTAACTGCAGTCTTAGTTGTTAGCCTTGTGATTAAGTCGGAGTCGAGAAGCCCGTCGCACCCTGACGGGTTTAGATTGTGGCGAGCTGAATCCCAAGGCACCAAGGCAGTATTTTCCATCGGATTACCCTTTTGGGCGTAATTGCTGGGCATGCATATTATTGGCACAAGTTGCGTAAACCGTAGCTAATAGATGCTTACCAGGAGTTACACGACTTCAGTCAGCTGCGCCACTTAATGTAACAGCAATTTGCACTTGGAATTGGACACTGTAATTCAGATAATTACCTCTTATTAGCAGCCTGGAATTCCTCCTCCGCATATTTGCATCGACTCCTCACTTATGCGGCTGTCCGTCGACTCACCAAGCAACATGGACTGGCGCATTCAAGCCTATAAACACTTACACATTGAGGAAAGGTCCAAGCCAAAAAACGCACCCGAGCCAGATTTGTCGAGATGTAGGGTGCTATCTCGTTTTGGGAATATGATTGTTCCCCCGAACCAGGACGCTCCGAAAATGGATGATCAGGATCTGGGAGAGTGGCTCAAAGGTCCCAAGGTACGCAGGTCGAGCATGTCGACCTCTCCGATTCTAACATGAAGCACAGCAGAAGACAGAACCCGAGTCACGCAAAAGCGGGTTCAGCATCTTGTAAGTTTATTTACATGGGAAAGCATTTTGAATTATTGAAAATATAGCTGATATGTAATCGATCAATAGGTTGTGCGGTAGACCAGAACGTGTCCACGACGACCTCATCGACGACGCCGAAGACAGCCGCGAAGTCCGCGCGGATTTCTCCAACATCCCATTCAACAAGGTCACCTCGAGGTACGAATCTCCTAAAGAAGCCGCCAAGGCCGCCCTCAAGCATTTCCAGGCACATACGCACATGGGCCAGGTACTAAAGCGGCGTACCCCTTACTTTTCAGTGGCGGACGTGGTCGAACCGGAAAAAGGCAAGATACCCTTCCTGATTCGTTCATACACAGGCCTAATGACTGAACCATTCCCTGCAGGTACAGAAAAGACCGTTTACACAGCCATTTTCGACACTGGCATGGAGGATTTCAAGGAAAACCTTGCATTCACCTCAACGTACTTCCACTCCAACGATACTTCATTCGGCATCATCCTCGGCTGTACCCAAAAAGACGTCGAAAAAGCCACCACCTTGCTCAGAGAGTGTGGGAGCTCACGGAACCATCAGCTACTGCTACCCGCTGTCTTCCTTGAGCTACAGCGAGAGCGCTTGGCGAACATTCGCAAGGAGCACGCGACAAAAGCACTTCAACTACAGGACAACTTTGAAGATGTTAGGTATTATAAGAATGGCCGGAAAGCATTCAAATTTGGCTATCAGCCATGGAGTATCGCAGAATGCACCAAAGGTCTATCCGAGCTTTCCACCGACAGCATTGTCATAGCAGAGGATATAAAAATTGCATTGCGTCAGTTAAGCAAACTAAAGCGCCACGCCAAGGAGCTCGCAGAAAGAGAAGAGAAACTCAAGGAAATCCCCGATGCGAAAAAAAAGAAACTAACTTGGGATAATACTCACTGCTTTATTGATCTATTCGATGACATCGGTGATGATCTTGAGCTTGTTTCTGGGGTTATCGCGGTAAACGCCAAGGCTGCTACCACGACGGCTGAGGAGGTGATGTCTAACCCCCCCGTCCGGAAGAATAGAGATTGATGCATGCTGTTGTAAAGCTGATGATAGACTGACTCTCGAATGTCTTTTCTTGTAGATGATCAAAAACTCCGCACGAAAAGACGCACGATGGAGCATGGGGCTCGGGTTTGTTGCAACGGCGTACCTACCTATCACAGCGTTGGCAGTAGGTAGTTCCGAGATATTAAAGCCTCACCCCCCCAAGCTGACGCAAACCGTGTGTAGACAATCTTTGCTATGCCTATATTCGACTTCAAGGCCCACTGGAGGGACATGGATAACCAGCCCGCAAACTGGAGCGAATCCTCCGACAGCCCCGCCTCCGCCAGTCCCTCGTCGTCACAGCCTATCATGTCAATATATTTCACCTACTGGATCAGCACGTCTATTGTACTGACGTGGTTGACTATTGAGGTTTGGTGGTTCATGTGCTCTGAGATTGAACATTGGAGGTGGGACCGACACTTGTCGCTGCGCCTACTCGCGCAGGCTGCTGAACAGCTCAACGAAATTCGCTTGTGGGCTGGCGAATCATGGATACAGGTTGTTACTTGGGTCGTCAAATCCCGCAGCCCATTGGAATATTTCCGAGAGAAACGCAGGAAATCGCAAAGCCGAAAAGGGGTTAATGGCGGATCTGGTGGCGGCGTGCAGTCTAGGCAAACCAGTCAGGTCTAGTGATGTGTTAATCGGTGGATTGATGTAACCAAGTTCGATTGATAGCAGAGGTAGCTAAGTGTCTATCCAAGGTATAACGAGAGTTTATATATACAGTAGGGATTTAGTTGGAACGCAGTAGCCTCCGACCATGTACGAAACGAGGTATGCTTTAAGCTTTGGAACATATACAGCAGTTCTATAGATTCTCTTTGTGTACAACAAAGAGACATCAACTGGTTACTTCAAACCAAGAAAAGAAATGACAGTATTACGCCAACTTGGGCTTCGCCGGTGACTCGACCAGATCCCTTCGAACCGACATTGCCGCGCGAGTTCCTTCCTCGATCGCACCGTCGATGAAGCTTCGCCAGCCGAGTGCCCAATCTGAGCTTGCAAAGTAGATGTTGCCTTGTTGGGCTCGCATGTCTATCAGATGGCTGGAAAGAAGGCCGGGGGCGGAAAAGAACCTGGGAAGTGTTAGTCAAGGCCAATGTTCAACGACAAGGTTTCTTACCAGGCGCCCTTTGCAAATTCGTCTCTGGACCAGTTGTGGAACACCTGAAGATATTAGTTGAGCTTTTATATCTGTTGCAATTGACTTACTATGCGCTGGATGTCCATGGGAACCAATCCTTGAAGAGCCTTCTTGGTTTCGTCGATGTTATCTTCAGGGTGAAAGTGCTGATGCGTTCCACCAAAAGCAACGATATGTGTGTTACCGGCTGGAGTAGTTCCATCGCCAAGAGCGTAGTAGAGATTGTTGTGAGGGTAGCTGATACCAGTGTAGGAACGTAAATCTTTCTCGCGAATCTCGGCGTGAACCTTGATACACTGGTTGACATGTCCAATGTCTGCAGCCGTCTTCTTTCCCCTGAGCAGAGGAGGATCAAATGTGACGGCGTTCAAGACGTTGAGGGGCATGGCGCTGATCAACTTCTTGGCTCGGTAGGATTGGCCTCCCCTGGTGGTCACTGTCACGCCATCCTTTGTGCTCTTGACGCTGGCAATGGGAGAGTTGAAGGAGTAGGTCAAGTTACCACTGGCCAGTGCTTCACGGAAGAAGCGGATAGCAAAGCTTGATTGACCACCACGGAACTTGTACTTTACCAGATACCGAATGCAGCCGTCGTACGAGTACTCGCAGAGAGCCCACCAGTGCAGAAACTCGAACAGACTGGTTGTCTCGAGGGTACCACCGCTGCATAGCAGAACAAAGGCTTCAACACCGATGCGCTCGTTGGGTGTTAGGGAGTCTTTGATCTCGTTGATGCGGTCTGCGACGGAGATTTTGTCGTATTGGAGGGTTTCGGGTGTGAAGGCGGCAGAGTGGGGGTAGGGGATGACTTTTCTGCCTAGGTCGCCGTCGACGTTGACGAGCTTGCGGAGGCCAGAGTCCATGATGGCGTCCTGTGATGGTGAGTTATTGATAATAAGATAGGGCGGAACTACTGACCTCTTCTTCGTGACTAAACTGCTGGGTGCCATCAGGACCAGCCAGGAAGTATTGGTTGACGCCTCTTGTAAAGTCGTACGAGATTTCAAGCTCATCCTGCATCTGGTATCTGAGGATCTCTCTCCAGACGTTGGGTTGGCCCCAGTAGACCCAGGTGCCACCCATCTCGAATGGGTATCCGCCCATGTTGGATGACCATGAGCGGCCGCCGATGCGATCGCGTCCTTCGAGGAGGAGGACCTTGAGGCCTGTAGAAGATTGTGTTAGCGGGAAGCCATGACAATGAGAGAAAGGGGGACTTGCCAGATATAGAGGTGTCTCGAGAGGCTGTGAGTCCACAGTATCCTGCACCAACAACAATTACATCAAAGACGTCTGGTGATGCATTGTTGAGATTGGTCGGAGGTTGAATGGCACCAATGCAGGGAACGCCAGGCTTGAGCCCCTGCTCCTGGGTCCAAGAAAAACCATCTCTGGAAGACATGATGAAAGAGTGCACAAGCCTAATTTGCGAGTGATTGGAATCCTGAAGAGCGGAAAGCCATCACGGGGAAAGGGAGCCATTATGTACCTTTTGCAACCACCACGGACCGTGTAGAAAAACTAATTAAAATGTCACAGTCAACGCCCTGCTGATACCAGATTTCCCTTCAAGGAAATTCTTCGAGTGCCTGTATCTCGGGAGTTGATATCATCAAGATCACGATCCCTGCCTTCCATGCGGACCTCTCGCAAAATTACCCCTTTGGGGTCGTCGTCTATCCATCAAAAGGACGCTACTGCACCCCGCGTTTTGACACCGTCAACCGGGAATGCGGAGATTCTCGCAAAATTACCAGAAGCAGTAAAACATCCCTCGTTATCAGAGCGCCACCTTGTAAACTAGACGTTGTGGCGATGCCGATATCTTTGATAGAGGAAACTACTTTCAACCTCCTCATCTTGTTTCTTGGGAGACCTGATTGTGTGCCGTTGGCCGAGACGGTCCGAACTGTCCGAGGATTAACGAGGGGTTTGTCTTGGACACACGTTGCTTTGTGTGACGGCTGGAGAAAGATAAATGGACGGCTTGTTCCCGTGCCAAAAAGGCCTTTGACACATCTGACAACTTGCATCAAAAATGTCTGAATCGACTCTATCGAACCCCCATGAGGGCCACTTACAGCCTCGACTGTCGAGGTTGACCATGGTGGCCATGGCCTTTGCCATCCTCAAGTAAGTAGTCCTCCTCAGATGGATACTCGATGACTGACAGATGTGTAGTACTTGGATTGCCCTCGCTGGATCCATCGGTCTCGTTCTCCCCTCGGGCGGTGCTGTATCCCTCGTCTACGGCTTCATCTTTTGCGTCATCTGCAACTTTGCCCTCACCGCGAGCCTTGGAGAAATGGCAGCCATCTGGCCAACGGCCGGTGGACAATATCACTTTGTGTTTGCCTTGTGCACTGAGAGATGGAAGCGGGTCATGGTATGGACATATACGTCCCTGCTTGGGCATATTGCTGACATGTTGTAGAGCTTCTGGGTCGGCTGGATCAACATTGGCGGCTGGCTTGTCGTTGTCACCGTCCAGGGCTTCTTTGCTGGTACGTGGACTTTATCCTAGTGTCGTGTATATGCTAACTTGGAATAGCCCAGTTCATCTGTGCTGCTGCTGTCGTGGCCTCCAACGACAAGTTTGTCGTGACACAGTGGAGCACCTACCTGATCTTCCTAGCCATCCTCACCTTTGCAACCATCGCCAACATCTTTGGCAACAGAATCCTCGGCCGATGGAATGACGCAGCACGTAAGTTTCCCATTAAATTTTAACAGTTCCCATCTAACTTGAGTAGTCTTCTGGTCTGTGTTGGGCGTCATCATCATCGGCATCGTCCTGCTCGCCATGTCCAAGAAGAGCGATGCATCCTTTGTGTTTACAAATTTTGACAACCAGACTGGCTGGTCTGATGGAATGGCATGGATCCTTGGCCTTCTTCAGTCGGCACTGTCGCTTATTGGCTTTGATGTGGTGCTGCACATGGCTGAGGAGATGCCAAACCCTGCCAGAGATGCACCTCGAGCGATGGTATACGCCATTGCAGTTGGTGGAGTTACGTGAGTTTTTCAACCCATTATTCGCTATGAATACTTGCTAAGTAGTGTAACAGTGGCGGCGCCTTTATCCTCATCATGCTCTTCTGTCTCCCTGACATTGCCGCGATCTCCGCATCAGCCACTGGCATGCCCATCGTCGAGATGATCCTCTTGGCAACAAAGAACCGAGCAGCAACGACCATCTTGACCCTCATGCTAGCAGTTTGCTTCATCAACGGTACAAATGCAAGCACCACGAGCGCAAGCCGACTCCTTTTTGCCATGGCTCGTGACAAGGGCATCATCTTTCCCGATTACTTTGCTCACATTCAGCCTGGTCTGAATGTTCCGATTCGAGCAATCATGCTGTGCTACCTTTTTAACGTTGCGTTTGGTCTTTTGTACCTTGGTCCTAGTGTGGCCTTTGGAGCTTACATCTCCTCGTGCACGATCTTGCTCAACGTTTCTTATGCATTCCCTGTCATTACTCTGCTGATCCGGGGTCGGGGAATTTTAAACGCGCATCAGAATGCAGACACACCTTTCAAGCTAGGAAGATGGGGACATGCGGTTAATTGGCTTGCTTGCATTTTCGTCGTCGTCACCTCCGTTGTAAGTCCTCCTCGGCTTTGTTCTAGTATTTGTCTGACATGTCTCAGTTCTTTTGCTTTCCGACAGCAATTCCGGTTTCGGGAAACACAATGAGTAAGTGTTGCCAATGGAGTGCTCGTGTATGTTGTGCTAACACACCTTAGACTACGTGTGTGTCGTTATTGGCATCTTGGTGGTACTCATCGCGCTCTACTGGCTGTTCTACGGACATCGCTTCGAAGGACCAGTAAGTACATCATGCTCATGCAAATTCAGTATTGCAATTCTGACTCTGTGATAGAAATTCGACGTGATTCTGGGGGAACAGGCAGAGAGCATCATAACCAACTCTCGCCGACCGACGAATGACAAGGAGAAGGGCGTTATCGACCAGAGTGGCTAGGAAAAGGAAGCGAACGGGTGAAATTGACCTAGGCATAACTGAAATTGATCTTTAATTTCGTGATTTTATTGTGTCCTTTGCACCAAATTGCAACTCTCGCTCAACCTGCTCTGCTTGTTACCTGAACCACGGTGAATCACTGGCTTTGTGATCCGGCCAACTTGGCATGAGGCTACAGAGATTAGATTAGCCTGAAAGCCTTTATTTATCTCGGCAGACTCAAGGAGCTCTCGGGTCTTCCATAGTTCAACATACTGGAATAAACAAGCGCTGATGTTGGCCGATTGCCTTGTTCTGATCTTCCGTGGCGGGTACAAGTGCGTGTGAATCTAGTCCATTGTGCAGCTGGGCGCCACGCGCTAACCATAAAGAGCGGCTTGTGGATATAGACACTGCCCAAGTTGGTGTAGCGGAAACATCCTGATTGACGCGCAGTTTAAAAAACATAACACTGTGCCCTGAATGTGGGGGGCAGGGAGCTAGGTTCGACTCCTAGACTTGGGAAATCCTTTTTTGCAATCTTTACTTTTAATCAATAATTATTCGTCTGCTATTGTTGTGCAAGCCTGCTTCTTTCACTTGTGATTGAGGCGTGAGACGGGCTAACCGTATTCAGTATTTCATGGGTCCCCGGACAGTCTGCCTGAGAGGTGTTGTCGTATTCTTGTTCGAATCCCATTCTCGGCATTTTTGCTTACTTTTTCTCCCTTTCGTTTCGGCATATAAGAATTTTCAGTCGTATGATCCATCAAGTTATCCCCATATGCCTAAATGACCTGGGGCAATGAGAACAGTGACTGGCGGGATGAGAAGCCCCATGAGAGATGGAAACATTGGATCGCAGCTTCCTTCGCACTTAGATGTGAACCCCAGTCCCTCACCGCCCTGGTTCGCTAGGTAGCTTACTCATCCAGCGATAACGATGCAAAATGAATCAAACGAATGATGCTGACAGTCTGACCACTTGTAAAAATTGTTCTTGGTGTGCTCTCTCTCTCAAAAGGGCAAAAAGCTGCGACGCACACTCCAATGGAGTCTCTATACGGGAGCTTTCGAGCTCTGCCGCTCTCCATTTCGATCCCTTTTACCGTCGGCCTCGTCGTTGTCATCGCCATTGCGCGCAATGTGATTGGGCAGCTGTATTTCCCCGACCGGAACCGACCGCCTGTCGTCTTTCACGTATTTCCATTCATTGGCAGCTCTGTTCAGTATGGTATCGATCCGTACAAGTTCTTTTTCGATTGCAAGGCCAAATATGGGGATTGCTTTACCTTCATTCTGCTTGGGAAGCCGACTACCGTCTTTCTCGGCCAGAAAGGGAATGAGTTTATCCTCAATGGCAAGCATGCAGATTTGAACGCCGAGGAGGTGTATGGAAAGCTCACGACGCCTGTTTTTGGAAAGGAAGTGGTATATGATTGTTCCAATGCGAGATTCATGGATCAAAAAAGAGTATGTTCACCCAACTCATTTCTTGTCCGCGTCTGACCACCTCAGCTTCTGAAACTTGGCTTGACCACGGAAGCGTTACGTGCTTATATCCCCAAGTTCGTCAAGGAAGTTGAAGACTATGTCAACACCTCGCCCTACTTCAAAGGAGAAACTGGACAAGTCAACATCACCGAGGTCATGGCTGAAATCACCATCTACACCGCTTCCGGCTCGCTGCTAGGAAACGAGGTCCGCTCCATGTTTGACAGCACATTTGCTCTTCTCTACCGCCACCTTGACGATGGATTCCAGCCCATCAATTTCGTCATGCCATGGCTTCCTCTGCCGCAAAACCGACGTCGCGACCACGCCCGCAACGTTATGGAGGGATTGTTTGCCAACATTATTCGACAGCGTCGCGAACAAGGAAACCAGGGTGATGAGACCGACATGATCTGGACTCTTATGGATGCGCAGTATAAGGATGGCACGGTTCTCCCCGACATACATGTTGCGCGACTGTTGATCGCCATTCTCATGGGTGGTCAGCACAACACAGCAGCAAGCGGCGCATGGCTCTTCCTCAACCTCGCCCATAAGCCGCATCTGGTCGAGGAAATGTACCAGGAACAGCTCGAAGTTCTTGGCTCGCCACCAGCTCCGCTGACTTGGGAAAATGTGCAGAAGCTAACGCTCAACGGCCAAGTCATCAAGGAGACTCTACGTCTACACAGCCCCATCCACTCAATCATGCGCGAAGTCAAATCCCCCATGCCTGTACCGGGTACTGAGTGGGTTGTTCCTCCATCCCATACCTTGCTCGCATCTCCCGGCACCCTGGCACGATCTGAAGACTTCTTCCCTCGACCCCTGGAGTGGGATCCGCATCGTTGGGACAAGGCCGACCCCGTCGAGGGGCCGGTGGATGATTCGCAAAAGGTTGATTATGGATTTGGCATGATGAGCAAGGCAGTGAGCAGCCCGTATCTACCTTTTGGTGCTGGAAGACATCGATGCGTTGGCGAGCACTATGCGTATGCGCAACTTGGTGCCATCGTGGCCACCTTTGTGAGGTTGTGCCACATGGAGCAAGTTGATCCGAAGGCGCCGATTCCGGCAACAGATTATTCGGTAAGTTCTGATGTATCCTCTCATGTACTCTGTGGGTTAATAGTAGTCTACAGTCAATGTTCTCCCGACCGATGAACCCAGCAGTTATTAAATGGCGTCGTCGCAAGCCCGAGTAGAGAGCCTATGGGATGGCATCCGGTTAGAATGAGCCGGGCATGCTGAGGACACAGTGGTCCACGTGTTGGATGGGCTGTGAGGGGACCACGTTGAGGGATTGTGGTGATCTGTCTAATCGGAATTGAACCTCTCGCCGGTGACTTAGATAGACTAAATGTAAAAGAAGAAAACGTCTAATCAGACCCTAAATCCTTTAATTGGCAAACGGGGCTCACCTTCGAGGTTCAACAGTTGTGAACGTAACTATCTATGGCTCAACTAGCTTCAACTATAGCAAAGAACACAAGATCAAAACCTCATTGCACCATATCCCAATTTCTATAGACGTAACTATAAAGTGATTTTATTATATATATGCTCTCTTCGAAGTCACGTCTCCAGATCCACTATTGTTATGACAAGAAGCCATAGCCACACAGTAAATGACACAGTTATCAATTCTCCGAATCGATGCCTGTCGCAGTAACTATATCCTGACTACCTAGGCTGGTCAGGTGGTATTCCTTCATTGTTCTTATTCATGGTGACGATGCCCTAGTGTTCGGCGCTCCGTCAACCTCATGCGCCTGCGGCTGCGCATCAACCTCATACGGCAATGGATGTGCGTCCGACCTAGCCCAGCCCTGAGACTCGATCCCAGTTGGGAGTTCCACCCTGTGACTCTCGGCCGCAGTTGTAGAGTAGGGCTGGGGGCTGATGGGTGGTGGAATGCTTTGCACTTGGCTGACCGGACTCTGTGCTGGACTCGGCAGCTTGGATGCCCTCTTCGCAGTTGCGTCATCTGAGAAATTCACCTGAAGGACGGAAACGTCGTTCTGCAGGTCCCTTTCCGGGGTTCCATTGTCATTGGGGCGACTCCGTGCGATGGCTGGTCGTGGAAAGGAACTGATGGTGTTCCTGAAGCTCTTCTTCGACCCCGACTCTTGGTTGTCCAGCTGGGGATGCCGTCTTCCCATGCGGAAACCGATTATCAGGGCACAGGCAATCAGAGCGATGCCAGCGAGGGCTCCGACCACCGCGCCTGCAATAACACCTGGGCTAGGCCCACCCCTTTCTATTCCGCTTGACCTCGTGTCATCGCTATCATCTGTTGAGGTTGCAGAAGGAACCGACCCTGCAAGGAGATCAGCTCAAAGATCCAAAGCTAGAGAAAGCCACGCCCTTGACGCGGTGCACCTACAGTCCGTTGGTTTCTCTATAAAATATCTAGACATGGGCTCTCTGGTGTTGCAGTAGACATGATATGCGTGCGACGATATATACCCCGGCCTGTAGAAGCTGTAGATGGTCGCCGTGACACAAGATCCAGTGGGACTGGAAGTGCTGTCAGACATAGAGTTCTAGCCGGCTAGGGGAAGAGATTCAAGACGGTACCAAGTATAAGATCCAGATGGGTCAGAACCACCTGCTGACCACCCGGTGTAGTAAATGGTGCTTCCACGGCATGATGTGTGAACTTGGTGATATCCTTCTCTGTCGGTGTAGCAGAACCCAAACGTTTTCTCATCATCGCTGTACGTAGTAGATGAGATATAGCTCTCAGAGGTATGGCAACTCAGTGTGCGATCTAACATGCTTGTGTTAATGAGGTTCGAATGTTCCAAGGAGGAGGTGTGTCGTACAGGTGGAGCCGTCTTTGGCATAACCAATCACTTCACCATCACTCGCCGGTGCTGCTGTCGGTGGTATCGGATTCTGTGCTGTCGTCGTTGCTATCAAGGACTGGAAGGCCAGAACCATGAAGGGAACAATCCTACACCAGCGATCCATGGTGGCGAGGATCTGAGAATTGTTGTTTCCAGGAGAAGCTCGCGCGGACCCCGGCAAAGCTGGGTTTTTAGAGCTTCCCTCTTCTCCCTGCCAAGCACGTTTATGCCTGACAGCAACGCCATGGCGTTGACATGGCGTGCTGAGGATGGCAGGTTTATTTCAGCTGAGTCTTTCGGCTGCAAGGGCTGGTAAAGTTGATTGGCGAGGCGGCCTTGGCATGGACAATTTTGCATTCGCAACGCAGCCTGATTTTACTCGAGGGCCGCGTGGACCAATAGCAGCAGCCAGTTCGAGAACCAAGCTCTCGAATATGGCTGTCGGTTAAGTAATTACTTCTGCTTTCAGCGGTGAGCAGACAACCCGGCCCCGTTTTAGACCAAGCCGGACGTTCGGGGTATGCTTTTTAGCCTGGGCAACTTTACTTTATTCAGACGACAGATGTCACTCATTATCATGTGAGACTGATTTATAAAGAAGAGGTAGACGAGGCTCTCTGCCTTAACTCAGTTATAATTACTACTCAGTGAGACACCGTTACTCTAGTACAGAGTTTCACGAATGAAACGGAATGAGACCCTTGAGATACTCCCGTAACCCGGGATCACACGCGTACACATATGTCCCCCGGATACCACGCGTCATGAGCACGGCATAGATCTGCGTGATGAACCGCAACAGGTCGTCGTCCGAGTATTTCTTGCCGAGGGCCGGGTTATTCTCCTTGCCCTTCTTGTCAAAGTACGAGTCGCGATCGATGAACAGACGTCGCCGAGCGGGGTCGAACCGCAGGTCCAAGCCTATAATGACTCCGACGTAGTTTAGATCATAGCCTTGCACCGTGTGGATGGATCCTACTTCCTCAAGAGCGTTGCGGGACGAGATCCAGTCGGTGGGTGTACCGTTCCAGCGGAGCTGCGTATCGCCGATCGCAATGTCAAAGGCCGTCCTGTCCTTCTTTGTCCTCCACTCCCACGCGAAGCCTGCGACCATGCGTGAAAGACCAACCTCTGCATCGCGTTGGAAGATTTCATCTCGCATGCGCGCGACGCAGTCAAAGGTGCGGAAGTCATAGTCCCCAAAGTCACGTCGCATCCGTGGGAGTTCGAGAGGATGAGGGTCGAGAATCCAGCGGACGTACGACACAAAGTCGGATCCTGCCCTCACGCGCATCTGAGTCCGGAGTTGAAAGTGCCGCCTTGACGCGCGAGCGTCTGCTACGAGGTCTGACAGCAACTCGGACGGTAGGTCGGCGGGGCGGACACTCTGCGCTGCGTCTAGAAGGAAGATCTGATGCTGGCTCTTGGCCCTTATCCAGTCCAGTTGGGTCTTGCTGAAGTCTTCGCCGCCGAAAAGCTCTCTCGTGATGGTTGTAAATTTGGCATTGAGCACTCCTGAAGGTTGGTTGGCACGTTGATTAAGCCGATGAGTCTCGTCGACGAGCAGTAGGCTAAAGGTTCCATCTGCCTGTCCCACGTCAAAGGGTGACATTACCATAGAGGGATGAAGTCCGGGTGTTTTCTTGAAGACAGCTTTGATGGAAGATCGTAGTGACTGTTGTGGTACGACCAAGCCAACACGGAGGTCCTGGAGCAACCCCTTGTTGGTGTCAGTGAAGAAAGTGGCGAACCGCGCATCGCTGTCCAAATCTTCGAGTGTGGTAAAAGTCTGAATGTCGACGAGTAGCTTGATCAAATATATGGCCGCCACCGTCTTGCCGGTGCCCGGATCACCCTGGATCACGATCATGCTGTCGGTACCGTTTTCGAGATCAGCGAGGAGCCCCTTGACAATCTCCTCCACCGAAGCTGCTTGATCGTCTGTCAATGCCTTGAACGGTGATAACTTGAACAGGTCGCTATTTTCAATCTCATCAAGGCCCCGGGTAAAGACACCATCGGCTCGAAGTCTTTCAAAGATGTTGCGGAAACCCTCACGATACAACTCGCGTTGGAAGTATCTAGAGTCGGTGATGCCGTTGTTTCGGTTGAGCACCCGATTGGCACCGTCACCGGCCAGCATTTTGATAAGGTAGGATTCTAAATCAAGGCAGACCGACTTGTTGAATCTCTCATCGAAGATGACGTGGATATTCTTGAGATGTTGTTTTGCGGGTGTTTCGAGGTGCTGCCGCAGTCGACCAGCTGCATTGAGCGACTCTCCGACGTAAATATCCCTCAGCTGACTCGAACCCGCTCGCGTGGTGTTACGGCCATCGTCCAGCACGTAAACAACAGGCCAGTTGCTATGACTCTCGTCATGGGCCTTCCACGCCGTGACGGCATCCTTGGAGAAGTCAAGCTTGGCTATCCTCAAGTTGGTCATACTTCTTGCTGCTGCCTTTGGCCTTGTCGACAGGGTACTTCTTCTTCGTCACCTCAAGCTTCTCCAACACGATCTGCGCCGGGTCAACTCCGATGCGGTCGGCGAGAAGCAGACAGTAGGTCAAGACGTCAGCGAGCTCTTCGCGGACGCGCTTGGGGTCGGCTTCGGCGTTCCACTGGTAACACTCGAGGAGTTCTGCGGCTTCGATTGAGACGCTCTTGGCGAGGTTCTCGGGCGTGTGGAACTGCGCCCAGTCTCGCTCGGCGACAAATGCCGCAAGAGCGTCGTGGACTTCCTTGTTAACCATGAGGTCGTGGTAGAAACCAATTCCTAGCCTGTGTTGACGAAAGCGTCGTCTTCGTTGGCCACAGCTTAATAAGAGAACTTAGGTATCCTTGGTCGAGTTTGGGATCGGTGTGACAAGGTGGTTGGGGGTGGGTTATGAAGCAGTTATGTAGTTGCATTTCGAATTGCGAGAATATTCTGTGGGCCGTGTGATGATAAGCGCCGTGGCGTTCAGTGATTCGTAGCCTGCATGAGTCCTAGGATATTCGTGGGCCCTGACTGGTAGGGGAATGGTCTGAATAGCAAATGGAGTACTGATTCGTTGCCATGAGGTTGCTCACATGAGCTTCTGGAGCACCCCTGTCCATTAAAGCGCGCTACTCATGTTCAACCTCATTCACGCAGCAGTTCAGTCCACCTAAGGCCTCCAGGCTCTTAGGATATAGGGAGGTAGTGCATGCCATGAGTTAGTTGGGCATGTGGAAGCGCCGAACAAGTGGGGGCTGCAAGAGGAGACGCTCTATCGCCACCTTATCATATCACAGAGCTCTCCCCACAATGGGAATCGATCTCTAGCTTTGACAAGGCAACTCGAAGCAATTCGTTCTGGTTGGAGAGATCCAAAAAGTGCAAATTCTAACCGCTCCCACCTGAGCCTTTGACTCCTCACAACAACCTTGACTGTCTCGCCAATGCCTGGCAAAGCCGAGACCCATGGGTCATCAGAGGTAGCCTCTAGAGGGCGAAAGAGAAGAAAACATTGCCGTTGCCGGGCAGGCTGGTGGGTCCAATTGCTGAGCTCAGGTCTGGATGATGGATAGCTAACTTTCAACACAAGTCTTCCTTGTCGTAGACGGAGACGCAAATGTGAGTAATAGCTGCACTACTACTGTTCGTTTACGAGCTCTGATAACTTGCCACACAGGTGATGGAAGCCGTCCCAATTATCGGGAATGCCATATAAGACGTGACAGATGCTTTTGGGGCCTCAAGGTCTCTTTTCATCCGTCAAGATCACTCCAGCTCTCATCGGAACATGTAGCTGCCCTGGGGGCTGTCGATAGGCAGAGACAAGAAGCTCAAGTCAGTGCGGCCAAAGCTGCGGAACCTTCCTCCCCAACGCTCATTGTGAGTCTAGCTCCATTATCCAGGCACTAATTATTGACATACTTTTCTTGCCAAGATTATAGATGACACGGGTGACATTGTTCAGTCTTATACAAGAGATGATGCTCAGTCACCCGAGAATGGTTCTGACTGCCAGGTCGAACAAGATACTGGCTCCGAACACATCCGAGGCGCCTCAGATCTCACACCCAGAGCCTCACAGCCTTATCTAGGCTATTTTAACAATGGAAGAGGTGGAATTTACGTTGAGGAATCAGGGCATAATGGCTTAAACGATGACAATGCTGCCCCCGGCGAGCCTATACACCCTTTCGACGTCACACAGCCTCTAGAGCTTCCCCCATCAGATGTTTTCAGACCGCCACTCATCTCTGATTCTTCATTCCCTGGCTCATCCATCTCTCCCTTCTCCCTCGGACAAGCTTTCTCCCGCCGTGCTCCCCCCGAGCCTGAACCTCGGTTCCCCGTCTCGCAGCAGATCAAGGCTGACCTCATCTCCAACTACATAAGGGAGACCGCCACGTGGTGTGAGACGACGGACTCTGACATGCACTTTTCTGCGCGAAGCGTTCATCGCATGATGGAGTCTACTCCCTTTGTCGCTGCTGCCATGTCTCTGGCTTCCCGTCAGCTTGACAGCTTGAGGGGACGTCCTAGACAGACCACGCTCGAGTTGTATCAGTATACCGTCCGTCTTCTGCTCAGCCATGACCATGCTGTTGATGGGTCATTCATCTTGGCAACTTGCACCTTGCTTTGTGTCTACGAGATGATGGCGTCAACTGTGGCCGAGTGGCGGCGTCACCTTCAGGTGAGTGGCTATACATTGGCTTGGCGTTCTATTTATCGTGGAATGGCTGACATGACGATGTACTTGAAGGGATGTGCTGGCTTATTACGGATGCGAAAGTGGAACGGTAATAGTGCAGGCATAGTCAAGACATGTTTCTGGGCATTTGCAAGGATAGGTCTGCCGTCCCATGGACTCACGATACGGATCTAGGAAATAACTGCTAACGATTGACTGAGCAGATGTGTGGGCCGCATTCATCTTGAACCAAACAACACTCATCCCCACTGACTCGTGGGTTGAGGCGGACTCGCTTGCAGAAGTTGCTGCTAGAGGCAACACGGACGACTACTGTAACTTTTCTATCCTCGTATTTGCAAGAATCATCAACCTCCTCAACGCAGGCGGTGACTCCTCGTCAGCTGAGTGGAGGGACAAGGCACAGGCGTCGTGGGAAGAGCTTCAACAGTGGAGGCGCTGGCATCAACAGAGTGCTAAGCCGCTGATGAGAGTGGATGCTGGAAACAAGAATCCTTTTCCGACCATTGTCTTTGCATTATCTGCATCTAGTAAGTCATTGAGCGTGTGAGCTGCAAGGCTGATTGGGGATAGTATGTGGGAATACCTTCTACCATACTGGCTCAATCCTTCTACTGCAAAGCGGATTGGTCCCGGCCACTTCTTCAGTCGATGAAAAACGGGCGGTAAGCTACGAATTAGATCCAGTTGAATGGGAATGGAGAGTTGGAGGGTTAACCATCTCTAGCGCGATCCTGTATGGCATGCCCGTGAACTTGGAGGCATCTCTATCAGCAATCCATCACAGTACGTCACAGCCCATAGTTTATTCCCAGTCACTAACCTGGACCTCGAAACTAAGTGCCAACTGGGTGAACCACCTCCAACCATTGTATATTGCTGGGAGAGTTTTCGGCCCTAGCAGCAAAACCCCTTATCCTGACCACCATCAGGGTGGCCATGTGCACCCTGCCACCCCCTCGTCTGTGGGTGAATCAACAGACGAGGGTGATGGAATGTCAGAGACTGGTGATTTTCCCGCAGAAAAGATGGCGCTTTTGAAGCATCTCGCCAAGATTGAAAGGGAGACGGGATGGAAGACGTCGGATCGGGCAAGAGAGTTGAGGATCCTCTGGGCTTTGGAGAATTAAAATGGGCTATAGACGTCCAGTGTCGATTTATCTCCATAGAACACTTCGCCTCCCAGCCTCAATCCCACCTTCTACATTCTTCCAGCCAGCCTACAGTTTGTAGACAAGTTTGTAGTTCGAGATGATACCGCGACGATACTCCTCAAATCCCTCAGACACCCCATCCAAACCCTTTTCACAAATCTTGGGTGTGTTGGGCTTGATCTCGCCAGTTAACAAGAGATCTGGTAACTTCTTAAACCACTCAGAAGCCAACCTGTGGTCTGCCTCGTTGGGCTATCAAAGTTATTAGTCTTTCAAGTTCTGCAAGCTTGGCACAAGACGACTCACTGGCCAATAAAAAGTTCCGTAACGGTGCTCCTTTAGGAAAGCTGTCCAGACGAGAACGTCTGTCACTTTGATGTCCTTAGACACATCTTCTGTGTTTGCTTTGCCAGGGCGGACTGTGCACAGGACGCCATTAGGGTGACTGATGGCTCGAGAAGCCGTTCCGGAAGAAGTCTCATTCCCAATGGTATCAAACACGTAGCGGAGCTGAGGTGCTGCACCTCGGATCATGTCGACTACTTGCGGATCCCGGTAGTCAAAGACGTGTTTCGCTCCATAAGACTTGACGAGGTCGTGATGTTTCGGGCTGCAAGTCGTGATGACTTGTAACCCATGCAGCCTCGCGATTTGGATGGCGTAGAGGCCGACGCTTGCTAAAGGTGGTATTAGCGGCTGGCGGAAGCGTCAAGCACCATCTAGATGCTAGCTAGGAGAATGAGCACAAAGGGGGACTCACAACTACCACCCCAAACGAGAACCGCGGTGGTTTCGGCAGCACTAGCGTCGATGGCCGGGCAGTCCTTGGAGAACAAACTGAGCAAGGCAGTGGTCGATGCGAGAGGCAGTGTCGCAGCCTCTGCCGAGGCCAGACCAGGAGGAACCGGGAAGCAAATCCGCGAATCTGCAAGAGTATACTCGCTATAACCCCCAAGTCCCTTGGTTTCGCCTAACTCGAGTCAGTCTTGACCCACGGGGGAATGCAAAAGACATACCTCCCCAGATCAGGCCAGCGACGATAGTCTCTTTAGTGATTCCGGTGACGTTGGGGCCTGTTTCTTCAACCACGCCAACAAAATCGCATCCGAGAACAGCACCGTCGCCGAAAGCATTGCCGTCAAAGGACTGGACTGCGCGAGACTAAGTCAACTGACCACGGGGGCATATTGGAAGGGCACGCTATACCATCGGTCGGGTTTTGAGCTACATGAGATACCTTGACAAGAAGCTGGTGGTCTCCAGACTTTGGCGTCGGAAGTGACTCTTTGACGAGTTTCGGAGTGTCGTTGGAGGCTTTGACAACCAACGCGTCCATTCGTGCAGGGGGAGACATTGCGTAGGTAGAATGTAAAGGATTTTGATGACTTAGCTTGAGAAGACAAACGGTGATAAAAATGAATGCGATGCTTGCTGAGGGTATCCTGTTCTTGCATGACAGTTGAAGGATTAAATACCGGCGTTTGCTTATAAAGCTGGTTATCGAAGTACGTTTAAGGGAACATGTAAACACTCTGTTTGGGCAACTCGAAACGCCTGGGGTTGAAAGTGGATTGGCTTACCTATTTTTAGTGATTCTCTATAGGGTAGTTGAGTAGGTAATCGATTATTTACCCCAATGTCTGAGAACCTCCAAATTATGTGGTACAATGTAGTCAAGTATTGTTTGCATCTCCTAGGGTAAGCAATGTAATCATAAGGCCTTAATAGTTTTACGCTTGACATCCCCTACAACAGGCGCTAACTGTTAGTGCGATAACACTGCGCCAATCCTTGGAAGGAATTTGGGTTACTTTGGGCGACTATCACATTGTCTTTGAGATTTGTTACTAAAATCTATTTAACGAAAAAACTATTGAGACCAGTAGAAACTCTATCCTGTACGTTATTTTATCAATGACAATCTCACTCGCATCTGCGGTTAGTCAAAGAGAGGATCAATCGGCCGATTTGTTAAAATGCCCGATGTCAGACGCGTCGCAAGGGCGCGACTGACTAGTCCGACATCCGCGACGTCCGCGATGGAGTTTTTGGTGTCTGAATTTTTTTTAAACTAAGCTCCGGCTTTCGGAACTCGGATCTGACACCAAAAAAAGTTTCCCTCCTTCAAAGCCGAAGCCATAACGATGCGCTCCAGTCTATCATGCGATCATTGCCGGTGAGTCCCGCGCGACATGGGTCTGAATATGAGAGCTGACTGGAATGCGGCGTGAAGAAAGGCCAAGATCAAGTGTGTCAATGAGGGGACTGCGCCTTGTCAGAAGTGTCTGAAGCTGGGGAACTCGGGATGCGAGCTTTCCAGGCCTCAGGCTAGATCGGCAAAGAAGATTGCTGCGAGGGCTCAGAGGGCGACACCGGAGCTTACTCCGAGGGCGGATCATGTTTCCACGGTTGCGAGTACTCCGGATGTTACGCGTCAGGATCCTATCAGACCGCCTAGACCGAGTCCTTCCTTGTCGAGGAGGACGCTCTCCAGCTGGGGACAGGAACCTGTTGATGAGCATCTCGCGAGGCTACCAATAGGTGTTGTCCTCAAGGCTCTGAACATTTTCACGGCCAAGTTCCCTGAGCTGAGGATACTGCAACCCTCGGCGTTTGTCAAAGAGTATCAGGCTGGTCGGTCAAGAGAAAGCAAGGTGCTATTGGCGACCATCCTTGCCATAACGAGGAAGCAATCATCGATATGCAGCGGAGAATGGCTTCACCGGTTACGTAGTAGCGACTGCTACGCGTCATACGCCTGGAGTGTCCTCTCGAATCTCATTCTCCTACCGCCGAATGTTCAGGTCGTTCAGGCGCTTCTCATCTTGACGCTCTACGAGTGGGGTGTACGAGAGTTTCATAAAGCATGGATGCACTGTGGTAGGTATTCCGAAGCTCTTCTATGATGATGGTACTGACATCATACAGGCATGGCTATCCGCATCATGCAGTCTCTTCACAGCTCGCGCATCTCTCCACACGCTCTCGACATCTCACAGAACAATGACTTGGACGAACTCGCAGTAGTAGTAGAGACTCGGACGTACTGGGCCTGCTTCATCATGGACTGCACCATCAACTCTGGGACCTACAACCCGCGCATGCTCCCCATGCCCGAGATGCAGGAGCTCAAGGTCCCTCGACCACCAAACTTTTTCGACTTTGCTTTTGGATCTGATGGGGCGTCGCTGAGTCAAAACTTCACGGCTAATCATTCTGATCCGTCTGGTAACCTTGATCTTGCGCAAAGCTTTGAGACGATTGTTCTTGGTTTTGACATTTACGCTCAAGCAATGGCGTTTGTCTTTAATAATGGTCGATGCGCGCCTGGAATGTGCGCACCGGAGAATTGTCCCTGGGTGCCAGGCTCGCTCTGGTCAAACTGCAGAAACCGACTTGAGGAGTGGAGGAGGAGCCAGCACCACAGGTTGCATTACCCGAGACACAGCGTCGCCGTTCACATGACTCTGGGGCATGGGGAGTCTTTCATATACCTGAATATGCTTTACTATCTAAGGTGAGTATTAAGCTGTGGCTTGATGCTGCCTTAACTGACAACATAATAGCACCATCATGCTTCACCGCGAGTACTTCCCCTTCCTACCAACTGCCGAATCAACACCCCAAGGCCCCATACATCCTCCACTCCTCGAGGCAGAAGCCCCGCCAGGATGGTGGGAGGACAGCGCCAAAGAATTGTATGGAGCAGCTGAACAGATTACCTGTCTGCTGCAAGAGGCGTCTGAATGCGGCATACCTCTGATGACGCCCTTTTCTGGCTTCTGCGCCTTTACTGCGTGCTTTCTCAACCTGTACATCTTTAGGTTTCCAAAGATGAATCTCGGTAGAAGCCCGAGAGCTGAGGAGTTGATGAATTGGGGGTTGGAATATTTGGAGGAGTTTCAGAATGCTTGGGAGTTGGCCGGTGGCTGGGTATGTGCACTTTGATTCTCGAGCTCGCGACTCTGAGCTAATAGTTTGCAGATTAAAACGATTCAAAACTCGTCGCTGTTGTACAAGAGCGCTACCGAGGATAGTAGACGGTTTCAGGGAAGATCAAGAGCCGACTTTGAGACTCTACACCAATCCATCCACGAGTACCGCATCGTCGATCGATCTGAACTACATCTACAGCAGATTCGTCGCGCGGATAGAAACTCTTCAAGAGACAATGAAAATGACGAGAGATTGGGGAGAGAACAAGCTCAAGTCCCCATGGGAATGAATCCAGCGGGCAACCCGGCTTTTCTGGACCCTTTTCCGAACTGGTGGTCAATGTTGCAGGAAGTGGAATTCGCCGAGATTAGCAGCATGATGAATTGAAATGAATGCATTATTCTGGCTAATTATGACAATCTAAGTTTTTTCTCTAACCTTTACAAATGATTTCTTTCCGCTTCTAGCACCGCCTCCTTCAACACTCTACAAATGTGTTTGATCTGTGCCTCTGAAACTGTGAAAGGGGGCGCAATCAGGACGTGGTCTCCCCTGACACCATCAACAGTACCAGCACCAGGGTACAGTGCAACACCCTTTTCGAAAGCTAGTTGCTGCACAAGAGGGCCGAACTTGATATCCGGGCGAAATGACTCCTTAGTTGATCGATCTTTGACAAACTCGACTCCCCAGAAGAGACCTCGTCCTCGAATGTCACCCACTGATCTGCACTTGCTGAGTTCAGTACGTAGAGCTCTTTCGAGAACAGCTCCCATCTTGGCGCATCGAGGCACTAAGTCTTCTCTTTTGACAATCTTCTGCACCGCCAATGCAGCAGCACATGAAATTGGGTGTGCTTGGTATGTATGGCCGTGATTGAAAGCAGCCGAGCCCCGTCTCAGGACATCGACGACCTTCTTGTGAATCAAAACACCAGCGATGGTGGCATAACCACCTCCGAGGCCTTTGGCGATTGTCATGATATCTGGCACAATACCTTCTTGCTCAAAAGCAAAGAAAGTTCCAGTGCGTCCAACTCCGCACATGACTTCGTCGAGAATTAGGATGATACCGTATTTGTCGCAGAGAGCCCTGACGCCCTTGAGGTAGCCCGAAGGAGCTGTAACGCAACCTGCTGTCGCGCCAACCATGGTCTCTGCAATAAATGCAGCGACGTTCTCAGGGCCAACTCGCAGAAACTCTTCTTCGAGCTCTGTAAGTAGCCTTGCTGTAAAGTCTGCTTCGCTCTCGCTCTCGTGCTTGTATTGATACGCATACGCTGGAGAGACGTGCGAAACGTTGGGGTACATGAACCCTTGGTAGGGAGTCTTGCGAGCCAAGACAGTCGAAACTGACATGGTGGCCATTGTGTTTCCATGATAACACTGACGTCTTGAGATGATGTGAACTCTCTTTGACTCGCCATTCTCAAAGTGGTACTGTCGAGCAAGCTTCAGGGCTGACTCCACAGCTTCACTTCCACTGCCAACAAAGAAAGCCTTCTCAAGACCATGAGGGTTACCCTCAAGGATGAGATTGGCAAGTTCCTCAGCAGGTGCAGTTGTATAAGCCTGCGTATGGACGTAGCTGACTTTTCGGGCTTGGTTGGTAATGGCCTGGATGACTTCCTCGTTGCCGTGGCCGATAAGGGCGACTGCCGCACCTCCACAGGCGTCGATGACTGTCTGTCCGCTGGCAAGTTTGAGTTCAATGCCAGAGGCTGATTCGACCATGTAGGGATGTTGAATGAGTGAACGATGCATCAAGCATCCTTCTTTGCTCATTGGTTTGGTGGGGTTTTGGTGTAAAGGGATCTCTGAGACGAGATCATCGTTTCTTGAAGGGGCCATGATGGATGAACTTGACAAGAAGAAATGCAACTTGCAACAAAGATGAAAGGCAATGCTTGACTTTTCTTGATCAAAACAGCAAGATTTCATCCTGTTAAACTGGTATCTTTATAAGTCTTCAAAGCCGAAACCCGATGGCCCGTCGGGAATGGTTCTCCCGACGACCCGGTTGATCTCGAAATGGAGCTGTCAGACGATGAACTAGTTATCAAATTCTTCCATTTTCTCCACTGATATCGCCGAAATCATGATCTAGAAGCATCGGATTACATGTCATTGTCAAAGCCGAGGCCGACGGCCCGAGATAAGGAGGATTTGATGGAAGAGTCTGACTGAATTGCTATTTGTACCGTCATCTTTCTCTTGTCTCTTCATGTTTCAACTTCAGCCAGTATTCAAGACTCTTTCTTATCTTCGCAATTTACTTCTTATCCTTCCTGGTGTCTTGTTATCCCCCAAGGTTATCTTAGAATGATTGTTCGGACAGAACCTCCAGTCGCAGACTGGCCCGGCTCGTCAGCCTCCTCAGACACCGAAAAAGGCAACGAAACCGACCGTTCACAGACCGACTCTTCATCCCCTCCTACACCAAAAACCATAGAAATCGAGTTTGATAACCCAAGAGGATGGATCCCCGTGGCAGCAGCAGCTTGCTCGCTGTTCGTCTACCTCGGTGTGATATACTCTTGGGGTATCATGCAAGTGAGACTCGTCGAGACAACATCGTCAAGTCTAACCACTTTGACGTTTGTTGGATCTTTGGGTACATCTTTCATGATATCTCTTAGTGTCTTGTCGGGTATAGCAGTTCGCAAGCTAGGATACCAAAAGACGGCACTATCAGGGGCACTTTTGATGGGCCTTGGAGAGTTTCTGGCAAGTTGGACTACGAAACATGTCGGAGCTCTGTTTGTATTCCATGGAGTTATTTTTGGCATCGGAGGAGGACTGTGCATCTTTGTGAGTCTACCCGATACCTGTTTGATACACTACCTAACACTTGTTTAGTCGTGTTCTACTGCGCCTCTCCGCTGGTTCAAAAAGTACCGAGGCTTGGCTATGGGTATTGTTTTCGGCGGAGGAAGTCTCGGAGCTGCCGTAATGAGCATTGCAACAAATCTCCTCGTTAGAAACCTCGACGTCGCGTGGACGTTTCGCATCTTGGGCTTCATGCTATGGGGAGTCTGCATCCCTGCATCCTACTTTATCCAACAACCCAAGGGTTCAGCGAGCGCCAACTTGAAACTTCAATGGTAAGTAAACGAGTCTTGGAAATAGTATATTCTTCTAATCTTTGTCTCAGGTATCGCTTCAAGGAGCCGAGGTTTCTGCTCATCGTGGTGGGGACGGCCATCTCGTGCTTCCCGCTGTTTATTCCGCCGTACTTTATTCCCATCTTTTCCAGATCTATGGGGTACTCTAACCAGATAGCCATCGTCATCTTAGCGGCCTGGAATCTCGCTTCCACGGTGGGCCGTGTCCTGGGCGGATACACTGCCGATGTGCTGCTCGGGCCTCTCAATAGCTTGGTGCTCTGCCTCCTGTTCATTGGCCTGAGCTCCCTCGTTGTCTGGCCATTGGCCTCCACAGTAGGCATCTTCTCCGTGTTTTTGATCTTCAACGGTATCGGATGCGGCGCCTTCTTTAGCCTGGTCCCTCCCATGGTCGGGGCCACGATGGGAGCCGAGAACACCCTGGGCATCCTCCCCATCCTGTGGACGACTTGGTTCTGTGGCTTCTTCTTTGTAAGTTGGCCGATGCTTTCGTGAAACAAGCACTAAACGGTTCTATAGGGTACGCCTATCGCATCTGGAATCTACTCACTTGCCGGAGACAGCCGTGACCAAGGGGTTGAGGAGTTTCGTCCTGCCGCGTACTACGCTGGAGCCATGTCCCTTGTCGGGTTATGTTTTATCCTGTACATTCGCTTCACTCAGACGAAGAGTCTCCTAGTCCGTATTTAGAAGGTTTCATCTGTTTGTGGCGATAATATTACATTATTGGTATCCTTGCGCTGCGTGAGCATTCCGTCCACAACCCGAGTCACCGACCCGTGGTCTCTGCGCTACATGTCTATATACGTTATTTTATACTTTTTTACCCGCTTCATAATGGATGCATTGATCTCCTCCGTTATCGATACACTGAGTATGGGGTTCCCGGGTTTAATACTGCTGGGGCGTTCTAGCCGAGGCTTTGAAACCCCAGTCGTTCGCCGGGCCCCTCGGACCATCCCTTGCCTCCACTGCGGACGCGGCCTCCGACTGGATGCTGATCTCTTGCGCAATAATGATACCACCGTTTCCATCCTTGTTGGTAGACCTGCCATCGCTATCTTCGGGCAAGATGTGCTCGTCGCTGCCCCAAGCCGTAGGTTGAGGAACAGATAGTGGATGTGTTCGGTTTTGCGTCTTTCGGGTACCGAATCGACTTCCGCCCATCTCGCTGCTTCGGAGTTGGTGGCTCTCGCCGTTGGACTTTGTCTGTCGACTGAAAAGAACGCTCAGACCAATCATGCTGGCGCCCTTTCGGATCAGGGGTTGGATGATCGGCAAGTTCGTTACGATGATGGCGACAAAGGTTTCTCGACATGCCCAAGCGCTGCCCGACACAGCTCCTTCAGGACCCGACTACACGGAACGGGTGGTAAGCTGACATGCATTGACACATGGAATGGTGGGTTGGGCTTACTGAGAGAATGGTCACTGCTCGGATTGTGCCAGCCATCATGATGAATAGAGCACCGCTGAATAAAAGCATAAGAGTGAGTCTGCGTCGCAAGCTGATATTCACACCCCAGAGAAGCTAGTCGAGTCAGCATAAGGAACAGGGTTTGGATGGGAAAAACTGACAGGTAATGGGATCGAGAGCAGATAGACGTCAGTCAAGATGTTGGGGATAACCACAACCAAAACGTAAGCGGGCGAGTTTGTCGGTCTGCATAGAGTCCCCGGGTCTGGAGTGACCTGCCAGAAGTGGTGGAATGGTTGACATGAGAGGAGGATCGTGAGAGCGACGGCGGCGTAGGTGACTGCGAGTATAACGTATGCGAGCTTCACACGGGTCTTGAGGTGAGCGAGACCAGATCTACCCAAGTTAATCATTGTCCATTGGGTTTTTCAATTTGTAGAGCATACGTGAGTCGGCCGTAAAAGGCAGTGACGCAGAATTTGAGGCACCAGAGGATGCAGGCGTAAAACGACCAGCCGATAACCTGGATCTTGGAGCCCCAGACGCGATTGTAGTGTTCCTTGGAGTCTACATCGATGCTGGCTCTCTCGCCGTCCGTCATGTAGCTATTGGTGAGGCCTTGAAATTTGGCGCCGACAAGATAGGCCGCTACCGTCTCTGCCGTGAAGACGAGCTATACAACAAAGAATGAAGATCGTCAGTGTCTGCTGCATTCCTTCTGTTGGTTCACGAACCAACAGGTGGGTTTCACTTGGCACTACTCACCCCAGTAAAGGGCATCAGGTAATCATCGAGCTGCCATGCGGCCGGTCCAACTTGGCGCCATCGCACACCGACTCGGACGCCGATGGTGATTAGGCCGATGGAGAGGAGGACGAACTGCTCTTCGATGCCCATGACGACATGCTATTTTGCTCTGAAGGATTTAAAGAAGGGGACCCGAGGGATTGGGACCAAGAGGGGGAGAAAAAGAAAATAAGGAGGGACTGAACTGGAGAAGAAAGATGTGTGGATTGTCTGGAATAAATCGTAAGCATATCTTCAAAGTGCATGCGGCCCTCAGATTTTAGTTTTATGGGAACATTCCAACGCAATCGTTTCAACACACGTCTCTTTTCGCCTCTCTAACAAAAAACCAAGCAAACCCCTGCCTCAACCGTCAATGTTCCATCCGTCCTTTTGTCGACTCTTCCCTGTACGGTGATAACACGGACACGCTGGGTGGTGGCGGCTGCGGCTCCGCTGCTGATTTTCTTCAGCACACGGACACTGGCAACATACGCTAGGGGAGAACAAAGAGAAGAAGCTAGACAAGGCCCCTGCAGATCATGACCCCGTTTCCCCCTCATGGTGCAAGCCATCTAGATAAGGAGAAGATCATCGCGTTATGAAATTCCGGCAGATGCGGCATAAAGGGGCAATCCCCCCCTCCCCCCTAACCCCCCTACGGCCCGCGGGATCTGCGGAGTCGTCCGAGGGGTAAACCGCATTCGGAACAGGTGGGGAATTAAGTCACAGATCATTAAGAGAAAGCCATGGTGCTGCCAAGGTCTTGTTTGGACTGCGCTTGGGGCTTCAGCTGGGGTTTAAGCCAGGGCTCCAGTTGACGGCGAGTAATGAAAAGGTGTGACGGCGACTGGACAAGCTACGACGACCGGATCCAGCCAGAGAAGCCAAGAAGGTCAGCTCCTCAGTGGGGAACAGGTGTGTTGGAGAGGGATTAACCCTGTAGACGTCTCGGAAGCCTACCGGGGTTGCATCAGTTCCCACGTGTGGAGAGTGTTCATGTTGGTTCTGCCTTTGCCTCCTTCGCTGTGCAATGCTATGCTTCTGTTATTGACACCGAGCACGTTTTGTACGCGATTCAGGTTACATAGTTCATGGAAGAAAAAAGCCCCTTCCGAGGTTGCATTACACGCCAATGACGAGTACAGCCCGGGCTAAGTAAGACCGAAGGGCGAGAGAGGAAAGTCTTATCACGGCCTTCTTAATTCTCCCCTCCCCCTCTTCCAATGCGATCTGCACGGTGACTGTTGGGAATCATTACTTTTTCTTCTTTAATACCCTGGATCCTAGCCGACGTTGCCGTTACACACCAATTCTTTTGCACTGACTCGTCCTCCTTTTTGTTTGATCAGAAAAGGACAAGCACAATGGCGTCGTCAACTTATGATTTTATCATCGTCGGAGGTATGTCATAATCCGCATCCCGCCCAAGTGCATGACTCGCACCTCGCCTCTCCACCCTTGTCTCTTAGGAAAGACCCATTAACGCGTTGCGTCTCCGCGCGCACAGGTGGCCCTGCCGGAAGCGCCGTCGCCGCCGGCCTTGCCCGTTCCGCCAAGAAGCCCAGCGTCCTCCTCCTCGAGGCCGGAGGTTCCAACGAGGACCGCAACCTGAGGGTCGACGGCCAGCGGTGGATCACGTTTATGAACCAGGAGCTCAACTATGGTTACAAGACGGCGCCTCAGGAGCACTGTGATAACCGTGAGCTGGATTACTCGCGGGGTAAGGGTCTAGGCGGTTCTAGCGCCATCAACTTTGGCGTCTACACGGTCGGTGCCCGTGATGACTATGAGGAGTGGGCGCGTATCGTCGGTGACGACGCGTACCGTTGGGATAAGATCCAGCCTCGCTTCAAGGCACTCGAGACGTTCCACGGTGACCTCCCTGCTGGTATCGACTCCAAGTATGCCGCTCCCAAGGCCGAAGACCACGGCAGCTCTGGTAAGCTGCACGTTGGCTACGCCAGCGAGTGGGAGAAGGATCTCCCTCCTGTCCTGGATCTCTTTGAGAAGGCTGGTTTCCCTCTCAACCCCGACCACAACTCGGGCAACCCTCTTGGCATGTCGGTCTTGATCAACTCTAGCAACAAGGGACTCAGGTCAACATCCAATGACTTGTTGACTCCCGTGCCGGAGAATCTGACGATTGTCACGTCGTCTCCTGTTCAAAAGGTTATCCTTGAGGGTACCAAGGCTGTTGGTGTTGAGGCTAACGGCAAGCAATGTGAGTTTTGTTCTATCAATCTCAGGGGATACCCTCTACCTCGAAGCCATCAAGATGGTGAATCACTGATTTCTCATACATGTACTGACACTGTCTAGACTTTGCCTCAAAGGAGGTCATCCTCTCCGCCGGCTCCCTAGACACCCCCAAGATCCTTATGCACTCTGGCATCGGCCCCAAGGACCAGCTAGAAAAGTTCAACCTCCCCGTCGTCAAGGATGTGCCACGCATCGGCCAGGGTCTGCGAGACCATATGTTCTGCCCCCTCGTCTACACCCGCAAGGAGGGCGACACAGACCGCGCACCCTTTTACGGAGACGAAAAGATCATGGAGGAGGCCCTCGAGCAGTGGAAGCGCGATGGTACTGGTCCTTGGACAAAGTTTGCCTGCGAGGTCGGCATTGGCTGGTTCAAGCTCGACAAGCTGGTGCAGTCTGAAGAGTTCAAGGCTTTGTCTCCTGAGGAGCAAAGTTTCCTGAACAAGGAGACGGTGCCACACTACGAGATCTTGACGCACTTTCCCATCCACTGGTTCATCCCCAACTTTCCCAAGTCGGCCCTCAACTACTCTTGTATCCTCGTCTTTTACTACAACGCTCAGAGCCGTGGAGAGGTTACGCTGCAGTCGGCCGACCCTAACGTGCCTCTAAAGTTCGACCCCAAGTTCCTCTCCACGCCGTTTGATCGTCGTGCAGCTATCGAGGCTCTTCGCGATGCTTTCCGCCTTGCCAAGTCGGACGGATACGCCAAGGATAACGTGGAGACGCTTGCAGGTCCCAAGGGTGATTCTGACGAGGACCTTCTTGCTCACTGGCGACAGACCATCTCTTCGAGCTGGCACATGACCGGAACCACAAAGATGGGCAAGCCTGACGATGCGGAGGCAGTTGTTGATAAAGACTTTAAGCTTATCGGCTTTCAGAACTTGCGGATTGCGGATATGGGTGTCGTCCCCATCATCGCCAGCTGCCATATTCAGGCGGTCGCCTATGTTACTGGTGTTACTTGCGCTGAAAAGTTGATTGCCGAGTATGATCTCGCGTAATGCAGGGTAACGGGCATGAAAAGCAAACAATATGATAACCTTCTATGATGAAGGACCAATAGTTAACTCCAACGAACTACTCGTTATATCGAGAGTACATCAATACAAATATGTAAAAGTAACAGTCAGTTTTCTCCAGCCTTGTCCATATATGTCTTTACAAACAAGGGACGACACTCTACCTCTCCCAAGTAGACAAGGTCACCTGGGTCTCCTGACGCGAGAAGCACTCTCCTCTCGTCCGGGTCCATTTCTTCCCAGTACTCGCTGTCGAAACACCTGGGCTCGATCTCGTATCCCGAATAATCCCCCAACTCATGATCGTCCCAGTGAAAGTCGTTTGCAGAAAACGAGATTCTTTCGATTGGCTCACAATGATGATACCATACTTGGATGAAATTCATACCCCCATCAAAAGCGTCCGGGTCTTCGTAGTCAAAGAGGTTAATCTCCACCTCAATATGCAACTCGCCCCAATTGTCCAATAACCTCTGTAGAGGTTCCGTCCATGCTCTCGAATACATGGACCACTCGCCTTCCCAAAGCACAAACTTGACAGTCCGTACAGCAGGGAGGTGTTGCCTCATCCAGAGCAGTTCATGCACCACTCTTGTCGGAAAATCTCCTCCTGCTTCAACATCTATCCAAAAGTCGCCGTCGTTTTTTCTTATCCCGTTTCTGTCAAGTGTGTTATCGGGATAGCGAGCTTCTTTCGTCTGCACCATCTCGACAATGATTTTGTCTGTATGCATCTTCATCCTGCGTGTGGTCTTGTTTATGTGCTGCGCAAAAGTTCTGTTGCTGATGACGTATTCGCTGGGTTCTTGAAACGGGATAACTATGGCGTGGTTTTTATAGAGACGATTTTGTAGTTCTTCGGTTATCATCCAGTGAACGTAGAGTAAAGGGCATGTCTCTGGCGTGTATGCTGTCTTGGCAGTGTATAGGTTGCTAAATTCAACAGGTTCTAGAACGAGGTCGTAGATCATTTCCCTGATTTCTCGGGAGAGACGAAAGAAGCTTGGAAGTCGAGTCATCATGACTGAGCCGAGCGATGGCAATCGTTCGTCTCTCGAATATTGACACCCCGGAATCATAAATAGAGACTGAGAAGTATGAATGTAGTCAGCGGAAGAAATGGCGAGATTTGAAACCAAGGTTAATTTATGCCCCAGCTGTCACATCGAGATGAAACACATCAAAGCGGTGGCTGCCTAAAAACGGAGTCGCCAACAGCTGATGCCAAGAAGGCACAGCACCTCCAAGCGAAGTGAACAATCTCACGGTCCTCAACCAATATTCAAAGACAACAAGAGCCAACAATCACGATAGGAAAATTTCGAGAGCCATGCCATCTTTGTGCCTAATCTTGCGCGAAATCCTCGTACAGCCAGGGGTCGTCCAACAGATCTTTTGCAGTGCTCCTCGCTTCAGGGGACCATGTCAACATCCTCTTTACAAAATGTATGAACCTTGTCTTTTCTTCACCACTCATGCAAGTGATGGATTTTTCCAAGGTAAAATTAGAAGGAATCCTGCTGGGGTCTTTGAGGTCTCCTAAAATACACATCAGCGACGCCGTTTCTCAGGACCAGTCTACGAACCGTTGCTCTTGTAGAACATGGAAGTTCTTTGACCCTTGGGCAGAAGATCTTTTGGCGGAGGTCCTATGAGTGCTGTTATTTGGCCCAAGTGAGTCTGGTCGTCGTATTCGTCGGGTTCATCAGCAGTCGCAGGGTTGAAAAGTGCCTTGGCTTGGAGCAAGTCCCACAACTATGATAGTAATTTAATGGCTTGTTTCTGATTGCAGAAGAGAATGAAACTTACCATCACCCCGAGACTCCATATATCTGCCGAGTACGTGTACCCAGCGTTGAGGATAACCTCTGGGGCCCGATATATCTCCCCTTGGATGGCACCCGTGTGGACCTGTCCTGGTGTTGTTCTAGCGGAGAGACCAAAGTCGACGATTTGGATGATACCCGTCGGTTTGGCAAGTGGCCCGTAGTTATTTCGGGAAAGGTAAATAGTGCGTCCATCAAGGTGCTTCTGTGGTAGTGGGTTGTCAAATTCATCCTTGGCATCTCGATCAAAGATGGTCGGGTCTTCGATTTTTACCATAATATTGTCGGGCTTAAGGTCTAGTCTCATCGTTAGCATGTGGTTTAGTAGCATTATAAAGGAGAAATACCTGTATGAATTACATGACATTCTGTGTGGAGGTAATCAAGAGCATGCAAGATCATTTGCACCAAGATCTTGAGGATATCCGGGGGAATGACATTGTCGATATATCTTCTGCGATAGAGCCATAGAGGCTCACGCAGAGCGTCGAAGACCAGACACACGTGGTTTTCTGATGTGCCATTTAATGAGAACGAGTTGGGAAGCTTCCTAACAAAATGCCAGCCTTTGTGCTTAGGATTCACGCGAGAAATGTGGTTCATGATGTCAACCTCGTTTTCAGGTGGAACTCGTCGCGAAACATGGCTGCTTGAATTAACCTTGACAGCGACGTACTTGTCTTTTGACCACCGCCAACTACCGAGGTTTAGAATGTGTTATGCTGGGCGGTTGATGGGGACTAACCGGTTAAGGTCTCGAGCAAGCCATACAGTGGAATTGGCGCCGTAACCCAATTTTGTTGCAATTTGGTATCTGTTGTTTAGAACCTGGCCTAGGTGGACAGGGTAGAAACGATCAGCGTCGTAGTTCGGCGTCTTCTCTTCCTCGATGGGTATGGTAGGATCAAGTCGAGGTGCAAGGACGGACGATTTGGGCCATGGCTGCCGGTATAAAGTTGTGAAAGACCGGACTTTCATAGTTTTGCACATGGCTGGGCATGGTTGATTGCTCAAGGCGGTGGCTGGGACAGTTCGAGTCAAAATGAAGCGTGAGGGGTTCACGTGATCATCTGCACGTGATCTCAGACAGCCCTTGGCAATCCTGCATCACAATGTAGGTACATGAAAAGAAGGAAAGCGTTTCAATTTTTTTTTCAATTTTTTTTTCAATAGTCAAGTCCATTCCTGAAACTACCATGTTAATGCACGCTGTTATTGTTGCTGGAAATGGTAACAACGGCACGACTGCCTCAATCGATCGCAAATTCAGCCATGGTGGTTAAAAGCATAGCTACTAACAAACGGCTGAATCCAAGCCTAAGCTGCCTGACATAGGCTAACATGATAATATATAGTACATGCCTACTTTGCCATCGTATTCACCGACTTTGCGTCCTAATCCTAGTTCGTTTCTCTCCATGGATTCAAGCCTGTTTTGACATCTGGGTAGTTCGGAGCTCATTTACCTGACCAACCACCTTAAACTGGTTCTGCTAACCTTGAAAAGTCTGCGATTTTCTTTTTCTTAATAAACGGTTATAAGTAGAGGGACTACCTAAGAAATGAAGAAAGAAATTACTCGCAAATGCATGCGGGGCTGTGTAGTCGAAGCGATAAGCTGTAGAGAAAGATGACTCCAGGACAATTCCAAACTGAAACCATTAGTTTCGCGTCACCGGACATAGCTGAAACAGAATCAAGTTATTAGACAAGATATTGCGTGTCTCGTATCTGAATGACGTTGTATCAAGGGTTTAAAATGAGGTTGCGATAAATATAACAACAACGGGAGGCTCAGCCACACTGGCAAATTGCAGGGACGCACCTCGCTAAGCCAGACTTCTAAAAATGGGTATAGATCTCACCAACTTGTCTTATTGATCTACGGACAGTTGAGGCATGGTGATAACATGTCGACATTCACCTGCCATATGAGGCAATTTGGGTGATTGCCAATTCGCTGTCATTGGAGGATCGGAATGACGAACATTCTTGTAATCTTAAACGCGTTTGCGTCTCCGAATAACAGAGCCCCTCCATGATCGAGAATAGTGATAGATTTATCGTTAAAAGACCAGTTTTCCCGGAAATAACTCGCTTGTTTCTGACAATCATACGAGAAAACCTACTGATATCGTCCTACAATGTCTCACAACGAAATGTACACCATCCCAAGAATCCCTCTTGTTGTCGTTTTTGAATCACTGACAGTTATAAAGCAACGTCGACGTCTTGGTCATCGGAGCCGGACCAACTGGTCTCGGTGCTGCCAAGCGCCTCCAGCATCTGGTATTTAAACCTGTGTTAGACACAAAACCCTCGAGTTGCCAGCTAACATTTGTTCATAGAACAGTGCATCTTGGCTTATCGTTGACTCCAACGAAACCCCTGGTGGTCTCGCCTCTACGGATACCACTCCTGAAGGCTTTGTGAGTATTCTTGATACCTCCGAGACATTTTGAAGCTCACATGTGCAGTTGTTTGATGTTGGCGGACACGTCATCTTCTCTCACTACAAGTACTTTGACGACTGTCTCAACGAGGCCCTGCCAAACTCTGATGACTGGTACGAGCACCAACGCATCTCGTATGTCCGCTACCAGGGCCTCTGGGTCCCATATCCCTTCCAGAACAACATTGCGGTGCTTCCCAAGGAAGAACAGGCCAGGTGCCTTGGTAGTCTGATCGATGCTGCTCTTGAAGCCCGTGGGAGAGCTCCGTCTGATAAGCCGCGCAACTTTGATGAGTGGAACATCAGAAACGTTGGAGAGCGCTTGAACGAGATCTTTATGCGTCCTTACAACTTTAAAGTCTGGGCTATCCCTACGACCGAGGTATGCTCCATTGCCAAAGGCCATGTTTTCCAGAGTGCTGACTTGTTTTGCCTTGCTAGATGAACGCTACATGGGTTGGAGAGAGAGTTGCTGCTCCCAACCTCAAGCTGCTCACTACCAACGCCATTCTCGGCAAAGTAGCTGGCGGCTGGGGTCCCAATGCGACTTTTCGATTCCCTGCCAAGGGAGGCACTGGCGGTATCTGGACTGCCGTCGCCGACACCCTCGACAAGGAAAACACCCGATTCGGTGATCACGGTGCGGTGGCCAAGGTAGATGCTGACTCGAAGACGGCCTACCTTAAAGACGGTATGTTTTGTTCATAACCCAGAAATTCTCGCTGATAACCTTTGTCTAGGAACCATTGTGAAGTATGCGGCTCTCATCTCCACCATGGCCATTGATCACCTGGCCGAGACAATGGGCGATGAGAAACTTCAGCAACTGGCTAAGCCGCTTTATTACTCTTCTACCAATGTCATTGGAATTGGTATTCGTGGCCAGCGCCCCGAACGTATCGGCGATAAATGCTGGGTATGTCCTCCCTTCCCTTCACTTTTTATCTTCCCTGGTTCTGTTAAACCGCAAATGAGTTAACGCATTGCAGTTGTACTTCCCTGAAGATAACTGCCCTTTCTACCGAGCCACCATCTTTTCCAACTACTCCCCGTTCAACCAGCCCAGTGAAGAAGTCCAACTTCCCACCAAGCAGCTGGCGAATGGAGAAGTGCCCGCCTCATCTGAGCCTACGTCTGGCCCCTACTGGTCCATCATGCTTGAGGTCTCCGAGTCCTCACACAAGCCTGTCAACCAGGAGACTCTGCTCGAGGAAACCATCAAGGGTCTCATCAACACAGACCTTCTGAAGCCTGAGGACGAAATTGTGAGCACTTACGTCCGACGCTTCGATCATGGATATCCTACCCCCACTCTCGAGCGGGATGGTGCATTGGCAGAGGTTCAGCCTTATCTCTACGGCAAGAACATTCTCTCTCGTGGTCGTTTTGGGGCTTGGAAGTATGAAGTTGGAAACCAAGACCACAGGTAAGTTGACCTGTTTCAAAACTCTCTAACAAGCGGATTCTAACACTGTCTGTTCTAGCTTCATGCAAGGAGTCGAGAGCGTCGATCACGTTCTTTCTGGCAGTGTGGAGCTTACAATGTCATACCCGGACTTTGTCAACACTCGTGCCAACACCGAGCGTCGCCTTGCCGGACTGCAGGGAATTCAGATCTAGGTTTCGAACAACTGTGAAGAGTTGTGAGGGGACGACAGGACACCAAAACGATGGACTTTTCTTCTTAACCTTGCCGCCAGCCTGGCTTAGGGATTCTTTTCTGCTTCCGCTTCTACCGTATATTATTGGACGTTCTTTGAGTATCGACACATGGATGATACAATCAGTCGAGCTTTTGAAAACATTTATTCTCTTCATTTTCTTGCTTGGTAGCGTCCAAGCCTTACCTTAGTTGTGTTGACCTCATCGATGCCGAGATGGCTTCCACCTTGCATAGCCTAGTTCTGGCAGCTAAAAACCATTCTGAATATTTCTACACGATACGGAGTCTATCCCACGTGCTAGCTAGGACCTGCGCATGGTACTCCCCCATACACTTTCAACCTTGAACATCACACCTCGCGCCAAGCTCATCTCCCCACTCTTCGAGTAACTTCAGATAAGCGGTAGGCTTGCTTGGGTCTTTTCTCAAGTGAATATGGCTGAGGACAAATAAGCAGGGAATTAGGTGGTCCGATAACGGTGAGAGAAGCGTCGTCTTTCAAGTTTCTTTCATGTGCTTGATGAGACTCACAACATGTATCCTTGTGCCTTTTGCCAATCTCGGTCTGGACTTGTTACCTTTCCCACCGCGGCAGGCCAGACAAGAGTCTCGCATGGAGCTTCTGAAAGAAAAAAAGTCCTGGAGTGTACATCGGCTGAGCCGACCGATCTTCTAGAGGCCTCATCCCGACCATGATCCTAGGAGTGGTGCTCAGAGATCGCCAAGCTACACGATAATGGTGAGACTGTCCCACATATGATAACGATACTACGGGAAGTATCGCTTATACGGTGGGACTTGAGCATGGCTATCTCTACTGCGTTGCATTTCCCCATGTTGTGACGTAGCCGCCAAGGCCTGACAGCTTACAAGATAGGACAGCTAAAGACTAGTGACCTGACAAGAGTGAATCCTACTGTCACCTACCGAAAAAGGCATATGGAAGCCCATGTGCGACTGGTGATTTCAAAAGTTCCCGAAGAGCGACGAGCGGGGAACCCTGCCACAACTTTGTAGAGATACGGCGTGTCAAGCCGACGTGAATCTACGGACGTCGCTCCCGACAAAAACACGGTTTACGGTGCCGATATAGAGAAATATCACGGTATCACGCTTGAGTAGGCTTTGATATAAGTTAAAGCTAGTCCCGGGGGTGATGGTTGAAGCTAAATACCCCCATCATCACCTTTATCAGATAAAACCTAAATCTTTCTTATCCTCGCCTGAGGTTGATTACACCAAAATGTCTCTGGCGGCTCTAGCAGGCAATGCCGCAAGCTCGTGGGCATCACTGGGGATAGCTCTGACCAGCGACTCGCTCAACATGTCCATGGCCGACCACGTCATCCGTGTCCAAGCCGATCTTGGCGAGCTGGGAGAATTCTACAATATTGATATTGCCCCTCGACGATACGAAGCTTTAGAAAACTATCACGAAAATGAGCTAGAGCTTCTCACCGAGATCGACTTTGATGGGCTTGACCAGGAGGGCAAGGTGGACTACATCATGCTCCAGACCTTTCACACAAGGCAACTCAACAACTTGGATCTTGAAAAGGCTTCGCAAGAAAAGTTTTATCCTCTTTTGCCTTTTGCAGATGATCTTATCGGACTTCTCGAGGCCCGTCAAGATGTTGAGCCGATGAAAGCGAAGGAAACTGCAAAGACCATCAACGACATTACAAAGTCCATCTCAGAGGTCCAGACAAAGGTTGAGGGTGGCAAATTCAATGTTACAGAGACTACTGGTTATCTTGCTTCAAAGGCCATCCAAGGCCTTCTTGAGCATTTTGCAGAATGGTTTACCTTTTACTCGACTTATGATCCCCTGTTCGACTTTTGGGTCACGACGCCATGGCAAACTGCAAACTCCACGCTGGGTGCATACCTAACCGTTGTGGAGACAAAGTTGGCCGGAATGAATAAAGAAGATGGAAAAGATGCCATCATCGGAGAACCCATCGGTCGCAAGGGCTTGGAAGTCGAGCTCGAAGCTGAAATGATTCCATACACTCCCGAGCAGCTCATCGAGATTGGCAACCAGGAGTTTGAGTGGTGTGAGAAGGAGATGATCAAGCAGTCCGAGGCAATGGGATACGGAAAGGACTGGAAGAAAGCTCTCGACCATGTCAAGAACGACTACATGGACCCTGGCAAGCAGACCGAGCTGGTGGGCGAGCTGGTTGTTGAGGGAAGCCTCTTTGTCACTGAGCGCGACCTTGTCACTGTTCCTCCGCTGGCCAACTCAACCTGGCGCATGTCCATGATCGAAGCTGAACGTCAGAAGGTGTCTCCCTTCTTCTTGGGCGGACCAACCATCCAAGTGTCGTACCCGGTCGTGTCGATGGAACACGACCTGAAGCTCATGGTGATGAGGGGCAACAACAAGCACTTTGCCCGTGCCACGGCGTTTCACGAGATGTTCCCAGGGCATCGTTTACAGCTGTACATGGCGGATAGATACAACTCTCACAGGCGATACATTTTTGACACGCCCTTCTTTGTTGAGGGCTGGGCTCTGTACTGGGAGATGCTCTTCTACGCCAGGGACGATTTTCACCATTCGCCAGAGGGTAGAATTGGAGCTCTTTGGTGGCGAATGCACCGCTGCCTGCGCATCATCTTTTCTCTCAAGTTCCACCTCGGAGAGATGACGGCGCAGGAAGCAGTGGACCTCTTGGTTGATAGGATCGCCCATGAGAGGAGCAACGCCGAAGGTGAGGTGAGACGGTCGGTCGAGGGAAGCTACTCGCCGCTCTACCAGGCTGGGTACATGCTGGGCGCTCTCCAGCTGTGGAAGCTGAGGGAGATGGTGGTGGACACGAAGGAGATCTCGGAGAAGGAGTATCACGACGCAATCTTGAAGACGGGGATGCTACCTATCGAGATGGTCAAGGCCTTGATCACTGGCGATGAACTGTCACGGGACTTCAAGACAGAGTGGAAGTTCTATGACTTTGATTGAGAAGATATTCAAAACTGTTACTAGGAGATTCGCTCTAAGGAAAATGTGAAAAGAAAGAAGCCCCCTCTAAGAAGCCCATGTAGCCAAACTAGTGCAATTGGTGATCCACGCCGCTCATCCCTCAGCCCCATCCTCGATCGGGTTGACCGTAATTGGCTGAGGCCTGCATCTTTCTCACTGGGCACGCAATTCAGTACAGCTCCCACGATCTGCGTCTTAAGGAATTTCACTGACAGTCTTTGACTGCGGACTGCTTCTGAAACCTCCAGTAGTATGGAAAAGTCTCTTTCAAAGCCTCAAGTGAAAGAAACCCGAACGCGACAACAAAGATGGTGACATTCTAGTGCGGATTCTGCCTGCCACACTTGACCATCGCCTTTCAACAAGCATGGTGATGGAGACTGACGGGTGAGGACTGTTTGCACGGCCAAGCACCGCTGCCATTGATAAAACAGGGTTAGAAGCAATCGGACCAGGGCTGAGTTCCTAAAATATCCAGAATCATTAGGTGTGGTGTGTAGGCATTAAAGGAGCTTTGTCCGATGAATCGCTGTGGTGGCTGAGTGATGCACGACCAAGGGAGGAACAAAGAAACCTGAGATGGCCGTCAAAAACTTAAATATTCCAACTCCCCCTTCCATCTGTCACTTGAGAAATCATTATTAACTTTCTAGAACCTGAAACCGACGAGCTTCTAAGACTTACGAACTATGCTCAAGATTAAACGAGATACCCCCCTTTTGCCTGAATGTCAGGGAGACGACGCGGGAGCCAGGACTCAGCGAGACAGAGACTCTGACACAAAACCCTCCACAACCAAGAAACCACTCTTCTGGTGGAACCCCCGGAACCCCCTAACAGGCCCTGGTGAATCCACCGTGGTCACCGTGTCCTGGCTATGGCATGAGTTCCACTTCAATCTAACCGGTGCAAAGTACAACTTGAAGAAATATTTGGAGCACATGAACAACATCAGAACGGCCACATCCTTCACCTGCGCATCATTAGACGAGCTCCAAGTCTCTAATGCGACTCGGATCTTCCCACGGCGTCAAGAGCCAGTATTCAGTGTTCCCTCTTCGACATTCACCCAAGGCGTCGATATCGACCAAGAAAAAAGGAGCATGAAGGATTATGAAGACAGAGCTCTCTCCAACCTTCACCAGATGGACGAGATTCTTGATTTAATTGAGATGGTTCCTGAGCCCGATGAGCCCCTCGTACCGATAGATATGACCATATGGTATGTTGGGGCGTTTTGTTTATCGGCCGATCTGGCTAACTCGTTGCTAGGACAGTCGTGTTTTTATATTTTGCGGCGACAATCCCTTTCCAGCCTCTGGCCCGCTTCTCATTGTTCACCGCTTGCATCTTTTCCCTTCACGTCCTGGAACGCCCTCTTTCAAAGTGGTTTAAAAGGTATAACCTCGCCTGTGTTCATCAGCAGGTGCGGGATCTCCTGCGGGCTCTGGAGGATGAGAGAATCAGCGACAAGAACATGAACGATCCCGACTCGTGGCACATGTGGGCTCGCTTGTGGATGTTTGTCAAGTTTGACCGATTCCGTTAGTCGGGCTATGATGCTATGACGTGTTGACCATGTGTTTGATATAATTGAAGCCCGGCCCTTGACGGTTGACTCAGCCAGAAGATCGTCAAGTCTGACATCTGAAGAACGGGTTGTCCTTCCTTGGCTTTTTAGTTGTTCGTGCCTGAATGAATTGACCTCTTTATATTCGCTTATGAAATTGACTTGTGACCAAGACGTGTGCATTAAGCCAAGACTACTCTATGATGACTAGCATTGAACCAATCTCCCAGAATGCCGGTCCGACTTCATCTCCCTGAGTTAAGCCTCGCCTTGCAGGTTCAGCACTGTAAAATTGTTGGATGTACCTCTTTGCTTCCCTGACAGCCCTTGATGACCTGCAATTACTCGTCGCAGGACTTGAAGGTGAGTAAGGAAAGACTTGTATAAAACCGCTCTATGAAACCTGCTTAAAGAGAGACATGTTCTAGGAGATCCCATTCCAAGAGGCCAGCTCTAGGAAACCCAGGCGTTGCCAATGCCACCCCGGTGCGGCCTTGCCAGTACAGCGACACAACCCTCCTCCAAGATTCCAACCTTGGCGCTCATCCTCAATCCTCTTGGCAATCCATGGGATCCCCATTTCCGTTGGGAGTGCTTGAAGGCATCGTAGCCTCCGTGCACTCTCTCAGGCCGGCCTGCCGTCTGATGTCCTCCCGCAACTTCTCGAAATCTTGGTAGGCCTCACTCAAACTTGCCAGACTGTCCAAAGCAAACTTCTCAGAATACTCTTCGTTCTTGAGCTGGGAAATATCAATGCCAAGGCTCTTGAGTACCTCAGCTCCATTGCCATCTTCTAGCCAAGAACAAGGAGCCTCCAAAGTCTGATGACTAAAGAGGACACCAAGTCCAAACTGGGCCATACGCAACGTCTTCTGGAAATCCTTCATGGCGCCATCGACTATAAGAAAAAGAAGAAAAGGAGTCAGCATACTTGGGGTATTCATAACGATGGGGAAGGAGGCATACAACTCTCGACATCGCTCTCGTTTCTGTGGCATTTCAATAACCGTGGAATACCAACTACCCCAACGGCCAATGCACTCAAAAAGGAGGCTGTGACCATGGAAACAGGACAAGAAGCTTGCAACTGGGACATAGAGAAGACGGCGGCGAGAGCAGTAGATCTGAGGCCCGCTATCAAGCTATGGGAATTCTTGACTCGGGTCTTGTTGGCCTCCTGGAGATGTCGGACAACTAGCTGGGATGACTTCTGGTATTCTGAAAAGTGCAAAATCGCCTCTCGAATCAAGACAAGGCTGGTGTAGAGGGTATGGTCGCTGACATCTGGGTTGGTCGATCGTTAGCTGTGACCTGGAGCACTGCGGGGTCAAGGTGAGTTTACCCTCCTGACGATTCAAACCGTCGACGCAAATCTGGATCTTCTTCGAAATTAGATGGACCGCGGTGAGTGAGGTCAAAGACTTGTTCCAAGCCTCTACAACATGCTTTGGCAACGGAACTTCCTGGTCTCCCTAGGAGCAAAGCGTTAGAACAGCCATGTATTATGGTCAACTCGAGATCTTGCCTGCAAAAGGGACAATATGCTCAAGCTTTTCTCCTTGAGGGCATTGAAATCACCGGTTGTCAAGACACCGTTGAGTTCAAGGGTCCTAGCGGAGATATCGGCCGCGATGATGGCTCTGAAGGCGTCTTAGCTGCCGATCGAAGAGAAAGGGAAAGGGGCTTGTATCTCACCCTTCTTCCAGCATACTGCGGTTCAAGAGACGATGGCTCTCGGCGTAGATGCCACTTTGGATATTCAAAGGCTGCAGAAACTTGACGCGCAGAAACATGCGCTTCAACGTCTCTGTAACATCATCGCCGACCGGATACATGTGGACTAGGACGGCCGTGGTATTTGCTCGCTTGAAGAGTTCGCCCACGCGTGCTTCGACGACATCTCTGAAAAAACGATGTAGCTCCGTGGAGGCTTCGGTGAGGTGGTAACGTGAGGTCGGTCGGTACTTTATATCAACCTAGACGATGTCAGACCATGAGAGAGTAGCTGGATAGGAAGGAAGCCGGCAAGACGAATATGGGCGTATGTGTACGGTCCCAGATGTCCACTACCCACCTCAACTGGCACAAAGCCGCCATCGCGGCAAGGCTCAGTCATCACCTCAGCGGGATGAACGTGCCAGGATCCGGTATCAAATGATCCCAGGAACCTGGAGAGGTGGAGGCTGTCGTCAGGAACAGGCGCAAAGTCGCTTACGTGCCACACCCGAAGACGTATGGTGGGTAAAGGGGGCATCCTTCTGATGTTCATGTGGGCCATGACAAATAGTTGACCGAACGAAGTGGTTAACGGTGAGATTTCCAGACCATGGAGCAACAAGAGTTAGGCAACGTCGGGATTGCGAGAGGTTTAATAGCAATGAGCTCAGCCGCCCATGGAGTTGGTCAGACTAGGAGCCGGACATGTCTTCCCTGAATTCGCATCATGAACTGCCGCTTGATGAAACTAGCCAAAATATGACAACCGTAGGGCTTTATTCTCTAGCCCTGAATATGACAGCCACAACTGGGCATGTTTATTTTGAGTCCATGGTGATAGAGGTGTCGTTGTCGAAACGCCAGGTAGCCCATGTTTCTACTCAAACTAACAGACCAGAGCTGTACAGTTGACACCAGTCCAAATCATTGGCCGAGACTTCTGATCAGAAAAAGGGCCCGTGCTCATTATCCAATAATTGCTGTGGTGGCTGAGCGCGCCCGGCCGCCCGTTTGTCGGATGGAGGAACAAAGAAAAGGCAGAGGTCTCGCATTCAGGGTCTTTGGGCTCCCCCTCCTCAACTCTCTCATCCGACACCCACCTTCGTCTCTCCTGGCCAAAATCGTTTGCATGTCAGACAGAAGCACCATGGAACAGCATCTCCCCCTCCAGCCCGACCAAGACCTTGTAGTCGCCGAGGAGGTAGACCGACAAGTCGACGTTCTCGGGAGTGTCGCCCCCGGACACAGCGAAGAAGCCATCTTCATCGACCGCCGCGATCTGTGGAGCAGCTTCTTTGGCTATTCACTTTCGATACGGAGACGCCTGGCGAGACATCTAGCCCTCTTGCAAGCAATCCGGGAAGCCTCGCCCTCCGGCTACGCAATCACCGACGCATCCCAGGACAAGAACCCTGTTCGATTCCTCAGCTGGCTCAGGTGTTTTCGAGACAAGCCCACACCCAGAGACCCCAGTGTCAAGCCAGACAGGATGATGCTCAAGATAAACAAAGATATGGCCCTCAGCGATCTTAACCACATGCTTGACATTCTAGATATTGCCAAGATGCTCCCCAAACCCTCAAGGCCGCCATTCTCGCCCCGTTGGGCACTATGGTAAGTCTGCACCCACTATCAAGAGACAGCTGGGCTCCACTCACGCTAGGTAGGACAGTCGGATGCTCTACCTTATCGGCTGTGGCATCTCTGGAGTCTCTGGAGGTTGTTGCCGGCCTCTTGAGGGCATGGGCGCTTGTGGGCGTCACGCACCTCCTGGCGCCCATAATTTGGGATGTCATTTCTGACTACTTTCTTGACTACAACTTGGACTGCCTCGAAAAACAGTTGCAGGGTCTGAAGAGAGGATTTGAGAATGGGACAATCACAGAGAGGAACCGCAAGGCAATGGACTCCTGGCATATGGAGATTCGCTCGGGTGTTCGCTAATGTATCTTGCCTGCAGAAGCTATGCAGTCTCTGAATATTTCTTGTGCAGTCTTTCTTTACTTTTTGGGCATGTCGGCCAGACCGAGGTCTATTTTGGGGGTTTAGTTTGATTCATGAACATTGGCAAGGCATTCACTCGTTACCGTTTCGACTCAGCCAACTAGCAAGGCTTAGTGGGCGTGTTACCCCCTGCAAGTTCCTAATTTCACTTTAATGATATTTCGTCCCGCAGAAGAGGCTCTCGCTGATGGCATTGCGTTTGATCGGAGATCCAGAGACCAATGACGGAGTCTGAACCAGGGTCTTTGGCAAGTTTGCTAAGTCGATACGGTAGTGACAGTCTGCGCCCCACTCACTCTCCGGTTTCAAATGGATACGGCAGAAGCAAACATTCTAGGACTCTCTGGCGACTCATGCCAGGCGCAGGACGGGACAGGTAGTGCTTGGATCGCGGCGTCCTGTCAGTTTTGCTCCCTGGCTTTTGAGCGGTCTTGTCAGCTTGAACGGCCCCGGCACAATTTTAGACGCCACTTGACAGACCTTGTTATGAGATTGTTGAGAAACCTGGGATCGTCTTGGCCTTCCGAATAATCACGGAACTGGGAGAGTGGCAAGTGCATCAACCACCTATTCCGTTTCGCGATTTGATGGCCTTCATACCTAAATTGTTAGTCGGGCTCTGGTAAAATCCGCTCGGGCATCATCGGCAGAGAAGTGGGGCCGGCCGGACATTAGAAACACCCGAGACAACCATTTCCCCAGCAAAGCTCAGCTTCGCCAAGACATAAACATGTCTTGGGTGGGACATGTAACTGTCGCTTTCTAAAGACGTGGACAAACTCCCTAACTACGATACTCTACGCCCAGGAGTAACAGCCGTACCAATGTCAACGACGGCGCCCGTGCCGGAGCAGAGCCACCCGCGGCCAAAATCTCAGCGCATCCTCGCCTGCGTCCTCTGCCAGCAACGCAAGGTCAAGTGTGACCGCCGGTTCCCCTGTGCAAACTGCGCTAGGCACCATGTCCAGTGCGTGCCGGCGACGCAGACCCGCCCCCGGAGGAGAAGGTTTCCCGAACGGGAGCTGCTGGACAGGCTCCGGAAGTATGAGGACCTTCTCCGCCAGAACAAGGTCAAGTTCGAACCGCTTCACAAGGATCCAGGTTCTGGAGAGCAGGCGTCCCCTGAAGGTAGCTACGTTTCGGATCATGAGCAGCCAGAAGCCGCAGGAGTGGATACGCCGTCTCCTTCGACCAGCAAGTCTGAGAGTACATTCGAAGCCAAGTATGTCTGTTCACTTGTCCTGACTGCCCTGGTTTGTTTTGGTTGCTAATTACATGTAGAAACATATGGCACGCCATGACCCAAGGAGTAGGTTTGTTCCAACACCCGAGGCTCGACTAATGCTGATAACATAGTCCCGAGACCCAACCCACGATGTACGAGAGGTCATCTTCCGAAACGCCTGGGATCAAACATTTAGCAACGATGACAACATTCTATTTGGCTCACGCCAATCATCTGTTGATCTTTCCACTCTTCACCCAGAACCTGTTCACATCTTCAGACTGTGGCAGGCTTACCTCAACAACGTCAATCCACTGCTCAAAGTTACACATACCCCAAGTCTGCAGGGCCGCATCATCGAAGCTGCCAGTAACCTGAAAGACGTCAACCCAAATATGGAAGCACTCATGTTTGGCATATACTGCATGGCAACCCTGAGTCTCGCTCCGGAAGACTGCCAAGCTCACTTCCAGCTCTCAAAGCCGGACATGTTGACCAAGTTCCAGTTTGGCTGCCAGCAGGCTCTTCTGAACAGCGCCTTTTTGAGAACTGAAGATCGAGATTGCTTGACAGCTTTGTTTCTATATCTGGTCCGGTTACCGAATACCCTTGCTGTCTTCCACTGACGAGGTGTAGCATTCGAGTCGCTCCGGCGCCCATCCTCGATCCGTCTCCACCATATTGGCGGTCGCCATACGCATCGCAGAGCGAATGGGTATCCAGACCGAAGCCATCAATGCAAGATACACAGTCCTCGAGGCTGAAATGCGCAGGAGGCTCTGGTGGTCGCTCATGCTTCTCGACGCCCGCATGAGCGGCTTGAGTGATCACAAGCCCATGATCCTAGCACCGACATGGGACTGCGCCATTCCCCTCAACGTCAGCGACTCCGATTTACGAGAAGAGACCAAGGAACCACCTCCGGCCCGGATAGGAGTTAGCGAGGCATTCTTTGCCGTGGTTCGGAGTGAGCTCGGCGACTTCATCCGCCATACTCGTTTTCACCTCGAGTTTACAAACCCAGCTCTCAAGCCCATCGCCAAGGAGCTACCGGGTGATGGGGACTTGGACGCCCTGGAGAGGATGGTTGAGGAGAAGTATCTCAAGTTTTGTGACCCGGAGAATGCGCTTCAATACATGACGATGTGGACTACAAGAGCGCAGCTGTCTAACTGCCGCCTACTGGAGAATTACTCCAGACATCTCGACCCGGCCGATCACGAAGATGGAAGAACAGGCCCTCCCGCCATTTCCTACGCCTTGCGGTGGCTTGAGTGTGATACAAAGCTCGCAACCTCACCCCTCACAAAGGGATACATCTGGTTCATCCAGCTATACTTTCCATTCCCTGCCTACATCCGCATCGCCCAAGACTTGAAAGCTCATCCCCTCGGGGGTGAAGCCGAGCGTGCATGGGAGGTCATGAGCGACAACTACGATGCTCGCTTTGGTATTGAAGTTGGAGTGTACAACCCCGTTTTTATCCCTTTTAGCAACTTTATCCTCCATGCATGGGGTATGTCTGAGGAAGCTTCCAAGAAATCGGGGCAGCCGATGAATCTTCCCAGGATTATCACTCGCATCAGGCAGACCTTGGCTGCGATTAACCAAAGTGCCAACAGCGAGCCAGACACGGCGAGCATGGAAGATGAGGGCCTGTCAATGCAAACACCAGCGGGATTTGGTGACCCCAGTATGCTGTTTGGTATGGGACCGGGTGGCTATGCAGCAGCCAACATGGGCGTGTACAATAATATGCGTGGGCAGCCTCCGTTTGCTATTGATGCGCATCATTTTGACTGGACTTCGATGGACTGGAGTCTTGGGGGACGGCGAGGTTGGTAAATCGGCCGAAGGGTTTTAATGTGGGGCGTGGAATGGAAGAGTCTTGGGAGCAGAGCACTTGAGATGTGTGAGGTAGAGACAGAGAGTTGGCTCCGGGAAAAAGAATGTGGATTGCAACACGATATTGGAAGGGAATTTATTAGCATAGAACAGAAAACTCCGGAACGGTCAAGATGCTCATTTTTGGTCGTTACCTAGATCGAGGTCGTCTCTAGGTTAGCTCACGGAGCGTTTGCTCAGCGATGAAGAATGATGCGCCCAACACTCGATGGCGGCTCTCAACTTTGTGTGTGTTCATCATACCCTACATAATGCGCGCTCTTGTATCAGCCATCAACGCCTATTTACAATTCTTTCTTTTATCCCATGTAGCATCCCATTGTCAGTACCTTACTCCCAAGCCACGTTTCTGCCCGTTTCTTCTTCAAGCCGTCATGGAAGAAACGGATGAGGTTAAACTCTATTACGCTTTAGGACTAGCATCTCCTCGATCGCCGGCACTTGATTTGCTTGAATCCCATTTGCCACCCGGATCTCCTGCTTCTGCCAAACTCCGCTTTCTCACCAACCTCTCAGAGCACGTTTTTCAAGACAGTTATACCTATTCTGTACTTAGTCGTCATGGGGCGGCCCGTCAGCTTTGCTGACAATTCCGCCTTGGCGTCGTCAACGAAGTCTATGATGGCGCAAGGGGCATAAAACCCACCTAGCCGCCCGGTGGAATAAAAATCCCGCATCACTTGCATCCTTTACCTGTGATTCAATATGGGAAGCATTCAACAGGAGAAAGGTATATTTTGTCAATGTTTGAACAGAGTTGCAGCTGATCATTGCTAGTTTGGGCCACCCTGGTCACAAACCTGGATTATCTCCCTGGTGTTTTGACACTGGAGTATTGTCTGCGGCGTGTTGGGACAGAGTATCCTTTCGTCGTCCTTTACACAGAGGCCTTTCCTGATGCTGGTCGAGAGGCGCTTAAGAGCAGGGGCATTGCCATGGCAAAGGTCCCTGAACTCGCCCCCTCAAATCCCCAAGATTATGGCAACGATGCTCGCTTCAAGGATACCTGGACAAAACTGGCCGTCTTTTCTCTGACGGATTTCGAGCGCATTGTCCTCCTTGACTCGGATATGCTGGTGCTCCGGAATATGGACGAATTGATGAGCCTTCACCTCGATCACCCGTCGGTCAGCGCGGATCCGAACGCCAGCAAACGAGTCTTTGCATCTAGTCACGCCTGCGTCTGCAACCCTCTCAAGAGGTCGCATTATCCTGCCGACTGGGTCCCTGAGAACTGCGCTTTTAGCTCTCAGCATCACGATGTGGAAACGGCCCAACACAGTGGAGCTAGTTCTTCTTCTGGCTTGGGCAAGCTCAACAGTGGCCTCTTGGTTGTCAACCCCTCTGAAACTCTATACAACGACATTGTTTCGCGCATCGATTCTCACGGCACGGAATACCAATTCCCTGACCAAGATCTTCTGGCAGACCTATACCGTGAGCGCTGGGTGCCTCTGCCGTATGTGTACAATGCGCTCAAGACGATGCGTGAAAGCCACGTGCACGGCGAGATTTGGCGGGATGATAAAGTCAAGAACGTACACTATATCCTCAGCCCAAAGCCCTGGAATGAACTCGACCATAATGGAGATTGGCGTGGCGAGAAAGAGATTCACAAGTGGTGGGTTGATGCGAACAACGAAAGACTTGCAGCGGAAAGAAAAGTTGGTATTGCATAAGACAGAGATTGACAATAGAAGTACAGGAGTCTATCCACAATGGCACAGCATGGCCCAAATAGCCTGTTGGTTTGATATGTGATGCTTAGTGACCTCAATCCTAGATAAATGCTATTACAAGCTAATATTCTATGTAGCCTAAGAGTCGAGGTGATTGGGAGGTTTTCGAGTTGACCAGATTGTGCAGCCACACGACATGTCATCTTTGGCCTACCCAACCAATAAATGGAAATCCAAAGACCAATCGGGAGATAATGTCTGTCGCTTGCTCGCACGACATATCATATATCATCAAATGCCAATAGCTCGTCCCACTGCCAAGTCCCATCCGCTGGAACATCAAACATGTCAGCCTCAATCCCTTCTAAGGAAAGATCCAAAAATGAACTCCCAGGCTCCATCCCAAACATGTTCTGCAAATCTTCTGCCTGGAGCATTGAGTCAATGGGTGGTGGCACAGCATTGAGGGCATGCCCCGTGCCTTGCGGATCTATCTTCTGCATCTCTCGGACGTAGCGAGCCTTGGCCATGAGCCTGTTGATAGGTCTCCACAGGTTACCCTTCTTGCTGCGCTCTTTCATGTTCCACCAATCGTGAACGAGGTTGACCAGTTCCCAGGCCCGGTCACACTCTGGAGATGGCGGGCGGGAGCAGATCTCTGAGAGGACAAGTGCCACCGCCTGCCACTGGATGTGTGTTTTGGAGTGCCACGTCCAATGGGCAATTGATTTAGTCGTGAGAACTTTGACAGACATCTCGAGGACTTCGACAGCGGTTGAGAAGAGCTTATTACGAAGAGCCGGGTCGGAATTTCTCTTGTCTCGCGCAGGGTAGTGAACGACGAGCCACCACCTTGCCAGAATGAGCCGCGTGACTATTGAGACGAGGAACAAGAACGGAACTGAAGTATCGCAGTATCGTAAATAACCCTCTTCTAGCCGCTTTGTAAGAAGAGATGGCTCCGCCTCACGGTCCGCAGCTGACATGGTATCCTCCGAGGATCCTGTGGTTCGCATGCTCGGAGGCGCGTAGGCTACCTTCCACCCAGATCTAATGGCTTCGCATCGGACTAGGCAGAAAGTCATTTCTGTAGCACCTTCATGTTCGGGTGGGGGATCTTTCATCTGAGCATTGATGTCGCAGTCGTTGATGTTGAGCGGAGGCTTTGTGTCGAAAGAAGACTCCCGAGCAACAGGCTCGTAGCCGTGGAATTCGGATGATCGTATGTCTATGAGGCAGATGTGCCACCATAGACGTCGTCGAAGCTCAACTTCGAGTGGCTTGAGTCCGAAGACTGCACCGTCTCTGTGGAGCCCCATGGCTTGAGCGATGTGGAAGGCGAGAGACGTGAGAGACCAAGTTGTACGTGACTCATCTTCGTTGCGCAGCGCAGATAGGAATAGCACCACTGCCTGCAAGAGGGTCATGCTCTGCGTGCAGAGAAAGTTTGCTCGAGCCATAGCCTGTTCAAACGCAAAGCGGTACTTGTCCAGTGCGCTTGTTCGTGTGAGACCGGTGACACTCATGCATTGGTCTTCGTCCATGCTGATGACAGCTGAATAGTAAATGGCGAACAACAAAGCTTCTGTGTTTCTATCAAGAGAGTCCGACACGACAGCATCCCAGTACATGCGCCTGGTGGTCGGCATATGGAACAAGTGCACCAGAGGAACCACGTTTTCGCTAAACAGCCTGAAGAGGGTGACTGACTGTGGGAGCGGAGGGTGAAACGACTTGAGGGAGTGAGAAAGGGATCGGAACCCGAGGAGAGCGCCACTGGTTCCTGGAGATGGGCCTGTTGTAGACTCGGCAACTTCTGTGGGAGGGTAGTCTTCGTCTTCAGACACAGATTCGTGGAGCATGTCGCGCAGTTCTTCAATCTGAGGCGTCATGTAAGTAGCCGAGACTAGAAGGATAATAAGATTCGTTACCTCATTTCCTAGGTTTGTCCAGAGGATATTGCTAACATAGTAGCTCCTGGTGTCGTCAATCATCAGACGACCAAGTTGGTTCTCGATCGGAGTATCAACGCCCGCATCGCTTGAGCTGGGGTCTTTGACTTGATCCAACGAGGGTGACGGAGTAGAATTCGTAGCATCGCCGGCTTCTTTGAGGCTATGCAGGTCTCGTCCCTTTTTAAGGCTGGTTATAGTCGCTTCCAATCTGTGTAAACGATCCAAAAGGGGGCCATCCAAATGGGTACGAGGCTTCTTGACGGCTCTACCTCGACCGGTCGGGAAGACGCATTCCAGCTTAGATCGGACGCATTGACAACAAGGGTGTTGGCGATCACATTTGATCTTTCGTTGGCGACAGTGGATACAGCTTCGGGGACGTGCTGAAGATACTGGGGTGTGGCTATCGGCTGGGGTTGGGGGGTCGGGATTTGAGTCCGGCGTGGCCTCGAAAGAGGCCGCTGTTGTTGACGATGAAGCCATCGAAGCGTTGTTTATACTGAGTCTGGAGTAAGAGTTGTGACTTGGGGAGAAACGAGAGCTTCATTTGAGACCCTGGCGATGAAAAGACATCCGCTCTTGTTGTTGGCTCGGTCGCATAAGCTTATGCGAAGCCGAGGCCGAAAAGGGGATGACGTCATCACGGCTCAATCATCATGGCTCCTCTGCTGTGCGAAGACTGCAGCTGGGTCACCCGCAGGGACCTAGCCTAGTTGAAGCCAGTGTATTCTCCGTGACTTCATGAAGCATTTACCTTAGGAGGAGTGGCGAGTATCAGGAAGTTAACGCTCGATTGTGATATCAAGTGAATGCGAGAGATACGTGCAGCGCCGGCGGCGCGAGTAAGAATTAACTTAGATTACCGAAGCTCTCAACCCAGAGGAACATAGCCAATTAAAAGTTAGCTTGCAACCCAGCCACACTCACCTAACCATCTTCAAGCCATTGTTGCAGGCTGTTGCAAGCTGCTGTTGCAGGCGGGGCCGTTACAAGCTACCTAGGTATTGAAGCCGCTGTTAACTGCCTTCTTCCGCGCAATGAAGGCCTTCAATCTAGCGCGCTCAGGGCCTTCAGCACAACAGGTTGTGAGCTTAGGCAATCTGATTCTTATTTGCGCTGCTGGCGGTGCATTTGTCATGTGATCTTAGTCACCGGCGGTGCACGTATGACTTGCCTCAATCATTCTATCTGCTACTTAACTCTCAGCTCAGCTCAACCCCGTCACCCTGCCCTAAGAATCATCCCAACTCCAAGCGTGAGGAAGCCTTGGGCGTTTGCGACCGGTCTGATATGTGGCCAGGTGTGTTCTTTATTATGCTTGGAGCCCTGCCCTCGATGAGTTAACTGAGCCAAAAGATCGATAAGAGGCCGGAGGGCATCCCGTATGGGGCTTACATCGGGTAGTCTTTTCGCTTGAAAATTGGTCCAGCCAACCTCGTCGAAGGGTGACATGACAGCGTACAGACAAAGAGTCCGTATCATCGTCGCTCATATTTCTAGGGCTACGAATCAAGTCCTGCTGCGGATGGCCTCAAGCCTCATTTTTCTTCGCCCACAGAACGAGGGACCCTATGATCAAAACGGACTTTGGAATTTCTTGGAGGTATTGTCATTCATTCGCAATGTCAGCATTGGGCAACGAGGCGACAACGCAGTTCTCCTACAGCTGATTTAGCTGCGATATCCTGAAAGTGCAATACAGAGGAAGCCAAGCCAATAGAGAAGACTTGCTGCCCAACGAGTTATGCACACTCTCTGCCATGCAACCCTTTCACAGAGATGCATCACGAGTACCAGAAACGGTTTTCCCCGACAGAAAATAGCCAAAGACAGGTGACAGTAACAGCCGACTTGACAGTTGCCACGTTGTCGTGAAGCCCCATCTCCGTCGAATAGGGCGAGGAATGCTCACTCTAGGTGGTAGCACAACATTGAGAGAAATGGAATACACTTATTGGTTTAGTAGCACACCGGTTTAATAGCACACCGGTTCAATACCCCATTTACAGGATGATAAGGCCACCTGGGTATGTGACACACCCAGCCCTCTTGTCTTCAAACTAACCTTTGTTGTCTGTACTGCTAACACTGAGTGGAGATATCCCAACCTTGATTCGGTTCTTCTTTTTTCTTCTTTTTTCTTTACTTAACCAAGCGTTTGTCGACACCGGAAAATGTGGTTCGTATATCTTGATTGACCCGCCAGATATGATGATGCCAGAGCCTAATGTCCGAAGTCGAAGCCGAAAGAGCAAAAAAAAGAAGAATAAAAAGCGAAGCAATCCCCAAAAAGACAGGCACCAAACGCGCAATTTAGCCATGGGCTCCGAGAGTAACAGGACGATCTGGGATGCAGAATTTGATCCTCATCAGACTGTGGGCTGGAAGTACGAGAACAAGCCTTTCCTGCAAGTGTGGAAAGAAAACGGATCAGAGCTTAGCTTAGTTCGCTTCTTCATGACTGAGTCTGGGGCTGCAAACCGGCTCATGCCTGAGGTAGAACTAGTTGCGGGCTTTTGCCCCGACGAGACACTGAGTGAACTTGAGCGTGGCCGCTCATCCCTCCCCCAGGCAAATGTTGCTCTTCTCGATGACGGAACGAACGACGGAACGAACTCGATTTCTCGGGGCTATCTTGGCCCTCTCACAGCGCGAAAACTATACCTAGAGCTGAAAAAAGATGTAAAGCTACCTTGTCGAGGTTACGCCCTGTGGTGCGGTTACTAACATCACCCAGCGATTCCATTTCGAAAAAGACAAATCAGCAAGGCGACTACCAGCACACCAGTTGAATGCTGATCGCCGCTTACTGTGAGTTCAACTCGTCATTTTTTATTTTGAATTTGTCTCGCTAACCTTCCAAGGTTCATCACGGACCTAGATCGCTGGTCGATGATGGCTCTTGTTTCAACCCTCTCAATCCACCAGGCAAGGGCCTTGAGGGACAGCCTTTATCGATATATGGCGTTTAGAGGGTTTCTTGGGTCTGCATACTCGGTGAGAGCCTCAATTCTGCTTTGTCTTTCATTGGATGAGCCTGACACACTCAGATCAGCGGCCCGTCGACTTTTCAACTAGCCTTTGATCTTCCCTACTACGCCTTCAGAGTTGCACCCTGCCACAGTCCACCTCACGATCCCCGGAGGAGAAAGTCGTCAGCTAGTGATGCTCTTAGAAACATCACAGATTTGTCATTTCTTGTGAGGAAGCCAAAGAGCCTCGTGCCTCCCACCACGAAAGCATATCTGTGTGAGGCCCAAACAACCGTTCTCATCAGCGGGTCAGACCCCTGGAGGTGGGTGGCGTACTGCTTTGTCGATACCTACTTTGAAAGTGAAGACAAGAGGGAAAGTGTCGACGCTTATGATGAGGAGGTGGAAGTTGATGACGAGTCACACGTGCTCTTTCGACCCGATCCTTTCACCACCGCGGAATCGGACGCAAATCTCCCTGTCTTGAATCCTCGGGAGTACTTTCTAATTGTGCTAGAGTCGCGGCTACGACAGGTGAGAGACGAGTGGCACATCCTCGCAACAAACATGGGAGACAGTATCAATGAATACGTGAGTCATTTGTCTCCATGCAGAGATGCATCCGTTTCATCCCAAACACAGCATTAATCAATGGTATTAGGTCAACACCTGCCCCATCACAATGACGGATGCTCTCTCCCCCCCTCCTGATAACCCCCTTGCCGTGAGACAATCCCGCGGTTGGGCAGTCCGTACTAAAAAGCTTCTGCGACCCCTGATCCAGAAGCTGGCAGCCACCATCAACCAATTAGATTCCTTGAAGTCAGACGAAACTTTTGCAACGCTTGCTGGACGCGGACGTCGATTCATTTCAGAAATCGGAAATCACACCAAACGACTACGGGGATCATTGGAAGATCTCGAGAATCTCTACAAAGCTTGTAACGATTACAATGATGATGTAAGATGAAACTCTCACTACTAGGTACCCCGGCAAACTGACAGATCGCCACGCAGTTGTCATTCTACCTCAACCATGAAGGGACTCGTGATGCCAAGACCCAAGCCCAAATGGCTAGTTTTGCCCAAAACATGAGTTTTCTTATTGTGGGTGTAAGTTTAAGAGAATCTTCATTGGATAGCGACACATTCTCGCTGTTTTTCATCGTCTGATTCGCCATTTATAGCTTCTGTCGCCCATTGCAGTGGCAGCTGGAGTACTGTCAATGCACCAACAGGCCATTCCTGCGCCCCTTGCCCCAAATGTCAAGTCATTCTTTGGCCTGATCATCATTCTCATGATTGCAGTGTGGTCAACTATTGGTATTATGGTTCATTGGAAGCGAATTTCGCAGTGTATAACCGAGTTCTTCAAAGGTCTCTTGACTGATGATATGGACTTGGAAAGACAGCAAGAATGAAAATACAGTAGGCTGGGTCGAGATAATGAGAAAAATCACGATAACGCCAACAGTCCCCCCAAAACAAGAGTTTTCCCGTTTTTGGTTGCCATCTTTCCACGGATGAGACAAAAAGTGCAAAGCCTATTAGGTCTCTGGTAGTTTTGGGTTCGAGGGGTCTGGATGCTAAGGGGAGGGGGCTCGGATGGAGGGTGATGGTAGGCTCTGAAACGTCGTTTAGGAGTGGTTGCGGATTTTTGTGAAAGTGAAAGAAGGAGTAACGAGGATCCCTGGTGAGTTGAGTGTAGGAGTAGATAAAGTATCCGAGGAACGGTAGCTCATGGCGTCGTACGGAGTACTTGAGCTCTTTGGATGCCCCCAGGCTCTCTGATGCTGCAGGAAACGCGTCGTCACCCAGGATGGCCAAATCGATGTTGTAGACTGCCTCGAGCAGGGCCAGCTGCGTTGTTGTCGTGTTGAGATGGTAAACAAAGAGTGGTTTTATGTTTCTCCGAACATGATTCTGATGTTTGAAGAGGCCAGGGGCGAGAGGGGGGCAGCTCCTGTAATTCGAGGCGGAAGCTTCGTATGAGTCAGAGGATTCGTTTCTGGAAAACTCTAGATGGGCGTGGCTCAAGTCCTGGAGGATAGGACCAGCAGAGGAAAGAATGGAAACGAGTTCTGGTGTGGAGGATGCATTGGCGGCGGTCGTCTGGGCAAAGGTGCCTACTCTTTGATGACGACCTTTTCAGTTCTGCAGTAGCTGCACCGTTCTAGGCCGCAGCTAGGGCAATTGCTCACTGAGACACGCATACCTCCCGCGAGGCAGGCACAACACGTCCATATAAATACAGTTCGCTTCTTTCTCGCCTACACCAGTGTTAGTTGAGAGGAACAAGTAGCGTTTTCATCGACCATACGCGCTCGGAAAGAGGTATTGCACAAGGCCCAGCGAGCTCCGCCACGATATCAAGCTCTGGGCAAAGCATTGTGGTATCGTCAAGAGAGGCGAAAGAGGAGTGGGACAGAGCGCGATTTGATAGGCCCGTGGGTATCTGAGCGCGGCGGGGCATTATCTCCGTTAAATCCGATTGGCTGGGTTTTAACCGTCACTCGATCTTTGGGCTCAGTTAACCCATCGAGGGCCGGGCTGCAACTATGAAGAACAGCTTTCTGGGTTGATAAAACTGGGATATTATTCGAAGAAGAAGGCGCTTTTAACTTTATTTTTAACGCTTGTTATTTATTGTATTAATGTGCCCTGTTTTACTGCTGGAACAACCTCCGCCACGAGCTTTTCATACCTCGCATCACGTTCCAGCGGTCGTGTTACCATAGAAACTTGTGAAACTAAGACTTTGCAGAGTTCCTAGTTACACCGCTGTAGTCTAGCTACAACGATGAGACCTGCCTGGGCGGTTAACTGCTCCCCCGTCAGGCTTGAACTATGTTTAAGGAAAGATAGCAGCTTGCACTGCGAGCCTTATTTTTCCACTATTAGAATTCTATAACTATAGGAGATTAACTTTATCTTAGGTTTTGAATATCTTATAGTATTAGGTTTTGATATTACTATGTATTATCTCTGTGTTGCGTTTTATTTTATATCTAATTAAGTACGCTAGTAAACAAGCAGAAGCGAGGTGTCTCGGGTACCTGCATTAGTCGATACCTGACAATGTGAGGCAGGAATGCAAAGTTGCCTAGCTAAGTTAGGTATTTCTTCGGTTTACTAATCATGCCGTGCCATGTCTTGAAGAAATTAAGCAGTTTCGTATTAATCCCTCTTGACTCACCTTTCTTAGCTGCTGACTGTGTACTATGATCTTGATTGCTGTGTCTTACGAGAGGCGTTACGTTAGCCAAGCTAAACCACGGGGCTATAGGCCTATTATTAGAGGGCAAAGAAATTCTACATTTGGCCAAGCGAGAAGACAGCTTCAGGACAGCGGATCAGATATTACATAAGAGGTGGTTATTAAAAGATGTCTAAACCCACCGCTACTACTTAATCTTTTAAGTTAATATAGCAATTGTTTAAACATGATACAGGGGAAGTCAAGGGAATGTTGTAGCCTTGTGTTGTGTCATTCTGCTGAAACATTGTGTGATATGTTTTATACATTGTGCAGCCAGGGCATAGAAAAGCGAGATCTGCTTTAACTGGCTCTTCTATTCTTAGTAAATTTAGTATATTTCGACGTTGTAATAGATCCTGAAGCCTAGATAATTTCGTGTAACAATGTTAAAAGGCGGTGTGATATATTTGACACCTCTTGTGGGACATGAAAAAGCGACATCCCATTAGATTCAACTGGTCTGGACCTATCTAAGCGCTGTGGACCAACTCATGAAATCCGATCAGCTACCCAAATCATAAGTCTTTCTTTGTTAATAAATCTGGCGTATCTAGACGTTGTAGAAGAACAAGGCTCTTTCAACCCCTTTTCAACGCTTGCTACTGTGAGAAGCGCCTTTTTTAGTACGTTCGTGTTAATGACCTCCTGGATTATAGAAGATGATCCCGTTCGGGGAGCTAGCAAAGGTCAACAATATGAATGGGAGAAGTATACTTGCATTTACCTGATGCTGTCTCTGAGCTATTCCCCTGTCCACATTCTTGCTCCGTCCTTATCTATCATCTCAGGCCTCAATTGCACGATAAGGCGATGAAGTAATCGCAGTATGTAATGGAGGGTAGTGACAAAATGCAGAGGAAGCTTCTTGTATGAGGACCGGTCTCGCATTCCCCTGGCTGAATCATGAGCTGCTGGGTAACAGCATGACTTTTATGCAAAATCTCATTGGACATTTGGATGGCCGCTCATTCATCTAGTTTCTCAAGAAATTCCCGCTCATTTTCTCCAAAAAAGACATCCCATAACGCCGAAAACTATGATCGTAATCCATCACACTCCTCTTCAGTCCAGATGCGCCCAGTCCGTGTCCACTCAACTGTCTCATTGGTATGTGGCACAGTATGCTTGTAGGTGAGAGTCTTGTAAGGATCTGACAGCAAAGTTAGTTCAACCGTGGTCACTAAAGGTGGGAAGGGGAGACTTGCATAGTCCTGGGGGCAGGTTAAGGCTCTCGTAGAATCGGGGATCGTCCTTGGTCATCCGCTTCTCAAACCAGCCGTGGAATTGCTCGAAGCCCTCCATAGCTAGGGATGATACACGAATGGAGTAGAATCTAAGGAAGAAATTGTTGTATCGCCAAGCTAGTTGAACTACTGGGAGGCGGATAAGTCTTGCGCCTGGGCTGCATGTGTCAGCGACTTCGATGACACCTGGCGAGGTTAGCACTGGGCACTTGAGCGCTATGACTGAACCGATGCAACAAGACTCTTGGCAAAGTTCTTGAGGGAGGGCCTACCATCCAGATCCATTTCTGGTGCTCCGAGGCCAAGCCGTTCTGTTGCCACTCGCATGAAGAGGCCAGTCTTGACGAAGTCCACCTTGTACATGAGTAGCCGTGCCCTAGGTCTCAGTGGTCAGCATGCACATACAATCACTTGCATTGTCTCAACTCACGCTATCATGGTGCCCTGCAACTCCCAGTTGTGTAGAGCCCCATTCTGTCTCAAAAACCTGTAACACTCCAAAGCAGCCTTCCTTGTCGATCTGGAGGCCGCCTTGTTACCCTCGGGGCCAAGTGCCGGGAGGGTCTTTTCCCTGACACCCAGTGACGCAAAGTCCAAAACAGTGTTACCCCCTTCAATGAGGTTCCACGGTACCGGCTTCCCCGGGCAGTTGCGCTGTACGTGGTCTTTGATCATCTGTAGAGCTGTCTTGTTAGACCAATAGGAGGCAACGTGAAGAACAGTGCGTTGTGTTTTGGTGCGTGTAAAGAGGATGTTGTGTTCGGGGTACTTCTGTAGTAGCATCCCTGTGATCTGGTGGCAAGGCAAATCGTACGAGTTTCGCGCTGTGACGTCGTTAGCACATTGTTCCTTGGCTGGCATTGTTGCGAGGTTACTTACAGCCGGAGAATCCTTGGACCGCCAAAGAAAGTAACGTTCCCCCATCAGAGTCACAGACATACTGTGGTGCTGGAGCCAAGTCAAGTAAGTACTGCACATGCTCGATTGGTATGAGACCGTCGGCAGCAGCAGCCGAAATCATGTAACCGACAAAGGTCGTCCACTTGTCCCCATCCTCCCGCATCTTGTAATCGTGTTGGAGGTCATACTTGACACGAAGTGACTCTGCAAGCTGCCTCTCATCATCGTATCCTTCAAGAAGTAGCTGGGCAAAAAGCGTGTGGCCAGAATTGTCCTGACTCTCCAAGATCTCTTTGATGCTTTTGCCTTCCCGTTTCTCAAGTGGCAAATCCTCCACAAGCTTGATCAACTCTGGAAGAACTGCTGGAAAGTAGTGAGCTGCGACTTGAAGGGAATTTCGACCTCATATGTCCTTGGCAAGAAGATTTGCGCCATGTCGTATCAAACACCGCATAGCTTCAACACTTCGTCGTTCGATGGCGATTTGCAAAAACGTTCTTGATAGTCCCTCAAATGGAGTATCAAGCTTTGTATCTGGAAAGACGTTCAAGAGTGCTTCGATAAAGAAACCTCGAGCCTTATGGATCGACATTGCCAAGAAAGTGTCCGCGACTCGTTCATTCTCATCTCATCGTTCATCTACAATGTCGCGCATGTCTTTATCTGCGAGGAGGGAGATTATGGCCTCAAGCTTGCTCATGTAGCCACTACCTGTAGTTGCCATGAAATAGAACCGAGTTCTTGTTGTCAAAGCGGAGAAGGCCTGTGCTTTGGCGTGACTGAGTTGTCGGCGTGCAGAGAGGCCAGCAATGGAGATGAAGGACTCTGCCGCCGATATCATCTCGAGTGTCAAGTCCACGTCGAGCACCTGGGCAGCTTGGGCGATTGGAGTAAAAAATCCAAAGTTCCCATCCCATTCTTCTGCCTGTCTTGTTGGATCTGCGCCATACTCGAGGAGAAGTCTCGCAGCTGCGCCTTCAGAGTAATCCCAGCCAGAGAATGTGGCATGAAGCGGTGTCATTCCGTTCTTCATGGTGCAGTTGATGTCAATATCTGCAGAGAGAGCAATGTCGAGGATCTCTTCACACTCTTTACGATCAGAGAATCTGTGCAAGGAGTGAAGAATAGTTGCTCCGTGGAGTTCTTCTCGAATAGTAGCATCCGCCCCATGCTCGACCAGCCACTTTGCCATTTCGAAGTAGCCACAATGGCATGCGAGCAGCAACGGAGTCCATCTGTAAGTGTTCCCGTGAGCGTTGATAGAGGCTCCAAGCTCGAGGACAAGAATCTTGACCATTTCGAGATCGTCCTTGACAGCAGCAACTCGCAGCAGCGTGAAGCTATAATCGCTGCAGGCTTCAAGACAGCCGAGCCGAGTAACTTCTTCTATAAAGCCCTGCCGCTTTGCAGGATCAAGCTTGTCAGGCCCACCCATTTTGAAAGTCGTCAAACGGTCAAAGTCAAACTCCGGTTGTCCAGTCTTGGGCTCGGCTCTCAAGTACAACGGGTTGTTGTTGGCGGGAAACACGGTGTTGAGGATCCTTCGATCAGTGGTCAACCACTTTTCGTACTCCTCCGGCCATCTCTTGGACCATATTCTTCCGAGAACAACGTTGTGCTCGATGTGCTTTGGGACAGGGTGATCAAAGAGAGTTGCCTGTGCACCGCTAAATGTCATCGTCCCGTAAGTCTTGATGGTTGCCAGCAAGTCGTCTCGGATGTCCTCGGGCAAAGGTGCCTCGCAGGCATCAAAGACGTTTAGAATCAAGGAGACAGCCTCTGGACTCTTCATCACGGCTGAAGTTGCGAGGTACTTGAGACCTTCCTCAATTGACGGATCAACAACCTGGCCGTTTAAATACGCACCAGCCAGATGGAATGGTGCGGCCGGATCCTCAATGTAGTCAGAATCGCATGTTGCCTTGAGATCCTCGATGACTTCCTTTCGAGCCACACGGGGCATCAACGCGGCAGTCAAAGTATGCTCAAACGCAAACTAGAAAGAATCAGCTACAATGTCAACCAAGACACGAATGGTCAGCTCACATCTGGTGTCTTGAGGATAGCTCGATCAAACACCTCATCCATCCGATCAAAAAAGTCTTGACTCTCCTCAAAGTCGTCATCAGTCTTCCAAGCCTTCCTGAACTTTCGGACCTTTGCTGGTTTTAGGCTGTGGTCCTGAAACGCGTTTGCCAAGGTCTCTTCGAACTCGGGGTTGCCGATCTGAATGGAAATGACTTCGTCGCGCATTCTTCGGAGGTCGAGGAGTATTTGTGGCACATTGTGATCTTCCTCGGTCTCCCCCTTGAAGCGCTCGTTAACATGAGAAAAAAGTCGTTTTGATTGGGCTTGCGTACCTGTGCCGGCTTTGAATGCTTCTTTTCAAGCGCTTGCAAAGCATCACTAGGCATGTTAACTCTAGACTTGGGGGAGTAAGATCAGCCACTCACTGATAGCTCTCTCCTGCCTCGCGAAGGTCTGGGAACCACTCCAGTGGAATGGCCGGCTTTCCTTTGCCAAGCTGTTGCATCATACCCAAGAAAAGGTAGCTTTGAATCGCAGACAGTGACACTCGGTCAGCCTGGGAGGGCACACACGTCCCCGAGAGAAAGGCTTGAATGTACTCCTCTTGATACTCATCAAGCGAGGTTTTGCTCCTGATATTCTTCATAACCGTTGAAACAGCCGCATCCGGGTGTTCCTTCAACCTTGGCTTGATGTCAGAGACCTCATCTGGTGTGATTCCCTCAAAGGGCAAGCTGCCGTTCATAAAAATGCTAGCGGCAAGCAATCCAAGGGAGTAAATGTCGGTCTTGTGAAGATTCGTCAACTCGATAGTCTCCTCGGCATCAAGCTCAGGCGCCATCCAAGGGTAGCTACCGATCCTTGCTTGGAACAACTTCTCGGACTTGTAGTCGTCGATGATGACTGCATATCCAAAGTCGCAAAGCTTCGCCCGAACCGATGCTATGCCGAGCTTGCCCGACAGCTCCTGCTGCTCTTGGCTGAAGCCGTTACTGAAGACGAGGACGTTTGTTGGTTTTAGATCGGCGTGGACGATCCCTTGCGAGTGGAGGAATTGAAGACCGCGTCCGATCTCCATGGTTATGGCAAGCTGATTGTTGAAGTCTATATCGACAGTGGACAAATATTCTGCCAGGGTGCCCTCGTCTGCGGCTTCGAGGAGAACTTGAGGCCAGAATCGCCCAAGACTAGGAGACTCACTCCACGAAACAGCCAGCATTGAAACGATAAAAGGGCATTGTCGGATCGTCTCATCAGACAAAATCCGTATCTCATTAATGACAGCGGCGAGTTGTCGAGAATCATCACTCGCAAATCCTTGCGCCGTAACAATCTTCTTGGTAACGTAGCGACGAAACTTGTTCCCCGACTTGGCCTCTTCAAACGACTTTTGCACCTGCTGCGAAGGATTGAGAAAATCTTCCTCGGGGTTCAACTTCATCTCTTCGGAAGAAGCAAAGACTGCAAACGAGGCGCCAGCGCCCGTTGCGAGCGTGTTCATGCTTGCAATGACATTGTTGTTGGCGCTAAGGATGGGCACATCCAAAGCGATGGCGACGGCTAGGAACTCGGCTTGGCCTTTGACGGCGAAAGTCTTGTCTGGACGGTTGACGAGTTCTGTTGCTGAGGGCGCTGCGGTGTAGATGGAGAGGGATTGGAAATCGGCCATGATGGCGACGATGGATACGGAGCCTTGATCGCTGGGTAAATGCCTCAACCTGGGCTTCAAGATAATAAGCATAATGAGAATGCCCGACGACGCAACTGGGCTGAAACCAGGAACATGTCACAAGCTACAGCCACGGCGTTTGCTACTGTGTGCCTAATCACTTTGTGACCCAATCAGATTGAGATGTGAGCGTGTCGCTGTCTCAACACTGCCACACTTGTTTTCAGCTCAACATTGAGGGATATCCGATACGGCATCAATATCCGGGTCTAGACTCGTCAGCCCAAGCTTAGTATTCGTAATCAGGACCTCACTATTTGAGTGCTACATGGTACGCCTAATCTGCATTTTACATCTTGCGTCTGTAAAATCTGCCTTGCAAACATGTCGGGCCTGGAGATCCCCTCCTTCCTCATCGGCCTTGGTGGCCTTGTCGCCGTGTTTGAGAAGGGCTTCGAGGTATGGAGCACTATTCGCGAGGCTCACGGCTTTGGAGGTGATGTCGCCGATTGGATGTGTAAGCTTGAGATGGAATTCTTTCGCTTCCAGACTTGGTGGACGGCTTTGGAGCATCTCGCACTCCGACCGGGTCATCCGCCATCGGTTCGACGAGTGCCCTCTCAAACATCGGCACTCCAAGTCACGCTGGACAAACAATTCGGACAGCCCATCACAGACGCTGCCGTCAACATTCTCAAACTGCTCGAAAAGATTGAGGAGGTCCTTAAGCGAAATGGAATCTTGACCATTTTCCAGGCTCAACCTCCAGAGCCGAGGCAGACGCTTGACCTTTCGGAAGAGGCATCAAAGTCGAGAACGCGACTCAAGAAATTCGCCGACGACCTCTTGAGGCATACACCCTGGATCACGCGAATCAAACACAATGCAAGCACTTGGAAAGACAACGACAAGTCTACCCTTGACAGCTCATTGGAGTCCATGACCTACTGGAACAACGCACTCTACAGCATCCTCCCACAGAATCTCCGAGACAGCATATTAGAGCTAGGTATCGCGGGCTACGCATTGGGTACTTCGGAAAATATTGGAGACATTTCAAGGCTATCAAGTAACCGCAACACCATCCTCAGCGAAAGCGCCAAATTCATCCGGCTTCGTCAACGATTTAAGGATGGGGCAACTACCGATGCAGACCTAGATGCTATCCTCCAGAGGATGGAGCAAAAGATGACTCACTTCGAAGGAATCGACACCATCAAGGTCCTCGGAGGCTGCCAATACTCCATTGCCCACTGTTCCCCCGACGACGGAGGTCAACCTCGTCGAGTCATTATCGAATGGATACCGTTTCCACAAGGCGATTACGACGTCTACAAACTTGCCCGGACGCGCATGTCGCAGATATCCTACTCTTTACAACAGATTAAAGAATTATCTCACATCCAGGTCCTACCATCTCTTGGGTTCGTTGAGTACGGCAGCGCAAAGGTCTTTGGCTTGGTGTCAGCGTTGCCGACAAGTGCCACATCCTCGGCCACCATTGTCACTCTTTACGAGATTCTACCCGGAAGCCAGCGACCAGGCACCAACGAAAGGTCATCTTCCGGCCGGAAAAGCGTGAACTATCCTCTACCAAGTTTGAACCAACGCTTCGAGCTCGCCACTACGTTGGTCATGGGCTTCTACACTTTTCTGCTCACACGGTGGCATCACGAGCGCTTCAGTTCCTTGCACATAGCCTTTCTACTAAACGAGGCAACTGGGATAACAAGTCCGTCTTTAACCGAGATGAGACCTCTGGATCTTGGAGCACCCATAATTGGCGGCTTTGCCATCTCCCGTCCTGATTCTCCAACCGAACTGTCCATATCAGCGCCAGTCGAAGATTTCGAGGCTGTTTACCTACACCCAGATGTGAGGCAGCGTCTCAAGTCTCGACCGAAGGCACCAAACTCAAGCACAGGGCCACCGGCACGCTATCAACGAGTCCACGACATCTACGCTCTAGGGCTGTTACTCGTCGAAATCGGCTTCTGGCGGCCGCTCGCTCGCGTGGCAGAGTCAGGTTCCGGTGGAAAAGTCAAGGCTGGCAACTTGTCAGCAAAGGACTTCAAGGACGCGATAGTCAAGAAATGCAGATCTGATCTGGCTTTCTGGATGGGAGAAACGTATAGGGACGTGACCCTGAGGTGCTTGCTCGCGGGAGAGGAGGGCGGCGTGCAGGCGGCGGATGGGACTGGAGGATTAAACAATTTCTACTGGGATGTTGGGATTAGCTTGATGAACAGTGAGAATTATGTAGGGCAAGTGTAAGTTTGGGAAGGGAGAATTGCCTACCTATACGAGAAGGCATCCCTCTACATGACCCTTGCTCGGCGCCATGTGATGGACATTAATGACAAGGAGGGGCGACAGATGGCAGAACTGCCCTTGGAGGACTTGACAGCCAATTTTTAGGCTACAATATGAATATGTATAAGAAAGAATGGAAGTTACGAGCTGCAGTCAAACACATCCAACCCATAAGCATAAGGATAAGCGAGCTGCTGATGTGCATCCTCGGATCAAAACCGGGGCCGGTCTCGCCGAGTATCCGGATCAACAGTGGAGGGATGGGTCTAGGGCTGAACAAACTCAGCCTCAAGACCTGGATCGTGCACAGAATACGGAGGCTGGCCACCGGTGTTATATGACCGTGTAGACGAGGTGGTTGGAAGGGCAGTGACGGCATCTTGCTGCACGTGGGACGGCCTTACCGGCGTCTCAACGAAGCAAAATGCTCTGACATCATCATCCATATGCTTAAAATAGTGCCAAGAGCCAAGGAATCTGGCCGAGACTATTGAATGCAAGGTCCCCATGTGCCCACTGCCGAGCACGAGATCTCTTGTTTTATCTGATGTCACCGACCGAGGGAACTTTTTACGGCTGTGCCTTGTCAAAACCACCCAATGACATCTGACCCACGCTCCAGAACACAGACGTGAGATGTTACGTTGAATCGCAGCAATCCTTCTCATTTGCTTCAACCAACAGGCAAAAATCCTGACCTGATTTGTGGGGAGGATCTGCAAACCCCTGTCAGAGAAATTCTAGACCTAAACTTCAAGCATCCCTTGGCAGGGGACATTTTTCGTAAAGAAGGCTTATTTCCGCTGGGACCAACACAAAGTGGAACGATCGTGAGGCTATTATTGGCTCCGCCGTGTACGTTACGAGGGATGCGTCTGGGTGGAGAGATGAAAGTGACAGACTGGACCGCTTTGACTTATGAAGAGCTGGTACGGGCTAAATTTAGATCGACAGAAGGTCCCGAGGTTCTGGACGGGTGCTTGACGAGAGCCTCGATTTGAACGAGTAGAAAAGGCGTGACAGCCTCTGGAGATTCAACACTTTTTTTTATCATCATCTCAATCATCTCAAGCAATCTACTAATTAATCTCTATTACATCTACATTCGCTCTACATCATCCACCCACTCTTCCACTCGCTGCCGCCATCAACTGAAGCTCCCATCCACCACATCTTGACCAGCAGCAACAACAAAACAACCACACCCACTATCACAAGAACAACAAAAACAATACCAACACTCTCAAAAAAACCCCATAACAATTACCATGCATTTCACCACACTCATCGCCGCCACCGCTGCCCTCGCCTCCACCGCGACAGCAAGGTTCCTTCCCCCCGACGCCATGGAGATGCTCAAGCGCACAATGGTCCCCAACCATGTCTCCGCCAAGGTCGTCGCCGTCAACGGCTTCGGCAAGGACCAAACCAAGCACACCATTCTCGTCCCCCTCGGCCGTCTCACACACGTCAGCCGGACGCAAATCACCGAGCTCAGAGTCGAGGGTGTCGACCACGTCGCTGAGGCGCCCAAGCCTGCCGAAGACAACATCGTATGTCAACGATATCTCAACCAGTATGCCTCCAAGATTGGTAGCGAGCGGTTTACCAACAAGGCGCCTGCTCATATCTCTACAAATCCTGTCGACTTTGGCTGGATTCTGTGCTATGTCACCAATGAGCAGTGGAACTCGGAGTTATGAGAGGGCTAAATGACTGGTTTTTGGAGTTGGGAATAATTAGACCTACTTTACATGTCTTCGGGATGAGTCTTTTGAGCCTTTTGAGCCTTTTAGAATAGCGATATATGCCTAATGAACACGCAAGTAATTACTTTGAAACGCCTTCTATCATGTCTTCTTGAAATTCTTAAAATGCGCCTGGATTGCAACCTTGCCTCTGCAGAACATGGCAGCACTCGACGCAAATGATGCACCACAAATTATGATCGGTCCATCCCTGTTCCAAGTGTGGCATGGGTAGTCGACCAGGGCTACAGCAGCGGGCAGCGGGCTGGGAAAGGTAGCCGACAGCATCATCACCAACCAAAAGATAACAAGGGCAGAACCAATGTGAATGGTTCCTACTACTGAAATTGCAGCCGGGGCAACGACATAGAAAATAACTCCACCAAAGACACCTTGCATGATAGAGAAGATAGCGAGAACCGCGAACGATCTAGCGGGGAGCCAGATGACCAAACAACCGAGCGCAGCCAGGATTTTGGCGGCAGTAGCAATGTTCAATCGGCCTGTCATATCTAAGGCCCGTCCAAGGAGTGGTCAGCCAAAGGACCTGTCACGCGAGGGTCAACTACAGCGCGGCACCTTGTTGTTGTGGCAGCTCTAGCCCGTCTGTCGCGTACGATGCATTAGAGTAATAAAGCAACCCATCACTAGCTCAACATTTACAAAATCCCCGACGCCATACTCATCGATCTTTTACCGCCGAATGCATCCCATGTCTAGATCCAAAAGAAATTATTACGCCAAAGCCAATGGAGTCGAAGTGGTTCTACCCTGGCCTCCACCATTCTTCCCTTCTCCTTCAGGAACGCAACTGGCGGTACCATTACGACACAAGATATTCAGCATTTGAGAAGAAGCGTATATCTGACTGCAATACTTTCTAGAGCTGCGCGAGTTATGTTGGCAAGGATGAAGCCGCCAAATCCTGAACCGCAGGTTGCCATACCCTAGAGCCGGACGTCAGTTAAGGGGGGTTGCTCGATCAGATCATCCGCTGACTTGGGCCAGACCGAGGCACTTCTCGACCCTAAGCGGCAAATTTTGCTGAGAGGGTACCTGAGTCTTGATGAGTTGCTAGTCAGTATTCGGACTCGTATTCTGCAATGGTCGTTTACCGTATAGGCACCAGACCAAGCCCTAACTCTAAGTTAGCTGATCCGCAACCCAGATATTGGAGGTTTCAACTTACCAACACCAAACAAAAGTTCCAGGGAAAACAGAAATGTTCCAAATGTTCTACTGACTTCAGAGTGACACTGACCAAGACAAACGGCTACGACACCTGCAGCCATGGGCACGGTGATGCCAAACGTTTTGGTAGGATTGTGGGCAAAGGGGCGACGAGCCAAGCAAAGGCGACCGAGGGACCGACAACGAATGCATACCATAGGTATGTGACGCCTTCAGAACAGTCGTATGCGATGAAGGAGGACAACACAATTTAATTCAGGTTTCGCAATAAATCAGCTGAAAGAACTCAGTGAAACTTTGCATTTTGCATGACTTGGGATCACAGAGGTACAGGCTCGCCGGCAAGGCACTCCTCCTCAAACAAGGGCACGGAGATCCCGCTTGCTGTCTTTGTGTTTTGAAGCTGAGAGGAGATTTTACCCAGGATATAAAGAGGCCATATTAAGCATAAATAATGTTTAGAAGTTTAAGCTTCTATCCGAGAGTTTGAACAACACAATGTGCGTCGTGGCTGTTTGGATCGACAGGGGATCCCTCATTGGCACAAGGTGTCAATGTTCCCTAACATAAACTCAAAGCTCTATGCTTCTTTAAAACGCGTTTCAAGGGAAACCATTGAAAGTTCTTACCCTTATCCTGAGTTTTCACAGGATCTTTGTTCAAAATGACGTCAGTGTCACCGTGATTCAATTTTAGGCATCATCAACCTCCCCTGAATCTCACTTTCAGGCCTGTCAGAAGCCAGGCCCAAATTGGCTTAGTTTGGTCAGCAGTCTGCAGACACCCAAATCCCCCGATTCAAGCAAAGCGCGTCAGCAGCCATTTAAAACATGCACCATTCACTTAACCACCATCATCATACTCACTCTTTTCCAGAAAGCGGACGCGTTTACCCAATATTAGCAGTCTTCTCCATGGCTTCATTCCAGACTTTTAGACTTGTGCCGCTGCGCGAAGAGGTACAAACCCTGGCACGGCTCCACCGTCACAGAAACTAACCGTGTCCGTTCAGGTGCTCGGTGAGAAGGATGAGTGGGCAGGTCTAACCGATGCCAAAGAGAGGAGAAAGCGGCAAAACAGGATCAATAAGAGAGCGGCTCGTAAGAATCGACTGAACTTTCCATTCTAAGCCCATGTTGCTGACAGCTTGTGCATCAAGGTCGACGTCAGAGGCTGACCGATGCACGCGAGCACGAGGCTCGTTTTGAACCACCAGCGAACAGTAACACCAGTGTACCTTGTCAATTGGGAGAAGATGCGATCGCAGCTTCATCGGCAACTGGCGTTTACTTTCCTATGACGCCAGACTCTCGTCTTCTTCATGTCATCTCGTTCAACGTCTCCCGTGCCATCCTAACAAACTACTTCATCATTTCCACTATCCCCCTAGAAACCACGAGGTTCTGCTCCATATGCCGGGTTTTCACATTGCCTGCCCCAGAAACAGGCTTCGAAATTACCCTACCAGTGTCCTTAATGCCGACGCTTCTCCAAGAGCAAGTACCGCATCCTGGCTGGGTGGATCTCTTTCCTTCCCCAAAATTGCGGGATAACCTGATCCTTGCACTTCAAGAGTACGATATCGATGAGGATGCTTTCATGTTGGATTTGGTTGGAGAGGCCTTTGAGAGCCTTTGTCTAACTAGTGACGAGGTTGAAGAGCAATCCGCCCTGGTAAACCTGAAGGGCAGCGAGGCTGAAAGTCAACCAGCCCCCGTTGCAACAACAACGGGCGAGGGTGATACTATTACAGCTATAAACTTGGAAAATTCTTGGATCGGAGAGTCGGGTCTAATATCTTGGTCGGATCCTTGGGATACAGCTGGCTGGGAAGTGACCGAGTCGTTTGCCAAGAAATGGGGGTTTCTTCTAATAGGATGCGAAGACGTTGTCAACGCGGCAAACAAGTGGAGAGAGACCAGAGGCGAGAATCCTTTAAGCGTGACGATTTAGCGTGTGATTTGTATAGTAGAACTAGCAATTCTTGATGGCTCCAAATATCCTTTCGACTTAATACTGAGTAATTCGCAACCACTGTCATTTGCTTGCTGGCACTTGCTTTCCACCGGGCTTGTTCTATGGTTACACCATGCCTGAAGGGTGTTAACCGCAAGAGGAAAAAGGAGCTGACATTCATGGGCCACATTCAAGATCACCAGTCCAGCATAAGTCCGCCAAGTCCGACCAGTTTGCCTCATAAAATGGACATATAAAGCGCCATTGAGAACCTTCTGGTGGTATTTCACTTGCTTTCTAACTCAGACTCACGCGATTTCCTGTCACTTGGCCACGAACACAAGCCCATTTTGATCTTCCCTAAGCGCAAGCATGACCTCGACAACTTCTAGATACGCGGCCGCACACCTCAAACCCAACGGCCCTGGCGATGCAAGACCTACCGCCCTTCAAATCGTCAAGGATGAGGAGAGAGAAAAAGGCCTTGCCGATAAGGTGGTTCTTATAACCGGCTGCTCATCCGGGCTCGGCATCGAAACGGCAAGGGCTATGAAGGCCACAGGTGCAACCATCTTCGTCACAGCACGGAATCTAGAAAAGGCGAAAACCGCACTTGGGGACGTTCTGGATCATACTCAAGTTCATCTTCTTAAGCTTGATCTGGAGTCTTTCGACAGTGTCCGAGCCTGCGTCGCCGAAGTCAAGACCAAGACCAACAAGCTCAACATTTTGATCGAAAACGCTGGGATTCGTCACGTTCCCGAGGGAAGAACCAAAGATGGTTTCGAACTCCATTGGGGCACCAATCATCTCTCGCACTTTCTCCTGTTTGAGCTTTTGAGACCTATGCTCTTGGAATCATCAACACCCGATTTCCAGTCTCGCGTTGTCGTTGTATCATCGACTGCGCACAGAAATGCACCCATGGATTTCAGCGATCTCAACTGGGAGAAGCGGAAATACGAGCCTTTTGTGGCATACGGACAGAGCAAGCTGGCCAACGTCTACACCGCCAGCGAGATCGATCGACGCTATGGGGCACAGGGCCTACACGCTTGGAGTGTGCACCCTGGAGGTATCAGGACAGGATTACAGAAGCCCAACTTGCATGACGCTCTGATCTTCTTGAAGTCTGGGGTCATGACTACACTCAGGTCCATGATGAGCCCAGAGCAGGGTGCGTCCACGTCGGTCTGGGCGGCTGTCAGCCGAGAGCTTGAAGGTCGTGGGGGAAAGTACTTGGAACGGAACAGGATCAGCGAACCCAGGAAGGGTGAGAGCCTGATTGAGGCTGGTTATGCTGAGTGGGCGTATGATGAGGAGAAGGCAAAGAAGTTGTACGACATTTCTCTGGCGGCGGTGCAATAGATGGGACCTTGGACGAGTGTTTTCGTTATGTGAGTTTTCTTTGGGTACGAATGTTAGTTTCCAAAGTCTTTTCAGCAGTTAGACGTGCTTAGAGAGTGAAGTGTCAGTTCGTCTGTATATTAGCCAAAGCATGCTGTCAGTTGCCGAGCCTAATGATACTATCCACAGTGCTTATAGCCGCAGTCAATCCGATCAGAGGGGAAAATGACAGGCTAAATTCATACAATTGGCCAATATCTACAGTGGTATATCGCAAGTATAGTTTCTTGATGCGAGAGCACGTCTTCCTTCTACGAGAAGCTATCCTCAGCAACTATTGCCATAAATTCCGTGATGAAAACCTTGCCAAACCTCGAAGCACAAGAACTATCTTATAGAGTAACAGTGACAAAGAAACAAACCAGACATCATGTCACTCCTGCCTCCATGGAGCATTGGCAAAAAGGATATCATCCAAGACGTGAGGCTTATAGGGAGTAGAGATCACAACTTCGTGACTGTTGAGAACCTTGATGAACTCATTCTCTGGGCCACTTCGGCTAGCAGGAACGATGTTGATGGCTTTCTTTTCCAGGTCACGTACCGCTGGCTTTTGAAGCAAAGTAGGCCTGACCAAGACAGCTACTTTCTAACGAGTACCAACTTAGAGAGCGCAGCCTTCGGCTTTGCGTTTCTTCTTATTACTTTTTATCATTATCTATTATGAAGACAAGAGGTCATCAGTCAGAGTAGCAAAAGACGCAGTTGTCAACACATCAATACAGTAGCAAGCCAAGAACCTCTTTGTCCTACATTCTCCCAATCTCATCTGCTTCCAACCCAGATTCCAACATTTGCCCACAAACACCCATGGCTAGGTCTCTGGCGGTAATATTGGGCTAATTTGCGTACCTATCCTTTCACCTGCCTCAACAGCCTTAAACCGCACCTATAAGACGGTTCCAACATCCTACCGTATCACGCCCACTCAGAACTATAATTATGCATAAATCGTAAAGCAACCTTGATAGACTAGAGATTATCATGCATCAGACTAAGTCTACCTTCCAGATTGAATCTCGCGTAGAACCAGTTTAGAACATTCGTCCGTAAACTTAGCCGCCGAGCTATAAACTCCGCGTTGCCGAATGGAACTAGAGCATTCACCGCATGGTTCGAGAATATCGTGTTCGGCCATCGCGTAAAAAGATAACACGGCGCTGGCTGCTATCTTTGGAAGGTAGATGTCCTGAATAGTCTGCATCTTGAGCGATTTAAGGATCTCACAGGGTCAAAGAAGGTCTGTCCTATGCGGCCTCGTGCGTTCGTTATCTCCGGGTTGGTATTGCGTGGTGCAAGTTACAAAAGATCCCGTCTAGCTGCCAGTTTCAGAATATTGGGCCAAGGCGCATGACCGGATTAAAGTAATGCACCCCGCCTAGAGTAGCAGTGCAGAAGTGCCTTGACTCTTGGCGATAGGCCGTCCGGGTGCATTTTATTCCCGAGATTCCCTGCAAAGACTTGTTGGATACGGTGTCAGAGACAGCGGAATGACGGGAGAGAAATACGCCCAGAAGTGATATTTTCCTCCTCTTTCTGCAATTTTCTTATCAATTTCTTGTTCCTCATCATTGCCGGATCCCTCGATCCTTCGCACATCTCCACATTCTTAATGGTCGACCAAGTTATCGACTTGCCTCATCGGGATATTGACCCTTGCTGCCAAGCGCCATCTATGTCGATCACTTGCGCGGGAGGATTACAAGGTTTAAATGCTTTTTTCCAACTGCCGAACTAGACGACGGAACACGGAGTTGACTACCAGAAAGGCAGGTACACCCATTCGCATACTTTCGAGATATCACCAAGCAAGCTTATCGCGGAATCACAACCAGAGAGGCAGGTATGGAACCGAACATAGTTGAGACGAACCATAAAGTCATTCAGCTTCACATATATAAGGATCAAGAATCACCGTTCTAACCGTCTCTCAACTCCAACAACAACCTCTCTTCACTCTTCAACTCTCTACTCTTGGAATCCCCCGCCTGTTCTTCACCATGGTCAAGTTTGCTGCCATCCTCGCACTTGTTGCGCCTCTTGTCGCCGCTCGTCCTCAGGACCGACCCATGATCGTCGGCGGAACTGCTGCCAGCGCTGGTGACTTCCCCTTCATCGTCAGCATCTCCTACAATGGCGGCCCCTGGTGCGGAGGTACCCTCCTCAACGCCAACACCGTCATGACTGCTGCCCACTGCACTTCTGGTCGCGCTGCCAGCGCCTTCCAGGTCCGCGCTGGAAGTCTGGTAAGTTTTGCAAACTTGAAAGATCCAACGCATGTGCTTACTATTGACAGAACCGCAACTCGGGTGGTGTTACCTCTGCCGTTTCTTCCATCAGGATCCATCCTAGCTTTAGTGGCTCGACCCTGAACAACGATGTTTCCATCCTGAAGCTGTCCACTCCCATCTCGACTAGCTCCACCATCTCTTATGGTCGCCTGGCTGCGTCGGGCTCCGACCCTGCTGCCGGCTCTGATGCCACAGTTGCAGGCTGGTGAGTAGACCTAAACATGTCCTCAGTTCAAGACTGACTCGGAATACAGGGGTGCCACTTCTGAGGGCTCTTCCAGCTCCCCTGTCGCTTTGAGGAAGGTTACCATTCCCATTGTCTCTCGCACCACTTGCCGATCCCAGTATGGCACCTCTGCCATTACCACCAACATGTTCTGCGCTGGCCTTGCTGAGGGTGGAAAGGACTCATGCCAGGGCGACAGCGGCGGTCCCATCGTCGACACCTCCAACACTGTCATTGGTATTGTTTCTTGGGGTGAGGGTTGTGCTCAGCCCAACTTCTCTGGTGTCTATGCCCGCGTTGGCAGCCTCCGCTCTTACATTGACGGCCAGCTGTAAATTGCTCGGTTGAGTGGTTTACATTTCTGGTCTAGGCATTTTGCTTGTCAGAGATCTTTGTTGAGATGGGGACGGAAGATGGAGTAGGAATGCTGAGAGTGTTTGAGAGTTTAGTTGATAGTCAAGATCCAAGTCCCGGTTGGCCATGAACTGGCAACTCGAGCGACTAGATTCTCAATAAAATTGTTTGTGGAAGATCTCTTCTCACGTACCATGATTATCGGTGCCGTGAGAGACGTCATGACATCTGAGAAATGGTGAGGCAAGCTTTTTGCCAAATCTTACACTCACCAACGATATAAGTGAGACCATTCTCCAGTGCGCTTCCATAAAAGTAACCCCATATATACACAAAAAAAATAAAAATAAAATAAAAAAACCACCAGAAATTATAATCAATTGAGCATCTTCAGGTCAATCTTATCTACTATCCTTTCAATCTCGGGACGGTCTTTTGGCTCAGTTCTCCTATCGGGGGCCGGGCTTCATCTATAGCAAAGAAAACACTATCAACACATCAACACATCATAGTATCATATCTCAATTGACATTATAGAATCTCGGGACATTAAATGATATAAGGACCACGAAAAATATCAAGGAAGTCTGTTTACGAAACGAGCGATGCCTCCAACAATGTCGCAACTACTACTACAGTCTTATATACCGAAGCAATATCCGATACCCACACACCAGGTTGTCTCATTGTATCCTTTCACAATTCCTCTGCCTCTGGCAGATCTTCGACAACCACGCCTTTGATTTCCTTCAACTTATCGATGGCCTGTAGGGTCATGGGTCTAAAACCAGACCGTGTCAGCACTGGCTCTTGGTACTAAAAATTTTTAGCACCTACGGAGGATAATATGTAGGGATCATGGTGCGAGTGGCCTTCCAATGCTCTGCACCCGTGTCGTCCTTGACGATGCTAGATTGAGATTAGCCTGACTATCAGACGTCACAAATATCGAATATCATACTCGGTCGCCGTCTGATTAGAGTATTTGTAATTCTCCATCAGCTCAAATGTATAAGTGATTGACTTGAACCTTTTGTCAGCAAACCCTCAATCGGATTTGTGCTTGTGTAGAATCCGTTTACCTTTCGGTCAGCCATCATGGATAAAGCCGCTGGGACTAGAAGAAGGGAGGCACAAGCCGCGATAGTGACAGGCACTATGTAATAGATGGAGAAAAGATGCATTTGTGGTTACTAGCCTCGACTTGAAACTTTCAAAAGTGGGAGTGATATGATGTCTATTTAAGTAGCATTTAAGCCTTTGACTATCTTCGGGACGTCATCGAATGTGGAAGGTGATGATGTGCTTATGACAGGGGTAAGACGTCGGAACAAAAGATCCCTGCCTCGACTCCTCAGCTGTTGTCTGTGTGGGGAAAGCTTATCGGCGATCAATCGGATCAGATCAGGATTTCTCACCGTCACCTGAGTCTAGGGTGAGCACCACCTGAGCCTTGCCTGAGGGGACTGGGTTGCCATCCACAAAGCGGCAATGTTTCGTTGTCAATATTTCCCTTCCAAAACACCGTAACCTAGATATTTTGACTCGTTATGGCGATAGCCCTAGTCTTCATGCCCTTAGACAAACATTTCTTGGCTGGATGCAGTTGTAGAGATCGTCAACAATGACAGAGCCAGTTTGGCGAATTGCAACAGGTGGTGATTTTGGTGAGGCCACTGGCTCATGGGCTCTCTGGAGTCTTCATCGATAATATCAACAACAATGGCATCTTTCGGAGACGTCTAATGAATGGCCGGACTGCATATAATGTATTTACCGTCGTTACATCGACACACAATTGCCATTTGTCAGCTAACGTTATGAAGGCTTGCGGAGGGCAACCTCAAACTCCGCAGCATGAAGCTAATAGGGAAACCTTGATACTTTAAAAAGCGGGTCACTTCATCAGGCTCGGGTCCTTGAAAGACCCCGACAGCAAGGGGAGCTGGTTTGGGGCGTTTTCCCTACAGGGTACGGCCTGGCTAGTCGGCCCAGCTTCAGGATTCAGTTGTTGAAAAGTAGATTTGTATTCAGACCTCTTGTAGTTACTCACGGTGGCCCAAATTGTCCAGGAGTTCTAGCAAGTCAACTTAATGTCCTGTCAAGCCTACCGGAACAGGGGAGATCCGATCTTCTGGCTCAGTTCCCATCAAGGGTCGGGCTGCAACTATGATAAAGAATAGGGGAGACAGGTATTTTGGCCTCTCCATACGATGGGTATATCCAACTTTGCCGTAGTTCAGGAAAGATCCAGGCTCGGTAGCCTGAGCACTAGGGCTTGGGAGGAAGTGATTTCTAAGGTCAACAACAGTTTCTTGCATGATCTGCGTACATGCCCGTTTACTCCACATATGTTACGGAGAATTCGATGTCCTCAAGTATTTCTCCGAAGGAGGTTACCCGAAATAACAAAGAACAGAATTTCCCACCTGAAAATAGTAAAACCTGACGTCATTTTTACATTGGCTAGGAAAGCGAGACCGAGACCGACGGTGTAGAAAGCCGGTATCTCCGCAACGTGCCATATCATACCAGCGCTCTTCTCAACCACTGCAGTGGTTGACGTTAGGAGTTTTGTTCACCACTTTCCCATCCTATGAACAGACGCCAGTGACACAGAGAGGTTGCAAGAAGCGGACTTGGACCCCTGAGTTTATAGAAAAGTCCGCCGATGACAAATTCGAGCGTCTAGAGAGGTGAACAATGAGATCTGAGGATGCATCGCGTGATACCAACCCTACCAGAACAGTACGAGGCTGCGCGAGCATATCAAGACTATGGCAGAGACATTGGGAATTATAAATGAAGGGTACCCATGTGATACATCAACATCAACAGACATTTCTTCCAAGAGTATTTTACCTTTGCCTCACTTATTCATCACACGTACGAGATATCAAAATGGTCTTCACTGGTCTTGCCAAATACCACAAGGAGCCCTACCCGGAAATCTCTCCCAAACTCCCAGAAGTGAGCCAGGAAGGGAGAACCATCCTTATCACGGGAGGGAGTGACGGAATTGGACTCGCCACCGCCAAAGCATTCGTTGCCGCCTCGGCCAAGAGAATCATCATTCTAGGCCGACGCGCCGAGAAACTTGATGTTGCAGTTGTTGAGCTTGTGAAGGAAGCGGCCTCGACTGGGTCACCCACGGTTACCGAAGGGCGCGTTTGTGACGTCTCCGACTTGGAGTCGACCGCATCGCTTTGGAGCAGCCTTCGAGATGACGGTATTGTCGTCGACGTGCTGGTCTTGAACGCTGCCGCTGTCGGCGCTATCAAACCTCTTACTGAGATTGGCAGAGATAACATCCTGAAGGACTTTGACTTGAACTTTCGCACCAACTTGGATTTCACGGAACGTCTCTATAAGCAGGAAGGAAAGGGAGCAGGCGGACGAAAGGTATGACTTGCTACCAACTGAGAGACATGGAATGGCTAACATGATGCTTGATTCCCCACAGGTCGTAGTCGGGGTTTCGACTCTCGCGATTTACCTATGGAATCTGGTAAATGACCGTCCGTCATACGGACCCTCCAAAAGCGCAGGCACCCTCATTCTCCAACAATTTGCCCGAGCTTTCAAACCAGAGGAGCTCCAAGTTTCCGTTGTTCACCCTGGCGCCGTCTGGACAGAGGGAATGAAGGAAGCCGGTGGCACCGAGGGGATGTATAAATTTGATGATGGTGAGTCTCGACATCAGAGTACCATCGACTTTTGCATGCTGACGTCTCACTAGTTAACCTCCCTGCACACTTTATAGTCTGGTCTGCCAGCCCACAGGCAGAGTTCTTGCACGGTCGGCTTATCTGGGCCAATTGGGATATAAACGAACTCAAGGGGGAGGCCTTCAGGAAGCAGCTGGATGAGAACCCCAACTTGTTGACGGTTGGGGTTGAGGGATTATCGGAGAGCAAGAACCTGCCTACCGTTTAAGCTTTCTAGACAATTATCCACGGCGAGCTTTTAGAGGGTTTATAAGCCAACACGTGAAACCTTGAATACCTAATTTTCAACTGCTATGTGGCTGTCAATATGAGCAACCTTTTCTAAACACGGGGCTAGCTGAGATCCGGGTTGTCTTGAAAGTGTAGGATGGTGGAGGTTGGCACCGGGGCGAAATGTCCCTTACCGACATGTATCGTTTGTTTCCCTTCTCCTCGTCGGATCGGCCTGCCTAGTTACGACGCTGGGAATATGTATGTTTAGAGATATGATTAGCTTAGGTTCGTAGCTCTATTGAAGAGGAATTGGATGATTTATATATTCATCGATATCTCAATTACTTATAATTTATAGAAGCTGTTAAGGTCGAATAATTCCACCATCGCAATCGCTGAATTAAGACGATCGTCTGACTCAGTTCCCATCTAGGGCTGGGCTGCAAGGTGAATTAAGACATATATGGCTGTGGTGTCACGCGAGACACAGCTTGAGAAGATATTTGAATATTACGCACGATATTACGTATGCAGCCAGCCCTTGAGAAGCGCCGAGTGGGCCTTGGGATTCAAGATACGTCAGCATCAACGGACTGGGCAATTTTCCCTTCCTCCATCGTTTCTACACCGACGTTGATCGATACATTCCCTGTTAGTCCACAGCTGCGGTCGACGTGCGGACTTTACGGGTGGAGCTAAGATGCGGACATCTGCGCCTTGACGTGGAGACAATAACGTTATCCATTGTGGTATCTGCAAGTACCCTGCCAAGCACCATTCAATGTCAGCCCAAGGCTCAAATCTCCGCGGAGTATATAATAGCACCACACACATCTTTCCTCCTAGGCCATTTTGATACCAGCCACACAACCTTTCCAATCCCTTCAGTCTCACACGCAACATTTCTCACCACACAATATGCTTGTTCTCATCGCCGGTATCACAGGTAGCCTTGGACAGCGGCTGGCTTCGAATGCCATCTCACGAGGTTTATCTGTTCGAGGACTTGGTCGAGATGCTTCAAAACTTGAGCCGAGTTTATCCAAGAATCTTGAGTCGTTTGTCACCAGCACCAGCTGCTACGACCAAGCTGCACTTGATCAAGCCGTCCAGGGGGTCGACGGAATCATTTGCTGCTACGCGCCCAACCCAGTTCTTAACATGGACGGCGCCCTGTTGCTTCTTCGCGCTGCTGAAAAGGCTGGAGTAAAGGTTTTTGTCGCCCCGTCGTGGAACAACGACTGGAGCAAGCTCAAGTTTGGAGATTTTACGCACTACGACACACACATCGCCTTTGAGCAGCACGCTGCCGTGACGAGCTCCATCCGCCCCGTCTACTTTTTCACGGGGATGTTTTCTGATCTTCTCCTCACCAATTACGGCCCTGGGTCATTCACCCTGGATGATCAGGGCAAGGCAACGCTTGAATACTGGGCCGATGGGAACACTCGCAAGTCATCGTGGTCATCCCAAGATGATGTCGCCGCCTGGACAATCGAGATTTTCCTCAACGGAGAGGGCGTCCAAGAGGGAAAGGGCGGATTCTTTCGGTTTCGCTCTGGAGAGGTTAGCATGGAAGAGCTTGCGGATGTATACAGCCGCATCTCTGGCCGCGAAATCGAGCTCAAGCGCGTGGGAAGCTTGGAGGATCTTGAGAGGGACTTGGCTCGTCTTCGTCTCGAACATGGGAGAGCCAAACACTGGGAATATTCGAAGCAAGTTGTGGCGCTTCTTGATCTCAAGGGAAGCTGGAAACTTGATGCGGATGAACTGACCGTTTTGGATCATGTCAAGAAGCCAAGGACCTTGGAGGAATGTTTGAAGGAGCATCTGAAGTTGGCATAACTGCATTTCTTCTCCAAGGTTATTGATGGAGGGCTTTTGGAAAAGCCACTCAAAATAGAGAATCTGAAGTTTATTTGATATAGTGTTTTGTTTATATGCCTACTACGCCTGTATTGTCTCATACCTGCAGAATTGCAAGCACCATGGACCCCTGTTAGTCTTCTGACTCGTTATCCCATCAAGAGCCGGGCTTCAACTATAACAAAGAACACATGACCAGGGACCCATGTTGAACTCTGACGTGTAAATCCGTCTAGTTGTATCAGACTCGGACTTAAGCTCATACCTGGAGTGGAAAGTTGTGCAACCCGAGACCCCGAGCTTCTACCCAACTAGGCACCCTCCACCGATGAACTCTTGGCCTAGATGGCCCTAGTGTGTTTGGAAAAGAAACTCAATTTGACTTTCTTTGCAGTCATGGATTTAAAGCTCTTAAGTCCATCATTCATGCAATAAGGGAGTTCGATTGGGCAATGTCACCATCGAAGCAGACAGCCACCAACATATATATAATCAATCCCTTTCCAGTCCATGATGAAGCTTTATTAGACTCAATACCATACTTTCAGGATATTCGAAATGGTCAAAGAGCTCCCTTTCGCTGATATCAAAGTCCCCATTCCCGGGTTTGGTGCCATGGGCATCAACTTCGGCTTGGGCAACAATCTCACGTTTGATGAGGCTGAGCCGGTGCTTCTCCAAGCTGTTGAACTGGGATGCACCTTTTGGGATACCGCCGTGAGTATGATGAAATGCAGCGTGACCGCCACTCTGACTCGTGAATAGGTGGTATACCAGGCTGGTATCAATGAGAAGCTCCTGGGTGATTTCATCAGGAAGCACAACGTTCGAGACAAGATCTTCAGTATGTGTTATCTTTTTGAAACAAAAAGGCAGAGCTAGCCATAGCGAATAGTTGCTTCCAAGTGTGGCGTGGACATCTTTGGTGATGGAAGTATCACGAACAAGGCCACCCACATCAAGGAGTACATCGAGGGCACTATTGAGAGGCTCGGATTTACTCCAGACCTCTACTACCTACACCGAATTGATCCTAGTAAGGAAGATTTCTACTGAAAGAGAGCCATCAAGATTATTAACGGATCCAGATACTCCATTGGAGGAATCAATCCCCGCCCTTGATGAGATTCTCAGAGCTGGTAAGACCAAGTATATAGGCTTATCCGAGTGCTCCGCGGCGACCCTTCGCAAGGCCAATTCGAGTATGTATGCAGAATCAAGGACTAGCCCCGTCTGACCGTCCGACTAGTTGCCAAGATCGATGCCATCCAGGCAGAATATTCTGCATTCGAGACTGTCCACGAAACCAATGGGCTTATTGATACGGCCAAGGAGTTGGGGGTTGCTTTTGTAGCCTATGGTCCATTGGGCCATGGCTGGCTCGCAGATGACTTTCCATACAACACTCCAGATGACTTTGCGCCAGATGACTATCGACGAACTTGCAAGTCCCCCTATTGGGCGTGTCGAATCACACTAACAAGCCTCCACAGTTCCCAAGTTTCAAGGTGACAACTTTTACAAGAATAAAGCCATCGTCGATGAAATTAAGAAACTGGCCTCTTGAAAGAGCGCCACGGTGACTCAAATCGCGCTTGCTTGGGTTGCCATGCAAGGTATGATTGCGATTCCGGGCACGACGAAGCCGAAGCGGATGGAAGAGAATTTCGTCTCGAGAGACATTGAGTTTACTGATGAAGAGTTGAAGGAGATAAGGCGGATTGTTGACACGATTAAGCCGCATGGAAATAGACGCAGTGAGTGGGATGAAGCTACTATTGGACATTAGAAGAGGAGCCGGCCGTGGGGCTGTACACTGAGGCAATTGGGTCATATGTGCTGCTTCATAATGGTATTAGACCAGATATCGCAGAACACTATTACCTGATGAGAAAGATGATGACTTTGTCTTGCTGATACCCAGTGGGTATACATTGAGTGGATAAACGTGACGCAGCAAGTCAAGCCGCGAGAATTTCTAGCAGCGGAGCCACGAGGCCATCCATGGGGAGAATAATAGCTTATCATGAAGAACTGAATTGTTATGGAAGGTCTAAAGCTTATGGTCATGGGTATTTATCGTACAAGTATACGTAGAATTAAATACCTATATATAGTAAGGTTTTTCTTTTTATACCTGCTTTGAAAGAAAATAATAAAACTTTGCTGTTGAGCCAGCATGTGAATAAGTACTGTATTAACCTAGGTACCGCAGGCACTGTGAGAGAGCCGCATCACAGGCATGCCGCGGCCCCTCCACCGATCGCGTCGCGGCTTCTGACGGATTGAGGGTCCTTCCCCACAGAGCAAAGAGAGTCTTGAAACAAAAGTAATTGAGCCTATCATCGTTCAAAAAGGGATTAAAGACGAGTCATGGTGGACTGTTTCATTAAACAAATACGAATATACGAGCACAAAGGTGCTGGTACCTTGTGGGTGAGCTGTGCCACCAACAGGTGTTTGTGAAGGATGAAGAGAATGCGCAGATCATTCTTTACCTGGTCGAATTGTGGTTAGAAAAAAAGAGTCTTTGATGTGAAATAATGTAGGTATATTGCGGCTGCAGCAATTCCCCAGCTTTGTAACTGTCAAACAAGAAAGATGGCTGCAAACACCAGAACCATCAAAATCTTGGCTTCATCCCCCCTACAGCCACTTCTCCGGCCCGTTTCACCAGCCTCAAACCGTCAGAGCGCACCACTCCTTTATAATCCTACACGCTACACGAGCAACCAACGTGCATATTTTCTGACGGGTAAGCAGCAATTTTTAGTTCCATGTCGCCATGAACGCAGAGTTGCGTCATCTGAGTCATCAAACAGCTCGCTATACGAGGGAGCGAAAGAGAATCGAGGACAGCTGGAACGACGGCAAGTGAATCAATCGGAAAGTGGAAAACTCGACCGAAACGAGACGCGACGACATGAAACAAGACTCAAAAGATTGTGTCATTTGACGTGTTGAGGGGCTTCTTATCAAGGGTCCCGGGTCGTGATGTGGGTGGTAGATCCCGGATCCCGGGGCTTGCGTAATGTAATACGAAAGGAGGGACACGGACCCCAAATTTTGGATGAGAGGATTTTACTAAAAACAACAAGAGGAATGATTTTCTTTGTTTCTTCATCTTTTGTCAAAAATTCTGGAAAAATGAGCGTCGTCGTGAATTGCGGCTGTTGAGTTGCAGACATTGACTCAGAACGTCGTTCATTTTTATCCGAGCACTGCCATCTTTTACGCATTCCCTTTGAAACATTTCTTTTAAGCCTCGCCAAGACCTTGGCGCCATATTTGGATCGCCTCTAGGCGCACGAGCGACTTGGTCTATAATGGTACCTCCGACGACGACGACAGCGACGCATTCTCAATCATAACGCATTCATTCTTTCCGATATTATTTTCACTTTTTTTTTTATCATGTTTCTACCACTCGAAGAAAGCAAGAGCGCCGCATGGGCTAACGTCCTGGCTTCTCGACGACTCCTCGTCAAAATAACCGTCATCCTCATCGCCACGATTTTCGCTCTATCACTCTGGATATTCTCCTCAGATCTGTCATATACATACCAAAGAATAACAGCGCCAAAATTCAAGCCCGAATCTTCCAGCTCCAGCAATGTATCAACAAGTACCTACACCTACGACGCAGAGACGCCACAGTTCACCGGCCCAACATCCCAGGTCGCCGACTTTTGGGGTCGACTAGCAAACGAGCTTTACAAGGCTCAGCCTAAGGGCGATGAGATCGTCTCACCAAGGCCCCTTGATCCGGAACAATTCAGTCCTTACGGCTCCAAGGCTCAAATCGACGTTGATGTCCTCGAACTACCCACAGAACAGTTCGAGTCATTAAAGCAAACTCACCACGATTACGTTCAGAGTCTTCGATATCTCGCCCCCGATTTGCCGTTTGTCCGCGATACCCGTGGCGTGGTGATCACCGCAAGTGGCGCCAATTTTGGTATCGCAGCCACGGCTGTGCTTATGCTGCGCCATGTTGGCTCCAAGCTCCCTGTACAGCTATTTCTGGACTCAGCCAGCGAGTACGAGCGTAAGCTGTGCAACACTTCACTCGCCTCGTTGGACGTACAATGCCTCAACATGGACGACTTCTTGCACGTGCCAAAGTCTGCCAATTACAGCACGCCGCATTTCGAAAAGTTCGAGTTCAAAGCCTTTGCCCTCATCTTCTCCAGCTTCCAAAACATCCTCTTCCTAGACTCGGACGCTTTTCCCATTCGAAAACCCGATTATCTCTTCGACGTGGAACCTTACAAGAGCCATGGTCTGGTAACATGGCCCGACTTTTGGCTACCTACGATATCTCCTCTCTTTTATGAGATTGCAGAGGCACAGATGCCCAACAGGACCATCAAGTCACGAGCTTCCGAGTCTGGAATTATGCTGTACGATAAGGCGCGACATGCCGATAGCCTCTTGCTAGCAGCCTACTACAACTTCTACGGAAAGTACTACTATCAGCTTCACTCACAAGGCGCCTGGGGATCGGGCGACAAGGAGACGTTCACTCAGGGTGCCGTGGTACTTGGGAATCCTTTCTGGCAGGTCAAGCAAAACGCCGTCATGCTCACCCCAGGAGAAATCCATTATGGAAGCGGGATATGGCAGGCTGATCCCGAGATCGACTGGAAGAGCAACCAGAAGAAACCCACAAAACGGGAAATACCCATCACAACAACCATGTTCGCCCACCTAAACAGAGTCAAGTTTGACACGAGAAGACTCAACAGCTTACTGGACGAGATAACATCCGAAACAAAAGAGGGAGAGAAGGAAGAGTGGTCGAGAATATGGGGCCCAGACTACAATTCGGTAGTGAAAAAGGCGGGCTATGACCTAGAAAAGGTCATTTGGGAGGAGGCTATCAAGGCCACTTGTGAGCACTCTTTATTGGATGAGTGTGAGAGGATTCGGAACTATTACGATACGGTGTTTGGGCAAGAGGCCTGATTTGAACCTGGAAATACCCATGGCTATATGAAAGCCAACAATGTTATTACTATGTTACATGTATTATATCCAATGTCAACGAAAACATTTATGACAGTCCTGCTAGCCTCAAGAAGGCAGGGTTCTTGAGAACCCTCATGCCGCCCTTCAGTGTCGTGATATCACTCCCTCCCTCGTCCAACTGCTTATCCCACCTCCCCATCGCCATTTCAACCAGGAACTTTCCAAGAGGCTCAGTAGGAGCGTCAAGCGATGGAAACGCCATTCTGACAGGAGGACCTAGAACAGCTCTGGCACTATTATGGAAGAAGCCCTGATCAGGGACGTATGGCTTGATAGCGGCATGGTCTCTTTCACTGACGACTCCGGGTCCAACCGCCTCTGTTATGAGACGGGGGTATGTGTTGCGCATCTCTGAGAGGAGGAGCTCTGTCTCTCCTTTGACACGGGCGTACCGGTTCGTGAACATCCCAGGGTTCTGTGTTGAGCTCTGTCCAGAGACAAAGATGAAGCGGAAAGGTTCGTCGTTGGGAGCAAGGCCGGCGAAGGCTTGGGCGCCAGCCAGAGGGTAGTCTTTCGTGATCTTGATGTATTCACTGTAAAATCGTTAGTGAGCGTGCTCCAGGACCACCACAGAGAGGACTTACTCCTTGGAGACCTTGGTTTGGCTAACTCCAAGAGCCCACACCGCGCCATTAGCACCTTGCAATTGACTCAACACATTGCGCCCGTAGTGTAAGAAGTCGGTATGAATGATGACATTGACTCTCGGGTCGTTTGCATTATCAGCCATAACTACTGGCCGTCGGCTGAGGATTGAGATCTTGGTGATGTCCTTCATTTTGAGCATGGCGTCGAGCACACCAGACCCGATGAGGCCGGTGGCTCCAGTGAGAATGAGATGCATGGTGGATGGATGAGGAGAAGAGGCGACAGATGCATTGAAGGTGATTGAAACTGGCAGAGAAATTCTATTTATATTTCCCAATGGTCAAAAGATCACAATTCGTCTACATATGCTGTACTCTGCCATTATCGTCCCCTTCAACCCGTGCCGTGTGTCCAAGTCAGCAGTTTTTGCCTGTTTAGGACATGGCGCGTCAGCACACCCAGAGTCAGGGCTACGATGGTGTTAGTGGGCTTCGCCCAACGGGTTCAGAGACATGGACAAGTCGATGCATTCGAATTCTTCGACTGGATTCCACACGTGGCCTGCTATCTGCCGTCGTCTCGGGCTCCCCGAACAACCGCTCCCACTGTCACTTGCCGAATCGAGGTTGTGGAGTTGGAATCAAATGTTAAGCACTACTAGAGGGAAGCTTAAAGCTTGCAGACTTTGGTCATCAAAAAGAATTTATCCCAGCCAGACGTCTAGGGAAATGTCTCTCCCAAATCCAACACATCAATCAACCTTCTTCAACGGCTTCTCGGGCTCCTCATTCGGCTTCTCAACCCGATGGCTCACCACTCCGACAAATCTCAACATGTCAATTGACGGGCTGTATCAATTAGCAATGTTCACGGTGAATTAGTCCACCATTTACTCACTTGTCAAACTTGGACGCCCAACGATCAAAGGCTAGCAGCGAAAGCGTTGTGCCCATGTAGATGCCGATGCCATGAGGATAAGTTCCTTCATAGATCCCCATGAGAATACCGCCAATCAAACCGAGCGAGTATCCTTGCCCATAGGTATTAATACCGGCGAATTTGCTTGACCATATAATGATGAATCGCACCCAGACGAAGCTGGCAAGCATCTTGACGCTTGCCCGATGCCACTCGGTCGATCCCAGGTACAAAGCCAGACCTGAAGCAAGCACACGCATAAATGCCATGGCTTGAAACGACGCACGGCTCAACTCAAGAGTCAATTTGGGTATGAACCGCATCCTCTCGGTCATGACGAGACTTGTAATAGTCTGTACGACACAGAGGAAGAGGTCAATGTTGTTTGCTTTCGGATCGTGGCCGAGATGCCATGACTTGACGTGGAAGAGGACGACTTCGATGACCGAGACGACGGAGTGGACAATGAGGAGGGAACGGTGGTAGTGATGTGCCTTTGCGTAGCCTTTGGACTTCATCATGCGTAGCATGTGAGGCATGAAGTAGGCAAAGATGCAAAAGGTGTAGATGTGATTGATAGGTAATTCATTATACTTGTTGAAAAGAGGCCACTGAGTGCCATTGGATGTGATATTTGTGCTGTCCATTGTCTGAAAGTTGAAGCAACTTGATCCTAAGTTGATCGCCAAGTCTTGGACTCTCTAGCCTTTTTGTACTTGATCAACATCTCGCAAAAAGGGATGCAAGCCGCGCTTCTATTTCCATCCAACTGATTTACATCTGTCAGCTTACACAGTTCGCCTGTGATTGGTGGTGACAGCGTATGGTAGCTTACCACCACGCGTTTGAGATCCCAGCAACAGCGCCAAGTATAACTTAATTGGGCAATTCGCATCAACTCCTCAAGTCGGGTGCGTATTCGATACCGTGCCGTTCACCCGAGTATCGGTTGAAACCTCTCCACGTCGACATCTTCTCGGTATTTTGGATAATTATGTCCTTTTTGAGCAAGTGAATCGTTCCCGCGAAGCCGATGAGCCGAAGTGGTCTGATCAAAGTTTCCAACGACAAGCATAGCACTGGCATGATGGGGGGAGAGTCCTGTCGCAGTGAAAACGGCGCCAAGCTAGAGGTACGTGATTGAGTGGACACTGTCTCAAACATTTGGCGCTATGATCCGTGAACCGTTCGTCTGATGTCCCCCCTGCCGGGTTCGTTGTGTTCCTCGCAACAGCTTACCCATTCTTGGTTTGGTCTGTTGAGCCTCTTGTCAGATGGGCAATGCTACACCACCACGAATCCAGATAGAATGAAATCTCGGAGAGGGGGCAATGCGGTGGGGAGATGATTTTTCGCAGTGTCAGATACTCAATTGCCTGATTGCATCTGAGGAGTCCGATGAGTGATGAGGTTGAGGTGGTGGCGTGGGTGGTGAAGGCCAACACGACTTCGTGACTGAGCTGACAGCACAGCCATACAACCTCCACTTTAGCTCTTATTATCTTATACCATGAGCTAAACCTTAGTGACATTAATATTTCTAACTGACTCAGTAAGTCTTGATATCCTTTAAACTTTGGAACCTGAGATCACCTGCAGTGGGCAGTGCATTGTTAGTCGACTTGGGGCCTACTATGTATTTTCTTCGCTCATCGTTTCTGACATGTAAAATGGCTCGTATGTAACGGATAGTCTTGGTGGCGACCTCGCTCTTAACATAAAAACGCGGGATTTGCATTGTGGTATCAGGGCTCGATCTGAGAATTTGGGTCTCACGAAGATTTTGTGATACATTTGCCAGCTATCCGATCCCCTCCCCTTGATATAGGAAGCAGTTGGTGCTACAAAGGAGACTCGCTCTTGTTGTCCTTGTTATGATGAACTCACATGACATCCTCCTCTTGGTCGAAAGAGCGGGGATTTGTGTGCGGGGGCTGGAGGGGAATCTTAGCTCCTGCAAGTCAGACGAGGCATAAACCTCACCGACTCTCCGTATACTGGCTCCTCCATGGAGAGCTATTAGTCTCATAGGCCTTGCCAGTTTTATTCCGCTCTATAGTTTTGTTAACATGGTTGAAGCAGATAGGTCGGCCTTGGCAGACGGCCAAAAACCTGTCCTGTTCTTGTGAGCACCTGTCAATCCATCTAACACCCCGTCCTAACACTTATAGCGATATTGATAACTGTTTATACTCTCGAGGCAAGTTGGTATCTCATACACAATATGCCACTGACCACTAACCACCGTCCATAGATCTTGGGGTACAAGACTTATTACCAGCCCTGATGAACGCCTACTTCGAGAAACATCTCAGCCTACCCAAAGACGAAGCCGCCCGACTCCAAAGAGAGTACTCGCGGCAATACGGCCAAGCACTTCAAGGCCTAGTGCGCCATCACCAGATCGATCCCCTTGACTACAACGCCCAGGTCGACGATGCTCTTCCGTTGGAAGACTTAATCAAGCCAGACCCACGACTACGGCAATTCCTCCAGAGCATCGATACCTCCAAGGTTAAACTGTGGCTTTTGACGAATGCATACGTCAACCATGCCTCGCGAGTTATCAGGTTACTAGGGGTCGATGACCTCTTCGAAGGGCTGACTTATTGTGACTACGGTCAAGTCCCGCTGGTCTGTAAGCCACATGAAGATATGTTTCGAAAGGCCATGAAGGAAGCAGGTGTCTCAGACGTTGGGAATTGTTATTTCATCGGTAAGTATGTCATGCAAAATGAGAAAGCACCGCTGACCGGGTTGCCAGATGACTCGTATAGCAACTGTTCCGGGGCGCGAAAGGCTGGCTGGACAGCCCTTCAGTATTTGGAAAAAGGCTTGCCAGAGCCTTCTGAGCCTGCTGGACACTATTGTATCCGAAACTTGGAAGAATTACAAGATGCGCTGCCACAGTTCTTCAAGACACTTAACTAGAACAGCTCAATGATAGTAATAGAGCATATTAACATTGGCCACGTAAAGGAAAAAGAATGAATCAGACCACAGTTGGATATGTTAGCAGAGAAGAATATTTCATTAGCAGAAATAAAAGTCTTATTGTGTTCAACTACCCCCTGATAAGTCCCCATTACTTACAAACACAACCAAAACCGCCGCATAACTAAACGTAATTATTCACATTAGACTTGATCCTCAAACCATTCAGTCACGGGGCTCGTGTACTCACGCTGCACTGCCTGCAAATATCTCGGCTCGTTTTGCATTTGTCATTAATCCCACGCTCATGGCAAACATGACCGTGAAGGAGCCTATCATGCCCAATACCGCTGGTCGGGAGCTCACGAAAGATAGGCTGGTGATTGGCCCTACTAATAGGATGATCGCGGCGATGATGTTGACAACAGTGACAGCTGTTGTGACTGATCGCTCGTTTGCTCGGCTGATACGGCTAACCCCATCCCTTGATGTCTCTTCCTAATGACGAGGAACATGAAGATGAGCCCAGAATCCCAGATCAATGCCAATATCATGATTTACTCACCTTGCCGGGCCAGCGGGCTCGGAGTGCCTTTGATAACGGGTCGGTTTCCACAGCTGCCTTAAGGGATACGAGATCCTCCTCAGCATCTAGATAGTTTTTCGCCAATCCATTCACCATGGGCCTTCGTTTTTGACCATCTGACTCCAGTGGACCTCCCCAAAGCTCGTTCTGGGCCACTCTGATAACCCTTTCGTCGGGCAAATGAAGTCGGGTGATTCTGGACTCAAGGTCCAATGCCTCATCTATCTAAGGTGAGCAGGGTATCAACCATCGGCTTGGGGCTGACTTGCGATATTCCTTGATCTTTTCTCCGAGCTAGCTGACAAGCCCCATCATCTCTGTGGCTTCTGTCTTTCCTTGTTTGGCTTCTTTGATCATCACTTCCCACGTCTCTGCAACTTCCTCCAAGTCTATGTCGCGGCAACACGCAATCTTTTTGTCCCATTTCCTCAGTTGATCCTCTATTGCTAATAGCTCGCACTGCAAGTAGAGCAGATTCCGGGCGCTTATCCTGCCGAACTTGCGGAAAATCAGGAGGTCCTGATCTCGGTCCGAGGCCATCAGCGATACCACGGCCGCGAAGCCCAAGGGCGTCGGCTCAATGTTTCTGCTTGCACTCATCTCTATATCGTCGGTTGCGGGCATCGCTGTGCACTTAGGCCGGCGTAATGCTAAACTGTTGGCCTACTGCAACACTTAGAAACACAGGCCATTGTAATATAGAGACTTTCAATCAGATAGTCCACCCAGACCAAGACTTCCACGACAAATATGATTGCCGGCACTAATGGAAGGCCAAGGCGACGTGTCAACATTGTCACCTAATCAGGGCTGAACTCGAAACAAGGCAACGGCTGCCTTGCTCCGCCCCTTTCTGCGCCTCCATGCAAAGTGACTGGTGTGTTGCATCGCTTGTGCTATGTGACGCCTCGTGGCGCTCGAGTTACCCAATACCAATCAGACCTTCCGAGCTGAGAAAAGCCTGATAGGGACTACTTCTAGGGACACTATAAGAAGGCTGTGGCATAAGTACTTCGCAACTCGTCGACAGGGGTCTGCCCCCGCGAGGCTTCACACAGCCCAAAAGATAAAGATGCCTCGCCTCAGTGATTGATGTTGATGAAGCTCAAATGTGGAGTCTCGAGGCAACAAGCAATTCAAAACAAGAACGAGGCGAACCACGGAAGAGCCTCTGCCAATGCCCGCCAGATTTGCGAACCAGTCAAACCAGGCCGACAGCTCCCAAAGCTCCAGGCCAAATTTTTCCCCTGCACACTTCTCTCCTCTTTTAAAACCGTTCCCGCACAAAAGCAAAACCTCGAGCAAGTGTCCCACAGGAAAAACCACACCGCGAGGTAGGGCTCATGCCTCAGCATGGCCAATATAACCGATAAATGGGTAGATTATCTGAGGAATCGCAATCACCAACACCGTGAGACTACGCAAGACTCCGAGGGTGTGTCTAATACGTAAGTGTTGGTCCCTGTCGCTTGGTTGGCTGCTGACATATGGTTTGATGCAGGTCAGGAGAAAAGACGACGACCGACACCATAGCCCCATCTCGAAGGCGCCAGCCACGACAGGTCTATAAAGGCCCCAGTGACTACGTAGTGGAGGGTCTGGTGGGCGAACACCAAGTGAATAGACTTGTTGACACTGGTGCCGAACGCAACTTCGTTTCGGCGCAATTTGTCCAAAAGGCCGGTCTCACACCATATGAAACAGACACAAAAACAGTCCAACTAGCTGGCGGAAGGAAAACAGAATCAACAGGCTCAGTGTAAGTTCCATTCTCCTTCGCAGGCGAGCCCAAGCAACACATCCTGGATTGTTGGATTATCCCGAAATGCACGAGTGACCTTATCTTATCGAACGGCTTTCTACAAGTTACGCAAACTCTTACCAAGTTCAAGAATCGAATTAGAAAGCTGGCACGGTCTCTTTTCGGGTCACACCTTCGGATGAGCCTCCTTGGCGATGAAAGACAGCGCCTCTGGGGCTCAATGGATAGCATATATACGCACGCCCTTCTTGACACCGGGTGCGATCTCGATTTAGTAGGGGCCGCCTGGGCAAGGGCGAACAACTTCAAGATTGATCAAGGCCCTGAACATCGATTGCCCCTCGAATTGGGGGATGGAACACGGATCTCCACTACTGGCATCGTCCGCGATGTGACGTGGACCTTTGGAGACTCAAGGGAGAAAGTCTGCTCTGACTTTTATGTTCTTGATGCTCTGTCGGCGGACGTAGTGTTCGGGGGCGATTTCATCATGGAGCGAGACGTTTTCTCCGAGTTCAGTCACTTCATGATTCATCTCGACTATGAGGCCAGAGCGCCAGAGCGCCAGAGCTTGGGATAGTCAGGTTACTGAGCGACTTCAGTCCAGCACTTGCCAGGCTTGAAGAAGAGGCCATCAAAGACCGTAAGCTGATTATTCAACTGACTTGTCACGTACACGGCGTTAACCACTAGTTAACATTTTATCGATAGTGAGCTCTGACAACGCTCGCCAAGCAGAGCGAGTCCTACGCGGCCGCATCAGGGACGCGATTAACGAGCTTCCGGCGGCGAAGCAGAGTGAGGCTTGGGAGGCCGAATTCCAACGACGGCTAATTTGGCTGCGTTATTATGGCAGACATGAACTCGAGTAGGAGTCGGAGGATACCGCTTCTGGCAAGGTGGATGTGACGCAAGGATCTTGCCAGAATGCAACTAATCCGAAGAGACGTTGGTGGAGGAGATTTCTTTCTTACGTTAGCGAGTAAGGGTCATGGGGTTTAAAGGAGTTTCATTGGGATGGTTAGTATTGATATTGTAGTAGTCCTTTTTTAAGAATTTGTTATCAGTTATCTCCCACTTCGGCGAAGTGAGTCAATTCCCACTCCACTCTTGTCTATCACCACAAGTCACCTCGGCGTCTTGAGCCCCCCTGCACGGTCTAACCACAAGGAGCCAACTCCATGGGATGCAAAAACCTCGCGGTCCCAAAGTGCGACGCGTTTGCTGAAGAAGCGACATGTGAAATCAAGATGGTTACGTCTCGGGTGATGTTTCGTTGAATGTATAGGCCGTCAATTCCTTTTCCGAGGACAAATCGCCGTGTGCAAAGGCCTTGGAGCTCGGCGGTATCGTCTTTTGCAAGGGCCTGGAACTTGTCAACAAATATTATCCACAATCGCGGAATTAGACCGCGAAAGATTCGATTGTAAAGCCCAAGATACTCGAGTTCATGGCTGCCAGCTCCTGAGCATCTTGACAATCAAGATGTGCCATTCGGCCGGTTCAATGATACAGTACTCGGTCATCGTAAACTTCCCAATGGCATCTTATCCAGCCATTGCAACCAACACAACGTCAAGTCAATCCGCATCCTGAAATGTCCCAAATCCTGACGAATCAACACTCAAAAGACCCTGGTCGATTCCATTCCCAGCACGTCATATGGATCCTTCACCCAAGACGCCTCGGCTTTTTCGCTTCCCCTTTGCCCCCGCGCTATCTCCGAAAAGAGAAGATAATCACCGTGGACGACTCCATTACAAATCCTTTCTCTCGTTCTTCGACGAAACGCCGAGGACGAGATATATACTTATTGGGGCCGGCCTGGAGCCTGGGAGAGGATATTTTTGATACTCGAGTCAATTCGTTCTGTGGCCAACCTTTTGCGCTATTCTCAGTTCCTTAGATTCAGCCAGCACCAAGATGACCACGCAAGAAAAGCCTGCCCTGCGTGGGCAAGGGGAGTCACCGCAATACGTAGACGAAAAACACCACCATTCAACCGAACCAGAGCAACCCTCCCACACCTTGTTCAGAAATCCGACAAAAGCAGATGATGACCCCAGTGGGCTTGAGAACGGAACACCAGCAGACTTTAGTGAAGAGACCACTGAAGCCGGCGATGGGGACGACTCCGGCCCCGATTGCTCCTCTTTCGAAGTCTCCTGGGATGGCGAAAAGGATCCAATGAACCCAAGGAACATGTCTGTGTTTCACAAGTGGGTTATCGTTACGATTGTGTGCACATCGAGTCTTTGCGTGTAAGTCCTCTGAGACATGGTTACAGACATTGACTAACTTTTGATCAAGGACATGCGCCAGCTCTATTTACACAACGACATACGCCCAGATGAATGCCGAGTTTCACGTTTCCACTATTGTCGCTACACTTGGCCTTTCAACCTTTGTCATGGGCATTGCTCTTGGTCCTCTACTGACAAGTCCTCTGAGCGAGTACTATGGACGACGACCTATTTACCTTGTGTCCTGGGCCATGTTCACCATTTGGACCATCCCGTGCGCTGTCGCACAAAATATCGAGACCATGATAATCGTTCGATTCTTTGGCGGTTTTGCAGGTAGCACGTTTCTGTCTGTTGCAGGAGGAACAGTGGGAGACGTGTTCCTTCGCAGTGAGATTCAGAAGCCCATGAGTCTGGTCTCACTGGCACCTTTCATCGGGCCTGCTATTGGACCTGCCATTGGCGGCTTCATCAACTACAACACAGATTGGAGATGGACTTGGTACGTCATGATCATTTGGGCTGTTGTCCTCATGGTATCTATCATTTTCTTTGCCCCCGAGACATACCATCCTATTCTCCTACGAACCAAGGCACGAAAGTTGAGAAAGGAAACTGGAAACGATGCATACCGTGCACCTATGGAAAACACGACCAAGTCCATCATGACAACGCTCAAGCTCTCCCTCCTACGGCCTTTCCAGCTACTCTTCCTCGAACCCATGTGTCTCTGCCTTGACCTCTACTCTGCCATCTTGCTCGGCATCCTCTACCTATTCTTCGGCGCCTTCCCCTTGGTTTTTCGAACAAATCACGACATGAACCTCTGGCAAGCCGGTCTCACATGGCTGGGCATCATGGTTGGACTTCTCATTGCAGCCGGCAGTACCCCATTCTGGGCGAACATCCGAGCCAAGCTGTTGAAGCAGCATGAGAAGGAGACAGGACAGATTGGAGGTAGTGAGCCTGAGTTTCGACTACCTCCTGCCATCTTGGGTGCTATCCTTATTCCTTGTGGTCTATTTTGGTTCGCCTGGACGACTTATTCTAGCATTCACTGGATTGTGCCCATCATTGGCTCCGCTGTATTTGGTTGCGGGTGAGTTGAGCCCAACCTCCTATCCACCGTCTCGTTGAGAGCTTTCACTAACCTCTGGGTCTACATAGAACATTGCTTGTCTTTACAGGAGTCTTTACTTTTCTTGTAAGTTGATCCCTCCTTTATAAGCTACTCATTCAAAAAGCTTTCAAAACTAACCTTGATATAAAGGTCGACGCCTATCCCAAGTACGCTGCCTCTGCACTTGCTGCCAACAGCTTTGCGCGATGTTCCTTTGCTGGTATGTCTTGAGAACACCACTTTCCCATTATCCAGTCTGCTAACTTCTATCCAGCCGCGTTTCCCCTCTTCGGCATCCAGATGTATGAGAAACTTGGATACCAGTGGGCTTCAAGTTTACTAGCCTTCTTGACGGTTGCAATGGCGCCTTTCCCGTACCTGTTCTTCAAACATGGCAAGGCGCTGCGGGCAAAGAGCAAGTTTGCTGTTGAGACGCTGTGATCTGCACCAACAGTGCAACGAAATGGCATGTAATCGATTGAAGAGATAATCTGGGGATATACATAAAATGCATAAACTGGGCGCCGATGTCTTGATGCAGTGTTTCCAAGATGGCTGGAACTGAATCAAGCATCCGTGGAACATTGAGGCGGTAATGGGTTAGATGGCAGAACAAAAAGTGGTTTTATAGACTAAAATTAGACATTTTGCACTATTTCAACAAGAATTTTGGGATTCATCTAACATCAAAAGCTCGTTGGTGATCCAAGACCTAATTCCCGTTCCCAGTGATGAGGCTGTCAACCTGGGTGTCGCCGTCCGTCCTTATTGCGCCATGATAAACCCGTCCGCTCTACAAGCCCATTGTATCTGGGGGTGCAACTCCAAAAGGCGCAGGAAGCAAGGGACCGAGTCCATGCTGTAAAAGCAAGTCAACGTCGATCGAGTTATCAAGACATCCAGCCCAAAAAGAGTCATAGCCTAGCGGATCAGAAACTTGCGGCATGAAATCGACTGCATGCTGATCTTGAGATTGCGCCCTGTTGTTGGCCACCGCCGGTATTGCTGGCTCGGTTCCCTCGCTTCTGGTGGGGATGGGTACGTTGTCGGTGGGCTGACTTCCTCGGGAATCAACATCGCTGTTCCCAATTCGAGAGGTGACGTTGACTATTGCCCCTCCGGGAACGGCTGAGTCCTGTCCTGTGAGTCTCCTGAAGAGATTGACAAAGAACCTCATGATCCAGAGTCCCACTGGCCATGGCTTTGCTAATTCACTTAATGCAAGGATACACTGCCTTGACTTGTTGCCTGCTAATTGTCTGCGTATTGGGTCCTTTCGGCAGATGACGATTGTGTGAATTGAGAGCGCTCCGAACACGGCGGGAACACTAAACGGTTAGAATAGAATCCAACTTAGGGGAGGGTAGTCTTACAGATGCATTTGCCCATATCGGATGGTACCAGAGGCCAGCATGTCCTCAGCCATGCGAGTGATGGAGTCAGCTGCCATCCGCGCCCGAACGTCTCTCTCAGTCTCTTCTGGCGACAGGTTCTCAATTACTTTGGGGCGAAAGAGAAGGATGTAATAGTTTCTAGGCCGCCGTTAGACGCGACAACTCAAAACCGGTTTGGAGACTTACTGATACGCCATTTGCAGGTTACTAGCCCAGAATGATGCGCCCAAGGACTCATCAGGAGGCATTTCTCGGAGACATTCTGGTAGCTTAGAGTGCCACTGCTCGAGTCTTTCGACGAGATTCTTGGCTTTGTAGCATTCCAATGCTGGACGGCGAGGGCTGAATTCGCCGATGACGATGTCGCCGACTGGTGATATGGTTAGTTATCGAAGATTGAGTTATTATTCTCATACTCACGTATTACTGCCAAGTTACTCATCTCGATGAAATAGGAAATGTGGTGGTCTTTTTGGGAAGGTATAAGCTCCTCATCGTAGCATTCGTCAAAGCGGAGGTCGTCTTCAGTGAGAAGCTCAATATCGCAGTCTTCATCTCTAATACGGCATGGCCGCCCTAGACAAGCCGCGGTGTGTCTATCTCGAGACTGGGAGTGTTAGCTTGCAGTCGTTTGGGAATATTGGCAGCAACGTACGTAGATGGACCACCATATCCGCCTCCAGAGCGATCGCGTCTCTTGACTCAGTTCAGAGCGGGCCATGCTTGAATCAACTCAGTATATGGAGATGAGGCATGGGAGAATCCGACTTACGAACGATGCATGTTGATAGATTGCGCAAAAGTTGTCGCGCAGCCCAACCAATACCACGAATCCTTTTGATCATCTGGTCCATTCCACCAAAACCCCATGAGTGACAGCGCGGAAGCGATATTACTACGATCCGTCTCATGATCAACATCATATAAAGTCTTTGCGCGGAGATAATATGTCTTTCTTGCAGTCGCACGGTCTAAAAATCCCGCATCTTGGATCAGATTGTCGTCGCAGAGGGTGACGGCGATGAGGAAGACGGCCTGAAGCAGGAGAGGAGATGCTTGTCCGAGTTTGTATTGCTCGATAAAGACGCGCCGATTTACGACTGGAAATGCTGGATGCATTATGTTGAAAAATGAAGAAATCAATCGATCAGATATATTTCGCGGCGGCATTATGAGAGCATCCTGTAAGCTGGTGACCTCTACTTGTGGCCTGTTTGGAAGAACTGCACGGTCGGCGATGGAGGCGGGAATAGGGTAGTGCACCTTGACAGGCTCGGCGACTCCACCCCTTGGACTGCATATCATTTCGATGATGTAGGATAAACTGTTGGAGTCACCAAGACAATATGATCGGGCATTTGTTTGGGTTTGGGTTTGCTGAGAGACATTGGGCTGTGGGAAACCGGCGCTGGTGTCTTCATCTTGAGGTTGTGGCGCGTCCTGGCCATTTGGGCTGGAGATGCTGTTTGGCGTGTTGAGAGCAATGTCAGGGGAAGATTGGACCACATCGGTTGACGGCTCTCGGGTTTCTCGGAGCCGACGAGAAACACGACGGTCCTTTGGCTGACCACGACTCTGTCGCGTATATCTGGTCAAGGTATCAGCCTGAGCACGTCGCAGCTATCTAATGACCGGTCTACATACTTGCCGCGTCTCGATTCTATCAGCTCGCAAGTCGTGTTACGGGTCCGGCAATGCCAGCACGGCTGCCCGTCGCCGGCATCGCATTTCACCCGCCGGGCGTGGCAGGCTTTGCAGGCGACGCGGGTCCGGCGAGGAAGCGGACTCGGGTTCTCAGCTGATTCACTCATGACGACTGACGATGGATACGCTTCAAGCAGAGCCGCAAAGGACGATGAGATCTCGTTGATGGTGACGCAAGTCGGCGAGGTTGAACAGCGTGAAGGGTGGAGACGCGCAGCCAAGATGCCTCGGGTTCTTACGGAGTCTGCTTATTCATCGGCTTCTTGGTTTGTCATTTCCCCCTTGTTCAAATTCTCCAATAGTGGGGGGGGGGGGGGGGGGAATTGACTTTGATGATGCGTGCATCCCCCCATCCTTGCCGTTTGTCTTCTTGATCTAAAAGACGCGCTGTTCTACTTAATTGAGTGGATGCCCTTGATTGAATCCCTTGACCGTCAATCCTAGATCTACACAGCATCAGCTACGTAATACTACGTCTGTAGTTCATCTCGGTACCAATTCTCATGTAACACTGCACATCTCCACTTGTCAAATGTCAGACCAAGGGCGCGCGTGGTGGAGTCCGACGTCGGGCGAAAACGACAAGAGGCTGAAGGTTAAAAGCGACGTAAAAAAGATGAAGAGATTTAAAAGAGGAGCGAAAGTTCAATTGAACACGTCTAGGCAATTGACTTCTCCTCAATTAGCATCATGAGTCAAACTTCAGTTGAACTTCAACCCGTTCAGGAGACGGCCCGTGAAGATGGGTACGGCTCTTCCACTTCGCAAGGTGAAGCTCTCACTGGTGGAACCGAGTTCCAGTCACTGCCGCCGGTTGATCGGGGAAAGGAAGCTTGGCTCTTCCTCGCAGCTTCATTCATGGTTGAGGCTTTGACCTGGGGTAGGTTTTACACTCACTATCACCAATTGAAATTTTGTTGACCCTCGTAGGCTTCCCCTTTGCCTTCGGTGTCTTCCAGGACTACTACAGCACCAATGCCCCCTTCAAAGGATCGTCTGCTATCGCTGTCATCGGTACTTGCGCAATGGTAGGCCAATGCCTTTTTAACAAGTATCTCGCAAACTAACATTCCTAGGGAATCATGTATCTTGGCATCCCCTTCGTCATGAGCATCCAGAGACTCTTCCCCCAGTACAGTCGCTGGTCTCCGGTTATCGGCCTCTTCATCATGTGCATCGCCCTGGCCTTGAGTTCCTTCTCCCAGAACACGACACACCTTATCCTCACCCAAGGAGTTTTATACGCCATTGGCGGTTCAATCTCGTACTGTCCTTGCATTTTGTACATGGACGAATGGTTCGCCAAACGCAAGGGCTTTGCCTTTGGCGTCATGTGGTCGGGTACTGGACTTGCTGGGTTTGCTCTGCCATTGCTGTTTGAGCATTTCCTGCACAAATATGGCTTCCGTACTACCCTGAGAATTTGGTCGCTGGCTCTATTCATCTTGACGCTGCCGCTTGCATTCTTCATCAAACCTCGTCTTCCCCACTCGGCCACGAAACACATCAACCCTCTCAAGCTAAGCTTTGCACTGAGCCGAAACTTCATGTTCCATCAATTTGCCAACGTCGCTCAGGCACTCGGCTTCTTCCTTCCTGGAATTTACCTCCCCTCCTATGCCAGAGCTACTCTGGATGCCGGCACATTCTCCTCGGCCCTGACCGTGTTGCTCATCAACGTCGCCTCAGTCTTTGGATGTGTCGCCATGGGAGCTCTGACTGATCGTCTGCACGTCACCGATTGCTTCATGATTTCTGCAGCCGGCGCGACGTTGAGCACCTTTTTCCTCTGGGGCTTCTCGACCAACATGCCCGTGCTGTACGTCTACTGCATCATCTACGGCTTCTTCGCAGGCTCCTACACCTCTGCCTGGCCTGGCATCATGCGCATGGTCACCGCCGGGCCTTCAAACGACAGTGGTGACCGTGCTACTAGTGGTAGTTCGTTCGACCCGGCTATGGTCTTGGGTGTGCTCTCTGCTGGTCGTGGTATTGGTAACGTCGCCTCAGGACCGCTGAGTGAAGCCTTGATCAAGGGCATGCCGTGGCAGGGACAAGCTGCTGCTGGATATGGAACGGGATATGGCACGCTGATTGTCTTTACGGGAGCGACAGCATTAGCTGGAGGAGCGACGTTTTTGTTTCGAAGGGTCGGTTGGATGTGAGGGTTTTCATAAGAAACGGCGGTTATGTGATTAAAATGGATAGCCGCGTTGGGGCCCAGAACTGATATAGATGTGATTATAAAAGTTTCTATTGTTTCGCCTTGCTCTTCATTTCAAATTAAGTTGACATAAACTACACTGAGAAGAAGAAACCTATCCCAAAGGCGCGATATTCATCTCCGTCATGTAGTCCTTCAGTTCTTGTAGCCCCGCAACCACGTCCTCCAAAAACCTCCTTTGCAGATCTTCATTGTCCATGTCCGTCTCTCCCAGTCCAAAGTCGCACCCAAGACACTTTCTGATAATCTTTGGGTACGTCAACCCGAGCTGATTGACCAGCTGCCCCGCCAGTTTCTCGGCGATCTTGTAGTCGGACAGCTTTCCAAGGGTTGCTGTCACGGCCTGCTTCAGCTCGTACCACGGCCGTGCGAAACCGATCTCGAGCATCAGGATTCCAAAGTTGAATAGTAGTTCGTTGCGTGCCTCTAAGAAGCGGACTGTGCGGTAGAGCGTGATGCCCTCGCCCGAGGACACAGCTGCCTGAGGAGGCTGGAGGAGGCCTTTCCCCTTCTTATTCTTGAGCCGTGCCATAAAGTATGGCCCTTTGAGCCGAATTGAGGTAGAATTTAATGCGTTAGGGCCGAAGTATCGCACGTTCTGTCCAAGATCACCTGAGACCAGCCAAGGCGTAGAGTAGAACTGCATAATACCCTCTGCTACGTTGCCAGCCAGCTCGACCAGTATTGGCCGAGGCAGGGAACGAAGCACAGGCTCCTCAGAAATCCACATGATGATATCTGAAAGTGCCATCGACCCGCCATATTGTGACGAAAGCGCTGCTGGGACACAGAACCACTCAGCGTGAGGGCCGTTCCACGAACCGAGGAAAGATCTATCGTTGCAGCACGCTACGCTATTGTATGCCGTCTTGCAGACGTCGTCGATAAGTGGCAAGTCGGTTGAGGATGAGGTGCTCAGCTGGGTAGAGTGATCACTGAGATGGAAATCGGACATAGATTGCGCAAGGTTTGGCAGTTGGGGCGTTGATGCGTTATCGAAAGCGACTGCGACACTCTGCTTCTCTTTTCTGAATCGACCTATGAATTTCTGGACTCTTGATTTCTTGCCGGTGGAAACTTCCACCTTGAGTCGATCAGCGCTCGTTTCGAGTACTTGCGTAAGCTGATAAACTCTTGTATCAGCTGCTCGTTGCTCAAGTTCTTCATCGTCTGATTCACAGGCTTGTTGGATCTCGAGATGAAGTGGCCCTTTCGAGGGAGAGGACGAATCGTCATGGGTGACTGCCAGCTCGCAGGTGACATATCGAGAGGATATGGCCTTGGCTTTTCCGTTACTCTTTCCACGATCAGCGTCAATGATCCGCACGTCAAACGAGTGGTACTGATGAGTGCTACAGTTCCATTGCATCTGAAGCGTGGAATATAGGGCCTTGGAGGTGTAGCGGGATCTGTAATATTGTTGCAGCACGTTGAGACTTTTAGCCGGTCTGCGGGTTGCAAATTTTCTTTCACTGTCTCCATCCGAAACTTGTTGCAAGTGTTTGATGATTTGTTCCGTGATCAGACCAAAGTCTCTGTTGAGCTCTCGGAGTTCCGTAATGGCCTCTTCCATTTTGGGCTTGCCCAATGCCAGCCGAAAGCGAGCCTTGACGTGCTTCAGCCATTCTGATGTGCTGATATCCTGATCTAAGATTAGTTCGTTTATCAAGCAGTGTACTGTGATCATGGGACGCACATCCTGCCTCTCGCCAATCTGAGCCCGGAAATCATCAGATTGCGAACATAGCACCTGGAGGCTGTGTTGGATCTGCTCGGCTGTCTGGGCGCAGGATCTGAAAGACTCCCCCAGAGCATCTATCCGATTTCGGTACACTGGCGCCATGGTGAGGTCCCGCCTGGCAGCCGCCGATGCGGGCCGGTTGACGACTTCTAGGACGCTTGCCTGATCCTTCGTGACGGTGTTGAGGAGGTTAATGGCGTTGTTGCGGAAGATGGTGCGTTGCACGCTCAGCTTTGCATCCAGAATGGACACTTCCCGCGGGTATTTCTTAAAGGCAGAGAACACCTCAAAGACTCTACCGGATCGGTCGTAGACCTCGATCGCGATAGGGATGGAGCCAAGAACGGCTCCAACGATCAGCTCGACACCGCTCATCCTGGAGTCTCGCCTTTGACAGAGATACTGATCCGTCGCAATGGTAGAACCTTCGCTTTGCAACAGAGTCCGGATTTCTTGAAAATCAGGCTGAGGCCGAGACTGCTTCCCCTCTTTCAGCTGCTCCTGCAGCCACTTCTCGCCCAATCCGCTTCATGATCTGACCAACAAGGGTTCACCTCACAGATCCCCGCACTCAACAATCCCAAGTGCCCGACGATAGTGCCCCATACCCGGTTCTACGGCCGCCATGTCTTCTTATTGACTCGAATGGGTGATCTCGTTGATCATGTCAACATCCTTCCTCAGTCGGCAGGACATCGAGAGCTGGGTCCCTGACGCTGTGACATCCAAAGGTGGCGTTGGCTTCGTGGCCAAGCTCTCCACGAGCATCAGCAGAGCCATCACCTCCCTCAGGGAGGCCCTCGTCGGGGGGCAGGATGAGGGACGCCGAATATGTCAAAATGAACTTGAGCGTTTTCTCCTGTGGTGCCAGGGTCTGGACGTCGCAGATGGCAGGCTCGATGAGGTCCTGTCGCGCTCAAAGGAACTTCATCGCCAGGTTCTATCGCTTCTTCTCCGTCTCGGGACTTCTATTCTTCAGGCCATGTCTCAAGCTTCAGTTGAGCCGTCTCAGCTCCAGCTTGATGATTGCGACCATCTTAGGGCCTTGCTGGACGTGGCTGAGACTATGCTCAAAGGCTCAGGCTTGGACGAGCACGAGAGGCCCGATACTCCATTAGAGTCTGATGAGTCAAATTACGGGATGGTGGAGAGCATAGAGGAAATCTCTGCCTATGTTGATTGCCTTCTCGATTTGGCCCCCGCTTTGGACAACCCAGTCCTAGATATACAGACGGACGACTCCAATGAGCCTCTTTCTGGTACGAAGGAGTCGTTCACCACCTCCTGTGAAGAGGCTTTGATCTATTGCCGCAAGATCCGAGACCGTTTTGACCCACTCCCTAGATATCTCGTGGAGCGCCTTGCCGAAGCAAACGTTGTCCGGGCAGCCAAGATACGCGAAATGCAACATCAGGTCGTTTCAAAGGAACCCCCAATCAATGACACTGTCACCGAAAGCCTCTTCACTGGAAGACTTCCCCAGATCACGGAAACTACAAAGTCTTCTGTCCCTCCCCCGTCCGTCTTCTCGTCAGCCTTGGTCTCGTCCTCCAAGTGGTCCGCAAGGCCCACCTCTACTTCTGGACGTGTTGAATTGGATGAGTTCGACGACAACGCATCGAAGGCTACGTTTGCTTCTTTCTCCACTGCCGCATCTTCAATTGCAATGGGCCGCCCCCGTATCCCACCTATGCCAGATGTGCAAGGGGGTGGCTTTGACTGCACAGTCTGTCTAGTGCACCTTACCGATGTAACGAGTAGGAAACAGTGGAAGTTCGTTATTGACATTCATATTACCAATTTATATGACCACTAACGGTCGACAGGAGGCATGTGTTCAATGATTTGAACCCATATATGTGCACTATCGAACACTGCCAGATGGGTGGTACACTCTACAAACACAGTAGGACGTGGGCCTTGCATGAGTCAGCCCACGTAACAGCTGCTTTCAGGTCCGTCGAGTGCACTTTCTGCTCTGCAACCTACCAGAGACTCGATGACGCTTATTACAAACATGTGTCTGGTCACCTCCGAGAGGTCTCGTTGTCAGTTCTGCCACAAACGATCGACAATGACGCCGAATCTGGCACAGACGACTCCGAATCTCTTTTACATAGTTATATCAAGAACAGTGAGGACATGTGCCTTGAATCACCTATGTGGAATAGAAAGGCTGACTCCAGCCAGGAAGCGAAGAGCAACTACCTACACCGGCCCAGAAGATTACAGAAGAAGTTTTCGACCCTGGAGAACTCGAGTCTATTCTTGAGAAATCCGGTGCGAGTGATAGAGCAAGCGCTCGAAGAGAGCTGAAGGAAAAGAATTTGGAGGAAGAGGCGCTGAATGAAGGGGAGTTTGATGAACGACCCCTGGAGGAACAACTGCCTGAACCACGCCATCCATCTATCCCTCGTGAAGACGACGAAGAGCGCCTGGATAGAATCATACACGAGCTTCTTGAAACCAATGATCTCGCTCCCAAGACGAAGATCGGCCTTCACCTAACAGAAATCCAATTTCTATGCGCCAAAGCAAAAGAGATTCTCATCGCCCAGCCAACACTCCTGGAACTGGCCGCCCCGCTGACAGTAAGTTCGGACCAGCCTTTTGAAAAGTTTTTGGTTCCCTTCTCCCTCATTTTATTGCCTAGGGTAACAGTATTAGGTCGTTGGCCCTGTTCATGGGCAGTTCGATGACTTACTCAAGGTATTCAAATGCGCTGGACACCCTAAGGCGACAAGTTATCTCTTTTTGGGAAACTACGTCGATTTCGGTAAAAGTTCGCTGGAGAGTATCTGTCTTCTTCTTGCATATAAGATCAAGTTCTCGCGAACATTCTTTTTGCTGAGAGGAAACCATGAGAGTGAGGATGGAAGCCGCAAAAAGCTGGGCTTCTACCAAGAATGCAAAGAGCGTTATAACATACGGCTCTGGAAGCGTTTTGTTGACATTTTCAACTACCTGCCATTGGCGGCGACTGTGAATAGCAAAGTATTTTGCGTTCATGGAGGCCTGGGTCCAAGTTTCACAAGTTTACAGGACATCAAGCAGATTACGCGACCAATCATTGAAAGATATAATGTAAGACATAGCACACTTTTCTTTGAAAGTTCCCCAATATCACTGACTTGACGCGATAGGACAAAGATGAAGAAATTCGACGTGCCCTAGTGGATGGCGATTTCAATAATGATGTCGTAGGATGGAACGACAGGGGCCAGGATGGGATCAAATTCGGGCCGGACCGTGTCTCGAACTTCCTCACGAGAAATAACATGCAGCTCATCGTTAGCGGTCGCAAAGCCCCCAAAGAAGGGTACCAGTTCTGTTGTGAGAATAAGTTCTTGAGGCTCTGGACCGCTCCAAACTGGAATGGTTTAGGCAACGCGGGAGCGATCTGGACGATCCCTGAGAACTTTCAAACCGAAACTCGGGTATGTCTCGCCTACTTTACGATGGACTCGTACAATAATTTGAGACCGAAGCTAATGCAGATAAAATGTAGTTTATAGAGTAACCATTGTAGCATGGAACTATGATATTGATTGTCCTTGCTTAATAGCTTGTAGCTCTTTTCTCTCTTTCACCGCTTCTGTCCTTTATGCAAAAAAACCCCTGGGCAATCTTTATGCCACTCACAGGTATTAGTCCTCTAGTCCAAATTCTAAGATCTTATCATTTATCTCGTCATTATGTCAATCTGATTGTAGGAGAGCAAAGGTCAATTGTCAACCCACTTGTGAGCGATCGAAGAAAATAATCTACTGCACTCATCATGCCATGGGCAGGTCTCCTTTGTAAGGCTCACATATATCCCTTTTCCTTCGAATCATTAACTTGCCTTTGATCGGTGGTGTGGGAAGATGTCCAAGGCTGACAAATCCTGGCCTTTGATGCACCTGCTTCAAGTCGTAATGAACAGCCATGTATGCCAGAAACAACTTTGTCTCAACCGCAGCAAAATATCGACCTGGACAAGCATGTCTGCCAAATCCAAAGGGAAGATAGTCTTCGCTCGGTGAGACCAATAGATGTGCCTCTTTCTTGTCCTCGGCGATCATGCCATTCTCATGTGGACGTGAGAAGCGAAACGCGTCAAAAGTATAAGCATTGGGGTAAATGTCTTCGTCGTGGTGTATTCCCCACGCCGAGACGCTGACTCGAGAACCTTGGGGGAGCTTAAGATTATGCTCATCAAGTGAAACTCCACCTGAGGCCATGACCTGTACTGAAAGAGCCTTAATGGCCGTGTGGAGTCGAAGAGTCTCTTTGACAGCGCTGTCTGCACGGTTGAGGCTGTTGACACTGGCTTGATTGACTTCTCCCGCGAAAGCTTGACGCCCTTCTTCTGCTAGGGCCTCCCAGGTCTGCTCCGGGTCGTCAGTTGCGCAGAGGTTGAAGAGTGCATGTGTCATGGTGAGGGTAGTCGACTCCAGGGCAGCAAACACAGTCGCAAAGGCACGACAGGCGATCCGATCCTCTAGGCCTTCCTCAGGCTCTTTCAGAGTGCGTAATCAACCAACTACTTCCAATCGTTGGACCCGTTGGATCCTCCAACTGTGGGTCCAACTCAACTGAGATCTCGCTCCCCGTGCTTGGCAACCAGCCAATTCAGAGGTCCAGTTGATTGGGTTTGGATCCAACCGGATCCAACTCGTTCCATTCAGTGTGGGGGCCCGGCGCCGTAAATTTGACCCCACCTTCACCTTCCCAGTTTGGCCCGCTGGCCAATGATCGGCCGCTGAGGGGCATCATCCCGAGCCGAACCCGATAAACCTTTTCTCGCCTCTCCCACCCGCGCCAGCTTCGCGCTCTTCTCGCGCCAGCCTGGCGTCTGATTAGAGAGCTCGTCATTCAGCTTCTCTATGTAAGTATCCGAACCTCTCTCGAATGGCCTCTGACTTGCTGTCTATCTCTACAATGTCAGCAGAAACTGAAAGGTCGTTCAGTAGCGCGCGAAAGGCAGTTTCACCTTTACGAACTCGTTTTGATCGACACACTATTGGGATGGCGCAGAGTACGCGGTCATGGAGCAGGGAGGGTATTGTCCTACCCTCGTGGTAGTGATGAGTGGGATCGGCGTTAGGACGTGAAGATCGGAGATATCCGTTGGTCCGAAACAACCAACTGCAATCCAACTGAGAGCAGCCTCGTTCAACTCCAATCCAACTGAAACATACTTGCCCGGATGTCAATCCAACTGCGAGGAGGTACCAGTTGAGTTGAATTGGTTGATTACGCACTCTGGGCTCTTTCTTTCGTAGAGCCTCTTCAATGTGCCAAGTCATGACGTCCTCTCGCGGAAGGCTCTTGGAACCTTGGGCTACGTCATTCCTGACTGCCTCGATTCGCTGCTTCACATATGGCCCCAGAGTCTTGAGTGCTCTACGCATGTAGATGTGGTTGAAGATTGAGGTCAGTCGGGAGATGAAGGGGTGCATAAAGGGAGGGAAGAGGGAGATTGCTATGGCACTAGGCAAGACGCTGCTAGAGAAGTTTGACAGATTATCAACCAACTCCTTGTCGTTGCCTGTGGTTAGAAGTCAGCAAGGTTACCTTTCAGGTGGAAAATGGTCACCCACATAGTGTATTACCCATGACGAGACGAGTAGTAACCCTTGAAATCACCTCTCTCACAAGGAGAAACACCTGGACCTCCCTCCACTCCGTATCTAGTCCGAACGTTTCATCGATCTGAGAGGCCAGTTCTCCCATAATCTGCGGGATCAACTTGGGCAAGTATCTGTTCATCTGAACGCGTAGAACGTCGTAGACGGCAAAATCCTTCCCAACAGACGAGTTGAGAAAGGCATACTTGGCGGCAACGATTTCATGTTGAATGGGGGTCGGACTTAGGATCTTGTCGGGCTGGGAAGTTGCCCATCGGATGAGGTTGCGAGGAATAAGGATCTCGGGTCGACTGAAAGGCAAAGTGATGGCACAAAGGGTTCCGTTCTTGCTGTACTGTGAATTGAGTTAGCGAGAAGTTCTTGCGACCCAATCGGGGTGGGATCACCTTTTGATAACCCCTGTTGATAGCCGGCGGGGTATTAAGGATGCCATTAAGCTGGGAGAAAAGATACGGTGTGAACTTGGACCTGTATGCCCAAGGGACTTGCTTGGGAACCTTGGAGAGGTGGCTAAAGACGGTATGAAGTCGCCAGATGATGACGGCTGCCGCCAAGATCCAGAGTGAGTACATGGCGAGAGGAGAAGCTGCTGTGTTCGTACAAAGGTTTCACTCAACAAAGCTGGCCGAAGCAACACCTTTGTACTCCGCCAACAGGTAAATGATTAGAAATAACCGACATACGACGGATGCATTTCACTGGTCCTCTGCGCATGGTCTCCATTCTCGTTGTTGGTTACACCACTGCCGAGGCAATGATTGGATGTGCCGGCCAAGCTGCCAACTGCTGCCGTCTCTCGTCAAGTGCCATGATTGGACCGTCAAAACATGAGCTGTCAAGTTCTCTCGAGAGGGTGTTCCCGATGGAGTCAAGCCTAGCGCTCGGGAACTGCCGCGGGACGGTCGAGATAGGCTATCTCGTGTTTAAGAGGAGTAATTCGTCCGGTTTGCGCTATTTAACACCCTTTTGGATCATGTCATGGGGACTGTTGGTTGATGCCATCGGAGATGGGTTGCAGGACGGGAAGGTGGTGGCTTGGAATTATTGACGCATGACGGAGCCGACAGGCAGCGGGGAAACTTCCGATGACTAAGAGAGGAAAAGATAAGATAGAGGATATCATGAACTTGCCCTTAGTAAGAGATTGTGCTAGGGAATGTGCTGTTTGCTGTGGCATTTGGTAATGTTTGCGTGTGCAAGAATCAGACAAGTGATGCAGCTAGCTACAGGGTAGTTTGACACAACGGACCAATAGAGCTACGTACGGGGCCCCAGGAAGCAATAAGTTCCCGAAAGCTGGAGTACCAAGGGCTCTCTGATAGCCTCAGCCCAAGCTACACGCCGTCGGTCTAAATCAGTCTAACCAGGCTTCGTTGCTTAGTCCCATACCAGCTTTGAAGGGATATCCACAAGCAAAACACCCGTTAAAATGTGCAAGCATCAAAACGCAATGCCATAAAGAAACATCGGCTAGCTCAACTTGCGGCAGTAGGGATTTAAGGTTAGACATAAAAATGGCCTCAGACATGCCTGAGTTATGTCTTTGAGTATGTGGTATTAGGCTTGTCTTGATTATTTCTATAATAGCGGCCCATGTCCAGCACCACCAAGTTCCAAAACTGTGCAGCAACAGCTGGCATGAGAGAATCACGAAAAGAATACAGGTTACAGGACAGAAGCACCAAGCTTGGCTCCAGGGAACTGAACCTGAATGCCCTCCTCAAAACTCTTTCCACCAACAGTCAGATCCTTGAAAGCCGGGCACGTAAGATCCAGAATAGCTGCTCCGAGAGTATCGGTGACGAGCTTGAGTGGGACCTCGATAATCTTGAAAAGGGTAGAAAGCGAGTTGGGTGCCACAGTCTTGACAATCTCAAAGACGAAGCAGAGCAAGTTGTTGCCTTCGAGCAGCTTAGTCAGGTTCAAGACACCGCCGGTAAGATCACTGAGGTCGACTCCGGCATAGCTGTTGACTTCTCCCATGTTGCCTCCGATACTACGACCTATTAGTACGATATTCATTTCATGGAGTCTTGGATACATACCTAGCAAGCTCGGGGTACTTGGCAGCCAAAGCCAGGACATCGAGGTTAAGATGAACCAGACTGTAGTCAACGGGTCGACGATACCAGTTCTCGGGGATTCTCTCATATCCTCGCTTGTAAGTAAGTTTGTCGCCCTCGCCCTCGATAGCAAAGAAGCTCTTTAGGACCTCCTTGTCTTTAGACAGTTAGCGATGATCCCGTACATGTCGAAACAATGCACCTACTCAGGAAGCCAGAAGGGTTCTCGGAAGAGTGGTTTGCAAACATGCGGCAAGCAAACAGATAACCAGCATTGCGAGCAATCATGCCAGTGAAAGGCCCGTAGTAAAAGTTGGGGTTTGTCGCCACGCTCTCGTGGAAGCGGATGTAAGCACGCTCAGCGAAGACGTCAAAGTTGTAGTCACCCTCTCCGGAGGACATCTCGTAGAAATCCTTGAACTGCTGAAGAACCAGGGTGGAAGCATCTCCGGTGACGTAGAGGTCGGCTCGAGTGTTGGAAGAGTCGCCCTCGATGATGTTGTGTGAGCCGGTGAGACCTCGAGGTGTACCGAGAAGTCCGGCAAGGTTTCCAAGGAGGTTCTGTGCGCCGCTGGCAGTGTCGCCGATGGAGAAGCCTGGGTTGAGCGACAGAGGGTTTCCGACGAACACGGTACCCATCACCGATAAGATGGTCGACAGCTCCAAGCCCATGCCAAAGATCTTGTTGATGGCTCCGGTCACCTCGGTCAGACTGGTGACACCCTTCCGGTTGATGTAGCCATGGTTGGCCAGCGCATTCAGACCAGGGCAAGGGCCTCGCTGGGCGCCCCTGGAATAGTCGGGTGCGATAAACTTGTGGTCGCCGCTGACATCGATAGGCTTCGTCAAGGGATCGAACAGCAACCTCTTCTCGTGCGCCTCGTGGAAAACGCCTTCCACCTTGTCAGAAAGCCTCGAAGACACAATGTCACCAATGGGTCCATTCATGTACGAAGGAAAGCCATTGACACCGACGCCAAGAAATGGCAAAACAGAAAGGAAGGATTGGCACTTCATGATAAAAGTTAAAAAATGAGTGTAGAAAGTGAATATTAAAGAGTGACGTTGGAAGAACGGCAGTTTCACAGCGGCATGCCGACCCTATGAAACAACAGAGGATTAGAAATCGAAACAAGCTTCTTGGTCGATGCTTTTTACCAGGTCACCCTTTCTGACAGGTGCCGTGCCGAGGCTCTGGTCGCCGATATTGAGATCAGCCTTGGGTGCTGGTTCCCTGGTTGCCGGTAATACCGTCTACTCGGAACTACGTAATGATAGCCAGCACATAGAATAATAAGGATACGCACATGGCCCCCTGAGTTGGGCGTCTAGCCATGTAGAATGTAGAATCCTTCCCCTCTCTCGAGGAAAGGATCGTCAGAGCCAAGAATCAAGATCGTCAAAACGCGTCGTACCTAATTGGTTATTATCAATTCATTATTCAGGGTCTCACCCAGTCCGTGCAGAGGAGACTACACTAGGGGGAGGTTCGTTTAGTAGCTTGAAACACTACTTCCGGGGAACCTTAGGAATCCTTGGCTAGTTAGCCCTGTGCAAAAAAAAAATAACGAACGGCTTTCCAGAATCAGCAAGGTTCGCTTGAAATGAGAACTTGCTGGTAAAAATCCACATTCAATGAACCCCTTTAGAGTTTGGACCGTCTCTTTCGCGGCATTGAAGAATAATACTACCGCGGGCTCTTGTGCAAGCCCGTAGAGTCCGAATGAGACCATTACCCACTGATCAGCTTGTGAAAGTTGTGATATGAAAAAGTGTATTTGACGGGAAGGACGGATATCTTTACTTGCCGTACGGGCACTATCAACGGCAGAGACGGGAGGCTGGGGGATGTCATGCTTGAACTCCTCCCGGACAGGGACCGGCCCCTGCATGATGCAGAGGCGAAGCTGCTTTGGATCCGGTGCCGTGGCTGAATGTCATCAAGGTCGATCCCTGCAGCCAACGAGTCACTCTGTCAGATTACCTGTCATAGCCAAGCCTTAAGTTCTGTTTTCTCAATTGAGCGACAGCAATCTATCGGCGAACTGAGTGGACATGTCCCTCTTGAACGGGTCGCCAATCTCCTAGGACAGTAGAAATGCAACTCTGCCTTGTCAATTCCAGTAAGGCTAGGTGGTCTGTTCCCAGAGACCCGGCTGGTTCGTTTCACGATGGGCACCCGCTAGTAGTCGTCAGCCATTCTTCCACGAGTCTAGAAGGCCCGTTTCTATCGCCGCAATTCGCAGAATTCATGCTTTGCCGATACGTAATGGATAAGCGGCCTCACTCCGGGCTCAGCCTATCGCTGATGAAACGGTGGACAGGTTCAGGCACTAGGGATCTTCTCTTGCCCTGGCTCGGTAGATCGAAGCACGCCTTGGCTTGAAATCCTTCGGTAGATGGAGCGGGTCCTCATCAATCAGTCTCAAACAGTTTATTCATATCGTCCCGTCCAGAAGCGACGGAACGATGACCCCCTTCGTCTCTTTTTTTTCCTTCTTGTCTGCAGGTGTTCTTTGTTGAATGACCAGGGAAAGATGAAGTTCTTTGCATTTGCCGCCTTGATCCTGGCTTTATTCCAGGCTGGCGTGTGGGCTGCCACCACCCCAGAAGAGCCTCCCACCTGTGGCGTAAGTGTTTGTCGGTTGTGTTGGTCACCTGTCAGCTAATGCGGTGTAGTTGCTATGCATCCAGCAGGAGACGCTCAAGTCGACATGCGAGTTGACCAACGTCACTTGTATCTGCACCAATGTCGAGTTGAACGAAAAGATTTCTCTATGCGTGCACGCCAACTGCACAGTTAGAGAGTCTCTTTGTACGTTTCTTTACTGATTAAAATTGCGTGCGCTAACAATTCGCAGTGGTACAGAGCTACTCCAAGCACACGTGCAAGGCGCCGTCGAGAGACCGTACAGCTCTAGTATGGATCCTTGGCGTTGTCTTCCTCGTCATCGGCCTCGTCGGATTCGGTCTGAGAGTTATGGCCAGAGTATCAGTTCGAGCCCAGACTTGGGGAGCTGACGACTGGGTGATGCTTCTCGCGGTGGTATGTCGACCCTGACCTCGCTTGGTTCCATGCTGACTCTTTTAGCTCATGATGATACCCCTCAACGCCATATCCATACCTATCTCCAGAGTTGGCCTGGGTAAAGATATTTGGAATGTGCATCCTGACGATATTACCGATTTTCTTTATGTGAGTTTCTTGGTAACCTTTAACGATTTATACATCTAATAAGGAGTGTAGTTCTTCTTTTGGGATGAACTCCTCTACCTTGGAGTTCTCCCCGTGACAAAAATATCGATTTTACTCTTCTACCTCAAAGTCTTTCCCGGCAAAAATATCCGATTAGGCTGTTGGATTCTGATCGGCCTCAATGTCGCCTACTTTATCGCTTTTGAGCTTGTCTCAATCTTCCAATGCACTCCCATCGAAGGTGCCTGGAGGGCCTGGGACAAGGAGTTTCCAGCCAAATGCAACAACATCAACATGCAAGGCTGGATGGCGGCCATTCTCAACATTGTTTTAGATGTTGCTACGCTGTGCTTGCCGCTGTGGGAACTCTATAAGCTTTCCCTCTCCCGGAAGAAGAAGATTCAGATTATGCTCATGTTTAGCGTTGGATTCTTGTATGTTCCAGGTCCATCTATTTTTGGAGACAGTCGCTAATATTTCCAGTGTCACCATCGTCAGTATTGTTCGACTACAGTCACTGGCAAGTTATGCCACAACAAGCAACGTAACACGTGAGTGCTCCCCATCTTCGGGTGCGGCATCAGATAACTGACAGCAACAGAGGACTACGTTGAAATCGGCTACTGGAGCACAATCGAAGTCCCAGTCGGCATCCTCTGCGCATGCATGCCAGCCATCCGCTCCCTGTTCAGTCTCGTCTTCCCCAAAGTCTTTGGCACCACGGCCAGAAGCAAGTCGGAGTATGCCAACATCTCGGAAGGAAAGCAGGCATCGAGTTCGCAGAAGAGCACTTCTAAGGCCTTGTCGCAGGGTCAAGGAGTGAGGGTCTCTAAGAATCCGAATGAGACGTCTGCGATGGAGCTTACCGACATGAGGTTTGACTATCATCATCACCATGGGCGTCACTCGTCCGAGAAGCTGCCAGTGACTCCTCGTGAGCCAGTGTGAAATTCAGGCTACAATTTCTTTACTTTCAGCGTTCGTTACCATAGACTAGATAGAGAGGATCTCCTCACCCTTCCAATACTACCAGTAGCCTGCACTTGACTCCCGGGATCCAACGTAATCTTGCCGTCTGTCACTAATTTCTCGTATTCATCCATTTTGGCACACCGTCAGCAAGGCTTTCAACCCTGTCCCAGCACTTGCTCAAAAGCAGCCAAGATCGTCCGGGGAACATGATGCCCAGCCTTTAGTCCAATCCCCCTGGCTCTTCCCCGCTTGAACTTTACATTCGCCGAAGTTCATGCGTCGCGGAGTGTTTTCTTGTTCAGGCTCGGAGATGTCCAAGTCGAGTATAGTACGGGGCTGTGGAGAGTGAAGCCGTTGCACTACTAGCCTTGCAAGGGTCAGGGATCTCCCTATTTGGGTGACATCTGGACTCCATTCGTCTCTGCCTGGGTTGGGCAAGCTTTGTGCCGACCCTGTTTGCATATCCATTAACCTGCTCATTGAGGTTTCACTTCATTTTGGCTGTCATGAAGATCGACTGCAACACAATTTGAGTCGGGGCTGAGAGTCAAGTCCGCAACCGATAAGGGGAGGTCGGTGAACAGCACATGTGGCTGGCTTGTGGACGAGAGTGTCTCAAGCCCCATTTACACAAACTTTGAAGATAACAGAATGAAACGAGTTTCCTTGAAAGCTTGAACCCGCAAACGGTTACCCACAGGTTATCCAACGGCTTGGCCTGGCCTTGTGACCCAGCCCAGCAGCGTAAGCTATGGCCCACAGACGCTCCGCCTGCAACGCACATCACCCACTTCGACAGCAACCGTCATCAGTACCCAACAGCCCTCAATCTCCCCCCTGGATCCATGCTTGACAACCCAGGGGCTGACAGGAAAAGGAAAATCAAGGCTGCCGTTTCTTCCGTTCTCGGCCGGCAGCTAACCACCACCTTCCGACGAGTCGTACGTGGCTGACGATCAGCTCTACTAATTATTCAAACCCGGATTCGTGAAACATGCCCTGGGAGGTCGGCACTTGAAAGCACTCCCACAAAGTCACCTGCTGTTAGCGTCCTGCGGTGGCTTTGCCTTAAAGACCGCTCTGGAACTAGCGCTGTGCCACCCACTGCCGATATCTTCAAGCTGTTTGCCTGCCTTTTTTACCTTTTTGTTGCTTTCTTGGCTCAAGCTTGGTTTGTTTTAGCTGGCTTGAGGTCATCCTATCCATGTTTTGAGATTTCTTTACCCATCCTACCACTGGTCACTCCTTTCTTTGTACATGAGTTTAAGCTTCCGCGTTGAAAATGCGCTCCTCATTCGTTCTCACACTCGTTTCACTCTTGGCCGACTCGGCCTCATCCATGTCAGCACTTACCATGCTATTGAGGTACAGCGATACTGACTATTACACAGCGCCGTTCCTTGGAAGACATCCTCAAATCAGCCTCGACATGATCCCTTCATCGGAAAGCGTGATACAACCTCTACCGACTATGACTATGTCATCGTCGGCTCCGGCGCAGGAGGAGGTCCTGTAGCCGCCAACCTCGCCATTGCCGGTTACAAAGTCCTCCTAATCGACGCAGGCGGCGACTCTGGCGATGCCTGGGAGGAAAAGATCCCGGCTCTGCACCTCATGTCGACCGAGTTCGAGGACACCAGGTGGAACTACTATGTCAACCACTACCCCGATGCCAAGCAGCAGAAGCGGGATTCCAAGATGACCTACGAAAAGTCGGATGGGAGTCTTTACGTTGGTCTCGATCCTCCTGCTGATGCTAAGGCTCTTGGTGTTTTGTATCCTCGTGCTGGAACGCTGGGTGGATGCTCTCGCCATAATGCTCTTATTTCTATCTATGCTCATGATAGTGACTGGAGTAACATCGCTAGTCTCACTGGCGATGACTCTTGGAACCCGACCAACATGCGATCGTACTTCAAGAAGCTGGAGAAGAACATGTACCTGCCAAGCAGCATCATCGGCCATGGCTTCAAAGGCTGGCTAGGTCTGTCGCTTACATCTCTGTCTCTGGTTGTGGAGGACCAGAAGCTTCTCTCCCTAATCATCGCTGCTGGTTCCGCCATGGGTAAGAGCCTTATTGGCTTTCTGCTCAATACCGTTGCTGGACTTGGTCAGGTCTTGCTTCGAGATATCAACGCTCCCGGTCAGACTAGCAAGACTGGACTCTACCAGGTTCCTTTGTCGATGACTGACTCTGTGCGTGGCGGCCCCAGGGATTTCATCCTCAATACCGCCAATGCTGTCAACTCTGATGGTTCGCGCAAGTACCACCTGGACATCAAGCTCGACACTCTCGTAAGTACCCGCGCTTCGTCAATGTCAACTCTTTTACTAACAAAATCATAGGTCACCAAGATCACCTTCGACAAGACCGGCTCCAAGCCCCGTGCCACCGGTGTCGACTTCTTGGAAGGCTCTAGCCTGTACCGTGCCGACCCTCGCTCCACCTCAGCCAAGTCCAGCGGATCTGGCAGTGTCAAGGCCAAGCGTGAAGTCATTGTCTCCGCTGGCTCTTTCAACACTCCCCAGCTTCTCAAACTTAGCGGTATCGGACCCAAGAAGGAGCTTGACTCTTTCGACATCCCCGTGCTCGTTGATCTTCCTGGTGTCGGAACAAACATGCAGGACCGATACGAAGCTACCGTCATTGGCAAGACCACTAGCGACTTTGTTATCACGTCCAAGTGTACCTTCTTGGAGACCATGCCCGATCCCTGCCTTGAGCAGTACAAGAAAGGTATCGAGCCTATCACCAAGGGTGTCTACGCCACAAACGGTATCGCCATCGCCGTCGTCCTCAAGTCCTCTGTCGCCGAAAAGGAGCCCGATCTGCTCATCTCTGGTGCCCCAGCCAAGTTCAAGGGATACTTCCCTGGCTACGCCTCTGACTCTCTCGCCGATGCTCAGCATTGGGCCTGGATCATCCTCAAGGCTCACAGCCGTAACAACGCCGGCACCGTCACTTTGAAGTCGACTGATCCCAGAGACATGCCCATCATCAACTTCAACTACTACGACACGGGTGTCAACAGCAACGGGGAAGGCGACAAGGATCTTCAGGCTACGTACGAAGGCTTCGAGTTTTCCCGCCGAGCTTTTGACAGTCTTATCCCTCTTGATGGAAGCTTCCCTGAAGTTTGGCCTGGAAACAACGTCACTAGCGAGGCGGATGCCAAGCAGTTCCTCAAGGATGAGGCTTGGGGTCATCATGCTTCTTGCACCTGCCCCATCGGCCCTGATAGTGATCCCATGGCTGTTCTCGACTCCAACTTCAAGGTCCGTGGCGTTGATGGCTTGAGAGTAGTGGATGCTAGTGTCTTTCCTAAGATTCCTGGTTTTTACATCGCTCTGCCTCTGTATGTTGTTGCCGAGAAAGCCAGCGACGTCATTGTCCAGGCAGCCAAGGCCTCTGCTTAAGGCCTGGATATATGCTAGGATTCCTGTAAAGGAGGCAATGTCTGGATGTATTCTTAATTACTTTCTGCCATGCATGTAAAGGTGTGCATTTAGCGAGGATATTTAATTGATACCATCATGTTACTTTTAAAAATCATTCTTCAATCATGTTACTTTCTCATGCAGGCCATTACATGACTCCTCGTTAGACACTCATTCCTTCACTTGTCATCCCGCCGATACATGGTTCCAATCTACCAACTGTCTACCGGATCTGCAATCATTCCTTAATCTCGTTCTTTTGGAACAAACCTACCCCTTTGTTAATTCTTTGCATGTTGTGTGTTAAGTTCAAGTCCTGTGACAAACCTGGCACCTCAGGCATCCACCCTGTGCGATATTTACAAAAGAATTCTCCTTTTGCAGGGAATTTTTCCGGCTCATCGAACGTCCCCCACATGATGTAACGGAACTTGTCCGCCGCTTGCTCCTATCTTTGGTTAAGTTGACGTAGAGTTGCAGCGTATGCCAGATCTGATCACTCACACCATACTCGCAGATGAACACACCACAAGTGTCACAAAATTCTCGTGTTACGCCGTTGCCTTGCTTGAATAACTTTGGTTTTCCATGACTGTACTCAAAACCATCGATCGGGACCTAACTAGGCTGTCAGCCTTGCTCTCCTGTCGTTGATGACCCTGACCTTGGTAGTTAATCCGAAATTCGTCCCAAATACTCTCCGGCAACTATGACAGTGGCAAAGAGAAGTCCGGGCTTGGTCAAGAGTGGATAATGAAACGGTGTATCGAAGATTGCCGCAGACACATTTCCCCTCGTAGTTCGGCATGTTGAATATGTGGTCCTTCCCAAGCAAGCTCCACAAAGCTCGAAGTTGATGTGAGACCTAGGATAAAGATACCCTCGTAGGAGCTTGATTTTTCAGTAAACATAACAAAGGGCTTTGTTCTTCTAAAGACATATTTTATAGATGTTCAAATGCTGACGTCAATCAAAGTCTCATAGCAAATTGCGACGTCATCACGTCTCAAGACGATTCTCAGACTAGGACACCCAATGGCACAGCCCCTGTCTCCAAAGCCGGTTTCTGATGTGCGACTCGCCTATCATCTGTCATTTTTGAAGGCCTATTTTGATCTCAGTGTTTAAGTTTCAAGATCTTTGCCGTGTCTGAACAAGAGAAGTGTCTGTAACTAAATATAGCGCCCCTTGGTTAACGTCCTTTGTTAAGAACAAAGACACGTCTGCCTCGCATTGAACAACTCTATTTTTAAGTTCCCACTTTGTTCGTAGATGCTAAATTCTATTTCTGACTCCCCCAAGCGAATAAAGGCATTTCCCCCTATGCATTAACTTGTTCAAGCATTTAACACCTGTTTCCGCTCGTGACATTTCTGTTCTTCTCAAATTAATCACAACTCGCCAGCGTAACTTACAATTACCCAACAATCACAAAGATGCCTTTGGATTTATTTCCAATCGAGCTTCAATGCTCATTCATCCGCCTTCTAGATCCTATTGGTCTCATATCGCTCAGCCAAACAAGCAAGCATTTCCGCCTCCTCATTAGTCCCACAGAGGAGCACTTTGCTGAACGTCTTTTGCAGCTAGAGACTCTCGAGGAGTACGGAGGACCTTCTTCCTCCGACGAACCTTCCGACGCCTATGTACTGCTCAACTGTTGCCAAAGCCATCGCAAAGACATTCGCTGGGCCTGCACCAGCTGCCTTCGTCTTCTTCCTCGCCGGTGTTTCGGAAACAAATATGTTCTGGGCCTAAATTACAAGAAGCCTACGCGAGACGATCCACTACTAGATGAGGCAACGTCGTGGGAACCGGTAGTGAAGAACGAACAAGTGAGGGAGGACTGGACATTCCATGAGCCTTGGATCAGGCTTCGCGCCATCAGTCGACAAGACCGACGATGCCTCGAGTGCCAGTACCGCCGAGGAGAGCTGAGGTCAGATACAACTGGACTTTTGAATGCAAAAGTACCTGTTGAAATTAACCGCACGGCCCTGTTCTATACAGAACTAGACAGGTACTTCCCGGGGGTCTCCGACTATCTAGGCTGTGAGATTCCACCGGCGGTAGAAAATATTCTCCCTGGGGGTGGCAGTCCAGCCGCAATAGAACCATTCGCCTGGGACATGCGGATGGTGCGATGCCCTGAGTGCACTCGTTGGAAGGAGCTGAGGGACTTTCGTCTCCAAGTCCGGCACCTGCGCGAAGCCCGATACCCGTACCGTGCAAACGTGGACACTCTATTGAAGGATGCTTGCTGCAATGCTTGTTTCGCCAAGGCCCATGGGCGCGTTGAACTCGGCCGCGCACTTGGTAGCTGGTTCAGAGAACTGGTGGACAGGAGACTTCAGGCAACGTCGTTTCAGTTGCAGGTCCATGTACGCGAGTTCTATTGGGACACCAAGTACTCTGCGATGATGAAACTCAGGCAGAGCGTGGAAGAGCTCGGAGAAAAAGTGTTTTGTTTTGACTCGTGTCACGACTCAGTCCTCAACGAGGAAGACATTGCGCAGTTGAAGGCTTATCGAGTACATGCTATGCACATGTGGGAGCAGATAGCTAAGGACGAGCATTGGCCTACGTTCATGCTTCCACGCCCAGACCAGGTCGCCTGGGGATGGAGCCACAATTTCTGCGAGGACGTGCTGAGGGGTCTGAAGACGTGCAAGGAAATGTTTGGGGAGAATCCAGAAGCTTTTGCAGCCTGGGCACTTGATAGAGATGAAGCAACCTGGGACTGCGAAGTTGAAGGAGCTCTCACGCGGGAGCTGGGGCCGGATGTGTTTGACAGGGCATCCAGATACAGGATGGACTCATACAACTAACAAGAGGCTAGATGCAATAATTGAGGTGGATGATTGCGGTAGCATACACAACTTACTCAATGATTGAAGTTTTCTGCCAAACTAACGTTTTTTTAAGTAAAATGAAATACTGTTAACAACACTTGATCGTCGATGTCAAAGTGCCTCTATTTGTAACTCACTGTTACCTAAAAATGGCCTTGATACTAGCAGTCTAAAGCGTCCTAACATGAGCCGAATCTATACGATAAGTGCCACAGTTAACAGGTATAGTAGTGAAAGATGGTTCGACTTTTTACTGCGAGATACGAGTAGATGTCAAAAATAGCACTGCATATGGCTCACACCTGGTGGTTGGGAATGCCCTCGGAGCAAACGCCACAAAAGCACCGCCCCAGGGCGCAGCAATGATCGACAAGCTCCACCCCTGTACACGAGTAAGAACACGTCGACCGCACAGCAGGCAGCCACCTCATCCATATAATTACTATAATATGACAGCATGGGAGGCCGTTTCATTCATCTAGAGATCCATTAAACAACCCTTCCACCTCTTGGCAACACCCTGTCATCCAACATTGTTTACCTATCAGATTTGCTTCAGTCATTCACAATGGGCTCCAGCAACTCCTCACTCCCTCATATCCATCTCCTTTGCATGGAAGAACGCTACATCGATGCCTTTGAAGCCGCGCGTGTAGCCAGGAAACTCCCTTCCACATTCTCAATCGAGATTCACGACTACGCTCTATCTCAACTCCCGTCATCTGTCCAGTTCGATACTATCGTGTCTCCGGCAAACTCGTACGGGCGACTAGACGGAGCATTCGACGATGCTATTTCCCGCGCCTTTGCACCTCGAGATGACTACCATGCCCTCACAAGTGTTGCTCAAACAAAACTCTATGAGCAATGGCGTGGGTTTGCACCTCCAGGCACTTGCACCCTAGTCCGTATCCCAGACGAATTCCACTCCCGCTCACGGAACGTCTGGGGCACGAAGCGAGTTGCTCTCTGCCCAACAATGCGTATGCCCGCCGACGCCAACTGGGATCGTGAAGTTGTCTACGAATGTATCTGGAGTCTTCTCTGTGCAGTCGATAACCACAACCGCGACGTAAGAGCCGGCAAAGCTCCTGAAGGAGAAGAAGAGATTCGCAGCATTCTCATGACGCCGTTGGCAACTGGCGTGGGGCGCTTGAGTCCTGAGAGATGGGCAGCTCAGGCTGTATTGGCCATGAAGCATTTCACTGAAGCGTCAGAGAATCCTGAGAAATGGAGTGCGCTTGGATGGGCTGATCTGGGCAAGAGTTGTGTCGAGACGCAGCTGACTTGGAATCTATAATCGTTCGAGATTGATTATTATACAGATGTTCAGATAGGTAGACATAAGGGACCGCACCAATTAGCATTAATAAGAACAACTCATTTCTTTGGATCGTTGTGTCATTAACTAGCTTCTCGTCCATAATATGCTAGTTTTATCTGCAAATAGTGATGGTTACAACTTTCTTGAAACCTCCTTATGCGTATTGGTAAAATATATTGTCCAGCATAGTATCTGGAAGGAAGTTGCCATTAACCAAGAATTCAACACGTAACTTCACGACTGCGGTAACGACACCATTAATAGGTAGAAAGGAAGAATGTTTCTCGCAGTAGCGACTCGCTCGGTGCTATGAGGTGATAAACTCCTCTATAGCACTATCCAACATCTCTGGATTCTCTAAAAACATAAAATGGCTGTTCTTCTCCTCAGTAGTAAAAGTCCGGCTCTTGGATCTAGGAACCTGTGTTGCATCTCACAAGATACTAGATGGGTTATTAACACTGAAATCTACCGATATGATGAGCGTAGAAATGTTGATCTGGAGGAGAACATCTCGCCAGCGGGTCAAGGCATCCTGTCATTGCGTTGGACCTTGACGAGGATCACCCATGATGAGTAACGCCTTCGGTATAAGCGTGTGGAGATGAGCACAAGACCATGGCACGTCGGGATCACAACCCCTGTGCGTGGAAGGAGTCTGAAGTACCTTTTGTGTGTTTCTCCGCGGTAAACTTGATTTCTCGCATTAAAATGCACGTAAACGTACAACGGTGACCGACAGTTCATGCTCCATACGTGGTCAGAGACCCCAGATGGACCCAGTGGCCCTCTCCACCTCGGCTCTTAAACCCTACATAGGCGAGAGATCGCCCATCAGCCGAACCCTCTTAATTCAGCTTGTCCCTGACTTTTGCATGAAACTAGTCTGTTAGATCGATCCTTCAAAGCTCAAACGCTTGGTGTCGAGTCGATCACCTTGGGCCGCAATGCAGGCCTGGAGCCCTGGACTGTCTCGCCAACAGAGGTCCCCGTTCTTCAAAGCGGTAATCGTGAAAGTCAATATTCCCGGGAAGGGAATAATACGAAGCCCTTCTCCACCGGTTCCTAGCTTTCCCATCGTCCCCTTGGTGTCGATGGAAGGTCTCGGTTACAAAGCCCAGGACAGCAACACACACTTCATCAACGATCGGCTACGAGGACAAGTTGAACACAATTATTGCTCCACATTCACTTCTTTCATTTAACGAACTACTAACACAAAATATGACTGACTTAGATCATCATCGTTCAGCATCACATGCAAGAGAGACAACGAGTTTGATGATGGAAAGCTACCATCAATAGACGCAAATTCAAAGGCTACAGACGCTAGTACAACATTTTAAACATCACTCCTCCTCAACTATGTCGCCCAAAAGCACCAAGAGCAGTCAAAGCACGCAGGCCTACTTTCCAGCGAGACCATGAGTGTCCAAAGCCCTCTTCTCAGGTATGAGCTGACTTTCCAAATCGTGAATCATAAACTTCGTCTGTGACCTGGGACCTTTTTTGTGGGGGGTATAATCCAACAGACGATGAGACACGACTGTGGTCGCTCATCTCGGCCGATCCCAAGAGCCGCTGTGGGATGCAGACAACATTGTTGGTTGTTGTCAATTGATGAAGGGGATATGTTTGATGAGATTTCGCTCAGCAAACATGGATGCCTTCTTCAAATATGCATCAGCTTAGGCCTTGGGGGCAACAAGCTGGGAGACCTCGGGGGCGGCAGCTCCGTTGAGTTGGGCGATTATTGTCTCGACCTTCTTGGGTTCCACGACGGGCTCGGCCTTCTTGACCTCAGCGACGGGCTCGGGTACAGGCTCGGCCTTTGTGGGCTCAGCCTCTACGGGCTTCTCCTCGGCAACGGGAGCCTCGACAACCTTCTCGACTTCAGCGGGCTTCTCCTCGGCTGGCTTCTCAGGCTCGGCGACGGGAGTCTCCTCAACGGGGGCAGCCTTCTCTTCCACAGGAGCGGGCTTCTCTTCCACTACGGGAGCCTCAACAGCCTTCTCCTCAACGGCGGGTGTCTCGACCTCGACGGGCTTCTCCTCAACAACCTTCTCCTCGACAGGGGCGGGCTTTTCTTCAGCAGCGGGGGCCTCTACTGGCTTCTCGGCTTCAGCGGGCTTCTCCTCGGCTGGCTTCTCAGGCTCGGCGGCGGGAGTCTCCTCAACGGGGGCAGCCTTCTCCTCGACGGGAGCGGGCTTTTCCTCCTCGGCGACCTTCTCAGCAGCCTTCTCCTCCTCAACCGGCTTCTCCTCAGCAGCGGGAGTCTCTTCGACGGGCTTAGCGGCCTCGGGCTCGGCAGGCTTCTCGACTTCAGCAGCAGGGGCCTCGACGGCCTTCTCCTCGACAGGTGCAGGCTTCTCCTCGACGACGGGAGCCTCAACGGGCTTCTCTTCGGCGGCGGGGGCTTCTGTGGGCTTTTCCTCCTCAGTAGGCTTCTCGGCCTCGACCTTCTCAGGCTCAGCGGCCTTCTCCTCAGCGGGAGCTGGCTTCTCCTCCTCGACGGGGGCGGGCTTCTCTTCGGCGACCGGGGCCTCGACAGGCTTCTCCTCCGCGGGAGCAGCGGGGGCCTCCTCGACGACCTTCTCGGGTTCGACCTCGGCGGGCTTCTCTTCGGGTTCGGCAACCTTCTCGGGCTCTGCGACCTTCTCCTCCTCGGCGGCGGGGGCCTCTTCGGCGGGCTTTTCGGGCTCGGCCTCGACGGGCTTCTCGACCTCAGCCTCGGCGGCAGGCTTCTCCTCCTCGGCAGCCTTCTCGGGTTCAGCGGCGGGGACCTCCTCGACAGGGGCGGCCTTTTCCTCCTCAGCGGGCTTCTCCTCCTCAGGCTCAGCAGCAGCAGGGACCTCCTCAGCGACCTTCTCGGGCTCGGCGGGGGTCTCTTCGACGGCCTTCTCCTCCTCGGCGGCGGGAGCCTCCTCAGCAGCCTCGCTCGCGGCGGGGGTGGCGAGCTGAGCCTCAAGATCAGCCTTGGCCTTCTCCAGAGCCTCGATCTGGGCAGCGGCTTCCGAGAGGTGCTTCAGGAGGTCGTGGACGGTCTTGGCCTCGGTCTTGAACTTGGAGAGGAGGGCAATGGCCTGCTGGGCAACATCGCCGTACTTTTGGGCGGAAGCGACATCTAGGGTTTATTAGCGTGTGGACACACCACCCCCTAGTCGAGAATGATATGCTTACCGGCTTCTTGGACATCCCAGGAGTCGTCAAACCAAGCCATGTTGAGTGTAGATAGGCGAGTTGTGAATTGTGCGGGTAGAGGTGGAATGCGTTTGGTTTTGCTGCTCGTTCAAGCTTGTAGTTGTTGTAGAAGGCTTGAGTGAAGGATTATTCTTCTTCTCAACATTGTGAAGATGTCACGTCTTATATAGCCGGTTGCTGCTATATCCTAGACCATGCCGGTAGTCTTGACCGAGTGCCTCACAAGGTCGACTCACGACAGCTTCGTAGTCAATCATGCCACACCGGGTGCAGGCTTCCCCTCAAGAGACCCGGCCGCCACAACTGGCAAGGGAATCTCTAACCCTCGAACGTGTAGCGGGCGGCCAATGGAGGAGTTCCACGAGAGGGCACACGACTGATGATCGTCAAAGTTGGACCAGGCTGGTAGGTTATCCCACCCCCGCAAGCGCGAGAAAGAAAAGCTCAGGGTCCTTCGGCCGTGCATGACAGGTCATTCGACGGCCTGAGCTCAGAGCGAGAATGCACGCAACAGGCAACCCCTGCAGCACGCACTCTAGCGCGCTGGTGGTTAGTGGCAGAGCCAAAGTCAAGGCTGTCTAGGTGCTGCAAGAGTTGTGCTCTGGCGGCGAATAGAGCCTCGGGGCCGAAAATAAACAATGCCCTCATAGGATAAATTGTTTGGGGGTCTTTGTTTACCAGCGGCTCTTTTGCCGGTTCGTCTGTAGTTGTTTTGATACCTCTTGCTTGAGATGTCAGATGATTGACCCTTCTTTTCTCCCCCGCCAAAGACTAGGGCCACTAACAGTGAAAGACCCTGGATGTTTTTTTTTGTTGGCGCCCGCATCGGAACATCAGGCGAGGCCTGGGGTCATAAAAAAAACAGTGGCTGGGGAGCTAGAAAGAGTGCACACCCGGAGCTAAGACTGCGGGTGTTGGCACCACATCAACTGGGATTCGATTCTGGGCGTTTATTCAACTCGGTCAATGGGTACATGAGATCGTAAGAGCCTTTGTCAAAGTGTCACCGTGACCTGGAGCGGGCACCATAGCTGCGAGAAATTGTCTCATCTGTTGAGGCTGGCGTATACTGGCGCGAGAGAGGCTGGACACGGCCCATTCCGGTATAGGACACTGTAAGTTGGGCTTCGTTCTCAGCCATTCTCAGGCAGCTGTAGTCCATACGTAAACACAATTGTCATTTCTTGCGCAAGGCTCTCACAAAGATACACATTTGGGACATGACCCCCAATGTCTCGAGTATAGCCGTGATAGATGAACTACCAGGTTCTTGACTCTCCCGTCTGCGCTTGGTGTTGTACGTGGCACACCGCCATTCATCCCTCCCCCACGAACCGGCAACCCGGGTAGCGTTGAGGTGCAGCATCCATCCCATCCCATCCCGTCCCCATGCGCAATTGTTTGCTTTGCGCCTTGACCCACAAGTAGTCGACGCATTGGGGACCGGGTTTATTTTCTTGTCCACCTGAAATTGACGGTTGAGGCTGCTGGGATAACGTCATGGTCAATTTGTGTTTGGTGATGTTACCCCTCATTGTGTTAAAGTGATGCTATTCCATCCTTTCGCCATGTCGGTGAAGGATAGTAAACATGTAACAACGGCACTGAATATCATGACTTTAATATCATTTTCTGATTAATACATGATAAGCAAACCCCCTTGATTCATCCCGCAGCAATTCTCATCCTGTAAAACTGCACATTGTTCAGGGTAGCTCTCCCATTGCTCCCATCAAGGTGGCCATACTCTGCAGATCCTCTTTCTTAGCGCCCACTCGAGATGCATCAACCCAACAAGACCTGAACAAGGCAACTGACGTGTCCGTGCCTGTAAGCGCGTTTCCCAATTCATCATGTTCCGTGGACAAGAGGTGGTTAGCATGTCCGACTGACAGATCCCTCTTCGGGCCTCGTTCGATAAACAAGATGATCTAGCCCCTCATGCCGACACCTGCTGATTGGAGTGGAAGCCACCGGGAGATCCCGATATCCCGCCTGTCGGTCGACCTGGCCCATTCTTTCACTTTGTTTTCCTCACGACATCTAATCCCTCCATCACCCGCCAAGCGTGAGGCGACACCTCTGCGTAACCGCTTGCCATACGCTTTCAAGCGTGGAATGACTCGTTCTTTGCGCAACACGCGCCGTCGTGAGCAGGACCAGCAAAAGATGCACACCAATATGCCAAGCACCACAGCCAGCCCTGTTCATCGCGTTGGTTGAGCGTGTCAGTATGCCACGGCCGTGACGGGCGACAACATATTCCAATTCCGCTGCCAGTCATAGTAGATCATTTAGTGCAACCGAATATCAGCGCCCAGACAGCCGTCGCTACATTTCCCCTCTCTTGTAGGATGCCTCCGAAAGACAGAGATACGCCACATGCGCGAACCACCATTTGTCATTTTCAACGTCTGTTAGACTAAGGTTGCTGTCTCTCGGGCTCCATCCCATCACGGTATATCCTGAGAGGACGTTGTTCAGCACCATGTGGGTTAATGCGATGCTATGTTCGCCGGTTTTCAACTTCGAGGCATGATTTACGGCTCCGGCTTAAATTCCCATGTCCAAGATGCCTACGAAACGGGCTTTCGCTCCGTCTACTACCTGGAGCGCCCGGTTGGTTGTGAGAACTGTGACATGTTCACACCTCACTTCTCTACCCAGTGATCCGGAAAGACTCTTGACTCATTTGAATTAAAGCAGAAATTCCTTGACTTTTTAACACGATGATGAAGAGATTTCCAGGAAGTCACAGTTCTCAAAGTTTTGATTGCTGGCAGCGTCGAGATGTCGCAGAGTTGCTCTCTTACTTGACACCATTCAAGGCCGACCTTGAATGAGGTGTTGCGCCTAAGTATAGTCACATTGTACAGCTGGTGAGTTTTGATGACGCACACTCGCGCTGAACAAATTGTATACTACTACGAAAGTATTTAGTCCTTACACCTCCCTTCATACTGGTGAGACAAATTTCCTTTCTCTGTAACTCTCAAGCCGTTCATAATGCCACCCGCTGCGCCGTGTCCTCGATTCTAGCTTCCCCTGTAGCTTCACAAGATCAGGACAGGGTCCAAAGCATCAGCGTCGAAATTATCATCGCGAGAAGGCTTCAATCCTCTCAAGTGAGTCTCAACACAAGACCAACATGGCTGTTTCGGAAGAATAACGGCACGTCTCCTTAAGCGGATGCTAACCCCCACGGCAGCGAGCCGTCCCAGCCAGTTCCCAGATGTTCGAACAACAGAGAACCCGGCATCAAGGGGTGGTGTAAGTAATTCTTCCCAGTTGTCCACCGTGGCGGTTTGCGGAAAGGTGTCCGGAATCGTCTGAGGCGCTGTGTGCTGGTCCTGGTCACTGCATCTGACACGGGATACCAGAGGGTTACTGAGAGCCGAAAGGATGTCGAGATCGCATACCCACTCCGAGCTGTCGTAGACTTGGACCAGAGTTTCCCGGAGGGCACTCCCTTCATCGATGAAGTGTTCATCGTGGTACAAACCACGCAACCCGGGCTGGTACTGAGTAAGGGTCAAGTGCATCGACGTTTTCCAAAAGTTGTCCTCGAGTTGTCCTTCAAATGGCTTGTGGCTGAGAACAGTCCAAGCTTCGGGGTTTGACTTTCGGATCCGTGGCTCTGGTGGTGGGATGAGGAAGGACAACCCCGGCTGTCCTATGTTGCCGGGAACACGTTTGATTTCAGTCTCGACGGGCGTTTCGTATGGATCAGCCATCATGGGACTAGCGACAAAGATGGAGTTGCCATAAGTCATGGCGAAGACATTTTGCAGGTACCCAGTGTCGTAGATGCGGCCCGAATCAAACATGGCGATGCAGGCAAACGCCTCGGGCCTCGACAGTGGGAAATCCTTACCCATATCTGCTCTTGAAAACCACCGGGCATCAGTGAGTGACGTGCGGGCGACAATTGAAGAGTCGACGGTGGCTTCTGGCAGGCGTGAATACATCTCACCTGCCGCAGCGCAGGCTCGAAGCGGTTGGACAAAGCCGGGATTCTTTGCTAGAAGCTTGGTGAGGAACCATTCCGTCAGAAGGTCGTGATTAAGTTGGTCAGGCTGAAAGGCTTTTTGAAATGTCTCCCCTGTGATGAGATAGTCGGGGTTATGAGTTCGCTCCAGTCTCGGCCGTTGCGAATGAGTCGGACCCGTTATAAATATCGCGGCTTTGTCATAATCGCCAGCGTAAGGTTCAAGGTTTACGAAGATATCTCTTCCATTTTGTCCTGGTAACTTCTTAACCTCACGAGCCTGACAAAGTATTTGTATAGAGTGAAAAACTCACCACTTCCGAGTTGCATCAGGGCGGCCTGGAAATCTGTCCCGTTCCCAAAATCCGCTCGCACGCTCGCTGGATAAGATTTTATGTCCATGTCGTGCACCGGCAAGCAGATTTCTCCTCTACCGTGAATGTAGCTCATGCGATCCTTGATAAGACTCGATTCACCAGAGAGACATTCTTTTGTCAGGTCCCAATGACAGGTCACCGAACAGCCTCCATGCGCCCGGCAAGAGCAGATCGTGTCAGGGCCCTTTTTTTGCTGGCCCAATCGCATGAAATGAGATGTTTTTTCTCTTTCTCCTCGGGATGGCGCAGGCCCTCCCATGGAGCAAGCTTCCACACAATCGCAAGATGGTTGTTTAGTTGTTATTGGAATCCATCGCATGTGCCTCGCCTCCCTTTGGGTTGTTGGTGGCTTCGGTCGTCGAATGAACCCAAACTGATTGCTTACTTCGGACTCTCCACTGACAGGTTTGATAGTGGCATATTCATAATCGAGGCTTCCGTAGCGAAGATAGTACCTGATGACATAATTATCGCCAGACAAGCCTCGGTCAGTCGCGAGCTGTCTTAGGTATCCTATCCATGCTTCAGGGCTGTTCAGCAACGCGAACAAAGACGGGATGTAGGACAGACCAAAGAATGGCGGAGGACAATCCTCGGGCTTACAGAGAAACTTGGCGTGACGACGACCGTGGTTGACCAATTTGATAGCAGTCTCCCTCTCAACATCATCTCCGGATATGATATCATCTGCAGCCATGAGAAGTTGCCCAATCCAGGAGTTCTGAGATGTGATCCTCTTCATTCGGTACAATTGCGCTCTGCGCTTGGTTGAGTCTTGCGTTGATCGCTCGGGTGAGCGCAAGGTATCCAGCAATCGAGCCATAAGGTTGATGTCGTCTAGGACTGACCCGCCGAAGCCTGTCCAGGTGGCGAAGACACATCCAAGTAGGACGTACCGGAATTGATCCATAGATATCCGCGTAGAGTCCACACTGAGGGTACGATTAACGACGACAGGTTCGCCGTAGTACCTCAAATAGGCCAGTGGCAGGGACCATACCACGCTGCCACCGGTCTCAGAGGGTCTCTCAACGTCCACCGTCAGGATCCCAGAGCCAAGAACGAGTGGATCTTTCTGATGAATGACATCAGGCCCACGGCTCAAGATACATAGGTCCGGATACAAGTGCCAGGAATTGATAGCCAAGAGAACAGCACCATTCCGGACCCTCTGTGGGATGCCCTGGATAAGGGAATCCATTGAAGACATTGCATCCCTCCAGGCCGCGATGACGCTCTCGTATGGATCGGTTGAACTGTTAACCGGCATCCCAGCCTCATCGGAATACAAGAGAGCGACTTTTCGTTGTTCAGCCATCGCTGCATGCCCTGTGTTGATCCAGGATCTAGCACTGTTGTCCCAGGCTGCTAGCTCATCTCTCGTGAATTCTTGCTGGGTTGCCAGTGCCGTTGCCATAGCCTTGACCGCGTCCCTCTCTTTGTCAATGGTGCTCTCGATTTCTGCTTTCCTCTTCTCGATAAGCTGCAACCAAAGAGCGATTGACTCGGCACTGTCAAACACTCCGGCAATCATAGATGCCAGCAGATGAATGGCAATCGCATTTGTGCCAGAGGTCGCTGCTGCCCACAAGCTGGCCGAGTCAGGCCCGACAAATTGAGAGAAGATGCCGTGCCTGGCTCGCTCTTTGGGGTCTATATGCTTCCGCTCGCAGATCTCGGACACGCGCTTGCCATAGGCTGATAAGAGGTGTTCGGCTGGGGGCGGAACCCCATCAAAGAGGGCACCCAACTTGCGGGCAGTTCGGTGGAGTGAACCTCTCTCGGCATTATCCCTTCGCACATCGCTGAGGCTGTTGTCGACGCCTCTAAACTCCTTGGGGGCCTCCAGCCTGATGAGGGTAAAATCAAGGTTGAGATTGGCGGCTGCGAGAGAAACCTCGTTCTGGGCGCTAGCTAGGCTAGCAACCAGCTTGTTGACGAGAGAGCTGGCCATATCAGCTGGATTTGTGCAAGTAGTAGGTTTTTACCATCAAGCACCTTTCAGTACTGCCGTCGTAAGATTACATCGAGCGGGGAAGCCTCAGCAGAGCGGGGTTCTTAATGTGTGGTTGGTTGTGAAGAATCAGGCTGAGCTGGCTGCGAAGAATCATACCAATTTTGCAGTGAAGAATCAGGCTGAGGATCACCTTCGTCCTGCACGTACGACTGGACCGGGATTTGTACAACCTTCACGTAAGACAATGGATTATATAAATCATCCTAAACTATTGTCATAGTTTAGTTACTGGCTGAAACTAACATCCCCAAGGATAGAGCATGGCATTTTTTGGCCTCGTGGTCTGGCTGGGGTGTTCCACCATGCAGCCGCACATCGATGCCATAATTTCACCACCCTTTGCTGCTGTCCTCGCATCATCCTAGGCTCAACTCTAAGGTTTTAGACTGTAAATGGAGGTTGGAAATCTCCCTTCGGTGAGCAGGCGCAAATTGATGGAGTGCATTTGTTAGGTCCTTGCTTCACCCGATGCTTCAAGGCGTCAAAGAAGGCATTGTCTTGGCCTCAAATGAGGTGCCTCCGACCTTTGTTCTCAACTGGGCCTGATAACTAGATAGACTTGTTCAACAGCTCTGTTCTTTGTTTTCGTAGTTGGTAGTTTATTTTGAAAGCGCCACCAACTTCACCAAGAGCCTGCTGAACAACCACCCCTCTCCTTCGAGGTTCAATGCCCGTGCTACATGGAGCCGGAAACATCTGTATCGGGTCACAATGACTGAGCCTACACTGCACAATCCCCATGCGAATATGAACAATATAAATCTGGCCTCATCTCTCCAGTTATTGATTATTTCTTCAGCTTTTATTCACTCGCAAGAGCCCCCGTTCTTGGTCACAGAAATAAGGAACTGTCAACAACGACATCACAGCCGACGGAACACTAGAATATTTACCCTACATCAGTACACAATGATGTCTCCCTCATTCACCCTCTTCCCAAAGCTTCCTCCAGAGTTGCGCATCCAGATATGGGAACACGCCCTGCCAGTCATAGGACCCGCTCTGTGCCGACACAGAGAAGGGCTTTGGCACCCACGAGAGATCCAGCCAGGCGACAAGGACTATTCACAACATCTGCCAAACGTCTGCGTTGACTTTCGTCCTGAATGGATGATACAGATCCTGGTGGACCACTTGCCTCTCATACTTGTCAATCACGAAGCTCATTTGGTCGCTCTGAAATGGGCTCGCGAGCATGGCATTAGAAGATCTCCGCAAGCCAATGACGACACTTTCGTGCGACCGTTTAACCCTCAACACGACATAATATATGTCGAAGTCAACCAGATTACAGATTTCGATAGGGCGTGTCAGAACCAATGTTCGAAGGACAATCTAACATCAGACGGGGGAAGGATCAGGCTAACCGAAAGAAGACCTGAACGCGTTGCGATATCCGAGATGGCTTTTCGAAGGGACGACGTGGAGCCTCGCATCCTCTCACTAATAAACCATGCACATGACGTATTTGTTATTGTCGGAGAACAGCCAGACTTTGAGGGGCTGTGGGAAGTTGACAGCAGTCGAGGGAGGTCCGTGATCTGGAATCGCAAGAAGATGCGTTTTGAGATGGGAGAGGGCGAGTTTATTACGGACGAAGGGCTTTACAAGATTATAGAGGAAAACAAGAAGAGTCTTTCAGAAGATCTTCGTTATTTTGTTGACCTCAAAATCACACCTGCCTTTGCTGTTAGGAGGTGAACTGGTTATCAATCAGGTTGCCCTGCTGAGCGCGGAAAGGAACCGGCTGTAGACGAGCTACAGCTTCTAGAAATACAGATATCACATGAAAAAGTCAGTTGTGAGAAGGTCGGAGGTTATTTTTCCCGGACCAGCTCACGGACAGAGGCTATAGTGTCTAACACAGCAACACCCTTCAACAAACACCACACGAGCCGTCATCGTATAGGGGTTAGTACATCAGTTTGTGGCTCTCTTGAAGCACTGAAAACGCAAGTTCGAGTCTTGCTGACGGCAATCCATTCTTTTTGCCATTTGTTCATGTTTTGGAGGCGTTCAGGCTGCATGGGTTATGAATCATGATACGGCCATGGCATGCATCCATAGTTCCATTCTTTTGAGTTAAGTGGTAATTAGTAGTAAACGACATTATTTCCAACCTTGGAGCTCTGTAGTCAGTTCTGATGGTGTCGTTGTGACCGTCGGGCTGAAGTATCGTGAAGTTGAAACATGGACAGCTCCGTGAGGATCAGCGAGATAAATAAACCTAACCGTCTCCGACGTTCATAAAAAAAAAATAGTAAACTCACGTTCTGATTTGTATTCAGAGTTACTTCAAAGCTTTTGCTCCTAAAAGTCGGCATGGAAGGAGTCATGTCGCCGTTTGGGATCGGATCTTCATTCTCAGTGGTGGAAAATCAACTTCTGCAAAGCGAACTGCATCTATCGCCTCACTATATTGAATTAAACATGATAGAGAGTCTAATGCATCGGGGCATCAGCAGCTTTCGGCCTTTACCCCATCCATGCTACGGTAAGGCTGAAAAGGTTGTGTGACAACGGGCCTCGACTTCTCTCTGTTATGCACCTTTCGTAAATTTCCTGCACGTATCATCAACTTCCCTGCTTGCTCAAATTCTTTACGAGCTGGCATTCATATTCTTCTATACAGGTGACAGGGACTTTAATTATTAGTTATTGACTAAGTATAAGGTACTGGTAGTCCGTATTTTCTTCCCCATAATCTGCCTAGTCTACTCACGCTTTGACAAGGCATCTGTCATTTCTTGCCACCGATCGTCAAGTCCCCTGCCAACAACTTCACAAGGGCGAATCATTTTCTCTTTGAGCCTGTGAGGAGCACAGCCACGGGTCGATGGAGAAGAACATCACCTTTTCGCATACGAAACCCCTGAGGCCTGAGCCCTGTAATACGAAAAACGAATCCATGCAGGAAATATTAAGCCATTTCCCACCTGCGTCTCCAGTTACAGCCACCAGATGGCCATAACAATCGGGCGATACTTGATTGATTGTCGGGTAAGATTTTCACGACCTAATGGTCCCGTGAAACCGCCACTTCTTGGCATCTCAACGATCCAGACCATGTGAGAGGTCAGAACAGACAAGCTCATATTAGGATCTGAATCCCTGTTGAGAGCTGAACATAAGCTTGACAGGGATAGAGGGATCTGCAGTGTTAGTGCACCGCCTCACACAATGAGTCGACGCGCATATTAAATGGTTAGACACGCCCAACGTGAGTTATTTATCTTAATTTCTACATCATTTTCTGTCAAAATGCGCCTTGATCTGTCTGCTTCGGTTCTTTGCTTTTTGTCCTCGCACTTCTTTGGCCTGGCTGCGGCTAGACGAGGAGGAGGCGACTCGAACGATAGTGGGGGAAGCAGTGGAGGCAGCAGTGGAGGTGGAAGCTCTGATGGCGGTAGCTCTGGGGGGTCATCGGGAGGGTCATCGGGTGGCGGAAGCTCTGGCTACGTTGACCGCTATAGGTATCCCACCGGCTTGAGTGACAAGACCAGTTGCGGTCTAGGAGAGTGCGGCTGTCAACAACTCCAGGAGCGAGAGATGCTCTACGGTCTCCCAGGCATCTACTACAACGGCACCATCACAGTTCGACATCGCATCAAGGACAGCACGGTGTGGGAGATCAACGGAGCCAATGGTTGCGGCAACAAAGACGACGATGAGAAGAAGTACACCTATCCAGCTCTGTTCGTGGCAGCGCCCAGAGGAAACAGCTCCGATGTCAACCCCTTCCACTGGAACCTATACGGATTTCAACCTGGGGACCAAACCAACCAATCGCGAGGTCCTTACATCGACGTTTATCAGCGATGGATTCAGATCAGGTCAAGCGACTTTATTCTATCCAAGAGCTCGTATGGCGGCTCATTCGCCTTTACTGGCTCGGATGCCCTTTATCGAAACTCGGATTCCACAGACGAGCAACAGACCACACGCGTCTATTGGGACACCAAGATTACCGACTGGGATGACGACAAGTTCTCAGCCTCGGCAGAATACACAAATGTCCCTCCCACTGCCGACAACATGTATGCCCCTTACAACTCCCGCTACGACGTTCGCTACAGCCAGTACTTCACCCTCAGCGATGTCTGCGCGTACAATCAGACCACTGGCGTTGGAGTCCTTTTCAAACCCCTTCCGGCCAGCAAGATCCCCAAGGGCAATGATTACCTCAACACCACGACTCCAACTGTCTGGCTCAACAGGGGCGCCAAAGCCGAGATGAAGGACATTGGGGCGGATTCAATGACCTTTTCGCTGAAGCAGACAATCAAGGGGGGTCTTCCGTACATAAGCGATCGGCAGGCCGTCTGCGGAAAGTACGAGGACCTCACGTTTGTCATGTCGGAAGTTTTTGAGAGGTCTAATTTCCAGGAGATTCGCGAGTTCGAGAACTACGACGATAACTTCTGGAGGATGGATCTCGACATCGATATTGAATTTGAGGGCGAGATTGTGAGCGAGAACAGCACGCGCATCACAGGGAGACAAGACGGCGACGTCCTCTTTGCAAAGGTTTACGCGACACCAACGCCGTCAGGATATCCAGGAGCAGGAGGATCAGGAGGATCAACAAGCTCTGCCATTTCATTGACGGAGCTGTCAACCGTGGCAACATGGGTCGTGGCCGTATTCAGCATGTCGCTGCTCGTGTTTGTGGCGTGAGGGAAATATCTAATCAATCAATGAAAATCATTACCCTAGGTATCTTTGTACCTAGTAACGCCGCGTTAAGCATATATACCCGCTTGTTCGACTAACCGACTCGGTCGGTCTTGAGGAAGGTTCCGTAGCCTCCCGCCCCCACCTCTTGGTCTCGGGATTGGGATTAGACTTCTGACTGTACCCACGATTTCATGAGGCTGCATCGTACGCGTGTGCAGCGCGTCTGGAACCAAGACATCACGACTCCGCTGATGAAGAGCTTCATTTCGCTCATTGACGTCACTTGCCCCTCGTGATCGGCAGTGGCCACAGCAGCACCCTCACAAAGCTGCCAAAACAACGCATACGCTACCAGTGAAACACCCTGACTCAGGTACTTCGAATGGCTACACGCGATTGACTAGTGAGACACTGACGACAACATCTCAGGCTTGCAATGCGGTCACAGTATCGCTTCTTCATCTCCATCCCCATCCCAAACACCCTGCCACCCGAGATTGTCCTCAACTTCATCCAGACATACACACCAACCCTCCAGAGCAATCCAGTTATCGCAGACTTTACGGAGAAGCCCACAGATATCAACGGCATCACCAGCGACCCCTTCTTCGGTCCTCCAGACAACACCCTCCGCACCTTTGAGATCCACGAAGTCATCACGCTGGCCCCCGGTCTACGGAAGGAAACGAGGTGGCCGACCGTCTTTCAGTGCACCCCGCATGGCATCCGATCGCGTGCCAACGCTACGGCTGGCATTGTGGTCTGGGCTGAGTGGGTAGTCCGTCCGCGCCAAGATTCATCGTCGGCGGGATCTCCAATTGAGGCTGGAAACACTCCCAGTACGGAACGGACGCTGGGGGAGGAGTGGGAGCTGTATGAGGAGGTGACCATCGAGGCCAACCGTCTTGTGATGCCCTTTGTTTCTCGGACGTCGAATGATGTGCATCGTGAAATTTGTCACAAAGTGTTGGCTGAGGCTATGAAAGGATATGTCAATTGAAAGCGATTCTTCACACATCCTCCAACATATTGAGCTAACTGTCATGTTTCTTATCTCTAGCCTCTTTGATGATATCTGTTCTCAGCGCCCAAACCTCGGTATCGCAGCACATCATCTCTCGTTACCCACTTTCTGAATGCAGCACATCCTCGGCTCGTATTCGCACGTGATTTAGCAAGTGATCCCCTCCTCGGTCTTGGGCTTGGGCTTATTGAACAGATGAGACTGCCAACAATCTCTCAAGAATCCAATCAGACGGTCAGGGGTGGCCTCCCCGTAAGCGGAGATATAAGGAGTATCTTAAACAAGATCGAACACCTCTGTCCGGCTTAAACCACTTGGTTCCGTTCAGGCTCTCAAAACGGTGGGTATGGCGTTCTCGAGGGATTATATAGTTCAAGTCTACCGACGGCTAAGCAACAAAGAGGACGGAGAAGAGCGAAATTTAGGAAAGTTGCGATTGGAGATTTTGGATAGAAAACAAAGAGTTTGTTCGTCTTGACGCCCAAGCATTCTCTTGGCCTGTAATCATGAGGATGGTGCTGACGTGTGGCCACCCATAGAAAGAAGGCGCAGGAATGACCCAATAATACGTCTGGCCAGGTCACGACGCAGCTTGGGGGAACACAGCAGATAACATGGAGGGTTCACCTACAAATCAACAGTTCAAGTCTATTATCAGGCTTTGATAATGGCCTGAGACTTGGTGCCCGATCTGAATACTGGAGCTCTTACTAGTTTGTTCGAATGCCCTCTGGGCGCTCCAGACTTCCATCGCAACTTGTGTTTTCACGTGGCAATCAGTTAGTGATTTCGTTCAGCTTCTTGACATGGCTGTTAGGTTAACCGTATGACCATTCGTCTCGAGCGCCTCGTCAGACAGGGACGTTAAATGGCGATGCAAAAATGTCGACAGTCACAATAAATAAGGCTGCCACAGCCTGAAAGAGGCGCAGAATACCGGCCTGCATGACCACTGATCACACCGGCAGGCCTTGTAAGCCTTACAAACAACCCCGTGCATAAGTGGCTGAGTGTGGGATATAATACGAAGCCCCTCCCATCAGCTCAAACCTGTTGCATTAACGGCCCATCGCCATGGAGGCTGCTGGCCTCGTTGTTGGGGTCGCCGGGCTTGCCGGGCTCTTCAACTCCTGCCTGGAGGCCGTCGACAAGGTACAATCCTACCGAACGTTCGGAACTGACTCGCATGTTTTAGACACTCGGTTCAAGGTTGCTAAGGCCCGTTTTGAACGATGGGGCCTGGGCGTAGGGATCGAGCAAGGCAGACTGCTCCCCGATCATCACTCCGCCCTGGACGATAGAGACACGTCTACGGTAGTGACTGAATTACTGCAAATCATCATCAAAGCCATTTGCGATGCGAGAAATGAGTCTCCACGCCGGACTCGGGCCGCGGGGACAAGCGATGACGACTTTTCGAGCTTACACCAGTCGAGGGCACCTTATGCCGTGACGTCCGAGTCGAGGAGACAGAAGATAACCTGGGCACTCCGGGGAAAGGGAGGGCGCACCGAGCAGGTCGAGTTATTTGAAAAGCTGGTGCAGGAACTACATAACCTGGTGCCACCGCATACAGGTGAAAGTACGCCGTCGGCGCACAAACCGGACACAGGGCGCACCGACCTGGAAATCTCTATCCTCAATGCGCATCTTATGATGAATTTTGCGTAAACCTATCTTCTCGAACGGCACTTCATGATAAATGCTAATACTCCTTTCTGTGTCAGTCATTCAATCCTTGCAATGCACTCGGCTGTCGGAGTTCTTGCACAACAGCAACGGCTAGCCTACGGAGAGATCGTACACATGAAGCATGATCTGTCACATTGGTCCAAAGATCAACGAGCCATGATTCGCAGCTCATCGAAAGCCTCGGTACAAAAGACATTGTTCGATGGCTGTGGGTTCGATATGCAATATTACTGGCTAGGTGGAAGCAACCAAAGGTACTCATTTGTGCTTCGCGCAAAGATAACCAGGTCCTACATGGTCATCGCGCAGTTATCTGGACCGTTCTTTGGCGTGGGCTTCTCACTGCCTTTTAATATCTCGATACGAAACCTAATTCCAGACGACGCGGCGATAGTACAGGCATGCGGGAGTGGAGATAGTGAATGGGTTACACGTCTTCTCAAGTCGGGTAGTGCAAGACTGAATGATGTGACGCCCAGTAATGACACGCCTCTCAGTGTAAGTCTCAGCCGCGGGTTTACGAAACGAGAATCTTATTTCCTCGCAGATTGCCATAAAGGGAGGATTTGAAGAGGTTGTCCAAGTCCTTCTCCGACAAGGCGCAGACCCAAATCTTCCCTGTGGGAGGTTTCAAACGTAGGCAGCCAGAAAAGCCATACCTATATACATCCTGGATTCCTAACTTCACCACAGCTCTCCACTTCAGATTGCAATCGCCTTCGAAAGGGCAAGCATCGCCCGCATGCTCGTGCGTCAGAGTGCCGACCTGGAATACAGTTCGGCTAGGGGCTGGTCCGTACTTCATCATTTGTTTGATAGGGCCAGGTCTACTGCCAATGCGGAGTACTTCTCCATTTTCAGAAATTGTTTGTCGTTTGATGATGTCAAGGACTCAGAGGGTTGGACTGCGCTGCACAGATGCGCAGCATTCGGGACTGCTGAGGATGTCCACTTCCTACATATTCTAGGAGCATCGGTGTGCCTTGACCGATACACCACGAATTGTGGATGGAGTCCTATTCATGTGGCTGCCCTGATGAACAACGTGTCTACTCTGAAAGCACTTACAGCCTTGCACACGGATCAACAAACAACACAGAAGCTATCCAAGGAGAATCTCGATGTCTTGCATTCCGTTGATGTCCACGGCTGGACCCCAATGCATCTCGCTGTCAAAAGCCGCGCCGGAGACGCATTAAAGTGGTTGCTCCAAAGCGGCGCTGATCCGCATCGCACAACTTACCGCACCGCTGGTTGGTTTCCTCAAGGCCATGAAGGAGAAGGGTTTGAAGTGAAGGATCTGGCAAAGCTGTCTGGGAGGGAATTCTTTCATGCTTTTGTCGAGATTCTGAGGGAGGTGGGATACGATGTCACGGCAGATGGTGAAGACCTATATTGGCCTGCCGATGAGGAAAGTAATGCTTCCACCAGGTAATCAAGCAGCACTTCATGACTTCACAGATAAGACTGTGCGAGAACGATGACGTCTTTCGTAGTAATATTTCCATTTTGGAAGACTTCCTCAAAGTATGCTGGCCAGTTTTCTTGCCAGTTGACATTTCTGGACCATTGCCCGTACTGCGTTGTGTAGGACCTTGTTGATGCGTCCGAGCAGACATTCTTGTTGCGTGCTTGTAGTTGGTGCGTGCTCCGGGGATCCCCAGCGTGCTCTTGGTGTACTTCACCGGGCTCGCGTACCAGACTTCTTTCCTGTATGTGAAGATGGGGAGAACACAGGCCTTTAGCGCTTTCCGTAGTTAGTTGGGTCGTGGACCTCGTTGTAAGTTGTCTAGGTTACAGATGTGTGGCATTAGACGCCTCCGAAGGGTGGCATCGAAACCTCCCAGAACATCCTGGTTGACCAGTGCGGTAGTCCCTCGCAGTTCGACGGCATGTTCGATGTCGTGTGTGACATAGGCTAGACGGTCCCTTGCTGAGCGTCCGGGGGATATCAGTTAGAGCTTAAAAATAATATATTTGCAAATTGCCAAACTTCCGTTAGCACACGTCAACTTTGGACACAAAGCTGTCTTGGCACACTATGGGCTGTGAGAGGGTCGTAGTCCAGGTACTCTGCGTCAGTGAGTCTCTCTAGCAGTAATGAGCATAGAGACTCTGCCTTCTCTGCTATGCCTCCAGCCTTTCTGCCGTCAATGACCGGTTGGAAAGGCTAGACAGCTAAAACAGAATTTTGCCAATGCTCAATCTTGTACAGCTCTTCTTCGCAGGTTGCTTTCTCGACCCGGTTCCTCCAGTAGAGGATCGCTGGCATGCGGTGCTGGATAACTGTTGCGTCTGGAGAAGCGACACTTGTCCTAGACCTAGTAATTTCAAATATCCCATTCGCGACAGCAGAAACAGATGAGGCCCTCAACCCGGGAGCCGATCACGCAGTTAGTAGAATATGTCCAGTAGAATGGGTAGTGGCTCATCGTCATTATTATCAACACCGCCACAACGGCCGCCACTACTCGAACCACCCGTCTCATCCTCTAACATGGCTTCACTGCTGCATATGGTTGACCAAATGTTCCTTCCCTGCTTTCGCTCGACTCCCTAGGCCCTTAGAATCGCACCTACGGGCGAAGATATAATATCGGTAATGAGTCGTTTGGCAGCGGTGTGGATAAAAAAAGCGGCGATGCGTCACTTTCGCGAAAACGGCTTTGATTCTTTGGGAATCCCAGTTGGGGCAGCGAGGTACAACACGGCGAGGACAAAGATCAAATGCTGAGCTTCTTACCACCGTTGCTACAATAGCACTCAGTGATAGTCAGCTTGTTCATAGAAAAAGCCGAGGATGCCAATTTCCGTAATTGTATTTTGGGATGCCTATAAAAGTCTATATCGATACCACCTTTCTTCAGGGCGGCAGCCTATTAATTGGCAGCGGAGGATGTGGAAAGCGCGACTGTTCAGTATCTATTTACTCATTGACAAACGTTCTATACGTCTTCGTTGAGCTAAGTTGAAAAGTGTTAGATATCACTACCAGCTAGAGATCTTTAGTTGCAGAAAGGGCACATCTTTCTCACCGACACCCTTTTCCTGCCTCGCAGGTATTGCCACAAATGCATTTGTCCGTATCGTCCTTTGTATTCTCGATATCGTGAGACCTGCGAGTTGGTCAATAAGGGTTCATACGTTTTATTCGAAGAATGCCGTACCCTTTTCCACCTGGTTGAAAGCCATTGTTTCGCTTTCGCTTACTATCCACATCGAAAGTAGTGACGGCAAAGACAGTCTGGGAAAGACCTCCATGCGGCGCGCCTTGTTGCTGCGTAGAGCTACGGCAGCTATTAGTCTCTGTCCTCTTGGAAATATTGTGAGGAATGTACCGAATCCCTAGCAGCGTGGCCCATAAAAGAGTTATTCCCTCGGCATCAAGGGCTGGGGCCCCTAAGTTTCCTATGATTGCGTGAGCTAACTCGAAAACTTGCGCCGACTATGAGGTAGCCGTTGTTGCACACACCTTTTTCGATCTTACCCTCGTAGTCGAGCATGCCTGAGTGCGTGCTAGGGGTAGTCGGGTAGAGAGAAATAGAAGAGAATAGAGAGTTGGAAGCGAAGGATCCTTGGGAGTGAAGAGTAGGCGAGGAATTGCTAATAATAATAAAGAAGAGTTAGTTTAATAGGTTCTTGTTATAGTTGAAGCCTAGCCCTTGATTAGTTAACTAAGCTAGAATATTATTCTATACGATAGGAATAAGTCGTTATCTCACTTCTTATAAAGGCCGATTACCACGAAGTATAAAGAGCGAGAGCAGGCGGTTAGGGGCGCGTACGTTCTTAAAATGTGGTTGTATACCGCGTGCTTGGTCGGACGAGCATAACGAAGGTACGGAAACCGAGCACGGGATCAGGCCGGAATATAAGCCCTCTTAAGTAATGCTACGGAGGGCACGCCTAAGAGATACGGAGATTTCCTAGTTTACATCGTTTTAGCGCCCCCATGGTGAGACCACGGAGTCTGTACTTGACTTTGTCTTGTGCTCTGACAATGATGCATACTAAAGATCCGAGGCCCACTGTTTCAATGCATGAGCAGCCACCTGGGGGCGCACAGAAAGGATTGACTGTTTGCGGCGATGTACCTTGCATAGCTCTCTTAGATATCAGCTCTAATCCTTGCGACCTATACTCTAACCCCTGTACATTCCGGCTGAAATACAGACTAATCCCTACATGTCCTTAATACCATGGGGACACACAGAAAGGATTGACTGTTTGCGGCGATGTACCTTGCATAGCTCTCCTCTGGCGAAGAAGCCTCCTTGGCTGTGGAGATTACACTTTGGATACAGGCGGTAAGAAAAAAACACCGCCGCTCTCCCATACAAGTTTGGCGTCAGTACCGGCGGTGTTTTTTTTTATAAAAAAAATAAAAAAAATTAATATTCGTACCAATAGGCCTCTCGTGCCTCAATCCCTTGTTATTTATGTGCGAATTTGATGCTTGCGAAGACAGTGGCTAGTAATGAAGGGTATTAGGAGTCCTATCTTAGTCGCCGGCCTCGAGGGCTCGGCTTCGCGATCGATCGGGGCCGGGCTTGGCGTGATGTGATGGTGTGTGTGTGTGATTGAGGTCATAGCTGCGGCATGCGTCGGAAGATCGATCTTCCGGGCGATGTGGGGAGAAAATGGGTCTTCACATGTCACACGTGACTTGTTGGTACGACTAATAATTCTGTTGGTACGAATATCAATACTCTTTTTTTTTTTCATAGGTACCTAAATTCATATCGCCTGGGTATACGTAGTACGTTCCAACCCCTGTATGTTCCCACTGTAATACACACAGATCCCTGCATGTTCCGGCTGGAATACTTCTTCAAAAGGCTGCACAAGGCCAGGGGGCCTCGAAGCAACTCAACAGAAATAATACAGCCGTAACACATCTAATGCTCATGCCCAAGCCTCAATAATACAGTAAAAAATCCATGAAGCTTGCAACCGCTATAGATGACGGAGTACAAACAGGGATATGGGGCCGAGTCAGCATGCGTCTCAGGACGTAGACTCAGGCACCAGCGATTTGACATGGCTGAGCATGCTACAAAGGGGTACCTGGCATCACTGGAGAGGTGTTTCTTTTGCGTATTCATACCAATAGTAGGACAGTAAATGCTTTCTAGTTGTATCTAGGTCTACTTTAAATAACAGACGCTTGCTTCTCTAATTTACTTGATAATCTTAAGAGTCTCGCTAAGAGGCAACTTCTCAGGAACCTCGGGATGAGGCTGAGCCAGCTCGCCAAAGTTCAGGTTAGCCTTGAGGCTGTAGTCGTCAGGGACCTCGAGGAACTTCTTGAGGGCAGCCTCGACAGGAGGGATGGCACCCATGTGCTGAAGGTTGGCGCCGAAGCCCTCGAGCTCGAGGGCGGTCCAGACAAGGATCTGGGCCATGCCGCTGGCGTGGTCGGCGAATTGGGGGAACATGTGGGCGGCGGATGCGTGGGTTTCTTGTGAGCTCTTGATGGTCGCTCCGCTGTCCCAGAACAGGACCTATTGCATTGTTAGTATGCAGTCATGAAATCAAGGTAAAGAGGAACATACGGAACCGTAGGCGTTCTTAAAAGCCTGGAAGCGGGGGCCCATGGCGTCCCAAACACCAGGACCAGCCCCCTTGAGGATAGGCTCGGCGTGCTCGATAACTACATCCCAAAGCTGCTTGTGCTTCTCACCGAGGACGAGGGTGATGCGACCGGGCTGAGTGTTGTAGGAAGAGGGAGAGAAGGAGAGAACCTCGGAAATGATCTTCTCAATACGGTCGTCGGAAACAGGAGAAGTGTCCTTAAGTCCGTAAACGGTGCGTCGGTGCTTGGCAGCAGCGAGGAACTGGTCGGCGGTGATGGAGGGAGACATGGTTGTGATTGTAACTCGAAGATGAGACTATGGGATTGAATTGAATGGATGGTTTGGAACTGTCTATTTTTCGAGAGAATTGACTCATATTTAATTGAATGAACTCAATAGTGTCCAATTCGTCGACGGGGCTGGAGACGCGATTCAGTCCGAGGCTCCGGGCTTGCCGATTTTGTAATTGCCGCGCGCGTCGGGAGAATTATCAATCAGGAACCATTCACCGCCACGACACATGGTAAAAGAAGCGCTACTAGCACGGCGGGAGATAGTTGGGGGTATCAGTAATTGGGCCAATTTTCATGTAAGATAATCCCAAAGCAGTGTTCTAAGTATCGAGTACTGGAATTATGTCGGGCTGTCGGCCCCCTTGAAGCCTCCGTCCAGCCTGAATCAGGAGCCCGGGGGACTTGACAGCGCCCACAGTAATGGCGAGATCGTCTAGATCTCTCGGTGACAGTATTATCATCGGGCTATACAAAAAGTAACAGCTATCTCGTCGAATACCCCTGCGTCAAGGGAGCAACATCCAGGTCGACGTGGGGCCGCTCGGCGACTTTACACAGCTAGGCTAACCTAACCCCGATTTCCCGCGCGCTTGTTGCCGTCATCGTGGAGACCGTGTGCCCCTGACAGAAGAGGGGTTCGGCAGCGGACCACTAGGACAACACAAACCGACCCATTCATGGATTACAATGTGGTTATCAAGCCCAGCTCAGCAGATTGGTCAGCAACAGTGCAGTTATTCTTGTCTTCTATACTTTCTTGTTCGTTATCATGAGCGCTGAAATAAAGGATAACACGATTCGTCCCTCCTTTCTTCAACATCCCAAGAGACTTCCGAATGCTCGCCCTCAGCACCACCACCGACCCAGGGACTCTTTTCACTCGTCGTCTAGATCTTCCCTCGTTCAGCATGATTGGTGATGCACTCGACGTGTGTGTGAGATGGCAACACTCTCTTCTTCGCTTAATCTTCACCCAAGTCATCGTCTACCTCGTGGTCACAGGTCGGGCAGCTGAGACTTGACCTCTGGCTTGAATGGGTGCCGGGTGCATAACCACAAACATCCTCCTCGAGACCCCGCCCTACGGTGAGTTTGTTGCAAAATAATCAGACTTGCACGAGTCAATACCGAAGAATAGGCCGATGTCAGACAGGCATCAGGGAAGTAGATCTATCTGGGGGGTACATGTTGGATGACATCGCCTCCGTCACCCATCTTTGCCCGATGAGTCTGTTGATATGCCATCCTCTTGGTTTACTAATCCCGACAGTTTAATCTCACCTAGACGGTGGACACATATCTGACCTCCCCCTCTGATCCTGTCCTCAAGGGGTCTTAACTAAAGTCCCAGTTCTCCCTGCTGTCGCTGCCGTAAGGATAGACGATACTTGGAGCTTCCTCCGGGTTCTTCGGTATATATTATTATCACATAGGATGCCTAATGTCGTGAGACATGTCATCACATAGGTGCAGGACTTTGCCGAGACTTTAAGTTGTCATCTTGAAACTACATTAGTGGTTATCAATGACGGCTCCAGGAGTCACAGCAGCGAAGAACACGATGATAAACACATGGCAGCATTAAACCCAGATTGATCTTGAAACCACTAAGTGACCTTTCGACCCAGGCAGCTTCGGAAGCTGAAGAGATTTGACGGCTTTGTACTGGCATCTCAAGTTTGCAACCAAGTTCTTTTATGCCAGATATTTATTACAGGAAGTGGATCCACGAAGGTGTCAGGCATCATAAGAACACCTTACAAAAACTGTCCATCATTGTTGGAGAGCTCGCGCAGTACGTCGCGGTCCGGTCAGAGTTCCTATCCGCCTTACTTTGAGCAGTCACTTACAACAGGGGGAAATTCGCAATCTCAATCCTTGGGATCATTGCGTATTTATTTCTGCTGAGCATGTGTCTTGGTCCATGTAGGCTAGATACCCGTGGATCTTTAACAAAGTTCGCAGTTGCGACTTGACGTTTGAGACTTCTCATCTTATCCAGAATTGGTGAGCGTTTCGAAAGCCCTCTTCCCTATGTCATCGTGGAAGGTATCAATCCACAAGACTCTCTTCAGCTGTCTCCGTGTCTCGTCCCAGCCCGACTGGTAAATCTGTGACAGCCTCCAGCTCACGGCTGGGTGCTGAACACTTGAACCAATGCAAATTTGCCCCATTAGCATCAACCAGATGTCCAAGATTCCGTGCTGGGCCCGGAGCAAAGGACTGGACGCACTGTATGACACCAGCATCTTCTTGGCCAGGCTTTTGCAGTAGTGTTGCTCGTCCGAGCCCGGAAGGCGAAATGTGGCTGCGAGGAAGGACATCATCCCAACGTGAAGGCACTTGGATAGGTTGTCTGTAAGGCGGAGCTCGAGATCTAGGAGGCTAGAGTGTACGAACCCTAGGCACTGCCGGATCAAAGTCCCATCGATGGGCATCTTACTGTGGTAGTGCATGTTGAGGAGGATCGTGGTATGTTGAAGGTGTGTGAATACGGTAGCCAGATTTGGATCGACTAGTCCATCTGTACACAACATGATGTGCGATTTATGAATATCCACCACTTCAGCGGGAAATATGGGTGGCTCCCATATCACACCGCCATAGATGGGTGTCCAAAGTTCTGTGACGAGCGAACTGGAAAAGTTTAACCTATACCCATGTCAGGAGATGTCCAAGAGTAATGGCACCAAGAAATATTACCGATCTATCGAGAACTGTATCACAGGATTGGCGTTTAATGCTTCTGAACTACCTCGGAGCCGGAGAATCTGTGATAGGCCCATGGCGTGTGTTTGCGCCGCGTGGTAGTCCCCAAAGAGAACCGCAATAGAAGCCAGGATGCTGACCACGTAGATTGCTATTTCGTTCTTGTACGAGTCCTCTTCTGAAAGCCGGTCGTTCAGAAGAGGTAGAACACGCCGGAGATGGCGGTATGTTGTTCTAGACAAGGGCTGCCTCGATACCAGGTCGTTGGAAGCCGAGGTTAATAATAGGATGGCTCTAAAGCAGAGTGGCTCAGAACACAGGAGTCGAAAGCACATAAAGGGATCATCTTCAAAGTCGATATGGATGCCAAAGTGCTTGAATGGGTAGAGGGCGTCTCTGATTGGATTGTGAATAAAGTCTGTGTCGCATAACATTCGTGTGACCGGATGTAACTATCCGGTTTCACATCTGGCCTGTCGCATAATCCTAACGACATGAGCTTAAATAGCTGTGCCCGAACACATGGCTGTTCGATTTCTTTTGTTCTAGAGATAATTCTCATCAATTGACTGGTGCCATCAATGATCCCTGTGGAGCCAGTTGTCTGACAGTTATGAGCCCGGTAGCACTTTAGGCGCTTACTATAACTGATTCCGACCATCGTGCAAGACCACTTGCATGGTGCCTTTCACTACACATCACACAGCGGATACGAGCCCTGCCACTCTCCAGTCTGTCGTCGCCCTGTCTGCTTGCCTACCGGAGTCGTTCCAGCCCGTCTTGCTGCCCAACACCAAGATTTTTTCCAAAGATGACAGCCAAGTCTGAAGTCACGCTCTCCAGACCGTCCGAATGGACTGCCTGGTACGACGATTTCGTCTCAAGGGCTGAGACTTCCAAGATCTTCGACTTTGTCGATATCGATAAGGATGCTCCGATCCTAGAAGAGCCAAAGGAGCCCATTTCCTCTGAAGAAATGCTTGAGCTACTCAACAAGGCTGCTTACGAGGCTTGGACACACGCAAACCAGCAGAACGCTGCGGCCGCCGGACCGAGACCAGAGCCGGCCACAGACCTGACAGATGGTCAGTGGATCCGACTCACTCGTCTCCAGTCAGAATACAAGGTCAAACTTGCGACCTTCGCCAATCGGCAACGTGCCTATGCTGAACTCGCTGTTTGGGTCCGATCAACCGTCGACAAGACCTATCTTGGCAACACGACTTCTAAGTCTGATCTTCGCACTATTGTCCGTGACCTGAAATCAAGCCTTGCACCCTCTGAGGACGAACAAAAGGAGGAAGCACGCTTAAGATACCGTCAGGTCCTGGCCCAGACCAAGAGGGTCAAGCCGGAGGACTGGCTCGTGGCTTGGAATAAGGCCAAGTTAGAAGGCGAGAGACATAAGATCGCTGAGCTTGAAGGACAGTCTGCCCTCAATGATTTCCTCACTGCTGTCTCTGCCTTTGATGCCACTTGGGCAAGCCAGCAGAAGGTTCAGATCATGAACAACAAGAAGTTCGGCCTCAAGATGGATGTCACACTGCGCGCGTTGGGTGAACTGTTCCACGAACACGTTCGAAGCACCAGAATGACCAGCAAGATGGCCGATAGCGTGTTTGCCGTCTCTGAAGCAACCCAAAGCCACTGTCCGTGCGGACTGCCGTCCTCCAAACATCGATGGAAGCCCGTTGATTGCGCCGCTGTGCAGATCGCAATCAATGGCGAGTCCAAGGACGGAAGGCGAGCCAACTCCAGCCGCGTCAAGACCTGCAAGGAGGCTCTGAAGCAAGCCAAGTGGAAGAGCCTTATGGACACGGTCAAGGGCTCGGCAGCCACCGCCAAGTTGGATCAACGGGAAGACAAAGGAAATCCGCGCAAACACGGTGACTTTGCCGGCCTGACCATCGATGCCAACGGCCTCTCCAGCGGAACCACCGACTCAGTCTTTGCAGCTTTGCGCGAGAAGCATCCTCTTTACAATTCAACGATCTATGACGGTGGAGCGACCACTTATATTGTTAATGACAAGAATCTGCTGACCGATATCCGCGAGGCTGTGGAAACCGACTATGTTATGATCGGCGAAGGTTCCTTGAAGGTCGAAGCACGAGGCACCCGAAGGATGGAAAACGTGCTGGATGGCGAAGACGGAAGAAATACGCGCGCTCTTGTCCTCCTTGATGTTGCGTATGTGCCAAGATTCCACACGAACATCGTCAGCGCGAAAAGGCTTGCAAGGAAGGGATTATGGCATTGTGGGTTCGATAATACGCTCCGAATGGGCACCTATGAGGACAACGACATCCTTTGTCGACTCACAGACCAATACGACCTCGATGTAGTCGAATACAAGCCAGTTTCCCGCTCTTACTTTAAGCTTCCGCAATCACTGATCTCCGTGTTCAACGCCTTCCAAGATGTATTCTCCTCCTTCCAAGCGAACAAACCGAGACGACAGAGAATGGCGATTTCAAGGGTTCCGCCTCCACCACGGTTGGACTCTTCCGAAATCTGGCATCTTCGCTCTTGCCACGCAGGGCCGCAAGCGCTTGAACAACTTGTCTTACAGACCAAGGGAGTCCGGATCAAGGGTCCGACTACTGTTCAATGCACGGCCTGCGGCACAGGCAAGGCGACCGAGATTATCTCCCGCAGGGAATCGTCAGACCGGTCAAGACAACCGTTTTACCGGATCTTCGTCGATATCTTCGAGTTCCCTGCGGCATTCAATGGACACCGCTACGTTCTGCTAATCACAGACGAGTTCAGCGGCATGATGTTCTCCTGGTCCTTGGCTTCAAAGACGGAAGTCAGCAAGATCATCAAGGACTTTGAGGCCCGAGTCAAGCGACACACGGGTGCATCGATCTGCAAGATCAGAATCGACAACGAAAGGGCCATCATTAATCTACCTTTTCAAAGGGACTCCGAGTTTCAGATCTGGGCCACAGAGGTAGGAATAGAGATTGAACTCCCACCGTCGCACACCAAAGAGCCGACTGGTGGAGCGGAACGACCTGGTGGAATCAATCAGCTACGGATGCGGTGTATGATTGGGCGTCTTCCGCAAGATCTCTGGCCAGAATTCTACCGTGCAGCCACTTGGATACACAACATCCTTCCTAGCCGAAGGAACAAGTGGATGTCACCCAAGGAGAAAATGGACCGCTGGTTTCACTAGCACTTTCGATGGTATAGACCGCCAAATGTCGATTTCGATGCAACAAAGGACTTCCGACCAGACTGGCGAGGGATTTATGCGTATGGATCCAAAGCATATCCCTTAAACAGCCGCTATAAGGCCGGGAAAGACATCAATCAATTCAAGCTTGGCCCACGAGCACACGTTGGATATCTCGTTGGCTACCATGCCAGCAATATCTATCGTATTTGGGTCCCCAAGCTCAATCAGGTTATCCTGTCCCGAGACGTACGATTCAATGAGGGGGAATTCTTTGATCCAGAGCAAGAGGAACAGCTCGAGATGGAAGCGGTCGTGGAATACAGGCCAACACCGCAGGCATTGGAGCCACTTCCTCAGCGAGACTGGGACACGATCTTGGACGAATTTCTCTATGAGTTCGATGACCACATCTTGGGTTTCAGCCCAGACGGTTCGAACTCGGGGGTGGAAGACGCTAGAGGAACTACAGACAACACGTCACAGCCTGTACAGCCTCTATCGCAAAGACTTCTCACACCTCCGGGCGAACCACCAATTCTTCCGACGCCGGACCCAACACCACAGCTGGGCAGTAGGGACGCCTCACCAGCTTCCGGGTCAACCGGCTCGAACACCTCAACACCAGACCCGCCGTTGCCAGCAGACCCGAGCTCACCTGCACAACGGCCTGAGGCTGGTCCAGACAGTGAGCTTGACGAATATCATGGCACCACGACACGAAGATCAGTTGCGCCATCACCAGATAGCCAATTCGAAGACATCGAGCCAAGTCATGACATTTCAAGTTCAACTGAGTCACGCGATCTTAGTCCTGAAGGAGTCACCCGGGACATGATCGTAGTTCAACCGCTGAACCCACGCCGGCGACCTTCCTCAGAAGGCAACAGCATGCAACCGGACAAGCAGCCGTCAGGTGACCAAACAACTCCTGAAGCTCGCGGCACCACGCGCACACGTCGCAGCCAAAAGGAACTCTACGGTGACCAACCAACTCGCAAGAGCGACCGGACACCAAAGCCAAATCGGAGGTATGATGATAACGTGCACAGCGTTTTCACTACACTGCTTCCAACCGATCAACATCCAGAGGGAAACCTCGCAACATTTCATAGCGTTTTTCTCGCCGCAGTCTCCAAGACGGCACGAGATCATCGATTTCACCGGGACGACCTTGTACGACTTCCCAAGCGATATCAGGATCTAGAAGACCACCCAATGGGTCCAGAATTCAAAGCAGCCATAAGAAAGGAATTACACGATCTCCTCCGACGAGGCACCTGGAGACTGGTCGAACGCGAAAAAGCTCGTGGACTACCCCTTCCGCTGAAGTGGGTGTTCACCTATAAGTTCGATCAAGATGGCTACCTCCAAAGGTGCAAGGCTCGCATCTGTGTCCGTGGGGATCTCCAAGACGGTGATGGGGAACCAGAAACTTATGCCGCCACGCTCGCAGCAAAGACCTTCAGGATCATGATGGCAACAGCGGCACGATTCGATCTCGAGATTCGACAATTCGACGTTGGCAACGCTTTCCTCTACAGCGACCTCAAGAAGGACGAACCTGTCCACGTTCAGCTTCCAAAGGGATATGTGGAACTTGGCTTCCTGAAGCCAGGGGAAACGTCGACCATGATCGCGGAACTCGACAAGGCCCTCTACGGTCTTCGCGAGGCTCCACTCCTTTGGTATAACGAGATTTCTGAGACGCTCAAGGAAGCAGGGATTGATCGTACGGATGAAGAACCTTGCGTCTTTACCAACGGCAAGATCCTAGTTCTCATCTATGTTGACGATATCCTGATCCTCAGCCCCCGGCAAGAAAAGAAGGCAGTCGGCGACCTCGTTCAACATCTCCAATCCAAATACAACCTGCGCGAAGAAGAGTTCAAATGGTATCTTGGCATCAGAGTCATCAGGGATCGACCAAATCGGAAGATCTACCTCTGCCAAGACGCTTACGTTGAGAAAATCGCACGAAAATTCAAGCTCTGCGATTCAAAACTTCGAGTGCCATCAATCCCGATCACAACAATCCCTCTTGTCAAGTATGACGGACAGGCGTCCAAGGAAGAAATCAAGGCGTATCAGGAACGAGTTGGGTCTTTGATGTATATCGCAGTTATGACCAGGCCGGACATAGCGCATGCAGCAGCCCAGCTTGCAAGGTTTTTGACAAACCCATCGCCTGAACACCTTTCTGCAGCCAACCAGTGCATCCGTTACCTCTACACAACGAGATTCCTTGCCATCGTCTATGATGGGATGCACGCAGGAGAGGCTCTTGTGATCGCGAGTGATGCGTCATTTGCAGACGACATCGAGACACGACGCTCATCGCAGGGATATGTCATGACACTGTTCAACGGACCGGTCGTATGGAAGGCTGGTCTCCAAGACACAGTCACGACTTCTACAACCGAAGCAGAAATCTTGAGCCTAGAGAGAACAGCCAAGGAGAGCTACGCCCTAGACCGCCTACTCAGGGACATCTCTCTTGATCTTGGACCTCTAAAGATATACTGCGACAATCTTCAGTCGATCCGACTTGTGGTTGAGGAGAATCAGAGAATTACGACGAAGTTGCGACATGTTGACATCCAGAACATGTGGTTGAAGCAGGAATTCAAGAAGGGAAGGTTTCTAGTGGAATATCTCAAGACTGATCAGATGCCAGCCGACGGCTTGACGAAAGCCCTGTCGAGATCGAAGTTTGAGCACTTTCGGACGATGCTGGGCTTGATCGATATCAAGAGGCAGGTAGACTTGGAGGGGACCACCATGAAATAGGACGATGATGTTCATATGGCAGGTTGTGATAGCTTCCGACAGCGTTGACTTGATCACTCAACGCTGGGGGGTGTGTCGCATAACATTCGTGTGACCGGATGTAACTATCCGGTTTCACATCTGGCCTGTCGCATAATCCTAACGACATGAGCTTAAATAGCTGTGCCCGAACACATGGCTGTTCGATTTCTTTTGTTCTAGAGATAATTCTCATCAATTGACTGGTGCCATCAATGATCCCTGTGGAGCCAGTTGTCTGACAGTCTGCGATCTGGTCAGCATCATTTTTTCTTCATCATTGAGATTACACCACGCACATTGATGCATCAGCTTCTGGTCAGAAACATCTAGTCCTTCTGGGAAGTGAAATAGTGCCCAGTCAGACGGCGGTGGTAGTATGCATCGCTTGACGAAGAGTCGTGTTTGCTCTACCTTCTCAAGCCAGGCGGGGGACGGCGCAACTCGATCCCGAGTGGAGAATCGGTCGGATGAATTATTTATCTCTTGGACTTCTGGTCTAGATTCGTGTGACAGTTGAGCAGCTGCTCGAGCAGCTTCGCGCTTAGATCTCCGGGACCCAGGCTGCTTATTCTTCTGGCGCATGCAATGGCGTCGGATCAACTGTCGCTCGGGGGATCCGATTCTTCCGGACCCGTCGGTCATGACAAAGGCGAGTTGTTTTGGCATGTTGATGTCTTCTTTAGGGTATCAATCTGGTCAGTAAAGTCTGGAAGAGAAAGAGGAGAGGCAAGGATCCTGCTTTAATGCTCAAACGTGAGGTCAAGGTCCATCTGACAAATGAAGCTGGGGTGAGAGTGAGAAGTGGGGCGACCACATTGTTTTCCTCTTTGGGATAAGTCAGGGTTCGTGATCCATGCCAGCCAATTTGTTAGTGAGAGCGAAGGGGGAGGCATTATATATCAGAGTGCTGAGAGGTGTGATATAAATTATATAACGAGACTCGATAAAAGTCAGTTCAAATTACACAATTTCAGCCTCAATTTCATTGACACATTGTCGAATCAACCATGGCGGCTCCCGGAGGTTCCCTGTCTCTAACACCAGAGCAACCCTACACATTCGCCAAGATCTTTGTCAAACATCAAATACGACCCAATCCCAAGCCAGTACTCGAGAACAACACTGTTGCTGGAAAAACTGCTGTCATCACAGGCGGAAATGGTGGGATTGGTCTAGAATGTGGCCGGATTCTGCTGTCCCTCAACCTCTCCCACCTCATCCTCACCGTTCGAACCCTCGCGAAAGGCGACGTGGCTGCAGCTTCACTGCGAAAACTCTACCCCAAGGCCAAGATCGATGTTTGGCAGCTGGATATGGACTCTTATGAGTCTATCAGGGCTTTTGCCAAGAAGTGCGCAACCCTACCACGTCTAGACATGGCTCTCCTCAGCGCCGGCATCATGAACGTCGACTTGCAAGTCAACAAATCAACCGGGCACGAGGAAATGTTTCAAGTCAACTACCTATCCACCGCTCTACTTGGATTACTTTTACTCCCAATCCTCAAGAGAAAGACCCCATCCGACTCTCCAGGTCGGCTCATGCTCGTAGCATCTGGTGCAGCTCTGATAGCCGAGTTCTCTGAGCGCAATGCCGATCCCCTTCTTTCTGCATTTCGCGACGAGAAAGGATGGAACTCTTCAATTGCCAAGAAGAGATATGACACCAGCAAGGGATTGGTTCTGATGCTTACCCTTCAGTTGAGTCAATTGACAAAGGCCGATGATGTCATTGTCAACGTCGTTGATCCAAGCTTCACACCGGGCACCAGTTTCTTCCGCAACCTTCCGTTGCTAATGAGGGCTATGGCCTGGCCACTGACAAAGGCTTTGGGCACCACCGTGAACAATGCAGCATGGAGATATGTCGATGGCGCTGTGACTCGAGGCAAGGAAAGTCACGGGAGTCTGATCAGCGATTGGGAGATCCATCCGTGTGTGCTCCTTCACCAACTAAACGCGATCAATTATGCTGACTTGGACCAGATACCACCCATTTATGTACACGGAAGAAGGGAAAAGGTTCATGGATAGGCTTTGGAAGGAGAGTATTGAGGAATTGGATTTCCCCGAGGTCCGCGACGCGTTAGTGTCGCTACGCGCAGGACACGCGTCCTAATGGTGTAGGGTAGCTGTCTGGTTTGTCTTGAACTCTCGCTTCATTCATGTGTTACTTTCCTTTGTTCCTTGATCAGTCTGTCTTCAAAGTTTCATAGTTAGATTTTACTCCATTCATCGACTTCGTCTTCCTTTCAAGTGCCGAGAGTCTAATTGAACAAGCTCTCAACGCTTGGATGAAAGCGCATGTAACGTGTCTTTCACGTAAAGTTAGGCTCCCGCTTGACGCTCAGGACCGACGGACAAGCCTCACGCGCCACATCTGACTGGCGGTGGCACATTGTAAGCCATAAAAGCCAGCCTAGCCAGCCACTTTAGCGATTTCAGGTCCGAAAGGGGTTGAATCATCGTTGTGGGTGGCTAAAGAAACATCGATCGGAATGCAATGTGCCAAACCTTTTTCAGGGTCTCCAGGGACCAACCCGCCTCAGCCTCCCTCGACCAAACTATCGGAAAATCCCCTACCATAGCTCCTCCGTGTCTACATGACGTCGAACCATCAACACGTTCAGTGTTGGTTCACCGACTCAACCAATGTCAGCACCCAAAGCCCAACTCCCTCGGCAGCATCCGCCCGCACAACCAATCACATCTCCGTAAAGATGCGGACCTGCGCCAAACAAGGATTAGTGACACCAAGAATAGCAATCCGAGGCTGGAACTGCCGGTGCTAGCGTGGGCTGAGCACAGTTAGCGCCTTGAGGATACGGGGAACCCTAGTTCTAGATCAGCGTCGACCGGCCTGGCCGCTTGCCGCGTGACCCGGTCGAAGAAACATGTTCGGGGCAAGGTGCCAGGCGAGGATAGGCTGGGTTCTTGGAATAGCATCAGCTAGGACATTTCCCATGAAACAACTCCACCAAGGAATACGAGATGGAGACAACATTCGTGTATATAAGACACTCAGGGAGACGACAAAGATTCATTCATCTCATCACTCATCACTCTCATCTTCTCTCAACAAGCTCAACCCATTCAAACAATTTCTCCCAACTTTCCAATTCCACCAAGCAACTTTCAACTCAACAACATCTCCAACCCCACAACAACAGTGACCATGCAGATCAAGGCTATCCTCCTCACTCCCCTCCTCGCTGCTGGCATCGTCTCCGCCGCGCCTAGCAAGCCTGTCCAATTCGAGGCCATGGCTCTTCGCTCAGCGAGCCCCATCCACTTCAGCGCCATCCAAGCCTCCAAGAGCTTCCTCTCCCTGAACCTCGCCAAGCAAGGCGCTTCATGCGATAAGAAGTCTGACAACCACGCCGTCTTCAACCTCGTCGGCGATGAGCTCTACCTCTACAAGACCGACAACCCCCCTCAGCAACTCTACGTTGACCGCTCCGGCATGGGCCAGGGTGTTCTGGGCTACACCACCGGTGCCCAGGGTATCCCCAGCAAGGCCGAGCGCAAGGGCTGGAAGATCGATAAGAGCGGCAACCTGAACTTCAACGGTGCTGGCTTCATCGCCTGCCCCAACAGCAAGAAGGCTGGTGGCTCCTGGAGCGTCTGGGTCGATGCCGGCAATGCCAACCCCGGTGGTAACAAGGGCTGCCTTGGCTTTACTGCTCGCACTATCAAGACTACCACCCCTAACAGCTGCGAGTACACTCAGCAGCAGTAAGCATTAGAACTGGGTTTTAGCATGGCGTGTGTAATGATTGGAGCGGGATCATTTAGGCATCATTAATGGGGTTTGCTTTAGCATTGGCATTGGCAGGGCATAGCGGCAATTTCGAGGCGCATACATTTGCATCATAGAATAATAGACGAACGAATACGAAGCACAAGCATACTTAAACTAATTCTATTCACACCAATTATTGCTTTATGTTACTCCCATCTGGGAGCCAAGCTTGAGTGTCGCTTCCCAGTACACACATTCGGTTTTTTTTTCCTCTTTCATGTTGCTGGCTGAGTACAAATCTTGAGGTATTGGTCCCCGTCCTATTTTAATTCATCCCAGCTTTATCAGGTGTTGTCGCATGCACCTAATGGCCTTTGGCCTATCCCGCGTTTTCATCCAGTCTTTGCTGTGCCGGGGCCAACTCCGAGCCGAGAGGCCCCACCCCATGACCCGGTCGGCTCCGGGCCTGGCTCCCTCTCCGTCCGGTTCAGCGGCTCCTTAGGTGTGTAAGCTTGAATTGGCTAGCCGACCTCATCCATTCCTCCAATGACCAGCCCGTTTCTCACAACTTGATCTTTTGTCCAAGTCTCTTTCCTTCAGCTGCATAATCAGGCCCCGTAATCAGGCAGCAGGCTCGGCCAATACGCTTTTTGGAAGAGTGAAATGTAGTCCGGGCATGGATGCGAAATGGAACTAAGCGAACCGAGAATGAAGAAAATGGCAGATTCGCCAGCAACAGCGTGCAGTGGGACGATATAAGCCTGGTCTGGGATGCTTGCTGGATCCAGTCTTACGTCAAGAAACAGGCTTATTCCCCCTCTTCCCTGTCATACAGGCCTGTGAACCAAAGTTCTTTTTTGTGCATATAAAGCTCCGTTAATGGGTTTCTGAAAAAGTTGCCCTCTATCATTTGTTCTCTATCATACTCATCATCCTGCTCTAAAATGACCGACGAAAACACATCAAGCGACCAGAAGACTGAACTGCACAAGTTCCTCCAGATCATAAAGAATGATGAGGAGAATGCAGACCGTCTCAAAGCGATTCTCGATGGACTGGAAAAAGATCAGATCTGGCAGTGCTCTAGCCATGATGGCAACAAGAACGCTCTGCACATGGCAGTTGACCGCGGCATGTTGTGGGCGGTCAGACAACTGCTGGACTATACACCAGTCTCACCAGACGACACTTCGCTCTTATCCGCGACTGACGAAGACGGGCGACAGCCTCTTCACTTTGCGTGTTTGAGAGGACACAGAGATGTTGCGGACCTGCTTTTGCAGCGTGGAGCAGACATTGACGCCAGAGGGAATGATAGAGCCACTCCTATTGATGATGCGTGCTTTAAAGGCCACAAGGATGTTGTCGAGCTCCTTATATCCCGTGGGGCCAACACTCAAATGGTGGATAAGAATCTGTGGTCACCACTCCGAACCGCAGTCAGATACGAGAACCTGGACATTGTTGAAATGCTCCTGAACGCGAACCCGGCCAACATCAACAAGGGAGACCAGAACGGGGAGACACCATTGCATGTAGCGAGTCGGAACGGAAGTGTCGATATCATGAACCTTCTTCTAGAAAGAGGAGCTGACATCGACAAGCCCGACAATGACAGAGAAACACCACTGCATAGCGCGAGCCGATGCGGAAAGGAGAGATCTGTTCGTCTTCTTCTGAAGGAAAAAGCCAAGACTGACAGGACCGATAACGACGGGGAGACGCCATTGCACGCAGCGAGCCGAAGAGGTCACGAGAGTGTTGTTGCTGTTCTCCTGGAAGAGCATGAGGATATAGACGTGATCGACAACAATGGGAAAACACCATTATGCGCGGCGAGCGAACAAAGAAATGTCGAATGCGTCAACACACTCTGCGAAGCCGGAGCGGATTGCAACTGGACAGCCGAATGGAGCGAGGGCTGCAATGCGCCACTTCACTACGTGTTTGAGCTTTCAGAGAAGAAAGATGAAAGCCCTGATGAGAGGAAGAAAAAACAGTCGGCCATCGTGACAAAGCTCTTGGCACATGGCGCTGACCCTGGACTCCCGAACATGGATGACCAGACAGTGCTGCATCTGGCGGCGAAAGCTGGCAATTGGGGTGTCTACAGAGACATTCTAAAGGTGCTGAAAGAAGGCCAGAATAGGCTCAAAAACACGCATGGAAGAACACCCTTGGGCCTGGCACTCAGATCACACGCTGATGAGATCCTGGAGTTGATGACGGACTCGGAGAGCGCAAGCATGTTCGACTCGGGAGATGAGCTTGAGGCACTCCTCTGGGCAGCCCAGAGCGAAGAAAACCACCATTACTTGGAGAGTCTATTTGAAGGGAGGAAGCATCTCAGGGATAAGATACCCCATGGTGACTCGAATAGCTGGAGCGTAATCCAATGGGCAACCTATCTGGAACTACCCGAGGTGCTCGAAATGCTCCAGAAAACGACCGGAACCACCACGCCTGAAGAGGAGAAACCCGAGATACAAAAACCCGAGATGCCAACACCTGGTGCCGAACAAGATGAATTCTTGAAGAACTGGGATCTCAAGGCGGCGGTTACTGAATGCAGGGTACAAGATGACAGGTTGACCCTCGCGACCGAATTCCGCAGCGTCCAAGATGTCATTTACGGCACAGGACCGGTAAGCACCACGGTCACGAAAGAAGATCGCGTCGGAGAGGATCATTTCACATGGGTTCATCTTCCCGCAACGAATGTGAGTGTCTGGCTGTTGTCTTGAATATCGAAACGAGTGCTGAACTGATTGATCTCCTTAGGTGACCTGGATGAATGTGAGCTTGCCACGGGTTAAGGAGAGCCATTAGAAGCGTCTTTGGCTCTCCTGACAAGCCATCTCGCTGATTGACCTCACAGGACCTCTTGAAAAGAATCTTGATCGAGGCGCCATCGTGCCTGTCTAACAACGTATCTGCAGTGAATGAATTCTTCGAATCCAGCTGGTCTCAGATTCCAGATGCAACATCCGAGTCGCGAATCATGAAGCCCCTGTGCGTCTCTGAGCTGGTGCCCCAAGACGCCAGCACCCCTGACCGTTATCTTCATGCAATCTATGTGAGCATCCATCAGATACAGGTAGCCTTTGATTTCTCATTTTTCTGTCTAGACACCATATGTCGCCTTGTCAAGACAACACCGAGGCCAGTACCGCACTGGGAACGATGATTGCGAGGGCACACAGCCACAGAATGAACGGAAGGAGGAGAAAGACGAAAGGGACCAGAGGGAGGCCGAACAGGAAGCAGCTTACGATGCATATCATGGCCTGCTGAAGTGCTACGAAGGCTCGGCAATCCATGGCTCGGCAACTCTTGAGGAGTCCTTCTACGGCTTTTCCAGGCCCGCCCTGCACGAGGATCGACCACGAGGGAATGAAGATCAAGTCGTGGCCAAGAGCATGCATCTAGAAGGTGTAACTGAAAGGTCTGACTTGACCCTTGTTAGGGTAAATCAGCTGTGGGTGTGGGTAACCGGTCACAGTATGTCGACGACCAACCCCTATGCTGAGGAACAGATTTTGCTGACGATTCGTACTTAGAATGGTTGATCACGGCGACCACGCATTCAATTGACCAAGATGAAGATCCATTCCTAGGAGATGCAATTGACGACATCGAAAAGCGAGCAAGATGGGTGCGATCCCCGCTTGACATGGCAGAGGCAATCTTTGCGTACTGCGTTGACGCCTACGACCGAACGCCAAAGTCAACGATTCACGAAACAGGCCATTCCATCCATCAGATGTTTTCTGACTCCATCAAAAACATTGTAAGCTCCTCTGCACAAGACTACTGTGATAACCTCTTTGACCTCTCCTAGGCTAGGAAAAATGCCAAGCTATTTGACGATTTCTGTGAGCGCATCGAAGCAAAACAAGACGACGGACCAGAAGGAAAAGAGATGGGGACAAAGGCTGTCAGACTTTCGGCCAAGATCAGAAACATCCACGATGAGCTTCAGATGCTCCGAGCAATCAGAAAACATCAAATGAGGGTTTGGGAGAAGCTGAAGAATGGATCGCCGGTGGACAACGACGGGCGATGGGAGAGCCACGCCTTGAGCGACATTGAGGACATGATCGCATCTGCTGATCGCGTCAAGTCCAATGTAAGGAAAGGTTTTATTTGTGGTACGATTGGTTTTGCTGACTTTGGCGCAACAGGTTGGAATGACGCTTTTTTTTGCACGACAGCAGGTTGCCAACAATCATATGAAAGAGAGCGTGAGGCAGAGCGAGATTGCCAAAGAGCAAGCGAGACGGAGCTTCCAACAAGGCCGGACGGTCAAGATCTTCACCGGAATTGCAGCGTTCTGCGTAGGTGTTGCTGCCCTCATCTGAACCGAATTTTCAATTAACAAGAATCGCCTAGTTAACCTCATCTTCTCTGTCGTCCCTTTTTGTCATGGATGTTGATTCCATTCGCAAGGTCCCATATTGGGCATCTCTACCAATTTGTAAGGCATCTCCTCTCGCAAGATTCTGTTGTTGCTAACACTCTCTTCTCTCAAGTTTTCGTCTTGGCGGCCCTCGTGTACATCATATGGCCGAGAGAGATCGATCGTAACGCTCACGTAGGAGGAAACCCGGAGGAGGAAGCGGACAACTCCAAACACAAGAAGAAGAGCCGAATCAGGAGTGAGAAGGAAGATTGGAATATCGTGCGTGGCGGGCTTGCTACATGGCGAGGGCGGCGAAGGGAGAGCCCATCTGAGGTGTAGCCAGAGGTGGCTATCGCATGTTCAATTTTCTTGCGTAGCTGCCAAGTTTAAAAACCTACCCTAGAAACTGGAATGTGTAGTTTTACCACAAGTTATCAAGTTCACTGACAATACCGAACGAGAGTGGCCGGCTAGACGGTATTCTCAGAACAAGAGAATAAACACTTATCTGGGGCATATCCATTTCAGTTATCAAAATAACCTACTGATTCAAACAGCGATGAGACTCAACAATTTCTTCGTCTCTTCTAAGCATGAAAACCAGTTACAAGTGAAACATCAAGCAGGTCTCAGGGCCTGTTCATCATCTGGAGTCGCCCGCACTTGTGCCCACAAACACAACCAACACAGCTGCATAAGTCGCAGTCGAAACCAGCGTCTCGATGTTGGAGACCTGTACAACAAAAGAAAGGCCCAAAGCAAATAGAAGCACAAAAGAAGAGACCGTGATCAAGCTCTTGACAGTAGATGGCTGGAGCGTCATGATGATCATCGGCACAATAAGGAATAGGCCACCAGTGACAGCGACAACGAAGCGCACTGATCGGTCCACAAACGCGGATACCTGTTTGGGAACTTTCCCGTTGCGGAACTCTTGAGTTCTCTGTCCATGTTCCTCTTTGGAGAACGTCAGTCGCGATGGGAGGTATTTCATGGATGCACCGCGCACAGGGTCAATCTTGGGTTCTGCGTCCTGGAAGTAGGCGTAGTGCGAAGCGAACGGATCGTTGGAAGGATTTGCAGGTGGGAAAAACCTCTTGAGGCGGACCTTTATATCCCCCATTTCTTCCTTATCTAGGCTTCTGTGTCCTCGAAGAAACTCATAGTCTCTAATAGCAATTGCTGGCGCGGATTAGCAATACGCCCAGGCGTGACTTGACTGGTTTTCTGTACCATATTGCTGGAGCTTCCTTCGAAGGAGTTTCCGCTCTCGCTTACTGATCTGACCTTGAGATACAAGCTTGGTTTTTAATTTGCCAAGCTTCACCTGCAACCGAGTGATGTTGAGCCGCTGCAGGAACTCGAATCGGAGAAAGTGAAAATCTTCCTCCTTCTGGAGTGACCTATTCACGTACGCTACGAGACTCTTCTCGTACCATTCTGAAGTCATGGCTGGGGAAAATGAAGTGTAGAAATGAAAGCTGGTCTCTGTGACTGGCAGGGGAGAATATGTACATTTTCAGCTTCTGCAAGCCAAGGCCACATGGCCACCATATCAGATAAGGTTGTTTTGGACGCCCAGCATACATCCCAAAGCCCAACTTTGGGCGCCAATTTGAGGGCCCGGAGCCTGATTTCCAAGGCTCCCTATCATAGTGAATGCCTGTTGCTACAGCTCCGTTGAGGGTCTGCATCTGCCTTGTAGTCTTGCTTGCGCTACTCAGACGCTTCTAGAGTACTAGTTATACAACACATCGACCAAGGTGAACGCCGAGAAATGGGACCAAAATTGATAGCGTGAGTCTTGCTGGAAGCTGCCGTTTCCTGGTGTTTTTGGGAGATTTTTAACCACATAGGGTCATAAGTGAACCTTCTGAGGATGCTCGTCGCGGCTCGCCTGTACCTGGCACTTCAAAAACTGACGCAGAAGTCACGACAAAAAAATCCGTACTGGGCAGTGCAGTAACACCGGATGTGACGACGGTCCCCCAGAACCAAGTCGATGGTTCGGCAACACTCAACCACAAAAACAGCAGCCAAGAAAGCAGCAAGACCGGCAAGATATCTGGTTCCAAAAAAGACAGTGCATCTAGCTCTGGCGACTCGTCTAAATCCACGATCGGAAGCGATGATCAAGTCTTTGTCAAACCCCCACCAGAGGCGGGTTCTGAGAGTGACATAAGCTCGAGTCGAGCATCATCGCAGCTCTCAGACGAGTCCCACCCCACTGCAGAAGTCCTAGGCGTAATTGAGAGATACCTAAAGGGGTTCTTAAAGGCGCTAGCTTGGCATCGCTTTGCGAGGGGAATCCAGAGAAAGGTGGCGGCGCACCACTCGGAGAGCAGCATATTGGACCCCGGTCGAAGTGAACTCAGAGAAGTTATCACCAACATGAAGATCGAGAATTGGGTTACCATGGCGACTGAGGCCTTGAGGTCGCGAACTCAGACAGACGACCAAGCTTTGTATAACCAAGGGCCATGAGCCGCTGCGCTAGCTGACAAGGAATATCAGAGGGGAGTGGGAAGGTCATGAGTGGAGAGAAGGGCGGAGCTGCCACTGATGAACGCGATTTGTTTCTTTCTTTGAACCCATCCAATTTGATCAATCGATACTGAGAAATTCAATTCAATGGCACCTGAATTTTGTTGGAGGTTTCTATTCTTTCCTCTTTTTTTGTTTTTATTTTTTAAACATAATAAAAGAAAACTTCAACTGCGACCGAAGGTTCCCTCACTATTCTTGTACGCCTTTATGAGCATACTCCTATGCATCGGTGTGGCTGGAACAGCTCAGAAATATAGCTATGTACTTACTTACTTAATAAGCCCTCTAGATTATAGACATCGTTTCCTTCTCGGAATCTTCCCGCCCTTCTGGAGACCACCCGGCGTCAGTCTCAAGAAACCCAACTCGTCGATAACGATTATCACAGCCCAGTTCCTTGACCAAAATGAGAGAGTAGAACCATCCTCTCATCATACCTGTCCCATAACCGAGAGTCAAGCACCAGAGCGCTGGAGATTGTGTCCCTCTACAGGAGCGAAGGTTTGGGGATAGACCAGTGTGGTCCATCTTGTAATCGATCCGGCCATGCTCCCTGTGCAAGTCTTCCTTCGACACCTGAGTAAGATGTCCCCGGATCTCGAGCACACCACCTGTGACAGCTCCATACGGATCCAGAGGATATACCAAATCCACGGTGCAGCTGATGACTTCAGCCGCGCTGACCACGAGCCTCCGACCTACATACTCGATTGTGCCCTGTACCGAAGCCCAAGACCAAGATGGGCTGCCTGACTTGCAAGCTACTGGGCGGGGGAATCGATGTATACTCCACATCAGATCGAAGACCAAGTTTTGTCTCCAAAGCCCTGCTAGATAATCACTTTTCAGCTTGGGAGCCATCAGTCGGGCAATGGCGGAGATGCCGGGAAGTTTATCTGTTGCAACGGTGAGGTTGCGCTTGGTGTAGTTTTCGACGAGAAGGCACCACTGCTCTTGCAAAACCTCCAAGTCATCGCCTGACCGTGAGGGACGTCCTTCATTGCCTCCTATGGAAATGAAGTTGTAACCGCAATCCACCAGTGCCGGAAACCACCGGCTCTCGTTGGGAGGGCCGTAGCGATTCTCGATGTGAATCTCGTTAACGGCTCTGGGGTGCTCAGCCATTTCCGGTTTAAAGCCAGCTTGGCATTTCCAGATGACGTCCATGCCGGTAAAGATGAGAAGTCGAGGCGTGAGCATCGCCTCTTGAAGAGTCCACGCTCGATCGTTGATAGGCTGTGGATATGCCCCAATCATGGCCCAGTAAGGCCCCTCCCTAGATAGTAGGATGGAACCCTTGGTGCTTTTGTCAACGCGAATGGGGAGGAAGAAGAGTCCTGTATCGTTTGTAGGCAGACGCTTGAGAAAACCGTCCCTGCAAGTCAACGCGCTGGCTGCCGAGATCGTGAAGCAACTGTTGAAGTAGATTTGGAACATCTTTGCCATCTCTCGGGCAACATCCTCCTTGTCGTCCTGGACGATGCACAATGAGTCAATCCATATGTATCCTACTCCAACGGACCGGGCGACTTGGAAGGCGTCTCGAATGGTTTGCGGCAGTCCTTCGTATGGCAACTCTTGAAGATATGCGGCATACTTCTCACGGGTGGTCTTGTGGACCTGGTCACCGCCCCAGCAATAGCTAAGAGCGCAATATTGCCCTGTCTTGCCGAGAGTCTCGCACAAGCGTGCTGAGGGCTCTGCCTCGACTGGTGAGACCATGATGAGCCTCGTTGGTAGCTCTCTTGGGGTGTCGCCGGGGCATTCGGGATGGCCGTCAACGCATTCACCGAGCCATTTCCGTATAGACCCAAAAGTCTCAACTGATCCGAGCTCTGCTAGAGCTGCCTCGGCGTGAATCAGCTTGGATGCCGGGTTGTCTGTAGGAATAGTGAGAAGAGGCTTAAGTACGAGGTGGTAGCGAGGAAGCGCCCACCTGGTGTTGTATACAAGCACCACGTACGACCTATCAACCGATCATTGGAGTCATAGACTGCCAGGTGTTTGTACTCTGAGTGAAACTTGATCTTGAATTCGAGCCTCTCGTCCATCGGGGGAAACCAACCGGCTCGCGGCCCTGAAAACATGGCGACGTAGTCTGGACCCTCATTAGGTTCCGCTGACTGTGATCCCACATCGCTCTCCTGTTCACTTCCTCCGTCGCTCTCATCGGCACTCCACTCATAGTCATCCTCCTTGCTAGTCGTTTCGTTTTGGCGATCTGGGAAGCGGTCCTTCTTGTACGCTCGATCATCCTGAACAATATCTGTACAGAACTCACAACTCTCCATGGCCCCTCGCTCAATCTCCTCACGTGTCTGCGTAAAGCAGTAACCCTCATCGTTGGTCCATATATGGTTCTGGATACTCTCATCGACGTTTGGGTCGTCAGCACTGGGGAAGATTCGTTTGCACAGGGCGCAGAGTTTGAAAGGAGGAAACTCTTCAATTATGGCCATGCTTTCTGATGTAGAAGGCCCTGCGATGGACTAAACAGACTCAAGACTGCGGAGTCTAGGGTCAAAGGATAATGACCGACTAAGATTGGAGTGATGGTGGCGTATCTGTCAAGTTGTCGCCCATGAGCCCCGCCACATATCTCAAGCGGGGTGTCTGCGCCTCGGCTGAACGAAGGATCTGACAAGAGGGCAGCAGTCGCGGATTTCATTGGTTAATATGGCTGGGATCATATCTGAAATTGCAAGGAGTTAGGCGGGGCAAAGCATCAATGTTATAGCAAATTCCCGGTTAATACAAGTTGAAGACTTCGCAACCCTCGGGTGGCTCGACACAGCTCGTCCCAGAGCTCTCATATCGGAGGGACTATACTATTAGTCAACACTTATTATCGATAAGTAACAGTGGCCACCGATGCGATCTTGAGGTATTTTTAAGGGTTAGCGTTGTTGTATTTAGTCTAATAATACTTGAAGAAGACTCAGACGCGCGAAAATCAACGACGAAGACCGTCAATCCTTGCCCGCATCTGGGCCGCTCTGTCTCTATTCCTCTCCGCCTCCACAATCGTACTCCCTACCATCGCCGTAGGCGGAGGAGCCATTCTCTTACGAAAGAAGCAATCTGGACGGTGTCCTGCATGACCGGAACTTGCGATACCCCAGTCAGCTAGACACTCCCAGCAGAACTCGTACCGACAGGCTCGACACGTCATGTGAAAGCACCCTAGGCCCTTTTCGATCGGGATGTTGCAATTGGGGCAGGGCTTGGTCCTTTTGGCTAACCAGGTTTCTGTTTCTTTGTCGCTATCTTTTCTCTGTAGGTCGTATTCGTCGCAGGTGAGATCTTGATGCCATGGACGGTTGTGTTTGAAGCACATGACAAAACCGCATGCCTTACAGACAATCCGGTTTCTAGACGGATAATCTGGGCCTAGATTTTCGTAGATCTGTCCATTGGTACACCTCCCGCGAAGACATCTCCGGAAGTTGGGCTCCATTGCTAGACTGGCGTTAAGGCAATATTGATCGTATAGCACAAAGGTGTCTGGATCAGCCAGAAGCTGGACCTGTGTGTGGGTGTATATGTGATCACAGCTTAGATTAGGACACTTGAGATCGCTGACTGCTGCAGTTCCTCGTGACTCGAGCTGAGATTTGATACTGTGGCAGAGACAGAGTACGCAGACGTCCATGTCGTGGTGTTCGCTGCATTCTCGGAGGGCGGGCGGGAAGGGAAAGGAATCCTGGACGTTCGTATAAGTCTCGACGCAGATTGTACACTCCCTGCTCTTCTCTTTCGTGGTTTTACCACCAGTCGTCCTCATCCTTGTCGCCGTCCGTAGCTGTCTTCCTTCCCTTTGTCTCTCCTGTTTCTGACGGTCCCTCAAAAGTTGTAGTAGTCCGGGGCGCTCAATACCTTCTCGTCCCTCTGGTTCCACTCTGGCAAATTGCTGTTGTGCTTCTAGTTGTAGGTATCTGGCGCGCTCAAAGCTTTCTCGTCTCTCTGGTTCCATTTGGGCAAGTCGACGTCGTTCTTCTACTGCCATGAGATGCTCCTCCAGAAATGCTTGAGCATTTCGAAGGCGAAGTTCCATTTCGCGTCTCCGTCGAAGCTGTTCTTCACGTCGCTCTTGTTCTCTCTCACGCTGGCGTTGTCTTTCTTCTTGGATGGCTCTCCTGAACCTCTCATATTTCTCCCTTGCCTTGGATTGCTTCGTGGTTTCGGCGGGTTGCTCTTCTTCTAGTTGACTGGTCCTCGCTTGTGTCTCGCCTGTTGAAAGTGGTCCTGCTCTCTCGGGTCCTTGAGTAGTAATCTCTCCTGTTGTTCTTGTTGGTCGGTCGGGCTCTCCCCGTGATAAACGGAACCATGGGTATCTTTTTCTCGTGGAAGAAGGCTCTGCTCCCTGATTTGTCTGATTGTGAGTTTCGCTTAATTCTCTTGTGCGCCCCGTTATATAACTGCCTCTCAATCGCCTGGAGATGTTAAGGATCCGGTCGATTTGCTTGCTCCCCTCCGGCTGTTGCTGATTGCTCGGTTGCCCCGTCCCCGTTTGTAATGGCTCATTTTCTGGCACAAATTGAGCATTGGCCACCCTGGGTTGCGTAAAGATACTTGGAGGTGGTCCATAAGGGTGACCCTCGTATAGTGCCCAGTCTCTCCAGTCAGATCCAGGGGGGCCACGGCAGTTTGCACAAAGAGGGTTCGGGTAGGGATTGCCGAGGTAAGAAACGGCAGGGAGGTCCAGACCTTCAACGTAAAGGCGTGGCTGGTGGACGGCACCACAGTTAGAGCAGCTTAATACCCCACAGGCGCAAACGACCTGGTACGTTGGTGCGCACGCGCACGCGGGAACCCCAGTGCTGCTCATAGCATTCAAAGATGGGTAAAGATGAAGAGACGAAGAAATGGAAGAGGACAGCATTTTGTATGCGGGAAGGAATCGTGTCATCATTCTTCTGGGTGGTGACGTTCTGCAGGTGGGCCGAAAGGAACGATGAGACTATAGTGGCTGAAGTCAAGGAGTAATGATGAGACTTGCGGAGAGGTCGAAACGGTTTTCGAAAGTGGTACTAAGTGGTTTTCCAAGTTTTCTTGCAAGGCAGGATTTTCTCTCTCTCGCTTTTTCATTTCTTTTGAAAAGACTGCTTCGACCCCTATTTCTGCATTCGTCATCCTGATGTTGGAACTGGCTTCCAGTGGTCTCAGCATCTTCGTGTCATCGCACTCAAAAATAAAGGCAGTCAGAAAACATAAATACTTGGCGAGATTGAATACAACTCAATAGCAAAAGCCCCCGAGGCATCAAAGACTTCTCAATGTCTCCAGGAGATGGGCCCTGTGACGTGGCCTCTACTTCGACATGTGCTTGACCGAATGGAAGCCAACGCAGAAAAAGCAGCAAACTGGAAAACACCAAATAAAGCATCCTTAATTATGTTTACTCAGAAAAGTAGGTATGATTGTGGCCGTCATCTATGGCAACAAATGCGGAAAGCGTGACGGCAGCACCTCCTCTGTGTCCAAGACATCAGTCACGTGACGATGCACACTACACGCACAGTGACGTTCGACTTCATCACCGCCAAAATTGATCCTCATCCATACTAAGCTCGACCAGTACTCTACAGCATGGACAACCCCATTGAGCTCCCGGATGGGCGTTTAGCCTGTGGACGTCACGGCTTGCCCGTTTGCGGAATCTGCTGCGTCGATTACACCTTCATGGATGACGAGGTCGAGGACCCAGACTTGCCCGGAGAACTTGACATGCTTTCTGACCAAGGAGGCTCTGTGGTCCACACTCAGGATCGCCCGGGTCGAGGATACTTTCGCCGGACTGACCCGGTCATCGATTGCGAATCTCTTCCAGGGGGGGAGGAGGGCTGCATAATAGGCAGAGGACGCGCCTACCCGTCTAAATTCGTTCCGCCATTAGTAGGAGATCTGCCTATCGATCTATTCCTAGCCGCCCTGGGCAGACGGGCAAGCCCGCACGTTTATCGCTTCATCCGTTACGATAATCCAAACGAATTCCTTATCTTTGTTGATGGCGCCTGTCTCGACAGTGGTGGAGCCAACCCCAGAGCAGGCTGGGCCATCTACTTCAAACCAAGATCCGGCAACGATTCAGGCATGGTTTCCGGACGTCTTGAGCTCGTTGGCCCCTGGGGCGACTACCACGAACACACGAACAACCGTGCGGAGCTACGAGCCGTCCTAGCCGCCCTCCGTTTCCGCAACTGGCCGGGCGAGGGCTTTAACAAGCTGGTCATTGCTACCCACTCAGAGTACGTTGCCAAAGGCGCCACCGAATGGGTGTTGCGGTGGTTATGGAATGGGTGGAGGACCAGCAACCGAGAGGCAGTGAAGAACAGGGATCTCTGGCAGGCGCTACTTGGGGAGTTTGAACGACTTGAGGAGCTCGGTTTGAAGGTTGAGTTTTGGAAGATACCAAGATCTGAGAATCCCATAGCGAATCGCGTAGCAAAGCAAGCTGCCAAGGAAGAGGAGCTGCGGGATTACTGTGACGTCAGGGGTGCACTTGTTTAGCTGGTCCTTATTCTCCTTGGGGATTCAGGAGTCCTCGGGTATTGAAGAGTATGGGTGCAAAGAATGAAAGCCTCTGATCGGCGGGAAGGGCTGGTGCATGGTTACGAATAGCGGGCAGGCGGTGAAAATGTTACAGCATTACGGCAAGGATCGGGGAATACTGATTTTACATCAACTGTGTATGTATAACTCAAGACTGAGAAGGTGATCAAGGAGCACAGTAACTATAATGTAGTCCTTTGACCAGCTATGCCTATACGCTGTCCTTTTCTGATCTCCGGGGCTGACACAGATCTCACACTCCTATCACAACCACCGCAGGCGTAGGGCCATCCGCGAAGACGCGGCAGCAAGCAGCAAGGCCATTACTTGGTCTTGCAGCAGCATCGCTGCGACAAGAGTCCGCAGTCGGTTTTGGCCATGTGGGAGAACTTGTAAGGTTTGCAGTAGTCCTCACACTTGCCGGCCCAGGTCCGGGAGCAACTGCTTCGGTTCCAGCATGTCGCACGGGCTTCGACATCCCTGAGCTCGATGTCTGGTGAGGGGGCGGCTATGACGGCGGCCGCGAGGAAGAGAAGATTAAACTTCATTTTGTAAAAAGTGTGAATATGTCTGGATCAAGAACTGAACGACTTTAGTGTGTTTGTAGAGTTGGTGGTGTCCGTTGTTTGTCAACCCGTGGACTGGCAACCCTATTTATACTCAATTGGCCCGCGATTCTATCATCTTTGTTGTATGACCTTGGCAAGGCGTTCTCAATATGCATCGCCTTTGCATGTATCATTCTCGGGTTGCTATAACTTGTCATGACTGTCACATCGCTGAGCCAGCTGAACGCTTCGGAACATCGAGGCGTCCTCCCAAGACATACCCGGAAGGACACGGTCCGGGATGCGAAAGAAAGTTCCCTGCATTGATTCCCCGCCTTATCGTATCACTCGTACTAACAGGGCGAGACAGTGCATTTAACCGCTTCGTTCTAGGCCTTGCAGCGACTCTACCGGTGAACCCGGCACGTGAATATCATGAAGCTGATCGTGCAATGGCACATGATTGATGCGAGCGGTCGACATCCGGCGGGGCTGAGGATATCCGGTGTAGCAGCATGTAACCCAATACCCCGAATACGGTGATCAGCTTCAAGGATGGTCTTAGGGCTATACGAGCAAGCGGCTGGTGCCTGAGTTCTCATCACGAGACCAATCTCAATTTCCTGTCCTATTGACTAGGAGGTATGCAAGACGCCCAATATCTGTTACGTTGCATGCATTTATACAGCATCAATAACGTGATTATCGGACCGCATGCCCTGAGGCAACTTCCTTGTGCGGTTTCAATCCCGCCTCTCCATCGGTCTAGGCAACGTGCATGAAACAGTATCATCGACCCTAGAAATTTTCTCATAGAGACGGAGGAAGCACCAGATGCAGTAGTGAATAATATGGTCCAGTCATGCAGCATCCACATCCGACGCCCGACTGCGCCTTGAGAGTGCTGAGCCAGGCTTGGTCAACGATCGGCCGCTGATGGATTTTTCCTACGGTGTGTAATTGCCGATGAGATTGACATACCGGCACATCGTTTCCCGTATAATATTAAAGATAGGATTGGGACGGCCGCTTCTTGAAGTGGGTATTCGTATTTGATGTTTCAGCTACTGCTCCTTGCCGTTACCAAGACCTTACGGATAGCGCTTTTTCAGTCAATCAAGACCTTAGTCATACAGGAATTCAAGCTAAGAAGCTATGGTAACAGAGTAACATTGATCTAACTCATCTGCTGCTCTGCATGTTACTGGCCAGCCTTGTAGGGATACATGAAGCTACCCCACAGAAACGCTGAGTAAACCGCTTACCGATCTTTGACTTAGCCAGCTGAAAGCCGACTTCACGAGAGAGTCGAAAAGGGTAGATTATCTATATTATATAAGTAGGTGCTTTTTAGATTGCACTAGCTATCTCCAATCACTCATTCAGTCTCACTTCCAGTAGCTACAAGCTCCTCATCATGAAATTCGCGGCCCTTTTCTCTCTTGCCGGCATGGCCCAGGCCATCACCATCGGTGTGTTTGAGAACCAAAAGAACGGCGGTGGCCAGTTTAAGGCTTTTGCCACTCCCGCTGCCACCTGCAGTAAGATTGATGAATCATGTCTCCCAGTCCATTGACAGCTTTCTGATAAAATTCTGTCAGGAAACCTTGTGGGCAACGACGCCTACTGGAATGACCGCATCAGCTACGTTCAGATCCCTCCCAACGTGCTGTGCCAGTTCTGGGAGTAAGTAAACGATATATTTCCCAGCGAAAAATTACTAATATCTTTCAGTGATATCAACTGCAAGGGAGGTAGCTTGGTCATCCCCGCGAGCAGTGGCGGCGTTGATGTCAACATCCCCGCCAACCACAACGACAAGATCAGCTCATTTGCTTGCTACAACAAGTAGTCCTGCGGTACCTTTGTTAAAGCTTGTTGGATTCTTCAGGATCTCGAGCTTCCAAAAGATGGAATACTGGGAAGTCGAATAGACGCCATGTTTGTTACAACTTGTCTCACGGTGCAAGCTTCATACCGTAGAACAAGAAGAGACTTTATATGATCTATTAGCCAACAACCACCTCTGTCATCTTTTGCGAAATTCGATCATTGCATTTGGTAAGCAGACTTATGCTTGGGCATTGCTGTCTTGAAAATGGTGCTGTTTGTCACGTTGTCCAACCCCCTCTTGTACCCTACGAGAAAGAAAACACTGATCAACATGCTCATTAAGAAAGAGACAGATGTCTCTTGACAAATCAAACCCCCAACGGAACCAATTGAATCAAATCATATTCTTTTTTCGGGTCCTTTTTTCGGCTGCAAATTATCTCCGTGCGACTTACCAATCGATCGGAAGCAATTCTCGTCCGAATGACGGACGAGACACGAAATGGATCGTAAATTGGCCAATCTCACTGCACGGGAAGGATGACAGCCGAGGTTGGCTGATTTAATTATTAACAAATTAATAATTCCAGCCCTATGAATTATTGAGGCTGGGCTATATAAGTTACCATCGTGATGCTCATGTCACCATCTTGTTCAACAATCACATCAACATCAATCACTCTTCTCCTACTACTCAACTTGAATCGACACAATGGTCTTGAAACTCTACGGATGGGGCCCTTCTACTTGCACTCGTCGTGTGCGCACAGTGCTTGAAGAGAAGGGCTTGGAGTATGAGATGCCTGCTCTCGACGTCCTTGCGGGTGCGCACAGGACTGACGAGTATGCTGAGGAGTTTCACCCCTTCAAGAAGATCCCAGTTTTGATCGACACGGAGACTGGCATCAAGGTCTACGGTGAGTGAAAGATGAGATTTTGGGATCCCCCATCTAGGTGAGGAGAATGCTAACTGTGTCATAGAAAGCAGAGCCATTGCCCATTACATCGCCATCAAGTACCGTGACACTGGCATCGACCTGTCTCCTCCCGAGTCTGACCTCAAGGCATATACCGAGTTCCAGCAGGTAACATTTCCCAAAAATGGTCTGTTGCGTGGATTTCTGCTGACCATGTCAGGCTCTTTCCATTGAGCTTTCCTACTTCGACCCCAACACCACCAGAATCACCTTCGAGAAGGTGTTCAAGAAGGCCTTAAACCTGGGACCCCCTGATGAGGATGTGGTTAAAGCCAAGCTCGAGGATCTCGACAAGTCTCTTCAGGGCTACGAGCGTATCCTTTCCAAGCAAAAGTATCTCGCCGGAGACAACATCACCCTCGCCGACCTGTTCCACTTGCCCTACGGAGACTCGTCAGAGCCTTTCGGCTTTAGTGAGCTTCTCGCCAAGTACCCAGCTACCGAGAAGTGGTGGAATGGCCTGAAGGAGAGGGAGAGCTGGAAGAAGGTCAATGTGAAGCCCGAATAGGCCAAACAAGTGTCCCCACCGCCCACATCTCTACGATCTCCAAAAGGTTTCATCAAATCATTTCTCTGATGATACCACAAAATGAATTGAGCATACAAGATCCATAGAACTCAGACTAGCTTCTACACATGTGTCCTATACGCCTTATAGTCTTCACCAATCCGTGAAATTCCCAACGGTATACATCACTCGCTTATACAATGCAAAATTCCCTCTCCTCGGCTCTCTGGAAATTCTCAGAGCCATGCATAAGACCATGTATATAGCACTCGCCCACTAGCGTATACTCCGCCCCAATGCGCTTCCTGAGCACAAATGGCGCCTTGCCGCCACCAAATGTGCATATTTCGTCGCCATGTTGTGATCCTCCCGGTACCAGACCGGCGTAGCCTTTCTCAGTCCTGCAGAAAACTGCCTTTGAGATTCTATTCATGAACGCCTGTGAAGTCTGCCAGTATTGCTTGACCACTCTGTCCTCCTCGGGCGATCTCTTCTTGTCTCCCCACACGAGCTCTTCTAGGTCGCTGGGCCACTCATGTGTCTCCTGACTCACGAAGTCTCGGTACGCTCGTAGCCTATCTGTGGTAGATTCCAAGTGAGGCTTCCTAGCGTCTCCAATGGGGAGTTTGAGAAGAATGGCTTCCTTGCTCTCCCCAGATGGGTATGAATGGATGAACTCGATCAAGTTGCGGAAGTCGTCTGCAGTACCAGAGTAGTCGGCGCCGTCCTTGCCAATCTCTCTGATTGTGGCGACAGATGTAATTCTGTCAACTGAGATACCACTGACTTGCAAAACCGAAAGGCTAGAGTCAGATGTCGTTTGCATATCAGCCGTCGGATGCTCCCGCTTGCCAGCATAGAAGGTCCCCTTTGCGGCATCCCATGTGGATATCGTCTGGGGGAAGCTGTGTCTTGTCCACTCGGGGATCCATGAGCAGAAGCCGTACGCCTTGTTCATCCCAGCCCGGCACAAAAGGTCCATCACCTGACCTCGCTGCACAAAGCAGGTAGCGTACCTCTGAACAACCTGCTGGACGGTGGAGTCGTAATCCGGGTTGAACTCTTGCTGACTGCAGTCAGACCCAAGACCAAGAAGTGCGAATAGCTTGTCGACAAGCTTAGTCGCCTGGCAGTGTGCAAACATGTCCAACAAGTGGAGAAAACCAAACTTGTTGCGACCTTCTCTGAGTGACTTTCGTGCCATCCCCAGTGCGTACGCGGGGCTGGCGTGCTGAAGGACGAGAACATCGTCGGTGTGATGACCACCTCCCGAGTTGAGCCCGCGTTCGCAGAGCTGAATTGCCCGAAAGAACTCATCCCAGTCGATCGTTGACTTACCACAGACGAGAGTGACTTTGGCTGGTAACACCAGTTCCTGCACGATCCACACACGTTTGAACCAAGGTCTAGCCAAGAAGGCATCCAAGTCAGCCCAGGTGTCAATATTGCCACCCCGAGACTGGTTCTTGGTCTTGATGCTGTCCAAGAACGTACACCAATATGCGGATTCCGACTGCCGCGCAAAGTGGGTGATGCTCTTGAGGTTGTCGATTACGATGTCGGCGTTCTGACTTTGGTCCTCTGGGCCAAGCCAAGCCACGACCTGCGTAGCAGACTGGAAGATTGTGCTTAGGAGGCGAATCTGTATGGCCTTTTCCGTAACGCTCTTCTGGTTGATGCAGATGGCATCAATCCAGAGCATTGTATCAGTCTTTTGGTCTCTGATAGCTCGCAACGCGGAATGAAGCGAAAAGCTGATTTGGAGCCCTCCCTCGGAAGTCTCGATAAAGTGTGGCGCCAGGGAACAGTTGATGTCGCCCCATACATAGGACAGAGCCTGATACTCTTCGTCAGAATCAGCCAGCACGTGGTGGACACTACCTTTCAGAGGTTCGTCGCCCGTTCCAGGGGAGAGCTTGAACAGTCGCATCTCCCCTGGACGTAGGTCTCGATACTTGTAGCAACCAGAATCCTCGGACGACACAGTCTGAACGTTTGCAGCACCTCGGACATGGAGAGGGCGTGCGGTTTCGTTGAAGCGTGCCCAGTAGCCGCTTGGTGCTTCCAGTGAGAGAGATCCGCCATGATAGTGCCGCCATGGGTCATCGAAAAAGGCGATTCGAGGCTCGTCATGAAGATTACATACGACAGCCAAGATGAAGGCTTCAGTCAAAGGTATGTTTGCCGGTCGGGTCAAAGATAGTCTTTCGGCCTAGGTATCCCTGGTTAACAGAAGTAAAGTTTTCTCCGCGGAGTTAAACTGACCTTCTTCGCTTGATGCGCATTGAGTGTAAAGCCAGAGTACAACGACTCTTCAGAAACGATGGTCTCGATGTGAAAGATGACAGAATCTGCGAGGGACTCGATACCTTGGAATCCCTTCTGTGCCAGAAACTGCTTGAACTGTCCCTGCGTATCCTGCACGGTGAATGTTGACGTATCTGGAGCATCGTTCTGGAACGGGCTGTGGCCTGCCATATTTCTGAGAGGACTTGTCCAGTGAATGCTGGGCGTGTATCCGTCGCCAACAACTTCTTTTAGAAAGCTTGAGACCTAATAAGGCTGTGAGATGAGAATATAGAAGACGATCTTGACCTAACTAACGTAGAGCTGGCCAATAAAATTGTCTTCCTTTTCGCTGTGGCTGCCTGATGCAAAGGACTCTGGAACCGACAACGCCGTAACTCCATACTTGATAGACCTAGTCTTAGGTCCAACAGTAACAAGCCTGTAGCGTTTCTGAACTTCATCCCATTCAGCAGTCCTCGCAACATAGGAGGATGGAGAGGGGGTTCGTTCCATGTAACTGCCTGATAATGTTTGAACTATTGAAATCATCATCAGTTAATATCGGCATAATGGAAGGTCTGCTGTTTTTCTTTTTCTTACCTTGCGAGCTTAGAGGGTCTACATGATCGTCAAAGCTACTTGAGACCTTGACATCTGCGGATACCGGTTCCGGAAGCTTCGCATTTGTGTTGTCAAATCCCTCCAGATCATTCGGTATACCTTTCCTCTCAAGGTCACTCGAGATCCGCTGGATATCCTGCTGTACCAGGATGTGCGTCAAGAGCTGGACGTGTTCAGGGTTAGTGATGCCACAACAGGCCGCTAGCTCTTCCGTCAGTTCCAGCGGAGGGCAGTAGATGTTGGAGTCTTCAGGCACGAGGTAGATATCGAGTCCGTCTTCTTTGGTCGTCACCGATACCCGTCCAGATTCTTCATGGCCATGTACAATGTCTGCGACTTGGGTGACGACGGTCCATTGCACGGACACCTTCTGCGGTTGATAGACGCATATCGCACCAAGGCGGCGCAAGATGGTGCTCCTGTCTGCGTGGCCCATAGGAACAAGTCTGTAGCATCAAAGAATCAGTAAATATTTCTGGACGTAACATGTGTTACTTGCCTGGCTATGAACTCTGCTTTGGCCGTAAGTGCCTTGGTGTACTCGAGCATGCAAGGCGCTTCCCCCATCGTGCTCGTCTTTGAAGTTGCCGCCTTGGAGATAATCCGCCTATCGAGGCCAAATGGACGCAACAGTTGCTCAAGCTGAGCAAGAGTCGCGGTATCGAAGGCCAAGAAAGGCAGTTTCCCTGAAAAGGTCTCGCGCAAGTGGCCGTGATCAGGAATGTACCACACATCGTCATTAGCCATGAGACTTTCAAAGCCATCACTATCGCTTGACTTCGTGATTGGCCAAATCTTGCGCCCACCTAGTTGTTTGACAATGGCTGCATCGTTGTACTCGGACAAGGTGGCGGCATCCATGCGTCTGCTAGTCGTGACGAATAGATCGCGGAGGTAGGATAGCGAGTCGGAAGACGTGACTTGTTGAACTTCAGATACGAGCGTTTTCAGGTTAGCAACGGGAATATTGAGGTACTTTCGGAAGAGGGTCTCGTGTTGATGAGAAGGGTAATGTCTCTTCAAGTCAGGAATCTTGCGCAGGCAGGTGAAACCTTCCCAGGTGCACTCATCCAGGCCAACCCAGCGGTTTGGGCAATGGTCTGTAGGTGGAATGAAGATGAGGTTATACTCCTCAAATGCTTTCCTGTTTATCGATCAGCAACCGCCACGAGAATCCAGTGCGCAGATACTTTACCTGATGGTCCCGATCTGACTATCCTCCGCACAAGCAACGATCTGATCATACAGTACAGAGACAGCGGCCCGGGTGGTATCACTTCGTCGGAGATCCATCAAACGATTGATGAAGTGTACTGGCTTCAACTCCGTAACGACGTCGAAATGCTGCAAAAAGTCCCAGCCACTATCCTCCGGGTCAGAGATGTCGAGAAGGGGGTAGCCTTGAGCATGGCCCTGCATCCCAGATGCGTGTCCCCATAGACCGAGTCCAACAAGTACGTTCTTGCGTGGAAGACAAGTCTTTCTCAGCGGGAAATGGACATACGGACCGCCGCGGCATTGGACACGCCAGGAGGACAGCTCGAATCGCAGTTTTTCTTTCGATCGCTTCTTGTCCTTCTCGGTTGCGTCAGTGGGTGCGTCCTGAATCCATCGAGAGTAGTGACTCCAGTTGTGTTTCAGAACACCCAAGACTATCTTTGAGGACTGGTGATCCATCAGGTACTTAAAGTCCCTCGATAAGATAAAGCTCTGCCTGTCTTCGGATATTGTCGATGCTAGACGGGGAAGATGTGCAATACCAAAGTTCTCGCGGATCCACTTCTTCCAATGCGTCGGGTTCTCATTGCTTCGGATTCTCGAGAAAGCGAGGTCATACTTGTCGTGCAAGAAGTGGAACTTGGCTCTATGGTTTCCGAAGAAGACAGCGCCCGCTGAGAACTCCGAGTTTGAGTCGACATACATGCGATGGCCTCGATCACGGTTACCATCTTCTGCAACGAACCAGATCTTTGTAGAGACCGAGGTCCGGACCCATTGAGCACGATATAGAAAGACAATGTGGGAGACAAGTTCGTCTGTGTCAACGTCTTGAGGGGCAAAGGTCATGTCCTCGTGCGCCTTGGTGATGATGTCGCAGACCATCCTGAGGCCAGACTCTCGCGCCCCGAATTCCTGAATCAGTCGAAGACGGGATGGATTATCGGCAACATCACGGTGGACTTCCATGCCAGAAATTCCTTTTGGAACTGGCCCGACGCTGGATCTCAGAGGCAATAGAAGTTGACCCGCATTGAGGGTAACCCATCGACCGTCTTGGAGCAGAACAATGGGTAATTCGGCGATCTGGGCCTTGTACTCCGGTAACCCGCAAAGGAGAAGGAGAATGGACGCGAGTCGCGAGTGCCAGTACGCAGGCTGAGACTGAAAGACCGTGGAAAACCTGGAGATGAAATAAGAGATTTCACTGAGGAACTCATCGCTAGAAAGGGTCTTGACCCCCAGGCCATCCAGTGCACCTGTGAACTGAGATGACAACTCTGACGAGACCAGTGTGTAGGGGCAAAAGCTCCGAGGGATCATGGAGCTGCCGTCCGTGTCCGCCAGGGACAGCGGGATGCGAGTCAGCTCTGACGGAGGTTTGAGGTCGCCGGTTATTGACTTCAAGATTGGCTGCTTCGACAGAAAGCTGAGGATATCTTGTCCAAGGTTCTCAAAGAAGCCTGGTTGGACGTGGTCAAAGATGAGGTACGGGAGCCATGCATCGTAAAGACGACGGGAGTTGAAACGCTTGATCGCTGTGAGCATGGCTTCGGGGAGTTCATCAAGCAGCTTGATGTTCCAGTCAGAGGAGTTGTCAATATCCTCTCGACTAGCAGTGAGGAGAAAATCGGCCTGGATTATGAACTAAAGTGTGACTCGAGTTAGCTTTCAATGTCTCATTGAGGTGTATAGATGGATGACAAACCTTGAAACCGTAGTTCCGAATGGGTAGAAAGGAATAGACGTTCTGAGTCGCCGTAGGCGGATGTCTGAATGACATTTCTGGAAATGCAAGGAGAATGTCCGAGTGCTTCCGTCCCTTCCTTCTATTGTCGTGCCCAAGTTTGATGGTACGATGACTTGAGACGAGGAATGTTGATGAATAGTCTGACATCAACGTGAATCGCTGCAAGCCATCCGGAATTCTAGAATCTGTGCTTCGCTTCAACACCCTGCGAGGCCGGGCCCTCTGACCCTTCTCCGGAATAACGTGGACTTCTATACATTGGATCTTCCGGAGGAACAGCAACAGCTGCGCATCAAGCTTGAATAGCTCATCAGCCAGAGCAGAGAGATTCAGCTTGGGCAGCAACCGGAGACGGATCGATGTATATCCTTCTCGCTCATCATCTGGAAATTTGGTCCAGATGGGGTCCACGGTTCCTAAGCGTTCCCTAGCATCGAACTTGAAGGAGTAGTGACCTGATTTGATCCATACTTTGTCGGCAACTTTAAAGACGGACTTGAACCCGATGCCCTTGTGACCAGTCGCTTGGTCTGACTGGACCTTGGAACTTGAGCCCAAGCTGCACAGAGCATCAACGTTGGTACGGGTAAAACCGACTTCGTTGGCGTCGAAGCGAACAGTGTTGTCTTCTAAGGTGATTGCCAGAGTTGGCTCGGGTGTGTCGTAGTGGCCGTCGTCTGCGTTTTGGAGGAACTCCAGGATAAAATGTGAAGGCTTCTGATACAGATCGTCTGATAAACTATCGAGTGTTGGTCATAATGCTCCATACTTAGCATTTGGGGGTTGCTCACATGCCGATGGCATTATCCATCATCCCCGCGATCCCCGATTTCTTATCCTTATCCCTGGCCTTGCGAATCTTGGCAATATGCTTCTTGGCCTCGGACTCTGACTTGGGCAAGTCTGACCCGCCATTGTATCGAAGCATCTTGGCACTTGTCTGGGTGAGGGGAAGTGACGGCAAGCATGATAGGAATCTAAAGATTGGGGTTTGGGGTTAAAGAACAGCCAAAGAATAAATCGATCATCAGGGGAAGCCACCAGCAGTGTCAGCACAGCCATCGTGTCCTGCAGTCTTCAATTGGCCAAGAAACGACCTTCAGAACCGAGAAGTTGGCGCCACAGCGCCAAACCAACAGTGGCAGGGTTGTGACGGGGGTGTTGAAAAGGATGCCACATTGGACGCAGGCAGCAGTTCTTTGCCAATCGCCCGCCAACATGCTCAGCCGCTATCGTTTCAGGAGAGTTTACGCGGCGCGGCAAGGCGAATTCGAAACACCAGGATCTCCCGCATTTCTTCAGCGTGACAAAGCAATTCTTGCACAATCGGTTTCACCCAGGCAAAAGGAATCGTTCCATCAAGTCTTCCACGCGCCCACAGCAGAGCCTCGTTTCACGGCGATCCAAGGCATTTAGCGGGGAAGATAGGGGTTGGGCGCCATTCCAGCGGGCTGCAGCACTTCTGACTGGCTCCCTGAAGGCAGGCTCTGGAGTTTAGCGTCGTGCGGCTGACCCTAAACCTGGCTGTGCAACCGAAATGTGGGTTAAGGGTGCAGGGTATTCTCAACCATGACGTGCCAAGGAGAAGAATCTTGGTTTGACGATAGATTCCAGAATATCAGAGTGCACAAAAGTGTCAAAGCCGGCCCGTTATCCAGGCTCCTATGGTTCGATTTTTGTTTTGAATATGCGGTTCAAGCCTTAGAAGAGTAGTTCAGAATTAACCCAAGGATATATCCACCACGAACATCTTCCCGACACTTTGACAGTGTTTGGTGACCACGCTACTTAGATAGGGACGTAGATGGCTGAACAGAAGTGCAATATATATCAGAAACAACCACAAACCCTCATAATGAGATACTATTCTTCAAGGTAACCACCCTTGCCGGGTGTACATCACCACCGCGAACGGAACAATGGCGTCTTCACGATAAACAATCGTTTCCGGATATGCGACGTTTCCACCGTTTCGAAGAGTAACAGCCTCCACCTAGTATTAACAAGTCAGCATGCTTCATTCCGTAGATTCTTGGCCCATTACATACACTGTCAAATCCAGGGTCTGGCCGGGTCCGGTAGTTGTCAGGGTGTCGGAGGTACTGAGGTCTGTTGGTGACGACCCTGCAGATGAAGACAGCGTGAAGTGTAGAGTGGATGTGGTGGTTCTCAGCAAACATGTCCGCCTCTGAAATACCATCAGAACAGGATCTTTAAGAGTGGAAGTGGAACTTACTAGACGAAATAGTCGTCGAGTAGACCCCGTTTCCAAACATTGAACCCCCACCTAAAGGAATGGTTAAACATACATTCTCCTAGCTCTCTCACTTTGTACTTACGCCCTCTCGGGATTTTGAAAGAATGCTTGAGGATTCCACAAACTCCGCACTCGCTGTTGTCACAGGGCTCCAAGACTTGTCCCGTCTCGCCGATAAGACAGGCTCGACGGGTTCCGTGGTAGCGACGTTTGAATCTGGCCCCTCCCCGCCTACAGTACTCGTTGAATCGTCGTCCTTGGTTCGACTCCTCTAAATCGCTTTCTATGACGTGATATATAGACCTGACGGTTGCTTGTTTCTCAGGGTGTCGCCAGGAATTGTGAAAGGCATCACGAACTGGTTAAACGGGGTTAGATCTCTCCACTCTCAGGTACCATCGCGCGACGTCGAACTTACGATCTTGGTATAATTTGCTGCTCTCGCTCAAGCGGCGTAGCTCCTAAGCATAAAGTCTTAGTACCTGCAAGTGCCATTGAGAGATAGAACTCACTGGCACCATCTCGCCCACGAGAGAAGGAATCGCTGGGTCAAAGCAGGGACAGTGCTTGAACAGCGCGGCAACTAGTTTCCAAACCGGTGCTCAGCTCTGGATGAGGGCGTAGCCGGGTGCCGAGCGGCTTGAATTCTTGGACGAAAGGTGCGGAAGCCATATGAGGCAAATTTTGGGCCATATATATATAGAAATCGTAGTGTCTTGATTCAAAGTCGTTGCAAAAGGGTGTTGCACATCCCCATACGATGCCTTGGAGCACTGCTGCTACATCACAGTGCTGAGACTCTACGCTGAGCGAGAGGCCATTATTAAGGTTAGCTGTTCAGCATCTTACATAGCCATCCATCCTTATTAGGGGAGTGATTTAGGTAGCCTTTCTGTCGTTACGAATCACATTCTCTGGCACAGAATCGTGTCCGCTGCGTCAATCACGTTCCAGGACCAAACTATAGATGGTTTTCAGTCTCTTCAAAATCACACAGAATACCCCGTGACTCTTATTACTTATTCCCTGAGGGATAAACCATCCTAAGTCGGGATCATCAAATTCAACTGTGTCCTCTCTTACTGGCCGAAGTTAACAATGCTGTCAAACTCTCCTGCCAGCCAAGACCTTCCAAAAGATCTCATAGTTGCCCTCCTGCTTCGGGTCATAGATAGTAAATTTGGCGTCGTGCGGCTGACCTTAAATTTGGCTATGTGGCCGGGAGGTGGGTTAAGGGTGCAGGGTATTCTTAACTACCTAGTTATGGCGTGTGAAAGCGTCTTGACTGACTGGAGTTTTTTTCTTTCTTTTTTCTTGACATTCTGAGCGTTTAGGGTTGTAACAGTTATCTCATATGCAGGTCAAACTGGTGAAAAGTTCTTCAATATTACTGGTGCAGGACCCAAGAATATAGCCGCTACAAACCCCCAGGTCATTCTGATATTATTTGGCAAATACGCTGCTCAGATAGATAGATGCCCAGATAGCTTTGCAGAAGTATCACCCAAATCAGGATAACCACAAAGCCCTCATAACCAGAGACTATTCTTTAAGGTAGCCACCCTTGCCTACCTAGGTAGTGTACATGACCAGTTCTAAAAGACGCCATCACGTGCAGTTATCTGCGCCTCTCTCGCAGGTTAGGCACCAACGCATCTCCCCTCAGCTGACAGAATATGCCGAAGAGATTCTTCTTTCGACGAGGCTGTTGTCGGATTTTTCTCAAACACATCAGCATCGAGAGCATGCATTAACGCCAGCCTAAACCAGCCGGATCCCACCCAAGTGTGAACCGTCGCCATGTCATTCGGGGTCGGCTTCGGTGACATCGTCAAGGCGATAGGTCTAGCCAAACAAGTGGTAACGACGTATCGAAGCGCTCCAAATCAAGTGAAGGAACTAGCGGACGAGTAAGTTCCGTCAAAGCACACTCTTTATCATCATGTCCTGTCAGGATTCCATCTCATCCGGACAATAGGATCTCTGGATTGCTTGGTGTGCTAGAGGGAGCGTACGATATCCTCCGAAGAAGGGAACGTGACCTTGCCGAGTATCAAAAGAACACACTGTTGTCCACTCTTCAAGGCTACACGACCATCCTTAACAAACTCCGCAAAGTGTACAATGAAAATCACACCCTTGCTACTGACGCGTCGCATGGCATAGGAAGCCATACCCGGAAAATCGGCAAAAGGCTGGCATTCGAGCCGGGTGCCATCAAAGACTATCGGCAGGAAATCATTCACTACAATACCATACTTGGCAGTCTCATGGAGCTGTTGAACGCGTGCGTGAGACACTAGTCTGATTTAACGATCACTGTCCTGCTAAGTCTATTACCTAGTCCGGTTATTTTGGACACCCATCAAAAGGTTGAGACACTGGTAGAGTATAAGAGTGCGCAGGAGGATCAACAGCTCTTGGCCTGGCTCTCCCTACTGGATTTCGGCAATCAGCACACAGACAGATTAAGGAGACGGCAACTAGGGACAGGCACCTGGCTTGTCGTTTCAGAGCAATTCCAAGCCTGGCTTGATCAGCCGCAGACGACACTTCTTTGTCCTGGAATGCCCGGGGCTGGGAAGTCATTCATTGCTTCGATAACCATAGATTATTTGCACCGGGTCTATTCCCATGACAAGGAGACATGCATCACGTTCCTGCTCTGTGACTTCAACTCTCAGCAGGAGCAATGCCCTGAGGATCTTCTAGCTAATCTGTTGAAGCAACTGATACAAAGCCGGCCGATTCCGGCAGACTTGCAGGATCTGTTTTTACAATACAAGTCGAAGCCACCAGGATGCCGACCAATGATGGGCGAGTTGCTGGGTTGTCTAGCGACAGCAATAAGTTCATATGAGAGAGTCTTTCTCATTATCGACGCTCTAGACGAATACAAGACAGAAAATGGGACAAGACTTTTGGAGGAAATCTTCAGACTTCAAGATGCTTCCAGGCTGAGTGTTTTCGCCACTCTGAGACCCATTCAAGAGCTGCTTTCCATGTTCGAAGAGAGCGGGATTCCCCTTCATGTGCTTGAGATTCGCGCACATCAAGATGACGTTCACAAATTTCTTGACAGCAAGATCATGGACAACCTGCGCTTTCTCAAGAGACGACCACAAGAAGAAAGGGAAAAGACACAATTGGAAATCAAGACAAGAATCGGCCAAGCAGCTGATGGGATGTAAGTGATATGGCTGGATTGAAAACTGAGATAACCCGCTCACTGATAGTAATAGGTTTCTGCTGGCTTCATTATACCTCGACTCCATCATAAGATGCCGAACCGTATATGGCATTCGAAAAGCCATCACTGAGTTGCCCAAAGGCCCTGACGCATACGACAAGCTTTATGCCAACACCATGACCCGCATTCAGAGTCGCGACACCCGAGATCTGGCGATGCACGTTCTCTCTTGGGTTGCTTGGACCAAGAGACCTCTTACGGTTCGAGAGCTACAGCACGCTCTGGCAATCATTGACGGCGCTGAGATGCTTGACGAGGATAGCATCACGGATGCTGAGGATTTGGTCTCGTCATGCGAGGGCCTCCTCGTCTTGGACCCCAAAACCAACATCCTCAGGTTGATCCATTACACGATCCAAGAATATCTTGAGACCATTCGGGACACTTTGTTTCCAGACGTTGAAAATGACATATTACGTGTCTGTTTGGAGATAATTTCGTCCCCCGACTTTCAAAGTGGTCCTTGCCGAACAGATGCAGAGTTTGAGGAAAGGCTGAGACACTACCCGTTATATGACTATGCTTGTCGACACTGGGGAGACCACGCAAGCAAATCTGCAACGATGGATGAAGCGTTGTTTGCCTTCCTCCAGGAAGTTCCGAAAGTAGAGGCTGCAAGCCAAGGCCAGCTCACTTATCGGGGCCACTGCCGAAGTGTGCCAACTGGAGTGACTGGTCTACACCTGGCTGCCCTCTACGGCCTGGATGAGATAGCGAGCCGCTTAGTATCCAACGGCCACGGAGCGAACCAACGGACATCATATGGCGAGTCACCTCTATTCTCAGCAGCGGCTCGCGGGTTTCAATCTATAGTTGCGATTCTTTTGCGACATGATGCTGAAGTGGACTCTCCCAACATTTTTGGCCGAACCGCCCTATCCGTTGCAGCAGAACATGGACAACTGGAAATTGCCAAGACCCTGATCAGCCATGGAGCAAGTGCCGGTCTGACAGATGACTTTGGCCGGTCCCCCATCTCTGATGCCTCTGAGGCTGGTCATGAGGCGGTGGTAAGCTATTTGCTACAACACTGTCCAGGTGTCCAAGCAGACCAGGCCGAGAAATCTGGCAAGACAGCACTCTGGAGGGCAGCTTCCAAGGGACATTGGGGGGTGGTGAGGCTTTTGGTCGCTCACGGAGCCGACATCGATACCCATATTCGAGGTATTCCGACTCCGATTAGCTGGGCTGCGCAAAAGGGTAACAAAGACGCCACCGACTGTTTAACTACCATGGGTGCGAACATCAACTTGGTTGACCAAGAGGGCCGGACACCACTATCCTACGCAGCCGAGGAGGGATTCTCGTTCATTGTGGAAATCCTGCTTGTTAAGGGGGCAGACCCGAGTCTCGCAGATGAGGATGGATGGACGCCTTTAACCTGGTCATGTGACTCTGGCAAGCTCGATGTGGTGTCTCTGCTCCTTCAATACGGGCACCCAGATATTCTGCGCCATACGGATCGTTTTGGTCAAACGGCTCTGTCCATCGCGAGCCGCACAGGACATGCGGCTATAGTGAAAGTTCTTCTCGAGCGGGATTCAGAGCGGACGGTCATCAACATGCCCGACGAATCGGGCTGGACACCACTCATACACGCTGCCAAGCACGGCAGCAGAGAGATCATCGACCTACTCCTGGGATCGAATGGTAACGCTACTGCCCAAGATTGTGCTGGCAAGACGGCTCTGCATTGGGCAGCAAGGCTCGGCAACGTAGCCGTAGCACTGTCGCTCCTCGATGCCGGTGCACTTGTCAACGCCACAGACGGCGCAATGCGGACGCCGTTGTGGTACGCCACGAAGTACGGACAGGTGGAGGCCGTGGAAGCCTTGTTGAATGCACATGCCGTCGTGGATATCGCAGACTCGCTGGGGAGGACGCCGTTGCAGTTGGCCATCGAGAATGGGCATGATAGGATCGCAGAACTTCTGCTCGACCACAAGGCAGAATTGGGGGCCTCAAAAGCCACCGAATGGGTATTTCTGCACGTTTTATCGCTCACCGCTTCTCTGAAGGTGCGGGAACACGTACTCCGTGTGGTTTCAGATGCAGGGAGGGACGCCGACGTGCTCGGATTGGGCATCTTGTTCGCGTGATTCGTCTTGTGAATGGTGGCGTCTGCGAGCACAGCCGCAATCACTGTGGTCGGGCGTCTGGCGTCGGGGACGTCGGAATGCTTCACGTGAATCTTCAAGCCCGTCAGGTAGTTATAAAGTAGATATTCCCTTTCGAATGCAGCTTTCTGTTTTTTAATTCTACCACCACATTCAACTCTCACCCGGAGACATTGTCTCCCTACCGCCCCCTTTTTATGGAGATACGCGATACCCTGAGTGCGCACCAACAGGGTCGACTTTGTTGCTACTGCGTCCGAGGCAACATTGATCTTGACCCGGGTCCACTGCCAACTTGTGGTTACTGCGTCCGAGGCAGCCTTGATCCTGAACCGGGTCCATTGCTAACTTGTTGCCACGGCGTCCGAGGTAGCCTTGATCCTGACCCGGGTCCATTGCTAACTTGTTGCCACGGCGTCCGAGGCAACCTTGATCCTGACCCGGATCCATTGCCAACTTGTTGCTACTGCGTCCAAGGCAACGATCTCCGGGCTCAGTTAACCCATCAAGGGCCGGGCTGCAACGTCCGAGGCAGCATTGATCCTGACCCGGGTCCATTGCCAACTTGTTGCTACTGCGTCCGAGGCAGTCTTGACCCTAACTCGGGTCTACTGCCAATGATTGTGGGTCACTCTGCCTACGGCTAAGATGGATACTGTCCAGAACCCCCCAGGGTGGTATTGCGTAAGTTTTCCGACGCGTTGGGAGTTCCTCGCTTGAAAGGCAACATGCTGATACAGGTACCGCCAGCGTTGCAATCCGCCCAGATTTTATGATTTTGCCATTGAAGTTTGCCGAGGTTGCGATACCTCTCTAAATGGCGATACCTCTCTAAATGGCGAAACCTCTCTAAATGGCGAAACCTCTCTAAATGACGACACCACTAAGAAAACAACAAAAACAAAAAACAAACCCCCAGCGGTTGACGGGCATCTCTACGCGATGCTGGGGATCAATTCGCAGCACATGGAACTCGCATGCGGAGCCAAGACCTGTCATGTTACTTGAGAGAGAGCTAGAGTCGGGTTTCATGGTGATGGAAACAGGCTTTGATGATGATAGACATGGATGATGTCTAATGGGTGACGAGGACACAGCGATATTACTTTAGGTAGTATCAGGTAGATCAATAGGTACTCACTCTATGGTTGAATTCATAATTGATGATTGTGCAACTTCTTTTCAGGACGGCGATTAAGACCAGACGGTACGTGTATTCGGTCCATTGCTCCCAAACCAGCGTATTCGTGTTGTTTCTCTTTGTGTCTGCCCCTGAATGATCTATTGCTTCTGTGCGTAGTCGTGGTCACGCTTCCGTACAACGGAGGCCCGTAAGTCTTCTGAATTCGGTTTACGTACCTATGTACTCTGTATTCCTGCAGGAAGTAGTCAGCAAATGCGAAGGGCACAGGTTCCCACCCGTTCCCGTCCTGCCCTTTGCCTGTTGACCAGCTTCCAAAGCTATCTGAGGGAAGAGAAAACAGCCTTGATCTATTGCTGTTTTCCGCTTTGATGGAAACCCTCGTCGAGGGCCAAAAATAGCTTGCTTGACCGGCTGCGGCCATAACAGCCCTGTCGGTGGGTAGGCAGGGCAGATTTCAGGACATGCTACAAAGGGGTTATAGACTGACTATTATGTTTAAACTCAAACTATACTAGTAAAAGTTAATTAATTGGCCGAGATATTGTATTTAAGCTCTGATACAATTAGACTCAACAATGCTCTCTGGCATTGGGCCCAGCGGCTCTTTTAGGAGCATCGCCAAATTCACTATGCTATTAAACTCTCTTGCCAGCCAGAACCTTCTGAAAGATCTCGTAGTTACCCTCCTGCTTCGGGTCATAGACAGCAAACCAGACCTCACGCCACCAGTTTCCATGAAACTCCTTCTCACGAAGCACCTCCAACCAGCAATGGGCAACGTCCTCGGGTGGGTTCGCGTACACGCCACATCCAAATGCCCCAAGAACAAGGGAGCGGTGTCCGTTTCGAGCCGCGATCCTAAGGGCTAGTCTCATTTTGTTCTTGGTGATATTGCGGTCCTCATCCTTTCCGAAAACTGGCTGTTCAATGCCGCCCCTTAGCTTGAAGGTGTGAATCCTGGGATGGTGGAGGGCCGCGATGGTTACGGCACTGACGACAGGGAGGTTTTTGGGAGAAGCCTCTCTCATGAGACGATGTGCATGAGCCAAGTCATGACGAAAGATAAGAACGTAGGGGCTGTAAAGCGCTTCTTGCCCAGAGAACGGATAGAGATTTCTATTCAGGCTCAGAGACAGAGAGCTACGGTAGCACAGCGCTTCTTCTTGAGCCATACGACCGTTGAGAAATCCACCACAGGGCTTTAGCCGGTTCGCAAAGTTGAGGATGGCCACATACGGACTGGTCATTCGAGGATCGGGAGGGCTAGCTTTGAGGGCCTCCGACAGACGGATGGCAGCGTTGAGAGTATCCTCGTTGATGACTCTAATGGTAGCCGGCTGAGGATACGAAGGGCAGTAATTGGGATCTAGGCGATGAAGAGTCTCGAGTGAGTATTTGCGCGCAGTGTGGGCGGCGGCTGTGGTCTGGAGCTGGCCCAGTAGATTAGGCAGAAGCCCCAAGGTCTCTTGTGCGACATTTTTGAGGATGTCCTGTAGAGACTGAGGTCTGTTTTGCCCCATTCTGTCTTTATATGTGATGTAGCGATGGACTTGACAGGCGATGAGATATGGCGAGGAGATTGATTGCAATGTGTGAGTTTGGTAAACAAAGATGTCTGAGCAAAGAGAGGGGAAGCGCTCGCCTTAAGCTTAGGCAGCTGCAGGCTGCAGGCGGCAGGTTGCACACAAACGTGGTTGTACATGTTTGCATTACCATCCAAAAATTGATTAGCTGACATTAAGAGATAAATGGTACATATGAATCATTTAATCATCATTGGAGATGATATTGCACAAGGAAGTTGGACAGTGCTTCACAGGTATGTGATACCAAAGATGAGTAGATTCCACACGTGACATCCTTCCAGCCTCACTGTTGGCACATAGACAAACACTCTCTTGCGTCGCCGTCTGTGAATCAGATCAACTTTATGAGATGACCAGATCCTGCGTCATACTCCTCACAAGGTAGCTCAGCCTTTCCCTTTGGCGACTTGAATGCGTCGTACGCCTCGTCAAACTTCCTCGTGTCATTGCGAACAGAACCACTGACAAAAGCATGCCCACACCGCGTATACACTCCCGGTCGTCCCATGACACCCTGGACAATAATCCCTCTAATCTCTGAACTGACATTCCACCTGTCTTCAAATGAATTTGGATACTGAACGTCAAACAGAGGTACGAAAAAGAGCCGCTCAGCGCCGACAACGTCTGGCGAGTCAATATTAGCGGCTCTACCGTGCTCCTCCATTCCCTTTCCCCGCAGACGACATGACTTTGCATCGCCTTCGACTGTGATGGGGTTAAGAACGCAGCGCATGCGAAGATACCCGACGACCTTCTCACCACGATGCTCATCAGCCACTCGACGAAGACTGACCTCGGTGATGGAACATAGCGAGCTGACATCGTATCCATCGTAAATGTTGACTTGCTGTAGATGCACCGCTCCGTTGAGTGATGCCCAAGACCACGTTGGAGCAAGATCATTACGAGGTGTTCGGTCGGCTTGTAGATTCTGCACGACCCACGCAAGTTGTATCTCCATTTTGGGCCTCCATAGACCGACACAGTACTCCATCTTGAGTTCATCTCGTAGATGGTTGGCTACGCCTGAGATGGCGATCAACTTGTCTCCGAGGAATGTCAAGCCACACGCTGAGTAGGTGTTGACAATGGTTCCCCACTGTCCCAAGCCCTCATCCACTGTCTTTGCAGGTGCCAGCAATGCCGATCCCTGCTTGCATCCAAATGTCATCGGCCTCGCCTCATATCGGGACCAGGCAGTTGTGCCATGAGGGAGTGACTCGCAAGCGGTTGATTCAGCACAGTCCCAGATGACTTGGTTGAATGCAAAGTGCGCGATACGAGGCGACAACATGCGTTCCTGGGCAACCCATGATCGCAGATTGAGAGGAGCTTCGTCAACCGCTTCGGCGAAGTATCCCTGATCCACGAGATGGAATCGGCCTTTGATGGCTTCGGTGTCGATGCCAACTACCTCTGACTGTACGAGGTGGGGATCTCTCTCCTGGAATAAACCTCCGAAGCTGTTGATCGAGGCTGTTGCTGCGATGTTGAACAAGGCATATTTGTACACCTCGAGCATGGTGCTTGCTTCCTTCTGCCAATCTTCATCTGAGTTTTGAATGATACACAGCGAATCAATCCAGATATACTTGGTTCCCAGGCTTCTGACCACTTGGATTGCATCTTGAAACGTCTCTGGCAGCTCGAGGAAGGGGATGTCGTCTTTCAAGACTTTGATGTTTTCGGTGGTGAGCTTCAAAATCTCGGCACCTCCCCAGCAGTGACTGAGAGAAACAAATGGTTCGGAGATGTCTGTTTCGGAAGATTCCACAAGTCTTAAGCTGTCTTGCTCGACTTGGATAAGCCGGGTGGGAACCCAAGCAGGACCGGAGCTTGAAGGACAAGACTGATGTTCAGTGCGACATTTCTCCAGACAGTCTTTCACAAAGTTCAAACTCTCTGTTGAACCGGTGCTTGGGCTCCTGGGATTCGGTGCTTCTAAACAGCCTTAGGTAGCTCGCCAACAGGAATATCGGACAACATTTTACACACCTTCATCTTGGGCCTTTTCAAAATGCATCCGAGCCCCCCCAAGGGACGTCCCATCAAACTTTGCCAAGGCTCGGAACCAGGGACCGCCTTTTTTCTTGTTAGCCAGAATCCCATGGCTGTAGTGAATCTGCAAGACCAAGTCCCCTTGCAGCCTAGGTTTGTTATCTTTGACGATCTCTCGGAGGATGCCTCGGCAGCTATAACAGCGCTTAGCCTTCGCTTCAAGGCCAGAGAGGGAAATGTCGTATTGGAAGGTAGCAACCAGGAACTCTAGTCGGCTAGACTCCTTCTGTAGGGACATGGGCTGTCTGAAGACGGCCTTGCACTCTTGGCACAACATTTTCGTACTTGATACGGAAAAGAGGGGAAGGCATGGAAGGCGGTGGGGATCAAGAGGCCTCCGCTCATTTCGTTGGTGGTCTGCGATCGTCCACTGAGGCGTTTGTGTGACGGAGCTACGTATGCATGCATAATAGTGTATGCTCGCCGTGCATAACTAGACTCCAAGCATGTGAGATATTCAGGTAAACGATCAGACCGTAAGGTAAACTAGATGCCGTATACAGCATTATAATAGGGATCGAGAATGGCCTCCATTGGCCAGGAAAAACTTGCCAGGTATTGGCGTTCGACGGACATTAGCTTAGGCTACTGTTTTCAATTTGAAGCACTATTCAAGGCATCGACAGTGAATCAAAACTAGCTCAGCGTTATAAGACAGTACAAGAAACACGCTCATGCAAACTTCCACCCTATCCAACTACTCTCCACATCATCAGTCTTAGTATCCAAAGAACACAACAGCCAAGGCAACTCCAACAGTAAGCGCAAAGTTATGTCCAAGTCCAGCGGCAGCGTTGTCACTATCCCCACTCTCATTCTTAATAATGAAGCTAGGCTCATAGTCATTGACTCGAGTATTGTTAGTCTTGCCGTCCCAGCAGTACTTGTCAAAGCAAGTCTGGCATGCATCAGGAACAGTCTCTCCGGCCTTCCACCAGCTTCGGCTCATGATGGCACAGGCAACGCAAACGGGCCAGTCCTTGTTCACAGTGCCGTTGCCTTGGGTGGCCGAGTTGAAGCCGTTTGTGATGATCTGGTCGCGCTGTGTGATGCTATAAGATGGCGTGAATGTCGAGACGTTACTAGAGGCCGTGTAGGGTGCATTCGGTACGTAGACAACAATGGGCGGCACAACCTGTCCTCTGGAGAGTGTAAAGTTGTTGGCGTCGCAGCCAAACATGGTAGGACGTTGGTTAAGGCCGTTGTTGATGAAAGTCTCGGCAGAAGGCACAGGAGGGAACAGGGTACCGTTGCCAATATCCTCCAGAGAACGGTCATAGGAAGCTCGCAGAGCAGTGCCGTTTGGCCAGTTGTATGTAGTATCGGCAGACGAGTCGACAGCAAAGATGATGTCCACACCACGATTGGGCTGAATCAACGGGTGCAGGGGAATATTCTGCAGATCCTCACCACCGTCTACCAGCGAGAGTTGGAAATCCTTGCTGTTGGGGTTCGTGTCGGGGTTCCAGCCTCGGAACGGGTTAGGTGCGTACTGGGCAATGTCATTCTCATCGTCGCTGAGACCCTTGAGGATGTTCTCAAGAGCATCTGTGATGAAAGATGGGATACCAGAGTCCTCGCCAAGAGCGGAGACGTTTTGAAGCAGAAACTGGTTGAAGAGAGATGAAGAAGTACCCATGACAAAGCCAAACTGATCAAATCCGCGTACACATTTTCCATTGCGCGAAATGGAACCATTAGTGAAGTTGGACGCCAACCAACGCAGCGGAGCAAATCCGTAAGTGGTAGGATCCCAGGTGCCAAGCTCGTAAGGGTTAAACTCGAAGACGGTGGCGTTCAAGGATACAATAAAGTCTCCAGGAGCTCTTCCGTCGGCAACAAGAATCGGGAAAGGCGTGTCGGCATCCTTGAAGGCGGACGTATCCTGGATTGAAGAAAACGTATACGCGGGACCACCTTGATCGGCATTGATGAGCTGATACGACAGGGCACGGCCCCAGTAATCGGTGATGGAAGTGTCCCAGCCCTCACTCTTGTTGCCAACGTCGGTCGCAATCTCAGACCAGTAATCGACCGTGTTCAAAGCTCCAATACCACTCTCCTTTGGTCCCTTGAAAATAGATCGGTCAAATCGCCAGTTGGAAGAGTCTTCTTCGCCCTTTTGCAGATCGGGGATGGTGGAGAAGTTGTTGGCAAACATTGACCCCACGAGCCAGCCACCACCGGATAGCCCGGCAAGGTAAGTCGACGCCTGCAAAAGCCCGCTGACGGCGCTGTCGTGTCCGTTACGTGAGTCGGCAGCTGACAGGAACCCGGCTCCGTTCATCAGGGCGCGATAGCCACCGCCAGAGACTGCGATGCCAATGTTGGGGATGGCTGTGGTGTTGTCGCGGTTCCTGTCAAGGTAGGAACTCGCGTTGAAGTTGGGGATGGCGGCATTCTCAAGAAGCTTACGCAGAGGATCAAAGGTGTTGTTTCTGCGGACAGAAATCCACGAGGTTTCCTCATCCGAGAGAGCATCTGCTGAGCGAATGGTAGGTCGCGTGCGAGGACAGTCGACAACCTCTGGAGAGTAGCCACCACTGGGAGAGTCGGGAAGAGCTCGGATCTGCAAATCCGTAGATACCGCATAACGAGGTTCGTTTCCGAGGGCTGCCGCTTCAAGACGGAGAATGTGCAGGGCGAAAATCGCCGAGACGGACCATAGCTGGACCATGACGGTGAAGCCCAGTGGGATGATGTGAGAAAACGGATGATGTGGAAATACCGCAAAGCAAAGGATATGTATTAGAAATATGCCAAAAGATTGTAAAGAAGAGTGAAGAGAAAAAAAATTGGTGAGATGATCTTTTGGAGTTTGACAGGCTCCCTCATATATTGATCAACTCCGAGGACCCTCCCTTCAAAAACGGACCCTTCTTAAGGACCGAAAGTTAGATGCAAGCAGAGCTAGTGTCTCATAAAAGGCCCTCAGCTCCCAATGTCAACAAATACGCGTAAGCCAATCCAGGAATCAACCAGGGTCCTACACAACCGCCAATTCGTCGAGCCCTGTCTCACAGTCCCCACATGCATCATGATGTCAGCATCAGCCGAGATCCGATATTACTTACGCGTGGGCCAATGGAAAATTCGCCGCTCTACGTCTGACATTCCGTGATCCGAGCTCCCGGGGCAGAATCTCTCGAATGTGTGCTTATTTTTTGTGGCTCAGATCAAGTCAGCCTCACCGGCTTTTCCGATTGTGGCAATTGTCATAAGACGTTGGAGAAATCAAGAGTGGCTTGGAACAGACCTGGTCTAATAATATTTGCTGGGATGTTATAGGTGAGTCCGTAAGTTATCTCAGATGCTATCACGCCTGATTTTATCTGGAATCTCAATTCTACACCAATCGAGACTTGACAGAGTGAATATCATAAAACAACTGGAGGTTTATTGGAGGCTGGTGCGGTTGTAAAACTTGAATTAAGCGTGAAACAATGGAATACTGAAGTCCTACCCGACACTGTCATTGTCTGCGTTTCCCTTCACCTTGGTTGACTCCTTCTTGCCAACTTCTCCATCACTAGCATCCTCTCCTCAGTCATCCTCCCCGGAATCATCATCAGACTCGGATGTGTCATGCGAACCGGAATTCACATGCGGTTCAGACTCGTCAACCAAAACCACGCCAATCTCGCGAAGCTCCTTTCTGTAGTCTTCGTCCACTGCCTTGTGCTCCCTGCGAATTTGACGGCGAACTTGGCGCATCCTAGGGTGCCAATGAAGCTGCAAGAAGTCCTCGATAGAGAGATTCTGGTTCGAGAATTCTTGCTCAAACCCTTGGCACAGATCGTTAAGTTTTTCGATCAAGATTGGGTCCTCGTCAAGCATGGCATCCCATTCCTCTTCCTCTTTTACCTCCTGGAACCTCTCCCTAGAGTATATGGGCCACTCACGACACTGTGGTAAGTGGCTGATACTTAGGGCCTCCATGGTCAGAACACGGATGATTGATTTCGCGAGGTAAGTTACGTCCACATCACTAGCAATAATGCTGAGATATGCAAGGAGATACATGGCCAGGGCGGGTTGGTGTGCGAAAGATATGGTTCGGATGTGTGACCGAACGGGCACGCCCATATAACTCAGTGACGAGGCCACAATGTGGTGCAGAGGCCGTGATAGCTCCTCAGTAGTGCAGGGACAAGGAATAATGGACTGCACAGTGCTATGTAACAAAGCTGAGAGCAGTGGAACACACTTTTTTGGCAGTTCATGCTGCGGCCGGTTTAAGAAACAGCCGCGAATCCACCATCCAAAATTGCAAGCCAGGTCATGAGCAGCAGAGATCCCCAAGGAATTGGCGCTACCTCGGCATCTCTAGGGTCGTCTAAGAGATGGAAGATTCCTTGCTGAACACGGCCCGAAAGTTGGGTTTCCGTCAAAGGATCCAGACCCTTGTGGAGTATCTTTACGACACCGCTTTGATGAAGCGACTGCAGCCTGTCCCAGATCGCGGGGGCTGTGATGTCAGGTAGTTCGTTTGGAGAGACCCCAAGATCTCGAAGCTCTGATTCAGAGAGGTAGTTCAATGCCAGTTGTTGTAGCCGCTCTCGCCTCTGCGCAAGGTGCTCAAGCAGAGCTATCTTAGCTTTCCGAAAAACTCCAAGTCCGGGCGGGTCGGCGATCAAATCGAGTCCCATGGGGCAGTCTGTCTCAAGAAGCAGCTTGATGGCAGTAGAGCAGCGGCAGCTGGAGCACAAATCTGGCCCACCGGGCTTCTGGCAGGCGTGCTCGCTAAACGCTAGTGCATCCATCAAAGGCGTATTTCCTGCTGCATCAGGCTGGTTCACCAGGCGGCGTGTGGCCTCTTCCTCGAGCAAGAGTCGGAGACCAGTTTCCCAGTTCAAGCAAAAGTGCACGATGTTTTGTCCAAAAAGGTCGGTCTCGCGCAAATACTCTGCAAACCTGATACTTTCGATAAGCTCCATGAGTTTTGCTTCATCTCGTTTTGCCACGGCCAGAAAAAGGGGTTTATAGCCCAGCCCTGTTCACCGTCAGCCATCATCTTGTTCGCACATTTCGCGCAATCAGGGATAAGTACCTTCCATAATGTCAGGGCGCTCTTGCAGCACATCTACAAACCAGCGCTTTGAGTGATTGGTGAGAGTGCTTTCATAGTCTTGTTCAAGATCAAACTGCGACTCGGAGTTCGCAAGAACATCATAGACTGGACCCAGAGTCACGTATCTATGCTTTCTTAAGACAAATTGCATCATCGAGCTGGTTCCAGTTACTTAGAGAGCTAGGGACGTTGGGTTGATTCGGCATACCTGTCGGAGTCGGTACCTGCATAGACATTGACGCCTACCTGTTGCAGGAACCGTAATATCATCTTGAGGCCCTCAGGGCCGTCAGAGCTCTTTGTAGCCCCTACCCTTCCCATCCAATCCTTATAGCTCTGCAAATCTTGTCAAGTCCGGGTATGCAGTTCTTCTAGAGAGTGAACCTACCAGAACGCATAGATGGGCGACATTACGACCAAACTTGTCAACGTCAAAGGGCGACGCCTTCCCAGAACTGTAAGCGAGTTGTAGTCCTTTGATATCCTCCTGGACGAGTGTTTTTAGGTCAATTCCAAAGCGTTTATATCCGTCGTCATTGAAGACGCCGAAGGCTTGACTCGTTTCCCTGATATTGTATGTTCGCAGCGAGTGTGTTGTTAAAGAGCTGCCACATTGATAATCGCGCTGCAAAGAGAAGCTGAGAACCTTGGAGAGGAGGAAGCGCAAGCCAGTGTAAGTGATGGTGGTCTTTGTACACCTCTTGTAGAAACAGCACCCGGGCTGATGATGTCCCTTCGACATTGACTGGTAAGAAATGGCTAGACCTCCCCAAAATCGATACGTCGTTAGTGGCTGTTGTCTTATTTTGTCTTTCTGTCCCTGGCAGGGACAAATTCCCGTGGCGGTATCTTGAATGCATTTCATTTCGATCATGGAGTTTCTCAAGTACCGTGGAATGTCCTTTTGTTGTGATATGCCAGCGGTCTGGGATTGCCGACCAAGTCGAAGACCTTCTGCCTGCTCCTTTCATTAGAGCAAACACTATGACTCTTTGGAATACTTACGATTGCATCCAGCTTTCCTGAGACCACGAGGCTAGTATCTTTGACCAGTGTCTGGCTGTTGGATGCCAGGGCCTTTCGTTCCTCAAGTCCAGTCGAAATTGCCGTGAGCCTTTCTTCTGTCTGTTGAGTAGACACTTCAACTCTCTCAACTTTGGATTCGATTCTCGTTAAAAAGCCCGCCGTAACCAAGTGGTTATCCTGTACGGCGGTTCTGAACGCCTCGAGATCGTCACCGACACTCACACCAACATGTCTGTCGAGATTAGAAGATGTGATTTGATGAGAAGGCTATCCTTACAGGATCAACGCTTGAATAACAGTTCCCAGGGCTCCCGTGGCTTTGAGGAGCTGATCTTGAATCTGAGTCAACTTCTTCCGTTGGAACGGGTAGGTGATGACTGATTTTGACTTGTCCCACTTGCGTGCCACATCCGAAGCGCCATCAACCTTCTTCAAATTTTCGACGAGTTCCTTTAGAGCCCGAAGCTCACCTTCGCAAGATCCTAGTGCTAGGACAACGAGATCGGTAGCTTGGGCATGGCGGCTACTTAGTGTCGACGCACTCGGCCGAATGAGCTCGATGTATCTGCGAAGCAGGCTCAGTAGCTCAGAAGCGCGTTTCAAGTCATCGTCTCGATCTTTGATAGCGCTGAAGTATGTGTCGAGGCCACTACAAATAGTAATGCCTAGAGAAACGATGCCAGCAACGCCGCTAGCTATGGAGAATGGATCAGCCATGTTCGGCGCTTGGCCTAGAGAGCAGGTGGCCGTTTACCACGGGATAAAACGTGGAAAGCCTCAAAGGTTGTAGTCGAAGAATGCATTATGTCAAAATATGCCGAAACTCTTGGCAGATGGTTGGGCATACATGCATGTGTCAGCCAAATTGAGGCTGAGGGCTCGTTTCTGCCAAGGCAGACATGCATTTCATACGCAAAGTCCAGCTGGGCTGTGTTGGTGGTGACATTGTAGACCAGGCCAGCAATCAGAGCCCGGCATTTCAACATAAATTCACCCTCTAACCGCCCATCTGCAAGCCACGTTGGGCCTGGCTGTTTTCAAGGCCAATATGCAACCAATGGGAGCCACCTACCAGACCAAGGAGTGTACCAGATATCACAAACATGATGTGACTTGTGCTGCGCCTCTGGCGAACCATCTCACACAGGTTGCCTTCGCTTGAGGATAGAATGATAGAATGATTGACTAAGCCTTAGAATTTGCCTTGGCTGTCACTTTGGTGACACAGCCTCACAGGTGACTTTCTATTAAGATTCGAGGTCCGATTTCTCTAGGCTAGACATTCTCTAGCTTACCAATTCTCGACTACCTGATGAAATGAAATTCCCAAAACCACCGCGTGCAGTCCTGCAGCGTCCGCGCCCAGCCCATCATGACTATGATGCTGAGGCAGCGCTGTGCACTTCGTCCCCCCCGTTATCTCCGGCGCGCTCTCAGATGATTGATGTTGATATCGCATTCAAAGACCGAGGCAGCCAGTTATCGTCCGATGAGAAATCGCCCGCCGAGTGTCACAGCCCAGAAAATGGAGGCCAAAAGGATGGGGACAGCAGCAACGAAAAGACACCCAAGCAACCCCGACGGCACAAAAAACACCGAGACCGGACTGATAAGTTAAAAGATATATTGGAGCCGATTCTTGGCTCGGAAGACGGCAAGTCCTGCGTCCTGTTGCTCTGCTGTGGTACCCCCTCGGCATGCCGTGTACTACCAGTTTTGATCCCGATCTCAACCGTCACAACGGACTATGTCGGTCAGTGGATTCTGATTAAAGACTCTTGGAACACTTTCCATAAGAGCTGGAGACACCGACTTCCTTTTTACGGTGTTAAGCAGGTTTCTTTAGCCTCGGTGCGAATTCCGACGGTCTCCTCAGAGTTATTACTGCTGACAAGCAACACAGGTATCACTCCTAGCACAGGTCGGGTCGAGCAGTTCGAACAGATCCGGTAATGGACATTCTCAGTTCCTTGGCGCTTGTACGCCAGAAGACTTGGAAGGTCAGATGCAGCAGCAACAAGCCATCGTTGATCAAGTGCCAGACAGGGAATTCGCCTGTTATTATGATCCGCACAGTGGAATATTCGAGCATTGTCAAGAGTGCGACGACTACAGAGAAGCCCACGATAATGTTTTCGAGCCATATGAGTCGGCTTACGAATGTCCCTTTGAGAATATTAGAGAGGCGAAGAGAAGGCTATTGCAACTGTCCAGGAGAAAGTCATTCCTTACCTTGGCCTTCCAGCGTCCCGAAGTGAGCGAGGCGAATGATCTGATCCCAAAAAGCCGATTTTACTCACACTTGTAAGTGCTTATTCCCTAGCTAGACAGAAAAAGTGATTTAAATGGCTCACGTGTTTATTCTCAGAGAAGTACTGAGGCTCTTCGACGAATGGGGACGTCCTTCGCTTTATGAATTGCCCTTTCGGGGGCTATTAGTCGAGGAAGGGTGGCTTCTCTCATCCCAAGCTGTCTTCCTTGTCTACGTCGGCGGCATATTCATCCTTGCGGTGCCATTGAGGCTGATGTTTGGAGGTTGGGATGCTGCTTGGGGAGCTGCAAGTTGCCTTCTGACCTTGGCCATGTTTGGATACCAATATACCAAGGATCAGTCCGGTCACAAGGCACTATTGAAATAGCATCTCCTTTTAAGTCTGTTCAGATACTGAATTTCCACGAGAAATCTTAACACCAATGGCAAGTTTGATCTTCTACGGTGGCCCCTTGAGATGCTGTGTTCTACCACCTGGAATACACAACTACTATACAACATATGATTCAAGCTCCTTCTCCGTCCATTCCCATAACTGCTCCCGAACCTTCTCATTATTACTCAGCTCCGAGCCCTTCCCCGTGACCCCAACCGGATAGTAAAAGACTCCAGATTCCACGTCCTGACTGGTCGCAGCCCATAGCTGGTTCAATGCCCCCTTCTCAACGCTTATAGACGTCATATTACCAATAAACCTAAACACCGTGCCCAACAACGCACCATAGCTGTTGATAAACGAGTCGCCCAGGTTGGTTTTCACCACTCCAGGATGAAGACTGATGAACTTGATGTCTGGGTGGCGCTTCGCGAGCGCTGCGTTGTAGTGAATGTTTGCGAGCTTGGACTGGCCGTAGCGTGTCCAGGTACCGATATCTGGCATCGTCGTCTTGGCCTTATCGAGATGGTACGAGTCCTTGGGTGCTATGCTTCCTGCAGAGGACGAGAGGAACACGACTCTTACGTCGGAAGAGGGGGTGGCGGCAGTCGCTTTCAGGGTTGGCAGAAGGAGCTTTGTGAGGAGAGCATGGCCGAGGTGGTTGGTGCCAAACTGGATCTCGTATCCGTCCTTGGTAAGGCCTTCTGGAACGGCCATGATACCAGCATTGTTAATCAGGATATCCAGGCGGTCTGATGAAGCTCGGAATGAGGCAGCGGCTGCTTTCGTGCTCTCGAGAGACCCGAGGTCAAGACGGAGGAAGGTGATGGGCGGTGCATTGGGGACCTTCTCTTGGACCTCTTTGATGGCTCGGTTGCCCTTTTCTTCCGACCTTGCTGCGAGATAGATGTGTGCAGGGTTGTGCTTTGCGAGCTGCAGGACGGTTTCGAGGCCTAACCCGGTGTTGCCTCCAGTAACCAAAATGACCTTTCCGGAGAGGTCTGGAATATCCTTGTCAGGATCGAATGAAACACCACTTTTCATCATGTAAAAGGCCTAGCAGTTCAATCTAGATATGGAGTAGAATAACTGAAGATATGAACGAAACAACGAAGTGGTTTATATGGTGCAGACCATGAACGAGTTATTATATACAGGTAGTCGACGAACATAGGGAAGTTAGGTCTCAGTTAAGTCCGGAGGCTTGCAAAAGAAGCCCTGGTCTAATCAAGGTTCGCCAGCTGGGACTCCTGATCTGATCGCGTCGGGGTTGAGTCGGAGATGTGTCAAAAAGGGGCTAGTGCAGACTCAAATTGGAGGGATAGGTGAACTTTAACTTCCCGCTGCTCCGCCCAAGTCCGCTGTTAGTATTGACCCCTGGCAGGTCAACGTCGATCATATGTAGCCCAATGATGAGGTAATGAATGGACTTTAAGCCAGGAGTTTTATAATTTGAGTCCATGTAGTGCGTTTCAACTTTCTTGTTGTGCTGTTTGATGCTGTTGGGTTTTGATGCCGTCATGTTGCTCATGCATCGTCAACTGTGTCTTGTTGTTGCGGCTGGTGGCTTTTCTCAAGACGTCATGGATGACAAGACGAACTGGCCGTAGCAAAATAAATATCTGGCCAATCTGGCATTTACTTAGCTTTGAATACTTCTCCTCATCAATTGGGCCAGCCTACTCTCACCATGATCCCACTACTGTGTGCCAGTCTTGTGGCCCTGGCCTTTGCTTCCGACGTCCTTGGACGAAACGCGTCTTCCCACTGGCTTCTAGCCCAGGGACTCGAAGCCTTGGGAGGGTTCGATAATCTCGAGGCCGTTGTCGATGTTGTCTACTCTGGCGGGTACGCTTCACCTTGACGCCGCAACACTTGCCGTTGTCGTTTCGTCGCTAAACCATGACAGACACTTTCGCTCCAGGCCCATGTCCCAGACGTTTGGTCTCAACGGACTCGACAGAAGATTGGCTAGTAAAGGCCATCAGAATGTTTACTTCTCGTACGAGGGAGGTGTTTTTAGGCAGCGCATCGACAGATTTCACGACCTATCAGGCATGCGAATATGGACCACCAAGTTGTCAGGAGTTGATTGCTAATTTTGCGTCACCAGCCGACTTCATATGGGCCCGTCCTGATCTTGCACCAGTCAGCTTCTCCCTCGTTCTCCAAGACGGAGGCGACAGTTTCGCTGCTACTGTACGAGGAAGCGACGTGCTCTTGCTCCCAAGTGTCCCACCTTTAGGGCATAAGGACGGTGCGTGTCCTATCTAATAGCATACTTGGCCTCCTCCATGGTCTCCATCACTAATTTGCATCTTTTCAGGACTTCTTGCAGCCTACCTAATACAAGAGGCCGTGAAAATGTCTCCCATGCTTCTCAGGAATGTCAGTTCACTTCATTTGCAAGCGACTTGGCTCAAGATACTAAAGCCTTGTGACAGATCTCAAGGAATAACCGCCACACCATCCGTAGGGAACAAACCACCGATGGCCAAATGCACCGAGCTCGTATGTTGAAGATTCGAGCCCTCTAAGCTTTTAGAAGCTGCTTCCATGCTGACCTGTACCTTTTTCTTTTCAAGTTCATGACCAGACCCTAAACATCTCGGTTCTCCTGGATGACCACACCAATCTCCCATATCTCATCCGTTCGTACGAAAACCATGGCCTCTTTGGCCCCTCTACCAAGGACCTATTTGTCAGCGACTACGTGACTGTGAACGGAGTCAAATTTCCCCGTCGCTTCCAAACGATCTATAATCGTAAACATATATTGACAGAGTACTCCGTTGACAGAGTCAGTGTCACTGCAATAACACCAAAACGTTTCATGGGTCCTCTAGGCCGTCCTCTGCCAGCTCAACTGCCGAGGCGAGACATATCTTACGACTTTGCAGAGATCGGCGAGAGCCATGCTTACTATAGATGGACTGGCGGGTACACTGGCTCCTTCGGTAACCTCAACGTGACACAGCCTTGGAAGGATCTCCCAGGTGTCTGGCTACTCACAGTGACGGATGCTCCCAATTACCGCCAGCTCGTTCTTGAACTTGCTGACAACGTCGTTGTGCTAGACGCTCCACCACAACAGAGCCGGCTTGTCTTACGGTGGGTTAGGGAAAAGCTGAACAAGACCGTGACACATGTTTGGGTAAATGGCCATACTACCATGCCATGGACGAACCACTAACACTTCTCCTCAGCCGACTCATCACCATCACGACCACGCATATGGCATTGCCGACTACGTCGCTGCTGGCGCAAGCGTTATTGCCCTTCACAGCGCGATGGACTACTACTCAGGCATCCCCAAAGGCGCATTCATGACATATTCGTAAGACTCTATGAGCGGAAACAAAAGGATTCACTGACGGCTCCCAAAGGACCAAGAACCCATTTATCCTGGAAGATGGCACCATTGAGGCTACCTTCATACACATGGGAGATTCTTTACACGCGGCCGACCATAGCTACGCATATATTTCCCCAAAGTGCGCCATCACCGATAGCACGACTTTGATCTTCGATGCAGACAATGTCAACACGGCCAATATAACAAATTCCGAGCAGGGCGCCCTGTTGGCATCCCTGAACAAGTTCGCAGCCGACAAGGTGGCTTCAAGTGCAACGTGAGAAATCTGCCTCTATTTTAAACTCTACAGCTAACACCTTGTCTCTCACATCTTAGATTCGTCCCGGTGCACGGAAACTCGATTCCGCTTTCGCAGATCATAAACGCAACTGAATATCGCTACCCTAGCCTCAGACCCCAAGATTTCCAGTACCTCCGTCCTAGGTGCGCCGGTAGTAACTCACCCGAATTGGAGGGTACACGAGACGGGAGGATATATAATCTTCTGGCGCCGCTAAACCAGAAAGGAAACATGTAATGAGAATTTTTCAAGTCCTATTGTTTTCAAGGCTATCTGTACTCTAAACCGCTGGAATATGACCCTCTGTCATCTCGTCAGATCTGCAAGCAGACATCAAAACCATGCTCACTGGTGCGTAGCAAGTCGCTGAAAGATCTTGGGACCAAATTCCGCCATATCAGTAGGGACAGCAAACTCCGTCACATCCATCACCTTCTGCCAGTTGTCCCTCACAGACTCAACAGTCCAATCCTGGTCCGCGGGTCCAAAGTAGCCCTTACTCTCAGCCAGAAAGATGCGAGTAATAAGCCTGTTAACCGCTGCGACGGTCTCACCGTTGACCTCGGAGCTCTCGTGAGCCAACCACGCCACCGTGGTAGCCACATCGCTGGCGGGCATGCTGGCCTCCATAAAGGCCTGCGTCTGCTCATCCGTAACAAAGGCAGCAGACCCAGGCGTGTAGGCCATGGGAGCAACCGTATTGACCAGAATATTGTGTTCCTTGCCCTCGATGGCGATAGACTTGGCCAACCCCATAAGGGCCAACTTGGCAGCTCCGTAGGTTGACTGTTGAGCGCTGCCAAACATGACGGGCGATGCGATCATGACAACGCGACCAAACTTTTGACTCTTCATGTGTGGCCAAGCTGCCTGAGTGACGTTCCAGGAGCCTCCCACGTGAACCCCAAGCATGCTCCAGAGTTTATCGTCAGAAGTCTGGTCAAAGTCACCGCCATCGGCTCCACCGGCGTTGTTGATAACGATATCGACGCGTCCGAAGTTGTCGATGGCAACTTTGACGATTCCGTCGGCAACCTCACGGTCTGCGACGCTACCAATATGAACGACGGCCTTGCCACCAGCATCAGTGATTTCCTTGGCAGTCGCCTCTGCGGTCGAAGAAGTGGTGCTGTTTATCACCAAGGAGGCACCGAGACGGCTGAGAAGGAGGGCATATTCGCGACCTAGGCCTCGACCTGAACCGGTCACGATGGCGACGCGTCCATCGAATCTTAGAGGGCTTCCGGTCATGGTTAATTTAAGTTGAGATGATAGTCAATGTAGAATTGTCTTGTAATGGGCGAAGGAGAGTACAATATTGTGTTGTGCTGAGATATGCCAGTGGACATTCTAGTCTTTTTGTACTGGCTGTTCACCATGAACTTCTTCATTGTTTTCGCTCTTGAGTAAAACACTGTTGTCTGTGTTCTTGGATAACAATAGCGGAGGTATGTTTCGCTAACTTTACTTCCTCCGCAGTAACCCGACGCTATGAAGCATTTGTGCGGAGGATCGTCCCCGATCTCCGATTGGAAGGCGATTAGCCTGCATGCTGCCCTTGGCCGCGTATTCGTATCCTTGAAATAGCGTCTCCGGGATCTTGTCCCTCTCGGCAACAACCAAGAGTCCGGCCCCGAGATATACAAAGGACGGTCGTCGGTACATGTGGATGCACGTTACATCACAGCTATCGGGGATGTGGTGGAGGAATGGCGGAGGAACTGCATTTGCAGTTGAATGTGTTTAATTCGCCTCATCGTTTATGTCATATGGGATTGGTTGTTTAAAATGGTGGCTTATGGTTGATAGAAAGAGGATCAAGCCTTGAAGACACTAGAAATATTCAGCACCTCGCTTTTCTCTTTTCTTGCCGTTGCTCTCTTAGTATCAAGCTACGCCAGTCAAAAGACCAAGTTCACCATGGCTACATCCACAGAAATAGACAGATCCGAAGACACTTTCGTCGTGCCACCACCTCGCCTCGTTCCGACAATTCACAAGAGACCTTATCCAAGCCTTCTACCCCTTCGTCCCGAGTTAAACCAGTCCGGTAGGACCATCCTCGTCACCGGTGGATCTGCCGGAATTGGGCTTGCAATCGCACGAGCATATGCATCAGCATCAGCATCGAAAATCATCCTGACGGGTCGCCGCAGTGATGTTCTTCAAGAGGCATCCTCCAAGCTTTCGGAGGCGTTTCCCAAGGTCAACATCATTCCTCGGGTTTGCGATGTTGCAGACGCCGAGGAAGTAGCCAAACTTTGGTCTAGCCTTTCCGATGAGGGCATCTTTGTCGATGTTCTTGTTCTCAACGCGGCCAAATTCGGTCAAGAGCAACGGCCACTCCTCGAAACTAACTTGGACGAGACTTGGTCCTTGTACGAAACAAACGTCAAGGCAATCCTTGATTTCTGTCAGCGACTACACAAGCAGCCGGGTGCTGAAGATAAGAAAAAGGTATGATAATGACGTGCCCCAACAAAAACACAAGGCAATCCTCTAATCAACCTATGGTAGTACATCGTCTATGTGTCGACTGCTGCGATTCACCTTCCAGCTATTGCAGCTGCCCTCCCGGATTACTCCCTGAGCAAGATGTCAGGCCATCTACTGGTTCAGAAGATTGCAGAAGAGGTGGATCGTGAGAAATTACAGATTGTCACCTTCCATCCCGGGCAGATTCTCTCCGAAAAGGCTCGATCTGCAGGTCTTGATGAGAACAGCTTTCCTTTTGATGATGGTATGTGCCTGAGACCCCCTTGGACTCTTTGTGTCTTTTGTATTGTTGGGCGAGATGCTGTGCTATATGAATTCCTGACAAGGTGTATGTTCTAACCAAGGCTTATAGAGAATTTACCTGGATGCTGGGCTGTTTGGGCGTCAACCTCTCAGGCCACCTTCCTTCACGGCCGTTTCGCCTGGGCAGCATGGGATGTTGATGAGCTGAGATCGGGGGATGTTAGAAAGCGCATTGACACAGATCCTACGTTCTTGACTTTGCAATTCGTAGGACTCTGATTCTGTGCCAACAAATTGATGGGGAATCGGGTCGATCATCGCGCCAAGTATATAGCTCGTGCAATTCAGCTTCGTTTTGGTGACGAAGTCACACATTACTTGTATCTTTTTTTGGTTTGTCTTGAGAAACCACCTTTTCAGTCTATAAAGCCTCCCACTGTGTGCCACGATTCTTTTCCATCTTTGTGTATAAGAGGTCGACGGTACAAAATGGTTATATTATCACCCTTAGCAAAGACCTGGCTTGGGTACCCAACAATTGCATCTCCGGCTACGGTTAATCTCCAGACTCGTCAAAGAGACCTGCAGGTCTCGAGCACGTAAAGCATTCAGTGGCCGAGGCCATAATGCTGATTATGAATTTAAAATTTCGCTTGCCATCGTGTGGCGGACGTATGATGGAAATGCAGTGGAGTTGAGAGGGAGCTATGGGTTATGTGGTGGAGATATAATGGACATGTGGCGGAGGTACGGCGGAGGTGAATCCAACCGTGGGCAACCCCTGCTGTTTGATTCCGTTTAGGTACTATGCATGGAAATTTCCGTGGTCGATAAAGAAGCCCCAGTTACGGAGGAGTATCAGGCATGCCTATAGAGTTGTGGGAAGAGTTTGTTATAAGTTGCGTCGAGACCGATGGGACAAATTTCTTCTGGGATCAACTCAAGATCTTCGTTACTCCCTTCACTCGACGTCTGACACAAGCCTCTGAACCTGGCAACTTTACACCACACCCTATACAATCAAAATGTCGTCCCAACAGCTGCCCCTAGGCGAATGGGTGAAGCAGGTCAACGATGCAATTTTTTACCAGCCGAAGGACGAAGTAGCTTTAAAAGCCTTAAACGAGGACGTCGATTCCAGCCTAGTAGTCAAGTGAGTATTTCCAGTGGCGTAGGTCTGCATAGGAAACCCGTACTTACATATGTCTCAGGCTCAATCATTCCGTCTTTACTTATGAGGAGATGAAAGGAGGCGTCCTGTATATCCGTGGTAGTGGCGGCATGACCCTCAACAGCGTCTCTGAGGTCTTGAAGTGGGACGACACTGAGAAGCAGGGCGGTGTCGTCGCACACCTCACGACGTTTACTACAAAGAATAATGAAAATGGACAAGAGGCTAAGAAGACTAGTTTGATCACCTCTACGGTCAAGTGGATTGATGGTAGGAGAAAGCTTACTGAGCTTGTAGAGGTTGAGATTGAAGAGTGATGGCTTTATATTTTGCGAGTCCAGCCCTGTGGTTTTTAGCCGTGTGCAAAAATAGACGCCAGCTCTCGAAAAATTTCAAGTTATTCAACTGTCTAATCAGTATGTCCGTCTTGGTGACCATTCTACGTGCAGCTGCCGTCTCTGTCGTCCGTTCATATATCAAGAAGCTATAGCCACGCCTCGTATACCTCGGCTGAAACCACTCTGAGAGCCCAGTTTGTGTCTGGCTTCTTCTGCCTACCTTCCTAGCTGCCCATAACCTCCACCTTTTGCTAAGGCCCTTCCACCGGGCACTTCATCCTCGTCCAAATCCGGAGGGGGATCCCCACTTCACTACTCAGGGTCCTACCAGAACGGCTGCTACATCAGCTGAAGGGCCTCGAAGCTGAACCGCAATAAACACCGTGGAGTTCTATAGTACCCTGAGTATGATCGAGACTATTCCTGCTCCTGGTCCTAATGGTCTGGTGTTAACTACTTATAACGGCAGGTTTTCCCAAAATCCTAAGAACCGATTGCTCATAGAGGAAGACTTCACTATCGCCTGTTTCTTCTGGTTGCATAACCCGGAGCTCTATTCATCTCGCGATACATGCCCTCGCCAGAAGAAGGAAATTTCCCATATGGTCACCCATGTTGTCGACCGTCACGGCCTCATCCGAGTCACAGATCCAAACAACGAGAGTCGGAGGTTTCTATTGAGATGTCAGAACCATGATCCAACTTTCAAGGGTAATGGAAACTGCGCCAAATGTCAGTCCGCAATGGACGGAGACAGATTTGGCGGACCCTGAGCATATTGATATTGCTCTCTGCATCCGTTGCTGGTGCAGCTTCGACATGAGGGGCATGAAGGAGCACATGACTGAGAAGCTGTCCCTATAGCACAGAACAGTCGAAGCCAAAGAAGATGTGCATTCTGTATGAAATAGATCGGACCCGGGCTCAGACTGGGTTATGGACTTGCGATGAAATCGTCTCAGCTTGAATCTTCGCGTCGTAGGCCGTCCAGCTCCTGCTCATCTCAGCCTTAGTTGCCGCAGTGGATTCAGCCCGTCATCTTCCCCAATCATGTCCAAAGCTTCACCATCCATCAAGCCGAGAACAAAGCATTCTCCTACAAGAACGAAACTGTCCCCGTATGGACGAAGAATTAGAGGAAGTGGGCATCCAGGCAAAATCCAGATGCCGTCTCCACTCTGGATTATCGACGAGGCCAGGCCCATATATCCGTTCTTCGTCATAAAAAAGTACCGGCCTCTAGTGGTTCGTGACTCTGTAATAGCGTACGTCTTGGTGCTGTGCCGTCCTCGATGCATATCTGTCTCCACAGCCGGGAAAACTGGGCCGAAGTAGGTATCAAGAAGCTGTTGAGTGGGCATATTGACATGCTCGCTCTCAACAAGTTTGAGGAATCCCAGCACGTAGTCTGGCTTCTCTTCTGCCTCTACTGTCTCAAACAATACCTTTCCATCGTCATAGATGAATCCCGGGAGCAAGAAGAGAAAAGACGCAGCGAAGTTGGCGAACTCTTCCGAGCTGGGATCCAGGCGTGGCATACCCGGACCGGAGCAATCCGCCAAAAGAGTGCGGAAGAACGCTTGCAGCCGCGGGATGCCAGTTGGGTAGGGAACGGACAGACCAGGTCTCGTGGCAACTTCGACCCAGCGTCTCTTCTCCTTGCCTAGGAAGGGCTGGAAAACAATATCCGCTACGGCATCTATCATGGCCCCGCTGGCATACAGTTCTCCTGGTGCGAAATGGCATTCAGCTCGCGTCGATGGCGTGGCGTTGTATGCGGATGGATCAATCCTCGAGGTTTGCAAGCCCCATACCCAGTGAGGCGCCCAGGACGGCAAGACGGCCGAGTCCAGGGGGAATCTGGCTCCCACTTCTGGGGTGATGACTGCGCTTCTGGCGTAGCACAGCAGAGCAAGAGACCGATCGCGGCTGATGATGGTGCGAGCATAGTTCTCGTACACCCTTTCGACAGAGCTGTTATAATCCGGCTTCCCAAAGTCTCCGGCGTCCACGGCCATCCCCATTACGGCGTAGAAGCGGTCCCGTGGGTCAGTGCTTTGCCTACTTAGACAGTTCCGGAGGAGCTGGACCAGGGTCGTCTGGGCCGTCAGCTGGGCTTGGGTGTGTCGATTCCAACGGTCGATGACCAACGATGTCCAGGACGAAATGTCCATGACGACGACAACCTGGCCGGTGTCTCTAACTTCCAAGTATTGCGCGTTGTGTGGGAGAAGCAAGGCACGCAGGAGTAAGTAGGCGCTCGTGAGTTCGTTCCAGTCGATGGAGGACTGTCCACAGCGAAGGATGACATTGCGAGCCAGGATGACTTCCTGATAGATCCACAATCTGGTCCACCAAGCCCTCATGAAGAGCTTGGCCATCGAGACCCAAACTCTCGACTCGAAGGCGTCAGAAACGCCTCTCAGGCCCTCGCCGGGATTAATCCCCCTGTCCATGTGGCCCATCCAAACACCGGAGAACTTTGAGATCATGTCCAGAGCCATAGCACTGTCATCCTGCTCTTCTCCGAGCCAGGCCACGACGACATCAGCTTTCTGGAATATCTCGGCCATGAGCATCACCTGCTCGCCCCGCTCTGAGGTGTCGGCCTGATTGATGCAGACACCGTCGATCCAGAATACCTGGGGGTCGGTAGGATGGCGAATGTATCTCAAAGCAGTGTCAAGGCTTGTCGTTATTTGCTCCTCGGCTCCATCGAGCACTATAAAGACCGTGCTTGAGGAATCGCCCCATACGTATGAGAGGGCTTTGTACGCCTGAGCAGTAGAGACCGGCGTGCGGGCCAAGGTACAGTGGATGGGGTCTTCTCGGTCATGTGACGGTAAGACCGTCAAGAGCCTGATTTCTTGGATGTCTTAATCCAAGGGGTCATAGACATACCGCGGCAACGAGCTCATCATGGACCTGAGAGGTGCGTGGGACTGACTGCTGTGCGGCTGAGTCCGAGTAACCCTAGTCCTGTATTTCCAATTGCGAGATCTGTGGTGTGAGAAACGTCAGTCAGCCAAGAGCCCAGACAAGGCTCTGAGCAAATATTCAGCCGCAGATGTCCTCGTGATAAGTCAGCACCCCCGCAGACCAGGCAACCTGCAACTTTGAAATTAAGCAAACAATGTGTTGGCGAATCTCAACAGCGCCTTCTAATGCTTCTGTAGGGCGGTGCACGTACACGTAAGAGCAGACACGATCCACACTGGAACACGAAATCTTTCAGAATTATTAGAGTGTATAAATATGCCTGAGGTTCGATGTTCGCCTGATCATGGCGATACTAAGGCCCAGATCATGAACGGGGCCCGGATTGATCCCTGTTATCGGAAGAGACATCCTATCGCATAAAATTAGCGCAGCCACCGTCTTATACCCAAAACCCCGTCAAGTTCATAGCTATTCCTCAACGGGCGAGGGCCCTAACCGCCTTCCCGTGCCTATCAGAGTATTATAGTAAAGTCATCACGGCCGTAATCTCGAGGAAGTAAATATATCGCATTAAGACCTTAATTTCGACGCCTTAGGATGCGATTTTCGAGAAGAAGAGTATTACCCCTATAACTCCTATAGAAAATATATATAAATTAAAGAGATATTACTCTTATGGCCCCGCTAGCGGTCTAAAAAGAACCCCCCGTCGCTGCCGGCTATATAGGAGGGATCAAAGATACTATCTTTTATCCCTTGCGATCCTAGCACGTAATTAGCTAAGTTATAATCTTATAATAATCGGGGCTAGTACTAGACTAATAATTAGATATTATATTTCCTTTAGAGATTACTAGAAGCTCGCCGGAATGGTAATTTAAATATTAATAAAGCTAGACCGGTCCGTAATATATTAGAGGGATTTATTCCCGGCTTCTAAGAGAAGTAAAGTAATATCTCTTAGGAATATAAGACTCTAAAGAGTAAGCTATATTATCTAAGGGACTTCTAGTATGCTTTTCGGGATAGATATAATCTCTTAGGTAGGAATTATAATCCTCGGACTAAGAGACTCAAGATTAATTAGGATAATATTAAGAAACTAAAGGAAAGGAACCTATAGTATAGGAAGAAAATAATAGAGGGTCTTCTTATCGGTCCCTATATAACTATTAATTCTTAGGAGGAAATCTTCTCTAATGATTTACTAGTAGGTTGTCTTATCGCTGTAGCTTTAGACGAGAGTATATGGGTAGGCTACGAGGCGGGAGGCGTAGAAGATAGAGATTTTAATGCTATGATGGTTAATAACGACGATTAGGAAACTTAGGAGGAGGTAGAGGATAAAATCGAGGTCAAAGATAAGATAGAGGACGATATAAATAATCTACCGCAAAGTTAGGTTCTTAATCCCTTAGATCTTCTTAATTCCTTATAGCTTCTTACTTCTCTACTCGAGGAAGTAGACTTATAGCTAATCCCTATAGCCTCTTATATACCTGTGACGGTATGGTTGGATCCAAGGGATAAACCGGTCGTACTGGGTTTATATTAGCAGAGGATTATTAGTGTTATCTTAAACGAGGTGTAATATTACGTCTGGTAATGTGCTCAAGGTGTTGAGTGTAACTAAGTGGTATTGATAGCTGAGGTAGCTACTATATAGGAAAGTGTAATAAGTGCGTTTTATATACTTGGGGTGCTTACCGGGGTAGAACCCGTGGTGCTTACTTGCTCACTGCCCTTATACCGTCGCGGGTAAGCGCGACGTATAAGTGCTCACTCGTATTATGGTGGGTCCTGCTTACTTCTGTAGCGTCTTTGTCACGTAGTGGTTTTCTACCTTGCTAGACCGCCTGGTCTGGTACTGGGCCGTAATATGAGGTCTCCCCTCTGTTAGTCTTGCCCTTAAGGCCATATAAGTAGCTATTGTTCCCTAACCCGGTTGGTCTTGCGTTCTGCTTCTTTAACCTCCTGCTGACATATATTGACACGATATCTAGCCGTGTTTCTAAAAAACAAAAGAAATCCGATAATCCCGAACCCGCTGATTCTACCCGTCGTCGCTATATTTCTGCGGAATTTATTAAGTACGCTGGTTTTATTGTAATGCTGTGTACTCGTTGTTAAGCCCGCGGGGCTATCTATAAGATAGTCGACGGGGGTAAGAAATATGGTTTGTGTACCCGTTTGGGTCGTTCTTGTGATGTGACGGGGGTTCCTCTATGTTCCCGTGAGTACTTTCCTGTGGTTGTAGCATAGGCACTTATGATTGACCCGATTCTAGTGTCGAGAATTATTTCCGAGGCAAAGCGGATTAACGCTGAGGAACTTGCGGCGGAGGAGCTTCTATAAGCCCGCCGTGCGTCCCTAGCGCAGGCGCAGAGAGAGTTGGCAGTTCGTCAGCAAGAGCTAGAGGAGTCTTTGGCTCGTTTGTCTCGGTTGCATACGCAGCGTCGTTCTTTGATTTCGAAAGGGACGGAGATAACTCGTCGTAACCTCGAGTCGATAGATGATCTAGATGAGCCAGAGGTAGTAGAGTCTGAGGCTATCCTAGATGTGTAGTCCTTGGTGCATATAGATCTTATTGACTGGGGTTCCCTGAGTCTTAGGGATTTTTCCTTGCCTTCTTCTGAACTTGCCGGTGGAAGTCTTTTAGGAGGCGCTATGCACTAGTGAGGTACTCTAGTAGTTCCTATGTGTTTTCAGAGTCTAGGTAATCCTTCTATTTAACGAAATATATTGTTTTGCCGTTGATTTTGTCTATATCGAGGATGGCTTCTATGATATATTCTTCTGGTCTGTCGATTTCGGTTTCCGGTTTATTACTAGCCTTGACTTAGATAGTATTCTATGCTGATTTAAGTAATGAAATATGAAAGATTAGGTGGAGCTTAACCTTAGGTAGTAAGTCTAGTTTGTAGTTATATTTCGAGATTTTTTGTTTGATTTTGTAGGGTCCGATGTATTTATAGTTAAGTTTTTTGTTTTATCGTTTTGTTTTAATGTTTTTTGTTGCAAGGTAGACTATGTCTCCCTCCGAGAAGATCGGTCCCTCGATCCTTTTCTTATTAGCGTAGTTCATTATCCTATTTCTAATGAACTTGAGTTCCGTTCTTATTTCTTTGTGTAGATTCTTTAGTTAGTCGCTGGTAAGGATTGCCTTGGGGTTAATGATAGTGTCTCGTGTTTATTGGTATGCGTCTGGCGTGAATCTAAAGTTAGCATAGGCTAGTATGATCTTTGTGCTTTTATTTATGGCTGTGTTGTAAGTTAGCTGGGCGGCTGGTAGCTTTTTAACCTAGTTAGTTTATTCGTAGTTGATATAGCATTGGAGATATTATTCTAGTGTTTAATTTATGCGTTCTGTCTGTCTATTTGTTTCCTTGTGATATGCGGTGGAGAGTTTATGGTTAATTCCTAGGTATCCTATAAGGCTTTGCTAGAATTTTAAAGCGAATAGTGGTCCTCGATCTGTGATGATTTTAAGTGGTATGCTATATATTTTGGCAACGTGGAAGTAGAAAAGGTAGGCGAATTCTTCGGCTGTTGTTAATTCTCTATAGGGTATAAAATAGGAAAATTTCGTGAGTCTATCCACGATGATAAGAATGCTATCGTAGAAATTACTGGTGGCTAGTTCTTTTGATAGAGGTAGTTTCGTGATGAAGTCTATTGTGATAGCTTCCTATAGTAGTTGAGATACCGGTAGGGGCTATAGCTTGCCGTATGGCTTATGGCGTCGTGCCTTGGTTTTCGCGTAAAGGTCGCATTGGCTGATGATTGTCGAAATAATTTTCTTCATATTAGGAAATGTATATATCGTCTTAATTTATTCTAGGGTTTTGTTGATTTCTTGATGTCCGTGTAACTAGTGACTGTGTATTTCGCATATGAGATTATATCGTAATTCCTCTAGTACTTGTTGCTTATTCGTGTTTTTATTGTCTGGGAGTTATTTATTGTATTCTAGGATCTTCGTGAGGAGTAGATTGCCTTGTTCTACTATGTAGGTTGCGTTTAGATATCGCCGCTGTTTGACGTATGCGATAGTTCGTTGTTGTAGGTATCCTTTGGGTGTGGAGTGTAGTAGTTGTTCCTTGGTTCGGGTTTTTCTTGTGTCTAGGTCGGGTCTTCGGCTGATGGCGTCTACCCTGCTATTTTCTGATCCTTTGATGTGGATAATGACGTAGTCGAATTCTGAGAGGTATTTGGCGTATCGTAGTTATTGTCCGCTGAGTTCTTGGGTTGTCGCAAAGTAAGAGATGTTCTTGTGGTCTGTGTAGACCTTGATTTGGTGTTGGCTTCCTAGGAGGTAGTGTTGAAACTCCTTGAATGCGTTAATGATCGCGAGGAATTCTTTATCGTAGATGGGGTAATTGAGTTTTACTCTGTGTAGCTTATGGGAGTAGAATGCGATTAGGTGTAGTTGTCTTTTGTTATCTCGTTATCCGATCTGGGCGCCTAGTATAAAGTCTGAAGTATCTGTTTTAAGCTCGATTAGTCGAGATGGGTTAAATATCTTGAGTATTGGCTCGCTTAGGATGAGTTCCTTGATTTTGTCGAAGGCTCCCTTGGCCTTATTCCTAAATGCGAAGATCTTGTCTTTCTTCGTGAGTTCTGTTAATGGTGCGGCTATCTTCCTAAATGCCTTAAGAAACTTGTGGTAGTAGTTAGTAAATCCGAGGAAGGCTTATACTTCCTTGACGTTAGTTGGTTCCTTTTAGTCCCTGATTGCTAAGACCTTCTTAGGATCTATGCGTATCTTATTATAAGAGATAATATGTCTGAGGAATTTTACTTCCGAGGCGTAGAATTTGCTTTTCTCGGGTTCTACTAATAAGTTGGCGTTTTATAGTGTTTGTAGTACCTTGTGGATGTGTTCCGTGTGTTCTTCTTCCGTCTTAGAGAAGATAAGGATATCATCTAGGTAATATATAACGAATATGTCTAGATGTTCTCGTAGTATATTATTGATTATTCGTTGGAATGTAGTAGGTGCGTTAGTGAGTCTAAAAGGCATAACGAGGTACTCGAATAGTCCGTACTTAGTATGAAAAGTGGTTTTCTATTTGTGTCTTTCCTTGACCTGAATAAGGTTGTAGGCTCCTTTGAGGTCGAGTGTAGTGAAATACTTTATTCTAAAAAGTCGATCCTTTAACTCGCTAATAAGAGGCAGCGGTATGCGATCCTTGACTATGATGGCGTTAAGCATTTAGAAATCGATATAGAATCGGAGTTTTCCGTTTTTCTTCGGAATGAATATAACGGGGTATCCGATAGATAACTTGCTTTCCCTAATATATCCTTTCCGTGTTATATCTTCGATGTATTCCTTTAATATTAGAAGTTGCGCTTTGTTAAGTGGGTAGAGTTTGCTGAAGCCGGGTTGCTTCCTATCGATAAACTTAATTTCGAGGTCATATGAGGTATGCTCTGGTAGACTTATCTCGAGTTCTTCCGCGAAGAGTTTCTTATAGATCCTATACTTCTATGGTACGTTCTTAAGTCGTTCTTCTTCTGGGTTTCCTTTCTTTAGTTTCTCGAGATCCTTCTCGAGTGTGTGGAACTGTTGCATAATTCGTGCGATTATTCTTTATCGTTATTGTTTCTATCCGTTGTGGTATTTATGTTTTATCCCTGTGGGTAGAGAGGTATCTCGTGTTTGCCTCTGCCTAACTTCTCCGTCGTTAGTAGAAGTTTAAGATCTCTAATCTGAGTCGTTATCTGATATGGAGGATGTCTCTGTATCGCAAGAGAGCATCTAGCTAGTCCTCTAGTCGAAATATGGGTTAAAGCGTTGTAACTATAGGTACCCGAGCATAAGATCGTGGCTCTAGTTTGGTATAATATCGAATGAGATTCCTTGATTCTTTCTTTTAATAAAAACCTTGAGGTAATTAATCTCGTAGTTAATGACTCCGTTGTCGTAGTCGAAAGGTATTCCTTCGAGATTATGTACCGTATAGGGCTTGCGTTTATGCCTCCATGGTAGCTTGAGCCTATTCGCCGCTGCTGGGTCGAAGTAATTCTACTTAGCTCCGCTGTCTACTAAAGCGTTTAATTATTCTCCTTTGACTTATACTTTTAATTCTAGGCATTATCGCCTATGTCCTCCGTCTATGGAGTAGAGGGCCTTTCGGGGTAACTCATTCCTGCGTTCGTCCGTCCGTTGCCCTGGGTCGGACGGGGTATTTAGTTTTTTGATTTGTTAAGGGCGTAGCTAAGGTGGTTGTATTTATACTTATTGTTGGCGTATGCCTTGTAGTCGTGGTCGTCTTGTTTATGTAGCTATTCTTGATAGGCTTGTTCTGCGATCTGGCCGTCGTCGGGGTAGTCGCTGTGATTCCTTCCCTTCCTGGGGTGGATCTTGTCGAGGTCGCCGTTTCTGATGTAGTCGGCATAGTCTTGTAGGATCTGGTCTGTAGGTCCTTGATTTTCTCCGAGGTGTGGTTGGATGCTTTGATACTATTCCTTGTCTTCTTGTTTTCCTGTGCGTGTGAGGAAATTGAACCTCTCCTTCGCTATTCGTTTGAATCTGTTGTGTGTAACTAGGATGTATTTTCTGTGTCTTGGGCACGTGTCTTTGTTATAGAGTGTTGTCTTTGTGCTGGGGTAGCTTCTTTCTGGGGCTTGCCTTTCTTCCGTTATGGTTTTCTATGTGGCGATGGTGAACTATCGTTCGAGGGTGATGGATCCGTCCTTTTTGGGGATAAAATGGATGTTGGCTATGCCGATCCCTTTGTTCTATCCGTGGATTCTATATTGGTGGGTTTTATAAGTAAGGTAGGGCTTGTTATTGGGTCCCTGTAGTTGTATGGGAAAATAGTCGTGTTCCTGTTTGCTCTGGATGTGTGTGCTGTAATGGTGGTCCTTGTAGGAGATCTATGAGATTTCTTTGTGTCGGGGGTGTATCGATTGGGTATGCTTGTTGTCCTTTGTGTCGTAGCGTAGTCCCTGTGGTGAGTTTATGGCTGTTTCCTCGTGATGTGCTCGGATGGGGATGTCTTTTGTGTCTGAGTCGCTTTCCTCCTCTTGTTTCGTTGATCCGGAGGTTCCTAGTTCCCCTTGAGTAGTTCTGAGGATTTGTTCTTGCTATTTCTTGATTTTGTAGTTATTCTGTTCGTGCTTGCGTGTTGCCTGGTATAGGTCTTTGTTGTATCGTGCTCCTGTAATACCGATGGAGTCGTATTAGTGGAAAACTTGGTATCCCTCTGTCTCGTACTATAGGTATGGTTTGTCGTTGGGCTAGTATGGCAGGGGGATTGGGAAATAGTCTTGTTCTTGCTTTTCCTCCTTGTGTTCCTTATACCAGTGGTATTGGCATGATATCTATGAAATGCTAGGGTGTTCCTTATGTGTTGGGTAGGTTCGCATATCGTCTTGTTTGTTGAATGGTGCTTCTGGATGTCGTGGGTCCTTAATTGTTGTTCGGTGGTATGCGCGGATATATATGTCTTGTATGTCGGTGGTATCTATGTGTTCCCTCGCGGTTTGAATGTATCGTTCTCGTAATGTGTTCTAGTATTGGTTTCTTTGTTTATCGTAGAGTTGTGGGTAGGGTTCTTCCTTTTATAGATTGTTATCTGTCTTGGGGTTTCGTTGGTTGCGGATCTGGGCTGTCGCTAGTTGTCGCTGGGCCTTAGCTCCGGCGCCGTAATTAGGATCGTTGTAGTGTCGCTTGATTCGTCTTGTTATTGCGATGGTCTTGGTGTTAAGGTCCTTGTCGGGTTTGCTGGTTGGTTCGGGTAGTGGTCTCTATCCTGGCCCGTCTGTGAGGTGGAGCCGTTCCGTCTTCGGGGGTTTTGTCGTAGTGTACCGTGGCTTTGGCTGGGGGTAGTTGTTGTGCCTGAATTGTTCCCTAGTGAGGTATGCCTGGTCGTGAGGCATGGTGACTTCTCCTGGTTCTAGACCGGTGTTGTCGTACCTAGTCCGGGCTATGCCGAGTATTTTGGTTGTATGAAGAGCCGTCTGTGGTTTGTTGTTAGCTTGTGCGAATCTTACCTGTTTCTTGCCTTCGGGGAGTCGCTGTTGCTGCGGTTGGTAGCGACCTTCCTTGATGTCATGCTGCTTTTTGTAGTAGATCTTCTCGATGTGGTTTATTTTGTGGCAATATTGGCATTTGAGTCTGTGGTAGTTGCGTTTCCTTTGTTGGGTTGCTCTGAGTTTCATGGGTCCTGCGTGGGTTCCGTAGGATGTGTCGTTTTGTCGGTATTGTCCTTAGTGGGCGTCGAACCGAGGTTTCTGATAGTTTTCTTTACCGTTGCGGGGGTTCTGGAGTTTCTTCTAAGAGAACTGTTGGTCGTCGATCTTGACTGCTTGGCTAATGTAATCGACGAGGTTGTTAGGCCGGTCTTCCTTGTAGAGTTTGGCTTATACCTCCTTCTTAAGCCTATCGAAGAAAAAGGATATTAGGGGTTCTTGATCTTAGTTGAGCTTCGAGGCGAGCTGGAGGTACTTGGTGCCGTATTCCGACGCAGAGCGAGTTTGTCGGAGTGCCTTGATTTCTCTTTCTGCCTGGGCCTTTTCGTCTACCGTTCTAAAAGCTTGTTGGAGCGCGGCTTTGAAGGTTTTAAAGCTGGAGTAGAGGTTCGTGGTTCGGGGCGAGTGTTCGCTGAGCGGTTTGATGAGGTATTCCTTTATGGTGGGTTCGAACTAGGCCGCAGCGTGCTTGGTAAGACGCCTAGCGGCGTACTGGACCTTGCTGGATGCCGTGGTGAACTGTGTAGGGTAATAGAGTATAAACGCGCGTAGTTGTGTGAGGAACGTTGGCAACTTGTATGCGGTGCCGTTAAACTTCTCCGGTTGTTCTAGCTTTAGGATTTCTCTAATGTCTTTGCCCTTTATAGCGGTAATTGCTATGTCGTTGATATTCTAGATGTTCTCGTGGTACTGCTGGTTTTGAGCTTGCTGAGTAGCGGCTATGCGGTCGACGAGTCCTCTGAGTTCCTTTATTTCGGTGGTTATGGTGGTGACCTGGGCATGGAGTTGCTTAACTTCTTCGTCGTCGCTATCCATTTCTTCGTCACCGTTAGGATTGGCCTGAGCTGGTGCGATAGGGGTAGGTAGGTGGTTGGCAGGTGGAGCCTGCTAGTGATTATTACTAGGAGTAGCCTGAGTAGCTATTGCGTTCGATATTGTTTAAGGTAACGCGAGTAATCCTCTGAATAAGAGCTATTAATGTGTGATGGTATGGTTAGATCTAAGGGATAAACCGGTCGTATTGGGTTTATGTTAGCAGAGGATTATTGGTGTTGTCTTGAATGAGGTGTAATATTACGTCTGGTAATGTGCTTAAGGTGTTGAGTGTAACTAAGTGGTATTGATAGCTGAGGTAGCTACTATATAGGAAAGTGCAATGAGTGCGTTCTATATACTTGGGGTGCTTACCGGGGTAGAACCCGTGGTGCTTACTTGCTTACTGCCCTTATATCGTCGCGGGTGAGCGCGACGTATAAGTGCTTACTCGTGTTGTAGTGGGTCCTGCTTACTTCTGTAGCGTCTTTGTCACGTGGTGGTTTTCTGCCTTGCTAGACCGCCTGGTCTGGTACTGGGCCGTGATAATACCTATAAGAGGCATAAGTCCTTCTTCGTTACGCCTATGAGAGTAATAGTATATTACTATCTCTAAGTATTAGCCATAGGCTTCATTATCATCGAGGAAGAAGTTAAAGAGTATAGGCTCGATTATAGCGGAAGAGCTAAAGGAGTTACTATATAATGATTCTTATAAGAGCCTCTCCTTCTCGGCGCGGCTAACTAGGTCGGAAGACTTAGAGAAAGCTATTAGTAATTACTTAGAGATAATTAGAGAAGCTTATGGTATGCCTTATGCCATGAGGGCAATTAGGTTATTCAAAGATATAAGGAATGCAGTGATATAGAATACCCTAGGTTTAAAGGAGGTAAAGGAAGCTTAGGTTAAGAGCGAGATTAGCCCGGCAGAATAAGGCCCTGTGGTTTATATGCTTAGAAGATAAAGCTATATAGTATTCTACTTGCCGAGGGGGCATTTTATATATAAATTGACCTTGATTTAAGTGCCTTATTATTGACTTTAATTTAGCTATTACGAACCCGTTTTTATAGCTTTGAATTACCCCTTACCGCCTTTAGCCTTGCTATGGCCCCTCTCTTCTTTTACTTCCTTTACCTTCTTTATTTCCCTTGCCCTCGCCTCTGCCTTCTCTCTTAATAGCTTCCTTACCTCTATTTCCTCTATAGCGACGACGATTTCTGGCCTTTTTTTCCTCTCTTTCTCTTCTTATTTATAATACTTTATGATATCCCTTCTAGACCTCCTCCGTAACTACTCTCTATAGCCCGAGTGAAGACTATGCGGGCACGAAGTTATCTATACGCCTCTTAGCCGCCTATATCGCTGCCTAGGCCCGAGGGAAGCTATTTAGGTATAAGTAAAGATTAAGATTACGCTCATTAGGCTCTAGGCCGTCTCCTAGAATAAAGTTCTATAGACTAGTAACTATAAGCACGATACAGTGCTAATCTCGAATATTATATTCCGCGGCGCTATGCCTTACGATCTTAAATTTCCTCTTTACCCAGCCAAAGATCTACTCCACGATAACTTAAAGCTAGGCATGCCGAAGGTTATATATCTCCTTTTTATTCTATAGCCGATGATTAGTGGCTTCCTAGTCTTAGAGATAATATTTAGTCTCTAGGAAGGGAATTAAGATCCCTCTTCTCGAGCTAAAGCCAGTATTAGCGATATAGAAGCATACTAAGGGGATTTATAGGTCGATTATCTATGCGATTTAAATAAAAGAAGAGTTATTAATAGATCCCTCCGCACCCATAAGGATATATACGAAGAACCTATCGAAGTTCACTACGGCGAGAATATTCTATAATATATTATTCTTCCTTAACTAATATCTTCTCTAATAATACTTAGGCATAAATATAGGTATATAATATCTATCTATAGCCCCGATAGCGCTATTAAATGCTCTTATCTTCGGGGATAACTCTATAAAAGTCAATAGATTAAGAAGATAACTAATTAGCTATATAACGAAGCGTATATATAGTCGTCGAAGAGGTTTAATAAGTTTATGGAAGATATTTAAGATAATCCCCTAGCTAATATAGAAGCGAAAGGCAGTATTCCTTTGCGGCTCCCTATACGCGAATATCCATAGTATTATTATTAATTTCTACTCGAGAGATAAGCGCCTACTACTATGAGTAGAGGTATTAATCCTTAACTACTGATAGAGGGCTTGAAATAGGGCTTATAGTATGCGGAATAGGTGCTTAAATATATTATTATCCCCGGTAAGTAGCCATGAAGTATATTCCCTTGCGAGATAAGTATTAGTCTGGGGATAGCGGCGGCGGCGGCCTTGCTAATTTAGTCTCTCTTCCTTAATAGCTCTAAAGAAGCATAATAGGATAAGAGCTCTATAGCAGTTAGTAATAATTTTATCTTCTTCTATAATAAAGCGAAGAAAGTCCTTATTATCGAGGAGGCTATTACTATTAATCAGGTTCGTGATTTCCTCGTTCTCCTCGTCTTTAACTAATATTATTAAAGATAATTAGAGTTATATATCACTAGTTATACCCCCTCTCGCCGGGAATAATCTAAGCCCGAGAAATAGCTATAATCTTTATCTTCGTTGCCGATACGAGTAAGCTAAAGCCCCCGGCTAGCATGTGATATGCTAGTGGCGTTATTCTGGGCAAGTATATATTTAAGACGGTCAATTCTTATATCCCCTGCGAAAATAGGTGCCAAATCGAGAAAAGCATATCCCCTTATTTATTTATATGAAAAACAGGGGAACAGGGAACTCCTGTTCTGGGTTTATGATTAGGACCTAAATGGCTAGTAACGGAGCAAGCTTCTTCTCGCCCAACCACTGATTAAGCTCGATAACCGTATTCTCCCACAGACCTTTAACTTGTGCAGCATCTTCGGCGACAGGGTTAGGAGCTTCCAATTTCCCAACCGGAACCAGAAACTTCCCCTTGTACTTTTCAGCATTCTCCCTGACCTCGGTCGCAGCAGCTGCAAACAAAGAGTTTGCGGCACCTTGCTCAGCGCCGACGAATGCCATGCGTGCTATGGCCCCGACGAGGAAGTTGTTTACTGATACCAAACCTTCGGTGAAGACCTCTCCAGGATGGACGGCGATGCATGTTATCGCGAGGCCTTGCTCATCGAACCGGCGCTGAAGATCTTGTGTGAACAGCACCACAGCTGCTTTTGACACGGCATAGCGAATCATGTCAAAGGCGAAGAAGAATCTACCCAAGAACCTCCACTGCCATGGGTAAGAAGTTACCGGATCTCTGAAGCATAAAGTCGAGTCAAAGTTGAACTTGAAGTGACTTGGTAGCAAGCTGATCTGGGCTGTAGAGCTGACATTGACGATCCTGACATCAGCGTCCTTGGAAGTTGAAGCGTTTTTGAGAAGTGGTAAAAGGCGGTTCGTGAATAGGAAAACTCCCATGTGACTGGAAATTATTAGCCATGCGCTCTATCTATGAAGATAGCTCCGCTTACTTGGCAGCCATGTGCGGTTCATATTTGCCGTCTACCAACTCACGGGATGCTGTTGACGCTGCTGCATTGTGAACTGGGGGTCTGTTAGTCATGATGGCAGCTATCAAGGTCAGGGCCCGAGTCATACTTAGAATGTCAACTTTTGTCTCCCTTCTCTTCAACTCATTGGCGGCTGAAGTAATGCTTGCTGGGTCGAACAGATCCAGCGTCAAGCATTGAACATTTTCCGGATCAACATCAGGTTCTTTATTCAATGTCTCCTTTGCTTGTAGGGCCTTCGATTTATTGCGAGTAGTCAAGTACACCTTGGCTCCCTTCCGAGCAAGTTGCTTGACAGTTGCGAATCCGATTCCAGTCCTATCGAAAGAGTGCATCAGTTAAAGCCCTACGCCGTACAACGCTCAAACCTACCCAGCTCCCGTCACGACAGCAACCTTGCCACGCAGATCTGGCAGATCTACTGCAGGGTTCCATTGTTCAGCAGTCATGATGTGCGAGTTCACTATGACGGACGGAATGCAGGGTGAGAATGTCTGCGAGAAGACGAACAACGAACAACCCCTCAGAGATCAACGTCCCGTTTTTCGCTTCTTTAAAGCACATTTAGTATTCACAGCAACTTGTCAGTCTACAATTGCTAACATTGTCACCCTTGGTATAGTCCTGCCCGCTAAACTGCTTGAAACGGCACTGGCGGAGTTGGCGGAGCGCTTGCGGAGATGCAATGACACTACTTGAACCTAAAACGCGTATCCCTTTAACCTCCGACCCAATTCCGCAGCACCTCCCAAAATCTACCAGATCCATCCTCCGCATGACCTCAGTTTGAAGGGGAACATGATCACTCTCTCCGCCGTTATCGCCTCGAATATTCGCCATGGGTCGGCGATCTAAACAAACGTCCTGCTTCGCGTGCGTCGAGACCAAGCGTCGATGTGACAAGAAACTCCCATCATGCTCGCGCTGTCTAGATAGGGACATGGTCTGCACATATCCTCGACCAAGACGTCAAGGCCCGCAGTCTGACCCTGCCCCCATCGAGACTACTCCGGTCGTCGGCTTCGATGATGTATGGGCTCCCATTGACTTCAATGCCGATGAAGGCAGTGCCAGTCACGTCGAGCTTGTGCCGGATTCGGCACTGCTTGACTCGGCGTTGGCTGCAAGTCTGACCTACCCATCTTTCAACTTTTTGCCAACGCCATCCTCGAGTACTATGGTCGATCCCCCCGCCTCTGTCCAACTCACACGAAGATTCGGGGACTTGGATTGGTTCCTCCAACCTCAAGCTTGGACAGTAGCCTTCCATTACCACCCGCCAGATGCAATACCTCCGGCTTCTGTCTTCTCAAACTTCATCCGGGGCCTACAAGACTGGTTATCACGTTTTGTTCGCAACGGCCACAATCCCTTCATCCACCGCCATCTCTATTCCGAGTCAGGTTACCCGCAGTGTATGCAAGATGCATACTCTGCCATTGCCATTTCAACCGCCGCCACTGCCGAGAATGAGAACATCATCGGCGCAATATCGTCTGCTCACATCTCCAATCTACTCAATTCGGAGTCCTCAAGTTCCACATCCTTCAATGCACTCTCGGCCAGAGATCACCTAGCCCGGACGCAAGCCCTTCTTATCCACATCCTTCTTGCACTATTCTCCTCCTCTATTCAACGTCGTGCCCGAGCTGAAAATCTCATGAGTACGCTTCATGCCTGGAACACCCAGCTATGGGAATCTGTAAACCAGGGTACACCTTTCGCTCCTCTATTAGCAAACAGTACCTCGGCATTTGGCGGGCCTCATACTGGAGACGTCGATCCCGTCCCAGCCCTGTACCGATCCTTTGTCCTCTCCGAGTCCATCCGTCGAACATGGCTGCTTTGCAATCTCGCCACAGGTGTCTACAACAGTCTCAGAGGGGAACTCACTGAGGGGTGTGGGGGCGATATTCAGATCACGACTCATGCGAAACTGTGGGAGGCGCCATCTTCGGCGCGTTGGGAGGCCGTTGCGCGCCACACTGACCCGTTGTTCATCTACAGTCTTCATGGCACGTCCCTTCTAGAACGAGGTGTCGGTGCTGCCCAGGTGGACGAGTTTGCACGGCATTTGTTTACAGTCATGTGGGGGATGGAGAAAGTCGAAACTTGGGTGGTGCGAACAGGGGATGAAGTCTCAGTGGTGTATTAAGGTCAGTAATCGCGTCCTTTGCTATCTCTACATCTGTCACATAGCGCCCCGATGCCATTTTAAAAACGAGGGGCATATCAACTAACGGCCCTCACAGAGAAATGTTTATACATTTTCGTCTAGTCCAGCTATGAAGCCTATTCCCAGTTCTATACCCGGACCCAGCCGGTCCATACAAATCCGACCAAAGTTGACACTCTCGTCCCTAGAAAGTGGCGCAAACACGAGCCCTGGCAGCCAGAACCCTAGTTGAAAAAGACCTTGAACATCCTAACAAACTTGCCGACGGGCGATGAGAGTCTAGGGGCGGCGGCGCTGGGGACATCGGTGCTAATGGCGCTAGGGGTGCTCTGGGCGCCGGAGGTGTTGTCGGCAGAGGTGCTGTCGGCAGAGGTGCCCTCAGCAGCAACGCCCTTGGTAGGGGTGCTCACAGCAGTGGTTTCCTCAGCAGTGGTTTCGTCGGCAGTGGTGCCATCAGTAGAGGTCGAAGGAAGCTTAGATGACAGAGGAGTCGAGGGAGGCGTGATGCTGCTGGTGGTGATGGTCGCCGCAGTCTTGCCGTCATCATTGTCAACCACCAACTCAATGCCCGTATTGTAAACACTGTATGCAGTAGGCTCATCACCACCGCAAGCCTCCATCGGATAGGCAGAGCATGGGTAGTTGCACTGAGTGTCTTTAACCAGGGCTGACTTTGGAGGGTACGTGTCGGCGCAGAGGCAGCTGTCAGGGCTGGTAATGGCGACATATTTGTTAATGTCCCGACAGGCATCGTTGCAGAATCCCGAGCTGATGAAAGGAGCCTTGGCCTTTACAGACTGAGCGCCGGCCGGGAGCTTGTTGAAGCAGCCCTGTGAGGTGCTCTGGCCCAGGATAGGAGTCTTCGCGGGTTGTTGTTGCGGGTCGCGGGCGACGGCCAAGGTGGCCCAAGAGAAAAGAACGGCGTGGATGAGTCTAGTCATTGTAATGAACGGGCTTCCTGACTTGAGGTAACGACTGTGGTGAAGAAGGTGAAGATTACTGAGCGATGCCCCGAGATATTTGAGGTTTTGAATCGAGGCGCAGGAACAGGATGATCCCCTGTAATCTAAGCATGCCCCACCTGATTCTGCCTGCCGATTGGTTATCTTCTTGGTCCTTGTCAGCGATCACCATGCGTTGTTGGTTGTCATGACCTTTAATTATCAGCCAGGCAAGGGTAAGTTGTCTTGTCACTGTTGGAATTAAGTTGGAAATAGGGCATTTAACTCAAGGAACTCATCTTATCTAGCTTTTCTACAAGAGCAATTATCACAACCCATTTTTAGTCATCAAAAACATGTGAAAATGTGAGGCTGAGCTGAGAAAACAGTTTCGGTCATTGCTTCTTTGAGCAAGGAGGATCATCTGTAACGTCAATGCATCCAATCAAACCTGGCTCCTTCAGAGACTCAGGCCACTCTTTACGTGTTAGCGTAAATCCTTCGTTTCTAAACCTGCTTCCGATGGGACGACCCCAGGTCTCGTAATCAGACGAAACAAAACACTCAGCGAAATTACGATTATTATCGTGCCAAGTAAATCTTAATAAACAGACGCAAAGGGAGAGTTTATTAAGAAAAGAGAAAAGACTCTCATTGCTTGGTTAACAATCCGTACTTTGCGTAATGCAAAGGGTTAATGTACACAAGAATAATCAGCAATAAATTCAATATGACACCAAGCCCAATGCCAGCACATCCTTCGCATATATATCAGACAGGAAGTGATGTCCAAGAAGGGTTTGTGACACCTGATCCTTCTAGTGACCCACTGTGTCTCTTCTCCATCTTCTCCTGATCCTTCGAGTCCTTCGGCAGATTAGCGCATCTTGGCCAAGCCTCCATCCAGGGGGGAATCTGGATGAACATTTACTGAAGGACAACGATTTGTGCGAGTGAGAATGCTCCCAAGAGGATTACACGTAGTTGCGAGGTTCGTCAACCGACCTAGTAAAGATCATGACATCTAACCCCGCAGATCTCCAGGGCCATGTTTTTTATAGAAGGCCAGGATTCCAAGCCCAAGGTTCCGGGATTATGGGGGCAAGTGAGCAGCTACCCAATCGTACTCCCTTGTTTCGTTTCTCTGGTTTCTACTCCTAGTGTCTAGGGCCATTTCACTTGACGTACAAGGCCGCCACTTCAACTCCAGCAAACATGCCTTGGAGATTACAACTGACCAACACGTACCAGAGCCTACTAGGGTTTCAACGACTCTTTCTTAGGAAAAGGATGCAACCATATGCACCTGAGGGGAGCTGCTTAAGCATGTGGACTGCCTTGTGCCGGGGAAACGTCATACCCGGATCTACAATCACCGGCTAAATGCACAACCCCAGTACATCCAAAGCCAATTACAGTTTCTGACATGTATATTTACTGCTCACTAACACATGATTGACTTGCGCGAGTTGCAATTCTCCCCCCAAAACAGGGACAGCCATGTTATGTACAAGAATCAAAGACCGTTCAGACTGGCACGCAGCGAGTGTACACCCTCAGGCAAGATGGACCTAGAATCCAAGGACCGACGAGAAATTCATATCCCACAATCATCCATCCTCTCTCCATCAGGTTCCCCAACACGTTGAAAGCTGTTCAAGTCCCTTAAGAAACAGTCATGGTGGCAGAACCAGAGCTGTAGTAACCCTCAACAGCAAGAATCTGGTAATCATGAGATCCAAGCTTCAGGCCAACATTGCTCCAGGCGTTAAAGTGAGCACCGGTGTTGACAGAGCCGCTAGAGCGCTTGTTGCGGCGGACAGACCAGTACTGCTGGAAAGTGCGGGTACCCTCAATGGAGGGGGCGTTGGTGCGGGTGCTGGTGTAAATGTCGTAGACGGAGCCGTCGACGGTGACCTCTCCCTTCTTGGTGGCACCAGAAGAGGGGTTGTAGGTTCCAAAGTTCTCGACGATGTAGTACTCGATCAGAGGGTTGCGGGTCCAGCCGTAGACGGCGAGGTAGCTGTTGCCGTTGGGGTTGTAGGTGCCAGAGTACTTGATAGTTCTGGAGCACGCGTCAGTATAGGAGATGCAACTTTGGCCGTGTTCTTACCTAGCAGCACCAGGGTTCCAACCCTTGCCACCAACAAAGTTGCCCTGGTTGCCACTCCAGGAAACGCTGAACTGACCAGCGTTCTGGTTGGTGTAGGTGACAGTGTTGGGGTTGTCAGTCCAGAAGGAGTAGTAGTAGCCGCCGTGGGTGCCGGTGGAGCTCTGAGTACGCTTGGAGAGGGCAGGGTTCTCAGAGGTCTCAGCCGTGGGGACGGCGAGAACGCTGGTGAAGGCAGACACAGCTGCGAGGAGGTAGCTGAAAGAAACCATTTTGACTTGAGGTGATGTGATTTGCGTTGACAGGAGATGTTGGATTGCTATACCAAGAAATGGTCAGCAGGTAGTCTTATATACGTCACGTCGAGATCTTCTCAGGCTGAAGTCGAGAATGTTGTCGGTATAGTTCAAGCTATTAAGCTTCAAGGACGAAAGGAATTTCCTAAAGGAACCTACCGGAACAGAGGAGAATAGGGTCCGTCGGGCCTTGGCTAGATTGATTTTACCGGTGAGGAGACCTGAAGAACAAAAGAGGTCAACAAGAAGCCCGACGATCGCTTTTATTGTAGGTACTCTACCGGAGCTCCCTCATGTAAATTACTCCGGGTGGATCCACCACCTCCTCCGGAGCCAAGACGAGACGAGGCACTCATCTCCGAATCACGAAACCTTGAACTAAAAAGAGGGGCTCGCTTTACCCGGTCCACGTTTGCACTACCGGAGGATCGAGGCCCGGGCCGTCTGTGTGAGACCTTCCCAGGAGGGCAATTCAGTGAGGCCATCTCGGCACGAAAGAAGTCCACATGACAACAAACACCAAGGAAGAGGTCCCGGCTATTCTCGACAACGAGGTACGGTAGCATCGGCATCCCCGCGCAGTCCGGGACTTGAATTTACCCGTCCAAACATTAGCTGGGGAAATTTCCGTTAACAGTAAGGGGTGGGTGGTCCAGGGGTGTCCGGGAAAATTCAGCCTGAAACCGCACGTTTTGTTTCAGGCACATCTTCCGAAAAAGAGGGTGGTTGCATAGTATAGCTGATGTATATTAAGCACTAGCCGCGGCTAAGTCTGGCCGGCATCTGCTCATGTCTTCTCAAATGACATGATTGGTTTGTGGGAGAGTGTTGTATTCTAAACCTGATTTATGGAACTTTTGATTTACTTCGTGCAGAGTTGTACTCAGCTATATAGCCTCCTTGAAAGTCAACTTTTTGACGGATCACCTCATGGCCTGATCTAGTCCTACTCCAAAGCATCCTCTCTACCATTTTACTTTCTCGCACATATTTCATTCGTATAGCCAAAATGCCGTCATTCTTCAAGACCGCTGTCAACCTCCTCCTTCTTGCAGCTAGCGCTGCCTCTCTCCCTGTTGCCAACCCTCTGGACGTCTTTGAGCGTCAGGCGTCTCCTGGCGTTGTCATCCGCCAGTGCAGCAAGCCTGGTGTTCTGGCTCTCGCCTACGATGACGGCCCAGCGCAGTACACCAGCCAGCTTGTAGACATCCTCAACAAAGCTGGTGCCAAAGCCACCTTCTTCTGGACTGGTACGCTCTATGGCTGTGTCTACAACCATAGGGACGCCATCAAGGCCGCCTATAACTCGGGCCATCAGATTGCCAGTCACACTTGGACTCACCCCCAGAACTTTGGCAGTCTGAGCACCAATGACCTCACATCACAGATGCAGCGGTTTGAGCAAGCCATGGTCAATATCATCGGCAAGAAGCCCGCGTACATGCGTCCTCCATACCTTGCCACGAGCGGAAACGTGCTGCCCACTATGAAGTCGCTCGGATACAAGGTCATTACCAACGATGTTGACTCTGGCGACTGGAACGGCCAGACCGCGCAGCAGAGTCAGCAAAAGTTCCAGCAAGCCGGTGCTGGCGGCAACGGACATATTCCTCTGATGCATGAGACGTATGCCAGCACGGTTCAGACGCTTACGCCTTGGTTGATCAACTGGGCGAAGCAGAACAACCTCAAGCTTGTCACTGTCGGTAAGTAAAACTTCAACTGAAACGAATGTTGTATCTCGAGGCTAAAATCTTCACAGCGGAATGTCTCGGCGATGCCAGCGGCGCTTATCAGCCTGGAACCTTTACCGGAAATGGCCAGTCCACTTGCTAGACGCAACAGGTCCATAAGGTTCCGGTGATATTGGCAGCATAGTTGACCGAGTGTTGGAAGTGGGAAATCTGAGTTGGTCATGTTGGATGCTAGATTGCTTGAGGGAATCCAACCGTACATATATGATGAGATTTTTACTAGGTTACGAGGTTGAACGATGCCATGCCACGCTTTGTTTAATGAACCTACATGCGTGATCGTCGCTGTCTAAGCAGCCTAAAGATTTGGCCCAACAGCTCCAAGGCGAAAGGAGTCGAATACCAGAAGTAAGCACTCTTAGAGACGCCACGGAGGAAAAGTGGCTTGTCTGTTGGTGTTACTTCGGTGCGAACCTCGTTGCAGCAGCCTGTAGAACCGCGTGACAGCGAACAGTGATCATGGCAGTTCCCCCAAACACAGTCAGCGGGAAGCGTGTTAATCCCTGGCAAAAGTGGCTGACTGTATTATTTACGTGCCTGTTGAGCACGGGAGGAATCTGCATTTATCCGCATGGGAAGCAGAGGTACAGTTGGTTTCAACACCTGACCACAGCCGAGGAAAACCACACACATTAGGTCAACCAACAAAGCTTGTGCTACATGCTTCAACCAGGCTACACAATCCCATTATTTTGCTGTTGTGATACCTGGTGATCGTCAATGGGTCGACTCAAAGACCAGTGACAACCCGACGTTCAGAGCATCAGCCTACAATCAGTCAGGTGATGCTCGTAAGCTTTCCTACAACAAGAAGACTTCATCACCAGCATCATGACTTGCCCGTGATTGTCCCCTCAGCTTCCTATGGTTGACGTATCGTGGTGATTCATAACACCAATCACTTAGAGCCGTCGTCAAGCGCAGGAGAGCGAGAGTCATCCAACCGATCTGGCAATGAATCAACGTCCCAGAAGAAACATATAAACCCCACGATGTCTTGGCATATGAACTTCTGCAAATCAAGCAAATATATTAACTCTCAACACAACTACTCTCTCGGTCTATATACGATCACGACTGGCAACCTCCAACGCCATAGCCGGGATCGAAAGCTGCAACAACCATCCCGCGAAACTATAATACACCATGAGCTGGCGATGTACCAACAATGGCTGCGCAACAAAGGCGCCGAATCCCATAGGGTCGTCAGTATGCCTCCACTGCGGGTGCCGATGGGGCGTCAATCCATATAAGACGACAAATCCCCCCGCCCCAGCGCCTGGCAACAAGGACAAGAAGAAGGAGACCGAAAAGGGCAAGGATAAGGATAAGGAGAAAGATCCAAAGAAGTAGAGAGCATTCGTGGTTTGGTTCGTGGACAGTTCAGCGGTGCGAGGCGGCGCGCATGTCTCAAGCGCCAGTACGGGGACTCAATACTGCTGAGCTTGGGGTTCAGGCGTCTAAACGGGGCTAGATTATCGGTCAGTATATGCAAGAGAAATAGCTGGCAGCATGAGCATCTCATTCATTAATCACGAGATGACGAGCAGCTGGGACTCTGGCAGTGACTGTAGACGGTATGCATTCCCTTAGCCTCAGATGACCTTTTTCAGAGTGAAGTCTATGTATAGGCTAACGATTGTCACATATCTTAATTTCAATGCTATTGTTGTGCGCGTTCGAGAACGTGTTCCTTTGTGTGTGTGGCGATGCGGTCACGCCTGATGCTCTCGTTTTCTTCAAAAAGTGGGATAGTTTCTTAATTGTCAAGTTTCCTGATATTGCATTTCATAACATTTGATGCGATTACGTGTTGATAAGTGTGCCTTTTACTATTGTGGCTGATGGCCTCCTCTGGAGACGTCATTGGTGACCACGTCGAAGTGAGCTGGTCAGCAACAACCCTTCGCCTACCAAACCTTTGCTCCGCAACATCTACAATTCCCTTTACACGGTTCGGGCGCCTTGTCGTGCTTTTTGAGCATCGTTCGTAAGCTCCCGCTCCCCATCCTTATTGCGTGTTAGCACCCCCTTAAGATTCAGAGGCTAACAGCTTCCACCCCACTCTATTCAAAGCAAATGAAGCTGGGATGTGAGGACACAATGCTCTCGTTAAAGACTGACTGAAGATTAGACCGTAAGGGCTTCGTTCAGTTGTTGGCTCTGAGTGAAAAGCAAGCCGCCTATCGCAGAATTGGTGACAAGACTGAACGCATGGAATTAAGTCAATGTAACTTACCCTACATAGAGGGTTAATGGCAACAAGCTAAACCTCGTCTAAGGAAGGTACCAATTGAGGAGAAGTCAAGGTGTGGTAGTAAATCGCGCAAAACGTTAATGGACGGGGGCAAAAAGGTCAAAAATGAAATTTGGGTTGAGGGACAAGGGATTTGAACCCTTAACCTTCAGGAGATTCCGGTTTTCTGGAATCTGACGCGCTACCGTTGCGCCAGCCCCCCTGGTTTGTTGAAGAAAGTCGTGAGAAATATTGATCAAGAACGTGGTGTTGCAGAACTCTTCGTCCGACCTACACGATCTCTACACTCTGGAACACCAGTTTCTGAGCAACTTCACCATACATAGCTCCTTCCACGTAAGTTTCGCCGACCATGATCCATCCCCCAGACCCTTGACGTAACACAAAGGGTACATGAGCCCCAGCCACCAGGCCTACCACGTCGCCAACTTCCATCCTCGCTGGCCCGAGACCCAAGAATCCCTTCTCCGTGATGAACAAGACCCTATCTATTCCAACATCATTCATGGCTGCAGGAAATATGTCTCCCTCTTCTGGGTCCGGCTTCTTCTTCAAGTGCAGGTCATGCTTGACACTTGACGCCGATCCTGAGATGCGAGCCAGGTAGTTTGCAAAGTGAGCTTCGCAACCTTCTGGAGCAGGATGGGAGGTGAGCCAAATATTCATCAGCAGAGTTCGACATAGTGCGCTTGGCACAGCGGTGGAAGGTTGGTGTTGATACGGGATATCCGCCAGACGACTCTTCTTTGGATACCACGAACGAAAGGCTTGATAGAAGCCCGGCTCATCCTCTTCAGTCTTGGGCAGTGCAACCGCAGCTTTGACGGGGTCCAGAAGGTGTGCTTCCACAGAGAGGCTTTTCCCATTAGCGGACAAAGAGAAGCCCCTCTGAACATTTGACGCGGCGTGAAATACCCTCCAACTGGGATCATGAAGAGCCTTGCCTCGAGCCTTCTGAGCTCTCATTTCCCTGAGGAAAATAGGTTCCATAGCAACAGCGCTCGCCATCTTGGGAACCCAGCTTGGATAGCCCACACCTTTGCCACTCCAGTCCGGTTGCAACGCTTCATCAAAGACGTCTTCTTTGGGAGGTGCAAACTTCGGGTCTTGCTGAGGGAGTCGCTTCTTGGCCTTGTACTGGTCCAAGAGACGGTTGCCGATTGGCTTCTTGGATTTAAACTTGTATGATTCCTTGGGGAGGGGATGGTTGACAAGTGAGAGAACAAGTAGCCCAGCATCGCCTCGCAAGAGACGTTGAGCAAGATCGATGTAAAAGTCTCCCATGTTCCGGTTATCATAGTCAGGTTTGAGAGGAGGTTGTCCAATCGATCCCGGATCAGTAATCCCCAGAAAAGCCCAGGCTTTATCCCGCGGGTCACCCGCCATTCTCGTTGCTCCAAGCATAGCTACATCAAGAAAGCTCAGTCTCGTCCCGTGCTGTTTAAGGTCAAAGATGGAAGGTTGGAAAGTAACCCAAGAAGGGATGAGCTTGGAAGAGCAATTGATTGCAACGAAGTAAGTCCAGTCCATTGCCTTCTTGAAATCGTCAGTCGGTACTTGAGCTCCGTTGTAGAAGAAGGCATATTCCTTTGAGAGGATAAACTCCTGCACCGTCCAAACCCGGCTCCACCAACTCTCAGTGACAATTGTGAGAAGGCCGATCCAAGATATAAGTTCGGAGCCAGTTGAAGTCGCATCAAAGAAGGCCTTGGCTGTGTTGTATTTCTTTCCATGGAACTGGATGTTCGCGTTGTCTGGGTTGGCGGGGAACGAAGGCCACACTTTAAGAATCCTCAAAGCAGTGTCCCGTGTTGTGTGTTTCCGACCAAGCCAAATGAAGACCTTTTCCGCAGCACTGTATATCTCGCCCATGCGAGCGACTTGTAAAGCCTTTTCGTTGCTATCAGTCTGGTTGATGCACATGGCATCTATCCAGATAGGTCTCCCATCGAGATACTGGTAGAGGCCAAGCAAAGCGGCGTGCAAGTTAGCCCCAATAGAGAAACGACGATCGTTGAGGATGATATCGGCGCTGTCTGAGTGACTAAACATGGGCACTTCGAGTTCAGTCTCGCGAAAGTCGCGGCCTCGATTCATCATTGGACCGAAGTCAGCCCAGACATATGAGAGGCAGACATAGGGTGGGATCTCAGAGGACGAGTAAGTCTGGAGGGTGCATCGTAGCGTCGAATTTTGGACGTCAACATAAACGAGACGGATCCCTTTCAAATCTTGAAGGGGAGAGTGAACAAACTCTTCTTCAGGCAAGGTCTGTTTGAAGGTCAGTATCGCCATCGTCATGCACGTTTCTTGCGGGAATGATGGGAGGCATTACTCACTGGTTTCGGTGAAGAACCCTGCAAGGAAGATAAAAACCCACTCAACTTCTCCTTTTGCGACTGTCCCAAAGCCTTATACCCAGCCTTGACACCCTCAGCAGTCGAGTAATCCCATAGAAACTTTGCTAGCGGGAGTAGACCTTGCGTGTTGTCTTGAGGGTTGAACTTGGGGTCACGCTTAATACGGGCTTCCCACGGAATCTCCATCACAAGGTGCTTTACAGGTACAGTAGATGTGAGTGCCGAGATTTGAGTTGATATATCTAGGACTCATCGAGTCTGAATCCTCTGACGTAATGCTTGCCAGGGTGGCGTGTCAATCTGTGAAACGTTGGGGGCGCAAGGATGAGCGCTAAGGGGCTCATCGTTGGCAGTGCATGAGTGAGAACTACCCCATTGAAGCCATCATTATTTGGTATCACAAACCACGGAGAAAAACTACAATGTAACGCTTGACATTTGCTTGTAGTCCACTCAAGGTTGCCAAAGAACAAACGTTGCGCGTCCATACAGGGCTGTCCGGACAAAGACCCAGTTCTAGCAGTGCCCCGTCCAATCATATCGCCCACGTGCATACCAAATACAGCGGGTAATTTCGACGTCGCCAAAACGGTAAAGGAGGTCCAGCTCGAACATCAAGGTCCCATCTCCCGTCAAGAAATGGCGCTCTTCTTCCCCAGATTTCAGCTCCGTCGTGTTGCTCTCACGGCCGTCGTACTAGTCGGAGCCTTTTACTGCATGAGCCAGTACATCAACATGTCGTCCCTACCCAAAAGCGGCCTCCTGGCTGTCCTGACGGCTTCCTCGGGGGTCGTCACTCAGGCGGTCGATCCCAAGTGGTACCCTCCGAGCAGTAACCAAATAAATAACCTCACCGGTGTGCTTCACGGTGAGGGGATTTACGGCTTCATATACAACACTTCACATACGCCTGATGACAAGTATGGCGTTTACAACTGGTGCAACATGCCTCATGCTCGCAAGAAGGAGTATGTGAAGCCTTCTGATGATCATGAATTAATATACGTCGAGGTGGTAAGTCAAAATTGGAGTTTCCTCAAACGAGTTGCTTGATTCTCAACCGTTGTCTCTAGATTCAAAGACACCACAAACGCACACCATATGCAGCCAACGCTTTCCCTGTCGAATCATACCGATGGGACTGCAACAACCAAGGTCTATACTACTTTGGCAAACCCTTCGATGAGGGACATAACCCCCCTGCTCAAGGATACTGGTCAGGCTTCACCTCCGACATCAACCCCTTCACCCCATACGGGTTTGTTGGATCATGCCAGTTCCCTCAGATCAGCGCTGGAGGTCTAGACGACTCCTGGGTCCACGGCAAGGACCTGTATGAAGTTTACCATGATCTACTTCACTTTATTCCAGGCCGTGATGAGGACTGGCGCAGCAAGGTCAAGTTCAGAGTCACCAACAACCAAATCACAAGCCAAGTCGCTGGCATGTTCCTCAACGGCATGTGGCAAACAACAGACTCTGTCCCCCTACTTATCCAGCAAGCAGACATCGACAGTCTAGAACCCCGATACAGCTGTGCCGTTGGAAAGAAGTTGACCAATGCCATCATGTCACCATCCAACCGTGAGTGGCAGAAGCACTTGACCGAGGGACAGAGTCTTTTCGATACGTTGGACGATATTTCAGGTGTTCCCAAAGACGATCAGAGCTTCCACGTCAGTTTCGACCATTACTACGATAACTTGTCTGCCCGACAATGTCACGACAAGCCTCTGCCATGCAAGCTCGTTGACGGCAAGAACTCTTCAACCTGCGTTGATCAAGAGCTCGCAGAAGCCGTCTTCCGCATGGGACAGTGGGAATATTCACAAATGTACCGCGACGCGCCTGCATCCCTCGCCGCCTCCTTTACGTCGTACGGCGTCTGGATTGCCGAGCTGGCAAGTCATCTCCGTGGGGTCATGGCCGGTAACAGAGAAACCCTCTACTTGCACAACTTTGCCCACGACGGGCCTATGAGCCGAGTCCTCAGCATCCTCCAGATCGATGTTATGGTCTGGCCCGGTATGGGCAGCGAGATTGTGTTTGAGCTGTACAAGAAGGGTTCTTCAAAGTCAAGAGATGAGAGCAACTCAAGTGGCGAGCCTGGATATTATGTGCGAGTTCTGTTTGGTGGCAAGCCGTTGAAGTCATCGAACCCTAACTTGGGCCTGATGGAGATGGTGCCTGTTGAAACTCTCCTCGCATACTTTGATGGTCTGACTGGCAAGGATGGCAATGAAGTGAAGGGCAAGTGTGATGGTTCCATCCCAACTTGAGAATGAAGAAAAGGAAATCGACCAGGATCTAATTATGGAATCAATCAACACTATGGGACATAATACTGCAATAATAAGCAAATAATAAGAACCCAATGCCACTCCCGTTTTATCCGTGGCAATTCTCATCGCTGTCCAGTTGGTCTGAATCCTTTCAGCCCAAAGCTTGATTGCAGAATAGCTCCTCGTCCAGAAGTAACGCCTTGATTAACAACACAGGAACCAGCCAGTACAGTTGTGCAGGCAAATTCATTTAGATTCGAGCAGGGACATGGTCAGCTGTGGTTCTAGAGGAGGGCGGAGCGGTCGATAGAGCAACGGCTAAGATCCTCCTCCGAGCGGCGTACAACTCCGTCTCGGTGACCTCAGCCATGATGCTCCCTCAAAACCGGACTCATGTACAAAGACACTCATTGGAGGATTAAAGTCCTTTCTTGGCGGTGGAAGCCCACGATTCGAATACAGCCGAGCAATATCCTGTCAGCATTCCATCAGATGAGGCCAGACGCAGGCTTGAGCCGAGTCAAGCTGAAGCGCCGTTCTTGGACACAAATCCGGTGGACGGGTCTGTGGGTGCAGGCATCGTCACCACTTGGGACCAAGTATCCAAGCCATAGAGTCAAAAACTAAGACAAGACAACTCTAAGCAGCCCGAGGTTGGGCCATGCATCATGATCTGACTCCCGACAGGAGACGCTGATTGCCTATCTTCGAGGCCCAACCTCGCCTTGCTTATTTCAATGACGAATCCTAACGCCAGAAATAGTTCCAAGACAATGTTTCCCTTCTTCATTCGTTCTATTGATCCCGCCATGTTACGAAATGTCTCTCCCAGAAGCCACCAGCCTCGGCATTCACTGATTCAACATCAGTCCAGGATGAGTCCCAAGACCAGGTTATGAGAGTATGTCTAGCTCAGAAAATCACGATAATTTAGAATGTCTCTGCCGGTATTTGGCTGGCTGGTTATTCAGCCCAGATAATGTTTGTCTGGTCATCAGGCCAGCCAGCCAACTCCATGTCTTAGTTTCACATGTCCTTCACCACTCACATCTCCCCCCGTCTGCCAAACTAATCTCCGCATTATTTTGGACGTTTCAAACTCATCTCTGTCTTATCCTCCAACAAGCCTTACTCAGGGAAAGAGAAACTGTCTATGCCGTTTGAAGCAGCTCCTCAACACAATATGGGCCGACTTTGAGTCTAAATTGGAATGTTGCAAGCCATCTCCTTGGCTGTCTCTTCTATAGGACTATTCGGGCGGGAAGGTCGGTAGTCGTCATTGTTGTCTTCACCAGAGAGGCCGGATTTGTGCCCAAAGTAACAGAGGCTGGAGGATCTACTCTCGATACGAACTTGGTTGCCCGGACTCTCTCTGGTGTGAATCAGAATTGTTTCACCAGAAATAAAGCAGATGGGAGTTCTCGTATTCTCTTTACAGACTCTCCGGAAGCCTGAAGGAGGTTTTGTATTTAAAGGGCAGCCCAGGAGACAGCAAACTGCACTCCAAGCTTCATCTTCACTGCCTCTCAGTTTCAGCTGTTTAACTTTCTTCCATTACAAGCTGGCCTTACTCGTTTCTGTTCTCGACACACTACCATGGCTCTTGATCCTGTCCAGCACATCAAGAAAAAGACACAAAACGACATTGTCGCTCACGCTGGTGCTTGGGCCCAAGACCAAGTCGCTCCTCATCCTCCGAGCCCGGTACGCACCCTTTTTATCAGGATACTACTCAAAATTCTAACATTTCAATCCCCTTTCAGCCCTCTCAGAAGAACTCGCCCCTGGCAAAGAAGGGCAGTGCCATGGTCGACTCACCCAAAGGCTCTTAGTGGCCTTGATTTCATGGCTTTTGTGTCCGGGCTACAAGATGAGACAGGCCACGCCTTACCATACATTTTTAAGGGGTTTTCGAAAAGGGGGGCAAGAATGTTTACTTTCTTATTCGTCTAGGGGCGGAATCCTATTGAAAGCTCCTTGTGGTTGAACTACGACACACTACCAAGGCGTAGAGGTGAAGTAACCTGAAGAAGGATGGCCTGGCGCCAGAGTCTCAAGGATAGGGAGATATTATTTATTTGCTTTAGGGTCAGCATTACTATTTGAAGGAACATTGGTATCTTAGGAGTAAAGTATTGTTTATTTCTCCTCTCTGATCAGCTTGGTATATTATCTGCTGCCCTGTGACACAAGTATTAAAGTGTCATTTCTTTCCCTTCAGAAAGGCTTTCTTAGTTAAGCGCATAACTTCTTGACTCACTCACTTTGAAACAGTCATCTTTAAATGAGAAGCCATGTTCACTTCTACTACGTGCTCAAACAACAACGCTGTGATGTTTGGTCGTCCTCAACCCAAGTTCGTAGGCGGAATCTCGACTTTGTATAACAATACATAGCACAATTACGTCCAATTTATCAATGTACTTATACTATATCTCATATATAATCCCCTGTCCGATCTCGCGGGCCTAGGATACGTGCAAAACCTGATGGTTGGTATCCATACCCTACACCAACGACTGTTCCGCGATCTTTTGCTATTCCTGAAATCCCCCACAACATGGCTTTGATATCTATTCCAAAAGTGCATTCAGTCACTTACATACCGTGAACGCTCTAGGGTACCAGCAGGTGTAATCTAACTTGCTGGGCAGCCATGGCGGATAGTCCATTTAGAAAACAAGGCAACCAAGACAAACTACCAACAATCACCAAATTGCTTCTGCGAAATACATGCGAGGGCAGCCACTCACTACTTACTCATACACTCCACTTTCAAGACAAGAAAGAGTGCCATGTCGTCATTGTCCCAACCAACGCACGCCTCATCCCAGTGTGCCCCAAATCACCACGAGGATACCTTCCACCTCTCCGATCGCCCTGATTCTTCCACAGTCTAGGCATCAAGGTGCCATCAAGTGCCAGAGACGAGAACCGTCAAATCAGAACGCCAACTGGCGCGCTACATGGGTGACAGGTGGTGACGAGTTCAGCATGCGGTTTACCTACCTGGCCAATGATGGAAACGAAACTAGTCTGGGGAAATTGGGACTGCGGGATATTAGCCGGTGATTACAAAGATGCGAACTTATCAGTGTCTACGAGGGGGAGGTCTGGATGGCCATATTTTGTCCAATATCGCCTGGGTAAAAGTGACTCGGCTGACTGGCGGCGACATGGGCCTCCCGATGGCAGCACTGTACTGGTACCTTTCTTGAGGGGATGCAGCAGAGTGGATCAGATGCACTCCAAATCCCGACATTTGTGTTTTCGAGTCGGGGCGAGTTGTAACGAAGCTCGTTTTGCTAAACACGGGTGTAGAAACCTCCGGCAGACTCAGACAACTCGGGCCCGCCGCTCCAGCATCACTTGAACAAGTCGATTTCAAGGGACCAAGTCGTCAATCTCAAAGAGCGAGCGACCGAAGAGACGGAGGCTATGAGGAATGGGTGGACCCTCGGTCGGTCCATCCATCCGGGTCCGCCCATTGATACCCCTGCCACCCTGAATGGTAGCTGAGGATCGTGTCAGCAGCACGAGCAGCTGCAGCGGGAGAAAAGAACTTGGCCATGGCTGTGCATTTTGGAAGTCATCCATGATCTTGACCTCAAGATATGACTATGAGAACACCGTCGATGTGATGGGGACTGTGTGTCGATAAGCTGACGGATAGGTCGCGATGTGGGTAATGAGAGGCTACGCTAGCTTGAATGCTGTAACTACAGCATAAACATCTTCTCGCAGAGCCAATCTTCGTAAATATCTCGTCGCCAAGTTACAAGTTATCGTGGCTGGCTGAGGCACTGAGTGTGTACAAAAATCGATGTAGATGTAGTAGCCGGTCACCGGGAAAAAAGTCGGGGTGCTTCCGTACAGTACTCTACACGGAGGTTGATACTTGGCAACGCGCCGCCCAGACGTGATGCTCAAAGTCGACATCGAACGTGGACGATTTCGGATGAGCTGCGCTTTGCATCCAGAACACAGATGAAAAAAGTGTAATTGTATTTGCCAGGCTCGGCTTGTTGCTCACGTTGTCAGGGATCGTTGAGAATCGACCCATGCGGGCAGCTGCTGTAGCTGGAGGGTGGAGGTTACCTGCGTATGGTCTTCAGGTATTCATGAGAGGGCCAGATAACGGCCCGAACACAATCCTCCGTGGTTGATAAGATTGAGAGAGAAAGCCCGGACACTGTTGCCAATTCTAGCTCCCGGCATGGTATGAGGTAGTTGGCGTTCTGCATGTGAGTTGGCCGCTCCGGAACGTCTGAACGGAGTGCCGATAAAGTGATGCTATGCGCTGTCCATTTTGCAGCTGCAAGCTCGATGTCGCAGGGACCGCGGTCCGCCTTGCGAGCGAGAGCCCGGGCAAGATGACAAGCGCAGAATGGCCATGTAGCAGGCAGGTGACATGATTGATTGTGGTAGCTGGACCCTTGCTGCGAAGTTCGAGGCGTGGTATCCCAGGCCATGCATGCCATTTAACGCACTGGGCCCATCAGGCATATCATGATGAACAGCGCCTTAAGAGTTCCATACGATGCGATACGGCTTCAAGGTCCTGGTCTGGGGTTCAACGGGCAACAGGCACGAGTCAGCATCAAGCCCGGGCGTGTTAGCCGATACCAGGAGAAAGGCGGTGCGGGACAGTTCGACACCGAGGCGGACTTTCGCGGAATTGATCTCTTGACCGGACATCAAATGCGGCAAAGGATGAGATCTATGAGAGAGCAGGAACTGCAGGCGAAGGAATCGCGCAGCGCATCGCATCGCATCACGGGCGCACAATGCCCTGTTTCAAGAAGGTGATGAACCTGAGGGTTGCAGCAATCAGCTGCATGGCAGCATGGCGACGAAGCAGCGACGCCGGTTAACGACACGATGGCCGGCTCACGGTGATAGAAACCGCAAATTCAACGAGAACAAGCCGGCATACAAGACCGTCCCCGCTTAAAAAACCCCCAGGTCCAGCATAATCAAACCCGTGGCGTTGGGAAAAGGGGGATGCCGCTAGGACACGAGAGTCGTCAATGTAATTTGGTCCCCACATCCTCCAGATGATGGCCCATTGTTAAAGTTGAAAGGACAACAAAACCGACGACTTGAAAAGACAGGAAAGGAGGGCGAGGCGCCGAGGAGTGGGAACATGACGTCCTCTTACAGCGGACAGTGTAACGAGTCAATACTGATAAATTAATTCGGTGCAATATGCCGCGAGGTGTCCCTGTTGGTAGCTGAACAATGCAGCGGCTGCAGACAGCAGTTGGCAAGGCTGTCTGTGGTGGCAACGGCAGATTGCATGATGCTATCGAATATGGGATTCTCGGAGGTGGTCATCAATGATGAGGATTGCTGATGTCGGTTGCTGATCGATTCAAGATGCACGTCTGTCCTTGGGTCGCGGTCGAAAGACAATTGGGCTGCATGGAACGGTTTGCGATGCCTGAACCGTGCACCGGGAAGCCAGACTCAAGGATGGAGACATTAGAGAGCGTCCTAAGCGTTGCGAGTCTCGTGCGAGCATGGAGCAGTAAAAGGCCAAGGGCATCCTAGGATTCGAGGAGCGTTGCAAGCGTTGCAGGGTCGTGAATGGTGCGAGCTACTTCGGCCGAGGCCCAGACGCAGGATAGGACATTGAAGAAGAAAAACCGTCAAGGGAGTCTGCATGTCATGAATTAGTCAATCAAGAAGGAGTTGGAGATCAACATTGGTGAACTGACGTGCGTAGCCGTCTGCGACCATCGGGCTGATGATATCCCCATCGCCGAATGGTTTCGCATTCACACCCAAAGGACACAATGTATTCGCACAGTGTTCTCATTCCCCGGCTGCACTGGCAACCCACCCGCCGTCAACTGGCATCGTGGAGCGCAGAGTGCGTTGCTGGCAAAAGGGCCAAGAAGAGGCACCCCCCACACGTCGTCATTTCAGTGTCCGTCATTAGCCCGGTTATCAAATCAAAAACGGATTGGGGCGGGCGTCTGGGCGTTCAACGGACAACGGGCGGGCAGGGCCGGGGGGGGGGGCGGACGAAGTCGCAGAGACATCCAAGCTGCAGATGGTTGCGCAAGATGAAGAAGATCGGTTGTGTTCTAGAAGAGAGCAGGGCATGGGGAGACGAGGCACAAGGCGAGGAGAAATTCAACATGGGGAGGAGGTAGATCCAGGTCTTGGTAAAGGGGAAGGCGCAGCCTGGATGCATGTCTCGAGTTCTCCTTCCCCGAGGTCTCAGTGTCCGCATCTCGAGGAAGGGCCCAGCAGCTGTGCCCAGTACAAGTACCCTTTCTTGCCTCCTGCCTCTCCCTGTTCTGCGAAACGAGGTACGAGTGGAGCAGGTACCTCACTCTCTTAAGTGGGCAAGCCATCACTAAGAGAGGCGGCCTCCAGTTGTCTTGCAGTAAATCACACCCACTATTTGAGCATCGGGCAGGCCCCGTAAAGATCTCTTCAGGGCATTTGACCGACCTGCCGTCCTGAGAAGGAGCGTTGGACCAGCAGGGCAAGGTACACCCTCATCAGGTACCTGCAGCCTTCGACAGCGCCTTGCACCTGGCACCTGCCAACTGCGCGCCCCAAGCGTTGCCGACCTGTGCCCACTCCCCACGACGTGACTTCCTGATTTGATTGATGACTTTTGGGCCTGGCTCCTTCTCCTTTCCCACCAGCCCAGCACCAGGCCCTGGGTTTTTCCTCCCCCCATCACGCCTTGTCCGTTGACAACTTGTTCACCACCATCTTCGGCCTCTTCTTTCTTTTTCCCTCTTCCTCCTCTCCGTCTCCGTCTCCGTCTTTTTCTCTATTAGACTTCCCGTCTGCTCTGCAGCGGTTTTCGCCTCGAGTCTTCCTGGTCCGTCGTCTTGTCACCAGCTTCTGCGACCAAGCTTCGTGCCTTTTCCGCCTCCCCGAACTCTTTCGTGGTTTATTCCCGACTCGCGCGGCCCGTGGTCATTCACCCCCGCGCTCTCTTCCTGCGAACGAAGCTGCACCACTCGACGACGAAATATCCTGCCGCATAGGGTGAGTGGATGATTTGACGCACAGTATCGCCGGCGGTTTGTCAACGTGTTGCGACGAGGGGGTCCTGAGGACTTGGTGGTTCTCGATGGAGCCTGTCTCAGATGGCTGATGCATCGCATCCTGACGTCGGCCACGGCGGCAATTTTCCTCCACCACCGTCCCTCATTGTCTTGTGTGTCCCGGCACCCTCGTTGCTTCGCGCTGTACCTGGTCATCGCGAACTACCGTCTATCGATTTGTCGATTTCATCGGGCTAACCCGTCCTTTTCGTCGCTAGACCCTTTCGTTGCGAGATTTGAGAAATCTTCGAACCGACACCGTCCCGGTTTTTCCCACTCGAATCCAAAATTCTACAACATGTCCTACTACGACAACCCGCAGTGGTCGGCTTCGACCCAGAACAACTGGGAGCACCAGGGCTCGACTACTCCCGTTCGTGCAGGTACGGATGGAATACGAACGCCTTCCGACCCCAGGATGCCCATTAACTCGCTCATCCGCTCAGGCGCCAGTGGACCTCAGCCCCAGGACGACTACGCCTTTTCGTATCAGTTCGACGGTATGTTCTCCATCAGCAATGTCGGTCTTGTTCCCTCCGGTTTCTGTTGGCGTCTTTTGTGACGGTTGCTTTGCTGTCGGATGGCCAACCGAACCAGAAATTGGAGAGAACTCGGACTTGACGAGTTGTGCGTCTCGCACAGGAACTAATCCTTCCTCGCAGAGGTCGACCGAGCTTATGAAAACTTGCAAAAGTCTGGCAAGGGCTATGGAATGGGCGGCCGACGTGAGTTTCCTGATCTACACCGTTTTGCCCTGCCAGCATCCTCCCAAGCAAGACCTTGGTGAGTAAACTGTGACTGGCAGGGCGCCTTGAGCGCCCCAACTGACCATCCGATGTAGACTCGCGCGCCTCCCACCACTCCTCTGGCTCTCGCCCTCATTCGGTTAACAACTTTGACGACGCCCGAGGTTCCCAGGGACCCAACCTCCAGAACTTCTACGCCAATCAGCGTCACCAGCCCTCGCGAGGCTCAAACGAGGCAGAACAGGTCATGCAGGCGAAGAGAAGGATGGCAGCTCAGCGGGAGCGAGAGCTTCGAAACCTGCACACTGAGCAGCAATACCAGCGAAGTAGGCCACCCTCTACTGTATAGCACATTCCTACTATCGCAAAACCAAAAGAAGATGCCAAATAGAAAAAAATTGTGGTCATGGGCGGCCGATGATTGTTGGCCGGACGCCGCTTATGTTTTCTTTCTTCTTCACTCGCTTCTCCCGAACACACATGTAATCCGCGTCGAGTTTGTTGAGCTTGGGCTAACAGCTTTTCTACGTAGCCGTCCTTTCCGAGTTGACCCTCCCGAGCAACAAGCACATGTCTGAGGAGGAGACTCGGGACTTGATCGCCCGCCAGCGCAGCGCCTTGTACGGCGAGGGACCGTTCGCTGAAAAGGCCGGATATGTTGATGAGACTGGTAACGTCCGCCCTGGCGCCCCTGGTCCTAGCGGACCCTCCAGCATTCGTGGACACTCGCCCCTGGCCTTTGATAGCATCGGCCGCGCCCCTCCTGCTGGTGATGCTGGTACCCCAGGCTCTACTGGCGACGCCCACGGCCCTCCTGCCGAGCCGGCCTCTCGCCCTCAGAGCACAGCCAGCCCCCAGACCTCTGGACCCACGAACCGGGTCTTTGACAACGCGGTTGGACCCCAGAGCCGAACCAGCACCTCCAGCCCAACCGGCGGATCCCCCTCGCGCGATCTCGCCCCTGGATCTAAGCCCAGCCAGTCTGGAGCCTCTGTTGCTCCCATCGGCACCCGTCCCTCGGGCACACCCGCGACTACAGCTTCCTCCAAGCGGTCGACCACTCCCCTCGCCTCTCCTGGCGGCTGGGGCCGTGGCAACGGTGTCTGGGGTCAGTCTTCGGGCCTCGGTGCCCCGGCTAGTGTCTGGGGTTAGAATCTGAGAGTCGGTTTCGGACGTGCTGGTAGGCATGGGCGTTGACAGTTGCATAGGGAATGGCGCTTGAGGTAAAAGATGCATCGAGGTTGGTACATTTGAGTTGTGACAGGGACAGGGACAGGGACGGTGTCTCTGCAGCTCTTTTACGGCTCCTGATTTTCATGTTGGGGGCACTCTGGCAATGAATGGGGAACGGCAAACACGCAAGACTACTCGGATCTGGCTAGAGCTGGGTGGTTCCATTGAGGTCACAGGTGTTGAAGGAACGGCATCGACAGAGGAGTTGTCATTTGTTTCTTTTCTCGGCTGAAGGGCTTGGACTGGTGAAATGGGAGTTGCATTTGATCATCACAATGGGGCGTCCGTTGTTTAGGGATGTCGACTTTGCGTTCAACAGCGGATGGACAAGGAAAAAGAGGTGTGTCTAGTATGGATGGACGGACGGGAAGGGACGTTTTCGAAAACATGTTTGGACGAAGTTCTTGGGAAGGCTACGGCCTGGGGCGCTCATCATGATTGTGGCGGGACGGCTCAGCGTCCCGACGGCAACGACGGATACCCAAGGGAGCGGAGCTTGAGGCGTTTACGCTGTTTATCGACCAACGACAAGTCTGCGAATCGTCTGCGGCGAGTGCAAGCAAGCATAGCCGGAGTGACGGTCTCGGAGTCTCCTTGACGATGGGAGGTATTTATTTTGTCGGCGCCAACACACAAAGGTTCTGGGATGGAAGGGATTATACGGATCACCAATCCTTTACTCGGCAAGCGAAAACGCAGGTGTTTATATACGACAAAAACACACAAGACCCAAAAACGACACAAAAAAAGGAGGGAGATAAAACAAGGGCATTTTTTGGGGTTCAGGGTGGATATAGGGTCAGGACTGTTTCGGTGTTCATTTTCCTTCGCGTCTCTCGTTTGCGTTAAGTGCTTTTGGGCAGGTTTGTTCGGTGCAGGGCTTGGGGTATACGGAGATCGGTTCTACAAGGGTTGCTTGGCCAGGGAATGGAGAAATTGTTTGCTGGTTTTGCGACGACATTCTGGAAAGGGAGACAAACATTTGGGGAGACAGTAATTGTTAGGGCATACATTTATGGGAACGGTTCGGGAGTTAATAAGACTTGTTGCGAACGTGATTGATTTGGCATCACAGTAGAGGCACTTCAAGGGTCCTTTCTATTCCAAGACGAGTAACCACCAACTCTTTGACAGTTTGTCTAACTCGAGTTACACACCATGACGCCAAATTTGGACGACTCGGGCATGTGCGCGTCATCGGAAGCTCCCGTCTGTCGTCTCCCGTCTCCCTTCTCCTCCCTTCGATGCCAACAACCCCCACCCGATGCCGTGCCCGTCCGCCGGGGAGAAAGCCGCTCCCCGGAATGGGGATTCCGTGTGTGGAGAAGAGGAGTCGAGGGAGAAGGATATAAAAGGACGGGAATGGATGAATGACGGGTACACTGAGTGACCTGTTTCTTGTGTTACAGTACGGATAAAAAGAACCCTCGGACCGTTACAAACATTCACGCTGCAACGATTGAACCTTTAACAAAGAAAACGATGCCTCAGTTTGACGAATCCAAGGCGTATGCTAAGCAGGAAGACACCGTCTTTTTCGACGACGGCCGAGAGATTGAGCTTCTGCACTATGTCTATGGTCGAGACGACATTGATGAGTTACGTGGCTCGCCGAAGCGTATTCTCCAAGCTATTGATGAGTTTGCTCGCACAAAGAAGTATCTCATGAATGTTGGCGAGGACAAGGGCAAGATTATCACGGACTTGATTGCTGAGGTGAAGCCTAAGGTCATGGTAAGCTGAAACATGGCAGCAGATCTTATCTGAAGGTGTCTGAACGTGCGTCTACAGGTTGAACTTGGTGGTTACGTGGGTTACTCGACTCTTCTCTTTGCCGACGCCGTGCGTTCCTCAGGTGGTTCGCACTACTATTCGCTTGAACGCAACCCCGAGTTTGCTGCTGTCATCACCTCACTCATCGACCTCGCGGGCCTACGCTCCGTCGCCAGCGTAATCGTCGGTCCCAGTGATAAATCCCTCTCACGCCTCCACGCAGACGGCACCTTTACCAAGATTGACCTCATGTTCCTAGACCACTACAAGCCTGCCTACCTCAGCGATCTTAAGCTCTGCGAGCGTCTCCGCCTCGTGGGACCGGGCACCGTCCTTGCCGCGGACAACGTTATAAAGCCAGGTAACCCGCCGTATCTGGCCTACGTGCGGAGCAGCGTGGAAGAGAAGAGGGCTGGACCAAAGAGCGCAGGTGGCTTCTTGGATAAGACTACTAAGCAGTATGAGAGGAGGGAGGGGGAGGAGAAGCTAGATGAGGCGGAGGGTGATCCGAATTTGGTGTATGAGAGTCGGTTGATCAACAGCTTTGAGCCGACGGGTATTCCGGTGAGTATGCCGTCCAGTTCTCAAGATTCTTCAACTAACATGTACAGGATGGCGTTGAAATCACAAGATGCACAGGTAGAGAGAATTAGATATGAATCAAGCCCTTCTCAAATGGCTCAACACCAACGAGTCCGTCACTGCCCGCCTCACAAGACGATCGTGAGACCCTCAGCTTTCAACAAATCCGGTTTCTGCCCGGTTAGCTCAATCGGTAGAGCGTGAGACTCTTATGAGTACACACATCTCAAGGTTGCGGGTTCGACCCCCGCATCGGGCTATTCCTATACAAATGATTGAGATTCTTTTTTTGCCGGTTTGTTCTTTTTTTTTTGTTCATTACATCCTTCTTTTGAGGCTTTTGGTGAGTATGTGCTCGGACATTGTCAGTAACTACAACTACTCGATGTGCTTTCTTGCTCCTATACCATGGCAAGGAAAGGCTTTGAGTATCTTTTCACGGCGGATAGATTCCTGACGAATTCATCGATCCAGTTTTTGATCAACTTCTAGTCAGCTGCGAGCAGCCAAGCACCATTGACAGTTGCAACTTGGGCTCGGTCAACTAACAGAGCCTTGGACTAAACGGCCACTTTCCGTTATCATTGTTGACTGCGCCTTGAATTGGCACCCCGAAAGGCTGAAACCATCTCTCTTGTGAGTACCCGGCTGATCGCTTCATACACCACTTCAATATGAGGTCAACCAGGTTCTCTGCCACCTTGGGTGTGATTGCTGAAGCCATCCAGGTTCCTACATGCCCCGAAACCTGAGGCTTCTGACACGGCTCTGGCACTGAGCAGAACCTCTTTGGCCTCTTGGGTAGTGCCCCTCGTAGGTTGCCCTCAAAACCTGAATATTGGTCTTCCCACTACCCGCACCCTGGTCGCTGTATTAACTGCAGTTTCGCCATCGAACAGCGTGAACTAATGACTGCTGGTACCGATAGCTAATTACCTTGTTGGTGTGTCCCCGCTACCTGCACTCACCTACTTGGCATGGCCGACTTCCCTCAAAGCGATAAATGAGATGCTTGCTGATAAAGACATATTGGTCCCAGACCCTGGGCACTCCCTGGTAATATGGCATATGCTAATGCCTGGTTTCTAACTCTAGTCACTGACTGCTGCTATGCGAATCATCAGTTTCAAGCCGTCGCCGTCTAGGGTTACTCAACGAGCTCTGTTGGTTCGACTTCTCCAGGTACCTACCTCGATTCTAGCCGGCAACATCAGCTATCCCAAGTCTCCTCAATAGCCTATACACCAACAGCCCTGGCAAGTCTCGTCCATCCATGTGTAGGTTCCATAGCTTGGGACGGTTTGTGGATGGTGCTCTGTAGGACTGTCGCTGGTGCGATCACATCTCTGTCTCTCAGCAGAGCGAGACCCATGCTCATTCACTTGGACAGTCGCCGATCTTGGGTCGGAGAGACAAAGCCGTGACGTCGTGTTCGGGTCGTCTCTTGGGAGAGTATATAGCTGGCACTTTCGTCCGTTTGGACAGTGTGTTCTCGTAGTCGGCGTGCGTCCATGTTGCGGCATGATTGATGACTTCTCGTGCAAGTCTGTGACGGATGGCGGGTGTTTCTGATATGTGGGCGCCGGCTGTTATCTTATGAGAGTGGGATCGAATGACGAGACGACTGAAGTAGTCAATTGGAAGAAATCCTGAGCAGGCGAACTGAACTAAGTTGGTTTATCGTTGTAATTACCCAGTACTGCGGTACTGGGTGCTTATACGGGGAAATCTTTCGCCTACTTCTATGTTAGTATCCATCGTGGCAGACTGAGACTTGGCGACATGGCCACTTTTTGCATGCGCCCTGACTACCTACATATGTCAACCCAGCTTTATTCCAACCAAAGCATTTCATCTTCTTAAATAGCTTTCCCTCCATTGGTCGTAAAAACTCTCCTCTTCATATCAAACCATCAACTGCAAGGCCATGCCCAGGCTCGTGCGCAAGCCCCCATTCCTCACTAGCGGCCTCCGGAAGTTTCACAACACCTGCAGCCTCAACTCCACGTCTTCAACACCAGGGCCATGATGTGATCTGATTACAATCTCTTTCTGTCTTTCTTTTCATCATTTGCTGCTGAATCACAACCCTTGTCATCCTCGGCCCGAGCCGCAACTGCAGAGCTGACTTGTTCAACCTGTGTCCACCCCTTGTATCTCTTTACCCCTGTCCTTGTATCACTCTGTCCTTTTTTTACCTTCTTACTCTTCAGCCGACCCAATGCTCTCCAGCCTCACAACAAAGCTGGCCCTCAAGAAGGCCGGCATCCCTCGCGACATCCTTGACTTTCAGCAGCAGCCAGAAAAGTCGTCTTCCAAGTCAAACCAGGATGATCAGCCCCCTCAGAGGGGATCCTGGATGTCGATCCGATCTCTGCCGCTCACTGTCCAGCCTTGGCTGAACCCTCCGCCCCCGTCCGTGGCCGTCGGTCGTGTGCCGGGCATCGGGGACAAGGCGCCCGTCGACAGGGAGAGGAGGATCGTGCTCGGCGGTAGGAGGAGGACGCTGCTCGTCTTTCTGCGCTGCGTTGGCTGCGCGTGTATGTTGTCAAATCTCCCTGTTCCCCACGTCCATGCTGCACCTTTACTTTTTCCGTCTCTGCACGACATTCTCTTCATTTCACTTAGTAACTCTTTACAACTCATCAGCTGACATTTTAAAAAAAAAGTCGCACAAAAGACATTCATCAACTTGCGGACTCTGTCGAACCGCTACGGTGACGCCCTCACCTGCATAGCTGTCTCGCATGCCTCAGAGCAGGCCACCCAGAAGTGGGTATCCCTCCTCGGCGGCTCCTGGGGTGTCCGCGTCGTCATCGACGAGGACAGAGCCCTGTACGCAGCCTGGGGACTGGGCACCGGCGGCATGTGGTATCTCTTCAACCCTACCACCCAGGTCCAGGGCTGGAAGGAGACGGGGTGGCTAGGGGAAAAGGTGGCCGGGGCCATTCAGAGGAAGGGCCTTGACGACAAGAAGGCCCCGAAGAAGGTCGCCGCATTGGATGACGACGACGAAGACGAGGATGGGCCCTTGACAGTCATGGGGAATAAATGGCAAGAGGCTGGCGCTTTTGCCATCGATGGGACTGGGACTGTTATTTGGGGTGGCAAGGCCATGAGGGCAGATGATGTGATGGAGCTTGAAGATGGGGCTAGGATTTTGTTGGCATAGCAAGCGTTTTCCTCGACATTTACATTGTATGATTGTGTATGTGACCATAACAGTAGAGCTACATAGAAGTTGTATATGAACTGCATGGTGTATCAGATGGTCAGGCTGCAGTCAACGTCAATTGCTGAATGACCAACTCTTCCGGTTCTCCACTCCACAGAACAGAATCAAGTCCAGTACCTAGTTCATCTGGTCCCGCCCTCTCCTACCTGGCATCGCTTGTCGAGGACATAAGCGACTCGAGATGACCTAGCCGATCCGATCCGATCCTCCCCCACAGATTCCCGAACACACCTAGGAAGCCCAGTCCGGTATTCACAGATCCAAGGGCCGACGATCTGTACGGAACTGAATGTTGTCATCGTACGGATGTTGTTGTAGTTGCGGGGGACCCTAGGCTTCTTGATGGATAGCCTGTCCTTGGATGAGTGGACCGTTTCTTGTCATGTCGCAAAATCCCCGCTGTCAAATGTGACAAAGTCCGTACAACTACGCCGAACACCGTAGCAGAAGCGGCCGACTCCGCGTTGTGGGCAATTACTGGAGAGTTTGTAATGACCGAATAGCCAATGAGCCGGTCAAGCTTTGCTTGTAGAGAAGTGGCTCAACTCGAGCCCATTAGCAGGATTCCAACGCACCGGACAGGCCAAAGGTCGCTCTCTTGTTGCCATCGAAAGGTATCTTGAGATATACGCCATACGCCAAGCCCAGGTTTAGTTCCAACACCAAGAGGCAATGAGCTTGGGCGGTTCAGTACTGCAGTCATGGTGCCTTGCCATAGTTTGCAGGACACTCCTTTTCAGGGCTTGCCAAGTACAAGCAAGAAACCAGTTTCGATACCCTGATTGAGCCGCAACTGCCATTCGCCTCCTGCAGAGGAGACTACGGAGCAACTTGCATCGTATATCCACTCAGTGACAACCTGCACGTATTTCCTTGATCATTTAGCAGATAATGCATGCCTTGAAACGTAACCTACTGGGCCTAGGTTGAACTAGAAATACCAAGATCGACAACGAAATTAGTTGTGCCTGATGGCGGTTTGAAGTTGTCCCTGGTTTGTGACGTGGCATGCCGATGGCTAGTGATCCGGCTTGGTCAAGGCGATATATTTGCCACGCTGGCAAAGATGGCTTCAAGTTGTCTCAACCGAGCAGAGGAATGTCGCCATCGGGGCCGAATGTCTACGTTTGAGGTGTCCATTTCAGGTTGTGATCCTCGGACTCAGGACCTGGGTAGGTTAGTAAACGAAGCGAGGAGAGGACACTTTCCAATCATATGCAAAACTCGGCATGTCTCTGAAGGAATTGGACGTCTCGAAAGTCGAAGGTGAAAGCCAAGGCTGCACCAGGGGTTAATACAGATCTTAGCCGAGACACCCAACATTCTGAAGCAGGGCAGTGGCCGGCTATGATCTGTTTCCCTGCCTGCTTTTCATGTCGTACAAAGGGACCAGCTGAGCCGGATGAAGACTGACGTTTGATCTAGCCAAATAGAAAAGACAAGCATCTTGTTTGCTCAGCAAGGGTCATGCCCGTCGAGGCTGGTCTATTAGGTTGCCCGCGTCAGGCTGGATCCAATACCACGAGATATATATTTCGCCATCACCAGCCCCGGCAGTGGTGAAACCGGCAAACGGCCACTGGACCAGTCAGCTCCAGACGCGTCGGAGAGAAAAGAAAGCCACGTGAACTGTCAAGTGCCGGTCAAACAGGCTATCGACAGTAAAGTGACCAGGGGGCGATGATTGAGGCCTGCGTTATCGATCCCAACTAGGCGATTTTGGCCAAGGTGAAAGCGCTTGCTTTCATCCCAACGGGCCTGGAACGATTCAGCTGAGCTCGAGTGTGAAATGACCACTTGGTCGCCAAGATAGCTCAAGATTGGTGTTTGCAAGCCTCAATTGCACGTGGATGCGAAACAAAACAAGGCGAATGCCTCACAGTATCGAAATACGCTGAGCCTTGCTTGCATGCTTCGAGACTATGAATCATGGTCAAGTAAACAAACAAGGCAAGGCATCAGTTGAGAAGGTGACATTACGAGACGAAAAGAGAAGAAGAGAAACCAAGATGGTTGGGGCTGTCCTGTCGGGTCGTTCGTTCAGCCAGCCGGCTGCATCAGCATCAGGTAAGTCGATGCAATTGAGTTTTCGCTCGCACCTGCGCATCAATGCAAGACCGTCAGCCACGTATCGTCAGCCTGAAGTCAGCTTCAGTGGGACGAGAAAGTCAAGCAGAAGCAGAAACAGGGCCTGGGCGCTGAGTGGCTGCACCACACACTGTGCTTCAGGAACCGTCTCTTGAAAATGTGTGGTTGTACCCGACCTGAGATGGCGGCCGCGAGGCGTTTGCAAGTGCGCCATCGGGAAATCCGAACATGGGCTGGGCTGGGCTGGGCTGAGCTGGTAAGCGGGAGAGGAGGGAAAAAAGAGACACCGGCTAGACTATGTGGCCTGTGAATAGTCTGATCTACTCGTGGGACTATAAACGGCCTGGGATCTCGAGCTTTGACGAGAGCCTCGTGATCTGGACGTGGCTGACAGAGATCCGATACTCTTTTGCTGAGTGAGCAGGTCAGCGTGAACGCCAGGAATAGATACGGAGAATACGCATGTGCTGTATCCGTGGGTAAAGATAGAATACGAAACCTATGGCGGGAGGAATACGACCAGCTCAAAGGTAGCCTCGCGTCGGCCCTTTGCGCGTTGCCGTCATCTCGCAGGGCGGCGCATCCACGGGTGCAAGGGACGAGCTTGTTTTTTTTTGTTGCTTTACTTCTTGAGGCGGATCGGATTTCTGATAACCCTTTTCCAATTCGATCGAGACGAGAACCTAACGCTGCAGAAAAGGGATGGCTCAGAAAGCCTGGCGGTGGCCAGGAAGGGAGAATGACCACACGAGTCTGATCCGAGAGGTATGACGATGGGGCCAGGTCAGGTCCTGGGATGCAATATCAAAGTGTAAGAGGCGGGCATCGATGAGACATGGTCAGTCTCCTCTGAACTGAACTGGACTGCACGATACGAGGTGCACCTTTTGGATAGACGCTGTAGATCAATCCCCTCTCTCCCTTTGATACATAGCCTGTGCTACACACGCAGCAGCCGCACCAACACCAACTGACCCCCCGGTCCATTTCCCCGTACCACCGACCGGTCCCCGGAGCAAGTGGGAAATGGGAAGAGGGGGTGTGTCTCTCTCCTCCGGCGGCGCGTCAATTAGTTAGGGACAGCGCTAGACTCCAGAGTAGCGAACAAAAGTCAAATCGATAACTTGGCCTCTGGAACCCTGAGAATTCGATAGTTTGGTGGAGAATGAAGATTTGTTCAGCCAGCCCGTGACGACAGAGTTGAAGAGAGGGGACTGACTATTCGAGATCGTCATTGCTCTCTGGAAAAGGAGAGAGAAAACAACCTTTGTCGGTTGCTGAAGGTTCAGCATCCTCGCCGTCAACGATGCAGCCCAGGCCCGCCTCCGCTCACTCGCAACTTCGCGACAACAACCAACCCCTGCTTGGCTTCTGAGCCTTGACCTGACGCGCCCCGGGCGTGACAGATGACGGGCACTGGAGATGGGCCATCCGTGTGCTGGCCTGGCAGGACCGCAATAGGGAGGACAAGGAACAGGAGCAACAGGAGGAGGAGCAGGTACACGGGCCTCGAGTGGGCTCGCTCATCAATCAATTCCATTCAAATCTTCTTGCTTGTCTGTCTATTTTCGCCTCCCGTCATTTATACGAGTGGCCCTCAAAGAAAGTAAAGGGAACGGCCGGGTCCGAGTGCGGGTATTCGATCAAATCTGATTCACTTTTGACAATCGAGAGCGGGAAATCTTGTGGTTTGGTCTCAGTAGAACATGATATGATAAAAGTAGAAGAAGAAAGGAACCAACAAGCTACATACCTGCAGAGTAAAGAATATGATTCCAACGTCGCCCTTTGAATCCCAAAAGGGGACACGCGAGGTGTCTCGCCTCCGCACACACGCACATGCCGACACCGACAATGGGACATGGCAAGACAAGCTGGAGCTGTAGCTGCACGTCTCTCCGCAATTATCATGCGCTGTCGGCCTTGTTCATTTGAGGCTGCATCTCAATAATTACCCGCCACGGACGGACATTTACGGCGGCAGCAGAAAAGGACCTTGCTAATTGCTAATTCTAGGCTTTCCATCTATCGGTCGCACCGGTCGCGGTACCTGATTCTGCCGGTCCAATGTCTCCTTAGACAGTAAATCCTCCTCCCGTAAGAAAACAAAGGAGAGTCCTGAGTTTGAGGGGAATTGGAGGACCGACCCCTCGGAATCCAGAACCCGCCCTCACCAAGAGAGAGCCTCCTTGATGGCTGGCTACCGGTCGGAGAGGTACCGGCCGAGATTGTTCCTCTGGATCAAGCTCCTCTCCAGGGACGGGTCGTGACTTGGCGGCGACGTAGCAGCACAACAGGGCAAGGGCCCAAGGCATGGATCACGGCCAGGAGTCATCCATGGGAGAGACGCGGGTGGGACACACGGGGCGCGTCAGGGGAGCCAGAGAGAGTACAGAATCAGGGTCCCCGTTCGGCAGCGCATCGGCCAAGGCCCCTGTAGAGACTGACACAACGCTAGCCAGGAAGTGCAGTTCTAAATTGACAAGAGGATGGCCTGTTTGGAGGAGGAATATCCGTACGTATCTTGGGTTTGATGGGATGGGTTGAGGTGCACCTAGGTAGAGAAGGAGAAGGCAATCTTGGGTGCATCTGCAAGCCCGCGTCCGTCCCGTCATCTCGGCCAACGCTCCAATGGCACAGTCGCAACCTCTAACGAACCGCACACAGTGCATCTCTCTTCTTTGGAATCCCTGACGGGCTTTGTCCATGGATCCCAGTGGCCCTATTGCTTCGCTAACTATTGCGGAGGCTTCTGCCACGCGCTGGACGGTACAGTAGGCATGGACAGGCGGGTGGATCTCGCTATTCCACGGGGCATGTCGCCCCTAGCACACGCCGGAAGCTGGGCCTGGCTCGAGATGGCCCCGTTCTGCGCCCTGTTACTGCTGGAGGAACCTACTGATTCCCTTTCACCCCCCTTTGCCTTCAATTACCATCTCATATTGCCTATCCCATCCCATCGCCCTCTCGGGTGTCCCGCGTCCCTTTTTCCATCTGCTAGAGGAGCCCTGCTGAGGCTGTCGCTTGGCAGTGGAACCCCTCCGCTCGCTACCGGCACAGACGCCCATTGGATTTCTGGCCCGCCCGCGCGTGGGCGGATGGATGTTGCCCGTGTCGGGTCATGGAAACACTGTACCGGCACTGTGATGGATTGCCCTGCTAAACGGCCAGTGTTGGCTTTCCACACTTTCTGACGAGAGTGCGTTTGGTAGCAGAAATGTACCGAGTTTGTGTCATGAGCAGGACGGGACAAACTGGCAAATGCCCAGCCTCCCCCCCGCTGAGGTGAGAGCGAACATCGAAATGAGTGAGCTTATCCCGGGACTCCGAGGGATGGACGGCCGTTGCACATGATGATAATACCGGACAATTCATGCAAGTACAGTGTGCAAACCAACGTCCTCGCACCTCAGTCCATCCATGGACAATCCCCTCCCCTCAGTGGCACTCCTCCCATCGACTCGCTCGCTCAGTGGAGGGTGGGCCATCCCATCTGCTAGACTTATGAGGTACCAACTGTACTAACTCCCGTCCTCTCACGCACAGCTCACACACAGCAGCACACCTGCATCCGCCATACTACATTGGAACCCCAATCCCAATCCCAGACCCAGATCCAGCCAGAAGCACTGCACCAAAAAGGACGGCACTTGGAGGACGGGCTCGGTCTCTCTTGCTTGTGTGTGTCTCTCTCACTCTCACTCAGCCTGTCCCTCTTGGCTCTCTACTACTCCATTCACATTTGTTGCTTTGTTTCTTTCTCTTCTCAATCATCTTTCTCTCTCCCCATCTTCTTCGGTACTACTTGCTCGCCTCCGTTCTCCTTCGCATCATCTCAGAAACCAACCCATTCGCCCTCTCCCCCACGAGGTGAACCGGCGTCCCTCGCACCGAGCGACCCCTTTTGGCAAGGACCCCCCCACAAGCAAGCGTCTCGGTCCCATACACAGTCCACGTCCATCCGTTCACCATCCTCGAATCCTCCATTTCCATCATTATCCCGCGCCCCGGGGCTTCGCCGTTATACCAAAAAAAGCTGCCTCGTCCTCGCACAACAACAACCACCACACAGGCTCTTCGAATCTTTCAAAGGGCGCTGTTCTCGTTTCTTGCCTCCTTTCAACGACGGTTCTTTTTATTTTCGCCAGTAGCCTTGCTTCAACTGCTTTGTCTCGACGATTCATACTCGCTATTTCCGCCGTCCGCCTTGGCTTTTCCCCGAACAGCGCCTCGTGGTCATCTTCGCCCCCTGCTCCTTTGACTGTGCATTGGTTCGGATACAGAGGCCTAGACACTCCCTCCGATCCTCAATACTCTCGCCGTCGCTTCTTTGCTCTCAATTTCCATCATCTCTTGTCCGCCTCAAAAGAATACCCCCAAGACTCTCTATAGACAAGACAGCCTCGTCGACGCCTGTTGTCGCCTCCCCGCACTCCTTTGAAACTGTCCCGGGGCTCGCTCGCTGCTCCATATGGACACCCAGACCACAACGGCCGAACCTCAGCATCCCTATCCCCCAAGTCCCTGGAACACGGTCTCGACGATAACATCGAGCACGACGAGTTCGACGACGGCCTCGACGACGAGCAGCCACAGCGCTCCCGCCGCCGACGGCTCCTTCTTTCCCGACCCGGCCGCCACCCAGTTTCACTCTCATCTCGACTTCCTCCCCTTTCTCCTCCCCCAGCAGTCCAACATCTACCACGCCCAGCTCCTACACTACAACAAGCTCATCTCGCCCGCCCGCGGAGGCGGCCTGCAGACGCCGCCGCTCCCTCCCGTCGTCTCCGCTCCTCATATCCAGGCCGCGCCCAGGTCGCGATCTTCTAGCAAGGTGTCGCTCAAGGACGCATCCGCCGGTAAGGGGAACACAGGTGGAGGCCATGGGAGCAGGTCACATCAGAACTCAGACAAGAGTCGCTCGGTTGTAACCTCCAAGGAGGTCCCGTCCAAGATGCCTTCCAAACAGTCGGCCGACTCATCGAGGCCTCTGCCCCGTCGATCCGCGCCCTCGGCTCAGTCCCATTCCAGCTCTGTGCCCTCGACGCCTCATCAGCACGCTCGTCAATTCTCCTTTGAGGATCGCGAGCCGTCCCCCACCGGCACAAACAATCACTCCCCCCGATCCGCCTACTCCGAGACAAATAGCACCCTGCCGTCGCTGCGACCCTTGCCGCCGCGATTAGGGGGCTGCAAGTATGAGACGGCCCAGATCAACTCCAGAAGGAGGATACCTTATTCGGTCGGCAACGACCGTCTTGAGAAGCTGGACTTGCAGACGGTAAAAAGCAAGCTGACCGAGGATGAGGAGCGAAAGTTGGCGACCGACATGCGAGAGGTCTATGACCGACTGCTGCCCACTGCCGCTGTCGAGGAGAACCGCAAGAAGCTGGTGCTGAAGCTTGAAAAGATCTTCAACGACGAGTGGCCTGGACACGACATCCGTGTTCATCTCTTTGGTTCTTCTGGAAATCTCCTTTGTTCGGATGACTCTGATGGTTTGTTGACTCCGCATTTCTCGTAAGCCACATCTAACCGGACCTAGTGGATATCTGCATCACCACCTCGTGGCGCGAATTGGAGGGCGTTTGCATGATCGCCGACCTCCTGGCGCGACGTATGTGCCTCACCCACCCACCAACTGTAACCCGCTGACAATATGTAGGGGGGATGGAAAAGGTTGTCTGCATTTCGGCAGCCAAGGTGCCAATTGTCAAGATCTGGGATCCTGAACTGGGCCTTGCCTGCGACATGAATGTCAACAACACCCTTGCTCTCGAGAACACCCGCATGGTTCGAACATATATAGACACCGACCCTCGAGTTCGTGAGCTTGCCATGATTGTCAAGTACTGGACCCGGAGGAGGATAGTCAATGATGCGGGTACGTTTTACTTTTTCTCTTATTGCACATCTGGCTGACCGTTGATAGCGTTTGGCGGCACATTGAGTTCTTACACTTGGATTTGCTTGATCATCGCGTTCCTGCAGCTCCGAAGCCCTCCTGTCCTCCCCGCGCTGCATCAGCTGTCACACAAGCTTCCCAGGCCGGACGGTACCATGCCCGACTTTGCCGACGATCTCAAGAAGCTATCTGGTTTTGGAAACAAGAACAAGTCATCGGTCGCCGAGCTTCTGTTCCAGTTCTTTCGCTTCTACGCGCACGAGTTTGACTACGATAAGCACGTTCTCTCGGTCCGTCTCGGAAAGCTAGTTACCAAGCATGAGAAGAAGTGGCACTATGCGATTAACAACCAGCTCTGCGTCGAAGAGCCGTTCAACACCTCCCGTAACCTCGGGAACACGGCCGACGAGTACTCGTTCCGGGGATTGCATATGGAACTTCGACGAGCGTTCGATTTGATTTCAGTGGCGAATTTGGAAGAAGCGTGCGAAACGTACGTGTTTCCCAAAGAGGAGGAGAGAGTATGGTCCCGACCACCACCACAATCTCGACCTGTCCTACTGCGCAGCTCGTCGCAGACACACTCTGGACGTGGCGGTCGTGGAAACCATCGCGGCGGACGACACAACAACAATTTTCACCGGAACACCGGGGGGAATCGGCGAGCATCGTCTGGCGTCCCTCAATATGATGCCAACAACAACACCAATAACGTGTATATCCCGCAGGTCAACATGCAGCAGGATTTGCAGTGGTATCAGAACCCGCAGTTCCAGCAGTTCCAGTATACACAGCAAGATCTCATGACTCAGATGGCAGCATATCACCAGGAGAACATGCGGCTTTTGTACGCTTCTCAGTCACCAGCATTTATGCAGCAACAGGCCCAAGCCCAGGCCCAGGCTCAGGCTCAGGCTCAGGCCATGAACCAGCAGCAGCAGAGGATGTCGACCAGCACAGGCTCCAATCAGCAACAGCAGCAGCAGCAGTCTACGGACCGTTCGAGGACGAATTCTTTCGACAACCCGCCACTGAGTGCGCCCCTGCGACCTGATTTGTATGCCATGTATGGAATGACTCTGGGAGGGCCCTTCTTTCCTCAGGCAGGGGGCTACGGAACGTACCCTTCGTCTCCAGCTAGTACCAATGGCGCAACCCAGGACTTTCGTCGTTCCATGCAGCGATCAGGAGCGAACAATGAAGCAGGTGGCTCAGCAAACGGTACTCTACGGTCACACTCTCAGCCCGCATCCCGATCTCCGTCAGCACAGGCAGCTGGAAACTACTTTGGTAACCAACAAGTCAATGGCAATGCCAACCCTCGTAGCATGAATGGTGTTCCAATCCCGAGTTTCATGTCTGACGACACAGATTTCGACGAGACCCCCAAGGCTCATACCGACTCTCCACAGTCGGAAGAGGGCAAGTATGCCGCGTTTTACTTGACAGAGAGCCCCAGCCCTGGTAAACAGTCTCAAAAGTCGCAGCCTGGCTCCAACGGTATTGCCTTTGGAGATCTCAGCCAAAACTCCAGCCCAGGACGTCGACGGCTCTCGACAGATCAACTCCCGCAGACGATTCTTGACCGCAGGATGAGAAGGACATCCCGATCGCCCTCGCCACTGGGTCACTCGCGAGCTTTCTCCGCAAGTACGGCCTCGGCGCCACTTGCACAGGCCCCTTTCCCTGGAAGCCAGAACAAGAATCTCTCTCGACCCTTGGTTGTCAATGGGTCATGTCTGAAGACGAGTGTCCTCCAGAGCCCACGTCAACCATCGGGCTCAGAGAGCAATGCTTCCGAAGACTCGTCCAACTTTGAGAACCCTCTCCAGATCAACGTTGGAAACGGTGTGCCAAGTTACCCTGTTGACGGTCCAGTTGTCTCGTCAAGTGCACCAGAAGAGGCAACGGCCAAGCAAGGGGTTCCTAACCAAGTTCCTGTTGTAGCAAACGGAACCACACCGCATATGGCCCCATCATCAACAGCTGATGATCCATCATTTCGAGAGCGCATCTTGATGATGAACACATACTACATGGCCGCCTCCAATCTCGCGCAAGAACCCGTGGCGGGAACGTCACGTCTGTCGCCCTCGACTCGACAGCGCTTGATGTCTCGTCAGCAAAATGGAATTGCGCCGCTTGACCTCGCCATCGCTGAGCACCGGATTGATCGTCCTGTTGGTCAAGATTTTGCTCATCTGTCTCCAGTGTATGAGAACCGTACTCCTTCTCCCACAGTGGTTCGAAAGCCCGATGGACCTTTGAAATCAGACAAACAGGCTGCACAGAACAGCCCCAAGGCATCACGGGGAGATGGTTCCAAGACAGGCCAGGAGCCTGAGGAGCGAGTGCAGGATTCCCAGGATGGATCGAAGCCTCAAAAGGGCCAGAAAGCCAATGCTCAGTCTCAAAAGGTCAACGGAGTTCGAGAGAACGGCCATACTCGCGGGGCTAAGAGCGAAAGCGACGGAGGCTGGCAAAAGGCGGGCAAGGGAAAGAAGAAGGGTGCCAACAATGCCGCAAATCAAGGGAACGGCGAGCAGCTTCCCAAGCTTGAATCCGAGCGCAAGGGAGGCTGAAGTGGATGCCACACCGGGAACTACCGATGGAATATCTCGTGTAGTGACACGCAACCCAAGGTGGCAAGGACACCTCACGGGGTTTCGCCCGGGACGACGACGATCGCTTGATTTATCAACTGGCATATCACGATTTTGGATAGGACGGACTGCAGCCTCGGCGCCGCTCCTAGCCACCGACGCCATGTCAGGGATGCTTCGCGGAACGAGAATGGGACACGTTGGACACTATTCTGGATGGGATCCGGATAGGTGGAAGATGTTGACATGTGTAGCAAGTGTGTACGATTGATGTCGAGGGAAGCCATCATCACAGCAACTTATACCACATCGGGTAGTGGTGTTCAGTTACAGATTGGCACGGACGGGGGTGGGCTGGGAGGGGAGGGGACGGATGGAAGAATGACTGAATGGCCGGCTGGATGGATGAATGGATGGATGCAAAGAAAGGATGGAAAGGAGAGGCGTTGGCGTCTTTCTACACATGGCCGGTTGGGAGGCGTTTTATATACAGTTGCAATTGCATCGAGACAAGCCCATCTGGAAGGGGGGAGGGAGGGAAGCCAGTTTATATCTACAGGCTACACAGGCAGAGGAGGGACCAGCGTTTTTAGATGGTTGTCAGAAAAAGCATGACAGATGTAACGGAGCACAAAAATGACATACCTGAAAGTTTTAATGAATGAATGTTTATAGAATGGTAGTGAATTAGGATATAAGTGCCTTGCTGGTGATGTACAATTAATTGTGATCTCAGCCCTATCTTGTAGGTCTAGTCACACCAGATTAAGCCGCTCCGAATGTCTCACGACACGCTTCGAGAACCCTTGAGGTTTCTTTGAGCGGGGCAGCTCGGTGTATGTGTGAGCCAGTTGAGAGAGGCATGATGCCGAACTTCCGTCAAGATGACTCTTGCTTGCCATCTCCTCACTGCAGCTAACCATGTCGCAGGCTACAAACAGTCACAATCTGATAATCATCAATACCTTGAGTATGCGAGCTGCAAGGTTGCGTTTGCATGCCTTGACAAAGATCTGTAGTCAGAGCTTATCAAAGGAATGGTTTCATTAGTAAGGCTTAGTGTGAGGGTGGGCTAGGCAAAAGCGGCTGAAGTGGTGCCTACGGTGTTGGACGGATATTGCGGCGTGTGCGGGATATGGGATTGAGGGCGGGGAGAATTGGGTTTGGAGGTGACGTTTGATGGTATGAGGGGATGGGTATAAAGAGATGGGTTTGTCTCGTTTGTTTTTGCTTTAATTATCACAATCTTTATTAATTTTAAGGACCAGACGAGATACGACTTTCACAATGAGTATGCTTTCTGCTGAAGTCGCGGAATGGGGCGCTGCACCAAAGCCCATGAGGATCCTCCCTCCTCCCACTCCCATCCACGAAGAAGAAGTCGAGATCCGAGTTCTCGCTGTAGGCCTTCACCAACTTGTCCGCACTCGAGCCGCGGGCAAGCACTACACCTCTACCTCTCTCCCCCACGTCCCCGGAGTCGATGGCGTCGGCGTCAACGTCTCAACAGGGAAAAAGTCCTACTTTACCACACTTACTACCGGTGAAGGTACTTTTGCTGAGATTGTTAATGTCCCTGTTGAGGATGTCACGGAGCTGCCTGATGGCGTTGATCCCGTTGTTGCAGCTGCGCTTATGAATCCTGTCATGAGTAGCTGGATGGGACTCAAGAAGCGGGTGGATTTCCTCAAGGATAGGAAAGGCAAGGAGGGAAAGCCATGGAAGGTCCTCATCATGGGGGCTACAAGTGCAAGCGGAAAAATCGCAATCAAAGTTGCCCGCACTCTCGGAGCAACACAAGTCGTCGGCGCGGCTCGTAATAAGGATGCTCTCGCCGCACTTTCTCTCGACTCGACCATCGTTCTACAAGATCCGCCTACGTCTACCGACTTTTCTGCAGCGGCGGATGCTGATGTGGTGCTTGACTACCTCTATGGTCCATGGCCAGCAGCGTACCTGACAAGCGCCTCAACGGCCTCAGCAAAGAATGCCCTCACATGGGTAGGAATCGGCGCCATGGCCGGCGATGGAGCCCAGATCCCCGCAGCAGGTCTCCGACGACGAGATGTCAGTGTTCGAGGTGCCGGGCCTGGAGCGTGGAAGTTGGAGGAGTACGCGGCTGAGGTACCGGGGATGTTGAATGTGCTTGTTGGGGAGGGTGATGAGGGGATCCGGAAGGTAAAGATGGAGGATGTTGAGGAGGGGTGGACGAGTAAGGAGAAGGGGAGGGTTGTGTTTGTGTTTGGGGATGAGGGTGTTTGAAGGTGTTTTGGGATGGGATTTCATGGACGGTTATGAATCAGAATGAGAATTATGACATAATTTTGTATTTCCAGATCTTCCGGGCCACTTACTGCCGCGTGCTATGTTGTCCTACCACGTCCTTTGCTGGTGATGTTTGTGTAGTTGAGCTGTAATTGTGATTCATGTGACAAACACGCCACAGGAATTATCTCTTGCACAGATAGGATAAGAAGGAGAGTAAAGTCCTGGCCAATAATTAGCATGTCAATGTCGTAAATGCTTAGGTAGGTATAATTCGTTTCGTTGCCTAAACTGTCGTATCCCACATTCACCCTATATCTCACGATATTTGTTCCTAAATCAAGGCATAGTGAGGATCTTCAGGTCTAGACCCAGTACCCGCAAGAGCTCGTGTCGATATTCTAATCCATACTCATACGTACCAATGGAAGCTGTCAACGCCATGGCCAGATTTCCATTCTGAGGCATATCACCATGATGCCTGGCTTCACCCATGATCCGGCCCCCAAACACCACCTGGCCCGCCCACCGGCCAGCCCCACGAAACACCCGGTACATAGACCGGCACTCCAAAAATAGTGCCGTCAAGCCCCAGACAAGAGGGCCTCGCAAAAGTCTGGAGAAGAGACAGGGCGGACGGGATGTTTTGAGGAATCAGAGTTGTTTTTATGTCGGAGCCTAAAAGTGGGTGTTGGCAGGGGTTGAGAGAGGGCCTTAGGGCCTTGGGAGATCTGGTGAAGATGGAGGGGCGAGATATGAGACATTATGTTTCAACGAGGCGGTTTCTGGTCTTGGTATTTGTGAAGGGCTGAATTTAGGGCTGTGACAAGTGTCTGAGCTGGAGTGAGGCCAGCAGCTGATTGTGATGCTGTTTGGACGAGGTGCATATAGAGCTGCCTTGAATACGACTAGGCATCTTCCGAGTTGAGTGAATACGAACTACGAGAATGACTATATTGAAGACTTGATTGAATACTTTATACATCTATTTCTGCAACCCTGCCTGAGGCTGCCTCATTGACACGAGATTCTGGCGGGTACCTTGACCGTGAGCTGGTCTGGCCTAGTCCACCATCCATCATGGTGGAGCTTTCACGAGCCATGACGGCAAGCCGAGGAACACATGTTGGAGTGAACAATCATGTTTACAGCAGAGTAGAGCGAGAGGAGACGAGATACTAGAACTATGGTTCTACATTAGTCAAACGACACTTGTCATTGAGAGCTACAGATATAGATCAGGGCAGTCTCGTGACCTAGGACTTGAACGTCTCCTCCCCCGCAATTGTCTTGGCTCTTTTCGTAGCAGCTGGAGAGCAGCAAGAGCCGGCAGCCTGTACTCCACAGAATAAACGGCTGCCCCCCTTTCGACGAAACCCCACGGATCGTCTATTAAAGCACCTGGAAGGGATATAAAGTTCTAGAGTCCTTCATACAAGTCGTTGTATGTTTATTGGCTTCAGTCCTAGAGAGTCGCCCGGAACGGTCCGTACTGTGTTGATTGAGTCCAGCACTGTGCATCCACCCCAGTCTAACCCCCGGCTTTCAGGCCATACGTCACAATCCATACAGTACGAGCCAAGAAGCCATCCAGCCGCGCTCACCATCCATCTCATCTCAGCCTCCGATCCTCTCCTCTTTCACTCACCCCGTCTCATCCCACCCGCAGCGCGTGCATCTACAAACGCGTGTCCTTGCGCATCTTGAAGCCTCGTCGTCGCAAGGCCGCTAACAGAGTCCAGACAGTCGATAGTCCTACTCCAGTTAATCGCCCCGGTTTTCAACCCCAGTCTCACACCAAGCCCAAGCCCGCTAGTTAGCGACCTTTGGCACCTGCTCTCTCCGCCTTCCGCTCAGCCCAGGCCCTGTCCTTTGGAAACGACGACAATAGCCGAATCCCGACCTGACCTTTTGGCTGCCGTATTTCTCCTCTACAAGTGAGCGTCTTGCTGTTGGGGATATTCTGCCGTCTTTCGTAGACCCTGTCAGCCTTGCCGCTTGCTTCATCGTGACCCAGATCCCCGGAGACTGTGGGGTTACAGCGACCGCCGATAACTAGCGATTATCAGTCCCCGTCCCTCCTGCGCCCACGATCCGACGACCCCGGCTCGACGGCCTCTCACTGCGTCGCCACCGAACAAGGCCGAAAACCTCAAGATACGATAGTCACGAGATCACGCGGGCAAGTCTCTAGCAGTCTTCCGGCCCCTCTCGTCCCGGAGAGGCCTCGCTTCCTCACGGTGGCTATGATGCAGTGGTCTCGCGCCGGCACTGAAGCTGTGCAAGTCCTCGAGGCCTGATGCGATCCCACCGGGCTTCCGTTCCTTCCGGCGACAAACACTCCAACATATCTATGAGGGTCGACATGGTCTCGAGGACTTCAAGCGATGGCCCTCCCCCGGGCGTTGGGCGGAAATGGAACTCTCTGATCAACAAGATCCCAAGGAGAGGGGTACGTCGAAGCGATACTTGGCTTGGCGAACCCGACTAATGTGTGCCATGCGACAGATCAAGATAATAAGTCAACATGCCCCCGATACGAGTACTTCAGACCTAGGTCTCAATCCCAAATCACCCGAGTCCCATTCCGCCAATCCCCTCGAAACACAAGAATCCAACATCCGCCAGCTCCAGAGCCTGGTCGGGCGCATGCCGCGCAACATCCCCTCCTCGCCCGACCACGTCGACGCTGCCTACAATGATCTTAGAAAGGTCAAGGAGCAATGCGCTACGCTATGCCGACAAATCCTCACGGACGAGCTTCGTCGCGCCCGCGGCGGGGGCGAAGTTCCGAATCGTCGCGATTCATCCGTCGAATCTCCCCGCAGTCCCGGTCATATATACGATACGAGGAGTTCTTTTAGTGGGAGGAGTCTGGCCGAGGTTGTTTCTGGGAGTGTTGTTAAGAGCATTCACCAGAATGACGCCTGGCTTACGGCTGTCCGCGATTGGAAGAACTACCTCGAGTCCCTTGCCGAAGCATGTCGAACGAGTCTCATTGAGACGTACAAGAATAATGAGCGCGAGGCGACACCGGAGATGGTTGAGGCCTTGTTCACAAACAAGCCCTTTCGCAAGGAGTCTGTTGCGCGCATGCGCAATGCCAGTGTGACTCGGGTCATGTCACCAGACCCCCAATTCGTGAGTTTACTCAGTCGTTCACTCTAGCGAACACTGTCTGACCTTTTCTAGTTCCCTAAGTACGAGATGCGATTCTACAATTACGAAAGAATAAAGCAAGAGTTGACCGAGATCCGACAAATGCTTCAGTCCGGCGAATCGGGCATTTCCCCCGACCGCATAATCAACGAGTATGTCATCTCTCAGCGAGGTGATGCCGTTCTCGAATTCGCAAACACCGCTCCTGAATGTGGTCTCAATGATCCGGCACTCCGATTTCGAGTATCGTCTTATATGCTAGCTGAGACTTCACCCATCTTTGCTCGCATGTTTTCGGGGCAATCCAGTAGTCTACATCCCAACGACGATGACGATCTCTCGACCCTATTACCTTCACCCCCGACAAAGTACTTTTGTAAAGATGGATCAGAGGTCAAGCTGTACCGCATGCCGCAAGTTGAGCTCAACCGCCTGAGTTCTCTCGAGATCCTTTTGCACGCAGCGCACATGCACAATGAGAGGGTTCCAAAGGAAATCAGTTTTGAGCAATTCGTCGCTATCGCCGAGTGCTGCATGAGATACAAGAGCACATCACCCCTGGAACTTGTTGTGGAACATCTGTGGATGCCCCAATGGATGCACAAGGGTGCCGACGACATGCCTGATGGACTCTTGGTGATCAGCTACGCCTTTGGGTTACGACAACTCTTCTCACGAATGTCCAAGACCACGATTCTAAACCTGGTCGACGAAAAGGAGTTGCAGGCTAAGCCGTGGCCACAGAAGATCAAGGACAAGATTTGGGCCGTCCGATGCGCCAAGGTCGCTCAGGTTCATGACTGCTGTGTCAACGCCATTCAGGAATACCTCAGAGCCCCAACGCACACCTCGGTTGAACCAGGGGGCTCACCAACGGAGCCAAACAGCTTGTCATCCGATATCGTGACCCCGATGATGCTCACAAGTACACCTAGATGCCCCAAGGGCAGCCATTGGTGCGACGCAACAAATCTAGGATGGCTGATGCTGGTTTACAATGAGATGGGTCTGTTGCCGCATATCATGCGACCAAGTGTGCTGAACCACCTCCCCGAGTCACAGCCACAGCCTAGGAGTTTGGCTCAGATGGTTGATGCATTGAGGAGGGTACCGGCACCACCGACACCTGTGCATCGGGGTGTATGTGATCTGGGTCCGGCTTTTCGGTCGTCTATCAACGACATCTATAACAGCGTGTTGGGCCTGACGCTATTTGACATCAGCGGCAAGAGCCATGGCTGGGCTCTCTCGAAACACCGTGAACGGGAACCTCAGACGCAGCTCAACAAGGGATTGAGTGGCATGGCTGCGAACGACCCGGGATACAGTGTTGCGACTGAGTTTCCCGAGATCATTCGACTCCGCGTCATGTGCGAACTCGGGGAATTGGAGGATCTTCATGCGGCTGCCATGATTAACCGGGCGTATTACGAGACGTTCAAGAAGCATGAGCTCTTTTTGATGAGGAACATCTTGCGCATGGACCGGAAACGAGCAGGGACAAGACAGCACATTCCCATCACTATCAACACTAATGAAGAAAAGGTGCTCAAGGAGGAATCAGATATCTTGAAGACAACAGCAGGCGATACAGCGGACGCCATGACCATTATGACGGAAGGAGACGATGACGATGTGGAATACACGGACTCTGACGACGATAGCCTGTACTCGTCACAAGCACCATCCGTTCAGCGGTCGGTGCCCAGGAGTTCATTCTCTAGAGGGCCTGATCGCCGGGGATCTACAGAGCCGTCCGTGGTGAGCGCGGGCAGTCCCGTGCGGACACCACGGCCACGACCTGAAACACCCACCTCGAGATCGACGAGGAGCGGAACTCCAACTACGCCACGACAGACACCAGTGGATCTACCGCCGGCTGCGACCTCTCCTGTAAAGCCTACGGTTGACCACAACGAGGAGATCGATGAGCCACCGCTCACAGTGGAAGAGGCACATCGAATTCTCTGGCCAGATGAAGTCATTGAAGCTGTGGCGCCACCTCCGCCTCCAGGCGTTGAAGGCATACGAGAAAAGTTCCGAGCAGGTGATCCGGCGTTTGAAGAGAGACTCGAAGAGAAGACTCTTGTCCCAACTGGGGATAAGCAGTTGCGAAGTGAGCATGACCGTAGGGTCGGGCTGCTCAAAGGTGACCCTTGTGATGGGGATGGTCCACGACGAGGAGGTAAATAAGTGAAATTGATGGAACTATACCACGACATTTTGAATAGGCACTGGAAAAGCGAGATTTGGAGGAAGCATCTCGATATATGTTATTGCCTTTTGGCTACGACGGGCGCTGGCTGGTTCTAGCATGGGGCGCTGATACCCTTTGGCGCGAGGAGTTGGGATAACTTGGATCATGCATGGGATATAGTGGAGTTGGATATTTAACTGAATTATTAATGAATGAATGCATGAGAAGTTAAAGATACCCTTTATGCGCCGAACTGTTGTTGATGTCAAGGGCCTCGATCCATGCCTTGTCATGGAGATCGGGTCATGATGTTATAATGTGTTGAAGATCTGTTCTTTATTATAGTTGCAGCCCGGCCCTTGATGGGTTAACTGAGCCCGAAGATCGTGATGAGGGATAAGCTCGGGTGAGGAGATCTTTTTGCTTCAGATAACCTTCATGGCAAGCCACGTCACTCAGTCAAGAAAACAGCCCGTCAATTCCCAACTTAACATTGGACATTGTATTCTTTTCAAGACTTTGATTAATCATGGCCCCGCCGCTGAAACGGCACACTGGAATTCTGCGTGAAGAGAACATTGCTCTCCGACAAATCCTGGGATATCGCCTCGAGACCATTCAAACCTCGCCATATAATCCACCCCAGATTGGAAAGTACCTGCTCGGCACTTTCATCAAGGACGTTTTGCTTCTGTCTGTTGATGTCGACACGGGAGGAGGCTACGAAGCCATATCTCCTGAACAGAGTTTCCACATTGGCTTGTCAATTTTTGACACTCGGTGTCTTTTACAGAAGCCGGATGATCCTCGCGATGCCATCCCGTCTTACCAGTTTATTAATCGGGATTCGCGACCGTGCAAATGGGCCGCCAAGAGCTTCCTCTTTGGAGAGACGGAGTTGATGACGCTCAAGGACTTTGCATCGCGGATTTCTTTGCTCACCAAGGACCGCGATTACGTCTTGGTCGGGCATGGGACTGGGGAGGAGGTTAAAGTTCTCAACAATATCGACCCTAAGATTGTGGGCCGAGCCTCGTACGTCTTGGATACAGTCAAGACAGCGCAGTTTCCTCTACAGTTGTGCTATCGGTACAGCATTGAGAAGCTCCTTGATGAGCTTGGGATCCGTTATGCAAAACTTCACGCTGCTGGGAACGATGCTCATTTTGTGCTGAAAGCTTCGCTGATGATTGCTGTCCGCGATGGACGGATGACACCGGAGACTGCTACTCCTGGCGACAAAGAGTTGTTTCGTTACCTTGAGGCTGTTGCGCATGCCCCGTGTGATTTGCCGGTTTGGACTGAGACTCCGCCGGCCACTTCCACATCGCTAAAGCCGAGCATGAAGCTGGGCATAAAAGCGAAGCGTCGATTACGTGCGGAAAGAAAGGCTGCTAGACGCGCGCTTGAGGAGCTACCTTGGGCCGACGACTCAACGACTCAGCAGATTACGGACGAGTAGTAACACCAGACACCTCTCGCATCTCTGGCATAACCCTGTCCAGGATCAGAGCCGAGGACCTTTCAGACGTCCAAGAGGTTTATCTATGAGGCCGATATCAGATAGAGTTCATGGCAATGTCAGTATCGCTCAATGCGGGGTCATCTGACTGTCGTTGAATGGCTCGAAGCTGAGGATTGAAAGGAGGGGTGTTGTCGCTGAACTGTCCTGAAACATCATCACTCTACGATTTTATCGTCATGCTCTTTGCCCTCAGCTGCCATAAAGTCAATTCTCATCCTCATTTATAGGCGCTATGTCGCCTCCAGAAATAGGCCGCAGACGGCGGAGATCTCACCAAGGGAACAAGAGACACGCTCACCAACAGCCGGCGGGCGGCCCTCACCCAGGACCATTTCGCGGTAACCGACGTCGGCCGCGCCGGCAAATGGGACGGCGACCACATGAGCAACCACCTGAGCCACCTGTTGTCTGTCCAGCATGGGTATTTATCCCATTTGCCAATGTTCAGTAACTATCCCTCTTGTCTGTCGCCCTCTTACGCATCCCGCTGATTGACTTTACAGTGTGGCTCGTGATCGTGCTTGGTTTAAGGACGACTACGTTCCTTACCGGACACATTTTACCAATTCCCAGGGTGAAGAGCTTACAGCCATTGGCGTCGGGACTGTTGCCATCACCATCAAGTGGTTAGATGGCGAACGTACCGAATTCATCCTGAGGAACGTTCTGCACTCTCTAGACGTTGCCTGGAACATAATCGGGCACCCGATCATTGAGGACTACTACATTGATCCTATCGAGCTGCCCTACCATATCTGGAAAGTGACAGACAAAGGTTCACCCATCGCGCGCTTCAGACGCTGGGGAAACAATGCCGTACTCAGTTTCACTAAACTACCTCGGGGTACTATACCGGGTCCCGATGTGCCGCCAACGGAGAAGATCCTGGCGGTGTATTGGCCCGAGATCGAGAGAGATCGGTTCGCAGAGCTCCACAGAGGCCATGTTGATTGCATGTTTGACTCCGAGAGAGCTTGGCTGAAGGAGAACTGGGGTGACGAGTTCCGGTTTCTACGGGAGCATCAACTGAACATGTACAACGAGGATGAACGCCGCGAGGGGACATTTATAATGAAGATGACCATGGCCGAGGAGTCTGACCGACGTCAAATGCGTAAAGAAAGAGGATATGGGGATTTGATTGAACAACGCGCCTTCGCGAATGAGCCCGAATTGCTTCTGGATCGCATCAATTCGCACCTCGCCAAGCGACACTTTTCAGATGCTGAGCGAGAATGGATTGACGATCGTTATGGGGATCTAAAGACCTTTCTAGATTGGTTCAGATATCGATTGTATGAGCCTGATGAACGTGAGGAAGCAAAGGAAAGGCTGGAGTGGCTCATGCGGATCGATGAAACGTTTAAGGAGGTACCTGTGTGCTACGGGATGCGATGAATGACTGCAGGAACTGGGTACGACTGTTGTTGAAGAGGCGGCTACTGGAAGACTGTACGAGTCGTCTTGTTTTGCAATGTATGAAGGGAGAAGGTTACCCATTCACTTACTGATACTGGCTGATTGATGCGGTGTTAGGTATTTCTACGCATTTTGGAGCCAAATCAACATCTGGATAATCTTGAGCAACATCTAAACAGCCCTTCTCCTTGAAAATACGGAGATGGCTTTGAGTAACGACAAACTTACCTCGCACTGCCGCCAGAGCTGAAACACACAGGTTGAGGCGTTTTCCACGGCATCTCACCGGCTTCTGCTCTGCATCTAGGCTTTCGAATCAAACAGTATACGGAACCGCCAGCCCGTGTCTCGTGATGGGAGCCTGCAGCAATATGCATCCAATCGTGAGGGTTTATGGGTTGTACCGGTTGATCCTTTATTCTCAGCTTCTTGGCAGCCTGGTTTTGAGAAAACATCCACAGCTGAGTAACAGAGATGGATAAATGACCCGGATATTTCTTCTTTCTCGAGGAGTGCTTCCTTCTTTTTAAAGGCTTGCTTCTTTGACTCGATTTAGTTGTTGATTGCCTTCTCCTCAACCCAGCTCGCTCAACAAGATGCACAAAGACACACCAGAGCAAGCTGAACCGGGTCTGCTGGAGGGGCCATGGGCGCTCAAAAGACTCCTCACTACCACCCTCGATCTCGCTCTTGCTATTGTCGCTCTGGCTTTTGTTCTTTTCGGTGGCCTGATATACGTGAGCGACGGAACACCGGCCACGCCAGGGTCGACGAGTAAACTCTTGCTGGATATAGCCAAATATGTATGATCGTTTCTTTCCAAATAGTGTCAAAGTAACTTACAGTTATAGGGTCCAACCGTGTTCCCCGTCCTCTTCGCCGCGATCGCCGGCGCTGCGTTAAAGACTTTCGCAACCTGGCGGCTTCAGAACGGCACTCGCATCGGACTGATTGAACAGCTGGTCGGCAGCCACACAGTAGCTGAAGCAGTCTTCACGCAAGCTCGGCTCAAGGCCTTCAACGCCCTCGCCATCGCCATTCTTCTGCTGTGGTGCCTGTCGCCCCTAGGTAGCCAGGCTGCGCTGCGGGCAATAAGCGCCGACCAGGCTTTCCGAAACGGTACAGGCAACTTGACGGTGCTGGAAACATTTGCTCCATTCCGGTTCATGTTGACTGCCAGCGACACGGCGCAGGCTAGGAGGTTGTTGGTCCCGCCCACCGTTGCAACCATGATATCCGCACGATTGCTGCAGGGCAGAAACCAAGATCTCTGGGGAAACATTCGTGTCCCCATGATTGAGAGGCTCACAGAAAGTGCCTCGGACACAAACTGGGTCGATGTCTCAAAGATGGACGACATCGAATACTCGGCACTTGTCGGGGTTCCTGTGGTGTCACTCCCCAGCAAAGGGAACCATTCCTTTACCTTTTCGGCATCCTACATCAACCCCGAATGTACGACCCTCAAAGTGAATGCTCAGTACAATTTTACCACGATTATACCAGACTTCAATTCGACTGACAGGACTAACTGCAATTGGACCACCGTTCAGCCTGAATACACCTTGAGAGCCAGCATCTCCCAACCGTGTTGGGATGACATCGAAGCTCTGGGCGAAAAGTATCGCTCAGGGAAGGATCGCACAGCTCGCGTCTTTATATGGGAGTCTCGCACTTTCGGACAAGAAACGCACTCGTACGCGGAATGTCACCTGTACACGACATATGTTGACGTCAAGATGGACTGCCAGGGCACCTTGTGCTCCCCGTCCTCTGTGCGACGATCGCCGAAGCCGCCAAGAAACGGCAACTGGACTGCGCTCGACCTAAGATACAACTTTCATGACCCGGAGGGCTTCGTGAATCTCTTTGCCAACATGTTTCCAGGATCATACAATAGTGGCGGGCAGACTCCCACCATTGTCTACCTCGCCGACCCCTTCAACGCGCTCTCGGCGAGGAACAAGACTGAACCTGCTTCACTCCCGCGTGCGACATTTGAGACTCGTCTTTCGCACCTGATAAACTCGCAACTGTTGCTGGGCATTCACCCAGGAGATGTGGCGGGAGGCTTTACTGAAGAAAACGCAAACAATCTTTCCGTCAGCTTCGTCAACAGGGACACGTATACCCGGGACGAGATTGTCCAGTACAGCACATTATGGCTAATCATGCTGCTGGCATCATCCACTGTTCTTTTCGGCGTAGCCTTGGCTGCCATTGTCGTTCGCTTCAAGATAATGGTGCCTGAGGTGCTGGGCTCTCTGGCGCTGGGAATGTTGGACAATAGATGCGACGATATCAAGCATTCGTCATTCATGAGCGGCGATGACAAGATGGCCAAGATGAAAGAGGTCAAGGTGATGCTGGGCGACGTTGAGCCTCATGCTGAGATTGGTCGGATCGCGTTGGCGGCGCCGATGGAGGATGTGGTGGTCGGTAAGGTACAGAAGGGCAAGTTTTATCTGTAGATGGACAATATTATCTCTCTTCAATCGATACATGCAATGATGAGTAGAAGATGCATCAATTTGCACTTCAAGACATGGCCATGATGTCTTCTCTTGATGAAATGCACGTGACTAGGACTGATGGGCTAGAACCTGTTGATCACTCTCCCATGCAGCTATTCTGGGCTCTAGCAACAAACCCACCCTTATCTCACCTTTTCCCCTGTGCCCTGCCCTTTCATCGTTCGTCAAACAAACTGACCTCGGGTGATACGATGACACAACCCGACCAGCTTTGCCATAAATGCCAAGACCTATTCACGCAGCCGGACTTGGAGCCCGGCAATTGTGACTGCTGGCAAGACCCTGCATTTGCGAGCTGGAAGCGCCGGGGAAGGGATGTCCTTGAGGCTGCCGAATCTGGCTGTCCTCTTTGTAGGATAGTATGGAATGAAGCCTCTTCTCGACTTGGCGACAGGATCAATGTCGAACAGGCTGTCATCGGTCCAAAGATTTGTTGGGACGACGACACAGCCGGCTTCTGTGCGTTAGTCTATCAGCTTAAAACGTCAGCTCATGTTTACCCCGAACTTCTTTCGGTAGACATGTATCCTAGGACAGGCAAGTTCTTCTGTTAGATGCCTGGACGAAACGGTCTAACACTGGATACAGCCGTCGGGGATATGCTACCTGATTGTCCAAGACCACCGAATAGCGTTGATGCCTGCCAATCGATAGCAACGCTCTGGCTTTTTGAGTGCGCCACACAGCACGAAAAGTGTCGCGTACGAGATCATCAATCGTGGCTCCCGACTCGCCTGATTGACGTCGGACCTGCTTGGTCGACCCAGGATCCGAAATTGGTGATGGCTTCATCTCTCAGCTCCAGCTCCCCGTCACCATTGTACATATCCTTGAGCCATCGCTGGGGGACTAGTAACATGCTCAAGCTGAAGAAGTCAAATACAAACGACTTCATGCAGCGTATTCGGCCAGCCGACTTGCCGTTTACCTTTCACGATGCGATTCGGTTGTGTCGAAGCCTAGGCATTCGATACATATGGATAGATTCCCTCTGCATCATCCAAGACTCAAAGACAGACTGGCTGAAGGAATCATCGAACATGGGAAAGGTCTATGAATACTCATTCTGCAACTTTGCAGCAACATCAGCCTCCCATGGTCAAGGCGGATTGTACAGTTGGCGAGATCCTCACTTAATAACACCGCATACCGCGCACGTCAACTGGAAAGGACATGAGAGCGAATATGTCTTCTTTTTGAATAGTCACTGGTTCAAGTCTATTTCTCGGGCAACTTTGAATGGCAGAGGCTGGGTCTTCCAGGAGCGATTATTGAGCCCTCGGACCTTGCACTTTTCATCTCAGCTATTCTGGGAATGTCGGACACTCAAAGCCTGCGAGACTTATCCCTGTGGCTTGCCCTCCGAACCATCGATACTTGGTGATGATGTGGATCAGGACTTTCCAGGGAGCACCAAGGATTGGAGAGATGGTCTTGAAAGGGATGGTGTTGAGCATTGGGAACTGTTAATGCAGATGTTCTGCAGGTGCTACCTCACGAAAGAATCGGATCGTCTTGTTGCCATTGCAGGTATAGCGAGTCAAGCACAGGCTCTTCTCAATGACGAGTATTTGGCGGGTTTGTGGAAGAGACAGCTTCCTCATGGGTTGCTCTGGAAGCTGCAGAACATGGTTGGACAAGATGACTTGATCGTCACTAGACCAACCACATATCGAGGTAAGTAAGAATTTACGAGTGGTTGACACCTTCTGACTGGCAATAGGTCCTTCGTGGAGCTGGGCGTCTCTCGACTTTGAAGCTGCAAATATCAACATGTTGGACCGCGAAGGCATTGGCCGGTATTTGGTTGAAATCACCGAGGTGAAAATCGAGAGCAGCACCGACCAGATCTACACCAACGTGACAGGAGGTTATATCCGCGTTCTTGGAAAGCTGGGTCAGGTTAACCTCGCCAATCTCGAAGACGCAGAATGGAGAGGCGATAGGGGCGGACACTACACCTTCGAGTTCTCTCTTGATGTGGACGATGATATCGATATTGAAGAAGAAGCTCCGTATTGTCTACCGATCCTTACACACGACAGAGCCAACAGGAACACTTTCAAGAGCCTGGAAGTGCATTGCCTCTTGCTGCAGAAGATTGAAACAAATTCTACTGAATTTAGAAGGATCGGTAGCCTCCAGGTGCTCCTAGATTGGGAGGCTGAGATAATAGATGAGTTTCGGTGGATCACGGATTATACTAGAGAGGAAAATACCCTGGCCCAGAGTTTAGATACGTTGATGATATACTAGGCGTGTTTCATATTCAAAACCATACATACTTTACCAACTAGGGGCCATTGGTTTGATCCTACTTGCTTGAGTGCTTCTGATATCCCAGGAACATTCATTCCTCGCCGGTGGCAAACTCTCCGTCCCGAATCTTCTTGCTCAAAGCCTCGTTAGGAACAACATACTTCTTCAAGTCAGGTCTCTTTTCAAGCAGCAAATCAGCAACCAGACGACCAAAGACAATCTCTCCAGCTGGGTTAAGATGGGTCCTGTCACCCTGGCTCAGGTTGTAGTAATCGGCATTCGCCTGGCCAATGGCATTGACGTAGTTGGTGCTGGCGGTGTTCAGGTCGAGATACTTGACGTTGAGGTCGTTAGCGACTGCGATGGCGGCATCTCGCCATTCCGCGAGGTTCTCGACAACGTGGCCACCGCTGAAAGTACGGCGGGTGAGGGATGTAATGACGATCTGATTTGTTAGTATGTACACGAGCAGACTCTAGAATACAGATGAGATACTCACAGGTGTTCCTCCAGCTGCCTTGACCTCGTTAACCAACCCAATCAAGTTGTTCGAGTACTGCTCCAGAGTATACGTCTTCTGGTCATTATGTCCAAACTGAATAGTCACAATAGACTCGTGGGCTCCCTTGTGGCTCTTGACAGCCTCAATAGCAGTATTCCAGCGGCCCTCGGCTCGGAAAGAAGGGATCGTGGCGCCACTCTTGCCGCTGTTGACGCCAGAAGCGGGACTCTTCAAGTCGGCCAGGAAGCCATCACCCCAGCCTCCATTAACAGCGACGGTTGAGTCGCCAGTGAGAATAAAGTAGGGAGGCTTAGCAGCTTGAGCTACACCAAGTGAGCTCAGCACATACAGGAAAGCCGAAGAGAACTTCATTTTGAACAAGATGCAGAATGTAGTAGTCGAAGACAAACGCCAACAGCAGGAGAGGAGGTAACTTTCAAAATCCCCTCAGAAGCAGACAACGCTGGCTATATAACAACATATATTCCAAAAGCATCCGACTATGCTGTCCTTTCGCCAAGTTACATCACGTTCACCCTTCCCCCACACGGGAAGAACAATGTGTTATTCCGCCAATGACCATCTTGAAACATGGCATCAGAAAAGTCTATATGTGCAATTTATATGCCGAGGCAATAGGAACGCATAAACCCCCAATTTCCTCATTCTACACGTTGCAGGCTCGTATTGGGGGCGCATGTCGGGGTAGAATTATACCGAAGTATCTAAAATGTGTCGATCATGGAGCCATTTGGCATCGTGGGATGGGACAACTGCCTATATAGGCCGAGGGCCCGATGACGACCTTCCGAAGTGTTATAGCGACTTATAAAACGCTAGATAATTGTGCCGAAAGCTTGAATTTAGGCTTAATGCTTGTGTTGGAGTTGAGGTCTAAATATTTGGTTCCGTGATTTCCTTTTACGGAGCAGAGTGATCCCTTCATCTTTGTTCCTCGATGGTTGCCAAGGCTAAATTCTTAGGAATGAAAAATGATTTCACGACTACTCAAGAAGCTGTTAAAGACATGAATAACAACTGAGGTGGGTAATTCAAAGACCTCGTCGTCAAGGTTTCAAAGACAGAGGTGATATGCAGTATTGTCACTGACAAGGTGATGGTGGTGGAGGATCAATCATTTTTCATACTACAAACTCAGGACTTGGAACAGTTGGTTTGTAAAGCATAGATGCAGTGAATTGATTAAAACTTATGCTGGCAAGGTAGACTAAGTAGTGACTTTGATCGTAGCCGCAACACTAGGTACTCCCGCAGAATTCATGACAAACAACATCCAATACCCAGGCAGAGCAATACCCGAGTCGCTAGGAACCTTTAACGTGTACTTATTCTTCCCAGCGCCAGTCAACGTCAAGGGAATACGACGTTGATCAGTGTTGACAGTATGCGTGGCCGTTCCATATCGTATCAGCGAGGCAGTGTTTATAGCGCCTCCCGTCGTGACAGTGATGGAACCGCCAACCTTGATTGTAGTGGCCGAAACTGAGACGATCTTTGGTCGAGCGGCTGGCTTGCCGTCTTTGGTCAAGAGGTAACTTGGGGTGAAGATCTGAGCATCAAAGTGATTTGTTGAACAATCACCACATAGCCCACCACCGCCATTAAAGACTCTTGCGTCGGGGAGAAGAATTGACATGCTGTGGTAGGTTCGAACGATAGAGTTGGGTTGCTGTTTGACAAAGGTGTCGCTGTCAGGGATGTATAGTTCCGGTGTAAGCTGAGGAGTCGAGTCTTCGAAAGGAATGGCGTATTCTTGGCCTCCGGTGATGAATACCGTGCCGTCTGGTAGGAGAACAGACGTATGAAAGACACGAGGGTAGTACATGCCGTCACTGGCAAAGACCACATTTGCTTGCGTTCCAGGGGCACCGATGGTGATGATGTGAGCGTTTGTCGTAGCGTAAGAGTCCTGGTAATTTGGTGTTCCACCAAATGTGACAATCTTTCCCTTGACAGCATCAAACATGACGGCGTTGCCACACATAGAGTCAGGATCAACTCCGCGGCTGGACTGCCTCTTACCCGCAGGTTTAACCGTTCCTTTGCCTCCCGTGTAGTACCAGTTCATGGCAGAGCTGGGACCAGCCTGAAAGATGGTCTCCCCCTTCCACCCAAACAACCATGCATGGTTGTCAGAACGAAAGAGTCCCTGGGCATCAGCCGTGAGCATAGGCTGGACCTTCGCATTCGGGAGGAGTGTCCACTTCCTCGAGCTTGGATCAAAGATTTCTCCAGGTTTGAAGTCTTCACCACCAGCCCAAGAACCTCCAATAGTGAAGACCTTGCCGTTTGATGTGGTGGCGGAGGCCTGGTAGCCACGGGCGATCCTCATGTCGGGTCCTGATACCCACTGATTCTTGACAGGGTCCCAGGTGCTTGTCCTCGCAGCGCTGTTACCACCCGTCACAACGATCTGCCCTGTTCCGTCCATGGAAATTCCAGGACAGAACATGTCGTGGTTGGTCTCAAAGACTTCTCTCTGGGTGATGTTGCCCGTCGCTGGAACCCAGAGCGAAGTCAGCGTCATGCCTCCAGGAGAACCGTTCATGGTATCGTGATAATACGAAGACCAGACCAAAACCTTTCCAGTTTCTGGATCAACTGCTCCAGCAACAGGAACTATTGGGAAATCGAGTGTTGGTCCCCACATTCCAATTCCAGCTTTGGGTGCAGTGTAAGAAGCAGCCTTGTAGACGTTGAACTCGGCGATGCTCGTCCATGGACCGTCGTATGCCTCGGTGGTGGCGACAATACGCACATAGCGAGCCCGCTTCGTCTCAAAGTTGGAGAATTTCTCGGTGCCGTCTGCATACCATGTTCCTGTCGCAACAGGGGATCCCCAGGTTTTCCCATCTGTGCTGAGGAAGATGTCGTGGCTCGCGATCCATCCGTGTGTGGTACCGTCTTGTCGAGGAAGAGCAGAGATGCCGTTGACGTTTTGAACGGTCTTCATGTCGACCGTGAGTGTATGCGGAAGCGTTGGGTCTTTGCTTGTATCTTCAAACCAAGCCGTGTGCCAAAAGCTGTTTACATCGCCATCGATTGCTTTTTGACAGGCATTGTCTGAGTCCGGGTTGTCGCTATCGCATGTAACTTTCCAATTATTTCGACTAATGGCTATACCGAGGGGTCCAGTGGCCCGAAGACTTAAGTGCTCCATCTGCACCTTGACCTTGGTCGAGTTCTGTGCCGGGATGACGATGGCCATGGCCTCGCCCCAGAACAAGCCGGCAAGGCAGAAGGTAAATATCCGGGACCACATTTTTGCTGAATTAGAAAGAATTCAAGAGGAAGAAGAAGTTCGTGCAAACGCCTGTGCGCCAAGAAAGGGTCCTGGTGTTATATAAGAGGACTGATGCCAGCCTCGGACAAGAAAGAAACCGAACGGACCCGGATCTCTGGAGGCTTACACCTTAAAAATTGTGTAGCTAATTGCGGCATCAAAGTTCCTACACCCGACCTAGACTTGTTCCCATTCCTAAAGCACGTGGCTTGACCATGGCGGGTGGGCGCATCAAGCTTGGTGCCTCGCCTAGATGGAATCTAGAATCGGCCGAGAAGCCATAGTCCAGAACCACGCCTCCGGAGCATCTAATCCAGATAGTCAAGGTTTCAGCCCTGAAGCCGGATGAAACGAGTTGGTTCAAGCGCCAAGGTAAGTCATCGATAGCTCCAGGACCAACTAGTGTGCGTTCCATTCTCCCATAGCTTCAAGTATTGGAATGGGTAAGATTCCGGTCACTGTGGTATTTTCTCGATCAGCACCGAGTTCTTTGTGTGTTTGAAATTGGTGTAGCTTTTAATAAGAGCAAGTAAAAGAGCGGGATCGGTTTGGAAGGACTACTAGTTTACTTATTGCTTCTCATAAATAACGACTCTCCCTGCGGCAGTTGTTCCTAGAATGACTACGGAGACCGTATTGCCTAGGAGATTGTGAGATGAAAAAAACTGCAGGTTTGCCCTCGCGCACAAGACTTTGTCTTCACAGGAGGAGGAGCCACCCTGAAGTGGAATCAAAGTGCAGTTAAATTCCCTTCTTCCTTCTGCCACCAATGTGTCAAGCTCGGTTGGTTGAAGCCTTTGGCCGCTTTTTGTGTCTAAACCTAGACAAATAGCAACTAATGTAGTTTGCCGGCTACATGATGCACGTCTGGGACAAACAAATCTACAATATTTGGGGGGATCAATCAATTTGCAAACATTTACTGTCCAGTTCCAACAACTTGGCCGATATCAGATGTTAGTAACAACTATGGCTGAAGCCCGGCCTTTGATGGCTTAACTGAGCCAGAAGATGGTAAGTAACAACACCAGACTTGAATTGATCTCCTTCCATCTTAACATCATAAGATCAACTTCACATACGAAAACAACATGAAATCTCGCCCTGAAGTCAAGCTTGCCCCTTTCTGTAGATATCGCCCATTGGCCAGCTTGGTCTGTGATCCCCACAAGAAGTCCTGGGAAATTCTCCACGGAGAATTGACTTTCAACGTCACCACAACATCCGTCCGTTCCATGACCACCAGCATGAAGAGCAGTCGGCAGGTTCCATTATCTAGACGTGCATGCGACGCCTGTAAGCGTAGGAAGATCAAGGTACATTCTAGGAGCTCATTCACTCACCTCGCCTCCATCAAAGACAAGGGCGGGACCTTCTGAGCTGACTTGCTGACAAACATAGTGTGACGGAGCATTACCCTCATGTGCTTTCTGTCGAATATCTGCTCTTCAATGTACTTTCGAGATCGCACCTAAGAAGAGGGGTCGGAAGCCTGCAGACACCTCGACAAGTTCCCCTGCTTCTCAGCTTGAGCCTCCTGAACCCGCGGCTCCTCCCCGCCTTGCCCAAGCATTAGACAAGCTTCGAGTTTCCTACCTGTTAGAGCCTGGGATCGAAGCTCCTATTCAAGACTCTGATTCTTTGTCCCATTGTTTTATCAAGATCAAGCAGGCAAGAGAGATCAAATCGGCCTTGTTAACAAAGTTACAAGCATTGGTCCCATCCACCACTCCCTTAAACATCGTTGACAAGTGCATCCGTCTCTTCACTCAGTACCAATTCCCTGCAGCTCCAATCTGCCATGAGCCGTCTCTGTGGCAGAGTGCAAACCAGTTTTTCAAAAATCCTCGGCCAGAAGCTGCCGCTGAACAAGATACGCTCACGTCATTACGGGCATATACACTCCTCTCAGCACTCTGCGCATCCATCGCTAGCATTCATCGCGATGCCGTCATTGGACCACAAACCATAGCTGTTGCTGCAGCCTTCTACACAGCCTCGAGAGAAAGCTTTCAACTCTATGAGGACATTGATGTTGAACACCCGGACTCATCATCCTTATCAATCCGTTCACTTCATTCCAGCGCCATTCAGCAGTTGACCGGCAAGTCTCAACTGGCACATCGTGTCGTCGGCCAAGCGAGGCTGCTAGCACTAGATCTAAGACTCTACGACGAGACAAGTCTGGCGAGTTATCCGCCTTTAGAAGCACAGCTACTCCGAAACAACTTTTTGCATCTCCTGACTTCGGATCATACAGCTGCTGCTCTAGGGACTCGACCACATCTGTTGCGCGAGGCTCTATTCGATACCGGCTTCACCTTGAACCCCTATCAGCAAGAACCATCGCCTATGTTGGATTACGGAAGACACGAAAACTCACCACAGCTTGAGAAGCAAGTTCTCGATGGCTTCTACATGGGATGTCGCATGAGGCACATTGCAGCAAAGTTGATGTGGGCATTGAGGTCAAAGTCGCGGGACGACCCTTATGTAGAGAACCATGACTGCAGCGTTGCTTCTGTCAGTGATTTGCCAGACATGTGGCACGAGTTTTCCCACATCTTGGACGATTATAACCCAACCTTGCCACCAGAAGACGGCGAGAATCTTGCTTCATCGCAGCTGGATTTTGTCAGACAGTATCGGACTGGGACCCTGTTCACGCAGACTACCCAGCTCCGGATCGCTATGCACGCCTTGAGGATGGTTATATTACGACACTGCATCGCCTACAATGTAGCTGGGTTTCTGGGGCCAGACTGGAGTGATGAATCGCTGCTTGTCAGTCGAGTGGTTGAGGGAGGTCGTGACTTTGTCAACACTCTGATTGAGTTACCAGTCCACCACTTGCAGGTCATGGGAGAGCCATGGGTGAGTTTAAGAATGCTTACATCCATAGCTCGGTAATACTGATATGAAGCAGATCGAGCAGATACGGCTAGTAGGGAGTGTGTTGTTGGAGCTGTCGCAGAACCAGGACGGTCATGTAAAGGAGGAAGCAGGCATTCAACTGACGCGTCTCGTTGATGTTCTATCCAGGCTAAATTCGAAAGCAACCGATGAGCGTGTGTTTAAGGGTGTTTAAAGCAGCTGTGGTGTTTTATCGGGTATATGAAGGACGGTGTAACGGGTAATGTAATGTTGCGATATCAGGAAGGCGCTCAGGCTATCAACCAGGATATCATCGCTGTCTAAAGCTCCAATCATCTTTTATTTGTACAGAGAGGTAGACAATATTTCGGGGTGATCCAAGCCGCAGATGAGAAAGACCCATGTGTGGGTAATACTTCAGGACCTGCTCCGAGTCTCAGCGTACCCACCAATTGCTGAACGGCCAAGATACGAGCAAGTGTTGATCGCAAGTCATCCCTTCGCTTGTTTCGGTAATTCACGTTGGTTTAGCAAGCTTTCCACTTTGCTGTGCAGTTTATAGCCCACTAAGGGGCCACGCAGGCAATCACGGAATGCTGCACCAACCCGCAAGCTGCTTGACCAAGCGGAAGAGAGCCGGCAATCAGGGCAATCAGTATGACAAGCCGCATATACATGGTCTTTTTAGACGATATGAATCTTTTATCATGCTGTTTTTTTAGCCTGGCCTGGCAATCAGATCTTGTCCTCACAAGTATAAAAGGGGCTGTCCTGCCCCCAGGCTCCTCGCTCAGATCAACTTCCGCACATCAATCACTTCATTATTTCGTTATATATCTTGTCTCTTACCTATTATATAACGCTTCCATTAGGGTGTTGCGGCGGATTCATCGAAGCGATCCAGTCAACCCCAGCTTCTTGTCACGCCTAGCCTTGCGGGACTCTCCTTGCCTTCATCAGAGACACGAGGCAGTTTTATCCCCTCACAAAGCTGCCCCCAACAATACAAGAACAAAATAAGGCTGGTTTCCTCCACCCACATCGCTCCGTGCGTTGTTTCCTCGGAATTTTAGCAAGCCTTGCTGCTCTGCCCAGCAGGTCCGCTACCCCAGCAGGCTGTTTATCTTCCACCTGGCCTCTGGCTCCAAACGAGATGTCTGGAAGACACCGGTGACATCCCTATCGCTCATCGACCGCATCACCATTATTCATTATTTACCGAAATTTCATGGAAACGATGAACTATATATACTGCACAGGCGAGATCCGGGTCCCAGATGTCATGTGTTACATTCGTCTTTGACCAATTGGTTCCCGGTATCCTCACATTCACTCCAGTGCAACCCAACTATGCAAAGGGGTTGTTCAATATGCTGTGCAAATCACCTGACACAAAGGCTCGGGAAATCTAATGGCCTCTTCTTCCCTGATCACACATGAACATTCGGGGAATGCTGCTTGACACAAAAGCATGCCACCAGAGACCAGGCCGGCAAAGAGGACTCGGTCCACCACTTCACGATGCCGCCGTCTACTCCATGTCTACATCTCTGATTCCTCCTGCCCAACACGATCCTATATACTACCCTTTAATGCATGGATCTTGAGCTATTCTTGCAAGCCCGTCGGGGAAACATCTCAGTGGCAATGGTGTCAATGGTGGGAAGGCATCAATATATATACCACAACTCACACTTCGTGCTTTCATCTATAACCCTTTCCTTCCTTCATCCATGCAACATTTGTTAGTCCTTGACACCCCGCAGAGGCACGGAATGCCCATTCCACGACGCGATCAGGGATTTGGACCGCGGAGCGGAACTGAACTGGATGCAAGAAAAATCGGCTTTTCGGGTCAGTTCGTAGATGAGGGCCACGAAAGATCGATCTGGCCTAATGACTCGGCTCGTTCCAGGTTAGGCTGCCTCCGCGGCTTTGGGCTACATGAGAGGAAGCAGACCAATCTACTAATTCGGCTTTGGAGGAATTAGCGGATCATGAGAACCACCATCAACATATATAGCCATACAGATCAAGTACATGTTCTTGGCATCCATGTTTGTGCCCTCCGTCACCAGGGTGAGGATTACTACGACCCAAAGCTTCTTTCACGGATGGTTCGCACCAGGAGACGCTCCAGGGCTTTATGAAAGAGTTGAGAGGAAGTGATGGGAACTGGCAAATGTCTCGAGTTGAGCGATAGGGCATGGCCTGGATTTGAGACTCCGGAGAGCTCTCACATCCAACCTCTTCCCTCGTGGTCCATATACCCGCCACCCACGACGACTGAGATTGAGCTCATATATATGGCCACAGCCGCGTCAAAGGCTTACATGGCTGCAAGTATACACATTGCAGTAATGCCGGGGCAAGTCGGTAGAGTTGAAACTGCACCAACCAAAGATCCCATAACATGAAACGGCGGGGGAAGTAGTGTCTCTGGCACGCCACCATGACCTCTAAACAAGTCCATCGCGGGAGAACGCACTTTGTCTCCCACAACCGTGGCTCTTAGGTGCTGAATCCCAAATGCGGGTTCATGGTTGCGTCGTGTCTTACTTCTGCCAAGCGGAATAACCTCAACGGGATCGTCATGGCTTCAAGTGACGATGCAGACCTCTGCAGTCTTGGACGAATCTCGAACGACTTCGAGGGTGAATCATACGGTGCACACATATTCCTTCATATAAGGAAGATCTTCCCATCAAGATGGAGCATCAAAACATCTAACCTGACTACCACATTGGCTGTATATATAAGCTCAGGGCCGGAGTTTGGATGCCTTGATACAGTTCTTGCTCAGAAGAAATGAACCGACCCCCGTCCTTGGGTGTGAGGCATTCGACTTCTCCTTATGAAGTCGCCCCGCGTGCAAACTCCTCCTTGGCCGATGGCAAAGAGTTTGACCAGACAGCGTGGACTCTACTGGGAAGCACATCGATTTGTGTTCCCGTCTTGTCGCTCTCAACAAAATCCTATATCATTAAGAGAGGAGACACAGAGTTAGAGACTCCTGATTGACTAAGAGGAAACCCCGTCAAGGGTCGCGATGAGGTCACCTTCACACGAAGCATCAAGAAGAACATCCTGAGAGCCCGTTCTTTGTTGATATAATTCCCCGGGGCCTTGGAAAGGGGACCATGGAAGTTTTTCCCGAGATGCGCATGCATTCTACGACAACAGATCCCGCTTGAACGCTCCTATCTCTATATACAAGCTCGCAATATATTTCCACCAGAGGAATTCGAAATCAACCCACATCTCTCGATATGGCACTCCGATCGATGCAAGGGTCACAGTCCAGTCGCACATTTACTGCCGGGTTCTCTGGCAGGCGCAGTCCAACCGATTCCACCAAGTGCTGGTGCGAGCTATATCCTAGAAATGGGCTCCCAAACACTGGCTCCCCTTGCCTCGTACAACTCCTTATATATCTGTCATTCCGGGGGTTCGCAGTCTGACGAACACGACTCGGTGCCTAGAGGTGGCAAGCTGTTGAACTATCTGGCTCACTCTATATATATGACCACAATGGCTTGGTGGTTCACTTCCTGAGCGATGAGAGTTATGAAGCCGACGACGAGTTTAAAGTCGTCGACTGCCTCAGTTTCGACGAATTACTCAAACTCGAGCGGCTCAACCACAATACATACCCACGCCCGCCAACCTCATCCACAACTACTCAGAGATCACCCGAGACGTTACTGTGAAGCATATCGGAAGACCCCGTACCAAATGCTTAGCCTGTTTAACCCGCCATGCTTGGCACCTCGGGCTTGGTTTGCCACGGTTCTCGAAGAGTACAGGGAGTGAGTCTTCTCATATCCCAAGACGAGATACGCCTGCTTTCTATCTCCCCAATATTATCTATTCAAACCTTACCAACAATAATTGTTTATATAGATCAACGCTCCCATGACGGGTAATGGGCTGAAACTGTCGCACAGCTATGGGAACATGATCTGGGCACCTGAACAGCCCAACCCGGTACATCCTTCCATGGCCATACATATCACACATGTTCTCATTATGGATTGCGCCTCAAAGACTCATTGCGAGAACGACCCGGAGGTCAACTCGACCACATCCGAGTCTCAAGGCCAAGGTTGTTGTTTGATCGCGACGATCGAGATCGACCTGCATCTGAAAATAAGGAATAAGAAGTTATTGGGTCAATATTATGGCTCTATATATACGACTTGGCCCCGCCAGCTCTCAGCTGAGATAGGTTTGCCCTGCTGCCCGGGAATGCAACAACATTGTTCAAGTCTGTCTGATCTTCTGATGAACTGGGCGATGAATGCCATTCCCCTATATCAATGCACTTGGATCCCCTGGCAACAGAAAGAATTTGCATGCTTTGCGATCCCCGGCGATTGTGGTACGAAAAAAGCGACGGGCCCAGAAGACAGACTATGTCCTTCTAGAACCCACCGGCTTTTCAGTTCAGCGAGTCTGCCATGGAGATTCACTGCCTCTCCTGCATCACGGTTGGCTCTTCCAGTTGGGAGAACTGAACGAGTGGCAGAGCCAGCCAGGGCTCGCAAGAACAAATGGCTCCAGCGAACAACCTTGATCGCGACCGGGATAGCAACTATATAGAGCCCAGAGCCAATACAACATTGGGAAGACGTTTGTGGGACTTTAGACAGGCAAAGTACCCTTTTCCAGATAATCCATCTTCACTTAGAAACTTGGAACAGTGAGAAGTCACATTTCCTGGAAAACTACTTGAAAGAACACGAAGCAAAAACACCCAACGACACCAAGATTAAATTTCTTTCGAAAGACTTGGTGTATCGGGAGATTTCTGCCGAGAACCTCTCTGAGATGGGCGGGCTCTATGAACCGCTTTCATACATAAATGTATTTTATGAGAGATTTGACCTCAGGTGTGAAGAGGCTAGGGCCGAGGCTAAGGCTAAGGCAGAGGCAGAGGCGGAGGTGGAGGGAGACAAGGACGTGGAGGTGAAGCTTCCCAAAACACTTTCGCACTTTCGAGCTCAACCCAGAGCAGCCCCGTCCTGCAATCGAACAGCAGACGAACGCCGTAACCCAGAAGAGACACTCATAATGGGCCGGGGATCCCAACCTCCCTATTCGCTGGCTTGTGGGTATATATAGTCGGCTAGTCCAACTGGTGGGCACCCCTAAAGGACGACGAGGCTTTGGTCAGACAATCTGACCATCGAGAGAAGCTCAACTGCTCAATTTCAGTTAGACACTCTCGGGGATTGGGGAGTACCTGTCGGATTCCTTTCTCATTTCAGTACCTTGGTCGGGAGAGGGTCAAGAATGGGTCCTCGCCACCTCCATCATGCGACCATGACCCTCGCCGCCAAGTCTACGTAAAGTCTTTCAACTCCGGTAGAATCGCACATCTCGGCTTTGCTCTATATATTCCATGCCCACTCTTGACTTGGTGAGACTCCAGCTAAAGGTTGACCACTCCTACGCCAGGAGGTCAACAGTCGCTGCGTCACCATCAGAATTCCTGAAATGGACCCCCTATATACTTGATCGAGTATCTTCAGACGGCTCCTGAGGCAGATCTGACACAGCACCTCTGTCAGGCTGACCGGGCGAGGCGTATCTGGGATCGGGCTCTTGGTCACGCCAAGGTCATTGTGAGTCCTGCCAAACCGGAGAAAGGGACCGCTGATACTAATACATCGAGAGACCGGGTTCATCCGGGCTGCGGTCATGTCGTCAAACTCATCCCCGTACCGACAATGAACACCGCGCGACCTCAACACATCTGCCAAACCTTCCCCAGACGGTCCGGCAACGTTGCAAAGGCTTTGAGACTCCTCTCCTCCGCCATCCAGGGTTGAGAGACTTCCACATGCAATTCGCCATCGGATAGTATAACGGGATGGTGAAACCCAAACGGAGAGCCGAGAGTTAGATACGGCTCCTCGTCACTGCCCAGGAATGATTCTCGCCCCTGACACAATCCGGAGGAAGGTTCATGAATCGCTCCTTGGAGACATTGGATCTTGGATTCAACACCGCATGTCTGACAAGAAAGGGGAAGACCCTCTTTTGCCGCGCGCACATTCTCTCTGCAGTCAAAGAAGAGCTGCGTTATATATACAGCAGACACATACCAATTCACCGGACACCACCGACACTCAAACCGTGGCTCTAGTCGTTCTTCAAAATGCAATGCCTAATCGGTTCATTTAATGGTTAACCCAACAACCCGGGAGAGTCCACCACACGCTTGGCGCAATGTTACTTGAACCATATATATATACATCCCAGTGGAAGCCATGTGCAATAACCTTTCGCAGTTGCCCACGAGCTTCACCACCGTGGAATGGAAACACACATCAGCGGCGGTAGCCACCTTCTTCATGATGCCAGGCAGATTGACTTGCGCGACTATGCATCAGCTTTGGCGGGTCAAACTCGACTTCATCAAGCAAGATTGACTGAACTTGGACCAGCTCTAGCACTTGGCTTCTTGACCAAGGCGAAGGTGCACGCTTGGTGACCAACAACCGACACACCTTATGGGTAGTGTGTTACCGAAAGTCAATGGGAAAACATGATGAAAGCTTTGGTCAATGGCTTCCGGAATCGACGTCTGCAGAAGTTTCAGGGCAATAGACCCCGATGACACGACGGATCCACGAACTCAGAAGCGAACTTATAGTTTCGGTGTCAGGAAATGGAAGCACAAAGAATCACCTATATATACTCCACTGAGAGCAATGATCGCTTTCTATGTGCCCGGGACTTTCACGAGAAAAGGGCACCGCAGTAAAAGCCCCTTACCTTTCACCATCCATCCATTGCTGCCTCCCCGATTATACCGTCTTGCCCTACGACACGAGCCAACATCACGGCGAGTAGGTTCCGTTCCATGCTTACATGCCCGATCGTGAAGAGCTATGCGACCTAGCCCTCGCCGGAACCGCTCGCAGACTGCATATGGACTGGGCCACTATCACAGTCGCGTTTTAGACGACGAGAGATGCCCTGAGCCTACAAGTCTTCCAAATATCATGGCCTGATGATGCCTTTTCTTCGAGACTGGCTGCAAGGCGGGACAGGGTGCGAATAGTAATTCACCTTTCGCCAACGGAACGTCCATCTAGTCACGGTGGGTGTTGTCTTCATTTACCCGACATTCGCACCGCTCCCAGCAGCCCAACCGGGTACGCCTCTAGGCCGACTAGATCACCAGCTTCCGTTAAGAAGCCCACAAAGAGCTTTCCGAAATTCCAGAAGCTTCCCCTGGAGGTTCAAGACCTCGTCTGGCGGGAAGCGCTGGGTCTCCTGGCCATACCGGAGCCTCCCAATCACCCCACCCTTGCCGGATGACCAAACTTTCCAGCTATATATATTACGGTCGCCTACAGCATTACCGTCCATAAGTCGCAAGGTATGACACTGGACAAGGCTGTACTGGGCATTTCACAGTCACACATTACGACAGAGCTGTTCTATGTCGGTGTTTCCCGTGGCAAGGCTTGACGACTTTATGTTTGGTGCCCTTTTAACTATGAAGCCATTGTCAGCGCGTCAGACAAGGGCATCTAAGCCCGAGCAAGGGATCCAAAACGCCGAGAAAAACACGGGATGCATCCCTGAGTATGGTCATGTCTCCCATCCTCACCATGAGGACAAGGACGAGTTGTGCCGTCTGACAACGCACTTTCTTGGCACCTTCAAGCAGGCGTAAGTGTTTCTTTATATAGCTGTTCATCAGACTAACTCCAACTCAGGTTTGAAGAAGGGATCCATCTGTTGTACACGTCCAATCTTCCACAACTACCTACATCATAGTAGAAGAAAACGAGCAGTAAATATTAAGGTATTAATATGCATGCTATCTCGCTCTAGTCCCCAGCATCTTGACCATAAATAAGTCCAATAGTCCATCAGCCAAGGTCTATCCAAGGCAGCATACAATCAACCAGCCCCTCAACTCCATCTCTTCCTCGCCATACCCAACCCGCCTGTACCATTCATTCACTCATCAACGTCACTCAGACCAGGTCAGGACTCGTTACCACCAGACTCGGCCTCAATCTGAGCCTTTCGAGCAGCATTGAGAGCCTTGAGCTTAGCAGTTCCAAAGCCCAGGACACCATCCTCCTGGTTGTCTCCAAGCCAGGGCTTCTTGGAATCGCTCAGGATACTACCGGTGACAAAGTAGATGAGCTGACCGATGATAATAAGCACGAAAGCGATGGGATACAAGAAGTGAATCTTGTAGCCAAAGACGCGGGTGCCAATAATGACACCCCAGAAGTTGGCTGTCAGAAGCGAGATGTTGAGGAAAGCCGCACTGCCCATGCGCAGCATGACAGGAACCAGCGCATAGAAGAGGTTCAGGCACAGCGTGAAACCAATGATCCAGCCGATAACCTTGCCGTTCCAGGTAGCGTTATCAAAGGAGTTTCGGTCAAAGATGGCAGCCTGGACAGCGTTGATGCACATGCCAAAAAGGCCCAGAAAGGACAGGACATGGTACAGATGCGCCTTTGACACGAGCCACTCCTCAAAGACATTGGTAGTACCGTAGAGCGTGGCACCGAGCAGGGCAAAGAGATCACCCTTGACCATATCAAGACCCTTTCCACCGTTGGAACCCGTGATGTGGTCACTGCCAATCAAGATACCCATGCCACCGCAGCAGACGAGGATACCCACGATCTGGAAGATCTTGTAGCGGACCTTGAGCAGGAAGAACGAGATGACGACGACGCAGACAATAGCCCAGAAGTTGATGAGCTGAGCAGAGAGGACGTTGGTGTAACGGTAGGCCAGGACGGTAAAGTAGTTGCCCTGGACATCGAGGAACGCCATGATGAAGTACTTCCAGCCGTCAGTCCAAGCCACTCGAACCCACTCGTGGGGACCATCCTTGAACAAGAAGATGGGGGTGTAGATGAGGAACATGAGAATATAATTGAAGACGGTCTGGAAGGCGGGAATGTTGGTACCCTCCTCGGCGAGGAAACTTGTAAAGGTGTTGGTCGACGTGATGCACAGGGCAAGAACCTGACCGAGGGCGAGGACGATCCAGAAGTCGTAGGTAGTGAGATAGCTGTACCAATGGACCGACTTGACCTCGAGAGTGTGAATGCCCTGGCTAACGGCGGCATCCTGGCTTTGACCAGGCGCATTGGCAACGCCGATAACGGGATCAGCAGTAGGGGAGCCGAAGCCCTTAGTGTCGCCGACGGGAGAGCTGTTTGTAGCCATGGTGACAGTATTTGTGGTGTCTAGGCGATATGTTGTGTATCGTAGGATAGGGATTACGAAACGAAGCTCGACGGAGTCTAAGATCTACTCTAAGAGGATCACTCGGTGTACAAGACGTAGTCTGAAGATTCCCGTTAGCTCGTCCCCCCATCAGAGTCCATGACGCTGATCGCGATGCGCCAGCGTCGTACGTACCTCGAATAGCCCTATTCTAGAAGCGCAGATCGATATCTTGGTGTAGTAAAAAGTATAAAAGCCAGATCTACCAATCGCAAAAGGTACAAGTAGTCTGCTCAAAAGTGTCGGATGAAGTCTTTCTTATCGTCCCCTAGGTTTTGCAGCAAGCGCAAAGACTCAAAGTCGCTCGCTGGTTGTTTATAAGCCGAAGCGGCACATGTAGCGATGTGCCAGCGCGTGGTAGTCAAGGTAGAGGGCCGAATTGGCGCTTGTCGACATGGGCTGGAGGTTGAAGTAAAAAGGAGGAGAGGTCAAGTCCAGAGGAGGACTATGATCAGATGAGAGGCGGGGGGCTTTTTGAATGCGCCCACCTTCTGAACGAGACTGGTCTGTGGAGTAAGTTGGAGGCGATTGATCGGCGACGCACTGCACGGAGACACCGTTGAAAGCGACGATCTCTTCTGACAGCGATAGAGAGAAGAGAAGGAAAAGAAGAGACGGGACAGGCTGAGCGCAACATCTTGTACCGCGACCATGGTCGACAGGTTGTCTCCATCATCTGCTGGTCCATCAATTTTTTCCTTCTTCCATCAGCCTCGGCCATGCCTAAACAGGCAAGCTGCTGATGATGTGGCTTCTGATTGGCTTTGAGGCACATAAAGATCCACGGGACGCGGGAGCCAAGAACTAGAGCTAAACTCAATCAGGGTAAACGTCCTGGCTTTGTGGGCTGCCCAGCCAGTCTAGCGGTTCTGCTGTGGTCGTGGCGTTCTTCACGACGGGGTGACGGCGGGGCCGGGGGCCAAAGCTCCCTGGAAGAACTGCTGCAGCAGTCAAGTTACAGTGCTTACAGTGGCATCTGCTTTAGTGCTCCATAACGATGAGACTCTGGCTGCCACATGTGCAGATGAACGAGACAAAAACACAGAGAAACAAATTCCATGAGATCATTCAACGAATAGAGTCGCAACTAGAAGAGTCAATCGAGATTGGTCCCGCGCCATCTTCAGCTCGAGTCTTTGCTGTTGGTGGCGTCCTGGGCTGAAGTCCCGCGGGCGGCTAGGGCGCACAACCCGGTCGAGAAAGGTCTGGGCATGGGAGCTGATTTGGGGCATGAGGTGATGATGGTGGGTAGCCACGTGGGGGATCGTGGGCAATTGGCCGAAATACAATCGAGGACTTGATTTGATATCGAATCATGGGCCATCTCTTGGTCATCGGATTGTAATATATTGAGTTGGGTGATTGCGATATACGAGTTTCTCAGACGACTCTCATATCTGCAATTCGGTCCTCCATCCCCGTCGTCAAGCCGTTCCGTGGCATCAATCCTCAACGCCGTGAAATGCAAGAACATTATTGAGACTCCTCATCAACTCTTTTCCATATCAGTATGATATTTCTGTCCGTATGTTGCGACATCTGCGACATCGAGGTTCAACCCCCAGGCATCTCCGCACACACCCGACATCACCACTAAAGGCGACCTCGATAAAGATGGCCAGGTCTTTTCGACTGGCCCTTTGTTGCCCCTGTCCGGTTTCTGTATACTGAGTCGACGTCCCATCCAAACATCGGGGCGAATTACAGAAGTCTAGTGGCTTCTGATATGTCGAGTCGTCGAGTGTCATGATCCGGAGAGTACGTTCGACATGGCCATCCGTACGGTGCGACCTATCCAGACATTATTCCTCGTCACGCTATCTGTCTGTGCAGAATCTCTCCCTGAGTCGAGTTAGCAATCTTTCAGCCATGCAATTGCTGGTTTCGAGAGCATACGAGGCATTATGGGCATTTGCCTATCCGTCGGAGACGTTGTGCTATTGGTAACTGGCTCCCGTTCAGGCAACGCCGAAACTTCGCGGAGGAAGAGGTCACTGCATTCTTGTTCCGAGGTGACGGTATACGTTTTGGAATTACTTCTTGTTCCTACGAAAATTCATCAGTGACTGATCTTTTCGGGTTCCACTTTTGCCGGGATTCGATACAGTTGTCCGAGATGCCGGCGGGCTGGGTTCTCACCAGGCTTCGTCGGAGGTAGAGATTTCGGAAGAGCACCGCCGTCGGGCATGTCGTTGTTTCTTCAAAAGGGAATCCCCGAGTATTATGATGTTGGTAGACCGAGATTCGGTCTTTAGGGGGTTTCCGTGGGAGAGTGTCGACATCCGACAGGTCGGACAAAGGACGTGGAGATAGATGCTCCGAAATCCGATTTGCTGACACTTGGAGTTTCTTGTCGTATGTCACTCGTCAAATAGACAGCCTCTCCAAAAATTAATACCAAAAGACAGACACAAGGAATGAAGTTAAAGAAGACAAGAGGCAAGTCCCTTATAAGTCGAAAAGACACCAAATCACAAACACCTGGACATCTAAGCCGCAAACAAGAACCCGGCCATCGGGAGGCACAGCGGCCGAGAGTGGAGCCTCCGCCGCATCGTATTTCGTACCGGCGACTCGAGGATCCGCAATCTGGCGATCTATCCAATCAGCATCCGCTTCTCCATGATTGCCAGCAAGGGAGCCACCTGGCTTCGCTCCATCATCCCCGAATGGGGTAAGCAGCTCTGGGCTGAGGATGGGGATAGGGCTGTCCTATGGCATGGCGGTGCGAGATACGGTCAGGGACGGATTGGGTAAAATGAGTGCAAGAGACTTGTCGTATGCCTCGCTTCAGGTGCCAGCAGAGATCAAAGGGTTTGTTTGTCAGCCCTATTTCGTCTTGTTTCAAGGGGTGGTTGTCGTCATTTATACGATAGGCTCGGTGGCTTAGGTTCCTTGCATTGCGTAGACGTTGTTGCATGGCCTGGCAATCCATGATGTTTAGCAGAGGGTATATTTGCCAAGGACATGAACAAACAGTTTCTATGAATGCGAATAACCGCAGAATCAGGTATTTGTATCCCGACATGCCTAAGAGCTCCCAGGAGCACCACGTATGCCGTACTCTATCAAGACATGACATCCACAGCTTAGACACAGTCGCCTACACGTAGTTGAGCAGCTCTTTCTAACAACAGTTCTTCAACTTACCTTCAACATTGCCCTCAACAAATAAAGGGCAACCCCCGGCTATTGGCCGTCGATGAAACAGATTCCAGTTTTTGTTCTTAGCCAACCAATCCATCCACTATCTCCAAACATCGAAATAGAGCACGGACATCATCTTCATCTCCCTAATACCGATCACACTGTAAAGTCACATGGATCTCCATCACTTGGGCTTTGTCTCACCCCGAGTAACACGAGTCCCGTGCTCCAGGCACCGGGCCCGCTGATATGCACCCACTGAAGAGCTGCGCCCTTGTGGGGAGTATACGGCAACCCCATTGGTCAAATTTGATAGCGTAAGGACATTCGACCAATCACCTTGTCCCGCCATCGGCCATCAGGGTCTCGGCCCCTCAAACGTCATCTAGCGGCAGGTACCTTATCGCTCCGGGTCCTCCTCCACTCAAGCCGAGCTGCTCCTTCTTCCATCTTCATCATCAACAAGACAGGACTGAGTCATCTTCCGTCTCGTTGAATCACGTTTGTACTCATATTGGCACTCATTACCATCTTTCACTTGCAGCATGGTCTTGCGGAGTAGAGCTTTGGCTGCTAGCTCAGCGCTTGCCGCTGTTGCTCACGCCTCTCAGCCCGGAGCTGTCCAGCCTGTGCCAGGTCCCATGAGAGACCTCACCTGGGGTCAGATCAACTTTATCCACACAACCGATACGCATGGCTGGCTTGGGGGTCATCTTCAAGAGTACGTGCCTTAGTGGCTAGCGTCTAGGGGCCTCGACTTATAGCTAACCTTATCAGAGCTCAGTACTCAGCCGATTGGGGAGACTACATCTCCTTCACCCAGCACATGCGCAAGCAGGCCGACGACAAGGGAGCCGATGTGATAGTCGTCGATACTGGCGACCGAGTCGAGGGAAATGGCCTATACGATGCCTCAACCCCCAAGGGCCTCTACCAATACGACATCTACGCCGAAGCCGACGTCGACATCATCTCCACCGGCAACCACGAGCTCTACAAGCATTACTCGGCCGACAAGGAACACAATACTACAGTCCCCAACTTCAAGGGCAAATATCTCGCCTCCAATCTCGATTACATTGACTTTGAGACTGGCGATCGCGTCCCTCAAGCTCAGCGCTACCGCAAGTTCAAGACAAAGAACCAGGGCCTCGATGTTGTGGCTTTTGGCTTCATCTTTGACTTTACCGGCAACGCCAACAACACCGTCGTCCAACCTGTGGCGGAGACGATCAAAGAGGAATGGTTCCAGAAGGCTATCCGCGAGAAGACCGATCTTTTTGTGGTGATCGGCCATGTTGGTCTCCGCATGGAGGAATTCAAGACCATCTTTACCGCCATTCGCAAGCAGAATTGGCACATTCCCATCGCCTTTTTCGGTGGTCATGCTCATGTTCGAGATGCTGTCAAGTATGACTCTAAGGCCTTTGCCATTGCCAGTGGCCGGTATCTTGAGACAATTGGATGGATGTCGATCGACGGTATCAAGAAGCAAGACAACAAGGAGGTCGAAGCCGCAGCTTCTCCCACTTTTACTCGTCGATACATTGACAGCAACCTCTACGGCCTTTATTACCACACTGGCTTGAACGAATCGACGTTCCCTACTGAGCAAGGCCAGAAAGTCACTGGGATGATCACTAGTGCCCGCAAGGCTCTCAATCTCGACCACAAGTTTGGGTGCGCACCAAAGATGTTGTGGATGAACCGAGCGCAGTACCCAAGTGAGGACAACATTTACAGCTGGATCACCGATGAAGTCTTCCCAGACATCATCACGCGCGAAGATCGCAAGGACAAGCCAAGAATTGCCATCACCAACACGGGTGGCGTCAGATTCGACATCTTCAAGGGCGCCTTTACCCGAGACAGCACTTTCGCCATCAGCCCTTTCACCAGCGGCTTCCGATACATCCCAGATGTGCCGTACAAGATTGCTTCCGAGGTGATTGATGTGCTCAACAGCCTCGAGAGGATCATGTCAGAGCAGGGTGCTGACCCCAAGTTCCTTGGTCTTCCTGAACAAATGTTCCCCATCCCTGCTACTGTCTCTCAGGCTCGAAAGGATGAGGAAGATAAGGAAGGTCGTCTGGAACTCCGCAGCTTTGATGACAAGCCAAATCTTACCGCCGGTTACACCACCGAGGATGACATTGGTGCTGACGGCGACGACACGATTCATGAGCCCGTCAAGTCCTACCACCTTCCCAACTGTGTGCAAGCGGAGATTGCCTTCCCCGAGAGCGGCAAGCCTGAGACGGTGGATCTTGTTTACCTCGACTTTATCCAGCCTTGGCTTCTGGATGCGCTCAAGTTCTTGGGTGGGGAGTACAACAAGGACAGCGTTGAGCAGTATATCGATGGCACTTGGACATATCACATGACGGAGTGGATCAGTAAGAACTGGAAGGGCAACTGCTAGACTACAGGGCAGATTATGATAAGATACATGCAGCATACATTGGACCAAGTGTCAGGGGCGTTTGGATAGGGACAGCATTAACAGTATCGACTCCAGAGTCGGCCAAGATATAAATTGAACTAAATGATAAACTCTTTTGGTGTCTCAATCTTTTTCTTGCGTCCAAGCTGTAATATACCTGATATTTGATCCATGCTATGTGAGTGCCAATGCTGATCCAAGTTGGAGTTAGTATCATCCCCCTTTCACTGCAGAGTTGAACAAGGCATGGGGTACTGTGGTAGATTTGCGGACGCTATGCTACCTATCTAATCCGACTTGAAGCCCCAGTCTCATGTATGTGTATGTTCCATATATCGAATTAAGCACATAAAAAGGATCGTAACTCATGCAAGCATGAAGCAAGTAAATCATGTACCAGAACCCAAACCCATACCCAAACGATTCAGTTTCCATCTTGACGATCAGGATAGGGGAGACAATTTCGAGGAGACTGCAGCTCCAATGGCTATCCTCGTCTTAAGAGTGGGCGCGTCTAGTTCTGGGGGAACTTGAAGCCTGGGGGAACGCAGTAGGGGCTGTTGCTGGGCTTGTAGAAGACGCAGCCGGTCTTGGGAGGGCAGATGCCAGCGAACTAGAGAAGATGTCAGTATCTTGTCTTGTGAGAAGTAGGAGATTGGACTTACGACCCAGTTGCGGGTGACATCGCAGACCTGCCAGCCCTTGAGGTCGCCAGTGCAAGAGTAGGTTCCGGGAGTGCAGCCCTTGGCGGGAGAGGCAGCGCCGAGGGTGGCGAGAGCGGTAACGAAGACGGCGGTGACCTTCATGATGACGGTTTTGTTTTTGTAGAAGAAGGTGGTTCAAGGTGAAAAGCGAGTGTTTTGTTTGAGCGAGAGGTTGCTTTGCTTGAGTTGTTGATGAGGATGAGGATAAGAAGTATTGGACTTGCAGGGAGAGACGATGAGTTTATATACTTTTTTTTTTCCAGATACATACGTTACTATTCTTACTCTCTAGATCTTCAATACCCGAAAGTAAAAGAAGAACACGAGCTGACAAGGCTTTCCCTTCCCAAGATGGTGTGGAGGCGAAGCAGCTTTCCCCCTCCCCCTCCCCCCAGGCCTGAGGCTATTCCGCCCCGTGAAAAGGCGGTCCTAATGCCGAGAGACATGTAAGCCACTGCACCCGGAAGAGGGGACGGGTGATCAGCAGAGCTTGGGCATCGGAATACGATGTCTTGTGGTTGTCTCGGTTTACAGGTAACTGGAAGGAATATCATGATTTGGTTTCTGGGCCAGTAAGTGGTCATCACCCCGTATTCGCCAATGCAGAGGGCATACAGTGTACAGCTAGTCCTATCCTAGTCATATGAAGCTCTACAGCTCGAGCAGTGCAAGGTACAAGGGATGAGACCAGCCCTACGCTCTTGTTACAGAGGTAATTAAACGGGGACAAAGTCCTACCGGAGGATTTTTGCTTACTCTTCTGTATGACCCGAGTGATACGCATCTTCCTTGCTTGCAGCTGTGATACAAAGGAAACAGTCGATCAAGCATGAAAGCGTTGAAGTATCTCACGCATACAGCAATGTAACATAATTCTCTCGCCCATACCAAAAAGACATCCATCCAGCGCTCACATCCTTCAATACAATACTCTAGCTAAAAATAACCAGGTAGACGATACTAGACCATCGTCAAAGTGTGCCGTCTTATCCCCCCGCAAGACATCCATCACCACACCCTCACTCAACCTCATCGCTTATTCGTCAAAAGATTCAAGCCCCCCGCTCGTGTTTTTTTGAACAAAACGCCCCCGAGGGTCCGAGTTTTCCAGAAACGCAAGTAACTTTTGTGCTGACTGGCTTTTCTCTGCTTGCTTATTGGGCTTTCTTACTACAGCTTCATTGGAAGATGTAGAAGTACAACGTTTTATGGGTCTGTGATTGGAGTGTTTGTTGGTGTTTTTGCCTTGTTAGGCTACGTTCATCTCGTAATTGTTCAAATTCTCATTCAAGCCTCGCATTAACTAAACACGAGCTGAAAAAGAAGGAAGCAAGAATACGGACATTGTCAAGTCCTCACGGGTCGTCGCCCGACATTAGCAAGCCTGCACGATGGCATCATCTTATTCAAAGTGTCAAAAAGCCTCGGCTAGGCTAGGCTATTATAGGGTGTGTACTCAAAAGACGGGGTGCATTATGTGCCTGCTGACAGGCCCGAAAAGAGGAGGAACCTATCGTCTTTCTCAAAACCTGGGGCTCGTCCGATCGGTGCATGAGTGCCGATGGCATCAAGTGTCTGTCAGTCATTGTCCGATCAACCTATGGGGAGGCTTGCAGTCTGCAGAGCAACACGAGGTCGCAGTCCGGTCTATGCTGTGACACCAGCCAGTTGTCAGCCATTTCATTCACAGCAAGTAACAGTAACATGATCATCTACCTTGTCTCATACCTAGGCAGAACAGCCTCCCCGTGCTACACGGCCTTTGCAGCCCCACACCGCCGTGGCGCCAAGCCCGTCTTTGCTCCGTTCATCGGCGGAGGGTCCCAACCTTTCCCACCCGCTCTGCCCGAGACGCCCTCTAGCATTAGGTACAGTACGTGGCTGCTCACGGGAGAATCCTCAAGGGTCCTCAACACCCATTCTTCATTGGAACCGTAGCATCGTGAGGCTGACTCCAAAAAGCCAAACACGGGAATATCACGAGTGAAACCGTCCAATAGCTTCAGGGCATGCCGTTAAATCAGTTGAACCTAAAAGCAAAAAACTCGTTTCCATTTACAGCCCACACGCCAATGTACCTCCCTCATTGGTTCCGCATCGGCCGAGTCTAGTGATTAACTCCCGCGTCTGTCTGACATCCATCCATCTCCTTCTTTCTCTCTACATTCCCTCCCATCTCCGGTTGATTTGCTTTCTCCGTACCTGCAGAATCTAGTGTCAGCCAGCCGTCGTCTACGCAAGCGGATGTCGCGGCAAGTCAAAAGAGTAGGGTCACTTACCATTGGTGACAGAAACAAAACGCCGCCCAGCAGCGCCACCACGGTTGTCACCAGTGTCGCCTTGTTGAAGCCGTTTCCAAGAATATCAAACACTCCGCTCGGCGCAACCCGAGTGCCAAACACGTCCAAGCCATAAGCCACCACCAGACTCGTGCTCTCCACGATGGCTGGCGATGCAACGATGCCCTTGACGCCCAGCACGTTTCGCTGGTGCGAGACCACCGACTTAGGGTCGATCTCGATGCCCGGGGTGTATTTGATGAGACCCTCAGCCTCCTTCTCAGCTGGGGTCGAGTCTCGGCCAACGGGTCGTCGGGGATCGAGGATCTGACGAGACAGACCGACGATGCCGTGAGACTCGGGAAGGTAACCCAGAACCTGACGGTTAGCAATACCCTGTCGAGTCTGTGTAACAGCAAGAGAGTTGAGGGGCTGAGAGAGAACATAAGCCTGCTCCTCAACCCAAGGCAGAGGAGGTCCACTCGGCGTGTCCACGGGCTTAAGCGATGAAAAGTTAACAGCATCGCCAAGAGGACCACGGTCGTTAGGCGCGGATGACTCGTAGAGATCAGAAACAACGATCTGGTATCCCTTGATGGATCGCTTGGTGCCATCTTCGAGAGTATGCTGCCCGAAAAAGGTGCATGCATACCAGTTCTCAGCCATGGTGCAAGAGATGGGCTTAGTCGAGTCGACGCCCGCATACGATGAGGAGGCCAGAACCTGACCCGAAACGGTATCAACCAGCTGAACTGACAGGGTGGATTCAGCCTTATTGGCGGCAGCCACCACGATCGTGTTGGGGTTGAGGTACTTGTAGCTGACGCGACGGTCCGCCAGGACGCGACCAATAGATGCCACAGGGTCGTGGGTCGAAGGCTTGGCAATATCAACAATGGTGTCTCCAGGGAAGAGCTGAAGTTGCCAAACTTCCTCCTCAGAAACCTTGTTGTTCTCCTCGACAAACTTGACGCCCTTGAGGACATCTCCCTCGCCTCGGATGACAATGGTCTGATCAGGAGTCCAGCCAGCAGGAATAGGTCCGGCCTCACCATTGACACCAATGGGGAGCAGCCACTTGCCAGATGAGCTGTCGACGACGACGGTGCTGGACACAGGAGGCAGCGATCCAGGGGGCATCACCTCGACAACATCACCAGTGTCGCTCTTGATAGCAACGTACTCGCCCTTGGCTCCACGAAGAGTGACAACACCCTCATCCTTGGCGTAGATACCCTTGACGTCCAGAGTCTCGCCAGGGAGCTGAGGAAGAACAGACTTGGACCAGACAATCTGGCCGTTATGCTCAGTGCTGAGTCCATACATGCGACCACGTCGAGTGGCAAGGACGACGAGCTTGTTGAAGCCAAAGGTATCCCGGTGAAGGCCCTCCTTCTTACTAACGGGCTCACCACCGAAAATGCTAGTGATGAAGCGCTCAGGGAGAGAAGCCAGGTAGTCAGGGAGGTATTGAAGGTCGTTGATGTGGCGGGTGACGCGGTGAATGTAGGCCTCGATAGGGTTGGTGTGAGCCTCCTGCTCAAGGACCTTGGCGAGGTTCTCGCTGCCAGGAACATCGGCCCATACAGCGGCAACAGCAGCACTGAGGCCTTCAGGGCGCTTCCATGCAACCTCGCCATTGCGCACAAGGACCCAATCCTCCGACTTGGTAAGGGCAGCAGCTCGGACAGCGAATCCTTCACCGCCGGGCTTCTTGAGGACTTCAGCGACAGCGTGGACGGCCTCAATGGCACCAGCAGGCTTGGTGGGCCAGCGGGCAAGAACAGCATGCGACTCAGAAGACACAACCAGAGTCTCATCCTCAGTGATACGAGCAAAGTAGACGTTGGCTCCCTCAGAGCTGGTCGAGATGGCGCCGAGGCCAGACAGGTGAGGCAGCTCGTAAGCCTTGGAGACCTGGTTGCTCTTCAAGTTGGTGTGATAAACCTCAGCCTTGTTGCCCGTCTTGGTTCGAGTATGAACGAGGAAGTGAGGCTGCGACTGAACAAGATGCGGGGCATGGATTGTGACAGAGACGGCCTCAGCGGGGAGCTTGAGCTCCTGAGTCGTCTTGCTGCCCAGAACGTTGACCTTGAGTTTGGACAGGTTGGCATCAGTCCACGCGAGGATGGGCGCCGCCGAGTTGCCACCAACAAACATGACGTCCTTGGGTCCGTGGACATCGCCCTTGGTTCCAATCGACAGGTCGTCCACGCGCGTTCCAGACACGGTATCGAGAGCGGTGACCTTGAGGCTGTAGGACGAGGGGGATCCGTGGAGGCTGACGACGTAGATCTTGGAGATGTCGGTGGAAACCTGAAGAGGGATGTTCTTGGCCACCTCGCGGAACTCCCAGACGACCTGGCCGAGGGTGCCGTGTATACGTCGCAGAACCGTCGAACCCTCCTCCTCAAACAGGACCAGGACATCCTTTCTTGAGCTCTCAGTCAACTCCAGAATCTCCAGATCCTTGACCTCGCCCTTGAATTCGTTGTGCCAGACATTGCGGCCCGTCAAAGCATCCCAAGCCTGGACGCGCGCGCCGTGTGCAGCAGCAACCCAGTGCTCCCCCTCAGCAGCGCGCAAGAAGCCGCCGCCATTGGAGATATCATCCGAGATCTGCTGTCGCCAGACGAGCGCGCCATTACTAGGATTCACAGCGCCGACAACGCCAAGGTCGCTAAGTGTGTAGAGCAGGCTCGCCTTGTCCTGCTTTCTCGGCCGGTGGAAGAAGGTGGTCTCGACCTGGGGGACGCCGACGAGCGCGTGGTGGAAATCGATGTGGCCGACCTCATCCTGGAACACGGCTGCGCCGAGGGACGAGAGCCCCAGTAGGAGCAGTGGCTGTAGTGATAGCCGCATGATGGTGTGTTGTGAGGGGGCGTTGTGCGGCTTCACTTGACGCTTTGGAGCTTCGATAGCTGGCTTGATGCATCATGACGGCAACCTGTTCGTTGCGCAATGCTTAGTCATCGGGGTTAGGTGTAGGGTAATCAACTTGGTGACTGTCGACTATCAACTCAGCACTTGTAATGGAGAACATGGTTGCCTTGAGTGTAAATGGTATGGTTGAAGAATTACATAGATAAGCTGAATTGATTGAATACACTGAATAGCCAATAAATCCAGAAAACGGATCAAGTGAGCTGGAGGGTACAGTATCTGTCAAGTACTTTATCCACCTCGTCGATACTAAGCACGACTACGAGTGAAGGGGATAGCGCCTGTCGCGTGCTTCACATAAAGGTAACCTGGAAACATTACAAAGTAAAAATGTTTCATCTACCGGTAGGTTTTCTCCAATCATAAATAAAAATCTTGAAATTTCTGTCTGATATTCCTAGAGTGTCGATATCTTCGTCCTACACAAGACATATGTCAGGAGACACATTCACGCGGCTCCAAGCTAGATCGCGTGCCACTAACCACAACCTCATGTCTCAACTTTCAACTTGGCACATCATCCATAAATACTAAATCTAGCATGGACCTCGTAGAATTCTCTCTCATAGCTCTCGAGTTATTACCCTGTGTTCAGAGGCTGGTAGTGACTTCCAGCATCCCGCCTCGATATCCTTCGAAACTCGTGTTAGCCTTAGACTTGAACGAATAGATTCTGCTCAAGACCCAACACACTCTCACATCTCTTCCGTCCCCCCACTCTCCCGAGCCACATAGTCAGTCGCTACAGAAAAATAATGGAGGCAAGTCTAACCTCAACATCAAAAACTCCCACTCACACAACCAGCCCCGATCCCTCATCCCATCCTGGACCACAACTCCTCTCCCCGACATCGTCCTCTCCGCCAGCGGTCTCCTGGCCCTCGCCGACCTCCGCACAATCTCCCGTCGTACAGCTCTCGTAGGCGGTGCTTCTTGGGTTGACTCCCTTGTTCTCGCTCCAGGTCTGCATTACCAACAAGCTTGCGACGACTTTGAGCGAGAGGCCCCTATTGGTCTAGTCGCCCTACCCGTCGAGGCTTTCAACGGCGTGCGTTATGCAGTCAAGAATAGCATCACGGCAAGCTATCTTGTGGCTCTCTGCAGCCAGAGTCCAGAAGGTATTGTGACGTTGGATGTTGGGCTAGACATGCCGTGGAGAGCAGTAAAAGCCTTCAAAAAGCTGTTCAAGAAACGAAAGGTTGAAGATGAAGAGGATGAGAACGAGGATGATGATGACTGGGATGTCCTCCCTGACGTCGACTGGCTCAGTCATCTACTCTACCTCGTCAGCCCTCTTCTCACAGTGTCTTCCCTCACTTTCATGATCCTCTTTGAGGACTGGTGGGGTCTGGCCATCCTCCTGACACTCATAACCTCACGCATCCTCAACGTCTGGGCCATCAAACACCGTACCCAATCACCAGGCCATACTCCTCACGACCATCGCGTCACCGAGTACATCGTCGATCTCGGTGGCGGCCACGCTGTGCGCCTTCGAGGTCCAGATGCAGATCTTCAGGCCCTCGTGACACATGCCTGGCTGCGTGCTCAGTCACACATCGACGGGTATCTCGAGGCGATAGCCAAGCTGCTTGTGTATCTCACTGCCGCGCTGGGAGGAAACATGACACAGGCTGGGTCTATTGTGCTTGTTGGACTATTGCTTATAAGCGCTGCCCTGTTGGGTTTGAGCAACGCCCATGCTAGAGGCATTCGCGTGCATGGCCGCTATGCATTGCCCGAGACGGAGAAGACAAAGATGAGAATTATCAGTTCAAGGACAAGTCGTGGGAGTAGCACAGCCATGAGAGAGGTAGACACAGCATCAGCTCCGCGGAACCGAGTTGCTGGAGCACCATAGCGTTTGAGAAACAGGGTGCACAATGCTCTGGTTACGCTCGTCGTCCGTTAATTCATAGAAACTACCCATTCTCAACTCCTGTAGCAATAATACTGTACAAGCCCAGTTCCGTTCATGTGTGGCCCAAAAAGTACCAACCAAGATTCTTCTCTTTACATTTATAAGCCGATCGCATCCATCGCCTTTAGGTCTAGGAGAAAAAGTCCAACAATTCCGTATCCATGCCTGTCAAGGTTGCATCCTAGGCCTCCCCTGACTTTGGTTCATCAACCTGCATGGGCTCGTCGGTCTGCATGGGCTCGGGGGCGGTGGGTGCCTCTGCCGCTGGTGCTTCGACTGCAGCAGTTTCAGGCACGGGCTCCTCGGGCTTTGACTCTTCTGTGGCCGCAGGTTCATCTGTGACCATAGGTTCATCTGTAGCCATGGGTTCCTCTGCAGGCCCTGCTGGTGATTCGGTTGGTATCAAGGCCGACTCAGGGGCTGGTTCCGGGGCGGATTCGGGTGCAGGTTCAGGCGCAGGTTCAGGTACAGATTCAGGTGCAGATTCAGGCGCGGGCTCAGGTACAGGCTCATGTGCAGGTTCGGGAACTGGTTCCGCAGCTGGCTCAGTGACAACTTCAGCAACAGGCTCTAGTTCCGGGGCTGGCACTTCAATCGGCTTCTGTTCGGACTGGCGGTCAAGCTCGCCCATCAAGTCACCAAGCAAGTCAGGCTCCTCAAAAGGAGCTGGCTCCTCCTCCTTGATCTCAGGTTGGGCCTCAGGCTGGGCCTCGGGTTGGACCTCGGGCTGAGGTTCGGGCTGAGGTTCGGGCTGAGGAGGTGATACAGGCTTGGCTTCCTCAACACTAGTCTCCTGGATAGTCGTCTCAGCTGGTGGCTCAGGGGGTGGCTCTTCAATCTGAGGAGCAGGTGCTGGCGCATCAGTCACTGAGACATCAGCTACTTCAGAGGGTGCCCCGATGAAAGAAGCCGAATCCTCAGGCTTGATAGTATCCTCAGTAAGACCTGTATCCATCTGCTCAAAGGGCGGTCTCTCGGGGACTGTCGTAGCCTCCTCACCAGACAGACTCTCTGCCGTTGGTCTGATATCGCTTCCAGGAGCAGAATTACTTGGCTCACCGGCACTTGGTGTGGTCGCAATATTGCCGACTTGTTCAGGTGGGGGCGGTAGCAGTGCTTCGCTGGCCGTTGGCTCCAAAGTCGGCACATCGCGCTCAATTGCAGTCTCAGGGGTATCTCCGACAATTGTCGACGGTGGCTCGGCCACAGTTGAGTCTGTTGTCTCAGATACCACAGGTGCGATCGGCACAACCGGCACTGGGGGCACCTCTGGAACCTTGCCTGCCTCGAAAGGAGCATCGATAGCGGCCTTCACTAGCTTCTCCTCCTCCGTTGCAGGCACTGGTGCCTTGTCTGCCTCAACAGGAGCGTCCAATACTGCCGCAAGTGACGTCTCCTCGCTCTTTTCTACAGTAGGCGAGGGAAGAATGACGTTCTTCAAAGGACTGCCCCCAAGTCCCGAGCCTCCAGGAGTGAGGTTCAACGGAGGAGGAGCAAGGTTGAGAGGGCTTGGTTGTGGGTGCTGTGGTGAGGTATCGTCTTTCATCTCGACATCGGGTTGTTCGGTTGGAAGAGCAGCCGCGTCAGGGGTTGGGACAGGTGCTGGAGCTGGGACTGGAGCTGCAGCTGGAGCCGTGGCCACAGCCTCCGGTGCCGTAGTCGGAGCTTGAGCTGGAGGCGGAACCACAGCGGGAGCAGAAGTGGGAGCTGGAGCTGGAGCCGCGTCTGTCATCTCATGATCTTGCGTCTTGTTGTTGTCGCCACTTGGTTGACTCTCTGCCGCCGGTGTTCCTTCACCCTCCTCGCCCTCTTCTCCCTCTTCACCATCGTCCTCATCGTCATCGTCATCATCGTCGGCATCGACCATGGGGCTATCCTGGTTCGCTGAGTCTTCGCGCTCTTGCTTAATAGCCTATCTACAGTTAGCAATCGAGAGTAAATACCCATTGCGCAGGGACTTACGGCTTCCGCAGCGTGTTCAGGCTTGACGGGCGCAGCCGGAGCAGCTCCATTTGCTGCGCCAGCAGGTGCCGCAGGTGCAGGCGCGCCAGCCTCCGGAACGGGGTTCTTGATCTTCTTCTTTCCTCTGCCAGGACCAGCCTTGGCCTTTCTCTTTGGAGGTGGAGGTCGTCGTCTCGACGACTGCGGCGTCGCGGCAGCCATCTCAAGACCAGGCCCGGGCGCAGCTTCGATCCTCGTCGAGATGATTTCGCCCTGAACTTGCTGTCCATCTGCCAACGTGACCTCTTCCGTGTATGGGTTTCCAGCAGCGTCGAGCCTCCTCACTGTCGCTCTCGTAACCGTCGGGCCCTGAACCTTATCCTCGACCGTCCGACTGGCAATCGTCACGGTATTCTTGCGTCGCTTCGCGAGGTGGGACGTAGAAGGAGTGTCGACGTTGCGAGGCATCTGCTTCCAGACCTTGATGCTAAAGCCCTTGACACTTGTGTCCTCCTCCTTCTTCTCCGACTTCTCAGGAACCGCCTCAGCATCAGCCTCTTCCTCCTCGGCCGGCGCAGGTCGCTTATATAGTCTACCGGATCGCGCGGCCGCAAGAAGTTCCTGGCTATGCGGTGGGAGCAGGTTCGAGTCTTTGGGCATGCCATGGATGAGTTCGATGGACCAAATGTCGTTCTTCTGAGGCTGCTCCTGTTGTGGAGGAGGAACTACGCTCACCCACTCCTGGCGCCATTGTCGCACGGGGAGACCTTTGACGAGTTAGTATGTAATGAATCTGGCGATCGGCGATATCGCACCTTCGAAGTCATCGTGTTCGGCGTATCCAGAACGGTTGGCGCGTCGCGTCTATCACGTCAGTTCGAGGGTTGCGGCAGGCAGCAATTAAGAGTCAACATACTCCCGGGGCCATGGCGACCGATGAAAGAGCGCAACGGCTCGTGCAATGACTTTGATGCAGGCAAGTTGGGACGGTTTTCCGTGATTGGGTTGCGTGGCGCTGGTGAGAATAAACTGCTTCTGGGTCTGTATTGTACGAGGCTGAGAGGCTTGTCGCGAGTCGCGATGGAGATTCCAGTGGTTGATGCCAACTGGCCAATTAAATGTGGCGATAGCCGGCTGACATAACACACAGAACTTTTTTAGCAGGCGCCGCGCAAAGTGAATGGCATAGACGACAAACGTCACAGGTGAATGATGGTTATGGTAGATGAAAAATTAATGGGAGGTTCAGAGGAGTTGGGGTCATTATGTCCTACGCTGTTGTCGTCGTACTGTCACTCCCGTCCTCGAGGGGCACACTGAAACCGGGGATGCAATGGCCGGCAACCACAGCAAGCCGAAGCAAGCTCAGCCAAGCACAGCAATAGACCTTCAAGTAGTAGAGAAGCCAAGCCAGGAAGAATTGAGATTCGCCGTCTAACGTTAATGTCCCCAACCGTGATGCACCCTCCTTGTTCAGGTTCGGCGCAGCCCTCACGGTCCGCCGTCGCCCTCAAACCCCTTGTGTGGTATCCGATACATATACATAGCTCCCCAAAGTCCTACTGTACACTCGATTCGTCTCTTGGATTTTTATTTGAGTTGGATGGAAGATGTCGTCGTGCTTCGGTTCGTTCAGTCGTAACTATGCAGTTGTCAGTTCCACTCAGATATTCGATATCGGCGCTGTGACATACCCCTGCTCCTTCTGCCTCACGATCCCTCCATGCTTGCCCGTCTGCTTGCCCTGGTTTAGATGTTAGTATTTTCCTCGTTGTTCCCTCAACAGCCGGTACTTACCGAGATCCCACCCTCGACAACTAACCGGTCCAGTTGGTAGAACTGGCTAATGACTGTTTGCCTCTGCTCCGCTGTCAGCTCCAACCCTCAACCCGACAGAGGTTGTGTATCCTCACCTTCATGCCCTGAAGCTCCTTCAAACCATGTTGAACCAGCTCCTGCACCTTTCGCTGATCCTGCTCATCCTTGTGCTCTCGGAACGCATCCCTCGTCCGTCGCTTGGCATACTCGCGGAAGTTGTACGCGGCGAATTGCTCGCCTTGCCGTAATAATTGGCGGTACTGTAGAAAACTCCATCGTCAGCAATCCTAGAATCAATTGAAGCCTTCAAGAAGCGACATGTCAAAGATCTCTGCCCGCTTGAATTTTTGCACCGAGGCAACTGGTCCAAGGGAGAGAAACGGAGGGTCGGGGGCGACTCACGAGTGATCGTACTTGCTGCGGCATGTCGCCCTTGAGAGTTGCAACGACAGACATTATCGGGGATGGTTGTGGGTTGCAAGGAACGGGGAAGAGATTCGCGACTGGCTTGGGACTGTCCGATGATGCAAGACATTTGGCGATGCGAGTTCGGTGTTAGTCGGGGCGGAGAAATTTGCCGCTCCGGCCGGCATTTCCGGGGGCATCTATCCGCACTGTACATTTTGCCTCCATGGGGTGTGAGAACACAGTGTGTCGGTGATGCTACTCTTCGGTAGCTCATCCGGTGAAGATCTCGGGGTTTCGATTGGTATCAAAACTCGGCTTTTTGCTGCATCATCAGGATTACCTGGGCTGCAATTCGCCCTCTTGACAAGGCCGTGGGTTTCCTTGCTCCAGTTCGATATGCCTTCTCGGACCAATGGGATCACCAAGACATAATATTTACGATTGAGATATACCCTGGACTATCATTTGGGTAGTGGTGTGTCTAAGCATGGAAAGGAATGGAGGATGAATTACTACTGTTTGCGAGTGTGTAGCTCTATTTGGCAGAGCGTATGAGTGCTGCAAGTTATAACAGAAGTAGTGAAATAGTATATCTCACGCATGTTCCTACCTAGGCCGGTATGTGGCCGATAGTGAGAGGGTAATTCAACATTTAGAGCGACTCTTCGAGGAGGAACAGACAAAGACCCATGATAGGAAGAAGGAAAATGTGAACACCGCAAACATAGAGAAGGGAATTCACTGAGGGCTCTTCTTCGTGCTCGAGAGCCAAGAAACTGGCGAGTTCGCATTTACGGTCGACCGACCGTTGCATCTCAAAGACAACAACTGTGTGTGCCGGGCTATCCCCTTGCTTGCGCGGGGACTACTAGAGCGTACCTACTCACTCCCATAATTAAAGCACTATCTAAGACTTCAGTAAACTAATACGAGATCATGTTAGTCCCTCATCTCAATTATGATGAGAAAGGGAAGAGATTGACCATAACTGGTCTAGATCCCTGCTCAGTACACAATGGAAATTCGCACGCAAGCAAGGAGATGTAGGGAGCCTCCATGTGCCTAACCGTTTGTCTCGGGCAATGCACCTTGAGGAATCTCAACTGCATCAAAGTCAGCGCCTTCAACTGCAACTCGCTGCTCCAGAGTCCATTTCTGGCTCCCTCAAGACATTCGCCATCACTTGCATACATATGGCCACGAGGATATGGTACTTCTGACCATGGCATTTCACGAGTCCTCCCTTGCAGCGTGTTCTGTTTATCCTACCCTGCGCTACAGATATCAAGAATTCAGGGCATACACATATGGAATAAAAAGAGGCGATCACAGCATGAATCGTACGTTGTCTCGGACTGATGACCGCTCGTCTCTATTGGCGGAATGCAAGAGACTCACATGCAAGGGGTTCAATATGGTCAAGATATGATTCAATTTCCAAGAATATCCAAGTACCTAGGTGTGATCGATGTGGATGGCCTCGTTAAGCATTCGGGCTGCTAGGTTGCTGGCTACATCGGGAGTCTGCATGCGCAACCCTCAAAACAACTGCAGCTTTTCACAAATTCGGTCAAGTCCATAACCTTGATGCTCATGAATACGATAAATGACAACATTTTGATGGTTGGCTAGTGCCCAAGGTTACACACCAAGAACCCCTAGTATCGGAACCCCTTGCATATGACAGTAGTCGGCTTGGAACTAAGCTCGCGCCAATGCTCGAGATGCTCCGCTCCCATGTGCCCTTGCATCTAGATTGGGTTGCAGTCGCTTCGATGCACCAGTTTCTCGATGAGATGCACGTTACTCCGAACCGGTGAGATGCAACCCCAGGCCGGCTGGCCTCAGCAAGCATGACATCGCCTCATGCATGCAAGTGTTTCTGAGACCGAACAAACGGTCGAGAATCAACGCCATGCTTTCTTTCCATGAACCACAGCTGCAGTGCGTGTCCTGCCGTGCGCTTGGACATGTTGCCGTCTGTCAGGGGCGGTCGTAGGCCGTGCGCCATACATGTCGGATCTCATATGCAACGTGCTGCATGAGATGCGCTCGAGCCCGTTGAGGCTGAAAAAGCGAACGGGAAGCGACATCAATCACCCGGAAACGGCATCTCGGGCTGCAATAGAGCCCGTATTGAGCACTTGGATTGGGCACGAAATAGGACATCCAGACACGGCACTCAAGCCGGGCCTGCACCCGCATATTCTCTAACTGATCGGGCCATTGAGGATCTTGCAAGTGTTCATGATGGCCCGGAACTGCTCCTCTTGCTTGGCAAGCTCGTCGTCTTGCTTCCCGTTGGATGACGTAGACACGGATGAGATTGCTGTCTCCAGGGATTCAGACGAGAATCCGTTGGTGGCTAGCATCCGACTGAGTCGTGTCCCATCTCCGAGATCGGTAGTCAATTGCCCTGTAAAGGCATATTGCTTAAGGTTCTGGTTTGGCTTGACAATGGCCAAGGCCTTGGTGGGTTGCTCCGTCGACAAGGGAGGGACGAAACAAAGGTTGGTCACTGAGGCATTGAGGCTCGCGACCTCGGTCGGGTGGGAGTTTTCAGCCAGACTCCACCGCAAGATCTTGCCGCTGGTGTGCCCAGACAGAATCGAAGTGCCGTCGTATGTTACAGCCAGGCACGATGGCTGGCCGGCTTCTGGATCTGAGACAGCCAGCGGGGCGCTGACCTGCACGACAATGGAGGGCAGCTCTGTGCTGCGGGAGCCAAGCACCGGCTTCTCGCCACCATACAGCTCGATCAGGGAGACGGCACCATCCTCAGAAGAAACGAAAAGAGCCCTTGCGCTCGGATCGAGACGGGCGCAGAGGGGAAAGGCGGGGAAGAGTAACGTCCGGAGAAGCTGACCGGTCTGATAGTTCCAAATGATGCATGTCTTGTCCTTGCTGGCAGACACGCATATGCTGGTTTCCGGGTTGGTGCTGGGTCCGACGGTCAAGCTGGTGATGGCACCACGGTGGTTGGACAGTGTCAGATCGGGTTCGTGCTCCCCTTGAACATTGAGCTCAAGCAGGCGTGACAATGACCAAACGTTGATGTTGGAGTCTTCGGATCCGGACAAGATGTGATAGGGCGTCACAGCCAAGCAGGAAACAGCCTGAACATGGCAAGGCGGCGTCGACACTTGTCGGCCCGTGCACGTCTGTCACTTGTCAGTATTCACATTCAAACTAATGGCTTGCGTCAAGTCTGTGTGCATGTCATACACGGGGAGACGGGAGGGACAAAGATGGGGGGACGGGATTGAGACAGTACTGACCTCCCACAAAAACAACCTTCCTTCTGCGGAGCCCAGGACCAACACTTGGCCAGCGAGGGCCAGGCTGCGGATCCTGTCCGGGAAGGGCACGAGGGCCTCTTGGTTGCCACGCACGCGGGAGTAGACATGAACGTGTGCCTTTTGGTCCTGTGCGGCAAAGATGTGAGTCTGGCTGACGGCTAAGCCGTTGACAGGAGTGGAGCTCTTCTTGAAAGACGCCTTGATGGTGTGAGACGGGGTGAGGGAGTGAGAGTAGATGCCGACATCTTTGGAGACTGCGGTGTTTGCGGCGAGAGGAGGGCCGCAGATGGCCGAGATGAACTCCTGGGACAGCATTCTTTGGACGTTTCGTTGTGGACTTGTGGTGGGTGGTATCGTAGGTGACCAAGCCAGATGCCTCGAAATGATTGATCGGCAACAGTACTTGTTTGGTTGCCTATGTCGTCAAGAAGCTGGGTTCAGGCACAAGCCAGGCTCACCGCTGAGCTCTGTTGTCAAAGGGGCTTGATGATGCCTCAGTCGAGGAATGCTTGGTTGGTCAGAGTTGCACGTGTGTCAAAGACGTCCGAGAAGCTGGGATCCAGTGGCCTGAGCGATTGGTTCCAAGGCTCTAGAAAACCGTTGCGGAGACTGCCCAGAACGCCAAAACAAGCAAACACGACTAGGTGGCCAGTTGCTGCAGAAGCCGTGTCGACGTGAAATATCCAACACTTACAACTCGCAAGTGGGCTAGGTTGGTGTCGAACCAATCAGACACCAGCTGCTGGGCCTTTTTTCTCAACGGCCGCGCTCTTGCGTGCTGAAGCCTACAGGGACTCTATAGGGCTGGAATGGCGGAATGGCACGAGGTGGCCAGGGGTAATGTTTCTCGTCGTCTTCGCGAAGGTGAGAACGGAGCTTGGGGATATTAAAGAAGAAGACTTTTTCTTGTTGTTTGCTTCGCTAAAAGGATGAACCTGGTTGCTCGTGTCGCTAGCCTGAGAAGAATTTGGCAAGAGCTTTCTTTTTTGGCAGGTTGGTGGAGCGGCGCCAATCCCAGCCGCGGGCGGTGTGGCAGCCGCTAAGCTAGCGCCCTGTCGACGCCGAATTTCCATGTTTGCCGCTGCGGCTGAGGAGCCCAGTATTTGAGGCGGGTGATTCACCGTGTGTGGCTGTTGTATTTGCGTCCTTTGTCGCCCATTAAATTCCAAGCCACCTAGTGCTAATTGGAAGCCCTCACTGTACTTAGGTCTGTCGGAATTGATTGAGCTCATCCCCAAGGTCCGGTTGAGCTCCCCCGGCAGCCCGTTGTGCCCCGGCACTGCCCTGCAGAACGAACCCTGCAGCGCCTCATAGCGGCCTGTCGCTCCCTGAATTGGGATTTTCAGGACATTTGATGTCCGGGGCGTTGGTGCAGGGAGCTGAAATGCTATTTTGCAGGTCGAGGGGACGACGTGACGTCCGGGCTGTGTTGGCTCCCCAAATTATAGTGGTTGCCCTTGCTGAATGCCCTGAAGCTTCAGGGGACTCACTCATCAACCTCTAACCTCCCTTTAGCACCTCTATGGATCTCATTACCCACAGGCCGTTTGCTTCCTTCGTCATCCCCTCATCCATGTTCCCTCCAGCTGCTTACCCCTTGCTCCACGCCCCTAGGCGGCTTCAAGTTAAGCATGTCTTGCGGTAGTCCCTCTGGGGGTCATATTCCTTTTTCCTCTGCTCAGCGCTGAGCTCCTTGTCATTTATCACATTCCCTGCTGTCCTCGCCTTGCTTCTCCCGCCTGAGGACCAAGCTTGATAGGGTCCTGGGGAGCTTTTTCCGTATTCCAAGGCTCCATCCGTGGATCCGTCAGCTCCATCTGTTCGAAAAAAAATTCTGACAGAGTTTGACAGCAGCAGGCGAGTTGTGATAGAATCGTGTACAAAGACGTGGCGGATCGAGGACAAGAGGCCATCACCCGCCCTGCCGCGTGTAGTCTATCGAAAGTGTATCTGGCTTCGGCACGGCAAGAAAGTGAAGTGACATCGTCTCTCGCGGCTCTTTACTCTCCGCCCCCAGACGGTACGGTACCTGACGCTTAGGGAGGTGGGGCCATGTGGCATCGGTGTGTTTGCGAAATAGACCACCATCCGTGGGGTGCTGTGCATGCCGGGCTGTTGTCCTCGTCGACGACCCGGAAACGCTTGACCTCTGCATCCGTCACCGCGTCTGGCGATGAGGACATCCGCCTGCGCTCTGATCCTCGTGGTCTCCCTGCTTACGCTGTACGCACCTAATGGCTTTTCGGACGCTACCTGCTGCTGTCTCGGTTGCTCGCAGGGCTCTGGAGTGTCTTGCTTTTCTGCTCGCAGTCCAAGGCCGAGACCTGACCCCGATGACGACGAGAGTTCAACTCGCATGCCAGTCTCTCGTTTCAGCCACGGGCACCATGGCAGCCTCGATGCCCACGGGGCGAAGACGCGGCTCGTGATCGCATCTGGCCTAGGAGCTGCAGACGGGACAACTCGAGTGCTTACCAAGATACCAGAGCGTCACGGTCGTAAGTGGCCGAACGAGGTTTCACAGACAGTGATTGTGTGCTCGAACCATATCACCCCCAGAGGCTGCGCCAGGCAGGACGCCTCTCAATTTCAGTGACGCGAAACGGCGGGTGGCTCGTCTCGTCTCCTGTCTTTGTCATTAAACCTCGCGCATACGGTATCCAACATGTGCGGCCCGTGTCGATTTCGGGGCTAGTTGACGGATTTGGGCTATGGAGCGCTTGTCTGGGTGCGGAATGGAATTCATTCTGCCCACGCACGCACACACATACGCTCAAGGTTCCAGGTTCCCGCCCTTGTGGGCTGTGGACTGCGAGATGCAGACGCAGACGCAGACGCAGGCAGCTTGGCACGGGTATGACAGTTCCCAGTGCTGGACGGGTCAACAACACGGCTCCAGCGGTACACCACGCACTCTGCTGCACCTGTACCATCTGTACGTTCGCGGCATTTGCCTGCTTGAGTTCCTTGTGAAAGCCGGAGCTTGATTGCTCTGTGGAGCCGGCCGGGGATATCTTGCACAGCAGCCTTCATACATCAGAAACCCGGACATGGAAGTATCATGGACAAGATGATCTCCCTTGGACCCCCCCTTTGGCGTCTGTCTCCCTTGCCTTTCTTGCTGCTCTCAACTCAAGGATCGGCAGCTTCCAAACCTTCCAATCGAGAAAAGTCGAGGCCCGCTGGAGCTGTGATCCTTGTTGGCCCGGGGCCCGGGACCTGTTTTTGCTTTTGGAGAGCGAGCGAGAGAGCCCATGATTGTTTTGCTTTTTCGCGGTGCAACCATCTCCTCCCCCGGCAGCGCCACTCGACTTCTCACCTCATTCCTTCTTGTTAGGTCAGGGCGCGCCGTTAGTTACATTATTTGCTCTCGTCTCCCTCCGTATCACGTCTTCTCTTGTCCCGGCTCTGCCATGTGCGACAGACCCCGCCCCGTTCTCTGCCCAGTGCGGCCCCATCCTCTCTCATTTGACTTGGAGATTTACATGGCTGAGCGACATAAGCATCCATTCTTCCTCCCTTGAGCCCTGTCTGTTCCTGTCCTGTCTCTCAGTTGTCTTGCCTTGTCTTGCCCTCCAGCTCTGTGTCCACTCATAGATCCACCCTTCCTGTTGCCGTCGCTCCGCGCTGGTCGTTGAGTTCCAGACCTGGTTCAGTCATATAACACGCCGTGTCCTTTGGCAACTCTTTTACCCCCAAGCGTGAGGTTCACGAGTCCATGTCAGAGTTGTGTCTTTGACCGCCGTTGAGTTGAATCAGCCTCCATGTCTGTGCTCGAGTCCAAGATTCCAGTCGACGTCTACTTATACAGACAAGACGCAGCTCTATCCCACGATCATTTGCGCCGGACAACCCCATCACCAACCTCTGCGAAACGACGATCCGTCTCGAAAATGACCGGCCTACTACCGCTTGCCTTGCCCAATTCACGTTCTAATACTCCCAGCCCTGTGCCTGACGAGGGTGCCGACGACAATATGGAGGGCTGCTTCCCAGAGATGTTGGCCAGAGACCTGGAGATGTCGAGTGCGATTTTCGCGGCCAAGAACATGACTGCCGGTTCACCATCAACGGCTATCTTTTACCAGGAGAAGCAAGACAACAAAGCACCCTGCCCAGGTCGAATTCTCACATCCCCATATCAGTCCGGATCAGTACGAATACAAACTCTCGGTTCGATCGAAGAACGACAGTCGATGGTATCCTTTATCGAACAACGTGGCTACGTCTCCGAGGAGACTGGTTCAGATGTTGAATCTCTGCCCGCCTCTGAGTCTTCTGGAGGCATGGAGATTCCCTCAATTCGGCTACGCGAGCAGTCTATCGTTACAGCGGCTACATCCCTTACATCAGCCAGTGGAAGCGCTCCATCACCCAAGGATCTTCTCTCTCTGGACCGAGCGCATGAATATAGCTGGATTGACATTGATTCGGACGACGATGACGACGAAGATGAGATTGAGGTGCAAGAAGAGCCTACTATTGAGGATCAATCAGCTACTCTATCTCCACGACCACCAACACCCCCAAGCACAGAGACGACATTTGACATAACAGTTATGATGAAAGATATCGACCAACCACCAAGGCAGCAACCACACCAGACTAGCCCTAGTGGCGACAGTACTCAATCCTGGCACCAACGTCAGATTTCCATCAAGTCCATGGGAGCCCCAAAGATACCCCCAAGGAGAGCCTCCTTGTCACAAGCCACGAACCCCCTGGATGCCACTTATAGACCCAAGACGCCCTGCTTCGAATCACGGGTAAGCACCGAGAGTCCTCGACAACAGCAGTCACCATACTATACACAACGCTTCCGCGACGAGACTGACAACAACACCATCCTCCTCAAGTCAGACTTTGGCTCCATTGAACTGGAGATTGAGGAAGACAGCTATATGGACGATTACACCCCCGACTATCCTCCAGTCCTTTCTCGACCAGACACTATCTACATCCAAGAAACACCACCCCCATCTCCACTACCTACAGTCCAGTCGTGGCTGGACGGCTCAAACCCACCTTGTCTACCCCAAATACCAGTGGACGATCTAGCAAAGGCCGTTCCACTGCCGCCAGATATCATCGAGACGCTAAGAGTGTCGCTCGCCTGCTTCCCAGAGACGATGCTCCTCTCGTCCAGTCTCACCATCGAGACGATCCGGACATACTCAAAGAAGGTACGACATCCTTCAACAGACATCTGGAACGAGTCCCCGGTCGACCCGGCAGCCCCGGGGCCCCGGAGGTCTATTTGGAAAAAGGTTGTCTCGCATGGGCGCGAGTCGATCGGTACCAGGCGCCACCGGTTACACATGTACGAAGATGGCGCTCACCAAGACGCTGTGGCGTCTCCGGCACCCTGGGCATCTCTGAGACACGTCTTTGGCGGATGCTCGGATTACATATGCGACGCCCTGTATGCCCACATCGTCGCCTACAACTACGTGTCGCGCGTTCCTCGAAACCAGCCCGCCTCGCAGCAGCGCGCGTCGACGTCGTACTCGAAACACCAGAGCGAGGACATCCCCAAGAAGGCGGCTACACTGCTCGGGCTGAGTGCGCCACAGACGCATCTGACACCCAATGTCGGGCGCTTCGCAAAGAAGTTTAGCACGCCGCTCACGGCCATGGGCTTTGGCAAGGATGAGGTTCCCTCGACTACAGCGCAGGACAATGCCACGCGGAACATTGAGTCCGGCTTGTTACGGTGCATTTCTAGGCTTGTTGCTACAGCCAAGATGATGACTGAGGAGGGCAGTGGAGAGGATAAGTTGGTGGATGTTGAACCACAAGAGGTTGACATGATCTTTGTGAGAAGCCTCTGCGAGATTGTAAGGATTTCTGAGGAGGCAACTTAGAAACGTTACGGGCAATGATCCTTTCTGATTTATGGTGTTTTATTGGGATGGCGATTGTGATTCTATACCCTCATTGGCAACATCGAGATCTTTTCTTTTAGTCTATAATGACTCTAGATAATGCAGTAATGTCGACGACTTCAAACAGACAACAACAAATCTTTCTTGGCAATTCTAGCGAATGTGACGTCTGATCGCCCAAAAAGGCCCGACCCTTTAAACAATAGTCTCCAGACCCAAGTTTAGATTTCCCCAGGTTTGGGAGCTCATGCGCGATGGCGGAGGAGGCTTTTTGTTAGCGTTTCGCCGAGAGATGATCCATCGAGGTTAATTGATCCTGTAGACGCCGATGATTATCGGATGTTTTCTTGATTACATGTCGTTTGATGTTGTGTTGTTTCATGTGGTTGTTCGTGTCACTGAAGGAGGTCATGAGCATCTCATCTGGGGTATTGCAAGGAGGGAAAGATGCTTGCTGTCATTATACATTAATAATTCCTGTTGGTTAATGCTATCTCAACCTTGTAGAGGACCCTTTTCGTCCCCAAATAGCTCGTCATACCACATCCTCCCGCTGGCCTTGCTCTGACACACGCCGTCCCACGTGATGGGGACAAACCTCTCGCCCGAAGGATTGCGGGGGCTAAACACCCTCGCCGTCTTGTGATGCCCATCAGCCAGATACACAATTCCGTCCTCGACCTCTGCCAGCGGCCGCCCTGACTCGTCTGTGTCGGACTTAAGACGCTGGACGATAAGGTCTCTTAACTGCGGGTGGTACCACATCTTGTCCCACCAGGCACGTAGCCGGAAGCCTTTGAGCCCGTTGACGTAGGCGTTGTGGTGGATGCCCACGGGAGTGACGCCAAAGAAGAAGTCGGTGTATAGCGGCACCGAGCCCCAGTTTGTCCCGGAGAGGATCTTGTCCGGGCTGCGGCGTAGCTCCGGGGGTGGGCCGTTGATGCGCGGGGGACCGGGGACCCCGGCTTTTTCAGACTCGGAGGTGACATTGGCGGCGTCGGAGAGATTGGCAAAGTAGCCGTCTTCTTCGGCGGAGCAGGTGGGCGGGGCCGTGGTGAAGTTGTAATCGAGACCGATGCCGAACTCGAAGCGTTGACCGAGCAAGGCAGCGTCAGCGATGCTCCTGACGGCGGCGTCGACAGATGCTTTGTTGTGGGTGATGGAGCCGTTCCATGAAGAGGCGAGATGCCTCACCCACTCGCGCCATATCTCTTGGTCTCCAATAACCTCTCCTATGAGTGCCTGGTCACTCCAGAGCTGGCGGCCGTTCATGGCGACACGATCAATCTTTTCCTTGCATCGGCGGAGGGCATCTCTTAACGCACCCATGGATCCCATGATGAGGCCGCTATTGACACATCTCGGGCGCACCTTTTTGTACTTTCGTGCAGGATCAAAAGACCATGGTATCACATCTGTGCCTTCACCGTACATGTCCCTGGGCATCGGTGACTCGGGCCAATGCTCATACCGTGGATCAGAGCCCGAGTAGCTGTCCGGGAAGCAGTCCTTTGCCGTAGTGACAATGATGTCCTGGCGAGGAGGCGGGATGGGAAAGTCTGCAAAGGCTGCCCATTCTTTATGCGCGCGAGCATCAGCTTCGCGGTTAAGCCGGTGGTAACGTTCGAGGAGCACAGAAGGCGGGAGCTGAAACCACATGTCGTAGGCGTCGACGAGGACAGCGACGTCATCCACACTCGCGCCATCTTCGAGAAGAGCCTCGATACCGCCCAAAAGACTCTCTAGTTTGGCGATGTGACTACCGGCAAAATGCCAGGAAGGTCGATTGTACTCGCGTCCCCAGTTTAACAGAGTAGGCATGGGGTAGCCCAAGGCGACGGCAGACATGATGGTCTTGCAGAGGTTAATGTGAGGCGAGTCTGCGGGCATAAAAAGGCGTAAACGCCGTGAGGAGTTGGGCTTTGTGCTTTGAGGAGGCACCATGAGGCCATCGAGGTCGGCACGCGAGAGGGTGTCGGAGTAGGTCCGGCCGGTGATAACACGATCAAGATGTGAAGTGAACTAGGACTTATTAGCAAAATCTCGTGAGGAGAAGATTACACGTACCAAGGCCACGTATGAGGTCCAAGAGAGGAGGAGAAATGTCAGAACAACAAGAACCCATCTCCTCACCGGCTGCGACATGACTCTAGAAATACACAAAGACGAGCCTCGCAGGGCAAAAACCGGCGACGCGGACTGACTCGAAGGGAACGCGGCGTCCTCGGGGTCAGCGTCGGGGAATCTTCTCATCCTGGAGGCTGAACGGCCTGAGACGGAGGACGAAGAAGCCATTTGGAGGACATCACCGGAAGGAACGAGGGAGGAGGCATCAGGTAAATGACGGGGATAGCATCATGGGGACAGAATGATCTGCAGCCAGCGGATCAAAGGATGGATCTAAGCACGGCAATTCATGTGTGCTATCATTATTTAATGTGTAACACCAGACCGTACAAACGCGCTTAATCTCCAGGGTTCTCGTCCAGAATTGACCACTATCATGACCGCCTTGGACTTCATGGTCGATATCGTCCTTGGCACGAGGTTGTAGCACTGAGGCTATCTCCACCGCCAGCTTGAGACCATGAGACCTTTGACATTCCCCCACGAAATTCATCTCTGTCCAATCATTCGACACCGTGACACCCAGAGCCCGAGAGTCGAGGCCCAGGCACGGCCCCACGTGGGAGGGCGGGTCATGATGACAGGCTGTGCCAGGGTAGACGAGATGGGGATTCGCTCCGTCGTAGATGCGACGGGCGACGGTCGTAGCAGGGAGGGTCATTGATTGAGAGAGTCGTCGTCATGTTGATCGAGCGTGGTTTTATCGGCCGGGGCGGATACCAGCTTTACTAAGGCAAGTAGCTAAATAGAGTGCTTGCCTGGCTAAATTGGGAGAGCTACCTATGCGGTGCGGTGCGTTTCGTAAGGGAGATTAATTTGGAAACTTGTTCGTATTTCACTCTCATTCATCTTCCTCGCTTGCGCCTGGCTCTTTGACCCAAAGCTTGGTTATTTGTTTGTCTCTTTTTTACCCTTCATGATCCTATTCTCAAATCATCATCTACCTGCGTTCTTTTGTGCTGGGTGTCGGCATCGCTTGTCGTGATGGCTTACAAGGCTGGAGAAGGCTTCTGTGGCACAACGCTGCCAGCATATCTAGGCTTTGCCATCCTCGGTACGTCTGCACATGCCGTCAATGGCTCTTTCTAACGTTGTCAGGCTTCGTCAATGTGATTGTGCCGTTTGTCGTCCACTCGGCAAACTACCTTATTATCCCATACCCACGCTGGATCGTCCTCCTCATCGAGACCATCCCAGCGCTCATCACCAAACTGGTGATTCCTCACGTCCTCCACCATGTGCCTTACTGGATGCGCCCTCTCACCGTCGGCGGTGGCTGGATCATCGTCGCTATCGTGACCAAGAGCACACCGCCAAACATCGCCCCTCCGATCCGCATCTTCACCTCGGCCCTCGCGTCTGTGTCGGCCGCCGCCATGGAGGTTTCGTTCCTCGGCATGATGCGCTACTACGGCCGCGCAGGTCTCGCTGGATGGGGAGCCGGCGTTGGAGCTGGTGCTGTGTTTTGTGCCGCTCTTCCGTTTGTTCTTGCGGTCTGGATGGAGTCGTTTCTACGCGATTTCATTGACTGCATCTATGCGCTCACGGGTGCAATGCTTGTCGCTTTCTTTGTCGTCTTGCCTGGAGCGCCAGTGAATTATCCCGAGGCGCGACAGGATCGCGGCAAGGCGCATGTTGAAGATGGACCGACTCTGGCGATGCTGGATCCCGTTGAGGAGCTTTCACGTGCCCTGAGCACGACGAACCGAGTCAACCTCACAAAAAGCATGGTTCGACCTTTCATGGTTCCTTTATTCGCAGCGTTTGCACTACAGACGCTGGCATATCCTGGCATTTCTCGGGCACTGCCGCTTCCTTCATCGACAGGGTCCTTCTTCTCGTATTTCACAAGCTACGCCCTCGCGTTCCAAATCGGTAGCTTCATCGCCCGAACTCATACCCCGCTGATACGGCCCGAGAGCACCAGGGTTGCTTTTACAGCTTTGAGCTTCGTTACTGCAGTATTTCTCATCAATGCGATACTGCTTGTCTTTTCGGCACCTGTACCCGTGGCCTTACTGGCCTTTGGTGCTGGTCTGGGGGGAGGAGCCGTCTACATGATTGTCATGGGCAAAGTCTTGGAGGAGAAGTCACTTGAACCTGGAATCAACCAGGAATTCAGTCTCCAGGTCGTGGGAGTTGGTGAGACGGCCGGCGTTATTGTTGGTGGACTGCTGGGTACAATGCTAGAAGCCGCTTTGTGTGGAGGAGCTTTTACGGCGAAAGAGAGGTGGTGCCACACCAGCCGATGAATGAGAATAGACGTCTTGGAATAGAAATATAGATAATAATTAAAAAGAATTAATTCAACGCTTTCTTGCAAACTGGCGATGTCTGGATAAGACGGCATCTCGTTGCTGCACAGCCTCAAGCACAGCCACAGTAACTCAACTGCGTGTTTAGGCAACTCTATGCTAGACATCTTGAACCCTGACTTGCATCAATCCACTTGCCAGCTTGTGAGCTAGGTCTCGTGCTCCATCATTATCCTTTCTAGAATTGGCGAGGCTTCAATTGAGGGGTCTAGCTATTTTACTTAGGCATCATGCTGATGAAGCGGAGAACTCACAACAAGTCGCGGCATGGTTGTCGCAATTGCAAAAAGAGGCATGTCAAAGTGAGGAATTCCAAGACAACTCAACTCCTTCCATCTACAAATTAGCTAACCCATATTCTAGTGCGATGAACAAGGCCCCCCATGCACAAACTGCGCAGCCCGTGGTCTCGAGGGCTGCTCATACCTCCCAGATCCCCCCTCTCAGCTCCCCGCAACAGAGACCCGTCGACGTCTCGAGCTCGAGTTGATGCACCGCTGGTCCACGCGCACCTTTATGAGTCTCGTCTGCATCCCCGAGGACATCAAGTGGCTGCAAGGCGACATGCCAATCTGGGCACTCAAGAACGAGTACCTCCTACACGGCATGTTTGCATTTGTTGCACTCGAAATAGGCCTTTGCGGCGACGCCGTCATGGATGAGGATCCTGTCGTCTACGTCAAGTTGGCGTTGGAGTACTACGACAAGGCGAGCAGGGCTTTTCGCGCGCAGCTTGAGAATGTGACGCCAGAGAATGCGCAAAAGATGTTCATGTTCTCCTTTCTCGCCGTGGGGGTCAACATGGCACTCGCCCAGTGCGAGGGCATGATTGCGTTTGAGCAAAACATCCTGGAACGCATGGTTGCTCTGTGGGAACTGCTGATGGGTAACGCTTCTATCGCTGATAGGTACTATGACGTCCTCATCTCGGGTGCCCTGTCACAGTCTACAGAGGCGATCCTAATTCGGACGTCACAGCAGACTCAGACGCCGGCGTCTTTGCCAAGCGAGACTGAAGCTGCACTTGAACGGCTATCGGCCATCATTGAAAAGGCCATTCAACCAAGAGGGCGTGAGAGCAGTGACCCAGAAGCTCGCGCAGAGGACGCAGTCCGCACCCGCATCTACCGATCAAGCTTCACAGCAATCAAGAAATGCTTCGAGGTGGACTCCAAGGACCTGTACAAGGGGGCAGCCATCGGGTTCCCTGCCATGGCAGGCCGCGAGTTTGGCCCAGCCCTCAAGAAGTCAGACCCCGTGGCCATGTTTCTCATGATGCACTGGGGCGTGCAACTACACGCCCTGGGAAAGCTGGCGTGGTGGGTGGGCTCCTTTGGCCAGAAGATGGTGCGCGAGCTGTCGGGGATTCTGTGGGAGTCAGACCTAGGGGCTGATACGCCCGGGTGGAGGGAGAACATTACCTGGGCCAGGATCGAGGTTGAGCTGATACCGCTGGGGGGTGTGACGCCTGAAGAGGAGGTTCGAGAGTAGTTGTAATCTTGTTTTTGAGGCATGTGTTGGCGTATAGTGCATCACCACTCACACTTGTTTAGATGGATGAATATACCCCCCTCCAACAGCGTCAATTACGTAGTGTCATGGCCCCTTTGCTTGGGTGAGTCGATAGGTGTGTGTTTGTCCTGGTGCCGCCTGCAGGAGTCTGGTCCTGGCAGGCTAGAGGTAAGGTGCGTGATCATTCTCGGCCCATCTGACAAAGGGGGTGTAAGAGTTCATACCTCGACATGGCCAATCAAGACGTAAAGATGCTGAATGCCTCGAGTAGGACTTGTAGAGGGACCCATCGGCTAATGAGGCCTTCCTTTGGACATGGTTGACTTCAACCGGGCCTTTTAGGAGTGCTGCAAGCCAATTTCCACCAGCCCCTTGGCGCCGCTCCCTTACGGCACATGAGGATGGTGAGCTCTGCCCACTCTTGCAAAGATTCAGCTCGTTCCTCTTGCTCTGGAAGAAGTGTTACTCTTTGGATGACTGGTAGTTTCCATACTGTTGAAGAATAGGGGGTCGCAGTCGCCCACTTGCGGATACGTACGGCAGAGGCAATCACTGCTGCGCATTGAAATGCCCTTTATTTAGGGCATCCTAGTGAAGTATTTTCCACAATAAGAGGTTGGGTATGAAAACAATGAATAAAGGTAATCGTGAGACCGGTGGCTCTTGATAGTGAATCAGTCCACCCAACCTTTAGGACTCGGGAGGATACAGTTCAGCAAGTTAAAGATGATATTCACTACTTTAGACTGCTCTCTTTATAATCTTTTCTGTCCTTTTGGCGAGAGTAGTCACTCATACGTTCAATACGGTCAAACTCCACCAACACAACTCATGCCTCGTCAGCCTCCCCGAACATGATGGCTGTGAATTGCAAGTGACCACTTTCATCCAAGCAATCAAGATTGAATATCAATGACACAAGTCGCCTCTTTCTTCTGATGGCGATGCGTCTTCAGCCTTGTTGCTCAGCCTCTCTTGGGGCCTGCAGATCCGAACGTCGATCACCTCGTACGTTTTCCTAGAACGGAAGCTGGTCAGATGACACAGTAAGGGGAACTCAAAGGTGGCAAATTCTAGCAAGGCATTCTTCTCTTTTAGTGGACTTTGGAATCAGTGGCAATGGGGTTGAGAGTTTCTAGAAGGAAATGGTGGCGAAAAAGAGGTCGATCACTTTATCAAAAGACTTCATTCTACTCAATGCTCTTTGCACAAAACAGTTAAATAGAAATCACCTATAGCAGTTCCGCACAAAGATTTTTATACGGTATGAAGATGGCATATAATGATAGCAGACTCAAGGCCGCCGTAATGTATTGTGCTTGTCTGGATTTTAAAGGGTTGAGCGTGGTCCCAAATCAACGCAAGCGTTCAGTTCCGTTCAACGAAATCTAGAACCGCAGTGCAATTTTGTTCATCTTGAATAGGTTAATCAGAGACTACTTATGAAAGACAAAGGCAACTCTTGCCACTTGCAGGCATTAACATGGCGCAGAAACGACGAATAGAACCAAGTGAACGCAAGGCTCAGGTAAGACTCGGACTTGGCGAGTAGTGGCTGTGTTGTCAGGTTAGGCAACTTCTCCTTTGATAGAGATAGAAATACCATTGATTCAATTAGTTATGGACACAGTAGATGGTAGTTCAAGGGATAAGAGGTGTGCACTATAGGATATCATTTGTTGAGGCAGTGCCTTGGATCTGAGTAAGCTTCACAACTCTGACCCCGACAAGAGCATTGAGAGGCAATCCAATTACCAAGAGTAGAAAAATGAACCGCGGAACTGTCCTCGTGATGCCATCTTATGTAAATATCCTTTAATCAGTCGGTGAGCCTGTCGACAAACAGAATCTCAACACAAGAGTCCGAAACTCTTCGGTGTCGTAGGGCTTACTCCCGCTGTCAGCTATAATAAGCGTCTGACACTCTGCAACACTTGGCTCTTACTAGCCAGGCACCTCTAAAGGGGGATTCCAGGAATATCTGGCCCTGTCCCGCGTGGTGTTTGGCCGAGAGTTGTCCAACATCAGCACAATGGTACAGCTTGACAGGGTTTGCTGCTGTTTCAGAGGAATTGCATGTGGTCTTGGTCGAGTTTTCAAAAGAAGCAATACTATCTATACTTCTGTTCGTGTTTCTGATGCGCGAAGGGGTAATCATAGACACATTGCTTATCCACATGCAAGGCATATGTTGCCTTGGCTGGCAACAGCTGAACTGACTGGTTCACATCCCTCACAGCTCCCATGTACTTCTCACTTGGGTTTCTCTCCTGGTGTTCTGTCGCCAGCATTGCTGCACTGTATAGTAATCCGATTAAAAAATAACCCCAACACTTCACCGCAATTAACAGCAAAGTGCAATCCATGGCCCCATTATGAGTCCGAGGGGCATTCAGTGTGACGTGGTCCCGCTCAGGGCAGTTCCGAAAGACATCGGAACCTGTTTTTCTCAGCTAACCCCCCCTCATCTTTCTTTTGATGCCATCACCAAATGTGACAAGCTGCATACTGGCATGAGCCTAGCTGAGGCCCCATGCGGGGTGACATGGACAGAGTTTGAAAATCAAGGTCAAGCTTTTCTAGTTGCCGGTCTTGTATCCTAGATGGTCGAGGTGACGCGGCTGTACGAGTTAGACGATATTGACAAGTAACAGCTTCCTTATTCAGAATATATACGGATGTCATGATAGACGTCTCGTTTCTAAGTATATCGTTCCTTGTGATTACCCATCGATAAACTCCAATGGTGGGCCAGCAAGGCTGACTTGGCCGAGGAAACATTCCAGAGGAAACGTTGGATAGGGAAAAGCAATACATAGACCCGTCAGCGTGGACAAATACGAACAGGATTTGAGTCAATTCCAAGAATGCGGTCGGTTTCTCGAAGGTATCGCGTCAATCAATGTCTTGTCTCGCCCAGTGAAAGCAGACGCGGGAGGATCATCAATTGTGCAGATAAGCTTGTCGGCTTGGCATCAGCCTGCCACTAACTGTATATGGTCTTATGCGCCGCCCCCATGCCCCTTTTACTGCTAGGGACGAACGCCTGCTACGTTGTATCGTGCGACCTGAGAGGCTCAGTGTTAAGGCCCTGATCATGAACGGGGTTCAAAATGAATCACGCTTTGAGTTTTCGGGTTAGACGCCTATCAGACGCGCCAGGCTTAATTCAGCACTGCTCCCAACCGCCGACATGAGCATATGCTGTCGCAAGTGCATACTGGCCCAGAACAAGATGTATCGATCTCGCCACGAGCTCCCGCACGTTGCGGACTTACTCTTTGAAGCTCAATTGGCGACGATCCTGTGATTCATTTTGAACCCGCCGTGAGGGGGTGATTCATCAATTCAATCACGCGTGCAATGAACGGGGTTTTGGTACCAGACATTGGCCAACCTAATTTTATGCGCCAGCATGTCCCTCTCCAAAACGTGATTCATTTTGAACCCCGTTCATGATCAGGGCCTAAACAGAGCGCTCGCTTTTGACCCACACCCACACTCAATCTTGGAACCTGGAGAGAGAATCGGGTCCGCGAGATTGGCGAATGAATATCTTGATACATCTCACTCCCCTCCTCTTCAGCCTCGCTCTTCGGCTCTTTTCCAACACGAGTACTCAGCCTGACAAGAGGTTGTCCCTTCTCTCGCCTACCGAACGACATGGGCCAATCAAGGGCTGGCGGACGACCTGTTGTGCCGCGTGTCCCCCATGTGAGCTTACCGCCGGTAGAGACAGAGGGCGGATGGGACTGCGACATGTGCAATTGTTGGCCCACCGTGTCCTGCATCCTGCAGCCGACTGGGCCTTAAACAAGAGCTTGAATGTCTTAATCTAGGACCTCCCGGGTCCCCGAGGCATTGACGTCACAGGCACCATTTGTGTGTTGACCCGGCACGACACACGACACTTCTGAAGAGGGGTGCTTGGCTGAACAAGATAAAATGATCGCTACGGCCTCTCTCTGTGATGTCGTGAACAAGCAGAAACAAGATTCATTCATTAGTTATACTTAGATTCGATCCTCCTGGACCTGAAAGGTCGTCACCTTGACGATACGCTGTGAATCACCACTCAGCCCTTTGTTGTGTTGCTGCCCCATCCTCGTCAACTCCTCCTCGCTCTCATTCTCCACGCTCGTCCTCGTCCCCCAGACAGACTTTTCCGGTCCCGGCCTGTCGAAATGGCTCCTCCCAGCGTAAGCTGCCTCGCTGTCTCGCCCGTGGCCATTCAGGTCGTCCTCCCGTGTGAATGTGGTGAGGCTAAAAAGGCTGCGATGCCTATTCCCGCTGCCGTCAGTACCCTTTGACTTGAACCCCCCCGATGCAATGGGCTGATCCGTGTCCTGCAAGACAGACGGGCCCGATGTCGATATGCCAAGCTTGTGGCCGAGTAATCGAAGCAAAGGTCGCAAAGTAGCGAGGCTGCCGGCAGTGACGGCGAGGCCTTGTTCGGTGGTGGACCAGATGGCGATGTCAAGGGTTGCCCCTGGGAGGTGTTAGCAGAGATGTTTGCTTGGAGTTGTGATGGTGCAATGGAGTTTGGGAGAGACTTACAGAGAAAGTCTGGGCTTTTGAAATCTTTGACGAATGCGAAACGGACTACCACGGCTGAACTCGCCCTATACAATGTGAGTTGTTTATCCTGTGCTGGGATAAGGGGGTACCTACACGCAGGCCATAGCCATGATAGGAATGAGAGCAATCTTGGTCTTCCTTCCCATGTTGAGCTTCCACACGAGAAACATGGGTAGGATGGCGCATGTAAAGTCGGAAATGACACTAAAGACGCTGTATAGGTATGTGAGGGCGATGATGACCTCGACGTTGACGCATGTACCATTCTGGTCCTTGTTCCAGAAGAAGGAGATGGGTCGGCACTGAAAGAGGGTGACAAAGAAGAAGACAAGGCCGGTGCAGACGGTGATCATCATGACGCCGTAGATGATCCAGACGTCCATCTTTCGGACCGTGATTCGGAGGAGGAAGTAGCCGATGGATATTTTGGAGGCGATCATGGATGTGCAGTACCATAGGTAGCACCACCACCAGTATTTCATTGCTTGCTTGATATCTTCGGGGTCCAGGTCTTTGTGGTGACGGCCGGTGCCATAGTGAACTCCAATGAGGGCGCAGATGACAAATAGGAGGAATGAACACTGTCGATGTCTGGGTCAATGGTGGACCAGTAGGGACAGACGGGATGGGACTCACGAGAGCGGTACACATGCACCAATCGTCAAAGCCAAAGTTCTTGACGAGTCGCACACGGACAAAGCATCGTAGTAATGTCGATATAATCGCAGCAGTCGCAAGGGTGTAGCATACTGCCTGAAGCTCAGGACCCCGGTTCTCGACGGCCATGGCTGATGCAAGACCCAACAAGTCGCAGGGGGATCATATGCATTCAATATGGGAATAAGGGAATCGAGTACAAAGGATTGAATGAAGAAGCGGAAAGGATTCAAAGCCCGGTAGGCTCGGGCCGGGGAAACTGGAGCGTCGCAGATATATCTACTCCAGAAGCTGGGGGGCAAAGACCAAGACAAGGAAGGCCCCTTGATGATTAACTTGATCTGACCCAAGGCACTGGCTCTTGGGTCCGCCCGGCCCTTGTGCGGCGATTCAGATGGTCACCGAATCCACCGCATCGACGAACTCCTCCGATCTGCACTTCTTGGGCATCAAGAGGCGACAGACTATTTTGCGGAATTGGCACGTCCCGGGACTGGCCTCGGTTTGGGCATACAACGCCGAAGCCAAGCTTTTCCCGTCGCGTGGTGGCACTATAGCAGTGATGGGCACCCCCTGACATTAGCCCCGAACTCTATGGGTGCCTCGGGATACTACCTAGACGACTCTGAAAGGCGCCCTTAGACTACAGTGGCACAGGCACAGACAGGCACGCAACACGTGTGTGGAACCCGCTTGGAAGACGCCGCGACGGGTCGTGATGCTGTTCTGGGAAGTTTCTCCTTGCGACCGTCGGAGATTTCTCCACCACAATTGGCCCCTTTCCAGAGTCGACAAAAAAACTTGAATCTTCTCGAATAACTTTAAGAAAACAAGTTGACGCCTCTGTCTCTCCTCGGCCGGGAAGAAAATCTGGACACACAATGGCATCATGCGGGGACAGGCGACGCCCGCAGCTAGACAATTTAGCAGACTTCGGCAGTTGAAGCAAAAGGGTCTTGTCTCACAATCATCTGACGGACTTGGTCAGTAGTGGACCTGCGCACTGACAACTCGTCTACAGTAGATCGCCCTGAGTCCTCCAAGCGAGCGAGGATCACCTCCCGGGAGAGTGACTGACCCTTGCAGGACATGACTAGAGACAGCATCGCCTACTACGTGATATGATGCTTGACTCTTTTGCGTTGGATAGCATCGCATTCTTTGTGGGGAGAAGTCGATCATTGCTCGTTGCCCCTGTTGGATCGGAGCACAAGGCCCGAGAAATTCCCGACTTAATAGATTAGGAATTTATCCAGAGATAGGATCGTCAGCCTCACTGTGAGACGGAAGAAGCCGTTCTCCGTCTGTTCCTTGTGCTACCGCAGTAAGCACTTGGTAGCCGGAGCGGATAGTGCACTTCTGCCAAGGACGAAAGCCCGTGGTGGCCTGATTGGACAATTAGGGTCTGAATTGACGAATCGAAACAAGGACAAGGTATGTTTCACAAGCGTCGCGGAGTTCGGCTCGCATTTTCTCGAGATATTACTCCGTGGCTTACCTGCGTGCAAGCGAATGTGGGTTTTGTTACCAGAAGGGAGATTATTCCGTGGGCGTTGAAGAATTTGAGCCACACTCTCTCTTGGTGAGACAGGCTATAACAGACACAGGAACTCGTGTGTAAAAACAACATGATGTGAGGCAGCCACCGCATGTGTATACCTGATTGGGAACGGTTAACGGCATGGCTCTTTTAACCACCGCCGCCACTTATAGGCTCAATTAAGCCCACCAACAGATGTGTCTTGAAACCAACGCCAAGGGGACTCGGGAGAATGACTGGTCAAATTATCACCGGCACGTACGGCAAAAGCAAGACACCTACCCTACACCTCGGCGCCATCCCCGCATTCGGCCACTAAAATTGGAGAAGGCGGGGAAATTCGCGGGGATGACAGGCCACAACCAAAAAGTGAGCAGAGAGTGGTCAGCTGACCGAGGTTGGCTGCCCCCATAATCTCGAATCCGTCTCGAGATTGGATAGAGCCAACCCCCCGCTTTCAACGACGTCTTTGACGACCTCGCTCGCATACAGAACGCGCAGACGCTGCTCGCCTCAGCCATACAGAGGCTTCAGGGACTCACTCGACCGTCGCAGCGCGTCGGGCCCTGGCCGCCGACTCAAAGGTCACGCGCCACGATGGCCTCATCACCCCCGCGTCATAAACGCCGCAAGGCCTCTTGCAAGGAGTTCCAGTGCAACCACGAAGGCTGCGGGAGGACCTACTCGCGAGCGGAGCATCTCCAGAGGCATCAGCTTAACCGTTAGTCTTGGTTCTGCCCCGGTGGACCCTATGCTGACACGTCTTAGATTCACCCAAGGAGATTTACTACTGCGACTACCCGGGCTGCTCATTCACCTTTGTCAGGAAGGATCTCTACGCGCGTCACAAGCTGAGGCATGAGCGCCAGGTGCAGCAGTATGGGAATGGCAGATTGTCTCAACGGCCGCAGAGGGAGTTTTCAAAGGCGCCGAGGGATCGCGCTGAGAGGTACTCGTTCAGTGAAGATGGATCTGCCTGGAGCGACACCCAAGATGAGGCGAGGGAAACGCCAGCAAAGGAAAAGCAGCCCGTCAGGAACAGACTCTCACTGGACGCAGGTGGTGTCGATCCCGGCTCTCAGAAGGCTGGCGTAGGAGGTTCGGCACAGCCGGAGTCGGGCCAGCAGAATGAGGCGGGTGAGGCTGCTGGTTACTTTGGAGACCAACGACAACTCCAAAGCCGCGAATCATCACCGGAAAAACAAGCCATGGGCGCAGTTACTTTCAGGATGGACCAGATGCCAGGCGCCGACATGTCAATCCCCATGGCGAGTCCTGGGTTGCCAGGCAGGCCGGAGCGTATGAGGACCCAGTCCTATGTCATGGCAAACGGAATGCCGACGTCGAGCACCGAGCAACTCATCGAAGAACAGCCTTTCGGATTATCGCCATCCAGCACCGATGAGTTCACCTCTTGGTTGTTCAACGGTCAGGGCTTGAATTCAAATTACAACTTTGTCCCCGGTGGCAACCTCGGAATGGCGGGATACTCAAACAACTTTGGTCAACTATGCCCGGATTATTCGCAGCCAGGAATGATGGGAGGATCTTATGTCGAACCGATGAATGGCCTCTGGTTCCAGTCAGAGCCGATGCCCATGGCTACACCGATTGTGGATATTTCGCAGATCGGAAAGACTGGACTTTCGGAGCATAAGCGACAGTCTCTGCTTCAGTACATGATGCAGAGATTCAACGAGATCGGTTCACAGGGTAACAGATCGGCTGCGGATATCAAGAACGAGATTTTCGGCAGTGACAGCGACGCTGACTCCCATGTCCTCAGCCATCTCAACGTTCAACGATACATCAACTCGTACTGGGAGAACTTTCACGACCAGTTGCCTATCCTGCATCATCCAACGTTCATACCGGAGACGGCCCACGATTTCCTCTTGTTGGCTGTGCTGATCATGGGAGCTTCTATGCTTGAGAAGAAGGCCGCCCTGCCAGAGACCGCGGACAAAATTTCAAAATTCACCACCTTTGTCTCGTGGAATCTCCGCTGGCAAGTCTTTATGCATGCCGACTCTCATCCACCGGCTAAGCTCTGGGTCATTCAAACACTTCTCATTCTCGAGGTGTATGAAAAGATGAACGCAACCCGGGTTCTTCATGAGCGTGCTCACATTTACTTCCCTACGACGCTGTCCCTCATGCGCAGAGGAAGCGCCCTGACCGGCAAGCAGTCTTCTTACACCTCTCGAGTCCAAACTCCCATGGGTAGTCCGAAGCTTGGTCAGCCTAGGCTGTTCCCTGGGCCTGATCGGAGAGGATTTGATTCTTCGCCTGAAAAGTGGTGGGATCATTGGATTGCTCAAGAAGCTACTCGACGGGCTGCTTTTGCTGCGTTTATCATCGACGCCACCCACGCCGCCTTGTTTGGGCACACACCCACTTTGGTGATCCACGAGATCAAACTTCCACTCCCCTGTGACAACACTCTTTGGTCTTCTGACTCACCATCCGAGATTGGCTGTGTCGAATCGAGCTTACACGCCAACGGTGTAACACCAATAACCTTCCTCGATGGACTTCAAAAGACTCTCAACGGCCAAAGAGTGCGGACGAGTTCCTTTGGAAGAATGGCTCTTCTTGCTGCATTACTGTCTGTCACATGGCAGATGCACCAGCGAGACCTCGATCGGGGTACTCTCGGCACTGACACAATCCCGGGTGTTCAAGAACGATGGCGGCCAAAGCTGTTGCGGGCATTTGATTGGTGGAAAAAAGATTACGACGATGGTGTTGCTCATGTTCGGCATGCGGCCTTTGACTGGCAGAGACTGGGGCTGAGCAGCAGAGGCGGAAGCGATGATGGTGATGCCATGGAAACTCTGGGGACGGTTCTCTACCACCTGGGTCACATTACGGTTTACATCAGCATGCCGGAGCTGTGCATCTTCGCTGGTGTTACCCAAATCCTCGGCCGTACTGTTTCGTCTGTCGACTGGAGGAGAACGGAGGCCAAGATCAAGGAATGGGTGGCCTCCCCTGGAGCCATTGGTGGTGTGTACCATGCGCTGCAGCTGATCAGGCTCATCCTGCTCCAGGAAGAAACCCCCAGGCGAAGCACCATGGGTGAATCAGGTGGAATGCCCTCCGTTTTCACTCCATCACCTTATCCCAAGTACGATGCTGCACAGGACAACCTACTCATTCGCGCCTGGGCTCTATACTACGCGTCCCTGGTGCTATGGGCTTACGGATACGTGCAGGATGGAAACATCGAGCCGTTCCCGGACAACCTGCACTATCCATCCAGCACTCTAGGTGTACCGCAAATGGCCACGGAACCAAGCATGCAGTCATCGTCGAACCAAGGAACGACACAAGCCAGCAATCCCAGCGCCGACACGCCTCAAGGATCTCACTCTGAGCAACCATCCATGTCAATGAGTCCCGACTACGAGGCGCTGAAGCGTGATCGCCACGAGGACCTCCGGACTTATCTACAGATCATGATCCCCCCGACAATTGATTCAATCAAGGCCTTCCATCTGCATCAGAACCAAGCCGGCGTGGTTGGCAACCGGAACAAGATCATTGGTCTCCTGAGTGTCGTCGACGACGCCTTGTCCAACACAAAGTGGGAGCTCTTGACCGAGGCGAGACACAGGTTAAAGATGGCAGCGTCTATGATGCAACAGCCTAGAGAACCGAGGATGTAAAAAGGAGCACGAAGTAATTCCGGTGAAAAAAGGAGCCTTTGTAGTTGTGCGATAGACGTTTGATACCTTTTGAGAGATGTACAACAATAGGCAGCGGGAGGGTTGGCTTATTATTTCTTGTTTCATAACGGAGTATGATTGCAGCAGTATAAGCGATCACTGATTACATGTATTTATTTTGATCAAGTACATAGGAAAAAATGGGTTTCTCTCTTTCTGACATGGTAATTGTTGACCTTGTCTGTGTGAGCACGTCACATCGGTTTCTCGGTGTTGGCTCCGACATCTCGGCGTAGTCCTCCGATGTCGCAATCAACTGTTTTCTTGAGAGCGAGTTGAGCTGGCAGAAATCCACCCTGTCACGCGATGTACCATTTAACTAACAATTAATTTATAAGGCCCATGTTAAGGTCATATATGAACGAAACGTGATTATCACCTGTTTGGTACTCCGTTCACACAGTTGTCGTTGTCGAGTCTTACGGCAGTTAACGGCACAAGTGTGGCTTGCTTCGGCTCACGACAACAACTACAAACACATCGGCTTCGAGGCCGGTATTCAACTGAAAGAAAATAGTCAAACCAGGCATAAAGATATTTGACTAGATAAGATCGCCACCATGTGGATCATGAGATAGAGTTTACAGGCTTCGAACCGGGTTCTATCCCGACCTCAAACAAGGACAATCTAGAGATGGTGTATCTCTAGCGGCACGTGATCGGCGTGAAAAAATGGACCACGGCTGGCGACGTCGGAACTTGTCCCGAGGGCGCGACAACCCATCATCACTCGAAATCCCCGCGTCCCCTTCGGAGCATGTGCCCATCAGTTCCTCACCTTCGGCGAAGCATTCCAGAAGGTGTTTCTTCTCTCTTATCGGGCTTTTTGTTATTCTTCTCCCTCTCTAGGTCAAATGCCTGCAGTCTCCCAAGACATGGCTCGGAGGCGTCCGGCTTCCAACAGCAAAGATGCCCGAAAGGCACCATTGGCGTACGCGAGCCCGCTTCTCCACATTTTTCATGCAGTTCGTTGAGTAGAGGCTAATGAAACATGTTTACAGATGCCTGACTTGTCGCAAGAAGAAGGTTCGGTGCTCAGGGACTACGCCCTGTCAGTACTGCACCAAGAGAGGACTGGACTGTAGGGTTCCTGAGCATGGGCACAAGCGCATGTACATGGCCAAGTATGAACTGTTTTGTTGATGTTGATCATTACTAATTGGGAGTGACAGTCGTATTGAGGAACTTGAGAGCAAGTTGGCCAGATATGAAAAGGAGGGTAATACGATACCAACCGGACTACCTGGGAGCATTTCACGTATGATGCCACTCAGCCGTTCATTGAATACCCATTAACAGTTACAGAAACCCCGGCTCCAACCCATAACGGACTCAATGGAGAAACAAATGGGCACTCACAGACATCTCACTCATCCCCAAACGCAGATCAGCACAGAACGTCAAGGTCTCCGAGCTTCATTCGCCCGTCCAGCTTCGCAGCACCTTTGACTCAGCCTAGTTATCCGGCTAAAGAGGCCGCTCATACATCCCCAGCTTCAAGTGAGTCAGCTTGCCCACAGCATGATGATCAAACCGCTTATACAAAAACAGCGATTCTTGCAGGCTCCTCTCTGAGTTCGAGCCACACCTTTGGTTCCAGAGTACAGGATCTACTTGGGTCATCTCGTCCCGAGTATGATCAAATCACAAACAAGCCCTGGGTGAGCCCAGAGGCAAACCAACTTCACGAAGTAGCTAGGAACAGCGCCCCATGGCGAACTTCGAATACCGAGTTTCCCAAGCTGCCATCAAGACAAGAGGCAGAGAGACTACTGGAAAAGGCCTTGTTCTACATCGGCCAGTCACAGCATCACATTGACGCCCGCGAGTTCTCAGACCGACTATGGGTGTTTTACGAGAACAAGGATGATCCTGAGCAGCGTCAATCGCCGTGGGTTCTGGAGATGATTCTGATGATTGCCATTGGAACACTATTTGACGCGAATCCCGAAGGTAATGATGAGTTTTCAGGGGTTCAGCTGTTTGAATATGCGCACAAGAACGTACCGACGTTAACAGAGATGCGTGCCTTTGGAAAGCTCGGGGTTGAGATCTTTGCGCTCTTTGCGATTTACCTTGTAAACATGAACCGCAAGGAAGAGGCTTATCTCTACGTGAGTAACCTGATTCATTCCTGTCAACAGAACTAACCCGTCCTAGATCAGCACTGCTATGCGACTGGCTATTGCGCAAAAGTATCACAGAGTTTGTGGAACCAGACACTTGATGCAGTCAGAAAAGGTCCATTTGAACCGTCTCTGGTGGACTATTTACATGCACGAGAGGTATGAATCTTGATGAAAGTGAAGAATCACGGCTGACAAATGATTCAGACGTCTAGCTGCAGCAACGGGAAACCCTCCTAGCATAGCTGACGAAGCCATCAACATCTCACTTCCAAGCGATTCCCCCGGGTTCCCTCCTGCTGGGCCTATGTGCACAAACATTCGGATCGCCAGAGCCACAGGGCGCATCCTGGCTGGTAAGTAATGTTCTCTTTGGTATATTAAGCCCAATCTAATATTTTGCAGTGCTCTACAACCCAGAGGACGAATCAGAGAATACCTTTATCCCTCATGTCCAAGAGATCGTCAAGTCTTTATACGGGATATCACAAGAGATTCCCTCAGACTCGGTTACTGATGTCTACAACCTGGGTCGTGACCAGTGTCTGAGGACAACTGCCTCACTTCATCTGATGCTCTTCCAGGTATGTAGAATCTAATGGTTAGGAAACTACTTGCTAACAGTTTCAGGCAACAATTCTCACAATTCGGCCAATCATGCTTCATGCTGCAAAGCTCATCCTGAGTGGCCAAGGGCCAACTGGCGAGCAACTACAAGCTTCGCCACTTGGAAGGCTATCAAGGACGTGCGTGGAAGCTGCTAGGCGGCAACTGAAAGTCGTCGGTACACTAAGGAAGCGAAACATGATCGGTGAGTGTCACGACCTCTTACAAAGTGTACGTGCTGACAAGTCCAGCAATCTTTGGTTTTTACGACTTTGAGGCCTCGTTCTCTGCTGCCTTCGTCATGATTCTGGCCGCCATTCTGGACTCGGTTTGCGACGAGAGCTCAAAGATCAACCCCAAGCCGGGGCTGACCGAGGCATTGGGCGAGTTGCAGTACCTCGCCGACCACGGCAACACGTACGCTCGTGATAGGCTGCAGGAGGTGAAGAGGCTATGGAAGGTCATGGCTCAAAAGATTGAGTCACTGCAAGTGGTCAACGTGTCTCCTCAGGCACACACAGGCGACGTCAACGGCGATGCTCACCACGACACTCAAACCAATGGTATCGGAGTCAACGGCACAGAACTCGTCAACATGGGTAACGCCGGTGTTGACCTAGTTCCCGGACAAGGCCAGACATCTCCAGAGGACTTTATGCTCCTCGACACTGATCTCTGGGACAACTTCAACAACCTCTGGGTTCCCATGCCCGAGGGCGCGGGAGACAACCAGCAGCAAGACATGATGATGGCGGACATTCCGCCAGACGACTTTTACAAGTACTGCTACTCGATGTATAATAATCCCGACTGGGACCTCACGGGAGAGGATGTTGGGGACTTTGCTGAGCTTGGAAGGCACATTCAGGATTCTTGAGGGTTTTTGGGACTAAAAGTTTTTGGCGAGAGAATTGCATCCCGAAGAAGCAGGCGTATTTAACAAGACCTGTAGTAATAACTTTAAGCTACCGAATTCAACATATTCGGGCCCTTTCAACAGTAGCCTCTTGTGCAAAATAATCAGGGAATGACATCTCATGGCCTACCTCCTCCCTCGTCTTCTTCGAGCCGATTCCTACTGCTGCTGCCCAAACCTTTCCAACACGTTCAAATAAACCGCCCCCTCTTTCGGCGGGCTGCAAGATGAGATAATTTGCTTCCTGGGTTTGCCCGTCTTCGATAGTCGTTCCCATCTCCACAGCCAGCACTTTAGAGTCTGGAGTTTTCATCGTCCAGTCTTCCACATCAGGTTGGAACTGGAACTTGTATGGACCCGAAGAGCGACACTCTCCGTTTGTGAACTGGATTCTCGGAAATCCTTGGCCGCGTCCTCCACGAGGAAATATCTTTACCCGAGCGACGTACCCTTCTAGAGTGAGTATTCCATGATCAAGGCGACCGAGGAATGTAGGTCCACTGGGTTTGCAGTCAATGTCAACGACCTTGGCTGTAAAAGTCGTCCTGTGGACACGATCCCACGGGCCGGCGATGGGCCCCGAGACTGAACCCCATGACCATGTCGGTACGCTCTTTAGCGTCTCTGGCCTTTCTCTATCGTCGCCAAACGTCTGCCAGCAAAGATCAGAGACCAGGGAATCCTCCCACAGGCCAGCTAGATAACGCCCTGTTCTGTCCTTGCTGAGCTGCGACGCAATACCAGCCATGACTGGGAGTCGGTCTTGGATGTATGTGAGATCCAGGGACGTGATGCTCCTAAGATTTTGATACCACAATTTGAGCATCACCATAGGGTCTCCTAGATCCAGGCTAGGTTTCGAAACACTGAGGAGTTGAGTCGTCCTCTCGCGAACGGTTGGTCTTGCAGGTGTTCCTCCGCATTGGCATGTCGTCACAGATTGACACTCCCACACGAGCTCCCTCGGACCAAAGTGGAGGAATCTTCGGGAGAGGACATGTTCCTGGTGTACCCATCCTCGGGTCATGAGAGGAAACTCGTAGGTGCCCCCATTAAAGGTTTCATCGCGGCTGGATTCGTAGGGATGTCTCATGTGAGTTCTCACAACAAGATGGTATGGTCGTCCTTGCTTGTCTAGTCCTTGTACATCAAGCGGTTCATCTCGTGCAGGTCGAGGAGGATAGAAGCCCACCGTGCCATCTGGTGATGCAGTAGCTGCCAACGTAACGTCAGCGTTAGCGTAGTAGTCAGCCATCTTGACGGCTTCTTTCTCCCAGTCTGGCGTGTCATCTTGGATGATACATAGAGAGTCAATCCAAATGAACTCAATGCCAAGGTGAAGCGAGAATTCAATGGCGTTCTTGAAGGTAGTCGACAGCTCAGTCCATGGAATTTCTCCCTTGTGGCGGTCAAAGCTGTCTTTGGTCGTCCTGATTATCTGGTGTTTACCCCAGCAATGACTGAGGCAAGCATAAGATCCTCGCTCGCCAGGCGAGGTCTCGTACAGGCGAGCTCTACATGATGATGTCCCTGAGTGTTGGATAATCTGTACGACTCTTCTCGGCAGGATGTTCTCTTCAGACCTTCTACAGCCCGTGTGCATCCTGTCGCAGTCGTCAATCCACTTCCTAGCTTGTTTTGCCAGTTCCTGAGTATTATAAGGGATTACCGGGCCTTCTTCAAACACTGGCCAGGGAGAAGGTTTTCCTATGTGCGCAGTTGAGTTAAAATCGAGGAAAGCGGTTGGGAAGTTCTAACCTTTGGCAGTGTAGATGTGAAGTTCACGATCCCGAAACATTTTCCCCACCAACTCCTTTGGTAAATCCTCTTCGACGACATCTACCTCCACAGAGACGGTCACACTAAACGTCTCACTAGGGTTCTGTAGATGACGACCGTTAAATCGAGAGAAGGAGAGAGAGAAGTAACTAGTCGCCAGGAGAATCTCTGGAAAACAATGCTTGGCAGCGGTAAGAATGATGCCGCAGGTAGAACATGCTGGCGCAGAGTTGCATAGTTCATCCAGCGTGCAGCGTGTCCTCGAGGGCGGTTGAAGTGAGCTCTCGTCAAAGTCGAGGCATATCTTGCAGGGTGGTGAGAGCATTGTGTTTCGGCCTCGACGTTGCAGCAATAGATTAGTCCAAGTGTCAACACAGTTGAGTATTTACTTTGTGTTGAAGAAACTTGGCAGCACAGCAATATCCAAAGGACTTCCAGCGTCTCGTTTTCTAGAGATATGTAGATTGATTCTTCACCAAGTTGGAGTGAGGCACAGTTGGGCTGAATGTACTTATGCATAAATACCTCATGCAGTGAGGCTTTGAGAAGCACAGCCTCTCTCAGGCTTCCTTGGCTTATTTCTCCAATGCCAGCCCAGAGAGCCAACAAAGTTACCATCTCGACACGTACTTCAACAAGGCCGCCTTTGATGTGGAATATATCACCTACTAGGCGGTTGTAAGCCTAGCCAGCCCAGAAAGATGCCCTCCGGATTCCTCCCTGACTTCGCCAGGGACTCCAAGTATCGAGACCAACTTCTTGGACTCGTGCACTCACGGTGTATTTTATGAAGCTGATCCATCTCCAAGTTCAAGATGCTTGCGCAGAGAGGAGCGATGGCAGAGACAGTCACTACTTGGGCATAATGCCTATGGAATGGTCCATCTTGAGAAATGCATCACGGACAATGACAACAACAACAAAGTCAGAACTGTCAAAGAAATCAAGATGGATCTTCTAAAGGGGTCAGAAAACGACTGGATCCGAGAGGTCGAAGCAGTCTTTAAGTTTTCGCGTCCCAAGGTCAGTTCGTGTCTTGCTGATGTGTATACACAACAGCGGATATCTCCATCACGATTTGAAGCTATCAGTATGCCTATTGGGTGAAGCTTTAGCTACATTTCTGACTAGTATTTAGAGTATCATAGTTGTTTTTAGGGTCTCGGCCTGGTCTGTAAGGGTCGCCGACTTTGGGATTTAGTTGGAGGTTGAGCGACTCGGACACATCTGCTTTCCTTCCTCGCGGGACCGCAGGATACGCGGCTCCAGAGGTCGTTGGCATAACACCAGACCATCGGTACCCTCTATCAGTAGATATATGGTCATTGGGTCGTGTCGTGTACAAGACACTCACAAGGACGCTTCCATCCCCCAGCTCCGTGGTCTATCTCAGTACTGCATCTTTAGTTCTCCGTTTCCTAAGAATTTATTGCGCTCTTTCAAAGTCTCGGATCACGGGCAAGACTTTATCATTAAATTCTTACAGGCACGAAGTGAAGGGCGTCTGACGGCCACCTCGGCGGCACGACATCTTTGGATCACCGCTTCACTTGACCCCTCGGCACCCAGACCCAGATCAAGGCGAGCCACCTATCCGTACATATGAAAAATGGTTGAACTCAGGCTAACAAGGCATATTTAGCTTCGTTGTGAATAGTGGCCAAACCCAAACGACAACTTATTCTATGGCTTCAATAGCTTGGACAAGTCGGCCAGCAGCGACTGAGTTCACACGTCGATCCCGTCGGCCTAGGCTCACCTCTGCCTTTTTCAGGGGACCCGAATGCCCCTTTCCCGCATCCTTCTGTGATCATAATCCATTTCTTCCGACGGATAGTTGGGCTGGCCTAGCGACTATGACGTTTTCACAACAATCGGGAATGGGAGAGGGGGCGATGACACTGGGCGGCGCATGGAGAGGGAAGAAGACTCGTGGAGCGTCTGAAGTCCAGCTCTTGGAAGGGGAAGAAACGCGAGAAAAGAGGCAAAAGAGACAAAAGAGACAAAATGTTGAGGATTGAAGATGAAGAAACAGCCAAGATAGACGACTTACCTGTATGGCCAAGATCAGGCTGTTCGCCTTCGGCGACTACCGCCAACGGATGTAAACGCCACGAACCGTCGGTAGTCTCACCCGAAACCCGACCAACACTTGCAATCAGGCAAAATGCAACAAGAAATCCATCATCCCAGCCTGTCGGGTCCTCAAGAGCGCCCTCTCTCGAACCACGTCCTCGAGCCATGGTCCGATGTGATCCAGTGCCTCGGGACGAGAGCAGCCGAAGCAGCATCTGATATGCCGTCTTCTAACCCCCCCATCCTGGCGCTTCATAGGCTGGGGAATATGAGCCTGTGGATTAGCCTAAATGGACTGGGAGATAAACTTCGGGGTACAAGTCAGATGCGGAGGTGGTGTGGAGGGGATGTAACCTTGGTCTGTGGGAGAAGACTTGGGCGAACTGTTGATGAGGCGACTCTCTGGTCTACTTTAACCCGACGGCCCGTTTGACAATATCACCCATTTGATGGATCTTCGACTTGGCGTGTTGGAGTTCTGGTCATACGAGCTTTGTCCGTGGCAAAAGTAAGCAGTAGCTAAGCGCTGTTAGGAGAGAGACCATCTTAGTGATGACTGACATATCAGGGAGTGACAATCCAGCGGGCCCGACACTCACACAAGCGAGAGTAGTAACCCAGCCAGAATTATCCGACGGGTCTTTGAGAGCGCTGAATATTGCCCAACAATGTACGACACCTTGGAGAGAACAATGGGACTCCTTGCATGCGGCTTAAGGTTCTGACCATGGTCAAGGTCGCGTGCAGCGCTTGGAGAAGCACTTAACCCATTCCCAGGATATAATACCAGCAGAATAGACGCAAAGATAGAATGAGCTTCTCCCGTGATCAAGCAAATACGGGTGCCAACAAAGACAAAAGTTCTTTCACATGCATGACCCCAAGCCCACTAAGACGGAGTTGACTGCCGACGAACCTAGCCCCAGACACCAACAAAAAGCTTGCCTGATCCTCCCGGTCAATCCCCCAGAAAAGACCAGCTGCAGGACTAAGAGAAAGCGGAGTCTACACCGAAGGGAGACCAGCATCACTATCCCCCAGACCTTACCCCAGATTCTCCACCTGCTCAACTAGGCAGTTGAAATCCCTTTTACCCCAAAACTCTAGAGATTTGAGGGGGAGGAGACAAGCTGTGAGTGGTCAGAAGGTTTCTTGATCTTAGGCGGTCCACTCGCAGTCGATGAGACCAGGCCATCTTGAACATGACCCCCGCAAGATCTTCCACCAATGGCGCGGGGATGGCCTCGAACACTAAACTTGAACCTGGGGTAGGAACGATTTCACGGCCCGTCGATCCTATTGCGGATACAGGCTCAATTCGATATGCCGGGCTTTGAGTGGAGAGGATCATGTTCGCCGTGAGGTTGCAGAGTCGAGGTAGGATGAGGAGAAGATCCTAGCTTGAGGGGAGCTCAAAGGTGACATTATAACTACCCGCGGCCCCAGTCTGGGGAAACTCAATTGATACAACCCTATCCTCTCCAGTTCTCATCCATTGAGATCTAATTGTTCATCTCACTGGGAAGGCTTCAACATGGCGACTGAAAAGCAAGGCGGAGCTCCAGATCTCCAGATCGAGACCACTGACAATGGCCTCGACCATCTCAAGGACGTCGACCTGCATGACAAGACGCTCAACACCGAGGCTCACCAGGCCACGGCCCAGGAGCATAGCTTCAGTGTCTTTCAGGCTCTCAAGACGTACAAGCGGGCTGCCTTTTGGTCCATCCGTAAGTTTACCTACTCAAAAAGGTGCTATACTAACAGCTTCCAGTCATCTCGACCACCGTCATCATGGAGGGTTACGACGTTACCCTCCTGAGCTCGTTCTACGCTTACCCGAGTTTCCGCAAGAAGTACGGTGCCTGGCTGGATGAGGACAACGGATACCAGATCTCGGCAAACTGGCAGCAGAGGTTCAACTGTCTCGGTGCCTTTGCCAACATCATCGGCGCCATGATGAACGGATGGGCGACTGCCAAATGGGGTCACCGCAAGGTCCTCATGGGTAGCCTGTTTTGGCTGACTGCTTTCATCTTTGTCGTCTTCTTTGCGCCCAACATCGAGGTTCTCCTGGTCGGTCAGTTCCTTTGCAACATTCCCTGGGGTGTCTTTGCCACCACTGGCCCTGCGTATGCTGCCGAGGTCACTCCTCTGGCTATCCGTGGTTATCTCACTGCCTATGTCAACCTGTGCTGGTGCATCGGCCAGTTCATCTCAGCCGGCGTCCTCAAGGGTCTCGTCAACAACCCTACCGAGTGGAGTTACAGAGTTCCCTTTGCCATCCAGTGGATCTGGCCCGTCCCTCTGTTCATCGCCGCCTGGATGGCCCCCGAGTCTCCGTGGTATCTCGTCCGGACGAACCAGCTCGACGAGGCCAAGCGAGCCCTCGAGCGTCTTTCCGAGCCGGAGCACGACATTAATATCGATGCCACCGTCGCCATGATGGTGCACACCAACAAGCTCGAGATTGAGGAGCGGGCTGGTGTCACGTACTGGGATTGCTTCCGCGGTAGCAACATTCGACGTACCGAGATCGCATGCGTGGGCTTCCTCTCCCAGATCACCAATGGCGGCGCTCTTTGCTACAGTGGATCTTTCTTCTTCCAGCAGACCGGTATTGGACCTGATGCTTCATACGGAATCGCCCTCGGTGGCACTGGTATCGCCTTTGTCGGAACCATCATCTCTTGGTTCTACATCTCCAAATGGGGACGCCGCACAATCTGGCTCACTGGCTTCTCCTCCCTCGTCGTCATCCTCTGGGTCATTGGTTTCCTAGCCCTGGCCAAGCAGACCATGGCTCTCGCCTGGGCGCAGTCCATACTCTGTATCGTCTGGCTCGGCGCTTACTCTATGTCGGTCGGCCCCATCATCTACACCTTGGTCGCCGAGATTGGCTCAACCCGTCTACGAACCCAGACCGTCGTCCTGGCCCGATCAACCTATTACGTCGGCAACATTGTCTGCGGAGGACTTCTCCAGCCGCAGCTGCTCTCCCCCGGGGCGTGGAATGCAAAGGGAAAGACTGTGAGTGCCCATCCTGACCACATTCGCCACAGCGTCCACTAACAACAGCACAGGCCTTTTTCTGGGCCGGCCTCGCTACTCTTACGCTCATCTGGGGCTACTTCCGCATGTTTGAGACCAAGGACCGAACCTTTGGTGAGATGGACTACATGGTGAGTGATATGCCCAAGTCAAGAAGGATCTTCGTTAACAGCCTTAATAGTTCCAGAAGGGCGTCCCGGCTCGCAAGTCTGCCAATTACAAGATCAACGAGGATGAGGTGTTCCTTGCTGAAGCTCAGGCCAGCAGGGAGCAAAAGTGAAATGCGTGATGGTGGTTGGGATGAATGACAAGGAGTGGTTTGGTCTAGTTTTAAGCGTGGAAACCGGAATCCGTGCAAATACCAATTTGTTTTATCCATCAGCCTCGAATTCAAGAAAGAATTTTATGTTGCAATGCTTTCTTGAAAATGCATGGCTGAGACTTGTCGGCCGACGGAGGTGACCGGGCATGTTTTGGTCGGTGAGACATGGTCGGGAGCGTTTGAGGCGGGAACCTCCTTACAAGCATTCAACGGTGAGCTGAGGGTGAGATAGGGGCAGCTTGAGTGGAACAGGTAAGCGAGTCGAGTATGTTATCCAATGCTTGATGCTTCATCTTGAGTTGCAAGAAAAGAATCATCTCAATGTCTTCAACTCAGACAGGATTAAACTCGGTCGCACAACATTCGTCCCATCTCGACTCTGCCCGTTCCAGACACGCCGAAGCTCGCAAGCTCAAAGAACGAATCGATCGGCTTCCAAGCCAAGCGTGCCGCTCTCCACTCCAAGGGGGAGCTTAGCCCACTTGGACCACCCACGATTCAGCCACTCGTCGACTGTCGTTTGTTCCCGGGGGATCTTCTCGTATCACGACCAAGATTTGACCCGGTTGACGTCAAGGAAGTTTCCTGGGCATCAGTAGCGAAGTGAATCCAGGAGGATTGCGAAATTGTACCTGCATCTGATTGAACCACTCAGGAGGTCGCATCGAATGTTTCGCCTGCATGCCCAGTCTAAACATGAAGATTGGCCATGGAATTGGATGCAAAAGAGACATCCCAGATCCCAGCTTATAAATGCGCTAGAGATTGGGTACGCGAATAGACTTTGCTTATGTTTTCTTTGTCGGTGACTTGTTCCTTGCATAAAGATCCACCCGTGAATGAGCTTGGTCCTCCCTGATCCTCGTTGAAGCCCAGTTGCCGAGTTTTGGACGTGGCTTTGCTTTGACAACACATGGCATCGAGACGTGGCAGATCCTCAGCGAGTTGAGTGAAGCATGCATCGAGCGCGTTTTATCGTCATTTTTATAGGATAAACAAGAAACTGTACTTGACCGTATCATAACCATTCCTCAACGCGATCATGATTGTTTATCGTCGATCACACGCAAATTACCGTCCCGTCTATGGCTTGGGTGGCGCTGGATACGAGACAGGAGATGCTGGGGTTAGCCGCCAATGAGCACTGACCTCGAGGCTGCTATTCTTAGCGGACTAAGCGCCGGGGCCAATCATTCCATCGCTGTGGAGCCGCGTCGTCAGCTCTTTCCCCTGAAAAACCGGGAACTTAGTGCATGCACGTGACAGATGCCAGGGCCCGCTCCCCCTAATTTCATGGCGTTCCTGAATGACCCAAAACAAGAAGCTCCTCCATTCTTTCAATCACGAAAAAGACTCTCTCTCATCATTCTCTTTTTTCTTGTCTGTCCTTTCTCTTTTGGGATCGACTATCTATATTCCTCGTCACTCTCTTTTTGGCTCAGGCCTTTTTTGAATATTATTTCACACATATCCCACGCTCTTTTTAATACGTGATCGATTAGGCGTGGCGTGACCTCAAAGGTTTCACAGGAAAAGTAACGAAAACAACACTCTCTTGTCGAACCGAATAGACTTTAGCCATCATGAAGGTTTCCGCTACCCTCGCTGCCGGCGCCCTCGCCGTTGGCGCTTCCGCCAAGAACTACCTTGGTTTCAACTCCGGTGCCACCCTCGCCGACCGATCCGCCAAGTTCAAGGCCGACTTCAAGGCCGAGTTCGAGACTGCTCAGGGCCTCAAGGGCGCCCCCGGTGACTTCAGCGCTGTCCGACTCTACACCAACATCCAGGCCTACTCTCAGGATGACCCCATCGAGGCTTTCGAGGCTGCCATCGAGACCGAGACTTCCATCCTCCTCGGTGTCTGGGCCTCCGGAACCGACAACATTGACAAGGAGATCAGCGCCCTGAAGAAGGCTGTTGCCAAGTACGGCACTGAGCTTACCGACCTCATCATCGGTGTCTCCATCGGTAGCGAGGATCTCTACCGAAACTCGGTCACTGGTGTCAAGAATAAGGGTGGTGTCGGTGTTGACCCCGATGTCCTCGTCGACTTCATCGACGACTTCCGCACTGCCTTCAAGGGCACCCCCATCTCCAAGGTTCCCCTCGGCCACGTCGACACCTGGGATGTCTGGGGCAACGTCACCAACAAGCCCGTCCTCGACGCCATTGACTTCATCGGTGTCGATGAGTACCCCTACTACGAGAACGACAAGGGCAACAGCATCGAGAACGCTGGCAAGCTCTTCGACAAGGCCTACGAGGCCACCATTGCTGCCGCCGGTGGCAAGCCCGTCTGGGTCACTGAGACCGGTTGGCCCGTGACTGGTCCCGACTGGGATGAGGGTGTCCCCAGCGTCAAGAACGCCCAGAAGTACTGGCGCGATGTTGGCTGCCGCCGCCTCTTCAACCAGACCCCCACCTTCTGGTACACTCTCCGTGACTCCAACCCCGACAACAAGATGAAGTTTGCCATCACCAAGGACCTGTCCACCAACCCTCTCTTCGACCTTTCTTGCGACGGCTACGAGGAGGAGGAGACCTCCACCTCCTCCAAGGCTGCCACCAAGACCCGCACCAGCGGTTCTTCCAAGGCTACTGACACCGAGGATGCCGAGTCCACCGAGACCACCAGCGCTGCCCACAACAACTCCACTACCACCGCTACTGGCACTGGCTCTGGCTCTGGTCACGAGTCTACCAAGACTGCTACTGGCACTGGTGTCTACTCTACTCCCACCTCTGGCTCCAGCTCTGGATCTGGTTCCGGCTCTGGCTCCGACTCTGAGTCTGGCTCCGGTTCTGGTTCTGGCTCCGGCTCCTCCGGCTCTGGCTCTTCTGAGTCTGGATCTGGCTCTTCCGGCTCTGGCTCCGAGTCCGGCTCTGGCTCCGGTTCTGGTTCCGAGTCTGGCTCCGGCTCTGAGTCTGGCTCTGCTCCCGCCGAGACCCCCAGCACCATCGTCAGCGGTGCCTCTACCCTCAAGGTTTCGGTGGCTGGCCTCGCCATCGTCGCCGCCTTCTTTGCTCTGTAAATTACCCAAAATGGATCGTGGGTTGACTTGACGCCCATTAGCGTGTCTTGTGTATTATCTCGCGCCCGAGATCTGTTTTTGTATTCGTGCATAGACCAAGGATAGACTTAAGAAGGTTGCCGTTATTTGACTTTAATGACATAGTTTTTTGTGAAGTAGGTTTTATTCTTTGTGTGCTTTTGCTGTCGTTGTTCTATGTACTCCTGGTATTCCAGTCCATGACTGGGCATATGCCAAAGCTCAGGAAGCAAAAAGAGATGCAGTCATCCAACAACATCAAGTCAAAAACATTCCCATTCACTGGCAAAAAGTGCAAAAGAAAGGGTCTGGCCGGGGATTGAACCCGGGACCTCTCGCAAGCTTGCTTTCGGGTTTGCCCTAAGCGAGAATCATACCACTAGACCACCAGACCAATCACGTGATTGTTGATGAAGGTGGTTAAGCAATCAGAGTGCATACCCACTCCGAGAGGACACAACGATGTAGGGTAGGATCATGATGGGTTAAGATTGACATGACGTAAAGAGGATTTTGGGACTGGGGGATGATTGTCCTTTTTCGGATTCCAAGGCATTCTTTCGCGTTTATTCTAGTGTGATAATGAGGTAAATCGGAGGCCGCCAGTTACCATAGACAATCTCCTTGTGCTTCAAGCTGTCTGTTAGGGATGAAAGGTCGTTTCAAAGGAATATCAGTCTCAAGCTTCAGAGCCACCCACTGCATGGAGCTCCCTGGTCAACTTCTAAGCGCTAGCAATTTAAAAGCCCGACAGGGCAGCTCAAGTCCATTCATCATAAGAACCAATGTTACCTCACAAGTCACATCAGAGACCTCAGTACTGTACTCCGTACAAGACAGGCAATATCTCAGCCGCCAGTAGCCACAATCACGTTGTGTTCCCAAAGTTCCCTGCAGATCTCCATCCAGCACACAAAATATGTCTTGTTAGGCAGCTAGCGTGTATCACACACACACAGCCCTCCTCCCAACCCGACCCGATGGACAATGCGAAACATTTCACTTCCGACGGAGCTATTTTTCTTCTCGGAGCTGAGCTACCGAGCCAAGACTCGTTCGACAGGAGGGAAAGCAGAAAAAGTACCGGCAGGATGGATGGGCGAATGAGGGGTGGCAAGCGACGAGCATTTGCTGCACGCAAGGCATTTTTCCTTTCTCGTTCAACAGCCCATGCTGAAGCAGTGATCCATCGTTCTTTCAGCTCCTCCACCGCCCCTTGCTTCAGAGGTCAAGTGGAATCAGCCTTGCCGGCGCCACACCCTATCCATTCGTGGGTTGCTATATCGGGACCGTTGCTGCGATCAGCCCTACGGTCAGTAGCAGCCAGTAGAAGCTGCGTATGGCTGATGGCAGCGCGCGTCCCAGCGGGGAGGGAGGATGGGCGTTTTCCATGTGACTGACTTTTGCTGTCCGCAAGGGTCTCACTGCCACCTTTAAAAAGGGCCCAAGGGTCCAACAGTTTGCGACGTCATTCACCTTCATCCCCCATTCCTCTCGATCGAGTCCCTATCCATAGTCAGCACATCAAACACCACCCACAATGTCCGTCCAGCTCCAGCCCGCGCCCCGCCAGGTCGGCGTCTTTCCCAACCTCATCGCCCGACAGACCGAGACGCTGGTGCTCAAGGAAAAGGTGCTCTCCTTGACGGGCGACAGCTTCGACATTAAGCTCGCCAATGGCCAGCCCATCCTCAAGGTCCAGGGAAAGATGCTGAGCATCTCGGGTCGCAAGTCGGTTTACGACATGCAGGGCAATCACCTGTTTGACATTGTCAAGAAGTTGCTCAACATCCACACCACGTTTCATGTTGAGAGTCCGCAGGGACAGGTCCTCATGGAGGTCAAGAGTAGCTTTAAGCGTAAGCTCTCCTTTGAACCACCTTTCGAATGTGTCTCGTATTGATAGTCGTAGTGCTCGGATCCAAGGCCACAGCTACCTTTACCTCGGCTGACGGCAAGCAAGACGTCCTCGAGATGAAGGGCGGCTGGCTCGACTACGCAGCCGACATCATGGACAAGACGACAGGCACAGCCGTCGCCCGCATCGACCGCAAGCTCCTCAGCGGAAAGGACATCTTTTTCGGCCAGCAGACGTACGCCCTCGTCGTGGCGCCCAACGTCGACATGGCCCTCATGGCTGCTCTGTGTATCTGCATGGACGAGAAGAATAACGAAAAGTAAAAAAACGACGGAACGATGACCGGAGGAGGAGGAGGATTTATTGATACCCAGCAGAGGTGAACTCGCTGTCGGCTTTTGTGTTTGTCCTGGGAGGTTCTTTTGAGTATCAGCATTGTTTCTATTGTGACGAGTGTTTTTCGGAACTGGCAGAGAGGAATTGCTAGAATGAGGAAAACGGCCTACTTGAGTAGCAAATAATGAAGAAATAGACCTATGTCGTCAATTTTCCCGTCACAATGGGGAGTGTCAACTCATGGAGAGAGCCATTGACAGAGCACACATTGAGGGAAGCGTCTTCACAAACAACAACAGCAACAACAACAAAGTCAAGTTTGAAAGAACCAAGTTCAGTCTTACCGCTCCGTATCTACTTGCCAATCTCCTCGTCCTGACTACACCCCTTGATGCATCAACACCACCACCACACACATATCCACGCGCGCCAAGCAATATTACCCAAACGCCCCTTTTACAAGGTCCCCCTACACTTTCCAAGACCAACAAGAAAAATAAGCAAGAAATAAAAAAACAAGCTTCTTTGTCAAGCTTCTTGTCAAGCTTTTTTCTCCCTTGTTAAAAGGTGCGTGTTTCTCGCTGACTGTTGCTTTAAAAAAGCTTGATCGGATCAAGCATCATACAGGTGTGATTATTACCGCATTCTCGGCAAGATTTTGCCGTGTATATCTCGGCATTAGGCTAGTAAAAACGGTCGATCCCAGTGTTAAATGGCGGTGTCTCTTTTTAATCTCGATTCAGAACTCCTTGTTATTGTAGAGATCGAGTCCGTCTCTTCACTCGGCTTGTGGAGATATGCGGGCTGTCAAGAACACAGCCTCAATTACTACCCAGGGTTTGAGTGGGAACCAGAGGGATAGGAGAAAAAAAAAAAGGGGGGATCCGCGCCCGCTAGAGGGCTCGTAGGGCTTAGGTTTGTGAAACCGTTATGTATTGTTCGATGAAAAGGTGACGACATGTCCTGATGTCCAAGTGCACCTCTGTAGGTAGCGTGTAAGGCCATCACCACCACCTCAAGCACAAGAGAATGGGCATCAACAACATCAATGCCCCATCCCTCTACCAAAAGGGCGCGTAACAATCTCAGTTTCAAACGGTCCACGGATACAATACGGAGCAAGTATAAAGGTACTCCCAGTCGCCAAGAACCAACCGCCGACTATCTACATACAAGAGCGGGGAGAGAAGGAGGCTGTGCAAAGAGTCCCTCACCACGTTCGTGTAATGCCAAGTAAGCATGGACACTGGACAACTCACATGAGTGACTTTCTCTCTCTTGCCTCAATTTCTGTCTATTTCTCTGGTGACTTTTACCTCATAGAGCTGCGCTGTCATGTTACTATTCCTCACTGACATCGACTCCATCCGGTGAGGCCTCCAACTTCAACCCCGAAGACTCGGGCTCTCGGCCGGAGCAGAGGCCGGATATTTCGAGACCGGGGTTGGAGGCAAAGAGGGTCCAATAGTTCTTGGCTCCGTGCCGATAAGCGAAAACAATGACTACTAGTATCCTTTTATGCACCCCCGGCGCGTCTGGGACATGGTCTGACGCCTGGCCAGGCCATGCATGCGCTGCAGTAGAGCACTTGCGGCGGCACATGAGGTGCAGCACACCGAGCCAGCCCAGGCCTTTGACATCAACGACATATGGATGCTCAGTCATTCAGTCATTCACTCGCAAAACAGTGGCAGTGCTGATTGCCAAGAGGCTCTCGCCAAGATGTAGCATCATCACGAAATGAATGCATGGATGCATTCTTGTTCCTTCTGCTTGTACAATGTGCAAAGGTATCAACAAGTGGAGTCCAAATTCGATAACCTGCTTCCCTGCCTACACGGCTTCAACCCATCCCAATTGAATATTGACCTGAAATGCGTCGTCGTTAATCATGGCTCATTTTACACCCTTTAGTCCTCATACACCTCCTCGTACGCCTCCTCGTACTCCTCACGAGCCTCCTCGAGGGCCTCTTGGTCGCTACTGCTGGCGTCCGAGTCGGCAGCGTCTGCAAGAGCCTCCTCATACTCCTCACGAGCTTCCTGAACATCCTCGCGATCGCTCGATGAGACAGAGTCACCATCGGCGTCAGTGGGGGGAAGGACAGCAGGGGGTCCATCCTGGGCGTAGGGGTCGTTGTAGTCGGCGGGAGGCGCCTCACGGTACTGGTTGTACTCATTGTATTCGGTGTGTGTGACAGGGGCCGGAGCGGGAGCGGCATGTTCATGCTCGCTGTCGCTGTCGTCAAGGGCATTAGCAATGAGGGCACCGCCTACAGCACCGACAGCAAGACCACCGGCGGCACCGAGGAGCATGCCGGAGCTGCCGCTCTTCTTCTTCTCGCCGCCGCGCTCGCCTTCGTTTCCGTAAGGGTTGTGGCCGCCATCCTGGTGAGGATAGCCGCCGCCGGGAGCACCGTAGCCTGGGGCGCCGTAAGGAGAGGGAGAGCCGTATCCGGGGGCACCTCCGTAGCCGCCGGGAGGAGGGGGAGAGCCATAACCGGCAGGGGGAGGAGGTGATCCATAGCCACCGTAGCCAGGAGAGGGCGATCCGTAACCGCCCTGAGGAGGAGGAGAGCCGTAGCCAGGAGCGCCACCATAGCCAGGAGCGCCGCCATAGCCAGGAGCACCTCCGTAACCACCACCATGGCTACCAAAGTCGCGAGATCCGTCAGAGGGAGGGGGACCGGGAGGAGGGGCGTGCTGGCCGGGAGCCTCCCACTGAGTGCGACCGGTAGCTACCTCGACATAGTACCAGCGCTGGTGCTGCTGGTCGAACTGGGCAGTCCAGCCCTCAGGCAGAGGAGGCTTGTCGGAAGGAGGCTGGTACTGAGGCTGGGGAGGAGCAGCGTAGTACTGAGCGGGAGGAGGACCTCCCTGGCCGCCCTCACCGTGGTAGCCGTAGGCGCGATTACCTGGGGGAGAAGAGGTTAGCTAGTGTGATTGGGATTGATCAGCCCGACACTTACCCTCAGCGGGAGGGGGAGGGGGAGCCTGGGACTGAGATTCGTCCTTCTTCTCGTCCTTGTCCTTATCACCGATTCCGAAGTTCTCGAGCTCCTTGGTAAGCTTCTTGAAGAAAGACATGGTTGAGAGAGACCTTGGAGGTGATGCCGAAAGGCTTGGGTGAGGGATGTGCAGGAGGGAAGATGCGGAAGAAGAGAAAGAGGAGAGAGAATGGAGATGAGAGGGAAAAACAAACAGAGGAGAGGCGGAGGGATTTATGTTTATATGGCGAAAGGCTTGAGGTGCAAGGCGCGAGGAGTGAACAGCTGGTTGTCACTGGCAGGCACTGGCTGTTGGTGAATACAGGTAGGCGGCATGCAACACGGGCAAGAAAGATGGACCCGTTCAGTTATCGTCAGTCGTGACGACTTGGCAATGCCGAAACGGTACAAGGATGGATGGGATGGGGATGGTGGGGTGAAGCGAGTTGTGTCACTGTTTGAGAGAGTCACTCGAATCGATGCATGTCACTGCTTCTCTTGCCTTCCCTTCCACTCCATCCGTGAATCAACACTGGTGCTGTCGTATCTTGAGCAATGATTAAATCGACCCCTCTACAGGGCAAACACCGTCTGGAAAACGGTCGGCCGGAAGCTTTGGCCATTCAATGCCCCTTGCGGCCCGTTCCGGCGGGGCAGAAGATGCTGCCCCTCCATGAAATGAGTTTCTTAGAGCTTGAGCTTCAAGAGCTCTTTGTCCTGGCAAACATGCTTCTTTTAAGGGTCTCAAGAGGCGTCATCAATAAACTCTGAACCGAATTCTGTCAGGAACAAGTCCTCACCAGCTCAAACGCTCTCTAGTCTTCAGAAGCAAAGTGTGGATATCGCACCAGCGCGGTACTTGGACGCATGTACACCAAGAAAACCAAACCGCATCTCCACTGGTATATGGTACATGGCTTCCTTCCAGTCATCTCCATTGGGCTATGCCTCATCTGGGCCTGACTTGTCTGACCTGACCATGGGCTCTGGACGCTCATGACAAGTGTTGCTCTCGGCTTTCCCTTCGAAGCGCTCAAATCCCCACTCAAAGCTCATCGGACGTGGTCCAGGAAAGGGGTGCTGTGTTGATACATGTGGCGGAGCCTGAGCGCACGTCGCCATAATATCCGACCATGCCGCCTCACGGAATCAAGATTGAGGTAAAAAAAAACGTGTCTGTAAACACACACAGTCATTCAGCATCGTCACCCAGCTGGTCCCGGCGTGACGCCCCGAGGTAAGCGGGAGGCCGCCAGTGAAGCCTCATCTCATCTCCAAGAGAGGTTGGGGATGGAGCATCGCGTCGTGCCGCGGGGCTCCAGAGGGCGCCCACCCGTTCCCCCATCTCGTCTCAGACGTCCCAGTTTCGGTCCCTTGTGATGATGAATCCGTGTCAATCACGTTTCTGATACACACTCCAGCAGTTGCAACGCCAGCATCAGACATGGACTGCGGTGAGGGGGAGGGGCTCTGCTGCAGCGCCAAGCCCTGCCAAGGGACAGCCAAGACCTTGGCGCTGATGTCCACAGGACCACAACAGTCCGGCGCCATCAGGGCATCCAGAGGCAGCACCCAGCGGCCTCCAGCTGGACTCCAGGGGTTTCCCAGGGACTGGAGGGGAAGGTCGGATGGAGTGAGAGCACCAAGGGTCGAAGTGAGGGCCCCGCGTCGACCGGGATCCGAAGGGACCCCTCCCCTCCATCAGCACCAGTCACCATCACCATTCACCACCACGGCCACCACCCACCAGCTCATAGCCCGCCCCACCTTGCAATTAGCGCCCGCTGTCGCTCCGGAGCACCAAGAGCTTCCGCGTGCGTCGTGAGACTGAATTGAGGCTGCGCTGCCTCCTGTCGCGTCGGTCGAGCCAGTCAGCTCCAGACCAATCTTTGCCCTGCCAGCTCGTCCGGCCAGCCGCTGACCCCATATTGTTGCGTCTCAAGCCTCCCATCTTTCCATCAGGTTCCCTCCTGCATCTTCCTCCTGATCCCGGACAACTCTCTCCTCTTCCTCCACCTCGAGTCGCTTCACGCGCCAAGGATCAACACCACAATCTACCTCGCACATAACCTGCCGACATGTCCTACTACCCGGGTCAAGGCTATCACGGAGGTGGCGGCGGCGGCTACGGCTATGCTCCTCCTTCGGGACCTCCTCCCCCCCAACATCCTCCTCAGGGTTACGGTGGCCAGTCCGGATACCAGCGCTACCCTCCTCCACGATACCCTCCACCTCCCGGCCTCGACGCGTACGGATACCCGCTCTCACGGGGTCACGGCTACGCCGCCCATGCCCGCTCCGGTCCACCTCCTCCTTCGGCGCCTCAGCAGTTCGGTCATGGAGCTCCCGAAGGTTACACTTTCCAGTACTCCAACTGTACTGGTCGGCGCAAGGCTCTGCTGATCGGTATCAACTACTTTGGCCAGGAGGGCGAGCTTCGCGGCTGCATCAACGATGTTCACAACGTCTCGGCCTTCCTCGTTGAGCGCTATGGGTATAAGCGCGAGGATATGGTCATCTTGACCGACGACCAGTCCAACCCCACGATGCAGCCTACAAGAGGCAACATCATTCGCGCTATGGGTTGGCTCGTATCTAATGCCCAGCCCAACGACGCTCTCTTCCTCCACTACTCTGGTAAGCCACACCCTTTCGCGACATAATGCGCGAGATCTAACTGTGTCAGGCCACGGCGGACAGGTCGAAGACGAGGACGGCGATGAGGATGATGGATACGACGAGTGCATCTACCCAGTCGACCACCAACAGGCCGGCCACATTGTCGACGACGAGATTCACCACTACGTCGTGAAGCCTCTGGGACAGGGCGTCCGTCTCACTGCCATCTTTGACTCGTGCCACTCGGCTACCGTCATGGATCTTCCTTACGTCTACTCCACCAAGGGTGTTTTGAAGGAGCCCAACCTGGCCAAGGAAGCTGCCTCGGGTCTGTTTGACGCCTTTACCGCGTACTCTAGAGGAGACGTGGCTGGCGCTGCAAGCTCCGTTTTCAGCTTGGCCAAGTCTGCCTTTACAGGTGACGACGCCTACGAGAAGACCAAGCAGACGCGAACTTCGCCTGCCGACGTCATCATGTGGTCGGGAAGCAAGGACGACCAGACATCGTGAGTGTCGCCCAAGGGATTCGCGAACTTTTGCTAATATGTAATCACAGGGCTGATGCTACCATCAATTCCCAGGCCACTGGCGCCATGTCATGGGCCTTTATCTCGGCGATCAAGGCGAACCCCCAGCAGAGCTACGTCGAGCTCCTCAACAGCGTTCGCGACATCCTCGAGACCAAGTATACTCAGAAGCCTCAGCTGTCGAGCAGTCACCCCATTGGTGAGTGTGCCCATACTCTCGAAACAGCCCGAATACTGACTGGTGACCAGATACCGACCTGCTGTTTGTGATGTAACGTGGCGAAGCGGAACTCGAGGGAAGGTTGACACGACACTCTGGGTGTATCTGAGCAAGCGGAAGAGCAACTCTATGATGACTATCATGACCCTTTGATGAGACGAATCCTCGAAACGATTCTTGATTGAGAAATGACCGACATCACTGGTGACTGGCGTCGTGCATTTGTTGGTGCAGGGATTGACTGACCTGGAACATTGGTGTATGGGTGAAGGGAAAAGAAGCCTTCCGGCAGGCACCGAGAATATCGCCGGGCAGCCTCGGTATTGAGGTGAAGAACGCGGCAAAAAGTAACCACCAACGGCAAAAAAAGAATCTCAATCATTTTATAGGAATAGCCCGATGCGGGGGTCGAACCCGCAACCTTGAGATTGTGTACTCGTAAGAGTCTCACGCTCTACCGATTGAGCTAACCGGGCAGATACCGGATTTGTTGAGTAACTGGCTCCAGTTCTGCATTGTTGTACCCGCAAATCACTGCCGAGATCAGGAGTTGAAGTAGAGTCCGTTACACTCTCGAGTTGTGACGTTTTCTTCATCCATGTATGCGTGTGTGCTGACAACATGACACTGCGTTGATAGGTTGGTCCTGGGTATCTTATGATGCCATGAAGTGGGCCTGTTAGGCTTATGTGCAGTGGACTGGATCAGTTGCGACTCTGTTCTTGAGAAGTTGTAAGATCGGGGCAGAGTCATCTCAATACGGCAACGTAGAATTCGGAGCTCAATTTGGCTGGCCTTGTTGAAAGTTGTACAAGCAAGTGTTGACGCTATAGCTATAAACGACTATTGCAAAGAGCCATAGATATGACTATGTCACATATAGCTAAGACCGAAAACTGATGCTGGGTCTCGGTATACAGGGGCCTTTGAGCGCAAGAACGCGACTTAAGCACAGTAATAGGCTATTTGCTGACAATCTTTCCTTTCCTAGACAAAGACTTCGCTCCCCATTATTGTGACGGGATAAGACCCAAGTGGAAGACAAAGAGCTATCCTCTCCCCTATGCAGTGACCCGCGTCTGCTTTACTGCATGTTTGCTCCCATCCTTGTTCTTTCCTTTGTAAATTCTGAGTGATCTCTTGATTCGTTTGTAGTATTTGCTTAGCTACGCCTCTTCTTTCATATCAAGCCGTGTCTTTGAACATGTAGGGGTATAAGAGGATTCCCACCCACTACGTTTCTACCTTCTCTTAGCTCTCAATCAAACATCGACTAGGCCACTGAACAGAAAGTTTACACACGAGCTTCACCATTTGAACATCATGCCAGCTTTGATACCACTACCTCTAGGCGATGGCCCCAAGCTACAGCCATTCAGTTACAACCTCCTTTCCGACGATGTCGAGTTTCTCGAGTTTCTCGGGCACCATGGCGTACATGGAATCATTGTAAAAACGAGAATCAGAGGTCGCATATACGCCATCAAATTCGTAAGTTCATTGTATCTTTTGGTGATATTTGAGTTGCTAACGACTGTGGAATAGTTTACCGAGACTGAAATGTCAGAACCCGAATACTCAGCTAGCGACTATCCAACGATTCCCAGAGAAAAGGCAGCAGAGTTTGAGTCGCACTTTACCCCATTCTACCAGGAATGTCGCGCTTATGGTAGGCTCAAGGAGGTTAACTGCGAATACCTCGCCGTCAAGGTTTACGGCTACGTCTCTCTCAAGGTGGATCAAGCCCTGGAGCGCAAGATGCGCAACGCCTTGTTGAAGCTTTATCGTCTCCCCAATGATCCCCCACCGACCGCCAAATCGATATTGATTACCTCCTCTGAGATCAAAGGCATCGTCAAGGATTGGGTGGAACCGGCTAGGTATTGGCGTGAGACAGATATCCCATCACACAGGATTGACAGCATCCTCAGCGTCTCGCACTTTCCAAGGATGCTGGAGGACCTGCATGAGATCCATAGATGCGGGATTGTTATCAGGGACATGAGTATCTCGCAGTACGTCAACGGTGTTCTCGTTGACTTTAGCATGGCTTGGACGATGCCTCACCCTTTCGGACCCGGCGGCTTGGGCTTGGAGCCAACTTGGAAATTTCAAAGTCTGGCTGCGTGGGATCTCTACTGCTTTCAGACCAAGGTGATTGATGTTTGGAATAACTATCTCAGGTACGTGCTTGGTACCATGCAAAGGGAGTGTCGGCTTCAGGCTTATCGGCACCCTGCACCATATATGCTCCGCCCTCAGCCATCACGACAGCGACCATTCCTTCCCATCACCAATGACGAATGGATTGACTTGGATATGATTGACCTTCCGAGGCATGATCCTGGGGCTTTCAACGTTGATGTTGTCCGCAAGCAGAACAAGCGGAAACGAGCTGGTGGGGAACGTGTTGGTCAGGCACAAAAGAAGAGCAAGGTTACAAAGAAAGCTTCATAAAGAAGAAAGGGGAAAAAACTCAAAGAGAGGAGGACAAAGATTAAAGATGGTACAAGCTCTTTGGAGCCCTGGGAAGGTAGGAGAGCTCTTGACCCGGGTTGGTTTCTCAGCTAGGCGTTGTGTGGTTTGTTCATAGATCATGATGTTCACGAATTTAGTGGAATAGTTGAATTTAGCTTCTGTATTTTCTTGCCTTGAGCTATCAGTTCTATTCTTAGAGGGTCTTGTGAGGTAAATCTACCAGGAGAACAAAGGGAGAACAAAGACTTGAAGAGGCACTCTATTATTCCCCCCATCTTTTCGCACATACAGACCTTGAAGGCACTTTGACCAAGGTCAAGTTACTTTCTTAACAACACTGGGGGACTTTTTGAAAAGTGAATCTGGCACGGAGCACGAAAGATCATCACCAAACTCTTGAACTCAGAGGGCGAATTTAAGGCGATTTATTTTTTGGTTTGTTGTCTATAGCTAGAACGACATGGTCCCTTATTCTATTCTATCACAGCGAGTTTTCTAGATCAATCAGACCTTTGAGAGTCCCATCAACACCGCCCTCAAACTTGCTCGCATCAACCTGACCCAGTGGTCTCCGGCTTCGTCCACCACCATAGCCGTAGTATCGATCCAGCGCACCCTTGATACCGGCCACGCCTAGCTGAACAAGCGCCCAGTCGGCTCGGCTTAGCAGAGTCTGAAGCTCCTGGCACTCTTTAAGCTTGCCCTCATCATACAGCTTCAGCACGTGCACGTGAACCTTGGGGAGAAGGTTCGCTGCAGCGGCGATAACACCATGCGAGCCGGCAACGAGACCGTGGAGGAAAAAGTCGCTCTTGCCAGCAAAGGCGGCGAATGGGTGGCCAATACGTGGCTCGTGGGCTAGACGCTGCAGCTTGCCCAGGTTTCCACAGGTGAGCTTGGTGCCGACGATCTTGGGGTTGGCGGCAGCCAGGTTGGTGATGAGGTCAGAGTCCAGGTCGATGCCCCCGGTGACGAGGGGGAAGTTGTAGAGGAGGATTGGAATGGGGGATGCAGTGGCGACGTCATCAAAGAACTTGGAGAGGACGGGCTTTTGCATGGCTCCAACTGGGTCGAGTGTTAGCTTGTCGAGAAGGTAGTTTTTGTATACAAGGTCGTCTTACCAAAGTAACTGGGGCTCAGGACAAGGGCAAAATCCGCACCAGCTTCGCTAGCCTCGTTGCAGAGCTGAATGGTCTCACGGGTGCTCTGAGCACCAGTACCGGCGATGACGACAGTATCCGGACGACCATGCTCCTTGAGAACACTCTTTGATATTTGAATGACTTGACTCCTCTCATCATGACTCAAGTGCATGGCCTCTCCATTTGTGCCCTGGATCACAAGACCAGCAACACCACCTTTGGCTAAACGAGTGAGGTGGGTTCGAATGGAATCAAGATCTAGCGTCTCATCTTCCTTGAAAAAGGCGACGGCGGGAGCATAGATGCCTCGGGGAGGGATAGGTGAGGTCATTTTGTGTTTGTGATAAAGGTTGATAAACGCAGAATGAGGGGAGAGAGGCGAGTTATATGTTGACCTACCTACTTATACCCACATAAGCCTGCAGCTTAGTACCTCACGTCAACTTGGTACCGGGCTCCATGATAATTACCTCTTTGAGCCACGCCATGGCTGCATCCTGATCGGCAGGGTCCCGCTCCGGTGACCACGGCCGACCTTAACTCGACTCCCTCCATTAGCTCTACCACCCACGTGTGTGCCAGGTATTCATAGCCGATATTCTCCAATAAGAAAGGTTATCAACAGAAGAACAAAAATTGAGAAAATGAGATACATTCAACGGAATATGCCTCGTTCTTGGAGCAGACGCGGGGGCAGATGGGGTTGCTCGGATGATAGCCGATTGTAGTGCAGAGCACACCATATCCGTCGGGTACTAACCGACATGCGCCAAAGTCACCAGAGCAGGAAAGATGGAATTTGATGAATCTGAATTTATGTTTTATTTCTTAAAAAAGGTTGCAATTGGCTATAATGACGAGATATTTTACGATCTATGATATACATATTGTTACATACTCGAACCATGTATGTGTTCCACAACACGGGGCTTTAACACCTCTTCCCTCAGGTGTTAACTACAGACTACTTCAATACAATACCTATCGAAATTTCATGCTATTTTCCTCCAATCCTTCCCGGCCATACCTGTTTCTCGGTGCCCGGGCCGCTGCCGAACAATTCAAGGCCGGTCCGGCGGGCTGAAACCCCGACATATCGGCCCCACCACAAGTCGAGAACGTCGGGGAGGGGCCCCGAAAACTGCGCTGCCTTTGTCTATCTAATGTTGTTGGTACTAACTGGGAAAGATACATTGAAGAGTTGATCAAGAATTTTAGAGCAGAATTTGTGTTCGACGTTGCTTATACCAAGTGTTGTTTAAGAGAACAACACCTTAGGGAGCCCTTTCTACCAACTCACAGAATAGGGGTTGGACTGACAACTAGCTTCTCGAGAAGATCACTACACGGTTTACAATGTCCTATATCGTCGTATTTGGTTGTGCTGTAGAACGGCAAAAATCCAACTTTGTCAGCTATAGAATTGGGTACTTATTTATACTAAGCTCTCTGACATGCTACATGCTGACGCAATTGCTATATATATATACATCGCAGTATCTATCATTTCCCTCTAAATTATATTGTTCTGGGGTCATGTCATTAGGAATGTGTGGCTTTGGCATGTCCCAAAGCCCAATCCGAAAAATTTGCCCAGGCTCGTCCACGTTTGCGTGGTCACTATCGTGCAATAGTCCATGGCCGCCAGCCTCGAGAAATGAGCGAGCAAGGATTCCCCTATGGTAGTGGAACTCGTATTGTGGACATGAAAGCCCTTCTAGCGTGGGATGCATGCTATTGGCTTGACCTAACAAGATAACTCACCACTCACTCTCTTAGGGATCATCAGGCGCGATAGGTACTAGCACAAGAAGGTCATCAAGTGGCAACTTCCCGACTTGTATCTCCTTCAATCATCTCACACGGAAGAGCGCTCTTAACCCATCAGAGCATAGGTGGCGAAGAAACTCACCTTTCAATATTACAGACCCCTATAGCCTGAACAGCTTTCAAGTCCATTTCAGACTCATATTCTTACGCAAACGACACAGGGAAGCCACAAAGACTCCTGGGCTCGTTTTCTTTCCTTTTCACGCACAATATGATATTATCAGTGTGGTATCTTGAGACGAAACTCAACTGAGGTCTTAGTCATAACCCCAAATTCAAGCGCTACAAGGCCAAATACAATTGATCGAGGTCCGTAATTGAGCGGTGCTTGACTATAGAATTTGTAACTCCCTAATCGTATATGCCTCATACGTTGGGTTTCCAATCTCTACATCTGTGATAATTACGTCACCTACCACCCGGTATTTGCCTCGGAAAGCCCTCAAGAGAACATACCTGCTGCAGCCGTAGACACGCGCAATCTTGTCGCCTTTCTGCGCCTGAGGATGTGCCCACCCAACATAGCCTCTCGCCGTCACTAAAAGGCGCATACCACACCTGATGCAGTCATGAACGTGGCGGGAGACTCTTGGTACGTCTCCAATGTGACTGGCTTCAGCAATCAGTCTCTTCCACCAATTCCCAAGGCTTCTCGCTCCTAATCTTGCCATGCAGTTTGCTGCGAGCCAGGCATGAATAGGGGCAAGCAGCTCAGATGTATTCTCGAGACTGGAAGAAAGTGAGCTTTCTTCCCCTTCGTCAGTGCTGCAGGATTCATCGGCTTCGACGTAATAGACATCCAGACTGTCCCAATTTCTTTCAGAACGGAGTCCAACTCCAGTGAGTGTCTTGAAAATCAAGACGGTCGCATCAGAGCCTAGATTCAATTCTGGGACATCTGGCCAAGTTGCGGTACCTGGGGCCTCGATATCTCCGTTTTGACCAACAAGTATGTTCCCCAGGTAGTGAACTGTATCGACAATCATGCCCTTGACGGTGAGCGTGGCTTCAGACAATGAGAAGACACTGATTCCTCCTGGTTCCAGCTCTCTTTGGGGAAGTTGGATAATGTAGTCAAATTGTCTTTGCGTAATAACATCGTCAAGCTTAGTCCAATCGGGCACCCACGACGGCAAGTCCTCACCAACGGTACGGTGCGCAGCCTTGAGGTAGATGTAATCCAATGGGGCGTAGGATTTGATCAAGGCGGCGGTAAACTCTATGAAGACTTCCTCTGGGGAATTTATGTAATTTGGCTCCGGGATCAAGTCTTTGCCGTTGAAACTAAGTCCTAGGAGGGCGAAAAGCTTGTCTCGCGGATCGGTGGATAGCGATGACCGACTTCGACGAATGGCCTCCGAGAAACTGACATGTTTTCCAGTCTTCTTGTCGTCCCGAAATTGAAGTAGAGTGGCAAGTCCGCTAGGAGAGCTGTTTGAGAGTCTTCTGGAAGAGATGGTAGCATCCCTGGCGTACAGGCGGCAGCAATTGACAAATTCTTCCCAGGAGATGCTATAGCGGCCAAAATACACGACGACATCCGAAGCAACTGCAACTTCTTGGATGATCCAGACACGCTCCCAGTATGGTCGTGAGAGTAGATCCCGAAGCACGACTGAACTAACGAGATCGGGTTGATGGTCAAGATCAACATAGGTGGTATCAGCTTGCAGTTGAAGCCCAGTTTTGTTGACACGAGCTTCGGGGCCTAACCACACAGCTACTCGACTGGCCTTTTGGAAGATGGCGCGCATTCTCTGTACTTGCACGCTTCTTTCGTCAGGATCTTGCTGGTTAATGCATAAAGCATCCGCCCACACGTATTGGGCGCCTCCCGCGCGGAGTCGACGAAGCGCGTCGTATAGATTCGTTGTGATTGGGACAACAAAGTTGTTCAGTCGTATGGTCACTGTCCTGGTATGTTGGCCCCAATTGTATGACAATGCAACATATTTCGGAGACTTCGGTAGCGGAACCACAACAAGGGTAAAGGCCAAAGTGGCGCCAGTCCATGGGGCCGTGAACTTTAGAAGGCGGATCTCGGAGTTGTGGAAACTCAGCTGGTTGTAAAGGGGGCTTGTCTGAGGAAACATAAATGTACCAATTTTCAACCCATTGAAGAGTGGCATGTGTCTTAGCCATGAACTGTTGGAGTTGATTTCCAAGATCCGTTCGAGCTACGTTTATTAGTGCTGAAATTTCCCAACGGTTGGCAAGATTAAAGCTCACAGCTCGTGAATAAGACGTGACAGTTTCTTTCAGGTTCTGCAGATTCTCTCTGCAGCGCTCTAGTTTTCCAAAGCATCTCTTGATATTCTGGAGGGACCCAAGAGGTTCAGCACCCTTCAAGTCACGGAAATAAGCATTCCCGTCGTCCTGGAGATAGAAAATGTCCCAGGATCTATTAGACTTGGCCAAGGCTGTGAGAAGTTCGTCCAGCAACGTCATCACAAGAAGGGTCCAATCGTAGGACAGCCTGGCAGTGGTAGATTCTGTATACTCTGACAAGGACAGGGGATGGTCTTGTTTCTAGTTATAGTCAGCAAAAAATGATATGAATTTGAATTCATCTCAGCAGGAGGGGGGGTTCACTCCAAGATGATAAATATGGGACACTGACATATCGATCGATCCTGCGTTCCAGCTCGCGTGCCACATCGTCCCATTCGCGTTGGATCTGCATTATTCGAAACGAAAAAATGGCCAGAAAGTACTCTCGGGGGTTCCAGAGAGGAGAACATCCATCGAGATTGCCGGCGGAGATCGGATCCTCATATCCAAGGTCCTCGTCCAATTCGTCGGTGTCGAGGTAAATCTCATCATCCAAGTGAGGGTCGACAAAAGCATACGCAGTCCAATTCCATTCGTCCCGTCCCGCCACAAGACATGAAATTTGGGCTTTGCATATGCTAAATTTCTCTTGGTCCCCCTCATGCGATAGAAATGAGACGTCTCTCCACCTTCTCTGGGGATATTCATTCGTCGTCTCGCGCAAAGCGTCTTTAGACCGAATGAGGAATACCGGTAAATGGAATTCCAGGTTGAACCAGCCCGGGCGCCAATCAGCAGGCCTCTGTCTAGTGATTAGCTGAAACACCCGCAAATTTCGAATCGAATCCAAGATCAGGCCCTTACGGTATCAACTCCTACAAATGCTTCCGAGGCAATGTACCTATAAATTGCGTTTCGCAGTCCTTCGATTTGACAGAAGGTTGCTGTACCTGCTAAAACTCGAATATGCTCGGGATGTAAACCTTTGAGGTAGCTATGTACGAGTGAGCAACCGCGTAGCCATTCTCGAGGCAGCAAACATACATGAGGCGTCTCGCGGCATCAGGCCCGTTACTGTCTGGCAATCTCTGAGACAACATTAGTCTTGGTTTTTCATCCCCAAGCAGAGGAATTTGCGTACTTGGTTCTTTAGTGCCTCATCAAGCTGAGCTGGCGTGCGACATCGCCGAGCATAAGCGGATTCATTGCCTGGCGGGTCCGTCCTGTCATCAACCCAGGCAAGCCCCCCATATGACTCAGGCCACGGGGGCCTCTCCGTGTGGAAGTTTATTCGGCTGTAACAGTTGGAGAGAGTAGGTCGGCAGTAACTCCGTATTTCTTCTGCTTGCAGACGTGGAATTTGAGGTAAATCGTCCAAGAACATGTCGAGCTCGTCGCCGTCCAGCTCAAGCTCCCTCCACCGTTCGAACGAGGGTCCATTGTAAAATGGCGAGAACTCTCTGCGTGTTGAATATTCAGAAGGCCACGCTTTGTCCACTGTTGCCGAAGCAGAGCTGTCTTCGTTTTCAAGAGCCATGGTAGGTGTGCACCCGAAGACGGGTCAGAGTTCTACCAATGTACCAACGAAGGAATGACAGCTCACCGGCCAAAGTGGTAGACCAACATGGTCTTGGGAAATTGATATCGACAAATCTGTGTGCGAGGAGCTCTTAAATCCTTGACAAGGCGCATTCCGATAATGCGTTGCTCCAATGAGACAGCCACAATCTGGTTGGGGCAGCGGAAGACAGAGTAACGACTGTAGCAGACACACCCTGCTTGTGGGAAAACAAATCACGTCCTATGAAATTCTTTAGGCCCCCCTCTGACATCACTTAGGCTGATAATAATTGTAGTTGGACATATATAACTAGAGTCCACCGTTACGGCTGAGCGACTGAGCTTTCAGCCCGTAGTCATCTGGTTGTACAAATACACTTCATTCTACACATGTCAGCCCTGAAGTACGCCTCGTTATAGCCACGCATCGCCACCTATTAACATCCTGACAGTAATCCCGGACACGCTGTTGAGATCTGAGCCCCAATTGCTTCTGGCCTCATTCCTCCGGACCACCAAGACCACCGCTCGGCCCACCCTCAAACTTAGCACAGCCGATCACGCGCCCCAAAACACCCAGTAAGGGCTCGACCAAGGCAACGTGCAATTCAACCAGCAAAGTGCATGACTATTTCGGCGTGCTGCAGGCTTGAGCATTAGGCAGCAATGCGCCAATGCATTGCTACCAACATTGGCTAAGAAAACACCGCATCCTGCCTGTTATATCGCCTTGACTGCTGCAGGGAGACAAGCAACTCATGTAGAAAAGCCCAGCCAGAGCCCAAAACAGGGCTGCCCGCCTCAACCTGAACTCCGGGTGCCTCAGCCCGACCTCAGCACTACGGGCATCTTCAGGGTCCGGTCTGGATCATGGCTGATAAGTAGTTCATGTGAAGAGAAGCCCTGAAGATGTTCGAGGTTCTGCTCGTTTTAAGTCGACGAGACCCCTGCAACACTTCTACACAGAACCAATTGAAGTGGAGCGTAAGGCTGTTGTTCCGAGGAGAACCAAACTACGAAATACGAGACTAGGCAGATCTACCGTTCGATGATTGAACCGAATGCACTGCTGTATCAGCCAAGCATGATTAACACACCAATCAACACTCCCCCTCCTACAATATCAACAAGTATTATTAGCGATCCGAGCCCATAAACAGCAGCTCGGAGTCTCGTCCCCCTTTGAAACTGTTCCTGTGGCAGAAATAGGCCTGTCAAACACCCCCTGCCCGACAGTTCCACCAATCGGCACAGCATGCTAGCAAAACACCCGTCCACCCCCTTTAATTACCCGAAGACTAAACATTGGAGGATATTCTACACCCCGTTTCTAGATGGTGAGCAGAAGAGGTTCAGACCGTATGCTCGGTAAGAATATAGTTTCAGGGGTCTTTGAGGAGTGCTACATAAGGTCGGTTTGTACGCCGCCTTTTTTCGGATCTGAAACATGAGTATCTGGGTCATTTTCTTCCAGTCCATCGTCGAATCATGAAGCTCTCCCTCTCTTTGTTGACCCTTGCGGCTACTTCCGCAGTCCAGGCTGCTGTTCCTGCGTTTCCCGGAGCCGAGGGCTTTGGTAAGGATGCTATTGGTGGTCGTAATGGTGGTGAGGTCTACAAGGTGACGAATCTTAAGCAAGTTTAAAACGGACATGGTACCTTCAAATGTCTAACAATTGGCAGTGATTCGGGCTCGGGTTCTCTTCGTGATGCCGTGTCAAAGCCTAACCGAATTGTCGTGTTTGACGTCGGCGGCATCATCAAGATTACTGGTCGCATGGTCGTCTCCAAGAACGTTTACATTGCTGGCCAGACTGCTCCTGGCGGCGTAAGTCAAATCCAACTCCGTTCTATTGAGAGTTGTCCTAAAGTGTACTTAGGGAATCGTGGTGTACGGCAATGGCTGGTCCTTTTCCAATGCCAACGATGCCATCGTGCGATACATCACCATCCGCATGGGCAGAGGGGGAACCTCGGGTAAGGACGCCATCACCATCGCCGACGGCAAGAACATGATCTTTGATCACGTCAGTGCCTCGTGGGGCCGTGACGAGACCTTTTCCATCAACGGAGCTGTCTCCAAGGTCACCATCCAGGACACCATCATCGCTCAGGGCCTCGTGTCGCACTCTTGCGGTGGTTTGATGCAGACCGATGGAGGAGTCAGTCTGTTCCGCAACCTGTACATTGACAACAAGACCCGTAACCCCAAGGTCAAGGGAGTCAATGACTTCCAGAACAATGTGAGTATCTTGTTTACTGTCTAGACTCATGAAGCTAATATTGTAGGTCATCTACAACTGGGGAGGTGGCGGTGGCTACATTGCCGGAGGAAGTGACGGCGACAGCTACGTCAACATCATGAACAACTACTTTATCTCTGGTCCTCACACCAGTGTCACTGCTTTCACACGAGGCAACGCCAACTTCCATGCCTGTAAGTGTTCCATATCTTGGCTGGGAATAAACCACTAACACGGTGTAGACGTCAAGAACAACTTCTACGACTCCAACCGTAACGGAAAGCTCGACGGCTCTGCCCTCTGCGAGAGCGCCACTTGCTACTCCAGCATGGACATCGTCAAGACTCCCTACGACTACCCCGCCCCTGCCACCGCCCGCACGGCGGAACAGGCTCTCAACGTGGTCCTCGCCAGCGTCGGAAACTCTCGGACCCGCGACGCAGTCGACACTGGCCTCGTCGAGGAGGTCAAGACGTACGGAAAGAAGGGATCCCAGATCTCCGACGAGAGTGACTTTGGCGGCGTGGGCACGATTGCGAGCGGCAAGGCGCCTACTGACACGGATGGTGATGGTATTCCTGATGAGTGGGAGAAGAAGAATGGTCTCAATCCCAATGATAAGTCTGATGGTATGAAGATTGCCTCTAACGGGTACACCAACCTGGAGAACTATGTCAACTCTCTTGTTTAGAGGTTTCTTTCTTGTAGCCAGTAGTGTTGGGTCTTTTTACTCAAGACCATTTTAAGCTAGTACATATTAACCCATGCATATATCATTAGCTGAACAGAGCTATGTTTTATGAAACGACTAATTTTCGCATATCGCATTATGAAACCACAGCTCTATTTGCTCCTGGTTATGTACCGTACCTAGTTGTGCATACACTTATTCTATGTATAACTATTACATGTTGTTCCGTCCCTGCTCGCATAAATACCTAGAGCCCGCTAAGTTGTTAATGCTGTATTAAGTAGAGTATGTAACAGCTGTAGTCCGTGTCTGTATAATAGCCTTTTCAGAGCTAGAATCCCCCTGGCTATTCAACGAACTCTGACGTGCATGTTGCCAAGTGTTCCCAACGTTGGGATCATATCCTGTGGACGCCTCCACCTTGGATACAGTTTGCAGAGGGTACATGGGGCCATCATCAAAGCGTTGGTATCGATCGTGTCTTTGGTTGCCGGTGCTTATCGCTCCGATAGTTGGTGGTGCGCTAGGGTTAGAGAATGCAGGGCCGCTCTTGGTCGCGGGATCTGTCGTTCCGAGGATTCGGGGAGAAATGTGCTTGATGAAGGGCTTAACCGTGGGAAGGGCGGCACAGATACAAGAGAGGTTGGCTTCGGCAAAACTGATACGGTGTTAGAATGATTTCCATGTCGTTGTACCGTACAAGAGGGAGAGTCTTACATCCAAAGGAGTACAGGCCCGCCGCCCCAAGATTGGTCCACATCACCCATCGAGTTAATGAGAGCTATAAGTCTCATGATGGAGGTGAATACGGTCCTATTGCATGACTATTAGCTCTGCATCCTACACACGCGGCCGTATGCGACTTACACTCCACCAACAGCGAAGAAACAGATCAACCCAATCTTCTGCCTCATGGCTATCTGGAGGGGTATCACAACTGGGATCGGGATCGCGAGCACCATGAGATCCGTAATGGCTCCTAGAGCTGCTGTAGCCTTGTATACAGCATTCCTATCAATGCACTTCGGATTCGTATAGCTGATATCCCACGCCGCTCGAGTTGGTTGACAGGGAAAGATGGTGACGAAGGTGATGGCCAAAGAGGACCCGATTACCACAAAAGTCGTGAACCAGACGGAAATTCGAAACCATATTTGAGGCGCAAGTCGGCGGTAGACGAGAAGGAGGGCCATTTTCGCACCGCATTGGACGGGGTTGTAGAGGATCGGGAGGAGGTACAAGGCTCGTACGAACATGGCGAATTTTGTGATTGGCATTTCCCAGCCATGTGTGCCCATTACACCGCGAGCAAAGTCGCCTAGAACAAATGTTAGCGAAGTGCCAGAGGTGTTTTTGAGGGGTATAATGGCGATGCTTACGGATAATGAGGGTTTGGAGGACCACCGAAAATACCTATAGAGTGTCAAAATCGAGACTCGAGACCACTTCGAGATCATTCAAGAGTCGCACTTACATATGCGATACCTAAGCAAGCTTCGACATGTCAGCAAGTTATCGGAAGGTTTAACATGTGGAAGAAAAGGGGGTCAAGCAGCCTTACCATCTTCTAGCCGAAGTGTCTTCTGAATCAGCAGTCGAACGTAGCCTCGCTGAAGCATGAAAAGAAGGGCAAGAAAATTCCCAACGCCAAATAGCCAATATGCTGCAGTCACGCTGTTGCGCTGAGGGTTATCGAAATCGACTACATAGCCCTCAGGCGGTGGGATGGCGACGGGGACGCCATTCACAACAGCAGCCATGGTGTTTCCAGATGCAGATGCAGCAAAACTTGAATGTATGCGAAAAAGACGGACATGTCTGACTTCTCGGACAGCAGAAGGACTAACGGACAATATGTAGAACCCGAGACTAAGATTCTTTCAGAGATGGCTTACTGACCCAAAACGCATTTACCCAGCTTTACGAGGGGAAAGGGATCAGTCACGTAGCGTTAGACGAAGAAAACATGGGTGATTTGAAGCGAAGAAACGCTTTGTAACAAGACTACCCCGATAGAGGCAAGGAGTTGCGATGTGTTGGCTATGCAACAAGGGATCCTGGTAGCAAAAGATGGAACGTCAAGATGCGCGATCCAGGGGGAGGCTGTAACTCCTATATCCGAAAGAGGAGTTGATCCTACGCAAGGTGTGATTTAATAGGCTATTGCTAGGACCCCTTGGAAAGCCTATTTTTTCGTCAAGGGGTCAATGTGGAGGATAAAGCTGAACATTGTCCTCAGATTATCACGGCAGATCTCCTCTCCACTCCTTTTCGTCTTACTCCTCGATTTACAACCGCTTCTCCATCTTTCAGCATGGCTGCTACCACACCTAAACCTGACATGCCCCAGGCTCAAGGCCTCATTGAAGCTGGCCTCGAGTCACGCATCTTGTCCCCCACGGATGCCGAATTCAAGGCGCGACAAGACTCATACTGGTCCAACAGCGCAAAGATCAACCCCGCCTGCATTGTCCAACCCCATTCTCCTGAAGAAGTGGCAGCCGTCGTCAAGGCCCTTGTCACTGCGGGTCAAAAGTTCGCTGTCCGAAGTGGTGGCCATACTAACTGGGCGGGATCCAACAATATCCAAGATGGTGTGACTATTGACCTGGTTCACTTGAACAAGACAACCTATGATGCAGCAACCGAGACTGCTAGCATCGGGCCTGGTTGTCGATGGCGTGAAGTTTATGCTGAACTCAACAAGTATGGACGTGCTGTCGCTGGCGGTCGCGAAGGCAACGTCGGAGTAGCTGGTCTCTTGCTTGGAGGCGGCAACGCTTTCTTCACAGCTCGTCAAGGCTTCTCCTGCGACAACGTCGTATCATACCAAGTTGTTCTCGCCAACGGGGACATCGTCACCGCCGACAAAGACAACAACGCGGATCTGTTCCTTGTTCTCAAGGGTGGCTCAAGCAACTTTGGTATCGTCGCCGAGTTCACAATGAAGGCGATCCCATGCGACAAGGTATGGGGAGGAATGACCTTTTTCCCAAAGCAGGTGATTCCAAGTGCCATTGAGGCTCTGTCGGCGTTTGCGGACAACGTGCCCAACGATATCAACAGCAACTTGGTCACCATCTTTACACATATGCCTGACTTTAAGGATGTTGTTGTCGCTACTCTTTATGCGAATATTGCTGGTGTTGAAAAGCCTCCCGCGTATGAAAAGTGGCTGGCTCTACCGGAGATCTTGAACACGGTCAAGATGACAACGATTTCAGAGATGGCGTTTGAGTATAATATCCCTGCCAACTACTAGTAAGTCAAGCCCTGTCATATCTTTTACCCAACTTGAGCTGACCTGTTCCGTTTAGTGACACATGGTTCACGAGCTGCTTCAAGAATGACATCCGCATCATCACAAAGGCGTCAGAGCTGCATGACCAACTTGTCCAAGAACTCAAGGACTTCATCCCAGATGGAAACTTTATCACTCAATGTCTGTTCCAGCCTCTGCCTGCTCTTTTCGGACAGCGCTGTGTTGAAGCTGGTGGAAACGTCATGGGCGTTGAGCGACAGAAGGACAATGGGATCCTGTTCCTCGCCGTCGTCATGGCCAACACCCCGGAGCAAGAGGCATTTGCGCGACCAAAGGTACAGGCGTGGATCCAGCAGGTTCGCGAGTTTGCGGCCACCATCGAAGGAGGTAACCTTGGGTGGACGTATCTGAACTATGCCGACAAGAGCCAGGATCCGTTGGGTAGTTATGGTGCTGAGAATGTCAAGAAGATGAAGGATGCGGCAGCCAAGTATGACCCGAGCGAGGTTTTCCAGAAGCTCTGCCCAGGAGGATTCAAAATCTCGGATGTCAAAGACCCATGAGAGCTGTCTAGGGGTAGATTAGAAATATACTAGAATGCATCCGGGAATATGCAGGCCGTGATGATCCTCGCCCGGATTGGCAGTGTTTCATTCCGCGAGCACAAACCAACGTATCCAAAACGACGCAGAAATATACCGTTGGTGCATTAAATATCCTCTTTGATATGTTTCGAGCACGTCATACGATGATCGACGTCTCATCATCCCTGCGATGTTCTCGTTTCAGGTTTCCGGCAGAGGAAACAAATATTTAAACCGTCCATGACCGAACAACGCAGCACTTGACAAAACTCTAGACATAACTTCTCGTCAAAGAGTTCATTGCCATGTATGCCCTTGCCCTTCTTTTTGCCCTGCACTCGGCGGGCGTTTTTTGCGATAGTCTGCGACCACCGTTCGAAGCACGCGCTGTGACCGACATCCCCGCGGACTCGTTCAACTCGCTTGAGACCTACTGGAATTATTTGTACCCCTGGGGACCTACTCATAATGGAGGCGCCCGAATGGATCAAGAGCACGTCTCTGTCAATAACGGCGTCCTCACACTTACAGCCGAGCCCGTAACAGACCAAGAAGATCCTATTCACTACCTCTCCGGGGCTATCCACGCCAAATCTACCTTTACTGTGGTCGCAGGCGGCGGCTACGACGTCAAAGCCGAGTTCATTGCCCCAGTGGACCGAGGCACGTGGCCTGCCTTTTGGCTCAACGCCGCCAGTGGGTGGCCACCAGAGATTGACGTTGCCGAGTGGAAGGGCTCTGGAAAGATCTCGTTCAACACTTTCAATACCTCGTCCGAAGTCACCGCCCTTGACGTTGACTATCCCGAGCCGACGCAGTGGCATTCTGTCAGGGCTGAACTGCGCGACGAGAATGGCGTGGATGTCAGGGTCAAGTTCTTCCTCGACGACCGGGAGGTGACGACACAATACGGAAGGGAATACATTGGAAAAGGCCTTAGGCTGTAAGTCTGGAATCAGCATACCCTGTTGTGACACTAACGGGGCTGTAGCATCATCAACTATCAAACCGAGGGGTCGTCAGGATCACCTGGACCTACCACACGTATGTTGTGTTGTCGCTTTCTTGCCTGAATGTATGCTAACCACTATAACCACAGCAACGACTTTTCAGATTCGAAATGTCGAGGTCATTAGCTATAACTGAGAAGATCGCTGGGTTTAGAGCGAGATGACCGTAATCCAAATGTATTGATGTTTGGACACTCAGAACTTGATTCTGCTGTTTAAATTCGATGCTGGTATATCTGAGTGGGCATAGGGGGAATTTCCTGCTTGGATCCATTCCGAAATTTCTCTGTAGATAATATGATACTGGGCCGTTAATTATAAGCTAAAAAGGGTATCAAGAAGAGAATGTGTAGTAGTTACTTTTAAGCAATTAGTTACGACACAAATATGGAATTTTACTGCCTAAAAACAAACATCTCGTCTATTGAGTTTATGATATATAGAAGTACTCCTGTCTTCTAGAAGTTCCCTTCATAGTAAAGCATCTGCTCTACCTCATGGGCAAATAAAATCCTTGATAAACTCTAGAGGCTCTGGTCCTTCAACTGTTCCTCCGTCCACTCCCAAAGCTTCCTCGCCATCTCATCATCCAGCCCATGCCCCTCAAGTCCCCCAGTCTTTCCGACAGGCTCATAGAACTCGCCATTTTCAATGTCCAGAGAAGTCGTTGCCCAGAGATGGTTCTTGACACCCTCTGAAATGGGGCCAACAACTTTTGGAGCGATTTCTGTCTGAAGCATCTTCATGTGGTCATCTCCAGGCTCTCGAGTAAACAATTCCGTGTCTACCTCTCCGGGGTTGATGGCGATATTCTTGATGTTGGGGATGCGCTTTGCAGCTTCCCTTGCGTAGAGGAGACAGGCCAGCTTGCTTTGTGCATAGCGTAGTGGTAGCGACGTCTCACTTGTCGCAGACTTGAGTGTCTCAAACTCTATGCCTGTTGGCCCTACATGTCGGAACCCAGCGGAAGATAGATGGATAACACGAACATCGGCCCCGGTTGCTGCAGTCTTTTGCAGAGTGGGTTGAAGGAGCTTGAACAGAAGAGCGTGTCCAAGGTGGTTTGTCCCCATGTGAGCTTCGTAACCATCCTTAGTGAGCACAGGAGGAGCGCCCATAACACCCGCGTTAAGCAACAAGACATCAAGTCTATCTTGTTGTTTGAGAAAGTCCCTTGCGGCCGCCTTGATGCTTTGAAAGCTCGAAAGGTCTAGCTCGAGCAAGGATACTTTGGTTCCATCGCTAGCTACGCTCTTGACTTCGTTTAGTGCGGCATTTCCCTTGGTTGAGTTGCGTGACGTCAGGTAAATATGCGCTGGAGAGTGTTTCGATAGCTCAATGGCAGTAGCTTTGCCGAGGCCAGTGTTTGCGCCGGTGATGAGGATGACCTTTCCGCTAAGAGAGGGAATGTCGGTCAAGGGATTGAACGGGTAGGTTTTATCGGGAGACATGTTAAGAAGCGGTTTAGATGTAAAAGGTGGTACAATAGGGGTTGTGGAATGGGGCTTTGAGTGGCTGACGAGGTAGATCGCTGATGAGATATATACCAGTCTGGGAAACGGTCCCTTTATATAGGCATCCATGGCCCCTCAAAATTGAAGAGCAAATATCTAGCCAACAACGGACTTAGGGACTGACGTGGTCCCCGAGGCATTAAGCAAGTGTCTGGTCCTTCATCATCGCTCAGCTAGGCGAGCCTAGCTGACCAATGAGACACAAGAGAATGCGAGCGGGCCAGTCGTCAACTTTTACCTTTTGTGTCTCCATACTGCACGAGGAAAGGTCATTCGGAGTTAAGTCATGAGTTTGCTAAATTGAGAATGTTTTCTTCTCGTAAGTAATCCTGATTCCGATATAACGGGGTTAATGAACTGGCTGCTTCTCTTTAACTATGTTATCATTAACGAGGCGTTCCCGACTGTAGTTGATATTACATTTCATGCAGAATACTCGATAAGGGAACATGCATAGAGATTATGCATAAAAGTGGCATGCAGCCTTTTCTTTGTGTCTGAAAGTGGATGTTCCTCCACATGGCCTTTGTTCAAGTCACGACGAGGTAACAAAGAAAGGCGATCTTCTTATAACCTCCTCAAGAACTTGCAAGCTGAAAGTCCTCCAACATTAGCTCCAAATTAGCAGATTTTCCAAACGGGAAACCGTAAAGATCATTTGCATACAAGGAAAACTTGTAATGAATTTGTCCAAGGTGTTTTCCTAAGCTTAACATAACCATGACTCTTAACGGTAGGAGGTAGACCTACTAAAGGATTTTAGTTAGCTAGAGTTACTCATTTGATAGGTATTTGGGACTACAAATTTAAGAGGATCTGCAGTGTGTGATCAGTCACTTTCCCGCCGTTCCGCTCGCTTTTCCGTCCCCTCACGGAATGGATAACTAACCGAACATGGAGACATTTATGTCAGCCAAACTTGGGCTCGTTAAACACCAAAACAACAAACAGTAAAGAAAAACACGACATCTGACTACTCTTAGCGGCACGAAAAAATGGCGCCTCCAAAGATTCTGTTGCTCGGTGAAATCATTCAGTATGTCCGAGGTCTCTACACTTGCCCAGAGATTGAGGCGTGCATCTAGCTAATATGCCTCATACTCGCAGTGCTCTAGAATCTTGGCGTGGACTCACGTCTTTGGCCGAGATTATTGGCCCAGGAGTAGAAAATCGCAACGAGTTTATTGAGAAATGCCGCCAAGGAGGCTTTGACGGTGTTGTGGTTCTGCACCGCATGTACCACAGCGTTGCTGTCACTGGCCTGATAGATGAGGAGCTCGTACAGGCTTTGCCAGAAAGCGTGAAGTTTATCTGTCATACTGGTAAGCAGGAGATATCCCAGTCCAACCACATTGTTAACGTCTTCCATATAGGTGCCGGTTATGACCAGATTGACGTCGCAGCCTGCTCTAAGCGGCAAATCCAGGTGTCGAATGTGCCCCAAGAAGTGAACGATTCCACCGCAGACACGGCCATCTTCCTCATGCTCGGCGCCTTGAGAGGGTTCAACCAGAGTATCATGACTCTACGCAGTGGCTCCTGGCGAGGCAACCCATCTCCTCCTCTTGGACATGATCCGGAGGGCAAGACGCTTGGTATCATTGGATGCGGAGGTATTGGAAGAAACATGGCCAAGAAGGCAGCTGCTTTCGGGATGAAAGTGATTTACTACAACAGGACGAAATCAGACGACATAACCGAGGCAGAATACGTCAGCCTTGATGATCTTCTTGGGTCTAGTGATGTTATTGCTATAAGCCTACCACTTAACGTAAGTTTCCCTAAGCGCATGGCTATATTTGCTCACAAATTTGGTAGGCTGCAACGAGGCATTTCTTATCCTACAAAGACTTTGAAAAAATGAAGCAGGGCGTCGTCGTTATCAACACTGCCCGAGGCCCCATCATCGATGAACAAGCACTGGTGGATGCTCTCGAGTCTGGAAAAGTCTGGTCCTGCGGTCTAGACGTGTACGAGAATGAACCAGCAGTTCATCCTGGTCTTGTCGCACACCCCAGGGCCATGCTGCTGCCTCACCTGGGCACGTACACGGTAGAGGTGAGTTTGATTAGCCTAACAGATACTGAATATCCTGCTCATTTTTTTACTAGACGCATGCAAAGATGGAGGAGAGGTGTATTGCGAATGTGCGGGCTGCGCTGGAAAAGGGCAAGGTTAACGATTTGGTGCCAGAACAACTGGGAGAGTTTTGATGCTGGAGTCACCTTACAAGATAGGTTAGAATGATAGATTCGATCATGATCAAGATCTTGGTAGTATTTTAAGCACAGGCTCTCTTCTCCGTTGCATTTAAGTTGTGCAAGAGCTTGACCAAGATTATTCCCCTAGACCATGTTGGATGAAAACGGCTCTTACGAGTATGATTTTCAAACTCCTGATGTAATTTATGTTAAAGCCACAGATATTCTATGTGATCAAAACTATTTCTTCCATGTCTATAGTAGTAATAAAAAGTCAGACTGGCTGGTCGGGCTTCATTCCAGACCTCTCCCATGACGTAACTCAATCAACAAACACCGTCTTGGGTGGCAGTGCCGTTACCCGGATGTGACGACAGCCAAGTATCAAACATGGTGATATTAGTCACTCTGTGGAACCCTTGGGATGAACTCAAAGGACAAACTCCCTGTCCGCCAAGGCTCAGCCAAGACTATGCTTCCGTGTCAGCTATAAACCCCAATTTCCTGTTTCCGTGAGACGAAACATTTTGAACTCTTGCAACTCAAATATTGAATTGACAAAGTCGCCATGTCGAATGCGATATGTCCAATGCCCTTGGCGGAAATCATCAGGGATGTCACAGGCAGAAAAGAGGAAACAAACCCGATCAAGAAACTCTACCGCGAGGCGTTCAAGGCCGACATTGGGAGATGGATATCGGCCTGCGCCGTGATTGGTCTGGCGGCAGGTCTGCTTTCCAAGCATCCGGGTCAGGAGATGCTCGCAGCATCCGCATTCAACCTTGCAGTTGTAAGAACAGCCCCTATGTCAATCAATCTATGAGAGATCTGACAGCTTCAAAAGGGAGCTCTGCACTTCTTTATGCTCAGAGTCCCTGTTAGACCGAGCGGCTCAACCGACCCAAGACCCCCGATTTGGTACATGGTCGCCTTGGCAGTGTCAACCGTACTGTGGCTGGCTGCATTCATTGTCATTTTCGTCTTCCGAAACCCCAGCCAGCACGACGACTCCGGTGTAGAGAAGCGAAGGGCTGGGTTCCTCGGCGACGTCGGGACAGGGACGGTGGCCATGGTTGAAAACCTATCCATTGCGTGTGGCTGCTTTGGCATATGTGCTTTGTAAGTTCCGATTACCAAGGATCCTCTGAAGAGCTGCGCTCACTTAGAAAAGTCTATTTTGCGTCTATCAATGGTCTGTAGTTCATCGCCTGCTCACAACACGTTTCAAAAAGAGTGAGATGCGAGAGGCGCATCGAAAGAAGAACAAGACAGAACCCGAGAAACATGAGCGAAATGGGTCAGAGGTGTAGACAGAGCGCAGTATCAAGTAAACCCATACTCATTCTTGTCTCGATTGCCCAAGCATATAAAACTGGTGGAAGAAGTAGACTTTGTGGCGACTTGAGAGGTTGGTCACCCGTTGTGAAAGAGAAGTATCCTACTAACGCACAGCAGGTTTCAGTGTCTCCCTGGCCCGCTTTGACTTTTTTTGTGGTGGTATTTGCGTCCTACCTTGGCTCGACGACTCGAAGGGGGCCCTTTGTTGACTCGAGCGAGGTGGAGAATTAAACCCCTCCAAGTTTGGCGGGTCGTGCAGTAACTTGGCAATATCTCGATAGTTCAAGAGAAAGGGCAAGATATAATAGACCTAACAGATGGAAAATAGTGAGTACGAGCTTACTCACCTATTTTACTTTTCTCTGTTTTTTAAGAATAAAAAACAATAATCTTCTGACTTTTCCAGTTGAGAAATTAAAATCTGAATTTTGGTGGCGTTCACCACTTCCAGGGCTTACACCGTAGAGGTCCGAGACCAGCCCAGCTCCCCGTGCTTGGTTTCTGTTGTCCTTGGAGAACTGCTATCATCGATAGTCGTTGCAGGCCTTATTGACTCATTTCCTTGCCATTGAAGCTCGAGTATAAGCTTCAATTGTGTCACAACTGTGTTACTTCTGTTGGGTTGCTCTAAAGCCCGCTCCCCCTAGCCTCATACAGCCTTTTGACTTCGCCAAGCACGGGAATAGCCCGGCCGGTCCCCTCAAGTCCTGGCCAGGGTAGAACAAACCCCTCGTTCAACACTCCCCCTTGGCCTACGGAAGCTCATGAAAGGGATTGGTCACGTCCACTGACCCTCCCAGCCATGAGTACTTGTTTCGTCTCGTTTATGGAAGACACGGTCTGTCCTTGCCAAAGGACGGACAGCTTCTTTGACGGACCAACAGAGGAGAGTCACCAGTGAGCCTATCACGAGCCGCCCCCACCCATCCATGATCCAAATGCAGTTACCTGGCAGCCACTTTGTTATTCTGAGCACCGGACACCAGATGTTCGTCCACCACACGGGACTGTTCTCTGACGCTCTGGCTGTGTGATGGCAGAACAAGATGAAGCCCTGCGTGCAAGGTTGGGTTCCTGTTGCTGAGAAAGGAGACCAGCTGCGTACAGGCAGCGCAAGGTTTCATGTCAATGCCAACTCCATCATCCAGGGGATGAACAACAACAGGATGCCCTCCCAAGTACATGGTACATCGGGGCATCTCCATACGTATAAATAAAGCTCGTATCCCGGAAGATACGGAGATCATAACAAACACAGCAGACACAGCAAACAAGCAAACGCACTGCAAACGCACTGCAAAGCACCTACACGAACCAAACAACACGACACACATTGATCTCTTGCTTTCTCCAACAACAGAAATCTACCCATGAACACCATGTTGACTATGGAGAGGCATCTCGAACGGCTCTTCATGGACCTTATCGAGCCCAAGCCAATGTCCGGCAACTTCAAATGGCACTTTGATTTCGGCCTGAAGAGGTGGGACAGCTCTTTCCGGCAAATCAATGCATCATCATGGCTCATCTTTAACAAGGCAATTCTGACCCAGCTGCCCCTGGAGGAGACCAAGGAGGAGCCCAACGACTACGTCGACCGCAAAGAGGGCTTCATCTACCGCATCCGTGAGCTCGGAGACGATGAGGCTCGGCCGAATACAACGACTTCGATACCTGATCAAGGTCCCGTGCGACCCCGCCGTGCCGTCTATCCCGGGCTGTACTTCGAGTACCTCATCGGCAGTGCAGGATCCCTCAAGTTTATGCCGGCCAAGGCAGATGCCGAGCATGTCAACCACCATGCTCGGGAGCACGAGAACATTGAGTACGCTGCACAGCAGGGACCCAAGCATTTCCGTATCCCCCGAGTCATTTACCACGCCGAGTTTGAGTACAAATACGCCATCCTGACTGAGAGAGTAGGCACCTCGGTCTTCGACGAGCCCATGCCGGCCAAGTTCCTCAAGAGGCTCTTGGGCCAGATCGCCAAGGCCGTGGGCGAGATGGCAAAGTGGGAGGCCCCTTTAGTTCAGGGCGTCAAGGGAAAGGATATCCAGTGGTGGATGTTCGAGCATGTCATCAGCACCATCTATTCCAATGGTCACCGGGCCTCTGATCGCGTCCAGGAGTATCTTGCTGGCAAGGGATTCAACATGTCGCCCTGCGGTTTCCTCAACGGCCATATTGGGCTGGGCGACGTTGGCCTGGACCAAGACTTCAACCTGGTTGGTTTCAACACCTGGATGGACTGTGCCTTCGTCCCCAAGGGATACATCGCGTCATATGTCCTGGACCGCATCGATTATGTCTCCCGACCCGGCGATCCTCAATGGGAACTGCCCACACTTCTCGAAGCAAGCCAGCGTCAGGGCTACGCAAGCCTGTTCTTAAACCTAGTCAGCCAAGGTCTCCCCAATGAGATCGAGTGCTTTGACAAGGTTCTAAATGATGAACATGCCATCAGGGCAAGGCACTTGGAGCGTCGGCAGCGCAAGCTCCCCTGGACGAAGGGCTTCATGTTCCCAGAAAACGATCCGGACTTTCGCCCCGAGACCTTCCCCAATTAGTAAAGAGGGATTAGGATAGTGCGAGGAGAGAGACTGGAGACGGGGTATTCGACCGATTAGACTAATTGCTGGAGGATTAAGCTCCGCATAGGCCAAGAACACTCTTTTATATAGATGTGATTCTTCAGATATGACACTCGTTTGGACGAGAACCAAGTTTAGCCACATCTAGTAAAACAAGCAATGCGCGATGCCTTGAGATTTGAGTATATTGAACTAAGCTCCAGTCCTCCGTGGCCTGGAGAATACCATGGAAGTACAGACCGGTAAACATTGGGCCTAGTCAATTGGTTAAGCTAGCAGAGGAGATGTGACAGTGAGAAAATAGATGTGAATGAATGAAACCTAGTAAGGTCGACTAAATACAAAAGTGCTGAAAGAAATTGGGCATGATAGACTCAACAAGTGAGATGTACAAAGCGATAACGACGGTGCCTTCAACGAGTCCTAGCCCACCAACTCTTCTTCTGTTCTCCAAAGCCCCATGAGCTTATCAAGAGCCTTCAAGTTGCTCCCCCATCTTCTCTCCGATGTTCCTTTGGCTCTCAGAGGAGCATTTGAGAAATAGAACTTGAGAGAGTCCCTCTCCCTTGACCATCAAGTTCGTGTTCCCTAGGATGAAACCCCGGGGCCCGTATTGCAACTTCATAGGGGGACTCCGAGGACGATTGGATGGCTCTTTTGGCCCGTTTGCTATGTAGTTGTGTGTTGTGCAATTCTTTGTGTAGTTTGTTGCAAGGCTTAAGTGGGGAGGGCCCCGTTACACTTTTCGCACCGATCGACGTATCTAAGGTTGTGGAAACCACAAGGACAAGTGTGCCTTGGTGGTGGAGGGCCGAGGGGATCGATGATCCCTGCGTCGATGTTTGCTATTATGTCGTCCATCGTGCGGTGGTTCACAATGTGACTGAATGAGATTCGAATCAGGTAAAGGGTGATTCGGAGGGGGACGTCGAGTTCGAGTGACTATCGATGTTGGATGTTGTCTGTGTTTCTTTTGGGTTGAGGACTGCTGAGGGTCAAACACCAGGCCGGTCAGGAGAAGGGTCACTTCTTATACTTTCCCAGATTCATGGCATTGGAGAGTGTTCGCGCTATCTTTCCTAATTCCTTTTGTTCGTACCATACTCTTTTGCGCGCAGCGAGCATTCTTTGAGCGCTGGAAGAGTCCAGTGGACCTGACTCAACCTCACATGTACAGAAACAAAAGGCAAGGAATTCAGGCGGCATCTTCAGGCCTGTCAGCCCTTTCGAGCAAACAGAAAATTGGGCAGCGGACGAATCAGGGATTCTTTCGCCCTGTTCAAGGCTTGCTGACGCGCAGTAGGTTTGTGGGCAAGGGGCGAACACCAGACCGCCACGCTCCTTCAAGAGAAACAACAAAGAAGGTAGAGCTCCAGACCTTGCATAACGGCCTCCTTTGAGACGAACAGAATGCTTTCTACATCGTCTTGCTGTCCCGCAGGAAACGTTTGCTCGCGTCTGCCTTGTGACGTCGTCAGGCTGTGCTCCAGCGAGGCTAGAAGGCGTTAGCATCTGCAAGTAATCTCTTTGAGCCTCTAGAAGCCCTTACGGTGGCTTAGCTGAAACTTTTCAAAAAGAAATAATACGAGCAGGCCCGCGGAACCAAGAGTATATGTGATATATGAGCAGCCAAGATGCCCAGCCAATCAAGGCGCTTCCAGGGCCAGAGTCACGCACCGACACAGACTATTTATTACCCCTGTCGTTTGAGCGTAGCAATCAAATTCAGTGGCTATTTGCCGGTTTCATGGCTATGGGAACTCGGTACATGGCAGTTGTCATCGTTTCCAACCGTGCCTATTCTATACCTCCTGAAACTCCGGGTCACGCCTCGGATTCCTCCCTGCCAGGCATACGATAGAACGGCATCGTGACTGTAAGGGTTTCGTCAAGCAGAGTTGGCTAGCCCTTGAGCACCCAATAAGAGACAACTGTAGTCATTTGGCAGGCAAGTGGCGTTTTCTTCTTTGTTGATTTATATGCCACCGCCCACTGTTCCTCCAACCAGGTGGCAGGTGTGACAAGGCATATTCGGGTGGCTGACCGCGTCTGTTTGATCCCAAATCTTGTTCTGGCGTACACCGCCAGTTGATTCGCAAGGCGTGTTGGCTCACACGCGCAACCCGAGCCCAACGTTCAAGTTCTCCGCAGCGCTGCGCTCAATTCAATTTCAATCGGCTTTTTCGGGCGATTGAATTGAGTATGGTCAGAATTGAATTGGGAGGCTATTTTGGGAGTTTGAATTGAAGTACTCCGTAATTGAATTGAATTATCGGCCATGAGGGGGGTCACGTGCGTGGCCGACTATACCCGATTTAGTAGAGCTGACCGACTGTGCATTTAAGATTCTGATTACTAAGCGCCTCACATAGCCAATCAGAAGCTTGACCAGACTAGCCACCAGAGCCACACTTAGCCACAGGACCTCAGGCCGAAATTAGCCACCAGAGCCACATTTAGCCACAGGACCTCAATCCGATTGCAAGGTTGTAAGCTGCCTCTGCGAGGTGCCTTTGAGAGCCGTTGCAAGCTGCCTTTGAGAGCAGTTGCAGATTGTTGCAAGCTGCCTGAAGTGCCTCATGGAGGGCAATTAGTCCAGGGGCCTTCAGCACATTCAGGGCCTATATTTTAGGGCCTTCAGGGCCTCAAGCGCTATTGGGGCTCTGGGCTTAGTAACCTGCTTCTTAAATGCACAGCCGGCTGTGCGCCGATCACGTGGTCTTATTTGCACAGCCGGCTGTGCTCGTCCTGCTCGCCTGACCGTAGTACTCCACGTGATATGCCACGTGCAGTATCACGTGACTTTATACTGACCGAAAGACGAAAACACCAGAACGCCAATATCATATCATAAATAGAGGCATCACTAAAATCATAACTCAGATTAAATTAATTCAATTAATCCGGCTATCAGAATCAAATCGCGAAATTGAAAGATATCCGGACTTAAATTAGGTTAAATTGGATTGAATTAGTTATGATTAAATTGAGCGCAGCGCTGGTTCTCCGAGATTGGAAGCATATCAAGGCTCTCTTAGAAGCAGCCACGACACTCCTCTGGGTACTCTTATTACTACAAAACTGTCAAATTCCTGGGGTATGTGATTCTGGAGGCCTTCCGGTGTGGCAGTGCTTGCGGCCAGTTATGCCGACCGTTTAGACCAGCCATTGCCTGGCTCAACAGCAGCAACGCCATTAATCCACTTTTATCCAGGCAGGCAATTCCCGTTCCTTTAATTATTTCTGTCATTTTCTCTTGTATTCTCTCGATTTGCCCCCAAAGCCTGCTGGAGGCCGGCCAAGCCATGGGCAAACAGCGGCAGGCCAACAGTTTTCCAGCCCTGAGTGTGTCAAACTGTACATGTCAGGACAGTGCCTCCTGCATGTCTTGCTCTCTGTTCGATCTCGCACACAAATTCATACCGAGCCAGTATAAATACCCACCTCTTATCTCGACGCTACCATCTCGCCTCCTTGCGACAAGGTCTGCCGCTCTCAGCCAACTGACCGAAAATGGCCTTCTCATTCAATCCTACAGCTCAAGACTTTCACCCTGTTGGGAGCCAATCCGAAACTCCCGAGTTACCTGATCTTGAACACGCATCTATGTGCGATGGTGCTGAAATCTCCGAAGTCGAAAGGGGTGGCCAGTATGCCATCACTGCGTATCTCAAAGAGAACGTGCAAGAGTTTCGCCATCTTCAACAAATGCGCACAAAGGCAAATTTTCATCACGACTTATCTAGTATAACCAGCTTGCAACTTACTAATCACCGTGATAGGGGTGGGAGAGCTCCAAAGGCGATGCACACTTCAACAAGCAACGACGAGTCGCAGACGAGCCCACTGAAAAAGACGCTCGCTTCTTCTACAACATGATGCAAAAGATGGGACGGGACATGAACAAGGCCACACGAGCTTTTGACTTGTCCGGAGTCAAGAAGCCAGCCTTGCTGGACATGTGCATGGCTCCAGGTGCCTTTCTTGTACAGATCTTGGACAAATACCCCAATGCCCAAGTCAGAGCCATGAGCCTCCCCCTCAAGGATGGAGGCCACCAGGTTAGGCTAGGCCACCACAATGTCGCCGTCGAATTTCGAGACATCACCATGTTGGCAGCCGACATGAGCATGCAGATAGAGGATGTACCAGCATCTGGGCCTGATCCAGGCAATCTTGAGTTCGCAAAGGTCTTTTCTGATTCCGAAAGATTCGACCTTGTCTTGTGCGATGGTGCCGTTCGACGCACGCATCAACGGACAACATGGAGAGAGGGCCGCGAGGCTACCCGTCTCACAATCACGCAGCTTGCGATCGGCCTCGAGCACCTCAACAATGGCGGCACTATGGTCATTCTTCTACACAAGCTTGACAGATGGCCTTGCTTTAGCTTGATCCGCAACTTCAGCAAGTTCTCCACCGTCCAGCTGTTCAAGCATCCTCAGTATCACAGGCTGAGATCCTCGTTCTACCTCGTGGCCAAAAACATCTAGGCAGACAGCATCTCAGCCAAGACACTAGTTCTGGAATGGAAGAAAAAGTACAAGGTTGCTACAGTTGGCGCAGATGAGGAATACTCAAAGATTCAAAAAGTGAGCAACCACGACGCGCAGGCTGCCCTAGATGAGTTTGGGAAGGAGTTTATAGTCATGGGACGCAAGATCTGGAAGCTTCAGGCGGAGTCCTTGGCAAAGGCCTCGTTTATGAAGTCTGAACACGGGAGTCAGGGCAAGGGAGATCAAAGCGAGGGCATCGGACAGAAGGACAGGTTCTAGTGTACGCCAGGTTGGCGCGTCAGTCAGACTGACACGAGTATCCAGGGCACCTGTTTACTCCAGTAACCCGAGATTACCACCACCTTAACCCTCACAACCACCGAGCGCTGGCACGAGCGGAAATGAGACTAGATGCAAGCATAGTGTTCCTAGAGAAGAGATAAACATAGTATGCATATAACCAAGAATCAGTGGTATTCTTTTTTTTTCTCCAAGTGTTCATTTCTTTCAAGCAGATTTGTACACCTCTAAGCTGAGCTGCAAGTTTCTCGCCTGTCTCGAGAGTCAAGAACATATCTAGAGAGAAAGAATCTTATGTACAAATTCAATCCAAACATCTCTTCGTAACATCATAAGGAGTGGCAAACAATAAGATCCAGTCACGAGGTCGCCCTCAACAACTCAGCCACAACCGACTTCCTCTATTACTGCACAATAACGGTGGGACACTCAACGCAGCGAATGTCGTAAAAGACGTTGCGGACATCCGACTTGAACGTGACGCCAATGGCGTTGACGGGTTGGGCATACTTGTAGCACCGCTTTCCGTTGGTGTTGAAACGAACAGCCTTGCAGCTGCTGTCACTCTTGCAGGAAGCAAGACAAGTGTCATCGTCCTCAACGACCTTGTTGCCGTAGGGCTGCAGATCATCAGCGCCGACAACACCAGTGCGTCCACACACGGCGTCGACAGAGTCGGCAAAGCCGCAGGCCGTGTCGTAGTAGGTGATATCCGAGATGCCCTCGAGCTTGAAGGACTCGACGGTGTGGGTGTACATGCCGCAGATCTTCTGCTTGGGGTCCCAGCTGATGGACTTGCACTTGGGGTGATCTGCGACGCAGGCCTTGATACAGGCGTCGACGTTGGACCAGAGCTTGTTGCCCTTGTTACCCTTGGCGCCGCAGATCGCTGTGCCTGGGATCTCATGGATGGTGCAGGAGGGGTCGAGGGGGGTGATGGGGGTGGTGTCGCAGCTCAGGGGAATGGCATTGGCACCAGAGAGGGCCGCAACGATGGTAATGAGGACAGTGGGGGAGTACATGATGCTCTAGTATCGAAAAGAGGAAGTGGTATCAAGAGTTTGATGTCGAGAATGTGACTTGAGTGTTGAGATTGTTGCAGTGCCGTGAAGTGATTGCTAGACTATCTGAAGAGCTGGTCAGGCTGGGTTCTTATACTGACTTTTACTTGAAAATTCATCTTCATCTCTTCCTTGCCCCAGAGAAAGCCGAAGTAAAGCTGAAAACAATGGCTTGTCTGGGCCGGGTGAGGCTTCTGCTATCGAAGCACCCATTCAGTAGTCCGATCCAGATGCTCCTCGGGCTCCCCTCTCCCCTCTCAGCTTCAACCTCTGAGAATCCGGGGGAAGCGAGGAATCAGCAGAGAAACGATGATCGCCACTGTTGGCAGGCTGTTTTTGCTGGGGAAGATGATCAGTCTTGGCAGCCTAGCAGTCAATAGCCTCATCTTGACAAGCCACCGCAAAGAAGACGTTGGCTCACTGACCCCGTTAGAGCCTTTGGGTTAAACCACGTGTGTCCGAGTATTCGATCATCGTCTTGGCTGCGTGTAAGCAATCTGCTGCATTACCGCGAGGCTGGCCCGAGTCAGTTGCTCAATGTGCTCAGTGTTCCTACTAACAAGTGTCGTTGTGCTGGTGATTTCGCATTGTAAGTCGTCTGAGGCCTTGGGTAACTATATCCGACACTCATATCATGACAACCCCGGCTGATTTAGTGCTAGGGCAACATAGGGCAATACTCAAGGCTTTACACTGCCCCCGCGTAGCTTCCTCGCAAGGGAGAACGTTATCCCCAAGGACTCGCCACGTTGGATCGGTCTATCGATCTTGGCAGGGCTCAGCTGCAGATGCCGAGTCCCCTGAGTCCAACCACGAGCGACGTCCCGACCTCATGGGTTCGGATTGTCGGGGGACCATAGTGGCGAGGCTTTCGATTATAGCTGACGCCGACACGCCCAGACTGTTCTTGTCCAAGAAAATCCTTCTTGACCAATAGCTCAACCAACACTGGAGAGTCTGGAGCTAATCCTTTGAACTCTATTACCTCTTATACTCTAATAACGCAAGACGGTGGAAAGATATAGGACGTGTGGCTTTGGACTAGGTGTTACCCTTGTCTTGTAAGGCACATAAAACTCATTGTTTTGTATCGAGTACTTCTTGCTTCTTTGTACGAGAAGCGATGCGACGGTGAAATCCCACCTCTCACAGTATTCCTTCCACCAAGTCGCTGGTATCTCTTATATGAGTGAGATGCCGTCTTTTATGCCCTATTTAAGCACGAGGGTGTATATATCCCTCTCGATAATCTTTTCGATACTTGGGAGCAACAGAAGACCGAGGAGAATGCATGGATCCCATGGGCGGTTGACCTCATACAGTTGAGACTTCGGGAGGAGTCACCAACAAGACGCACTCTTTAGAATGATGCAAGTACTTCTTAATTCTCGGTCAGATCAGATACCTTGTTACTCCTCCTACCATCTATTATACCGCGGAGGCGCCACGGCCCGCGGCAGAGAGTCCCTAGTAATGGTAGCATCTTCAATCAACTCAATGCTACATAGCACCGAAACTTGGAGACATCCATTCATTTCACATTATTATTACGGATACATCTCCATGATATCAAGGCATCATATTCTGCTTGATTACTGCTCACACAAGTCAACTCGTCAGCGACAGTCTCAACTTTGGGTACCGAGTCATGCCTTCCAAGACAGGTGCTCTGAATAGCCTCATTCCGAGCCCACCAAACAGGTGGCATGCCAAGTTCAATTACCTAGCTCGGTCTTCTTTGACATTTGTAGAATACCATTCTGCATGATGAATCACTGAGCCGGGAGGCACTGCATGCACGCCTCATAGATTCACCGAGATATCACACAGCTTTATGCCACACTCAAGAAGGCCACAAAGTCAAAGATTCCAGGAGGACAGCCTGTTCAGATTGTAACAAAGCTCTACACCTCCGAGTCTCTCTCTTCTCAGCTACAAATACAGGCCTCTCCCCCTTCTCGACAGCTTTCTCTTCCAATCTCCCATCTTCCTTGTCTCCCCTTCACGCAGCCTCCACCTCTCAACCCATCATGGAAAAAGGGACAAAGCTTCTTCTTCGCATCGCCAGCAAGCCGAAAAATACAATGAAAAAGAGAGTGCGCATCGCCTGGAGGTAGTGTAATACCAGGGACACGGGGAAGACACCAAAAATTATGCCGGAGACCTACAGTCATACCGCCTCGAGGGGGGTTAGCGCATGGAAAAAACCCAAGAGGCGATACCTGTCCGCAAAACAGGCCGACTAGAGTCAAGGACTCGTATGAGAAGAAAGGAAAAGAAGAAAAGAATCGGACGGCGAGGCGAAGGGATTTTATAGCCCTCCGACAAGCTCCTTAGTTCCTGACTTTTCGATACACACACAAAGCCCGAGATGGAAACAGCAACGATGGTAATAATTGTGTTGGAAGGCGAGTACTCTGATGATACGGCAAGACCTAACCCTAGAGAGATAGGATCATGCGTTCAGGAAGGCGCCCCGATACATAACAAGACTTCGCATACATAACACGGTCGAGGTTCAACATATCCGCGTGACAGAGGGCTTCAAGTACAAGATACGGTAGAGGGCAGAATGAAGGGATCAAACAACAAACCTACGATGGCAAGTCAATTAATGCATCATCCTCTGCCGGGAATCGCTGCTCGCAGCTTCGTACGAGACGTGAGACGACGCGAGGATGGTAGCTACCTACCATCTCGCAAGGCAGGAAACCTCTTGATCGGAACTACACGACGCCCAATGCCAAAAAGGATTGCCGCAAGCGAACCCAGCACAAGGTCACCCAGTACAAGGCCCCAGCACAAAGCTGGTTAAAAGGAGAAAGGCGCAAACGAGCAGCCGAAAAGAGCGCTCAACAGCCTTCTGGTCAGAATCCTGGTTGGCAACTTCCGGCGAAGGGAACAAGAACAAGGACATCAGTCCCTCCGGAAGGTGGGAAAGTTTCTTGAAAGGCAAGATCTATTGACCTAAGAAGAGAGCAAAGAACCCATGCGAAAAGAAGGAGCCTTGAGCAAAGCAGTGCAACGCCTCCCTCACCACGTTGAACATCAGAGCCCGACTGGGGAAGAAAGGAAGAGAAGAATCAAGTCGCGGGCCGACATGAGCAATCCAATCAAGCTCGAAGAGGACCTACATTTATCGCCCCTTCTACGCAAGCCAAAGGCCGAACAAGTTGACATCGCGCGGCGAGGACAACAACCGCCACCTGGGCCTACGCGACTGCCCAGATGGCAAGGGTCCAAATAGGAAGGACCCGGGCGACAGCATATCCAGGCCTCGAAGAGAGAGCTGCCTGCCATGAAAGCAACGACATGCAAGCAAAAACGCTCCAGAGGACGACAACTGCGAGATGGTCCTTCCAGTTTGTGCCCAGGATGAACAGTACATAGGACGAAAGGACAAACAATCGCGAATCAATGACTCATTACATAAAAAGGAAGAGTTGAGGAGGGTGCAACAGAGTGATTGAGTCTGAGGCAGTCAATGGTGGCCAACTCGGGCAAGGTGACGGGGTGTGAATAGCTTCAAGGCAAAAGTACACATGGCATCATGGCCAGCCGTCAATCAAGGCCCAATTTAATGACACAGAGATCCTCTCCACGTGCATACATAGTGTCCGACGCACCAAGAGCCCCATCATGAACTTCCCTCGTGGCCGCCAAGCTTCCTTCCAGTGGAGATGTCATCCACCAAAACGGGCCCCAAGCAGCGCTCAAAGGTTCCAACTAGACCCAGCAAGGCCCTTGGTGGGGATGGCTGCAACGTCGATGCTTGATCTGATAAGATAATCTCGCCCGCTTCGCTCATCATCGTGGAGCCCTTACACGAGCCTTAGCATCGGATTGATCAGCACAAGTGCGTGGTTTTACGAGCGGGTGATCCAGCCGAGGCAGGGATCGGCCGTCATCTAAGGCTATGTTTAAGTAAACGCCGAACCCAGGTTAACTGAAGTGAACAAAGCGTTTACATCGTCTTTGACAATGGCTGAATATCGACACTTTGCAACTCCTGATCCTCAATGGACAGACGTACGTTAGGCCATCACGAGTACTAGGCCTTTACTAAAGCATCCAGTTTCCAAACAATCTGCCGCCGGGTACAAAGGTAGTACGGGGCATGCCGAGAGATCATGATCCCATCACTCCGCAGGAAGGACTAGACATTGTCGAATTTGACGTCCCCGTGAGAGACGACACTCCCATCACGCTCCGCACGTACAGACGAACCGCCAATCGCGACGATGCCCTCCCTCTGCTGGTGTACATGCACGGCGGCGGCTACGTTTTTGGCGGCCTTGAGACGGATGATTCAACTTGTCGAGCAATTGCCCTAGAGTTAGGCATCGTTGTTGTCAATGTCAAGTATCGACTCGCTCCCGAGCACAAGTTCCCCATCGGCTTTGAAGACTCCTTTGACATTGTCCGCTGGGTAAGTCATGTCACCAATCACCCCTTCGCCTCTAACATTCCCATCTAGGCTGCGTCGCCAGAAGGTCAAAGCAAACTCAACACCGATCTCGCCAAGGGCTTCATCCTGGGTGGAACGTCAGCCGGTGCCAACTTTACCGCCGGCATCTCGCACTTGGCCCGCGACGAAGGTCTCTCGCCAAAGATCACGGGTGTTGTCTTTCTTGCTGGTAGTTTCTGCCATCCTGATGTGCGACCAAAGAAGTACCTAGACCGCATCCTGAGCGTCGACGAGATCAACGACGCGCCTGGCCTAACCAGGAAGTCAATCGACTACTTTTCAGGTACCAAGACGCTTCAGTTTCGACTGGAAACCCCAGCTGACAATTATGTAGAAAAGTACGGTGCTCCGCCAGAAGACAAGCGTCTCTCGCCTCTGTTGTTCGACTCACACGCAGATATTGCCAAGAAGGCCTACTTTGCCATCTGCGGATGGGATCCTCGACGAGATGAAGCGCTACTTCTGGATCAGATTCTCCAGGAAGAAGGATTATCCACCAAGAAGCACGTCTATCAAGGACTGCCTCATGGTTTCTGGACCACCTGTCCTGATCTATCTGTGTCCAAGAAATGGTTGGAGGATTTGCTTGAGTGGCTGCGCTGGATGATCAAGTAAGGCAAGTACAAAACGAAGTCAGTACGGTTCCAGTTCCATCTTGTTTCGTTTACTCTCAAGGTGATTGCATTGTGTGACTCGCCGAGCGACAGGTTTAAATAGCACTACAATTTAACAGATTCGAGCCCTCCTTAGTATACAGCATGTCAATTTACCTTGCCAGCTCGTACAAACCCCAGACCAGCGCCCCATCTCGACATTATCACACCGAGTTAAATATCGAGTCCTGTCTCTCAAAGTATCTCGTTCACTCATCACAGGATACCCTCCTCGACCACCTTGACCTTGACCTTCATGCCCCAGCCCTCCTTCCAATGCTTCTCCTTGCCAATCTTTTCCACATCGTCAACAGCGTCCTCAATCGTCTCCTTGGTCTTGGCAGGGTCGTCCTTGGTCTTTTGAACGGAAATAGTCAGGATCAATCCCTCCTCATTTTTGTCCTTTCCAAGATTCCAGGACCACTGCGCAGAAAACACCACGCGGGGCTTGGACTTGTGGATCTTGCCGGCTGGGTACAGGGCCGTGATCAGACGGCCTACTCTGCCGAGGTAACCAGCCCACCAGACTTCCTCAGGGGTGATGAGCTTGCGGAGAGACTCGCGGAACTCGATCTCACGAGGTGGCAGTTCACCGCCGTACCTCGACTCGAGCATCAACGCCAGCCTAGCACGATCTTGGTGTGAGACACCGTGGATAGACGACATTGTTCCCACGCTGGTCGAATAAAGTGCAGTCGTCGAGGCGGTCTCCTTAGACATGAACATGTGCAAGTACATCGAGTTGGCGAATGAGTCAACGACAGGCTCCCCAAACTCTTCAGGAAACTCCTTGGTCTTGGAAGGTTTCGGGATCGCATGCTTCAGCAGCTGCTGGATATGATGTCGCGAGCCAGGAGCAAAGTACGCCGTGGCAACCTCAAGAGGAGCCTCCTGTCGAATATCAGGCGAGAGCTGACGGAACAAGAAGCCCTCCCGCACACCACCCTGGCAAAAGTGCGCTTCCTTGATACCCCAGGGAATAGCCTCAGAGAGAACATTAACGAGGAAAGCGACGGCAGGAACCTGCGATCGTCTTCGGTCGGAGACTCGGAAGATGTCCTTTGCAGCCTTAGCAACGTGCTTGAGCGTCTCGGTGTCTTCAAACTGCTTTCGCTGCGCAGTGTACCCATTGATGATGGAGATGGGGTAATGGCTGCCGTGAGACTGGTTGAGGTAAAGAAGCAGGTATCCCCAGCCTCTAAAACCACCTCCGGAGAGATAGATACGATATCCACCTTCTCTCTCCGCTTTCTCGGTCAGCTCTTCAGGGATCTGCAGGCGGTTGTATGCGTCCTTGAAGTTGCCAATCATCTCATCCTTGAACGCCTTGATAGCGGCGTCAGCTTCATCCTTACTCTTCCCATCCTTAAGGTCATCCAGCTTCTTGGTCAGAGCAGCAGCCCCATAGGGAAAACTGAAGCTTCCTCGGGGACTGATACGGATCTCGCCACCCTGGCTGAGCATCCAGGTGATCTGCGTACTGCCTCCTCCCAGGTCCATAACCAATCCCTCCATGCTTGAGAAGCCACTGGCGATACCCAGGGCTCCAACCTGGCCCTCTTCCTCCTTGGGAAGAAGCTGCACAGTCAAGCCAGTCTTGGTCTTGATGGCAGACAAGAACTGCTTAGAATTAACGGCCGCGCGCGTTGCTTCGGTCGCAATGACGTGGATGTTGTCCTTTGTGCAACCAAAGTCCTCACAGACAACAATAAACCTGCTCAGGACCGAAACAACAGACTCAATGACTGAGTCCGGGATGGGAATCTTCTCTCCAGTCTCATCGTCATACTGAGAGTCGTAGAGTGAGATGGAAGACCGGTAGACACAGACGGTCGGGAGCATACGCGCCAGAGGCGATGAGAGGTCAGAAATGGACAGTCGGATGCCATTGCTAGAGTCGCAATGTCAGATTGACACTCAAGGAACGTCATGGGAATCGCTCACCTTCCCATATCCACGACGCCAATCAACCTGCCGCCGTGTCCCTGCCAGGGCGGGTGTCCACCTTGAAGGTGAGCGCGATGCGGCAGGATGGGCTGCGAAGCAGCACCATGATCAATGCCAAACTCAGTAATCGGGTCAATCTCTTCAAAGTCGGAAAAATCCATCACAAGTTGATATACAGAACAAAGAAAGGCAAGGCAAATGACGACAGGGACAGTCCCCGATATTTAACGCGTCACTGCCAACCCTCGTCCCAAAACTGGAGCCAGTTACAGCGGCCGAACACGTCAAGGGGAGGGTGAAACTCCAGTAGAGACAAGGAACGCTCGCCCGGGGGCTTCATTGGCTGAAGCTCAAGCTGAGGCTTGGATACCTTGGTGATGCCCTAGCCGGAAGAGTCCCTAGCAGCGACCTTATTTGACGACGGCGAGCGGTGGGGCTGTTGTTCGTGTGAGCTTATCTTTTTCAGCTCCCATCAAGGTTGAAGCTTCTGTCCATTTTGAGGATGCGCTGACGGAGCTCAATCGCAAGCGAGGAGGTTCAAGTATGACAGATCAGCTACAAAGAAGTTTAACTCCAATTATTACACTCCATTGACGCATTTCGTGGCCATCGCCTTGATCTTGCTCTTCGGACGGATACCCAAAGAAGTAAACATCCCATACTCAGCCACGGGTAGTGGCATATCACCCCTGAACAAAGAGAGCTGAACCGGACACCCGCATGCTCCTCCAACTCGATCGAGGCGTACCACTGGCGTCATTTCCCCGGTAACCCCAGGTTAACACCCTGGTCTTGTGCACCATCGGGATATGCAGGCGTCCGCCTCGAGGGCCTCATCACCACCACCCCCTTCCAGTGGTTACGTATATCCAAGACTTTCAGGCTTGGTTCCTGGTTTTTGAGATGCAGGTAGCACTAGGGCTTATGATCATTGTCCATCATCCCTCACAGTTCGTTCAAGGTGTCGCGTGCACTATAACCGGACACTCATAGTCGCAACACGTCAATAAATATATCCTCGGTTCGTCAGAGGCGATTGTCTTGGTACAGTGAGGCCAATCTAAGATCTCTCTTTTTCTAACGCCAAAATCCCCTCACTAAGCCCGGGGATTCGAAAGGCAGCTCGCTCTCCAACACTCTGTTGAACAACTGCTCGATTGAGCCGCGTATCAATACAACGAGCCGTTGCTTAAGATTATTCTTTCACGAGACAATAAGGACCTTTTGGCTCAGAATTATGTGTTATTCTTCATCAAGTTGGCTCATATCAGTGAGTCTGGGCTTTTGCAAGAAACCTCCTTGGGTTAAATGGAGGAAAGGCCGGTATGGGGCTGCTCAGTGCCATTGCGTCCAGGCAGAAAGACAACAATCTTTATTTGGCCCGATTTTATCCTCTCATTGTCAAAGAAACTACGGATAGCTGCCCAGAAATAGGCGATCCCAACCCAGCGGTTTGACAACCGACTGTTAGACGACTTATATAACCACGCTCTCCCGAAACTCCAACACCGGGGACTCTCGTCGCGAGACCTTTAGTGCGCCTAAACAGGATTTGTCGAAAGGGCTGTTCGAAAGTCTCACCGTTGGCAGTCCTAATCATGACTACGCGATAGGCCCGGACTGCTTGCTCGCTCCTGGGCTTGTATTAACAGGTTCATAGGACAAGCGTCTGGTGTTCCTTTCCATTTCTTACATCAAGTATTGAAGCCAATTCTATAAACCCAATGAACTATTCCTTCATTACAACAGCGATTCTTTTATCACGGTCGATAGTGAGTATCTGGGCTTATCTAAACTCTCAGGACACAATTACGTACGAGAGCTGCTGTTCTTACAACTTATAACTACCTAGAGACTGCAATAATAGATCTACGTCAACACATCTTTCTTGGTCGCAGCATGGCTAGCAAGATCTTACTCTCGCTCAGCACAGAAACCTGTCAGTCAGAGAGATCCGTCAGTACTGAGATGTGCCAGTGAAGAGGTATGAGATCTAGAGATATCAGCACAAAGCCCCAGACGATTCTATGAATTGTTCATATTAATTCGAATAAAGAATAATTGGGCATTCGCGACACTTGATGGCCAGCAGTTAAGAGGGATTTTAACAGCAGTCACGCAATCACATCTGATCTGCGCTGGCCATCTCCTGTTGTTTGAACCGTCGGGTAACGACAGTCTAATGTTCATCTTTCAGAGAAAAGAGAATTGATATAGGAAGTATTCGACAACAAAAACATACAATGTGTCACACTCATCACGAATCAGGACCGCTTTCCTTCGGGCTAGAGTGAGTAATTGAGGCTATCCACTAAATCTCCATCCTGAGCGGGGGAAGATCTTCAAAACTCCAATACTCACCACCAACAAAGTCAAAAAAATGCCTTCCAAAACCCTCATCCTCGACGGCGGCCTCGGCACGTCCCTCGAGTCCAAATACTCCGTATCCTTCTCCAGGTCCACGCCTCTCTGGTCCTCTCACCTTCTCATCTCCGATCCCGCGACTCTTGAATCTTGTCAGAGCGACTTCGGAGCTGTGCCTGTTGACGTGCTCCTCACGGCGACGTATCAGGTTTCTGCCAAGGGGTTCGCTGATACTCGGACTGAAGAGTTTCCTGATGGGATTGGTCGCGATACGGTTCCGCGTTTTCTGGATGATGCTGTGAATATTGCGCAGCGAGCCGTGGGTGACAAGGCGCAGGTTGCTTTGAGCTATGGACCGTACGGCGCGTGCTTGATTCCGAGTCAAGAGTACAGCGGCAAATACGACGACGCTCATGACTCAGAATCGACACTTGAGGAGTGGCATCGTGAGCGTCTGGGCCTCTTTGCAGAGGTTCCAGACGTTGGTAAGAGAGTGAGCCATGTTGCGCTAGAAACCATCCCCAGAGTCGATGAGATTATCGCCATGCGCAAAGCTCTCGCCGCAACACCAGCTCTCTCAGATCTACCTTATTGGACTTCCTGTCTCTCCCCTGGCTCCGACTTGACACTTCCCGATGGAAACTCTATCGAAGCCGCCGTCGAGGCCATGCTAGATAGCAGCGTCTCTGTAAAGACGCCCTGGGGCATCGGCATCAACTGCACCAAGGTCGACAAGCTCGATCGCCTCCTACAGATTTTCGAATCAACTGTTGCGCGTCTAATCGAGCAAGGCCGCTTGGATGATTGGCCTGCACTGGTTCTGTACCCCGATGGCACGAATGGAGAAGTGTACAACACAACAACGCAAAAATGGGAGCTGCTAGACGACGCCAAGGACCAGGTGCGCTCATCGTGGGAGTCTCAAGTCGAGAGCGTTGTCAGGGCTACAGAGAGCCGGGGAAAGTGGCCTGTCATTCTTGTTGGTGGATGCTGCAAGGCGAGGAGTGAGGATATCAAGAGGCTTCGAGATCGTCTCCTCGGGTAGACCACAGAGTCATTCGCGCTCAAATCCGATTTCTGTTACATCAAATGGGTATCCTTATTCAATCATTATCCAGTTTGGAGTACGCCCTTCCTCATGGTAGATATCCCAAACCACTTATATCAGCGCTCAGCTCCCTCCCCTGCATCATCTCCGCCATGACCTTTCCCGTCCCCAGCGACAGACTAATCCCCCAAGGCCCATGTCCCGCCGCAACAAACACGCCTCCATCGGCCCCTTTTCTCGTCCTGTACCCTTGTCTTAGATCTACATCTTCCACCCGCGTAACGTACGGCGTGCCCCTCTGCGTCACAGGCCGGAAGCACAGCCCAGTTCGAACAACCTCCAGCTCACCCTCCGACTTGATCAGTTGTCTCGCCGTAGCTTTCAACTTCTCCAGAGGCCCTCGCATAGGTTTTGCAGCCGTAGCTAAAGGTGGTAGCGGTATAGCAGAGTTGACGCCTCCCAGCCAGATATCGCCGTTCGGTCGAGCATATATCTCTGGAGAGAAATCATCCAAGCTACAATACAGCGAGTGATACACATCACCCACATCTCCAGGATTCCGCACAACCAGTGAATGGCCCGCAAGACTTAACACTGGTATATTTATACCAGAACCTGGAAACATAGACTCTAAAACCTCGGGCGTCCAGCAGCCGGCGCTGACCAGAACCCTTGTGGCCGGGATCTCAGTCTCGGAGGAGCAGTCGGTGAAGCCGATGCGGACATGTGAGAGTTCATCATGGCAGTCAGGTCCAACGTTGAGAACGACTGCAGGATGGTGAAATCGGACACCAGCAGCTCGACACCTTCCTAGGAGGAACTGACAGAGTCTGATGGGGTCACTATGTTTCTTTCACGTCAGTAATATACTCATAACTGTCATGTCTCGACTTACAGAACAGCCGTCCCCTCAGCATTGTCAACCACACTAACAGCATCACCCTTGACACGTCTCAACCAAGGCGGACTATTCCCATCCTCAACATCTCTCTTCTCCGCCACCAAATCTACCCTGCTACCTCCCTCACGTAACCAATCCTCACCTCCAGGTCCATTAGCCTTCCTCCTCGGAGGCTCATAATTCACCGTCACCGACTTGGCATACGCCCACTTCTCATGCCCATCGTACTTCTCCGCGAGTCTCTCATGCTCCTCAAAGCTGAGAGCGCCCAGGGACGCAAGTTCCGGCGGAAACCAGTCTTTGGCGATGAAGCCGCCGGCATAACCCGACGCCGAGGCAAAGAGCTCCGTAGAAGAGTCGACGACGTGAATCGACCAGCCAGGTTGATGTTCACAGAGGTAGTACGCCGTCGCGATGCCAATGATGCCGCTTCCAACAATCACAGTCGTAGCCATCGGATGAAAAGAAAAGGCGTAGAGAATATTAAAGTATAAAGGGTTTGTCGAAGTTTGGCCTCTCAGCTGACAAAAGACGCCATCAAGCTACAAGCTCAATGCAGTAGCAGCCCCCCGATGACGTTTGTGACCATACAGGGTAAGGCAACCCAAGTGAAGCTCCAGAAATGACCCCGCCATTCAAACTGAACCCCCACCTCTTGCTGAAGCTTTCGACTCAGCCAACTCACGAAAAAATAATTCTTGCGTGAGGCGCCGTTACACTACACCAACCACCACAAACATGTCTTCCAAGGTTTTTATTGTCACAGGTGCCAGTAAAGGCATTGGTGCCGCCATCACCCGATACCTCCTGGGACAATCCCACAAGGTGGTTGTCACGGCTCGATCTTCTGAGCCGCTTGAGGGATTCAAGAAGTCGCATCCTGATCAGGTCCAATTCATCGCGGGAGACATTGTCGACCCTGAGGTTGGGACAAAAGCTTTGCTCTCAAAGCGAGAGGCTGACAGCATAGTAGATGTCCACCAAGCTGACGGAACTCGCTGTGTCATCGTTTGGCAAGATTGACGGCCTTGTCATCAACCATGGCCTCTTGGCTCCTAAGAGATTTGCTGACACAACCGCCGAGGAGTGGAAACACATTTACGACGTCAATGTGTTTAGTGGCATTGCCATAGTAAGATCTAGCCATCTGACACATCTGCGAGAGCTACGCTGACATACGCCAGGCTCAAGCAGCATTGAACGAGCTCCGAAAGTCCAAGGGATGCATCGTGTGGGTGTCATCAGGGGCAGCAACAAAACACTACAAGGGATGGGCAAGCTACGGTTCATCTAAAGCTGTCTACAACTCCATCTCGGCCCACCTTGCCCTCGAGGAGCCCGACATTACCAGTGTAGCCGTCGCACCGGGACGAGTCGATACTGACATGCAGGGCGTTTTGAGGGCCGAAGGCAAGGATAGCATGGACGAGGCGCAGTACGCTACCTTTGCCGAGGCCAAGGAGAAGGGCACCCTGCTCAAGCCGGAGCAGCCGGGACATGTCATGGCCAAGTTCGTGGCAGACCCGCTCAAGTCTCTGAGCGGAAAATTCTTTACGTACGTTTCACGACATGCTGTAGGATCGACAGCTAACGGTTATGCAGATGGAACTCACCAGAAGTTGCGGCGTATCAAGAGTAGAGACAGCTTGGGAAGGTAGAAGAGGGTTCCTGGATACTCAAGCACATGTTAGCTTTATGTCTTGACAAGATTTGAAACAAGCAAAAAGGTAAATAGACAAATGCAAGTCAGGCGAAAGATGAAAAGCTCTTAGTTTGCTCCACATGGACATTCGGATTTAGCATGGAATGTAAGTTTCTTCATCATAGCATTTGATGAGGTGTTGAGAGAAAAGAAAAAATGTTCGTTCTTACCTGATGGCTGATGTGACACGCGTAGAATGGCGTCTGGATCTTTCAGGCAATGCTCTTTTCTCCTGTCAGTTCCATAGCCTCCAACAGAGTTCAACAAAGTTGTGGTATCGAATGCGCTCAGGCTATCGAATGTATCCGTCATAAGATGTCGGTATTTGATAGTACATAGCAAGCATCACAGCAGGGTCGAGAGGAGGGTCGTTGCTGAAAGGGTTCTTACAGCATGGACAAGAGCGCCGGCCTGAACTTTTTTTCTTGTTAGCCATGTCCAACAGATGGAATCAAGCTTCAAAAGGACAAAGAATTGGAATCAATCAGAAATGTCTTTTGGCAAAGACGAAGTCAATCAGCACCGAGGCTTGTCGGACCTCTAAGACTGGGGCGACAACTTGTCTCTTCATGCGATGCGACTGGGCAAAAGGGATCGAGGCAACTTACTCAAGGCGGCAGCTCATTGTTGGCAGGAATGTAGAGCAAGAGATTGAAAGATAGCAATGCGAGAGACTCAAGGCCATTGTCGCAGAAGAGACCGTCAGGAGACGTGGTCTCTGTCTGGATTGTAGACAGAGAAGGAAAGAAAGTGATGATGAAGAGAAAGGAATTTTTTCAGATTGGAAATTTTGGCCGAAGAAAATGCATGCGCGAGACTTGGTCCGTGCACCGCAGACGCGCCGCTCGAGGCAACAAGGTGTGGCGCGTGAGGTCCTTTCAGCCCCCTCTATCCACACCTTTTTTTCAAGGCCCTTTCAGCTAGCTTCCAAGGACAGCGTGCACTCAACCACTGGCAGGCCTTGGGTTATGAGGCTTTGATCTCAGTCTTAGTGGAGTCGGTCCTGGCCACGTCCTGGTTGGCCCCTAAAAAGAATGGAACCTGATCGCGAGCCGGGCTGGGCTGGGCTTTCCATCAAGCGCGGCGGCGCATGAGCCTGGCCTGGACTGGCCCCTCCCCTCCCTCTCCCTCCCCCGGGCCGCAGCAGCTCGCACATACAAAAGCGGCTTGCCCCACCACTCATGGACCATGAGCAACCATCCGTCTGAAAATCGTCCCTCTCAAGCCTGAAGCTTTGCATTGTGAGCCGTCAACACCAAGGAAAAAAAGTTGCAGCAAACTCTCACGGAACAAACGAGTATATACCGGCAGATACCCGCATCTCAGTCACTCTTGTTTATAATTTCACCCGTCTTCCTGTCATCTTTGTTTGTCTTCTTTTCCACCGTCATCGCGTTCCACATCCGCTCAGTCACCGCTCACACTCTGATCGCGTCTGTCACCTGGGAGTTGTATATCTCTTCCATTTCGATACTGGATCCTCAACTTTTCCCGCAAACGCCTCATTATCCGACGACTTTTCCACCTCTCGCTTCACTGAAATCATGTCCGATCACGAGTTTGGAGGTACGTTATTCTGGTCATGCTGTTCTTTGTCTTGTTTGTCGTTGCATGCGCCCTCATCCGGCATGCATATCTTGACTCCATCGTAACCCGTGGACATCACCACAATGCGATGCGTCACTGTTGTTGAAGCCAACACTGAATCACTTCTACATATTCTTTGACTATTTATTCATCTGCATCCTCCATGTTGGCTTCAATTTACGCTGTCTATCAATTTGACATCTTTCTTCACATGCACACATACTCACCTAAGGACTCTACCTACAACATCACTTTTCACCATTCATCCTTTCTCAAGCACAACTCCCCCAACTGCATCGCATCTTTGACTATTGCTTTGTTTTCTACATCATGGCTCCCCACATTCCTGCATCCGACAAGTACTGGGCGAGAATCGACGCCGGACTGAGTCTGCGCTTCATCCTTGACTTGGAAACATCCCGCTAACCCTCTTTCTCCAAATAGGCAATGACGACCTCTCCCTCCCAAAAGGTATGCCAGAATCTTCTCCCCACGCTTTCCTATTACTTACATTCTTACAGCCACTGTCCAAAAGATTGTCTCAGAAATTCTACCCCCCTCAGAAGGCGTGGCTTTTGCCAAGGAGGCCCGCGACCTTCTCATCGAGTGCTGTGTCGAGTTCATCACCCTGATCTCGTCCGAGGCAAACGAAATCTCAGAGAAGGAGGCCAAGAAGACCATTGCCTGCGATCACATCACCAAGGCTCTCGAGCAACTAGGCTTCACCGACTACGTCCCTGCTGTCCTTGAGGCAGCAGCCGAGCACAAAGAAGTCCAAAAGGTTCGCATTGTCTGCCCTTTCTTGTCCGTCTCTCACTAACATGACGTAGGGCCGAGAGAAGAAGGCGGACAAGTTCGCCAGCAGTGGCATGTCCATGGAGGAGTTGGCTCGTCTACAGGAAGAGCAGTTCGCGGCGGCGAGAGAACGCCATGGCTAGTTGCAAATGTACAAGATGGATGGGAAAGGGAATCATTATTTGGGCATTGCTAGGCGTTGACGTACAGGAACTGGGTTGGACCTGGACTGGTAGGACCCTTGGGTTTTGTTATCTGGGAGCGGGTTGGCTCTTTATCACTTTCGCTTTTAGAATCTCCGTCATGCTCTACCCGGCGTGGTTCGGGGCTCGAATATCAGGTTGTTGATTTGACGGCGTTCCTTGGTCTTGAGCGTTGACATGAGTTGGGGTTGCCTGGTTAAACACGGTTACATGACTCTGGCACACCAGTTCGTTCGCCACGACCCAATCATGACCTAGCCAACTCTACCAGAGACAAGGAAAGATAAAGGAGCCATGCAACGTAATGCAACAGCAACAGCTCCATGTCTCCAGCCTTGCTGCCCCTTGAACACTCTGTCGTTGCCTGTAGGCAGGCAGTCAGCAAGCACTTACAGGCATCCATCCATTGACATCTTATCGATAAAGAAAAAAGATGATGTAACTCCACCACCCCGCCCTGACAATCCCTCTCTGTTTTCGCAACCTACTGTACCTCTGCTGATCCGCGCCCACCATCGCAAATAGACTCTGCATCCCTTGCCCTTGCCTGGGCACCGCCAAGATAGGTCGAAGACGCCGCAACAAGAATAAGCCCGGACCCCGTGTCCCTCGCTGGCTCGCTCGCAAGATGGGTCAGGACGAGTCCTCCATGAGCTTCGGCGGCCCGCCAAAGGCCCTCTCTGAGAGGAGCCTGGCCGCTGTCGCAGAGTACATCAAGACGGGTCGCGACAAGAGGATTGTTGTATTGACCGGCGCTGGTATCTCGACTGCCGCTGGAAGTATGTATCTTCTTATTTAAGCTTTACTCTGTGGAAGCGACTCTAACCTCTTTGTTAGTTCCCGACTTTCGATCACCAAAGACAGGCCTCTACGCCAACCTCGCCCGCCTCAACCTTCCCTACGCCGAAGCCGTCTTTGACATCTCCTACTTCCGTAGCCATCCCGAGCCCTTCTACGTCCTCGCCAACGAGCTATACCCCGGGAAATTTCACCCCACCGTCTCCCACGTCTTCATCGCCCTCCTCGCCCGCAAGGGCCTCCTCCAGATGCTCTTCACCCAAAACATTGACTGCCTCGAGCGCGTAGCCGGCGTTCCCTCCAACAAGATCATCGAGGCCCATGGTAGCTTTGCGACACAGCGGTGCATCGAGTGCAAGACCGAATTCCCCGACGACAAGATGAAGGAGCACGTGTTTGGTGGAAAGGTCCCGCACTGCGGAGAGCCCGGCTGCAACGGGCTCGTCAAGCCGGATATTGTATTCTTTGGCGAGTCGCTCCCCAAGGCATTTGACAACAATGTCCACAATGTGGCCATGGCGGATCTGGTGCTCATCATCGGCACCAGCTTGACCGTCTACCCCTTCGCTGCCCTCCCCGGTATGGCGCAAGAGGACAAGCCTCGAGTGCTGTTCAACATGGAGCGTGTCGGCATGATTGGCAACCGTTCAGATGATGTGATTGAGCTTGGCGCCTGTGACGACGGTATCCGTAAGCTCGCCGATGCGCTTGGCTGGAGAGACGAGCTTGAGCGTCTATGGAGAGATACCGTCGGAGATGAAGAGGCGGAGCGACAGCTAAGGGGCAGAAATGAGGATGAGGTTGAGGACGAGGTTGAGCGTTTGGCAGCTGAGGTGGAGGCGGTCGCTATTAACGATGATACCAAGGCCGATGCGAAGGAAGAAGCATCTCCAGAGACTGAGCCCACAAAGGAGGTTGATGGAGAGAAGCCCGACAATGTTCTTTCATATCAGCCGGCCACCATCTCAGCGCCAGCGCCAGCAGAGACCAAGGAGGAGGTCAAGGCGGAACCAACCAAGACAGAGTCGCCAAAGGTGCCTGAGGCCGAATCAAAGGTTGAGCCATCGACGACAGAGACTCAACCGCTAAAAGACGCCAAATCACCCCAAGAGCAGCCAGCAGAGCCTGCTACTGTCAAGGAAGAATCCAAATAGTAACCCTCTTTTAGACAAGAGTCACGACGGACACGCGTTTAGGAACATTCATGAGAAAAAAAGATGTCAGGGTGGGGAAAAGCAATGATACACTGTCATCATACGTAGATGATAGACGACTGGATGAGTTTTCTTTTGTTGGTCACGAAAGGCGATGGGAAATGTCACATAGAAGGAATGATTTAACTAGGTAGGTACAACTCTGTAGATAGAATAGCCAGGCGGAATTCAAGGTCAAGATTGTCACGTCAAGTACTAGGGAGATGTTGGTGGTATGATATCAAGTGTAGGTATAATGAAATTGCACCACTGGGGGCTATATAAGATCAAAATTATATCCAAATCGTCGCACGAATGGTAACAGAAGTACGGAAGAAAGAAAAGAAGAGAAATACACAACAGGAACACCCTCACAGCCCGCTATCAATCTGCGCCGGGATATTCGAAAGCGTCCACGATCCCCACTGCCGGCACGTCTCAGCCACTACATTGGGGATCCGTAGCTTCTCGACCTTGTCCGGGTTCGTGAGGAATTGCACCAGGAATCCTGCAGAAACGTGCCAGGCTATGTGACAGTGAAAGGGCCATACGCCTGGAATATGTGTGAGCACCATGTAAGAGAGGACGGGGGAAGTGGTACCAACCTGGATTCTCTGCTGCGTCAAACTGTATCACTAAATGTCCGTTGGCTTGTAATTGGACAACGTCACGTCGTTGGGGATTGTGCTTGTTGATGATGGTGCCGTCCCAAGTGCCTGGGCCTTCATGTAGGACATACATGTTGAAACCATGCAGATGCATCGGGTGTCTAGAGACAAACAGTGTTAGATATAGCCCACAGTGAAACATGATAATACTCACGAGACAGGTGTCTTGTTTATAACATTGACCCTCACACTCTTGGCGTCTCCCGTGTTCTTCACGTTCCACTGCTCCTCGAATGAGTGGTTACCCAACTTGCTCAGCAGCAGCGTAGGGCTGTTGTAGTTGGCCCTAAAGTCAACACCCCCAAACTTCCACAGCGTAACATTGCTCGCGTTTTTAAACAGTTCAATATCGAGGTCAAGAGTCAGGTCGGCCTTTGGCAGTGGCAGCTGCATGACAGGCTTGGTGAGCTCAAGATCATCGTTGGCGCACGTCCCTGGGTCCGGGGCGTCCCACGGCTGCGACTCGGGGGGCTTGTCCTTGTCGGCGCCGTCGTAGTAGATGGCCGCCACGGCGTCCGGGGCGTGTGACAGGCTGCACTTTGTAGAGATGTTGGAGCGCATCCAGAAGGCGTCTAGATCGCCGTCGGCCTTGACAAGCACATCTGTGCGCTGCCCGATGCCGAGTGTCACCACCTTTGTGTCGTAGGGCTGCACCTGCACAAAGTCATTGGCGATGACCGTCATGGTGTGCTCGTCGATGGAGAAGCGCTGGAGACCCTCGCCTCCGGCGTTGATGAGGCGCAGGCGATGCGTCTTGCCGCGCTTGAAGCGGAACTTGGATATGCCAGCGTTGTTGTTGCATGGCGTCTTGTCTCCCTTCTCCACGTTGGAGCAGTTAAAGTTCATCTTGCCGTTGATAAGGTTACTGTCTGAGAAAACGGGGCCTGGGGCGTTGGGCTGCATGGTCTCCTCCACGAGGTCAAAGTACTCCTTGTGGTACCAATCGCTCAATATTACAGGACCAACATCAATATCGTAGTCCTTCTTTTCACGGGGACCGTAGATGACCAGGGGACCAAAGAGACCAGCAGAGTATTGGGCAGAGTAGTGAGAGTGATACCATGTGGTGCCGTACATGTCAGCCACGAATTGATAGGTGAAACTCTCTCCAGGTGGGATAGGGCACTGCGTTACACCGGGGACGCCATCTTCCCAAGGCGTCTTCTTCTGCTGGAGGCCATGCCAATGCAAGGCAAGACCCTCGTCTTCAATGTCGTTGCTCACTGTCACCTGAATCGTGTCGCCCCAGTTGGCCTCGATGGTGGGCCCGGGAAACTGTCCGTTGACGAGAATAACGGGAAGCTCGTATCCATCCGGGGCGATTGTACCCCGGCTGACGGAAAAGTCATACCTCCGAATCACACCCGTGTTTGGGTGATCCTCGTAGTAGTTGGTGTGAGAGGTCAAGGTGCTCCATGGATAGCCATTGGGGGTAGGGTTGTCAGTGAGGAACAACGGCAGCAGTGGTGCAAGCAGGGTGCCAAGCAGAGATTTGCTGTATGCAGATCAGTCAATCTATTCATGGAAGCATCAGAGAAGGTGGGATTTACCCATTGGTCTTTTTCTGGCTCAGTTTACCAAGACCTTTCAGATTGAAAGTCCCGCTGTTAACCATCTTGAGAACGAGTTGAGAGGCAGTCTCTGTGAGTCTGGGTTGAATCAGATCACTCTTTCAGCGGAGGAAAGCTTCCATCTATATACGTCTGACTTGATACGGGCCTCTGCTGGAGAGCCTGGACGGGAAAGCCACGAGGAAGGATTTCTCCCGTCTCGGAGCTCTGCATGTGCCGAGGAGCCGTGGCTTGGCTGCACTCCTCCTCGGTAAGGCTGTAATCAGGACATTGAAGCTTTTGGCTGAGAGCGGTCATCCTGAGCACGGCCTGTCAGAATCTCCAAAATTGGACCTGTACACATAAAGGCGTTGAAGATGCGAATGGTGGTGGTGGTGGAGCCACATGGCGAGGCCCATCATGCATCAGGTGAAGCTGCACGGTGATAGTCAGCACACCAATAAGATGAGAATCAAGCAGATTATCCTATCAGATGTTGTTGGGTAAACTCTCATGGCGCCATGAGGATGGTGTGCTTGTTCCCGGGATGTGGGCGTGATGATATCGGCAACTCGAGGCTGCTGAGCCTTGGGCATGCGGAAATAGACACGAGATCTATAACTAAGACACGGATCTCAGGACCCGATATTCGACCAACGGCTGGTGATCCTCCTCCAGGATGTCCTTGGCCGGGGAGAGCTTAATCAAAGCAGCTGAGTCGTTCTGGACGGCACGGCAAGCTAAGTGTTTCAGGCCAGCCGTTTCTATCTCCAAGTAAAGAAACAAGCGGGCCCAATGGGGCTCAGCTTGTTAGTAACCCCCAAAACAACACGAACATGTTGGTGGTGAAGGTCGCTCACTGTGACGTCGAGAGGAAGCACGATAAGCTAGCGCCAGCTCATCACGCATCTTGGAGCTGTGTGGACCGTATAAGATTCAGGTAAGAGACAATCTCAACACCGCCAGTGGGGTCTGACGGCATGCCGTCCCTGGAGAGCAGTGGAGTCAGCCGGTATCATGCAGGATGTTCAATCTTTCAGCCTGGTGGTCAAGATCAGCCAAGCCCGGGGATGACTGGGGTGCATTGAGGCGCCGCTGCATGTCGCCCGTGTGGCGAGGTCGCGATAGTCCAACTGCATTGTAAGCCGGTGATACCTATCCAAGGCTGAAGAAAGCTTGAGGCGTCAATTGCCGAAGGCCGGACCTGAGCTTGATCGTGTAGACATCTGTAAGCCAGCCCCCAATCGCATGGCCGAGTCAGAGTCAGCCTGTCAGCGCCACTAGGACATGATAATATCCTCATCAAAGCAAAGCATCAAAAGTTCGTGCAACCTGGCGAGAGAATGATCCCTCAGGGACAGGACTCCCAGCTCAGCGTCGCCGTCCAATATGCATAAGGTTGTGCAACGTCGCGTCGGTCCTTAGCTGCCACACTCGACTCATCCCCGGTAGTTGACCACAGCAGAACCAATCGCAAAGGGATGGTGTAAGAGCCATTTAGCAAGTAAGCAGAAAAGGATTGCTTTTCTGCAGGAAACCCATGAGGAAATAGGCCATCAAATGCATTGTTGAAGATCGCATGGCCGAAGGGCTGAGCATGTGGAAACCTTAAGCGGCCAGCGGCTCCCAGCCCGGCAAGCTCGCGCTGCACCACCAACGCTCCAGACCTCGTATCCACGGCCGAGGGGTAGGTCGGCATGCCGGATCACGGGTGTCATGGCGTCGATCCTGACCGTGGAATGCAACCTGGTTGATTGACGGCTCAACTTGAGCGCCACAGCTGTCCTGCCGCCTATCTAGCTGTGTCAATCATGTAATATCTTCAGCTCTTGTCTTGTTTTGCCATATTGGACTACTTGATCCCAGAAAGCAGCGGTCTGCAAGGTATGACAGGCCGACAAAAGGGCCTCGCATGAGACACCCCTCGCTGAGTGGTTTGTTTTGTTTCGCCCGACGGCATAGCCCAACTGCAGCACGATAGAACCAACTTGGAAGACTTGATATGTATATTACAGAATGCGGCCATCAAAGGCCAGACTGTACAGGGTGGTTGTCGAAGTTGACTGGGTATTGCTCTCGTCTCAGATCATCTTGGCCGCTCTCATGATTTCCTCCAAGCGGGGTTGGCCATATTCACTATGGGTCGTCGCTGCGCTCGCATGTACATTTCGTGCAATTTGGGGTCGGCATCGGATCGGATGACGCTACCGATAGACATGAAGAAGCTGGGAGATCTGGTGAGCATTGAGTGGGATGCGAGAAGAGGCTGACATACCCAAAGGTGGCACCGGATCCGAGCATATACTGGCCCAGAGTCCTCATGATTCCGTTGGGGCCAGCTCCGTATCGGAAAATGTTGACGGTGCCTAGTCGACGTCAGCAAGTATTCAGAGACAGATGGAGGGGACGCACCGAATACAAAGCCCATGATAACACCAACAGCTGGTATCATGTTAGATTTGCCTCTCCCATATCGATTTGGAGAACCTACTTCCACCCATCATGGCACCCATCTTGACTGCAAAGTTAATGTCAGTCAGACGTCTTCAATCCAGGCAGATGACTAGCATACACTTTTCCATGTTGGAGGGGCCATGCTGGCCGGCATTGATGGGCGCAACGGGAGGCATGTTGAACTAGAGGTACGGCGTCTATGAAACTCGAAGCTCAATGGAAAGCTGTCGTCGAAACGGTGGACGAGATTTATCGTTCGTTGTCGCAAGTCTTGGATCAGTTGAAGCTCTCTTGCGCCGGGTTGTGAGCGTAGCGGGACAATAACCATGACTTTCTACAACCAGTCGCTGATTGGCTCAATGGCCCTCTCAAAGACGGACTCGGCGAAAAGTCGGAGCGAGAAAACTGAATTTGGTAGCACGGACCAACGCCTCCCTCACAGTGCCCGTGATTCTCCGGCTTAGGGGGTGATACACTGTGTAGAAGTCATCACGTGGCTACCTTCGTGGGTCAAGAGAAGGCTCCACAGCGCGGCTACCGACTCGCAAGAGGGATTTGATTGTGCATTGTTTTTCTGACGCTCTTCCCAAGGCTCCAGGACCGTCTCGATTGCTACTCTGCAGCCTCTTGTTGCGTGGTGCTGGGGATATGCGAGCTGCGAGCAGTGAGCACATGCCAGAGTCTTTGGGCGTGTGCTCCACTGTACTCCGTGCTCTGTACTCCGTGTGCCTGTGCCGGGGCCCCAATTTCAACACGCCAAGCAGCGCTTAGCGAGACGGGCGGACAGACCTCCCCCATACTGTTACTGCAACCTCCCATCAGCTCACTCACAGCCTTTCCGTCTCCCGCCCATCGACTTTGCGACGCGAAACCCCTTCCGACATCGCGATACCCTCGTGCTTGGTGAGTTCTGCACCCTCTGGGCTATCCCTGGCGAGTTTGTCGGCCCCTGATGACCCGTTCCGGTCAGGCGGCCTGCCCAATCCAACTTGTTCCTCGGCGCCAAATCCTTTCTCCCAGCCACGAACTGACCAGCTTTCCTCTCCACTTAGTATATCGGCGTCGTCTTGCATATTTTTTCAGCGAGCGCATCCTTTCCAACGCACTGTCCCCGTCTTCGAGCCGTTGCTGCACTCGTTTTGTCTCCGACCAGTAGTGGAGTGACGAAGCGAACTTGGCGAGGCGCGAGCCGCACACCTCCCACTTCCAGAACCGGCCATCTCATCAATCCTTGACCTTTCCGTCCATCGGCCGCATTCTGCCCTCGTGCCTCACATCATCCCTATGACTGCAGTCGCCAACCCGCCCAATTTTCCGATCTCACGACCAGCATGGGCGATTAACGGGCATCATCAAATGAATTCAGACGAAGCCCGAGGCGGCATGGGCATGTTCATGCCGCGCAAAACCTTGACGCGGTCCAACTCGTCCTCCTCCGTCTCTTCAACCTCGTCCAACTCCTCCACCACCACAGTTGCTACGAACGGCTCCCACACCAATGGAACTCCTCTATCGTCGACTACGGATCTGAGCCAATGGTCGGCCAACGGTGCGCCTCGAAAACGGCCTCAACCCAAGAACCCCTGGCCCGCAGGGAAGGGTGATTTCCAGCAAGATCTCTCCCGGGTTCCTGCCGGTCGAGGAGCCGGTATGATGGCCCATGGGCCTGTTCAGGCCGGTCCTGGCCAGGTCCAGATGTCACCGCAAGGCATGATGCGACCTATGACCGCCGAGCAGTTTCCTCCGGGCCAGCCGGTATTATATCTACTTTCTCTAAACGGAACTTTTGAACGAAAGACTATTGCTGTTCCCTTTGCTCCCGAGAGCCTTCGAATTGGCCGCCAGACGAACCAAAAGACTATCCCGACCCCCACCAACGGTTTCTTTGACAGTAAAGTGCTGTCGAGACAGCATGCTGAGATTTATGCGGAGCGTAACGGCAAGATCTATATCCGAGATGTCAAGTCGTCAAACGGAACTTTTGTCAATGGAACTCGTCTATCCCAGGAAAATCGCGAATCAGAGCCCCATGAACTGCAGACTTCGGACCACCTCGAACTCGGTATCGACATCGTCAGTGAGGACCAGAAAACTGTTGTTCATCACAAGGTTGCTGCCAAGGTTGAACACGCTGGCTTTCTAAGTGCTTCGAGCAATGTTTTGGATATGAACTTTGGAGATCTCGACCCGGCCAACGGCGCAATGATGATGCCTTCAGGACCTCAGATGCGTGGCCGGGCCGGTAGCAATGCTTCGATGGCCAGCAATGGTCGGATGATGCCCAACGGCGGCATGATGAACATGCAGGCTAATGGCATGCCTCAACAACGGCCTTTCTTTCTAACCCCAGTTGCCACTGATCAGATCCTCAAACGGCTTGCGGTATGTCTAATGAAACACAGAAGCGACTGTTAACTAACTTGGCTAGAACGAAATGCGAAACGCTCGTCTCCAGGCGCAGGATCTGGGCCGGACGAACCAGTTCGTTCACACTCTATTATCCAAGGACGACCTCAAGGATCTCGACAAGCCAGAGGGCCTTGAGCCTCCCAAGCCTCAGCCCATTGTTAATGGCATGGGCACACCGTTCCGTACAGACCCCAAGGCTCGATTCTCTGATCCTCCCGCACCTCCTCCTCAGCAACCTCTTCCTGAGAAGCCCGATGTACCCTCTCTCAAGCGTGGTCCCACCGAGCGACCCAAGTCAGGACCACCCAACACCTCGCCCATCCGGCCAGATAATCTCAGCCAGATCGTCCAGCTTACCGAGGCCCTGAACAATGCCAAGCGAGACATCGACTCTCAAACCGCACGTATGCGTGAACTCGAAGAAATGCTGCAAAAGGAACGACTTGCTCGTGAAGAGGCAGAGGAGTTGGCTAAGAGACTAGAGGAATCAGCAACTTCTCATATGAACGGATCAGCCATCCCTGGGGAGTTGGAAACGCCTGAGGAGCCTGAGGCCGTTGAGGAGGTTGTTCCCGAGATCCCTGCACCAGAAGTTGTGGAGGAGACAACCCCCGCTGTTGATGCAGCTCAGGAGACTGCCACCCTTCTTCAAGCCCGCATCGATATTATGGAGAACCAGATGCGAGACATGAAGGAGCAGATGGAAGAGTGGAAGCAACGCTGCGAGATGGCCGAGTCAGAACGAGACGCTGATAGGAAGACGCTGGCTGAGATGGTTGTTCAGCTTCGTGCTGAGGAAGCTCTGCGAGAAGAGGCAGAGAAGAGGGCTCGCTCCAGGTCGAGGAGAAGAAATTCCGAGGCCGAAGCTGCTGTCACTGAGCAGACCCCTGCCACAGAAGATGCTAAAGACATCGATGAGAAGGCAGGAGTTGTTGAGCCAGCTGTCAACGACGAATCCTCTGATGCGCCCACTTTGTCCCGGGCCAACACAATCACTCCATCGAGTCCTCAAAAGGGCGCCCTTGCACAGGAAAAGCACCTGCACGCTGGACTGCCCTATGCCTCGATGATCGGTGTGGTTCTGTTTGGCGTGGGATTGATGGCGTACCTCAACGGTTGGCAAGCCCAGCCTCCTCGGCCCGAGCAGTAAGGGTGAGGGTGAGGTGGAACAGACTGTACGAGGTTGTTGTTTGGCAATTGATATTATCTGAAGGGGTTCGTTTACGACATGTCATCTGGGGGGGATCTGTACTTTTGATGAGCGGTATTCATAATGCATCATGCGGCCTATCGGACGTGGCCGAACGACAACGAGACGATACGAGACCAACATGGACATAACACATCCTACCGACTACTATTTCCTTTGTACGTACTATACTTTGTTTCTCTTGTACCAACGGCAACCAGACAACGACACGGCTACCCTTGGAAAGGGAGTGGGCCTGATTTGAGTCAGGCTGGAGGACATGGCGTTTTGTTTTTGAAGTCGATACACGGGGGGCGCATGAAGGGAGGGATGGTTGGATGGTTGGATGGATGGATGGATAGCAAGATGGACGTTGTGAGCAGTGGGCTGCAACTCCCAAGATAGTGAGGGGATATTTGCATAACTATACCTATTGCCTCAATACAATTTGGCTTTCAGTTTTCACATTGGTGTATCTGCAGGTTAGACAGGGTGCATGAGAGTCGAGACATGTACGTCACTATAGACATTCTAGAACGGATCAACAAGTGCAACCGAGCTGTCTGAGCACAAAGTACAAAATCGTTCACGTCATTGCACATAATGGGCCCCGGCCCAACAGTTGCACCTTTGTTCCCGGAGCTCGCATTCGCATCCTCCGACATGACGGAACGGCACGGGGCGCTAACCACCGGCGCTAACCGGTTTTCGTATTGCTGCGGCCCATCATTGAGCCGGCTGGACGGCATTCGACTTACAGATTGTCCCTGAGGTCGATGATGGCTTGAGTTTGTCGGCAGAGTCGTTTTTGCATGTTACCGAGATGAGGTGTTTTGATAAGAGAGAGCTGAAAAGGTGTCGTGGGAGAAATAGTATAAAGGGTCTACATTCGCAGTGCTTCTACCTGCCTTACCATTCTTTATTCAACCAAAGACAGCTACATCTTGCCCATCTATTTGAACTACTTTCAACATGGTGTCCCTCTCAGAAGTCGAGCACTCAAACTCATCTGCTGCATCGACCCTCCCATCAGGCCTTGTCGCCGTCTTTGCCGGCGCGACGGCGGGCATCGGGGAGACGGCTCTCAAGGCATTCGCCAAGCACACGGTCAGACCAAAGATTTACTTTATCGGCCGGTCTCGGGAGTCTGGTGATCGGTTACTCAGAGAGCTGAAAGTCATTAATTCTGAGGGGGTGTATGAGTTTGTTCAGGCTGATATGAGCTTGTTGGCGAATGTAGACAAGGTCTGTCAGGATATTAAGAGTAAGGAGGCGGTTGTGAATGTCTTGTTTATGAGTCAAGGAACGCTCAAATATGGCGTTGGTGAGTTTGCATTGACTTGATCAAGGTCATCTACTCACATATACAGATACTGCGGATGGCTTCCCTCTCACCGGGCTCACCCTCTACTCACGCACCCGTCTAACCGTCAACCTCCTCCCCCTGATCAAGAAAGCCACCTCTCTCCGCCGGGTCGTAACCGTCATGGCCGGCACAAAAGAAGGTAAACTTTTCCTCGATGACATCGCCGGCCGTAACCTTCCAAACAAAATCCGGTCCGCTCGAGGCCATCTCTGCACAGCCTTGACTCTATCCCTTGAAGCTCTTTCCCGTCAGGCACCAGAGGTTTCCTTCATCCACAACTTCCCCGGTTCAGTAGACACGGATCTGATTCGCAGGGACGACGGGTTGATGATGCAGTTCATCAAGCAATTCTTCCGACTAGGCACAACAGTCATGGGAAAGTGGGTTCCCAAGGAGGAGTGTGGAGAGAGACATGCGTGGTTATGCCTGAGTTCAAGATTCCCTGCCAAGAGCGAAAATGATGCCGAGGCTGCTGTGGGCACTGATGGTGCAAAGGGCAGCGGTGTCTATAGTGTCGACTGGGATGGTGAAAGTGCGTCGACAGAGGTGATCAAGTTGCTGGGAGAGTATCGGGACGAGGGGACGGTGGACAAGGTGTGGAAGCATTTTGAAGATGAGTTTGTCAGGGTCACGGGATCTGTCTCTATTTGAAGGGACATCTTTTCAAGGTTTCTTATGTTTCGCTATCCCATAGACAATGCCAATGAAGTAGCTGCACTATCCCAACAACAGTGCCACCCAGGTCGGCAAGACTGGCCATGACTGAGCAGAAAACTAGCATATACCCACACTTGTAATTCAGGGTTTTCGATACCCTAAGTTTTCTACATCGACAGGTGCTGAACTCAGTACCTCCTGGCATGGCCGCCGAATCTCAAATGTGTGTATGGCAGGCTAGGTCTAGAGACACAATCTTGTCCACCGGGAGACTAGATCAATACACAGCGGCATGTTAGAATGAGTTTAGCTACATCAAGAGACAGTTTCAGAGCAGATCGCTGTCCTCCCCCGCAACATGGTCATGACTAGTGGTCGGCACTTGTACGGTAACTCAGCGTGACTTGCCTCCTTGCAAACATGTCACATACAATATCCCCCCTGCTACAACCAGGATGCTTAGGGTAATACAGATAGCTCAGTACGCCAACAGCATCCATACGTCTCAGGGGCTCGGTTGGTATATGACAATAGACATCAAGGTTGCCACGTTCCTTCATTCAAAGGATCAAGAAAGGCCTTAGTCCTCAATGGCCGATCCTGATTCAACTCACATTTAGTACAGAAACTACAACCCTTTTAGGCAATAATTGCAAGCGACATGCTGAACCAGGATGATTAAACACCCATCAGCTAGGTCTGAGAATCCTACACCGACAAGTGGCCGTTTCGCAATAACTCCCCAGGATCCAAGACACGTAACGTAGCATCTAGATCTCGGTACTTGAATTAACCAAATAGGCATGAGAAGACTATTCAAGCTCCCATTTGCAGAGCAGGTCCGGGGGTTGCAGTGCATAGGATCTGCGGATGACAGGTGTAGTCGCACGCAGGGGCCGTAAGCACCTTGTTTAGGAAGGCAGCTGAATCCTTCTCGGTTCGAAACGTCGATCATATGAAGGGGGAATTAACACGGTATGATGTACCGCTCACCTTTGCTTGACAGTTATAAAGAGTCATGCCGGTCTATAAACTGTCGTTCTGGCCGCACATTGCTCTCCTAAGCAGTATCCCACTCTAGTTCCTGTGGTACAATCAGTGTTAAACTACATATTCATCATGCTGTATCAAAGCCTCGTCCCGCTACTTCTCGCCTCTTCGGCCTCTGCGCTGCAAGTCCCTAGCAACGTCCGCACATTCTACAACCAGCTCAAAGCCAAGGGCACATGTACCAACAAACTAGCCACCGGCTTCTTCGATTCCAAGTTCGACGATGGCAGTAAGCTCGGCTCCCCACTCTGTACATCCCAAGCTGACAAGGTCAGAAACTTCCTACTGCGGCGACCACCTCGAGGACTACGGTATCGTCTACCTCCAAGGTGAAGGGGGCACCTTTTCAAACATGGACGTCGACTGCGATGGTGCCCAGGGAGGACCTCAAGATGATGGGCGCTGTGGCGAGTCGACAACCACCATCCCGACGACGTCTATCAAGTACATCATCGAAGGGTATAACGTCGGTATCAGCGATTTAAACCCTCATGAGCACTCTTTCGTCGTCTTTGGAAACTCGGGCACCAAGCCTGGTTGGAAGACGTTTGACCCCCGTGAGGTCGGTGTGCAAAAGGCCAGTCTCATGGCGGTTGTCTGTGGAGACAAGATGGTAAGCAAGCACATCCAATATGCGGAAGCCTAGCTAAGCTTATGTCAGTTCTACGGTATCTGGGGTGACTCCAACGGTGACCACGGCGATCGGCCCAGCGTCGGCGAGGCATCCATCTCGCTTGCAACAGCCTGCTACGGCAAGGGGATGCAGGCAGGCACAGGCTCCAACACTAGCCACGACGAAGAGGACGTCCTATACATTGCCTTTACCGGCGCAGATGCTGTCCCGGGCGCCAAGGGAGCTGCCTGGACTGCAGGCAACTTTGATGACTTTCACGCCAGTCTGGTTGGACTAGGCAACAACCTCATCAAACGTATCGGTGGTGGCGGAGATGAGTGTTCGTGGCCTGGACACTGTGAAGGTATGAGTATAGACGGCGAGTTTCTGGTGCACACGCTAACGAGGACGTCAGGTGCTTCCTGCAAGGTTGCTCAGGACTGTTCCGATGCACTCACTTGTGTCAACGGTAAGTGTGCGTGAGAACAGTTGAGCTAAAGCTAGGTAAGCTAGCCTTCCAGTTGGTTACCCAAGGTTTATCAACGATATCGGGGTAGGGATATTATTCTACAGGTTAGCCGATCTCATATAAAGTCATCTTTCCGATATCACCTTACAGCATGAGTGGTAGCCGTATATGTCCACTCCAGTCAACTTGTTGTACATATTCAATAGGTAATATAGGGTGTCTTGCCCCATTTTCGAGGGGGGGCAGTTACTTGATGGCCCAAATCCAGACTGTATAAATGACACCACAAAGGGGATAGTACTTCCCAGCCCCTATCTACATAGTCTCCGACCTCAAGATCCCTTGCACTGTAACGACTTTCTGGTTGTCTCCCTCTCTTTGTTTGTTGCTATCCGGACCACTACCAAGGCCAACACTCCAGTTTGAAAGGTTGATAGAACCGGTCGTGTTCCGGTGAACTACGGTGGCGGGAGGGATTCTTGCAGGGCATGATAGGCAGGATTGGTTGGAGAAGGCGATGACTGCAATATTTGTCTTTTCTATAAGAAAGGGAGATGAGATCAGATGTCAGGAGGGGGAGGCAATTAGCGCGCAGCCTACCCCTAAAAGCCCGCTGCTGAGAAGTCGTCAAAGCCACGGGCAGCCCAGTGACATTTCTACAGTAGTGCCACTCTAGTCGCTGGGTGGTATGGTAGAAAGTCATCCAGTCAACTACATAGTTTATAATACCTATGTTAGAAGGTAGCTATGCAATGCTGGTGGTGTAAGTGGCAAGTTGATACTTGTTCGAGATTTCAGATAGGAATTTGGCGAGTAAGCGTAGGAAAGCATTGATACATTCCACAAATGTAATAATATTGCAGAGAATAGCTCTTTGTTACCCCCTTAGCCTACACGCCTGTAGTGAAGACTTGGCTTGCGATCCAGAGCTTCAATACCCTGCCTTACGAACAATCAATTTATATTACGCGTCTACTTCCAGTACTTACATCTAACAGAGATGCCGATTGATAAGAAAGCTCCTGTTCAACACGTACACAGTCTCCAGAATAGCCCATGATCGTGCCATTGCGCGGCTTGAGCCAAGTTGACTCTCTTGGCATTAATTAGGTGAATACCATCTCCTGAGAGGCGCAGTATGACTACGTAGCTCAACTCTTGGCATGTCCCTGATCCAAGTTGAGCACCCCTAATAGCGCCAACCAGCCCATCACAATAGGCGACAACACCACTAGACAAGCGCGGGGCCCAATAACCGCCCAAGCTTGCATCAGTGACATTCATAGGATGTCCAGTTGAAATGAAAGACATCATAGTGGGCAGGCCAGGAGAGCTCGGACTCGACGCCGTGTGTTGAACCAACGAGACACGGGTGTTTCGGAGTTGCGGCTCTGCATATTTCAACGTCATAGTCTTGAGTTCAAAATTCAGGTTTTTTCTTCTGGAAAGCCGGATGATGCGGGATCCGAAGATATCACGAGAATGTCGAGTGAGCGCTTGGAACGTTGAGAGGCCACGACAGCGGGCAGCTGCCGAAGGCCCCGAAAGGTAAACATCACCAGCTGGCAATGCATCCGCATCGCATCGCATCGCATATCGCAGAAAAAGATGAAGATCCTTGGCTATGCCCGCAGAACCATGACGAAGCTTGGCCAGGACAAGGGCGCGTAACGATGCAGATGATGCAGCTATCGTCGTCAATGTAGATACTTGTAGATACTTTCATCATCGCTCATGCTGGTGCACATGTTTTGAAACATGACCATCCGGAAAGACGTCAGCTTTCCGGGATCTACGATAACCGCATTTTCCAACTCTTGAGATTCGCCAGAAACAAAACCAGAGAATCATTAGAATGGTTTAATTCGACGTTGATGAAACAGCCACTTTTTTTCATTGGTTTGGTGCAGATCGTAAACACTTGAACCAGGGCACACCACACATTCGGGGAACCCTGGTCTTCCCACGTTTGCCACATTCCAAAAAGGTCAAGTCATCATTCCTTTCGGTTTTCGCCTCCCCCTGATCAAGATGAAGAAGGCTCGTGGTCAAGCAACGTGGTCTCGTCAGGGGGAGGCGAGAAAAAAGGAAACCCTACGGACAACAACTGGAATTGCCAGGGCTTCCAAGTGCCGAGCTTAATCGCGTGGCCCGCGGGCGCCGCTGTGAGGGCATTCACACCGCACAAACTTGGATTTTTACGAAAAAGTCCGGGCTCGGCGACGACGGGCGGATAATTTCGCCGCATGAAAGATGAGATGATGAGTGCTCGGTACTCCGAAATGTCCTTCAAATGCCGGAGCAATGGACGGTTGCAACGTTGAAAGTTTCCCACCATGAGGCGCAGCCTGAGTGAGCCCTGAGATTTCGGGTTCAGGCAGAAAGTGACAGTGACAGTGACTCAACAAACATGGAAATTGCACCCTTCTTGGCGTATTTTTCCTTCTTCTAGAAACCCATCATTACGTCCGTGGAGAAGACGACAATCGACCAGGGACCGTTGAGAAAAAAGGGCTGATGATGATGACAATGATACTGTCCCCGGGGCCACCACCAGGTCCGGGCTTCTCGCTTCGGAGAGGCCGCCGCCCGTAGCCGGGCATCAACAAGCGAATTCGAAACCGAAGATGGGGGAATTAGACGATGATGGCTGGGGTTCGGTTAGGCTGCAGCAGCTGCCTTTTTCTCCAGTTTAATTTGATTCCTTGCTTGTTGTTGAGTGAGTGAGACGAGGGAATGAGGCTGAATCTTTGACGTGTCAAACATGGATCATCTTGTTGGACCCTTGTTGTAAGAGATCAAGACACACAAATGAGGCTGAGGAAAAAACAATTCACGATTGATTCAAGGCTGCAGAGTGGATGCGGCAAGAGATAGTATTGGTGCATTACAAAGATGCCTATGTAGATAACGTAGTAGAGGATATGGAGTAAGATATTTGCCGCCAAAAAAAAAAAGTGAGGTGAGGTTGTAGTAGAGGTAGTAAAGGTGTCAAGGTCGGTTTGAAGCCGTGAATCCCATAACGCATACCAGCGTTTCCCAATTGACCAAAAAAAATGAAACCCGCTTTTTGTGCTTTCCCAAAAGGCTCAATAGGCCATGTCATGTAAAGAAACTCCAAGCTATGAAATCAAGATGATAGAAGAGACCAAGCCCAGTTTATGGGGAGGTGGTAGGATATATAAAAAGAACCAGCCGTTAGGAGAAAAAAGGTTAAAAGAGATATCATTCTTCCCGTGATATTCCACGCATTTAACGAAAGAGAAGAAGCAGAGTTGAAAGAGGTTGGGGTATCGAAGAAATCATAAGGCATGCTGAAAAAAGAGAGAGATGGAAGGAAAGGGTTGCTTGCTTAGAAGCTTGCGCGGTCCGCCTCGCACCGCTGCTGGTTCTCCATGTCTTCTTGTCGAAAGACAATGCCACGACGCTTCCATCCTCCACGACGGATAAAGTTGTCGACAGAGTCAAGAGAGCGCATGGGAGGACGCTTGGGGGCGGGACCGGTTCGAGGGGTGTAGGTGGCGTTGAGAGAGATGGTCTTGAGGGCTGAGGCACGACGGGTAAGACGTCGCATCTCAAGAACTGAGGCATTGTCGTCCTCATCGTCAGACTCTTCGGACTGGGTAATCTCATCCGAGTCCTCAGAGTCGGAATTGTCGAATTGGTCCAGAGTTTGGATGGTCGACTCGGACCACCGTGATCGGGGCATCGGCGGTCGCTTAGATAGTGTTGTAAAGAAGTAATCCTGAGGCTCCTTGCACTGCTCATCGGCCACATCCATTGGGCTCACATGAGGAGGCAAGGCCATCTCGATAGGTTGAGCAGTCTCATGCTCAGCATACTGCTCCTCCTCTTCGTCATTGCCACCGTAAAACACAGGCTCATCCAAGCGGATAAAGGGCCTCTCGTACAGCCGAGGCGGGGCGTGGAAGGCGGGATGTGAAGCAAGAGGATCGATCTCGGGTCGGGTTGTGGCGATGGGTGTTTGCGTAGGTGTAGGTGTCGAGGCGTCGGAGATGGTGGAGGATGAGGAGGAGAGAGAGCAGCCGGAAGAGAGAGAGGATCCGGAGAAGGAGACCTTTCGAATATGGAGGTCGCGAGGGCGGCGAGACGACTTGCGTCGCTGGCCGAAGCCGTGTAGTACGTGCATGTTGATATGTTGTGTGTGGTTGTTAATCGGGTTGTTGGTTGAGTCGATGTTGGTGATCGAATCGACGTGTTAGAAGCGAGTCGTAGAGGATGTGACGAGTCCAAGTGAGGAGGGGATGGACTGTATTAATAAAAAGACCAGATTGGTAAGTAATGTTACAATGTCGATGCAATGGTCGTCATATAAACCAAGGCAGACGGGGTTGATGATTAGGGCCCGAGATAACCGGGGGGTGGGAGGCTCTCAACTCTATAAATAATGGCCGTCGTATTTCACAGCCCGCTTGAGTGAAGGTGAGGATCAGCCGTAAAAGCTGACGGGCTACCAACGTCATCCACCGAACCGTCGCAGCCGAGGCGGGCACCACCACCTGGAAAACACCCCTGTATAGTACGTACTTCACACCGACATGGTCCCCCCTGTTCCTGGGCTTGCGCAGCGCAGATTCACCCTTGGACCTTGTCCCCCTCCATCTCCACAAGTGAGCGGAGTAGGCCATCATCTCTGACTCTTCACAGTCATTCACCCGCAAATTCCCATGCTCTCTCTGCCTGTTCCAAGACAAGATGTCCTGTCCCGCTGATCTGTACAGCAGCCCACCCCTGTCGTTTCCCTTCCACCCTGGCAAGTACCCTCGGGTACCTGTTTGAGAGCCGTATGTTTCTGCCTTCTTTTTCATCTGGACTGTTCTTGGAGCGTGCGTTGCAGCCTACCACTAATGGACACACTGCGACACCAAAAACCACATTCGTGATGATCCGTCCAATATGCCACAAGCCTCTCTCCGTCGGAACACGCCTTTCCAACCGTAGACACCGCTTTTTTGCCTCTCCCCTCCATCCGTCTTGTCTTGAAGTGTATGCCACCCCCAAGACAAGCCTCTCGCCCGGTAGTACCAGGCCTAGGCCCATCGACGGCGTACCTGGTGCCTTGTGCCTTTTGACGAAAAAGGCCCCTCGGCTGTACGCCACCGAGCAATTCCCGGGCCGGCCTCTCACACTCTTTTACTCAAGCACATTCACTCAGCAACCCCATTCAAAAACCCCTGTTGGTCAGGTCAGGTCACGCAGCTCGAGTGCATCGAGGCTAGCACACTAGCGCAGAGAGAGTAACTAACAGTGAGTGATTGAGAAAAGAAAAAAAAGAGGCCACGAAAAAGCAAATCCCGAAAAGGCCCGTGCCTGTTCAGGTCCAGAACTTCAGCCCATTTGAAGCCTTGTCCCAGGGCGAGAAAGAAACAAAGAAAACAAGCTTGAGCTTGAGTGTGAGCCTGAAGCTATCGATGCAGGATTCATTGGAAGCAGTGACATTTGTTGGCTTGGCAGATCATGTACAAATTCCAAGATACAAGACGTCAATCTTTGGTTTCGTGTGCGTGCATGCATTGTAGATCCGCAGAGTTGTTACTGCAGAAAGTGGTTCCGCGATACGATACGTGGTGACCTCTTCGACGTCACTTTTCAGCGGCTGGTTGACACCGACTCGAGTAATCGATCATCAGTTCAGACGCTCTTGGCGATTGATTATTGACTGGTTCCGACCGGTTACCGTTCAAGCCTCCAACTCTGTGCTGAATAGCTCCGAGCAATCATCACCAACAGCCTGATCGGTACGGCTCACCATTTGCGCGCCAGCCGAGAAACTCACTTTGAGCCTCTTTTCCTTCAGCCATGCAGCGATTGATTTTCTGCAATCCCTCTCTCACCGCTGCGTCGTCCTCCCTTGCGTCTCCAGGGCCGGCGCCCCTCGGCGGACGACACCAAAGTTGGTCGCCAAGACGCCTCGGGCGGTGCTAGCCTAGAGGATGGTGTGGGGGCAAAGTCCGAAGGCGTAAAAGACGGTATATACGATTTGACATCTAGAGGATCTGTTGGTCAAGGAGAGACATTGTCTTGTCTTTACCTGCAGCACCTTGGACTATGCCCTACGCGGACACGGCACGGAGGTTAACGGTGGACGGTCTTACTTTCTGTCAATTCAGCTCGAGATTGGATATTGGAAGCAAGTAGACGCTACTGTGCGGCGCATGCATCACCCACATGAGAAATCTGGCTAATACGCATCTCACCTGCATGATTAGGGCTCTCCTCCTCCCCAGACAAAAGAAAGGGTATACGGCATTTGAAATTGAAAGAGGGCATCGGGGATGGCGTCTCTGCAGCCGATGCAAGCTGCGAGAAAGAGGAGAAAAGAAGCAATTCGACCACTTATTCAGCAGCTGTCAAAGAGGCCAAGGTCTCAGATGAACGCAAAAAGAGGTGACGGGGCCGCGGGTCGACAGCCAGCCTCACGGTTCAAGTGGAGGAATTTTATTTCTCTGGTCCACTGCAAAATACTGTATACCGTGAAAAGAAGCACCACATTCGTGAATTATCTGTGTTCATTATCGGAACCCCATAAGTTATCATTCCACTTCAGCTGCAACACGCAGGGCGGACATGTATCTCTATGCGGTGCTAACGATGAAGATCCAGGGTCTTTGTCCGATGGAGTCTTGAAAAATGTTGCAGCCAAAGGGCGAATGACGATCACAGTGGAGTGCAACAGCATCATTATCGTGCATGGCAAGGCTCCTCTATTCTCTTGGCGGCCTCGTGAACGGACTTGAACGGAGATTGGCTTAGCCTTGTCGTTTCTCGGCATTGGGTTTTTGGCGAGAGAGTCGTGCTCGGGTCCGAAGAGTTACGGACTGTTCATCGACAGAGCCCAATCTCCCTCCCTTCATTCAAACCTGGGAATATCCTCGTCATCAGCCATCGGCTTCATCTTGTACCTTGCAAGCCTGTCGATAGTAATTCATGGACCCTGTTAATATTGGACTCCAGCTCTTCGGACGTGGCGTCTGTCTGCTCTCCCTGACTGCCGGGACGACGCTTCCCTTGTCAGCTAGCCATGAAGCGTCGCTGACCCCGATGCAGTGGAGAGCAGCAAAGCCGGGATGTTGAGATCTCGGGGCTGACGACGATTGCACTGGGGAAAAATGTACTATTTGCTACTGGGTTTATTTTTTTTATTTCTTTTTATTTCTTTTGTTACTAGGTGTAATCTCTGTCAATTCTCATTTGAATCGGGAGCGATATCTGGCAGGAGGATGCAGACTTGATTTTTAGGTCTGTAAAAATGAAAAACTGCCCCGGCGACGATGTTCAAAAAGCAAATGTCACCGGAGATTTAGGCATAAGCGTGTAGCCCAGCTGCGTGCAAGCGCAGCAGACGAGATTGATTGGGAAGCAATAATGAATAAATTGTTTTTTATTATTCTCGATGCTGGCCTTTCAGTTCCAGCTCCTTGGATCATGCATGCTGGGCTTGTAAATTGCTACAGGCTGAGGCTGCAGTCATCCTTGATCCCCAAGGTCTGGACCTCATGCAATGCAACATCACCAATGTAGGTCACCACCATCCTATTGAAATCGAGTCCGTAACACGGGGAGACGGGCATTTTCTGCTTAATTGACTTTTTTGCTTCTTTGGTGAGATTCAGCAGTGGCTGGCTGTTATTCGATCCCGACCCCGGTATCGTATTTCGCTGTTCCCGATCGTTCAGCTCTCTCTCGTCAACAAATTTATTTTTTTTAACTTTGATTTAATTCCCTGACCCGGAAATATGAAATGTGACAGCGTCTTAAGTGGCCTGGCACAGCTGAGCACAGTAGCCACCCAGCCCCGTAAAGTGGAAAGAATCTTGGGGTTTATCGGGCCATTCACACGCGAGTTCATCTCAACATTAGCACACTTTTCATCCGAGAATCCTGGTCTCATTGCCGAAACCCATTCTTGGCTCTTGGATTACTACCCTAAACACGTGTGATCCCTTCATCGGAACATTGTTTCGTATTCTTGTTCCTGTGCCTTGCTTGTGAAATCTACAATCACACACACGATTTATCATCCCGTTCTGAAACTTCATCCGGTACCTGCATGTACTAACCAAGATGGCCAACTGCCCCCCTGACTCCTCATCCTCAACACCACCTTTGTGTGATAATCATGATCATCATCGCCTCCCCATGACCTCGATGACATGCTTCCCCTCCCACACTTCTAAACCCGTCGCCTCTAATTGGACGCAACCCCTCTCGCCAACCCCGATCCGTGACTCGATTAAGCAAAAAGGCATCAGTTTTTCAACAACGGTTCCAACTTCTTTTTTGCCTCCATCGCTTATTCTTGCAGCAGGCCTCCTCTTTCCCCTCTCGACTATCCATCCATCCATCTTATCACCGGTGACAGCTCGTGCATCTCCTGACGATCGCCTAAGCATGTCTTGGACGCCGAAACCTCAAGGCCGGTGACCATCATCCAATAGAATCTTGGTGATCTGCTTGCCTAGAGGGGCGCCCAGGCCCATCCGATGCCCCTGCTCAGCTGGCTGCTGCTGCGCACGCTACTCTCGCTACCGCAGCCTCTATCCGCGATCTACTAGAAGCCACGGTCCAATCGAGCGCACCGACTCTCGCGTCCTCCCGCTCGATAGCGAGTTGTCCGTCTCTTTCTTTGGCGTAGACCTTGGTGTCTTGTCTTTAAAATGTGATACATCTGATCCATTTAGCCTGGTTGCGAGAGGCTTTTTCGGATCGACCTTGGGCCGGTGAACCGAGAGGGAGCAATCGAGATTGCGTGAATGACTTGACTTGGTGGTGTAATTAATCAACAGAGTAAAGCGAGGCCAAGCCTTATCACGAGACTAGATGGAAGAGGCACAACATGGCTTGGACCTACATGCAGGGGCATCATGTCAACGTGACCCGGCGCAAGGGGGAACAAGAGTAATCATGCCCATTTCCATAAGTGCTAACGCGTTATGGTACAAAAGATGGGGTGCAGATGAGGTGCTGTTTTACCAGGTACCGGTATGTGGTATGGTGTGCCGCTGCATCCTCTCAGGCTGTCATCACATCCATTCTCCTGCAAGTGTCTCTCCGTCAGCCCAAGGAGGCTGCAAGTCTCGCAGAGTCCCGAGGCTGTAGTTCTGGGCCTTGAGACCTACAGCCTCGGGACTGTATCGAGACTTGCAGCGCCGATCCACTGTGCAGTGCAGTGCAGTGCAGTGTTTCTTCTCACCCGCCTCGACGTGAAACATGTTCCCCTCCAAGACCTGAGCCTAGAGATCGAGCTTCCGGTGAAGGAATCGGAGGATTTCCCTCCTGACGATGCTCGTCCTCCCACCATCTTCGATCCCCCTACATCAAAAGTCTTTCCTTCACCCACGCACCTGGGTCTTGCCGTGAAGTTGCGGCTCGTCCCCTCCGTCTCAGATCTAGAAAGTCCCCGACACTTCCGAATGGACAGGTAATCAAAGACGATACCCAAGACACTTGAAACAAACAGACGCGTACTCATTCCCATGCCCAAAACACCACAACGCCCAGAGATGACCATCTTACATAGTACACAGCCTCAACCCCTGAGGCGATCCTTGCTTTTTCTCGAGCGTTTCAACACCCAGAGCCATGTGAGCGTGATGTAAGCACCAGGGATGACGTCTGCATGACCGTCCAACTCGGGCATCTCGCGGCGCTGACAAGGTCGATCGATCGTATTGCTGATCGTGATGGACTCTTATCGTATCAAACGAGTGACGGAAGCAAGGGAGGATTTGCACGGCCTCAATCCAGGATACCGTCATTCTCACCCTTGAGCCGCTCTACACGCTTCTGCTCCCAGTTATCGAGATCTCTACCAGCAAGTCGCTGTCTCAAAGTTAGCCAACGTATGCATACCCAGGTTCCAAGAATGAGACGACGTACGTAGTACTCCTCCTTCATGTCCACCTTTCTCGCTGACCGGCGGACATTGAGCTCTTCGTCCTTGGTCATCTGGCGGACCTTGCGATCATGGCGCTCGTAGCGGACGGCAGTGGCCGGGGTGAGGACGAAGGAGCCGGCTACGATGACGGCCATGAAGGGCAGGCCGAACATGAGAAAGGGGTGCTTGTTCATGACGGTACGGTACCGCATGCCGATCTTGTTCATGTCGGCCGCTGACCGGAACTTTTTGCTCTGAAACGTCGGCATCGTGAAGTGCGGGTCGATCTGGTCCGGGATAGAGGTAGAGCGGAATGGTTCGGCAGAGGTTCTTGGTCGGAAGCTCCGTGAGATTGAAAGGATGGACCGGGCGGAGGGTGAAGTTCAGCCTTGCTCGGTGAGGTCGGATGGAAGTAGGCGGGCAATTGTGGAGGCGAGTCAAGGCTGATGGGCTGATGGTGCGTTCAATTGAACTGCGTCTGGCGCAGTCAAATATTGTGGATAGACGTGACAAGAGTCGAGTCAATCGCTTACGAAAATGAAGAGTTTGATTTGACCATGGTCAGAAGTCGAGTCGGACGATTGACGACTCCATCACCAAGGCTCCACTCTTCTTTTGCGGCGCTGACGATGGAGTCGATGGCCTGTGCGCGTTTACGTTTTCCCGTTCCAGAGCAAGACATCCACTGACATCCGTGAATTCGAGTGGAGAATTCTCGACCGTTGTCGCGTGGCTTCAGGGTCCAGCTGCATCTCCACTCCAACTCAATGGCTCGATATTCAAAACTCCATGCCAATTGTTCCATACTTACACAGACCACTTCACTAATATACAGTAATATTAACTGTTCCTTCAGCCTCATCATGCCAGAACCCACGGCGTCTCGTGCAGACAGGGGAGAATGTACCGTCTTGTACCACGCCAACCGACATCTCCAGCCGCCAAACACGTCCGAGCAGACAAGCGGACCCATGATCCTTGGGTTCTAGAAGTCAAAGGACGCCATCGTGAAGCGAGGACCCTGAAATTCGTGCCTGGCATATCCTGGGGAAAACTGTCAACACCGAGGCTGGAACCTGTCCCTACTCGCGTGACCGCCTCCCTCACTGTCTCAATAAGCCCGTGCTCTACGCTACTCATGTTCCGAGGAACGTCGAGAACGCACGGTGATGCTTCGGTATTCAAAAAAATTTCCTTCCCGTTTTCTAGTGCCATGAGGGACGAAAAAGATTTTACTACCCAGGTCCATGCTCCGGTGCTTCGAAATTGTGACACGACATTGAATTCAGGGTCCTCGGAGATTTGGCAAGGCGACCAATCGTAGCGTCGGCGATTCCAATTTTGGCATCGGACCGTCGGGCGAGGAGGACATGTCACTGTTACTGAAAGTTGTGGATTGTTGGGCTGTGCTTGTCCTGGTGTTTTAGCCTTGGTGCCTGTTGAGTGACATGGCGATGGGGTCCAAGGAGTGCCCGATATTTGACTCACAAAAACTCCTAGCGTGGCATCTACACTTGTTCTAGAACCCGGTGCTGGCTCTTGACACCTGGCCTTCAACCAAAGGCTCCGGTATGGTTGTGACATTGATTCGGCTGAAGAAGACGGACGGTTCAACCCAGTATTAGCTCCAAATTCAAGAGTGCTGGCATGTGCAAGTAGTATGGGTTGAAGTACTCATTTCAGAGGCCAACTGCGCAGAAGGAGTGTCTAGTTGAGACACACCCTGTAGTTCATGAGCAAGTTTAAAAGAGCAGTTGTAATTGTCGCTCACACGGAAGAACCGTCAGGCGGATTGCTATTCTAGTTTACACCATCTGGGTCGCGGTCATCTGTTTCCTACGGGCAAGTCGTTAGCTATAACTTAAATCAAAGGCCTGCGAATTCTATAGTTACATCGGAGATGTCAAGTGCTCCCTAAAAATCCGAGTCGCCTAGCTGATGATTAGGCCGGGGTAGAATGGAGAGAATTGGGGTGGTGCTGAGATGGCAGTCTGTGGTCCATCTGAGAAGCTTGAGTGCTGTTCATGGCCCCTTAAACTATGAAGAATATGGTACGGGCTTCAAGCACTTTGATGTGCCTGGCTCGTTTCCCAGTCTTCTGTTACGCATGAAAAGGGCATGGCTTTGAGGCAGTAGCAGAGGAGACACTCGTGCGTAGATACTTTGACACTAGGAAACGAGGTTAAGTTTGGCTCTAAGCGGGATCTGATGATGGCTTAGGTCTGTGGAAGAGTGTCAGTATTGACAATGACTCTGTTCTTCAGGGCTCCTGTCCCAAACATGGCCATCTACATGGAGTCAAGTCAGTCGCTGGCTGTTTCTACCTACCATTAATATTTCTTATGTATAGGTCGTCTTGAAGGTAGCACTTGGTATCTTGCAACATAGAGACATGACACATCTGATTCCCATCTATGATGGTGGGAAATACTGAGTCTCCTTGGTTGCTTCGTTTGGGAGACGATGGTCTCTCCTCGCACCGACTGTGGATGGCCAACGATTTAAGCGACTTGCACTCATGATAAATAGAAGAGCAGTGGTATATCGCCTCTTTGGTATAAGACCTGGTATCAAATTACCTGAGTCGAGCATCATTGCAACTTCGGTTCTATAAGCTCAAGGGTGGCGAGCTGCCTCTTCCCTGGGTTCCTGTGATGACTGATGCGAGATTGATTATTAATGTAGCAACCCAAGTAGAGCTCTAAAAGATACTGGATATGATCATGAAAACCATAAACGACCGTGTAGTCGACAACCACCAGTGGCTGTAAGCCATCCTACTGAGTCAAGTAAAGGGAGTAATTAACGGCGCAGGCCTCGCGCCCTGGGAAATAACGATGAGAAGGACGGAAGAACAGTTATTTGAAGATTGAGGTCTATGAAAGATTGCAATATTTGTTTACTATATATATCCAAACCACAGGACGCCTTTGCTCGTTATTCTTTCAATCTTGAACCTGGACGAGGGAGGAAGAAGGGGAGTCGTAAGCATAACCCCTTTCCCAAGAAGCAACAAACGCCAAACTGAAACATATCCAACGTCAAAGTGCGTATACTCGGTATAGTCGTTGACCACATTCACGCATAGAAACCCCCGGCGCTGAGACGTCTACCACATCCTGCGCTGGTAGTACGCCGGCTCTTCCACCTGAGCCGACTTCTTGAGCTCGTTCTTGATCATCTTCCTCCTCTGCGCCCTGGTTACGGGCTTGTGGTTCTTGACGGGAGCTTCGACGTGACCTTCGGGAGTCGACATCTTTTCCACAACCTTGGACTGGAGCTGCTTCACGAGCTCAATGTTCCTCTCCAGCGCAGCGTTGCCCTCGGCACTTTCCAATTTGGCCCCAGGAAGTGTCTCCTTGACTTCGATGAGGAGACGCTGCCGCCTGACCTCGATATCCGCTTCGGTGTCGATGTCGACGACTCTTCCGTCCTCGAGCTCCTTGGTTCTTGTACGGAACTTTTCGGGGAGGTAGACTTTGGGTGACGGGCGAGTGTGACGAGGTTTTATAGCTACGCGGAGCTCGCGCAGTGTTCGTTGTTGGATGGCATATCCGCTGATGAATAGAGCCGCCGTACAGAGAACCACTGAAGAATGTCTCGTCAGTAACTGTGTGGAATGCGGGAGCTGGAATGCGACTTACCGACTATGCAGGATGCGATAATCTGAACCTGGGACGACGTGAGGAGCAATCTGGCCATCCTGATAAATAGATATATAGAGAAAAAGAAAACGCACAATAGGAGACACAAGATTGAATGGTCATGCAACCGATTAAACCTTGCGCCTCGAAGCTTGGTCGTCATGCTCATGCAGTGTTGACTCTGTTGACACGGCAACCGACCGATAAGGCTCTTATCGGTCCCGAGCTTCAAGGTTCCATCAACTTTTCCAACACCAAGCTCCGATCCAGCGACTATCAACGTTACACTCCGATTGACACGACGCCCAACATGAGCAAAAATAAAGATACCGTGCAAGCCGATGCGCGGCGCTTTCTCGATGAGCGCGGGTCTAACGCGACAATGGCGCCCAACGGCCTCAACCCCGCGACAATCATGGAAAAGGCTGTCAAGGACCGCATCGTCGACTCGTACTTTTACAAGGAGCAGTGTTTCGCGCTCAACGAAGCCGACATTGTCGACCGCGTCGTCGAGCACGTGTCGTTCATCGGCGGAACATACGGCGTCACGCAAAAGCCCAGCCCCTTCCTGTGCCTCGCCTTCAAACTCCTCGAGCTCGCCCCCAGCGACGCCGTGATGCACGAGTACCTGCACTACGGCGGCGACGAGTTCAAGTACCTGCGCGCGCTAGCGTGCTTCTATTTTCGACTCACGCGACAGGCAAAGGACGTATACGAGATGCTGGAGCCGTTTCTCGAGGACAGGCGCAAGCTGAGGAGAAGGGGTAGGGATGGCGTGGCGTTGACGTACATGGATGAGTTTGTGGATGACCTGCTGGTCAAGGATCGCGTTTGCGGTACGAGTTTATGGAAGATGCCGAAACGAGAGACGTTGGAGGACTTGGAGATTCTGGAGCCGAGGGTCAGTCCTCTTGGCGATCTAGAGGATCTACTGGAGGAGGATGAGTCGGAGGGTGAGAATGGTACGAGGGAAGAGTCTGGGGAGCTTTCGGATAGGGATGAGATGGATGTTGATCGCGATGAGAGGCCGAGGAGTCAAAGTCGGAGTCAAAGCAGGAGTCGGAGTAGGAGCAGGAGCCGTTCACCCTGAGCACACCCGGAGACGGCAAAGAACACCAACAAATGGGCCTGACATGGATCAGCACCAGCCATGTGAGATGCCGCGCCGGCCTTCCATAAACACGAATCGCCGCGCCGAGAACTCCCACAGCCTCGCCTTCAGCTGCATTGCGCCATCGCCGAGTTAGGCTACCTGTCATCGATTTCCCTTGTATCGACCCCCTCGCTGCAATATCGAGCTATACGAGTTCATGAGGAGCGTATGGTTAATCAGCCTCCAGGGGGACGGGTACGATGGTATAGGAGTTGGCAATTCGGATTGCTTCAAGTGGATGGTTGAAAGACTACACCTCCATGACGGCCAAATCATCTTAGCAACATCTGCAACGAATACCACATATGGTCGCAAAGATCACTTACTTTGGCTTTGATACTTAAGACCTCTGTATCTTTATTGTAACCAGCATCATCATGACATTAGGCCGGGACCACTCTCATAGCTAAATATCTGAATGACACAACTCCGTTGCTTTACCCCTTGGCTTTCTCTCGGAGATGACCCAAATCGAACGTTGCAAAGATATGTCCACTTGCAACTCGTCGGCATTTTAGTGAGGTGGGCAATGACCATTAGCAAGGTCATCAGGGGGGTGGGCTCAAGCATCGGACCCCTTTTTGTCGTTTCCTTCCCTCGAGATTCAAGACTATGAGACATGGGTGAAGTGACTGCTCCTCTAACATCGTCTAGCAGTGTCACAAGCTATATGATCGGTTACAGTAATCGAGTTCATCATCTAAGCCATCTAGACTACTATACACTAAGATCATTCAGTCATCGCTTTTCATTTATACACATTCATGCCACGGCCTCCTTCAACTTCTCTGCCAGTAAAAGCACCCTCTGGTCATCCCAGTATTGCCCGATCACTTGCAATCCAGCCGGGAATCGACTACCCTCAACCTTGGCGGGAACACTCACAGCCGGCAAACCCGCAAGACTAGCAGGAACCGTAAAGACATCATTCATGTACACGTCCACGCTGCTCTGCTCTTTGATCTCGTCCAACCGCGGAGGAAACGTCGGCGCTGTGGGACAAAGGATAAAGTCCACTTGTAGAGGGCCTCGCTTGTCCTCCATGCCGGTGGCTTCAGCCATGTCGCTGAGATCGAACTGCGCGGGTTCATACAGCGGGTTGTCCAGCCGGAACACGCGGTCAAAGTCCTGCTGTACCATCCGTCGGACTTTTTGTGCCTGGATAAAGTAGTTGTCCATAGCCTCGGAGCTGAGACTGTATGTACCGAGTAAAATTCGCCTCTTGACCTCGTCGCCAAAACCGGCTCCGCGGGTGTCAGAGTATAGAGTCTCGCCAACAGCGTCACTACCCTCGCCACGCTTTCCGTAGCGGACACCGTCGTATTTTGCGAGGTTGGAGGAAGCTTCAGCTGGGGCGAGGACGTAGTACGCGCAAAGGGCCTCTGTTGTAGAGGGGAGTGAGATGGGAACCAGAGTCGCACCCTGTGCTTCGAGAGCAGAGGCGGCAGCCACCCAAGCATCTCGGATGGAGGGATCAAGTTCCTCGATGTTGTACTCAAGAGGAATGCCAATATTTAGCTTGGATAGGTCGGGGAGGGTGGAAGGTGTCGTCTCAGCGCAGCGTTTCCTAGAAGCAATGGGGAGCGATGTCGGGTCACTCGAGTCATGCTCTTGATAGAGACCAGTCTTGAAGACGAGGTCATGGATGGGCTTGACTTCGCTGGCCAAGAAGCCGACCGTATCCAAAGAATTGGCGTATGGAACAACACCGAACCGGGAGATCATGCCATAGCTGGGCTTATAACCAACTGTTCCCGTATAAGCCGCCGGCAGTCGAATTGAACCTCCAGTATCTGTCCCCAGCGCAACATCGGCATCTCCAAGCCGAACAGCAACAGCGCTTCCACCAGAACTACCACCGGCTGAAACATCATCGTCCTCGGCCAATGGGTTCCTCACAGCGCCGTGGATCGAGTTTGTTGAGTGTGATCCCATGCCAAACTCGTCCATGTTGGTCTTGCCAACTATTGAAGCACCCCGTTCACGCAATTGTCGGACAACAGTGGCCTCGAATGGCGAGGGATGGGAAGAGAGGATTTGAGAGGCGCATTGCGTGGGGAAGTCGGCGGTTGCGATGTTGTCCTTGACGGCGAGTTTGAAAGGTTTCGCATCTTTCCGTAGTGGAATAGAAGAGCCTGCGGTAACAGATTCACCTAGGAATGTCAGACAGGTCCAATTGCGTAGCTTCGACTTGACATACTGCTGCCCACAAAGTGGTTGTAGGTGCTATGAGAGCGCCATTGTGCCAATTGCGCGCGAACAACGGCTCGGCGGGATATGATAGTGTGGCGCGGCGAATTCAAGGCCAAGCGGCGCACAACAGCCGCGCTCATTGTCGATTTATTACCATGAACAAGCCCCGAGACCAGAGCGTCAAGGTGTAAGTCGAGAGTTGGTATTGAAGCTCCGAAGGCGACTGGTTGGTTGGCCGAAAAAGCGGCATGAAGGCTTATCGATAAGCACCAGGCATCATCTCCAGGGTCCTTTCCATCTTCACTCCACCTTAGCTCTTAAGCTTCGACAAAACAAACCTGCCGACACGCGAGATTGCGGAAATGGCGACGAAGAGGGAGTTTCAGGAAGCCGAAGACGGCGATACACCAAAGCGAGAGAACAAGCGCCCAAAGAAACAAGGCGGCAAGGCGCGACAGCATCAGCACTCCAACATTGATCCGACATGGGGTCAGAAATATGTCTTTTCGGGTAGCGGCAACGCGACAACGGTTCCTGCGGGTGAAGAGTCCGAATTTGAGGACGACTCTGAAGCTATGGCCTATCTCAGCTCTGTAAGGTATGAAGTTTCCCCCTTGCGCTCTTCGTGATTCTTTGCTGAAGACGACCAACTTTAGAGCACGCATACTAATATGGTGAGTAAAACAGACAAGAAGCCAACGGGATCCCCCATCTACTCGTTGCCCCCAAAGTCCAAATAGGACCACAGCTCCCCGCCGACTTCGAGAGAGACGACGATGCAGACCAAAATGACGAGGGGCCTACCGATCGAAGCATTTACGAGACTGGCATCGGGGACTCTAGAGGTTATTATGAGGACGGCGCGTATGTCGGATTACCAGAATATGATGAGGAGGGTGACTACGAAGAAGGCGAAGCTCCGGAATACGAGGACGACGACTTTGACGAAGAGAGAGCCATACACGAGGCCTACTTTACGTCCCTCATGGACCAATACCTCCACCTCCGATCGGTCCTCCATACCAAACCCCCCTCGAACGCCCTCTCTCGACTCTCCCCATCGCAAGCTACCACCGCCGCGCCTTTTGGTCATCAATCGTCACCGATAGGCGTATGGTCCCGTCTGCTTCGCACCACCGATCCGCATCCCCTCCAACTCGCTCTCATGTCCAAAGACACCATCCTCCGCATCCTTCGCGTCCTACTTGGCGGTAAGTTTCTGCGCCGCGGCTATACCCTGCCTGAACGCACGAGTCGTTGGCTGTGGGCGCTTCTTGCGCGACTGCCGGACAAAGGAGAGCTTAACTACGCAGAGATTGGCTGGGTGCGTGACCTTGGTCGACGGGCGGTGCTGCTGGGGAGAAGTTTGGCCGAGATGGCGGCGCTGAGAGAGGAGCTGGCTGAGGGTGGCTTGGGGGCTCATGAGGCTGTTGATAGGAGCAGCAGTGATGAGGACGTCATGGTGGATGCAGAGGAGTTGGAGGTGGAGGGCGCCGTCAGCCCTGAGCAGGACGAAGATGATACAACCCCCCCTGAAGTTGAGGCGGACAAAGGACAGCCGCCCAAGGCGGATACACCAAAACCTCAGCCTGCGAACCCTGCGCCTAAACCGGATACAGAGGAAGGTGAGATTGACGACGAAGAAGATGATGTGGCTATGGACATCGCATCCGAATCGGAAGCTGAGGATGGCGAAGTCGCCCCTCAACCCAAGGAAGACCTAGAGGAAGCTAAAGCTCGACTACTCGCTCAGCTCGACAATGGCCCAGCTTCAGACGACCCCGACGCCGAGGCTGAAGCTGAGAAGGAGGCAGCAAAGCAACGCTCGCGAGCCAACCTGCGCGCCACACTCAACATGATCCTAACGGTCGCTGGTGAGTTTTACGGGCAGAGGGACTTGCTCGAGTTTCGAGAGCCGTTTGTGGGCATGTAAGTACGGTGGAAAGGAAGTACTTGTAGGTCACGCTCGACCAAATGTCTTAATTCCGTATAACATACAGCCAGTCCTAATTCATTTTATCCTTCACATGCATAAAAAACAACCAGCTCTGGAGCACCAATGTATACCGACAACGCCTAACACTAAATTCATCGATCAACATAACACATGTGACATGTAAGTCTTGACTGGGGAACGACTTAGGGAGTCAAGCTAGTTGGCTTGATCCATTGACTCGTCTCCATAAACAAGAAACTCGGCATCTTCAAAGTCGGGACCAGTAGCTGTGCGGCCCTGACCACCGGTTCCAAGTCTGGCTGCCTTTTGGGCTTGAGAGACGGGGATAGCATAGACTCGAGAGTCACCGTCGCCAGCCATAGTTTGAGCATGGGAGTTGACATTGGTTTCGTCATCCTCTTCGAAGAATCGCTTGCGATATGTCTCGTTTGAATCGACGCTCTCGGTACTCTCTTGAGACATTGAAAGCTCAGGAATAGCATCGACGTCTGGGATGTCGTCCTCTTGCTCAAACTCAGGCTGAGTATCAAGACCGCCGACCTTGTTGATCCCACAGAAGGGCAGAAGCTCTCGAGATGTAGCCTTGTTGGCAGCGCGGCTAGGGGTAGATGTGGGAACTGGCGCATTGTCCGTCCACAACTTGAAGGCGCTCGTCCCGGTAGTCTTGTATCCCTCAGGGACAGACTTGCGAACACGCATTCCGACACTAAGAAGGTTCGCCTGGACGGTAGACGGCAAGGTAGGCTGGCGAGCCGGTTCGGGGTTGGGTTGAGGCTCGTTGGGAGATCGAGGGTTGAAGAAGGAAGTGATTTGGCGCTGGGAGAGATCAGGAGTGCCAGCGAACTGACGCTTTACCCGAGGAGTCGACATTGTGAGAGTGTACAAGGTCGAGAGCGACTCTATGGAGATCAATTGGTGATGAAAGATGAATGCGCCGAGATGTAATGGCGTCGCAAAATTCGTCGCAATGTCTCGATGTTGTTGCACAAGAGGGCAAAGCTCAACAAGGTGTCAACAACAGAACGACAAAGCCGAGATCAAGAAAGTATAAAAAGATGGAAGAGTGGAGAGCGTCTTAATGAAGAGAAACAAGTAGTCTTCTTCTCTGATGGCAATGACGTCGCAATCGATGAAAAAGCAAGGGTCCGTGATGAAGAAAAAGAAGGAGGGGTTCTTGATTAAACGAGATCCAAAGGGAGATCGTTGCCAGGGTGAAGAAGAGGGAAGGGAAAAGGGAGGCCCCTGCCCCAGAAAGCTAAAATAGAGGCTACGACATTTCCGCAAGCAGCCACTGACCGAGCCAGAGTTTCTCACCTTGCGCTGAAAAAAGTGGAGCGTGTTCTGCGCGACCTGTTCGTGTCGCTTTCGCGTAAAGTGAAGTAATTGCAGGGTTGGCCATTGGTTGTAGAAAGAGTCATATGATATAAGCCTGCATTATCTGATCGGCGAGAAGGATCAAGGCAGTGGCAAGGAGCCATGCTGCAGGCTTTTCTCAGGATCGACAATGTCTCGTGTGATTTGCTTGGCTTTGATTGTGTTTCCCCCAAGTTTGCTTCGTCAGGGCATTAAGGAACATTCGAGTTTGTTCTAGCATTCAAGTGCAGGACATCCACAACCATGGTGTTTGTGGGCTAGGTGCTTGCATAAGCTTTTATTGAACAGAACAGCTAGATGGTTTCTTTGATAATCTCACTTACAAACATACATTGAAAGAAACATGTTGAACTGCCCGCCTACACCCTTTCCATTGTCCCGAAGCAAGTATGAGGAGATGTGGGCCTGGGCACGCGAGCTTCTCGCACGAGCTGATAAAGACCATATTAGGTTGACAAGAGCTAATTAATTAAACCAGTAACATGTAATATTGCAATAAAGGATCGAATCTATAAAGGATCCGAGGAAAGTTGAAAACTATGCCTGTTTGTGCTGCAAAATGTGACAACTCAGCAGTTGAGCCTACATCTATAGCAGTAACTCATTGCCCAATCACAGTCAACCATCCAGCTAATCATCCACAAGCTTCAGGTCCGTCTCTGCACGTCACGCTATCATGCCATTCCGCGGGGTAGTTTAGTTCCAGACGATCCGGATGGGCTGCCTGAGGCCCGGATCACATTCCCCGAGTCGAGTCATCCGGCGACTAGCATTGAGGGGTAGGTTGACACCTTATCCATGACGCTGTCAGTCACCAATCATCGAGTCAATCGTTGACACCTTGGGGGACGAATGGGTGAGCTCTACTGATGAGTCGTAATGACTCCTGGAAGGCTGCCAGGCAGCAGAGCTGGGACAGGGCGGCAGACGACCATTCACAACAGGTTATCCCTCACTACAGCACTCAATGACAGTCACCATCAGTACGACAGCAATGTGGAAACCATTGTGAATTTTCGCAAAAGCACAGTGACCATCCTCCGCTACCCACTGCACCCGGGTATGAAGCGATCATCAAGCAGCGGTTCCACGTCCTCGCGCCAGACGTTACCGGTCCAGGCGCTCGTGAAGGCCTTCTCCAGCTTTCCACCCATGCAGTGCTTTTTTTTCCTTCCTGCCTCGAGAAGACTCTTTGGTACAAGGCGCGCAACGGAAAAACAAAAGAAGAATGATGTGCCATGCAAGATATCCGGAGACCCCAAACGCCCCTATTCTGGGTGCCCCATCTTCTATCTGCAAAGAGGTTTTTGGTAGTGTTCGCAACGTCGGTTGTTCTATCCGTCCATGTCGAGGTTGTTGATTTGCAGATCCGAGATGACCACCATTCGATGAACCGTAAGAGTCATGAGTACCCAAGGAGATAAACCGCCGTGAAGCAGTCTACTTCCGTCGGAAAGAGCAGCCCTCGGTCAACCGAGCCTTACCACCGGTGGGCTGGCAGAGGACGGTGGTGCATCCCTGGCAGATGACGACGGTCTGGGCGTGAGAGAAGACGGTGGTGATGGTGAAGCAGCCGGGGCACTTGACGTCCATGAAGAAGGATCGAGGGGCGGGGACGAGGGTCTGTCGGGGGATGTTAGGTCGATTGTCGAAACATGTGAAATTTTTTGTTGCTTATCGTACCTTGAGCTTGTGCTTCTTGGCCTCGCTGGCCGCGGAAGGGTTCAGAAGATCAACGGCGAGAACCTGGGAGGCGGAGAGTCAGCCAAATTGTTCCATCATCGTGTTTGTCCCGCCCGATTGTCGGTTGCATCGTCGTCGTAATCGGCCTCGAGTTCCATCAATTTGACACTTTTGTCACGGCGGCCGGCAACATCCTCTTGTCCAATTTCCCCCCCTTCCTCACACACACGTGTCCATCGTCCATCGTTCGTAGTTCGGTTCATCGTGGGGAAAACATCAGAAAGAAGCAGTCGCTTACCATCTTGGCTGATTTTCTCGAGAAATTCTCTTGTCGGTTTTCTTGCGAGAGTGGGAAAGCTTGACGAAATCCGGGAGCAGATTTGAGGCTCGCAAGAGTGGGTGGGAGGAGGTAAGCGAGGAAAAGTTCGGTGGCTCTGAGGGGACGGGCTCTCCTTTGCCTCTGGCGGAATTTTTCGACCAAACCGGCTTAGCGTGCTAGGGTTTTCGTGCCCAAGCCACGTGACGAAAATTATCCACGGCCCACCGCCTGTCCACCGCCTGAGCCAAGACTTTTCGGTGCAACATAGCGCCGATGGAGGAGCTTTATGCACGCAATGTTTTAGTGGGGGTTGTGCACGGCGGCCAGTTATGCGCGCCGCCGTTGAGCTGCCTGACGCAGTGCGTAAGGCCGTGACTGAGCCTCGTCAAGTCTAGTAGGCTGCCATATTCTATCACTACAAATTGTTGTTGGAGCCTTGTCTTGATATTAGGTTGCTTTCCTTTACATTGCATTCGCCATGGCCGCTCCTTCAGAACAGCGTATTGCTGTGCCCATCGACGACCCCAATGCCGACACAGAATGGTACACAATTGCTACCCCTCCATGACCTAGCTCTAACCCCGCCATAGGAACGATATCCTTCGGAAACATGGTGTCATTCCTGAGAAGCCGCCGAGTCCGACGCCCATGATCGAGGAGGCCATTCTCGAAGGTCGAAGATTAGCACATGAGAACCGATTAGAGGGAAAGGACCTGGACGAGTTGGACGAGCTCGAGGATGAGGAAGACGAGGCGTTTCTCGAGTTGTACCGACAGAAGCGCATGGCTGAGTTGAGCAACCTCCAGAAAAAGGCCCTCCACGGAAGCGTATACCCCATTTCCAAGCCCGAGTACCAGCGCGAGGTTACAGATGCTTCCAAGAATGGCCCGGTGTTTGTCAACCTCACATCCTCCATGGGCACCAACGTCGAGTCCAGGGTTTTGACCGAGCTATGGAGGCAGGCTGCCAAGGAGTACGGCGAGATCAAATTCTGCGAGATCCGGGCGAGCCAGGCTATTGAGAACTATCCCGATCGAAACTGCCCGACCATCCTGGTGTACAAGAACGGCGATATTGTCAAGCAGATTGTCACCCTGATGACCATTGGTGGTGTGCGGACCAACATGTCAAAGATTGACAACCTATTGGTAGAAGTTGGCGCTGTTCCTGACTCGGATATGCGTGTGATCAAGAGGAGGCAAGCTGCTGAGGACGCCGAGGAGGAGCGCCTGGCAGGGAAGACCATCAAGACGGGGACTGCGGGGAAATCAAGAAATGTCGACAGCGATGATGATGATTGGGATTAAGAACTGAAAAAGAACTCATTCCCATCAACGTGGTCTTGGATCTAGAATTCAAGTACGATCCCAGCCCATTGTCCTATGTCTGTTGCTGAACCAACTGCAGCCATGCTGTTGTAAGGCCTTAGTGCTGGCTCGCAAAGTACCTCTACATCTGGCATGCGATGACCTGATACCATGCCGTTACAGAAGCGCAAGGGGCGACGTCGCGACGTGGGAGTGCTTTTAATTGGGGCGAGGTTCTTCGACAAGGTAGTAGTCGCTGGTATGTTCACCGTGATCTTGTATGGCCTATTGGATGAGAATCACGATGAGATATCGACATACTACCAATCTGAGAGAGGAATAATGCCCTGGCTAAGTACGCGAAGTGACAGCATATCCAGTTGCTAAGATATCGAACGGATAACACTGATCTAATGTCATTGTCAAAAATGAGGAAGACATTCCAGATAGTTTTGGATGCATCAAAACATATGCCAGATATATTGTCCCACGGATGAAGCATCCATACCAAGTACCCAAATCGGGAATATGAGTAACATGAAAGGTAGTTGGCCAACCACACAATGTAGATGTAATACTCCCATAAGCTATCATGGCGAGCCGCCCAGCATACCACATTCATCCAACATGGCCAACGCAGCATCCTTACGTCCCATCTCCCATGCCTCGTAGATCGCGCCCCAGCGAAGGGCACTGCATTTCATGTCGTGCAGCGCAGGAACATCTGCCGTGATTGCCCTAACATAGCTCTCAAGGTGATGAACCTGAGCGGGGGAGTCGTATTGAAGTTCGTCATCTTGGTCGATCGCGCAAAGGACAGGTCTGTTGGGATGAGTCCACTCGATGTGGGTAAAAGAAGGTGCGGAAATGGTTCTCCTTAGTTCAGCCAAAGAACTTGCTTCAACTGCTCCGGTCTGGACTGCCCAGCGGAGAAGGGTTGGGAAAACAGCTTGGCAAGGCTGAACCCATTCGTCTGGTGGCTGGGGCAAGAAGAAGTTTGCCTCGTCTCGAGCATCGCGCCTAAGGCAAGTATTAGTTCAGTCAATGCTGTATTCGCAATTGCAATAACAAACATACCTCTGTCCATTGCGGTAGGCAATTGTGATGCGCACCTGAGGCTTTGCATTGGGGCGAGGGGTCTTGCAAACAGATACGTGCTCCTAGCGCAGGCATGCTTCTTCAGACCCTTCAGGAGCGGCAATGTCAGCCACTCTAGCCCCCGTCCATTTGAATATCAACATGGTCAAGACTTTGAGGCAGGTCTCGGGGTTGGATAAGGGGTCGGGATTTATCCCCCAGTTCATAAAGTGAACTATCAACCGCTTAACTGAGGAGCCAGTCACAAAAATAGCAGTGCCTCGAGCCTTGGTTACTCGTGTCACCGGCACGGTGCCATACTTGCTATTGCTCGTCAGTCCATGTAGTAACTGTAAGGAATTCGGCAACGTTGCATACCTTCCGGCTGAATCAATGATGTCGTACTCGACTTCGTGGGTGCCCATCCTGAATCGCGAATTGGTGACCCAGGCAAAAAGTTAAGAATGGTTGGAGAAATCAAAGCTTGCGTTTGGGCAGTTGAATAGAAGATAACAGATGATTAAGGAAGAGGATTTAATGAAGTGCTGGGGACTCGGCGGTGGTTCCTGGTAATTGCGAAAGATGGAAGGTGCACTCCACGTGAAGAGATGAAAGACAAGACACCACGGCGGAATGAAATCAGATGAACCGTGCAATTGATTCTGAAAAGGTGACAACCACGTAATGATGGCGACGGGGGAAATGTTGAAAGAGAAGCATGCAGCATAGGTAGTCGCGAATCCTGCTCCAGAGGAAGTCGTTGGGAAGTGGCGCCGTTCTCGGAACCAACGCGAGGTTATGTTTCAGAGTTCAGAGAGAGACAGAGCGGCAGCGGGTGGGAGAACAAGTTTCTATCGGACTTTTGTTTCTCTTACTCGACAAACCTTAGGTAGGCATTAGGATCCATTGGCATGGATCGCAAACATTGAGCACCCACTACTAACTCAATGGCTGCCTGGTTAGGCGCTGATGCTGGACCTGCTAAATAATCTCACAAAATCATTCATTCCATGGATGTCTTGCTCGCCAAGTACAAGCCCGGTGCCATCTCGACACATGTCAACGGCATTACACAAGCTTTGAGCGTGGAGTGGTTCAACGCGGCAACCCCGGTATTTGCGTAGAGAGGCACGTGCTGGTCAATGAGGGGTCATTTCTCACCATCCGCGACGCGTACCATCAAACGAGGCCAAGAAAGCACCCTTGCAACCGTCAATTGGAATCACCGTTATCTGATCATCTTATCAATCCGTAACCTTCCCCTTCCCGTCCCTGGTGTGCCCCCTTCCCGCGGGGGGTCTCGGAAATTCGGACCCTGGAAACCAGTTCTACAGGGGGCACGTGCACGCCCGGCAAACGTGCAGCTCGGTGCGTCAGTGGGGCATGAACCCTGGTATTTCGTCGTCACTCGGCGTCGCGCTCCCCGTCACGTCGGGACAAGAACCCCAGCCCAACCCAACCGCTTCAATTTTCCCCTCTTGTTCATATTCGAGTATTTATTCTCTGTCTTTATTGTGTGAGCTCTTTTACCGAGTCACCTACATATTTTATTTTTCAGTTACAATGGCGTCTGAAGAGCTGTCTTTGCCTCGTCTTCCCGGTGTCTCCTGGGATGAGCACTCTCAGAGCTTCTCCAACAACCCTCGCAAACGCGTCCGCAATTCCACTTCCAAGCACGCGCCATCTCCCGCCTTTAATAATTCAAGTGACCCGGCCATCTTCTCCAGCGATGATGATCCGGCCTTGGATAATTATGTAGAGGGCAGGCGCAAGAAGCGCTACGTCGGTTCTTGGTTCCAGCAGCATCCTACCTCGTCTGACTCGACCTTTGGCGGGGACAGCCGCGATACCATTCACGTCACCAAGCAGAGACGCGCTTGGTCGCGACAAGCAGACAGTGGCGTGTTCCTCCCCAGTGATGGTGATGGAAATGAGAGCGACGATGTTATGGACCTCCCTGAACCCCCGAAGCCGCGGCTTCCGCAGCTCAACCGCGTCGTGCGCCGCGTCTCCAAGGCGGAGCAAATGGCTCGCGACAAGGTCCAAGCCTGTCTCGATCAAGGCGAAGAGACAATTGACTTTTGGTCAATGGGATTGGAAGACATCTCCAATGATACCATCAGTCCTTTGTCGCAGTTCACCTGCATCCCTGTCGTCACCAAGGATGTCGCCTTTGAGCAAAAGGACCCTGAGCTCAAGATCTATATGGCCATGAACCGGTTGACTCGGGTTCCCGGTACCATCTTTGATCTCACGCATCTCACTATCCTCAGTCTTCGCCACAACAAGCTTACCGAGCTTCCGTCTGCAATTGCCAAGCTTCACAATCTCAAAGAGCTCAACGTTTCACAGAACCGGCTGCGACATCTGCCTGTGGAACTCCTCGATCTATTCTCGTCAGACAATGATCTTCGCACCCTTGTTGTGCACCCCAATCCATTCTGGCAGCCAAGTGACCAATTGGTGCGGGTTTCAGAAGACCAAATTGATAACTCGCTCTTTTCTTACACACCAGAGTCAGAGTCCTCCCAATTGCCCCATTTGGTGAGCAGGGTTTTGGGTCGCTCCCCCCTGCAACTCTCCAATACGACAGGCAGGGTCATATCAGATTTCAAGTTTCCCACAGACCATACCAAACACATTCTTCCTGTCGACGATTCAGAGTCTGACAGCTCCACATCCTCTCCAGTCTCTGCCACTCCCAAGTCACAACTCCAAGCGAGTCGTGTCCCGAGCCTCCTTGAAACAGCCCTCCGAGCTTGTTATCAAAGTGCTCAGCTCCCAGAGATGCCATACTACATCCCTGACGGCCTCACCCACCTGCGGAAGCTTCTTGAAAGGGCACAACGACAGAAGGATGCTGGTGGCTTGACCTGCTCGCGGTGTCGCAAGTTTATGGTTATCCCAACTGTTGAATGGGTCGAGTGGCGGGAGATCCGAACTTGCAAGATAGCTGGTTCAGAAGCGCCCGAAGTCTTGCGTATGACGCCGCTGAGTATGGCTGAGGGTGAGAGGACTGTGCCGTTTGTGTATAGAGGATGCTCATGGCGATGTGGGCCGGGGGGGATGGATAAGGCAAGTTGGGGCTTGCCATCTGGGGAACTTCATTCACTTACAGCGGATGTTTGAGCGTTTAAGCATGACTGGGTAACGGCGTTTTTGAATATGGCAGATTAAGCGATTTGCGTGTATATGACTGGGGGCTTTGGGTATGGGGCCTTGGCTGTTGAAACCATTAACATCTCTAGAGATTGAGATATATGAACCCTATATTGGGTGGTACAAAGTTGGGGGAAATAATGATTGTGATTTACCTCCTACCTACACTTGTCTACAGCTATACGGTATAGCCCTTGAGTGAAAATGAGGTCCTACTGTGATGACTCTTTCGTCAAAGCCTTATCGCAATATTCACAACCAAAGGGCTGCGTGACCTCTTCAAGGAGGTTCCTGCGATGGGAGTAGGTTCAAGTTCACGACAGACATGCTACCGCCTGTACCTATAACAAACACTTGACTTGTACTGTCGACTTACACGCAAGGTATCGCCCCCTGTCGTGTTGGCTGCGGCTCTTACATCGCCGGGGCTGCATGCATAAAACTGCCCCATATCTATACGCCACACATTAGTTCCCGGTCCGTGGAGGTTCATCATCCTCGATGACATATCCAAGATATGCAGGCCGTCTTGGCTTGCAAGGGTGAGGTTACCAGCTGGGGGGTAGAGGGCTTTTTTCTAATTGTGGTATTTGTAATCGAGAAGACTATCGTTATTGTCCGAGGGAAGTAGTTCCTTCTTGGAGTCTCGAGAGCCATTGCGCTCTGAGTGTCATTGAAGGATGTTGGCGGTGAGCTCCGAGGGCGGTGTACAGCTCGTACGATCCCGGAGAGAGCAATGTCAGCATTGATATGCAGCAGAGTAGTCGCTCTCAAGCAGAATACACTCTTATCTCGAACATCGGGTCCTTCCCTCTAGTCATTGTCTGAATATGTTGGCTCGCAGCCACTCATGTCGACTATCGATGCTGATGCCACAACTACTCGCCGTGATGCCTATCCATCAACCGCCTTTTGACTTGAACGTGTCTGGATTCAGCTGAACGTTTTTAAACTATATTTCTGCTTCAAGGCGAGCTGGAAAAAAAAAGTCTCGTCAACTGCATGACCGATACTCCGGGCACCACGGGGTAGAAGCTTGTTGTCTTGGTCAACTAATCACGAGTCACGCATACAAGCATCGTGTTCCGAGACAGATGCGTGCAACCCAAGATCTCCAACTTGAGTAACTTGCAACCAAATCACAAGAGCGTTCCCTAGGTGCATAGAATCCTGCCATCATGGGGCCCTATCGAACCGGCGTGTCATGCCTGCTGACGCACACCACCACGAATAGTGCATGAGGACAGGATCGGTGTTGCAATCTACAACATCAAAGACCTAGCGCAAATATGATTAAAGACGTGAGAATAGAGCTGAGTGTGTGTCAGAAGAGCAAAAATACTATTCAAGGTGCTCGGCAGCAACCAACTATCAAATTGGAACAAAGGCAAAAAGAAGGTCTCGGAGGGAGTCGAACCCTCGCTGGCGGAATCAGAATCCGCAGTCATAGCCGTTAGACCACGAAACCAACTGATGACTTGACGACCCAAAATTGGGGATTATGACCACTGCCACACTAACCTCGCAACTCTAAAACGCACGCCGGACCCAAGATTCCAGATTCTTTCTTTCCCGATACAGATCTCACAGTATCTCTATAGTTTATATCTAAAGATGCGTTCTTCACATGTCTAACAGTAACACTTTCTGTGATACACCCAACGCCAGTGATTGTGACATGGACCCAATTGGACGTGGGCCGACAAGGTTCCTGTCAACCCCCACAGTTTGCTGTTCCATCAGCCCTATCTCTGTTACTCAAAGCCAACCGACGACGCTCGTTGTCGTTATTTTGACAGACAGCTTGGTTGACAGTAACAATTGAGTACAGTTGCACGCTCTTGAGCCGCCCCTCCCCCAGCAATCTTCCCCATTGTCCTTTCTTCCCTATCTCTTTGTGGGGATCTGAGAAAAAGCCTGGTGGAGACATTCACTTCATGGACATGAGGAAATGTTGCTCATCAAGCGAATTCATTATTCGGATTTACGGAATAACAATGAGACAACAGTAGCTCGAGTCCCCATAGCAGCTTAGCTCATGATTATACATTTATATCAAATACTTATTCAGCGCAATTTCCCATGGAAGTCTTCCCTTCTTTACTTTTGGGAATGGCCTTGACGTGTATCAACATCTCACCGGGAGCTGTGTAAGGGCAGATTGTGGTCCGGATTTACGGAAGAGGGAATTCAAATCAGAAAATCAAGGAATATATAATCAAACAAGCCCATAGAAGCTACAGGAATTCCCAATGAGGCTCCCGCGCGGCTGAAAAGCAGCAAATCGTCTAGATATCCCGTTTCCAAATTCATCTCTAGGGTAACTTAAGCCGAACTCCACCTACCGCACCAATTTCTCATTGGACAAACGACCTCCAACTCTTTGCCATGTCCGACGAGCAGCAGCAGCAGCAGAACAACAAGAGCACCGTCTTCCGCTGGCTCCTCATCTTTCTCGTCCCGCTCATTTCCCTCGCCATCTGGGCCTACAAACCAGACACAGCTACTACCGCCGTCACAAAAGAAGAAAAAGACAAAATGTCTATTGCCCCGCTCGTCTTCCCCGCGGCGTCTCGCCACACGGCTACCGTCATTTTTGTCCATGGTTTGGGCGATACGGGCCATGGATGGGCTTCGGCTGTTGAGAATTGGCGGAGGAGGCAGAGGCTTGATGAGGTCAAGATTATCTTGCCTCATGCGCCTCAGATTCCCATTAGTGTGGTGAGTTTGGATTGTCCTGGGTTGAGGAGAATTGGAACTGACGGGCTTAGAACATGGGAATGAGAATGCCGGGATGGTTTGACGTGGTAAGTTATTTTATTCACTTCAAGGATATCCTTCTTACACCGTGTAGAAGCAACTTGGCGGCGATGTCAACACCCTCGTCCGTAGCGAGGACATAGAGGGCATCAAGCGAAGCCAGCAGTACTTCCACAACCTGATCCAGGAGGAGATCGACTCCGGCATCCCTTCGGAGCGCATCGTCCTCGGCGGCTTCTCCCAAGGCGGCGCCATGTCCATCCTGTCAGGCCTTACCTGCAAGAACAAGCTCGGAGGCATCATTGGCATGTCGTCGTGGCTTCTCCTCTCGCAGAGCTTCGCGGGAATGGTGTCGCCCACCGACGCCAACCGACAGACCCCCGTCAAGATGTTCCACGGCGACGCGGACCCCATTGTCAATATTCAGCGGGGCAAGCTGAGCGTTGACCTTCTCAAGGAGCTTGGCTACGATGTGTCTTGGAAGGTTTACCCGTAAGTTTGACATCTCATTGAAATTGTGAGTGTTATGCTGACTATTATCTAGTGGTATGGGACATTCTGCTTGTCTGGAGGAGTTGGACGAGGTGGAGGCTTTCCTGCGACAGCAGCTCCCTCCCAAGAACTAGGAGAAATGTTTAGACAGCGTTACTTGAAGTACCTAGACTTGAGAGATCTTCTAGACAACAGCTAGAACACAATCAACAAAAAAAGGGTTCAACATGTCAGATGGACCAATCATTCCCCCACTCTTACTGCCGCGTGGCCGTAACCTTGTGATGGTACAACCTCTTGATGCTCAATGACGTGCGCTGCCACGAATTGCGCTAGGTAGGACGGACCGCCAAGTGCCCTAGGATTACAGTGGGGCCACCTCCTCATCCCTCCCTCCCCCGGGCGGACTGGGCTTCTCCAACCGTTCGCCGGCCCCGGCTTCACCTCGTCTCCGAAACCTTCTCCGTCATATGCTCAATTCGATTCTCATCCATTCTTCCCTCCACGCTCTCTCTCCTCACCATCCTCAGGCTCAAGTTACGAGCTATGCTCCTCACCTCGGTGAGCGCCCGTCCGCCGTCGTCGCCGAGAGCCCTCAGGTAAACAAACAAACACACCAAAAAAACATGGCCTCGGAACAACAACTCTCTCGTCCTGCGTCCCCCACGCCGTCGCAGCTCCCGCCTGTCCCCGGATCTCCCGTATACTCGATCGCGTCCACGGCGAATCCCCTCTCCCAGTTCAGCTTACCGCTTCCCCCGCCTCCGCGACCCGCTCATGCCGTCTTGACCAAAGCCGATCTCGAAAACTCTCAGCAAGCTTATTCGGACCTCGTCTCCTCGGCAAAGGCTTATCGCCTCGCCCTCGCCGCGTTATCTACTGCCGCCTCTACCTTTGGGTCAGCTTTAGAAGCATGCGCAAGACTCAAGGAGGCTCGCGCTGAGCCTATCGGCCCGTCTGGTGCCAACATGACGGCTAGCTTCACCACAAAGGGCTCTTGTACCGCCGATATGCTCATGTCGGCTTCGGGAGTCCACTATCTCGTCGCGAACCACCAGCAGATTCTCTCTGAGACTGTCTACCGGTCCTTTGAGGTTCCACTACTACACGACCTCGACAAGTGGCAGACTGTTATCGACGATGAGGAGGAGACATACAAGCAAAAGATAAAGGCACAGAGCAGGGAGATTAAGCGTCTGGAAAAGGAAGGCCTGAAGCTTCACAAGCAGCGACGGCGTGATGTCTCGCGTTTCCGAGCCCACCTGGTAGAGCTGACGACGAAGCTCGACGGCCTAACAACGCTACACGCAGACCACGCACGCACATTACTGAGGGAAAGTCAAGAGACGAGTGCAAGGATCGTTGATGCCAGCTGTAGCCTCGTGCGCGCAGAGGTGGACATCTTTGAGGGCCTGGCAAGAAAAGGCTGGAGTGGCGGCGGTCTAGACGACCTCCTCGAAAAGGGTCAGGACCTATTCGCGACAGAGGAAGACACGGCAAACCTCAGCGGTAGCAGCGGAGAAACACCAAAACTCTTCTCTATCCTGCCCCCGAAGAGCATACTCGCCGACACGGGATCCGAAGCGTCCAGACCAGGCCACGCAAGGAGCGATAGCCTCCTCATGGAAGCCGACCGGTACCAGTCCCTCGCAGCGCTAGCCTCGGATTCGAAGCAGAGCAGCGGGGGTAATGACAGCGACAGTGTCTTTTCAACAGACTTCAACAAGCCCCGGAACGCGAGGCCGTTTTCACCGCAGCCTATCCGCCGCGTGCCGACGGACGTGACGTTTGACTCGCTCTCTGGGAGTGTGCCCTGTGGACTTGAGGATGAGGAACTGCACAGGCCGGAGCTGATGCCTGTTGCAGAAGCAGACGGGGAAGAGGAACGACATGACGACGGCCAAGAGAATGAGGAGGAGCCTAGAGGGAGGCCACCGACTTCTGATTCAGCAAGGGAAAGGACACGGTCACCGGGTCTCATCACGGATGCCAGCTCTGCAGACGCAGCATGGAGTGGTGATGATGCTAAAAGTCCTGGGTGATGATGGGACTGTCTACTTTCGGGAGTTATCTGCTAGGGCGTTTGTGTGGGTATTGTATTTTGCAAGACATTCTCTTCACGGAGGGCTGGCTGGGACCGGCAATAGATTTGCATCCATGGGTACTTGTTCTCGTTGGTTGGTTGATATGATAGTGTTGTACAAACATTATGTGGTTTCTTGATCTCTATGCCTATGCCTCCCAAAGTACGGATAGGCCATTCAGAACCAGATATGGCCCATTCATTCATTCCCACACGCCTGACGCCATGACCATGACCGTAATACGCCTTGGCCAATGATTAACCTTTATCCTTCATACACTGCAGTAATGATGCTGCTGCTGCTCTTCCTCTTCTTCTTGCTCTTGCTCCTGCTTCTGCTACGTCGACGGATTTTGCGCTTCCAAAACCAACATGTCATCTCCTAGTCATCCTTGTCGGCGTTGAGCACATCACCACTGAACAGTCCAAATGTGGCATCCAGCCACCAGATGAGCTTCCAGTACAAACTCGCGCGGGTCCAGTCGAATTCGCCAGTCTCGGTACGGGGGACCTCGTTACCAATCATGCTACCACCGAACCACTTGACAAAGGGGATGGCATTGACCAAACGTTGCATAACCGTCTGCTGAGGAAGAAGTGCCTGCTCAGCGGGGAGAAGGGTGGCACGGCGGGCGGTAGGGATGCGACGACAGAAGACACTATCTTCATCTTGGATCTCGATTGGCTCGATGCCTGTGGTGGTGCTTTGAGGTAGCGGCTCGGTAACGGTTGCGGTCGACTGGCTGATGGTTCCCGTGTCCATTGTGAGGCTTGATGTTTGCGAGTGAGGAGGAGAAAGATCGAGGAGACGGCTGTTGAACGAAGTAGGCATTCCGCTGAAGCTCTTGGTCCTAGGAGTAGGAGCTGGCATGCTCTGAGATCGCGAAAGGTCGGGGACAGCGTTGTCAACATCGGGGCAAGCTTCGTCCTTGGCAGGGGGGTGTCCTCGGTAAGGCTCAGCATACACCAAGTGTCCCAGTATCCTCTGAGGGCTGGCATAGATGGCCGTCTCGCCAGCTTCACTGCTTCCAAATGTGACCTTGACCCAATGCTCTCCACCGTCTGCCCGGTTCACCAGCGCTCGCTCGTCTGAGGTCAAGGTCCGGCGTCGCGTGAAGGCAGGATCTCGGAGCTCAGACTTGTACCGGCGCTGATTCGCAGGAGGCTCGCGGGGGTAATCTTCGAGGATGGTACCGGCCAGTCCCTCGTATCGCGAGATGGCAGCGTACTGCTGGGTGGATGATCGGTAACCGCGAAGGATAATCTCGACGGGGGTAGACGTGACGGGTCGCTGGGCGGCTGCCTCCTCCTGCATCATGCCGCTATTCTTACGCTGGACGGCAGGCGCGGGAGCGGCAGCGGCCTGGTTGTTAACCCAGTCGCCAAAGAGCTTGTCTGCGGCGGCGAGGGTGGGATTCTCGCGGCTTCGGGCTGGTGTCCCTGTTCGTGATCGGGAACGACGATTGGATTTGCCAAACGAGCCAGACTCGGCGACGGTGCGGCGAGAGCGAGTGCTGCCCTGAGGACCATCTTGTCTAGATAAAAGGTCAGCTTTGGGAGGGGGGAGATGGCGAAAGGCCGTACTGGTTGAAATACATGGCGTATGGCCGCTTGATGCCATCGTCGCCAATGTAGCACTCGTCGTCGGGGACGTTGTGAAGGATGAGAGGAGCCATGATGGGAGAAGGTGCTCGCCGAGCCGTAGATGGAGGTCGGCGATGATAGAGGATCGTGGTTGGTGAGATGAAGAGTGTCAATGTTCACACGCGATGGCCCCCAAGTCGAGGTTGAGTTCTCTTGACTTTTTGGCGGGAACCAATTTTGGCAGTTGCACAGCAACCACTGAGGTTAGGCCGTTTAGGTAGGAGCCACCGATGATGTGGGGCTAAGTTTCTCCGCGTTCCGCTGGAGCTTCTACAAGATGGCCCCTGATGAAAGCAGCCTCTTCCACTCCATTTTCATTGTTATTGTTAAAAAAGTGGAAAAAAAAGAAAGAAAAAAATCATGGCCCTTTCAGAAGTACATCTCATGTGAAAGGAGGTGGCTGTTTTCGTCACCAAGACAAGTGTGGAGCTAAACTTGTGAATCGCATCGCGTTGATCAATGACTTGCATGTAATGCTATCACCCTGGGTATATCAATCGCCTCAAACAAAGGCAATATCAGGCAAAAAGGATATAGAAAGAGGCAAGAAAGGACCAAAGGCGTCCCATAATGATAAAAGGGAAGTCTTGACCGAAAAATGAAAATGCACTTCAACATCGCAAGCGTTGCATTCTAATCCAGAGAGAAAATGGGGTATCATGTTTGCTGTTAGTGTTGCTCCTCTCTTCCATCAAGCCAGCTCGTGCAGTGGATGCATCGCGCAGACTATGTTTGTTAGCTAAGAACTCAGTTCAAAGAATTGTACTCTCACCTTTTCGTTGATCCTTTGTCTGCAGTACTTGCACTTCTTGGTGTGCTTGATGATAGGCTCGGTCGACGCGAGCTGGTATAGGTGTGCAAGCCCATACAGCGAGAGACCGAGTATGGCAAATGATATGACCTGGCTGATAAACGACCTGATGCTATTAGTCTCTGGACAAGATATAATGAGCGCATATCTCACCCGTAGGCCATGACAACGGCGCCATCATCTTGCGCCTGATGCAGCGTGTTGTATCCCGTCTCAGAGTCAAAGTTGGGTCCAGGCTTCAGCACCGCAAACTTCTCCTCCATGTTCTTGTTGATCGGGAGAATGATGGATATGGGCGGCATGAGAACATCACTGACAAATGACTTGACCAAGTCTGTAAAGGCAGCGGCGAGACTATCACGGTCAGCGTTGAAGCCTACACAAACGCGAGCTCACTCACATTAAACCAAAGGCAATCTGGAGAATGTTGCCTTGAAATGCAAAGTCGACAAAGCCGTCCCAGAAACGACGTACTCTTCGTTGCCCGCGGTCGAGTAGCGAGTCCGACTCTCCTGAGCCGGACTCTTCATCATGGAAGCCACCGGGCATGGTCTGGTAGCCGGTAGGGCGAGATGTTCCCCAGAGTCGAGGCAGGTTAAGACGAGAAGCCACAAACATTTGCTATGAAGTAGAGTAAAGTCGAGTTCTGAATTCAAATCAGGTTTGCCATATCATGACGCATACAAACAAGCTGCGAATGTTGGTGGTTGGTGTGGCACGACAGTTGGATGCCTGTCACTTTATTCAAGGGCAGCGGTGACGTCACAAGCACTATTCATGGGTCTACCAAGGCGATCTCCCAACATTGCACGCATGACACTGAGAAAGATCACTTGAAGCCAATTTGGATAGACCAGCTATCTTATTACTATTTGTTATTTAATAGTTGTTCATATGCCAATTGCGTGGCTGTGTGTATAATGTGTAAAGTCATAAAAGAGGGAAACCATTCTTCAACCCCTTAACAAGTTAAACACTCTGGTATCATAGCCGCCACCCCAAAACCGATTTTTAACCAAGGAAAGTGTGAATCATTCTAGTCGTTAGGGAAATTCAGTAGCTGCCCTTGCGAGGTGTCCACTGTCGCTTTCTCTCGCGTCGCATGAGGCAGAGGTGTGTCGTCCAGTAGATTGTCGCAGCAATCATGAGTCCAGAAGATGCCCAGGTCAAGGCGAGGAACTTTGTGCCAAGAGATGCGGAAATTCCAACATCATCGCCAACGTCGTTGATCTTGTCGACGCCCTTGTCGCCGGCGACTGTAACGAGAATGCTGCCCACTGTGAGACACAGTGCTGCGAGACTGGCGAGGCCGAGGTTGGCTGCGTTGACACCACGGCGTGAAAAGAGGAAGAAGGCTGCGAGACTGCCTAGCATAGCAAGACCCGAGAAGCCTACACCGAGGACGTAAAGCACAAACAAGGCGAGCAGAGCCGAGTTGAGCATATCGATCGCGTCCTGAATGTCATCGGGCCAGTTGATATCGGTCAGGCTGAGCTGGAAGGGACCAACTTCAAGCTGGTGGTCAAGCAACTCGGTAAGGTTGAATCGTTCTAAAAAGGTCAGCACATTTCCCAATGTTGCATCTCGAGTAACTCACTCTCAGGGGCCGAGTTGGTACAGTTGGTAACGTTGAACCCAGCACCGGGGCTCGTGGCATTGGGTTTAAAGTCTCCGTCGCACGTCGACATGACATGGATAGAGTACCACTCGGAAACACCAAGCCTGTCGGCCAGCTCGTCGGCGACATCTCCGGTAATGTCGTTGATCTCTTCCTTGACCTTTTCCTTGGCCTTTTCCCACTTGTCCTTGACACTGCCGAAGAGGTTGTCGTCGTCTTCCTCGTTGGTGGAGGCGTCGCTGCTGGTGTCGATCAAGTTTTGACCGATCATTGAGGTGTTGAGCTGGACTTGTTAGTAAAGAAACATACACGAGGACAATTTCAACTTACCCGTGCTACAGCATACTCTTCCATAAAGCCTTCATTATGTCCAGCAAAGAGGCACAGAATGGAGAGGATAAATGCCACCAAGGATAACACCAAGGGGAAAAAGACAAAAAACCTCGACAACATGGTGTAAGTCGCGTCTCCTATCACAATCGTCCTAGTTGAATATTCTTAAAGTATAAGCAAAATAGGGAATGTCCAGAAAGGAATACCAATAGAACATGTCCCCTTTGGGAGGTGGGAGTGCCCTATATAGGCATCCCTCCAACATCATGATGCAACATGATTCACTGTCAAAGAACCACCGCCATCCAAGCAAACGAAAAAAACCCCCAGCCGCCAAAGAATCAGAACCAGGTTTGACCCAGGTGAGCGCATCGCCCTGCAAATCATGGCCAGAAACAAAGGCCACTTCCACACGAGACATGACGCCCCAGCCAATCATGGCCCGCCGCGGATCCAAGGCGCTTGCGTCATGATCGGTGGTTGTCCCCTTGTTTGCAGGCGGCTGGGAAAACCGGTTCTTTGGCTTGCCGGTGGAGAAAGACCCCTGAAGTTTACTGTCAGCCACTCGAGCCGCCCACCGACGACGCGTGTGAAACTAGGCGGCGAGAGGCTTTCTTTGTTCGGCAACGTCGTCGTGTTTCTATCTTTGTTCGTTCAGAGAGGCCTCATTCTCGTGTTTGAACGTCCCCTTTGTGGGTTCTAGTGGATCTCTGGCTTTGTTGGACCCTGGATTTGAGTTAAGCATAATCGACACATTATGTTGTCCCGACAAGGTTTTGCTCGCTACGTGGCGATTTTTGGGCTTGGGACGAGCCTTGGCTGTGCATTGAATCAGTAGCACAACCGCTAATGCAACTAATGACGAACAATGCACCCTGAACTCTAGACAACAGCCGTCAATGGCCTCTGCGAACCTTCACATCACGGATCAATGAATACCATTCACTCCTGCTCTTCCTTGTTAACCTGACTGACTGCCCGCCGTTTCCAACCAAGAGCGGGTCATCCGCTCAATCACCAAGTCGGCTTCCGTAGCTCAGTTGGTTAGAGCGTCGTACTAATACTCCATCAGAGTGTTCTGTAATGCGAAGGCCTCTGGTTCAAGCCCAGGCGGAAGCATGCTGATAAAAGATTCCCATTTAGGTATCTTGGTCTACTTTTTAGACGCCTTGCCTCATATTTTTGGCTTATAATGTTATGGCTATGGAAGGAAAGGTCCACCTTCGTGGGCGAACTTGTTAAACTCGGGTTATGTCTCAGGCTCAAGCCCTGGCGGGAGTAATCCCATACGCTTTCTAGGTTCTTTCTTTTTGCATTTTTGAGGTCTTGATGATCGAGTTGTGCTTTGGTGATGTCCTGGGCTTGGTGTTGATTGATACTGAGGCTGTCACGTGGCGACCGTTGTACCTTAGGCAACCTTTACCATGAAGACAGCCTAAGGATTGCCGTTAGGTAAACCGTTGGCCTAAAGCGCCCGAGCCGACGGGAGTGGCGTTACATTTCAATCAAGTACTTCGAGGGCTAGCAAACTTCTCGAGGGCCAACACAGTGCGTGCCAGGTCCCGCAGTGATAGAGTCTTCCCGCCTCTGGCCCTGTCCTGGATGCCTATAGAGGACGGAGACATTGTCACTTCTACGGTGGTGATGAGCTTGATGTCTGAGAGGGGTTTTGAGAATCATGTTCTCTCCGACATCACTATGGGTTCTAGGTCAAAGGAGCGTTGGGGCCCTTCTCTACCAGGGCTAGGGGTTATGCCGGAATAGACGCTAGAGATATCTTCCAGCTTTGGTTCAACCTCTGGTCCTGGCTCTTCAATGAGCCCGGCCTTAGGATCCTGTCAAATGAATTCTCGACTGCCTCATATTGACTCATCGTTCTCTTCACTTACTGAGCAATGGCTGGGTCATATCCCCATCCTCGGAGTACCTTGATTTATAATAGCCAATTCATCACACCTCAGCCAGAAAAGGACAAAATAAACAGGCATCTAGAATAGCAAGAATTGCTTCATATTGATCTTTTGCGTTTGTACTCCTGTATCGCTGCCCCCCTTGTGTTATCGCGTCTATCATGACATCCTCTTCATCAACCCCCTCCATCATGTCTTTCTCATGTACAAAAATCATGCATCTTCATGCCTCTCTCATGCTCATTTCCTCCTGTTCATCAAGGCCACTTGATCTCACCTGGCACTCGGCTCCGTCTCTTACCCACGGTACCCGACCCCCCTGAAAGACCGGCTGGCGGCGGCATGCCTCCATCTCGGCTGCCTAGGCCATCGCGGCTGCCTGGTGCGCGACCTACGTTCTCCTTGTTGCTCATGCTGCTCTCGCTGCGGACGACCATTGGAATATCGCCTCGTGACCCAATGACAGAGCTGTTGCCATTTCCGCTGACTCCCACCGCTGATCGTGAGCCGCTGCCCCCGGCTAGAGACGTCCGCGGGAGCCGGCTCTTGCCCGCGGCGCCAAATTCGCCGCTGATGCGTCGGGGAATCCCCGTAGGACCGTCTCTGCTCCGCGGCCGATATAGCATACCCTCCCGTTCCACCGCCGCTGAGCGTCTTGGGCTCGCTGCTACTTCTATGTAGGCATTGCCCGCGAGGCTGGCGCGGCTTCTATGAGTTGGCGTTTGCGGAACCGACATGGACGAGTGCAGTCCAGGGGGTGTGTAGCTCGTATTACGTCGCGATCCCCGACGTGATGAGGTCGAACTTGGTACAGAACTCGGCGCGCTGTCGTTGGTTCTTCCACTGCCCTCGATATTCGACTTGACAAGCTCCGAAGCTAGGTTCCGCACTAGGACAGCTGAATCCTTCTCCGATAGAGTCTGGATTGCAGCCATGAGAGACCGAACTTGGGAGCTGTTGAGTGACCGTGTTCCATCGCCGCTGCCCAAGCCTGGCTCACAAGCGTCCACAATAGTCCTCACCAGCCTGAGGAGGTTCAGCCGCACAACAGCCTTCTTGTGTCCAAGGCGCTGCGCAATACCCGCAAACATCTCGGGCTTCGCCAGCGACGCCGCAACTGACGGGCTCAGGCGCAGTAGCTTGAGCAACGGCTCCAGAAGGTTCGAATCGAAAGCATTGAGTCTGTTTGTGCCAAAGCAGCTGACAATGGCGCGCATGAAGCTGCCCTCGACCAGGTGGCTCTCCACGTTGGCCGTTTCCTCCTGCAGCCAAATCAAGATGGCATCAAGTGCCGTAACCTGCCAGTACTGATCCGTAAGTAGTGACACGTAAAAATCGAGACCCTTGTTCTGCCATAGATATCTCCGTCCCTTTGATCCTGAATGCGCCATGTCGCATAGGATCGGAAGAGCAAACTCCTTCGGTGGGCGGTCGGTCTGCATGATACGTAGAAGCAGTGGGATAATACCACCAACCGCAGCGTCCTCCTGGCGTTCCTTGCTCAGACGACAGAGGTTGAACAAGGTGTTAAGGACCTGGTTAGAGATCTCGCGGAAGTGGGTCTGGCCCTTCTTCATGCTGTAGCTGAGAAGATCAATCAGGAACTCGATAGCATCAGCTGAGTGCAGTGATTCGATAGTGGTCGAAAGCATCGACAGGTTCTTGATGAACTTGAGCATCGTGATTTGGTGGATGGGCGTCATGCGGCGTAAATCCTTCAGCACGCTCTTCAGCACCTGCCGATCTGCCACTACCTCCTTGACGTAGTTCTCCGCCTGGCTGAAGAGATAGAAAATGTTGACAATTCGTCCCTCGATGAGCTCGCCCAGCTCATCTTCGCCCTCCTCGTCGAGGACCCTGTGTAGAACCAGTGCCAAAGGATAAAGAATCTTGCTTCGTGAAAAAATTCTGCAAAAGTCGTTCTTGGGCGTTGGGCCTTGGAGCTCAAAAACGTTCCAGATTCCGTTGACTCCAATAAGGACCAGGTCTCTCGTAACGTCGTAGTCTTCATCGAGGAACTCAACTAGGACGTTGAGACCACCTGCCGACACAAACATTTGTAGTGTTAGCGTAGACGTCTGATACATCTGACGAACAAAGGCAGCTGCCTCGAGACGGATCTCGTCAGAGTATTGCCGTGCAGCAAACTTTGTAATGATGGGAATTCCACCGACGAAGCAGAGGTTTTCTTGAATTTCCACGTCATCCAGGATAATCTTGGGATGTTAGCTAGTCTCCTGATGGGGGTGATTGTAGACTTACTGCATTGACAACCTTGAGCAGCTGTAATATCATGTACTGTCTGCTCTTGACCGTACATGGCTCTAGGATCTCAAGAATAGGAAGCAATCCGTGGGCGCTGATAATCAAGTTCTTCACCTCACTGTTCTCCCAAAGCAAGGCAAGCTATACATGGTTAGTAGATCCTCATTCAAAAAGTTGCCGAGACTTACAAGGTCCTCGGAGAACTCAGCTAGGGCATCCTCGCCCTCTGTCGTCTTCAACGACCTCACCAATCCCTCAACCTTCTCTGCTAACCTGGCATGTCGATCCCTGGCAATATTTGCCTCCAAGTCCATCTCGTCCCATCCTGGGTCCATCGACGCAAACGGATCGTCCTCATCCTCGTCGTCCCCTAACCAGGAGTTGCTCGACACGCGGGACATGAGCATCAATCCACCATCCTCGGAGCCTCTCTCGCTCTCCTCCTTTTCGACTATCGAGCCTTCAGGGCCGAAAATGTCGCTAAAATCTTCGTCGTCGTCCTCTGCGAATTTCTGAATCTCTATCGACGACCGAGTACGTCGCATTGGTCGGTCGGGAAGCACGGATGGTCGGGAGCTGGGCTTCTTCTTGATGCTGCTCCCAACAGGATCCTGCATTGATCTCGGTAGGGTCGTGAGGTCTGATGGATGGAATAGTTGTGGTGCATCGCTCTGCCGTGAGCCCTGTGAAATTGTAAGCCTTGATAGTCCATCATGATACGTAAGACCTACTCTTCTTACAGCCTGATTCACCTTGTGGGTGAATACACTATCATTATCCACAAATAGATCCGAAAAGTCCTCGATGCTGTGCTCGCGATACACAACGTCTGGTCTCGATGGGAGCTCAAACTTGTTAAAGTGTGATTTCGTAGGCGATCTGGTCCGGCCTGAGCCTACGGCCCTGCTCGAGCTCGACTTGTTCCGGCTGTGCGATTTGGGCTCTGGTGTCTTGGTAGTCTTCTTCGGTAGAGGTCGGATCGTCTGTTCCTGAGGATCATTGTCCTGCCAATGGTGTGGACCCTTTATCGTCATGAGTTCTCCCTCAAAGTCGTCGTCGTAGGCGCTGCTATCGTTTCTTCCATCATTCACCGACGCAAACGCCTTGAGGCGGTCGCTGGACAAAAGGCCGCCAAAATTATCCTGAGGCTTGAGATGGGGTAGCTGCAGCGCACTCGGTGAGATGGCTGTTGCAAAGTCGTCATCCCAATTGTCGTCATCTGCGTAGATTAATGTCAGTCTCTGGAGGGAGCTTGAACGGATTCGGTTGACCGAAGACGCCAACTTCCCGGTTGCGGTTTAAGGCGACCGGATCGACGAGAGATTTGCACATACCAGCAAGTTCAGGCTTACTGAAAGCTTCAGCGCCAGGTCGGGGCTTTGCGAGAGTCAAAGAACCCTTGGCGGGCGTTCCACCGAGAAACCGTGTCGAGGGGCCTGATTCGGAGCCAGTCGAGGCTCGGAGCGATGACTCGGATGACTTGAGCGCCTTGTTCCACTGCTTGACCTCCTCAACGGCGTCGCTGAAATTGGCTGGTGCTTTTGATACGGGTGCTTCGGTTCGACGACAGCCTGTGATCCAAGCATGGCGGAGCAATTTGCGGGCTGTTACACGAAGATTTGGGTCTTTCTGAAAACACTGCATCAGAAAGTCTCGGGCGGCCTGAATCAAGTCAGCAAAGGGCGACAAGGACAATTGGGTGGACCAACCGCCGAGATTCCTTCAGGTAGAGGGGGATGGTCGTCGTTCACGATGGCAAATAGCGCGGGCATGGCGGCGAGGTTGTGATATGGGGGTTTGCCTTGGAGAAGCTCGATGACGGTGCAACCGACACTCCAGATATCAGAGGCAGAGCTCGCTCCAGACAGCTGAATGATCTCAGGGGCCATCCAGTAGGGGGTGCCGACAACTTGCGCCTCCTTGTCTTGCCCACCAGCGAGAGTACTGGTGGAAACTCCAAAATCTGCGAGTTTTACTGTTCCATCTTTGGTGGTGAGAATGTTGGCGCCCTTGATGTCTCTGTGGATAACACCCTGGTCGTGGAGATACTGAAGTCCCTGTAGGACTTGGGTCATGTAGACACCAACGAGATTCTCGGGGAATTTGCCATAAGCCTTGCAGATCGAGTGCAGGGAACCATTTTCGCAGTACCTAGTTGGTCAGCCAGGCGTTTTGAACATCCATGGGGATTCGTACTCGAGAATAATATTAAGGGCGTCAACGGACTTGACGTATCCAATATACTTGACAATGTTGTCGTGCTGTCATGGTTAGAAGTTATCTCGTCTGCAGAGGAAGCTTCTTACATGAAGATTCTTGAGCAAATTAATTTCACTCTAGTCGTCACACTGTCAGCATCTCGGTTCCAGGCAACCCCATAAGCTCTTGTTATTCGACTTATCCAGGAACAAACCCACCTCCATCATGCGCAGTTCACTCTTGGGCAGATCCGCGAGCTTGATCTGCTTGACAGCAACCGCCTCGCCGTTGCCCCAGTTGAAAGCCTTGTATACGGATCCAAAAGCGCCCTTCCCGAGGCATTCACCTAAGCGCTGCATGCAGGTATAACGTTAGCATTTTGGCACAACTCTCCCTGAACCTAAACCCTTGCTTCCTCCTCTCTTCCTGCAAAAAAGTTTGGCGCGGAAGCTTGGAGAGTGTACGCACGTAGTCCTTGAGCCCCGGATCCTGCAGGGCAGAGCTCTCGCGGTGCTTCTCTTTGCGAGAGGGCGTGCCGGGCATTGGTCGCTCGCGGCTGGCCACGGCGGCGCGGCCATTGGCATGGAACTGCCGCTCAGGCATCATCACTCGGCACGCTCCCACTGCGTGAGTCTCGGTTATAGCGATAGCCAGTCGAGAATCTACCTCCTCGGGACGAGCAGAGGCGGGCGACGAGGAAGAGAACCGGGTTTCTGTGTCAAGACGGAGATCTCATTCCCGGCAAATATCGAGGCAGGGGAGGGCGAAGAGCGGTAACGGTTCGTTTCTACATGCGAAGTCGAGATTGAGATCGTCTTTGGACCGCTTAGTAACTTCGGTCGTCTCGTCGAAGAGGTCGTGCGGTTCGCAGGATCGTCGAGGTCGTCAACGTGATCGAGTCAAGGGTTGTCGGAGGGGAGACGAGAGAGAGCAGAGGTTCGTTTCGTTTCGTGCGGCCGCTAAAACGAGAGACGGGTTGGACTACGCACAGAGGCCCAGGGAGCAAGGAGGGGATCAGACGGTCAAGTTTGCAAGAGAAGAAAAGAAGAATGAGTGACAACTGGGCAGAAATTTGGCTCGACTGGACCAAAAGATTGATCCCCAATCATGGACCTGCGCTCGCTTGAGGTGTTGTTTCTCGCAACCCAACCTACGCCGGGTCCGGGTACCCGTACCTGCGGTCCCTGACTGCTGGCCTCCGCCGAGTGGACGGGCGTGCACGCTGCCTGTAACTCCAGCGCTGTTCAGCGCCCTGCAGAGGGATGGCCCGCTACTGGGCCGCAGGTCCCGATACCTACCTCTTTACAGGGCTGTCTCCCGGCACTGGGCGGTGCGGGCTGTTCCCCACTGGCTCATCGCCCGCGCATGGTGGATGGCCCCCGGTTCTCCACAGTGAGGTGAGGTGAGGTGGCTCTCTGCTGGTGACACCCAACAAGCAGCAACCACGCCGACAACGAAGCAATCCATCCATACCTGGGGGAACGGCAGGCTGCAGATCTCTATCATGATCATGATGGCTCACATCTGTTGACTCTAAAACCAGTGTCTTTCCTCGACAATGCTATGACTTCCCGTTGAAACAGCCCAAGTTCATGCCATGCCATGCCATGTAATGCAATGCATTCACTCTGCCTTATTACTTGCCCAACTCCTTGTAAGGCTGTCCACCCAAAAAGGCAGCATGTCCCGCTCATCCTCATTGGGCGACGCTCCTAATCAAAGTGTCGCAGAATTTCCAAGACATCTCCATCGTTCTCGAGTAAGGTAAGCCCATCCCCCGGAACTGAACTACAACGACGGGTTACGACATTGGTGCGCCTCTCACCGCCGGCAGGATTAGAAGGACAATCAAAAAAGAAAGTGGCCGAGGGATTTCATGTGTGCCAGTGCCTGGATCAGTCGTCATGTGCACAATGTACTCACCTCTTGACACCCGGCTTATTCTCTTTCAGCCAGCTCCTGCGACGCCTCAACTACTAGTTACGGCCAGGATGACTTGTAAGCGAACGACCCAACAACGCCAACTCTTCGGGCAAACCGCAAGTGACTGACACTTCCCTGCTCGCAACCGCAAACGATACCGATCTATCATCGACTACCGCCCCTAGCCTAGGGCCACTAATGCGTCTCATCCCGGCATGTACGACAGACTTGGGGGGCTGCGAACCTCCGATCTGGAGTGCATCGCCGCGGCCATGCCAACTCGAGAAATGCGCTTACCTCTGTTTTCCTCACACCATGTCGAATACCCCCTTGTCCGTAGCTGGTCAAGGATATTTCACTGCCGATCGATTTCGAGTCGCGGGGGGAAAGACTCGTTGTAAGCAGTAACCAACGCGTTCAGGCTATTCCCTGATCAAAGCGCAATCACTCTTGGCCAGCCTGACGTGACGCTGGCATGACGATGTCTCGCACCCTCCGTAGACGACCAGGGGATACATACTCGTCAATGCGGCAGGGCATCCTCGTTTCGTCCTTGCCGCGTCTTACCAATTGGTTGGTAACTAGGTACGCGCGGATGCCCTCAAGAGCCCTGGCACCCTCGACGGTCAACTGCACCAAGGACCGGAGAAACCCTCGCATCTTGGCACCTTATACCCTCGTATTTCTCATCTGTGTCCAGCAGTTATCGCGACCAACAGCACGCAGCCGTTCCGAAGACAAGGTACTTCAAGCCACCATCGTTTTGCATCTGCCAGGGCCTGTCTACATAGATGAGGGTCCAGGCACATGCATGACGCCGCAAATCTATCCAAAACCCCCTCACAATAAGCCCAGCAGTCAAAGCACTTGACGTGACCAAAATGTCTGGCTCATGATACTGATTTGTAGTGTGGGTGGGTTGCCACACGACAGCTAAATGAAAGCACCCGCGATTATACAGAATTGACTCTAACACCCCCTTAACCGTTGACCGTCCCAGTATACTCAGACATCTAAACCTCCGACACTCCGACGCTTTCTCGCTGTTGTTTTCCTGACACATCGAGCACCCTGTCAGTTTTGATCCGTTATAAAATACAAAGCAAATGTGCCCGCTCGCTCATTCGGGCCCATCTCCTGGCAAGTTTCGACTGAGGCCTGCCTCGGCCCACCACTCGTCTGGTATATCTTCACGTCGTGCAAGACTTCGAACAATGCGCTGCATTCCCATCCAATCGTCGTCTCCAACAGTTGTGTTGTTTCCCGATGTTGTTGAGCCCTCGCGAGTGACCCCCCATCGCTCCAAAACTGGCTCGTCATCCGAGTTGCCCACGGATAATTGTCCTACCCAACCATGGCGAGGGCGTTGGTGAGCAAGAGGCAAAGGGCCATCCAGCTCAGCCGTGCTTCCCGTGGCATCTTCTCCACTAAGCAAAGGACCGTCCGGTGATCGTCGCCGCCGAGTGGCCGAGGATTCGGAGTTGACTGCCCCACTACTCCGGCCGAGAGGCCCGTCGAGCGGTCCATCCAAGTTGTAATCGGGCACTCGGACCCGAACACGTCGCAACGCATCCCGGCGACGACGGATTAGCGCAAAGTCGGGATGCTCGTAGTCAGGCGATTCTGTGTCCGAGTTTTCGCAGCCCGATTCACAAGCCTGGTCAACCGACGTGTCGTGGGGCGGGTCCGGAGCAGTCAGAGGTGTGCTTGATGATGCGCCAGCACTCTGCGATGCAACAGTCGATGCAAAAGATGAGCCCGCGCTGGGAGGTTGAGGGTCGGGCGTGAGGGTAGTCAAAAGTGTGTCCCACACCTCAGGGCTGAGGCTTCTGTCACGATCACCAAGTCCATCAACACTTCGGTTCGGTTGCGAGGTTGCGTTGCGTCGGCGCTCAGTCATATCAAGCCTAGCCATTGCGCGGTTTCGGAAGTCAGCTCGTCGGCGTCTTCTCTCTTGTTCAGCGCTTGACGAGCGAGTAGTCGTAGATGGCTGTTGAACGGGAGGGGGAGGCCTTCGCAGTGGTCCATCTTCCTCCTGCTGAAAGCTAACCGGACCAACCTGAAGAGTATGTTAGCGATGATGCTCAACTAGTAAGAACAAAGGATAAGAACTGACAATTCGAGACCGATTGTATCGCGGCAGGCTTTCAAAAGTCCACCATCCAAGATCGACCTGGTCGTCTGGCTGCTCATTTGTCGCTCCAGGTGCAGGCCAGTTATCCCTGAACAGAGAGGTGAGTTGTTCCTCCAGAGTGTTTCTTCGCCGATCCTCAGGCCTCGTCTCTCTCGGGCCGTCGCGAAATCGCACCCCGTCTGGGGCATCGGGGCCCGTCACAGCATCAATATCAGGACCAATCCTAGACACCAAGTGACTCTCCCTCAAGGGGCTAGGTCGCCATCTCGCCATAAAGTCTCGTTCTCTGCGCTCGTTATCGCGAACGGTGATGTGACGGCGCAATGCCGCGCGGCGCTCGCGATATTCGGTAGCACGTCCATGGCGACGAATTCCAGAGCGGTTTGGTGACGTAGCTCTGCTCTTGTCAGAAGCTTTAGGTGGGAGATCTGACTCGACAGGGGCGATAAACAATCTGTAGATCCAATAAATCAGTACATGTCCATAAGTCAATCCTGACTCGGCGACACAAAGTTGAAATGCACCAACGCCCTCGTAGTTTAATGCGACAAGGCGGATTCACGGTCGGAGCACGATCTATGTTGCGCCGGCTTGCGAAGCGATAGCGAAAGATGGATCGACCAGGGATCACTGCGTTGGCGCGATGGCAACGAGAGGCATCCGAGAAAAAAAAACATGGCTGCGCTTACGGAAGACCCATGGCTGTAGGAGTGAAAGCAGTGGGAATAAGGCTAGAAGCGAGCGACAAGAAAAAGAAGCCGAAAAATAATCAACACTTGAACAAATGCAAAATGCCAAAATGTTCAAATGTTGGCCTGAAGAAAGATGAAAGATGGTTGATGACGGCGCTGCCTAGAGCCGGAAGCGTGAAGCGTGAAGCGGGCGGGTAATTAACCGGTGGAGAGGATGAAAGAATGGAGTCCGAGACGGTCCAGCAAAGGGGCGCGGGGGGTAGAGATTCATTCGAGAAGAAGTGACGAAATGGATCAGCCAATCAGGCGGTGGCGAGGCTTAAAGTCTGAGGTGGTCGCGCGCTGCGCGTTGAGTGAAGCGTGTCTCGCGTGATCAGGCCTGTTAGTGATTGGTGCAGGTTCACGACCAAGTGTCAAGCAAGTTGGCAGGGAACTAGCAAATCGTATCAGATGTGGCTCGTACAGCCGGTTCACCCGATAACGGATTGGCCACCTGTGGCGGAGGGGTAATGTGGCTGGTGCTTCAAGAGTGGGTCAATGCCTCCAGACTTCCTCGCCTCAAGCGAAAAATAATGGCCCGTGAAGGACTCTCTCATGCGTTGATGCTGATGCCGATATCCAACTCCCAGGCATCCTAATCTGTCAATTCATCCCGGGATTGCATCAATTAGCATCTCCGGAGCCTCCCAAGGCACCTCGTCTCCGCAGCGCCGGGCTCGGTGAAATGCCGTCTCACCCTCACCATGTCTTCCGCACAGGAAATTCAGTTCGCCATTAACCGCATATATCGGGCCCTGGCCAACAAGAGGAAACCGGGTTACCGAGACATTCGGCTAGGTCTTGACCGAATCAACCGGGTTGTACCAGACAATCAAGAGTGGAAGGGTGTTCATGTCGCCGGTACCAATGGCAAGGGCTCAATATGTGCCTTTCTTGCCGGCCTGTTCAAGCTGGCCGGGCTCAGCTACGGCAGCTTCACATCACCGGCTTTCCCAGAGAGACATAACGGCGTCACCATCAATGGTCTCTATGTGAATCCGCGGATGTACGAGATGGAGATGAGGCACGTCGAGGCCAAGTGGGAGCGCATCGCCACTAACTGGAGGTTTCAACACGGCGAGGACCCCGAGGGCCTATCACCATTCGAACTTGAGACAGCAACCGCCTTCCGCATCTTCAACAAGATGCATGTTCCCTACGGCATCGTCGAGGTTGGCATGGGTGGAGCCACTGACGCTACCAATGCCATGAAGGAAAAGGCTGTCACCGTCATATCAAAGATCGGCCTTGACCACCAAGAGTTCCTCGGTAACACTATCGAGAACATTGCCAAGGTCAAGGGCGGTATCATGCAAAGAAACGTCCCCTGTATCGTCGATCATACTAATCCCCCCTCCGTCATTCATGCCCTCAGAGAGCACGCTCGCCAGGTAGGGACAGATATCATCCTCACCTGGAAGGCTGAGCCCTTTCTCATGACACTCGACAACTCAAAGTGGAAACTTGAGAGCTATCAAGTTCAGAACCTCCTCTGTGCTGCTCTCGCCTTTCGTCATTTATTTCCTCTAAAAGAAATTGACTTGAACAAGCTCATGGCTACGAAACCCTTCTTACCCGGACGAATGGAGACGGTACAGATTTATCCACCAGCTTCTGGTCTTGAATCAAGAAGTATCCTTGTCGATGGAGCTCACAACATGCTGGGAATCGAGGGTCTGGTTAGCCATGTCGACAAGCACATGCGAAAACCAGATCAACCGGTGACCTGGGTAATGGGTATGTCCTCGAGCAAGCACAAGCCTTTCCACCGAATTATCGACAAGGTTGTCAAGCCCCAAGACAACCTGGCTTTTGTCGAGTTTACTCCCGGCACCAACGATCCCCAGCCTGCACCCGCCAACTATGGCGCCGACCATGCCAAGACCATTGTCAAGACTCCCGAGCAAGTGTACAATGGAGAACCCACCGTTGCGAACGCTCTGCCGTGGGCTTGCGAGAAGGCTGGCCAGGATGGACCAGTAGTTGTAACAGGAAGTCTTTATCTCATCCGAGAGCTCTTTGGCCTTGAAGGTGTCCGTCGAGCACGACAACTAGGCACACGGAGGCCTGGGCGAGCGCAACTATACCGATATATCAAGTTGGCGCAAGAGAGGAACTTGACAAATGAGGAGGCTCGGGAGTTCAAGCAAGCGAGGCGACACTTTCACCTGTCGCCCCTCCGAAGCAAAGTCTTCTTGAATGTACGTGACGGTGGCAGTCCTCAGTCCCCGGAGGTGTCCGCTGAAACGTCAGAGCAGCAGCGCAAAGCCGCGTACCACAAGAAGCAGGAGGAGAGATACAAGAAGACCATTGTCGCTATTCAGAACGATCTAAACCAGCTGACTGCCACTGCCGGTAGTGGGGGTGCCGAGGAGCCCGTCGAGGCAGTGGGAAACCTTGCCGCTCGGCTCGAGGACCTCAAGAGCCAAGCCTCGATGCACAGGAAGGAGTATGAGGTGGCAATGTTCAATATCAGGGGATATACGGCGATGGCTCACAAGAAGTACATGGGCTATCGCAGGATCTTTGGGCGGTCAAAGAAGCGCAAGGCCTCGCCCGGGTCCCCGTTCCTCTCATCATCGGGGGGCAGGCCTATCGCGGTGCGCAAGTCGACCGTGACTTGGAATGAGCAAAAGGTGGATGAGGCGGCGGCACTCGCTGAGCAGAGAGGAACATCGAAGAGGAGGAAGAGAGCGTCTGCGCCGAAGGAGGCAAAGAACGTCGACCCGTTTGCCGCGAAGCTGGCTTCGGCCCGGAGAAACCAGTGAGCAGCTTGAATGATGGATGGTCTTGAAACGAGTACATGTCTTGAATACCTGCAGCCGGTTGTACTATTATAGAGCTAGGGGTGCATCTACAGGGAGCACAGGGTTGGATATGGAGATTGACAGGGCCTGATTGTACATTACCACGACATAGGCAAGTCTATCTGGGCTGAGCATTCAGCATGTATAGTTGATGACAACATCGCCATTTCTCACGCCAGAGTCTTGAATCGGTTCTTGGTCAGGGGAACATGCCATCTCTTCTTGATCCTTGGTCTTCGGAGTGTTAGTCGAACCTCACATGGGTTGTTGGCCTACATCACATGATCAGACCCTCATCTCACTGCAACCATCGCAAACTTGCGAATCCCCTCATTACACACCTCCACATGGCGCCCACACACCTCATCATCGTCTGCTGCCACGGCATCTGGCTTGGCGGATCAACTCACGGTGCCGACGAAGCCGAGTGGCTCATTGCCGACTTTCAGCGCGGCGAGACCCCCACCTTTATCCAGCACGTCAAGGCTGGCGTGGAGGCCCTCGCCCCTGACCGGTCCGGCTCTACGCTGGTGTTTTCAGGGTGAGCTTCCCTCTGCGACATGGTCAAGGCTCAGGTGCTGACAGTATAGGGGCCCTACACGCAAGGAGACGGAGATATCCGAAGCCCAGAGCTATGCAAACATCGCTGTTGAGCACGACCACTGGGGACTCTTGCAGGATGGACCATCCGACGACGAGATCTTGGTAGAGGAGCGAGCACTAGACTCCTACTACAACGTCCTCTTCTCATTAACACTTTACTACTCCAAATTCAAAGCATGGCCTTCAAAGATGACCATCGTGAGCCATGGCTTCAAAAAGGAACGACTCGTCGACGGACACTGCGCAGCCATTGGATTCCCATTGGACCGCGTCTGCTTTATAGGAATCGATCCACCAGGAATGGTTGCCGCTGCCGCAGGAGCTTCTGATGGAAACGATAAAGAAGAGGCCATCAAGGGTGTTGGGTTGGCAATGGGCGAGTGGAGGAGTGATCCTCATGGACGAGGAGAGAGCTTGGCTGGGAAGAGAGCAAAGAGGAACCCCTGGGGAGTGAGCCAGGGTGTATTCCCGGATGAAAGTCTAGATCGTGGTGGTTTGGTGGTCAAGATTCAAGATGGGGATGAAGTTCTAGACGAAGACGTAGCAAGGCCATGGTGATTCTATATCTAAACCACTTTAGAGCATACCACTATATCTAGATCATCTATAGAACGCTCTTCTCCCCATCTCTTGTCTTTCCCCTCCCCCTTGGTCCCCTTTGCACCGCATCAACCAGGAACTTGACAGCATCCTCCACCATGGCGGCACTAAACCGATGTCCAACGCCCTCATAAACACGATCCTCTAGCACGAAACCACCATCATACCAACCCCCCTCTCTCACAGCATCCTTCAGCAGCGTTGCCAGGGGTCGGCTGTTTGCGTAGGGGACCAGCACGTCCTCGGCTCCTGAGCAGAGGAGCAGTCTCTTTTCTTTCACGCGGGCGTCAAGGGTAGACTTTAGACGGGGTTGATCGGATTGGATAGGTGATGTTCCAAAGAGGAGAGCTTTTGGGTCGTAGCGGAGGCAAGTCTTGACGAGGTCGTTGGGAAAGTATTTGCTCCCGATAAAGTTGGCGCCACAGTCCAACTTAGCGATAGCAGCGCGATCACTCATAAGACCTATATCTCATCAGTTGACTCTCCTTGTCTCTTTTTCGGTTTGAAACTCACTCATAAAGTCAGGACATCCAACGACAGCCACAGCAGCATCAATCCTCTCCTCTCCAAACCAAGCCTGCCACGCGCTGTGTCCTCCCAAACTCCATCCAAGACAAACATGCCCATCAACCTCACGACCAAGATATCCAGCGACAAGGTCCATCAGTCCAGACATGTCAGTAACACCACCCTTGACCATACCCATCATATCAATAGCATGGCTCGCATTCCCACCGTTCCAGGCCAGATTCGCCGACTTGCTGACGAGCCGTGTCCCGTGGTTAGGCATGTCAAAGGCCAAAGCGACAAGACCTCGCTCTGGCGCTTCGCCCGCGTGGGCGTTCCAGGCGGCGATTGTCCGACTAGCAATATCATGCATCCGCGCCCGCGTGCGAGTGCGAGGATGAAGCAGCCATAGACAAGTCAGTGGCTTATTCTGAGGCAGCTCATCGAGGCCGTAGACGTCGACGAGGAGTCCCGCCATGGGGAGCGTCTTTTTAGAGACGGCGGGAGGTGGCGGGAGGCTCTTTGTAGCATATGTATCGGCCATTTTGAAAACAATTCGTCAAGTAGATAGATGAAGCTAGGCGATAATCTGCCAAGGTCAAGATGTCAAGTTCACCTCGGCTTCTTCTCATGCAGGCTTGAGTTGACGGGTGGGTCCAGGGTATCCCGCGCTGGTCTCGGGACTCGGTGTTTTATTGTTGCAGTCAGACATGACGACAGTTGGATCTGAGAGGGATATGTAGATGGCGATCTCTGGGGTTTATGGACTTATTCATTTCACATCCTAGTCTTTTAAGGTAGCTGAGTTGCTGGGTCTGGCTTGAGGATGAACGGGTGTGTTTGACTTCCAGTGGGGATAATAAAGGCTCGATACTTACTTGCAGATATGTGACGACATGCATGTTCACAAGAGCCTTTAAAAACGAGCAAGACATCTACTAAAGTCCGACTTATTAAGAGACATATTCTATTCAATTAGGGCAAATTTAATTAGGGCGAAGAGTGAACATCAAATCGTTCAGAACATGCAGCCATAAATGACCAGAGATAAAACCTCATATCTCAAGCCCATCACTTCGCAAATCAACCACAACAACATATGTCAACAAATCTGTCGATATTTAAAATATTAAAATCACGCTGTCCCACTACAAGCAGACAGTATAAAAACAAAGCCAACATCATATCGGTATCGCCATGCTGCACAACAAACAAGAACAAAATAGCTGCCCAACCCGCCCCAACGCCTGCCTGGTGCGCTACCGCGCCTTTCCCGTTGCCCACTGCCCGTCCCAGTCCGGGCTTCCCAGTCCCTTATGCTACCTTGAAATCAATGTATCCCGTTCCGAAAAGTCGACGCCTTCACTTCTAGCTCCCTCTCGGAATCGGCCTCGGGCTGGGGCCCTTGCCCTCCGTCTTCAGGTTAGGCACCTATCGGAATAGGTGCAGCTCAGATGTTCTTTGAAACATCACTTTCTTGATTCAGCTTCCAGTGGCAATTAGTCCACCTTCCAGTGATCGTGCTCATCAGAGCCCAGGTAGAGCTCCACGCCATATAGAACCATGGTCAAGCCAATGTTGGTCCACTGCCAGGTGCCGCCACCAACGTCGCCGCCTCTGAGCGTCCACCCATCGGGACCCTCGCTCGTCGAAAAATGTTGCAAGAGTAAGCTGGTGTAGATGGCTATCAAGATGGATGGTGAGAACCAGCTGAGGAAGCCCAAGAGTCTGCTGGCAGCTTCTGAGTCTTCCCAGTCAGGCTCCTGCATCATGGCCCGCGCACCCGATTCACGGATCGAAGGGATAATGCGCGTTGCGCAATAGAATACCAATGAGCGGTATGTAAGAGAGATAATAACTGAGGGTGTGATGGTCTGGAAGGCCGCATATAATAGGGCCAGAGATGAGTGAACGGCAGAAGGTAGAGAGCCGAGCATGTGGAGAAAGGTCGAGTAAGATGCCATGATGATAGGTGGCAGAGGAGGAATGTCGGGTTGAGAGTTTTCTTGATCCTCGACCTGGTCAGAGTTTTCTGAGGGGAGATAATCGGTGAAGATCTGGTACACGCAGAGGACGATGTAGGCAAAGAGTAGCGATGACTCTATGGGGTTGCCTCGGCCGCTGCCAATACCAAAAGCACAAAGGAAGACGGCCGTGGTCATTGCAATGCCGATAAGAGTAGCATCGACGTTGCTGATCTGAGGGAACTGTGCAACCCTCCAGAGGAAGTAGGAGGCACTAGCCATGATGGAGCTGGAAAGGACGAGGAGGACGATCTGCGGAAATGTTAGCATGAATCTCGACTGACGCTGTTTCAAACGTACCACCCAAGTATCGCTTCTTCCTCGATTTACAAGCCACCTGGTGAGCTGGCCTGCGGCTTGGATGACCAACAGGGTACAGAAACCCTCCAGCAGCTGGAACACAGGACCGCAATATCGAAGCACATTGTCCCAACCTCCCAGCATAACAGTTTCCACCAGTCCATCCTTGCCAAATGTCCACTCCCTCCAGCTCGTGCTCTTGGAGTTGAGGAGACCGCCCAAGGTCCGTTCTACCCAGTTTGTGTTGCCTGCATCCACGGCAAACTGACCAAGCGACCAGATCAGCAGTGAGGGGATGATGATCCATTGCGAGAGTCGCAAGAAGCCCGACAGGACGAACCGAGAGCGTGAATTTTCGGGCGTTATAAGCTCCAAGGTCGAATATACAAAGTAGAAGAGGAACAGGGCTAGGCTGTAGGCCAACCCGCTATCACGGCCGCCTACATCGAAGGCGACAGGGATGGAGAGGACGATACTGAGCAGGAAGATGGAGCTGAAGAATGCCCTAAATAGCCACCACATCGGAGCGACGAGATGGCGGGAGGAGGCCGCGCCAGGGGAGCGGGAGGTATCGAAGTGGTGCGTTTAGCAGAAGACGAAGAGAAGTGGGCGCATTCGAGTGCGCTAGCGATGGTGATTGTGTGTCGTGATAACCAAGAGTCGGTCGTGGGCGGTGGTGCTGCTTCAAGGGAAGGGCGTGCTCATCGGAGTTGTGCGTGTGATGGCTCTTCTCGTTCGTTCAAGCTCGTCCGATATCGTCTCTGGTCGGTGAATGATAGCAAGCGAAGGAAGCAAGCACAAGGTCAAGTTGGCAAGCGAACGCGGTCAAGTTGGTTGGACTCGATGGAGGGTTGTCGGGATAAGAAGCGGGCCGCGTTTTCTTAACTTTGCTGCCGAATCAAGGCAGCAGAAAAAAGGAGCTCAGCTCTTCAAGGTTCTTTGGTGGCTGTTGCTCGATGTTTGTACGTGACTTGCGCACCAGGCGATGCAAGGTGGCTAAATCAGGTAGCCGCCAATTTTTGCTTATCGCTATCGCAATCGTCACCTGGAAGGGCAGGAGGGAGCTCAGGCGGCCTGACGTTTTTCCAGTGGCTCCCTTCCCGTCTCGGCTGATCCTGGCACTGGCTTTGGCGGGGGAGCTTGGGCGCGCTGTGACTTTGGCACGTGTCATTCAACAGGATTATCTGCGCATGTGCCTTGAAATCAAACATGCCGGACTTGGAGGTCAAACATTTGGATCAAGGGAGTTGGCAGACACCAGGAGCAAGTTCTGAGCTACTGGGCTTGTATTCAAGTTTGACCGACAGACAGACCAAAGAGCGACTGCTGCGATGACTTGATAGCGTCACACCGCATGATAGGCTCTCGGCGCAACAAGCAATCAAGGATGGACTGGTTGTGGGAGCAGATATTGAGTGACGACAGCTTTCTTGCCCTCCAGCATTCCTCCCAAGCTCACTCACAGCTGTCACCTGCCTACCCAAGTAAGGTACATGGTAGAGAGCTTCAACTGACTTCAGTGAGTGCACGGCCTCTCGCATCATGCATGCAAGTTTTTGACCCAAATCCAAGGACATGATGAACTCCTCACCAAGGACCCTTTAGCCAGTGAACCTAATCTGGTTTAGTTTTCTCGAGTTGGGTTGGGTGAGGGCTTATTTATTTTTAACGAGGTTATGCCTGTACCCATCCCAGAAAACCCGTGACTCAGCGTTAGCCCTGAACCCACTTTGGCCAAGAGATTTGGCTCCACGCCCACCTCTGGAGCCTCACCAACTTCACTCCTTCATCATCACGTCCCTCCGCCGCATCGAAATCGCCCAGCCGTCACCATTACCATTTGTTAAACTCATACCTGCTCTAAACACCGTTGGCATAGTTGTCATCACTCCTGATTCGTGTTTTTCGTGTTTCCGTGCTCTAACCACATCACTCTCCATCCGTCCTTCCTGACCAGTATCGTTCATGCTTTTGTAATTTTGCGCAATGTTTCTGCCACGAGTAACCCTAGCGAACCACTCTTCTCCTCTACGAAACGAATCGAAACGAACGAATGCGATCGCGACGACTGGAATATCTCGACTCGAGACATGATAGTTTGAGGGATTATGATCGTTCGCAAGTGTCGACCCTTTCGATGGAGGTTATTTGTGTGTCGCAAGTGCATACACGTTGTCGCAGATGTCCCTGATTGCTTGTGAACTTCCTTGCTGAGCGAGCGCTCTTGATGATGGTGGCTGTGGTGGTGACGCTGATTGATGTTGATATCTGAGGTGGTGATGCGACGTGATGGTGTCAATCTGGCCTGGGGAGAATGTAATGCAAGTGCATTCACATTGCCCCCAGCAAGCCGCCTGTTGTACTTTCGCTCCTTTGTTGCGTCTGTTGCTTCAATTGTCGTGGCGATGCTTGTTGTTGGTGGTGTCGATGGTGTTATGTGTCATGGTGGTGATGGTGGTGATGGCTTCAATTACCAATAGTGTTGGTGTATTGCGTTGGCGCCGGGCATGAAAACACCACGGATCATCGCGGGGAGAGGATTTGGCAGAAGCGAAATACTTCATGCTGGCGCTTTGGTTGTTGGCGGTTGACGGCTGGGATGCAGCTGGCGGGCCTTCACCAACCCCTCACATCGTCGCCTCAGTCGCCGCATCCGCCACGACCATGGCACACCACCAATCCTTCACCAGGAGGGGATTGATCCAGCATACCCTTATCTATTACTTCCCGGGACCGGATCACCAGGGAGGAGCAGGGGCGCCTTGGTACAATGGTATCAAGGTCAGGTCAAACTGCTCCTCCCAAACCCCCCGCCTTAAACGCCTGGGCACACGCCAATACCGAGTTCGATTCCCGCATACGATGACCGAAAAACGACGACACCCCCGACGACAACCCCGACGACAAACCTCGACGACAACCCGACCCGACGACAAGAGACGTAGGAGCAATCGACACCGGGCTCCGAACTCTTTTGTCATTTGGACCTAAATTTTTGATTTTCCCAAGTAGAAAAATTGCCATGTAAAATTTTAGATATAGAATGAATTGTAATTGAAAATTCCAAGTAATGTTTTTGCTCTGTGATATGGTGAAGTTGTGAGATTTGCTGGGTCCATTTGACGTGAAGTCGCATGTTGCATGATATGATGACGCCAATTGGCTGGTTCCTCGATCGCCGAGAGATCGCCTAGCCCTTGGCACTAGCTTGGCGATAACCTCGCTCGTGTGGGTATCGCATGCGCTTGAACGACATGCGACGTGGTCGAGACACGACCTTGAGCAATAAGCTTAAAAAACCGCCCACGGACTCGGTGGTGCGCAACGGCCATGGGCTCCCCGAACTCCCCGTTCCATCCGGACAGGAAGGAACAAAAATTGTCTCGTCATCTCTCGAGTGACCATGTTTGTCAAGCTCATCCCTGAAAGAATGAAAGAAGCGAAGAGGACCCTCGGAAACGTGGGCACTTGACCGACGAGCCGCGAATCCTTCAGCAAATAGTCTGAATGACGCCTTTTAAGGCTATAGTGATGCCAGAGCCGTGGTCTCGACGATGGGGCCACTCCTGCTCCTACCCAAGTGGAAGCGAAGGGGGTTCCGGACCCTCGGGACCCTGGCTGGCTTCAGTTCGGGCGTGGGCGTGGGCGTTTCTGTCCGATCACATCATGGCAATTTCGTAATGGAATGAACTTTGTGAGATGAACTCCCCGAGGATATGAAAACTACAAGACTGGGTCTGGATGATAAAACAGGAAGTTTCTAGGAAAGGAGTGTTTAACGTAACGTGAGTATCCTCGCTTGAAAGGGGATCGAGTGACATTCTTTTGCAGAGTTTTGCCCCAGGCATTGTTGATTAGAGCTCAAGTTGCTGGCCTGATCGGATACTATGGTCTCATGCTAATGATGTCTTGAATGTTTGCATGCAGTCTTTAACGCCTCGTTCATCATCCAACCAGTTTGAGCTCACGAGCTGATCAAATTGCGTGCGACCTATTGATTTTCAGCTCGAGAAATCGTCAATCCATGGCTTAGCATGGGAGACATGAGCAGTTACAGGAGCAGTTCCTCCTCCGGGTGTCGCCCCCGGGCCTGGATTAAAAAACGCACAGGCTACGTTACGTCTGAAACCCCACGGAAATAACCCAATCATGATTTCTGAAATCACCTTTTGTTCCAGCAAAAAAAAGAGAGACCATGTTCGCCCCCCTGCCAACTTCCAGGCATCTCTATTCTGTTTGATCGACTGCATACGGGGATCCCGGTGGATATCACATATTTTACGTGATGATGCGATTCCCAAAGGCGTTTACTGGCTGACATGCAGCTTCGATCCTGGGTCGTCGGCGTCTTTGACAGGCCAGCACCGGATGTTCGGCACACTGGCGCGGAAAAGGTGAGCGGAGCGGGAGTGGAACCGTCCCCGCCCCGCCGTCCCGGATTGTACTCGGCGGTTCGTTCGTGTTAAAAACGCCCATGGGGTGTGTTATTTCGTCATGAACATGAGGAGTCTGTCATGGTTTCTTTTTCTTTCCTGCGTGATGATCGACTGCTTAGCGTTGGGCTTTGTTGGTGAAATGGACCGATGTGGAAGGTGTCCCGGGGGTGTGTGTGTGTCGTGAAGCTTGGGATGGCGACATGGAGAGAAATCCTACCTCGACTTGGTTTACCTTGCGTAGTCAAAGGTAGGGATCCTTGATTTAAGTAGGATCAGCATTTGTTTCTTTAAAACGGACTCCAATCCCCCCCCTCTAGGTGCTTTACTTTTAGTACCCACAGTTTGAGATTTGCGCCAGCTCGTCTTTCCTATAGAGTTGTGCTTCTTTGCGACTCTTTTGTCGATCAATTCGTTTCATCTTGTCTTTGATTCATACCATTTTGGACAGTTTCAAACCACAATCGACATCTTACTCACAATGGCTGAAAAGAGTGCCTCTGTCAACTCTGGTGGTGACAGCCCCGACCCCGAGCGTCGTCCCTCCCAAATCCAAACACCCTCTTCGAGATGGGCGTCTCTATTCGGAGGCAGCGGTACAACCGTTGGACCTCGAATCGCCGACCTGCCAGACTTTGTCAAGCGCGAAGTCTCGGATTCCGAAGATTCCAGCTCTGCTATTCTCAACAAGCAGCTGGCGGCCGAAGAAGGAGAGCAGATCCAGTATCGAACCTGCTCATGGCAAAAGACTGCAGGTTTACTCTTTAGCGAGTATATTTGTCTCGCTATTATGAGTTTCCCCTGGTCGTATAGCGTTCTTGGTCTGGTCCCTGGACTCATCTTGACTGTTGTCGTCGCAATCATTGTCCTTTATACCAGTCTTGTTTTGTGGGAGTTTTGCTTGCGACATCCTGAGCTTCGCGATGTCTGTGATATTGGACAGATGCTGTTCTGGGGCAAGGAGTGGGCTTGGTGGGCTACCGCTGTCTGCTTCATCCTCAACAACACCTTTATCCAAGGTCTTCACGTTCTGGTTGGTGCCAAGTACCTCAACACCATGACCGCCGCCGACGATGTTGGTAGCTGCCGTACCGTCATGTTTTCCGTCATTGTTACCATCATCTGCTGGATTGGATCGTTGCCGAGAACTTTTGACATGATGGCTAAGCTTGGTACCGCTTCGGCCTTCTTCACCTTCATCTCTGTCCTGCTCGCCGCCATCTTTGCTGCCATCCAGACTCACCCTGCTGGATATGACTTGGCCAAGCTGGGCGAGCCCATTGTCACTGCTGTTCCTGTAAAGGGCACAACCTTTGTCAACGGAATGTCGGCCTTCCTCAACATCAGCTACACCTTTATCGGTCAGATTACTCTGCCCAGCTTCATTGCTGAGATGCGTGATCCACGGTACGTAATTTGAAGCATCTCTTGAGAACCAGACTAACGTGACATAGGGACTTCCCCAAGGCGCTCTGGGCCTGCACAATCGCCGAGATTATTGTCTTTAGCATCGTTGGAGCCATTGTGTATGCTTACACTGGTAACCAATACGTGACGGCGCCCGCTTTTGGTTCGCTCGAGCCCGTGTATAAGAAGGCGGCCTTTTCGTTCATGATCCCCACCATCATCTTCCTGGGCTGCCTGTACGCCTCGGTTTCGGCTCGATTCGTCTTTTTCCGTCTCTTCCGCAATTCGAAGCACATGAACAGCCACACCGTCGTTGGTTGGGGATCTTGGGCTGGAATTCTGCTGGCTACGTGGATTCTGGCCTTTATCATTGCCATGGTCATTCCCTTCTTCAACTCCCGTAAGTGGTCACCTTGAGAGAAAAGTGTAGTAGCTGTATTGACACAATCGATAGTGCTTTCCGTCATGTCGTCCCTGTTCGACAGCTGGTTCGGCTTCATCTTCTGGGGTGTGGCCTACTTCCGTATGCGCGGCGCCGATAAGGCGGTGGGACGACATCACAGCTTCATCACCGACTTGATAGGCAATGTTGTCAACATTATCCTGATCGCCATCGGCATCGCGTTCTTGACAGTTGGCACGTACGCCAGTGTGCAGGGCATTATTGACCAGTTCGAGGCTGGTACCGTGTCGGGTGTCTTCTCATGCGCGACGAATGGAATCTAGAGAATTTGTTTTGTCTCCGCCATCAGGCGTTGAAAATAGAAGTTAAGAAATCTCAATTATCCCTATTGAACTGTTGAAGAGCATTGTCAAAATCATGACGGCTGTTCTGCAAGACGAACAGACGAGCCATGTGCAGCCATGCTTCAGACTACCCTGGTAGACAGGCTCAATGCGTCATCTCATGTCCATTTAATCCGGTTTGAAACTCGTAGAATCAAGAGACTTCGGCCCCTACATTCTAAAGTAGATCAGCCATACCGACTTGCCAGTTCGCCACGGCCCATTGCAACGCTGTCTTGCCCCAACGATCCCTTGCATTCATGTCAGCCCCTCGTTCCAGCAACAACTGCGCCAGCTTCTTATCACCGTGGTGGGCAGCCCAGTGTGGGTGACAAAGCTCACATCAAATTAGTTGGGTGTGAGGTCCCGTCCTTTTTCCCCTCGATACTTTTTATAGCTTAGCTAATACTCATGAAGACGATCAAGTGATAATTCATAGGTAGGTTTATAAAACAGTCCCTTTCTCTATACTATATGAGCAAGATAAGAGAAAAGCACCATTACACTTATTTGTACGTAATCCATAGTTATTTCTTCTTATGCCTCCATTTAGGCGGTCGCTTTACCGTGATTCATTTCGTCCAACGTGATTCAACTACTGCCCTATTTCCTCCCTTTCACAACAACCTCATTTAGTTGACTGATATGCCCCTGATAAGTTGCGCGGCTCCCTCGCGTCCTGGCAGGCTCGCTGTGATTACCTGTGTCTCCGTTAATACCGGCAGTGATGCTCATCTTCCTGTGTACTGTGACACTCGTGCTTCACTCTCAGTCTGACCGATATGGCACAGCTGCAATGAATGTTGGCCAACTACAATCACCTGTTCATTGCAGTCACCTGGCTTCATTTGAGTAACGACTGGGTATAATTTCCCCGTCTGCTGTCTATTTCTAATGGATATCGCCTCTGTCATGATGCCCAACCTTCTTTCTCAGCTTTCAACATATTAATCACACCGAAAATGGGCGAGATGACAGAACAAGACATGATGGACACCGTCTTCATAGAGCAAACGTGCTCAGGCAACGGAAAAGGCGCCAGCATGACCTTTGAGCTCCATGGCACGCATATCCACGTCTCCATCTTTCCAAGCAACGGCTTATCGACCAAGGACAGCAACCACCTGCAGCCGAAGGATCGCCCTCTCCAGGACCATCTTATCGACATTTTCTCACAGGTTTTTAAGTGTGAAGATTCTGAAGAGCGTAAATCGCTTCATGACGAGGTGCTTGGTGTCATACTCAAGGCTGGCAAGCCTCTCTTCTCCCAGTTGACACCCAAGACGCCGACTCGAGAACGGTCAACTTTGCATCGGTTCTTGTTCGCCGAGATACTCTACTTTCGCCTGGACTGTGATTCAGGCGCCGCCTCGGTTGTCCCAGTCGAACCCGAAGAAGCATACGCTGCTGGCCATCTCATCAATCGAGAGCTCGGCCAAACTTCTGAGGAGGAGTTGGATTTATGTGAACACATTCCTCGATACACCCCCGAGGACATTGTGGTCAAGAATGTGTTTATGAAGGGTGTCAGGCATGTCACTGCTGCCGTCCTGGTAGACGGACGCGACATGTTCTGCAAGGCACAGGGTGGACCAAGCCAACTGCGAGGCGGCCCTGAAGGACGAGAGCTGGAATATCTGGGCAAGATTCTCAAAGCATTCCCCCAACAAGACTCTGTACGGGTTCCCCAGCTTCTGGGATACATCCATGACAAGGATACAAAGAGAATCCTGGGATTCCTCAGACAGTGGGTGCCTGGACAGAACCTGGGGATTGAGATTGATCTCGCCGCCACAGCGACAGAGACGAAGCAGAAATGGGCCTCGCAGATCCGTGAAAGTGTCCAGCTCCTTCACAAGCATGGACTAGTATGGGGAGATGCCAAGCCCTGCAACGTTATCATTGATGAGCAGGATGATGCCTGGCTGATAGATTTCGGGGGCGGATTCACTACAGGTTGGGTCGATAGCCAGCTGGCAGAGACGATTGAGGGAGATGAGCAGGCTCTGGAAAGGATTATGGCATTATTGAGCAGCAAAGACAATGCGATCTTGTATTGATAAAAGGCTGGCGCTGGGGACCAGGAGCTCCATGCGACACAGACTTCCAAGGAGTGGACTGCGTAGAGCCGACCCTGAAGGATGGTGTTCTACCAAACCCCAGTGGAAGGTCTAATCTAAACTCTCATAGTCTGTTAATAAAAATTTAGCGTCAAGTTTGCGAAAGACTCTTCTGGGAGAGTGTCGAAAGGGAGTTGGTAAAGATGCAAGACAGAGAGTAAGACGTAGCCTAGTAAGTATTTCAATAACGACTGACCCCTGGAAACAATCTTCTCTATCTACCAAGCCAGAAAACTATGCTCATGGTTTGCGTATGAGCAGTGACTCTCGTTCCAAGGTAACTGGGTCGAAGACCAGTCTCCGTAGCTCCAGGAGAGGGTACACGCATCTATTGTACCATGTTTGGTCCGTCATTTGGTTCCTTGGAAATCGTCTTCTATCCACAACAATGGGTCGAGTTGAATACGCTGAGGCAACGCCCTCCCACACTTCAAGGACCTCAGGTGCCAAAGGATACTCGTCCCCACCGTTCATCCAGGTTATAGTAGCTTGGCCGTTAGACTGCGTATATCGGAAGAGGTATTCATACCCACGGGTGTCATGCCACACTTCTAGAATGCGCAGCCGTGGCAATGCCTTTGCTGCCGCAGCGGTTAAGGTCAGTAGTCTAGTCACACAGCTCTGAGCGAATCTTCCGCCTTTGATGGAGAGTAGCTCAAGCTTGGCTTCTCGAGAACCGCCACTCGTCTGGCCTAGTTGATCTAAAAACTCCGAGAGGATCATAACATCAGGAGGGCAAAACTCGGTCAACTGCAAAGCCAATGGCGCTAGGGATCGGGAGAGGGACTTGCGCAAGTCGATCTGATCCAAGGGCCCATGCATCCAAGGTGGCTTCCACCTTGACCACTGGCTGAAGGACAGCTTCTTGACGGCCCGAGGCAAGGTAGGTATCAAGAAGGCCCACATATCTGCCACGATATGTTAGCGATGATCAATTCTCTGACCGAATGTGGGCATCATACCAGTATAGAAGGCTATCTCCTGATCTTGCGTGAGAGAAGCCCATCGTTCGAAACGAAACCACTCCAGGGCTACCAAGCTCTCATTGAAGAGCTTTGCAAGCGTGCTGAGTGCAAATCCCCTGAAGAATGACCGGCGGATAAGGAAACCTTTGATAATAGGAGTTTCAGCCAGTGTTGGGATTGACTTTGGGCGGCCTTTCCAAAACAGCGGCGTCATCTCGAGAGGTGTACCATGAAGCCTCACTAGAGCTTCCCTCATGTGACGATTTGAAAACGCTCTGTGCTCAGTAGACTTCGCGGTGTGATATTCCCGAAATCTGGAAGGCTGCTCCAGATCTTCCTCAAGTTGGAATGGATAGTCATCTGCCAATTCAGGCTCGTAGGCATGGTGCTCAACATCACTGGGTGAAAGGGCAGTAATCTCCAACGTAAGCCCTCCGTGCGTGCGGTCCCAAGATGAGAGAGCCTTCAGTAGACGATTCAGAGCCGAGGTAAAGACCCTATTGTTTCTGATTATATACGGTTAGTGATAGTGCATCCCGGTACGGACTCTAAAATATCTCACCGGGCAATCATGACTTCCTTCTCGGGCTTCTTGCAGGCCGGACAGCTGTATCGGACGAGCTCGATTCGAAACGAGAGATGCCTAATGTGGTTGAGCCTGGTGACATTCTTTCCTCGAACACATTTCTGAAGCCTTGGCAGATCCGATGCCTTGAGGGACAGTCGACGAAAGGTGCGTTTTTCGACCAAGTACTGCCAGTCCTTGCACATGGGACTCAGAGCAGATATTCGAAACGTCTATCCAGGCACTGTGTTTGTTCGCTTGGGGAGGCGACCGGAGAAAAGGCAATTTAGTATCATTAATTGGATCTCCCGGGGCAGCGAGTGCCAGGACACTGAAGAGGAGGGGGGGCCGAAGCGATCAGAGGCGACGTCCATGTTGCCGATGTTGAGTGAAGGAGAAGGAAGTGTTGGCATCCTGTCAGAAGTTGAAAATGAAAAGTTTTATAAACTTTGACGATTCGTGTGGCTGTTGTTGAAATAACTGTTTAAGAATAACACCGAAAGGCTTCATGTCTGCAATAGAACGTCAAACAAAAACAAATCATTATATCGTAGTCTTTTATTAAAAAAAAATGAGAATCTACTTAATTGAGGGAGCTGGCTTTTCGGGCCTGCTGTTAATTCCTTTGTCGTGCAAGACGAGAGTAAATCGATGCTTCAAGTTGAGCTTCTATAGGTGGCGGCCCATCCTCATTGAAGATGCAACTGTGATAAAGCACGGGTATGTATGTATTGGGCTGTGATGGAATCGAGAAATCGAGTTGGAAAAGTTACTAAGCCATGCAATAAGTTTAGAAAATCCGATGAACTATTTCCACGACAAAGATGATGAAAGGTCGAGGTTGAAAGATGGTTGGACATGGCTTGAGGCTCAACTTGATGGTGGGTGGTCCAGACCAAGCCTCTTGCCAAGAATTGGGCAAGTGCTGGCCGTGCACGTCCCCACTCTTAAAAAAGCTGGGTGTGAGACCACTCACAAGCCGTTTACTTCGAATGGTGAGCTAGCAATTAGATTGAAGTTCGTCAACTCAAGGCGGATAAGCTCTTGAAGCCTCTAGTGTGATATTTGAAGAAAACGCCATATTGAACATTATGTTTCATGCTCAATTGGCCTTGACTGATCAGGCAATGGAGAGGCATTGGGAGATGCCTCGGCTTCGCCACTTTACACCCGATACAGGGGTACAATGAAGCCTATCTAATGCTGTGGCAAATCTATGAATGATTGAAGCCTCGAGGCAAGCTCAAATTACCTAATGACCATCATAAGTACATAGGAGGCCATGTCCTCTCTATCCTGACCTCCTCTTATTGTTACGGTAATGTCATCTTTGGCATTTAATAGTATGCAGCGGGAACCAAGTGACGCTTCTCTCGTTCTCCAGTAGATACATCCATCAGATGATATCCCAATTGAACAATGCAGGTAAAAGCAATCAGCACAGCTTCTTTGTAATGGCCCGTCCAGTCCGCGTAAAGATAAAACCTCGTAGATCCACTCCAGTGATGCATGCTCTCGGCCAGTTTCTTCATTGACCTCTGTATTCGTATTCGTACGCCCTTACAAACTGATGCCTAGATGCCAATCATGACAGAAGAATCAGCAAATCCTTGGTGATGATCCAAACCCTAGACAGTCTGCCACAGAAAGCAGCATGTAAAAAATACATCCCCCGGCATCAAAACAAGGGACATTCCAACAAATACCGAAGAATCGTATGGTCCTACAACTTAATCCCCGGAACTCGACGGCTCCGGATGGCACCACTCGCACCACCTGGCCCCGCGCCTCTCCGAAATCTTGGGGCAAAAAAAGAGCCTCTGCTGCATCCAATGTTCATCAGCGCCTCCGGGACCCTCTCAGCCGCTGACACGCCGCGCAATCGGATGCTCCCATTGGACCCGCTGAGTCCCCGCTTTCGAACCCCTCAAAAACGGTCCCCTGAATCTGGCAACTTGCTTAGGTTGAGATTTGCCCGCCAATTTTCATGGCCTGCGCCCCTAAATTTTCACCGCCTTCCACGTCGCCTTCCGTTCCTGCCCCTTGTCACTCTACGCCGCAAAGCAGGAAACAAGAGGCAAAAGTCTCACATTCTTTTTAATTCTTGAACCTGCACTCTCTTGGTTCTCATCTCGTCTCTATCAATTGCTTTTTTCGGGACAATCGTTTTTGAAAAAAACCGAGAGAGCCCGACACTTCCGTCGCAATGACCGCGGCCAACTCCTCCACCGTGACATCCAGGGCCAAGGGCGATAGCCCAACCCCAGCTCCTGCGGGTGAGCACGACGACGCCGCCCAGAAGAACAACGACTTCTTCTGGACCTACACCGAGGAGCCTCATCGAACTCGTCGTCTCGCCATCATCAAAGCCCATCCTGAGGTTCGTCATTTCTCAATTGACCCCGCCATCGCATAGCTCGGATGCTGACCTGTCCTTCGATAACAGATTACCAAGCTCTGCGGCCCCGAGCCTCTCACGAAATGGGTCGTCCTCGGTGTCGTCTCTCTTCAGGTCTTCCTCGCCTGGGCGCTTCATGACACTCCTTTCTTCTCTTGGAAGTTCTGGGCTGTCGCCTACGTCTTTGGCGCAACCGCAAACCAGAACCTCTTCCTCGCCATCCACGAGATCTCGCATAACTTGGCTTTCAAGAGCCCCCGCGCCAATCGCTTGATCGCAATCTTCGCCAATCTGCCCATTGGCATTCCCTACAGCGCCTCTTTCCGGGTATGTTGAGCTTCGACTTGGAGGATGAACCCGTGCTGATAGCTGCTAGCCCTACCACCTCACTCATCACAAGTCTCTCGGCGTTGATGGCCTCGACACTGATCTCCCGACTGCCTTCGAGGCCTTTGTCCTCGACTCCATCTTCGGAAAGGCCTTCTTCTGCACCTTTCAGATCTTCTTCTACGCCCTCCGCCCCATGGCCGTCTACCGTGTCCCCCTGACCAAGGTCCACTTCCTCAACATCGCCGTCCAGCTCACCTTTGACGCCCTTCTATACCGTTTCGCCTCAATCAACGCCATCCTCTACCTCCTTCTCTCCTCCTTCCTTGCCGGCAGCCTTCACCCCCTAGCCGGCCACTTCATCGCGGAGCACTACGTTTACGAGACCATCACCCCCACGGCGCGGGATCCCGAGAACCGTATCCCCGTCCCTGAGACCTTCTCGTACTATGGACCTCTCAACTGGTTCACCTACAACGTCGGCCTCCACAACGAGCACCACGACTTCCCTGCTGTCCCCTGGACCCGTCTGCATGCCGTTCGCGACATTGCTCACGAGTTCTACGATGACCTGCCTCGACACGAGAGCTGGTGCTACGCCATCTGGCGCTTCATCTGGGATGAGAACGTTGGCATGACCTGCCGCGTCAAGCGCAAGAACGGCGGCCGCCTTGTTGGTGGTGGTGCCAACTGGAAGGAGTCTGAGATCCAGGCCTAAAAGTTGACTTGTTGGGAAATCAGCAAGTGATGTAGGATGAGATGTGGCAGTGAATGAAATTTTGACGTCTTGATTGAAATTATTCTGAATTGGCACCAGGGAAAAAGAGCCCATGTCTGTTCTGGGATCGACTTGCATTCGGCTGCGAGTTGACGCAATAGACGAAAAAGAGCATCATAGAGTGCGAGTGTGGTTCTTTTGCGCAAGGCGTTCAAGGTTGAGAAATACATGATTGGATGTTTTGAATAAGGCTCGATTCGGGGCCGCAGACATGATTCATAGGTAGTTTTGAGTAAAACGAGAGTGATTGTATATACAAGCAAGCGTATGCCAGCAAGCGAGATGCCTTCAAGTTGAATTATGGTCCCTCTCAGATCAGACAGATAAATGTACAAGCGACCAAGAACAGCTTCTTGATGGCAGCAGCAGCAGACTCGAGACAACAAAAATTGACGCCCAGTTGTTATCAGGGAACGCGATTAACAAAGATAATAAGAAAACCAAGAAAAAAACAATCAAGAGCCACACGAGAGAGAAGAGGCTCAAGCTAGAGTGTACAGCAATAAAAAAAAAAAAAAGAAGAACATCAACCGCGTCCTTGCAAACAGAACACCTTTTTGTCCCCCTCGACTGACAATGACAATTGACCACCTGCTGCGGTATTCGTCCCTCTCGTTACCCAATCCAGACACCATCGCTCTTCTTCATGGCTTCATCCTCCTCCTGTATGCATGCACATTTGCTCTCCATGGGTTGCTGTCGCGTGATGCCCGATATGCCCCTTGTTCGTAGTAAGGCATGAGTCCTGTGGATCCAGCTCTACCCTCCTCAGCACATTAGAGCATGCCCTTGATCACCATGAGACTCTCCTTAGACTAGGTTTCGTAAAGCGTCGTCAGGTCTGTCTAGTAGCTTCCTCTAAAATATCAAGACCCTGGGCTAACCATCTTCACCTATTTCTAAAAGAAGAAGTAGGCGAGCAGGAAGCTGATCAGGCAGAGGATTGCCGCCATCTGCACTGGCACGCCTTCAACCGTCTGCTGGACTGCTTGGGCAGTCTGGAGCAGGGGGCGCTTCTCGTCTTCGCTCGAGGCCGGCTTGACGTTGCGCTGTCGGAGGCCAGTCTCCCTAAGTGACACGATCTGAGCCTCTGCCTGGGCGAGTTTGGCCTTGAGCTCCTCATAAGACACCTCCGCGGCCTCCTTGACGGCCGCTGTAGCCTGGGCGACTGTGCTCTTTGGCTCGGGGTCCTCCGCGGGCTGGGGCTTCTCGTCTTCCTCAGGGATATGTTCGGATTGGTAGGGGGGTGGAGCCGCGGCCGAGGGAGACTCCTCCTTAGCAACAGGGGAAGAATATGTGCGTGAGATGTCGGGGGTATCGGTGGCCTGATTGGATGCGTTGTCAGTCGCCAAATCCCACATATCGGAATTGTCATGACCTACGCCGTTAGCAATGGCCTGCTTGTTAGGCGTAGCTACCGGGCGGTTGGCAGACTCGTCAAGCTCGGGGTTCGCCGCCAGCCAGTTGACCCGGATCTTGCGCTCCACGAGCAGACTCTTCTCCGTTGTTTCCAGCTAGATACTGCGGTTAGCTATCCGTCTGAAGTAGTTGGAAGCCGTTGGATCCATACCACGTTGGCAATACTAGCAAACTCCTTTTCGGCTGTAATGGGAGCGGACTGAACGAGGAACTTGTCACGGCATCGAGCATCCGGGGGAGGGTCCTGCTTCATAGCCTGGAGCAGAACTATGCAGTTTGTCAGTCAAGTGCTTGCATGACAAGCACGTGAGCAAACTTACCGGCAACATCGAAGCTCTGGCCGGCCTCGATGCGGCCTGCATTTGGTCGGACACAGTATCTATTCAGGAGTCGTCAGGTTTGCGATTCGAGGGGTTGGGGCGGGGGTAGGCGTACTGCTTGGGGGCGGTAGTCTTGACCTAGAAATGGGTCAGCAAGGTCGCAGCATGAGAGGCGCAACTTGAGTTACCTTGAAAGCGACGGGAGTCGAGCTCGGGTTCTTGATGGTGAGGGTCTGCGCAACCTCGGACGTGAAAGGACCTGGCATCCATGTCAATGTCAATCCCCGACGATCACGGTATCGGGTGTCGCAGGTGACGAACGTCTAAAGGAAAGCTCGAACGGCTCGATATCGACCGACATGGTGGCTCAGTTTCGTCTTCGACGGACTTTGGTTTGGTGTTGTTGGGGTGGTCGCGAGATGCGCTTGAGGCCTCGATACGGCGGTAAGAGGAAACGTGGCAACCGGAGGCAGATGCGAGATGGCTCGGAAAGCAGGCAGACGATGATTCAGAGACAAAGTTGATGAGCGTGATCGTGATCGTGACTAGGACTGGGCTATCGCGTGAAGGGGGCGGGCGAAAATTGCAGAGATTAATATGGAGGTGAAGGAGAAAGGATGGGGATGGCGTCTGATTGCTGCCACGACGTAATTGCTTCTGAGCGCTTCCCTCACAGCCCAGCAAGCCAGCTTGCCCTTTTCCCAGTTGAGTTGGTTGCTACAGGGCGGGCGCACGGGCCAACAGGGACTTGGGTCTGCAGTGGAACAGGAACTGCCATTCCGTCGGTTCCTTGTCTTTGGGACCTTGGCCATCGCGACATGTGTGCATTGATAAGCAGGCAAAGAGGTATTAACTGGGTATATCGGTATATTCTATGCTTCACGGACGACAAAACAAAAAGACGTGACTGTTTTGTCTTGTTCACTGTCAAGAATCTAACTAGAAAATCATGGCATCTACTCCACATCACTGACCTTGATCTCCCTATCTTTTACCATGGCACTCAACGCCGTCCATGATTGATTCATGTTCATGCAGCGTGCCACTGAGCGTGGCCACAAGCTCACATGTCAACTACTTTGACCGCCAGCTCACTCTTTTGACCGCCCACCACGGCCGCGTTCACCAACGTCGTCGTGTGCTCCGTGCCTCGTCTTGGCCAGATGCACTCGACCAATACCCAGAACGCCATCAAGGCCACCGCCAGCAGCCCGCCCTCTCCCGTCATGACACAGTGGTACGCTCTGTCGGCGCCGCTATAGGTCATCTCCTCCAGTCCTGCTCCGGCGTGGATGTGTCCGAAGACTACAAGCCGGGGCCGTACTCGGCATACCTCCTTAAGTAGTTGAGGGCATCCCTTGCCCCCGTTATCGAGGTGGCCCCTCGGCGGTCCATGGGTGAGGAGGATGTCTGTGTCCTCCGGCACGGCACCCGCCCAGACCTGGCGGATCGGGGGGTATTGAAAGGCCCAGGTTCCGCACAACTCCGTCAAGGGTGAGCCGTACACCTTGAGCCTGCGACCGTTGGCAAACCGCAGCGTAGTAGACGAATTGTGCAAGTAGACGATCTCCCCCCAGTCTAAATCACTGCGCGACGTACCCTCGTCCTCGTAGATGCGATCGGGAAACCGCCTCACATACTCTGCATCCAGCAACTTGTCGTGGTTCCCGCCGATGACAACCTTGTACCGGTGCGGCATGGTGTTGAGCCAGTCCAACTGTTCCTGAAGCTCCTCAAAGCTTCCCCGGTTTGTCAGATCGCCGGCATGCAGGAGGACATCTCCGTCGGGGACCTCGGGCTGAGCGCAGTGTGTGTCTGACACGCAGACGACGCTGATGGGCGAAGAAGAGCCTGCTGCTGCTGCTGCTGCATCCCCTGGCGTGCTAGTGTGTCGGCGGCGGCTCTGCAGCCAGAGTGCCAGCTGTGTCGACGGGTCGCGGCGGAATTTCTGCCATGGTGTAGGTCGATACATAGTGCGTCGCCATTTATTTATATCCAGCCTCCGTCCATGTCTGGTGATGGTGTAGTTGTCGGATTCTGGAGATGCCGACAAGACACGAGCGAGACACGGTCAGCAGTAAACCAGACTCAACGACCGCCTCGAGTCCTACCGAGACTAATAAATAAATTAAAATGATTCACGCGAACAAGGCATCAGCACATTCCTAGACTAAAAAAAGACGACCTCGTTCACGAACAGGAGTGAGCTAAGCGCTGTAGTCCTGCGCTTCGCTTTGTGTGGATAAGCCTTGAACAGGCCGGCGCCATATGCAGGACAACCCTCGTATTCTGCCCACGCGAGGCGGTGCCACCCTTCAGCCAAGGCTTCCTCGCCCTTCGAGTCCTGTGCGGCTGAGCCCAGAACTTGCAGAACAACCGACGGCCCTAGGGACAAAGGACATGCAACCACTTCGTAACATGCAGATCCGTGTATTTAATACGAACCCGATCGCTCGGGTCAGGTGGGTTGAAGTAGACGCTTTTAGATGTCTATACGACCACCCACAACCCACAACCTGGTGTATTAATTACCTTGTCTTCGGCTCTATCTCACATCCCGTTCAACCATCGCTACCTGTTTAGCCTTCACCATGGGCTGCAGTCATTCCCAATATGAGCGCGAGATGGAGTCTCGTCCCGTCCGCCCCGTCACCATCTCCGACCCCATGGGTGGCCCTGTCATGATTCCCCCGATGTTTCGCGACGAGACGGGACGTCCTATCCAGTATGAGGCTTCGAGCCTAAGCCGGAGACAAATCATCAACGCCTTCGAGCACATGGCCGAGTACCTTGACCAGTGCGGTATCGAAGCAAACGTCGTCGTCGTTGGTGGTGCCGTCAATACAGTCTACCTCGGCTCAAGGGAATCAACACATGATGTCGACTTCTTCCTCGAGGATCCAGCCTCAAAAGAATACATGTCCCTCGACCTTGCTGCCAAGTTTGCCAACCGCCAGGCTGAAGGACGCCTCGGCGAAGAGTGGTTCAACAACTCCACACAACTCTTCATGGCAAGGGACGTCCAGACCTCCCTCGTACGGCAAGCCAAGCGACAAAATGCCGTCGTCTTTGAGAAGCGAGGGGCCAAGGGCGGCTTGAAAGTCTATGCCGCCCCCTGGACATATGCCGTATGCAGCAAGCTCAACCGCCTCTGCGAAATCAACCCTCGATCATACGACATGGACGACGCTGTCGTCTATCTCAATCGACATCTCATCCTCACCGCCGAGAACTATGTCAAGTCCCGGGAACTGTACGACTGGTGCCGGCGGTATAGCCATGATGTGCGACCAGAGATTCTGAAGCAGCTGGACGAGAAATACCTCCAGAGCTACGGCTATAAGCCCATTGTCTGGACCTGAGCGAGGAGCGAACTCGACCTAATGAGAGTCAGTGTACGATATCACGAATGGATGATGCCGAAAAGATACCCTAGAATTAACCCTTATTACCTACCCGATTAATAATATTTACTTCTATTCCTGTCAAGTGTTGTGTTGTAACTGTTACGCAAAGTGAACGTGTGGATGCCACACCAGAATGTTTTTGTCTGCAAATTCCTTTGACGCTTCACCACAGTCGAAGCCTGCCAGAGGAACAAACTTTCGTTCATTATTGTCCCAATGAGGTATTACCAGCGTTTCCTCGATTCGAGGCACCTTTTCTGTCCAGGCAGGAACCTTTTCAAACTTGGGCTCCTGTGCTCTCCACTCGTCGAGCATGTCATGGTTGAATATTGGAGGGGCTTCTCTCGGTAGTCCCATTTCTATCCTTCGATTGAAAGCTAGACAGAGAAGCGCCGGGATACAAGCCAAACAGGCATATCTTTCCGGATCTGGGTCGTAGGGATCTGGGATGTCAACTACAGCCCAGTCTTTGTGATACCAAAACGCCTCAATCTCATTTCGGATTTCGAGGTGTTGGTCGAGAATCAGATGCTCATATATTCGATATAAGGCAAAATTAGGAGAGTCATCGGCAGCATCTACCCGACGATTGAGGAGGGGTAGTTCATAGTGCGTTCGATGGGTGAGCAGCTCTCGGGGAGGTGGAGGACGGCCATCTGAAACTTCCGAAACCGTTGATTGAGCTGCTTCAGAGCCCTCTTGATCACCAGTCTATGAGACTTAGCCCAAGTTCCAGCTGTGGCACTGCATCGTGAATGAGGGAACACACCAAACGACGTTTGATGGTCGTAAGCCAAGGAGGTAAAGTCATGGCGTGCGCGGGTGAAGAGACGAGGACATGACCAAGAGACAAAGAAGAACAGAAGAAATAATCTATAACGATTGAAGATAACAGCGCATTCTATATGCATGCAACAAATAGTCTCGAGTCCATGAACAAACAATCACGAGTTTGAACAAAGGAGCATGCTTAAAGCGTCCGGCGTTAGCCGTAGTAAACCCGGCGGGAGACAGGCACGTCACTGAGGCAGCGCCTGAATGACGTCTCTTGAGAGTTCTCAGCCCAAGCTCAAACTGGAACTAAGAACCACCACAACCATCAGATTCACTGTTAGTTACCTAAGCCAGTTCAATTCGGCTCAGTGAATATCTGGGAGCATTCACTTGCCTTTTATTCACCAGAGGCAGCTTCTACCCAGCTTATTCAACCCCTTCCAATCATCCTCACCTCACATTATAGCCCCTCACCTCAGACGCTCAACCCCACCATCGACAAACTTACACCTTACACCACCACTCACCGCCAACATGCCTTCCGATCTCGACACCCTGCTCGACATGGGCTTTGGCAAGGAGCGTGCCGAGCTCGCAGTCAAGAAGTCCGGCGGCCGTCGGTTATTCCCATCTCATTTGTAAATGCACTAGCTGACCCCGTCTTAGTCCAGGGAGCTCTCCAGTGGCTCGAGGACAACCAGGACAAGCCCCTAGAGGAGATCAAGGCTGCCGCCGCCGACGACAAGGAGGATGACGAGGATGACGACACAGAGGCCAAGATCGCAGAGCTTGAGACGGGCAAGGCCAAGTCTCTGGTCTGCAATGAGTGCGGCAAGCGCTTCAGAAGTCATGATCTGGCAAGCTATCACGCGACCAAGACGTATGTCAACAGTTTTCTTACTCTATTGTCTCACACAGCTAATACGGGTTTAGTGAGCACACCGACTTCTCAGAGTCGACAGAGGAGCTTGCCCCCTTGACCGAGGACGAGAAGAAGGCCAAGCTTGACGAGCTCCGTGAGCGCCTCCAAGCCAAGAAGGCCGCCCAAGCCATGCAAGACAAGGAGGAGCAAAAGCGCAATGAGGTATATTCCATCTTTCAAAAAGCAAGGCATTTCTAACTATTCTAGAAAATCCGTCAAAAGTCTACCAGGGAGTCCCAGGAGGCCAAGGAGGAGCTCGCCCGCAAGCAGCAGATCAAGGAAGCCGAGAAGAAGCGCCAAGAGAAGCTCGAAGACATGGAGGCCAAGAAGCGCATCAAGGCCAAGATCGAAGCCGACAAGGCCGAACGTCGCCGCAAGGCCGAGGAGGCCAAGGCTGCCCGCGAAGGACGAGCTCCCCAGGCCGAGGCCGTCGCCACTCCTGCCGGCGGTGCCGCTGCGGCCGCCGCGCCCAAGCCAAAGGCCAACCATAACGAGGCCCGTCTCCGGTTGCAAACCGGCGGGGGAAACATTACCAAGACGCTCCCTGCCGAGACAACCCTGTTTGAGCTGGCACAGCAGATTGAGAGCGAGACTGGCAATGTCGTCACCAGCTTCACGACTACGTTCCCGAGACAGACCTTCCAGGGCGATGTCGACATGTCCAAGACCCTCAAGGAAGCGGGATTGGTTCCCTCTTCCGTGTTGATTGTGAAATAAATTCGAGTTTATGTGGGCGTAAATGAAGGGTGCATTGCGCGGCGTTGGTTGGGTATGACGGGCGAGAGGAAGCAAGATCGAGACTACGCAGAAAATATGGCGGTTAGGTAGAGGGCAGAGGAGCACAAAGACTCCATCCAATTCACACTTTCACCATCACTTGTCACTTCGAGAGACCCATGTTGAACTCAAACCACCCATGGCGGGAACCTTTCTTTTTTCAGAGCCGTTGAATTGACCAATTCTCCCTCCGCGTAAACTCCGTTGAGTGCGTTCATCATAGATTCGTATGAAGGAAGCTACTCTGTCCAGGGCGCAGGATATAGTGCCCTCTCTCCATCCTGTATGATCGATCGATTGGAAACCCCGAAGCCATGCAGTCGAAGTGCGAAAAACAAGGAAACAGTCGTAGCGGCGTGACTTTTTAGTCGAAGAGACCGAAGCCCATGTCCTCGTCAGACTCCTCAGCCTCTGTAGTAGTTGTTAGCAATCCGCGACCTGATACAGAGACGATTCGAGGGGTTGAAACGTACCCTCCTCCTTCTCCTCCTCAGCGGGAGCATCGGCGGCGTCGCCACCAGCAGCGGCAGCACCGCCAGCGGCAGCGGCGGCACCACCACCGGAGCCGACGTTCACGAGGAGGTCCTTGACATCCTTGCCCTCAAGAGCCTATTCGCACAAAAATTGATTGGTTAGAAAATCCAATTCTCGATGACGGCGCAGTCGCGATCGGGTCGTACCTTGGCGAAGATGGAGGTCCAGATGGGCTCGACGTCCTCGACCTTGGCGGTCTTGATGAGGGTCTGGAGCTTGTCGGCCTGTGGTGTCGCGATGACGAGTTAGCCTTCACCCGCACACACATAATTTCGAGGAGGCCGCGGGGCATGTGGAATTTTGACGGCGGGAGGGAAAACGTACGGTGATCTCAACACCGTCGTCGGCGAGGATCAGGGCCGCGTAGGACGAAGCGAGCTCGGCGTGAGACATTGTGAATGAGTTCTGTCGATGCAGGTGGGAGATTGGTGAGTCTGCACGAAGTCGAGTTCGATTGTGGTTTGAGGTCGAATATCACTAACCGGAGTGCTTACCACAGAAAATTACCCTGGTCGAAATTCTCGGGTTTGGAGGGCTTCAAGACCTAAAGTGGAGGGCTCAATAGATTATCCGAGCTCCGTGCCTGCCTGGCTAACGAGCCAATAAGAGTCCAAGAGAAGCGACCCGCTCTGCCTTGCGGCATGTACCCCACCTTGACTGGATCCAAACAGCGCCCCACCATTATCCATTATCGCAGGTTCGGGCTCAGTGCCGTAGTGCAGCACATGGAGGGGGTTCTTTTAAGTGACAACATCCCTGGCAGACAAGCGTGACATTCAGACTTTCGTACGTAAAAACGCTGCGATTGACTCCCAAAGACTTGCAGCTCCTCAAGTCTTAGTCGCCGAACCTTTTCGTCCTTCCTCCAGGTCTTCCCGATCCTCCGAATTTCCGCCTCTGGCTCTCTCTCTGGTCGAAGCGAAGCGAAGCTACGCCGACCTAGTCCATCGCGACCTCCCCCACTGAGGCCCGACTCTGATCTTCCTATCTAAACCTGACCCCGCCGCCACTCTCATCGCCTTTCGTCACTCCACGGAAGCTCGGAGAACCTGCGCAAAACAAGAACAGCTCATCAAGCTTAATATCGACGAATTTGATTAAGACTCGTCTCTCATTCCTAACCAGCTTACGCTCGATACACCAAGCAAGCTTGAGCCCGACATCCGTCATCATGGACACGCCAGCGATCCCCTTGCCACGGGACCCCCGGGAGCGCGCCATTCTCGACAAACTGATCATGACCCGGGATCACTTGCTGCTCCTCAAGCAGGATCGAACAAACTACATCCGAACACAAGACGTCATGCCTCTGTTTGATCAAACTATGGACCAGGTTAAGGAACTGACCGTCGTCCGCGCCGAGACAGGCGACAGTGAAGAGAACAGACGTATGTATGGCCCACGATATATGCGATTAAGCTGACATTTTTGTCGCAGTGGACAAGGTCCTTGAGAGCTGCTTCCAATTGCTATCGCTCTTTTATCTCACGATCGGACGAAACAACGAAGCGCCTGCGACTTACGCTTTGACCTCGACCATCAAGCGACTGCTCGACCACCTGGTTGAATCGGATGTGTACTCCGCTAAGGACCTTGGGAGCATCAAGTCAACGCTAGAGGACTTGTGCAACAGCATCCGCGATGCCGCGAATGACGAATCTCCTGACAAGCGACATCCTCCCTACATGCTCACTCTGCTTAGCAACCGAATCAAGCTTTGCAACAGCACCCTTGAGAAGCTTCAGAAGAGACTAGAGCGAGTCCCCCAGTCCCTTTTGGAGACTCACGAGAAGCTCGTCTCTATCCTGCGATCCATCTCTCTGGCAAACACCAAGTCTAAGGTAGGGAAGTTGTTGCATGTCTCAGAGCCAAGCTAACGGTGCGTAGTTCTCGAGTAACGAGGTTAAGAAGCTACGAAACCAGATCTTGGAGATTGGCGAGAGCCACAACGGTGGCAAGTTCACAGCAGAGGATGGTTCCTTGGTGGAGGGTAGCGAGGAAGTTCGAGACCTTTACAACCGTTGCCTCCGGTGGTCAGACCTCGTGCTTGAGCGGCAAGTTGAACTACGCCTCGTTGAGCGATACGTGTGCTAATTCTGAGAAGGCAAGGAGAAGTCGCCGATCAATGGCGACCAGTCTACACCGAGTTGCTTCAGATTCGCAACAACCTCGAGAAGCTCTCCCTGACACAAGCATGGTCTCTGCGCGAGACAGACCTATACGACTTCCAACGACAGCTTGACAGGATTGACGAAAGTCGAGATGCTGGAAACTGGCTGGACGATCGGGGGCGTACCGCTGACCTCTGGACTCAGCGAACCCTGCTGTACTTGATCCGACGGTCGTATGCGTACATCTACTCGTTCATGCTGGCGTCAGAGCCGGTATCGGAGGCGTTGCTACCTGTGTACAACCAACTGCAGACGCTGAAGCGCTGCCTGGTTGAGGTGAAGAAGAACGGAGGTGTCTCGTCTGTACGAGAGCTCTACCCGTACAGCATGAAGGTAAGTGTCGTTGTTTTTTTTTTGGTTGGCAATGCATTGCATCTAACTTTAAGCAGCTCAACTCGCTCGACAATATGAAAGTGGACGGCAAGTTTGTGGTTAACGGCGACGTCCCTGAGGGGCAAGGGAGCGTCAGTGAGCTCCTTGCTGAATGCTTCGATCTCAACTACGAACTCAGAGTTGCGGCGGAGGAAGCAGCAGAGAACGGCAACGGAAAGGCAGATGGACATGTCGAGGCCAGGGAAGTGGAGGAGAGCAAGTCCGAGTGAAAAGCGGTTAATGGACTGTCTGGTGTATTGTGGCGTTTATTTTCTACTTTAATTGGAACGTTCCAGGTCGGATGGATCTCGAGGTGTTTTGGTGGCTGCTTGGGCTTTGTTTGCTGAGCTTCTAATAGGACTTGATTATAGGGATATGGAATTGGATGGGCACAGGGGCTTGGACAAGGATGGGAACATGGAACGGATGGATCACTCGAAGATGGGGGCCTCCAGCAATGGGCGGATGGGAAAACGGAGACATCCTAGGAGTGAGCAATGCAGAATTCAGTTGTTTATGTTATTACGTTTATCCATCTCGTCATCAGACTGTGTGTCGAAGATTAAGGCTGTCTAAAGGCAGCGCGGAAGGGATAGATCTGGATCTATTCGGTGAGTTAGTAGAGGCACATGTCTATTTGTATGCTGGGTGTTCTCACCTTGTCCATGTCCCACACGCCAGATGTAGCATAGATGTCCTTGCTCAACTGCTCGCGCACCTCTTCGACAGACTTGGCCACGCAGACAAGGGTACTTCCCATGAAGTCGAGGCTGTCAGGGCTGTCATCCTTGGGGACACTGTTCAGAAGAGCACCTTTACACGTAGTTAGCTTCGTGGGTGAGATGCGCGAGTGATAAGAACTAATTAACATACCTCCCGTCTTCCAGCTTCCATTCTCAACATTGGGCAGCATGTTGCTGAAGTGAATACTACAACCATTAGTACATGCTTGAATTGTAGTCAATTGGATGCTCACTGTCTAACTTCGAGCCTCTTCTCGCGAACGCCAGGCTTATCCGGGACAACGACGAGGAACTCGTACTTGCCGGGGGGCACCGAGACAGACTGCATTGTACGAACAGTAGTAAGACGAGGGGTGACTCTAAATCGAGAAATGGAAGTTGGCGAGATTCGAAGACGCGATGCCATTGGAAAGGGGTTTGATCCAAGACGTTAGTGAGGTAGGTTTATATCGTTGAGGGTTCTTAGAGGTAACTGCGGGGGTGACGATTCGATGTGGGGTACAAAGGCGCGCCGAGTGCGCCTTTCGAATCGACATGAGCTCTCCACCGAGGATGTGAGGAGGTTGGCGATGCTGATGGGCCGGTTTCTAGCGGTATAGTGGTAAGGTGTTTTTGACACAATTGTTGCATACTAGAATACAGGTAGCCGGGCCATCTGTGACTATGGCCAACATGTTGGATGTCATGGTGTCATGTCATGATAGGTTCATAGGGAGCCAGTGCAGGAGAATGCATCTCTGTCAATTATACATGTTCAAAGACAATCATAGCTAGAAGCTTATTTAATCATGAAATCCGTCAACATATTGTTGTTGCTTTGGCTTGGACGAGTCTATATCCATGGACCGTCCATGTCCAGGGTATGTGCTGTAATCATGATAACCACCGAGGTCAGCATTGAAGACTAACGTCCCAATCGTTGCATGTCAATTGCAATAACTACTCTTTTGTTCCTCTTTCCCTCTTTTAGCTTGAGTCATATATGACGAAGGTGACGAATTGCCGCTGGCAATCCTATAGTATCAGCCAGTATGAAGGTGTTGGACAAAACACCGTACGAGTTGATCAGGTGAGAGCTATGCTCCCACTACCAAGGCCAAGAGAGCAACCGAACCATCTCTTCTGCAACCCAAAAGTAATATGTGAGAAAACCCCATGGTCATTGAGAATATTAGACGACTTGAATTCTATTCCTTGGAAATGGCCATGACGATGCTTACCAAAAAATCTAAGGTCATGACAAATTCTTAAGAGCTTGTTGGTCCCCGACTTCGGCTACAAGCTTCTCAAGAGCTCTCCCCCTCTATTGACCCCGGGAATCACAAACGGGGTCTCATGGCCGTTTGTGTCCTCGTGCGAGATTGAGTCACATTGAAGAAGAAAAGATTGGAGAGAAACCTGGTACAATTAGATCGGCGACACAGATTTCCGACCTGTGACGACAGTCGCCATCCTCAAGGGGAAATACGTCCTGGGTCAAATGATGTGTCTCCATTCCAGGGTAGCTCAGCTCAGCAAGCCATCCCGCAGTGCAAACCCGGAGACCCCGGGAAGAAGAAGGGCTATGCTAACCACTCCCCGAGCTCACTCCGTCTTTCAGCATAGGCCAGCCGGATATAACGTCACCGCCCATCACACGCCGCCGTCCGGCCCAAGCGTTCATCAGAGAAATTTCTTGCGTCGGGTATCGTATGTCATCATGCTATCTATGGGGGAGGGGGATATGCTGGCGATGGGTTAGGGTCGGTTGCCACGTTGGCCCTGGATGATGGTGCCATAGATTTCGCGTAGATGTGAGAGACAGAGTGTCCTCTAGAATGAATTTTTTTTGCAAGTATTATTCCTTTCAAGAAGCTCGTTGTTTTGCAGTACGGGCGAGCGCCGGAGCATACGGAGATGGAACCCGGCTTCTCTCCGCTCCAGCTCCGAAAAAGGACCAGCAAAGCTCGGCGTTGCCTCTCCGCCCACACCCCCATGTCGTCAAGGCCCACGGGATCGATGGTCTCGAGAACGTAAGAAAAAAAAAGAGGTCATCGGCCGGGCCGGAACATTCAGATAAGGGGAAAGGTTTTCTCACAGATGGGAGAAAACTAACAGAGACAATAGAGACAGGCAAGGTCCCTTGCTTCATGGCACACCCTCGTCACACCACCCGTGACTAGCTTAGAAAACGCGCAACTTTTAAGACCGGGGTTTTGGTTGGCTTTTTCCCGCATTGGATCTGAGCTTTTACCCCATTCTACCTTGTTCGGGAACCAGCTGTAGATGCGGCGAGAGGCGGCGAGAAACATGGCGGCCTTGCTTTGGTAAAAATCAAGGTCAGCTGAGCCCCGGTGGTTGGCAATTGGATCGTGCAAGGGTAGCTTGGGTAAGGTACAATGATATAATAATGTCTTGCTTCGCACCTCGATAGCTTCCCTTTTGTCTCTTCACACTTCATCACATTTTCATACAATAGCTACACCATAGCAAGCAAACATTCATATCCATTGGATACTAAACACTTGTACACCTACAAACAACCATATACCTATGCCCTACATTCTACCTGAGACGACGCTGGACACCATCTACCTGCCCCCCTCCCAGAAGAACCACATCATGGCTCCCTCCGTCTTCGTTCTCCTCCACCGGGACACTTCGTCCACCGTCTCCATCGTCTCCGTCTTCCTCGACCTCCAAGACGCCAACGCAGCCTGTCTGCACAGCGCCCAGGAGGCCGGCGTCGAGGTCAAGCCCGCTGCCGATTCCGAGAAGAAGGAGTCTGTGAAGCCATCCCTCAACAAGGAGCCCATCCGCTGGGAGGCACCAGACGGTACCTCTTCGTGGGTTGAGCGTCACACCGTGACCCCCCGCAAGAATCTCGGCCCCAGCGCCGCTGAGCGACCTAGCGGTCTCAAGAGGAACGACAGCCGCCTGTACATCAACGACGAAGATGATGTGATTGAGCTTGCCGACGACGACGGCCACTACGACTAAAAAGTCTTGATAGCGACAGGGTTTTGAATTTTAGACGAGATGCAAGTAATGCGGAGTTAATCTACGAGATCTGCAAAGAAGCAAAAAAGCAGACGGCGGGGTTGAGATTTGACAGGGGGAGAAGTAATGATATGCTCATGAGACAGCCTGGTTTATGGATAATTGGTTTCAAAGTAGCAGGTTTTCAGCGAAATGCCTTCATGAATATATGAGAAACAATCTCTCTTTGACTTGAGCCTTCTATCCAAATGTATACCGATTCTTCTTTCTTAGTGACTTGAGATGTATGTGTATAGATATCCTGTAGTAGTGTATGCCGTTGTAAATATTCCTGCCTTTACAGCTTGGCCTTGGGAGTCTCCTGCTTCATCATGGTCTCGGCCACGATTCTCCTTTGGATCTTGCCCGTCGCCGTCTTGGGCATCACCTCGGTGAAGTAAACCTGGCCATAGTTAGCATCTCTCGTCATTCAAGTACAAGAGCAAACTCACCTTCTTGGGCACCTTGAACTTGGCAACTCGCTCCTCCACCCAACCCTTGAGCTCGCTGGCCGTCAGCTTCTCGCCGTTCTTGAGGACCACAGCCACGCCAATGTCCTGGCCGTACACCTCGTCAGGGATAGCAAAGCTGACGGCCTCGCTGATCTTGGGGTGGCGGGTCAGGACGTTGTCCAGCTCGATAGGGCTGATCTTCTCGCCGCCCTTGTTGATGAGCTCCTTAATGCGGCCGGTGATGATGATATATCCGTCCTCGTCCTTCTTGCCTTGGTCACCCGTGCGGAAGAAGCCGTTCTTGTGGTAAGAAGAGGTGTTTGCTTCGGGGTTGTTAAGGTAACCCTTGGTCACGTTCTCGCCAATGATACAGATCTCGCCCTCGGAGCCTTGGGGCACCTCCTCACCCTGGTCGTTGAGGATTCTGACCTCGACACCCTGACCGATACCGACGGTGCCAGCCTTTCTCTTGGCCGGAGGAAGAGGGTTCGAAGTCATCTGGTGCGAAGCCTCGGTCATGGCATAGGCCTCAAGCACGGGGGCATTGTACGTCTCCTCGAGCTGCTGGAAGACGGTGGGCGACAGGGGGCTGGAGCAGGAACGGATGAAGCGAATGCTTGGCTTGGGGCTCGGGGGAGGGTTCTTGAGCAGGATCTGGTGGATGGTAGGAACGGCAGTGTACCAGTTGGCCTTGTGGGCGATAAAGTCGACCCAGAACTCGGAGGCTGAGAACTTGGTGGGCACGACCATCGAGCCGCCGGTGAAGAGGGGCGCCAGGAGACCACACAGCAGGCCGTGGACGTGGAACAGAGGCATGACCAGCATGGTTCGGTCCTTCTCGGTGAGCTGATATGTCTGCTTGATGTTGTCTGGTAGGGTCAGTCAGCGGTGTTCACTCATGACTGACTCTCAATAACATACGCATAGTTCGGGTCAGGTTACGGTGAGTGAGAGGGACCTGTAAATGTGAGATTTTGACCATGGATGGGTTTTAATTATCATATACTCACCACCTTGGGTCGAGATGTGGTGCCGCTGTCCAGTGTTAGTGAGATTGAGATATCAGGCATATCATGAGATAACCAACCTAGTGTGGAGAATCAGAGCAACATCATCAGGCTCAGCAGTCAAGACCTTTTCCGTCTTGCCCTTCAAGAGGCCATAGTCCTTGACGTCCAGAGCAACCTCGCCCTTGGAGGTATCCCAGTAGCACTCTGCGACAGCAGCGTTGAACTTCTTGGCAGCCTTGACACTGGCAGCGTTGGCAGCCCAAGCACCTCGGGGAACGAGGACGATGGCGCTCTTGACATCGTCAATGTAAAACTCAAACTCGTCCTGCTTGTAGTTGGGGTTGAGAGGCGCAGCGATGCCGCGCTGCCACGAGGCGGCCAGGAAAGAGACGATGAACTCGTACGAGTTGACGAGGGCGATGCTCACGGGCGCGGCCTTGGTGATGCCGAGGTCGGCGAGCTTGCGCTGGAAGGCTGCCACGTCGGCCTGGAGCTCCGAGTATCGCTTGGTGAGAGCGTTGGGCTTGGAGGGCATGATGACGGCCTCGGCGAGGGGATTGCCCTGGTTGATGGCGGTTTGGAGAGTCAATGCCATGATTGCGCAAAGATCAGGTGAATAGATGAAGGCTGAGTGAGAGAGCTCGGGATTCGCAGGGCCGAGGTTTAGCGGGAGTTGTTGTCCAGTGATGGGATGCGACCTCTTTGAACAGAACGGGGTATTAACGTCAAGTCACGATGATGGAAAGAAAAAAGATAAAGATCAAAACCACGTTCAATAGTTCAACTTTGTTAGCTCTCGGCTGCTCGCTCGCTGGTGATAGGGGAACGGTGACGTGCTTCTTGGCTCGTCCGGGGGCCCCTCGGCTTCCATCCGACCGCCCACCGAACCCAGCCCGCCCCGTCCCTAGAGCCCATAATTACGGGGTGGGAGAGACGCGGGCCACGCCTGTAACAGCAGGGATACGGGGGAATTTCAGGGGATGCTTCCAGAACGAGTTGCCCTGGACACGGGAGAGAAGAGAAGTCATGATATGGGGCATTTTGAGGCCCAACACGTCAGCTTTTATTTGTTTGAGGCTCTGGAGCTGTCTCGTCATTGTGCATGCCCGGATAAACCAAGCAGATTTAGGGATGCAACATCGAGATACAACGGTACGAGCCATATACCTGCCTTTATCCATCCGTAGGTAGATATTCATCGCAGCGGCTAAATTGATCCATGGATCTCGGAGCCTGGAACTGTCAAGCTCCTTGTGGCTGGCGCCGGAAATCGGCAGGACCGTCTGGGCAGAAAAAAGCCTTAGGTTAGACTTGGCCCGGGGCCATTAATTAATTGGCGGGGTTTTAGATGGTCGTTAGGTTAGGCTGTTCTGGCTGCAAGCTGCACCTCCGCCTCCGCTGTGACTTAGGGGCATCAACGCCTAAACTCACCACCTACTCCATTGGGACAACCGTTCTCTCCCATCCTCGAGCTGCGCCTCCATCTTCTCCCCCGCTGTCGTCTCCCCCGTCGCATCTACAGCTTCAACTTTACTAGCAGTTCCATTCATACACGATAGTCGCCTCGAGGTCTTCCGACTCTATCTCCTTCCGGCTCTGCCATCACGTGTATGCCTCCTCTTCAGCGACCAACGACCCCCCTCCTCCCCGCTCTGATCCGACTACATCCATACGTCGCCCATCATGGCTGAGGTGGACGAAATGCCCACCTTTGGCGCCGAGCTCAAGGTTGGTTGCCTCTTTATCCGATGATACCCTCGACTTGTTTCGCCTCTGGCTCTTGCTTTGGCATTGCTGGTTGCGCCCCTGCAGATCCGACAACCGAGACTCGACTTGGACTTGACGTGGACTCGTACAGCTGACAAACATGCTAGGACGGCTTCAAACCCGCCAATGCTTGGGTCGGACATGGCATCGCATGGCTTGAAGATATCCAGCAGTTCTACCGAGAACGCGCTGTCATCGAGAAGGAATACAGCGCCAAGCTCACGGCTCTCGCAAAGAAGTACTTTGAGAAGAAGAATAAGAAGACGGCTCAGTTGAGCGTTGGCGATTCTCCTGCCATGACGCCCGGCTCGCTTGAGAGGTATGACAGACCGAAGCTACCATCCGCCTTTCCGTGATCCGGTTTGTGCGCATTCGTGCTAACTACGTCAGTGCCTCATTGACGACATGGACAACCCAGCTTACGACGCTCGAATCCCGCGCCGGCGAACACGATAAATATGCCAACAGCCTTGTATCCCAGGTCGCCGAGCCTCTCAAGTTCTTCGGTACCCGGTTCGAGGAACTGCGCAAACGCCATGCCGAATATGCCGCCAAGCTCGAGCAGGAGCGCGACGGCTCGTATGCCGCTCTCGCCAAGACCAAGGCCAAGTACGACACCGTGTGCCAGGAGGTCGAGGCCAAGCGCAAAAAGACTGAATCGCATTACGACAAGGCCAAGGCCCAGAGTGCCTACCAGCAGCAGCTCTTTGAGATGAACAATGCCAAGAACACTTATATCATTTCCATCAACGTTACCAACAAGCAAAAGGAAAAGTACTATCACGAATATATCCCCGAGGTTATGGATAGTCTACAGGACCTGAGCGAATTCCGAACGACAAAGCTCAACAGCCTCTGGACAGTTGCGACCAACCTCGAATCCGACATGCTGCAGCAGAGCAATGGCATGATTGTGCACCAAGGCACCGAGATCCTGAGGAACCTGCCGCATCTCGACTCTATGATGTACATCCAGCACAACATTGGTTCTTGGAGAGAACCTCCGGATAAGCAATTCGAGGCCAGCCCCGTCTGGCACGACGACGGAACCATGGTGGTTGATGAGACGGCCAAGATTTACTTGCGCAACGTCTTGAGCAAGTCTAAATCGCAACTGGGCGAGCTACGGAGGGAAGTGGATAAGAAGAGAAGAGAAGTCGAGGGTGTGAGACGCTTGAAGCAGCGAGTTCGAGAAGGCAAGGAGAAGAAGGATGAGGTCGAAGTCGTCCGTACCCTCTTTGCGATGCAAGAAGACCTTCACGCCGTTGATCGTCAGCGGTTGACGGCCGAGGTCGAGACGTCAACCATCACATCCGTTGTCGGCGATGTCACCCTCGGAGCTAAGAACCACAACTTTAAGGGGCAGACATTCAAGATACCTACCAACTGCGACCTCTGCGGTGAGAGGATCTGGGGGTTGAGCGCCAAGGGCTTCGACTGTCGGGACTGCGGCTACACGTGTCATAGCAAGTGCGAGATGAAGGTGCCCGCCGACTGCCCTGGTGAACAGACAAAGGAGGAGCGCAAGAAGCTCAAGGCTGAACGCCAGGACTCTGCGAACAAGCTGCTCAAACCGAGTGCCACTATGACATCGACGCACTCAGCCACTTCTGACGGGCCCGACCTCACTCGTTCCAACACCATGACTTCTCTCAGCTCACACTCGGCACGCCCGTCCTTATCGGGCTCTGTGTCTGGGCAGCGCAGTCCTGCAGAGGAGACACCCCCTGAGGTTGGCCCTCGACCAAGCATCTCGTCCAAGACGTCCAACACTGTGCGCAAGAACCGAATCATGGCGCCTCCACCAACAACATACATCACAGATGGAGGAGCTAATGCACCAAACGGCGGCGAGAAGGAGGAAAAGAAGGGCAAGATGCTGTATGCTTTCGAAGGGAGCGGTGACGGCGAGCTCACAGTACCAGAAGGCCGGGATGTGGTGCTACTTGAACCCGATGGTAAGTTTGACTATTCCCTATCATGATCACGACATGTTCTAACTGCAACAGACGGCTCCGGCTGGATAAAGGTTCGTCTAGGCTATAAGGAAGGCCTCGTCCCAGCATCATATGTAGAAGTAACCACAACAACCACCCCCTCAGCGCCAGCACCCGCCGCCAGGCCCTCATCCACGTATTCGACATCCACCACCTCATCGGTAACAGCCTCGACTAAGAAGAAGGGGCCTGCTGTGGCACCTAAGCGCGGCGCAAAGAAGCTCCGCTACGTCGAGGCACTCTACGAGTACACGGCAGGGAGCGAGAATGAGCACTCCATGGCCGAGGGCGAACGCTTCGTCCTCGTGCAGGATGACCCTGGCGATGGTTGGGTCGAGGTTGAAAAGGCGGGCGTCACGGGAAGCGTGCCTGCGAGCTACGTCCAGGCTGTCTAGAGAACCAAGAGGGGGTGCAGGTGCGAAACCTGCCGTCGGAGGATGGCGCGGCAGAGGACGGAACAAGCTGTAGCTTGAGAAAGTGTGGCAGTGTATATATGAATGGGTTGTGAGCTGGAGATACTTGCTGGGATTCTACCATGTGAGTCTTGGACTTGGGAAGAGATGGTAGACGAAGAAAAAAACGTCGAACCCAGAAAGGGAGGAGGTATTCGTGTACATTGTGGCATAGCATTCAAGGAAGGGGAAAGTACATAACGCATCATCATCATGGACATGCGCCGTGGGTCCGTCTTGATTCCTCATGTTGCTGACGAAGTCGTCGTGCGTGGTGTCTTTGCCACGACCGAGCGTCCCGAGGACACCCGGTGAGATCCATGAACTCAAAGCATCACATTACACAAAATGAGACGAAAGTAGTCAAGATGAGATGAGAATAGTGACACAAAAGACTGGACGATTTCTTCATCCCGTCACGTATAAATTTCATGAAAAGGAGAAAAAGGTGGGAGGCAAAAGGGGCAACCCGTCTATATATATTACACGATTGTACATCAAAGTCCATCCATATTTCCCTCGACCCGCCTGCTCATCATCTCGTAAAAAAAAAAAACCTTATAGCCTAAGCCGGTCCTGGGCATTTCGCCCTTTGGTCGTTCTCTTCGTTCCATCGCTTGTGCGTGTGCGTGCAGTGTAAAATAGGAGGGGGATATCATCTCTTCCGGAACATTCAAATCAAACGCCACGCCGTAAAGGAGGAGGGGGATAAAGTATAACATAAGAGCGCAAAAATGGGGGTTCGTATAAAAAAGCAAATGCAGTTCATCCTTGGAGGGCAGCCCTGTGCCTTATATGGGACCAAACGCCGAGCAGAATGTAGCTGAAAGAGGAGAGGTCGTCCGAAGAGAACTGGCAGAGCAAAAGCAGTCTATGCGCTGTTCAAGAGTTGTAGTCGCAAAGTTTCGTCGCGCAGGATTGAGCTGAGATTCGAAATCGACGCCTGGGGTTCCTCGGTTTCCTAAATCATCTGCGCCGTAGGAGCTCCCAGGGTGTGCGGACCGAGTCCATGACGCAGGGCATCTTGAAGCTCGGCTATCTGAGCCATCATGGCGAGCGAATGCTGTGACTGAGTGTCCATCTCTGCCTTGAGCTTCTCGTTCTCTTCCTTGAGACGCTTGACCTCCTCGCGGAGCTCAACCATCTCCTCGCTAGTCTGAGCACTTGAGCGGCGCTTGCGCTTCATGCCCACCTTCTCGGCATCGTTTTCGTCGGGAGATTGAGCGGTATCGGCCGGGGGAGTGGTTCCGTCGGGATTGGTATGGACGCGGCGTAAATGTTCGTTCAGATTCTCTTGTCTTGAGAATCCCTTCCCTGTGTGTCGCTTGCAGTTCGGATGAGGGCAGTTGACTGTATTCTTGGGACCGCCATGCTTGCCGTGAACCTCTCGCTCGTGTCGGAGCAACCCGCCCGAGTAGGTGAAACCGGGGAGATTCTCGCATCCGTCGGCAGGACATCGATAGGGTCGCTCGTGCTTGTCCATGTGCTTGCTGGGAAGTGGTTAGCATGCGCTTAATATGGGTGGCGATATCGGAGAGACTTACTTCCACTCGCACTTGCGCGAAAATGTTCTCACTTCCTCCTTGCACTCGTCGAGCGGGCAGTGGAATTTGCCATCCGCTTGCTTGACAACATCTCGATCGGGCTTGGGGATCGGCTTGATACGGGACGAAGGAGGAGAGCCGGCACCTGGCGATAGGTCCTTGTCTTCGGGTAGAGGATCGAGAGAAGGCTCTTGCAGCGCCGCCTGGGTCGGAGATGGGAAGGTCGTATGTGTTAGGTCGAGCCGTGTTGCTTCTTGGACGGCAGCGGCATCCTCAGGCATCATGCCTCGATCATCTCCAAGTATGCCTGTGCTGTCGGGGAGCATGGCGGCCTCGGTTGTGTAATGGCTCAGTTGTTCGGCGACATCGTTGTCGGTAAACCGCTGGTCGGCTGTGTGATCATGATCGTCGCCGATGGGAGGATAGCCGCCCTCGTGGATAAAGGTCCGGGGCTCGTATGCGACACTCATGGCGCCTACGAATTGATGTCGTCGAGACTCTGCCTCAGTAGATGACGCGGGTGTTGAGAGAAGCGAGAAGGCGATGTCGAGCCGTCGCGGGGCTATTTGAAGTCGTCGTTGATGAGGAAGGAGGATATCGGGTTGCACTGTGTATCGGAGTCGGAGTCCAAAAGGCCGATTCGGATCAACGGTTATGGCAGGCCGTTATGCAGATGCGCTTCGATATGATATGAAATGTGATGGTGAGTGAAGCTCGGCTCGGATGGAGGCCTGAAAAATAGGGCTGGTATGAAGGTCGGAAGCCAACGGAAAACGGGGCGGAGCCAAGAGCCAGAGGCTTGACGTGGGTGGATTAGTCAAACTTGTTCACGTGACAGCGCGGAAGTGCGTGGCCAATGCGTCAACGTGTTAAAGAGGTACGTATCCACAGGCTGTCAAGCATCAAGATCAAGTGGCACTGGTTGAGCCGAATCGTTTCGCTTGTCGCTTTCGTTAAAGACGTCGCGCCACGATGCGAATGAGGCTGTATTAGTAGGTATCCAGAGCCTTCTAGGCAGACAGCCTGATGACTCGAAACGGAAGGTCCTGACGGTCCTTTGGCTTGGAAGCCCGGAAGTGTGTAGAAAGTCGTGACTCACGGCCGTGCCTCTTAGTGGCGCCTCGCGATGGAGGCGTGGGGAAGGGGGCAAGGCTGCGACGCGACTGTGAACGGCTGCACTAACAGCATGCAGAGTGCCAATATATCGTGCGTCTCCGCCTTGCGCTGCCTGCTCCAGCTGAGGGAGCCCGTTAGCTGTTGCCCTGTCTTTACTCAAAGACTGGCTGTACGGTTGGATCCGATGCCATGCGAGCCACGCCAACCGCAGGCTCAATATGCTCCCCAACAGCATCTCGTGACCTCGTTCACGGTGTCTTCGGCCAAGCTGACTTTGCTTATTGGAGGGACCTGGTCACCCGGCATCAACTTTGCCCATGTCCCACTCGGTGACGTGCACTATACACAGGAGCTGCCTGATCCCGGTTCCCAAGGACTTGAGGTTGCGTCAGGGTCGCGAGCTGGCGAGATCTGGCTGACACGTCCAAGCATGAAACTGTATATCCAGATAGTCCCTATTGGATGTTACGTAGCCAAGCGGACAGGGACCTGTCTGTGTGAGCTTCCTGAAGGAGGCGAGGCAGAGGCCATGACTGGTTAGTTGGGCTGAGTATTGAGGGTCTGTCCCTCACAGGCGCCTGAGTCACCTCGTCCTGTTGTTTGGTACTTTCGTTGGTGAGGCATCCAGTACCTGTCTGCAATGTGGCAAGTGTTGGCGCTGGACAACTTTGTCCAACGTGAAACCGTAAATGGGTCGAGATGATGGCCTCGGGCGCAACATCTGCGAATATCAGAGCAACAAGTTACGACCAAAGCTGGACCTGTCAGCGTGTTGTGGGCTCATCGCGTTGGTATCCGGATGCGAGGGCTTCAGCATGTGAGTGGCACAAGGGGTGACGACGATGGATGTTGAGCCTGAGGCATTGGCGACGGTCGGAATGGTTCCAGGCTCCAAGGCCATCAACAGCGACGCCCGCTGGAAAACACCCGAGGAGGGAACAATTGATCCGTCATGGATAATTCCAGCAAAGATCAGAGCGACGGGTATTGGTGTTGGTCCATAGATCCAGTGTCGGTCGGGAGGGAGTGAGTGATGAGGGGAAATACGGGGACTGCAGGTTTGGAGACACCTTGTTGTTTTGGGCGTCTTGGTTCGTTCTAGGTTGTAAGGCACTTCTGCATTTACACCCGAAATATGAGGTTGAACTTCCTCAGCCAGCGACAGCGATACGACACGGCCTGGCATGGGCCAACCCCAAAACAGCTAATGCTCCTGGATTGTAATACCACACAAATTGTGCACATCATTATTGGTGAGAATTGGAGGTTGCATATCGGGTCGTCGCTGGTTGTTGGCCCATCGACATGAATTGTATTGAATCTTGTCTCCTCAAGCAGTAAATACACTTCATCTACTGCTACCAACACCGGCACAGAACCAACAATATCCATTGCACAACTTGTGCGGTTTACAGTTTAATAATCATGCCGTTTGAGCTTACGGTGTTGATCGCTGCAATGAAGCGTTCCCCGCGTCCGATCATGAAGGAGGCCACCGTCGATTGGTGCCAAGATGCACACACGGCGCCGCCGAAGGAGGTGGCTTGCTACCCCTTCCGAGCAGTTCACGATGCTTCACTATTATATCGCAGCGCTGCGTGAAGGCTCATGTTTGCTAATCTAGGCCGAGATGCACTACAATATGAGGTTGCGGCGCAACACAGGTACTAGTTGTCTGAGGTTGCAAGCCACCATTACGCTTCACTCGTCGTTCGCACAATTGGAATTGCTATTGATCAAGGGTTTGAGGTGTCTCGGTCAATTATTTATACCTGCGTGACCCCATGCCACGCTCCTCCCGTTCTTTACCAGTGTTCACTCTTCAACCTTCTCATTAATACTCGCTCTTAGGCATCTCGTCTCAATACTGCTCTTCACATCAGCACATACATACACTCGCACACTTACATCTACCATGTCGATAGGCAAAATCTCTACCTGCCTCTGGTTTGAAAACCAGGCCGAAGAAGCCGCAAACTACTATGTCTCCATCTTTGCGCCAGACTCCAAAATCACCACGACCCAAAGCTACTCCGATGCCGGCAAGGAGCAACATCGCCGCGAGCCTGGGTCCGTCATGGTAGTCGAGTTTGACCTCCGGGGCCACCACTTTGTCGCCCTCAACGGCGGACCCGCCCCGTGGAAGTTCAGCGAAGCCATCTCCCTCATGGTCGACTGCAAGGACCAGGCAGAGGTGGACCACTTCTGGGAGAAGCTGGGGGAGGGCGCCGATCACTCTCGCCAGCAGTGTGGGTGGCTTGGCGACAAGTTTGGTATCGCGTGGCAGGTAGTGCCGACTGTGTTGAAGGAGATGTTGAGCTCGGGGGATAAGGCGGCAGCAGACAGGGCGACCGCGGCTATGATGAAGATGAAGAAGCTTGATATTGCCGAGTTGGAGAAGGCGTTCAAAGGATGAGGCGACTTGATGGGTGCATTAGGTCCTATGATTGGTATTTCAACTTGTCATGATGACTTTCAGGCGATGGGCACGATATGATGCACATGCAAAGATATGTTTAGGCAGAGGCCCAACGGAATAAAAAGACCCAAGGCACCTCCTCGAGATTCCATTCTATTTATTGCGTCTTCATCAATTGGAGCCAATTCAACTTCAGAGACGGCGGTCGACAGGGTCCTACGCACTCAGGACGGGTGCGCTCAGTCAATCCAATAAAGAGTCTTCACATTATAGCTTAAGCATGAGCTAAATAAGAGATGATAATAAGAAATAGTATCATAAATCTTTGAATATTTTATTTTATATATTTAGGGGCCTTTCTATTAAAAAGCAGAGATGTCGACTGTGCCTGATGGTTTTTTACAACTGCGTGCCACTACTCGTCACCCACTGAGTGCCCGAGTGGGGACTTAAGGGTTCACGAATGGTTCATGTCATTCCACCTCCTGGGGCCCTGGCGAGGAGCCGCAGGGAGATCCTAAGGACTTCAGAGTACAACGAGACTTGAAAACTGTTTCTCATCACGCTACCACATACGGAGGTGAACTCGCCGTTGCTTAACCTTCTCCGAGAAATACCTCGGCGACCATGCCCCGAGATTCGGTTATTTACCGAGCCGTCTAGTCAAAGACTTGGACTCATGAGGCCGAGAGCGGCTTTTTATACCCGCGTGATGGTCTGCAGGAGCCAGGGCCGGTTAGATTCCGACCCAGCCCTGTGGATTAAGTGCATGGCCTGCTGTCTAAAGTGTTACCATCTCCATCTCCAACACATCACACCTCGAGTGGACGGCATGCCACGGACTGAAAAGATGGAGGGAGGAGACTTGTCCATGGTATCTAGTTACGTTATACCTGCTGCTACACGCATGTACCCTCGTATGACTCTATCCACAAGTATCCAGAGCAATCACGCTGTCATGAGTTCCCAAAGCTCTTCTCGTTGGCGGCTCCATTAGAGCTTTCCCCGGCCCACTGCTGTAACTAGTCTTGAGCTCTATCCCCAATTATGCAGGCAGGGACAGTTGCTCCTTCGGTTTTAGCGGCCTAGATCGGCTCACCCACCCTCCTCCACCTTAATCAATCTTTTTTATCCCCCCCTCTCGATCCATTTTCTTCCCTCCAACAACAAACTTGTTTCTTGCTTCTTATTACTTTTTGAAGGAATCGCTTTAGAAACCCTCTCGGCTGGCATTGCCTCTCTTCCATCTACAATCACATCAGACTGCTGTCACCAACACTGAGCTTTCTTCATATCGCCTGCAACAGACTTATAGCACGCTCCTCCATTGCTTTCAAGTCCGAGCATGGCAGAACCAGCTCCCAGCTCGCTCGCTAGCGATGGCCAGCATGATGAGCAGGCTTCAAAGCCTCAGCACCCTACCAATGTGCTCGTGAACCAGGAAGAGGGGAATGCCCGAGAGGGTGACTATGATATGGAGACGGTCGAACGTGTGTATCGGTATGTGGTCGCAATCCCCTCTTGACGAACTGTTTACTCACAAAAACTACAGAAAGATTGATCTCCGTATCATTCCTGGTTAGTCCACATCTTAGGAATTGACAGAGTTGTATGCTTATCAGATTCACAGCTTTTTGGATCCTCTACTTCCTCTGTTCAGCCATCAGATCCAACATTGGAATTGCTCAGACCATGAACAAGGACAAAGGTCATGACCTCATGACTATGCTTGGGTTGACTCCTAAGGATACTTCGACTGCTCTCGCACTGTTCTACGTCGCCTATGTCATCTTCGACTTCCCCTCCAACCTGGTCATGAGCAAGCTCAGCCCCCGTCTTTGGATGGCCCGTATTGTCTTTGCTACTGGCGTCGTCGGTACCTGCTTCGCTGCTGTCCAAGATCCCTGGAGCGTCAAGCTTCTTCGATTCTTGCTCGGAGCTGTTATTGCAGGCATGTGGCCCGGCATGGCTTTCTACCTCACTCTCTTCTATCCTCCTTCGCGAACCGGAAAGAGAATCGGCATGTACTTTACTGCCGCTCAGGTCTCTGCCGCCGTGGTTGGCCTTGTGTCTGCGGGCTTCCAGCTTATGGACGGCAGTGGTGGTCTTGTCGGTTTCCGATGGATGTTCCTCATCTACGGTCTTGTCGCAGTTGTCTTGAGTTTCATCCTTCTCTGGTGGCTCCCTGATCGTCCTCTTGCGCCTGGTCAGACTAGACCTCGGACCGGCATCTTCAAGTGGCTGCCTCCTTCTCCCGAGGTACTCAAGGGCCAGGATGCCATTATCCACTACCACGACCTTCGCCGCGTCTACCACTCTCGTCCCTGGACTGCAAAGGACCTCCTCCACGTCCTCGTTGACTGGCGACTCTGGCCTCTGACCATGATGTACTTTGGTGTCGTCGGAGTTGGTATCGGTACTCAACTGTATGGCTCTGTCATCATTGCCTCCATTCAGCCTGGCTCTAGTGGTGTCAAAGTGAGCTTGCTTTTTGCCCCTATCTGGATCATGGATCTTATTGCAATCCTCATCGTCACCCCCATCTCGGACCGCTTCCATCGATCTCGCCCATACTTTTTCGCGGCGTCCGCTTGCATCCAGATCGCTGGCCTTCTCACTGTCACTCTGGCCACCAACAATGGTTGGGCTCGATACGGTGGTCTTCTCATGGTCGGCTTTGGCCTCGGTCCTACTGTTCCCATCTGCATGGCCTGGAGCTCCGAGATTTTCCAGAAGCGCCATGGCGAAGTTGGAGTTGCCGCCGCGACCGCTCTTGTTTCTGGCCTGGGCAACCTAGGAAGTGTTGTCACCACCTATGCTCTCTACACTGGTTGGCCCGAAGACGCTGCTCCTGGACCTCACCAGTACCGCAAGAGCAACTACACTATGATTGGAATTCTATGCATGAGCATCCTCAGCGCCTTTGTCATGAAGACTCTCCTCACTATTTTCGGCAACCCACCCAGCACCAAGCTTCAGGACGACTCGTCTAGTGAGTTTGACGATGGGGCGGCTCGACGTGAGGCCAACGAGCGTGGATTTGGCTCTCTTCCCTGGAAGAAAGCCAATCGTGCTTAATCCTCTTCAACAACAAGAGGAGTCGTTCGTCCGAACTTGATCTTCAACTGTCGCCTCCGGCCAACGATCAATTCACTTCTCTACGGCATGTATTTCAACCTACGTGCTAGCTATTTTCCACGTAGCATCTCTCTTACTGAGTATGCTTTTACGACATCCACTTCACTATTTCGCCATGGTAAAGGCTCAGTCGCTGAACCTCTGGGACGCCGCTATATCTCAATGCTTGACCTCTTCTGCGGGTCATTCATAGCGACGGCCTCAACAGCAACATGTTTGGTGGAGGACCCTCCGACCTTGCAATGGACGTGGTGACAATGCTTCAGCGCTATTACCTCGTCCTCCGCTAGGCCGGACCCTTCCCGAGCATCCACGCCTTGCCAGTATTATCGTGCTTTCTCTTTTGCTTCGGCATTGATTTCACGCATTGTTTTGCTCTTTATGATACCCCATCAGCGTTTGTACACGCTGTCCTACGAGTTTCATGTCCCCTCGGCAGCGAAAGTGCTTCTACGCCATCGCTTTGCGGATAGTGTGTTGAACCAGGACCCGCGGCGACAATGCTACTGCGCTATCGTTTAGCGGGCTCTGTGGGCGTTTAAACGTGTTGATTTTTTGGAGGATGGAAAAAGGGAATGTGGCCGTTACGGGCCAGGTGTGTTTGGGAGATAGCATACATCTGTCGTATTGTTCAAGACTAGAGTAGAGCTTGTATAAGACATGTTGCTCCCGTTTGTTATTTTCACATGTTATTTGTGCATGAGATGACGAGGCAATCTCTGCCAAGATATCTGATACTGATCCATCGTTTTGAATGCAAAGCCAAACGAAGAGAAACAGGAGGCGACATCTTGGCAAGTAACCCTGACTACCCACTCTACAAGTTCACCCCTTAAACATCACATGTTTCGTTTTCGGAGTTGCACTTGAGGCCATTCACCATGTTATAGATGTCATAAAAGTCATAAGCACCAAATCGCGTTCAATTGTCTCGAGTTAAAAGGCGGTACATGGCTATGTTACACACCCGTGGGTAAATTCATATGCACATGAAAGAACAAAAGGAACACGACTCCAGATCTCAGTTCCCAATTCCCATTCCCCTCACGGCCGCCCCTTTCCCTTCCACCGCCTGGTCACAGACCGAAGCGGTGTCTTTCTCGGGGCCGGCCGCTCCGTTAATCCTTGAATTTGATTTTCCCTAATCCTCCTCTAAATCCTTGTAGTGGTTGTTGTTTTGTATGATTGTGACAAAGTGACTTGCATCATGGTTGGTAGATTTACCAGGAGAAGCCGAGCATGCGGCGGAGGCGCTGGGGGGTGTCGGGGGTGGCGGTCTGGCGGGCAAACTCGACGACCTCGGTCACGTACACCGTCTCAGGGGCACGAGTAGAAGTGGCCGTAGCCAGTGTGGTGGACTCGGGGCAAGTGGTGACGATCGAGATGATGGTGGCAGCGGACTGAGATCCGTTGGCACCGCAGCCGACCGTGACAGTCTCAGTCTCGGTGACCTTGGCAGTGACGGTCTGGGTGACGACGTCGGTGTTGCCGCCGACCGTGACGGTGACGATGCCGTCAGTGTTTCCACCAACAGTGACAGTGACAACGCCGTTGGTGCCGGAGGGAACAGCAGTGGTGTCCTGGCCGATGGCAGAGGAGTCGGTAGCCTCAGGGGCAGGGATCGAGGTCTCATCAGCGCCAGGTCCGGAGGGGATGGTAACGACGCCAGTGCCAGAGGGAGCGGCGGTGCTGAGGGTGATAGAGGTGACGCTGATCTCGCCGTCGCTCTTGGTCATGGTGATGACAATAGCGCTGGACTCAACGCCCTGGGTACCAGTAACCTCCTCGGTAGCCTCACTGGTAGCAGCATCCTCGGTAGAATCAGCGCCGGTGGGGACAGAGACAGCACCGGTGCCAGTGGGCTGGCCAGTAGTGAGAGTGATGGCAGTGACAGTGACCTCGCCGTTGCTGTTGGTCATGGTGATGCTGGTGACAACGTTGCCAGTCTGGGTGCCGGTAACCTCCTCAGAAGCCTCAGTGGTAGCAACATCCTGGGTAGACTCGGCGTCAGACTCAGCAGCGCTAGTGACCTCAGCATCAGCAGTAGTCTCAGCATCAGCAGTGGTCTCGGCATCGGCAGTGGTCTCAACGGCAGTCTCGCCAGTCTCAGTAGGGCCCTTAATGACGGGGGTACCATCGGAGATCTCGCAAGACTCGGAGACAGTGAGAGTGCGGGTGGAGATGACGACGTTACCGTTGCCGATGTAGGACTTGGACTCGCCAGTGATGGTGGCATCGGAGGGCAGGATGATGGAGGCGGTCTCAGTGGACTCCTTGGTGACGGGAGTAGGGGCCTGGGCAGTGGAGGCAGCATCAGCGAGACAGTTGGTGAGTTGCTTCTGGCAGTCGGCAACACGGAAGTTCTTGCCAGCGATGCTGGAGCAAGACTTGAACTGCTTGTTGCAAGCCTCGGTGAGAGCGTCGCCAATCTCGGTGAAGCTCTTCTCCTCGCTGTCACGGCCGACGATGTAGTTGCCGCTGTTGCCAGCCTTGACAGGGGGGCAGGCAGCACCAATAACGACAGTGCGGTGGAAGATGGTGACCTCGCGAATCACAACGATGACAGGCTTGGGGATCTTGGAGACGACGGCAGTGCCAGAGGTCTTGACCCCACCAGTGGTGACAGTAGGCTCCTCAGGGACGATAGTGGAGGCGATGGCGGAAGTCTCAACAGCGATGGAGGTGTTGGGGAAGAGACCAGTAGGGCCAGTAGCAGTGCTACCACCGAAGCCAGTGGAGAGGATGTTGGTAGAGAAGCTGGTGGGGATGGTGGACTCGACCTCAGTGCTGGTCTCAGCATCGTCGGAGGCAGTACCGGCAGTTTGGGCGCCAGTCTCCTCAGCGCTGGTGGTGCCGTCGGCGTCCTGGGAGCTGGCAACGGACTGGGTCTCAGAGGCAGCAGAAGTCTCAGTGGTGTTGTCACCGGAGGGGACGATAGCGGTGCTCACAGCCTCGCCAGTGGTCTGGGTAGCCGCGCACTTGGTGCAAGGGATGGTAATGGTCTGCTCCTCGGTGATGGTAGTTCCCTCAGTGACGTAGGTGGTGGGGACGACAGTCGTGATATCGGCAGTCTGCTCAGTCACGTTGCCATCGTCAACAGGCAGGGAAGAAGTGGCAGCATCGGCGGTCTCAGTGGTGGTGTTGGCATCGGCGGTCTCGGCAGTAGACTCAGCACCAGTGGTGTTGGCGTCAGCAGTCTCAGCGGTCGACTCAGCACCAGTCTCGGTGGCCTCACACTTGGTGCAGGGGATGGTAATGGTCTCATCCACGAAGATAGTAGTTCCGTCAGTGATGTAAGAGGTAGGAACCACGGTGGTGATATCAGCGGTCTGCTCAGTCACATTGCCGTCGACGGGCTCAGAAGTGCTAGCAGCATCGGCAGTCTCAGCGGTGGTGTTGGCGTCGGCAGTCTCAGCAGTTGACTCGGCCTCGGCGGTCGAAGTAGCCTCGCACTTGGAGCAAGGGATAGTGATGGTCTCGTCGACAAAGATGGTTGTACCGTCAGTGATGTAAGAGGTAGGAACCACAGTGGTGATGTCGGCAGTCTGCTCAGTCACGTTGCCATCGACGCTAGACTCGGAAGAAGTGCCGGCAGCATCAGCAGTCTCGGCAGTGGTCTCTGCGTCAACGGAGCCGGTGGTCTCGGTAGCAGTGCAAGCAGAGGCGCTGCAAGGGATGGTGATGGTCTCGTCAACCCAGATGGTGGTTCCATCAGTGATGTAAGAAGTAGGAACCACAGTGGTGATGTCCTCGGTGGCCTCCTCGGCAGCGACGCTGGAGCTGGACTTGCGCTTGGTGACGGTCTTGGTCAAGGTGACCTTGTCCTGAGCAAGGATACCCTCGACGAGGTATTGCAGGCCAACGGCCGCGACAAGTGCGTTGCGCATGTACATGTTCGAAGATTCTCGGGGAAGTTGGAAGGTTGGCGGGTAGTTGATTTGTTTTGTTGTTTTGTCAATGAATGAATGGTTCTATCAAAGAACCAAGAGTTGAAGATTTTGTTAGAAGGCGAACCAAGCACCTGTCTTGAAGAGAATGACTGAGAAGCAAACCCAAAACGGGGAACAAAACGAATGAGAAGAGAAAGAAGAAGCTGAGGTTGGTGATGAAGAAGGTAGAATAAGAGAGAGGCCAAGAGAGACGGCGAGAGCTTCGTCTTTAAGGACGTTTCTGACCAGCCCCTAAGCCCTCGTGTGAGGCCAGGGCCAGCCATGACAGGTCGTGGCGGAGGGCACGGTGATCCCGGGCATCGATCGGGAGTTGATTGAGGTGGCCTGAACATGAGACGTGACGGACATGTTGTTGCTGCCCCCCTCCATGACCGTGATGGAGCAACTGTAAAGACGAGACGTGGTTCTGGAGAAAGTGGGTTATCCGACATGGGTAAGGTCGTGCCATATGGGGGTCCAGCATGCAGGGCGGTTACCTGCTAAACAGAACGATATAGATACAGTATAAGCATGGGCCCCCGGATGGCGAGTCGGCTTGTCGCCAGATGAGAGGAGGCATCATTGGAGGGATTGGGCCCCCCTGCCGCCGTCCATCTGGTGATGGCCGTTTTTCGAGGCCGGAGAATTGATGGGGCAAACATGTTCTCTGACGACTTTGGCAGGCGCTTTCATGATCGACTCTCGGTTGTTTAGACGTTTCTGATGAGCAAGTTAAGGGGTTCTGCAGATGGCCGCAGTGACAGGCCGGTTGACATGACGGGACGGGACAGCAACTCTGCCGTGTGATGCTATTTCGAGCCTCGGCGTCGTCGTCGTCGTCGTAATGGTCAGCCAGCACTCGCTGACAATATGGATGAGACCGCCATCATCCCAAGTTCCAGCCAGTCCAAGGCGTATGATGACTTGATTGGGCTCATTGCTGATGCTCCTGCTAATTTGCTGAACTGTATATTTCCTGTTTCTGGGCAGAGCGGCTGCTGCGGGAATATGCAAGATCTAGGATCGTCGTTGGAGGATGTCAGAGTCAGAGAGGAAGAGCAGCAGACGTTCCATCGAAAGGAAGGAAGCAGGGGTCGTGCGGAGACCTACCTAAGGCAGGTACCAAGGTATGCATAAAGTGGACTTGCAGGGGGCGGGGTTTAACGTCGCACGAGGGGCTCTTTTGACATGGGGAGCTTAAGGGGTTATCGTCCGCTCTTGGGCTGATGATGGAAATACCACGCTCGGATAGGGAATAAACAACTGAATTATTGATGAGGCTGTTGACGAGGCAAAAAAGATACTAATTACGGGTTTTTGTCCGTATACTGATCAAAATTGACCAACTGAAGTATACTTGACGATGCAATATCCTCGGTCACTCTAACAGCTCCCGCATCACAAATGTTAGAGACTCAGCCTCACTATATGTACCTATAATTATCTATAATTATCCATACACAAGTCCATTTCACCTTCAACAACTGAATCAATATTCCGACGCTGGTGAACCAATCCTCTCCAAAACGTGACATTTCTCCTCAAAAGCCAATCGCCTTGATCCTCAGCTGTCTTGGCCCAAGCTTCGTCTCGTTAGCGAACCAGGGTTCCAGGTTTCAAGCTCGAGAGGGGATGCTTCGGAGTCGTTTCAGAAGCCCCAGTCTGCCACCAAACTGTGATGCACAGCCTGGTTTTGTGCACGCGGCGGGATGACTCTGTTCGTCCATGTATGGGTGGAAGATGCGAACCATTCGTCGATCCCCTTACCTTAACCCCAGTCTCTCATGTTTCGGGCAGCATGATGTATTCCTGAAGATGGTGCAGCTCCGCCTCCCCTTCGGAAACGCACAACAACCCAAAATATCGACTTGCGATTGCATGTTTGGTTTAATACGGGAAATTATCACGTCTCCAAGGGTGTCGCCTACGTCTGGGATATGTTTCCCGTCTGCGAGGATCATCCATCACCAGTGATCCTGGCCGCGAAGCTTCCTTACCCCCCACAGCCACACAGAGAGATGATTTTCATATAAATTGAAGGAAATTGGGATGAACCATGGCAAAGAAAGCAACACGACTCAGTACCAGCTAAATTTTGATTGCCCTGTCATCCTGCCTTACCTTGTATTCCTTGCAAGAGCCCCAGAATCAAGTTACCAAAGACCCGTCGGCCCCCCGTCTGATGCCGCCCCCGACAATCGTCAATCGGCACGACCGGGTCTGCCGCCAGTTGATTAATTAACATAGCTTCGTCTCCTTGCTAAGCTTGTTTCTGTTTCATGAAACAGAACGGGTCCTGTAATCTGCAATCAATCATTCAAGCAAACAGAACGCCGCACATCTGCTGACGGTTGCATCTTCTAGAACTTTGACAATGGAGCCTCAATCAATTTTTTCGAGATTTTTTACCGTCATATTTTGTCATTGTGGCGGTGACCGATATTAAAGGCGACTTTCGGGATTCCCATATGAATATAGATGAATTATTAATTGGAATTCTATCTTTGGAGACGTATATAGTGGTCATCGTAAGAGGCTCAATCTTCCGTCGGGTCATCTCAGTCCAGTTGATTGCCGGGCTGCTAATCAGAGCAAGGGGCCTCCAAGCCTCAATCCGAGACCGATGCATATTCGCACGGGCGAATCAAATCTTGTTTTAGCCTATCTTCTCTGGTCAACTCATTTCTCAGTGTTTGTATCCCTTCTGGTTGCGTCAAGCCCAAGTTGTATGACAAACCTAGACTCCTGGACGATGCAGCTTGCCATCTAATCTCCTTCTCCCGTCCACGTCTTGCTTTGTTACGGAGTAGCCTCCAAAAAACAAACATATGGTCTAATATCGCTCAGAAACTTGAAGCCATCCGTCATTATTGCATTTTCCCTCGTACAGTGCAGCGTTCCGTCGTCTGCGCCGTCTCCATATAGGGTGAGCTCCATGTTAGCGAGGTAGCAACAGTCAACAACGACAACGTTGTCGGCAACATACAAGGTCAATGGGGCCCTAAGATATTGATCAAAAGTCAAGAATGACAAGTCTGTCCAGCTTGGCGAGACCCCGGTCCTTGGGGACGGGTCGCGTTCCTGCATTAGCCTCCATCCCAACTCGACCCAAACCAACAGTGGGATGAGCAGCCTCAAAGCATGGCACCAAAAATAAAGTGATGGGCAATCCAACTCAAGTTAGATTGCGACATATGATAACTGATCTTCCCTTTCGGATTTGTGGCATATGTCATACTCCATGTTCCGAAACCTCTTTAACCACCCTGCAAGTCCAGGTCGAGCATTCAGGCCAAAGCTCATAGAGCCGTTCGCTTCGTTATGGAATCGCTCTTGCATGTAAATTGTTGAACTCCAGCATCTATACTTGGTCAGCAATTCCCCCCCTCCCGCCTCATTCAAGTGCAGTTTCATCTCACTCACCTCGAAAGGCAATATTCACATTGCACCCTTCACCCCGCCCACTGCTTGTACAATGTGGTTTATAGCTTCCCAGTAAACCTAATATGAGTAAAAGAGAAAATAAGTAAATTATTTCGTAAAACTCGAAGTTGGAGTGGCCCCTTCATACCAGAGGCATGGATAGGAGTGCCCCGATCGAGACTTGCGCAACTCATGGCTTTGTAGCTCCTCAAACAAGTATTGCTGTTAGTGACTCATGGCATTGAAATCAACTCTGAGCAGTATATCCCTATAGTAGACAGCAAAATTTGAGTCGATACGAGTAAAGAATACTAAATATAGGGCACCTCCCCAGTGGAAGCAGTTGGCAATTACTCAAGTCGGAGTAACAGCGGCATGGATCCGAAACAACAGGCCATGGTCTGAAGAAAGCCTGGCTAACAAGATACATTAAGCCTGCCGGCCCATTGGGAATGCCTTCATACTCCCTATCTTTAAGGCAACTGCTTCAAGAATGACAACGCGATACTTGTAGCGGAGAGTGACCCGATATAAGAGAACCCCAATTATCACCTTGCTCATCAAGTTGATAACTATTACGTCGTCACGTTTATGCGATGTAGCGTGCGCAGAATGAGCAGGAATCATTTCATGTAGGTTCAGAAAGCGTGCTTACTTGCCCGAAGTACATGTTTGTGTGCGGCGTAGGGTAAACGGTTAGCAAGGGGTGGCACGCATCATGAATGCGCAACTGCCTGATCTCATGTTAATAGTTGAGGAAATAGGATTGGGTTTCTTATGGATGCTCCTCTCTTAACACTGGACTGCCGGAGAGTTTCGAGCATGTTAACTGAGATGGAACCTTCATGATGCAGTTACGCGTTCTGGGCTCAACAATGACGACGAATTCAGAGGAGACGGGGTGTTCAATAACAGCGGTGAATATTTGCAGATCAAGGGAAAGGGAAATAGAAATATACCAAAGCGGCAAGTGAAACAGTTAACGTTAAGGGACGAGGGGAGGAAAGGGGATCGGTGACAGATGGGGGCACGGGGGAACAGTGGCAAACGAGAGAGAAGACGGGAATCTCAAAACATGGGACAATGAAGACGTGTCATCCCAACTTATTCTTCTTGGTTGAACGAGGCTAGACTACCCAACATTCTCAGATGAATCTCCACATCCTCGGAAGAAAAGGAAACTTCTCGTAGAATGTCAAGAGTAGAACAGCGCCACAGACAGAACAATCCCAGTCTAGAAATTTGGGGGGCACCTTTCTCGCCAAGGAACTCTGACTGGGGGATATTATTAGCAGCTCCTGTCTGGGGAAAGCCGGTACCAGAGATTGATTAGATTGATAAGATGCGATTGTCATGACCGCCCCGAGATCGGACGCTTTTTTAAACAACGCGCCGTGTTTTCTTAAATAACTCGCACTATTTATTGGGACTGCTCGGATAATAGAGCAAAATAGGAATGAGGTGTACGTAACGAGAAAAGCTCTCGTTTTGCGATCTGGTAGGTGACGCCGCATCTTGCTCCGGCTGCATTGCAACATAGAGACCAAAAGGCGAAATCTGCTCGTCTCATGACGAGAAAAAACGCGTGGGGCAACCAGTCTCAGGGGAACCTCTCAAACCCCCGCGCTCTCGCATAGCCACGGGGGCAGCAGCATATGTACAGAAAGAGTGGCTTACAGCAGCTCGCAGACCGCCGGGTCTGTTGTTCCATGCTGTTGCACCTCAAAAGGAAAAATCGGAAAACTTCAAAAGTCACGGGCCCACTTGGCTTGGGCTGAGATCACAGGGGAAAGAAAGCACCTCACTTTACCGGGAAGGTTCCTGGGCTTCTCACCATGGAAGCAAAAAGAGGGGCAATCTCGAGAAGCTGTTATCCATGATGGGCTCTTTGCACGGTTCAACTGTACCTTACCCTACAGATACTAGCTCGTCAGAACCGGCAAACTCTCGATGGGCCATCATCAAGTGACGCACCTTTGACGAAGAGATTGGGCCAGGCTTCGCAATCGCCGATTTCTCCCCCTTGACATTGGCAGAAGACCAATCTATGAGCCTTTGACGTATCGCCAGATTGTGCTGTAGCTCTCGTTGGCCGCAATGGCTGTTTCCATGCTTGTATCTTGAAGAACCCTCGTCAGATTCCTCTCGTCCGTTTCTTCTTTTCTCCCCGCTTCACAAGACTCGGTAATCCACTTTCTCACCTTCTCCATCAGCAGCCGAAACCCTTGCCTGTCACACTTGATTCGGGGAAAAAGAAACATTGTCTCTCTCTTGGCGAAGCAGCCATCTTTTTCTTCTCTCCCTTCCTCACACACACACACCTATCCTGCGCCTGTTCTAGCCCGCTTGAAAAAAAGTCCCGCTTTCTATCCCGGCTACTTTCCGCTCCCCGGCTTGCCTCGACCGCCGGGCTGCATCGGCCAAGCTTCGGAAGCCCCCGTTACTTATCAGATCCTGGGGTTTGGAAAGACACCGCGACAGCGCAGGGCTCACACTGTACGGAACAAGAGACAGAAGGGAAAGAAAGAAAGGGACAAGTCAAAATTTAGCCCCAGCCATGGCGCGCTTTGTGGATTTGGACGAAGAGGAAGACGCTGGGGCGGGCCCTGCGGGTGGTCCTCGTGCTGGGGGCGCCCGAGCTCATCATGAGGCCGCCGCGCCGCCGCCTTTGCCCATGCCCGTGCCGGTCCCGATGCCGGGTCAGCTACAGTTACAACATGACGCCGACCCCCAGCTGCAGCAGCTCTCCCAGAAAGAGCAGCATCTCCTCCTGCTCAAGAAGCTTCACCTGCTGTCCGCCAACGGCCGGAATGGACCTTGGTCGCACTCCCTGTACAACCCAGAGCCGATAGGCACCATGGACTCTTCCACTTTCAGGGCGCCCGTCACGGACGCGATGCAGATCTATCCGTGAGTTGGAGCCCTCTTTCTCTTTGTTATGATGCCCAATGCCTCAATGGTTCATTCCTTGAAGCCGTCCCGCCCATCATGAGATGTTGCCAGCGCCTTGTGTCTCGTCATGATAACCCTCATACTGACCCCTGACCTAGCATCGCCGTCGCCGTCGCTTCCTCCATCGACCTAAACACCCTCGATGCCCTCTCCCGCACGTGTCGCCTTATCCATCATGGCCTTCTCCAGTACCGCACCATCCTCCTTGCCTCCACCCTCCACTGCCGTAACGAGAGCATCCCCGTAGATGGCTCCGAGACCTTTCGCTACCGCGCTCGCGCTGGCAACTGGTTCTACATGGAGGATGGCCGCAGCTACAACGGCAAGTCGGGCGACTGCGCCCGTGACATGGTTGGCGAGTGCCGTAGATGCGGCGAAGTGATATGCAGGGTACGTGCATGAGCCTGTGAGCAGCCGAAGCTGTTAGGCCGCAGTGCAGACGCTGACCGGCCGTGTTTAGAACTGTGCCATCAAGCCACCGGCTCCTGTCGCTCTCCGTGAGAGGCATAGGAGGCTCTGCAAGCCTTGCGTCCACGCCCCGATAGCAACCCTCGCTAAACCCCCTCTGGATCCTGACCTTCCCCTCTCCTCAGAGGCTGTGTCGCGACAGATTTGCAACTGTGCAGACGCGTGCGTTTGGCTATGTCAGCCATGTGGACGAAGTATCCGCGGTGCCGATCATGAATATCAACGGTATGTCGCTATTATCCCCTGGCCAAGTTGCGCAAAGCTAACAACGGTTCCAGCATCTGGCGCTGGCGAAACCAGTATGGCGAGGTCCTCGGAGGTCTCGGTACTGGTATCGGCGAGGGAGACCGAGGCGTCATCTGCGGCCGTGAGGCAGACTGCTGTGCGGCTAAGGAGCGCGAACAGCAGCTGGACTGCGACGCCGAGGACGCCCGGGACGGAAACGTTGCGACTCCGGGCGGCACGACCCACCCGGCGCCGGTGGATGCGCTCATCGATGAGCTCCGCCTCACCCACGAGCGGACACCGTCTCCGTCCCTCGGCCCGGGCTACTTGCGCCACGAGATCGAGGGCATCGGCGGTATCGTAAAGCGTAAACGTGTCCGCATGGTGCGCGTTGGTCATTGTGTCCCCGAGTGGGAGGACGAGCGTGGTAGTGGCAGCCGTGTGCTGGGCCGAGAGGTACGGGGTGTGCGCCGAAGCTGGTGCGGCTGGTGCTGGCGTGTCATCCCCGGCGAAAAGGACTACCTCAACGAGCCGCCTTCATCATCGTCTTCGAGCTCAGGAGGCAGTCGTCGAACGTCGACGTCTACCACGAGATCGAATGAGTTCAAGCTGAGTCGAGGTGAGCTGCAAGACATTTAGTGGACATTTTTAAAGTATATGGTGGATCCACGTGCACCTTGAAGGTGCATGAATTTTGCTGTTAAATACAGCAGTTACGTATAGGTTGATTTTGGTAGAAAGAGGGCTCTCGCGGATTCAAATGGCATACAAGATCCATGGATAATAACGTGGTGGCGGGGTGACAAGACACCCTGGCGATAGGGGTAAAATACACAAGGCTGTTTGCTTGCATTTGGGGGAGTTCTTGGTATTTGGCAGTTATACAAAGTGATTTTGCCCATGCGGCCCGGGCTCCAAAAGATCCGCATCTCTCCATGCTTCCTCACGCCACACATAATCCTACACGTGCCCCGGACGGTCTCGTATGTTTGTACAGGTCCGTTCCACCTATGCTGCGCCGCGCTGCCCTTGATGGCGTATTCGGTAATAATTTCTCTACAACTCGCCGCGGTAAAGCATCTCTGTCCTCCGCTTGCGGTCCTCCCTTGCTTTGGTCCGGATAGCACCCCACCTGGCCTCCCTCCGCTCTTGCTTGGCCTGAAGGGCTTTGAGATGTCCCGCAGGTGCCGGCGCAGCCATCTTGACAAAGATTGTTGAGCAACCAAACTTCTCGGCAAGCTTGTTGACACTCCAGGTCACAGGGTCCTCCGCCCGTAGTCTCTTCATTTCTTGAATATCGGTAGCCTTGAGGTTGTAGTTGGGGTCTCGGCGAGGATAGTTCATTTTTGGAGGTAGTTTGCCTTCGGCGGGAGGGGCCACAGGTGAGCCGGGAGTGTGTCGAAGGCGTGTGATGGCAGCTCGGCGCGCATCATTGGGAGGGAGGAAGAGGAATGGCGTGTGGAGGGGAGAAGCCTCGGAGGCGGGGGGGTTGTAGATGATAGAGTCGGCGGCGGGAAAGGCGGTCTTTCGGTCGGGTTGGAAGGATTCGTGAGGGGCAATCTTGAGTGACCGCTTCGTTCGAGCCGTCGTCTTGTGGCCACGGCTAGGAATGAGAGGGAGCCCTGAGGCAGGGGACTTGAGCAGCCGAGCGGCTGGTCGGGCGAGGCTTCGGAACTCCATTGTGGCCGATGAAGTCGAGTGTCGTCGGGGAGTCGAGACGAGTGGTAGGAAGGAGAAGTAGTGACAGGATTGACGAGGATGACAACTTCTCACAAGAGCCTCGTTAACCGGGCTGAGGGCGATTGGCCGCGGCAATTGACTTTCGTACGGTCTGCAGCTGGACCCTCACGAGCACATTGAAGTCGAAGATCTGAAGTTTCTGCCACTACGCTTACCTAAGGTTTCCGCTGACCTAACATTTGGGACTTGAGACGGTCACGTGGATGATCAGCAGCAAAGTCACATGACAGTCACGAACGCTCCGACGGGCTGAAGCTAAGCTCAGGACCAGCGGGCCGATGACGTCGAGACCAGCAAAGCCCCTCGGTGGCTGGTTACTGAACCCCTCTGTGGCTTGACCTTCCCGCTCGCATGCCACGCATTCACGCATCCCAAAGCTGACGAGGCCCTTGTTTCATTTGGTCAATCAAGCAAGATCTGCTGTCCCCAGGAAGTTGGGAGACGGGGAAGCAAACGGCCCCTTATCGGTGGCGAATTGCGGCAGGGGAAAAGGGGCCTTCTGGCAAGGGTTCTGCTTGAGAGCCCGGGGGACCGTGACAGATGGGGAAGCCCAATAATGTGCCTGAGATGTCACCTTCTCTGTTGTTGTTGATGTTGTTCGGGAGCCAAAAGCAAACTACTGTAAACGAGGGATAAGCAGGGCAGGCTCCCTCTTGGGCCCCTCGTGGGCAACTCAGCTCGGCTGCCAGCATGTGCGGGCAGCGGATCCTGCCCCTTATTAGCCTATTCTGTGCTGTTCCGTCAGGGCAGGATGAGCGAGAGCCCTGAGGGAGTTGTCACGAGGTCATAGTTGGTAGCGGGGCTGTCGCCGGGTTGGTGACGGCGGGAGAGGGGGGATGTGATGAGGGATGTGACCAAGATGACCGATAGTGCCCAACCGGATCAACAAGGAGGGCAGGGTAGGGGAGAACAGGGCAGAGGATGCACCTTGGGACATGGAGAGGAATGATGAGCAAAGCATCAGGTACTGGAATAGAAACCGCATGTTGTCGAGGCTGTGTGAGTGTGTAAGCAGAAGCTGGCAACGGAGCACAGCGCAACACAGGTGAGGCATAACGCGACGACCCAGCCCGATCTCAGCCCATCGGATCGGGGTCATCTGAGATAGGGAGTCAGTCGTGGCCCATTTCTTTCCGTTGTTGCTTTTTGGGACGGCACTGGCTTTTTTTCATTTGGATGGGTTCCACGGGATATTGGGCGAGGCATGGTTGGCTGTGCGATGTGCGCTGTGCCTTGCCTTGCATGACTTGCTTGACGAGATGCTCCCATGTCCAACCTATGCATATCAATTCATGCAGTGCTGTGCCGAAGATGTAAGAGTAGGGCATGGACATGGACAAGGCGCAGCGGGCCAACAGAGGATTGGAGAGCGGTGGAATTGTAAAACGCGAGCCGAGTCTGAACTGGGCTGGGCCTAGAAGCATTGGACGTCGAGTATGATGGCCTAGACGCTGGTTCCAAGCAGGTTTTTGTGATGCTCGAATGGTGTTGTTGTCGGGAACCTCGTGGCGCCCGCATGTTCTCGTCTCGTGCTCAAAAGCTCGAGCTCTGGAATTAAATCTCTCGTCAGGCCTGACGGGTTATCACTTTCCTGTACGACTCACAGTTGCCCCATAGTGGCCTTGATAGTGCAATCTTTTGCCGCTACACGTTTGATCCCGTGCCTTGGTTGAGGTGCGCTGATCCTTCAGAGCACACACAGGTTGACGAGACTCGACGTTCCAAAGCCACCTACGCCGTCGGGCCCCTACCTGCCTTACCTGCCCTTCCCGTCAATTCTTCCCCCTCCCTCTCTCACTCCCGTCTCTTAACCCTTCTTCTCCCTTAACACGACGGCAAACAGACAATAAGAAAACCCTGTCGCTGACGAAGCGAGCGACAATCAGCAGAAGCAACAACACAACAACAACAAACCTTTGCATCGTTCGCCCTCCGTAAGAGTTAACGGCTCCTTGCCGCAGCAATAGCGCGCCCAGCAGTCTCAGCCGCCCTGCCCTCTGAGGCTCGCATCCACTAAATCCACACGCTATCTCACGGGGGCTGTCTGGCTTTTAAACCTGGGCTGCATCCGCCGAGGATTTCGTCGACGCCCAAGATCTCACAAGTTCTCTCCTTGTCGTTGACCTGATCGACCTGGAACCTCGAAAGTCCCGACCGCCGTCCACCTAACCTGATTGCGTCACTCGTCCCTCCGAGAGTGGCTCCCCCTTCCGGACCTCGATACCCAGCAAGCCCAAAGCAAAAGACGGCGGCAGAACGGACAACGGCACTGCCGTGATTAGCTGGTCCCTAACAACTAGCGCTGGCCGCAGCGGGTCCTGCCTCGAGTGTTGGATCGGGAACTACGGACTGTTACAGGTCACAGCCTCTAGGTATGTGCAGCATCTAATATTCAATGTCTCTCCCGTCCTTGAAGGGCAGCGTCACTCTAGGTCTCAGTGCCGCACGGCCGCTCTGACAGAACTTTTTTGTGATATTTTATTTCGAGATTTTCCTCCTGGTCTTTTTCTCTGTTGTTGTCCCGGCTCGTTGCTCCTCTCGCTTGCCGACCCAGATCTGCATTCCCAACCCTCGTCACTAACCCAACCTTGTTTCCCAGCCAGTCACCCAGACAACTTTCCTCTCTGCACGGCCAAAAGTTCCTGCCACGCACCTTCAACCACGGCCACCGTCATCGTTTCTCGCTGTTTTACACGTTGGCTCATCCATCAACATGAGCCTCGCCGAAGCAGCTCCCATCACCCGCGGTGACCCATACGCCCCTGTCGATGCCGCCGACGACCAGCGATTAGGCGACTCGACACCTCGAGCTAGCGACTTCATGACGGAGCCAGACAGCCAAACGGGAGACGCTAAGAAGGATCCCAAGAGCAAGAAGCGTAGCTTCTTTGGTTTCGGCAAGAAAAAGACACCGTCTCTCACCAAATCCGAGTCCCAGAACGAGTCCAAGCCCGAATCCGAATCCCAATCTGAACCCAAGTCCCAGTCCCAGTCTCAGACTCCCTCACACTCAAACTCGGCCGCCGCGAGCCCGCCTTTGATGTCCCGGGATGCTTCGAAGCTCTCGTCGACAGCGTGGAGCGCGCCCAGCGACCAGGCCTTTGTCCTGCCTTCGTCTCCGGGCCGCGGCTTCAGCGGCTCTCCACGACTCTCCTCCCCTGCGACGTCACAGATCTTTGAGCGTGATGTCCAGGATAGCACCGTACTGAAGCCGAACTCCCCGGCGATCCCGACACATATCCAGACCGAAAACTACATCCCCCCCGTGCTCGACGACGCATCCGAGGCCATCACGAATGAGAAGCTTGACCCTGACACGGTGGAGATTGTGACGCACAGCTCGCATCAACCCGCCGCCGTGACGGTTACGGGGGCCAACAACGGCCTTCCATTGTACGACCAGTCGGCCAGTGAGTGGGCAGCAGAGCTCGCTTCCTTTGCCGATCGAGATGCTGTCTCGGCCGACAACGCCTCCAACTACGGGTCTCTCGACTCCTCCGACGTCCGCCGATTATCCTTCATCTCGTTTGCCGATGTTGTACAGGCCGAGCACAACCCTCCCGCGGGCGTTGCGAGCTCCCGTGACAGCATCCACCTCGCAGGGCTCACGTCTCTGCCAGCAGCGGTCAACCGATCTCCCTCGCCCATCCGATCCCCAGTATCGAGCCAGGGACCCGAGAGCCCTCCCACAAGCAACCCTGGTAGTATGAAGGGTATTGAGTTGAGCCCGCCTCGCAAGCCTCTGGGAAGTCCCACCAGCACGGCCAACCTCAAGCTCAGTGTTGGTGGAAACGACCTCAACATCGAGACCATGAGCCAAGCTCTCCGACGGACGGGTAGCACCGATCTGAGCAATGTCCGCAGCCATCCCACAAGCCCGATCGAGGGATCCAACCTTCGTTAAGGGTGATATGAGATGGAGAAGATTAGGGGAGACGAGATGATATCCACACAGCAGCTGCAACACTTTTACTATTTGGTGATTTCACTTCACATTATTCACTTCAACCACGATACCCCACGGGGATCATCATTTTGATAGGGATCGATCGAGCACCGGGGACTCTGGAATCTGGCAATTGGGAGTTGGAAGAGAAAGTTCGTTAGGCGTCGAAATACTCTACGCGCACTACCGGGATTACGCACATGTTATACTTTTCTTGGTCTTTGTTTGTGCTTTGCTATCATGGAAACTGCAAATATTCTGCAGATGAAAGGTGATGGTTCAAGGTCCAATCAATTCGTCAATTTACTTTTACGTCTTTATTCCTCCGAAAGCGGTCTCGTCAGGGAGACTGTGATGGCAGTGAGGTAACGGCCGACTTTTCTTTGCGTTACCTCGATTGCAGTTCATAGCAAAGGAGTGGAAAGGGGGAATGGTGACGGTGGTGGACAGACGCATGTTGCACATGTATCCAATATCATATTTGGCACGCCAACAAGGGATTTCCCTCGTCACAGAAAATGAGTACAACCACGTCCTTTTCCGAGACTACAGCTTCGAAAGGCGAGATATATGCACCTGCGGCGGAATCGTGACGACATATCGACATGACAGCCGAGGCTGATGAATTGACTCTGTTGTAGACATGTCATGAGGAAGTTGGCTCGGACGGCGAGACCGTCGAGTCTATCACTCATCTCTGACAGCTGAGGCTTGATCCGTAAAAGCCACAAATGATATTATACTTTGAAACCTGACGACAATAAAAGAAAAAAAGCACCATTCACGGGTACATCAGTCTCGAGCAGACACGGGGAGGGGTTCGTGTTTGCCGAGATTATGAGGGAGATTCTCGTCCCGGGTCAAGGGCTCCGCGATTACACGGAATGCCGAGTTTACTCGTAGCCGTGCATGCCATGTTGCAAGCAGATGACGCCCATTTCGACTTGCCTTTCATGATGTGGATGACGGGGTGGGCTGGAACCGGTGGTGTGGCACCACATGAGACATGGATATCTTGGGTCTCTCTCTCAGGAGGGACATGTTGGGGGCGGACGCCAGGAACAGGAGCACAGTTGAGGCTGTGAAGCGGTGTGTAATTGTAAGCTGGTTTGCGTATGGGCCTCTGGTTGCCTGTGTGTTGCCTACTGTATGAACTGATGTCGCCAACTCTTGGGTCGAGAGATGGGCTGTGCTTAATTGCCCAGGACCTCTTTCACGGCAAACATGGGCCCGCCCGCTCTTTGTTTTCTGGGACAAGGTGGGCTAGGGAAAAAAATCTATGTTTAGGAAACCCCAGTAATTGGTTCGTCGTCCCTTGTTGGGTGTATGTTCCTTGCAACAAGAAGAGTTTAAACACCCCCTGGCTTGTCTCGGTGCTGGAATATCACACGGTTAGGTATGATCAGGGGGAAAGTAAGAAAAAAACCGGATGAAAAGAACCGTGGCAATAAAAAGAAAAATAAGGATCTGAGCGGGAAGATGCGCTCTCGCGTAAATGTAGCTCTCTGCATTGCTGCAGTAGCATTCTTTCTGTATTTAAAAAAGCAAATGCAGAAAAAGGGGAGAACCCCTGGCAGCTGTGAGATCCCTCAAAGCAAGATTTGAGGCCCTTTTTTCTCCAAGATGCGACACGTGGGAACGTTCCATGCTGGCGGGACAGGACAGAGCCAACAGCTTTTGTGTCCTTTTCTTGTCGCGTGGCTTTGTTGGATCTTCTTCAGGGGTTGATTGAGGTGATTTAGACACTGTGCTCTTGTCTGTTGCAAGATCTTGAGGAGATTAGCATCATTGCTTTTGGAACATGTATCTACGTATTTGATAGGGTCAGGCTCCATTGGGCTCACTGGTCACGAGAGGAGGAGATAATGTGAGTGACAGCTGGAGTTGAGGCTGACCATCCATAGTAGACGGTTCAGGTTCGTGGCTTTTGAGGCCACCCAGCTACTACTAGCCAGGAGTAATGCCGAGACTACCATTGGGCTCTAAAGGGTAGGCCCGACAACTGCTTTCTTTTTTGCCCGACAAGAAGGGCGCATATCGCGGCCAGTGATATTATCTTGGGGAAATCAAATCGCCCGTGAGAACCGGTGCTAGTCAAAAGATGACCGGGTTGACTTTTCCTTGCTGACCACTGACAAGAGACGGAGGAAAAGAGCCGATGTTACAAAAGAAAAAGGCCCTGCCCGCTAGCGGCTGCTCAAGTCTGAGTGCGAGATACAGAAGCAAGAAGAGGCACGATTATCATAAACGGACCTGTTCCTGCGTGAATCGGGGAAGAATCACATCTTACCCCGTCTAGAGGATTCTTTTCTTTTTCTTTTCTTTTCTTGATTCTTCAACGTCCGAGCGCTCTTTTTGCCCTGTTTCTGTAGCTCTTGTCAGAGTCAGTTGGGCTAATCACCATGTAACTCAACGCGGGTCGAGTCGACCCTCTCCCATCCCGCTGGAGGCTAGTGAACGTTGAGATTGGATCCCTGGCCATGGACGATGATGGGCTTTGGTCCCTTGTTCCCGGTGGCCCCCGTGGCCGTTCTAGGATTTCGTCTTAGCACGAGAGACGGCCTGCCTCGTGAGCTGGGGCCAGGGGGGTAAAAGCCTCTGCAATAATAAGACGTGCATTCTATCACGGATTTCATGGCAAATCTTGCTGATTATTCTTTCGACCCATCTTTCACGCATTGAGTACCATTTACTAGGGGGAAGAAACCATCCGAGGGATCCCTGCTCCGTGACGAAAGACGGTAGCATCCCCCACTGGCGGCGGATGCCGTGGGCTCCTCTCTTGAGAAACAAACTGGGCTTACAGGCGACATGGGATGAAACCTCGTCCAAAGGGAAAGGGTTGCTTGGCGAGAGGTGAGTGGCTAGAGTACCCGGAGGGGCGGTGTCTAAAAGTGGTGGGCACAAGAACGAACAAGAAGGGCTGACGGAACATTCTATACTTTTTGCCTGTAGACGTCTCATCTCAGGGCTCGATCTGGCGGCCTCAGGGGTTTTGACTGCTGATGTGATCCATGGGAAAGGAAAGAAAGCTCCGCCAAGTCAATGCAAGAAGAGTACTTTACAATTGTAGTCACAGAGGAACCTCGTCCAATTCGCAAGGGGATGGAACAAGAGTGCTCCATCTCCAAGCTCCACCTCTCCACTGGGAACTGGGACCAGGGCCTCTTCTTGGTGCGTGCCTCCTCCTCATCCCCCTCCACTGCTCTCTTATCCCCGGTCAATTTTTTTTTACGATAACGTCGTCCTTGGTGCTAGCGATCCTTTCTTGGTGTGGGTGTCCTGTTCCGGTCTGTGTTTCTACTGCGACTCGCCGGTTATTCATTAAAAAAAAAACCACTAGATAATTAGACAAGCATCTCGCTACGGCCCGCCTTGGTGTCTCGGGGGCTACCCTCGCTCGCCTGTTTTTCCCCCCTCCAAGCGTGGAACAGTAGCAGAAAGGGTTTCTAGAGAAACAAGACGAGGAAAAAAAAGCTTCTGGGCAGAGCAGGCGTAAAAAAAAAAGTCAAAGAGGGCTGCATGGCGTTCCATTGGAGTCCCTTGTGTGATCGGCAGGAAACCCGTCATTCGCTGTGTTCCCCCGCTTCTCGAAGCCAGGCCAAGACGGAATAAGCAAGTCGAGGAGATATTCTGCTTTTTTTCTTCTTCTCTTCTTTTTCCTTCTTTGCTTTCTTTTTGCTTCTTGGAATTATTATAAACATCATCACTTCGAGTCTTGCTCAATCCGGCAGTTGGCTTCGGTTGGGCAACAAACCTAACAAGGGCATTGTTCACACTCACACCAGACCCAGACTGACTTACTACCCAAGCATCTACACAAGAGCTGTCCCGTCCCGTCCGGGGGTGGCTGGAATCCCGGTGCCTGCGCTTGAGCCTGTGCTTGCTTGACTGTGGGTTTTTGTCCCATCCTATCATCCATGGGCTCCGTCAACTGGCGCTGAAACGTACCTCGACTGAAGCTACTGAAAGTGCGTGTGTGGCGACCTGGACCTGGGCTACCTACGGGTCAAAAACCGAACCAAACCCACGCCCACGGACCCCAACTCCCGTCGTTCGCTCACATTGGATTCAATTTGATCCATTCATCGGGCCTGGCCTCGGGATGTAGTAATTTCTACCCTCCCTTCCCGTGGTCCCCCAGTCCCAGTCCGGTCCAGTACTGTTCTGTGCTGTATCATACAAGTTCGAGGCCACTCACCGCACATTTTCAATCCCTCTTAAAACCACCTGACGACGACCATTTTATCTGAGCGCGCACGCGTATTCTTGTTCGTCCCATCTGATCTGGTTTGGTCTCGGAACTTGCCATCCATCCATCACAACTGTCCCGTCCTGTCCGTCGTGCAGTGCAGATGAGCATGCTCAGCTGCCGGTCCCGCGCGTTCCCCTCAGCTTTACATTCTCTGCCGAGACTAAGCCCTCCTCCCCGCAACCGGTGATTGTGCCATTTGGACCTCTTCCTCAACAACCCGGCAACGAAGAAGACTGCGATAATTTACACCTCTTTTTTATTCTGCCGCTGCGACATCGATAGCCGACCACCGAGACCCGTCAGACCCCGCGCGATAGCGAATACAACCTCACCTATACGCCATCTGCACCGCACTCTGACCCGAGGAACAAGCACCATCCACACCTACATTCAGCCCACCATCGTCGCCGCCTTCTTCGACTCCTCCTCCCTCCTCCTCAGGTCTTCAATGCGGGACGAGCGTGCGCATGCAGATGTGGATCGGCAATGGCATAGGCTTGCCACCGCTGGATATGGACGGACAAGCCCACTTACGACCTGGCGCCTCTAGCGACTCTCTGACCTGGAATCAGACCTCGAGCTCCGAGCTCAACCCCCCGCGCGACCCCAAGATGGAGCGCTCCAGCGCCTCCAACCTGAGGTCCGCCTTTCGATCTACCCTCATCAACGCCGCCGGCACCATTCGTGCAGTCACCCCCGAACCCGTCGAGCCACCGACCCTCAGCGTCTCTGGGGACTCTCAGCAATCCTCCCGTGGAGCGACTTCGCAGCAGAGCTCGCCGCGGACCATTCCCTCGGGCCCCTCGAGGCGACAGGGCATGATATTCAATGATGTCTTTAGTGAATCGTATGAGAGCAGCGAATCCAGTCCCCCGCGGCATCTACGGCATACGAGCGGGAGCTTGCGGCCTAGGACGCGCACCATGGACACCTCGATGCTCGCCCAGAGGAGCGTACCTCCTACCTCAGAACGACATCGCGTTGGTAGCGTAAGCTCCTCGGGATCATTACATCCTACAGACGAACCAAAGCTACAGTCCGGTTCGCTGGACTCACTGCACCATGGTGCTATCTCGGTGCGGGAATCATTAGCAGCCGCCAAGGATAAGAAAAATAGCCGAAGACTTATGAAGCGGCAATCGTCTCGTCCCACCTCTCCTCTTATCTCGCCTCCGCCGACAGTCGACTCGCTACCGCTACCCATCGCCACCGACGACGCAAACAAGGTTCTCCTCTTAATGAGAACACTATGTGGCCGGATGCGCGGTGAAATCGAGTACCAGGGTGAGACGGGAGGACCATGGCACAGCGGCGTGGCTTATATCGAGGAGGAAAAAGGATGTCTCATGTTTGACTCGGGCCAGAACGGCCCGTTCCATATCCCTCTGGTATCTGATCTGCGCGGCTGCAGGGTCCTACCCGTGGATTATCCTGAGTTGACCAAGGAGTGTCTGGAGCTGGTGTGTCTCCAACCTCCGGTGGAAATTCTAATATGCCCTCTGGTGACGGAAGAGTTTGATCTGTGGCTGGCGGCCTTGCTCTGCTGGCAACAACTACGCCCAACAGGCGTGAAGCTCACCAACGGTAAACCAGCCAGCCAGGTATCGCCGATGAGACCGGAGCTGCGGAGACATGGCTGGTCACAAGAAAAGCACAGGCCCACGAATATCATCAAGGTTGGAAAGGTTATGCTGTGGGACAAGGGCCTCGCCGTCTCACCCCGGGCGATCGTTAAGCGGCCGTCGACTAGGGATCTTCGCTCACCGACTACCTCGTGGAGAAGAGTGTCGTGCATTCTGCAGGATAATGGAGAGTTCAAGTTGCTGACGGAGAATGACGTTACTGTTCTGTCCATCATCGACCTATCACAACTCTCACGATGTGCCGTCCAGCAGCTCGACCGAACAGTGCTTGATGAGGAATACTGCGTTGCCGTCTTCCCCATATACGCATCGACTTCAACACATCTTTCCATTTTCCGGCCAGTTTACCTTGCTCTCGATAGCAGAGTTCATTTCGAGGTCTGGCTTTGCCTCCTGAGAGCATATGCAGTGCCGGACATCTACAAGCTCGATGACCCCAACGCCTCCCAAATATTGGAGCTGGACGATCTAGAATCAGAATACGAGGGCGAGGTGTTTCGGCTCGAAAAGACGATCAGCGTCAGGGTTACAGAAGCCAAGATCAAGGCCAAGCCGAGTGGGTTTGAAACACCCATACCAGAGAGGCCGGGACGTCCGGAGCCGGATCCCCTGGTCGGCAATTACCTAGCCGAAGTTATACTGGATGGCGAAGTTCGTGCGAGAACCACGACCAAGACGGCGACCAAGAATCCATTCTGGCGTGAGGAGTGCGAGTTTACCGATCTGCCTCCAACGACACCGTTGCTATCTGTTGTGTTGAAGAGGGTGGAGGGCAATCTTGACAGCTCGAGCAATCTCCTCCAAGCTTCTGTGGGACTTCCCAGAACTCGAAACCTGCAAGAGTTTGTGGTTGGTGCTGTTGACATTGCACTTGAACAGCTGGAGCGCGGCAAAGATACTGAGCAATGGCTTCATATCTACGACGAGAAGCACCAGTCGGTTGGACAAATGCTGATCAGAGTGACACACGATGAACACGTCGTACTCTTGTCAAAAGAATACCAGCCCCTGTCGGACATACTTCACCGCTTCCCTGCAGGCTTGACGAACCAGGTTTCTGCGGCTCTACCGGGACAACTGCGACGACTATCGGAGCTATTCCTCAACATCTTTCAGGTTTCAGGATCTGCTAGTGAGTGGCTGATGGCCTTGGTAGAAGACGAAATCGATGGCATTGGAAACCAGGCTTCGATGAAAAAGTATCGATTTAGCAGCCGGCTCAAGTCAAACGACTCTATCGACTCGGGAACCGATCGGGAGCTCATTGTACGAGATATGAGCAAGTCTCTTGCTGGAGAGGCCAACCTTCTTTTCCGAGGCAATTCGCTGCTCACCCAGTCTCTCGAGTTTCACATGAGACGCTTGGGCAAGGAGTATCTGGAAGACATCTTACAAGAGAAGCTCTTTGAGATTAACGAGATCAACCCGAACTGCGAAGTGGACCCCAGCAAGACCCCCCATGAGGGAGACCTTGATCAACATTGGACTGTACTGATCCACTACACGACCGAGGTGTGGAAATGCATCTCCAGCTCGGCCAACCGACTCCCCCCTGAGCTACGACATGTTCTCAAGTATATCCGCGCTGTTGCTGAAGATCGTTACGGTGACTTTCTCCGTACCGTCACGTATACTTCAGTTTCTGGATTCCTGTTCCTACGGTTCATCTGCCCGGCGATTTTGTCACCAAAGTTGTTCAATCTTCTGCGCGACCACCCTCGACCTCAAGCGCAGCGAACATTCACTCTCATTGCGAAGGCCCTACAGAAGCTAGCGAACCTGTCGACATTTGGCAAGCGAGAGGAGTGGATGGAGCCAATGAATCGATTCTTGAATGTACAGCGACAAGCTGTCCGTGACTTTATCGATCAGGTGTGCAGCATCCCTGCAGACCGTAACGCAATCATTGTTCCCGCAGGTTACAGCACGCCCGTCACCATCCTTGGCCGACTCAGTCCCACCTCCAAGGAGGGCTTCCCGAGCCTTCCGTACCTGATTGACGACACAAGGAACCTGGCTGGTCTGGTGAAGCTTTGGGTGGACGCAAACCCGATTGACGACAAGAAGGACGAGGTGGATAACGAACTCCTCGCCTTCAACGACGTCTGCTTTGCTCTACAGCAACGTGCCGATGCCTGCTTGGCCAAGGTCGAGACGGAGCGCGCTCACGAAAGCGCCTCATACGCAGCCACAGACGACCTGACCGAGTCTATGGAACAGGCATCCCTGATCGAGTCGCTCTCCATCTCGTATGGTGGCTCATCCACAGCCTGGAATGACGTCTACGAACCTACTCCAGGTAGCTCTGGCAGCGAAGTGGCCGACGAGAACAACAGCAACAACACGGCGACACGTAGTCGTCGACGCAGCAAGGAACACCGCCGGCACCACCGAGAGGGTTGGGAGCACCGCAAGCCCGGTGGTCTGCGGCATGCGAGCGCGAGCGCCAGCAGCACGCTCAAGGCCAAAAACGGACGTATGGGACGCACCATTCTCAGCGGCATCATGCGCATCGGCGGCCGCGGAGAAAGCCCCGAGTCCAAGGAGCCACGGAACAACAAGTGAAGGGATATGACATGACAGTTTGCACTACAACAGCATGATGGAGAGCTAGTTCTCTCTACAACCTCACGACTTGATGATGAAGAAAGAAGAACGGACCATTTTATACCACACACACACACACACACACACAATTCCCCCCTTTTTTTCCTTGTCTCATACCCCCTTCCACACCTTTTTTTTTCCTATATCAACAACACGAGCATTGGGATGTGGGGATACGGGGAGGTTGGCAAACATGATTTTACTCGCATGCGAGGCGTTTTTTATCTTTCCTTTGTATGGTTGGGACATTGACTCCCTTTTCACCTCGTGCGTCACCCTGATATCACCCATAGAGGGCAAAGCAAAAGGGTGCATGAGGTTGAAACGAGAAGCAATGTTTACACCTTTTATTATTGTTATGTTTGCCACGGGTGGCTTGGTGAGGCAAGGGGGAATACCACTTTTGTTGCTTTCGGTGCAGTTTTTTCTCGCGTCATGGTTGAATAGAAAGAGATGGGAGGTTTTGCATGGAATCAAGGTAGTCAAAGAAAGACTTTTTGGGATGGGAAACTTGGGGCGTGGTTATTTGGTGTACCTCGGTCCATAGACAAAAAAGAACAGACACGGAGCATGTCTTTTGTGATGCCCAAGTTGTTGGAGCTGTGACTATCAAGGGACGGATATATATATCTTTATGTGCATGTATCCATAGACGCGTCGATAAGAAACAAGTTCACAACTCACAACTAGACATTGAACATGAAACGAGTCTTTGAATGTGGTTTATTGTAATTGGATGGTATCTCATTCGGCGCCGACTCCTACCCGCTGTCCCTGACAAGGTGCTGTTAACTTGAAAAAAGATGGATTTCCTCCCCCCCTTCCATGTTACGTCTCTCAAAACATCGCCGATTTTAATGCTTGCTCTCCCTCCCTCCCTCGGCAACGGAGGCGCCTTCTATATCTTTTTCTTCGTCTTTTGCAAAAAAGAATCATCAAGTCTTTAGGTAAAGAACTTCTTGTAGGCGGCCTTCTCCTTGGCGGCGCGGGCAGCGGCCTTGGTCCGGACGGCGTTGAGCTCCCTGGTGACGGCGGGGTCGTTGGGGGCAAGCTCGCTGGCCTGGGCCAGGTCACGCAGGGCAGTCTCCTCGTCCTTGAGACGGATGTAAGAGAAGCCTCGGCGGTAGAAAGCCTTGGCACGGTCAGAGTCCTTGACACCGCGGACGTCAAGGGCAGAAGAGGCGGCGCGAACGGCGTCGTCCCAAGCCTCAAGCTTAATGTTGAGCAGAGCCGAGTTGTTGTTGAGGGAGAAGCGGAGAGCCTCGAGCTCAGCCTTGAGCGAGTCGGGCTGGCCGTCAAGCTCAGGCTCCTCGTTGATATAACGCAGACCCTTCTGGTACTTGTCGAGGCCGAGAGAGAAGTTGCCAGACTTGAAGGCGGTGTTGCCGTAGTCCTTGCAGGCGGCAGCGATCTTGAGGACGGCGGGGGCATCGAGGGTGTCGGTGCAATCCTCGGGAAAGTCCTCGTAGGGGTCACCGAGGGCGTCGGGCTGCTTGACGTCGGCGGCGAGGGCGGCGTCACCCTTGAGCTCACCACAGTCGGCAATCAGGGCCTCCTTGGCGGGACGGTCGCCCGACTGGGTGGTGAGGTTCTCGATCTGGCGGACGATGGACTTTCCGTTGAGGACCTCGCCAAAGACGACGTGCTTGCCGTCAAGGTGGGGGGTGGGGACGGTGGTGATGAAGAATTGGGAGCCGTTGGTGTCTATGGAGGGGTTAGTGACAAGTAATCGCGGGGTATCATTGAAACATACTCGGCCCGGCGTTGGCCATGGACAAGAGGAACGGGCGCTCGTGCTTCTTGGGAAAGGCCTCGTCGTCAAACTTGTTGCCGTAGATGGACTCGCCGCCGGTACCATCACCAGCAGTAAAGTCACCACCCTGGATCATGAACTGCTTGATGACGCGGTGGAAGATGGAGCCCTTGTAGTGGAGGGGTTTGCCCGACTTGCCGACGCCCTTCTCGCCGGTGCACAGGGCGCGGAAGTTCTCGGCCGTCTTGGGGACAAGGTCGGCGTACAGCTCCATGGTGATGCGGCCGACGGGCTTGCCGCCGAGGGAGATGTCGAAGAAGACGCGGGGTCGCGCGGGGGAATCGCCTTCAGATGCCATGATGAGCTTGTAGTAGACGGGAGGGAGAGCGTGCGGGGAGAGAGCAAAGAGAGAAAGAGAGTGTAAGATGTCAGAGTGAGGTTCAAGGTGGGGGGGGGAAGAGTGTAAGGTAGATATTATTAGACGTCCGAGTCGTGTCGTTCAAGGTTGGGGCAGAGGCAGAGCAGAATCGGAGAGAAGGCAACAGAAGAGGGGAGCTTCCTTTCCACTTCCGGAAAAGTCGCGATGCAAGTGAGCCCAAGATCGTGCGCTTATAAGTGGGTAAAGCTGAGTGGGTTGTTGTTGTTTCTCTGACAAAGTCTTGAGTTGAGTCTTGAGAGGATGAGAATAACCGAGAGACAAGAGGCAGAGAGACAGAGAGAGCTGTGTGTGGTACTTGTACTTGTCTTGTAGTTGGTTATTAGTGGGTAGAAGCAAGAGAGCCTGGTCGCCCTGCCCTGTGTTATCCAGCAAGCAAAGTGGTTCCGAAATAGCCCAGATTCGGACCAAGTCGAGGACATCAGCCTCGGGGCAATGCGGGGTATTCTGGTCTTGTTTGTCGTTTCTTTTTCCTTTTCTCTTGTCCGGTAGAGAAAAGAGAAAAGAAGCCAATGGCCAGCTCAGCCGAGTTACATGAGACGGGGTAGAGAAGAGAGAGGGCCCCAGAATTACAAGGGCAAACGATTTCAGCTCCTTTGAAAAGGAAAAGCCTCATCAACGGTAAGCAAGCAATCAACAGCAACTTGAAGAGAGAGACAAAGAGAGAGAGAAAAGAGACAACAAAGCATTGATTTACAGACCAGGGGGAGATGGGGGTACCCGGTCAGACAAGGCTATACAGCTACTATCGAGGGATCAAATATCAAGCCCAGAAATGCAACATGGTGAATCAGTATCGACTCGTTTGTTACACCAGTCTTGGCATTGGATGGATAGAGAACAATTAGGATTTCTTTTTTTAAAGCAAAAAAAAAAAAACTGCAAGATGTTTCAAACAATCAAGGGTATCACTACAGCCCAAGACACAAATTCATTCCCTCTAATACGTAGTCCTCAAAAGCCATCATCTCACTCTCTTTCCCGCTGGAGGGTATTCACACCCGCCGCCAACCCACCCCGTGCCGCTCCCGGGTGGAACTCCCTAACCCCCCGTAAGCAGGGGATAGGGCTGCCGATGCGCCTACGCACGCCTGCGACGGCACGCCATGCCACCCGCGCAGGGCTTGGTTTGCTTGCCTGCTACCCCCCTACTGGTAATCCAGCGTTAGGTCGGAGCGGGCTGTTGAAAATCTGCCCAACAGGGTCCCAGTCCGGTCGGCGCGGGAGGGAAAGATGCAAGCAAGCAAACCAGCGCACACATCTCCGAGACCCTTGATTCGCTGTCCCCTGGGCCCCGGGCTGTCAGTCAATAAGACCCCTGGTCCTGAGCCAGCCTGATGAGAGCCGAGCCGTGAACCTGTGCGCCCTCTTTTTTCTGCTCAGGTCTGGGACAAGAATGCTACCCTGCGCCGTTTGCGAGCCAAACCTTTTTCTGAGGCGGCAACAAGGCCGGCTCTCCGGAGGGGGAGGGGATGCAGGGACGCAAGGGAAAAGAGGAAGGGGGAAAAAAAAAAGAAGCAAAAGGCGTGCGACGCGAGAATGCAGATCCTGATTACATATCGGCCAATCGCTTCTCTTTAGCCCATGTTGTTTGTTGGTGATATGTCTTGTCTTTTTTGTCTTTGCCGTTTTTGATGAAACGGGAGGGAGAGAATCTGAGCCGTGCCCATTGTCAAAAAGCCGGATACCTCCGGGTATTGAATTGATTGCGTCAAGTTGCAGCAAACCAGGCTGGATGTGAGATTTCACTTCTTTGTTCTTGTGTAACGCAAGCATGTCTGTGATTGTTGGTGCCAGCAGCCCATCTAAAACCAGATTCCTCTAAAGAAACACACATACACTTTCACCCTCCTCTATACTTTCTATGGCCTTATGAACAACACCTTCCCGCCATCTCTCTATAGACAAGGAATAACAAAAAATCGACTCAGCCTCGTTGTCTCTTAATCAGTCTTGGCGCCATTCTTCAGCTCAAGAGTAACCTGCTTGTCGTCAGCCCGAAACGAAGCCTCATGAGTAAAAAAAGAAAGGAAAATAGGCTCACCGGTCCGTCGTTGACGAGAGCCACCTCCATCATGGCCTGGAACTGTCCGTCCTTGACCCTCTCCTCCTGGTACCCGGCTCTCACCTTTTGCACAAAGTAGTGGTAGAGCCGTCGCGCCTCCTCCGGGTTGGCCGCGCCGTGGAAATCGGGCTTGGCGCCCTTCTTGGTGCTGGCCAGCAGAGTAAACTGCGACACTGCATCCCAGCATCAGCTCGTCTCTTTCAACCGTGGCTTGCTAGGAGGTTGGGCTGAACCTACCACACAGGACCTCGCCCTCAATGTCAGCTACGCTGCGCTTCCACTGCTCTCGGTTGTCAGATCATGTTCATGTTTCCCCCTCCTACAGAGTAAAGTACCTTGCCTCCCTCGTCGTCGTCCCAGAGCTTCATCCGGAGCACCTTAGCCGCCATCAGGTCGGCCTCCTTCTCCGTGTCCCCGGGGGCCACGGCAGCAAAGGCTAGGACGCCCTTGCCGATGGACGAGATCATCTCCTTGTCCACCGTCACGGACGCCGACAGCACGCGCTGCAGGATGACTGCTCGAGTGTCATGTGTGAGCCCCTCAGCCGTTTCACCTCTGTCGACTGCCGCAGTTGAGAAGGGGGCTTTTGTCTGCACGTACCCTTCATATTTGAACAACTAAATTCCTGACCGTTTCGAGATGTTTGAGCTGAGTTGTCGACTCGGGCAATTTTTAACCAAGATCGGGAACCCTTCCGAGCTCTATAACAGTAGCCAGGAGTAGTAGTCTTGGCATTGACAAGCAGACAATGCTGATGAAACCGGATATGAGTCACCAGCGACTGCAAGGGCAAAATGATTGTGATATTGAATTACCTGAAATTCAATCCTCTCTTATCAAACGCAAAATGTTTCGTCAACTCCTGCCCGATACAAGATAGTCTACAGAGGATAGATACATTGCATGCCGTCTCTGGTCTTCCAATAGCTTCTGTGAATCCGTGTCATGTGAGATGCGCCTAGTGCTAGCGACGCCAAGCGGCAGCCTCGTGTACCCCACGTCATCCAGCTGTACCTCAGGTATCTCGCGATAGCGAATCCCTCAACTGCACCGCAACGCACGCGCTGAAACCTAGTAATTCCACAGCTTAACCTTGTATCACAAATTAACACTGCATCACGGAAGTGTCGCGTCTCTCGCGCTGCCGCAAACGCACCCCGAGAGCCTGAATCGCCACCCAAACAGGTTTCGGCATCTAACCGCGCCCCGCCCCAGGTGACCCGCGGTACATCAGCCAATCGCGCGCCTGCGGCTGTTTGGCCTCATTACTCTATTTCCCACCTCAATCAACGTAGCAAAGTCGAGCAGAGCCGCTTCTCTCGACGCATTTCATCCCCCACGACCCCCGAATTGGCCTCACGAGGTCCATCACCGCATTCCTGCGCCGCGCACCATCCACTCCACCCTTGGATCGGCGACGCGACGCGCCATTCCGCCCTTGAGCCGCCCGCCCTCAAGATCCCCCACAGCCGGACGAGACGAGGCGAACAAAGAACGAACCATCACCAAACCCTCCCCCCGACACCGACGACAACCCCATCGATTGAACCCCGTGTGCGCCCCCGCGAGGCTTCGTCGCTCCAATCACAATGGCGGCGAGAAAATTGCAACAAGAAGTCGACAAGTGCTTCAAAAAGGTGGCAGAAGGAGTCACCGAATTCAGTGCCATCTACGAGAAGATTGAGCAGTCGAATAACCCCGCCCAAAAGGACAAACTAGAGGACAACCTCAAGCGCGAGATCAAGAAGCTCCAGCGGCTGAGGGACCAGATCAAAACATGGGCCGCTAGCAACGACATCAAGGACAAGGCTCCGCTGCTGGAGCACCGGAAGCTGATCGAGACGGTTGGTCCCCTTGCCTGCTACTGACAGAGGCCGAGAAGAACAAGAACACCTTATTGACCGGTCGGGTTAGCAAATGGAAAAGTTCAAGGCGGTGGAAAAGGCCATGAAGACCAAGGCATACTCCAAGGAAGGCCTATCAGCCGCCGCCAAGCTCGACCCCAAAGAGCAGGCCAAGGTTGAGGCGAGCGAATTCCTAAGTAGCATGGTCGACGACCTAGAGCAGCAGATCGAGACTCTCGAGGCCGAGGGCGAGTCGATACAGGCCACCATGAAGAAGGGCAAGAACAACAGCGCCAAGGCCGAGCGCATCGCCGAGGTCGAGCGTGTCATCGAACGACACAAGTGGCATCAAGGGAAGCTCGAGCTGATCCGCAGGTCCCTCGAGAACGGCGGCGTCGAACCCGAACAGGTCAACGAGCTCGAGGAGAGCATCCGGTATTACGTGTCGGACGGCATGAACGAGGACTTTATCGAGGACGAGGAGATGTACGAGGAGCTAGACCTCGAGGACGAGGAAGGCACCTACGGCATGAGCCTGGACAACGAAAAGAACTCTTCCCTCGACACCCAATCTGTGCAGGAGGATCTGACAGCTGACATCGAGCCCCCCAAGCTACTGTCGAGGAAGGCGCAGAAGGAGACCGACACTGTGCGGAGGGCATCCTCCCAGACAAAGTCGCCGTTACCTGCTCTCGCTACTCTCCATGCTCCTCTAGCAACAATCAGCAACGGCACCGTAGGCGGCCCACCGATGAAACCAGCATCAGTACCTACACGGCCGGCCGGGGAGGGCCTCAAGTACGCATCAGCAGCTGCGGCGGCCGCAGCGAGCGACAAGAACAACGTGGGTATTGCTCCGTTACCTCCGCCTCCCGGTGCCGCGCCGTCGAGTATATCACCGCTGCCGCAGTCCCGAACAAGCGCGACAAACTCTCCCGCAACATCTCTGATCCAGCCCGCGTCTCAACAAGCCGAGTCCAAACAGTCCACACCTGCCATCGCCGCCGCGGAGCCCGAGCCCGTACCTGTCCCCGTCCCCGTGAAGCCGTCCAAGCGATCCAAGGCCGCTGGCAAGCAGCCTGCTGTCCCTGAAGCCACCGAGTCACCAAAGCGTATGTACGCGAATCTCATGTATAAACCCTCAGCTGACCGTCATCTAGCTCCCCAAACAAATGGTGCTTCCAATGGTGTCAAGCGTACTGAGGAGGTCGAAGAGGAGTGCATCTACCACCTACCTTCATCGCTGCAGGATCTCGTCGACACGTATGAGACTTCCAGGAAGCGTCCCGCACCCCCTTCGGCGCCCTCAACGCTGCGCATCATGACCTCTAGTCAAGGAACCTGCCCAGATGTCCAGGACGCCGATGTGCCACGGTCATACCGGCCCGACGTCCCGGTGCCTCCTACAGTGTCTGGTTTCCCCCGCGAGCCTCTCGCTATCTTCGAGGACCCCCGGTTGTACTCCAAGATCGACCCTGACACTCTGTTCTACGTCTTCTACTACAAGCAAGGCTCTCCTCAACAGTATCTGGCAGCCAAGGCCCTTAAAGACCAGAGCTGGCGGTTCCACAAGCAGTATCAAACATGGTTTCAGCGACACGAGGAGCCCAAGAACATCACCGAGGACTTTGAGCAGGGCACATATCGATTCTTTGACTACGAGAGCACTTGGTATGTGAAACCCAGTGACCCCTTGTTGTGAGGCGTGCTAACAAAATGACAGGATGAACCGACGAAAAGCGGACTTCAAGTTTGCCTACAAGTTTCTCGAGGACGAGGTCTAATGCCTCACTTTCCTTGACCAAGCGGGACAGGGCTTGTTCCGCAGGTAATTCTGGTTGCGCGAGAGAGGTGGATATGGAACGGAACGGGATATGGCTGACTGTACAATGGGTTTTTGAGCCTCCCTCGGCAGGTTTCATGGGGAGCGCAAGGGTGGGAAAAGGGACGGTATCATGGGGTAGCCTCATCTTTTTCCCTCTTCCCTTGTCCTCGCTTTACAGCCGCTTGTTGTGCTTTTTCTGGGACAGGTAAATGTGCGAAATGGCTACATGGGGCGTTAGCAACCTCAGTGTTTGAGATATGAATATGGAACCTTTCGAGTGTCGGGCGACGCAGCCCTGAGAAACAAGTCTTCACACGTGTGGGCTGTCCAGCTGGTCATGTGTATGTATGCCTCAAGTTGAAGTGTATGGCGTGGTGCATGCGTGGCTTGCTTGCCAGCTAGGCACTTGCGGCAGGCTCTCGCCTCGTTGAGAACTGTTTCGCAGAGGGCAGTTTGTCAGACGGCTTAATGGTGGTTGACATGGACCATAGGACAGCCCCAGATTCGGTTGCGAGGCCCGAGGCCCGTTTCGCCAGTGCGCCAGCATGTGCAAAGCCATCTCGTCCACATGTGTTGCGCCTCCGTGAGATCTCAGCCCAACAACCATCTTGCTGTGTCTGTGTGTCGACGTGGCACGTCCTCGGTCTCGATCAAGGTGAAGCGATCATGGACCAAAGTGTAGAAGTGCATGAACGGTGTGAGATGCATTGCTGCCCAAAGGACAGAATGGGGAATTAGGAGCATATTTTTGCATGATATATCTAGGGATGAGACGAGGTTGAAAGACGGAATTGAACTTGTGCAATTGCGTTTCTTTTTTCTTCTTCCATGCGCTGGCTGTCGCTGGTCATCAGCCAGGGATTCGGTCATCAACAAAACATCGCTGCGAACACGTCAATACGATACCATCAGCAAGGCGGCAATGCAGAGTCATCTGATGGCAAAAGTGCACAGTTTCCTCTGAAAAGAAAAGAAATCGAGCTGAACAAATCCTTGGTGTCTCAACTGAGGCAATTGCACTTGCGTCTGTGGTCTCGATTCCTCCCCTGGCCCTTTCTGTTCAACCCTGACTGACAAGAGTATGACTTGATCAGTGACAGTTGTCAACTCGAACCTAATTCTCTGTTTTGGGCCATGGCAATGTGCAAACTGTCTGGTTGAAACCAGGGCTGGCGGGACAAGAGAGGCTCCCATGCATTGGCGCCTCTGGTTGCCTTCTTTTGTGGCATCGTCATCCATTCATTCCTCAACAAGTCAATCGAATCGTCAGCCGGCCGAGGGCTAATGAGGCAATGCTCTCGTTAGAATTCGTCTCACCTTGTCATTGTCGCCGTCCTTTTCGGAGAGGCGGATCCCTTTCCGCGGAGTGACTTGGGCCTGCGGCGCAGTACTGCCACTACCTGGTGATGCATTCATCAACAAAGCTCGGAACAACGAACAAACGCAGCACGATGTCTCCCCTGGCTCCTTCGGTCTTGACCGCGGAATATGGCCGGGGTGTGAAACGGAACGAAGACATAAACGGAACAAGAAGGTTTCCAGAATGCTTCCTTATCTGCCCGGGGTCCTTGTCAGAAGACCGTCGCGCGCGGGAGCAGGATCCTTGAACACGAGAAAGGGGGGATCATGATTAGCGAGGGTCGTCTGTCAACCTTGTGGCATGGACCCAGAGCTTCCCCGCGAGGATTCTTGGCAAGCTCGTTGGGCAGAGGCAGAGAGAGGTCAGCAAGCGAATGGTCACGGAACCAAGAGGGCGAAGCCTGCGGGAAACGATTGCAGTGGAGCCTCTAATCGTCGAGGCAGCGGGCGAACCATTGACTTGGGTAGAAAGCGAACCATCCCAGAGCCGACAACTTGCGTCTGCTTGCTGTCACTGCCTCAGTCAGCCTCACTAACACGCCCCAAGCTCCATGGAACGAACGGCACCTCGGCAAGTAGTCCAAATCGACGAACCAGACGCTAGACACCGACAACGGCCTTGTCGGAGAGTTTTCCTGTGTTGACTTGCAGGAGCCGGAGATGAACCCGGTAGGTCAGGCAGACGAGACAGGGCGTCCATGGGTGGTTGCTCTGCTTGGTGTTGCTGGCTGTTGATCGCCTAGGGCGTTCTGGTGGGCTGCCTGCCTTGTCTTGTGTGTTCTCGCAAAAGCAAAATCGCTGAGGGGCCCTGGGGACGTCCCGGATTGACTTACATGCGGCGCTCAGCAACGGATGTGATGCAGAGGCAATTACACCAGCCGTGTAGGGTGCTGTAGGTCAACCAGATGAGTGACCGAGAGTGTGGGGAGACGGGGGCGTGGGAGTTGGCGGTATGGCGATGCATCGTCCGTGCCCGTCCATCGTCTGTGCTCTTGATCCGCTTGAGGTCAATGCCGCTTATTGTTGGCGATAATGTGCCAGTCAGGTAGGTACTGTATTTGAGCATCTTGAAGTACCTGGATCGACTGACCAGAGCCACAGCTCAATCAATCGCAACTCCACCAAGACTTTCTCCGGGCCAGGCAGCAGAGGTAGACAAGAATCCATGCAAAAGGTGCGCCATTCGATTGGTCGTCGAGTTATCAACAGGGGTACAGTAAGTTCTGTGCACCCACCAAAGCTTCATCCCCATGGTGTTGATTGAGCCTTGTGCTTGTGCTTGCTTTGCTTTGCTTTGCTTTGCTTTGCTTTGCTTGTGCGCTATGGGCGGTTGCTGGCCGTGTAATGTCATGTCCCGTGTGCCACATCCTCCTAGTAAGGCGAGGTGTCCATTGGGTCCACTTGTTGTTGATGGATGGCTTTGTACTGCAGAGATGGTCAAGTCAAACGCGACGGGTGTTAATGCAAAGCATCTAGGCCACCGCATGAAAGTGCATGATGGGCATGGCGATGATCACGATGGGAATGGATGGATGGGAAATGCTAAGAGAGAAGGGATATTTGGGAATACCTCTAGTTGCCAGCTGGCCAATGCCGAGTTGGTTCGTTCTTTCCTCATCATTGCCAAAAGGCAGGTGAGATTACTAACCCGGGCAAGCCCAGGGCGTAGGTAGGGAGCCTCAGAAGGTCCTACGCAGGTAGGACTCTCCCTTCTGCCTCGTTATTCTGCCTCAGCCATGCAACCAAGAAAAAATTGATTTCGATATCCCCTTTCAACCTGATTCGACGGCCCTACCGCATGTTTGATACCACTGAGTACCGTGTCCTTATGTCAAGGCCCAGTCTTGATGGGTCTGAAAGACCCCATGTCCTTGACCCGCGATGGGGCAGATGGGACGAGATGGATTCCCCAGCAACGACGATTGAATTCCTCCCGTTACCGAGTGCTCATCAATTCCGTCCTTAACGAGGCCGCAGAGACGGCCCCGTTCCCGCTGTGACCTGCGGCAATCATCGTCTACTTTCCCCACCGACGCGGATCCAATGTGACAGCTACAGCTACAGCTACAGCTACAGATGTTGTCCTTCGACGTTCAACATCTCCCCTGCATCCTCCTACATACAATTGCATACCAGCCGGCGTCGGTCCCTGGTCGCTCTGTGCGGCGCAAGCGCACCTCATTTTCACAGCTGCGGGCCACGCCCAAGACGCCAGCGACACACCCCTATGTAGGTGGCCCTGAAAACGCCCAGGCTCTTGAAACTGGCTTTGCCTTTGGAAGCGACCGAGATTTTGCTGGTCGCGCACTGCCACTATGTAATCTCTAAGCTATCTCGCGACGAATGGATTACCTACCGAATGCACAAACCAAAGCAGCCTCCCCAATCGCCGTCTGCCACACCCGCATCCACTCCCGCCGCCATGTCTTTACCCGTGCCATCAAACGCCAACGTCAACCGCCCTATCGATCAATTCCGTCAGCCCCATCGTGGCCATGTCATAGCCTCATGGCACCCGCCCAGCCGGTAACGTCACTGGCAACTCGGACCAGCTCTCCCTCGACCTCCAGGCTCTCCTTTCCCCTCTCAGCTTTCACTTTTGTTGCCTCGTTGCCAATGTCATTGGCCTGGGCGTTACTTACACCCTGTTCAAATGCTCGGGCACATTTGTGCTGCCACAACGCGAGGGCCAAGATAACTCTAGTGGCTAGGTTGGTGCTGATCTTGACCCCGTGCTCTCTTGTCGAGCCCTTGAATCTTGTTGGCGCAAAGCATGCTTTCATCGCCAGTGTACGCCCATTTGTACCTTGCACCGCGCAGATCCCGGTCGACCCGGCTCTCTGCTTTGTACTCTGTACAAGGCGGCCGGCCCCGTTGATCCTTCTCATGCAAGCAAGCAGCTTCGTTCTCTCAGGAACCCTCTTCCTAGCTTCAAAGTTGTGCATCACCACCTCACCATCTTTTCCTCTTCAGGACACCGGCCTCGCTATCCAAGCCCAGCAAGCGCCTCTTAACTCGGTTTCCACGTTTGTGTCTCTACGCCCTTTTGTCATCATCTGCTTTGGCTCTTTCATACCTAGTGCCCGTCTAGCCGACAAGTGTCAACTTGGATCACGAGCCAGTTAGTGCCAGATGCTTCGCCTCAGACCCCTGCTTCTTCCTCTCCCCCCCTCGATTCACTCTATCACTGCCACCCTTGTTGTCTTGGCTTCTAGTGGTCGACCTTGTTTCGTCTTGTCGATGTCGTCCAGGGTCCATCAGATCAAGTGTTGGCTGTGGCTAGGCCTGCTGCGTCCCCGATAACTACCTCCCCGAGCCAGGTTCTTGATCCCACATAGTATTCTAGAAGCCTAATGATACCCCTTTGGTCTTGCAGCCAAGAGCTACCAGAATCGGCACCACATAGTTCTCTTTCAGTTTCAGGGCCATGTTGCCTTTTCCCATTGTGTATGACATGACTCTTCACCTTCCGCCTCACTAAACAATGTGCGATTTGAGCCTCACCTGCTGGCCTTGTTACTTAGCCTACCCGCCCGAGCAGACACCCCCTTCTCCAGACACCGGACTCTCAAGCATATAACCAGCCTGGCCACCCTCACTTTCAACTCATTCATCACCATCACCATCACATCAACAGCATCGACTTCCATGCAGAAAGCCTTGTATCTTCGTTTGGGGATTTACCACCAAGACAACAACCTACTCGTGGCCTCTTGCATGCCACCATCTCTCACTCTTGCCATTCACAAGCTGCTTGCTCGACCTTTCAAGCATCCGTGCCTCGAATACCCACGTTGACGGAGCCAAGTAATAGCTCCTCTACACTTGCAACGGACCAGTTCTTCCTTCAAGGCCTACTGTCACTTTCATCGTCGCTACAATGAGCTACTACGGCCAGCAGAGCAACTACTTCTACGACGCCTCGGACTCCCAAGACCAGGCAACCTCTCCAGCTGCGTATCAACACGACAGTTACTCCTGGCCCCTTGCCCGGGGCGTCAGCTCTGGGGGTAGTTCTACCGCCTCAACCGTCCCTGAGTCTCCCATGCAGAGTGGTTACTACTCTGCTCAACAACAGGATCCTGCATATCAACAAGGCCCTGCCTACCCACAAGACTCTACCTATCAGGATTCTTATTACTCGGCCTACTCTGCAGGTTCAGAGGATACCAATGTTCCTCGGGGCGATGGGTACGTCTGTCCCTCACCCACTGCTTTCTCTTGTTACTTAAGCTAACTCGCCGCAGTCACTCCGGTCCAGACAATATGTGCCTTGCCCCTGGCTGCAATGCGAAGCCCTTCAAGCGCACTGCCGATCTTCAGCGCCACTATAGGAACATTCACAATCCCGATTTGACCAAAGAGGCGCACTTTTGCGACTACCCAAAATGCACCCGCGCCAGCGAGCCTTTCCGTCGTCGTGATCACTTCCGCGACCACTTGCGCGAGTACCATCGTGAGGATATCCAGAAGCGTGGCGTCGTGGTCAACGAAGAGTGGCTCGAGGATCGATACTATTCCGACAAGTGGTGGCGATGCCCGCGATGCCTCATCCGCGTCTACACCTCCAAGGATGAGTACGAATGCCCCAAGTGCAAGGGGTCATGTGAGCCCAAGCGCAAGGAGAAGCGCCGCAGCCGATCTTGAAGGGGGTGAGCAGAGACACAGCCTTGCTCACGCAACCGACCAACCACAAGACACCACAAAGTCTCGCACCTGGTTGAAATCATGATTGCGCCTTGCGCAGCACATATCTGCAGCTTCGACAGTCTCGCTTCACATCGATACTGTCATCGGTACGGCGGGATGTGCCGGCATGTGCACTTTTACCCAGCACAGCTCTCGATCCCGCCTCGCAGCTTGGCAATGAGGCTGCAGGAACCCTTGTACATCACCAAGACCGGCACACCACCATGCACGGCTTCGGGCATCAAGGCGTTTTTGGTCTTTTCGTTTACATACATGTTGAACGTCTGCCTACTCGGCATACTTTCTCTTGGCTTCGCATTCCTTCAGTCGCTGGTCGCCCACACCACCTTTACAGGACGCAGCAAGGGATCCTCCCCGGACCTCTCGAAAACGCCCACCCATGCGCTGCAGATCCCCGTCTCCACCGGGATCCCAGCCCATGAGGCTGACTTGAGAGAATTGTTCTAGAAGCGGGGCCCTGCTGCGGGGGATGTCAAGCGTGGCTGTGGTGTGCACCATCAGTTCTTCCATTCCTTCCATTCTTCTATCGAGTTTCCTTTTCCGGACAAGCTTACTGGGTGGGACCTGATCTGGGCTGGGGTTCAGCTCACCCAAGGCAGCGAGATAAGAGGTGTTGTTATTGGCAGTGACATGATGCTGTGACGTCTACGGATGAGATGAGATGAGATATGAGATACCCGCACTACTTTAGAGGGAAAGATATTACGGCACTAACTATATAGACGGCGGGAGTTTTTTTTCTTTCTCGTTTATGTCATTGGGTTTTGGATTTGTTTGCCGGGGGGCGTGCTTGTTGCGCATCTCGTGTGTATTCATTCTCGTGTATGTAGTATTTCTTGTGTGGGGCTTCTGGATTACAGCTACAGTACCCAACAATGGCACAATTATTTGACATTCTGCTTCCCTCTCGACTTTTACGGTGTGATATTTGGTCATCACGGCATATGGCCCGCCTCATACCCTTGGTCGGGCGTGTAACGAGAAAAGAGACAAGTAGATCCCTGATATCCTTCCCTTTGTCTCCCGTGACACCGTATTCCCTGCAAATACTTTCCCCAGACTTGATGTCAGGTCAGGGCCACCATGAAGGCTTCCCCAGTCTGCGCTACACAATATCGCGCACTGCACAAACAACCCGTGACCTCATGCCTCATGCCCCATGCACCAAGCACCCAGCCCCATTGCATGTCCCCATCCCTATCTCCGTCATTCGGTCTTCGCCTATCCCTCGCAGCACTCCTCAATCGGATCTCCATCATAGTCGGGCATCGTACGAAAGTCCGGCCTTCCCTGCTCCCTGCGACCCCTAGCTTTTGGTCGCCTGCCCATCTTTGGCGCAGCAGTCGAGGGTGCGCACGGCATATTGGCTGGGCCATTACTGGCCAGACGTCCAACAAACAGGTTCGGGTGATGGAACTTGAACTCTGGCTGCACCGGTTGAGGCGAACCTGGCTGGGCAGTCGCCGAATCGGCATCCACCGTATTCGTTTCCGCGGGGGCATCTGATGGAGCCTGCATGCCTTCATCTGTGCAAGACGGTATTTCAGGGGGCTCCTCGGTGGCGATGTGTGTCGTACATGCGCCCGGTTGCCCTTCTCCAGGTGTCAAGGGTGGCTCTATTACATCAGTTGATACCTCTACCGTCTGCATACTCGAGTCGGGCTTTAGTGTTGAAGGCAACTCCGCAACGCTGTCCGGAAGCTCAGGTATGTGAAGGCTCAAGTCCAGCTCATATGCTTCAGAGAGCTCTAGCATGCTAGTGTCCAAGTCCAAGTTGGGTGCTGGATTCGACTCAGCAGTTGTGTTTGGGGGCTGTGAGATCGGGGGGTCCATTCCTGTCTTTGGCACTGGAAATGGTTCTACCGCATTGCGTGAAGGTTCGAGTATATTCCAATTCAAGTCCAGGCAAGGTATTGAAGACGACTCTGCGACAGTCGTTGGGGTCTTGCGCATCTGGTCGTTCTTGGCCCCTGAAGTCGACTCCAAAACATAACTCGGGGGAATTGCCTTCTTCAGCCCTAGGTCATATTTAGTCTTTTCATGGATCTCTTCCCGTGCTCTGCGATTAATTTCGGCGTAGTCATCGAAGAGGAACTTCTTCCATATCTCATCCTCGTCCTCTTGCGGTGTTGTTTCTCTGTGTGCATGGCCTGTTTCGTGTCCCCCTTCCTTCGCAATCAACAGTTCCATCAGATCTTGGGTGTTCGAGGGCTTTCGTCGATTATCCCGTATTGTGGGGATTGGTGTCGAACATGACTTGCCCAATTCATGGCTTTGATTAGAACCCCTGACAAAGGCAGCCCATGCCTCTTCTTCGACTCTCGCACGGGTCTGCTTCGGAGGCTCGAGTTCTACCATGGTCACATGCGTATTTTCGCTCGGGAAATCAGAAGAAAACTGGCAAGATCGACGCGAGCTTGATAGTAGCGAAAATTCATCGCTTTTCCTACTATTGTCTCGTCGTGCTACCCCGTGATAGATGGTGCTATGGGTCTGCGATTGATCGTATGAATCGCCCCAAGCCCCAGTATTGCGAGGAAATGAGCCTGGTTCGTTATACACCGAAGACGAGCCTCGTGGCCTGGGCTCAGGAGTTCCGTTCAGCCATGTGTTCCATTGAATATCATCGGATTGGGGGTGACTCGAGGACGGGCCAGTTGAGCCAACCCGGCCGGCGACACTGTCGTTGTCTTGAACTTCGAGAGAGTATATGTCGAACGGGTGTCCATCTCGAGTCGGTCGAGGGTGGTGTATAACAGATGGTGAAGATGTCACGATGATGCCTCGATCGTGCAGAGCATTTGGTCGCCTCTTTCGTCTCCCCTCTAGAGAATGTCCAACGGCGGTTGCAAGGTCTGGGAATGGAGCCTGCGGCCTGGAGTCGGCTCCTAGATGCTCAGAAGGTTCAGATAGGCGACTCACACTTGGGCGTGGTTCAAAGGGCGAACGCGATACCATTGGTCTGGGTGGTGTAGAGTGCCATGCCCCCAATTCCCCGGGTTGTCCGCGCCGTGAAATATAACTTCGAACCGAGTTGCTTTGCGTGCTCCAGCGAAGGTCCTTGTCCCCGATCCTGATTTGCATGCTATTTCTTGCTCGATGTGTCGACGGTCTCTGATTCAAGCGGCTATCAAGCCCAGGTATCTGCAACAGGGTATTGGCTTGGTTGCCTGGCAGGTGGTGATTTCCTCTAGAGGTGAAGTGAGCAACGGGTGCCCTTTGCTGCGGGTAGATGGGCCCAAGGGGCTTCTGAAACCGGACACGGCTCCAGTCATTTTCCTGGAGGAGTTTTTGTCTTTTGGCATCAATATCGACATCAGTTTGGTGTTGATTGGCCCATGTGGTTGGGTCGAGGAGCGAACCTGAGGCCCGCTGGTCTGGCTGTGATTGACCGCTGGAAGGAATGGCTCTCAAATTCGTATCATTCTGGTTATGTATCAATCGTTTTCGGGGTGACTTGTCTTTCTTTCGATGGGCGGAGGAGCTCGAGGAATTACCCGACGGCGGCTCGCGTGGGATGTAGTCAGGGACGAAGGGAACTCTGGGTGTATTCTTCCCAGAAGCAGCCTCTTGTTTCCTGGCTCGGGCCTTGGCAAAGTATTCCTTCTGGTGGGCAGCATCCTTATCCCATCCTTTGCGGCGGGAGTGACGGGCGAGAGACCCTTCAATCCAATTCATGTCAAGGCGCTTGAAGTTGGAGTGGTGCAGCAGGTCAGCGAAGGATCAAGACGACTGATTGAAGGGTGGAAGCTTACAATTCATTGTGAGGAGTTCCAGTCTTCTATGTCCAAAAATTTCACGTGAAATGTTGAGAAGGGGCACCTGCCATTCTTGTCAGGCAACTGCCGCTGCCCGTCGCGATCACCAACAAACAGTTGGGTAGGTAGGTACATAGATTCATGTGTTCAGCTGGGCATTAAAACCCAACAGAACCAAAAGTTTGCATGGATATATTAGCTAATATCTAATTAAAGGATGAAGATTGAGGTTTACTAAGTTCTCAGTGTGGTTATGGAAGCTTCTCCTCATTGGGGTGATGTAAGTGACTCGAGGATCTGGAGACCAAATAGGAATGCGAATAAGAGGCTGAACTATCAGCAGCCAGTAAACTCGTAACTTTTGGGCGGCTCGGCTTTCTCCATACGCCTCATCGAGAGATTAACCATTGTATTATGATCGAATGCAAAGCCTTTCAGTCAAAGAACAACCAAAGAGAGGAGTGACAGGTGAGGTGATGGTGTTTACACAGTGTCGATAATTGAAACAGGTACCGATTACACGGCCCCTGCACAGGCCAACTAAGCTTCAGCAAGATGACGGAGCTCCCTTGAGTGTGGAGCTGCCACCAACACGTCCTACAGTATCCAAGCCCGATCTAAACGACACATTTCAACAACGCCGACATCAAACTTACCACGCGTCTCTCCTAATCCGAACTATACACGTGCAGTACCTCGAATCACCATGGCTGACGCCGACGAAAAGGCCCGCCAGGAGAAGATCGCCGCGGCCAAGAAGCGCGTTCGTGCACCCCTCCCTTCCTCCCGTTGCCTACCATGTACCAGGCTGACCCGTGGTCGTTTCAGGTCGAGCAACTAAAGAAGAGCAAGAAGAAGGGCAGCGCATCCAAGAAGACCAAGCAGGAGGCTGCTGAGACCCCAGCAACTGAGCCAGAGGGCTCCGTCGATGCTCCCCCTCCAACCGACGAGAAGGCCACAGAGGAAGCGCCCACAGAGACACCTAAAGACGATGTCGAAGCGCCAGGGAACGACGATGAAGATGAGCCCTCTTCAGCTGCTCCGTCCTTGGCCCAGCAGTCGAAGCTAAGGTCTACATCATTCCGCGCGGGATCCATTCCCCCTGGCGGTGCGATATCTCCCGGCCCTTTCAGCCCCGATGGTGATACTGCGCCGGATATCTACAGAAAGCATGTAGCCAGAATCGAGGAGCTCGAGAAGGAGAATAAACGCCTAGCCAAGGAAGTCGCCGAGTCGGAAAAGAGGTGGCAAAAGGCTGAAGATGAGCTGGCAGACATCCGGGAGGACGACGGTGATGACGATGTCAAGACTGGTGGCCCCGAAGACGGACTCTGCGACAGTCTGGTAAGAGGCCCATCATGCGCATCGCAACATGAATCTATCAGCCCACTGACCTATGCTACAGAGGACCCAGCTTGCCGCTTTGCAGCGTCAGAATTCGCAACTTCAGCAACAAGTATCGCGGGGCTCTGGCCACGCGCATCGACCATCCATGTCCCTATCTACGCCTCCTGCTGACCTAAAGGCTGAGCTTGACGCAAAGTCAGCCACCATCGAGTCAATGGAGATTGAGATCTCAAAGCTCAGGGCGCAAGCTGAGCGACATGCCAGTGGCTCATCCTCTGAGAAGGAGCAGATTACTGCCTTGGAGGACAAAGTAGCACGGGCAGAAGCTGCGGCAGGCAAGGCGCAGCGCGAGCTTCAGGACTTGAAGCGCAACCTCGAGCGGACGACAGAGAAGGCCGTTCGAGAAGGTAGCGAACGAACTAGCGCTGAGACCAAGCTCAAGACTCTGGAGCATGAACTCGAGGAATCCAACAATGCTCGCGATGAGCTCGAGAAGAAGGTCGAGGCCTTAGAGAAGAAAGCTACGACTCTCACGACATTGCACAAGGAGCAAGATTCACGATTACAAGCACTGAAGAAGGAGAAGGAGAAGGCGGAACGAGACGCGACCGACTTGCGGTCGAAGCTCGAGAAGCTTGAGAGTGAGAATACGAAACTTCGAAGCCGCAGGTCTCTCGAAGGAGGTGGTGGGCTGGATGACGAGGGCGTTGATGAGCTTGAGGACGAAGAACGCCAGAAGCTTGAGAGGAAGATCCGGGCTCTTGAGAGCGAGGTGCATGAGCTTCGCAGTGGGGCCTGGATTGGCAAGCGACGTGAGCTGGAGGCGACAAGCCCAGGCTTCCACGATGTCGACCTTTCGGCAGGACATGCGATCTCGCCAACTCAGAGGAGAAAGTCTGGACCTGGTGGCATTGGCGATTTCCTGACAAGCGGTCTCAATGCGCTGGCAGGCGGTAACGATGATGAATTCCTTGATGATGATGACATGGATTTTGACGAGGACGCGTTCCGCAAGGCCCAGGAGGAGGAGTCGAAGAAGCGAATCGAGCGGATCAAGGAGATTAAGCGATCGCTAAAGCACTGGGAAGGGTGGAGGCTGGATATTGTCGAGAACCGAAGAGGCGGGAATGAGGGCGTCGGCGAGATTTTTGACGTGTAAGCTGGTGGGACTTGGACATTATGGATATCATGTAACAGGGTGTAGCTGGGAAAGAATCGTGTACTATAGGAACACCAGGACTGTGTAGGACCTTGATGATCGTGAATACAATGCTCGGTAGTATCTGGATATATGCTCGGGCTTGTCTTCCGAGGCTCCGAAGTGTTCCACAATTGTCTCCCACCCTGTGGTTGTGTCGTGACCACGTTTTGTGCTCGATGGGAGCCGCATCTGCCTATTAATCTTTCGTAGTACTCTCTTATTGGTGTCATATTTGGTTTTCCTTTGCCTTTCTCTGCCTTACTTTGGTTGTAGAAGGCGTGGCGGGCATAACATTAGCCTTGATATGTAGATGTGCAGTCAAATCCGGAGCCGCTGCAGCTTCGGACGCTTTTCTGGGGAACGGATGGGTAAAACACCAAGACGGGAGAAGACTTTTGAAGTTTTGAGTTATGCGCCAAGGTCATGCAACGAAGCTGTGAGTCTTCCTCAAAGGCCGCATTCCCAGAATGCTTTGTTTGGATATAGAAGTAAAAAACCCAAGACTGTCGGGTTGGAGGACTGTTCCGGTGTCTTTGATCTCCTAGACATCATCGGAAGAACCCAACACTGTCACGGATAATACTGCTAAATATTAAAAGCGGCTGAGTTTCCAGCCGGAATACTCACCTCCGCCCCTCTTCCTGCGCATCGGAATAGCTTTCCTTTCATTCGGGCGGCAATTGCGACAACAAGGTGTCCCGCATCTCGCCCTTCCCCCCGATCACGGCGCGGAGAGCGGGTCCGCCCACCGGAGATCCGAGACGGAGAACGGAGATTCGGACGGCGCCGAGCTGAAGGGCCCGGATTAGCGTTTATTTCTCCCCTCTCCCGCGCGGCGGGGTGGAGGGTTGCCGGGGAGCGGTGTGTTGTATCCGGATTGTGGCAGTCAATTGGCTTTATAAGAGCCAAGTAAACAAGCTGACTCCGCATGTCCTCACGAGACACTCTGCCGTCCTTGGTGATGGCTGTAGATGGCTTTAGAGACTGGAGGAATTGCTCCTTTCGGAATGCCAACCTCCCCCCGGATCGAGTTTGACCAGTGACGCCCACTGGAATTAGCAACACCCTCGACTGACAAAGCATCGTCGCTTTCAGGCTCGGCCATAGCAATCCCGAGGCGAGGGCGAAACCCAGCTGTCATGCAAGAGGGGGAGGCAAAACAGAAGAGGGCCCGCTTCTGCTCCAAAGCCCCCCCAACAAGCACTGGGGGTCCCACGCGGAATCGACACTAGTGGTAACCGTCGAGGCTGGGCACTGGCTAGAAGTCTGAGAAGCGCCTTTTTCTCTGGTTGCAGATGTTCATAAGGGCGCCCCAGCTCGGTCAGGTCCCGAGGCTGGCATCCCCAAAGAACCCTGGCAATGAGGAACAAGAGAGGTCTGGGCTACTCGAGGCACACCCTGAAGGGATAAACGTAATTTTGAGAGCCGAAGAGTCCGGGTTGGCGAGATGTTGCACTCCGCCTGGAAATCATCGCGAGATGCAAAAGACGAGCGCAGCTTGAGCTTCATCTAGAAGAGACATTAATTCAAAAAAAGACGCCAAATCTATGTAGCTAGACCCCTGTCGCATCCGTCTAACAAGATCAGCCACGTTTTTTACCTTATTCCCGCTTTCTGTGCCGTCTTCGGCGTGTCGCGCCGACCCAGGAAGAAATGACCCCAGAAGGCTAAGAAGGAAAAACCGACGTGATTCCCACTCGTCAGTCCGTTGTCGGATCATTGAGTTCTGTCCTTTTTTTACTCGAGCTCGGTAGAACCCCCCAGTTTCTCGAACCATCATCAGTTCTCAGACCATCATCATCAGCTTCAAGAAGGAGAACGCGAACCGGAAAAGCAAAGCAGAAACAGCTTCAAAAAAGGATTTGTAAGTCGAATCTCCATTCTCGGATTGGGTTGCTCGCTAGTAGAGCCTCATCGACCAGCCACAAGACATCATCATCTATGCTCTGCGTCTCGTCATTGACCAACGAGAACCGCTCCTTTCTGGCTTCAAACTTCCATCACACACTCCCCCTTCTCTCCTTTTCGCCTCCCCCAATGCCTTGTTCGACTCCGGGAGCTCCTCCCCCAAAGGGAACACAAGGAAGCAGAAAGAAAACACTCACTGCATCTTCTTCCCGCCGCCGCATGGCATCATTCTCCATCTGCACGGCTCCTCCCAGCGGCTGACGCAAAGGTCTAACGATTCCCCAGCTTTCCTCTCTTTCTCTGCGCCTAGATCCTCGCACTAGCTCGGCTCAGACGAGAAAAAAAAAGCGGCACCTACCAAACCGTTCCCATCAAATCCACTCCGTCTCATTGGGGGGAAACGCCATCGTCGTTCCCCATATCCCGTCGCATCGCCGTCGCATCGCCGCATCGTCGGTCGGTTTTCCTCTCGGTCGCCGCCTTCCTGCGTTTGCGTCAAGCAGTAACCGGCCACTTCCTCGGTTGAAGCACTGCACCTTGCACCTTCCCCCTCCCGAAGCAACTGCCTAACCCCAAAGGAAGGCACCTCTAACACGCACGCCCCCCCTCGTACCCTCGTAGGCTCGTTCCCTCCTCCGACCGTCCGTCCTTCCGCATCACACCCCGCGCCTGAGGTGTGCAGCAAAGCAGCAAATTACCAACCTTGGGTATCCTCAGACGGACTCGCGCCTTCCCCGTTTGCCTGTTGCCCAATCCAAGTTACCGACGACGACTCCCGAGCCCGGCCTTGCCAGTTGTCTCTTGAGACCCTTTTATATCGGATTTTTCTTTTGCTTCCCGCCCTCTTCTTCTCTTTTCGCCCATCATGCCCGCTGTTGCCTTCGCCTCCGCCGTCCCGAGGTCTCTTCTATCGTCTTCGCTGCGCCGTGTCGCCTTTGCTTCTTCCTCTCCGATCGCCGTTCGTCCTATCCGCGCTTCCTTCGGTGCCGTCCAGACCATCTCTCCCTTCGCCGTCCGCACAATGGCTTCCGCTATCCCCAAGATCAAGGTCAAGAACCCCGTCGTCGAGCTCGATGGCGATGAGATGACCCGCATCATCTGGCAGTCCATCAAGGACAAGTTCATCTACCCCTACCTCGACATCGACCTCAAGTACTATGACCTTGGTCTTGAGTACCGTGACGAGACCAACGACCAGGTCACCATTGATGCCGCCGAGGCCATCAAGAAGTACCAGGTCGGTGTCAAGTGCGCCACCATCACCCCCGATGAGGCCCGAGTCGAGGAGTTCAAGCTGAAGCAGAGTGAGTTCCCTTCTGTCCCTAGCCTAGCCCGAGTTGCATCTTGCAGCTCTCTGCCATCTCCCCCACCAATCGCCACCCCCGCACACATGATGAGGAGAATTGAGGGCAGAAACATGACGAATGAGATGCTCCGTGATGAACCAAAACGTGAAGAATGAAACCCAGCTGACTTACATGCTTTAGTGTGGCTTTCCCCCAACGGAACTATCCGAAATGCCCTCGGCGGTACCGTCTTCCGTGAGCCCATTGTCATCCCCCGCATTCCCCGTCTTGTCCCTGGCTGGAAGAAGCCCATCATCATTGGCCGACACGCCTTCGGAGACCAGTACCGCGCCAAGGATGCTGTCCTGCCCGGCCCTGGCAAGCTCTCCATGGTTTACACCCCCGAGGGTGGTGAGCCCCAGGAGATTGAGGTCTACCAGTTCAAGAACGGTGGTGGTGTCGCCCAGACCCAGTACAACACCGACGAGTCCATCACTGGCTTCGCCCACGCCTCTTTCAAGCTGGCTCTTGACAAGGGTCTTCCCCTCTACATGAGCACCAAGAACACCATCCTCAAGAAGTACGATGGTCGCTTCAAGGATATCTTCCAGGAGCTCTACGACACCCAGTACAAGCCCGAGTTCGAGGCCAAGAAGATCTGGTATGAGCACCGTCTCATTGACGACATGGTCGCCCAGATGGTCAAGAGCTCTGGTGGTTACATCATGGCCCTCAAGAGTGAGTCTTCCCCTTGATGCTGCACACTTGTGCGAACTCGTGGATCCATGTCGCTTGACGCGATTCAATTGATTCGTCACTCGACGTCCTCCAAGTATAGCAACTGACATAGCTCCCAGACTACGACGGTGATGTCCAGTCCGACATTGTCGCTCAGGGCTTCGGCTCCCTTGGTCTCATGACCTCGGTCCTCATCACCCCCGATGGCAAGACCTTCGAGTCTGAGGCTGCCCATGGCACCGTCACTCGCCACTACCGTGAGCACCAGAAGGGCAACGAGACCTCCACCAACCCCATTGCCTCCATCTTCGCCTGGACCCGTGGTCTCATCCAGCGTGGCAAGCTCGACGACCAGCCCGAGGTTGTCTCCTTCGCCGAGAGCCTCGAGCAGGCCTGCATTGACACTGTCGATATTGATGGTGTCATGACCAAGGATCTTGCCCTTGCCTGCGGCAAGACCGGCCGTGAGGACTATGTCACCACCACCGAGTACCTCAACGCTGTTGAGCGCCGCATGAAGAACATCCTCAAGGAGAAGCTGTAAATGTCTTGACAACTTCTCTCCTCCTCCCCGCACCCCCTATTCACCCCCTCACACATCCCCAAATCCTCCTCACTCTCTTGGTCTCTCTTTTCCACCCACAAGAGTCGCCATTTCTTTCATGAAGGATATGAGAATCGGCGTCGGACGTGTTGTTAGTGGCTGGCCAGCATCGAACCTCGGCTTCTCGGCGAGCGAGAGAGCATCGTCTCTTTCGTGGTTGTCGATTGCAATGCCTCGCCGGCTTGCATGAAGTCGGCATCGTCAAGGAGCAAACATGCACATGAAGATTCCCCTGTATGAACACGGGCAACAAGGCAGCGAATCATGCAGAGTATACCTCCATCGTTACTATGATATGATAAGGAAACGAAACGAACGGGCTTTTGGATAAAGAAAGAAAAGGGTTTCGAGGGGGACGGCACGACTGAATTTCGTGTGTCATGTATTGGAAGACAAGCAAGCAGGCAATGTAGATAGAAGACTCCTGGTTGCTCTTGGGTACATAAAGATAAGATGGGCTACCAAGCCCTGCTTTATAGTTTTTTTTTGCAGACTCCAATCCCTGGATACCGACCTCGTTCTTGTTCCCTGTTGTCCCATTGTGAATACGTACATTATGACACAGCGCGCTGCTCCTAGCCCTCTTGGTAGCGGGAGAAGGGGGTCAGAGGAGTCATACGACCAACGCCAAAGCCAAAAGTAGTTGCTTTGAAGCAAAACCATTGGGCCCTCTTGTTCGTCCCGCACCTCTCTCACATGTACATGAGGATGTAGCTGTGCCCCTAGATGCCGCCCGAACGCCTCTTTTGCTTCTTGTGGTCTTGTCAAACTTCGGTATTTGTCCGTAGCCTGGCATCGAGCCCAAGCAACCCCTGTAAGGAAAATGCAGATGAATCTAGAAATCCCCAAAAAAGCCCACAAAGTTCACCCAAACAGAAACCCCGGTTCCCCTGTTTCCCCCCTCCCCTCCCCTCCCCTCCCAGTCATTTGTTGTTTGTTTTCCCCCCTTCGCAAAGGAATGCCTCGGCTTAAGACCGCACGTGTAGATGGATAATGGAAAATGCCCCCTCGGGGGCTAGCGTAGGCGGGTTTCAGTGATGAGGTTGATATCCCCGTATGCCCGGTGAGTCTCCGGGTTGTCCCGATCTGGATGGCCCGGCTGGCCGGGTATCCGCCGCGGTGTGGAGGGCATGGCATTTGGAATTATGGCAGTATGTACCTTGCCCTGGCAGATGTGTACATGCCGGATGCTGTCCATGGTTAATGGTTTGAAAGGTAGTAATACAAAGGCCACAAGCTCAGTCTCTCTTTCATCAGGCGGCTATTTTCGCTTCAAGAACAAAACCACCCAGAGAGGAAAAAGAGCAAAGGGCCATATTTAGAACCTGCTGGCGTGGGACTAGTCGTCCCGGGCCGCAGCAGCCTCCTTCTTGGACTTGCGCACACTGGGCGTTCCGTCGACTTCGCTCTTACGCTTCTTCTTACTCGGTCGTGTCGACGAACCGCGAGGTTTGTAGCCGGTATCGTCATCGTTCCTCTTGCGCTTGCCTCTGCCCACGGGTGTTGAAGCAAAGTCAGGGTCCTCGTCCATGCTGGCGTCCCAGTCGCCGCGATCTGCTGCTGCTGAGGCGCGAGCTGCGGCGCTGACACGTTTACCTCTTGTGCTGGCCCGACCACCGCGCTCGCCCCGAGTGCCTCGTGTCTTACGTCCTCCAGTGTGGCCGCCTTCGCCATCATCAGCATCGCCGTGAGTTTCGCCGTCCTGTAGGAAGATCTTCGGAGCGTGCTTGCGTAGCCAGTTAGTTACGCTAGTTGGGTTCTTCAGATGTGGGTTCGTAGGCTGGTGTGTGTTTGGATGCGCGCGGGGAGCGAGCGTTGGGATGGTTGATTCTGGATCGATGCTGGTGTCGAGTTCATAGATGTAGTTGTCAATGTCGTCGGCGGAGAGAAAATCGGAAGGATGCGATTCGCCTTCAGGGGCCTTCAGCTCGCTGATGATGGACGGTAGGGTTTCCTTAGCATTGGTGTATGATGAATGCGGCACGCCATTGATGAGATCTTCAAGTTTCTTCCCTGGCTTTTCCTTTCGGTCCGTATGGTCTCGATCCAGGGGCAGTACCAATGCCTTGGGGTCAGACGAGGGCTCGAGTGCGAGGTCGATCTGCTTTTCGGGGGGGATTTGAGGCGAGTTGTTGATTTCGAGTAATATGTCCAATAGGCGGCTGTCAAAGAAGAAAGGGGACAGGTCAGCGATGATGCGCGCAAGGCTGAGGGTTATTGAGTGATGACCTACTCATTCTCCACGGCCAGGCGCTTCACGAGCGCAGCCGCCTTATCCTCTTGCTTGTGTAGCTCCTCGCCATCATGCATCTTCTGGTCAAAGACGATGCGCATCTTTCTGTACTTCTTCTTGTACGACTTGTAGCCGGCGCGATGGCGGGTGCCGCCCTCGGCCTTGATGGGGGCCTCGTCCATGGTGAGCGGCTCTTTGGACGCGACCGGGATGGGGAAAACGCGACGTCTCAATGGAGATGGTGTTGAAGGATGTGCTTGGACGCGTGGAGGCTGGATGGGGGACTCGAGTTGGCGATGCACTAAATGCTGATGAGAAGCAATGGAGGAGAGAAGGGTTTTGCCAGCTATCGAGATTTGATTTGGGGGCGCCTTCGCACTGGACGGGACCTGAGGTGTTGTTCTCGGATCGGTACGTAGCTTAGGTTCCTTCCACTGAAGCAACCGCAAGGGCGCCCTGACTCTAGGTCCTTCCAATTGGTGACGTCTGGATGGAGTCAGGGCGATCCAACGAGCCGACCTCGGATCATCGTTTTCCCGACATGGTCATAGAATCACGAATGCTTCATGCGACACGGAATAAGCTATGTTATACGCAAACATTGCCTTAAGCTGAAATTTCCAATGAATTTTTTGTATCCTTGAATCATGTCACGATTCAAAGGCTCCAACAAGCCCAATCACCCTGACCATACCAAGACAGGATTCATTAATCTATTCTCAAACAATCAAGAGTATCACGATGCCACCTCCTTTCCTAACCTGTCCAGCTCTTGTGCAATGAATTCTGCGGCATTCACCATTTCAGTGCTGCCATAAACGACCCTCTTCTTGGCCTTGTCTCCTCCAGCTCGGCCTACCCACTCTTGCAAGTTTCCATATTCGTCCATGCTTCCACCGCCAACGGTAAACACCACTGCCTCGCTAAACCCCTGTCGGCGCTGACCAAAGCTGGCCGTCTGTCCGGGTGCTTGTGATCCTGGCATGCCACCTGGTGTGCTAGCTCCCGCCCCGGAACGCACCGCACTTGGGGGAGGCATGGTACCTCGAGCGTTGGCGGATCGAGGATCAAAGTAGAGGTAGTGCTCCGTCTTGGCGATGGCAGACGAAGAAGCCGATGAAGGATCCATAATCGACTCAACGATCTTGGTAACAGTAAAATCACGATCGGCAGGAAGGAAGTTCTTGACGCCGCTGATGAGACTCTCAAAGTTGGAAGATAGACCGGTGGGTACGCCGGATTCCTTGAGGCGATCAGTGAGGCGGGATGACATCGAAGAGAATCGCCCAAAGAGGTCTGACGATTGGGCTGGCTGAGTTGTGTTGTTGATGGTTGTCAGTTGTGTCATCTTGGTGGTCGCTCGAACCCTGGTTATCTGTTAGCAAGTATGAATGAAGAACCTGAACCAGAAATTCTTACTGTCGGACGTAGGGTAGAGACGAGACATCTGCGCCTGCTTCTGCGAGAGCCTTTTCCATGCCTTCAAATTCCACTCGGCCGACCTCCTGTTCGGTGCTCAGGTACCAGATGACGAACAGTCGCAGCTTGTCGACAGGGTCAGTGCCCTTGTTGTCGTCCTTGATGATCTCCATGATCTGGGCCTTAGTCTGCTTGACAATGCCCTCTTCGAGTTGGAAGTAGTTGTCCAGTTGGCGGTCCTTGATACCTGTCAACAAGGCTGCCAGGATGTTCATGTGCATGTCGAGGATGCCCTTGCGCTCTCTCATCTCGGGAAGCAACGTTATCGCCGCCTTGAGGTGTTGGGCGCTTGCGCTTGTATCGTTCTGGAGGTCCTCCAGATCAGTCACTCCCGTCTTTTTCGTAATCGAAGCCGTATCCTCCTTATACTTGGTTAATTCGGCGTCAATATCCTCTGCCACCTGTGGGAACGGGCTGCCAGCGTTCTTGGCCCAGAAGAAGTCGCTTGCCGTCAGGTCGTAGCCCTTTTTCGATGTGCCTCGTGCTGGGTTTACCTCTTCCACCGGAGCCTCGATCGTGATTCGGTTCAGCTTCATGTTAAGAACATCATGAACCAAGGACTGGTAGGTCCAAGAATGCGACAGCATGGGTATCAAGTCAACATTGCGGTCGAGAAGAATTAGGACGGGTCGGGAGGAAGGTGTGCCAGAAGATGCGGTTGGTCGAGGACCCGAGAATAGGTTGTCCTTGGAGTTGAGGATGTGATCTCGAAGTTTGCGGTCGAGTCGTGCAGCGACCATCTCCGCCGCGGCGCCCTTGGGGCATCGAATGATGGGGATAACGCCTGCAAAGACAATTAGCTTCTTACACGGCAATAATATTCGCCAAGTATCATACCCATAGTGACAACAACACTGAAGAGGCCGCTCACGATCCTATCCACCACCCGGTCAAGCTCGGCATCACTTGTTGCTGCACTATTCAAAGCCCAATACGTGTGCTCGTTCTGCATTCCCAAGCTAAACAGGTCCGGCTCGGCAACGATGAAGTTGAGATATTGGTCGAACAGCTGGGAGATGTGCTCTGAAGTTCCGGCGGCTGCTGTCTGTGTCGCAAACTCCTCGAGAAGGACGCGGGGCAGGGAGGAGAGGAAGTTGATGTAGGCTGGCGAGTATAATCCCTTTTGCAAGTCCGAAGTGATGGCCTCGAGGTTCTTCGCATTCGGTTCGAGAAGATAGATGACAGGGACGTCTGGGATTGGGTGTCTGGAGCCGCCAATGTGCCTGCGCATCATGTTAGTTGACTGTCTAAGAATGCGCTTGACTGACCTACATGTGCATGGTCACACCCATTGACCGCAGGTCACTGACACGCATCACACTGCTGATGACATCTCGGCCCAGATCATCAAACACCAACACCTTCCAGATGGGGTTGCCGTCGGCATCGAGAATGGGAGCGACGGGGGCAAGCAGACCGTTTGCGAGCGCTTCGTCGGCTTCGGCTGACTCGACCGTCTCGTTGAGGTTGAGGATCTTCTTGAGAGAAGCTAGAATATTGTTAACATAGAAGCAATAGAGATATGAGTTTCATAACAAACCTATTTGGCGATCGCGCAGGGAGTTCCCTTTGGTGGCCATGGTGGCAGATGACGTCGGCAAGGTTGGAGCTCAAAGCGGTGATGATAGTGGGATGCGCAGTTCAGGAGCTCTCCTGGAAAGGGCGAAGATATCGACCACCCTAATGTCAAGGGGGTGCGCAAAAAAAGCAATGAAGAAGATTTGACCCTATGCAGACGAAAAGCTTACTTGCAAAGCGCCAAGCCGAATCCTCACGTCAAGGGCCGTGATGTTTTAATACCAACTTGAGGCCACGATACCGTACAGTAGTTGCCAGGCGCTCAGTTGATAGCTCCCGACGGCGCGCAAGCTGGAGCACGGACCGATTCAAGGGCCGATGGTTGGGGCACAAACAGAGGCAGGCACTTCTGACTTCCAGGTTCCAGGGGAGCAGGCCAAGGCGCAGGCGCGGCCTGTCCGTTCTCCGTGCTTGAGACACGAGTGGGGCCATGCCTGAGACCAAATGGTTGTGTGTGCCTGAGAAATGGGGCCATCCTCCAACACGTCTTGGTCCTCAGTTGAGAAGCCGCCAGGACTTCTTTTTCTACCTACTCTCGACGACACTCCATCAACAACCGCACGCCGGCATCACTCATCGCGACAGCACGCAGCGTCGGCGCTCGGCAGACGAACTGCGCCGGTAGATACTGGTGGCGCTTAAGATTTCGATTCGATTCTTCCGCGTTCACGTCCTTCATCTAGCCTGCGTCTGCTGCCTGCACATTGCTCTGACAGACCTCGGCGTGTCGCCCTTGTGCTATCCATCATCATTTGCCTCCCCGACAGGACACGCCTACGGTTCGATAATGTTGTAAGCGGCGAGCGACTTGCGCAATATACAGATGGGACAGGTTTTCTCTGCACCACGCGGGTAGGAAGACGGATCAAGTTGCTCACGGAATCGAATCCATCCTTTGTCTGAATCACAGGGTATGCCCAATCCTTAACCCCATCCCCCCTTCCCCTCCACAACACGCTCAATCACCTCTGTCGCGTCATTCTTCGCGGCTTGTTGCGCCATCACCATGAATCAAAGAAGCAGCATTGTATCTTGTGATTTCTCTATGAAGAATGGAATCAACCACTCGGAATCTGCAGCATTTAAAATTGCAAGATGAGGAGCTGGTGACCACCACTGCGGAGACTCGCTTTGGAGATAAAGGCTTCTCAGCGTCGTCTTTGCCTCTGCAGCAGCAGAGAGCTAAGCTGCGGCGGCTGGGTAACCATGACTTCCAGGCTTGAGCGCAGTGACGAAATCCAGGTATCTGCAATCTGGCGAACCTAGATGCGAACGCGCACCTAAGCCGCGGGCGAGTGTTTGATAAAAAGAGGGCATCCAGAGTCAGGAAAAGGCGCGCCAGCCATTGAGCGAGCGTCCTTCTGCGACGTTGCAGGCCTTGGTCGGGCGACCTGGTGCAGGGGGCCGGGTGATAACATTCAGGTTGCCAGCACCACCAGAACGGCCAAGGCCGCGACAGTCTCGCAGGCAGGCTCAGGCTCAGGCTCAGGCTCAGGCTCAGGCTCAGCAGCAGGGACTACGCTAAATGGAGGCGCACGCATCCAGAGATCAGTTCAGTGGCCCCACCATCAGAAATCTTTCTACAATGCCACGCCTCGACGAGCAAGGCAATTCCATCGCCACAAGAAGCAAAGCTCTGTCGACAAAAGCCAGCTCATTAATTTGGCATCCAGCTTCTCCATCCCGTTTTCCGGGTCTTCTTTGTCGCCCAACTGGCTGCGCTCGAGCCTTTGTCCGACCGTGGTTCAAAATGGTTCAGCATTTGTTGGCGGTCTCTGCTGGCGGTCCTTTATTCATTCGCTCGCTCGCGCCTTAACTATTGACAGGAACCCAGTCTACAATATTCTTCTTTGATCCAACAATCATTCTTCATACCTACCACCACTCATTTTTGTTTTACCAGACTCGCTGATGGTTTTCATTTGCTTTCAACAGATTCATTGCCTTTTTCAACACTTCCCGCCTGGACCCTTGTCATCGCTCCCGTTGCCGCCTAGCGTCGTTTTATGGTGGGTAACCTGCAGCCTTTGGTAGCCGGACATCCTCCGCTAACAGGAGAAGTCCACACCAGGTCTCCCTGCAGCGACTCTCTGTGTGTCAGTACTTTCTCCTCCCGTCTCCTGATCAACAGCCACTGGCTGTAAACATGTCTACATCAACGCCTATCTAAGCCCACCACACCCTTTGCATCTTCTGAACCGGGTCTCTCCCGCATTGCATCCATCGCTCGCTTTCGTCCACGCGTCCACACAATCAGCCCATAGCGATGATCGCTAACAACATGCGTTAGCCTCTATAACTGCCATTAATTGATCTTTGAGGCTGCGTTGCTGCCCTGGCGGCTGCCGCCTCAATTATCGCCCTGTTGCAAGATGCAATCCTGGTCCAACAATGGCCAGAATGGCACTGATGAGACGCAGCAATGGCATAATAACTATGCCTTCACTGGTCAAAATGGACAATATGATCCTCACCAGGCTTGGTCTCAGCCCATGACTGATCAAGCTGCGTACTCTCACATCAACCCTCAGGATGCTTCTCCGCCCAACTTTTTCGACTCTGATCAGAATAACTCGTTTCTCACCAGTGGTCTTCATGGGTCACAACAGAACCAAGGCAATTATCATGCAGGGCATGATTCGCTGGGATTGAACCAGCAGTTCTCGCAGCCCTCTCAAGATGTGATGGATCCAGCCTTCAGCGATATTCATTCGGATCTGTATGGTCAACATGGCAAGATCGACCTGGACAATGCCATGGCTGGCGTTGGCCAGCTTTCGAACCATCCTCATTCTTCTACATTTTCATATGGTATGGTTCAACCCAACGAACCCTCCTTCGAATCCCCGATACAGCAGTATGCTCAGCCTCACGTAATACCTCAACCGAGCCGACAACAAAGTCATACTCCTGTTCAGCAGTTTGAGGGTCTTCCTGGCGCTTTCGCCCATGGACACGGTTTCAGCCGACCGCCTCAGCAGTCTCCTGTCCAAAACCAGCAGTCATATAGCCAAGCTGCATTCTCTCCTCCAGTGAATGGCCAGACCCCTCAGCCTCCATCGAACGAACAGCTCAACTTTCAACAATCTCATCAACAGGCGCGCCAGCAGCCAACCCAGCCACCACACCAGCCCCAGCAGCAACAAACACAGCAGCCTCAACCATACTCCCAAGCACAATATGCTCCCAAACAGCCCCTTGCCTATTCGCAGACTACTCAACCGATGCCAAACCAAAACTTCCAGCAGCCTGTGCATCAACAACAACCGCCCTTTATGACCAACTCTTCACCACCACCTGCTGCAACTCCCCAGTACATGATGCAACAGGCGGTCCTGGAACAAGACGCAGGCGTCTCTCAACCCAACGTAACAGAACCTCCGGCAAAGAAGAGGAAGCGGGCAGCTAAGAGCGCCCCCGAAACGCCGACGCCGGAGCCTGCATCGGTCCATGCCGACTCGCCGGTTGGGTCTCCTGCTCTAAGGAAGGTGGATGATGTCGATACATTGGCAGCACCAACACCCTCGCCCGAAGATGCGCAGCTGATTGCCCAGTTCAACAAACGGCCCAAGGCCGCCCAAGCAAAGCATCCCGCTATCAAGGGTCTCCCGTATCTAATCTATGATGGAGCAACGAAGCTTCCCGCTCCCAAAAGCTACGACAAGCTTGCTCCACTTGTCGCTGTTCCCGCCCGCAGCGGACGACAAATGGTTCCCGAGCTTGGATACAGCCTCCCTTGTGAGGTTCAGGGTCGGTTCACAAGTCAATATCGTCCTTCTCCCGATAAGGGCGGGCTGGATGAGAGGCGGATCGAGGCCAAGGTGTTGTTGGATGAATTCGATCGTGCTATGAAGGGGCTTGGTAAACGACGTCCCAAGTATACCGAATACCCTCACGCTTTCAAAGAGCAACTCAAGTCGGACGAAGCTTCCAAGAACAAGGCGGAGAAGAAGGCAAAGAGGGAACTGGAGGAGGTGCGCAACAAACCAGTAAGTCTAGAGTTGCATCCCGCCAAAAGACATTTATCTAACAAGATTCAGATCCGCTCTGCTACCCGTCCAACAGACCCTGCTGATGCTGCTGCATGGGACACCATTGGGATAGTTCACGTAGAGCAGCCTGTTGCAAGGACGAATGCGCTCATCGCAGGCCGTGTGCAACAAGCGGGCGAATACTTTATCAAGCTTCGTGGTGAGATGAATCGCGCCAAGCAAGAGCTCGACCAAGCCATCAAGGACAAGGAGGCTGAGTCTGAGGTTTCCAAGTTCCGACAGGAGTTTGAGAGGAAGAAGGAGATTCTCTATCGAGCTTTGGATGCTACTATCGATCATGCGGACGACGCGGTTCTGGATAACCTCGGCGGCCACCAGAAGTTGGTTCTGAGTCTGGTGAATGCATTGATCATGTGTATCAAATCGAGTGACTTCTCTGGGAAATTCCCAAAGATTGTCCTCGAGCTTTTTACCCATTTCCCCATGACGAAGAAGATTGCCGAAACAACAAACTTCGAGACGGTGAGGAAAAGGTTTGCCGACAAGGGCGATGCCGAGGTCAAGGAGCTCACCCAGGAGATATCTGCCAAGATCAAGAAGCTCAAGGCGTCCGAACCAGAGACGGCCACTGGGTACCAGGGAACCTCGGCTGCTAGCAGAGCAAAGACCTCCAAGTCTGGGAATGATCACTCTGCCAAGCGCGGCCGGGACGAAGAGGGCGACACACGGACTGTGAAGAAGATTGCGATAGAATCAAGCGGCAACTCTCTTAGTAGGAAGCTTGCGCAGCCTAAGATTCAACTTCAATCGGCATCCAAGACGACTGCGGCGAAAGCGGCAGCAGCTTCCATCCTGCCTGGCAAATCCAGGCCCGTGGCCAAGTCTGCACCGAAGCCTGAGCCTAAGGTAGAGAATAAGTCGACAGCAGACGACAAGCCCAAGACAGCTCCCAAGACACCACGCAGCGAGCCCAAGCCGCATGCGCCGCAGAACGGCTCGTCATCGGCAGCGAGCTCCTTGTCATCTGGCATTGCTTCGCTTCTTGATTCAATCAATGCCCCCAAGGTCGAGTCTCCGGCTGCTCCTAAGGAAACCAATGGTCCTGAAACGTCTGAGACGCCGGAAGAAAAGGCCAAGCGTCTTCGCAAGGAAGCTCGCCGCAAGCTCCGGGTCAGCTGGAAGCCTGAGAGTGAACTTGTTCAGGTCAAGATCTTCCACAAGGAAGAGGCTGAGGATGAAGGCAGAGAGGTCAACATGATTCGCGATGCTGGTGATGATCGGTCTGAAGGAATGGTCCTCAAGCAACGTGCAAACGTGGATGATGAGGATGAGGACGATGATATTCCGTATCAGCCTTGGGTCGGACCTGTTGCGACCGACTTCTCGAGACTACCAGATGACACCCGAAACAAGAACTTTGTTAACCGGGGAGGAAACGTCACCTTCACCACGGATGAGCAGCAGCGCATTGCGGAGAGGGAACAGCGTGAACTCATGGCCATCTACACCGATCCAGACGACATTCCACCAACACCCAAGTCTCCTCCACCGGAGATGGTCGGTAGCAGTGACCGGAAAACTCAATATTTGCCGGACGATGCCAAGTTTCAAGAGATCCAGCTTCGGTGGCGCGATGAGCAGCAAATGGGGATCGACGGGGCTCTATACTCGGCAATCCAGCGTATCGATGCCAAGGAGAACCCGTCAAACCGCCTCGACTCGATCTTGGGCCGCCTCCGGGGTGCGCCTTCAAACCCCTCATCGTCTTCACAGTCTGGTTCCTTGCCTCAGCAAAGCCATGGCACGGCGAGTGAGAATTTGCCTATTGTCGCCGGTAATGCAGCTGCAGAACAGGTTCTCACGCTGCTCAGATCCGACAAAGTTAAGAACTGGCGGGATCCTGCTCCAGCGACGACCGATGTTTGGCGTACTTATCATTACGCTGATACAGCTACTCGTCTTTGTGGAGGCGCTATTGAAGGCGTAGCTAAGAACTTGGCCAACAAACCAGCTCCAGCCACATCTCCTCCAGAGTGGATTCTGCATGATCCAGAGAAGGTTCGCGAGTGGCAAATGGGCTACAACAAAGAGATGATGGCACGACAAAAGAGAGCGGATGAAGAACGGGCCAGAACCGAAGCTGAAACCAACGCCTTGCGGACCACTGCACCAACTGCTGCACCTGGCCAACCCCCGGCCAACCCTCAGGACTGGGCAGCATACTATGCGCAGCAGCAAGCATATGCCCCGTACATGGCTCTGCTGCAGCAGATGACTGGTGGCCAGCAACCGGCTCAACAACAAGCCAGTGCAACGCCCCAACAACAGGGGCAGATTCCTGACAGTCAGCTTCAATCGATCTTGGCGGCTATCAATCAGCCATCACAGCAGCCAGCGCAGGCTCCAGCCTCGAATTCTGCTTCGTATTTGAACCCGAACGATCCATCTTACCAGCAGTACATGATGCTCAGCCAGATGGCCCAAGGGCAACAAGCTGCTCCACCCCCGCCTCCAGCGGCGGAACGGGACTGGGAGCGGGATAGAGACCGAGAACGCGATAGAGATAGGGAGTGGGACCGGGACCGCATGCACGACAGAGACCGTGACCATGACCGGAACCGTGACGATCACCATGGAGGCAGGGGTGACCGCGAAGGGAAAGATGGCCGAAGAAAGCGAGGCACCCTGCCGCCGCACAAACCAGCAAACAAAGCACTAATAGGGACAAAGCCTTGCACATTCTGGCAGCAGGGCAAATGTGCCCGAGGAGACAAGTGCACGTTTAGACACGACTGAACAAAAGTACTGTGGCGTCAACTCGCCTGCGATGGTCGTCTGGCGAGACATGCATTTGGGGGGTTGGGAAGAGGAACATGGTGTATATTATTGTAAACAAAACTCGCATGAACTCCATATCGTTAGCCCAGTGATAGGGGGCTGAATGGTTTCTGATGCATTGGCGCCTTGAGCGCTTTCTACGGAGAATAGACGTTTCTATGTTACCTACGTATTCTAAGAACATTGTCGTGCATGTGCGTGTAAAGGTGTTTTCACAGGGAGGCAAGTAGCAAACTGAACAGTGCAGATTTTGATTGAGTCGATCAATGATGACCATCTAACTTTTTAACCATTTGATATCATGTCCATTTGGAATCTGGTGGTTTACTCGGCAGCAGCCATCTCGGTGTCACCCTCGCCAGCTCTCTTGACCAGACCACGCAGGCTCAGGTCATAGACGACGTCCTCAACCCTCTTGACGTCATACTTGACGGCATCCGCGCGCTTTCGCAGAATGTCGTTCTTGAGGTTCAGCAGCTGGAACCCAGCGAACAGGTCCTTGATGAACCCGCTAATAACGAGGGGCAGCTCAAAGTCACCGTGGGTGACGGCGTTGGGGGCCAGACGGGCGAGCTCATTAGTCAGGTCCGTCAGGGAGAGGAGGTACTCTTCGATGGTGAGGTGGAAGGCATCACGGTCCTTCAGGTTGGTTGGGACTTGGGGGAGGTCAGTTGGGGGGTTTTCTTTGTTTGCATGGGTGGCGCACCTTGGAAGACGGCACCGACTTGCTCGAGCGTGAGAAGACGGCCAAGGGAGGCGGGCTGTGAGTCTGAGCCCAGGCCGCCGAGCCAGGCAGTGTAGACGACGGTGCCAATGGCGTTTTGGACGGTTCTAGCCCACTTGCCGTTGTACCTGTGCGGTTGGGTCAAATTTTGATGCTTTTCAGCTGGTGGACTGGGCAAACCTACTTGTAGTAGGGATGCTGGCTGGCAACAGCACTAAGCTCCCCCACGATGGTGACCTCCTCCTTGATGGCATCCTCGACCTGGGACACAAGGGCAGGGTCTAGCACATTACTGGTCTTAGCAGTGTATCACAGACAAGGCGGAGGATGATGGCAAAAAAAAAAAAACTGACAGCGGGCGCGGGGCGTGGAGTGGACGCGCGAGAGCAAGCCCTGTGCGGTAGCGACGGCGCGCTCGAGGCGCTGAATGATCTGGGTGAGGTTATCACGGACGCGGGTCTCCTCATCAATCTTCTCCTGGAGGTGGGCGAAGATGGAGGGATCGAGGAGGGGGTTTTCGGAGGACATGGCGGCGGCTGGCTTTGTTGTTGAAAGTGGGTGAGGCTCTGCGGATGAGGCTCTGTTTTGGTTTGGAGGTGTTTTGGTTTACGCTAGGGATATGGGAGCGAGAAGATTGTTTTACCTCGTGGAGAGTTGGAGTAGGAGGCTGATGATGGGCACTTTCGAGATGAATTCTAGATTACACAGGTTGGCCGCAGCTGTTTATTTCACACTAGCACGTTCAAAGGATTCTAACGTCCACGAGCAGCAATTCAAAGCATCATGGCATCAAATGGGTCACAATACGGTCTTCTTCACTACCCAGGCAAGCCTGAGCAAGTAATGAAAAGCGTGAGCTCAACAAGTGTTCGCGTCGCCTGGAGGCAGTGTAATACCAGGGACACTGTGGGCGGAATTATGTGCAAGCACAGAGGAAACTGCCCGAGGTTCAAAAATAGGAATAATCACGATTGGTCTCCTTAGAGACCTTTCAGAGATTAAACTGAAAAGAACAGATACTACACTTGATCTAAGCCAAAAGGCAAAGAGAGCTAAGGAGAAAGGAAAAAGAAGTAAAACGACGGGAGGGAGGGCGATGTTTTATAGAGGATTTTTAGGGCGGTGAGGGGGGCTGCTGATTGTGTGGTGGCAGAATTTGGGCCAATGAGGGGAGAGGGAATTGGGAGGCTGGTGTGCTGCCTGCTGGGAGATTTGGGGTCCACTTGGCGGGCAGGCTGCGGGCCTTACGGTGAGGGAAGGCGGGACTTCACAGAAGGAAACCTGAGGCTGCAGCTGGAGATGCATGGGCAAGGACTGTGAATGCTTCGTTGCTGGTAGTATCCAACATGCAGTCAAGTAGCAGTAAATGATGGCTTGATATCATCTGTGCCTCAAGTTCTTTCGAGTTTCTTGGAATTACAGCTCTCGGCCATCAGTGTGTGGGTAGGCATCTAGAGCCCTCTGCTTCACCGCGACTGCTTCCCGTCAAACATGCTCCTTCAACAACACCAACGCAAGCAAGATTACCCTGCATCAAGCGGCAGACTCTCAGAATTGACAAACTTCCCACTCGAATTTCGGTTGCAATAGCCTATCTCCGGGCAATACCAATCACAATTTGCGCCCTGATACCAAGCGCAAAAGCTACAGACTCCATCAAGACTTGGCCCACAGCAACATTCATCGTTCAGCCTGATCCAGTGCGCCTCTCCGTGTCCCTAAAGAGATATCCTAAGAAAAGGTGATACTTTAGATCCCTTTTTTTCTTTTTTTTTTCTTCGTATTGCTGTTGTTTTCCTATGGCTATGTACTCTCGGAATAGGACATTTTAATATCTGCTCTGTCTGGGATCTCATTTCCTCTCTCCCTGAGACTTCGTATCCACCATCATGTCGCTTCTTCATGTGGAGGTACTCGGATCAAGAGACCTCTCCAATCGCATGGCCTTTGGACTTGTGCTAACAGAGACCACAGTGGGACGTGGTACAGCGGTGTGCAACTCTCCACAATGTCTTCGGTACCCACGATGTCGCGGCCAAGGCGGAGGGATAAGCTCTGACTGACGAGCCTTGTGACTGGTGACGGCTTCCGTGATGGATCCAAGCTCCAGCGCACAGAGTCAGGGCCTCCAGTTCCTGTGTGCTTGTGACCTTTTGACTGACAGCATGAAGACCTCGTCCATTTCCCACCTGTCTCAAGGGGTGCTGATCCATGACAACTGCTGTCGGAGAGCGACGTCAATCCCCTCGCGGATACCGGATCGAGCGAAATATACGCGATGCACCTTTTGAGTGAGGCCTTATTACTTGGCGAACAGGATACATACTGCTCAGTACGAAGCCATTGGATCCCGCTGAAGAGCGGCCCGTCATCCGATGCTCCTAAGACACTGCTGGTTGTGAGAGATCTACTAGCGAGCATTCCGTGCGTCGGCGAAAGCGTCATTGGCTCTGTTTCTCACTTAGCGACTCAGTTATGACAAGAGTGTGCCACTATTCCCGCAACTACACGGCTGGCAACATTCCCAATACGGGCCAAGCAACCAAGATCTTGATGGACCAACAGCCGAAACATTGGGCTCAGGTACACCACATGACAAGTCATAGCGTGCCACCCAGTTACAACAACACCATGAACTTCAACATAACTGGACACAGTCGAAGCTCGGATATGCTGGCCTCTTCAGCTGAGGCCATAGCTTGCGCAAATATTGAGGGTGGGCTGCAGGGTGGAATTGGACAGGGCCAACAGGTCGGCCTGGAACAACCAGAGGAGACTGTATTTGCTTTTGCAAGAACCTCTTGATGACGTTCGCGAAGGAGTGATCACGTTCCTGGCCTGATTACAGGGCTGAACTGACTCTACACTCAAACGAGATGGCGAAACTCAACTGTTGCGGTACGACGATACGAGAGCCCAGTTCGGTGCTTGTGTAACGGGGAAATCACATTCCATGCTATACCCGGATGTCGCGCACCAACGTGTGGTTTCTACCCGTTCTTCTAGAAAAGCATCCCCGTGGACAAGGAATCCCCCATCTGACAGCCACAATCCAGACGTTCCCAAATCAGGCAACCACTGTTCGCAATGAAGAAGGTCGTGGCACCAATGGAGGAATCCCTTACACATGGCTGAGGTGAAATTACGCTTCGGCCCAGGCTGTCGGGACCGTTGGATTGCTGTTGGTGGTGCGTGCCACGAACAATATCAAGACATGGCTTAGTATTGTTCTCTACAGCCACCTGCCGGATTGGGCAGAAGAGCAGCCACAACTACAATACGGCTTGCGATTGGAGCAAGGGTATTATATCGAAAAAAGAGATATCCGATATCATGTTGTTGCTGAGTTGAGGATATAAAGACTGTCGATGTGCAGGAGTGGTGTTGAGCACAAGACAAGCTCGCAAGATCATCTTGACGAGCAACATCAACCTTTACACCATCTTTGACACTACAACTTTCAAGCCATGATGGCTATCAGCCTTCTCAAAACTTGGGGGTTTCTCCTCCTCACTGCGACAGCTGTTGCAAGACCTGTCGTGGTTGAATCACTGGACGAGACTCCTGAGGGTTGGGAGGAATCCAGCTCTCCTGCCCCCGACAAGCCTATTGAATTCTCCATCGGCCTCGAGTCCGAGGATCACTTCCTTCTCGAGCGCACTCTCAGCGAAATCTCGGACCCTTCTCATGCCAACTATGGCAAGCACCTCTCTCGCGATGCCGCCAAAGCCCTGCTCCATCCTTCTCGCGCTGCTACGGACTCCGTTAAGCGCTGGCTCTCCGATGCCGGAGTGCCAGAGCACCATGTCCGTGACGAAGGCCAGTGGCTTCATATTCGCACCACGGTTGGCCAGGCCGATAGTCTTCTCAGCACCCGCTTTGGTATCTTTGCTCGCGACGATGAGCAAGTTGTCAGAACGAGAGAATACTCAGTCCCCATCGAGGTCCGCGATCACATCACCACCATTCAGCCTACGACCTTCTTCCCCACCGAGAAAAAGGCACGCGCCGTTGAGGACTTGACTGCCTTGGAGAAGAGGGAGGAAGCCGTCGAGGCGAGGGCCTACGGCAACAACAACGACGGCAACCATGGTGGTAATGGACCAATTGACCTGCAACAGTGCAAGGCACAGCTCACCCCAGCATGCCTGCGGAAGATCTACAAGATGCCGTTGCGCAGCTATCCCAGTGCGCACCGAAAGTCGGAGTACGGCATCGTTGGCTTCCTTGAAGTAAGTTACCTTGTACCTTTGAGACGCGTTTACCCTGACATAATTTGTGTAGCAAAATGCCCAGTTTTCCGACCTTGAAGAGTTTCTCAAACGGTTTGCGCCCGACTTGAAGGGAGCCAACTTCTCCGTCTCTCTTGTCAATGGAGGACTGAACCAGCAATCCTTCAACGTTGCTCAAATCGAAGCCAACATGGATATTCAGTACGCCGTTGCACTCGCGGACAAGGTTCCTGTTCGTTTCATCTCTGTTGGGGGTATGAACCCAAACCTCGTCCCCGATCTCGAGTAAGTGCAGTTGGATGTAAAACTATTGCTGGGGCTAACATCAAAATAGCTTTCAGGCGATCAATGCGACCAACAGACAGTACCCCGAACCCTGGCTCGAACTTCTGCAATACCTCCTCAACCTCCCTAACTCGAACCTCCCCAAAGTCATCTCTCTCTCATATGGATCGAATGAGCAGCACATCTCAAAGTCCTATGCTCGCCAGGTCTGCAACATGTTTGGCCAACTTGGCACTCGCGGCGTATCAGTGATTGCAGCCGCTGGCAACACGGGCCCAGGCTTCTCTTGCAAGCCCAACGACGGCAAGAATAAGAAAAAGTTCCTCCCTACATTCCCAGGCGCATGCCCCTACGTGACCTCTGTGGGTGGCACAGAGGGAAATAGCCCTGAAATCGCCTGGAACCGATCCAGCGGTGGCTTTTCGGAAGTTTTCTCGCGTCCTTGGTGGCAAGAACAGACTGTGAAAGAATACCTCAGGAAGCATGGCAACGAGTGGAAGGGATACTACAACGCCAATGGTAGAGCTTACCCAGATGTGGCGGCTCTTGCATGGAACCATCAGATCATGCTCCGCGGCAACCAGACTTTTGGTGGCGGAACAAGGTATGTTTACTTGCCTGTGGTTCTGTACGAACCTGGCGACATGGGTGCTGACATAGGATACAGCGTCGCAGCTCCGACATTTGGCGCCATGATTGCTCTCATCAACAATGAGAGATTCAAGAAGGGTAAGCCCCCAATGGGTTTCCTGAACCCCTGGCTCTACAAGACTGGCAAAGCAGGCTTCACCGAGTAGGTGCCCTTCCCATTATGTCTTGATAAACCCCTAACAGTGTTTAGCATCACCCAAGGCAAGTCTGTAGGGTGCACGGGTGAGAGCTACCTCGGACTTCCTTCGCCCGTAATCCCCAGTGCTGGTTGGAAAGCGGTCAAGGGATGGGATCCCATCACTGGCTGGGGCACTCCTCTGTTTGATCGACTGCAGAGACTGGCTACCTAGGAGGGGTCTGTCCTCTTTCGAGGCGATGGATCGATCCGGAAGGGTTACATCATCGAGGATGAGCCCGGCGGTGGTGACTAAGCCTCTGGGGGATGTTATGGCTCTTGAATGACCTTTGGGGCTTGTCGAACAAGTATAGACCATCAATCTTGGATACCTTGAGGTGGTGGTTTCGGCCCTTGAGCTGGTGAAGGGGTGATTCAATAGACTGGGATGGAATGGTGGGTAGGCGAGCGAATACAGCAAGCAAGTTGTTGTGACAGAACCTGATGTGACCCCTTGAACTGTGTACCCATTTCGTGAAATTAACACTATCTAGTCCTTTCTAAAGAGAAGATGAGCGGCAACTGAGGTCTTTGACAGCCACGCCCGTATCTCGCTTCCCAAGGAGAACTTCTTCCCATTTCTCAAGCACCAAAGACCTTGTTCCAATCCTGCTTCTTGAAATAGTCCTCAGAGGTCTCAAGGGATGGGGGAAACTTCAACTAAATCTGATATAAGCAGCCATCCGCAACACTTGGTGGGTAAACCTACGTCTCGGGGATGAGTCAGACTAGGATCATCTCTGCCCTCGTAACCAAACTCATTAAAGTAAGCAAAGTTATCCTCAAGCTCAGCCTTCAAGTCTTCAGGAATGCCAGGAGGGAAATGGCCCTTGGGGAGGGTGACGACTTCTGTCTTGAGACCCGTGACCCTCGTAAGCGCATCAGCAGCCTCGCGGGGAGAGATCCATTCTCTGTAGCCGATGAGGTTGACGCCTGCGGGTTGCTGCAGGAGAGCCTTGACAAAGGGGCCGGAGTCTTCTTCGGCAGCGATGAAAGGGAGCTTGACGTCTTGTTCGATGTGTCCGATGAACTGGACAACTCCGTCGGCATTCTAAGCATGTTAATAATGCTTGTGGGCCGTAGGGGGTGGATTACTTGCCTTGATAGGTTGGGTAAGGGGGTTCTGGACAAAGTTGCTTAGGAAGAGACCTGCCTGATAGACACTGGTCTTGGCCCAAAGCTCGGGGTAGGTCTTCTCCGCATACACAACAGCCCTGGCCTTGGAGTCAAAGTGGTATACGTGCGTGTACTTTCCCTGGGACCACCTTGTCGCATCCGAGAGAGAAGAGATGATGAGCCGCTCAAGAGTCGAGACCTTGGCAGCCTCATCGATGACGTTCTTGAGCTGCTGCGTCTCATGTTCACCAGCCCACTCATTAAGAGCCTGCCCCGGCTTGGCCTTTTCCTTGTTGGCAGGGTCTCCGTACAGACCCCAAAAGTCGCTGACGGCAAAGATGGTGTTGGCGTCCTTAAATGCAGCCGTGAGAGTAGACGGCTTGTCAATATCTGCCTCGACGACTTCAGCACCGCGAGATGCGAGGGCTTGAGCTTTGGCGCTTGAGGCATTTCGGGTCAGGGCGCGGACTTTCCAGTCAGGGTCTTGGAGGAACGTGGTTGCAACGGAGCCGCCTTGGTTGCCAGTGGCTCCGAGGATGACGATGAGCTTTTGAGAGGACATTTTGAAGGTTGTGATGTATTGAGATTGTTGTGAGGATGTTGGATGGACTGAGTAGTAGATGAGTTGTATACAATTTCTTGAGGCCGTGGCCCTCTTATATGTCTCTTGTCTAGTTGATGACTATCCCATGAGGTGTAATAAGCCTCCGGGTCGCAACAGGGGATACAAGTACATTACAGTCATTTGTATTAGGTGTTAATGATCGCACATGAAGCTACATCGGTAGATAACGTACTCAGCACATATAAGTATAACAGATCATGGCATCATTCCACCATCGTTAGGCTCATCCTGTTAGCGCTCCAACACAGCACCGGGGCTAGGTACCGAGCGGAGGCTTATGACAACTTGGATCTTTACCACGATACAACCCATAGTTACCATCGCGATTACACACTCAATCCACAAGTTCAAACACAGAATTACCACATTCGTCAAGCCCACATCGGGTTCGCATGTCACCATTCCCGCTCCCCCCCCGCTCGCTAGAACGCCACGTCCGCTCCTTGTCCGCTCGCTCCGCAAAGTCCGGCGGGGCGTGATTGGGCCGGAGGGTTTGCCGCAGGGACAATAAGCTACCGAGTGGCTGACGGGATCGGGGCAATACAACGGGTTTAGTGGGTTTAAGAGCCAGGGCTGCATGAGCCGGGGTGGAGGAACTGTTGAACCCGTGGCGTTGTGAGGGGATGAGATGCAAGATATAACGTTATTTTGGAGGGATGGTTGGAAATCTAGGGAGTTGGTGATGGGCACGAAATAGGGACTTGTCCCCGGGAAAAGATGAGGTAGACGTGCCACGATGCTCGCGGCTTGTGTAGAGCAAGGATGTGCTGGAAGACCAGATGTTAAGCAAGACTCATCCAACATGAGGTCGTTGTCAAACACTTATTAAAGAATCTACTCATAATCTCCAAGACATTTACTTACATGCAATTGATTGCCATGGTATCGACAAGGGAGATGCTGATGGAGACCTTCAGGTGACATGGTCCTCGCGCTTGCCACTGCCATGGAACTCAATGACTCTTTGCAAACTATGTGGTCCCTTTTTGTTGTTCATCATCATAGCATCTCTATAAGAGGTCATCGACCGCTAGCCTGTTTTTATGTGTCAAAATCGGTGCTGCAGCTAACATCCTTCCAATCCTCCAGGATCTTCAACGTCTCGTCGCACTTATTCTTCACAACCTCATATCCGTCCGCTCCAAGAGCAATCCTGAGCGGCATCTCCCTTCCCTCGGCAACTCCCTCACCCCGCACAAGGTCAAGTACAATCGCGACACCCTTCTCGGGGTCTCCAGCCTGATGCCCGCTCCTGTTGGCCAAGTACTCATCGAAATCCTTGGACCGCTGGGCATAGTCTGGAATCTTGGACGGTTCATTCTTGAGATTCGTGCTGGACAGGAGTTCGGTCCTGAACTGGCCCGGCTCGACTATCAGAGTCCGGATGCCAAAGTGCGTCGTCTCCCTCCACAAGCTCTCAGCCATGCCTAATGCGTGTCAGAAATAAGCCTTTGCTTAGAGCGTTAGGTATCTTACCTTCGAGCGCAAACTTGGTGCCCGAGTACCCGGCGTTGAACTCGTAGCCGTGGAATCCAGAGAGGGAGCTGATGAAGACGTTGGTGCCGGCGCGACGCTCTCTGAAATGGGGGAGCAGAGCCTTGGTGACTTTCAGAACGCCAAAGACGTTTGTCTCGAAAGCCTGACGGAATTGTTTGTCTCTGCGAAGTGTTAGCGGAAGCCTTTTGCGTGTAAGGATGTGACTTGCGAGAGATCTTCCCATGCACCCCCTAGGATGAAGCCAGCGTTGTTGACAAGGACGTCAATGCGACCGTGGATGCTCATGGCCTTTTGAATGGTGTCGCCGATGTCATCTTGATCGTCGGTGACGTCCAGCTTCATGACAGAAGCGCCAGCTTTGCTGAGGTCGTCAAGTGTCTCGACCCTACGAGCTGTGGCAATGACATGATCCCCACGACTCAGGATTTGCTGAGCAAAGATTCGACCAAATCCGGAGGAGCAGCCAGTGACAAGCCAGACAAGAGGTGCCATTTTGAAGATGTTTCTCAGTTGGACAAGAGATGAGATGCCAGGGATTGATACGGGGGTTCGGTTTCATGGATGGCCGCTTTGGCCGTTATTTATACCATCCTTGATCTCCCAACGGCACCTCGGCAGTTCAGCATGTGAGTCAATTAGTCTCTTGACCCATCAATGAATGATTAAGAGAAAACACTGATCGCTCATCAACCGCCCTGAACACCAAGAATGCCCCCTCTTCAATCGAGCGGACCCGAGCGGCCTCGTCCGCTCATGTCCGCTCGATGCCGCTCCTGCAAATCACGGCCGATCCGCTCGCCTTAACGACACGTTGCACTCTTGATAAAGTCACTAGCTCCATAAATTGACGCGGCGTGAGAGAGTTTTGGGTAGCAAGGGTTGAAAACGCCCAAGAATTGATGCACTTGTCCACAGCGGCAGCGGCAGCGGCAGTTGAAGCGGAGGCGGATGAGAGCGGGTGCGGCACGATAGCTCCAACTCGGCGTACGGGTTGGAAGCATATGACGTAGGAATACCGCCGAGAAACCTGGGTCTATAATAGCCGGCGTGACTCAATGTTAATGAGTGAAAGCACTCTTGGATCGTCCAGTGCCCCATCGACACGAAGAGCCCAACACTACCAATCACCAACGGAGTCACTCAAACACTCGACACCCACGTCCCAAAATATGGCGTTCAATACCACAAGAAACAAAACTTGGCTCATTACCGGGGCTTCATCTGGCCTCGGTCTTGAGATGGCCCTCTCCGCCCTCCGCGCCGGCCACAGGGTCATCGGCACAGGCCGCAACACCCATAAAGCCGCCCTCGACAACCCAGAGTTTGAGCAACTCGGCGGCGAATGGCTACAGCTAGATGTATCTAGTCCGTATGCTGAGGGAGTTGTTAAGCAACTCGTTGTCCGCGAGGAACGACTCAACCAGCAGGAGCTGACACACTGGGTGGTCGTCAACAATGCTGGGAACACACTGCTCGGGACTGTTGAAGACATGAGCGATGACCAGATCTCGCAATATTTGCAGACCAACTTATTCGGCCTCATTCGAATCTGGAGAGCCTTGATACCCGCCATGCGTCGCCATCGGACTGGCACACTGATCTCCATCTCTTCTATTTGGGGCTTCGTCAGCAAGCCTGAGCACATGATGTACAGTGCCGCCAAAGCGACTGCAGAGTCTCTGACAGAGTCCTATGCTCAGTTGCTTGCACCATTTGGCATTAGGACGATGATCATTGAGCCTGGAGGTTTTCGGACAAAATTCCCTGGCAACCACCTCAAGCCAGACGGTGGAATCACAGAAGATTACAGGGACAAGATGGAAGAATGGAATGGCATCATCGATGCAGCAGCAAAGGATCCGACTATAGTGAATGGAGACCCAAAGCTGTTTGGCTTGAGGGTTGTTGACGCTGTGGAAAGACGAGGACTGTTTGAGGGAATATGGAGTGAGAATGGCACAGACAAGGCCCTGCGAGTCCAACTGGGATCTGACTGCTACGGGCTGTATGGCGAAAGATTGGAGCAGTTGCAACAAGGGTATGCTAGGATGGCACGTATCGCAAGCTTAACCAACGTGGGAAGCTGAAGATAGATTCGATGGAGCGGATGATAGGTTGGCCTAATGACCATGCGCTTAAACATCCATCGCAATGTATTGAGATTCGAAATGAAAACATGTTTAGAACGTTGATGTGGAGCTAGAAACGTCTGCATCTTGGTCGGCGAGTTTGAGGACTTGCTCTTGCTCGAGCAACGAGATGTACTCTCCTGGATGGCATTAGCAATGATGTCCTAATAGTTGACCAGTTTATACTTACTTGCAAGTCCCCAATGCTCCGACATACTACGAAGCCCATTGAGAATGTCCTCCAGCGCATCATACATGATTTGCTCGTGATTCTCTTTGATGAACCACGCGCACTCAGTCGCTGCATGATAGAGAAACCGGGCGACAAACGGACACCCTCCCGTATCTCGCGCTACTAGACGGGCTGTAGAAGACGATATCGCTCTAATACCTTCCAAGCCGACCTTTTGCAGCTCCGTCTCTAGAGCGATATGTCCGTTTGTGGAGAGTCCCAAAGGTTCGTTGCAGGCGTACTGGTTGTACAATACGAGCCTTGCAGAGCAGCACAAGGCGAGTGCTGGGAACGCGGAAGACTCTGGAGCCTGCGATGACGTTCTGTCGCTATCTGTGCCCTTGATAGACAGATGAAGGGCTGATAGAGCCTGATGAAGGTGCTGTGCTTCTGGTAGGAGCTCTGTAATGTCTTGCGATGATGCCCTCGCTTTCGCGTGGCGCATGACCTTGCTGAGCATATGAGCAGCCTGACAGGTCTTCGCATATGAACCAACTGTTGTAACCGAGCTAAAAGACTGTGTGTATAGCGGCTCGCTGGGTACCACCGTCCCGTTGTCCCAGTCGATGTCGTTGACAGGGAGTAGCTCACTCTGACACGGCTCTGGCGTCGCAGGTGGTAAAGAGCTATCGATGTTGACAAACCTGTCAAGAGTTAGAAAGCCATAACGTGCTGATACCACTCCTGTGAGGGCCTAGAATTCATATGGTCTTACCTGTCTAGGATAAAGATTGCCCACCACGTCCTGCGTTGCTCTTCTCTAAGGGTCCATGTTTCGGCAGGCTTAAATAGTTGCTGAGCATCTTTTCTATCATGGAAGCCCATCAGCATGCCGAGTCTGGCTGCGCGACTGAGAGTAAGGAATGCAGCAGGGTATATGGCGTGAGAGAGCTCATAGACAGCCAGAAGTACCAAAGACTGCAGTAGGCGTAAAGAGACAAAGCCTCCTGCCTCAGCCGCCGAGCATAAAGATCTTGCCACTGCATATAAAGGAAGCTCTTTTGGTTGATGCTCGGTGTCCATTATGCAGAGTTTGATGCAGAGGACGAGTAGCATGAGGCAAGAGTCGTCAGGAGACTGGGCGTTGAGTTCGAAGACCAGTCGCTTTCTGCTAATCATAGGCAGCCACGTGTGAATAGTCGAAAAGTAGGCTGAAACACTCTCCATGGGGTCATGACCAAGGTATTCCAAGCATGTATGTGGCAGAGAGGACTGTGTGCTTTGAGCTAGAGCATTCTCTCGAAGGGGCGCAAAGAGGTCATTGTCCAGGAAGAAAGGAAGAGGGAAGCTGCTTGTAGGGCCTTGAATAGATGAGAAGACTTCGAGAGTTGGGGATCTGGAAGCTTCGGGAGGGGAGATGCTGTTCACGTTGAGCAGTTGCTCGAGATGGCGGAGTCTATCATCCACGGCTGTGTGGGTGATGGTGTTTGTGATGGCTCCTTCGGGGTATTCGCACAACTTGTGAAGACGGATGCACTGACTGCGTTAGCAATGATAAAGCACAACGTTATTGCTTACACACCAAAGAACACGAAGGCAAGTCTTTTGTGCATCTTCTCTTTAGGCGCCTGTGTAACGTTTGATGTCAGTGCTGATCTCCCCACACTCACGCCAGGACTAATACCGACAGGCACGACACGCCTGATGGGCCGTTTCAAGGGGCATCGGGCGCGGTGCTGAGGACTTGATACGAGGATTGGGCAAAGCGACTTTTGTGAGATAGCTTTATTGTTTGTAGTTGTTAAGAAGAAGCGGGGAGATCCTGAAAGTGCACAACTAGGTACCTAAATGATGACCAAGACGGTGAGACATTCTAACCGCAATATGCATCAATCCGTATATTAACCAACTACAGCAACAAAGTTAAATAGACGATGGGAATTCTTGGTGTTTAGTTCTATGGATCTTGATATTGAAGCTCTTCCATTCGATGAGGACTTTGCACAAGTGCCTCCCATAGTTCCTAATGACATGGTGTTAGTTGAGTGATGGGACATGCAGGAGAAACTATGCGCATACCCAATTGTCAATGTCTGGACAGTTTAGCATGGCCCCAATCTCGGGCATATTTGCATCAAAGGAGTTTGCCTGTACGCCTGTGTTTGCTTGCTGTTGTAAAAGAGCTTCACCCACGTGTTAGTCGCTTCTCTCTCAAACAACCGATCTACTAACCACTGTTTGAAATTTGAGCCTGAAGTGCATCGGTTATGTCCAGGGCCGTTGGAAGCTGCGGGTTCTCCTGAACGCTTGGATTCGTCGAGACTTTGTCTAACATGACTGAGAGCATGTCAAAAGCCTGCCGTGCCTCATTAGAACCCACCTTGAAAGCTTCCCAGAAGCGGCGAGAGCTTTCTAGAGCCTCAACCATAGCTTCCCGACTAAACATTAAGAAACCCTGTTGATCATCTGGTGCTGGAGGGTTGGATTGCTCGTTGGATCGTGAACTGAGCTCGAGGCAGATGATCATCGACGCCAAAGAAAAATCGTGTTGTTCCAAGGAAGAGACAAACCATCTATCCCGGTACAACCGCCCTCCGACTTGAATCTCTTTGGAGATGTTGGCTTGATGCGTTAGGAGTGCCATGGCTGCCTCGACGCAGGAAGTCCTCGAGTAATTGAAGGCAGGATCTTGGTAGGCCTTGGCCATGTGATGGCGGTGGAGCATGCACCGCGACTTTTGGAATAGGAGCTCCATGTTGTAGCGCCGGATCAGAATGTAAGGGGCTTCAGTGATGGAGTCTTCCGGGTTGGCCATGTGAAACTTGGGAGGCATGGCTCGCTGCGCACTGTGGAGCCGCTGGTCCAGTGCCATGATCTCGTCGTATGCTTCTGTCCTCCCCAGAGAGACCTGGTTGAATATCGTCCGGAAGACGGAGGATAGCTTTAGTTTTGTGATGGTGTACAAGACGGGGGTCATTTGTGTCTCGGGTCGCGGGGGAGGAAGCTGAGCTGAATGAGGACCAAAGTCGTCATCGAGAAGGTTGCTTGGAGGTCGTGTATCGCATTGATGTTCCTGTATTAAACAAGGTAGCCCGAGCTGGCACGAGGTCAAGATATCAAGTTGTAAAACGAGCGCCCATGTCCGACGTCGCATCTCGCCTTGGAAGGGCGTGATACGAGGGTGCTTGTCAGGATCACGGTGATATCCCATCCGCATCGCCAGACGGATAGCAACACCACCTAGGATCCACACGCCCAGATGGGCATCTCGACGTCGTATGAATTCACCCTGGATGTTGAACAAAAGAGCCTCCAACGAGTAGATGCCAGGGGCAGTCGAGTATTTGGACAGCAAGAGACACTCGGTGGAACGGCGATGGAACAGCTCCATGAGGTCTTTGGGGTTGCCCAAATCTCCCGGCAGGTCGTCTTGAACCCGCATGTATAGAAACACCCCCATCTCCATGACGCCAAAGAGTATGGCAACCCACTGAAGAGAAGCGCCTTTTGGGTCGAGCCAGAACTGCTTATACTGGATATCATTAGTACCAAGTGTTTGTGGTTTAGGAGGATTTATACCTCTTGCTCGAAAGTCGGCGCGTGAAAGACAACTTGACCAAAGTTAGTTCATGGCCAGTATGTACTCCTCCCTGTTCACTCACTGGTTGATGGTTCTGTGGAGTTGAAGTAGCGAGAGACAAGTCTGTCGACTACATCCTTTGGTGGAATGTCGGCCATGATAGTTTCAATATCTGATATTTGCCCTACGCCTTCAAGAAGCATGGGTCCGTCGCTTTGGCTCGGGTCTTGGTCGTCCACTTGCGCAGCGGCGTCGCCTCGATCAAGGTGCTCTCTGATTTTCTCAACCTATCGAGTGTAAGTAAATGCCCTCTGTTAACAAAGTAATAAGGCCAAAAAAAGTAGTAAATCTATCACCTCAGTGCATATTGCTGTCCAGTGACTGCCTGAGACGTATATCATCTCAGTGTTGCTCGACACCATCCGACCAGGCTTGACCTCGAGCTCCCTATTAGGAGGAGAACCCAAGGCCAGGTGTTGAGGAGAGGTTCCACTAGGGATTATATTCTCCGAACTAGCAACGTCACCAGAACTCTGAGAGGTCGCAACCTGACGATCACCGGGCATCTGAGAGACGATGTTACCGAGAAGCTGCTCGAGCTGGCGTACGCGCGCATCCAACTGTTGATTCACTTGAACCGTATCGCGCCTTTGGGCGACGGGGGCCCTCCCTCTAGGCCATGCTTGGTATACGCAGCTGACATTTCTGGTGACGCAGTTGCTACATGGTTCTTCTCGATCACATTTCAGCCTAGGATCTGATTAGGAAGCTCGAGACGTTGATGGAAGGAAGGCCTACTTTCTCTGTCGACAAGATGAACAGGATAGAATGCCTCGGGCTGGCTGCATGTTTCTTGATGTTGTTATTTTCTGTCCGAGGGTGCAATACTGCAAACAACACCACTGTGGAAGAACGTCAGTGTCAGTCTGACTCGCCATGATATTAACGCGTACTCCATAGCGACGCTGACGGTCACGTGATGAATGTTCAATGATGAATTGCTTGCCAAGAAATTGACAACTCAGTCAGTGAGGAAAGAACATCTATCGTTTGTAGCAAAAGCGGGTTCCGTTGTATGAAACATCCTGTAGATACAAAGAAACAATCTATAACTAAAGGGCCAAAGGCCAAGCGAATACGAGTAAATCTACCAAACACTAACTAGCTTCTGATATCAGATAGTTAAGACAACAAATGCAATGCTCCCCGTCTATCATACAGCACTTTCCGGAAACTCAAACAGAATACTTGGGCAAATCCTCGATAGCAAACCCATGCCTCTTGAGCTGACTGCTAGCCAACTGCCACAGCTTCTCAACCGCCTCATCGTCATTCAACCACCTGTTGGCCCTGGGATCGACCTTGCCGAAAGGAATCAAGTAAAGACCGGCTGCTGAAACCGCCCTGGGGCTCGTTGCGCAGAACAGCGAAGTTCGTGCGCCATCTAGGGGAGTAGACGTGGGAGCAATCTTGACGGCCGTGCGGGTCAAGATTCCGAGAAAACTGGCGTCGTAACTCTGTAGGTTCGACTTGATGATGCCGGGGTGCACCGAGAACGCCATGATGCCGCTCGGTCGGTAGTGGTCGGTGATTGCCTTGGCGCCGATGATGCTGGCTTGCTTGCAGTGGCCATATCTCCTCCTGACTCACAGTTAGAACATTTTATGATGGTAGCATGATTCAAGAGCTTTTCTCACCACGGCGCTGTTGCACCCGTCAGGCTCGTCATGTTGGGGTCGTCATAGTTGATGCTCTTTGGTCCCATGAGGAATGCACCGTCACTGGCGACATTGACCACTCGGACACGGTTCATGTCACCGCTAGCCTGAACTGCAGCGAGCAGGACTGGTAGAAGCGACAGGGTGAGAGCATGGTGAGAAAGGAAGCAGGTCTGCCACTGGATCTCGAAGCCGTCCTTGGTCAGCTCGTATGGGCACGCCATGATCTAGAGGTGGGCCTGTTAGTGATGATTGGTAGAGAGATAGCATGGGACTTACACCAGCGTTGTTGATCAAGAGATCCAGTCGAGGCTCTTTGCTCATAAACTCGGCAGCAGTGACCTTGACGCTCTGGAGATCTTGCAGATCTAGCTTGAGGAAGTGAAGATCCAGAGGGCCTGCGTCATGCTTCATGTCGGAGATGGCCTTGTTGACGCGATCTTGCGATCGACTGGCGATGTAGACACGGGCGCCACGCTTGGCGAGCTGTAGAGTTGTCTCATGGCCAATGCCAGAGTTACCTTAAGTGAGTTAGTTAGATAAGCAATGCTTAAAGGAGAGGATTTTCGTACCGCCGGTGACAATGGCCACGTAGCCATGTAGGCTTGGAATCTCGCTGATGTGAAACTCTTCCGTCTTGTTGTTGCAGGACATGGTGAAGATGGGAAACTTGTACGTGATTGGTGGAGAGGTTGTGGGTGGTGATGGTATTAGTGGTGGGTATTGGTGATTACTGGCGAAGCTGAATGTGTTGAATTGATCTGAAACCGAAAGAATTGAGGTGTCGGATGCATCTTTTATAACGTTTAAAGGAGAAAGGAAAGGGCTGTGCTTGTGGAAGTTGATGATCGACACTCCGGGCTTGTCCGCGGACATCTCCATGGTGGCCCGGACCCGTTGCGTGGACTCCACACCACGCCGAGCCCACGCGTATAAGTTGTATATAAGTTGAAGCACATCAGTCTATATTGGACTATATTGACAACAATATCACTTGAAATAATATCCAAAATTCATCTTCAGCTATTTTCACCATGAGCAAGGTCGACCTTGAATCTCCGCTTGACTTGAGCAACCTGGCTGACAGAGGGGTCCTGATTACAGGCGGCGCTTCAGGTCTTGGCGCTGCCATGGCCAAGGCGTTTGCAAAGGCTGGGTGCGCAACAACATGCTCTTCGTCATTAAGGAAAGCCAAATAACTAATCTATTCTCTTTAGGTCATACGTTACTATCGCAGATCTTCAGCAGGAACTCGGCGGGAAATATGCTGCCGAGTTGACCACTGAGGGTTACAAGTAAGTTGTCCCATCTGGGCGGTGCAATCTGGGCTAACCAGGCAAGTGTTCAATTCGTCCATACCGATGTCACCTCGTGGGCTTCTCAGGTCAAGGCCTTTGAGAGTGCCAGCCTCTTCTGCCCGGCTCGCATCATCGACGTTGTCATCCCCTCGGCGGCCGTGTTCAGCGAGACCTTTCTCGACCTGACGACTCCAGTTGCGGGCGAACAGCTCTCCGAGCCATCCACTACTGTTTTCGACGTCAACATCACCGGAACCTTCTACACTGCAAAGCTCGCGGCCCATTATTTCAGACCGACTCCTAATTCTGAATATGAGTCTTCGCGTCTGAAGGGCCTCATCTTCATGGCATCTCTTGGAGGTTACATCGCCGGAGCTCGGTTCACCGCTTACGGCGCCACCAAGTTTGCTGTCCGCGGAATTTGGAAGCATTCACGAGACGATCTCAAGGCACTGGGTATTCGTTCTAACTTGATTGCGCCGTGGTTCATTCCCACTCCCATGACGGAGTCCCAAGTCGAGCATCTGAAAGGCAAGATACAGTTCGCCAAGGTTGATGATGTTGTCGATGCGGCGTTGAGATGTGCTGTTGATCAACGTATTCAAGGTATATTAATCTAGATTCTAAAGTTTGACCAAGACTAACGTGAACAGGCCGGGCCATTGCTGTTACCCCTGGTGGAAATGTCGACCTGCGAGATGACCCAGAAGGGCTGGATGCAGGCGTCGAAGTTGGGCGGGTTGTATCAGGATTGGACAAGTTGATTGATGCCGTCTCTACCATGGAGACTTGATCAGCTATGATGGTTCCTGAGGAGATCGTGTAGGACAGTACCGTATTTATTTGACTATATTCCTCGTCACAAATTCGCATATCTGATATCTGTGCCCCTGGTACCTCCAAGCTCTATCTTTAGCAAAAAAACCATTCTTTTAGATGACTAAAAATGACACAAATGAAGCAAGAAATACTCCTCTTGCTGATTAGGTATTGCATAACAATAAACTTTGCAAAGATTCTGCAGTTTATCGGCCTTGGTATGTGTGACCGCTGGCTCCAACGTGGCTACCCTAGAACTTGGCGGGTACCAGGTTCCTAGACTTAACCCAGAACGTGTGAAACCTATCTACACCTGAAAAACAACGAATCAAACTTCAAGGCCAAGTCTGACCAAAGTGGCAGTGCTACATCTCATGTAAGATCCGAGGGTTGACGCGTCCGGAGCCTACCACGGACATGTCCGCGGATTGCCCCACTTCTCGGGCCCGGCCACGGATGGCACCAAAATCTCACACTCAGATATTCTAAGGAATGACGATGACACGGAGTTAGCATCTATTCTTGCGGGATAAGAGAATATTGATCTGCTTATGTCCGTTGAGCATCAAATTTGAGTTTATTCGGCAGCGTCATAATCCCTGGTAGAGACGGTATGCTCAGCTCCTATGTGTTCTCTGACAAGGCATCATGGCTCGGACTGAACAAAGCTTTGACTATATCATCGTGGGAGGAGGAACTGCAGGCAAGTACCCAAGAGAAACCTTCCTTAGAATGAACTAATGCGACAAAGGCTGCGTGCTTGCTAGTCGCATATCAAAGGCGCTCCCAAACGTATCTCTGCTCGTCATCGAGCACGGCGTGGCTCAGGATGATCGAGTCACTCCAGCCCTAGGCTTTGCACCAGGCTTTGGATCCGACATTGATACGGATCTTCTATCAACTCCTCAACCGAACTTTGAGGGGCTTGCCGTGTCTCAAACCTCGGGGTTGATCTTGGGAGGCTCGTCTGCCGTTAACTATGAGACATGGACCAGGGGTGCTTCGGTTGATTTGTGCGTCTGCGTGTGTTTGTTAAGAAGGATCTAATACTAATATTCTCATAGTGATCAGTGGGCAGAGATTGTTGGAGACAGACGCTGGTCTTGGGAAGGGATGCTGCCGTACTTCAAGGCCAATGAGACATTCATCCCGTCAGCGACTCAGAAAAGCTTGCAGAAGGAGTGTCAAGATTTTCATGGCACCGAAGGACCTATAACGGCAAGGCAGCAAAGAGAAAATGAGACAATTAACAAGTGGCTGATGTCGATAGGTCTCCCATCCAAGCAATTCTGGTAAACCTCGAGATTACCCCCTCCGGCAGGACATGACCCGCTTTCACGAGGCCATGGGTGCGAAATTGATCCCCGAGAACAACGCTGGTAGTGTAATAGGTTACACAGAGGTTGCACAGTCGAACTATGATGGCCAGAGACAATTCGCTGCCAAGGGTTACCTATTTGGTCCCAATGTCACTGTCTGGACTGAAAGTGAAGTCCACCACATCGACATTGTGAAGCAGCGTGCATCCAGAATCATTGGCATACGATATTCCGGCGATGGAGTAAGTCGAATGGCTTCTGAGTTCCGAGTATCAGCCAATGTCGAAATCATTCTCTCGGCTGGGGCCCTGTTCTCTCCAAAGCTTTTAATATTGAGGTGAGTTAAAATATTACACCTGATATTTCCAAGACTAAGAATATCAGTGGAATTGGGCCAAAGGAAGAGTTGGATAAGCATGGTATCCTTATAAAAGCCGATCTCCCTGTTGGAAAGAATCTATCCGACCATCCTTGCGTTTCTAGCAAGTGGACTGTAAACAAGAAGGATGCCAGCATCGGGATTGGACCAATGGTGACCGAGACTTGCGACTGGACTGCTGGACCGCCGATGGATTGGATTGCTTTTCACCGCGGAAAAGTTTCGACGTTGGAGGCAGCCTCTGAGCATCTAGCCGCTGATGAGAAGAAATATTACTTGTCCGAGGGCAAGGCACATTGGGAATCTTTCACCATGTAGGTATTCCGCTTAATACAGGTTGAAGATGCTGACTGATCCCTTAGGTATGGACCATTTGACACTTCTGAGCGCCCGATCAAGGTCAACCCTCCAGAAGGAGAGTCCATCGTGAGCGTCTTCAACATACTGGCTTCCCCATTGTCTAGAGGATCAGTGAAGCTCAGCTCAAGTGACCCTGCTGATCAACCAGTTGTCGACCCGGGCCTTCTCAGTTCGCCGACTGACAAGGAGATTCTATACGACGCCGTACGCTCAACCACCATCGCTATGAAGAACCTTGAGGGTCTAAACGCAGTCGAGTACACTATCGACGAAGCTCTTCGAGATGACTTGTCAGATGATGCTGTGGCGGCGAGGGTGAAGCAGGGAGGAAGCACAGTCTTTCACTATTCCGGCACTTGTGCCATGGGGACCGTGGTTGATGCCGAGTGTCGGGTTAGGGGCGTTGAAGGCTTGAGAGTTGTTGATGCCGGCGTTTTCCCCATGCCGCTGGGCGCTCACTATCAGGCCGCTACGTATGCGCTTGCGGAGCAGGTCGCGGACATGATGGTGAGCAATGTGCACAATGGTTAAGGTCAGTTACAGACATGACACATGAATAGCCATGATGCATTTGTATTCTAATCTTGACTCGCCCATTACTTGCTAGCCAGAACAACCCAAGACTCAAACTTGACACCACCATAAGCATCAATCTCCTTCTGAATCACCTGGTCAACAGCCTCGGGCCACCTGCTGACCTCCTCATCCGTCCATCCAGCGCGAGCAGGGCGCGTAAAATCACTCAGGATGAACTTCTTCAGGCCATTGTCTAATTCAGGTCCCTTGACAATAATAGTCCACTGCGACAATTGCATCTTGGAAGGGTCAAATCCAGCCTCGGCGGCGACCTTTTGTAGGTACCCTTCTTCAAAGAACTGGGGGTTGGGGACCTTCATCGGAGGGAGATCGGGTCTCACGAGAGCTTGAGCCGCGTGGATGACCTCACCAGCGCCGAAACGCTTCCACACAAGAAGAGCGGCTAGACCGGGCGACTTCAAGGTGCGGTGAATCTCCTTGAGGCCCTTGAGGGGGTCTGCAAAGGTAAAGGCGCTAAAGTTGAGGATGCTGTGCGTGAAGTGGTCGTCGGGGATACCCTCCAAGTTTTGTGAGTCCAGCACTCGAGTCTCGATTGTAGGCCAGGTAGTAAACGAGTCCTTAGCGGCCTGAACCATTGGAGGCACATTGTCGGTGACTAAGATGCTTGGCAGGCCATCAGCAGGGAGTCTGTCGACAAGGACAGAGGTGGCTGTTCCGGGACCCGCAGCATTATCGTGAACTACCGAGTCCTTGGTGATGGGCTCGATGGCGTTCAAGTCATCAAAGACCAGGTTAAACGCGGTGCGCGTGCTGTTGCCTGTTTGCTGAGCATAGTTTGCGGCCAGGGCTGAGAAGTACTCGGGGAACGGCAGACTCTTGCTTTGAGACTTGGAGATGTTTTCTTGTTCAGAAGCCATTATTGATGTCGTATGTTGTAGTGTTGATCAAGTTGTGATTGTCTCGAAATAAAGAGGAGCAGAGCTGACAGCTTGTAGGTAATTATTTATGCCGTCAGATCCAACCTGACATAAGCACTACGCAACATGTCAGCTTTGTTAGGCCAAAACTGGTCTGCTTCTGATAGGTCATGCCGGACATAAATAGGGCCTTGCAAACAAGCATATTGTCATCATACGCGCATTTGAACTGACTGCTTATTCTGACTAGCATCTCCGCTTCCAAGCCTCAACTATCTATCCAAGTTACATGACAAGCTTGAATTAAGCGCCCTGGTTTATACTTGTTAGATCTTATCATCAGAAACCCTCTTTTCAGTTGCTGCAGCCGCGTTCTTGGCATCCAGGTCACCACTCTCTGAAGCCGCCAGCGAATCGGATGAACGAGGAATGGGCTTCATGTTGCGGCGCTGCTTCCAAGTCAAGCCCTCCGTATCAAAGATGACTGCAATCTCTTCAAGAGTAAAGCCCTTGGTTTCGACGAAAAAGTACCAGACAACAACCAACTAGCACAACGTCAACAACAGTCCGTTAGACCGAGATTAGAAGTCTTACCTCTATGAACGTGTATACAATGTAAGCGATGTAGTATCTCCACCCGACATTCTGTAGACCAATTGGATTGACAAACGTGCCAAAGAATCCAAAGGCGTGCATGATGCCGGTCTGAAAAGTGACGCCGCGAGCTCGAATGTCGTATGACAGGATCTCGGCTGGGTAAGCCCACAGAGGGGTCCAACCGATATCGTAGGCGCCGTTGCTGAGGAAGATGGCGACTAGAACGCCAGTGGCATATCCAGAAGTGCCATGCGTGGTAAAGACTGCAGAACGGTTAATTCAGGTGAACAGAAGGAAAGGGTGTGGGTTAACATGCGCGCGGCAAATGTCGTCCAGAGAATAAAGGCAAGAAACATTCCAGCCGTCGATGCAATAAACAGTTTTCTTCTACCGACCCTCTCGACAAACAAGGCAGCGATGCTGGCGAGAACAAAGTTGTAGATGGAAAGGCAGCCGTTGATGGTGACTTGAGTTGTCGTGTTGGTGATACCGATGCTCAACAGGACAGAGTGAAGATAGTATTGCACAAGGCCATTGCCCGAAATCTGGTAGAGAAAACGTTAGACAAAGCCATGTTTTGCTTGCTCAACACATACCTCAATGAAAAGACCGGCAAAGAAGACAATGATCAGGCGTCGTCGGTTGCCTGCGGTTCGCACAAGGTCCAACCACCCGGTCTTTGCCTTAACAGAAGCATCACTCTCAATTTGCTCCTTGATCTCAGTATACTCAAGTTCGACCAGAGAACTTCGTTCATTTCCATTGGCGTGGTGCTTGACGAGGATATCCCTGGCTTCCTTGCCTCGACCCTTGGAGATCAACCAACGAGGACTTTCGGGGACGAACCAGATAAGTAGTAGCTGCAGGGAAGCTGGCACACCTTGAAGCAGACTAGGGATTCTCCAAGACCAAGCGTTGTCGATCTTGTGAGTCCCATAAGTCACCCACGCCGCAATGATGGCGCCTAGGTACCAACAAGTCGGGTAGTAAGAGATGATGGCACCGCGATGCTTGGGCAAAGCGAGCTCTGCCAGAAGGAGTGGAGCACCAACAACAGTAAAAGCCAACCCAAAGCCGATCAAGAAACGCGAAATGACAAACTGGGGGATCTGCTTGGAAGAAGCCTGAAGGATGGCGCCGATGATGGTCCAGGCAGCTCCGAAGAAGATGGACTTGCGGCGGCCGAATTTGTCGACAACGGGGGTGATGGCTGGAAGGGCAAGCATTGCACCAACTGTTTGTATCGAGTTTAGAAGACCGAGGACCGGGCCCTTGGGGTAGTCGAATTCTGGGCATGTTAGCATGGCGAAACACAATGTCTCTTCTCGATGCAATCACTTACCCTCCTGCCATGAAGGCAGTAACTGGAGCCCATTCATGATCATGCCGTCGAATCCTTGATAGGAGCTACTAAGGATGACGACTGGGAGCCAGAGGTACAGTGACCGAAGGCCTTTGTCGTGAAGCCATGCTGGGAGATGCGGCCGGGCCATGGTTGTTTGCAGGTTCTTTTTACAACTTCGAAACAAGTAAGATGAAGCTTGATTGCATTGAGTTGCCTAAAATAAAAATTGCCTTGGAAGGAACCGCAGCTTCTTTTATCTCTCTGTTGCCGTCTCTTGGATCTATCTCGCATTCAAGTCTAGCAGATCTTGTTGAGCCTTCCTGGTGGTTTAGCACCATCACGTTTTCTTTGTGGCGTATTGCACTCGACCGTGCTATCAAGAACCGAGATGGTACACTTGTCCGCTTTGTGGTTGGCCTAGGAGAAGAGCCTCGGAGTTGCGTGGTCGTCGGACATGAATGGTCGTAAGTGGGTCAGAGGACCACGGAACTCCGTGGTTAGTCGGGGGACTGTGGTCATGACAAGGTGGATTTACTGCTCATTCTCGGAGGAACCTGGTCATGGCATCATTTGAGCGGCTCTTTGGTTGCTTTTCTGGCTTTTCAGCTCGGCCATCGGAGGACAGTGGTCTGCGTTTCCCCCTCAATTTCCCTACAAGGAAATGCAAATGCTTCTCCCATTCGATAACGCCATTAAGGAGTAGTAGAAATCAGTCATTCTGAAACATATACTCTTCTCAGGGAACTCAGGGACCACGATGCACGACTGAAATCAGATAAAACGGCCTCCTTTCAACACTCAACTCCAAGGTGAGCACGCGAAAATCATGTCCTCGCTCATCTTTCTCCTCAAGAGTCGAGTCCTCTCTTACATTTTCAGCATGCCTTCAGTCTCTTACGAACCATACCTCCTTCCAGGATACAAAGACTTGGCCTTGGGTTTCGAGATTCCGTCTCTTGCGTCAGCCAAGATGAACAACGCGCAACAGACCGCGGCCCAGCGACAACAATGCCACCCGGCACCCGGGATATACACCGCCCGCGACCTCGTTCAGGTTACAGCTCCGTTGCTCAACTCAATTGTCCACGCGTTGGGTGAGGACATTGATGGAGAACCGTCTTCCAAGGATGTCCTCGTTGACGGCTTAGCTGCTAGCCTGGCCGTTACTGGGCGAGAGTCCACTCTACCATTGTCATACGGAAAAAGTGACACCTCACGAAGCGAAATCGCCAACCAAGCTCAAGTCATTGGCGATGCTCTTGTTGAACACGCAAGATCCACACCGCAAGGAGGCGAAGCAGACCAAAATATTAGGCTCTACAGCCAATGTGAAGGCCATCTTTGGACCCCCGCTGTTGCTGCACTCTTACTCGGTCCAAGAAGCAATGCTCAACTCATGCAACTCTACAATGAGTGGCTCCACCGGATGATTCTTCTCCGTGACACGTTGCTGCCCTTTGAGAACTTTGATCAGGTTCCCCTGGTTATCCCATCGTCAAACAAGCAAGGCATCAGGGACTTTGAAGAGCCACGGAAGAACTTTCTTCTTCAATGTCTGACTGGGAGAATCTCTCAAGCGGCAATTGTGGACGTGGCCAAAGTCTTCACGGCCAGGAGTCTTGGTTCCGGGGGATATGGCTTCCAGTATTCTCAAGGTCTCGTCATGCCAGCTTTCTTATCATCTTCACCATCGCTTCATCTTCTTCGACACCACCCTGCGAGGATAGACGACTCACAAGTTGATATCCTGTTCGACTATGAGTATCCTGTATACTTTGACGCCGAGAGGAACGAGCTGCCCAAGGCTGAGGAGAGCTTACCCCCTGGACAGTGGCCGCCCCCATCTCTTCTCGCTTTAGAACCCCAGGTGACGAGGTCTTCTATCGGTGTGGGGGCCGGAAAAGATCCCGCAAGACGTGTTCTGAACATTCGGCTGGGTCTTGGGAATGGTGAATCCATCACCGTCGACGTCGGTCAAATTGGGCGGGGAATACGGTACGCCTACAGAGCTGCATCTGCAGGCAACGCCGGGGAAAAGAGAAGCTTGGAGCAGAGCCTCTTACAAGAATCATTGCCCGTCAAAACCAAGAAGAGCAAAGTCACTGCGCTTCACATCCACAGTGCTGGAGATATTCTACGGGTTCCTGGCCTTATCACTCCCGACATCAAGAGCCGGTCAAACGAGCTGCATTTGCTCTGGGCTAAAGACCCCCTGATTAGGTTGGCACTTCTAGGGAAGCTGTACCCCGAGAATGTTATACTCCTCGACGAAGATGACAATCCCGAAAAAGCATTGCATGTGGGGAAAGGCTTTGGTGGGAGGGTTGTTGTAGTTCAGAACAAGCGTCGCAAAATTACGACCGTAGATGATGCGTAGTTTTTTTATGCAGTGATAGACTTCAGTTCAAATGCCACAGCTGTGAAGTTGAGGCCCTTACTGTGCTATTAAGGCTTGGGTATGAGTCTTAGTTGTGTGACGGCTGTATTATTTCTGTAAGTTGCTCCGAGGCCTCCCGCCCCCTGTGCAAGGAACAAGCTACAATGGCAGGGCGGTCAGCAAAGAAGAGTGAGGGGGATGGAGAGTGTTTTCATTTCACTGCAAACTTAACCCGCCCTGATGCTTTGAAAGCCAACCAATTAGAACCGCTCAACGTGTATGGCAATTTGAAGCTCATCGTCAAGTTGCATCTCTGTCAGAGGAACCTTATGTTCTGGCAAGATGACATGCTATGCTGCAATGCCACTTCTTGAAAGTGTATCTTGAACTAAGATCAAAATAAGGCCGTCCGATCATCCGCGTTGAAGCGAAGAGTACCCAACACCAATCGCGTGTACTGGTCAAGCCCATCCCAGCTCAGACTGTTAGCTCGAGACGCTTGAAACAGTGAAGCCAATGTCTCCCCGAGGGTCATCTGTGATATCCCAAGATCAGGGTCTGCCATTAACAGCCTCTGAGTCTCCCATTCTGTGGCAGACTTTGCCCTCCACAAGGCTGTTGGTGCGGGTAACGGTAGGTTCGAAACAAGGTTCTCGTCAAGAGGCTCATATAGGTAGGGATCTTGTCTACCAACTCGGCACGACAAGCAGTTAATGGTGTTGACAAGCAAGATTGTTCGTCTGATAGTTTCACCCAAAGCCCAAGGTTCCCACCAAGTCTGCTCGGAGAGGTTGATGCTCTGTTTATGAAGTTGAGCAAGGTGTCTTGTCATCTACGAAGCGTTAGATTCACATTGACTGCGTATTTTGTTCATGAGAGTCGAATACCTTTAGCAGCCACGGTTGCTGTAGTTGGGCATTTCGGGCCTGCTCAAGACTCGAACCAAAGAAGCTCACGATTTGATAGACGCACATTGCGTGCACTGATGCCAGAACCCATACTTCAGACTTCGAGGAGCATATTCTGGGCTGAATTTTATGAGTCAAGTTTGGGCGTCAACCAGGATATATAAAAAAACTCACAAAGTCTTTGACCAGCTGGTCACGCTCTTTGTTGATGAGCGAATGTGCAAAGTGCTGGCTGCTGTTCATCGCGGCGTTGTAGGATCCCAAGCAGCAGAATGCAATGGCCAACGCTTCCAAGACTTCTCCCTCGGAACATCGATAAACTGTGGGATGTACGAACGGGGGGTATGTACCAGCCTTGAGCATCATTTGTGGGAATCCATAGACGTATTTGACCCAGTCCTCATCGTTGCCAAGCATGCCCATAGTAAGCGTGGATGGAGGGCCAAGGTTGAAGGATGTGCTGAGAGACAAGTTGGCCAGAGCCAGTGTTGAATTTTCTTGATCGGCTGTATCTTCGCTGCTGAGATGCTGCGTCTGCTCCAGTGGGGTGTGCAAGTCAGGCATCTCGTCCCAGGCCAGTGGAGGATGCCACATAAAGCTCTCAAACCGAGGGTCTGAAGTTGCTGGGACCTGGCTGGTTGAGTTCTGTGCTGTTGGAATTCCAAAGGAAGCGAGCAAATTAATCTCAAGACCTCCGTGCCCGATAGTTGCCTGATCATTGATGGATGTGCTGGCCTGAAGTATTGAAGGCGCGTCAGCGAGGCCGCTGTTTACCATTCCGTCCGTTGACTCTGGATATTGTGTCTGGATGTCGTTGATGATCGAGGGTGTCGGTAAGTCTCCCCATTCCAGTAATTCACCAACACCACTTAGCTCTCCTTGAAGTGAATCGTTTGGCCCCGGGGTAACACCATCAGTTGCATACTGGCAGCTGATATTTCTGGCTAAGCATCGAGAGCAGGAAGGGTAGACAAGATCACACGAGAGCTTGGATTTGACGCAAGCTCCACATGATTTTCTTTTTGACCTGCGAGGCTTCAACAGTGAGCGCTCACATCTTCTCCTATGCCTGTCTCTCAAGTCCTCTTTGTCAAGTCAGCAGTTTCCTCTTGATAAGAGTGCTTAACAAACTTCGCTTGTATGTCTTGCTGCAGATACTGCATCTATGCTCTGTTTCGACATGTGCTACAGCCTCCATCTCGTCTGGCAAGTTGACCAAGCATCCGCATTGGCGTCTGAGGTTGCATGTACTTGTAAGGTTCAAGTTGTTATCAGATGCTGGGAGCCCCGGTTCCTTCATATGCGCTAAAGCACTGTCGCAATCGGGGCCATGGCTGTTGCAATTGTGGCGTTCAGATAGCTTGACCCAGCGGCTCAGCCAAAGTTAAATAGTCATGAGAATAGTTGTCGCTGAGTGGATGGATAAACACTATCAAACCTAAATGCAGAAGTTCCCTGTCTATCGTATATGCTCCCTTGTGATACGCCATATTCCTTAGAGATGTGCCTGCAATCTCTGGTAGAACAAACAAAACCCCATGTATAATATCCTCGTCTCCCATTCTAAATTCTGATACTCAAAGTACGCGGTTGCGCAGCTTTCCCACCTGGGGATTGATATAAGACACGATCCTCAAATTCCCATCACTTTCTATGGAACAGCCGATATACGTCTGTACGCCAAGGCTGTTCTCAAGGGCCGCTGAATCACTGCTAAAGGTCAGTTTCACCAAGAAAAAATAGTGAAGATTCTTTTACTTACAAGGTGCTTTGAAGGCATTCCGAATATCTCGTCGCACTCTCCAGAAATACTTGGCTGCCGTTATCCCCAACCTCTTCGCTCATGAATCCTGTCAAGGCGTTGAGGATTTGCTGATCGTTTTCTGCATAATGTCGCACTGGTACATACACCCTGACACTTGGTGTTTGGTCGCCCATGCCGAACTCAAAGTGGTAAAGAATTCCAGCCGTTCGGTGATTCTTGTATGGAAGGGTGGTATTCTCAGGTACACCTTGTGTTCCCAGCAAAGCATCCCAAAGCCGACGTAGCTTCCGTATTCCCACCTCGAAGCCTGGTTCTTGCAGTCGGCCTCCCAAAGAAATCACCTCCTTGACAGCTTCAAAGTTTGTCCTTCTATCACGAAAGTAAAGTTCAAGTTTCGACTCGTCTTCCTTGACCAAGTCCAGTGCAAACATCTCAATCTCAAGACGTAACTCCGGACGCTGGCTAACATAGTCGGCAAAGAGTTTGAAAGAAGCCATCTTTCCTTGGCTGTATCCAGGGGTGGATTCAACTGCGCCTCGAATCACGGCCAGCGTGGGTTGATGCGTTGCTCGTGCCATGGCGCCCGGGAAAAAGTAGGCTCTGTTCGTGATTGTATTTTCCTCGAGCGTGAATCCCCAGAACATGGTGGACTGATGACCAGGGCCACTCCCTATCCAAAGCTGGTCGAAACATGAACGGAAGTGATCGAAGAGAGTAGTGTTGATCTCAGGAAAGGCCTCCACCAGATCCTTCTTGAAGTCTCCCGCAGCCCCAGAGTTTTGTAAATTCACAGCCGTGCCAGCGTCCAGTCCTATCGGCTCGATAGAACAGCTAACAGTCGGTTTCTCTGCGCCTGTGTGAAAGTCCCAGCTCAATTGCACAGGCGTGAAATCATCCGTCATGAAGCTTCTCCATCGTGTCAACCCTATCCGAAATGCAGAGCCCAGATGTGGCGTGACAAGGTTTGCGAAGTGGTGAAGGATGTTGATCTGGCTCATTTGTGTGTACCCGGCGTTGTTGAGAAGTGACCCTAGCACGTATCCGACATTCTGATACCAATATCGTTGGTGAGGGTTGAAGAGGCTCTCGTGCCTTGCCCTGACCAAGTGCCAGGGCTTGGACTGCCGCGATATTCTTTCTGAGGTCGCCATGGTGCCTTATCAGGCGGTGTAAGTTGGATATCTGATAAGTTGATAGTTTTCTAGAATCTCAGACCGGCTGTTTATACGATTCCATCCCGACTGAAGCCTGGGTCTTATGGCTGAGTCTTGACCATGGCCTCTACTCAGATTTGCCGTCAACGTAACGTATCATGTCCCCCCAATGCGAAAAGGATCCGAGCTGAAGTGTGTAAATCAGAGATGAAGTTAATTATATCCATTCTTTGTCATGTGGCGTGCAATCCATTCATCATTGTTGCCTTGGCTCTATCTAAGCTAAGCCAACGTGGGCCTGGCCGGGTTCGCCGTTTGACTTAGAATATCGTAGATGCCGAAGCTGATCTTATCTGCCTTGTCGCCGGGGGATCTTGATTCCATTCAACTTTCGCCTTCTGAGTCAGCCCCGAAGGGCTGAGTGTCAGCCTGGGCAGCCTAGTAGGCAGATTTTGGTCTGTTCCTGCAGCGCTCGCAAAATAGCCGCCAAACGCGTATACCGCACCAATTGAATTGTAGATAGTTGCCTGTAGTGGTTTGCGTGTTTGCTATCCTTGTACAGCTTCCTGCTCGGCCGCTTTGTGCTGCTTCGCAATAATGTTTTCCTTTTGTTCTCTGTCAACACCCAACCACAACAAATCTGGCCTGCTATAGTGTCCAACAATATCCAAGAAACCTCGAGTTGCTACAACTTTTGTAAGGTCGAGGTCGGCATACACAATCCCTTCTGCGTCTGGGCTCCCATCGCCAAGCGGCGCAGTCAGACGTCTACCATCAGGCCCAATAACACAGCTATGACCTCCGCCAGGTTGACGACAAGAGAGACCATCCTGAGTCTTCAACGTCTCAATGCCCTTCTGAGTGCACACCGAAGTGCTGTGAAGCACATAGGCGGTGCTTTCAATGGCGTACGTCTGCGACAGGTTCTGGCAGCCATCTGCAGTCATACTCCACAAGCCTGGATGGTCGACACCGGCTGACGGATCGATCGGAGGCCACATGGAAATGTGGATTGCCTCGCCCTGCGAGATGCTGTGATATTTCAAGAGTGGCTGTGTGTGCTCCCAGCAGGCGAAGCATCCAACCTTGATCTTACCGTGCTCAGCCCCAAAATCGACTTCCACCACATTGTTCAGGTCGGCTCCTGAGCCGTCGCCAAAAAGCGTGCGTTCCATGTGCGTGGGCTTGATCTTTCGTCGGTGCATTACTACTTCTCCCTGGGGAGATATGATGGCTTGAGAGATGTAGATGCTGTGGGACGGGCTCTGTTCGGAGAAGCCGAGGGCGACAGCAATTGAGTGTTCCTTGGCAGTAGCCTTGACCAACTCCATTGCCTCGGACTCTATTGGAAGAGAGTTGTAAATGTATCGAGTCTGAAGCTCAAAATCGACCGGCCGGGCCCTTGGCAAGCACAAATGTCAGAAGAAGCAATCACATACAGGGTGACGAATAGTTGCAGGGCATATGACAAACAAGGCTACTTACCAGATCCACGCAGGATATCCCGGAAGCCAGCACTCGGAAAAGGCGACAAGCTTAGCCCCATTCTGTGCCGCTTCAGCGATGAGTCCGCAAGCCTTCTTGACCGAAGCTGCCAGGTCAAGATACACAGGCTCAGCCTGGGTAACGGCAACTCGAATAGGACAAGCCATGGTTCCAAGGAAGTATAATCACTATGCTCAAAAAAGAAACAGTAGAGGCGCGGGTCTGTCAATTCCCGTGCTGCGGTGAGACTAACAGATGGACGGACCATCATCTAAATAGAGCATATTTCGCACCGCATTCCACAACGAGAAGTCGCGTATCTACAGAAATCATACGATGGGAGAAACGTTTCAGAGCATTGAACGCTTCAGGATGGCCCACATCGCGCCTATCAACGGTCGAAAGCCCCGGCTCCGGAGACCAGGGGAGACATCCGTCAGTTCGAGAAGAGCGGAAGAACCCAGGAACAAAGTCCCAAGTCTGACCTGGGCTTATGTCAGAGTTGCTTGGTATGGGCTGACCGCACCTGTTTTACACGCATAGCCGCGGTATCAAGCCTAATAGAACTGTCAGACGGCGCTTATGTAGGGCATATTTCTCGGAAAAGAGTGCTTACGCCTTGATGAGACACTCTAAATAAGAATATCGCCGCGCCCGACCTTTATGGCTCGTCTGGTTCTTGACCTCTACCAACACCTGCCACCGTTACCACCTAACAGATACAGACACGATAACCTGCTGATTCAACTTCCGGTACGTTTCACAGCGTTACAGTATCAAGTTATCATCTACACCGACGGTATGTCCGAGGATCTTTTCAGACCTATCACTCACATGTGACGAGGACACTGCATTCGTCCACCAGTCGGGTTACATCAAGCAGGCCACGATGTGAATGTCTGTTGGTTCTAGAGAGTATGATATTTCCCTCATGCATCATAGTAAACCTTATTTCTATACGAAGGATCCTGACCTTGCTGCATCCATGTTCGACTGAAACACTTGCGGTCTGCTTCAACCAACACGCCAAGTTTCCAGGGATCTTACGGTGAAATATGGGGCCAAAATCCGAGCATGGGAAGGCACTTGCGGAGGACCTTTTGGCTGACGTATTCGTAAATACGTGCGAATATTCAAGGTTTGAGAGGATGTCATTTTGTAGTTCTACAAGTTGGGCGCATGCGTAGCAAGGTTTCATCTACACTTGTCACCATAGTCGTAGACTAATGGGTATTTAGATACAAGGTTGGTGGGAAAGAATAATGAATAAAAGAGGATAAAAAGAAATCTTGTAGAAACAAAGACGATATTTTCCATCATTAGTCTGTCGAGCGTACGCCTCACGGGCTTGGCTTTTCACCTTGTGCCCCATTTGCTTGTGCTTACTCAATGCCAAAACTGCTTCTCTTACTCGCTTCTGGCTATGATTGAACGAAATGAAATTCCTGGACTGGGACACGAAATCTTGAAGTCAAACAGGAGCACACCCAATGGATCGCAGCTCCTCTCACCATACGAAACTCAATAGTAGAGCTCGGTGAAAGGTAAACAGTTGCCACACAACCCATCTACGCCTTTAATTCTTCTACTACCAAGTACGATTATAATGGGCCTGGCGGTTTGTGAGTTATTCGTGGCAGGGATTTCGTTGTGGATGCCACCCATTAGCAGGAAACGACTTCCACCTCGTGGCCGGCTTGGTCCGAGACACAAGAGAATAGGACCATATTAAGTATTTCATCCAATGGCAGCATTGTTGTCGTTACACAAAGCAGGCCTCATGATTACGTGAGCTAAGACAACTTTATGCTTCTTCAAGTTGTCCGTCAGTGCTCAGTTACATTGGCCCCCGCTCCCCCTCTTCCTTTCACATCTCACTCAATACATATATCGCTCACCAAGACAAGACACTTTGTACCAGAGGTCATTGCTACCATCTGCTTGGCTTCTTCGCTACGTAGAGTTCGTCCTGCATACTATGACAACATGATTAAGGCCTGGCCTGGTGATAAACGATAAAGTGCATCAGGAGACGACTATTTCTGCGTTGCGATTGTGGTTAGTTTGATTCTTCATTACTCTCATTACATCATTGTCCAAGAGCCATCCTTGCTAACTACTGCTTCAGCTTTGCCTCAAGCATGACTGTTCGTCCATAAGCAGACGGGTAGATCTTGACGAGCTCCAGGCCAGCAGCCTCAAAAATCTGTTCGAAATCGGCCTTCTTCTTCTCCTGTCCGGTCATGCACAGGAGAGCAAAGTCAAGCCAGTACAGATCCATGTTCTCGTGGTCTTCGACCATGTCCGGGACCAGCATGTCGCAGATAATGAGACGCGAGTCGGGGCCCATAGCCGAGGCCGTGTTCTTGACAAACTCGGTGCAGACTGGGGTATAGAAGTCATGGAGGAAGCGGCGCATGAAGTAGATGTGGGCGTCTGCAGAAAACAGTCAGCAGGGAGTCTTCACCAGAGGCATGGTCATATCTTGAAGTAAGACAAGGTACGTACTCTTAACAGGCTGCGGCGTAAAAGCGTCATAGGTCATGAGCTCGAAGCCAGGATATTCCTCAGGCTTCAGGTTGTCAATAACACCAGGCAGATCCTGTAGGATAAACTTGGCGTCAAAGGCACCATCGATCTGCTTCTTGACAGCGAAGCACGACTGGCCACGGCCGGCACCGATGTCGACGAGGTATGGGCGCTCCGTATCCTTCTCGACCTCCTCCTTAAGGGACGCAAAGGGGAACATTCCAGTGACGGGCATCAGTTGATCAACCATGAACATGTTGGCGTTCCAGACCTCGCGGCGCTCCGGGTCAGGGTCAATCTCGAGCAGTTCGTAATACGACTTTCCGAGATGCTCCTTTCCGACCGAATACACGGCAGGGGACTTGGTCAGGTCAAAGACATCATCGGGCTTATGTGACTTGAGGTACTCGGGGAGATGAATCCAGGCACGGGTGAACTCCAAAGTGATCATGAAGAATGAACCGAGAGCCTTGGGGTTGAGGGCACGAGAGAGGTCATTATGGGCATAAGTATCTGGGGCCGTCTCCTTGAATAGCCCGTGGTTGACGGCGACACGGTAGGTGCGGTGGATAACCGTGGGGGCGACGTTGGTGATCCGGGCCAGCTCCTCGGCGGTGATGGAGCTACCATCCTCAGGCATAGCGTGGTAAGCACGGATACCCAGGATGGTGTGAAAAGCACCTCCCAAACTGAGGTCCTCGAACATTCGAGTCACCAGATCGATTGGCTCCTGGAAGGCATTGCGGACGCGTTCAGTCTGCTTGATGATGGCCACATGGTTGATCGGGTTGTCCTCGTACGACTCCAAATCGGCAACAAGCTTCCGAGCCTCCTCAAGGGCCTTGCTCACTTTGGGATTAGCCATTGCGGATGAGCGACTTTGACGTGCCGCTGCGGTTCAAGCACGGGGATGCTGATGGGGATAGGGGGTGGAGAAATAGTATGGAATAAGGTTTGTACAACAACAGCAAAGAGTATGTACGAGCAACAAATGGACGACCCTAAAAGGTAGATACGCCAGAGAGCGGTGGGCGGAGAGGAGGTGGAGGGATTCCCACTATCTCAAAACATGGCGGCATGCTGTAATTGAGAATATTTAACAAGCGGGTGCAAGAGGCGGGGTTCCACGGAAAGGTTGGAAGCGACACACCAGGGAATGGGTCGATAGCGGCAGAGGTGGACGGTATCCTGCCAGGTACATCGTAGCGAGGCCAATCAGACGAGATGGAGAGTTTCCTGGCGTGTGGAAATCTGGCCATGCCAAGCCACGAACACCGAGCGTCTGGGAACTTAGGCATCACGAGAAGATCCTGACCCGACTGCCCGGTTCCAGGAATTTGGGATTCGACACCTGGTCATCTTCAAGTGCCTCAATGTAGAGAAACCAAAACACCAACAAGCCACCACTGTAGGGCTGCTCTCATGCACTCCGAGATCCAGACTCTCAGCGGCCCGTCGCGAGCTTACCGGGCCCGGTTTAGCGGGACGGCCGGACCGGAGCGCAGGCCCGAGTCCGAGCACGAGCAGGAGGGGTCCCCAGTGGTTCCCAGTGGAGGGAGTGGCTGGCACCTTCCAAAGCTGGAGGCGAAATGCAAGTATCAGGAATCCCTCTATCACGAAAATATCGGCTTACCAGTATATTCTCCGCTGGCACCCCTGATCTTCGCTTGGCTCCGAATGTCCCGCCTTTCTCCGTCGACAAACGCCGCCATTTTCACTCTCGCAACCAACAATAGAGAGCAAGCGCGCATCCGCTTCTATCTAAAACTCTTTTCTGGTACATATCTTGGCGTCTTTTGCTCCTGATCGACAGTTTCAGACGCGGAACCCGTCACATCGGCAGCGCGTCACGCACCCCTGCCCCCTGGGCCTGGCCCACAATCACAATGTCTTCACCAGTTTCTCGTGAGGATGATGACTCGTTCATCCAACCTGATAGTGTATGTTCCTCCCTTGACTATAACAGCGACGTGCAACATGGACCTGAACCGATTTTCGGGTTCAGTTGATCAATATGGTCCTGAAACAGGGCCTATAACAGGGGCAATAACAGCTGCTAACCATGAGTCTTATAGGACCAACGGAGCGTTGATGATGATGAGGTCAGTACCCTGGCAAACCTTATACCCCATGTCACCCTCAATAGCATTGGTTATCGTGGGTGCTTAGAGCTTCCATTTTTGATGCATCTGTTGGCAAACACCATGCCTACCACGTGGAGCCCCCATACACTACCTGGTCATGGTGCAATCCCCACCTGCAATGGAACGGCCCGCTAACCAACACTCACCTTATCTAGGTTCACGATGATCAGAGCGATAGATCCTCTTTGACGTCTTTGACATCATCTGTATTGAACGGAACTGTTGAAGGAGGTAGAACCTATGCCGTCTATGGCAAAGAAGGTCAGCGCTCAACCACCGACTCTGCTGGGCATTTCCAGTCAAGCGGTGTGGGAAATCATGCTGACTGCGTTTACGCCTTTAGAATATGGACTCCCTATGGACGAGGCGGAGCTTGACCGCATCGACATGTGTCACACCAAGTACTGCGCCCTGATTGGAAAGAAACGCCACTTAGCGCCCATCACCAATCCCCAAAAGATCCTAGATCTTGGCTGCGGAACAGGTCCGTCCTATCCTGGTTGGGAATCAAGCTGAAGGCCAAACTGACGGGAAATAGGAATCTGGTCTATTGAAATGGCTGAGGAATACCCTGCCGCTGAGGTGAGATATCATTTCTGTCTATTTATTCACGTCCATACATGCTTACCAGGCTAGGTCATTGGTACTGATGTCGCCCCAACGCAACCCGAGTGGTATGGATAAATCAACATGGTGATCATCAACAGGCATAGTAGCTGACTGACCCTCAGGGTACCCCCAAACTGCCGCTTTGAGCTTGACGATATCGAGAGAGAATGGACATGGAAGGAAGACAGCTTTGACTTTGTTTTTGCACGAGACTTACTGCTGGCTATTCGAGACTGGCCGGGGCTCATCGACCAAGCATACACGTGCGTCAAACTTTATAATCCTACCCGTTTTCATGCTGCTAACGTGCATCTTCAGCCACTTGAAGCCTGGAGGCTGGGTTGAGTTCCAGGCCATTGTCGGTCTACTCGGCAGCGACGATGACTCGATCCCCGAGGACAGCTACCTACGCAAATTCTCAGGCATGATGGAGACAGCTTCCTCCAAATTCGGCGCAAGTCTTACCGATCCCATGAAGTGGAAGGGTTGGCTCGAGGAGCGAGGCTATGTGAACGTAACCGAAAAGGTTTTCAAGCTGCCATTCAACCCGTGGCCCAAGGACCCACGAATGAAGATTCTTGGCGCCTGGGAGATGGAGAACCTCCTTAGCGGGCTCGAAGCCATGGTGACGAGGATGTTTCAAAAAGGCCTTGGCTGGTCCGACGCCGAAGTGACTGTGTTCCTCGCATTTTTGAGGAAGGAGATCAAGAACCCGAGAATGCACGGATATTGGCCCTAGTAAGTAAACCCAACAAGCTTTCTTGTGTGGATTCTTTAAGGTTACTGACATATTTCCAGCTACGTGGTCTACGCACAAAGACCAAAGGACGATTGATTGCAGCTATAGGGAATTTGATATTATTTACCCGCCTATTCACCCGTACATTATGGACTCGGTCTCCTTACGACTTTTATTGGATACTTCTCTAATAGCCTCTCCGTCGGACACTCCAACATCACAGGGGTCTTGGATAATCCCCTAACGGCCTGTAACTAGCATAAAATCAACAAATTGCGAACATGCCAGCCTTTGAATAAAGCAATCAGAATTCAGTCAACTGCTCTTTGTTCTTGATGTCACCCATGACTGTCCTGATCAACGATACAATGAGACAACATACCAAACGTTTTATCTCTACCACCAGAGGCAATGAGTGGCGAGACGCTCCTCATAATGTCCATATTGGGTGCAACAAAGGTGTGGGCGGGTCCAGTGTTTTGGATACAGTGAAGGAATATTGCATTTAATATGTGATTGATTGATTTCGCCTTGGCAGGACGGGTGCTATCTTGTAAGGGTAATCATCAGGAGCACAAACAATGTTGCCCCTTTGTACGATGCACTCTGCGCGGGTATACTAAGACGGTATATGCACATCAACTGGTGTAATACAGCGTAAAAGTACGCTACGAGATGAAGTTGACAAGACAAATTGTATTTTGCCCGGTTGTCCAGCGCTTGCACAGGATATCATGTTAACAAGACCACAAACACCGTTCCCACCAATAATCGTATACACACTTCCAAGATCCAACGACTTGAGAAACTCCTACAAAAGATACACTTCCGCTCACAGAGCCAGGACGGCACCTGCAGCACCAACAGCAGCAGCGACAACACCAACCATGCCAGTAGGTCGGGGAGCAGCAGCGTTACCACTACCACCGACAGTGACATACTCCAAAGAGGCAGTCCTTGTGGTGCTGGCATCGGTAAAGACCATGCTACCCTTGCCGCCGGAGCATTCGGGGACAAAGCCGTCCACCTGGGGGTTGACGGTGCTGCACTCCTTGGCAATCTCCTCTGCATCATCGTTGACACTAACGAGGTAGTCTCCAACCTTTGTAAGATAAGTCTCCAAGGGTTTGGACAGCGAGGCGGCGATGGTGAGCTTGCAAGGGTCGGCGGTGGGGACATCGTTCAGGAACCAGTCGAGGAGGTCACCCGTGGGTGTCGGCATGTCCTGTAGGAGGTCGAGGACGGAGCTGGCACACTCGTCGTCGTCCTTGGCGCGGACAAACAGGTCTTGGGCGCTGCGCTTGTGAGGCGTGAAGCCCATGGCCGGGGCTCGGACGTTGAGGGTCTGAAAGACGTGGACGACTTCGACGTGCTTGACCTCTGCGAGGGCCGTAGAAGCCATAACGGCTAGGAGGGAGAGGAATTTGGGCTGCATGTTTTCTTTTTTTTCCTTTTTGTTTGGAGGTTGAGTTGGTGAAGAGAAGAAAGGCGGATGACAGAAAACATTAAAATTGAGACTCTGAGGCCTTCTTATAACAACCGCAGGATCAGATCGTCAAGTTGGACCAACAAGCAAAGACAAGGTCTAAGCCAACGGTTTATCCGCAGTCATTAACAGGGGGGGAGATTGTCCAATGATAAAGGCGCTTAGCGCTTGGTAGGATTTATCTTACTGGGGCCGTTGTCAGTGCAGGTGCAGCATGTAAGGGCACCCTTGTCCTTGAAGGAGGGCGAAGTCTGTTGGTGTATGGCTGAAACAATTTCTGTAGTTTCAGTGCGTCCGCATGAGTGATCCTCCGATGGATTTGAGCTGGAGATTTGCTGGCAGAGAAGCCTAATAATAGCCATCACCAAGGGACCTCATTTTGACAGAACAAAGTTGACAGCCTTTATCTCATCATCTGAGATCGGGTACTGCCTAAACCAGTAGGTGACCCATTTTCACCGATACCTCTGATCTCGTTTCCTTCAACCACGCGAAAGATCCTTGAACAAATAGGCAGAACCTCGTTTGTCTGCCATTCCTTGTCTATGCATGAGTCATACGGTTATTTCTTGTTCCTTCATTCAAAAGCACGGCTTCATCCAACAACCAACACTTCTCGCATCCCGACCAGCAACAGTCAATCCCTGCACAGCCCGCCTTCGTCTAGCTGCCTTCCAATTTGCGGAGCGGATCCCACAGCCCGTTTCATCTGATCCGGAGAGGCCTGGCCAGGCCACAAATTCCTCTGGGGACATCTCCACCAAAAAAGAAGAGTCGAGACTCAAAAGATATTTGCTGCCCTTGATGGGCTCCGATGCGTAATCTGGGAATCGAACCCAGGGCTCCCCGACGTTACTCGAATGGCAACGGAGAATTTTACCACTAAACCAATTACGCTTGATGTTGTTGATGTCTCGAAGCTCGGATATTGCGAGTCAAGATCGTAGCTATGGTGCTGGGAAAGCCAGGATCGCTCTTTGACTACCATCATCATAAAAAACGGGTTTGTCTAAATATTTCAATGAACTTAAAGTAAACTCTAGTCTAAGGCCTATCTAAGGCGTGAGCTTAATTTGAGGGGCGCAACTCGTGTCCAACACCACATCTGGCTGGACCGCAATCCAGCTTGTTTGTCCACCCAGAACAATGAAAACGGGTAGAAGATTTCACTCTTTGATGGCAGCTAATATTCATGTGCGAGTGCGTACCTTTGCATAGTCTCTCACGTAGTCCTAGATCAAATACAACTGTCTTCCCTCTCTGACTCTCCTTCTTCAACATCTCAGCCGGCCGCCTCTACCTACTTCGCCTCCCTCCCTCCCTTAGGTCTAGCCTCCTCCCTCTCAAAGATGGACAATTCTCCCACAGAATTGTCAGACCTCGTCAGCCCAGTTTTCTCCTTCTCCCAAGAGTCCCGGACCTTGTCTGCCCACAGCTGTCATTCAAGCCAAAGTAGCAACTCTGTCCTGACCCGCTGGTCATCTCCAGTGCTCTCTAACGACAAGCCTCTCGAGAAGGGTGGCAGCTCAGACGAGCATGAGACATTCTCTGAATACGCCGATGATCGATATCCTTTGCTTTGGTACGGTGTTCTCCTGCTCGACCCTTTTACGGCCTACCTGAGAGTCCCTAATACTGTTTCTCGTCTTCTCGCCGATTTGGGGAGTAGACATGTGGGAAGTCATCCACCATCGAGACGAAGCATTCGGGATAGCAATGAATTACACATGCTTTGGGAGCATTCGACGCGTGAAGATATCCGCCTTTACTTTCAAGGGTCAGGCATCTCCCTGTTCCCAGGGGAACAGCTCCTACTGCATAGCGTTAGCGGTGAGCTCATCTATCATCACTTGATGCGCCGTATGGATAGCCGATTCTCAATCCAAGCCCCAGCACCAGACGTCATGTACGGATATCGAGAAGCTGCGCTCCATCGTCCAAATGGTATACCGAGCTGGGTCATCGACGACGGAAAGGCCACAAAGTCGAACCTGTTCTACCCGTTCTTGACAGTCCAGATGCAAGGTCATGGCTTTGGATCTGACGGATGTATGCACAAGGCAACCAACGAGTGCATGATTGCCTCGTCTATCTGCGTCAGAATGCTCGACAGACTCAACCAGCGCCTTGCCGTCCGTCAGCGAGGCGACACCTCTACAATGATAAACAGCGCCGCCTTTAGCATCGCCATGAACGGCGCAGTTGCACGCATCTACGTCACTTTTGCGTTTGATGAGACGAGAGACCACGTCTACAAGGTCGACAGCTTTGTCCTCGAGGATCCATCGCATTACAGGAAATTCCATCGGTACATCCAGAGTATCATTGACTGGGGGAAGAATGAGCGACTTTGGGAGATTCGAGATGCCATAGGGGTTATTGAAAGTAGTGGCCCTCGATGGTATCCAAGATACGAGTTATAGCAGACAGGAGACGGATTAGATTTGTACTTGAGGGAGGAATGTCGTTGATACTCCTCACAGCTTGAGGCCTAGATATAGGACTATAATGTAACTAGGACTACCATTTGGCGCAGAATTAGATAGGAAGAAATAGGAGGTCACTTCTTTTGAATTTTCAAGAGATACCATCAGGGCCTTCGGGACATACCTTGCTATTAGCAACTCTGTGATGATTACTACATTTCTTCTCAGATCATCAACTACCTATTGAGACAACTATTTGTCGATGGAAGGCCGTGCCGCTGGTAGCATTTTGTCTCGACAGAGCCTGGTCGTCTTTTCTCGTCCGCTCTTTGTTTCGTATAGCCAAGCCTATCAGCATGATTGCTGCCATAGAAACAAACATAGGGGGGTCACCCCGCTAAGCCATAGTTTGCAGCAGATATGAGAGTGAATATGGATGCTTCATCCACCCTCTGTCGCCTTCGCTTTGACCAGCACTAGCCTCCTAGGTGAATGATGACCAGGCAAGTATACAAACACTCGACTTTTCCACAACTCACCCCATCCCATAAACCTTCACACCTACACATCATCCCCAACACAACACCCGCACCTGGCTTTTCACATCCTCCACAAAGGAAAGACAGGTCATGTTCAGGTCGCAGAGCAGTGACTCTTGGGGCACCCGTGGCAACAAGCAGGATCACATGCAGCTCAAGCGAGACGGGTCAGCCAGTGACTCTGAGAGCTACCTTCGCATGATCCGCTACGAGGAGAGTCGCACTGACGACAATGAAACTCAACTGTCTCATTCAGACGCTCAGCAGCCCCAGCATCATGGCAACCACCCGGGTGGCATGATTACCCAGAGACACGGCGCCTCGGGACTCCACGATGACCGTCATCTCCTTCGCATGCACAACATTTGGTACCTCTCTCCCCTTCAAGCCGCCAACCAGGTATCCCCAGTCGTCAAATACATCTACGAGTGGGTGATGAGCCAGGCCAGAGATCTTCCTGGCATCACCCCAGAGAGAATCAACGGTGATGCCCTCTTACACAACCTGGAGGAGTCTGGTTCATCCACTCGGATCAAAGAGTACTTCAAAGCACTCTTCACCCCTCCGCCAAGCAGCCGCGTTCAGGGCGTCAGAGACCAAACCATGTGCTATGGCGTCGTCCCTCACCGAGAGAGCATCGAAGGTCCTCGACCCCCAACTCCTGCCATGCTGTATGGCTACAGCCTCGACATATTCTCCGATGCCGAGAAGCAGCAACAGACCCTTTTCGAAGCAGAAGCCACCCGGGCCTGCCTCTACCCTTTCTTCACGATTGAAGTTCAGGGCGACGGACCGACTTCGACGGGCTCCCTTTGGGCAGCTACCAACACGTGCCTCGCCAGCTCAGCCGGCTGCGTTGCCCTCTTCAACAAGCTCGAGCGCCGAGTTCATCAAGTCACTGGTCCGTTCTCTCCCGAGCTCAACAACGTCGCCTTCAGCATCGCCATGAACGGCACCGAGGCCCGACTCTTTGTCACCTACCGCATGGACGAAGGCATGTACGGCATGTACAAGGCAAAGAGTTTCCTACTCCAGGATCCGGATCACCACATCATGTTCCACAAATGTGTCCTGAATATCATAGAATGGGGACAGCAGCGACTCGTCAAGATCCGGGATGCTCTGCGATACCTGCGAGCAAACGACCCGAACGAGGCCATGAGGACCAAGACCAACTTCCGGTACGCCGACCTTGGTGAGATCTGAGAAGCTGATCAGGCATCTTGTGATTTTCTTTTCTTTGTATTCAATGAATAAGCCTCCTGTGGTCTCGCTTGGTTGTATCTATGAGGATTACAGACCTCCTTGTTAGAGGCCAGACAGGATGAGAGCAGAGCTTGGGCCGAAACGGATGTACCACTTGCAGGACGACAAAAATTAGTAGCTAGCTCAGTCCGCAACAAGGAGTTTTTAAATTTGACTGCCTGTCGTGATTTTTTTATTCCAGCCCACTATTTCACGTGTTTAAACGTCAAAGCCTCCATCGTGAAGCATCACCGGCTTCTACAACTCGAAGGCTGGTTGATGCCTACTAATCGACCCACAATAGGTAGGCAGCCAACACTCACTACGCCGCAAATATTTCTACTTAATCACAATCGAGCGGCAAACTACACCTTCGCAAGAGCATGCGACAATGGGGACCAATCAGCCTGGCCTCCTCGGCCTCTCAACTGAACTCCTCTTTCACATCATCAACTACGTCCATCCATCATCGCATCTCTCACTCGCCCTCACATGCTCCAAACTCCACCGCCACTCCCAACCAATTCTTGATCGCCACCGCGCTGCCCACAGCATCGTGTCCGACCTACAGCCTGAGAGTGTGCTCGAGCTTCTGAGGGGTGCTGATCCATGCAGTGTCGAGCTCTGGCATGTGCGGGAGCTGGAGCTCTGGGGTAATCGGAGTAGCTTGGAGGAATGGCGACCATGGGACGTGGGTATGACGGGTACGGTACGACTCACCGACGCAGAGCCTATCGAATCAAATCTGAAAAGAGAAGAAATTATGGGCTTCTTCTCAATGGCGAAGCAATGGTGGGATATACCCGAAGATGAATTCGACGCTGCGAGGAACGAGCTTGAGGCTGGCGGGGACGGTTTCCTCAAGATGCTCATGATCGCCTCATGTCCCAGACTGCACAGCATCAGATTCGCCAAGGAGAAAGAAGATTACATGCATAAAAGTCTCCATTGGATGGCAAAGGCCGTATCATGGAGCATGGACAGCGGTAGATGGCCGCCAGGCTTCCAGTCCCTACGCAACATTGCCATTGGCGTCTGGACGGGGGTACCGACACCGCCAGAAGAACAAGAAGAGTGGGAGTTGGGCTTCTTTGACTTTGCAGCCGTTCTCAATCTTCCTGCCATTCACAGCGTGTACATCAGAGACCTTTATCCAGAGTGGAAGGACGAGGGCAACGATGATCCGGCTTCCGTGGAGGAGAATTATCGCCTCGATCCCCGCTCGTCAACCATTCAGCACATCTACATCGACCGCGCCCAAGGCCTACAGATATTCTACGATCCCTTTCTGGGCGTCGGTAAGGATCTACAGTCTATGACTCTTCGGGGCCTCGATGATTGGAGCCAATGCGATGACACGGATGCGATCCCCGAGTCCTTGAGCAGAAACCACCCCGACACGTTCCGCAAGATGACCTTTTACAGGCCGACGGGCCTTCATGGATATAGGTGCGGTGTCTACATGCCAGACCAGATACGAGGCCCCTTCCCCGGCATGAGGCAAGTGTCCGTGGGCATATCCGACATCGATCTGCTAGCCATGGCAGAAATTGACTCGAAGCCAACCATTGAAGCGTACGTCGACTATTGGTGTAACGGGTTCCTGCCAAAGAACCTCGAGGTCATCATGATCTGGGGAGAGCCGGGCAACGGCAACGACTGGCTCGACCTGGACGACGATGTTATGATGGACTATACCGACACAGCCATCGCTGCTGTGATCAAAGCTGGCACCTACAAGAACCTCAAGGTCATCTACCTCGACGATATCGAAAGGCAGACAGAAACTCAACGCCCAAGGGTCTGTTTCCAAAAGTCGATCGCCGCGGGGAGGGAGATGGGCGTGCACGTCTACACCCTGACAAATAGGGAAGATGGTGGGTACTGGAGGGAGTTTCCTGTTGCTGCAGACAAATTCGATCTGAAGACGGGGCCATTTGGAGAGAGGCCTACTTCGTGGAGGATCAATCGAAGGGAAGGGGTGTGGGAGGATCCAGGTTGTGAGGGATGTGGAGAGTGTGAAGAGTGCTTGAGGGTATACCCAGAACACGTGTGGAAGAGTGCCGCAGCTTCAGTAGCTGAGGGTCCAGAGAAGATGGATGTGCATGTTGTCCATATTTGAGCAGGTATATAGACCAGGCCAGCGAGATGTCACCAGTATACCTTAGACCTCTCTTTGCAACCATAATCCATAGACATAGCTCCAGTACCCTCCTGTGACGAATATCGCGAATGCACATGTGCGCTCATTAGGAAGTGGCATCTTCTCTTGGGCTTAACCCGTAGTGTACACATTTTTACACCAGGCGGCATCTTCTCAGCTAGCCCTGCGATACCATCTTTTCAATCCCGATCATCTACTCCGCCTCAATCCTAACTTCATGTAAGCATCGTTCTTCAACCAGTAAACAACCTCACCTCATGAAACACAGACCAAGAAACTAGCCTCGTCGCGATCCCCTCAAACCTTTGCCACCTGATGATCCCTCGTCAAACGTACCCTCAAGGCCGCGCGGCGTACTCGTAAACCGGACAAAAAACCACGCGTCAATAGCCAATTGAAGTCATTTCATCCACCATTCTCGTATCCCATCGCCCTCCTCCACCACGTCCCCAACCCCCTCCCCTCCATCTCCTCAGCAAACTCCGCCACAGACTCTGTCTCGTCAAACCCCATAGCCCTCTTGCCCGTATCCTCCACGGGGGCAGGCTTCGCGACGCATCGGAAATCTTTGTATCGTAGTGCCTGGACGCTCGCTACCCACTCGGTCAGCCCCGCCGCGTCGCGGCCTTCGGCGAACATGATGCCTGGCGATCCGCCGCTGCGCACTAGCAGCCAGTCTACATTGAGCTGTTGGGCTGCGCGCCGGACGCGCTGGAGCTTCTTTCGTGACGTGATGTGATGTGTGCGGATTAAACAGTTAAAGAGTCCGGCTGTGCGTGGCATTGTTGAGTTGCAGAGATTAAAGTTACAAGGCTGGAGTTGCGATAAGTGACCGCCGGACTTTTATGAATCCGACTACTATAACCCAACATCACCGCAGAATTCACATACGGCCATCCTCACAGTTCGTTCAACAGCCAAAGAATGGATAAGACGGATTCGAGTCATCAGGAGACCATCCCGACATATGCACATCTAAAAATAATGTTTAACATTCCACCTAACGCCGTTCCTACCATCTTCCACATGTACAATAATCATGGCATCAAAGTGTACCCACACGCTGATCCAACCATCCGCTTCATATTCTGCTTCCAGCATTCGCTATAGTCGTAAGAGGGGTATAATGTCAAGGGGATCCAAATCTCCTCGATGATCCCTACCAACACCGCACACTCCACTCCATCCACCTTAGACACCTCGGAACATGCGCACCACCAAGAACCACATCGCACCGAGGAACTTGAAGGCGCTCAAACCTGCCACACTCCAGAGCACGATGGACATGTAAATGTTTGATCGCTGCTCCTGAATACTCTCCTTGTCCTCCTTGCTGGGGCTGATTCTGTCCAGGCCGGCTGAGCTGAGCACCAGAGCAGCGATAGCAAAGTTGGTCACCATCCAGATCAGGACGACACCAGTACGGACACCCTTGTAGTAGTCCATCTGCTTTTCCTGGAGCTGCGAGGGAGTTGGCTCCTTCTTGACAATCACCTCCTTCTGGGCAAAAACAGCAAGTTCTCGTTGATACTGCGCGTTAAGATCACCCTCATCGGGAAGATCTGTCTTGGCCGTGCCGTCCTTTGTATTGACAGAGGGCAGCTTCTCCACCTTGTCGTCACCCTTGGTACCCCAAGAAACATCGTGTGTGTTGCAAAAGGCGTACACGTTCAGAACGTTGGTAAAGCCTGGCGTCAGGAGCATGTACTGCACGAACGAGGTAGCCATGTGCCAGGGGTCCAGCATGATTATGGAAGCGATCAACCAGATACCCCATGTCGACATGACCGAGATGATGAGCATGTAAAAGACCTTATTCTTGAGAATGTCAGAAACTCGGAACCCGTCCTCGTCGTTCACGTCGGCCATGATAGACTTGACAGAGATGAAGATTGCAGCGAAGAGAAGGTAGCTGGATCATTGTTAGCCTCAGAAAGATCAAAGTTGAAAGGCACACTTACATCATGATGCCGGCCCAGAACCAAACCATGGCAGCATAGAGTCCACCAGACCCTGAAGGTCGGTTACCCAGAGACAGTACAAAGCATGTAATCAAGATGACACCGTAGAGCCAGGTGAAGACAACACCCAGGATCTCGCCGGTACGACCAAGTAAGCTATCGTCTCCCAAACTCGTCGTCAGAATCTTAAAGACCAGGAAGAAGTTACCGATAGCGAACCAGGCGAAGATCATGTTGATAGTGTTGAAGATGAACTCGATGAAGAAGGCAAACTTCCTCAAGAAGGTGTGATCAGACCGGAGGAAGTCGAGGAAGTGGACACTGGCATAGATGGCAGCGAAGAATGAACCGTTGAGCCAACGACGACGCTGAAGAACCAGCTCAGTAATCGTGTCTGGCACATCAGTCTCACCGGTAGCCGACTTGACGTATTGCAAGATCCAGTGGCAGTTTCTCTTGGTGACCAGCTCGAAGCAGAGAATTCGATCTTCGGCCAGATACATGTTGGACTCGAAAAGACCAGCGTCACTACCACCGTGAAGCGTCTCACCGAGGAAGTACTTCTCCAAGGGACCCTGGCCGTTCTTGTCGTTCTGGAGTGCGACGTATCGGTAGGCGGAAAAGGCACCGGGCAGCACAGAAATGAATCCAAAGGCGGATTCCAAAGGCTTGTCCAAGATGTTACTCATCTTGTACTCAAAGTTCTGCGCAGCAACCAGAGGGTTCAGGAGGTATTTTCCTCCCTTGCCCAACATGGCCTTGATTTCACCACAAGCACCACCGCACATGGGCTCCAGGTCGAAGGCCTTCCAGAGATGGTAGATCGAGCTACCACCGGGTCGGGTACCAGCATCGAGGAGGACGCAAATGTTGGGGTTAAGGACGTTGCCAAATGCCGTAAAGAACCATCGATGAGAGTTGATCTTCTTGGCGTTCTTCTCCTTCAGACAGAAGAGGATCTGAACTGGTTGGCGACCGTGCACAAGCTGGACCACATCGTTCTTGATCGCAAGATGTGTCTGCGTAGTGTACTCGTAAATATGAGCTTCCACGTCCTTTCCGTTGACTTGTTGCTTGGCGATACCCTCCTGGTACACACCCATACCCGCCAAAAGAGCCTTTGTCCTGTTGTTGATCTTAGCTCGGCCATCGCTGACCACGCAAACAACAATCTTCTTCCAGGCATCTTGGCCCCAAGTCTTGCTGTTGGGTCGGTTGCACATGTACTCAATGTTCTTGAAGACACCCGACATGGTTCGCGCAAAGAGAATGTCGTCTTCGTTATACATGGTGACAACGATAAACAACTCGGTGTGTCGAGGCTTGCTGAACAGTTTTTGTCGGAGAGTGAAGTCATTGTCGAAGAAATCGTTAGGATCGCACGTTGCGGCCGAGTATCGCATGTGTGTGAACTCATCACGTTCGCCGTGGTTAACCTGCGAAAGGAGAACGGGAGGAACAGGGCAATCAAGCACCAGGTTTCCTCGGTAGAGCTTGACCTGCTTCACAGTCTTCCATCGCTTGATTCCACCCTGCTGAGGCTGGTCCTGGTATGGCTCGCTAGGCGCATCCGAGTCTTGGTGCTGCAGCATAGGTCGGTCGGCCGGGTCATCATAGGCTTGGTCGTACCGCTGATCGTAACCTTGATCATACGTATCGTAGCCTTGAGGGCGAGGCTCGTAGGGCTGGTTTCCGTACGCATCGTGGTGGTCTTGCGGGTTGACGGCGTAGTCGCCGCCGTGGCCATACCCAGACAAGTTATCGACGGATTGCTACAAACAGCGTCAGTGTATCTGCTCCAGCAAACCCCACGCGAAAGACCCAACACAAGCACTTACCGCAGCATTCAGGTCGAGTCGGTCGCTGGGAGTCCCTAGTCTGTTTGGGTCGGGGCCCGAGGGCATGTTCAGATGAGGCTGCGAGTGACCATACTGATTGTAACGATTGTCGTCAAAGGGATTCTCTTCCATCTGGTAACCGTGCTGGGCCATATACTGCTGCTGCCCTGGCGACGGCGTCCGATGTGGCTGCTGCTGCTGCTGCGCGCCATAGCGCTGATCCATCTCGTTATTGTAGTAGTCGTCGTCTGCGCGAATTCAAGGTTAGAATATAGGTATCGATACTGGACAGAGTGTCTAAAGGCGCAGAGGTAATGTTTCGCTCGGAGCCGAGTGGGTTGGGTTCGTGGATGCTCCGCCACGCTCGTGTACGTCTGTGGCATACGCAAGCGAGGGCGACAGAGGGAAGCATCCGACAATCAAGGGGTAATGGGCGTATTGGACTTGCCTAAGCGGTTGTAAGACATGACGGCGGAAGTTTATGCGCACTCAAAGGGCGCTCTGCAATCGTCGGCAAAAGGGTCGCAAGTTTGGGGTGCGCAAGTGGTTGCGCGGGCGGTTGCCCGGGTTTCTGAAACAAGGGGGGCCTGGGGGGGAGATTGTCCGTGTTTGATCGAGAGTGAGTGACGTCGCGCGAAGCTCGGGGCTCGGCACCAACCGGCGGGGGAGAAGCGGGTTGGTTGCTTGTGCGATGGAGGAGGTGGTGAGGTTGGTTGTTAAAGATGAAGCTCAAAAATTGATGCTTTGGCCCTACAGTGATGGACTTTAGTGGTTGTCGTGAAGCAGCTGACAGTGTTTACCTACATGTCCGTCGGGGCGTTGTCGGGGGAGTGGGGGGAGGGGGCTAGGGTGGCAGCTGAATGCGTCGATGCGGCCGGAATGCACTCAACGGCTACCTAATTAATTATTAGGTATGAATGTCTGTGATTCAGAGAGGCCGGTAACAGAGCAAGAGAGAAAAAAGAGGAGGAGGAGAAAAAATCAGTCAGCTTCACAGGGCAGTCATCATGAGAAGTAGTAATGCCTTCCTCAGCCCGATTCCTTTGACTGTCAGCCGAGCCCCAGCTAGATCCATCCTAGTTCCCTTCAAAGCCTAGCCCCAGGCCGAGCCCCCGCCAAATATCCAGCCCAGATGGGTCTGGACAAGCCATGTTATCCAGCTCTGGTGCCGGCGAGCCTTGTCGCCAGCCTCTTTGCAGTCTGCCAGGCCCTAGTGGAACTCAGGCAAGGCGTTCTGGTCCCCTCTCACTGCTCGCTTCCCTTCCTTTGATGCAGCTTATCCGTCGGTCTATGTGAGGGAAGACCGAATGGACCTATCACAGTTTGCTGACTTTCTGACTGGCTTCCGTAGCCAACCCTTACACCCCCTGCTTGCAGAATCCTCTTCTGCTTGCAACTGCCAGACGAGATGTTGACGTTGTCGGGCTTTATCTCACGGACGGATACCAAGAGGCCCTGATCAGCACGAGACCAAAAATAAAAATAATCTCAGCCGTCAATAGTCCGCCACAATTGCGTCTCCGGGTTGGTGTGCCATTGTGTTACTGCGCCACAGCATCTTATTCGGCTCGCCTCTGTTCCGCGTGTAGGGCAGCTGGCGCGTGGCATTGGATGGCATGGCACAGTTTGCGAGCGGTTTTCGCATACCCTTTGCCTCACCCCGTCATTTTCGCATCCGTTGCTCTGGCGCTGGTGGGCATTTCCGCGTATCATGTAGGCTATCGCCCTGCTGTCGCTTGTATGTGGATCACCCTGCCCGTCATACTCTGTTGGTCCTCATTTCATCTCCCGCCAGCCAACATGCAGAAACGCCCACTGCAGGCGCCCAAGATGAAGGGAAAGTGCAGAAAGGCCAACAAATGAATCAGTATCCATAAATAGGCGGTCTTGTTCATCCCGTCCTGGGGAAACACAAGGCCAGGTACCATGATCAGCCCTTTGGCTGCTGCACGGGCTTCTTTCGTTGCTTATTCCCGCGACCGCCACACGACCCTTCATGTCGTTGAGATGCAACGGTTAGAGTCAGGCTAGAGAATGGCTTGCTGAGAAGTCAAACTGAATCAGTTGGCATTCACTACCAACACGGTTCTCGACTCGAATGAAGATGACAGTTCTCATCTTCCACATCATTCAGCCGCTCCTCGTCTCCCTCCCTTCGGAGTCCAGCTGATCCCTCACGATAACCTTAATCAAGCGCCCTCTAAAATGTGTAGGGTCACGGGACCCAGCTCAGCTCCTCCACCACGGGCCAATAGATGCCTCGGTCCGTCCCTTAGCATGTCGCTCAAACAACCGCTTGACCTTATTCGTTCCTCCAAACCACATCTGGGCGCCTCTGGGAGATCCAAATCCTTCCTCCTTGCAACGGCCCATCCTCGCATGCTTCCGTATGGAAGGAATTTCCCAACCATCACAAGCTAGACCAATCACCATGGAGCAGTCATGCAGGTAACCCTACTGAACGGTCACGCCCTTGGGATCGTCGACAGCGATTCTCTCACAGTGGGAAGTCCTCCGTCTGACTCTGGGGACAAGAAGCTCCGAAATCTTGTTCATGGTTGGACATGCTACATCACCGTTGAACCCCTTACAGCAATCTTCGAGTGAAGGTTATTCATGACTGCCGCGCTGCATCTCACGATATGCCGCCTCGACAGCCCCTCCCGCCCAAGGCCCTGCCCTTGCAGCCTTGGTCGTTTTAAAGTCGCACCTAGGCTTGCTAGCCCAGTCAAGTCTTTTCAGCTCATGCAACTTTAGGGTTAAATGGCTGTTTTATCATGGAAGAATGACCAATGGGACGTATTCACCCCTGGTAGCTTCATGTCGGACAGTCACCTCTATCGGCGGGTACGACTCCCACCCGATTGTTGCACCTCATCTGGCTGGGATGAACCACGCCCGAGGGCATGGAGAGGTCAGAGGACTTGGCAGACGGTGTAAATATATGCCGCATTGATGGAAGTCTTACGGCGAGGTCCTGGGAGACTCATAAGGAGCGAGACCCCCTCCCGGTAGTGCTGGTTGACTCTCCTCCTCATTCTGTTGCTCTCGTTGACTCAGTGAGAACTTAATCTTTATTTGCCCCTGGTTCTGGGGTACAACTTTGACAAAATGGCACGTTTAATGTCCCTTCTTGGCCTCTGGCTCTATCTCTTTCCCCTCGCTCTCTCCCTCGACTTTGAGAGTGTCACCATCAGTCGAGACCTAGGCAACGTTGGACACACATGTATAAGCAAATGTCTCTACTACACCATCATCAGCGACATGGGAAAGGCCATGGGCTGCGATGACCCCTATGACAACAACTGTTATTGTGCTACAGCATCTGCGTCGGCATCCCTAGCAGATGCTTGGATGTCCCAGTGCGCCACCAAAACATGCTCAGCAGGAGATCGATCCCGAGACTTGAGCTCCATGCAGTCCATCTACGCCTCTTATTGTATGGGGGCCGGATTTACTCAGCCTGGTGCCACCAACTGGTACAGCCCAGCCGAAGCGACGGAGGAGCCTCAGTCACCCTCAGGGGAGGATGACGATGATAGCACCAACGCGGAGCCTAGCAAAACAGTCGATTCAGGCTCAGTCGAAACAACAACACGCTTGACCATTGTCACACAGACGACAGAGGGAGGCGCAGGCCCGTCCAAGTCGCGGGGTAAGTTCCTGCTACTCATGGTGACAGTTCCTTTGCTGTTGCTCCAGGTACTGTGCCTGTGTCTGGCGTGTGTAACTTGAGTGTGTGCTAACTCACTTCTCTTAGTAACTGTCGAGGCGACCTCGACCTATTACGTGAACCCAGACGGATCTGCTGCACAGATCAACCTATCCGATTCGAGCGACAACTCGGCTGTCAAGATTGGCGTTGGTGTAGCAGTACCTGTAGTGGCTATTGCGGCGATTGGACTATTTGCTTGGTGGTTCATCAGACGGAGAAAGCAACGACAAGCACAGACTCTCCCGACTACACAACCCGTCACCGAAACTACCGCAGGTGGCGGTGCTGGTATTGCACCAGAGCGAAAGGACACGATACAGAGGAAGCCCATTGGTGCCACCGCAGTCTCTCCCGTCTCATCTATGTCTCATACCAACGAACTCTCTGGGGTCGGAGTCCAACGTGAGGTTTCTGGTCGGGAGGTTCACCCTTTCCCCGCCGTGACACCAAGTCCACCCGTCCAGGTCCCTGGACAACACGAGATGACCGGCGACGGTTGGCGGCCGAATCTGGAGATGGATGGACGGGATGCCCGAGTGGAGATGTCAGGAGAGGCCAGGCCACCTGAGCTGCCGGGGCAGACGAGCAGCCCGCCTCCCGTGTATACGGCGCACGAGACTACACAGAGGTGGGAACTGCCCGATAACTCGCGATAAGGAACTGATCTGGAAGAGTCCGTGTGGGTTTCCGTTTGGTCTTCGCAGCTTCATCAGTAATGGAAGCGCGTTTCATGTTTCGTTCTTACTTATTCTTGTATCTCTAGTCAACTGATGGGAGGAGTTGGGGATGGGGTCCAGCATTGGTGTATGGAGACGGGACGTTAAATGGAATAGGGCCACAATATTGATACCAGTTGAATCGTCACCGTTGTTGCATAGAAAGGATTGTCCACAACATTGGGGAGATTATGCTCATCCTTTTCTTATCCTTTTCTCATTCTTTTCTTATCTCCTACTATGCCTCCTACTTTCATCACTGACACGAGATCATAACACAACGTCACACTGTACACCATCTCCTCATGATAACTCGCAGAACCCTCAAATGGGTCATGAGGGCCGGCAAAAAGATGAACCAAGTAAAAAAAGCATGATGCTCCAGTCGACAAAAAGTGTAAAAGAAAGGGTCTGGCCGGGGATTGAACCCGGGACCTCTCGCAAGCTTGCTTTCGGGTTTGCCCTAAGCGAGAATCATACCACTAGACCACCAGACCGAGTCAAGTGAGGAGCACGTGATGCTCCTGTTGCTTGGATACGGTGGGCGAAAATTGTGTCTAAGCGGGCAGTTGCGGACGGCCGTTGGCAGCTGCTGACACCTCGCCTCGGACGCCTCGTTCCGTTGACACTGTCAACGCCCAAACTTACATCGTCAGAGATTGTCGTGTCAGTTTCAAGCTTTGCTGCATCTCGATTATTCTATTCCTGAGGTGTCTTGGTGTAGATAAAATCTCTGTCCATAGAGCCTACTTACAAGCATAAACAATCGACCCATCCAAAGTCCGCTCCTCCGCAACCGTCTCCATCGTACAATTCGCCTAGGGCTGAATTAATAATCTTGTACTCACCTCCCACGCGTCCACCGTATAAACTTGACCTAGCGCAAGCCACACCCGCCCATCGCTACCCGCGGACTGCGTGGCCCAGACCAGATGATGAGAAACTCCCAAGACCATCCGTGGGTTCTGGTTGGTCCGTCCAGACCCGTGGGCAGGAGTCGGAGTAATCTGGCAGCTTGTGTGACCCAAAGGTTACGCCGTCCCAGGCAGAATGGGGACAGAGGCCATCGTGAAGTGCGGACTTGTGTGGATGGGCAAGACGCGGCCGGTGTATTGTGATTAGAAATATTTGCGTATTGTGTCTGGATGGGTCAAACCATCATAGTTGCGGAGATTGGGCTTCGAAGGGGTCGTAAAGAGCGTGGTCGAGTATATAAGACAGGTGTAGTCGAGCTGTATGACAAGTTCATCAGCACTCAAACGATCAGCACTCAAATCCCAGACAATCATACCTTCAAGCTTACACCTATCCATTCTGCTCTTTACCAACTTTGAACCACCACAATGTCTTCTCCTCAGCTCATCACTGTCTATGGTGCTACTGGCGCCCAAGGCGGCAGCGTTGTCCAGTCCCTTCTCCAGAACAAATCCCAAGCCTTCAAGATCCGTGGAATCACTCGGAACCCTGACTCTGACAAGGCCAAGGCCCTGAAGGAACAGGGTGTCGAGGTCGTCAAGGCCGATGGTCTTGTCAAGAAGGAAGTGGTCGAAGCCTTCAAGGACAGCTGGGGAGTCTTTGTCAATACGAACTCGGATGATCCTGTAAGTTATCAAGATCAGCAACAAAGAAATTTCTAATAGGAATCTAGGCTGTGAGCCAACCTGGCGGCCCAAGTGAGACAGACTTGGGTAAGAGCATCGTTGATGCCGCCGCGGAAGCTGGAGTTCGTCACTTCGTGTATAGTGGTATGGCTTCTGCGTCCGAGATCACTGGAGGAGCCGTCCCCAACAAGGCCTTCGAGGGTATGTTCTTTTTCGCTTTCAGCTCGTGTTTCTTCTTCCTAATTCTTCGCAGAGAAGCATGCCATTGGAGAATATGCCAAGAACAAGGGTGTCTTCGACACTGTCAACATCGTCAGCCCTGGCTGGTACATGGAGAACCATCTCGTCGAGGAAGTTGCCCCTGTCCTTGGAGGATTCCCTTTCACTCCTGATGAAGAGGGATACCTGACTCTGCACATCCCTCGCTGGGGCGGCAACGACGAGATTCCCTTCATCGCGATTGGCGACGACTATGGTGATATTGTCCACGGTATCTTCCTCGATCCCAGCAAGCACAACGGACGCCTCACTCAGGGCATCAGCTCTAGCTCGAAGCCTGAGCAGCTCGTCTCTGACTTTGAGAAGTGTATGTGCCAGATGCCCCTTTGATTTATTGTCCCAGCAACTGACTGTTTGATAGTGACTGGTAAGAAGGCCCGGTTCGTGTCCATCGAGGACTGGAAGACGATGGAGACATACGGAGTCGAGGCTTTTGAAACGGTCAAGTACATGTTCGGCTTTTGCCAGCATTCGGGCGGCTTGTACTATGGCGTTCCCAACGACGTGGTCACCACAGGTGAGCTGAAGGCGAAGGCGGCCGAGGCCAAGGGAGAGTCTGGCGACAATGCGAAGCTGATGACCCTGGAGAGGTTCCTTGGAAAGTATTTCGCCTTGTAGTCGTCTAGAACTGTCTTTATTCGGGGTTGAGGATGGAAGCGGAGTCGTGTAGGTCGAGGAGGGAGGATTGGTAGTCTAGATCTGGATGATTCCATGTTGTCAGCACCAAAGCCAGCAAGTTTCAGTAAGAATTCAAACAGAGTAAAAACACATTGCTGGCCTTTAAATTCTTCGGTGGTGCTAAATTTTGAAATCAAAAACTTGACCATGGGAAAAGCGTCAGTGTCGGCGTGGTGACTGCTCCAAAACACCGATTAACGGGGGTAAATAGAGACCTACCGACAGTGATTTCGCATCGCAGAGGGGATGAACTTCAATGCCAAACAATAATATCAAAGAGGTAGCTTCATTTAGTCGAGATAAAATCAAACATGTCGAGTGCAATGTTGCCGTGATTTCCAGGGACAAAGAGGTGCACGCAGGCCTGGTGCAGATTGATTGTTAGGCGTGCCAAATTCAATGCCCCTCAATTCCCGCCGATTAATTCCCTCTGCTGCCTGGTCAATTCAGCTGTTGGTTTAGTGCGTTTACGGTAAACCTGCTCGCTATATCTCGGGGCTGCGAAAGGTTCAGACGGAGAGATATCGCACCCAGAGTCGCCTGCACACTCCCCCCAAAGGAGTGCACCGGAAATCAAAAGTAAAATTCTTTAGTCAGGCATTGTTCTATGGCCTTTATTTGTGCTATTCGACTTTTTTTCTTTTTGATTTCCCTGTGGTACGTACTTTGGTGGTCGTGTTCGTCCGATCACTGACGGTGCTGTAGCTCCTCGGCCCCTGAGGCACCGACCTCCCTTCCTAAACGGCAGCAGCGAAGAACCTCGCGGCCCGCACCTGCCCTGGCCCTTTTCTTCCCTTATCCAACACACTCAGAGAGGCGGCCTCGACCTCTTCTCCTTCCTCCGCACGCTTCCATCGAGGTCAACCTCCCTCTCCTTCATCGCGCACCTCGAAGCGAAGCTCAACACCGACTGCATTTTCCCACTCAGGCCTCGCCCATCTTCTTTCTATATCGTTCTCTGATATTCCGCCATCCTCACTCCTTTCTTCCCAGGCCGGATTATCTCCAGGCCGCCTGTGGTTGCCCTACCTACGGTGGCCCTCACCTCGCGCACAAAACTCCCCTCCACCACCCGCCCCTCTCCTCTCTTTTTTCTCCACCAAACATCACCGCTCAGGACAACCGTCTCTTGAAAGCAAACCTCCTCTGCGCACCTCGACTGCTTGAACCAGTCGAGGCTTCTCTTTCACTCTGCTCCCCGGTCTTCTTTCTCGTACATGAGCAACGATGAGTGACAACATCGACCCCCGCGAGAACGAGAAGCGGCTCATCGCCATGGTAAGTGTCTCTCTCTCACTACCTATTGTATCCCATGACATTCCCTTTGTCCCTTTCCCTTTGTTTGGCCCTCTCCTCTTCAGTCATGCACATCCGTGGATGGTCAAGATTCTCTTGCAGCATCGCGTCATCAACACGCACGTATGTTCTCGCGGCCAAAACACTGCCTTTCCTCTCTCCCTTCATTGATCCTCACGCTTTGTGTCATCACCAAGAGCAGCTCCTAATCACCCAAATCTCTTTAGGCCGACCTCAATCGTCTTCGACAGGAGGAACTTCCCTTGAGCGCTGAAGAAAAGCGAGGTCCGTCCTTTAACCCCACCCGTCGGAACGGAACCGACCACATCAACCCTGCCCTGAAGGAGGGACTCTCCAACAAGTGGACCGTCAAGATCGACGATGAGGAGTCTCGTCAAACCGAGGGTCTCGAGATCGAGAACGCACGTCCATGGGGAAAGGAGAAGGCCCGGGAATTCCTTGAGACTCGTGGATACACTGGGTAAGTTCATCTATCCATAATATCGGACATATCTAATCCTTGTAAAGAGGTAGAGGCATCCCGTCTGCCGTCCCCAAGAGAGGTCGCGGAGATGACGACATTGAATCTTTCCCCCCAACCAAGAAGTCGGGTAACCGAACCCCCTTCAAGCCAGCTGCACCGGGTTAGGATCCTCGTGTGCAGGGCTCGGTCGGTCAGAACAGTGCCCCATCTGTCACCTTGGCCCAATGGGGTCCCCAAAACACCACTCCGGCTCCCGAGCAGCCTCTTGTTGCTACTCAGAAGGTTGACACTGTGAGCCCCAAGGTCCAGCATGAAAGCAACGGAAATGTCCCCGAAGCCGCCGGCGCCACCCCTGCCTCTACGAACCTCAAGTTCATTCTCAACACCATGACCTTGGATCCCACTCTGGCGGAACACGTCATCGGCACCGGACAGTGTCAGGTCGTGCCTGGAAAGGACGAGGCACTCTCCTTTGCCGCAGAATTGGTTATGAAGTTGCTCATCAGTGAGAACAGAGCTGTCCTAGAACTCTCGGCTCTGGGAAAGCCGCGCCGAGCCATAGATGCTTTAGAACTGGGCAGCCCAGTCATTGATGGTCAGTTCTGTGCCTTCGCTCAGCTGTCCAATGGTGGTTTCTTTTACCTTCGTTTCGCCGACGAGAGCGAAACCAAGAAGTTCAAACGGCACCTTTCCAAGATGCAGAAGTCGGCCCGGGCCCATCAACCTCAGGAGAAGACCGGCGAGGTCGGCCAGCAGCAGACTGATCAGCAGCAGATTGATCAGGAGATTCTCGAGCAGCAGCAGCTTGAGCCGCAGCAGCCTGACCAACAGCAGTCTGATCAGCAGGCGGGATCGGTGGTCTCCCTCGCAAACCTCAATGATGATCTCGAGCCACTTATTTCCATGAATGGCTGGACGACTGTCGACAACAATCAGGCGCTCAACTTGGAGAATGCGACCAGACACGTCGTTGTCCTGGTCAACCGGATGCTGGCTAAAATGACCCCAAAGGAGCGAGAAATGGCTCTGAAGGAGGAATTTTTCCAACCAGCTCTTGAGGGCATTACAGACGGCATCATTGAGCACTGGGTCCAGAACGGGTTCTTCCGAGGCTACAACGACAGCCTGAAGAATAAGTTCTGCGACCTGCTGCAGGGGATGGTACAATTCCAGATCGACTTTCTTCGTCGTCAGAACGAAGGGTTCAAGGAGAAGGACCAGGGCGTTCAGCAAGCAACTCAAGGTGTTCGTGCCCTTTCTCTGCGAGATGCACCCGCCTCTGTCCCATCCTATGCCCCTCAGCAGCGTGCCGTCAGCCATCAGCAGGGTCATTCTACGTCTGCTTCTCTGCTTGGCACCCAGCTTGAAGGATGCAAGGGCCTAAGCGCTTCTCGCTATGCAAGTGGACGTGTTGAATTTGCGAACTGCTTCACCGGTACTCGCATCAAGAAAGAGCAGTAAGTCAGACCAGACTACTGTTCTCCTCTCCGAGGCATTCAGTCTCGTGCAGGTAATCACATGGTTGGAGATGGAAGAGAATCAGTGTGTGTGCTAAATCATTCGGGCATTTGCATGGTGCTCCGGTTACTGACCGCCTGGCACTTGACCAAGTCAAGTTGGAGACATCAATCTTTGACGAAAGGGTACTAAGGCAGGCGGACGGTTTGATACTTGAGAAGGCATGTTTGTAAGGTGTGCACAGGATCTGTCCTTGGTAGAAGCTTGCAAGATAGCCCAAATGATGAATACACACAGATTTGACATGAAGATGGAGTTCAGTGACTGTCGAGAGTATCCGTCGAGTGAATATTATTCTTTTTGAATTGTTCATTCATCATGATTGTAGGTTGAGCTTTTTTTGGCATTTCCCCTGATAGACGTCCAAGAGCTGCTGCGAGTCTCGATCAAGCCCATCGCTCCCAGCGAGAGCCTCGGTGGCTAATTGCGCAGCTTCGTGGTAACGGCGGAAGAAGTATAGCTCCTCGACAGCATGGATGACCTCCTGGATGACCATTTTAGAAGCCCCTGGTCCTAAGGGCAGTTTGATCTTTTTATGTATCTGAATTTTTCTCAGTCTCTCGATTTCAAAAATGGTACGAGCAGAAAGGGATGCCTACATCGCCGTTTTCAACTTTTGTCTTGTAGTCACGCTGGATTGCCCGCCACGCCTCTTCTGTCTGACCGGTACGACGATTTTCCTTTGTGTCTGCCTCTCCCTCGTCAGAGGAGACGTCTGCGATGGAAAAGTTGGCGAGGGGGTCTTCTTCGTCCATTTTTTGTGAGGTTGAGTTGTGTTGAAGGAGGAGATGAGATTTCTGGAGGGAAGAAGTTGGTGATGGACCCACTTGAAGTTTGTGGTGTTTTGTGGTTGGTTGGTGGCGTCACTTGAGAACAAAGAGTCAAACTTTGATGGCTGAAGTTGGTGGACAATAGCAGAAGTAAAAGGATAGTATCCTATGGGATATTAATCATTTGTATTTTTTTTTCTTGGCAGAAACTATATAGTTTAAAGAAGGTGAGAATGGGATTGTAATCCAAGTCCAAGACCGTAACAACACCTTGCAAAGCCATGATACATAAAAAAGTAAAGGAATAAAAAAATGCACTCAAAATTATACAACCAGACATCCTTACAAATCCATATATAAACATCCATGTTCTCGATAGCATCGGCGTACAACGCTCCGAGGTGGAGAGTCTGATGTAACAACGTGGGGCAGGGTCCTCGGAACGCGGGGCATATCAGGACGACACTCCAGCTTCTGGTGTCTGGATCGGTACTCGATTTCTCATCTTGCAAATCATATAGACACCATGAATACTCAAGTTGAAAGACTCGTTGAAAAGGCGTGGAAGAAGTTTGAGGAGACGCCCAAGGATAAGAGGCTATGTGAGTTGTTACCTCAAGATTTGGAGCATGCGTCTAACTCGTCTCTAGTAATCGGCGTCGCTGGCATCCCAGGTTCCGGCAAGACAACCTTGTCCCAGATCATCACTGCACGCCTCAATGCCCGCGCGGACCCCTCGTCTCCTCCTCCCGCAACTTTTGTCCCCATGGACGGCTTCCACCTCACCCGCGCTGCCCTCTCAGCCATGCCCGACCCAGCTACGGCCCACTTCCGCCGCGGGGCAGCCTTCACCTTTGACGCTCCCAAATTCTTGGCCCTTGTTCAAGCTCTGTCTGCGACTCCGATCCCGTCGGAACCTGTCCTCGCACCATCATTTGATCATGCTCTCAAAGATCCGCGAGACGATGACATTGAGGTCAGGCCGGAGCACCGCATCGTCGTGCTGGAGGGCAACTATCTCGCCCTGGATCAGGATGTGTGGCGCGATGCGGCGGGGCTACTAGATGAGCTATGGTTCGTCGAAGTCGACTATGAGGTTGCGAGGAGGAGATTGAGGGAGAGGCATGTGAGAGCAGGTATTGTAAAGGACCTCGAGGAAGGGGACCGAAGGGCTGTGGAGAATGACTTGGTAAACGGGGATGAGATTATCAAGTATAGACTTAAAGTAGACGAAGTCATCCAGAGTCGGGAAGACGGCAGCTGGGTGCACGAGTAGGGCGAATGAGTAAGATAGAAGTAGCTTGGTTTATATGTTCTGTTGACCAATGTCAATGGATATCACTTCTAAATACTATATCTAAGCTATGTGTCATGAGCATCAAGAACATTTTGTAACACGACTGAGCTATGCAAAACAAAGGAAAGAAAAAAAGAACACCATGAATCCCTACTCCAGCGCTGTGTCAAACCAGCAATCCCAAAACCACAAGCAGATCTGTCATGTCGTATACATTCATGTCTCAGGCGTCCGAGCCCTTTCAGCGCTCAGTTTCCGGATCTCCTGAGCCATGCTCTGGCCCTTGCCCTTCCGGGCAGACGTTACCGAGTTGCGGCCAGCGCTCTGGGAAACGTCTAGGCCCAGGACTTCGATGAGCTCTGGGATCTCGGCGTGGTCTCGCGTCGTCTTCATGCGATGGCACCACGTCACCCTCTTTTCCTCGTCCCCGTAATCTTTTCTCCTGCCGTTCTCGCGTCCTGGTGCTGAATCTTGAGGATCTTCCAGCGTGTCCATGGGTTGGAACTTTTCGTCGCGTGGTGTTGTAACTGGTGTGAGGATATTGCGCGGCTCAAAGAGGAATTCGCCGCCAACCTGGCGCTGGTCGCCCATCTTGAGAACATTTCCAGTAGGTAGCTGCTTAACACCCTGAACAATACTATCCACAATGCTCCGTGTCATGCTCTTGCGCATGTATGCAGGTTTCGCACCCATCTGAAGCGTCTTGGTCATGCCCAAGGCATGGAAGAGAGACCTCGTCGGGTCCGTATAGACGGGGAATCGGCAGTTTGTCTCGTTCACGTACATGTCGATGAGGGCGGGATCACCACAGCCAATCACTGCGATAAAGGTGCTGACGGGGAGTCGGAGGAGAGCTTCGGGAGTTACGGCGTCAGACAAAGACCGAAGAAATTCTTGGCAGTTCTGCAACTTCCATGTTAGAGTTTATACGGGCTTCAGGGGTTGGGGTTGATGTACGCCGCAGAAGAAGTGCCGGACAAAGATGATGAGCACACGTCGGGCTACATTGCTGCCCGTGTATAGGCTCGAGAAGGGATGCGATTTTCCATGGCGGTCTAGAACGATGTAGTCTTCGATCTTTTTGAGGAGTTCGGGGGGAGGTAGCTCGTTTGTGGTGGCTACCTCGCCCTCAAAGTCCTCGGGTTGCGACTTGTCGATCTTGATCGACTGAGGAGGGGTTTTGTTGGAAACAGGCTTGCGATGTATGGTGAAGCCGTTGTTCGGTTGAGGCAGCTTCTCGTCGTATCCAGCCTCCAGGGCTTTCTCGTCGAGGTCTTCGTTCTTGGACTGGATCGATACAGGTCTTGGGGGTAGTGTCGGGGCTCGTTCGAATGAGGGCTCCTCGGGAGCTACGTTCTCGACAGTCTTCCTCTCGATAGGAGACTTCTCATCTGGCCCTGACGCCAGGTTTTCCGGGTTGGAGGCTCCCATTCTAGCAGAACAGGCCTCCTAGGCGACTGTAGAGGCAAAACTGGAAGAGTAAAAAAACGTGAGACAGGAATTGATGGTCTAGTTAAGCGCCGTGCTGCTGGTGAGACAGTGAAGGAAAGCTGAAAGACGGAGTGGAGGGGCACCGGGCGGCCCGAAGTGGCGCTGCTAGCAGAAGCTCCAGCTTATAAGGCTCCAGTGGAGAAACGGTTGTAGCGATGGGCCACGCAAGCCTTGGCTTGGTAACGGCTGATGATGGCTTGTCTGCTCACGAGGCGGAGGATCATGACAAGTCGGAGTCAGGGAAAGGACGTGACAGGGTTTCGGAGGCGCCCCTTTAAGAGGCCATTCGTGAATTCTGTGGCTTTTGACCCTTAGACCGTGATGCCCTGAATTTGGACGGGTTAGGCTTGATTTCAGCGGCTGGTGAGGTCATAGTCTGGCCCTTTTTGGCGGGGGGATCTTCACGTCCCGTTACCCTAGAGTCAGGCATTAGACGGACAATACGATCAAAATGGCTACATTTTTCGGGTTCTCGTCATGGGGCTTGAGGCCTCCAGACGTCAGATACTTGCTTGCAGCTACCCTGCGCCAAGTTTTCCCAGCTGCTGAATGATGCCAGGTGTTTCACAGCTCAAAAGCCACCAACAACTGCAGGGTCGTGGCATGGAAACAGATCAACCTGCACTGAAATATTGAATGCAAAAATAACACGCCAAACCTCGATTGATGGACCTAATGAGTCCCCGTCTTACTCGATTTCAGGAACCAGGAGGTGGCGCAGACGTTGTGACCTCAAGGATAGGCCAGCTCCGGGACTATTCTCTTACGTAGGCTGAAACATTTGTATACTTGGTCATCAATGTTGTAAGCTGAGAGTCAGCTATGGCTTTTACAATACGAAGTATTGCGGATAACAAGAATAATTCACATTATCCCACACTCTTAATAATACTCCAGTATTCACCGAATCCTCGCGTGGCCAACGTGTGATGCACCCACTTTCGTCATGTCAAAAATCTGTTGTGGGGACTTGGGGTGACAAAAGTGCTGCACACCAAAATGGCACCCTAATGAACAGCTATTTATGTCACCTAAGCTAAAACTCTGGTGGGGTAATGTCTTCCCACTCCCTCCAACCCTCCCACCATTTCTCTTCTTGACAGCAGCATTGCTCTTTCACCCTCACGTAGTTAGCCAAAATGGCAGCTCAAGTACCCACCGAAGCTCTCAAGGAGCTCAACGGTAAGCGTCTTCCCCGAACGAGGCTGTGAACCGTTAGGCCCGGATCGAACTGACTCCGAGCGCCCCGCAGTGGCCGAAGGCTCTCAGAAGCCCGGCGCAACCGCCCAATCCAAGACCGACGCTGCCGGCGACGAACACGGCGGAGATGATTCTGAAGACGAAGCCGATGGACACGTCGACGGCGCCGCCCCTACTGGCGAGGCCACCAAGAAGAAGAAGAAGAGAAAGCCCAAGAAGAAGAAGAAGCACCCCACCAGCCAGACTGACCCTCCCCGCGTCATGATCAGCCAGCTGTTCCCTAACAAGGCCTACCCCAAGGGAGAGGAGGTTGAGTACAAGGATGAGAACAACTACCGCACTACAAACGAGGAGAAGCGTCACCTGGACAACCTCAACAGCGACTTCCTGGCTGATTTCCGGGAGGCGGCCGAGATTCATCGCCAAGTGCGCCAGTGGACGCAAAAGACTGTTAAGCCCGGCCAGACCTTGACCGAGATCGCCGAGGGTATTGAGAACAGTGTCCGTGCCTTGACCGGTCACGATGGTTTGACTGAGGGTGATGCCATGAAGGCTGGTATGGGCTTCCCTTGCGGTCTGAGTCTCAACCACTGCGCCGCGCACTACACTCCCAACGCCGGCAACAAGATGGTTCTGCAGCAGGAGGATGTCATGAAGGTGGACTTTGGTGTCCACGTCAACGGCCGCATCGTCGACTCGGCCTTTACCATGGCTTTCGAGCCCAAGTACGATAACCTGCTCCAGGCTGTTAAGGATGCCACCAACGCGGGTATCCGCGAGGCAGGCATTGACGCCCGAGTTGGTGAGATTGGAGGCGTTATCCAGGAAGTGATGGAGAGCTTCGAGGTTGAGATTGACGGAACTACATACCCCGTCAAGAGTATCCGCAACTTGACGGGCCACAATATTCTGCCCTACAGCATCCACGGCACCAAGGCGGTGCCCATTGTCAAGAGTAACGATCAGACAAAGATGGAGGAGGGCGATGTCTTTGCCATCGAGACGTTCGGCAGCACCGGCAACGGATACGTCCGGGATGACATGGAGACGTCGCACTACGCGAAGCGAGGAGACTCGCAGCACGTTGACCTGCGCCTGAGCTCGGCCAAGAATCTGCTCAACGTGATCAACAAGAACTTTGGCACGCTGCCGTTCTGCCGACGATACCTGGACCGCCTCGGCTCGGACAAGTATCTGCTCGGGGTGAGTGGCTATGATGTGTGTTTTTGGAGGTGAAGCTAACAGCGTGCAGCTCAACAGCCTTGTCAACAGCGGCATTGTCGAAGCGTACCCGCCCTTGTGTGACAAGAAGGGCTCATACACTGCTCAGTTTGAGCATGTAAGTGAAGCCTGCATATAGTGTGGTACTATTGACTAACGGTGTATAGACCATTCTGATTCGACCCACCGTGAAGGAGGTCGTCAGCCGTGGTGATGACTACTAGCCGATACATTACAAACGGAGCTATGTAATGGATTGCAAGAAGGACTCTGAAATACGGTTCCCATCTTTTGATGCGTGCATAGCCTCTTGAGGAAAATCTGTATAGTTTGATGACTTGAGTTTGACAAAGTTGCAATGACCATGCCTCCTGTTGCACAAGACTGCACTGCATTAAGCTGCCATTGACCACGTCCCTGGTTTCGAGCATGCATAAGCGCCTGGAATTGCTACCTACGTAGTTGTGATGGATGCCTTTTATGCAAGTATCTGGCCATTTTGACGAGTCTGCAAGATCCCGATCGATTGCGTCCTAAAAACGTGGCTGACAGGAGAATCAATTATTCGAAACATGCCCCTTCTTGCACATTCCAGCATTGAGACCCTGAATTTGCACAAGTCAATCCCTTCCCGATCTCGACGAACCCAGAAAGAGGATCTTGCGGCGGTTGGCCAATGCTTGGTCCTTGATCGCCAATACCTTGGGTCCCTTCTCCGGTTTTTCCCCATCCTTTGACGCACTCGCCACCTTGTGGCACAGGCCCTCCAGCTTTTTTTGCTCCTTCTGCACGAGACCATCCTGTAAGACGCAGCTCCGAAGCGCGGCTCTGGGAGGGTAGAAAAGGCCCTCCTGCTGGCCGGGCCAATCACAGCATGGCAGAATCCCGAGGCTTTCTCGCGATCCGGACCGACCTTGCCATACAAGGTTAGACATTGCTCAAATTGGGGTTAGCGTTCGCAGTGGCGACGCTCGGGCCAAGCTTCCGAAGGCCGGAGATAGCGAGCAGTGTGCGAGTCTTCTTCACATGCGGGATCAAATTTATCAAGCAGTGCCTCCCCCAGATAAAGGCCGCATTCCCGCTTGCTCATCATTGCCCTTCACTTCCGTCTACTGATCGCCACCGGGGAATCTCTTGTCGTCGTCGTTTATTTGCCTGGGATATTAATTGAGAGGCGTCTCCTTTCATCCTTCATTTTATTCTCTGGTTCTGCAATCATCAGAGCCCATTCGTTCCTGTTCCTGATCCAGCCCCCCCTCCGGCAGTACAGGGAAAAAAAAAAGCTTCCTACTCCGCACCGAACTTTCCATCAGCAACTCTTCCCACCGACATCGACCTACGAATCCTACAGTCACAATGAAGGTCTTTTCCAACGCAGTCACCTTCAACTACTCGTGGGATGAGGTATCTTCAGCCAACTGGCGAAAGTACGGGCCCTGGAACAACAAGTCGGAGCACGTCATTGCCGTCGACACCCTCTCACGCGACGTCGACGCCGAGACGGGCATCCTCCGCACCGAGCGCCTGATCACCTGCAAGCAGTCAGTCCCCGACTGGATCAAGACCATTGTTGGCAGCACCGGTGACGAGAGCTTCGTCTACGAGGCCAGCTATGTCGACCCCGTCAACCGCACCGTCACTATGGTGAGCCAGAACCTGACGTGGAGCAACCTCGTCAACGTACAAGAGGAGGTCATCTACAAGCCCCTGGGCGACCACCAGACCCAGTTCATCCAAACGGCCAACATCACCGCCCTGTGCGGTGGCTGGCAGCGCATCAAGAACAGCATCGAGGACACCCTGGTGCATCGCTTCAAGGAGAACGCTGCCAAGGGCCGCGAGGGCTTTGAGCGTGTTCTCCTGATGAGCCGAAAGGCCTTTGCCGAGGAGAAGGCGCGCCAGCTGATGCTGTAAAAAAGGCATACGCCTCATCCCGCCGCCCGCTCCCCTATGTTCCCTCACCGCAACCTCACACACTCTCTGAGGCTTGCGCACGACCCATCTCCACTACTCTCAAAGACCTGTTACTGTTACACTACAGCAAAACCTGAGCTTTTTACGACGACACGGCAATTGTATACTTTGGCGCGAAAAAAAAAAGGGGAAAGAGAGGATTCTTTTTTGAAGCATTTGCATATTGGTCAAGGCGTTTAGAGGGGGTTCCAAAAAGTTTTTTTTTTACGAAAAGAGCTGAAGCAAACTTTTCTTTCTTTCTCTTCGCTCTCTGTTTTCACGGGCAAACAAAGCTCGTACTTGATTTCTTGGAGTTGTTCGGTTTATACCCCCGGTCTATTAGACAGTCGAGAGCATGTGAGCCCCGGGGAATGGCCCCGGGCTCAACGCCTAGAACGGGCTTTCTTGATAGAGTCACTGATTAGAATAATTGATCAAAGACGAAACGTTAATGAACTCTTGATTTGGTTTCACCGCTTGGTTTGCCGTGAGCACTATAATGTCATCACCCATGTCCCCGAGCCAACATCATCGGCGAGGTCATATCGGCGACTATCAGAGTGTTGCACTCAAGACTGCCGAAGATAGACTCGGCACTTGGGCCAAGCCCAACTTCAACGGCACCTCGGGCGAACCGACCTCTTACACACCATCAACGGTCGATTCCCGGCATTCGCTGTTCCTGTGGCTCAGCACCCAGACCTCCGTTCCCGTCCGGCCGGGAGAGAAAACCTTCTTCTCCCCCGCAACGGTTTCTCCGCATGCGTTTGTGGGCCGGCTTTATCCGGAGAAGGAGGTGTGGAGGAAAGACTGGAATGATTGGGTGCTTGGCTTGGAGGGGATGAAGCTTTTTCTTGGCCTAGAAATCTATGTTTAGTGCACCGTTTTACAACGTTGGAATGGGTGGTGGTGATGTGCTGGTTGCTTGGTGTTGAGAGACGCTCAAGTTGAGGGGAGATTTGTGGTCTTGGGCTGTGTCACATGTCAGAACGATTGTTGACTGGATAAGGCTTGGAATGCCATGAGACAAATCTTGGCGTTTGTTTGGGTGATGGGCTTTGAGTCCAAGTTGCGGTGAGCTGGATCATGTCGGCCGATAATGGATACCTAGTTGTATCTGGCACGTGAATGCTTCCTGATTGACTTTATGTCCTGTGAGTATATAAATTTGCAATACGGTGACCGTCCTATACAAAGAGAACATAAAACAGGGTCAAGTGGTTGTCTGGTTTATATAGGCAGAAATTACGTGAAGGTGTCATGGGCCCAAGTGATAGAGAGGAATTCTATTGCTTCGAGAAGAGAGGAATATGGACCATGTCTCTTTTTTGCGAGCTCTGATGAAATCGACGCCACTTATATATATATTGTGTAGCTCGCAGGTATGTGTTTGCTGCCAAGGCACTTGGCAACCGGCGGACACTGACAACAAAGGGATGCAGCCATGTCTTGGCCATGTTTGCTACTATAGTCAAAGCAAACAGTCCTCGGAGGTCAAAGCTCATATGGAGCACAAACAAACGTATCTTCTCGATATCTTGAATGCATCCAATGCTGCAATTGCCTCGCCCTTGATAGACGCAATGGACCTCTAGGAAGCTAGAGAAGAAAACCGACGTCACACACCGAGACAAAGCCGAGCGCACACTGACTGGCAAGCTCGATCTAAAATTGGGTGTCTTCAGGGTTCAGCGGACTCGGGATGCATCAGCTACCCGCATCCAGGGGGCTTTGCCAAACCTAGCAAAACAACAAGGGAGTGGTCCACAGGTGACGGAAGAGACGGGAACTATGAAAGCAATGGAACATGACCTGCAGAGGGTGTCTTCCAGGTTTGGAAAAGAAAAGGGTCTGGGGTTCCTTGTTTGTCACTGGATCATGCCACTGAGCGTGTGGTCTGATGCAGGCTTTAGCCGGAAAGAAAAGCAGTGTGCTCAATGCGGCTGTTCAAACGATATCCGTTGGAGCACCATTAGAGAAGACATGGATAAAATGAAGCCTGCAACATTCATGGCTGAAAATGACTGGGGAATCTGTCTCTGTTCGTCCCCCTCGTCGTGTCAGGCACCAATGGCTTTCTAGTGCTGCCGTCAAGGAGTCGAGGTTGTCTTCAGAACCCTGTCAAAGCTTGATATTGAATCCAGGTACAATGTTGGCATATATATTTGTGGGCAAGACTGTTTGCTTTGACCTCCGGTAACTTATCCTGGCTACTTTCTTTGTCTTTGGAGGCCGTAACTGCAAGCACGTGCGTGTGTGACTATTTGCGAATCAAAAGGCAGAGAGGGTGGCTCAGTAACAAAGGACAGAAGGTAGAAGGTCCTTCTGTGATGGAAAATTCTCGCCTGTGCTTGGCGTGGGTGGTGTATTCAACGAGAAGTGTTCCCTGCTGCGTTGGACCTTGAACGAGCAACTCGAGCACCAGAGACCAGTTACAAGGGCATTTGGCCCTATCTGGAGGCACAGAACGCCTAGCTCACACTAGAAACGTAGTGCTCTAGAAAAGAATTGCTAGCTTCATTGCCGCAGTCTCTGCAGTATAAGCTCGTGAGGCTTGACTGGGTGGACCTGCCAGGGGACTTTAAGGAGCAAGCACCAGAGTGTTATGAGAGAACAGTCACTGAAAAGACAGAAAACATGACTAGAAAAGAAGCAATTGATGTAGCTAGCTAGTAGCTGATAGTTAGAGCGCCCCTGGCTGGCTCTTGAATAAATCGTACATGAGGACTTTCCTGTCCTAATTCATAACCTTCCGTCCTTATCGATGCCTTCCGTGTCATAATTCGCGATTTCCCGCAGTGTCTGATAACATCCTGCGCTGAAGAATAATTTCGTGTATCGATGAGTAACCTCGTGTGTGCTGATAGATGTTCGTTAGCACTGTCATGTTCACACAGTTGCTGCCCCCTATCGCCGACATGGAGATGCTTACCGAGTGATCTTCGACGTTACTCTTGACGAGTTCGAGATCAGTTCTCGCTGATCGATGATTCCTTCGTTGATTGATAGCCCTCATCCGTGGGGTCGTAGTCGTTAGTCGTAAATAACCCAGCTGGAACTGGTCGAGTATGCTGCCAAGAAACAGATTCCTTCCATGTCGAGATCGATCTCCGTTGATCCACGTAGTCGTGACGGTGGACGAGTCAGTGAAACTCCTTAGTCGGCGTTCTCTTTCCCCTTGCCCTCAGCATCCTCGTCTTCGTCCTCGTCAGGGTTGGAATCTTCAGTTGCCATGTAAGAGTTCCCGTGTCGAGTATCTCCGAGAATGGCCTGCAGCTGGGCGCGGAGTATGGCGTCTTGCTCGTAACCCTCGCGGCGACGACGGACGATGAGGTCCTCACAATAGGCCGTGAGAATACCCTGAATCTCTCCCTGGCGGCGTGGAGCCCAGCTCATGGCGGCACGACCGGCAATGTGCCAGAGCTGCTTGGCCTGGTAGATCCACTTGATCTCCTCGTCATCATTCTCGAGGACTTCCTCTCCTCTGTCACGGAGAGCCTGATGGAACACCTGGGCTGTGTAGACGCAGCGACGGAGGGCAGAAAGGGAATGCTCTCCGAGGGCGGTGCTCTTGTAGGCTGGCATATCCTCAAGGTTCTCCTGAGTGAGTTCGTAGTGCATGGCCTGGAAGACCTCGCGCTCTCTCTCGGCACGCTTGATGCGGTCAGACTGCTCCTGGACGAGGACGTTGGTGACATAGGTGCTCTGAAGACCTTCCTCCTGGAACTTGCTGATGACCTGAAAGTCGTCCGCGAACTAAGCGGCGATGGCGTTATCTAACTGGTCACGAAGCAGGCGGACGTGCATGTGGTACAGAACGACCCGGCGGATGCTGGAGAGCCACTCGGTCTGTTCAAGGATGCCAGGGTCATCGCCAGGGATTTCGGGGGTAGTGGTGAGTGCAAGGTAGAGGTCCCAGGTGCGACACATGACGCGGATGGAACACTCGCCATACTTGGCGACGAGGGCCTTGGAGATACCATGGACCTGTTCCTTGTCTTGCTCTTGGTATTCCTGCAGCTCGCGGCAAAGAGGGGTGAGGCGCTCCTTGAGAGCCTTGTCAGTGAGGTCGTCCATTTCGCCGATGGTCTTGTAGAGATGAGTGTTGCGACGGATAACATGAGGGAGCGTGAGAGCAAATGGCTTTGGAGTTGGCTCCGGGTTCTGGCTGCCAATATCCTCGCACCAGGGCGGGTAAGCGGTGACGAGCTTCGATGGGAAAGGCGCCATCGTTAAGAATATTTTGATAACGATGAAACCGAGTGTTGAGCTGTTGTGGTGAGGGTAGAGGATGAGGGAGCAGAGTCTGAAGGGGGAGGGAAAACTCTGGTGAAGAGGAAAAGACTCGGGAGGGGAAGATGAGCGGGGGAGAGTCTGAGATAGTTGCCACAGCAGCTTATCGAGTCTCTAGCTTGGCTGCCTGGATGTATCAATGACGGGGACCTTGCTGTCGCCTGCTCACTCGACAGTTCTGAACGCAACAAACCGGGGGTATGAGAATAATGCACATGTAAGAAATCTCTATAAGTGTCTCGCTGTAATGATGCTCTATATAATTCTGGTCATGGGTTATTTAGTGCATGGTGCTCTATGTATCCTCAAGTTATGGGTGATTTGGCGCATGATGCTATCCACTGCAGGCTGGCACTGTCACAGTTCGAACGCTAGCCAGCTTCATGCACTGTTTTCAAACAAACAACACGATTCGAAAGAAAAGATCAAAAGGGTATCATTAACTTGGCTATTCTAGTGGCATCCTCCTCCGCCTAGTCTTTGTTTTCGTCTTTGTGTATATCAACAAGCATGAATATTCTCTTGTATGTGCTGCGCATGGTGACCCGGTATTCTGATACCAGGAGTTGCAGAATAGAGGCCATTATCTCGACCGCATCCTCCTTGAGTTTCAGGGGCCGTTACAAAGACCGCATGATGATGGCCTCGTGAGGTCTGCGTAACTGGCCGCTCACCGGGCAACAGACCGGTTTCTTGTTGAGACAAGATATATGCCCACGAGTCGAATACGAGTAGGTCACCTGCCTATCCCTGCGTACACTCACCCTGACCCTGAAAGCTCACGAAGCAGGAGGCTGAGGATTGTTGCCCACAGTCTTGTACAGATCCCTCAGCTCAAACTCATCGTGTCCTCCCTCGGGAATCTCTCCAACAACCCTCGCAGGCTGTCCAGCAACAACGGAAAAACTAGGAATGACCATATTCGGAGGGACCACGGTGCCGTCGAGGATCTTGACATAGTCCTTGACAATGGCAAACTCGCCAATGGTGCAGGCCTTGCCGATCTGTACGTGGTTCCCGACAGTGGCGGCCTGGACGACGGTTCCCTGGCCGACAAAGACGTGGTCCCCCATGCGCAGCGGCATGTAGGTGAAGCTGCCCTTGTACATGCGGCCGGGGGGACGCAGCAGGGCGCCCCGGGCGAGGAAGCAGTAGCGGCCGATGGCGACGGCAGTGTTGCTGGCCGGGGCGCCGGAAGAAGAGGACGAGGATGACGAGGGGGCTGTTCGGGAGAGGTCGCCGCGGATCATGACTTCGGGCTGGATGACGGTCTTGCCGCCGAGCATGATATTTTGAGTTCCGACGAGGACAGCCTTGCGGGCCACCTTGTTCCCGGTGTCCTAGGGGTAAGAGTCAGTGTCTGGCCATTAGAAGGGGTAGAGGAATGCTCACCGTCTCAATGTACTCGCCCTTGGGCGCACGGCGCGACATTGTGGGCGGGAGACGATGCCGGGGCCGAGACGGAGACGGAGGAGGGAGGAGTCGGTCGAGTCGGTGTAGCTGGACCCGTGGAGGAGCCGAGAAGAAGTGCAAGTGGGGCCGATCATAACGTGGGGAGTCAGCTGCGTACGGAGACGAGGGTGTGGTACGACAAGAACAACATCAATGCCTGTTGGATCAATTGGAACTGTTGGCAAGGCATATTATGATTGTCAAGACCAACAGACGCATTCAATTGATTCTGCAGAGCGTCAATGCCTTGGGTTGAAAACATGGCCAACAGAGTCCAACCAACAGAGCCCACCGTCAGTGACACAGCCCTCAGGTGAACGCCTTGTGCAACCATTTCAGGTGAGTAAACGTAGGACCCAAGAAAGCCAAGCCTTTTGTTTTCGTCTTGACCGTTAAAACAGAGATCCCCCATGATGTTTTGAACCCCATCTCCATGCTACTTGACCTATCTCTGTGTAGCTTGGCTTGGGATCTAGCTTCAAACACCAAAACATACGCGAAACGTGGCTTTCCCCCCCTCCCGTGCCGTGCCGCAGTGGCTCTTCTTGATCCTTGTTGAGGAGGAGAATGGCTTCCAGCCGAAGGGAAAACGAGCCAACCACGCTTAGACAGCGCGTCTGTGGGCGCGTAAATTCTCTGGGCACATAAACCATGCGCGCTGCACACGCACGCAACGCTTCGGGACATTTCTTTCAGCTCTCGGTAAAGCAATTAAAAAAATGTCTCTCTTCTCTCCCGTCTCTACTTGATCACGTCTAATTTCCAGGCTGGATGCACGGAAAAGGGAGGAGGAAATGAAGAGCCTGAGCCCTTGCAGAGACGCTAAGCCTCCAAGTTACCTAGATCGAGTCAGAGAATGGGGCTTCAGCTGAAACGACGGGCAGAAGCGAGGATTTTCAGATAGATGGGTTCGCCTATTTTGCTTCTTCTTCACTGTCTTTTGCCTTGTCTTGTCTCATCTCTACTTGACAGTGGAGATGTAATATGCAAAGCTGTAGCCTTGCTGTAGCTCGCTGCTGACCTCTTACGATTTCTCTCAACTGGGGTACGCATTCGCAAATCGGAATCCTTGCTGATGCCAACATGTCGTGTCGTGGCCGAGCCCCGTTGGGTCCCTAAGACGCGGAATCTAGATGGACAAGATGCCGAGTTCTTTTCTCTTCTTGGCTTTGAGGGGGGCTGGGGCAAGTTTCTCTCCTAGGTCAGGTAGCTCTGCATTCATTGAGCCAAGGATGGCTTTGCTATTGCCTGCTCACTTACGGATGGATACCCTTACTTCACTTCTGCTGATGGTACTTTATACCGGCAGGATCACAGCCGTTGCGGATCATTGACGAGCCGTTTTGCTGCGCCTTCTCTCCAATTGCAAATATACTAATTCCAGAAAAATTGATTCCAAAAGTTTGACTGCTTACTATGGTTTAACCTGCTTACACTCCGCCTCACACGATACCACATAAACACATGCGGAATTTTTCTTTCTTTTACTCAGGCTGACGGCATCGAAAGGCAGAGTCCACATGATGGTCCTTTCCATCCCAGCCTTCTTTTCCCTTTCTCCTCCTCTCGCGCTAGGGTCGCCTCTGGATGCGGCCGCCCGGATCCTACCCCCCCCCTCCTCTTTTTTCTTCTCACCTGCGCCGGTCAAGCGAACAGCGTTGCATTGCATGAGGCCCCTAGTCCGTTTACTTTTCTCCTCTTGTCAGACTTGATGAGCAAGCAAACAAAGAGTGTCTATTCTCAAACACGACCCCCTCAAGATTGCAGGCTCAGCACTTGTTTAGTTCTACTCATCAAATTGATATAAACCCTCGTTTCGTCTCCTCTCGTTTCAACTACACAACAAACAACAATTCATCTTCTCTTTTCATTCTCTTCTTCTGGAACTTCTTCCACAGCCCTTGCTTGACCCAATCTCCACCCATCCACACTCCCCGCCTCTCTGCGCAACACTCTGCCGTTAAGCGCCCAGGTGGACACCCTTCATCCAGTCGCAGCCCTTGGCCGTAGCGTTTATTATTAGCCTTGCCGCCTCTTGTCTTGTCTTTGCCCTTCCTTGCCGCGCGCCCGGTATAAACTCCATCAGACGCTCTTCCTCTTTTCTTTTCGTTTCGTCTACTACTCCCTCATAACCTCGTTCGTCTCTCTCCTCGTTGGTCAGCTTCTTTGAGATCGACACCATCTTTACCTCTTGATCTCAACGCCAACTACATCACAATGCTCGCCAACTCCCTCTTCTTCCTCGCCTCAGCCGCTCTGGCTCTGGCTAACCCTGTTCGGTATCGTCCTGGCTCCAGCTGCAGTTCCTCGCGCCCTGAACCAGTTCTTCCTTCGACCGGTGGTGAGTCTAACACAAGCCATTAAGCCTTGGACAAAAACACTAACACCATATTAGCTGAAGAGCTTCAGTCTCCTCCTCAAGGTGCAACCCTCAAGCACATCGCCCTTGGCTTCGGTATCCAGAACTACACCTGCAAGGGAGAAGGCTCCGACGCCACCGCCGCCGGTGCTCTCGCCATGCTCTACGACGTAACTCACCTCTACCCCGGCCAGAGCCGTGGTTCTCTCTCTCAGGAGAAGTGGGCAGCTCTCACTGCCACTGCTCTCTCCAGTCACGAAGTCCCCCTCAACCTCAACACCTACGGCGTCGGTGCCTCTTCCACCAACCCCTTCCCTCAGAACGCCCCCCTTCAGCTCGACGGCTACAGGCAGATCCCCTTCGCCGGCCACCATTACTTCAACGCCAACGGTGTTCCCACCTTTGACCTTACCCAGGACCAGCAGCTGCTCTTTGGCAAGAAGATCGCTGGTGTCAAGGCTCCTACCTCTGCCAGCGCTGGTCCTGATGGTACTGGCGCCGTTGACTGGCTCTACCTCGGCGATGCTGGCGGCAGCTACGGTGTCACCTCCGTCTACCGCGTCTTCACTGCCGGCGGTAACTCCCACGGGTGCAAGAGCGCCGGTACCGACAGCACCTCGTACACTGCCATGTACTGGTTCTTCGCCTAAGCCTTCTACCCTCGCACATTTCCTTTCACAATTACATATTTTCAGGATAGATCGGGGTTTTGGAGTTTATAAATGGTCACCTCACGATCGCTTTTATACCTATTTTGCACCCCAAAAGGTCGCTTTCTCTCTCTCTTCGGCTTATCAGGGCAGATACCACGGTTTCATACGGGGCATTTTTTCTTTTCCAAAAAAGGTTTACAATTGGAAGTCCTCTCATTCATGGCGTTGTTATTGTTTGCGTGATAGATACTGGTTCATGCATGGCGCATTTGGCGGGTTGATCTGGGATTTGTTTTAATGGGATGAGGACAGGACAGGATAGGTAGTTAGTTAAACATCAACTGAAAGGAGTTACATCTCAACATGTTTTTCAATGTGAAGCATCGATGCCAATTTGTAACATGACTTACAAGTAGACATGGCAAGAATATCATACGTACCCCAACAATGAAGTCTACTGCGTCTTCTGACCTGGTGTATCCGTACTCTGTCGGGCATTCTCGGGTGTTCAAGTGAAGTTTAACTGAAAGGTTCACCCTCGACCATTTCTTAAGAGTGACTTACACGCACCAAACAGAAGGGATGTTCTCAAAGGATGTCATATTGCCTACATCAACATGAGTCAAAATGTCATGTAATTTCTCTTTTTTTGTAAAAGTGCATGTAGTCGTCTTGTGATGCTCTGGTGAGACTTGATACTCAAATGCCACCGTCACAGAACGGCTCATCCCGCTGCCACAAAAGCTTGCCCTGGAATCGACCGGAATAACACATGATATTAAGAGTCTGACTTTTCGCCCTTTGCGTCTTTAATTCTTCTTCATCACATCCCTTAAAAACTCGCCGTGACTGGTATCTTGCCCTAGAAGAGGTCTTGTTCACTACCCCTGACCTAACAGACACTTCATCTGACACAACCAGAAACAACTATCACAACCATGCTTCGAGCACCTTTACGTCGAAGTGTTGCTTTGGCTATTGTCAGAGCCCGAACAACGTCAAGCCTACGTACCTTTCAGGCGCCATCACAAATCCTCCTCCAGCAGCAACGAGCTCGAATCCACCAACAGGCTCCAGACCAACAACAACCACAGTCGAAAGATACTCGAAAGAATCCTCAGAGCACTTCCAAGCAGTCTGAGTCTCAAAAGACACAATCTAAACAGCCAAAAGATGCCAAGGGGACATCATGCAACACGAAGAGTCATGACCAGGATGATCTTAACGGTGCCCTTTGGGTGACAATTATATCTGATATGATTCATGACCTGACTCATGATTGTGACGAGTAGGGCTTGGGGGGAGCAGGAACGAGACTTTGGAGAGGAATTTAGGTCCTCGCAAGATAGGAGAGAGAGGGCTGCAAGTTCTCAGCGATGACGGCCAAATCCCCACTCACGAAGGGAAAAGAGAATAAGTCAGTTTAGAATTGACAGTATCTAGTCCATTATATAATACAACCTCATTTAATTGCTAGTTGATTCTTTGCTATACTCGGTCCTCATTCTTCTCAGCATCCTGCTCCTGACTCTGGTTCAGGCCCCTGGTTTCAAAGCCCATAGCTTCCTTCTCTTCAAGGTACTTGCGATCTTTGTAAGTCAACGCTGCACACCATAGAACCAAGGCGATACAACACGCAATCATGGCCCACATGCCTCTCTGCACACAAGTTAGATACAAGTGAGACCCCAGACTCAGGGACTTACAATGAACCAGGGAGCCATTGAAGCCCCGTAAAAGACGATGCTCCACCAGGCATTGACGGCGTTGCTGCCGACGTTCATGCCCGCTAAAACGACGCCTCGAAACATGGCAGACTCGTGACGCATGGCGTCGTTGCACCATGCAAAGAACGTGGCCTGGCAAGCGTACACGGAACCAGCCCAGTAGTACGCCGCAAACGTGATCCTCGTTGACGCTGAGCTTTCTGGATCCTTGGAAGCCACTAAGATCATGATAGACGTTGCAATACCTGTTACGCCGATAAAGTAGCCCACGAGGTGACGCTTCCCTCCTAAAAAGTCTGTCAATGTGGCCCAGAACATGGTTGAAACAATGCCCACGGCCGGGACACCGGTTGAGTAATTGTTCAGTTGAGAAACAGTGTAAGTCCTGGTCGGGTGGTTCTGCATGTAAAGGGCGAGAAGGGCGTTGGAGCTTAACGACTCAGTCTCGCCGGCGATGATCCAGAGGATGACGAACCCCCACCAGAACCAGGACGTGAGGACGCTTTTGGCGAATCTGAGCGTAAGAGGAGGTCGTTCTTCTAGTGGCGGAACTCGTGAGATGGCAAGAGTCTTTTCCTCTTGGGTGAGATAGAAGGCTGTTGTCGTATGTGGTGTGTCTGGGAAGAGCAAGAAGCCATACACAGCGACAGGAATCGTAATGAGGCCGTCGATGATGAACAGCCACCTCCATCCGCTCAACCCACTCAGACCGTCCATACTCTTATGTATACCCGTCTGTATAAACCCTCCGATGAAGGTGCCCGCCAGGCCAGAAGCAGTAAAGATGCCACTCCTCTTCCCCAGTTCCCGTTCAGTATACCAAGATCCAAGGATGTAATGGGTACCGACAAAGGTGGAAGCTTCGCAGATGCCCTGAAAGAAGCGGATCGTCATGATGGACTGGGGGTTGTGGGCCGAGGCGGTGACCATGGTGAGGGCGCCCCAGAGGAGCATCATGAGAGGGAACCATATACGAGGCTTGATGTATTGGAGGGACAAGTTCGAGGGGATCTGGCCTAGGACATATCTGCGAGATGTGTTAGTGGTGATCAATGTTCGAGAGTGAAGCCGTACCCGACGGTGAAGCAGGTCAAGACCTGGTTTAGTTGATCCCCCTTGAACCCAACCTCATCCCTCATGCCAGAAACATAGGCATTGTTAATATTCATGCGATCGAGCTACCAAGCCATAAGCGAATGAGATCTGTAAGAGAAGGGCAACGTACGTAGTTGACGAGATAACTCAGACAGCAAAACGTCAAGATGAAAAAGTCAATCTTTTGCACCAGCCTCCGCTCCCCGGGTTTGTATTCGACATGTAGATAAGCCTTGACACTCGAAAACATGTTGAAGGCTTCAATCGCATTGTTGAATGACGTAGAAAGTTGAAGAGAGTCGTCGGGGAGATCTGGTCGAGGTGAGACAAGGTTTGGCCCGTGTCACGGCTCATTCTATCCAAGATCATCAATTAGATCGTGGGTCTACCCACTTTGTAACCGACTCTAGCGCCTCGCTTCCCATTCAACTGGGAGCGTTTCATATACAAAATGAGGTTATCCTCAAAGATTTGTTTGTATTTGTCAAACAAGACAAACGTGGACTTGACACGTTGAGTTGCAAACAGCGTTGAAGGCTCCAAAGCTTATCGTCATGCCTAATTTGGAAGGAAAATTGGTGTACAATAGTGAATCACCATGTGGTTATTCCTCTCTTCTACTTTGCTTATCGCTGGATCGACCTTCTACTTCCTTCAATCGATCAAGTAGACGTCACTCTACCGAGAGACCGATGGATGATCAACACTCCAAGAACCCAGCATCACCCTCTTTAAGTTTTGGATACGAGATTCCAGGTACATCAACGTCGCGATATCCTTCGATAAAAGTGCAATGACCTCCTGCCAACTTACAATTTGATACAGTACTTGACCGGTGCTGGCTCTCACACGTCGGTCCTTGGCCGCAGAATTGCCTCGATGAAACCCTTGTCAACAACAGCGCTGGGATAGGTCACGGATTACAGGAACTTGTTACGAGAGCCATCACACCAACGAAACCTCCGCACGACCTATACCCACCCCCGAGAACATCCCCAATACATCTCAACGTCTGTTGTCAGTTTTACATCCAGCACGGAGCATTGAATCAAGAGCGATTACGGGTCGGCTAAAGCGATTAAAACACTATCATTGTGTTTCAACATGTTGAATACGTCCACGGTCGCGATCATGGACGAAACACCTCGTGGCCTCAGACGGGGCCAACTCTGACAACACCATGTCTACTTACGCTAATATTCAAGGTCGATGCGACAACGAGAGAGAAAGCTAGTCGAGAGTGAAAGAATATACCACAAATAGAAGATACGAACTTTCGCATCAAGATCCTCAAGACCCGGGTGCCGACTGAGACACAGTCACTATCGAGACGAAGCAGCTGGGCAGACGCATTACGCACATCAAGTGAGCTAAGGAATTTTAAACTTGACCGTTTCCGCTGAAATATCTTCATGCGAATAATACGAGGATATATGTTAATACATCAACTTGAATGTTCCGAGTTGGCATAGTACTAAAACTATCCTGTGCGCATTCCCATAATCATTTTTACTCTCTTCTTAATTTGTTCTGATAATAAGTATGTTAGAAGGAAGGGACACAACTCAAGACCAACCAGAACTCATAATTCCTTAATATTTAGTCCTTGTGTTGGCATACATGTCTAGAATGTGTGTCAAATATCCGCCCCCTCAGCAGCTCGCTTCCAGTACATAATAGACCTCACGAATCAATATACAACCAACAGTGGCATATCTGGAGAATAATGGAGGGCTTGTGGGTTATGAAGTTGGGAACTGTGGAATCCGTAGTTGGAGTGGACTACAGCAAGAAGCCGTCGCCGTCATCTCAAAAGGGGGTCCAATATTGAGACTATCGTGCACTCAACAACACCTTTAACACGGTTAAGAAATACTGGTATATTCTCCCCCCTAGAAGGCATGCAATAAGATCCTATGTACATGGAGCATGGCTTTAATGACGACTGGTGTCAAGGACAGTAAGGGAGCAGACAAACTCGAGGCTTCCTGTCAACTCTTGATCCATCGCATAATTGAACAAGGATAATTAATTGCCTGAGCTGAAAACGACTAGACCTAATTCTCTATGTCGACTGAAGGATGACACCAGAGTGATGCATTGTTTGTCGTGGTTGGACTGAGAGCATACTAGGTCTTGGCAAGACCAAAGTCTATCCTTGAGCCCAAGGAGTACATCATAAATTACGCTTCAATGGAGTCGCCAAGCTCAAGCACAAAGCGATCATATGAGATCTGGGCGTATATCTTTATATGTTTGTGTGTATAGTATAGTCGCCTATCGAGTTGCTCGTCCACTCCTATTTCCGACATATACTCGATCATGACAAAACATCAACGTGCACTACAACACAACAAAACAACAGAAAAGGACGATATAGTATATCTCGTATCTCGTTTTGTAGAAAATATAAAAAAAGACGAGGGGAATTGTCCCTCTATCCTTCACGCCACATGCATCAGACATGTCTTTCTCGTCGCCATCCAAGCTACCATGACTGTTTGTTCTCCGACTCTCCCAGTTCGGGCATTAAGCTCTCGAAAATTATCCAAGGCCGCGTCTTCTCCCCCCTGAAGCTGTTTTTGTCTTTTGATGGCTGTGTCTCTGATTCTCCTAGAATAGAGTTCGCTCTCCAGCCCCTCCTGGCGATAGACTATGTGTCTACCTCCTCGATGCGTCGAGGCCACCCTGGAGATCCTGCTCGAGTCCCGCGTGTCCGTGACCGACATATTCTTGCGGTCGAGGATCCTCAGCAGTCCACTGGTTGCCGGCTTGGGGCATGGGGACCTGGGCGCCGCCCTGCTGGCCAGGAGCACCGCTAGCACCACCCTGTCCGGGAACGGTGCGGACGAGCTGTCGGAATCGCATCACCTCGTCCAAGATCATGCTGCGCATCTGACCAACATCCTCAACCACCTCAAAGTCGAAGTTGAAGGTGGTGGGGCAGTCGGGCTCGTCCGAGGCGTCGTGCCAGATGTGCAGGTAGGGGTGCTCAAGAGCCTGCTCCACGCTGATACGGGACGAGGGGTCAAAGGCGAGCATCTTGTCGAGAAGATCGAGGGCGTCTGGGTTGGCCTGGGGGAACAGGCTGGGGAAAGGTTTCTTGGGCATGAATGGCAGGTTGCGCACGTATTCCTGGGCTCGGGGAGATCCAATGCGCGAGAGCGTCTCCTCGTTGGGGGTTCCGAGGATGTGGAGGATCTGGTTCAGCTGGTCAACGTAATCGCGACCCTTGAAGAAGGGTCGGCCGCCCAGCAGCTCGGCCAGAATACAGCCAACGGACCAAACATCAACTACTCAAGTTAGCAAAACACACATCACTCCAACATAGGCCATCACGTACTAGCTTTGGTGTAGCTCTGGAAGCTCAGCATAATCTCAGGGGCTCGGTACCATCGAGTAGCGACGTATTCGGTCATGTAGCCGGCATTCTCCTCAGGGTCGACCGAGAAGCCTCGAGCCAGACCGAAATCGCAAATCTTGAGCTCGCAGTCGGCATTGACCAGCAGGTTTCCGGGCTTGAGATCTCGGTGCAGGACGTTGGCCGAGTGGATGTACTTGAGACCGCACAGGATCTGGTAAATGAAGGACTGGAAGTGGGCATCGGTGAGGGGCTGGCCAGAACGGATGATGGCCGCCAGATCGCACTCCATCAGCTCTATCGCCGCGTCAGCTCATCTTATGTATATCTCTCCCAGGTATATATGACTAACCCTCGTACAGGTACGTCTCGTTAAAGTTGTCGGGTCGAGGAATGTCCATGTCGTACAGACATGTGATCTGTTGGTCGGGCATCAGCATACATGTCGCTTTGCGTCTGTTGGTCGGGATGCGCCGGGGCCGAAACGAGACAGCTCGAGGTGACGGGTGGGCGACTCACGTTGCGGTGACCGCGAAAGTGCTGGAGCAGCTTGATCTCGCGCAGGGCGCGCTTGGCGAGAATCTTCTTGCTAAAGACATTTGTGACCTTCTTGATAGCGACGCCTTCGTTGGTCTGGTTGTTGACGGCAGCACTACATGTCCCGACGAGGCGGGGCTGTCGTCAGCAAATGCGGCGGGGTAGAAAGAGAAAGAGGGCAGCAACAGCACAAAGGCGCAGCGTAGAGAAACTCACCAGACGATACCGTAGGCGCCCTGTCCAAGCTCCTTGGTGACGGTGTAGCGCTCATCGACGATAAAGTCCTGGTTGAAGACCTTGAAGACCTTCCGTCCTTGGAGGTCCGACATGGTGAGAGAGTGTGTGCGGGACGACTCGGCGGGGTAAGAGAGCTCTGAGAGAAGCCGTCGTCACCAGACAACGAACGGCAGCACAAAGTGGAAGAATCGGATGCAGATGCTTGTGAGAAAGCAAGAAGGAGGAGACAAAGGGCCCCCAAATAAAACGTCAGCGCGTCGCGATATATGTATGTAGTTTGGTGGCACACGCTTTTGAGCGATGGATGGAAGGAGGATGAATGGATGGAGCTCTCATGGTGCCCAAGCCATTCTCTCACTCTCAGCTGCAACCATTGGGGGCCGTTTCTGAGCTGCTACTGGCGGGGATCTCCAGGGCTGCTAGCCTGCTACAGTCCACTACACGGGCGGGTCCCCCAGTGGTCGGAGCCGCTAGGAGGGGGTAGGACCCCGCAGCCAAGGTCACCGCCTGGCCGTGTGGCTGATTTGCTGAACTCGCGGCCCCCACAGGGGACGTCATCCAATCAGACACCGTATCAAGCTCTTCACCTCGTAGCCGCGCGACAACGACAAAACCTGTCACCCCTGATTTTGCTTGAATCACATACAAAAAACATGCCAAGCTTAGACGTTTCAAAAAGGGGGCAAAATCCTCGTGTTTGAGAAAATGTGCACACGATAAGGTGATGCCGTGCCCGCTGATTCTTGACGGAAACTCTCTCGCCAAGCCCAATTCCAGCGCCCGGTTCGTACCCAAGCCGCACGCCGTCCTGTGCCACACGTGAGGGGGCTGAGCACACATTCATCCCATCAACTGCACCGTGGTCAGCTTCTCTGGTCAGCATTTCTCGGCAACTGGACACACCCACTCACTCACTCGTCGCGAGATAAAGAAATTCAGTGTTGGACACATGTCATTTTCTCACCCCCGGAGACCGGAACACCCGATGTAGCTGGCATCTCCGTCTGAGGTGAGGATGCAAACTCAGTTGTCTTCTCATCCTCGTCGACCCGATTTGAGCCCTCCGGCCACTAGGCGGCCGCATGGCGACCCGGGGAACGTAGGGCTGAATCTCGCAAGTGGGACTCATCAAAGCCGAAGGCAAACACTGCACTGCCGTTGGTGAGTTTTTGCTTTCTTCTCGTATGGACGTACGTATGTTCGTATGTAAGCCAGCCATGGATTGTCTGGGCGGTCCGCGCCGCCGGAATCTGAGACAAGGTTTCAACTGCTTCTGTTGGATCGACGTCGAATCAGCTAATTTCCAAAACGAACCATCTTGCCGGGACCCTTCAGCCAATGGCCATCAGATCTCTGTCTTGTAATATCGCAGGTAATATTCTAATTCATCTCTAGCACGTCTATCCCCTTCTCTCTATGCACATATATCGGGTATTAATTCCACCTCTTCCTCTCCTCTCCCCCTTTATCCATCGCCTACTCGTCCTCCAGAATCTCCTTGAGAAAGTTCTTGGAGAACCTCGAACACTGCTCAAACGCCTTGGAGAAACCCTCGTTCCCTCCATAATAGGGGTCGTTGACGATCTCGGGCCGCTTCGTCCCGCTAAACTCGCCAAATAGCATCACCTTGGCCTTTGAGTCTGGGTTGTTCTTTTGTAGCCGGTGGAGATCCGAAAGGTTTGACCTGTCCATGGCGAAGATGTAGTCAAACTTGTTAAAGTCGCTGGGGTGAAACTGCAAGCCGACGTTAGTGAGTCTCAAGTTATGCACCGCCGCCGATTGAGTTGACAGGGGGGGATGACAACATACCCTCCGCGCGAGATGGTCGTAGTCAGTAATCCCGTTGGCCTCCAGAGTCGCCATGGTTCTATCATCCGGGGGTTCGCCGCTGTGGTACGCAGCTATCGTGACTGTTAGCAAGAATGACCTCCTTTTTCGAGGTCCAATTCAAACACACCTGTGCCGCAAGAGTCGATGCGCCCAATCCTACCCCCAACCTCGGGCTGCTTGGCAAGGTTCTGGAAGATGCCCTCTGCCATGGGCGAGCGGCAGATGTTGCCTAGGCACACAAAGAGGACTGCCACTGGTTCCGACATGGCTGCGCTGCGCTGGTGTGTACAGTATCTCAGATGTCACTTGTAGACAAAGAGAAAAGGAGGGAGATTCGAAATGTCGATTTGTCGCGACGAGTGACGTGACGGCCCGATGCGCGCCATAATAATTGCTGATCTGCCCCGCCATCTCATTTTCTGGCATGGAGGGGTCCCTTGTACTGTGATCATGCCGTGTACGCACTGTGTGACATCGAGAAAAAGTCACGTGGATTCGTGTCTGGCTGGCGCTCGAGCTACTGAGGCTATGGCTGACAAGACGCGCTCTGATTGTTGGAGACGTGTAAGCATCGTCGTCCGTCTCAAGCCACCGGAGGGAAGTCTGTCCATGTTCCCCGCTTCGTAATTGAGGTCTGAGAGCGTGAATGAACGTGAATGAGTCTAAGAATGGGTTATAAAAAGGAGGACGTGGCCTCTGGAGCCTGAGGTTGAACTCTCTTCTCTTTGTCTATAGCCATTGCCCATCAACAGCCTCATCCCTTGAATCTATACTCTCATATTCACTCAACATCCATCTCAAAATGTCTGATTGGAAGCCTCCCGCTTTTGGAACCCCCGTCTGGATGGGTATTCCTGCCCATGACGTCGGCCGTGGTAGGTGTTGTACCTTGTACCCCTCTGCACCCAGTCTCACTTACAACCCTATAGCATCCGAGTTTTACGAGACGGTCTTCAAGTTCTCCTTCAAGGACGCAACTGAAAAGTACCCCAAGGAGCAGATCCGAATGTTTGACTTTAACCCCAGCCTGGGCCTGACAGGCGGCATCCAAAAGGCTCCCGACCATACTGGTCACTTTGCCCCAGGCAAGGGCGGTATCTGCGTGTACTGGTTCGTCGAGAATGTCGACACTATCGGTCCCATTATCGAGAAGGCCGGTGGTAAGATGCTAAGCGAGAAAGAGAAGGAAGGAGAGCATGGTTTGTTTCGTTTCTTTGAGGACACTGAGGGGACTGTTGGTACGGTTTACCAGATGGTTTAGAGTAGACTGTTGGAGTTGAGATGTGATATTTAATTCTCGAATTTTGAACTAGCTGAAACTGATGTCTTTGTTTTTCATTATATTGATCAAGCATCGTCTCTTGAGATAATAACGAGTATTCTGTTTGAGGTGTTGGCCATCCAAGTTGAGTTTGGCTTATAGCCGTCAAGTCGGTTTTGTCGGCTCACGCTCACTCACCCGCACTGTGACGCAGGGGGGTTCCAGACCGCTATAGCAACTATAAGTTGGGGCCATTATCCGCTAAAACATTATTAGCCTCGGATGGGCATGACCCTCATCTCGTTTCTCTTAATTGATTTGCGCAGTTCAATTAACTTACTGGCTGGCTCCTCGAACCCGCTTGTTTCAATCATACGTTTCCCAGCGCGTGTTTCCTTCCTGTCTAGATCGCGCGCTGCGCTGTCACACCTGTTTTGCTGTTCCGGTGCCCCCGGCATGGACCCGGAACCGGCACCCCGGTCTTCAACCTCCCGGCGTTCGGCACAGAGGAGTAGGAGTCCGGAGGAACCGCAAAGACCTGCAAGACGGAGGAGTCGCTCTGCTCAGCTTGAGGCTGCGCGTACTTCGACCGCTTGCCATGTCTGTCGCGACAAGAAGGTCAAGTGCTCCGGCACTTGGCCGTGTCGGTATTGCAGTAAACGACAGTTGACTTGTGTGTTTGCGACGTCTGAGAAGCGCAAGATGTTTTCCGTCTCGTATGCCCCCTCGTCTCATCCTCAAGTTGTATAATATCTAATGAGACTGTAGGCAGATCCAACAACTCCAGCAAAAGGTCGCTGACTACGAGCGTCAACAGCCAGCTACTGGTACATCAACCGCCCAGCAAGGTAGATTACACTTCAGTCACTGTTTACAGTCAAGATAACGGCTGTATAGGTTCTCCATCTCAAGATCAGGGTGCCTTGAATGGTGATCCTCCAACAACAAGGAATACGGGAAACTCACCTGTATCTGACAACCACCTCGGTACAAGGGCCGCTGAAACTCCCCGTTCAGAAACCTCTGCCTTCTCACTTCTTGGCCAGCGACCCCCTAATGAAGATTGTGTGCCGCCTTCGACAAGAGTGCCGACCAGTCGGGCACCCAGAGGTGAGTGCCACTCGCTCTGTATGGCCTTCTCAACTCATCCACTATAGCCATACTGCCGGAGCCTAGTCTATCCTCCAGCGAGATCTTTGGCACTGAGATCCGAACACTTCTCCTAGCCAGATCTACCGCTGGATCAGAAAAGAGCCCCGCGGCATCCATGGCTGTTGCATCTCCACACTTGGATCGTGAGCTAATCGCTAACGTCCGTGGATGGCCATCCGAGGAAGAGGCCAACCAGCTTCTGGAACTTGTCGTGTTAAACGTTGGCATATCTCAACATCTATTCGACATACGGTCCTTCTCGGATAGCCTATCACGTCTTTATCGGGATACTGGGAATGAGACACCCATCCGCGGGCTCTGGTTTGTTCAGGTTCTTTTTGTCTTGGCGATAGGGAAGCTCCTCCGTGCGGGGACTGTTGAGGATTCTGAAGTCCCAGGGGTTGCCTTTTTCAACGAAGCCATGAAACACATGCCGGCCATGAGTGATATGAAGAAACATAGTATCCTAGGCATCGAAGTTGTAGGGCTCGCTGCCCTCTTCCTCCAGGTTGCAGACCGAAAGGATGAAGCCTACCTCTATGTTTGTTATCCCTTTCTTCTCTTTCAGCGCATTTTGCTCACTATTCATTAGGCAAGCATGGCTCTAAGACTAGCAATCAGCCATGGAATGCACAAGTCAACGGGCAATGGGAACTTTTCCCGATCAGAAGCTGTTCACCGTAGTCGTCTCTGGTGGACACTATACATGCAAGAGAGGTTTGCTAGTTTGCTTCTTCATTAGCAACAAAACGCTGACTCGCTCTTTAGGAGATTGGCTGCAGCTGGAGGCTACCCAATGGCTATTGCAGATGAAGCCATATCCATTGGCCCACCAACTGACGTGGCTGGGTTTGCATCCGCTGCTGCCATCCGGGTCAACGTGAGAGCAGCTCAGATCACCGGCCGCATCACTTCAAGTAAGTTGTGGAATTCCGGATTCTAAAATTCCAGGTTTGGCTGACCTCCTGAAAGCAATCTATGTACAGAACACAAACTCGGAGACCTCCTTCATCAAAGACATCGAGGCCATTCTGCACTCCCTCCACGATGTCGAATCCACTATGCCAGCCGAGTACCGCATGAACTTTAGCCCTACAGGCTTAACAGTAGCTGGCATACTATTCTCTGATGCCGATCCTTCCTATGCAAGAACAAGCGCATCGCTTTATTTGAGTATATATCAGGTAGTTCGGCCGACGAAGCGTAAGAGACGTTTGATACTGACCACAACTTAGGCCGTGATCCATACAGTCCGGCCTATACTCCTTTACATGGCTCGCAACGTCCGTGATCGCGAGTCTGAACCTGCCCCGAACCTAAGCCCAACCCTGCGTCGACTCGGTGAAATATGTGTCGAGGCGGCCCGGAAGAGTTTGGCCATCTTGCAAGCTCTTCGCAACACTGAGTTGATTGGTATGTCTAAGAAGGCTTTAGACGAGAGGTCACTAATATCTGACTAATTATAGCAAAGAATGCTTTCCTCGACCTCGACATCCTCTTCTCCGTAGGCTTCGTCTTCGTCCTCGTCGAAGCCATCCAACCCGGCAGGAACCTCGGCATAAGCGGGATCGAGGGCTCCAGAAGCGTGCTCCAGTACCTCGTAACAGTGGGTAACCGAGCAGCAGCGAAGCGTCTGGGAGAGCTAGACCAGATGTGTCTCCATCTCCGGCCCCCGTCCCAAGACCAGCAGGCCTCGGGCCAGGATCTTCCATACGAGACTGCCAACGCGGCGGCGGGGTTGGCGGCGCATACGAGTGGTTCTAACCCTGATAGAAGTGGACTACAAGAGGGGGATCAGCCTATGGATCTGTCCAACAGTCCGATGCTGAATGCAATGTTTCCTGGGAATGGTGATCTGGCCAACATTTCCTTGCAGGGGGAGGATGGGCTTTATTGGGTTTATCATGAGCCTGGGTTTGTTTATACTGGTGCTGAGTTGGCGGATTGGGAGGCTTTGGAGTACTAGGTTATCGGGTGTCTATCAAGGGGCGTTTATGAATGGTATTTGAGAGCGATTTCTGTGTTTACTGGGCTGCCTTGATCTGCCCTTTGGGTATGCTGTGAGGTAAAATTATTTGAATCTGTGTTTCATTTCCAAAATAGCTACAGGCTCTTCATTTCAAACGCCTGAATGCGTATAGACTAAATAGAATGATTACTGTAGGTCGATAGGAGTATGGGTTCGTAGTGAGGAGAGATATGTATCAAAGAATGATCAATGGCATTCACCCAACATACTCTGGTATTTATAGCCACTAAACATATTCCACATATCTTTTACCAAGTCAACGTATTTTCCAGTGATATCCTAGCTGTTGTAGCGGAATCCCTTGTCCCCAACATCCGTAAGGTCCGAATCAACCGACACACCAATCTGAGTGTGACTTCCTTCACCCACCTGCGAAGCAGACAAATACTCAATCTGTCCCTCAGCAGCCTTTCCGTCTCGAACGTTGTTCTCTCTCTTGACTAGGGTCATGTAAACGACGAGGGTGACGATCAAGGCAACCCAGCTGGCGATGCTGAGGATGCATCCCTTGGTATATCGCGGCGCATCCTCTTCCTGCCAAGCCTGAGGGCTCACTATGCATCCCACACAGTACGTGATGAAGAATCCAGCACTAACAATACTCTTCTTTGTGTTTCCCTTGACGTTGCTAGCCACGAGACTAGCACACGCGCATAGAGGTGCAGAGGAGCACGAGGCAAGCCACGTCGAAGCAACGATACCCCAAGAGGCGCCGCCGTTGACGTTGACGGGGAGAGCGAGCAGGATTGTGGAACCAGCCAGGGGTATCAAGGTGAGGCCTATAGCTGTGTAGACTCGTGTACCAGGTAGGAGGAGCGGGATGATGGCTGACATCCAGACCGTGACGAAGTTGATGGCGCCGCCGGGAAGACCGACCAGCATAGTGCGGAACTTGGAGAAGCCAAAGCCGTTGATGACGAGCGAGGAGAACTAAGCCTAATTGTTAGAATCTGTCCCAAGAAGTATGGCGCAGTTTGGACACTTACCTTGAGAATAGGGGTAGTCAAGGTGACGCACAGAGCCATCATGAAATAGAGCCAGGTCAAAGGCGACGACAATGCCTCCCACATTTGCTCCTTGTCAAAGTGAGCCTTGTCTCTGGTAGCTCGATCGATGGCCAATCTCCTCGTAGCAATCTCCCTCTCTCTTTCGTTCAAGAACCACGCGGTTGTTGTGTCCCTAGGCATCAACGACACAAAGACAATACCACAAGCAACGGTCAAGCCTCCAAAGACAAGGAAGATGGCTCGCCAGCTCTCAATTGACATCTTGGCACCGCCTACAGCGTACATAAGGAGGGCACCAACGATCTGACTGATTCCGTTCATCGACATCCACGTCGCCACTCGGATCGGATGCTCGCTGCGACGATACCAGTTGGAAGTGATGATGACAAAGGCAGGCGATACAGCAGCCTCAGCGAAACCTAGAAAGAATCGCGCGGCGGCGAGACCGTGAAAGTTCTGAGTTGCTCCAATGGCCATTTCAACACCACCCCAAACCACAATGGTAGCGCCGACGAAGATGGTGATGTGGAAGCGACTGAGGATGTAGGCGGCGGGGTATTCGGAGGCGAGCTGGCCGAGGTAGAAGAGGGACACGACCCAGGAGAACTCTTCACCGGTGAGTTTAAGATCCGTCTTGAGGCCGAAGACGGCGGCGTAGTTGATGGAACCCTTGTCGAGGTCTACAAGAAGACGTGTCAGAGTTGCTTGAGATGGTGATGGAAAGGAGACTACTCACATTGGAAGAAGTAGACAAGAGCCATTAAGGGCATGATCACCCTATCCAGCTTTCGTACGAGCTTCCTCTCCTCTTCAGGATCGATATCTTCAAAGACGGCAACCTCATTGTTCTGGTTATCGAACTTTTCTGGCTGCTCGATAGCCTCAGAACGAGGCTTCTCAGCAGCAGCATCCTCAAACGCCGTCATTATTAAAAATGGCCTTTAAGAATGAGAATATGGTCGAGGTAGACCAGCGGGTTTGGGCGTAGGATCTTTCAAGATGGAGAAGAAGTGATAGAAGGCCAAGGGGAGGTCAAAGTCTAAAACCGAGGGAAGGTGCAGGTGCTCAGAACTCTAAGACAAGGAGGCCAAGCCGCATATTTATTCTTTCGAGTTAATTCAATTGACACAACATCCGATGTCAACGTTTTGCTCCAAAATTCTTCTCCTCACGACTGACCTAGCAACAATTTGGATCTCATACCCCGTGGGGGAACTGAAGATAAGCGCACGTCCGAAACCCCGTACTTCGGCAGAGACATCCGGCGAGGCAAGAGTTTCCACAAGTCGTACCATGATCATCTAGCCTCTCCAACACGCGGGGATAGAGATGGGGGAATCTGGGGCGAGTGAGGAGAACCCCTGGCGAGACACGACTCGTGAACCCACGGGGAACTGGGGGCGAGATTCTTCTAGTTCTCGGGAGGCTATGTGGCCCTCGGATGTGACAGCCGGAGGGGATAATTTAAGTTTGGATGTGATCAAGCGGTGGGAGAGTTGTGGTGGTTAGCCGACTGAGGGAGGTCGGCTATATGCTAAAACCCTAGCTCACTTCCACTCCTCCGTAGCATCATCCCGCAAGAGACTACCCTGAGAATGTATAATATCTCTCATTCTTCAGTCGAGTAAGCTCTCCTACGCAAGATGATTTCGAGGGGAAGAGAATAAGTTTCAAGATACGTTGATGACGCCATCGCCAGTCATGGCTTTGAGGGGAACATCGCACGACCCTCAACACTTCCAACACTACAGTGCCCCGAGAGTACAGTCTATTGTAGTCCGCCATGCTGATCTGCTTTCCTTTCACCTTCTTTTTGGCTATCAAGCTCGCTATTCACTTGTTCGAAGGCCAAGGCAATAGGGGCAGGTCTTTGAGTGGGTGGTATACAACTCCCAGAGACCCTTCACCAATCAACAGATGCAAATATCCAAGACCACACCCCATTGGCAAGATACTAACATGCCCAGGTGCCAGGCTAAACATCGACCCCTTAGTACAATAATGGGGTATGCCGTTCAACACATCACCACATAAGCTGAACATAAAGGGGCACCAAGACATGGTTGACTCGTTGGTTCTTATTCCATACGTTTTTCATACTCAATACAAGAGAGGGGATGCCACATTTGATCGAGGCGTCGTGTCGCCGCACGTTTTCCGTTTCCTGGACTCGTCCGGCCCAATTCCTTTCGGCGCCTTTTGCCTCGATGCCTCCCTCCACACCTCCTCTTACCACCTTGGATATACCCAAAAAAAAGACACTGTGCGCCGGGCTGAAGAAGCAATACTAATACAATACAGGGTACATGAATCTTTCGTCATGAATCGAGCGGGAAGGGTCTTTCCAATCCCGTTCCAAGGCCGTGTCACGCGTGTGAAGTCGTTCGTTGTTACAGTTGGATCGTCCTGTCAATCTCAGGCGATCTGTCGCTGGCGCTCTCTCCGTAATGTTTCGAGGACACTCATAACGCCATTGTTGCGTAGCCTCTCGAGCACAAGTCGCATGCCATCACGGCTCTTGCCCAGCTGGTCCTGGGTCTTTGTGGAAGCCAGACTCTCGATGCTGCGCTGAATTCCTTTAGCGCCCCAGCCACCCATGATGCCGTTCTTGAACCAGCCATCCTCTTGGGCCTGTCCCAGTTTGCCGCGGATCTTTTCTCCAAGTCTTGACCTGAACTGGACCATGGTTGTCACAGCGGTCTCGTTGGGGTTCATAGACACTCCTTCGGCAGGGACATTGAACTGCTGCTTTTCAATAACAGACAGCACACCGGTGAAGTTGAGGTTTCGACTCTCAGACTTCATCCAGCCCTCCTTGATATCGACCACACTAGTCTCCAGGATGTACGATGCCTTGTCAGCAGAGCCGCCTCCAGTAACACTGGTAGGCAGCAGCTTGTACACAGCTCCGGGCATTCGACTCTTCTTCAGGTGAATGCGAGTGGTGTGCAGTCGGTGCGTCTTGGGGTCGACATAACTCTCGATGGTGTCGGTGCTCAAGACGTGAGCGGCAAAGGGATTGAGCTGAGGAGACGAGTATCGGAGGAAGAAGGCGAGGGTGACAGTAGGGAATGGGTGAGAGTAGGTATGGTTTGTCGTGTGCGTGAGAACCATTGTGGCAGCTGGTGAGCAAGAGATGCTCTCAAGTCGGGAAAATTGTCCGAAGAGGCACTGCAGAAGAGGGGACGCCGGGAGTCCAATTGGTCGGGTGGCGGTAGGTCAGAGCTTTCAGTGTACAACACAGCTCTACCTCAATGTCGTAGAGCTCCCAATGCCCAATTCCAATCCCTATGAGCCGATTGCTCTGCTCCGATCTTGAGATTGGAGATCTCGTCGGGGAGGTTGGTGGTAATGGAAAATTGAGCCGGCGCCTCGGCTTAAGACCAGGCCGAAAGCGATCACCTATCTCCGGGGCCGCCGTGGAGACAACAAAAAAAAAGCCGGAGCTCGCAGCTATGTCGGGCCGCGAGAGTTTACAACATGAGGTAATTGAAAAAGAAAAAAGAAGTCGTTGACGGCACAAGATGGAGATAATAAGAGGAGAGGAAGGTGGGCTCTCGCGACCTCGACAAGCAGAGCGGCAGGGGAAAGAGGCAAGCAAGGGCAGCGTGTGCTCAAGGCTCTCTTACTCCGCTGTGGAAAAAAGAAAGAGGGAGGAAGGAGCGGAGTGGAGTGGAGGCGAAAAAAGAAGGAGCAATCAGCTGATTGAGATGCGGCACAACGGCCACAGCCAATCGAGAGCTGCTCGATCGGCCGAACTCTTGACTGACGAGCAGGGACTGCCGAGCTCGTGATTGGCCGCAAGTGAGGGGTCGGCTCATCCAGAGCAAAAGGTTGCCAATTCACACGTGATGCAGATACATCACGGCGTCATTACCTCCGACATTTCCGCCCTCAGATGACCATACCTAGGCGTCCGTGAAGTTGCAGTGCTGCGACACCACGCCAGAGCTTGACGCCTAATGCGCGCCACAGTATCCGAGCAATAGCACTTGAGCAATGTCCGAGTCAAGTAGGAACAATAGTAATTGCCAAGATATTACTGGTGTATCTAATAAACTCCAAGATTCTATGCATTTGCTCCAAGTACAGTACCATCCAAAAACACCTTAACTCCAGGCAAATGTGCACATGCGTATCCCCCATTAGATGTCATCTCGCTCTCCCTGATGCTCACGCCAGAAGTATCCATGCGTCAGGCCACGTCTAAATCAAGAACTCACTCCCGGCGTAGTGCTTGAGCACCACCCAGCCCTCCTCGAACCCCTTCTTCTCAAACCGCACAATGATGGCGGCATGGGTATGTCTGTGGTTCTGGATGTGCACGGGATACTTGCGCCACCCGAGATCGTCCAGATTCCGAATCATCTCGAACTGATACGGGGCCAACGCAAGCGTAGGCTGAGAAACTGTCGACATTCTGCGTTCTCTCCGGATCACAGTCCGCTGCTCAAGATCCAGGTGCTCATCTTCTTCCTCATCTTCTGTGCCAAGGTACTCTTGGTTCTGTGAGCTGTTGATAGCCTCGTATGTATTTTCCACTTCTTCGCGAATTTCCTTGATCCACATGGACATGCGGTAATCTTCGACGTTGAGACCGCCCTGTCCCATCTCGTGCAACTTGATCCTGCTGGAGCTGCGGATAGTCTGAATGACCGAGTTGATCAAGAAGGCAACCACGCCAACGGGAACAAGGACACCGATCGCTAGCATGAACGGAATGCGCTTAAACCACTTCACACTTGATGCATAAACTGTTGATAGCGATGCAGGAGTTTGAACTTTCGGAAATGGCGTAACCGGGTTGTTCGGATCAAGTAGCACGCCTTCGTAGCCCTTGAGGTAGTTGAGCTTGACCTTTTCCAGGTTCGTATATGGGTCTGTCTTGGCGATGCAAGTGGTGTAGTATACGGCGCTTCGATCGTTGATGGTGTTGGCGTAGAGCGTGCGGCGCTTAAACTTGCGCAGACCAGACATGAAGATGGAGTTGGGATCGGCCAGCACGGAGAGGAGGGGTCGGTCGGTATCGCGGAACTTGTCGATGGTGAAGAGCTGTCGACCTGACATGGAGAGCGTCCTTGCGCCGAGGACGTTCCAGACGTGATTGTGCCAGCCCTTGAGGGGAGATCGGACGCCGAGATGGGGAGATGCGAATGTAGTGAAGTTCTGTTGTCGCAATGTCAATATTTGCCAGTGATGCGCAAGTCTGTGAGTCTCACCATGCATTCAAGAGTATCGAGAATTCCCTTCGCATAGAGAAGACCGACAGCATATCGCGACACCAACCCTCCAAGAGAGTATCCCACTATGCTCAACTTGGTGATCTTGCCGCCCTCATCCTCAACCTTGCGCAACTCGCGCTCAATCTCTGCGCAGACGCGCTCACCCCCGCGCTCAATGCCATCGTAGGTGAAATTGCCGCTGTTCTGCTTCGCAAGCAAAAGATAAAGCTCATCATAAGAATACTGTTCGCGCAAGGTTTTGGCAATGCTGCGCATATGGCTTGGATTTCCCCAAAGCTGCACGCATCAAAAACGGTTGTCAGCCATCAGTGGATGACGTAGGTGATCTTCCAGGGGTTCAGGGGATTGCTTACACCGTGGACTAGGACGCAGAGATGATCAGCCTTTGGGCTTCCGCCGGTGAGATCGTCCATGGCTACTGATGTTGTCATGATGAGAGAAAAAAGAAATGATAAGAAGATAGAGAAAAAAGGGAATGTAGACGGCGGCACAGGGAAGAATAATAGTTGAGATATCTCAGGAGATTCCCCCCAACGATCGGGGTTTCGGGATGATTTGTCGTGCGTCTGCAGACACGGAGTTAAGGCACTTCAGGCCCCGCCAAACAATGACTGAGAGTCTGGATGCCAACCAACACGCGGCCTTGTGCTAGATACGGTAGTGAAATTACAGAATCAGCGATGATTACGTGGTATCCAGTTTCGTTACAGGCTGAGCCGAGAGCGAGTGCGGTTCAGCTGAATGCACTAGATGACGCCCAAGGGGTGGCTTATGTGGCTTTATTCCAAAGTCCGCTTTGAAGCTGCGGACTTATCCAAACTCCAACATGAATGATGGAAGCGGCTGCATTTCCAATTATTACTATCCACAGCGATGGCTATCGACCTGGATGTAGAACTTACGCAATGTATCTTGGATAGTCCATTGACTGGTCATATGTTGGTCCCTCTATCGCGCCTTTGTTGGGAGCTTGGCAGTCACAGGTCTTTCAAGAAGCCATGTAAATGTCAAAGAAGAATAACCTACAAGGTCTTTCAAGGAGTGAATGAACTATCACACGTCATCTCTTGACCTATTCCCCAACCCGACAATGGATCCTTGCTCTCACAATTCGATCAAGATAAAGAGCCCAGGTGCAAATGCCCGCTGAGCCTCCTCCGTAACCATGCGTGTTAGTGGAGTCTCTCCGCGTGCAGCAGGCGTGTTGCCGCTCTAGTCTCACAAGTGGGTCCCGTCCCGTCTCTTTCAAGGGAGCAACTCAGCCTTGGGTTGGAGCTTTCAACTTCAAAGCACGAGCTTCATCTTGCACTTGGACAACATCAACCAACATCAACACCTTTGACACGGAATTGAGAGGCGCGAACGCGGTGAAGTAGTGTTTAGCGCGTCTTACGAAATGCTCAGTTCAACGTTTGGCTTCTCTTTCCACCGATAGCACGGGTTCTTTCAACACCCGCCAAGTGGATCAAAGCTCCCCTTTGTGTCCTCAGCCAAGCTTGACAACTTGACCCTTATTTCAACGCTCAGAGAGAGCTTTCTTACACTTGCTATCTGCAACTCACAAGAACTAGCTGCATCATCTCTGATCCAACTCTTTTTCGCATGCACCGGCCCAGGAATCTTTCACCAATCGCCAACGTCGCGTCCTTAGTGCCGTCGTCATGAGCTTGTCTCTCAAGCACATCCCTTGTCCAGCTGGCAACAAGTGCACAGCCTTTCATTGCATCTTTGGCCATGAGAATGATCAGCCTGCCGCCCCAGCAGTGTCAGCTGCTGGAGCTGGGAACAATGGACCACAAATCAAGGAGACCACATCAGCCAACCAAGAGGTTCCACGAAAGCGCATGAGAGCAGACCCTGCGGACTCACCTAGGATATCTCAAAATTCCAGCCAAGCTTCTTCTGGAACATCCCGTGTAGGGTCAGCCGATGCGTTGGCCACCCAGCCCAAACCAACAGCCAACAAGGTCAGGAGCGCCGACCGTCCAGTGTCGCCTCCAACTTTGAAGCGAAAACTTCCAACATCGAACAAAGCCCAAGATGAGACTCCAAGGGCCTTGTCCAGATCATTGGCCCAGCCAGGCTCCAGGCCCATCAGTCAATCACGCCCATCGCCAGCGCAGAAGCCTGCGCTTGTCAAAGCCAAGAAGGCTGAATCACTGAACCCCAGGCTTCTTAAAAGCTCTCCAGCCGGCCATGATATCCGTCTGAGGCTTGTCCGGATGCTTCATCAAGAGTTCACCCGGCTAAACACAGAGCTCAAGAAAAAGAACAAAGACGGCAAAACTGACCTTGCCTTGTCCGATCAGGACCTTATCGTTCGAGCCCTGGACGAGGAGGAGCACCTCGCCGTCCACAAGGCAGCAGTCTACTCAAACGTCATGAAAAACAAGGTCATGCAGTACAAGCGCATGAATGTCGACCAGTGGAAGACAGAGCGGGAGGATGAGAGGAAGAAGGCCGCGCTCGAGGCTGAGGGCAAGGACGCTTCCGACGTGCCAAAAGAGATCAAGACAGGTCTAACACCAGCTCAAGAGGTTGAGCTCACCAAGCAGCTATTGACGTCGATCGAAAAGTTGGCAGAGCACGGATATGTCCCTGTTATTCCTACAGAGGAGGCCATCGAGAGGGCGAGGCAAGGTGTCGAGGCGGCCAAGGGGTGGGAGAAGTGCGACCGCTGCCAGCAGCGTTTCCAGGTTTTCCCAGGGAGACGCGAAGAAGACGGTGCCCTCACATCAGGCGGAACATGCACCTTTCACTGGGGCAAGACGTATATTGCACCCAAAACCCCGGGCGACAAGACCAGGCAGCCCAAGCGGTACCAGTGCTGTGGCCAGGAGGTGGGAGACTCTGTTGGCTGCTTTACTCGTGATCACCACGTCTTTAAGACGTCGGATCCCAAGAGGCTTGCATCTTTACTCAACTTTGCAGAGACGCCCGAGAACCCATTCGCACCGACGGATAGAGCTGTGGCTTTTGACTGCGAGATGGGATACACGGTCTACGGCATGGAGCTGATTCGACTGACAGCGACATCTTGGCCGACAGGAGAGGAACTATTGGATGTCCTGGTCCGACCTCTTGGAGAGATTCTCGACCTCAACTCGCGGTACTCTGGTGTCTGGCCAGAAGACCTCGCCCAGGCCGAACCGTGGTCCGCAGACGACACCTCCAAGCCCGCCAAGAGCAGCGACGAGAGCGTTAGCGAAGACGGCGAGATCAAACCTAAGAAGAAGAAGCTCAAAGTCGTCTCGTCCCCCGAAGTTGCTCGAGATCTCCTATTCTCGCTGATCTCACCCAAGACGCCCCTTATTGGGCACGGCTTAGAGAATGACCTCAACGCCGTCCGCATCGTGCACCCAACCATCATCGATACGGTGCTTCTTTACCCCCACAAGGCCGGCCTTCCCTACCGGTACGGGCTAAAGATGCTCATGGACGTCCACCTCAACCGCAAGATCCAGCAGGAGACAGGACCAAAGATGCTGGGTCACGACTCAGCCGAGGACGCCAGAGCAGCGGGTGATCTTGTACGCCTCAAAATCCGCAACCTATGGATGGACATGCAGAGGGATGGTTGGAAATTGGTCGATGGGGAGTTTGTGGCTCCTCCTGGAAAGGGTAATGGAGGGGACAAGGGATTGACAGAAGAGTTTATCGAGACTCAATCTAGCATAGTTCTTTGACGAGTTGGCTACATCACCGGTTGATGAGGTCCTGTAATAATATTGGGATATCGCGGCGTTCAGTTGAAGAATTTGGGCCAAGTTCACAGTGCATCTCAATTTCAGTTGGCTACGTGCCTTCATCCATGTTCACACCATAGACAATATGAAGAGTCTCAAACTTCACAGCCGATACACGTTGCGAGATAGGGTTGGTATTCCCGTCTTGTCTCGTTCTAAAAATACAGAGTCGGCGCTCATGAATAGCCATTCATTACCAACGATAAGCGGGGAGTTCCCAATCATTTCCTTTCCCTTTCTTTACATGATACATTCACTTCTCAAGCCTTGCCCACCGACAGAAGATACTGACCGCCCTGCTTTCCACCAGGCAGGTACGCCACGTTGGGGTTCGACGACAGAGTGGCGGCAATCTCTCGGCTGGCCTCAATCTTTCGGATCTGGATGAGGCCATCACCAGCCTTCTGAATGGCCTTGCTGATGGCGTCGGCAGACTCGGACTCTCCCTCGGCGCGGATGACGTTGGCCTGTCGCTCCTGCTCGGCCTTTTCAACGATGAAGCGTGCTCGCTCGGCGTCCTGCTGGGCAATCTGCTTCTGCTCGACGGCCTTTGTGAACTCGCGGCCGAAGGTCATGTGGGTGATGGACACGTCCTCCAGGGCAATGTTGAACTCGGCGGCGCGGCGGGTCAGGTCGGCGCGGATGCGCTCAGAGACGGCCTCTCGCTGGGTGATGAGCTCTGCGGCGTCGAACTGGGCGACGATGGACTTGAGGACCTCGTTTCCGATGGAGGGGAGGACTCGCTCATCATAGTCGATGCCGAGGTTCTTGGGGTGCGTCAGTAACCGTACAAGAGCAGAGATTCCTCTAGAGTCTTACCTGGTAGATCTTGGGGAGGGCCTTGACGCTTGGCCGGTGCAGCACTCGCAGGGTCAAGCTAACCATCTGCAAATCCTTGCTGCCCGTTGTGGTTGCGATATTCCTGGGCTTGGTCCGCACGTCAAAGATGATGCTCTTCTGCAGCCAGGGGACCAGGAAGTGAGTGCCCTCGTTGATAACAGTCTCCTTGACACCGCTCACTCGATCAAAGATGACTGCCCGCGTTCCACCCTTGACATCGTAGATGGCCTGGCTGCCAATGAAGAAGGCGGCCGAGGCCGGCACCGCCATGCGGTACATCCAGTTGAGGGCTCTCGCAGCGCCCGCCATTGTGAATCTTTCCCGTAGTTCGCTTGAATATAGATCGCCTCGAGAGTTGGCGGGGTCGAGCTCTTGGTGAAGCTTTTCGGATTCGACGGACGGCGATGATGATTTGAAGCTCTTAGCAAAAACCCGGCAACATCCGCCCTTCAGAAAGGTGGGTGGTTTGCGCTAAGCCTCTTCGGGAAAGCTCGGCTGACGGGGAGCCTGCCCGTTTTCTTTGAACCATCCAAGCCCGAGAAATCCTGCCCTTTTCCGTCCGACCACGCCTCATCCACTCCCTCAAACCTCCAACCCAGACTCTTTGAGACTGCAAAACCGTCGAAAAAATGAGACCGACTCAGATCCTCCGAAGCGGCGACGCTGACCCCGTCAACGGACAGTACGTGTATCCCGAGGGGGGCCAATTGGTGACGCTGTCCGGGTTGCGGCTTTTCCACCTGGAGAATGCCGGAGTACAGCAACACCAAACGCCCTCTCTACGTCCCAATCGCTCTGGAAATTTATGCTGACGGTTTTTTATAGCTACCTGGGCAACTGGGGCCACTTCGGTAAGTGCCTACTTTCACGAGATGCGAACGAATTCGAATTGGATCGATGGACGCGACGGACGAAGGGATTGGTGACGCAGGAATGGGATTGCGATTGAGCCGACATGTTGCCATTGTTCAATGCGTACATCAGATCAACATACTCGAGGACTGGCCTCGTCTATTCGGAGGCAGCAACATGGACGAACCAAGAGACTAACTCGACATCAGGTGGTGAGAAGCAGCGAGGTATCGTCACCTACGGTCTGTCCGCCAACCGACAGAACCCCTGGGCCGGCGCCACCCACGCCGCCATCTTCAACACCTTCCGCCGAACCAAGAGCCAGATCTTTTTCTGGCTCCCTCCCATGCTGGCCGGTTACTACATCATGGACTGGGCCGTCCACCGGTGCGTTCACCACCCGGAAGCATAAAGGACGACGAGACTAACAACCTTTGCAGAAGCGAGTACCTCAACTCCAAGGCTGGTCGCGCCGAGTACGCTGACGAGGAGGAGTAAAGTGTCTGATTGGAAAGGAAAACGAGAGCGGATGTGTTGGAGAGGGTCCTCTGGCCTCATTGTACATCAATACCTAGACTCGGTGGATGCAATAGACGATTGTCACACTATTTTATATGTCGCTATCAATATTTTCTGACTCAATTGATAAACTATCATGATTGTAAAGTCAAAAATCAGTTCGATGGCATATTCAAGAGTCTTGTCATTGCTGCACTCTAAGCATATCCACTGGTAATAGACATTGCCGAGCGCTTGATTGGACTGGCCCAAAACGACTGATTTTGGGTCACGTGATTCTATCCGGAACCGGCAGTACGAATCGCCGAAACTCAGCGCGCGGTAGCTCCCTCACCGAGAAAAAAGTTGGGCTTGCAGAAAAATTTCTAGGTCAGTCGAGGCTACAAGACACGGAACCGTTTCTGCGACCACCGTCCCCAATTGACACGCAAACTTTGCGCAAAGACTCGGACAACGATCGCGGATCTCCATCTCTTTTCTCTCTAAACAAAAGAAGCCTTCCCGGAGCTCCTCGAGACCTCACAATCCGCAGCCATGGCCGCCGAGAAGCCCGACAAGAAGGAGAAGAAGGACAAGAAGCGAAGCGACGAGTCCGGCGTGTCCAAGTCCAAGAAGGAGAAGAAGGACAAGAAGGACAAGAAGGAGAAGCTCGCCGCCGCCCTCGAGGAGAAGATCGGCCAGGAGTCCGCTCCTAAGGTCGCCGCTAAGGCTGCCGCCGACGACTCTGATGTCGAAGAGGACAAGGCCGGCGACCTGCCCCTTGAGCGCACTGTCGTTCCGTTCGCCTTGCCCGTGGCGGACGAGAAGGGCATGAAGAAGGTCTACAAGACCATCCGAAAAGGTACGCGAAAGAGTAAAGGGGTTATCTGTCGGTGATTGAATGCTAACACGACACCCACAGCGGCCAAGAACAACACGCTCAAGCGCGGTGTCAAGGAAGTCGTCAAGACGCTCCGAAAGTCTCCCCCCTCGGCTCCCGGCTACACGTCGTTCCCCGGCGTTGTCATCATCGCCGGCGACATCTCCCCCATGGACGTCATCTCCCACCTCCCCGTGCTGTGCGAGGATCACAACGTGCCCTTCATCTTTGTCACGTCGCGAGCCGAGCTCGGTGCCGCCGCCAAGACGAAGCGCCCCACGTCGGTGGTGATGATCATGGAGAAGGCCGACGGCAAGAAGAAGGAGAAGGCAGCCGACAAGGATGGTGAGGATGATGGTGAGGCGTTTGGCGAGAGCTACGCTTCGCTCGTCAAGTACGTGCAGAAGGAGTACGGCAAGCAGGCCTTTTGGGTCAAGGGTGGAACCAAGTATTGAGGTTGAAGGCTAGAAGAGGAGGGGATGGCAAAGCTTTAAACTCTGTGGAATGGTTGTTGTTTGAAACAAGTCTGGATGTATTATACCAGAGGATCCAGTCCAAGATGGCTGGATGAAGGGCTTTGGCGGCGTTCAGGTATTTACAGCTTTAAAAATGACATGATTTGATAGGTCCTTGAACAGACGGTCGCAATGGTGAAGCTCCAGACTATGATCTCACACCAAGAGGGAAGAGCATTGTTTACTTGTTGTATTACTGCCTCTTCGGGCGTTTCTGTAGGTACATGATGGATTCCTCTTCCTTATCTCACACTGGCCATCGGATAATCAAATTCATCCTTCGCCATCAACTCAATTTCATGATTTATTCCCTTCTTTTACTCAAAGGGGTTGGTTCGGGTTCCCCACCAGGTCAGGAAGACGGACAGACCCAGAGTCTCGATGAGCTTGGTGGCCAGGCTGACGCCGACTGTGTCAAGAGGTCGCTTCTCGACAAAGATCTGAGAGATGTACTACAAAAAGTCAGTTAAAGTTTCATGGTAGGCAGTTGAAGACATACACCAGGAGCAGAGGTGGCAAAGAAGATGAGAGATCCAAGGTAAGCAGCGCCCTTGTAGCTAAGAGTACCGGTAGCGTTGATCAGAGCACCGACACCATAACTCTGCAGGGCGGAGCCGATGAGCGAGGAGCCCCAGGCGAGGGCGGCGCCGGAAGCCTCCTTGGAGCGGATAAACTCCTCCTTGGTGTTGGAGAGCTTGGCGCGCTGGTAGGTCTGGCCAAAGATGGGGGCGAGGACGGCGAGCTCGATGCCGTGGTTAAAGGCGGTGCCGAGGGCGATGGCCGAGGGCTTGACGGGGGGAAGGTAGTGAAGAGACATTTTGTTTTCGTGAGAGTAGGTAGTACAAGTAAGTGTGAGATTTGTATATACTTGGTGTTGAGAAGGCTTCAATTGAGTCGAGTACAAAGATACAAGAAAAGAAGAGGGATCTCCCCTCACTATTTGTACTTTCCTCTCCCTCCCCGATCTCGATCCTCCTTCCCCCATTTCGCATCATGAGCCTGTGGCTTGCCCGTTTCCCCTTGTGTCGTCACCAGATGTGATGATGTCACCATTTGGTGAGACAAGAAGATGCACTTGAGTCTGGCCGTTTCCGTTCCTCTTTTTTGCTCCTTTTTGCGGGGTAAACTACAGAAATGGAGACGAATGGTGAAAATGCTCCGGATTTCTCCATAGTTCATTTCCCCTTGCCAACTTTTCCTGCTTCTCTTTCTTTCTCCTGGTACCTGACGTTGACGACTTTCAGATCGAGCAGTGGGGGAGAGGTTGGCGATGGATGGGCAACTCTTAGCGGGACCCAGCTTCTTGGGCGGGTGATGATGGTGTCACGGCGTCATTTTTGTCCACTTCAATTTTTTCCCAATTCATTCCCTCGGCTTAACTCTTCCAAGGTCCTTGCCGGAAACAATCCCATCGTTTGCCGAAAGAGGGTGCGGCAGCAGCCGGGGAGCTGTCAACCTTGTTGACCTCTCAGCTCTTGTCTTCCAAGTTCAAACATCCATGCCTTACTCAAAAGCTTGTTTTCCCGTGTCTGCTTTCATCTTGCCAGCTGAATAGAATTCCATGTTGGTCTTGTCCATATTCTGTCACTCGGCGATACTATTTGACAGTGTCTCACTTGAGGCCGCGTTCTCGGCCACATGGGAACAACACCGGACCCTGTCCTTGACGAGGGCGGCATATCCCATACACTCCATGTGTTTGTTGCAGTGACGGGTGATCGAGTTGGACATGACATTGTGGATGGACCCTGATTCTTTCATGCCATCTTGACTCGGTGCTAGGTGGCTTTTGGTGTCTTTGAATTGCATCACAAGACACACTCTCCAGCCTCACCCTTGACCCAAGAGTCAACCAACAGGAACTCTCGCCTTCAGACAAGGGCGTTTCAGTCATTTAACCTCCAAAAACGCTCATGTCTCACCCTGCACATCATCACCATCCGTCATTTTCACCCTCAAGACTCGGCATGATAAACAAGCCAGTGAGATTAACCTGGCTCAAACGCTAACTCGGTTCCCTCGAGAGCCGCTGGATAATTCCCTCGCTCTTGGGTACATACATACCTACCTACCTACCTAGACACCTTCATGCCGCAAATGGCAGCTCAAAAAACAAACTCCCATCCGTCTTTGTAAAGCTTTATCTGTACAGTACAACTGAGGGTGGCAGGGGCCTTGGCCTTGTCTAACACCAAGCCCTCTCCCCGCCACCTCTCAATCCCCCACGTGCTCTGTCGCATCGCAACGCGGCGCATCTCATCTCTCAACTCCGTCCTAAAACCTTGAATCGCAAACCCATCATTAGTGTACTCCCATCTTTGAATAACTTTCCATATTTCATGCCATGTGCTGTCCGTCTTCGCCACCTCGGAGCGCAAGCAGCGCTCTCACATCATGTACATATTGCAGTCCCTCCAGCAGAGGCACCAGATGCATCAGGTCTGTATCTGTCGGGTCGTTGATCCAGCCTTGGATCGGGATAGCATTGTCTAGTCCTTCAGTTAGCTCTCTGTTCTGTATAAGCCCCAGTTTGAGTCTCCTCACCTTGGTGGAACAGATAGCTCAACGGACTATTGTCCAAGATCATCACGTTGCTCAGGTCAGACTCAACCGAGCTCAGGTCCTTGATGAACGCTCCTTGCCTGAAGGTGCAGTGCTGGCGGTAGTACCTCGCTGAGAAGAATTTCCTCTCCGTCTCCAGCCAGTCGATCACTGGATCTGCGTACTCCTGAACCGACGCCGTAAACACTACCAGGTTGTACCACTTGCACACCCGGCGTAGGAACTCGTCGCAGTATGGTCGCTTGTTGACCCAGTATAGTATCGGGTGCTGCGGACCGATCGATGTCTGTCCACCAACCCCCACGTATGTCGTGTTCAGGCGAACCTCGACCATGTGTCCTGTGCTCATCCTGCCTCCTTTGGACATGCTGTGAATCAGTGTCTCGTCCAGGTCTAGAATCAGCGTCTTCTGCTGCTTCGCTGGCACTTCGATGTTGAGATATGAAGGCTGCCGCCGAGGAATGAGAGGTCGAGGAGGTGCCGGCGTCCTGGGGTACTTGGTGAGAGCTGCGATGGGAGAGGTAGGCGACTTGAGGTGCGACGAGAGGTCGCCGCTGCCCAAGTCGCTTGCCTTGGTGCGCGCGACGGCTGACTGCGTTTTCCTATGCTTCCGTTGCCTGAGCGCCTCGTCACTGTTGAGCTTGATTCGAATAGATTTCCGGGGGTTGCCCTCCTCTGCGGGTTGCAGTGATTTGGACCGCGCGTGCCGTCCAAGGCTGCCTGATCGTGATCCATCCGATTCCGATTCCGATGAGAGTCCTGATGATGTTGTTGAAGATCCTGATACTGGTCTGGGCCGCGGTGCTAGCCTTCTAAATCCTGTAGTCCGTCCATGCTCCTCCTTTTCAGAATGAATCTCGGTCTCATCCATATCTTTTTTATGTCGATGTCCTCTATGAAATCCAAATAACTTTCCGAATTGAGTCCAAGGCGCAAAATTACCATCCTCGTCGTAGAAGCAGGCGATGAGATATACACCTGGGGAGGCCAAGGTCGCAAGAACCCATCGGATAGATCCGATGATGCTGGAGGCCAGTCGTCGAGGAATTGAGTGCCACCAGGAGCTTCGCTTGCTGACTTCGCCGGAATCTCCCAATAGGGGCGTGGCCTCGCTGGCATAAGACTTTTCCGTGTTGAACCGCGATTCGTCAAATGTATCTTGGGTGAAGGGGTCGACGTCGTGCCCAGATGGTCTATCGTCGGATTGGGCGTGGGAAGGATCGTCTTCGGAGGCAATGCCGATGCCAATGGAGCTTATACTATTGGATCGCGTTTGGCTCGGGCTCGGGGGAGGCGACACGCGGGCCGTGATGATGTTCAAAGAGTTCATCCTCACGAGCTAAAACAGTCCATGGGGTAATGATGGGTCGTCCGAGAGGAGTCGAGAGAAGGGGGCGAGACAAGGCGAGGGATGGATGCGAGAAGTGAGTTGGAGAAATCGGCGGGTCGTCGGGGGGTAAGATGGATGCGCAGCGCAGACGAGTCAATGTCGAAAAAAGAAGAGCTCGTTCGCTCTCGGACGGCAAATGAAGAGAAAAACGAGTGTCAAGAAGGCATCGAATGCGAAAGGCGAAGGCGAAAAAGGGCGACGACGGCAAAAGCCCAAGGGGCGCAGGGCAGTTCCGCGATTGTGGTCAATTCTGCCAGGTGAATGCCATACACGGGAAGGGAGCAAAAGGAGGATAAAGAAGACAGACAAGCCGCAAGGACGTTGGCGATGGGAGGGCAGATACAGTCCAGTCCGGTACAGTGGCTGCTGGTAGCGCAAATGGTGACACTTGGTATCCGTACAGTGAGACACTGGCGCAGAGGCACTGATGAATGGAAAGTCTCAAGGTTACGCCCAGGCCCAGGTATGGTAATGGTAAGGAGCCAAGAGAGCAGTGACGGGACGGGGACCTTTAGCTTGTTGGATTTGTGGCGTTGAGCCGAAGAGAGCTCTGGAACCTTGTTGGTGGACTAGCAGCCAGAAAAAAAGCAGCGCTAACTGGCAGCAAGTACCGTCTGGCTTCGCGGAAATCGGAAATCGCAAAGTAAAGGGCCAGGACAGGCTATCAACGGGTAGGGCGGCGGGGGGTGGAAGGGGGAAGAGTTGACTTGACGTTGGGGGGACTAGAAGAATAAGGGAGGCCACTTCGGGGCCGGAGGAGAAGAGAACAAGATCGGATCGGATCAAGAGAAGAGGGGAAGAAGTCGGGGCAAAGGCCGCGCGCGCAAAGGAGAGAAGATGAGAGCGATCAAAGGAACGAGCAGCCCAAAATGCAAAGGGAGTGAGAGATCGAGCGCAGGTGGTTCGACGGATGATGGTTGAGGAATGGTTCACGTGTTGGGACTCAGGTGCCGAGATGCTGGGGGGCTGGGGGGGCCAGAGTTGTTAGTTGTTCTGGGGGGTGGTATTCCAGGCGACCTTAGCAAACGTTAGTGGACGATGCCCGCTGGAGCAAGGCTACGAGATTCTGAGGCCCCTGCTGCTTGGCGGGTCCTCCTTGGATGCCGCGGCTCAGCGTTCACGTCTCTCACCCAAGACCTTGATTCCCCCTGCTCAAAGCCCCCGTGATGGTAGATTTCTGGCCTCTTTTTCTCTTGTCTAGTGGGGCATCTAACTGCGAGCAAAGAGTTTCGACAGCAACCCGACGTAAGTGCAGCATCTAGTGGGGCGTCCCCAACTGCCATGGGTTTGCGAGCTTGGCCTGACCCTCTTTCACTCTGTCATTGGAAGACCTTGACGATGCAGAGACCGGTGAGGGCAGTTACTTCTTTGGGACGGAATAGCGCAGTGTGTGAGTTCCGCACAGCGTGGATCTATTCCTCCTTCGTTTTCGTATCAGCCCCCATCCCATCCCATCTAGACCGAAGCAAACAGCTTGCTTACCCGAGGATGCCGCTGTGCGAAAGAGGTTGTCTGATGAGATTCTGCAGGTTGCCGGGAGGTTTTACCGTATCGGTTCAATGGCACATGGGAACTTTGGTGTGTTTGGAGGGCCGGGTGAAGAAATCCTGCAGGTTATACAAGTGGATAACTGGCTATCGAAATTATTCAACAAGTGCCAAGCAAATAGCATCACAAGCTATTCTTCTCTGGCCAAGTCTTTATTTCTCTCATCGTTGACTTTTCACATGGCCTAGAGATCTGGTCGCAAGTCTCTCAGCCCTCGGTAGCAGGTAACCCGCTAATCTAGGGTTCATGGTGAACAGTTGAAATCTCAGATATTGGCGGGAGACATGGTGCTAAGCGAGGCATTAGCAATTGAAACCCTTTCACTGGGTGGTCTTATCGAGCATGTCCATTCTTGGCATACTCAGCATGAATGACTGCTGGTTCGTGTATCATGCTTCAGGTTGACAGTCAGTCCTGAGGTGGCCAACTCATCCAGAGCTAGCGACAATGACAAGTCATCAAAGCAGTTTCATATGAGCGGTGACACCCAATGATAGCAGTATACAAGATGCAATATCTCTCTAGAATGTGTCCTCTATCTCATATCTCCTCATGGTCCTGCCGATACTGTCTTCAACCCTGGTGACCTTCTTTACCCTAAGATGCTCATCCATGTCCCTGTCTCTTTGTCGTCATGGCTTTCCACCACCTTGGGCGGACCCCACCGGGTGACAAGGCTGAAGGCGCCCCACACTTTTTCTCAGAGGCCGACAGCCTTGCGCAAAAAAAGGTCCGTGGGGGGATTGATTGACTCACTCATCCTCTGAAGCTGCACATCACAGCTTTGCTCTGTTCAACAACGCCCAGTCTCGACTCGGAAGTAGCGCCGCATTCGACATCTAGTACTTCAGAATTCGACAAGTATCATCTAAGGCCTTGAAACGGTTAGCCAGTTCTTAAAGAGATTCACGACTTTCCTCGCCGTCGATACCCCTCCATCTTGTGTGCACCCCGCGAAACAGACATCCCACACCACATCCCCAGCTCGCGCTAGCTGCAACACACTCCAGACGTTCCTCGACATGGCCCCTCACCCAACGGGCTTTGCGCCTGATCTCGAGAAATATCTCAAGTCTCTCAAGGGCCAGCCATTGGAGGCTTCGGTCGAGAGCCTCGTCTCGTGAGCCATATCAGCATTCCATTGTGCCATTCGTTGCTAAACATTTGCGAACGACATCAGACTCCTCAAGCGACGCCAGATTAAGGGTTCCGAGCCCTGCGCCGTTGCAACCGCCCATATCCTTCTCCAGGTCGTCGCTCGCTCGAAATGGTTCAACGTTGACGGACTCATCGAGAATGTGTCGAGGATCGGCCGCCGCCTTGTCGACGCCCAGCCCAAGGAACTTGTCATTGCCAACATTGTGCGGCGAGTCCTAGGCCTTATCCGCGACGAAGCCGCCGAGGATAGAAACGAAGCAGCCTCCGAGACCCCCAGCGAGGCTCAGGCGACCCCGACCGACGCTGTCCCGAACCCAGACGCTCTGGCCCACCAGTGGCCTCCCTCGACATACGCGAAGCAAGATTCGGCTGGCGACTACATCACCAACAGCGCCAAGCCTCCACCTCCTCGACCTGGGCCCTTGTCCTCCTACAGCTCCGTCAACGTTCCCAAGACCCTTTTCCACCTTCTATCAGTTTCGTCGCCTAGCGATGCCGACCCTAATATTCAGGGATCACCCCTGGGTCTCTCTGGAGCGTCGACACCTTCATGGAAGGCCCCCACTGCTCAGGTTCACGCTTTGAGATCTGAGGTCATCGACGGTATTGAGGAGATTAAGGATGAGATCAGTCAAGTCGATGACCAGATTGCGGCTCTGGCCGAAGTTCAGATTCACCCCGGAGACTACGTCCTCGTGCACCAGCCTTCGCCAACTGTGGAACGCTTTATCCTGCGCGCGGCTCTTAAGCGTCGATTTACAGTCCTCATTGCCACTGAGCCTCCCCGGAAAGAGACATCTGAGGTCCAGCACGCTTCATTTAGAAAGAAGCTCACATCTGCCGGAATTTCCGTCATCAACATCATGAACGGAGGGCTCATGGCGTACATGTCACGGGTAGACAAGGTGATTCTTGGTGCAAGGGCTGTTGTTGCCAACGGTGGTGTTGTCGCCGATGCAGGCGCTGCAGCAGTGGCCCGAGCAGCCAAGGAGCAGGGCAACGCCGTGATTGTTCTCAGCGGCGTGTACAAGCTGAGCCCAGAGAACCCCTTCAACGAGGAGTCGCTGATTGAGTGGGGAGACTCGGCCAGCTTTGTCAACTTTGCGGATGGACCAATGGTGAGCGGCGTTGAGGTTCGGACAGCAGTGACTGAGCTGGTGCCTCCCGAGCTCATCGACACCTACATCACCAACCTGTAAGTTCCACATGAAGTGATTGTTTTCATGACAGGCGCTGACATCAAGACAGGGGCACGCATTCAAGAGACCACCTGTCGGTCCTCATCGCGGACCATTACAAGCAGGAGGATGTCGACTTTCACCTGTGGAGCGGGTGATGGGTGCAGTGCAGTTGAAAAAGAAGAATGTGTAAAAAGTTGATTGCGATCTATGTCTCGGCGTTTGAGCGAGGTTCATGATGTTGCGTGAATGGGTGAAATGGAACGAAGCGAGGTGATCGAGAGTGCCTCGAATGTGATGATTTGATACCTACACCAGCCAGGGTCTTTTCAACCCTGCCATATGTCAATTTGGGCACAAGATGGCGTGGAATGAAGCATGACGATTGTTGGGAGATGAAGCGTCGTCCCCAACTCCCCAGACGGTTTAGACAACCTTGACCACTAACAGATCAAATAAGTGAACCACGACATGCCACGAAAGACAATACGCAAAATAGAGGCCAACAAGCATGGCAAGGCATCCTCTAGGGCTGATTTACTCATCACCGCCCCTCGGCAAGCCGGCAGCTAGTTGGCGGCCTGGCTCTCGGCCGCGTCAGCAGCGAGCGGCGATTGGACCGGGGCCTGTAGTGAGGAGTCATAGGGCTGGACTCACTGGAGGGGGATGCGAATGCGACTTGCGTAACCCCTGCAACTGCCTCAGACCAACAGGCCAAACCAGTCAGGGATCTCGTGTATGCTCTCGGATATCCGAGCTGCGGTTAAAGAAAAAGGTGCGGCGCCATGTTCAAGGTTAAATCAAACAATGATGCCACCTCGCCCGAGGCAGCCATTTCAACGTCCACGGATATCGGGTAGCGTCTGACCCGACTTCTCTTCTTATATCATTGGCCTGCCCCTGCAACAGCAGAGAATCTCCCTCCTTCACACCACACCTCACTCAGCATCATGGCAGCTCCATCATCGACATCAAACATGGCCTCTAATCCTCAGGTCGCCGTCGATCACGACGACGACGCTCCACCACCACCTTACTCAGAGACCGACATTTACTCCACCACTTCTGGACCGCCCCGATCGCCACTCTCGGTGTCCGGCCCCGCTCATCCCGGCGATGACGCCGCATCCCGGATATCCTCCACCTCCACCACCGACCCTGTGATCTTTACCCCTCCGCTCACGCCAAACACCGCCAACCCCAGCACACCTACTCAGCAGCACATCCAGGTGCCTCCTTCGCCGAGCGCTGCCCTCTACTTTGAAGGCCGTGACATTCCCGTTTCTACTCCTCGCCCTGCACCCAGACTGTACACTGTTGCAGTCAAGCCCAGCTCAGTTCCTGAAGATTTACCCTACCCGCTGGATTGGGCTCCTCTCTACGACATTACGCACCAAGATTGGGCGACGTTTGTCAACTATCTCCTCCCTGACCATGCTTCCGTGACGAATGAGGCCATTCTCGGCGAAAAAGGCAAGGGAATTGACGAAGATTCCGACATCAAGTCGGAAAAGCAGACTGCTGATCCAAATGACGCTGTTCGCAAACGGGCAGAAGTTGAGGCAACCGTGCAGCAATGGAACGACGGCTTCTTTGCACCTAGGAATGTGAGAGTGCAACTTCAGGCTGAAGAGCAGCCTCACATGCCCGGAGGCTGGGATACAGCCTTCGACGGACCCTCAGCGGGAGCAGAAGCTGGCCCTTCTAGTCAACGAGAAGCCGGCCCATCAAACCAGGCTGGACCTAGACCAGCATGGGGAAACGGATGGATGGGATCTTGGGGCGGTTTCAAGGTCGGCAACGACAGTATCAGGTGGAAGGACAGCATCGTCGCTGACAGCAACGGCCTGCGCATCGGAAACTTAGTCATGGACGGCAACGGAATCCGCATGCACGGTCGAGACCCGGGACCGCCTTTTGGACATGGGGAACCGAGTCGTAGCTTCTGTCCGCCGGGACAGCGAGGAAGGACGCGGTCTCGTGGTGATGGGCCTCCTTTCGGACATGGCCATCCCTATTTTCATCCTGGTAGCTTCGACGCCCATGGAACTCCTCCCTACCCTGGCCAGCCTGAGCAGCACAAGTCACGCTCCCGGTCTTCCTCGTCCTCCTCATCCTCATCATCTTGCTCCTCCAACAGCTCCGGCTCCATCGGTTCTCTCCCAGACTATGACGACGTAAAGGACCAACAACTCCCCCTCTACCTCACACGTCTCGAGGAATGGGTAGCCCGCCCAGGGGAGATGCGCACCAAGGCAGACGTGAAACAGCTCAAAGCCGAACTCAAGGCGTCCAAGACCAACGCCGTGGACCCCAATCTCGACCGCAAGGCGCTCAAGGCCCAGGTCAAGGCTTTGTCGCAGCAATGGCGCACACTAAAGCGGCAGCAGAAGAAAGAGCGCAGGGAAAGGAGGAGAGATCTCAAGAAGAGAAGAAGAGCAGAGAAGCGGGAGAGGAGGCAGCAGAAGAGAGAGATGAAGAGGGCCCAAAAGGAACACCGAAGAGGTCACGCCGGTCCACCACCAGTCCCTCATATGCCCCCCATGCCCGCTGTCCCCGGAGTCAGCGTACCGCCGCCTTTTGGTGGCCCAGCTTGCTCACCCTGGGGTAGACCATCAAGAGGCGGTCGTGGATGTCACGGAGGCCCAGGCCGGGGTGGCTTCTTTGGAGGTCCAGGTCCTTGGGGCAGGGGTCAAAGAGGATGGGGTCACGATGGTCCCCTCGGCGGCAACGGACCACTTGGTCCCAACGGTCCCCTTGGCCCCAACGGTCCCCTAGGTCCTAATGGTCCTCTGGGTCCTCACGGTCCTCTAGGTGCAAATGGACCCCTAGGTCCTAACGGACCACTAGGCCCCGGTGGGATCTTTGGTGGTCACCGGTCAGTTGACTCCCGAGGTGGTCCGTTTCCCGGGGCCTGGCCAGAAGAGTCCAGTCAAGATGGCGACATCCCACCGCCAGGCATCGCCTCCGCGGCAAAATACAAGACAGCCGCGGGGCTCGAGACGGAGATAGAGGCTAAACTAAAGGACCTCGAGAGCAGGGACGTTACCGAGGGTGAGCGTCGGGCGCTGCAGAAGGAGATTGAGGCGCTGACGGAAAAGTTGGACAATGTTAGACTCGAGGCTGATGAGGCGTATGCCCGAGAGCTGGCTCAGAATATTGAGTCTTGATGTGGATGGGAGGTTATATCAGAGCCAGACTGGATTTTCTTTTTTAAATCGTCTATGCCGTGTAGGATAGTTACCAACTTACGATATAATGTATACAACGCCCATGAGCGTAAATGATACCATGAAAATCATATCATCAAATCTTCTTTTCCCCGTTCGTCATTGTGCTTCACCTAGATCACACACAACTTTTGTCTATCCCTCTATATGTACAATACACCCCCCCTCTTTAATGCTTCGACTCGTCCTTTTCCACCAACGCACCAACGCCAAGTCCCCTCCCCACAGCAACCTTGATCTTCTTCTTCTTCTTGTCTGCCTCGGGGTCTCGGCCGACCTCGCCCACGGCATCACCCTCGTCGTCGTGCTCGTCAGCCTCGTCCTCGATGGCCTTGTCGACCTGGGCCTTGATTTCGTCGAGGTCGAGGCGCATGCAAAAGGCATCCTCGCCGTCTGCGTAGTACTTGGACTCTGTCTTTTCGTTCTTGAAGCCAAGGGTGTCCTCGTAGAGGTGGCGGGCTGCGGCGTTGGACACGCGGACGTGGAGGGAGACGTACTTGGCCTGGAATGTCTCGACCATAGCGAGCTCTAGATGCAGTCAGCGGTTTGTAAATATCTGTTTAGAGGGAGGGATATGTACGGCTCTGTCGCATCAGCTTCTCCGCAATACCCAACCGTCGGTGTGTCCGCATGACGCTCAGGCTGGTGATGTGGCCGTGCTGGACGCCGTCGGTGGGCTCCTCCTCCATCTTTGCGAGGACATATCCGACGATCTTGGGGTACTCGTAGGGGTTCTTCTTGGGGCGCGAGACGTCGACGGCGACGTAGCTGAGCTGGGGCCACGAGAGGGCGTGGTAGAGGTAGTACTTGAGGAAGTAGTTCTCGGGGAGGTTCTCGAGGTTGGCGTGCTGGATGAGGGGGAGGTCCGCACTGGTGAGGACGCGGATATCCATGGCTGCGGCTGTAGAGGAGGAGAGTCTAGGCGTATCTGTCGGTGTACAAGGGTTCGTCTGCTCAATGATGAATGAGGCTCAACGGAGCTTGGCCCACCTCATGGATTCAATGATTGATTAACCGGCCTCTGTCTCTCAATTGCCCGCGGGTCCAATTTTTGCGGTGCCCCTCCCTCTATCGGAGGTCGGCATTCAACCCCGCCGAAGTATAGGCGACACCCCGCCATAACAACAACCGACACGCACTACACCACAGCGGGTCGCCCACTACCTCATCTCCACTGAAACCTCCCAGCTTCACTGGAGCGCGTTTACAACTGCAAGTGACCACCTGACCCCGAAAGAGGAAATTACCTCTCCCGGACGCAGCCGCACCTCTGATACCTAGCCAGCCACGGGATGACAATTCCGGGTCCGGGAGAGGATATCTCGTGCTAGATCGTCATTGGCGCGCAAGGAGAAATGTGGCAGGTGGGGGGGGTTTGTTTTGCCGGTGACTTTTTTACGCTTCGCTTTTTCATGGCCGCGGGGTCCTTTCTTTCGCTCAAGAGTGAGGCGGCGGGGCGTCATGAGGAGGATGGCATGGCATGGGAGGAGGTATAAAGATGGAGCATGCGCCTGGTAGTTTGTCTGTCTGTTGAATAGACGGTTTCTGGTGTTACTTGGTTGTACTTAATTCCTCTCGTGCGTGTCTAATCTTCAACACCATCTCACACATCGTCACAATGGCTCTCCCTCTTGTTGGCAAGCTCGCCGTCGTCACTGGCGCCTCCCGAGGTACTTGCACACCCAATTGACAACTCACCATGCTTAACTAACGACTGACCACTTCTAGGCATCGGTCTGGCCATCTCCAAGGCCCTCGCCGCCCGCGGCGCAAACCTCGTCCTCGCCTACACCTCTGCCAACTCTGCCGCTTCCACAGCCAGCCTCGCCGCCGAGCTGTCCTCCAAGCACTCCATCAAGGCCGTGCCCATCCAGGCCGACCTCGGCACCACCACCGGCCCTGCGAGCCTCGTCTCGCAGGCCGCCGAGGCCTTCAGCCCTCTCCGCATCGACATCCTCGTCAACAACGCCGGAGTCGCCCTCAACGACAAGATTCCCGACATTAAGCCCCAGGACTTCACCACCAGTTTCAACGTCAACGTCATGGGTCCTCTGCTGCTCGTCCAGGCTGCTCAGCCTTACCTCCCCAACGACCGTTCCGGCCGCATTATCAACCTCAGCAGCGTGAGCTCCAGCTTGGGTTTCGTCGGACAGAGCGTCTACGGTGGTACCAAGGCTGCTCTCGAGGCCATGACGAAAACCTGGGCCCGTGAGCTGAGCGAGAACTGCACCGTCAACGCCATCAACCCCGGCCCCGTCCGGTCCGAGATGTACTCGCGCAACTCGGACGAGTTCAAGCAGCTCATCAAGCCCTTCATCCAGAACGCACCCCTCATGGCTGTGCGTCCTGGTGTCGACGACCCCGCCATCGTCGAGGAAGCTAAGACGACCGGTGGCCGTGCTGGTGAGGCTGAGGAGATTGCTGGAGTCGTTTCCATGCTTACTGGTCCCGAGAGTTCGTGGATCACTGGCCAGGTCATCTGTGCCAACGGCGGCATGATCTTTGGTATGCAATAGACGGATGGATTCATGAGCATAGAGCGCAGGGCGTTGGATCACGGATGGTTTCAATAGAGGGTAGCTTTTGCATCAAAACATTCAAATTGACAAACATTGAACATGACAAACCTAAGATCGAGAGTCTTCATCTTGCTGTTATCTTGTGTGTATTCTCATTGTGAGGTGGTGAATGACGATTGTTAGTAAATGCCCCGCCATTAGCCAGGCGGTGGCGCAAATTCTGCCATCCTCACTCAACTCAACTCAACTCACTCACTTCACTTACAAATCCACAACCCCAAGAGTCATCAGCTCAGCATTAATCACCATGGAGACAAGAAACGACACATCCGATCCCTTCGAGGATGTCCTCAACCTCGAAGAGCGCTTCTACTCAGAAGGCTACCAACTAGGCATCAAAGACGGCATCAAAGCGGGCCGCATCGAAGGCCGGTCCTTTGGCATGGAAAAGGGTTTCGAAAAGTTCCTTGAGAGCGGCCGCTTGGCAGGAAAGGCTGTTGTCTGGGCAAACCGCATGCCTCCAAAGGATGAATCCAGCTCGGCCTGCACGTTACCACCACTGCCGAGGAATGCAAGGCTGGAGAAGAACGTCAACACCCTATATGCTCTTGTCGAGCCAGACACACTCTCAACTGAAAACTCGGATGATGCGGTTCAAGACTTTGACGACCGTATCAAGAGAGCGCAGGGAAAGGCCAAGATTGTTGAACGAATGGCCGGTGGTGGTGGAAAGGAGTCGTCCGGGCCATCTTCAACACCATAGACATGATCGACCAATAAACAGGAACCGGAGTTTGGACTGGCGGGAATCTGAGAGCCTGGATACACTAAAAGCCGGGAGTTTAGGATGATTGAGCATGAAAAAAGGAAATCATCTGCATTGTCAATGGAAATTTCTATACCCTTCACTGCCTCGTAATTGTGTACACAGCATCCTCCTTCGCTTCTAATTTACTTGAATGACCTGCAAGGGTATCTGCACACAGTTAGCTCATTCATCCATCAATTTCCCAATTTCATGGCCTACCCCTCGCCATACGAAGTGTCCGTCACCTCGTACTTGTGGACATCCCAAGCTCCAGAAGAAAGGCTCTGGCCGCTGGGCAGCGGTGGCAGACCGTTCACAAACACATCCTTGGTGGCCTCGCCGGGCGCCACCTTTCCAAGGGCCTGAGCAAGACCGGTCTGGGACTCCTCCTTGACAGCAACGAGCTGCTTCTCGCCCGCCTCGCCGATGAGCTCGACCTTGGGGGTAGCAGCGCTGCCGACGGTGAGGAGCTGGGCGAACTGGGACTGGTTGACGACGCTGAGTTGGGGGTAGTTGCGTCGGGAGTCTCGCTTCCAGTACGGGTTGTCGGCGATGTCGCCCGCGGGCAGCGCCACGGGGTCGTCGTACTCGAGAGGAGGGTTGGCGCCGGGGGGAGGGTTACGGTTGTGGGGGTTGAGAGGGACACCGTTGGATCGCTCGGGGTCGATGGCGAAGAATCGTCGAAGAACCTCCCACACGCCCGTCGACTGGACGGTGTGCTTCTGTAGCTGTGTATTAGCACCGTTTCCATGATCCGAGAGGCAATTCGATCCGGCCAAGTTTGGCTAGCTCCCGGGGAACCATTGCGAGGCATTGGGTTTCGGAAATCGGGTCTTGTGCGTACCTTGGCGATGCTGACCAGGCCACCGGCAGCTTTAGCGGCCGCTTGAGACGACATGATGGCGGAGAGGCTGGTGAAGCGTTGTCGTTGAGGTTCGGGTGATGGTTCAATTCCCAAGTTGAAATGGCGTCGTGATTATTGGCCCGTTGCTGGCGGGTCCGGTTCAGCCGAGACTCTGCCGAATCCGAGCAAAGTTGCCTACCCTGTATCGAGTTGTTGGCATGAAGGGGCAATCAGGACTGTCAAAGGATAATTAACCCAAGTGTGTATTCTTGGGGTATTGTGTTATTTTTTTATGGTTTGTTTGAGTGGTGGTTCCATGCTTGTTAGAGCTGAAGTGTCGCATCTCGAAAAGTGAAAATGCCTTCCACTTGGCTATGCCTAGTCTAGTCCACCATAAGGTGTGCTTCAAATTCGGACTACATGGATGACCCAGGAACAAGCAAGAGAAGAAAATGACGGATGCCTCTAGGTTGCTTAAATGAAGAAATCAACACCGAATTGTTATAATCAAATATGGACAATGACTTGCCTACGTGATGATTCAACTGGAGAGTCACATCAATCATAGAGAATATATCTACGGCTTCCCTTGGTATAAGTATGTCCACCGAACACATAAGCGCATGCTATGATATCTGATGGCATCATAGCACCTGCAGCCATGTTATCATTGCCCAAGGACATAGAGTTTATGGACCAAGCATCATCACAAAACATCACAGTTATGACCCAAATGCCAGTCAAGACGTATCCAGCGCAGTCTATATACCATTGCGGTCTATTGATCCTTCATGACACTGCCAACAAAGATATCCGTCCAAAAAAAAAAAAAAAAACCCCAGAACAATCCCTTCCTGTTGCTCCTTGCTACCAAGTCCAGCCAGCCCTACACAATGTATCATCAAGCTCAACCTAAGCAGCCAGCTCCTCGACGAGCTTCTTCACCCTGTCGACGGTGCCCTGGGGGCTTCCGGGCTCGGCAACGAGCACCTTGCCCTCCTTGTCGATGACAAAGACGCCGCGCTGGGTGCCCTTGGGGGACTTCTTGAGGCCGATGGCGCCGATGAGCGTCGCCTTGGGGTCGCACAGTAGAGGGTAGGGGAGCTTCTGCTTGTCCTTGAAGGTCGTGTTGGCCTTGGGAGAGTCGGTGCTGAGACCGTAGATGGCAAGGCCGCCTGCTGTGAGGGGCTCATATGAGTCGCGGAAGAAGCAGACCTGCTTTGTGCCTACGATGGAGGGTTAGCAAATTGCGCGAAGATAGTCAGATACGTGGGCGGCGTCAACTTACATCCTGGAGTAGAAGCCTTGGGGTAGGTGAAGAGGACGACACCAGCCTTGCTCTCATCGACAAGCGCCTTCAGAGTCGTCTTCTCGCCGTCGTTGGTCTCAATCTCGCCGCCGAAGCCATCAAGGTCAACAACATCGCCAACCTCAGCCTTGTCGCTCTTCTTCTTGATCTCCTTAGGTTCCTCAACCTTCTCCTCAGTCTTCTCTTCTTCCTTTTCTTCCTCAACCTTTTCCTCTTCCTTCTTCTCTTCCTCCTCCTTGGCAGGCTCCTCCTCAACCTTGGCCTTGGCAGGTCTGCCTCGCTTGCCGGGGACCTTTGCGGGAGCGGCCTTGGCTTTGGCAGCAGCGGCGGCCTTGGCGGTCTTTGCAGCCGGAGTCCTCTTCTTCGCGGGCGCGGGTGGCGGCGCAGGAGGCTCGCGGGCCTTGCGCTTGCGGAGCTCAACAGGCATGATGGCTGCAGAAGTTTGTTTTTGCGCGTATGCGATGCGGCAGCGAATGCGACAAGAGGAACTGAGCAGATGCTGAAGTTCGCCTAGATAAGGTAATGTATCTGCTGGCGAAAAATCGCCGCGTAGTTTCTGATGCGCGTAGAGATGAGAGGAAAAGATGCAGAAGGCAAAAGGGGTCAAAACAAGAAGAGGTTGGGCGCCTTGGGGGGGGGAAAGGGTCTGGCCTGGGTCGCGCGCTGCCCGTCGCAGTCGCATTTGGGCATGCGAACAGCGCCTTCCTCCCCCATGTCTCGGCCAACAACCAATCAGGGTTGTCCATGGCAACTCAAGCTCCCGGGAGCTTGGACCAAACGCTGTTCGGCAGCGGAAAGGTGCACGGACCAACAACGTTCCTTGGTCGCTTAGATAATGGGCGATTGCGCGATTGTGTGGGGAGAACCGATAGACGGATTAATCAGCGGGCTTGAGGTGTCGCGTGCATCAATTGAAGGTATGCAGGTATGCCGCATAAGCTGAACAACCCGGTCGAAAGGCTTGGCGAGAATCACCGGTTTAGGCGAGATGTTGACTGGCAACTTACAACTCCCGAGGTCTGTAATCAAGATGATAAACCCTCGAGTAAGTTCATTGATATTCTTGTGTTTTTTGTCGAAACATCTATTTAGTCTTATTTGTGCTAACATATTTCCGTCTTTAGAAGTTAATGGCCCCGGCCGCCGCCTTTACCATGGCTTGCGTACTGTTCGTGTGAGTGAGAAAAGTGGCGTGTTCAGGAGTGAAGTTATTCCAACATCTCATTTCTTGCAACTCGCAATTGGCCTCGATTCTGGTCATAAGATATGGATGTTTCAGTGTCGTTGAATCAAGCCCCTTCCTTTTTATGGGTTGTAAACTTGTCCACAAAACTCATACTGACCTTCACTGAATAGATACACCCGTTCCTCCATCCACTCTGCTAGAGAACAAGCAGTACGTCTTCTCCCTGACTATTATGTGCCCTGTTACTGACCTCCTGTCTAAAGAGACATACGAGACTTCCGGCAAATGGTGAACATCAATCAAGAGGTGAACGCTCATCATAATGGTCAACTCGGCATGAAGACAAGTACAACATAGAGAAATCGGCGCATGGAAAGCGATTGAAGCAGTGTTTTTTTTCGTCATTCAAGATATCAAAACATCAGTACTAAAAAAACGCTATTGGTCATGTTTAACATTTCCGCGTCTACTGTCAGGCTGCACTTGTAACCAAGCAAACTCCTCTTACATGCTCTCGCCATGCATCCTCGACGTCAACAGGTCCGCCCGTGCAGCTCAATGAGACAATAACCTCTCGAAACAAGACGGAAAGGGTTTGTGCAACCATGTGCGCGTGCGCGTGTATCTCTCTGTGTATGCGAGCGCCAACCATCCCATCCATAGGAACCAAGCCGCCACCAAAACGTCCACTTGTGAACCAGAATATGTCTATACCGTACCGACAGCCCACCAAGGGTATCTCAGCCTTGCCCCATTCCTCTCATACAGACCTATCTCAACGGCCCTTCTTAAATATTTCCGCCTCCTGTAAAAACTTGCTGTTTCTTCCATAAGCCAGATCTCAAGCCGCCATCTATGGCTCTGTCCTTGAATCTAGCAAAAGATGCCGTGCCTCGGCTCTCGTCTTGAGAAGTTCACTCATGACAGTTTCATATGTCAACAAGGTAACCGTTGCTGCTGGTACGGCACGCATCATGTTGGTCCCCAATCCTGCGTAAAAGGCCCGCCAGCCTTCTTCCCGCAAGATAGTCTGGAACGTGTGGATAACACCTTGATACTTAGGCGGTTGAGCCTGAGCACGTTGCACCCTGGGGCTCGTAGTTGTCACCCCCATGCCCTGCACGAACTCCTCACCGGCGAGTGGACGTCGTTGCGTTTGTAATCGGGTTCGGATGACTTCGTGGGGATATGTCGCACTGCTGGCGACGATCTTGGATAAGATCGAGGCTGACAATATTCCGACAACGTTTGCATTTTCGCCTTCGGCTGACTCGCCCATGCTATGTCCAGTGAACTTGGTCTTGAGGTATTCATATGTCGGGAACTGAACAGCGACATGTGACAAGCCGAGGAGAGCCGGTGTCAGACCCGAGTAGAAGGAAATGATACCCTCCGACGTATACATCTTGCGGGCGGCATCTATTGTTGACCGATAATGCCAGTCGTGCAGAGTCGGTCGAGATGTTGGCGTACTGCCTGCTTTCGGATAGAGGGAAGTGTGATCATGACTGTGACGGACACTGCTCTGTGACATGAGCCGAGTCTTGATGACCCATATGGGGTTTGTGACGATGGTGCTGCTGGCCCCAGCCGTTATCGACGACCATAGATTGATAAGATGGCTGTTGTCTGTTGAACAAAAGTCAAGTTAGCATGTGAATCAACCTCACGCCGTGTTTGCGTCGACCTACCATAGTGTTGGGATAACCACCCCTTGCTCTTGTTGTAGACGGTAAAGTACACAGCCCATGTAGGCAGATATCCCATGACAATCGGCCCAAGACCACGGTAGAGACCTCGAATTCCCTCTTCCCGCCAGATGACCTTTGCCGAACCGATCAACCCGTTGTACAGCTTCGGATGGCCAACATGTCGTCCTCTGTTAAGTGCGGCATATCCTCCCTGGGCCTGCAGCTTGGTCTTGATGACGTCGAGGGGGCAAGTGACGATGCCCGAAGTGAATCCTCCCACCGCACCCGAGATGGCGTTGAATTGCGAGTCGGAGGCATTGAGAGCCCATCGGTGCAGCGGGGTCACCCTCGTGGAGGAGTGCATTGGAGCGTCGGAGGCGGCCGGGAGACTGTAGGAGGATGCAGCATACTCTGATGACGGCGACCGAGAGGCTTGCGATGTTGCCTGGTCGTGAGAAGACATCCCACTCGTCTCTGGATGTCGCCCGCCGTCTTTTGCCGCTCGATCGTCGCGCGATGATCTCACCCGGTGGACGTGACTGAGGATTGGAGGTCGGATCTCTCGGTGGTTGACAGTCGTCGTTTAGCCAATGCCGTCGATGGCCGTGATCGTCCTCACTCGACTCCAAGTTTCGTCGACCTCTTTTTTTCTTCCTTCACCTGGACCGGGAGCGGCGCCCGTCGTGGGCGACGAAAGCGATGCCGTTCGGGGCCGGGAACCGAGCGCTTCCCAACCAAGATGACCCTCTCACCCTCGTGATTCCCCGATCCGATTCCGCCCTCGAAAAACGAACCCGTCCGGTGCGTCTGTGTGTTGTCCTCGTGCCGGTATAGGAGCCTCGCAGCGCAGCGCAGCCGGTACCAAGGTACTGCGGGGGAGTGCTCCCACGCGCCGTGACCGACCGTTTCCCGCTCAGCGATTGGCGCCGGCCATTGACCTGGGGGGAGATGGCTTAAAAAAGAAGCAGGCGACGGGAGACGGCGGTGGCCTGGAGACCGGGCGGGAATGGGAGGGATGCGGACGCTTTGGGGAGAGATGAGGGCGGAAGAGGAAGAGGAAGAAAAGAGGCCAAAAAGAAGAAAGGGAGCGAAGAATAGAAAGAGGCAAGAAAGAAGAAGAAAGAGAAGGACCAAGTTTGACGGAGCGGAGGAGGATGGGGAACCTAATCGGCGGCGGAGGACACCCGCTACACGCGCTATATCGGTCGCTGCAGCCCAGGGCCCAGCAGCGGCTTTGCATCGGCCAAGGATGGGGCGCTGGCTTCGCGCTCACAGTCCGGCAGCCGGATACAATGGTAATGTTGCTAACAAGAGTGAGAGCGTGACCCACTGGAGAGTGACATTGGATCCATCCATCCATTGCAGAATTTCCCCTTCCATCACTGGGGTTGCTGCCCGGCATGAGCCGGCCTACACTGATGTCCCACATGGGTCTGGATGCTGGACCTCCACTGTCACAGGGCACCTGCAAGCGCACCTAGATTGACAACGGAGGTTGATGTCTTGGCTTTCATTTTATTGTAGATTTGACTCTTTGTATCTCGCTATTACTGAGCTCGCCAACTACATATGCTCCATGATCCATTCATCCTCGGCCAGCGCCTTCGCTGAAGAACGCTTCGAAGGATCCCACTGAAGCATCTTTTGCATCATGGCAAGGAATCTCCTTTGACTTGACCCTTCCAGGTTGGTCTCTCTTTTTTCGAACGAAGTCCTATCCAGGAGTGGAATATCTGCACGGAGATCTCCTATAAAAGAAGCATTGCCTTGTCAGCAAATATGGTAATAAAACTCCAGCTGGGCACACAGAGCTTACCATGATCTGTAAAAAATTTATGGCTTGACTTGCCTGACTGAAGGAGCGCCCGTGGAGGCTGTCCAAGTAATGCAATAATCTCAGCAAGGTGTGCTCGACTGCGGTACGTCTGATGTTCAGGATCGCGTCCTGAAAATAGGTGACCACCTTCAAAGAGATCCCATATCTAAGTCGGGACAGACACGAATTAACTCTTCAAATCCTACAGCCACATAGCTATCTCGAGTACTTACCAGACAGCCCGTATTCCATATGTCGACCTGATACGACCACGGTGCTTCCAGGATAACCTCAGGCGCTCTGTATATATCGGGTTGTATATCTTCTGTATGCTCTATATCTCCGGTAACGGCTGAGCCAAAATCACAAAGAACCGGAGCGCCCCATGTCTTTGGCATCCGGAGCTTGCGCGACAGATGGATGGCTCTTTCGTCCACTAGCTTTCGCGGAGACGGGTCGACAAGTTCTTGCTCCTCGAAATCGTTAAAAACTGAGTGGTTCTCGACGCTGAACATAATATTATCGGCCTTGATGTCTACTCTCTAGTAGTTTAGCACCGTTCGTTACTTGTGAAGAATAGAGCTAAATGTAGCCTTGCTTGGTTCAGCTCTATAATACGCACCTGTATGGATAACCTGGCATTCCGTATGTAGAAAATCCAACGCAAGAAAAAGACGACGGAAGGTGAAGGCGAGGATCAGCACTGGTAGTCTCCTCACTGGGTTGCGGTGAAGGAAAGCTAGCATGCTCTCATTTAGAGGAGGATGCACCAAACATCGGTGGCATCCGTCTGGTCCAGCAACATCGAAAGAGTCCAAGAGTTCCCTGACAGCATCGTGACCAGGATGTTTTGACGAAGATTTGGAAATGCGCTTGTATATGGAGAGTTCGTGATCTAGGTGCTTGCCCATAGACTCTGAGTTTACAAAGAGCTTTAGTGCCACATGCTGACGGCCCCTATTATATCCATGTTAGTGAAGCGTCGCGTGTAGACATTCGTTGAAAACATCATACTCCAGGTCGCGCGCCAACCAAACTGTCGAGGTAGTTCCGAAGCCTAGCTTGCCCACAATCTGATAACGATCCCTGAGGACTTCGCCAATGTGAACCGGGTAGTATCGCGATGCGATGTAGTCGGGCAGGCACTCTTCCTCTACCTGTTGATGCAATGGGATTCGCGAGAAATTGGGGTTGGAAAAGGTGAGAGGCTTCCACGGTCGCCCAGGCCAACGCAATCGCCTAAGAAAAGAAGACCTCATCTCATCCCGGCATAATAACTTTCGAGGCCGAAAAATGGGATTTGGATGTGAAGTAGTTCAGGGAAATAAGACAATGGTTGACACTTTTGGAATCTGGTCTGAGTTAGAAGGGGTCCATGGGAGTTGAAGGTAAGCAGAACCTGAACTGTCACTGCAAAAAGACTGGCTTCCAGTGCCCCAAATTGGGACTTGTTGGTGCAACAAAAACCCGAATCTTTGATTATTTATTTTCTTCATTTTCTTTCTTCATATCACTTATTCAAGTCTCCTTCAACTTCATCCGTATTACTTATTCTGGAGTTATCTACCTAGTTACTGGGTAGGTTCTGTACAAAGACCTGAACCCCTACTTCGTCTGAGCTTCCTTGCACCGCTACAAGCCGGTCCCGGCGAAGGCCCGGCACTCACCAAAATGACGCAGCCTGTGCTAATCGGCACTAGAAAAGACGGCATGCAACAGGGGCAGCCAAGTTTTCTGCAATGTTCTAGGGATGGCATCTCGTGCATGTGGTATCCCTCTCTCTTGCTTGTGTGCCCAGCGTTGATTGATTGAAGGCGCATGCCGCCCAGTCTGCGGTTGGCTGTAAAGTCCGGTATCTCTCTCCCGCCCACCCCCGTGACAAGGTCCGATACCGATCTTCGACCCTTGCTCCGCGTGGGATGGATGCTCCGGTCCAGTGGGTGGAAGCTTTCGTCCAGAGGTTGTGTCTATGTACTTGGCTTCTGTGAAACCTCAATAAAGCATCCACTTTATATCAAAATCAAGTCATCGTCACCTCACTCTTTGTTTGATCTGTCTGCCCTTGATCAACCTCCAACTCCGTCATCGTAGACCCTGGCCGTTCCCTTCCGAGTGCCCGGCTTGACACGGGACATCCGGAGCGTGACCCCCACATTTTCATCTCCACCAAACGCCATGTGCCCGTGAGCCACAATTCCAGCGCCACAAACGTCTGGAACCAAAACGGGCTTGCTTTCAGATCACGTGCCAAATCATGCCCCCTCTGCTTCCCAGGTCCGTCTGGCCGATCGGAACGCCAGCCAGAGAAATGGCCAGGAATGGTCATCAGTCATCACGTGACGTCCCGAGCTCTCCCAGAAGTTTTGCAATTGCTCAGCCCATCCCCATTTCGCGCATTCCCGACGGACGACGACGACGACGACGGACAATTGCCGCCCGAACCACCTAATCTCAATCCGCAACAATGAAGTACTCGCTCGCCCCCTTCATCATCCGCCGGCCGTGGCTCTACAAGATCTTCAAGCCCGCCGCCTCCTGGTACATGAACGCCTCCGGCTACCGCCAGATGGGTCTTCGGTACGCGAATTTCTTCCCTCCCCTCGAACACCCGGATATGCGCCAATTGGGCTTGATACGATGAATACTGGACGGAATTGAGAATCTCTTGCTGACCGCGGTCTTCAATTGGTTGGAAAACAGATATGACGACCTCCTCGAGGAGGAGAACGACGTTGCCCAGAAGGCCCTCAAGCGCCTCAACAACCGCGAGTCCTACGAGCGCATCTACCGTATCCGACGTGCTGTCCAGTGCAGTTACCAGCACAAGCTCCTCCCCAAGGAGCAGTGGACCACCACCGCCCAGGTACGAAAGATAAAAAACATGGTCTCCGTTGACCCTCGGCAATGGAGACACGGATCATGAAGGACTACCGGCTAACCTAACCCCAGGACGTTCGCTACCTCCAGCCCCTCATCGATGAGGTCGCCGCCGAGAAGGCCGAGAAGAACGAGCTCGACTCTATTGCCGTCATCCGCAAGCACTAAATTGTTGGGCCCGGGTCGGGTGGAAATCGAGGTGGAAGTGTATAGCAGGACCGTGGGTGAGAGAGGGAACAGCGCCCCCTCGAGAATTAGGTGGCAACCTCTCAACGGACTAGACAGTTCCCGTGTATCCTATGTATAGACGTCGTCTGACTTGACTCATTTTGCACAATCTTGGAGCGTTTCTTTGTGTTTGTTATATGTGAATCTTTTTTTAAATTACCATCTCATGGACGCTTTTTAGGTAGTTATGCAATGTACTATCTGGTTCAAGCTCCGCGAAGAGCCCATCTCCAGGCAGCCCTTGTCTCGCTGTCCGAGGAAGTCCAGCCGAAGTAGCCCAATGTGCCCTTCACCAAACTCCCAAATCTTACATGGGATCCTGTAATTGTCTTGCTGATCAGCCTGCCATGGGCATTTCACCAGCACCTCCTCCCAACCCCAACCCACAGGAATCATGCCTCGACGCCGGACGCCGAGCATTCGGCTTGATATCAAATATTTCGCCTTTCCTCGCCTCCCAGCATCATACTCCATCCCAAAAAAATGCTGTTTTCCGAGTCCCTCATCCAAAACGTACGGCCGTTAAAGCTCGTGGTAATTCGTGTCCGCCTCTTCACGGCTGGGGAATTAGGCCGGAGGGCTGTAGTGAGTGTTATAGTCCAGGTGTCATGTGGGTGTGGCTCCTTATACCCGCTGGTAGAACAGCAGGTACGCCACCTTGTTGTCTTTGATGTTGTCCTTGACCGGCTTCGCCTTGGTAGTGCCGTTGCTGGCCCCATTGGCGACGCTGCTCCATTTCTTGGCTCCTCCAGTGGAAGCCGTCACCTTGTTCCACCCAACTTCATCCCCTGCGTCTTCCGTCATGGCATCGAAACGGCTGCCCGAGCTACCAGAAACAGCGCCATCCTTGCGAGTATCCTTCACCTCTTCCTCTTCGCCGCCCTCGGCCACATCCTCACTTCGCACCCTGCGAATGACCGTGTCGTCGATACGGATCCACTCACGGCCTTCTTGGCGGCGCACATCAACCGTATAATGTCCACCGCTCGCGTTCTTTCCGTGGTGATACACCACACTGATCAGCTTATACTTGGGCATCGCTCCGTCGGTGTATGTCTGGCGTTTCTGCCGAGACAATACGTCACGAGGAATCTCGAGCTCCAAAGGATATCCAATCTTCTTCCAGATCTTGACGGTTCCGTTGCCCTCCGCATCGAACTGGAATCGCTTGAGGTGCAGGATGAGAACGGGAGGAAGCGACTCAATGAAGACCTGCTTGGTGGCCGTCACGTCCTTGCCTCGGGGTGAGTTGAAGTCACCCTGAATACGCTCAGGGCGGGTGAGGCCCCGGAGCGCATCAACCACGTTGCGTACATCTGAAGATCCAATATCCAACTGGAGCGGCTGGTAGGGCTCAGTGGTGATGGAGTCTTTCAGTCCGGGAACGCGGAACTCTGATCGAAGCAATCCGCCAAAGATCTTGGAGATGGGGCTCGATGAGTTGGATCCAGCGGATCGGGTCACCGCTGCCTTTTGCTTCCTGCCAACCTCAAGCCAATCATCAGATGTACCAGCAGCCCCCTCAGCGGCATTAGCCTTCTCTGACTGCTCCGCCAGAGTGGAGCTATTCATAACAGAAGTGCACTCGTCGTCGAGAGATTGGAGAAGGAAACCCAGGAACTCTTCGGCGTCTTGTTGATGACCTCGCTGGTAACTAGTTAGTATATGCCATTAAGAATTTGGGGAATTCAACGCACCCTCATGCTTGCGAAACGAGGCAGCTGTCTTATAGCTTCGTAGACAAACTCAGGAGTGAAGGGCTCGCCATAGCGCTCCAACTCCTCATTCTTCAGAGAGCGGCGCAGGGGCTCGACTGAAGAAGCAGACTTGATGATCTTGAACTCATGCATGAACATGATCCTGACACTGAATTAGCCACTGTATGTTCAACTGCTCCACACGCAACTCACATGGCGTCAATGAGAGGTGTCTCGCTCTTGAAGCTATGGACAGCTCGCTTGCTGATCTGGCTAAGGAAATCGAAAAATGGAACGCAAAACATCAAAACTTGAAGCACCTGCATCTGGTCAGCACATTGTTTCCGTCAAGGGCAAAGTCAGCCTACCGAGTTCATGTAACACATGTTGCCGGTGTTGATCAAGCCGCGAGGCTCGAGGAACGAAAGCTGGTCAGCAAGACCAACGTTGAAAGATTGAATGGCCTCCGCAACCGAGTTGGCATTGGCCTTGGAGAAACTGGCAGTAGAGCCATTCGTGGCAGTGACAACACCTTCCGCACTATGCCCATTGGTAGTAGCGCTGCCAGCAACAGCACCATTGGTAGCACCAGTCTTTGCGACGGATGCGGCGGCAGGCTTCGCAAAAAGGTTAGCCCAGCTTGAGGGTGGAAGCTTCACAGCAGGAGCAGGCGCCTCTGCAGTTTCGGACTCAGGCTCGGTGAGCTTCTCGGCAGCAGTAGACGTCGCATCCTGAGACGGAGTTTCGGCAACCACATCGCCATTGACCGGCTTTTCAGCACGAGCAGGCTTGGCGTCCTTAGCACCAGACTTGGGCAAAGAAGGAAGAGCGGGAGCAGGGGCAGCGGAGGAGCGCGTGGCGGGTCTGCTGGTGGCCGTCGAGGTGCTGCTAGTCACAGTGTTGGTGCGGGACCGTTGAGAAGTAGAGGAAGCTTGAACGGGAACGGCGGACTCCTCGGGCTGACGAGGGGTTGCAGCAGTCTCGGATGGGGCCGCGGACGTCGCAGGGGTCTGGGAAGCAATTGATGGTTCTTTTGACGCTGTCTTGGCAATGGTTGCTTGTTCAGACTGCTCCGTGGCGGCCTCGTGCTGCTCGACGGGCAAGGATACAGCCTGGCTGTCTGCGTTCAAGAGTCTCCTCCTCCGTCGTGACTTGGTGGTTCTGACAGGAAACTCGGCATCAGGGTGGGAAAGCCAAGGAAGCTGGGTATATGTCAGTAGGATATACGTGTGTATTTGTAATCGCGGAACTTACAGGAGCACGGAAAGGCTCTTTCGCCTTCGGAGCCGGCGAAGGCTCCCGGGCAGGAGCAGGAGCAGGAGCGGGAGCGGGAGCGGGAACAGAAGCGGGAGCAGGGGCAGGAGCAGGAACGACAGGAGCTTGCGGCTCTGTAGTTTGCGGCGTCGGCGGAGTCGGGGGAGGCATCATCTGGGAGGAGTTGGTGGATGATGGCGTATGGGGCGGAATCGGAGCCGTCGCAGGCGGGGGCTGGTAGGGAGTCGAGAGCGCAGGAGAATGTTGTTGAGCAGGACGAGGAGGGTAGCTTGGCGGCACGCTCACGCCGACCATCGGAACGTACTGGTGCATGGAGGGCGGCGACCGAGCGTAGTTCTGGTACGGCATGTAGCCAGGCGAGGGCATACCCCCGTTCTGGTACTGTCCATTGAGATACTGGTGCTGGTATTGTGCGTTCTGGTACTGGGTGTTCTGGTACTGCGGCGGCATGTTGTAGTAAGGCTGGGGCGCGAACTGGGTGTAGCCACCATACATGGGATTCATGTGCTGGTGATGGTGCTGGTGGTGCTGCTGCTGATACTGCGGCACATACGGAGGCGCCTGCCTCCGACGAGGCCCTCCAGGACCGCCGACCATATCGACCCCGGGGACTCCACCAGCTCCTCCCTGTATGTTCTGCCCAGCCGGCAGATGGCGGTTACTCATCGTGCCGGCCTGGGGGTTGAATGAAGACGGGAGCCGCCCAGTTGGTGCGACACCCGCTGCCACGTTCGTAGTCTGATCTCGCAAGCGGTTGATCCTTCCGGGTCGTCGGGCTTCAGCGCGTTGAAGCTTGTCGGGGGAAGACGGTGGCCTAATTTGCGCGACGCGACACCGGGTGGAGGCCTGATTTGTCCGCAAAAGGGACGATGTTGGGAGCGACGGTGGAAGGAGAACAAAGGACGGCGCGACTTGTTTCGGCCGACAAGAGCTCCAGTCGCGAGGGTGGGGAGATCAAGTATAGGAAACCGAAAACCGAGACGAAGAACAAGAAGAAAAAAAATGAGAACAACCAAGGAGCGCGGGTTCGCTCACGGTAGGGAGGCCGAATGTTAGACGCACCGGAGGGAGAGAGAGAGAGAAGGAGTTGCGTCAGGGAAGACGGAGACGGGGATGTGTCGCTACGGGCTGGACGTTGGAGAAATAAAATTTGGGCAAGCCAGGCCGGGACTTTGCTACTGGCACGCACCGGTCAAGCCAAAAACGTAGCGGCAGACACACAGTGAGAGGCCCAGGAGCCAGACGCACACGAGCCAAGCCTAAGCAAAGCACCTCAGGCCTGCAGAAAAGGGCACGAAGACCCCCAGCTGGAGCCAACCAGGCTCAGGGTCGTCAGAGACTTTGGGGCCAAAGTTGGTGTCTGAGGCAGAAACAATTTGCGGCTTTCGCTTGACGGGAGGGGAGCAAGGGCCAAGAGATGATCCGTGCTCCACTCTTCCATCTGAAAAAGCCCGGCATCGCAGACTTGCACATTCAACCCCTGTCATGATCCTGGTTCGAGTATTGTTGGCTTGGGTTATTGTTGGGCAAACATTGTCGCCTCTCGAGGTTCTTTGTTGAAAACTATATATACACATCCATTGGGTGTTTATACTTAAAAAGTTATACAAACCATGACAAGTTCCCTACCCATCCCAGTGTTACCCGAACGCCTTGGCTCCTATAGTGCTCCGTACTACAATGCATCTCATCCACAGCTCACTTTTTGGCTTCTCGTCTACTCATCCCTGAACAGCCATCTACCACCAGGCCGCATAGCTTCTCTGTACCTGTCCTGAACAGTCTGCTTCTCTCGCTTGGCAGCCTCTTCCCTCTCAGCCTCCATCTCTTGGGTGCTGGGGAAATCTGCATTCCAGAATCCTGGGGGACTCCGCATCCTCGAGTAATGGTATCGATGCTTGCCGTATTTGTTTGCGAGTTCCTGAGTCTTGGCCTCGATCCAGAGCTCATCTCTCTCTTTCTTGTCCATCGTCCCTAGTCGATACGCAAAGTTGCCCAAGTACTCCTCTAGTAGCTTCTGCTCCTCTTGTCGCTGAGCTGCCGTAAGAGGGGGGTCTGGGCGCTGCGAGATGGCAAGAGATCGAAAGTGCTTCCCGCAACAGTGCATGTCTGTACAGCCTTGCATGCGAGCCCTCTCATCCCTGTCACGAATCACGTCAGAGAACGCAAAGTCGTGACCGTCATTGGCTTGTGGGTTGATCTTGAAATCGTCGGGCCGCAGCTCCGCCACTGGTTTGTTTCGCAACGTAGACGTCGTGCCTTTCTTAGAGGCCAACGGAGATCGCGTGTCTTGTGGCGTAGCCTTTACACTGAGAGCACTGGCGCGATCAGATGCACCCGTTGGGCGAGTAGGAGTCCTCTCTTTGACGCGTCCTTCTCGATCAAAAGGAAGTACCCGTCGGCCTGGAATCGCCAGGCCTTCTGAAAGAGTGCTTAGCCTTGCTGGTGCTCGAGGTGTCGGACGGGCTACGGTTTCGTTTTCCTGAGCAGCAGGGCTGTTTAATAGCGTATCCAGTCGTCCCTTAGGCGCTTGATTCGTACTATTCCCAGTTTTCCTGTATGCTTCGCCATCTTCAGCCACGTTTGATATGCCACGATCCAGCCCCTTTCTAAGAGGTGTGGTTGGCTTATCATCGCCTGATCGCACAGTCCGTCGGTTGACACTGAGTGGTGTGAGGGCTGATTTTCGTTCCAAGGGTCGAACTGTTTGTGGTTCCGGATCTGGCCTGACAAATAGGGTCCTGGGTGTTGCTGTCGCAAAGGCTTCGCTTTGCATTTGGTCTCGACGTTGCGACTCTTCCATCTCCCTACGTTTCCTCGGGGTCAACAACTTTTGTGCAATGTCTCCGAGATCTATGCTCTCCTGTGGAACGAGTGTAGCTGGACCGATGGGTTGAACAGGGCTCGAGCTGTCGTCAATTGGTTCCAGCTTGACCTTTTGCAAAGGTGATTCGTTGGGGTCTCCATCGTTTCGTTTCCTTTTCTTCACAGCTCTCTCGGAAACGACAACAGGCGTATCGGACGACGGCTCCTCCTTAATTTGCGTGTGCTCAACATCCTCCTGGGCCGGCAACTCGGGCAGTTCATCTCCTTGGCCAGACTCAACCTCACTGGCCGTCGCATCCGAGCTGGGATTAGCAGCCGTAGTGTCGGGCAGAGGAGCAGTGTTGTCGGGACCAAGCGATGCTGCGGCTAAGGGAGGTAATTCTAGGTCAGCTTGTTCGAGCCCGGCTTCGGATGTGAAGCTGGTGTTTGGACTTGGGCCAGCGTCTTCTGTCCTGGCCGCTGGAAGTGTTGTCGCCCGGCTGCCCCTGTTTTGACGATCCGTAATGCTAATTCCATGCTCTTCCTCGGCTGCCTTGATCTTCTTCTCCAGTAGCGTGGCGTGAGCAACCCATCTGTCACGTTCCTCCTTCCTTTTTCGTAGCGCGTCCTTGGCCTTTTTGAAGTTTTCCGAGAGCGCGTTGAACTTGAGACTGACCCTGGCGCACTCAGCCTTCCAGTCTGGTTCACTGCCGGATGAGTTGCTCCTGGAAACTCCTGGTGGTGGTGATGGCGCTGCCTCAGGAGTTTTCGCGTCTCCCGTTGCCTTGGCTGTTGCCTTGTGCAATTTCTCCTTCAAACGAGCATTTTCAGCCGCCAAGTCAGAAACCTTTGCCGCGTGATCATCTCTCTGCTGGAGAGCTTCGTCAAGCTCCTGTTTCACCAGCTCAAGGTCTGAGGCCGTGTTAGCGAGACACGCTCTATCGCGTTAATCGATTAATGACGTACCTGCAGCGATCTGTTGATCGACAAGATCGCACGCACTGGAGATGGCATCAAACAGAGCCGGGCGGCCACTAGCGAACCAGCTTGTCATTGTCTTGTAGCCGTCGATACAATCGACATTTCTTTTGGGGTTGACTCGAACGGTGTGTCGAAGCGGCTGGAGCCGACAGGGTGTGATGTAAGTTGGACGCGTCTCCACATGGCCGGCCGACGCGGGACTCGGATGCCATCGCGACTCGGCTCCACGTGACGCGTAGCCTCGCTGAGACGGCATCGATTTGACGATGATTGCTCAAAGCGGCACGAATTAGAAAAAAAATTAACTGAATAAGCCCTTATCGCGAGCTGATCCTTTACTGTTTCTGTTCTGTATGAAACTGACTTAATATTTTGGTCTTGGTTTCAGCCCTTGTTCCTTAGCTCTAGCACAGGCTTCCAACTTACACCCCTCACGTCAAGTACATTTTCATAAGTAATGACTGAACATTGGCGTGGCTAGCCGACTGGGCTATGATCTATTATTTAATCTATCTTACAATGTTTGCCATCTATCCATTTAGTGATATTACAAAAACCCCTCAAAATCCGTGTTCAATCATCTCCGTCTTTGACAAGGCTCCAGCACTTCCTCATGCCTGTACCCATTGACTCATCATCAACCTCATCACTTGACGCCCATCTGAGGCGACTCTTCTTAAGTGACTCAGAATCCGAGAGCCAATCATCGTCTTGAAGGGAGAACAGGTGAACATGCATTGTGAGCTTCAAGTGTGAGAAGAGCCACGGCACGCTGCCCAGCTCACCTCCATGCTTGACCTTTGATGTTTTGTGGTCATGCTCACCTCCTATTTTGGAGAGGTACACGAGGGCCTTCGACTTTCGTTTAGCAGATGTGCTTCCTTCGGCTGGGTCTTGAAGAATATAGCTGGGAAATTCCCAGAGTCCAGCAAGGAGCCCCTTCTCGGGGCGCTTTTGGACCAAATACTGCCCGTCGCCGCGGCGGATCACACAGACGAGCGTTTCCTCTTCCCTCACGGCCTTTTTGATCACCTTGAGCGGGAATTTCCGGGCGTGGTCCACAATAGTTTCCATGTTGCGAGCACTGAGAGTCGAGTTGGCCTTGTTCGAGGAAGACTTCTCGATAGCTGGTCCCTTGAAGGCAAACGACGCTAATGTCAGTTGCTTGCTTTGAGATCCATTCGCCTTGGTCTTTTTGGCGCTTTTGGCATCTGGAGCAGCGTCTCCCTCAGCATCTTCAAAAGGCTCGCAGAGATGACAGGCGTCCTCGATGTCATTGAGCTTGGTCTCTCGATTGTCCTGAGAGACCAACGTTCTTCCTTCTGCATAGGCTCGACAGGTTGACGTGATGGGGCATTCGCCGCAATTGGGCTTTGGTACACAAACGGTGCTTCCAAGTTCCATGAGGGCCTGACCCCATCTTCCAGGTCTATCGCTTGTCTCGGCTTCCTCGCCATCCGGGGTACCTGTCTCGTCTCTTGCAACGGCTTTCACGAGAGCATCGGCAGCAGCCCATAATGTGTCAATAACGACCTTGGTTGTCTTTACGTTGCCCAATAACCCTAGCTGTCTGCTCAGGACGCGCAGGACATTGCCGTCAACCATAGGCGCAGCTTGTCCAAAGACAATGGCTGAGATGGCACCTGCGGTGTATCTCCCAACACCGGGAACCTTGGCCTCAAGATCTTGAGTGCAGGATGGCAAAAGCCCTTTCATCGCAGGATCCTTCACCACCAACTTTGAGGCCTCGTGGATCCTAGTTGCCCTGCTGTAATAACCCAATCCACGCCAGGCACTGAGGACGTCATCAGCACTGGCAGCGGCTAGGTCGTGAATGGATGGCCATTTGGCCATCCACTTGTTCCAATAGTCGATGACCACGGCGACTCGCGTCTGCTGCAGCATAATCTCGCTGATCCAGACCTCGTACGCCCGCCTCTCTAGAAGATTGCGCAGGTCATCTGGTAGGTGATCCTTTGGATTGATCCATGCTTTTCGCCAAGGCATTGAGCGTTTGGTACTGACACCGTCGAACCAGTCCAGGAGAGCCTTTCGTGAGGAGTAGTCGTCCAGCATAAGTGGTCGGTGATATGTGAGATTGTGTCGTCGAGCTGGGGGTGCACATGGTAATTGACTCGTCTTTCCATCCCTGCCAAATATTTGTTCATGAAACTTGGTGTTGTTTGCTTTGGTGCTCCTTGAAGATTGTGTCTTTCGCCGTTTTGGTGCAGGGGCTTCCGGCTCAATTTCTGGAGTCGCGTCTGCCTCGGACGCGTCGTGATCCTCATCCTGAGGACTAGGACGTCGTTTTGTCGCGCGTCTATTTGTTTCAATAGGCTTCTCATCATCTGAGCCTAATTGCGATGAAATCTTTTTTGAAGCATTGAGTGCGCTTGAGCGCGTTGCCCGTGTCCTGGTCACGGTGCTCATATTGCTGGGATGTGGTTGAGTGAAGAACGCAGGCGGGACAGCGGATGAGAGGTCAGAAAACGGTGTATGCAGGTTCCATATGGGATGAAAAGGCCTTTATTAGCCGCGATGTCGCATTCTGAAAAGAAATGGTTGAATGTTTGCTTGAAGGAGGAAATGTTTTGGTGTTGAATGGTAAGAACCGCTAGGCCTCAGTGGCTAGCGTGCCAAAATAGCACTGAAACAAAATGACGTTCTTGACTGGCGTTTGTGAGCCATGAAATCGTCCACCAACAAACAACCTCGAAGATAATTTCTATCAATAACTTTTCTACACCATATAATTTTAATTGACGTATAGTTTCGACTTCTGTTTATTATGAATATAGCATGGGCCAGTTCATCGATGCCGAGGCCAAGCCCTACGGCGTGCCTGGCTACTGTTTATCGCAATGGGTGCTTGCTGCGATCGTTGGGTTCATGTTAGGCTGCAGGGCCCCTCTCACTCACTTCTCTCCAGCTGCACCCCAGCTTGATCTGACATATTGTTGAACCCAAGGCCGAAACCCTGGAGCACCTCGATTGCTGTTACAATGCCATCACTGAATCTTTGTCCCTCGTGTTCCGGCATCTTTGAGGGACATTACGTGCCCTCAAATGTGCTACAAGACCGCAACCTACTTGCTCTCGAGGATGCCGTCTTTGTTCCCTCCGGATTCACAACAGGTACAACGGAATGGAGAGTACGGCTAGATTCTGGCTCAGGGCCAGGTGATCCTCCGAAGCCATATGTTCATCATACAATACAAGCTCTGGAGGAGTCTGCAAATGCTTGCGTGCTCTGCGCCATGATCTGGCTGCGGCTGCAGCAAGACATTCACCCCATAACGTTGGGTGAGCTACAGCAGGGTGACGTTGTCGGTATCCCGGCTATAGAGGCTGGGGAAACGTCTTATTGCGGCAGCTTCGTTTTTGGAATGTGTTTTTCGAAAGTTGAAGGCGAAAAGTTTGTTGGGCGCCTGTTCCATTCGTTTCGCGCCTTCAAGGCAATCAGTAAGTTTCGAGGCTCTTCCTATTTGCGACTAATAATGACGAGTAAAGAAATAAACGGAGACAACAGAGATACCTGGAAACCCAAATTTGACCGACAAGCAACACTGGCACGTATCAGGACCTGGCTCGAGTCCTCAACCGAAAGCCTGAACTTGGCACCTCGGCTACCTACGAGATTGCTTCATTGTCAAGCATCTGCAACTTCAAAAGATCCGATAGTCAAGCTTGTTGATACTCACGATCTCGGCTCATCGACGAAATATGCTGCCCTCAGTCATCGTTGGGGCGAGATACAGCCGCTTATGCTGAAGCACGAGTTGGCTGATGCCTTTTACTACGATATTCCCTTTACGACCATCCCGACTACTTTCCAAGACGCGATCAAGTTAGCCAACACCCTGGATATTCAATACATCTGGATCGACTCCCTCTGCATCATTCAAGATTCAAAGGAAGACTGGGATGTTGAAGCCGCACACATGGCATCCGTCTATTCTCAGGCGTATGTCACTATCTCTGCTACAGCTGCCAAAGATTCATCTGCCGGTTTGAAGCAAGACTCGATGCTAAAACACCCTTGCGAAGTCACACCGACGTGGACTGGCTTCGAGGACTCTGAAATGCCAACAACAACAATGAGGCTCATCGACAGATCTGCTTTCTGCGACCAGGTCTTATCTCAACCCCTTTTCCGCCGAGGATGGGTCTTTCAGGAATGGATTCTCTCGCCAAAGACTCTCCACGTCGCTAGTGACCAGCTCTGGTGGACGTCTGCTTCTGACATGACTTCCGGGGGATTCGCCTCGCATGAGACGTGCGAAGGGTTTGCTTTCGACGTTAAACAACAATTTACCCGCACTATGCCCCTTGGGACTCTCTATTTGATGGGAGGCAAGAGCGCCGAGAGCCTGCGGCCGGTCTGGCATCAACTTCTTCAGGACTACCTATCGCGATTTTTCACTTTTGAGTCGGACCGTCTGATTGCGTTTGCTGGCATTGCGTCTCTGTATCAGACTCTGGCACGAGTACCCTCAGGCTCGTACCTTGCGGGCATCTGGCGTCAATCACTGCTTAGAGATCTTCTCTGGACTGTGAGAGATGGGAGAAAGGTATCCCCACCGCAGAAATACCGAGTTCCATCGTGGTCGTGGGCTTCAGAGGAACCAACCCATACATTATCTGGAACATTCGGCATTGGCAACATCAACTTGAACGCGGATCTCGAAGAGGACGAAGAGCCTTGGGTTCCTGCTGCCGAAGTCGTAGAAGCGTCGGTCCAGACAACCGGACCAGAGCTTGGTTCCGTTTCTGGAGGCCACCTCGTCCTCCAAGGCCCACTGATCAAAGCTCGACTCGTGCTCAAGGTTGAAGACCTCACTGGTCAATTTACACCTGAGCAGGCTGCAGAATTTCTCCCAGGGGGGAATTTCCGATATGTTCGAAACGTGGTGACACCGACTACGGAGCAGAGTTCGGATATCGATGACTTGGAAGTCTCTACATCGCCTTCCAAGGCTGACCTGGATGACGTTTTCCCGTTCGTTCCATCCAATGGGGAGATGCATATTTACCTTGGTGTTCTTCACTGCAGAGTGGACCTGGAGGGTTCTGCTGAGAGCTATGCTTTGGCGCTTGTGAGAGGATGCGAGAAGGGGGAGTATCGGAGGATTGGGTACGTCAATGTTCAGAAGACCATTATGGGCTCTTGGATAGATAATCGGGACTGGGGAGTGTTTGCTCCTCTCACGGATAAAGGCGAATATCTCAGCAAGGGTGTCCAACCTGGGATGTATAATTATCGTATTGTCTAAATCTGTTGGCAAGGGAAATATCTATCTCTCATTATTAGAAAGGAAAAGGGGGAGGGTTTGGCCTCTATCGATCTTCATCACGACCTGGCCATAGAATCTTTCTGCGAATAACGGCAGATACCTGCGCATACAAGACCATGAACCAAAGACCCACGAGAAAAATCGTCATGACAGTCGAAACCCATCTGATCCCCGGACTCTCCAGCTGCTCCCCGATCCGCGCCGTGGCAAGGGTGAAGCCAACGTTGGGAAACACAAACGCCCACCACGTCATGCTATATCTCAGCCTCCACTGCAGGGCCGAGGAGAGGACGGCTAGCAGGCTGAATGAAAAGAACCAAAACGCTATGCACCAGATCCAGATGGAAACCCAGAGGGCAAGGATTTGCAGGACTTGAGGTGCCATGGGATATGTCTTGAAATATCCGTATCCTTCTGGGATCGATTGGGCCATGCCGATGAGGGCTACAGAAGTGAAACCTGCAGGTCCAACGGCGATGAACATTCCAGGTCGCATTGCTGGTGCTGGCAAACCGTCCTGCATCAACCGGCCGAGGTACAAGGGGTAGACGAGTGTGGCCACGGTCCAGCCGAGGCCTTGGTATGTGACTCCAGCCACCAAGATTGGTATCCGATGCTCAGGACTTTGTGAAGGCATAATTGCAGAAGCCAAGGTGCCCGTAAGCATGGCAGGAAAGATGGGCAATATCCAACCCGGCGTCATGGAGTGGATAGGCAGGTGAGCGCCTTTGAACAAGACAAAGAACTGGACGATTGCCGAAAGAGTCGAGAGAGCCGTGTACAGCCAGAAACATACTCTCAAAGCAGTTGCTAGCCAAGAGCCGGTTTCAGGAAGACCGTAGGCTGCCGTGTTTGTCAAGATGGTGGCGACGCTGAGAAGCGAGCAAGGAAAGAAGAGGCTCTCTGTCGGATGTAGAAGACTATTCCTCAAAGCCCTATCCGTCGTCGAGAAGCGAACAATAAGACCAGTAACAATACCAACAAAGATAATAATGGTAAAGATGAAAAAGATCTTGCCAATGACCCGTAGTCCATCAAACTGATTCGGCGTACTGTGCAACACCAGCGCGATACCCCCCGTGCTCATGACAAACGTGAACCACGCCCAGGTCATGTGCTTAACGCGCTCGAGCATGACGACGCTCGAGAGGGAATCGGAAGACCTGAGGCGCTGGTCGGCAGCCCGAGTGTGACCCTCCTCCCAGTTGTCCTTCTTCATGTTCTCGGCATGGTGCGCGACCGACGGCCACTGGGTGAGGGTCCCACCGAGGGTTCCGCCAGGGGACGAGTTGGTGAGGGCTATCATTGTGACTAAAGCTCTCAAGGGGTAGAATCAAGGTAGGATAGGCCTTATCAATGGGTAGAGCCTCATATCTGGAGGTGGTGATGTCGAAGGTGGAAATTGTTCGACTTCGGCAAACTCGGTCGGTGGAAATTCGTCAGTTATTGGTCAGCTTGCCCCAGACGGTGGAATGTTGATGAAATGGCACTCGGTAATTGCAGGGTTTAAAAGAACGAAAAGTATAAAAATTTAGCGAGGGAAATGGTTCAACTTGGCGGAATTGCTCCCAATTACTTTTGTATGTAAATCTGGAGTCTTGATCTTTGACGGTAGCGCTGCTTTAAGTGGCCTTGTTTATCGTCTCGGGTGGTCCGACGATGACCTCACCACAATCTTTGAAGTGTTGTCTGTCAGCTTGTAAGCTTGTATTGGTTACTTAGGTATTCTAGGCTGCTGGTATTTAATAAATCTAGTCCTTTTTAATCCCAACTTGACTGTTTGGCAAAGTACTGGGTCGATTCGGAGGAGTTACTTATTCGCATCTCTTTTTTTTTTTTTTTTTGACATGATCGCAACTTTGGAATAAGAGAAGCATATTCAAGGCAAAACACAGTTTGTATTATGGGCCGTTTCGTTCTAAAATTGGAGTATTTAGGGCACTGGCTTAGAGGACGTTGAGGGAGTTCCGACTATCTAATCCTTCATATAAATCAAGGTTGCAGGTTCACACAGCGTCATCCGTCATCTCTCAACCAGCAATAGGGAAAGCACTCAAAAAGTCAGGAAGGCTGTACCACCTCAACTCGTCAAACTCTGTCTCGGAAATGTACTCTCGTGTGTTCAGGGTCAGGGCCCAGTCAATGGTTCCTCGACTCTCAACATAGGCACGGGCACCTGACAGCGAGCCATCACGGTTGCTGGAAACGCGGCCACCAGTTCCCCAAACAGCTGGAATATATTAGCAAAACTGTTGCAAGCATCAGCAAAAGAAGGACACTTACCATGTGAGCCGATAAACTTGGCAAGGGAGCTGGCACTTGCAGCCATGGCAAACGTTCCAGCACATTCCTCCTTGACAGCGCCATCCCCTCCATGAGGTCCAGGGACCAGCTTGGCCGATTGGGGGTGAACAGGATCTTGACCAGTGTTCTTGCTCTCCTGGACAATGCGATCCTCTGTGTGCTTGCTCGCTGCCGTTTCGTAGAGCCTCACGTTGAGACCATCGAGAATGTTCTTTTCCAAAAAGTCAAGGTAGGGCACGCCAGTAATGTTGGTAACAACGTAGCTCAAAAGCATAGGGCAGTAGTTGGAATATGCCGAATAGTCTCCCGGAGTGAAATCAAGGGGCTTAGCAACCACATATTCGATCACATCGCGGAGGGTGGCAGCCTTGGCTCCCTTTGTTGGAAGAGACTGCGCGATCTCGCGGAACATGAAGCTGGGATCTCCTGACATGGATCGATCATATCCTGCAGAATGATCGAGGAGATGCTGGACGTTGATGTCGTTTGCGCGAGAGTCGGCTGGCTTGTAGCCAAGAAGATCGTAAACTGGTGTCGAGAAGTTGAGCATATCGTGCGAGACAAGCCAGTCAATAGATGCATGCAAAAACATCTTGCTAACGCTGGCCAGAAGAAAGATGTCATCAGGCTCAACAATGGCCCGGTCATCCTCTGCCCAGGTATAGCTTCGCTCGGCAATAGTCTTCCCCTCGAGTGCAACAGCAAACTGAGCCTGGCGAACTCCATTCTTCTCCATGAAGCGGCGCATGATGCTGTCCACTTCCTCCTCCGCGGCCTTGTTGTCTTCGAAGCCGGTTATCTCTCCTCGAACGTTCCACTGCCGAGGCTTGGGGGAGGTGCGCTCTGCAAAAACGACGGTGAAGCGTTCGCTGGAACCAGACCCGCCACCTTGAATATCAATAGGGTAAAGACCCTTGGCTCTCTCAGTCTCAATCTTCTCCTTGAGCTCGGCCTTGGTCAGATCGACAGCATGTGACCATTTACCAACACTGGTGTCAGCAAAGCTTGGTGTAATGATGTGGTCTTCGGAGAGGAACAGCCTGGAAGGCCTCCAAAAGCGCTTCGTCGTCTCGGCTTCGAATGTAGAGGCAAAGTTGACGGTGAAGCTAGGAGTGCTGTACTGAATTGTCGTCTGCTCGTTCCCGACATTCTCGTGGCCCAAGATACAATATCGACGTTCTTCCGGGGTTCCAAACATTCGGAAGCCCTTTACTACCACGTCGACATTGCCTGTCGTGTTGGAGAAAGCCCAAGGGTTTTCTAGCTCGCATGACTGAAACCAATTGGCAACATTGATGTTTTCCATCACACCAGCAAACACGGCGTTCTCAGCAGGGCCCGTGGCAGAGACTTGAGTCGACACATAACCTCTAGACTTCCATGTTTGAAGCCAGGAGTTGTATGTCGCTTCGTCGGCATCATGGATAATTTCAAAAGAAGGTCCTTCCTCTTGCACCCAGATCGCCGCGTAGTTGGCACTATCCGGCGAGCCGTAGGAGCTTAGCGACACGATGCGATAGCCATCTGCTTTCAAGGCCTTGCTTTTCTCGGCATGAGTAGCACCGTCCACACTGTAGTAAGTTTCGACATGGGACGTGACGTTGGAGCGTCGTTGATTGGGGAGGGCAGAGCTGCAAGAGCATAACGAAAGGACTGACGTCAAAAGACGCCGCAACGAAAGTGAATGCATTGTGAAAGAGTGTAATAGCGAGTGACGGCAATACTTGGATGCGATGACGAAGAGGTGAACTCGACTTATAAATGAAGCCGTGCTCCATGGTCCGGGGATTCTAGAATAATATTAGAAGTTTCAAGATCCCTGCTGCCAAATGGGATACGAACAATGCCGAGAGTCTAAGCTCGCTCGGACTAACCGCGATGATACAATTCACCGATCCGATGCCCCATCACCGTCGTATTTGCTCCTAAAATTGGGTCGCCTACTCCGGAGTCTCCAGTTGTGACATGATCATGCCGGTAGATGAGGCTCCCCTGAAAGGGCCGAGCAGGCATATGTAAGCGGACATTCCGCGTACGTCTCTGGATGGCCTTTGAATTGTCTCATAAACGGAAAAACTATTTTCGTTTAAAACTTCCTGGTCATGTCGCCCCTTGCGTGTCAAAACTGCCCAGGAGGCCAGAAAAAAGGTCATGTTGCTCATCCGTGCAGTCTGGTAATAATAAGGCGGCCTCGGCTGGCCACTCATCCATACCTTGACTGAAAGAGAATGAAAAATCCAGCTTGTTTGTAGTAGGATACTCTGCAAACCCTGGCTGTGACTGGCACTGCTCAAGCTCTAGCGCATGCCATTCTTGAGAACCTAGGGTCTGTAGGGGCGGAACCTGCGGCATGTCCGAGTCAAAACCAAGACTCGAGGTTCCAAGAGTTTGAGATTCGCCTCCCTGGAAAAGCTTAGCGGAGGTGCAGATAGCCGCTGAGGATGTTGACGAGTATGGCTCCTCTGGCTGTCGCATTCACCTTTGGAATTTGAGACCGAAGCTGAGGGGATGATGCCGTCTCTAGTGATGCTGACAACGCCGAATGATGGAATCATGAGCCGAAGGGAGCGATTGGACGCATACCGGTTTCTTGTGCTGCTGAAACCACCATAGAGCCCTGCCGTTTTCGCAGCATCCGCTTCAATACGAGCCAGGCTTGCTATAATCTCGGTTGTCTTTTCCAGCACCGTGTCGCCACTTTCTTGACCTAGCTCTATCATAAGTTCGGCTGTTTCCTGAACCATGGCGCGATCGCTAAGACGCTGATGAACAAAGTCATCTTCGACACTGTTGCCATCATGCCATCGACGCAGATGAGCAAGAAGTAATGTGAGACATGCCGTGAAAGCCGAAAAGTCAATACTTGTACAGCAAAACGCAATCGAGTCCATGCAGCGGAACCGGATATAGCGGTTGAGGAGCTCGCGACTGACATGTACACACGTCGACTTGTTAGAGTTCTGTGTGTTTTCCTCTCAGTCAAGAAGCATATGAGGCAGCCGGAGATAGATGAGCAGAATATAATGAGTGATGTGAAACATGATGCGTAGAACATCTTCAAGGGCTTCACCATCCCTAGGTGATTTGATAGGGGGTTGCCACCAGTCAGCAGGCATACCGCGCGCAGCCTTCTCCAGAGTCAAGTCGATGCTTCGTAAATCAACAGCAGCTAGGTTGTCAGGCTTGTTGCCCCTAGTTGCAGTGATGCGACTCATGATGATACAGTGAATGCGTTCAAGATAACCCATGGGACAATCCTCCAGGGTCAAATCTTCAGGGCTTCCGAGACAATCATCGGGTGTTCCAGGGGGAAGGCCAAGCATGAGAGCTAGATACCGATCTTGGCTAACAATTCGGTGCCACATGAAAGAGGGAGAGGCCAGCATCGTCTCCACAGTCTAGTCCTGTTAGTTGGGCTAAGCTTATGGCTCTCCTAAACACCAACCAGGCGCGGCGTAAATTCCCGGAATTGATGTGGAAGACGCCTTCTAGTACCAGGCATTCGAGCCCTTCCAGGGACTCAAGCATCTCGTCATTACTTGTAACCAACCGATAAGCTTTCCTAGAAAGCGTTGCATAGCTGTGGCGAGTGGACATCTGAGATCTAGTTGAGAAGGGTCGAGTGATGAAGGATGTAGGTTCTGGATCCCATGAGCCAGATAAAGGAGAGTTCAAGCAATTAGAACGGGATGACTTTTAGGATTTGGAAAAGCGGAAAGGCACGAAGAAGGTAGCATTTCTCCTCGAAGGATATCTTCGTATGGCCGGCAGAGAAATTGTAAGAAGGGAGCCGTGTTTCCCGCATCAATTATCAAGTCTGCGTCGTGTTTGGATGGCAAAGCGGTGTAAAGTTCTCGAGATATTCTTTCGTAGTTGCTGGATTCGGTCTCGGCCCTGTCACGCATAGTTCGTCCGAGGCTATAACCGCCAAAGCTGGCCTGACTACTCCGTGACTGACTGTAGGTGTACCCAGTCCCCTTTCTCAAGGCTCCGGGGGCGGTTGTAAAGATATCTCTGACATCTCCATCTATAGACTGGAGAGAAGGCCTTGCAGTGTCTGCATTGCGGTGGTCCTCGCCTGGACTCGAGAAGCTGGCCCCGTTGTCGACCAACCTCTGGAGGAGAGCTTCTACTCGCTCAAGTCTGTCTTCGAGACGGCTGTTCTTGTTCTGGTCTAGTCGATCTGCATTTGCAGCGGGGGATTCCTGGAATTTGCCAGAGTCTTCCTCGTATTCTTGGGTCACACATGGTGTCTCCCGTTGTTGACAGCCAACGCATACATCGCTCGTTGGAGAAGTGAAGTGACACCTAGTCTTTCTCCGCTTGCCTGTAGTAGGGAATGTCAGCGGGCAAGCCATGGTGAGATATATGCACATCATCCTACATTCCAAGCAACTAGTGGTTCCTTTTCGAATCTTCCTTCGCTTCGACAATGGCTGCTGGTCCTTGATGGGTGGAGGTCTCCTTGCTGGACGCGAAGACTGGCCTGTCATGTTGCTGTAAAGAACGTAGATACAATGGAATGGGGATAAATTGCGTTGAAATATGAAACGGCGTGAATTGAAGAGGGGTCGTCCACGACGTGTAGATGGAGAATGCAACATCGTTTGGGGAGACGCGACGGCGTGACGTTGGGTTCTTGAGGTCAACGCGGAGTCACGTGGAGGTCAAAGGATGTGACAAGCACTAACAGCAGGCCAGGTTTGGTGAATCAATTTATTTTGGACAATTTTTAAAATCGATAGAGTATGTTAGGTCCGCATGAGAGCCGTTTCTTCACTATGTATGGCAACTACGTGACCCCGAACGGCCTCAATCTACCGATTGCTCAAGGAGCTCCCTCTCCAACAGGCAGGTTGACACCGTTAACATCCATGGATGCCTCACTTAAAAGCCATACAATGACCCTAGCAACATCTTCAGGCTCCAGCATCTTTGTGTTGACTCCCAACTTTTGAAGTTGCTGCTCCGTCTCCTCCTTGGACATGTGGCCAAAGAACTCCTTTGTCATGGCCGTGTAAGTGTTGCCTTGAAGGTTAGCTTTTGCCTTAAGCTGGATGATTATTTCTTGATGATTTACCTGGCGAGACGAGACAGTGTTGACGCGGATGCCAAAAGAGTAAACGTCTTTAGCTACGCATGACGTGAAGTGGGCGCAGGCAGCCTTGGAGGCACCGTACGCAAACGCACTTGGCCCACGGAGCAGTGAAGCAAGGCTCGAGACATTCACTATTGTCAGATGGCTCTCTCTGGAGCATTGACCATGGCTGCGACCTGCGCCCGAGTGCAGTACATGGGTTGACGCCAAGAACCCCAGCCCAATCCTCGTTCGTCTCTGCAATAATGGCCGGCTGTTTCTCAGTAAAAGCAGGCTGCGACAGACCCGCGACGTTTGCAGCGCCATGCAGAACTCCAGACTCTGCAATGATGCTGGCTACCCAGTCGTCCACCTGCTTTGGGTCCGACATGTCGACTTTGTGAGTGTAGACCTTGGTGAGAGGGTTGATGCGCTCAACATCTTCCTTGATCTGACCAAAGCTTCCGTCATTCCAATCCGCGATCCAGATGGCGCCAGCTCCGTGCTGGGCGAGAAGGCGAACGGTCGCGGCTCCCATGCCGGAAGCGCCGCCTGTGACGCTGAAGACACGTGAGCCCAAGCTGAAAAGGGAGGTAGACATTGTGCAACGAGGTGGTACAGAAGCGAGATATAGGACGGGTATTCTAGGAAGGCGAGTTTCTCTAGGGGTTGGAGCAACTCAAGATTGTTTGTGTTGTGATAGATGAGGATGATGGGGTATTTTGGATTGTACAGTTGCCAGTCTAGGTATTTGTACCTTCTTGCTTTTACCCATTGGCACAACGGCTGACACTCTAAGAGTAAGTCATGTTGTTTCCACCTACTAGTAACTGAATTGATGGTTTTGGAATTGCCGAACAGGCTCCTCCGCCCTCCTCCGTCCTTCCTCCGGTTCTCCGCCGGCGCTCCGCCGACTTGACATCGATTGGGTAGAATGTGAGTAAACGACAGCTGTTCCCTTGACTTTCAAGGGAAATTTTTCATTGCTTTAGAGTTGGGCGTGGCTTGGGATAAGCAAGCCTCCAGTTGGTGAAAGGGGGACCTAGCCCACGGAGCAAAATAACCAGGCTTTCAACAGATGCCTATTTCCTACGCGACTATAAAGCCCTTCACAAATCTTTTCTACTCTAGAAACCATCAGACAAAACTCAAGGACTATTCCTCCACCATGGCTTCCTTTCAAGTCCCCGTCTTCCATACCTCCCGCTTCCCTCTCCCCGTCCGCGCCTTTATCGGCGGCGAGTTTGTCGACAGCACCAGCGATGAGAAGCACACCCTCATTTCCTCGGTCAATGACCAAGTCCTTACGAACGGTTCGAAAGACTTGAGTTGGACGGCATATGGGTAAGCTAACATCTATCAGAACTTCAGTGGTCAAACACTCGAGACGTTGATCTCGCTGTTGAATCCTCTCGGAAAGACCTTGCCCTTTGGCAGCATGACTAATGTAAGTTGCTACTCTACATCATGAAAATATTGGCGAACTTTTCTCATGAACCTGAAATACAGGACGCTCGTCGTGATGCCCTCGTCAAGTACGGCAATCTCATCCGTCAGAATCGAGAACAGCTCCGCTGGCTAGAGGCAGTGCTCACCGGAAAGGATGCCGGGTTTTGTGGCTTTGAGATCAGCGCCGCCGCCGACCTATTCATCTGTAAGATGCCTCCAAGTCACAGAGTGGTTCGATGTTGACAAATTCCCCAGACTATGGCAACATGATTGACAAGTTCGAGAGCGAGGTCATGGCTGCGGATGAGGATTCCATTTGAGTGTGTTATTGTATCCTGCTCCCTCATCAAGTTTCATGACATCTCTGATTCGCTGTAGTACACTCTCCGTCAACCATGGGGAATCTGCGCAGGTATTTGCCCTTTCAACGGAGTCATTGTCACACTCGCAATGAAGGCAGCACCTGCACTCGCTTGTGGAAACCCCATCATTATCAAGACTAGCGAAACGAACCCTTTCTCAACCCTTTTCATGACATCCCTTGCCATTGAAGCTGGCATTCCTCCTGGCGCCTTGAACTGCCTGGTTGGCGGTGCAGAAGCTGGCAACGCCCTCTCCTCGCACATGGATATCCGCAAGATCAGCTTCACGGGAAGCATCGGTGTGGGTAAGCTGATCCAAATTGCTGCGGCAAAGTCAAATCTGAAGAGCGTCACCTTGGAGCTTGGGGGCAAATCTCCCCTTATTGTGTTTCCAGACGCCAATCTGGAGGCGGCACTGCCAGCCGCGACCTTGTTTCTCCTGATGAATGACCAGGGATGCGCTCTTTCAACTAGACTGTATGTCCATGAGTCTATCGCTGAAGAGTTCATTGAAAAGGTGAAGATTATGGTTGAAGGTCATGCGAAAACTCTAGGTGGTGATCCTATGGCGGCGAGCACGTACTCCTCACCCCTGTACCATCACCGCCAGAAAGACGTCGTTCTTTCATACATCGAGTCCGGAAAAGCAGAAGCAAAACTCATCACCGGTGGAAATGCCGTTGGGGAGCAGGGATGCTACGTCGAGCCAACAATCTTTATCGACCCGTCACCCAATGCTCGAGTTCTCAAAGAAGAAATATTTGGACCCGTCCTCGTCGTTGTTAGGTTTGCCACCGACAACGAAGTTTTGAAACTGGCAAACGACACCGAGTACGGAATCACGGCTTCGATCTGGACGGCTGACATGAAACGAGCATTGCGGTTTGCTCATAAGCTTGAGGCTGGCAGTGTCAGTGTGAACGGGGCTGGTGGTTATCACCCAAGTGTTCCTATGGGCGGATGGAAGCGTAAGTCTTGGGTTTCTCTTGAGAGTTTTGATGCTGATTTTTCTCTAGAGAGCGGCCAAGGTCTTGAGAATGGTAAAGAAGTTATGCTTGACTGGACCCAGTTGAAGTCTGTTGCGCTGAGGGGATAGTCCATCCCGTACTTGTCTGGGTTCAACGCTGGGGAACAGTCGCCATAGTTTCTGAAAGAAGTTGTCACCTACCGTCAATCAAGATCGATCTGCAAGTCCGGATATTCTTACGGGTCATTCTTGATACGCGCAGCGTGACTCATGTGCCGTCTTTTGGCCCCCAAATGTTGAAAAGTGGCTGCAGACTTGGGGGGGTTGGATTGGGGGCCGGCGCTTGCGACCCGTACCGCGACGCTATCACAAGCGAGGCATGGGTTTTTCTGACGGCACTGATTAGAATGCATGGAGCGTAGTGCAATGTTCAAGCCAGAGAAAAGAAACATGAGTTTCGTAGATATAAAGGTTGTATAGAACATGACTTGTCTTTGCGAAAAGGAAATACCCTCACGGCATATGGAGATAACTAGTAACTCCTTGCAGCAGGCTTTGCCTTGTAAGGCGTGATGGACGCGTAGCCTGCATATCTGGTCACGGAGACAGGGGTCAATAACTCGCAGGATTCAAGCCCCATGTAGCAAAAGAAGAAAGGATTGACGGGGTTAGGACAATTGCCGGCACATAAAAGGCAACCCGGCCGATTGCTCAGCCAAGATAAGTTGCAAGCACCGCTCACTCCAAACCCGTCGGGTTTCGAACCCGGCATATATATCGCGTCGCCCATTGCAGCCGTACCTGAGGGTTTCTACCGCAAAGACAGAAGACCAAAATGCCTCGCCCTACACTACATACTGGCCGTTTAGGCCTCTTGTTTGTAGTTCTCATCATCCTCTGTTTTCACATCCCCTCCGCAACTGCGCTCACCCGGTCATTTGCACAATATGAGCACTTTTTCCCAGCCTGGGACTCCATCATTAAAGAGCAACTCAAAAACGACTGCGTACCAGAGATAACCAACTATCGAAACCGATCCGAGACGAAACCCCAGACGGGATACCAGGTCATCGACTGCATCCTCAGGACAACGCCCGAGTTTCGCAAGGCTGAGCTCGCCGCCTCCACAGTCATCCTCGGTCTTGCTCCAGCGGTGCTGCAGCTTCTGAGCGCGTCTTATGTCGACACTGCTGTCTTGGCCTTTCGCCGTCCTGGGCTTGCGCTGCTGCTTGCCATGTCCAGCTCCGGAGTTCGTCCTCTGTCGGCAACGGAATATGAAGACTTTATCGCCAAGATGGGGACAGACCCTTTCCGAACAAATTTTGGAAACCCTCACTCATTCTGGGCACCTCGGGCTGTATCTGCAGTTGAGTACTTTATAGTCTGTGCGTCTGTAGCAAACAATGCCTACCTGGCCTACCAACTCAGCGTCTGGGCCGTCTGCACCTTTGCCCCAGCAAACGACTTTCTGCCTGCTATATGGACTGCTGCTTCGGTTGTTATCCACCTCATCGGGTATCTCGTCGCGAGATTGCGCATCAAAGTGGAGGGAAAAGACGATATCAGCCTCCGCAGCAGCGAATGGAGGTGGCTCTGGAACGAACTCACACCCACACCTTGGCAGAGCAGATTGGAAGTCAAGAGTGACACAAAGGAAACTGGATGGTTCTTGGTATTAATCTCAGTGTTATATGTGGGCACGGCCCTGCAGGCATTCTACGGAACCATTATTCTGTCGAGTTTGGTTTTCCTCAGTGTTAGAGACTCGGCTATTGTGGTACTCCGGTTACTGGCGAGTGCTCTCTTTGCTAGAGGAATCTTGATTTATGAATTGGCGGGCTTTAGGACGGACAGAGAGGGACACGGTCCATCTGAGAAGTCGGAGTATACCATGGTAGAGATGCGAGCTCTAGCGCGTTCCGTGTAAAGGGACACAATCCACGAGTGCTTACTGGGCTTGATGGGTAGATCGATTATTAGATAGACAAGTTCGATAAGTAGGAATAACATTTCTGTTTCTGTTTCCAGTACTCATGCCTTTTCAAGGGGGAAAACGGCGAGTCTCCACTAACCAAGACACTTTCACGATGTGGCCCGTGCAACCATCTCACGCATCTGTTATCTTGGATCTCTTGAATTGGTTCTTTGATAATTGAGGAAGTTAATATCGGGAATGATGCCAGTTTCTACCGAGATTTTGAATAGGAGGCGTCCTATATCTTCCAAGTCAAGACGGCCTTCTTCTCAACCACTAGCAGCATTACTTTGCGAAGTTGTAACCCATATTTGCTCCCCACTGTAAATATTTACATCAAGAAATCACGATGGGAATGAAACCAGTGTCATGCAAGTCAGTGGGATTATTTACTTGTTGATTGCTGGATAGCTAGGGAAATGGAGGAACTCGGTGTTGCGTTCTGTCGCTGGGACTTGCTCAAAAGCCATTTTTTGTCGAGTCGAGAACAGGAGCCCCTGTGGCCTAATGGCTAAGGCGTCTGACTTCTACTGAAATAATCAGAAGATTGCGAGTTCGATCCTCGCCAGGGGTTAACTTTTTGTCTAGTTTTTTGCTGCGCTTATCTTTTTTTCCACTTTGTCGTACCTAGACGTCACAGTAGCAGCTAGGTTCGCAGCGATATGCATTACTTAAACCTTGTCCCATATAACCTCTCTCTCTGCATCACCTCAAGAGTCATACTGACTCAACCAACCCTATCCAAGTTTGCTCAAATATAAACTCGACCTCTGGTCTCATTTGAAAACCAGAAACACAAACTATACTACTGTCCTCTTCACACGGTAATCTGACCTGATAGACTCTAATCTTAGTAGTAATGAGTTCCTCTGCCACCCGACCTTTCTGGAACTCCCTGCCTCCCGAGATTCGTCTATTGATCCTGGGATGGATCTCCCTCAACTTTGAACGTAAAGAAACGATCAGGGCGTCTTCTCTTGCCACTGTATCCCGGGAGTGGCAGTCCTTCTTCGAGAGGGAGACCTTTCAGCGCATAGCTCTTGCTTCTCCAGACCTGCCCGCGTTTTCCAAAGCAGTTCGAGGGAAGAATGCCATCAGGCTAAGCTATATAAGGAATCTTTACCTGCGCATCAGGCTTGCTGAATACACCAAGCGCATCTACGATAAGCCCGAGAGCGCAACAAACATCAAAGAGTAACTCACGTTCCATCTCCTAGACTTACAAGCGGTGTTGCTGACACTTGGGCAAATAGGAACTTTACGTCCGCCATGACAGTTCTGCTCAACTCGCTGTCGTCATGGGAAGGGACTCATGGAGGTCTTACGCTAGAGATCAACGCGCATTCACCCAGCGACCAGATCTTCCACCCCTCCGAGGAAGAAGTCCACGACGACTACCCAATACGATTTAAAGAGGACCTCAAGGGCTTGCAACCTTTTTTGGAATATCTCCGGGGCAAAGGGGCAGCGCGTGTAACATTCATGACCGTACCACGCAGTGTCGGGCTTGGTGCGGCCCGGCGACTCCGAGGGACACCGCTTGAGCTTCTCCCCCAAAGACAGAAAAGGGGTACAGGTTCGACAAATAATCTCCCACGCACCCCGATAGTAAAGGCACTCGTTCTACGCTGATCATTCTTCAGGGGGATTGCCCCCGAGTCGATTGCCACACTCTTTCGCGAAAGCTTCACAGTCCTGGAGTCGTTTCATTTGCACAGATGGAGAGGGCAGACGGTGAAAAACGAGCTTGAATTTCTTGATGGTATGTCATATCTAGAAGACTTTCTAATTGAGAAAAGAAGACAGCGTGAAGCTAACATCTAGAGCCAGATCTACAAACTTGCTTGATGACCACACTCCCCCCTAGCGTCAGGCGCTTCTCCCTCGACCAGAGCTCGAGGTGGGACTCGTGCAAGTACACGTCCGCCGCCAAGCAATCTGAGGGTTTAGCGCGGCTTATGGCAACATCATGCCATTGCTTTACCGAGTTCTCACCTCCTTTGGTGTTCGATTGTTTCAAGTTCCTGTGGCAACTTGCCCACTGCAAGAAGAACAAAGAGTCGAAGCTGCAGCACCTCACCCTCAGGACACAGCATCTTAGTCCCCGCGGAAGACAAAATTTTGTGACAGATTTTCTAGCCATTGCTGCTCGGGCAGCAATGAAGCTGCCTCGGATCCGGATCCTGGAGATATGGAATTCCGGTCCTGGGTTTGGATTTTTGTTCTGTTATACTCAAGACAGCCACCGAGCCACAATCACCTGGCGTAGCACTGAAAGCGAGTTTGTTTTAATACCCAAGATAATCAGAGCATGGACTGGAGTTGCCTCGAGACGACCACTTTCTATCGAGAGCATCCCATTCACTGAAGCGGATGGAAATGGGACGAGTTTCAACGTCATCTCCATCAATCGCCATTTAGCTCTTCGGAGGTTGGCTTTCGACCCAATCACTGAGGCACAGATTGCAGTCGGTATGGTTCTATGAAGACGCACTTACCTACATCGCCCGGTATCAGTCTGGTGAAAGCCACAGCGTGGCTCTGGCATGCGGTGTAATGAAGCGGTATCTAAGTCAGAATATCTGTTGAACTGAAATCCAAATAGCTTACTTAGAATTAGTATGTTTAACTCGCCCAAATTTGTCTGCCTCTCCGCAGCGGGCGGGAGTAACTCTCGAGGTAGCACCCAAGAGGCCAAAGACGAAGCATTCTCAGCAACATTTTACACCAGCACAAACTTATTAGCTGATCCTTCTCTAAATACAGTTGGAAATTATAATATATTTCTTATCATTTTATTAAACGTATAAGGAATCATATACTAAGTCTTAGATGAGTCAATTAATGCTATCTGTCGTTCTGGTGTGTCTGGGTTATTGCTTGACTGGCGTGCCTGTAGTCTTCGGATAATGAAAGTTCTCAGACCAGATTCAGCCCAGACTTAGAATCTAATATTTACAACACCCCCGGCTCCATCTTGGCATCTAACAGGTGCCCAACCGCAACGCGGCGCTTAAGCCTGTGCTCCTATAGGCAGCCTTACTCGGCTGCATGAGGCTGTGCAGCCGAGAGCCTGAAATGACCCTCCTCCCCCGAAGATTGCTTATTTTCAACCTCTCCATAGCAAACCGACTCGAATTTGTTACCAGAATCTTCAGATTGCTTGTAGTGCCAGCTATACTCACCCGGCAAACATGCGCCTCCTCAACACACAAACCATCGCGGTCGAGACATTTGGCGATGACCAAATCCCTGCATACGCCATCCTGTCTCACACCTGGGAGGTAGAGGAGGTGACTTTCCAGGACATGGAGCTCGGAAAGGCAACAAGCAAAAAGGGCTGGGCAAAGGTCAAAGACAGCTGTTCTATGGCCCGCAAGAACGGATTCGACTACGTCTGGCTAGACACCTGCTGCATCGACAAGACCAGCAGTGCTGAGTTGTCCGAGGCCATCAACTCGATGTATCGTTGGTACCAGGAAGCCGCTGTGTGCTACGCCTTTCTTGCAGATGTTTCTGATCTATCTGGGCTCTCTAGCAGCAAGTGGTTCACCAGAGGATGGACCCTGCAAGAGCTGATTGCCCCGTCGTCAATCATTTTCTTCAGTCAGATTTGGGACGAGCTAGGCACTAAGGAAACCCTTGATCGAGTCATATCAGAACGCACCAAAATACCCAAAGATATTCTCTCTGGAGTTCAAGACTTGGAGATGACCAGCGTTGCGCAGAGAATGTCGTGGGCATCAGATCGAAGAACCACAAGGAGAGAAGACCTTGCCTACTGCCTGATGGGAATCTTCAACATCAACATGCCACTGCTATATGGAGAGGGAGAAAAGGCCTTTATCAGACTCCAAGAGGAAATCATGAGGGTATCAGATGACCACAGCCTGTTCGCATGGAAGTACCCCGACACCCGTGGTGGGCTTCTCGCAGCCAACCCAGCCGCCTTCAAAGACTCTGGGAACATCATTCCCCGGAACCTCTTTATGCCGTACAACAGTCCCTTCACTTTGACCAACAAGGGTGTTCACCTGGACCTTCCCTTCATCGGGTTGGGAGACCGAGGCACAGGACTGGCCGTCTTATCCTGCACCGAGGTTGAACATCCCGACAAACTGGTCGCTATTTATCTGCGTGATACGTTTCTGACCATGGAGCATTTTGAGCGGTGCAAGTGCGAGAAGTTTGAGCTTGTCAGCCTGAGCAAATTTAGGCCTGCAGAATATCCCACCAGAAATTTGTGCATCACATTGCGGGGTCCGAATCAAAGGCTCAAAGGGGCTTCAGATGGCAAGGCTCAAACTAATCCATCGCCCTTATTTGACGAGAAGTCAAATGATGAACCAGACGAACAGATACAACTCTTCTTTGCCATTATCCAAGGCCTTGAGTCTGAGGTGAAGCGGCTTCTCACTCTCCCCAACATCCAGGCAGACTTTGAAAGTGACGAGGGACGTACCCCGTTATCCCTCGCCGCCGAGGCTGGGCACGAGGGCATCGTTAGACTGTTGCTGGACCAACGAAATGTCGATATCAACGCGGGAGGCAAGCAAGGCTTATCGCCAATCACGTACGCCACGAATAGAGGCCACGAGGGGATTGTATGGCAGCTTCTGGCTCGGACCGATATCTCCTCGAGTCCCGGCGAGTTGTTGTCGAGAGCCGCAAGTTGTGGTCACGAGACCTTACTCAGTCAGCTCTTGGCTAGGAGGGATATACGAGAGTATCTTACGACTGGAAACTATGCGTCACTCTTCTCCGATGCCGCTGAGCATGGGCATGAATCCGTGGTTCGACTCCTACTAGGCTTGGGAAAGGTTCATCCGGACCAGGAGAATGATCAAGGCAACACAGCTCTTTGGTTGGCAGCCGTGAACGGACATGAGGCTGTTGTCAAGATGCTGCTCGAAACCGGCTGGGTTGATGCGGACTGCAAGGGTGATGACCGGGCGACTGCTCTCTGGCACGCTGCCAGGAAAGGATACGAAGGGATTGCCAGGTTACTACTCCAGCAAGGCATCGATATAGAAGCGCCAGGGGTAGACGGCCGCTCGCCTCTTTGCGTAGCTTCTTCCAAAGGGCACACTTCTATCGTTAAGGACCTTCTCTTTCATGGGGCGGAAACAAATCCAAGAAGTCGATACGATCGCACGGCGCTGATGGACGCGGTGATAAATGGCCATGAGGCTATAGTGAGGTTGCTTCTTGAGAGCGGCGCCGCCATCGCTACGAAGGTCCGCACAAAAAGCAAGCCTCACACCCATCATTCGGCGGTAGACTTTGCCTGCCAGGCCGACCGTGCGGGCATCCTAAAGCTGCTACTTGAGGGGAGCTCCCCCGGTGCATCAAGGGATGATGATATCCGTGCTCTCTTACACGATGCTGTCGAGAACAGGCATTCTGATATCGTTAGGACGCTCTTGGAGGCGACAGAGTTCAAGCAATCGGTCCTTCAACCGTTCCACCTCGTCGTGGCAGCCATCAACAAGGACCAAGCCATGGCAGAGGTTCTACTTGAAAACGGCGCAGAAGTAAACTCTGAATGGAATGGGAGCCTGCTCCTTGGCTTTGCTGTTAAACAGGGCTGCGACGAGATCGCCAAGGCCATGTTGACAGTGCCCTGTGAACAAGGGTGGAGGGCTGATGTCGAAAGTCGGGTCAAGACCCTTGGGTTAGGCTATAACGTCGGCCGACACGAGTCAGATATACCGACACATACGATACCACTCAGGAGGCAAGTCAACTGGTACATGATGACCCCACTGTGGTGTGCTACCGTCAACGGGCACGAGGAGATGGTTCAGCTGCTGCTGGAGCATGGCGCCAATCCCAACAATGTGGTACATACCTCGGGAAGCCCCAGTCACATGAGAGAAAGCAGTACAGCGCTCTTTGAAGCTATTAGGCTGGGCTACGAAGATATCGTACGCCTGCTACTCTCAAGCGGTGCCGATCCAAGCCTTAACACCGATGACGGCTTTTCGCCCCTTGTCCAGGCTGCATTCATTGCGACTGACAAGCGCGTGGCCGTAATCCAGAGGCTCCTCGAGGCGGTGTCAGGGGCTACCAGGACGAAACCCCCTTGATTTTCGCCGCCAGGTTGGGCAACGTGGATCTAGTCAAGCTCCTGTTGAGGCATGGGGCCAGCCGCGAGGCCAAGAACGTCAGGGGTGAAACTGCAATTGATTACGCTTCTAACCATGATTCTATGAATTTTCTTCGATAAAGTCTTCTAAGAGGCTTGACTTCACAGCACGCCATGTAATGAACTTTTTTGCAGTCTGTATCTGAGTTCTCTGAATATATTGCCCATTACCTCCTATTTTATACGGAGCCAAAAGAGTATTCACTTCACACCAAGTACCAAGCTAACCAGGCCTTTGCTTTCATGAGTCGTTGTACGGTCTACCAAGAGGAGCAATATTACCTGAAAGCAGTTTGACTTAGTGAGCAAAACGGAAATCCTTGCGCTTGCTTCCAGCATCCGTCGTAGTCTCGAGGTAGTGAATTTGCTCCTACACATGGGTTAGCACTCCATTGATAGATGAGGCGTGCTGGATTATTACTTACGTCCTTGCTCAGCGCATTCCATGCTTGGTCTCTCTGCTTGTTGCGCCAGATGTAGTAACCCTTGCCAAGTAGATAGATGACAATGTTGGCAGCGCAAATAGCTGTAAGTTGTTTGTTGCCACGACGGTCTAGACAGTCAGTTAAGTGACTAACGACAAGTTGATGCTTCTGGAAACTTACAATGGGGTCTATCATCAGCTCGGTAGATGTTTGCGTGAATGATTCCTCCAACTTGAACAAACATGCTTTGAAAGGCATTAGCATCAGAGACCTTGGAATGGTTGATCTGGTCTTCTTACTTGTATAAAGCAGCAGAAACAGTTCTTGTTCGGACAGTGTTGGAGTTTCGGCTACACCAACCGACCTGAATAGCGTGTGCTGTTTACGAGTTAGATAAGAACACCATTTTGAAATTCCTGAAACTCACTTGACGGATACGATAGCAACACAGTCAGAACTGCAAACTTGGCCCATGAGCCAACAGAGTCTGGCAAGGTCAAGAGGGCGATCAGGGTGGGAAGAACCCAGATTTGAGCGAAAACACCCATCAGCGATCTTTCGTTCCAGATCTCGGAAAAGTAGGTCAAGACTAGCATCTGCACGACCGCATTAGCATGGTGTTCCTAAGAAGGGTACTGACAGGGAGAATCTTACAGTAATGGCACCAAGAACCTGAGTCGGAATAGTAAGCAGATTCGAATCAAAGGTCGAAAAGCCAATGTTTCGAAGAGTCAAAGTCAGGTACGCATCCGGAGGTCCGGTAGGAATCAGGAACGTAAGACCAATGATGTACATCGGCCACAAGTCATAGTCGCACAGAGACTTCCAGAGTAGTTTAAAGTTCACGGCCTGTCGGTTATGCATGTCGCCCTTAGAGGGGTCGTCCCTGAGGATACGGTTGACCATGATGATCTCCTCACGCTCGTCGAACCATCCCTTCTTGTTCCACCAGGACTTTGTTTGGGTTGGGGAGGCAACCATGGTGAACCAGGACCAGATGCCGACTAGCAAGGTGAGGATACCTTCAAGGAGGAAGAGCCATCTCCAGCCTTCTTGGCCGTGAAGACCACGGAGGCGCAGCAGTCCAAAGGCTAGGATTGGAGCAACAATGTCGGTGACTCGCAGACTTGTCCAGAATAGAGCCAGACGGAAGGGCAACTCTGTGCCCTTGAAGAAGTACGACTAGAAGAAATTTGTTAGAATAGCGCTCATTGAATTCTTTCGTCGGGTGTAACATGCCAGATACAAGATCACATCAGGGATGAAACCTCCCTGGAGTAGTCCTAGTAGAACACGGCAAACCAAGAAACTGGTTCTACCACTCAGCCAGAACTGAGAAGCTGCAACAACACTCCAAAGACACATAATTGTTGGAATCTAGTAGGAAGTCAGTAATACTACCAAAGAGTTTGATGTCTCTATCATACCCATCGATCAGGTCCCAACTTCTTGCTGATAAGTTGAGAAGGCAGTTCAGCGCACAAGAACGAAAGTCTGAAAACAGTGTTGCCCAAGTTGAAATCTGATTTTGGTCAGTCAAACAAAGTCTCTCAAGGTGATTCAAGACAGTCTTACCGTTGGTGCTCAAGCCGAGATCATCCAGAAAGTTGTCAGTGTTGGCCTGGCTGAGATTTCCTCTATCCAGGTCCAAAGCAAAGAATGCAACACAGGCCCAAGCCGTAATCTTCCAATCAAGTTTGTTGATCAGAGGCTGTATAATGTTAGCCAGGGAGTAGACATGTCAAACTTGTTACTTACAAGCTCCTCTGCCCAAGTCCATCTCGCAGATGGGTCAAAGCGATGCAAGTTCTCGTACTTTTCGGTCGGTTGAAAGTACTTGGCGAGCGCGGGATCATCATAAACAGATGGCTGTGTGGCAATCTCTTCCAACTGAGGATGGAACTTCTTGCCTCGGAAGAGAGTCGTGATTGGAAGGACAGGAGGCTCAGTCTTTTGAAGCTCCTGCTGCTCGAGAATCCGTGCTCTCGCGGCCTGGATATCCTCTTCAGACTGAGAGTTGTCGGCTGCGTTATCGTAAGCCACAACAGTCTCGGGCTTGCCCGACGAGGAGTCGTCGCTCTTCTCCTTGATGGCCATTCTCTGCTGTTTTTCTTGAGGGGATGTTGAGAGATCTGGCGTTGTAGAAATCGATCGACAGGGCAGCGGACGAGAGATTAAATAACGGTTCCAAGTTCCAACAGGCCGGTAACGGGTCTCGGCCGACGAGCCTTGCTATTGTTCCGACGAGACGAGGATCAGATTACGACAGGATGGGCTTGATCTCGCCATAGTTCACCAGAGACGCCGGGATAGCCCAACTCAGCCCGAGACCGATTGCGAGGTTGACGGGAGACGAGTACCGGGACTGAGAAGGCCAAGGATAACGCAATCATTGGGACTTTAGGTCACATTCTGGGAACAAGACGGACAGCTCATATTATGCGATGCATGGCGATATGACGGGATGAAGTCTTGGACTGGACTTTGTCTCGAGCTGTATGGTTATGCTACCCATGTTTGGAAATCTTTCCGTAACTATGGTCTTGGCAAAGCTAGCTCGAGATAACCGCGTTGTTGCCACTGGGTTGCAAAGCAGGCTCAATCAGAGACGAAATTATTGGTTCAGCCACCATGAGACAGTTCCCAAGCAGCCACACTCCGAGGAAATGGTCACTCTTCTTTGCACAGGGGTAGTGTGAAGCCGGGGTGACTACCGAAGCTCCCCGAGTGGGGGCACACGCTCTAGAGAACGCCATGAATCAAGCTTAATCCTACTCCATGCGCCATGTTTAGTTCTGCTCTGGGTCAAAAGCATACCTGGAATGATGCTTTACAGGCAGCATGCAAAGAAGAGAGCCTTGTCTCACAGGAGACGCCCAAGTCGCGCCATATTGAGAATTGGACGCTCTGAGGAACACTCAACGCTGTGGTTGTAACCGAAATGTTTCTCGATTTGTCTTCTTGCTTTGATTCCATCCCAATGTAACAATGAGGTTGTATTGCGAATAGAACCCCGGGGATTGGCTTAGCCTCGTTGTCCAAGTGTGGGTTTGGATGGCGCAACACCATTTTAGTATGACCTCTTATTCCAACCCCCTGATACCCAAGACCAGCCACAATTCGTAACTTGACATTGCTGCAAGAAAAACTGTACACGAGGATATGTTCTTTATTGTCAATTTAAACGTATTGGGACGCTTAGCTGTGATGAGAATTCAAGTAGAGACTGACAGTGGTCACTCCAAAGTCGAGGTACTCAAGGCGATGGCGCAACGGATCGACATCTCGACGTGCGTTTCATGACATCTTGCGATATTGCCAAGACGCCAATCATTGAGCAGGTCCATTTACCGAACCCATGGGGTAGCTTCGGACATGTATGTTCCCAACTCAATTCGGCGAATCTTGTGATATCCTTGACAGCGTGGGGGTTATCAGAGCCCAAGGTTCCAACCTTTGCACCATACAGACTAAGCATGATTAAACGCTAACAGGTGTCATGTTAGAAGATGGCTGAGAGCTTCAAGCTTGGCAGATGTGAGAAGGCCTGCTTCTGTGAATTGACCCCGCGATGTTGCCATCAACGCTCCATGTGGCATCTGCCAGCAGACCGGTTTCCGGCCGGTCGGTACCTTCGGGCTCGGCCCCGGTGGCGAGCAGAAGCGGCAGTACATATTCCCGACAGTCCGATACAGTCAAAAGTTATTGCTCCGGAATCCTAGAGGGAAGTGGTATCCGATCAAGGGTGGTATGCTTGTCAAGTCACGGGAGATGCCAGACCTACCACGGCTATCCATGGCTATCTGGGATGCAAATGAGACCAATTACTTGACTAAAATAGGGCTGGTGAGTGAGAAACAGTTCCATGCCAAGTTATTACCTGAATGGACTTGGTTTATCAGCTGTCGCTCTGCAAGCTAGTCTCTCTTCAAGTCTACAGCCTCCCTAATGCAACTTGAAAAGCATTAGCCGATATCCCGATACTCTCAAGGGTCACTTTAGCTGTACAGATGTACACGAACCAAGCAAACACATTACTATGCGTTTTAACCGAGGCGAACCATGGTGCACTTGGGACTCGAAGTGACATGTGGCCAACATGGCGCAAGATGAGGTGATGCATCTTCAAAGGAGGGTGGCACACAACCATAACTTGCTGGATTCGATCACGACCTCAGTTTGTTATTTCTGACTGAATCTAGTCTCATGTTTAGGAAGTAACTAATGCGTATTGGATGGTTGATGGTAACGCACCGCACCTCCTGACGCAAACCGAGAGACCTCGCACCTCATCTTCCGTGTGTTTTGCTGACGAATCAATACTGCGCGGGGTATCAAGACGTATTATTGATTGTGCTGATAGATAGGGATACTGTATTTCAGCTAAGTATAAAGATACAGAGTTTATCCCCTTCTTGAGGAGATGCAAGCCACAGCAGTGACACTGAACACTTTGAAAACGCAGTGATAATAAGCCCATACCTTGATAAGCAAACAACTTCATAAGAACAATGTCTCCTCCCGCTGCCGAAATCGATGTTCAGACGACTGCACCGGCAGTCCAGCCGGTCACCAAGACCGTTGTTGGCACCAAGAGCAGCGGTACCAAGAGCAACAGCGCCTCGCGTCTGGACGGCCCTCTCACCTATTCCGGCAGCCTCGATTCCGAGGAGCAGTTTGATGTCACTGCCGTAATCGGCCGAGAATTTCCTAAGCTGCAGCTTAGTGAGATTCTCAAGGATGACACCAAGCTGAGAGACCTGGCGGTCCTTAGTACGTTTTGTTCCACGTCCCCTATCACGAACGCGCAAAAGGGGTTTGCTAACACAAGTGTAGTTTCTCAGCGAGGTGTCGTTTTCTTCCGCAACCAGGACATCAACATTGAAGATCAGAAGTATCTCGGCCAGAGACTCGGTGAACTGACAGGAAAGCCAGAGACCTCCAAGGTGAGACTTGCTTGAATGTGCTCCTAAAGACGAGACTCATCAGCGGATAGCTCCACCGCCATGCCCTCTCTAACAGCAAGCGTGGTATCGCCGTCGATGAAAATGGAAAGCTCGACGACGAAGTTTCAGTCATCTCATCCGAACAGAACCGAAAGTTCTACAGTGACCGCTTCTCCTCCTTGTCTAGAAGCCTGGCTGGAGAAGGCTGGCATGCAGAGTAGGTGGCACCTCGTGTACGAGTCACCAAATCAAAGTCCTGACATTAGTATACAGCATCACATTCGAGAATATCCCTTCCGATTACGCTATCCTAAAGATTATCCAGCCCCCTGAGGACGTTGGGGGCGATACTCTGTGGGCCAGTGGCTACGAGTTGTACGACCGTCTGTCGCCGCCCATTCAGAAGCTGGCCGAGAGCCTCACGGCGACTCATCACCAGCCCAACTTTGTGCGTGTCAAGAATGAATTCGGCCAGGAGTTGATCGATGAAAACCGTGGCTCTCCTGAGAATAATGGCCTCGACTTCAAGGCTGAACAGTATGTACTAGGCCGACAGGTGAATTGGGCTGAGTCACTGACACATATAGTCCTGTCATCCGGACGAACCCTGTTACGGGATGGAAGAGCTTGTTCGCTGCTGGACACCAACTCACAGCTGGGCATATCAACGGCGTGACCGAGACGGAGAGTGAGATTCTCAAGAACTACTGTAAGTCAAAACTAAGCCCACCTCTCTGTGATGTCGTCCGCTTACTCACCGCCAAGTCCGCCAACTCATCACGGAGAACCACGACCTCCAAGTTCGATTCCGCTGGGGCAAGAATGATCTGGCCATCTGGGACAAGTAAGTCAAATCCTTGCAAGATTTCAGCCGTCGTCAAATTGGGAAACTAATCGGGGGTGCCACACAGCCGTTCTGTGTTCCACACTGCTACCAAGTAAGTACAATTTTCCGATCTTCTGGAGCCACAGCATGCTGATTAAGGACACAAGTGACTACATTGGGAAGCGCCAAGGAAACCGTGTCGTGTCGCTTGGAGAGAGGCCGTACTTTGACCCAGCTTCAAAGTCGCGAAGGGAGGCACTCGGGGTTGCCCAGTGAGCTATCAACCAGAGACATAGTTGGTCCAGAATAAACATTTTCATTTAAACTTGGAATGTATATCCTTTCGAAGCAATTTCGTTAAAATCGGCCGTGTGTGTCCAAGAGCTGGGGTCATGTGCCAGCCTTATCTTATCCCTTGAGTGAGATGCTATTCCAAAGGACCCGACCTCGACAAAACGAGCTGCACCGTGTCACGCACAAGTTACACAGATGACATGGCAAAGGATGAGCCCCTGAGTGTCCAAGTCGACAATGTTTCGTTTGGTCTTATTGCTGGTCGCGAAAATTCCACGACGTTGGGATGATCAGGGGGGTTAAGCCAGGAGTGGCTTAGTGACCCCCGCTTGCCCCATCTGTGCAACGCGCTTTCCTTCGAGATCTCGTTTGATTGTGCATCGTTAGGGCAACCGCATTCTCATCACGTTACAGCGATGCGTGCGTCGTACAGTGCAGCTAACGTAGATTGGAGCAGAGATCCAATGTGAGATGTCAGGAAGCTAAGCATCGATGGATACAGCAGTTTTCAATGGAGATGGACCAATGCAATACTCATGCCTAGGTACGCATTTATTCATGATTCGTTAGGTCATAGCTGGAGGTCTCATTTGTGTGTGCTCAGAGGCAGGTGCCTCGGCCCAAATACCAGCTCGAGCCAAGCCCACAACATCAAGAGAGCTATGGCGGGGAACAGTCCACGTTAATATCGGACAATGCTTACAGAATGATGCAGCATCTTTGTATCCCCTGAGCAGGGCTTGTGTTGCCTGAAGAAGTGCTTGTGCAACTGCCAACTTGGACGGCATGGCTCGTCTCACAACCAAATAGACAACAACTGACGTCGTCCTCGTCCGACTTGGATGAGATGCATATGACGATAGAGCAAACTGCACCAACGAGCAATTCTCAGTTAATATATCTGAACCTTCTCCTTCGGGTAGAGACAGGTCCTCCCACCGCCCAGCATGACTTAGATTGCCAATGATTGACCAGGAGCTGGTCGGGTGATCGCACAGTGTCGACGTCCATGCTAGCAGTGGAGGCATGGATGCGCTGCAAGGGACGAGCTGCAGCGGGAGGGCCAACGATTTATGCCCTACAAGCGAGGGCCTCGGTCGAGCTGAGAGTGGGCAGCGGCGAATTTTGCACTGGGCCAGGTCCAAGCTCCTCCACTGTCCAGGTCAGGTACATCAACCACACGAGGGCCCGCACTTGCAGAAAACCTCGACTCGACAAGCGCGTCAATGAATTCTCTCTTCTCCCGCACCGCACGCACATCACCACGAATCTTTTCAATATCCTCCATCGCCCTTTCTTGCGCATCCCTCGCAAGATACTCACAGGTACGCGCTCTCTATTTCTCTACTCGTCGTGTCAAAAAGTCTACCCCATCGCCCGCGCCATTGCCCTCCATCTCATCCTCCTCACATCCATCATCCATTTTGGCCCTGGCCCTCAAATGCTCGAGCAGCTGGAGAAGTTTGCTGGAAATCTCTGCACCCCGCCCCCGCCTGCCTCTTTCAGCCTCCGCGGCGTTCTCAGAGTGGGCACAATACTGGGCTGTGGTCCTGGCCAGGCCTGTCGGTAGAGACTCGACCGTTATCGAAACGCTCTCTGCATCCAGTCTCAACCGTTACTGCACCATCATTCCCACGAGACGCACGCATTGCTTGCGAGTCGGCTGCATACCTCGAGTGCGCCTTCTAAACTCTTTCTCTTCAAGATTGCGGGCGGTCTGCTTGTTCTTCGACTCCCCCAGAAAAGCCCCTCCCCCTCTTCCGTCACCACTCATCAACCCCTCGCCAATCTTTTGCCTCTATCGGATCTCGGGGGCTGCTGACCGCACTAGCTCAAGCCATCCTCTTGACGCTGAAAAGCAATTTCAACAAGCAGCTGGCTTCCGTTGCTAACTTGAACTCTCAGAAAACCTCCTCACGCTACCCTTCTAAACTCGGCAAAATGGATTACCAGCAGCCTCGTGGTGCCTGCTACTCTTGTGAGTGCCATAGCCCTTCTGACAGCCATTTACACAACTTCCCTCACAACTGAGTCGTTCCTCGGCACCCCTCACACTTTGCGACAGGCCGTCACCCATGATTTCGCATTGAGCGCTTCAGGTGTCTGGCGGCTTGCTCGCTCTGGCGTGAGAGGTGCTATGGTACCTTGACGTGTCCATTGACATTTCTCTGGTCGGTTCTGTGCCATTTCATGGCCGCTGTGCCGGCTTGGCGAGGGCTCATTGACCTCGTGAGATACGGGTCAATGCGCCGACTTCACTTTTCCTTACCACTTATGCCAGAGACGTTCTAGAACAGATGCTAACTACAACACAGGCGGCTCTACCGGCCACCAGGTATGGCATGTGGTCTCGCGTCATTGTAATCCGCTCACTGTTTCATTTAGGCCCGTGACTGCCCTACCAAGGGACCTGCTAAGTGGTAAGAGACCATGGCCTATCCCATATCTGTTTCTCCTGCTAACTGACATTTCCCAGCTACAACTGCGGTGGTAAGACGAAGTGAAATCTTGAACCTAGAACACCGAGAGCTAACTTGTTTTGTGAATAGGCGAGGGCCACATGAGTATGCATCCTGTCGCCATTCAACCAGACTTGAACTAACCCATGACATTAGGCCGTGACTGCTCTGAGCCCATGAAGGACAACAAGTCCTGCTACAAGTGCGGTCAGCCCGGCCACATCTCCCGCGACTGCCCCATGAGCGGTGGCAGCGGACAGGCCACTGAGTGCTACAAGGCAAGTCTTTATCATTATCACCTACATTTCTCCACTAACCAGATTGTAGTGTGGTGAGCTCGGCCACATTGCCCGCAACTGCACCAAGGCCTCCTTCGGCAACTCCTACGGTGGTAGCGGTGGCTTCAGCGGCGGTGCCGGCAAGACCTGCTACTCTTGCGGTGGCTACGGCCACATGTCTCGTATGCTCACTCTCTCCAAACACGCGGATTCTGGCTAACCAAGTGTAGGTGAGTGCGTCAACGGCATGAAGTGCTACAACTGTGGCGAGTCTGGCCACTACTCCCGCGACTGCCCCAAGGAGTCCGCTGGTGGCGAGAAGATCTGCTACAAGTGCCAGCAGGCTGGTCACGTCCAGGCTCAGTGCCCCAACAACTAAAATGACGACTCGTATCCTCCCGGATCAACGATGGGAGAAGGTTGACGTGGCGACTCCTTGATACCCACGGACGATTTTATTTTCTTTGTTCATTCTCAGCATTTTTGACAAAAGTTCATCTTCTCGCATGACGTTAATGATCATCACGGCAAAAATGGCGGCTTTACGGAAAACAACCATTACGCAAATCTCGATAAGGCTGGCGGTACCCGGCCCGGATTGGAACATGTCAGCATTGGATTTCGTCCCATAATGAACGACTTCGACCACGCAGACGACTCGACTTTGAGGAGAGTGACGGATGGTGACGGGTGATGAGTGACGAGATCAAAAACATGGCGGCTTGCGAGCGAGGGCCCGGCGTCTCCGACGCTGTGGCTACTTGCCGTTGGTGGAGAGCCCAAGCTGAGAGCGCAGGGTGTGCTCCTTTGGTAGTCAGGACGAGATGAATTGTGTTGATCCCGATGTTGACGGGAGATTGAATCTGGTGTGACTGTTTACGTGTCTTGGTGTTGTCGACCTTTGCCCCTGCCTCAGCAGTCAGGGGGTGTAGGCCGTGGCTGGAGTGCAGCTTGGCAAGTGAATTTATTGCCGGTCAGCGAGGGACATTGGCAGACCGGCAAGGTCAACCGCGTCGGCTGTCTGGTCTGTCGGGGCTAGCGCTGGTGCAACGATCATCGACTTCGTTGTGGACTCATCACAGAGAACAGTCACGATACGCCTTCGGTCACCAACTTTGGACTACAGCATGGAACTTCTGGATACGACAGTGGAAATCTGGGTCGAATACAAAACGCTTGGTGGCATTATAAATACAGGCGAGAATCGGAAACCTATCCTCGGAGACAACCTTACAACATGGCCTTGGGGAAGTTTCGCATAGCCTGCCTTACGCCCAGATCGCCCAACACCTCTTCCGCACCTCCGAGGATGGCGTCGAACTTGTATGTTCGGTGGAACATCTCGATGAACTTGCCCATGCCGGTTTGTGTGAGACCTCGGCCGCCCCAAATTTGCACGGCCTCGTCGGCAATCTCGTGGGCAGCGCGAGTGGCGCTCATCTTGAGCAGACCAATGGGGCCGGCGAGGTGCTGTGCCTGCTGCTTGTAGGGCATGTGGCACATCTGGTAGGTAACGGTTTCGAGCCAGGACTGATTGGCCTCGACCAACGCAATCATCTTGGCGAGCCTAGAGAGGAGTTAGATCAGAAATGAGTCTAGAAGGCTGTCATAGGCGAGCTCACTTTTGGCGGATGACGGGCTGGTCAATGAGCTGCTTGCCAAACACCTGGCGCTGGTTCGACCACTTGAGACACTCCTCGACAATAGATCGCGACATGCGAAGACTGCCGCCTATTGTGAATTGTCAGCTCAGGCCTTGGATATCGGGAGGTATGAGAATAAGACTTACAAACCATCATCCACCGCTCGTGGTTGAAGTTGCTAAGGATGACGTGGATACCCTTGTTCTCCTGACCAAGCAGGTTCTCTACTGGGACCTTGACATTTTCGAATGTCACGTAGGCCGTGCCAGCGGCGGGAGAGTAGGATGTCTTGATGGCCTTGGTCTCGACGCCCTCTCCGCGCTCGATGAGGACGACACTCAAGCCCTTGTCAGTTCGAACACCCGTGACGAAGTAGTCTGCCCAACAGCCGTTGGTGATCCACTTCTTTGTTCCGTTGACAATCTGTCTCGCGTTAGATACCTTACGTTTGAACAGGATCGGAGCGGTATCCTACATAGTGCTTTCCATCAGGGGTCTTTTCGGCCGTGGTTCGCAGTCCAGCAACGTCTGAACCGGCAAACGCCTCGGTGATTGCAAGGCACAGCTTCTTCTTGCCGCTAAAGACCTCTTGGGCGATCTTGTTCTTCCACGCCTCATCGTGCGCATACTGGAGGACTGCTGTCAAGCCAATGGTCATACCCGCCATGTTGCCATCAGCGAAGCCTCTAGCCATGGCCCTGGCCAGCTCTTGTCCCACAATCAAGTCGTGGAAGTAGTCAAACTCTTCGCCCTTGACTGCGCCGCCCATGAGCTCGACCCCGTGGAGGTGTTTACCGGGACCGAGTCGCATGTGCAAGATTCCGAGCTCGCTCATGCGATCAATCATCGCCTGGCTAATGTATCGTCCTGTGGCCTCGCATTCCTGCGCCTCCTTGTACAGCTCGCTATCGACAAACTCTCTCAGCTTGCGCTGCAGACGCTTATGGCTGTCGCTGTAGTAAGGCGAGCGGAACGGCGGCGCGAGCCACAGAGGTTCCGCATAGGGAACCTGGCTGAGGTCGCCGGGCTGCGGGGTGATGACCTGGGGCTTTTCGCCCTCGATGGTACCGACGACGAGACGCTGGTTCCTCGTAAGGACCTCGTGTCGGTGCAGGTTGTAAAAGGCAGCGGTAGCATCTTGGCCGGCGACCTGACGGAGGACGGTCTCGCCGCCGGGGTGGGCGTCGACGAAGTCGGTGAGGTCGTAGACCTTGCTGTCGATGATGCACCAGAGGGAGTCCTCTGTCGTGTGCGAGCGGACCTCCTCGCGGGAGAATGTATCTGTAGGAGGACTCATGGCTGTGATAATCTACACGTCTAGCAAAGAAGCGCTTTAGACAAGACCAAAAAAAGGGAGAGGTTTGCAAGACAGAAAAGGATCTAGATCTGGGTAAACAAACAAAATCTACGTTGGACCCCAGATTTTAAATCATGCCCAGCCCGGCTTGTCTCTCTCCCTTGGCCTGAGCTGACGTCGAGCCTCGGCTCCGAACAAAGCGGACCCTCCTCGATGATGTTTCCCCAGCAAAGGGGGTGACAATAGGAGGCGTCTGATTGGCCCGGACGGGGCTTACTTCCATTTTGCGGGGGCGGGGCCGGAGGCTGGGCATGCACATGATGGGACGATGGGTGAGGAGGAGAGGGCAATTGTTGGTTTCACCCTGGGATTGATCCTCGGCTGTTTTTTTTGTATTCTAGGGCCGGGGACTTTGGGGAATCGCGGTCTAAAAATGGTGGATGGTTGACGTTGAGACCAGCACGTTCTCTGGAGAGTGCTGTGCGAGAGAAGGCATCAATTGACGGCGCGTTGAGTTCAAAGGAACAGGCCCTGGCAGTCAGTCAAATCAGGCCAAGTCAAGCCCTGCCTCGTTTATTACTACAGTACCTAACGATAGCACAACCTTGCTTTATTCGAGTGAAGCTCGAAGCATGGATCGCGAACCTCCACTGTTGTTTATCACCACCCACTCCTCTAATCTGTGAAGCCGACCCAGGCCGAACACAGTGATTTTTGCTCACCTCAAGTTACATAAAGGGGCCGTAGCAAGTTAACGTCAACAGAGATTAAAGAATTGAGCGCCCGTGAGGTGAAGCCGCCTTGGGATGTATCGTGCGTTCACTGTGCCCGCACCAACAAGAATTGAACGATCGCCAAACAGGTCTGACGGCTTTCTTTCACCACTTGGCAATACAGATATCCACCACAATGAAAATACTCCAACTGGACTAGACAGGGTCATCAAGGAGCCATACAATAAGATCCTTTGGGTAAATCAATTGTCTTCCCACTGTTCGTACAACTACCTCCCTAGAGTGGGGGAGAGCAAATCGCATCGGCTGTACAAACCACCATCAATAACAAAAGTCGCAATAAGGCTATTCATGTTTAAAAACATTTAAATAATATGAAGCAAACTCTTACATAGGAGAAGGCATTGCTCAGATATTATGAACGCGCTCGAGTTCTCGAATTGAGGTTGTCTTGAGAGTTGGAGAGTATCAGCTGGCGAAAAGAAGGGACACATTTATGCCGTTAGAAATACAGCCAGAAAAAGCTAGACATTTAGACTCAAGCGATAAAAAGCCTATTTAGCATTGACCACACGTTTTAGAGATAGGAGTAAGCCAGATCTTTCGCCCATCTTAGCCGTGTCTCAGGGTATACTTCAACCGCTGCGTGACCCTGTTCAGCTCATGCAGCTTACGGTCTCAGACGAGGATTGCCCTGCAACACCCAAACTCCCAGAGCCTCGATCATGCGTGGGAGGAACTCTGAACCCTTGGAAATCCCGCCTCAGCGCTAAAGCAGGCCCAGATTTGAAGACGGCCAAAAGCGGGGAGAGCAGCCTCACTGTCGCCAGCTTCAACGCACAGCATGCGAACAATAGACGGTTGGAGCGCATGTCGGGTTCCATAGTGACTGAGATATGAGCACTTGCATATGAACTAGCAGGTACGGAGTATCGGGGACCAAATCGATGTTCGTGTAGATCGCTCCACTCGGTGCTGTCTCACCTCCGGCATTGCTTTAGATATATCTTGGCTTACCGTAGGAGTCCGGGCCGGTCCGGGTTTGGGGGGAATTGGTAGATTCGATGCCAGAGTCTGTTTGGAGCCAGAGTGCATGGCTTGTTCAGCACTGTAGTTGTGAATGCCATACTGGTTGATATCTATGAGATACCACTATGTGCACAGTCATGGGGCTAGCTTCTCCACACAACCCGGAACCCGCTCCGCCTTCAACCGATAACAGCCTTTGATCCATTGGATCCATTCATGACTGGACATCTCAAAGCTCTTCTCTCTCTTCTTTGCAGAAACGTCGTCCCAGGCTATGAGACATTCCTTGTGCTACGCCGCTGCCACTGTGCTTAAACCTCGACTCTTATCGCTCGCCAAGTACGTCACTAACCGTTTTTCTTCTACCCCCGCCTCCTCCCTATAATTTCCGACGGTTCCTGGGCGGCCCTTGGTCCCGGCTCGCGAGTTCTGAGTCGCGGGACAAGTGCCCTCTCTTCTCCCGAAACCACGCCTGGCTTGATATGGCAGGATCTGGATCTAGAATGGACCCTTTGAGGGGTGCCATGGAGGCCAGCCTGACAAACGACGCGTCCTCCCTCCTCCCCGTGTTCCCATGAGCACTTGTTCCCGTGCCGTCATTGGCTTGTCTCTTGTCCTCTTTGCTGCTGTCACTCTTTTTTCTTTGGTCGCCCCCCGAGCCCACATGGGGGTTGGTTAATAAGAAAAAGGGAACTTGCAGGAAGCTGCGAGATATGCGCATCACTGGGGACTATGCCCGCCCCGTTCGCCTCACTTGCCCTTGTCGCTTCCCGCTGAGCCTCCTTATCAGCGCGGATTTGCTCCAATGGCGGTTTCGCCGCCTGTTGAGTCAGGGCTTTTTGATGCTAGGAACACGAGGGCGTTGATGGCGGCGTCTGCCCCTACGCCCGCTCACTCCCCGTGGTCGTTGGCTGGTTCTCGGTCCTTGATCCGCCTTTGTGTTGGCTCCTCTCCTCGCCGTGTGTCCCCTCGACTTGCCTTGGCCTTGCCTCGTTTCGTCCTCGGGTTCTACGACTGAAGGGTTTCCGGCCTCCACATGGTGAGCGACTTTCCAACCTACCATGGAGCTCCAGAGTCGCTCGCCTCCATCCCTCACAGAACAAGACCCAAGAGCTCCCGAGACACCACGCGCTCCGGTTCCCTTCCCCCCATCAAGTGGTGGATATTTACCCCCCTCGTGATCGTCATTGTCACGATATCTATCCCTTTTTGAGTTGTCATTACGGAGTACTCACCTTGCTTTGCCTACTCGTGGGACTTTGGTAGCCAGCTAGACCCAACCTTGCCTTACCTGACTGTCCATCTTGTGACCTGCCTGTCAAATCTCCAAGTTTATATCCCCCAGCCAGCCTCCAGCCAAGCGTGGATCGGCCTACACCCACACACCCTATCATATATCGTTGATTCCCTGTCAGCCTATCTTGACTACGCTTTGATACTGGAAGCCCAGCTCATCTCAGTCTCAACCAACTCTGACAAACTCACGTACAATTTTAACCAGTGTTACTACTACACCTCAACCTTTCCAGCATGGATGCTTACTCTATATGTTGCACTAGTCCTTCCGCCAGGAATACCTCCAAGATCTATCAAGATTTGTGGTCTACCCGCCTGCACACCCAGGTTGACCTCGGCCAAGACAGACTCTTGAGGAAACTCGCTACCATGGAAGGCTTCAGACAGGTAAGTGAATCGTGCATGTTCTTGCAATAGTGAGCGAGACTTCTGGTCCTATTGACCTCTTGCGTCTCCACCGGCGTTTGCGGCAATAATCCAATCGGTACAGCTCTCATCCTCATCATCCGCTCGGGCAGATACAATTCTGAACATGGCTGACAAGATGCTCGCAGCGCTGGAAGGGCGATCTTGCCTCAAAACCTCACGTTGCTGTGGTCGGAGCCGGACTCGCTGGGCTCCGATGCGCAGACATCCTCCTGCAGCATGGGTTCAGGGTCACAGTCATTGAGGCCCGCAACCGTGTTGGAGGTCGCCTACACCAGGAGGTGCTCCCCAACGGACGCCTTGCCGACGTTGGACCCAATTGGATCCACGGCACCAATGACAACCCCATGCTGGACCTGGCTAAGCAGACAAATACTGCGGTTGGCAGCTGGGACTTGACTTCATGCGTGTTTGACGAAGATGGTGAACTCTTCTCTGTTGAGGATGGAGAGAAGTACTCGGATGTAATGTGGCAGATTGTGCAGGATGCCTTCAAGCACTCCAACAACTCGTCCCAGGACATTGATCCCAAGGAGAGCCTTCACGACTTCTTTGTCCAGAAAGTGGCCGAGAAGATCCCCAGCACCGAGAAAGACTCCGAAAGGAAGCGAAGCATTGTCATGCAAATATCCGAGCTGTGGGGTGCCTTTGTTGGAAGTCCCATCTACCGACAAAGCTTAAAGTTCTTTTGGCTTGAGGAGTGCATCGAGGGAGGCAAGTTTGAAGCAGAGCTCATTTCAGAACCCAACTAACACTCGCCAGAGAACCTTTTCTGCGCTGGCACGTACAAGAAAGTGTTGGATGCTGTCGCTAAGCCTGCGATTGAGGGCGCCAAGATCAAGTTCCAGACCAAGGTTGAGACGATATCGTACCGAACCGACCCTGAGGACAAGGCCAAGGTTCAAGTCAACGGCGGTCAAACTCTAGAGTTTGATGAGGTTGTCGTCACGGCCCCTCTCGGATGGCTAAAACGAAATCTGGCCGCTTTCGAGCCTGCGCTGCCTGCTCGCATGACCAAGGCAATCGACGCGATTGGGTACGGATGCCTAGAAAAGGTACGTTGTCATGATTCTCATCGGGACGCACGGTGATACTCAAACAGCTACTACTTAGGTTTACATCACTTTCCCCAAGGCCTTCTGGCTCGCTCGTGAAGGCGACAACCGAAAGGCTCAGGGTTTCGTACAATGGCTCTCACCCAACTACGTGACCGAGTCAAATCCGAAGAGATGGAATCAGGAAGTCGTGGAGCTTGCTAGCCTTACGCCGGAGACGTCACATCCTACCCTCTTGTTCTACACGTACGGCGAGCAATCGCAGTACCTCACTGGCCAGCTGGCTGAGCTCTCGGACCCACGGAAGAAGGATGAGTTCCTACTCAACTTCTTTAAGCCGTACTACTCGCGGCTACCTCACTTCTCGGAGACTGATCCGGACTGTAAACCCACGGGGTTCATGGCGACGGACTGGCTTCACGACGAGTTGGCCGGATTCGGAAGCTACAGCAATTTCCAGGTCGGGCTAGAAGAGGGCGATACGGATATCCGGACCATGAGAGAGGGTCTCCCGGATCACGGGCTGTGGTTGGCGGGAGAGCACACGGCGCCGTTTGTGGGGCTGGGTACGGCAACTGGAGCATACTGGAGCGGTGAGTCTGTGGGCAGGAGGATAGCGGAGGCGTATGGGCTCACAAAGTGAGTCTTTCTCTCTAATAGAGGGCTTGTCGGGTTGCTATAGATGAACACGGATACACACCTTGTAGATCTGGCAGCTGGATGGGCCTTGTACATGGTGTTACAATAGATGGCAGGCTCAGCAGGACTGCTCTCAGATGGCCAATTCCAGATGCTCGCGTGAGCATATTGTGAGTGTGTACCTGTCAGATTCAACCACCTGGGTACCTGGACAGGTATACAAGCGTTGAAAGAGATCGATCCTGTCCATGTGGCACTGTCGCTTGTTGTTGCACTAACCCAAGCCCATGGACAACGGGATCAAAGGACAGGCAACCCCAGGTCAAAGAAGCTACTGCACAAAGCCAATACTGTAGTTGTCTACCCACGCGCCATGGTAAAAAGGGAAATACATCCATGACGCGACCAACGCATCGCAGCAGAAGAGAGGGTGGTGTCGCCGTTTTGGTCGGATGGGTGGGAAGAGTCAAGTCGAATTAGGCGCTTCACGACTCAAGTCACCCACTGAGAGCGCGATGCACGGGTCAAATGACGCCCCCAGGGACCCCCTGGAAGCGGCGGGAGATGCCATCATCAACCCTCCTCACGTCACGACGGACTAGGAGATTGATCTCTGACCGGCTTTGATGGAAGTCATCCATCACCAAGAAGAGTCACGAGCTGACGGCTCTAGCGGCGTCCGAGTCGAGACTTACAGGGCATCTACCGCCTGTAGCTTGTGGCTCTTGAGGATCTATGGAGCCCTGCTCCGCACTTCGGGCTGGAGAGTGCCCCCACCGCCCGCCCGGCGCGTTGCCGCCTCAGCCATCATTCATGCCCTCCCATGCATGTCGTGACAAGGTGTGACGCCTGTGACGGTGACCCGACTCTTTGGGAAAGTGTGCCTTGAAGCCTCTTGCCTTGCAACTCTAACTCTCTTCTTTACAACCGACGCCAACAACCTTTGGGCCTACGTCTCAAGCCACGAAACAATTTCTTAATCTTGAATCTACTTTTTTTTCTTCCTCCTTTTCTTCTCCCTTCTTCATCTACTCTGCTACTTAACCCTCATCCCATGACCCTCCGCTTCCCTTAATCATGCTCTGCGGCCCCGCATCTGGCCGGGGGTCTCGAAGCTACCGATAGCACGCCCGACGCCGGCCTCTGCCTAGACGACGACTACTGCCTTGTTGACGCCTTGCGAACCGTTTTGACCGACTGTCGTCTTCTCTCTTACACTCTCTTCCATCGACTTCCCGGGCTGCGAGGGCATCCATCGCCTCGCCCTCTCCCGCTGACTCGAGCGCGCTGACGTTGACGTCGACGTCAACGCAACGCCGATATCATGGCGGCATTCTTCCAGTCGTTCCGGAGCTCCTCCATGCCAAAGAGGTTGCTCCGGTATGCCCTTTCACGGATGGAACTCCTCGATGCCGACGCCCTCGATTTGGATAATTTGGATCTTGCCTGGGGACGGAATACGGTCCTCGAGTTTCGTGATGTCGGCATTAGACTCAAGGTAAGCAGGCCGCTCGGTCCTTGGCCCATGTGATTAACCCCAGCTTGTGATGGATGCTGATAACGATCGCAGAAGCTCGACAAGCTGCTACACCTCCCCGAGACGTTTAGACTGCAAAAGGCAAAAGTGCTACTTCTGCGGATTAGCATTCCGATGGACTTTTTTACGAGTCCCATCATAGTCGATATCGATGGCGTCAGTGTTGCTTTACAGGTCCTGGGCACAGAGCCCAAGACAGGACGAGGAACAAAGACACCCGATGAAGTTCCTGTTGTCCCTAATACGGTCGATCTGGCGCAATCATTCCTCGAGACGACAAATAGATCAGAGCGCCAAGAGCTTGAGGATGCTCTGGCTGCAGAGACACAGGATATGGATGCTTCAGTGGCCATGAGCGACGACAGCAGCGACGACGACGCCCTGGCATATGGCACAGGCCAGCCGCTGTCTCTACCGGCCTTCATGGCCGACTTTTTGCAGGGCATCGTCGACCGCATGCAGATCAGGATCAAGGATGTTAGCTTCCAGCTCGATGTCGAGGTCCCCGTCGAGCCGAATTCTCCTGCGAACGAGATGGTTTCTTTCCAGCTCGCTCTCGATAACATCGATGTCGAAGGAGTCACTACCCGTCCCAGCGAGGATGGCGAATCGCCCACAATCATACCCAAGGAAGGCAAGCGACATGTCTCCTTGTCTAATGTACGGGCATACCTCATATCAGAAGCGAATGTCTTTTCCGCTCTGGCACGATCTCCCTCTATGACATCTCCCTCGGTTGCTTCTTCGCCGGCCATGACGAGAAATCCCCCGTCTCGTCAGGCAACCACACTCTCACTTAGCAGTCTTCACGAGGAGTCTGCAGCCTCATCTCACTCAATTCGAAATGACGAACCGATGACTTCATCGCATCAAACCATCTCTCTGGAGGAACCCTTGATTTCCTCCGAGCACAGCATCAAGCAGGCAGACTCCGTGTCTTCATTACAGCAGCATTCTCAACATTATTCCCAATATGCAGGTTCTATGGACTCTTCTCTTGCAAGCCTCCAGGAGGACTACTCCGTGGCTCGCGAACCCCCAGAGCCCGAGTACCCCTCGAACGATAGCGAAGACGCATTGGATATTCCCTACGAATTCTCTGATGCTCAAGACGAAGATGCCGAAGACAGCCCAGCGACTCCACGGGCCTCGATGTATCATGACTTCAACAATCCGCTCAATGAGGAGCCTCTGTTCCATTCAACCATGATTTCCGCCGATCATCCATCTCACTCTACAGCACTTGAGAACGAGAGACCTCAGTGGGCGAATGTTGAGCGAGAGGCCAGGTCTGCCCCGGCTCTACAGCACGGTTTGCAGCCATTCAGCCTACAAGCTTTTCACTCAAGAACACCAGAGGGTCCCCTCAGCCGGTCTACTTCTAGTGAAAGCTTCGGTGCTGGATCAACCGAAGATCTCGCCCAGTCTCATATGTACACTCACGAAGATGCAGAGAGCATGTACATGAGTGCATTCTCACAAGCAAGTTCTCGGTCTGCAGCAGTATCACCTCCAGCTACTTCACACCACACTCCACCCCCAGCGGAGCGGCTAAGCGAATCAATTAATCCCGTGGAGAAGCCAGCTTCGCCTGTCGCAGAACCTGAAGTACCAGATCTAGCGGAATCTCACGCCTCCATTGTGAAACCGCAGACTCCTCCTCTGGACGAGCCCCAAGCTCCTGCACCAGAGGTGAAGGAGTCCAAGCCCTTCATCCCGGGTGCATGGGATGAGGACCTGGACGAAAGCCAAGCATGGGCAGGACCAGCCTCGATGAAGCGCTCAGCTCACGCTACTGAAGACGCATCAGATAGTGACTCCTCTGAGCCAGCCTTTTCCCGAGCCTGTATTGCCGAAACTGAGCCCGAGGCCCCAAGCACGCCTGTCAAACACCAAGACGATGTTCCCACTCCCAAAGGACCAACACGCCTGGTCAAGGAGATTCTCAGTCTCAAGACGATCTCGATTTACATTCCGTCTCAACATAAGCACCTGCATGTTCAGCCTGCATCTCCTGAGTCCGTAGCTCAGCTATCACAGTCTTTGGGACGGTCAGCATATCCACAAGCGCCAGGCGCATTCTCAGTGCATGGAGCTGCATCCGCGCATCCGTCACAGCCAGCGTCGAACGTAGATGACACTCTAGAAGTGAATCTTTCTCCCATCAATGTTCGCTTTGATACTTCACTGGGCTTCTTGCTTGCTATGGTTGTAGGGAAACTGCTCGAAGCAGTCCAAGGAAAGAAGCCAGCTCCAGCTGGAGAAAGCAAGCAGGGAACAGATGCGAAGACGCCTAACGTGAAGCTAACACTCGAGGAGGTCAAGCTCGACTTTCTTAATCGGCTCGGTGGAGTTTCAGACACACCCGAGCGTTACTTGGATCCGTCCGCTTTCATCTTTGATCAAGAGGTCCTACTCAACCTAACACTCCAGAACTTGGTCATCTCTACATCTCAGACTCAGGTGCCGGTGGTTGAGGGTAAGGCCGCGACAAAACCAGCCTCTTTGACAAAGATAGATTTGCAAAAGTTCCGTTTCGGGTACGCCAACGGAGATATCATCTCGTTCGATAGCGGCCGGCCGATGAGTACGTCAGTTAAAGACACGTTCCTGACCACCGGGTCCGATATTGGCGTCAACATTCTTCAGTCAGGGGATAATATCAGGACGAATGTCGAAACCTTGCCGCTTGTGTTCCAGCTCGATCTACGACGACTCGACGAAACCTTCAGCTGGTTTGGTGGCTTAAGTAGCTTCCTCAACATGAGTGCCTCGATCGCATCCAGTCCTTCGCCAACGCCCAAACCAGCTCCTATCCCGCAACAGAAACCTCGAGGTGTTCGCTTTGATACTCCTATTGACCCAGCAGACAAGTCTGCAGCTGCAGCGAACAAGGTTAACATCCGAATCGGAGGGTCTTGGGTGGAGTTGGTAGGCAAGGACTGCAGTTTGACAGCAGAAACAAGTGCTATCAAGCTCGTGAGCCGGGATGAGGGTATCGGAATGGCATGCAGTATGATGCGCTTGTCAGGACCTTACTTGAAGAACCCGACGTCCGAACCTGCCATAACCACCGAAGTCAAAGGTGTTAAGATCAACTTTCTCATGGCCCCTCAAGATTCCGATCTCGAGAAGCTCCTTGAGCTTATTATTCCGTCAAAGCTCCAGTTTGACGGCGGCAATGACGAGATCATGGTCGACACTTTACTCCGCCAGCGACGAAAGGGTTCGGTTCTGAGAGCGTCGGTCGACTCAGTCAATGTTCGCATCCAAAACATGGCTCAGCTCTCTGTCCTCCCGGATCTTGGAGAAGAACTTGCAAAGCTCTCAACTGTGGCGAAATACCTACCGGAAGACGATCGCCCTGGTCTGTTGACACTCGGAGATATCGAAAAGGTGGGTGTCAGTCTAGACTTTGGCGGGAAGCTGGGTCACTTTGGCGCCGAGTTGAAGGGACTGAATGTTGGTCACATCACCGTACCGTCACTCGTTGCCATCTCGGTAAACGGTATCTCCCTCAAGAGAAACCAGTCAGAGGAGCTTGTCAGCACTGTGTCATTCGTCAAGGAGATTTCACCTCGAGGCCCGGTTGTCATGGCAAGGATGATCGGCGACGACATCGAGCCCCTGATCAAGATAAAGATGCAAGATTTATGCATCGACTACCGAGTTCCTACCATCATGGATATTCTGGACCTTGGAGAAGATGCAACACCCCAGGACTTTGATGCAAGCCTCGCTGCGTCCGTGGCAAACCTGGGCGACCAAGCACACAATGTCCTCACAAGGCCGCCTGGCTCTCCGTCTGACAAGTCAAAGGCTGCCAATCCCATGACCCTGGATATTGGCTTCCGCGACTGTCTTCTTGGGCTGAACCCCCTGGGACATTCTTCCAAGCTGGTCATCTCACTTAGTGATGCTCACCTTGTCGCCGTGCTACCCAAGGACGTGGACACAAGTGCCACCTTTACCATCAAGAAGTCGTCCATCTTGCTCATTGACGACATCGCCCAGTTTACAACCGACGAACAAACAACTGCTCAGAGACCCCGTGCGTCATCATCGACATCTCGCCAGGTGACAGACATGTGTGCCCGGGGATACGTGGATATCTGCTACATCTCATCCACCAAGGTCAAGGTAGATGTCAAGGCTCTTCAGGATGACGAGAAGCAGCTCAATGTGGAGGTTCAAGATGGCCTCATTGTTTTGGAAACCTGTGCAGACTCGACACAGACTCTTATTGCATTGACCAACGCTCTCAAGCCCCCAACGCCACCCAGCAAGGAGGACAAGTATCGAACAGACCTGATCCCTGTCCAGAATCTCCTCGCCTCCATATCGGCAGAGGCGTTTGGGAGGGCTGAGGGAGACTACGATTTTGATCAGGACTTTGCAGGAGCTCAAGAAATGGCAGGCAGTGGTTCCGATGCTGGGTACAACACAGACAGCCCACTGCAAGTCGAGTCACAGTTTTACGATGGGGGCCAGGCCGGTGAGAAGGTGCTGTTTGATGCGTCGAGCAGTTCTATCCTGTCTCTCACCAACAAGGGCAAGGACGTGGATGGCGACTCGTCAGTGCTCCTGAGCAGGGACTCCGAGGACTCGGATGATCTCCTCATTCAAGAAGATTATTACGACCGTGGCGATTCCAAGGATAGCAAGGCCAAGGTCTGGAACTCGAGAAGAAACACTCACGATAGAGCGCTGCGGGAACTGGTCAAGCGATGCCCCCTGAAGGCCTCGGTGAGAGGTGTGCATGTGATCTGGAATCTCTTTGACGGCTACGATTGGACCCGTACGCGAGATGTCATCACGAAAGCCGTACAGGAGGTTGAGGCTAAGGCGTATGAGCGACAAGCCCAGTACAATGTGTATGAGCAAGAGCTTGAGGATGAGGAAGCGATCGGGGACTTTCTCTTCAACTCGATATACATTGGTATCCCTGCCAATCGCGATCCTCAGGAGCTAGCTCGAGCCATCAATGAAGGTTTGAACGACCATCTGACTGAGACAGAGTCAATCGCTACCACGGCCTTCACATCGTCAAGCAACCGAACTGTCCGCTCCCGTCAACCGAAGTCGAAGCGACTCAAGCTCAAGCGTAGCAAGCACCACAAGATCACCTTTGAGTTGCAAGGCATTGACGTGGACTTATTCGCGTACCCTCCTGACTCTGGCGAGACAGTTAACTGCATCGACCTCCGCGTGAACAACTTGGATATTTTCGATCATGTTCCAACATCGACATGGAAGAAATTTGCTACATACGATCAAGACATGGGCGAGCGAGAGATGGGCACGAGCATGGTTCACCTGGAGCTGCTCAACATCAAGCCACAGCCATCTCTCGAGGCATCCGAAATCGTCCTACGGGCAACTCTTCTGCCCTTGCGACTACACGTTGACCAAGATGCTTTGGACTTTATCACACGATTCTTTGAGTTCAAGGATGAGAGTGTGCCCGTCCACACATCTAAGAGCGACGTGCCATTCATCCAGAGAGCAGAGATCAATGCTATTCCAGTCAAGCTTGACTTCAAGCCCAAGCGAGTCGATTACGCCGGACTTCGATCTGGGCACACGACTGAGTTCATGAACTTTATTGTTCTTGAAGAGGCGAGGTTGACGCTTCGGCGAGCAATCGTTTATGGTGCGATTGGCTTTGACAAGCTGGGCAAGACTCTCAACGATACCTGGATGCCCGATGTCAAGGCGAACCAGCTTCCTGGTGTCTTGGCTGGTCTCGCCCCTGTCCGCTCGATCGTCAACGTCGGCAGCGGCTTCAAGGATCTCGTAGAAATTCCTCTGCGCGAGTACAAGAAGGATGGTCGTGTCGTTCGCAGCATCTCCAAGGGTGCTACCGCATTTGCTCGCACAACAGGCACAGAACTGGTGAAGTTGGGTGCCAAGTTAGCTGTGGGCACTCAGTACGCCCTCCAAGGCGCCGAGGGCATGTTCTCAGATCCACAGCAGGCGTACGATGGCTGGGATGAGGATGACTTCGACGAGGAGGACAAGAGACAGATCTCGCTCTATGCGGACCAGCCCACAGGAGTCATTGCTGGCATCCGAGGCGGATATCGTTCCCTTGCCAGGGACGTCAACGTGGTTCGCGATGCCATCATCGCAGTGCCGGGCGAGGTAATGGAAAGCTCGTCTGCGACTGACGCTGCAAAGGCCGTTTTGAGGCGAGCACCGACTATTCTCTTCCGACCTGCTGTTGGTGTTTCCAAGGCGCTGGGTCAGACACTGATGGGAGCGACCAACTCGATTGATCCGCACAACAGACGACGCATTGCCGAGGTAATTTTATGTTCCTATTTCCTCTTGATAGGTATGGAGGCTAACAGAGTGACAGAAATACAAGAAACCTTGAAGCGTCCACGCAATTCAAGGATAATGGTGAAGGAAACACCACGGCGTCCTGACATATGGCCATACCCTACTGCTTCTCAGCACTTTGGCCCTTTTCTTTATTTTCTCCTTTTTCTTTCCTCATCTTCACGTCAGTTATTGTTCTAATCGCATATATCGGTGCTCAGGGCTGGGATCCTCTGTCGTTTTTTTGAGATACAGCCATGCATGAATCCATGGAAACCCCCATCCATGATAGATCGGCGAAAACGGGACGGGCACGTAAACGGCCCATGATAGACCTTGAAAGCCATGCGTGGGAATTTGTTCTTTTTTTCTTTTTTCGAGTTTGGAGTTGGATCTTTCTTATTACGGGAGTGAATGAATGAGTGAATATGAATGTGGATGACACGGGTTTTCTTTTGATGGATTCTTTTTCTTTGGGTTTCGGTGGAAGGCAGTCTGAATTGTTATTATAGATGTCTGTCTGTACCAGATTGCATGATACCACTTTATTGAGCTTGACTATTCTGTCTTTTCGTTTTAAAAAAAGAACAAAAAAAGCATCAATGTCACATCCTGAGGCTCAACAAGTTGTCCTTTCCACCAACATGAACGTCTGCCCATGCTTTAACACCCATTAGTTACCCTATCCTCTTCTCCTAAAAACCGTCATTAGGAATCCCCTTCTCCTTCTCCGCAGCCTTCCTCGCCCTATTCATGTCGATCCACCACCGATGTGTCTCCTCAGTCCCCGTCCACTCGCCCTTCTTGTCAATCTCGTCCCACGGCTTGGGACTTAGAATGTAGTGAATGTTCTTGACATTGACGTCCCGCCAGATTTGCGCATGCACACCCTCCCACCTCAAAGTCTTGAGCGCGTTGTATACGTAGGGTAGCGCGACCCAACGCCCACGAAACAAGTCAGATAGCAGGGACTGGTCTGCAAAGTCCATGTTTTCCATATTCGTCTCCATGTACGCCAGTATCTGGGCGTATAGCGTCTTTGAGGGGTTGATGACCTGTAAGCCCCCATTTATGGAGCTCACGGGGCCGAAGGAAGGGTCTGCACCCACAGATTGGGCAATTTCAGGGGTCGCGTGCTGTGACGTGAAGGCGCAGTTTGAGGGGATCCAGTCTTTGGGGTAGTGAGGCTTCTTGAGGGGGTTGCAGACACAAGCATGGCCTGCTGCAAAGACACGCTTGCTTGTGACCTTGTTCCTCGTTGCAGCCAGCGCGGGAGGATCCAGCTCGAGATCCATCAACTCATCCATGTTCCTCAAAACGAGCATGTCGGAGTCAAGCTGAACGACACGGTCATACTCAGTCATGGAGAAAGGTACAAGTTTGCTCCAACAGTCGTAAAACCGTGGCTCGTTTGTAAAGTCGTAACCTTTGCTTGGGGCAAGGTAGGGGATGTGCTGAGAGGGAATGCCACGGACACGCAGGGCATCACGACCTTCTGAGGGAAATGAGTCGGTATAAAGGGCTACGAGGGGGTATCGCGACTTTGCGGCCCGAAGGGAGTAGTCAAGAGTGAGAAGGCCAGGCAGATAGTTGAGGTTGGTGATGAGAGCTGTCCAGACTAGGACGTTGAACATCAGTAAAGTGATAGCACAATCGCGGTGCCTGTAGTCTATACCTTTGTCCGACTCAACTGCACGTCTTCGGGGCTCTGAATCTGCCATCTTGGAGATATTCAGCGTGCTGTGGATACTCAAGGTTCATAGTTCAGTAGTTCCAAGGGGAAAGTTTGTTAGCAACTCGACGAGGAGACTTCCATAAGATGCCAGGAGTAACAAAGGCAGACAGCGAGAGATCAGACGCCCATGATTTCGAGTGTTTTCAATCCATCCGTGTACAGAGTCAGGTATCAAGTCTTCCGCACACGGATGAATTCGACATGCCCAATTGTCGACTTCGACAATTCTCCATGGTTCCTGAGCAAGGCGGGACATTTCTAAGTTCTCAATGACGCGCCTCTGACGATTTTCATATCAGAGTATGATCTAAGAAAAGACCCAAGGCCACAGGTCTTGATAGGTTCTGCTGTAGTCCAGGGGAAGTTGTCAGCTCGCGAGACTTTGACCGAGGGAAGGAGGAAATCCCACTTACACGCTGAGATGGATGTGAGTCATGTGTCCACCACAGGCTGTGTGGCACAAGATCGATCTCACCTCGGCACGATATGCAAGGTCCTCTTACAGGGAAGTGCCATGCCTAGGTACCAGCATCAAAGCTTCTCCCGTCGGCAATGCAAGCAAGGAAGGGCCTCAAGTGCCAAGACGATCGATCCAGAAAATGTCAGTCGTCTGAGCCTCATGAACTCATCTCACGTCACATCGCCGAGCTAACTCCTCGATCCACAGGCGCGGCTCCGAGCAATTCAAGCTCGGCACCGCTGTCGGACATAAGTCCGTTGCATCATTGCCCAAGGCTTCGGTGATCGTCCGAGGCTGAACAGCCGGGGCCTTTGACCGAACCTGGGGAAGAGCCGCAGGACCGATTGGTGCGCTATGAGCGTACTATGTCGGGTAAAAAGAAGGCGAGGCACGCATAGTAGTTGAAAACTATGTATGTAGGTTGTAAGTCGTTGTTGGTGTTGCGTGCAGGTGCAGCAGCAATAGAGTGGAAACACCACGATAACAGTCGCTGGAAAAGCCACGCGAATTATGGCTTGCTATCAAACGCAAGATAATGCAAGACCGGATCCCACCGCCGGTCACGTTATCGCATCACATCTGCACGAAAGGCATGTGAAATCGTTTCCGGTTGACGATCAGTAACTCGCGATGTGTGGGATGAGCTGAGCTGAGCGAGCTTTTCCATACCAGAGCGAACCGAGGCAGATGTATCACTGTCAAAAGGGCCGAAGCTGATATCTTTATCGTCTGATATCATCACTTAGACTCAGCCAGCGACATTGTCGTGCTTCCAGAGATAACGAACACGGCAGCCATGATAGTTCGTGTTCATGGTTGCCAGAGGTGATTGGCTGTCTGCGTACGCAGTATCTGCCTGTATTTTTGTTTTTTGTTGAGCTTGTGCTTCACCGTCAGCCCCCTGAAGCGTCATCTTGGCGTGTCCATCACTGTAGCAAGATCGACATCACCATGGCCATTGCCGAAGCCATGTGCTATCGGATCCCTTCCCGTTCAAGATTGCGCTCGGTGAGTTCAAGGTGAAGCGGTCGATAGCGTCCAGGAACCAGGTGAGTTCAACAATTTTGGATGCGCCGGGTCCGCCGTAATTCCAACAATAGCAGCCATCCCCTCCCCTACCTACCATCCGGGGCAGTTAGTCGTGCCGCCGCCCTCCATTCTCAACGCACCGCCCTGTCTCAACTTTCCCCTGTCTCGCCTGAGCTTGGCTCTAGACTTCCATTGGCATATTTGACCTTTCAATTTGAAATCGGGCCAGAGTGTAGCTCAACAATTCGACACGTGCGCAACCCTAGCTTTGGCACAGCCTAGTCTCAAGTCAGCAACACCAGGGTCTGGAGAGCATGGGCAGCATCAAGTGCCGTCGATGCTTCCTGTTCCTCTGTCGAGATGCCCAAACATGACTGCTTCTCCGAATGTTAAGCTCGTAACTACGAGATCTTAGCATCTGATAACTTGAATGCCGAATATCTGACATCGGACGTTCTCCGTCCGGTCGACCGAGGCAATTCACACTTTGGACCAAGCAATTACCGATGGGAAACCCCCAATCAAGGTGCCAAAGACACTGGGATCTGCGACGGAGTCTGCTCTTTCTCCCCGGCCCAAAGGGGACTCCCGAGCAACCGAGCTGGCGGGTTCCTGCGAGTGGACCTGGGGACCTTCGAGTCTGGGCAGACTGGCCTGTTTTCCTTGTCACGGGTCCCCTCCCGGAGTCGAGCTCTTGACAAGGTGCCCTGTGCGTGCTTGTGCTTCTGCTTGTGCTTCCCCAGTGCCGTGCCGACATGCGGCGTTGGTCTTGGTGCCGCTTTAAGATAGTTCCAGGTGATCTCGTGCTAGGGAAAGCCTATCGAGGTGAGTCACTTCCTCACCTTGCTTCTGGAAGACTGGCACAGGTGAGGAGCTGATATGATAATGGTTGCGCGTCCTTGTTACAGAACAGATAAGCCCAACGTCATTGACATTGACGTGGAGGAATCGACACGCAAACGCTCCATCTCTAAACAAACAGGACTTGTACCATAGCTTTCTGACCGCCTTACCAAGGCCCTGTCTTCGATTGGTTCGTTTCATGGCGATCTGTCAAGGAGGGACAGGCACCATCCACGTGCGCCAGCCAGATCACTGTGCCCCTGCCGAGAACTTCATCAGCGAAGCGGACGCTTGTTGGTGGCAACCAACAAGCGTGAGACATGGGGACACCGAGAGGGGGATGTTAAAGCGGCGCCAGTCCACCCGCAGGGCCCTTGTCTCGCTCATCCCAGCACTGATGCGTGGGGATCTCTCAACGAGTTCCACCACCAATTCCATTGCGTTCGCGGTTGCGGTGTTGCGACTGAGAGCGCGGCTGGTGCTGTAAGGATGGGCCCATACCAGCTTCTCTGGCGGCGTGCTGCGACGCTCTGCATTGAAAGCTGTCGTCACTTGACGCCACTGTTCCATGCTTCCCTTGTTTGTGGTGTCCAGACGTGCTGTCCCATCAATGGGGAACTTTTTAGCACGGGGCAACTGTTGCATACAGACATGCCCCTCTCTTGTCTTCACTTCGTTTCCAAATCGGACATTGACGGCTCAAGAAGCTCGAGTGGTTCGAGGTCGAGGACGAGCAAGCTGGGGCTTAGCGAAGACTGTACATTCTCCATAATTGTCCCCTTTCTTTTCGATGGTCGGGGGTGGATCCGTAGCTCCCCAGCAGAACGAGAGCTGGAGGAGCAAGACCGTGCTGGACGAGGTGACTTTCTGAACCGGGGTGCTTGATGAGGCTGCTGATTGGATCTCAACATCCAGAGACGCAATGTCCCACACCACGGCATTCGGTATTCCGTCGCAGTGTCAGTAGGTGCCCCCCCGGCGATTGCTATGTACTGCCGCTGACGGGTGACCACCTTTCGACCTGGTGTTTTTCCTTTTTCTGCTAGACGGCGTTTGAGGGGTCGCTGGCTGGATTCGAAAGCTGGGGTGTTGGTGATGGTGTGTAAGTTGGCTGTTGGATTCGCACTGACCTTTTGCCTCGATTTGGTTATAGTAGCAGAAGCAATTCCTACCGCCTGCTCCTGCCTGGTCTCCCTCACCTTGGTGGTTGCCACTGTGCAGGGCAATTGCAGGAGGGCGCAATGTACGGAGTACTTCGTACAGTACCTTCCTGCACTAACTGTTGACACTAGAACGGGAAGTAGTGGGATGGATGTCGATGTGGGAAGGAGTCACCCACACCCATCCACATCCACGCCATCCCCATCCCCATCCCCAGATGGTCACAGCTATATCTACAAGCTCCCGTCTCTGCCCTCCCTCCCTCTTCTCGTAGTCTCGCTTCATCCCCTCTTCTGTCTGTCTCATCTCACCTTGGTCTTACTTCAATTCCTCAACCAAGTGCATAAATCCTCCTCTCCTCCTCTCAATTGAAGCTCTCTGTCCCTCCCACTTACACTACCTGTTGTGAACTTGCGCCGACCCTGTTCATACTTGTCTCCTGATCGCTGTAATCGTCACCGCTTCTATACTCGCGTATAAGTAGCTAGACATCGCTATCGCAAATTACCCTGATCTACACATCATCTCACATACAACATCAATCACAATGTCGCGAATCACTGCTCCCGCCTCAAAGCTTGCCCGCACTCTTGCCGAGTCGCATCGCTCTGCCGGCGCCGTCCTTACGCCCAAATACGAGGAGCTCCTCCGAGCTCCCCGCCGTCCTTCTGAGCAACAGCAGCACTCTGAGGTTAGTCTCCATCTCGCCAATTGATCAACCCAGTCGCTAACAATTACATCAGACCCGCGGTCTCACCACTACCCACCGTCCTACTCCCCAGCCATCCATCGCCCATCGCACACGGCCTCTGATGCAGGGCTTCCACTCTTCTACTCCCTCCAAGACTCCCGCCGCTCACATCGACACAACCGTCTTGCCCAAGATCCACCCCATTCCCACCTCGAACGAGCCCATCCCCCGTGTGCCTCTTCTTCCCGACAACTACGGCGCTCACCACCACTCTCTCTCCGACGCAGCCGATCTGGCCCGCGGCAACCGCCCCATCATCTTCGCCGTCGACCCTGATGTGGTCGTTCCTGGTGCGCCCATGGCCGACATGGAGGTCGTCAACCTTGACAATGTCGAGCTCAAGTTTGCGCATGAGCCTGAACCCGCCGCCAAGACCGAAGATGGCGACAAGAGCACATTCTTCGGTGACATGCTCCGAAGCATGAGAGATGATGTGTTTGCTCAGCCTCAGACCCAGAAAGCGTGACGAGAACATCAACCATCTTGGATATGACACGATAAAGATTTTTGAGCATGGGCTTCTTGGAAAGAAGTATAAGATATAAGCGTTTAATTTGCCTTGTTTTCATTTGTTTGCGCAATATGCTGTCATACCATCTACTTGTTACTACAAGAGAGAGCGTGTGACTGGAGCCATCTACTGAGCCATCTACGATCAATGTCATGGCAAATCAAGCCCAAAGTGGCAGCCTGGAATATCAATACAACGAGTTGATTTGTCCAAAACAATTGCCAAATCTTAAACAACTAAATGTGAAGCACAATATGTACAGGACTTATATGCGAGATAAAGAGCACGATCAACAAAAGACTTCTACGCGAGCCACGCCATGCGAATAAATTACTAAATAACCATTCGCCAAATTCAAAGCCAAGTAACTACTATAGAAGTGAGAATGATTGATGCGCCTCTCGAGCGTCATGCTGCGCCGAGTTTTGCGTTGATGTTGTGTTGATGTTGTGTTGTGTCTATGGTATCATCTCTCGTAAAACACCACCTGCAACCCCCCTCCATGTTCCGGCTCAACTTCCCTTCCCTTCCCTTCCTTCCTTTCCCCTTTTGGCCTCTGTTCCTGTCAATCTCTGGGTCTCGCCACTTTGTCGTACAGTACATATTCGCAGGTTAGATGCAGGCAACCAATAACGAACCAACCAGCCGACGGCTCATGGAGCCTCGTCTGCGTCCCGTCCCGCGTCCCTCTTTCACCGCCCATCAGAAACCCCACGCGACATGTCGGAGTTTGTCTACCGCTTCTTCATGGACGGCCTGGGCTTGCACTCGTCGTTGGTGACGGGGTGCAGCATCACCTTGATGGGGTAGTTCTGAGTGTTGTGCTGGTAGCCCTTGGCCCAGTCGTAACTAACGGCGTAGGCAAAGATGCTTCCGTTCTTGTTAAAGGTGGTGGCCGTGATGCTGCCGCCCACGTTGGGGTAGCCCTTGAGACGGTGCTTGGCGTCCTTGTCCCAGAAGTGGAACGTACCGTCGGAGCCGGCCGTGCTGAAGGTGCCGTGGACGGGGTGGAACGAGATATCGTTGACGGCGTAGACGTTGGTGACGCTGTTGGCTGGGGGGTCACGGTGACACTTGAAGGAGAAGTTGGAGCTGCAGCGTGTTAGTTAAAGATCTGAGCATCACTCAGGGGTAGTTATCGATGCTTACCTCGAGTCCTTGTCCTCGACATACTGAATCGCGCAACGACCCTCAATACTACCAATAGCAAAGCCCGCAGAGTCAGTGAAGCAGCTAACCACCCTGGTCTGCCATTTAAGCGGGCTCTGCAGAGTCTTGTAGAATTTGGTAGGGTTCTTGAGGTCGATGACGTTGATGTACCGGTCGGCGGTTCCCACGACGCAGAGATTGTCGCGGACGTCCATGGTATAGACCCTCTCCTGGCAGGACAGGGTCGCGGCCGGCTGCTGCTGCCGCAGGTCCCAGTACTTGACCGTCTTGTCCCAGGAGCCAGAGACCACCATGGGCCCGTTGCCGCTGTCGAAGAAGCGGACCGTCCGCACGGGCTGGTCGTGCGTTCCAACGACCATGTCTTGCTGCGAGGCGAGGTCGCAGACCTTGACGTTCTTGTCAGCGCCTGCTGAGGCGATCTTGGTTCCGTCCTAGGGAGCTGGGTCAGCTGTGAGCTGGATCTTGTTTTCTTCGTGACATACCTTGGAAAAGTCGACATTCAGAACGGGTTGGGAATGCTCGTAGACATGACGACCTTGGCTCCGGCCATTCCCATCAATCTCGTAGATGCGGACCTTGGAGTCCCAACTAGAGACGGCGAGGTAGTCGGGGCCGTTGGGCGCGGGAGAGAAGGCCAGGTCGGAGACGCTGTCGGTGGGAGGCATTTCGAGCGCGACATCAGCCTTGAGGTCGCCGACGGTGGTGCTCGTCGACGAGCTCGACGCGCCACCAAAGAGTGTCGACATGGTTGCGGAGGGAGTTGTTGGGTGAGTTTCGAAAGGATGGTGTCGACTTTTCTGCGTGGTCGTCGGCGCGTAAGGATCTCGCGTGTCAAAGGGTCGTGGCTATCGCAAACGTGCCAGATGTTGCAATATCCGCACCGTATCTCGAGTCTCTAGATCGATTGCGTTCGAAACAAAGAGGGACAAGTCGTTGTCGCGCCGTCAAAGCTGAGAGCACCAAAGCTTTGTATACTGGGATGGATGAACAGGCACGAAGGCAACGACCCAGCCTTCTCAAGGAAAGGCTCGGATTGGCCAGCTTCACTGAAAAAAAATCCGTTTAGGAGCACGCCCCATCAGAGCTCCCCATCTCTAGCCCCACCCCCAGGCCCCATCTCAAATAAAAATTTCGAATCCAAACAATTCTCTTCCTTTTTCTTCTCTCCTTCTTCACCCGCCCCCTCGCTCAATAAATCGCCATTCGAAGCTCACAAACAGAGATACTGCGATCGCAGCGTCTCCTTCACATTTGGCTTTGGGAGAAAGTCCCCGGACGTCTCCGTCTCGACGGAGCCTGCGGAAACGCGCCGCCATAGAAGCACAGCGGCTGACCTCTGCACCCAGGCCCTCTCCCTGCGACCGGCCCTGCCCTCCGCTGCATCTTCCCGTATGGCAACTTGATTCTCATGCTGAACCGAGCTCTCCGGTCCCTTTGGATGAAGATATGAGTCCGCTGCCGGGGTTGCAAAGTTCTTCTTAGATTGACGGGGGCCGAAAGGTGGATGGTTGGCAGACGTTGGTCGCTCGCGAGTGTTGGCATCGGGTGCTGAGGACTTGTTGTCGAGGTTGATAGGTATGCGATTGCTCAGCGAAAGCCGAGTTACTCAACGGGGCTCATTCTTGATGCGAGGGGGGGCGGTCCATCCCGTCGACGCTTTGGGCGATGGTTTCTACCCTCATTTTTTACACTCTAAACTTCGTTGGAAGTTCCTCTTGGGTGAAACCGGAGCTTGGGTCGAGATGGGTTGAAGTTTTCGTGATGATGACCAAATTAGAGTCAAGCACCGAGACGGGAAAATCCTGTCACTGTGGACTACCAAACATATGTCAACTGAAAAACTTCAACCTACCCGGCTTTGGTCGACTGGATGTCAAGATAGAGAGAGCTTGTAGTGGTTGCCTTGGCTGTGACAGCAAGCCGTCACCCGGTGATTCTAAACCAACTGTGATACCTTGGTCTGACGTTGGATGTTTGTTCCCCTCAAGCTCACCAACAGGGACCAAAGCTGTGTCTGTCAGGTCAGCCTCCCGTCTGGATTGGCTGTCGCTCAGACCCCTGCATTGTCATGTTACCGGCTTGCCTCGATTCCGGGGTCAAGATTTGCTGAACCCTTTCCCATGTCAGGGGCCACCCTTTCGGTCAATCACACCTCGTCGAGATAGCTCGAGTTTGTATACTTCCAATCAAACGGAACTCGCTCAAGTAGACGCGAGCACAAGTAGAAGAGGACAGCGTACCTGCATGGGCTGACTCCCTCATGACCAATATCACGATGTAGAGGGGTCCAACCTCGAGTTGTGAATGGTCATGATGATGATGCAGTCACTCAATTAAGCGACAGCCGGCTTCTGAGGTTATCCCAACCAACAACCAGCCGTCACAGACAATGAAGAACCGGCAAAGTGCCACCGCGCGTCTTTCACCCAACCACATTCCTCACGATCCTCTAGCCCATCTCCCGATACGGCGGATCCATGCTCCTGTATGGTCCAAGGCTGCCCATGTCACACCAGCCCGTCTCAACGCCACACCTTTTCCCAAGCGAGACGAATCCTCCAATAGCCGGGCCAGGCGGCATCATGACCAGAAAAGCCCCCGGCGGCATGGGAGACTCTCTCCCTTCCTTTCCCGCGTATATTGGATATGTATATGTATGTTAGATGCAGCCTTTCCGGTAGGGCACGGACGACGGTGATACTCTGACGGCGCGGGAGAGTGTCTTGGGAGTGGAGGCTGAGCAGCATTGGCGAGGGACTTGGCAGATGAGGAGTGACGAGGCCTTGTTCTGTGACCGAGACCGAGGGGGTGAAGGATTCGTCGTATAGAGTTTTTTGTTTTCGTTCTCTTGAAAATCCATTCTTTTACGAGGTAGAAGAACCCCCTAACGTCATCTATTTCTTGTCCGTCTTTCTTGGTTTGTCTTGGATTACGCGCAAGGATACTCGTTACACTGAGATTGCTCCAGCACTCCTTTCATTTATACCAGCAGTGAATCCTTCCGGACCGTCGCGCCTCATTCTCTTCAACTTTACCTTGTTCTCTCCTTGAACCATTTACTGTCCATTTACGTCTTCACTCGCGCCTAGGATCCATTGCCCACCATGCGTTTCCTCTTCTTCACGACCCTCGTCACCTCCGCCCTGGCGATCGACTCCCTCACCGAGCTTATGGACCAGCTCCCCAAGTGCTCCATCGATTGCCTTACCAACGCCCTCTCTGAGCAAGGCTGCTCTCTCACCGACGTCCAATGCGCGTGCTCCAACGTCCAGGCCATTGTTGAGAGTGCTTCACCATGCCTCATCATCGCAGGCTGTGACCTTGATGAACTCTCCAGTACGCCATTCCCAATCACCCACGCCTTAATAAACACTTCTTCCGGAGATACTGTATGTCTAACCTTCTCCTTATAGATGCAGCAACTTCTGTTGCAGACATCTGCAAAGGCCAAACCACCCGCACCCCTACCCCAGCGGCATCATCAGCTCCAACATCCACCACCGCCGACACCGTCGAGACGAACGGCCAGCCTTCCACCTTTGGCAAGGGATCCATGTGGACGGGAGCATTCGCCGCAGCAGCCGTTGCTCTTCTGTGATTGATGCTCCAGAACTGGATGTGAAGAGGGACAGATTGTATAACTTGCATTTCAAAGGCGTAGTTTGGCTTGGTGATCATCATTCCTCGCGGGTCGGGTCCTTTTTTCTTCTATCGTTGTATTATCAAAGAGCAAAGACTTGGTTGCTCCGAGCAAACCAAGACGGTCTATACATCCATGATAAACCCATTAATACAGTCGCGGTTCACACCAATATCCCAGTCCTCCCCAGGTCACATTACCTGTCCAAAGGATATCGGTATTCCTGTCCATCTAAAACGCCAATCCCAGAGACGAGTAGGCCTTCTCGCTCTCTAATATCCCTGTGTAAACCTTCCTCCTCTTCTTCCCTCTCTAGTCTTTCTCTATCCTCTTTTCTTTCGCGGAAAAGAATTAATCAAGGGGTGAACTGGCCCAAAGCGCCGTTGTCTCCGCCATCAAACTCCTCCTGCAACCTGTCAAGCTCGTGGAAGTGTCCTGCGAGCTCCATTCCCTTGCGTCGCTGTGCCTCGACACGTCGCCAGTCCCATTTGCCTGGCACGTTCAGATCAACATCCGAGAGATCAACCGAAAGATCGCCGAGGTGCTGCTCGCCCGTGGTCCAACCGCCCGGCCGTTCCGGGAGCAGTCCAGCCGCGCCTCCGAGCACAATAGCCGGGTGCACTGTAAAGCGACCAAGCTTGATAACATATTTGCTGATGGCCGTAGCATAGATCTTCTTCTCCCAACCACCAGCTGGATCCTGCGCTCCCCGTGTAGCAGTCTTCATGAAACGAGGGTCCAACCACGACTTGGGCCGGGCAGTACCCTTGGGCACATAGTGTGTCGCGATGTAGAGCCATTTTCGATCCCAGCTCAGAACGCGACTCCACATCTCGTAGTTCTTGTAAGCGGGGATTTCCCGCTTGAAGCTGCATTCGACAGCGCCGAGCATGATGCCAATGGAGCCCTTGATGGGTTGGTCGGTCTTGGGGTCGAGAACGATCTTGTTCTGAGCGTTGCGGGAGAGCACGGCGAGGGACTCGCGGAGGAGGTAGGAGACAAGGTGTGTTCGGGAGATGTCGAGGTCGGCAAAGTAGGTCGAGTTGGACTTGTGGAGGTTGTAATCGATCTCGAGAAGGGGCGCATGGCTGGACGAGATGATGGGCTTGAAGAGGGCATCGGGACCGAGCTTTGGGGATTTGCGCAGCAGAGTGTGGTAAATAAAGGAGTAGAAGACGCGGTACTAGAACTTGTCAGCGCATGTACAGAGACAATCAAGTAGGAGACACTCACAGTCCAGGCAAGGGGCATAGTCTTCCAGTTAAAGATGACAAAGAGCATCAACAAGATCCTCGACGTGCGACCAGGCCCTGTGAGGAAAGCCTTGATCATGGGGATCCAGTTCACACGGTAGGCGGCATATCCAGCAACCGAGCCCAAAGCGATGGGCGCAGCCAAGGAGCCGGCTAGCGAGAGCCCATGAATCTTCTTCGCCGCAGAAGCCATGGTGTTGAAGTTGAATCGAAGAACAGCACGCGACGAGGGGGTGGATGTGTCAGACTCAACACCAGGGGTTCTCCCTCGGTATTTATACCAGGCTGGGAAGCAAAGATGCCAGAATATCCGTGCGACAAGAAATTATAGACAGTTAATTTACAATGGTCCCCCTGCGCGCGTCGCAAACGCGTTCCCCTTTAATGCAAGAGCTGAAAGGGAACCGAGGCACCAATACCTAAGTCTGTGGAGACTCGACCGAGATCCACATGTCATTGGAGCTGGGGAAGGAAGTGTTGGGAAGCGAGAGACGGGGTTTATGCTTAAGAGGGAAGGAGATGTTAAAGTCCGATCGAAATGACAATGAGCCTAGGTATCACAAGGGTCGTTTATCTGAGATCAGTCTGGAGTTGAAGGGTCTTGCGAAACTCGATACTTGACTGACAACTGGTAAAAAGAAGAGCCACAACAAAATTGGGGGGAAATCTGCAAAAAGGAAGGACTTTGGTGGATTCAAACCACCTCTGATGGACGAACAGGGAATCGAACCCTGGACCACTCCCAGATGATTCGGACGAATTATGCTAAGGGAGTATTATACCACTAAACCATTCGCCCGGTTATTGTTATAGGGTAGCTTACTATTGCTCACCATGGAGCCCTAGTAGCGAGGCACTGCAGATTCGCATCAACCTTACCCTACGGTTCGGGTTCAAATCCTGCCCTTGTCCCATGAGGACAATACTCTGGCGCCGTGAGAGGGCATTGAGATATCACTGGGACCATGAAGGCATTTCTTAGGGACTTTGAAACTATTGCTCCTGAACTTGATGCTGTGTTTTAATTTTATTTTCCTGATTCTATCCTGTTCTTTACAATGACTTCTCGACCTCTTCCACAGCATCCAACACGGGCTTCCAGTTGGCCCACTCAGCATCACCACCAGGAATTCCTCCAAACAACGGCAACCTCGTGCCATCAATATCACCGAATCCTCTAAGCCTGCTAACAGCCTCTGTAATACCGACAGTGCCGTACTTGACCACAATCTCCTCCATGGAGCTGACCTTGAACTGCAGCAGCCGTCTCTCTTGCTGCTCGGCCTCGGTGGCCTGGGTCTTGGTCGACAGTTCATACAGACGCACCAGCGTCTTGGGGAAGAAGCCTGCGGATCCATCGATGGCGCCTGCAAAGCCTACTGAAACCACGGGGAACAGCTGCTGGCCCAGACCGGTGAAGGGGTGGAAGTGGTCGTAGTCGATGGATGGGTTGGAGCCCACTTGGATGTGTGTCGACACGTCGCCGTGAGAGAGCTTGCAGCCCACGATGTTGGGGTGCTTGGCGAGGGTGACATATGTTGAGGGGGTGACCTTGACGTTGTTGGAGACGCCGGGGTAGTGGTAGCTGTGCGATAGTTAGCTTGTGTTAATCATCATGGTGTTGAGAGAGGACTTGCATCATAACAGGGATGGGGCTCTGGTCAGCCACAGCAGTAAACCACCGGATAATACCCTCCTGTGTCGCCACAGCAGCATTGTACCCAGGAGCAAGACACAATCCCCACTGAGAACCCGCCTTCTGAGCATCCTTGAGCTGCTCGACCGTCTCCTCGATGCTGTTGGTCGCCGTGCCGGCAATGATGGGGTAGTCCTTGAACCCCTCCTTCTCCAGACCCGCCTTGATCCCGCTCAGGATCGCGTGACGATCCCTGGGGTGCAGGTGGACCGCCTCGCCTGTGCTGCCGAGGACGACGAGACCTCGGATGCCGTTCTTGGCCAGGTAGACGGCGTGGGCGGACTGCGTCTCAATGTCTACAGGCGGGTTGACCGAGTTGTAGTTGGCGGCCTTTTTGGAGGCGAAAAAGGTAGGGACGGGCACGTAGATGCCCTTGGGCGGAGGAGCAGCCATGATGAACCGAGAGAGAATGTTTCGCTACGTGATGAACTGGAAAGCAGAGAAACAGCAGCAGCAAGAGAGTTGAACGAGGGACTTGTCGTGAGGGGTTGACATGATGTATTATAAGCACGTATTTGCCATGCAGAACGAGTTGGCAACGGAGCCGAAGGCCGGCGGGTTCGGTCCCTCGGGGTATCTCGCAGCGATCCTACGCGACTAATGAGTGGTTGCTTCTGATGTAATCGGCAAAAGGGGAGCGATCAACCTATCGAGTTGCTGATGGCTTAACAATCCCCCCAAAGCTGGTGGAACCCTTGCCCCTCTTTGTTAAGATCACTTGATGAATGAGAGCAATTCCTAGTGCCAATTGCTTCAGTCTTGCAGCCCGGCTTTGTTAACCGGTCGACGGCGGATACGTAAAAGGTCCGCGGAAAAGAAACCCGAACCGATTTGTGACCCGATGCCGGCCCGGGGATGAAGCCAATTGCAGTTTTGAGGTGTAGTAGCAAATTGAGGAGTTTGGGGTACAGAGTATGCTTAAGGATGCCTCCACTATGAAACTGAAAGGGAAATAGGCCTGGTTAGTGCGAGGCATGAGAGGGATATAATAGGTAGACAAGTCTCGCAATGGGTGCATATCTACTAAGTATCTTGGACCAAGTCTGATTCGCTGTTTAATTCAATGTCCTTCTAAAACTACTTTGACTCTGAAGTATCTGATATGTTGCAGAACCCGACTATAGAAAAGCCCATGTGCCTCCTTTGCCGGACGTCAACCCTTCGCGTATCTAACATAGCCACTCACTTTGTCCAATTCAAGATCATAACCTGGCTTCAATTGATTGGCTTTTTTAAAGGACCCGGACCCCATCTTCTAGAGTTATCGCTCTATCCAATTTCTTGGCTCCGTCGTTCCCGACGATGCCTTTTGAGATCCAAACGGTCTATATGTTTATTCAACTCCGAAACTCCATCTGAGATCAACGCCTTTGAGGTATCTTTTCTCTCCTCTTTGTTCTTTTTTTTATCGGATAACATGGGTTCCCTCTGCTGGCTCGAGCACCTTCCATTGGCAGGCCAGATCCTTCTTCTCGTTGTGCTGTCTCAACTTTGCAATGATCTTGTTGGCAATCGTCTCAAAGTTGTGCGTGGCCAGAGCCAGAATGGTTGGGCCAGCGCCTGAAAGGCACACGCCGAGGAAACCCTCCTCAGTCTTGGGCGACATTGACTCGACGATCTCGGTGAGGCCGGGGATGAGGGTCTGACGATAAGGCTGGTGGATCTTGTCCTGCATGGCGAGGTGGATGAGCTCGGGGTCGGGAGGAGACTGGCCCAGGGCGACGGGTAGGAGAGCGATTCGTTGGAGGTTGAAGGTCTGTGAGAGGGAGGTCAGCTGGCTACTAGCATCGTGGAACAGGTTGCCAAACGTACCACATCGGGACGGGAGTACTTTTCAGGTAGCACACTTCGAGCAGCGTGCGTGGCGACCTGGAAGTCGGGGATGATGGCGACGGCCTTGATCTCCTTGGCCCAGGGGAACTTGATGTGGTGGCCGATGCCGTGAGGAGGGTTCGGTGGCTTCTTGCCCGTGTCCTCGCCGCCCGCCGGCGCGGGGAGCACCTCACTAAGGGGGATCTCTGTCCGGGCGACGTCCTCGGGGGTCAAGGGCTTGAGGTATGTTCCGACGAAGCCTCCGTAGAGGGCGGCACCGACATTGTCGGGGTGTCTCTCTGGGGAGTCAAGGTTAGCAAGTAAAGCTTCAAAAGCTCTCAAGACTCACCAATCATGAGACAGTAGTCAAACAGGCGGTCATAGTCGAGGTGCTTCAGTCCTCCGACCTCACGGCCAAGGACAACACCAGCAACCACAGCAGCACCGGAGCTACCCAGGCCGCGGCCAAGAGGGATGGGGTTCTTGATGTGAACATGGGTCTCGACGGGAAAGTGTCGCTGGTCGTGGCATCGCAGGACGTAGAGGGCGACGCGGGTCAGCAGGTTGGACTGGGGGTCGAGGCTGATGTCGCCGGTGTCCTCTCCCTCTCCCTCGTACGTGATCCTGCAGTTGAGCGGATGCTCCGACTTTGTCTTTGTGCGGTCGATGGTGACGTGCAGCTCGAGGTACACCGAGAGGGCGAGGCCGATGACATCGAAGCCTGGGCCAATGTTGGCGCTGGAGCAGGGGGTCTTGATGACAAACGATTCCATGACTGGTTTATCTTGTTTGTGTATGTGTTAATGAGACGCTCTGACGCTGTATGTGGATTTGCTTGATGTGTCTCACAGGTGGGAAAAAGACGTTGGAGGAGAGGTCACAAGCTCTAGAGGGTTAAACTGCCAATGGCGCAATTGGAGCTAGTTCAAGGACGATCAGCCGCAAAAAAAGTCTCCGATATTCTTCTGGCAATTGTTCTTCTTTCTCTTGGAAAAGATCGAGTCAAGAGAAGTTTGCGTGGACCCGACCCTGATAGTGATTAACTGACAGAGTCATACCCGTTGCCGACCCCCGATGACGGAGCTGGCCGCATCCATACAAAAGCCTTCTTTTTTTTTTTGTGCTGAGCAGTTGGCGGGGTAAAAAAAAATGTCTGTCGATGGCTGCCCCTCCATCGATATTCATTGGTCGACGATGGTTCAATTGGACATTTTCTGGCTGCTAAACCCGGCTGTGGAAATGTTCTGGGCAAGGGTTTCCATCGGGTTATCGGGCAGGGAGTTTGCTTGTTGAGTTGATCAACAATAGAACGAGCAGTTGGTTGACTAAACAATATGCAAGTTGAGGTATAAAAGAGGAGCTGCAAATGTGGTGCTGGAATATTAATACGAGAAGCACAAACACCACTCATCCCATTAGATCCTTGGATATAATATAATACTCTTCCAAGGCCTCAATTCAGATCCCTCCCGTCCCCTCCCCGACGAAGCGAAGTGGCTGACCTTGGCCGATTGTTACGCAGCAGCCTCATGCACAACCAATCGACTCTGCATCCATCCTTGCAAAATAAATTCCCGCTTCCCGAGAGAGAGCCTCGTGACTTTGCTCGTGTTGCTGCCGTCGGCATCTCACATCATGACCATCTACCACTACCCGTTGGGGTATTTAATCCGCATCTCGATTCATTGATCAAATGCACATCTGACATGATTTTTTGTGCACCTCTCGTGCATAGAAGCATTGTCCAGTCAAGAGCATCAGCACCTTTCTGGCTGTTGGTTCGCTGACATGGATACAGTCTATGCACAACATGACTACAACAGCAACGCCTCTGTAGATATCACAACCTGACCTATAACAATGGACATGATTTGTCCGTTCGTAGATATATTTTCCGTGGTTGTTGAAGAACCTTGAGCTGACCAATATGCGCACAACCGTGCGTCCGAGACTCCGGCGGATGTCCCCAAATAGCAGCACTAAATCTCACCACCATGATGTCAATGTCGATAAAACTATCGAGCCTAACCGTGGGTTCCTAGTGCTGAGGAAAGACAACAAACCCGTCATCTCTCACCCAAAAATGTATCTTTCTCCATCTCGTATACTGCATAGATGCCCAGAATCTCCATTTGCCGGGAATCCCGGCATTGACATCTCGACCGCTATTTTATCTCGGATAGTTAGGATGATCGCTCTTTTTTCCTCCCATGACGTCTGTCGGGTCCTCGTGTTTTTAATCTATATTGTGGGATCACCCATGCTACGAGGCCCCGCGCCTGATGCTCTCGACGATGATCACTTCTCGAATTCGCTGCCTTGGACTTTGTGAAAGCGAAAGCTGAGGTGATCGCCATGCCATTGACTTCCCAATCGGGAGTGCGCCCCAGAAGTTTGGCGAGACTTGACGGCGTTCGGCGCAGCATCAGCGATGCAGGAATACGAGCCTCAGCAAGCATAGCACCGCAGGACCATCACGCACCGTTGATAGTTTCCCCCCTCGTGGCGAGGTCATCTGGGCCACCTCGTCTCCCCACGGTAGCAACCTGATCGAACGACGCCCATCTCTAGTTCAACTTTCACAACAAAGGGTCTAGAAGTTGGCCCTTTCGGAGTAATACTGAACAAAGATCTTGTCCCCGTAAGTTCGCGGGCCTCGCCGGCCGCTCCGATAGCTCACAAGGGCAGCGGAAAAGACAAGAATGGATACGTTACGTCGGTTCCTCGGTGGAGGTGGACAAGAATACGAGAAAAAACCCTTACCCCACAACAGGCCAAGTTCAAGTCTGTCAATGCGCGGAATTATTCTGGACCCAAGTCTGGACCGAGGATTATGGCAGCACGGGCTCACTAACACTAGCTCTGATTGCTCGAAATAGCATCAAGGCGCAACCCTAGCAACGTTGTCAGTTGAGAGGCTTCGTCCAAATCCGGACCCGAACGACGTGGGGGAGGCTGGGCCTCGAAGTCTACTGCGATCTTCCCGGACGGTCGGCAGAGAACAGAGCCTATGACGCTATCCGTACGGGGAAGAGAACCTAGCTAAGCCATGCCTCCAAGCCTCCGTCTGGCCTTACTTTGCATGTGGAGATGTGGACGATCATCGTGAGCTCGTGACGGAGTTGAGAGAGATGCATGGTCCGTTGGAGCTTGCCTTTACGAGATGTACTGCATCGAATGGTCTGGACAGTAAAGTATAAAGAGACCTTGAACGCTCGTCAATATAGTTCTCTTTTCTGTATCATCATTCTCATCAACACTCCAACACTCTCATCCTCCAGCTCAACAATCTTCACACTCACAACTCCATCACCACCTTTTAACCACAAACCAACCATCATCATGAAGCTGTCCGGTGTCCTCTCTGCCCTTACCTTCGCCACTGCCGCCTCGGCCACCACTGGTGAGTTCTACATCTTCTCTCCAACACTGGCCTACATCAGACTAACATGAACATCCAGTCTCCTACGACACCGGCTACGATGATGGAAACCGAGCCATGACATCCGTCGCCTGCTCCGACGGCAAGAACGGCCTCATCACCCGCTATGGCTTCAACAAGCAGTCCGACATCCCCCGCTTCCCCTACATCGGCGGCGTCTACACCATCGCCGGCTGGAACTCTCCCAACTGCGGCCAATGCTTCCGCGTCGAGTACCAGGGCCGCAAGATCCACGTCCTCGCCATCGACCACGCCGGCGAGGGTGTCAACATGGGTCTCCGCGCCATGAACGACCTCACCAACGGCAAGGCTGCCCAGCTCGGCCGTATCAACGCCCAGGTCTACCACGCCAAGCCCACTGACTGCGGCCTCAAGGCTTAGATGGCATTATTACGACTTTTTTAATGAACCATGAGCGCATCATCCGGGTTGGATAGCGGGCTTCTTCTTCTTCCTCTCCTTTACACTATGGATTTAATACTTGGCATTGGTTGGCGTTTAGATTACGATTGATCACACTTGATCTACTACCTAGATATTCACTCATGAATGAACATAGAGCTTACAGCTTCACTTTGAGTTTCCAGATGTGATGTGAATTGCAAGATATCTGCTTGGTATCCATAATCCAGCAAGTGACAATCATTAGTATTCTCGCCAACTAGTTTGGGAGATCCGTCCAGTTCGGTAAGCCATCCATTTAAAGCAAGACTGTCATCAAATCGTTCCTTTTGTTCGTCCCTCATACATCATGTGGTGAGCTTGCCGTCCTTGGGCGTATGCAGCTGCTCCAATCGTCCATGTTACTTTTTGGTCGACCCTCTGGTTCTGATTCGAACTCTTCGAGTTGGCGTTCTGGTCTGGTTTTCATCGCTGGCCCTTGTCAAGTCTTCGTTGCCGAGAAGTTCTTCTCTCAGGCGTTTGAATGACGGTGGAGTGGTGATAATCTCAGGGGGAGGAGACAGTGATGAGTCGCTGGAGGGACTTCTGCATTCCGCCATGGTTCTGCTGCGTTGATGGTCCAAGTCGGACGTCCCAGCGCTTGAAGGAATGACTCCTCCAAATGGTAGGTTCTGAGGGGGTGTGCTGGGATGAATCGTATTTGATGAGGTATCGAGTTCTGAGTTGCATCCTGAGATGAGTGAGCAAAGCTCATGACAAGTCGATAAAGGCACCTCACCTTGTCCTGGCCGTGAAGCTCTAACCCACATGGCACATTCCAACAATTCAACACGCGCCGCAAAATTCTCGTAACTCAAGCCATACTCAAGACCCTGACGAGGTATACGAATCTCGTTGGCAGTCTTGAACACGACAGTCACGTCCTTGTCCTGGGTAATGGACTCTGCAAACTCGAGGAAGGAATCAAAAAGCCCCATCTCGCCCTTGAAAACGATACAGTTATCCTCGGTGCTGAAGCCCATAAAGTTGTCCGCGTCCGGGTCAGAGATTTTGTTGATGTTGATCTCCATGGCTGCATCGCTTTTGGCGGCGCGTGTGAGCTTTACGCTGAGATCTGAGGCGGGGAGGAGTTGTATCGAGGATGGAGGGAGAGGTGTCTCATGTAGGTCGTCGGACATGAGATATTCGTCAAAGGCGGGTTCGAGAATGGCAGCGCGAGAGGCGCCGAGCTTCTCGATCTGCTCCTCGGAGAAGGAGTCGAGGTCCGTGTTGAAGACGTGGGTAGGCATGGCGTAGGAGAAGCAAGTGCTGAATGTGAGAGAAGAGCGAGTGTAAGTCGGAAACTCTTTTCATGGGCGAGCTTATATGCGGGTATCCTTTCACTTAATAAATAAATCAGGATCAAAACTTCGAGTCATCACAGGATGCACTTTCTTATGTGCCTAGGATTAGAGAGGCACCTGGCGGGCAGTTGCGTCGGCCGTTTGGCACCTGCCGACGGCTGGCCGCCTAGGTATACCTAGGTAGTGAATGGCCCAGTCAAACTGATTTAATTTGCCATTGTTTTGAGTCTGTGGGGATTGTGTTGCCTCTTGATGGGAGATGACTGTTTGATGTTGGCATCTCCAAGGTCCTTGATTAACACCACACTCAAGGCAAACGTCTAATAGATTGATCATCGGCCCGCAAAATTCGACTATAGAGAAGACGCTTGTTAAAATCCTGACTATAATCATCAAGATTTCTTTCGATTGCATCTGTGCATTCATCTTGTTGTCGCACCAGGATCAATTGACAGCTATCAACTACTACTAGAGCGACTTGGCCATGGAGGATGAATGCCTGTCTATACAATCACCACCTTTAGAAACTCATGGAATAAGATGAAAGTCCAGTATCAAAGCTCTTGGCTAATTGTAAACCGTCCGAGGCGACTCATCAGCCCACGTCTTTGTTCAACCCGTGCACAATGGATAGGCAGCTTACCTAGTTTCCAACCTGATCCTGTTGGCTCATTGGACAAGCCCGAGCCATATATGAACGGGTTCCTGCAGATCCGAGTACATGTCATATATCCTCCGGATGCTCCGACTGGTGATGCGGCTGGCAGGCGACATGAATTTACCATTGTGTATAATATCTGATAGCACGGCACACTCCGCGGTCAGTGTTGCGTGGTCTACCTCTACTCGCCACTCCCTTTCTTCCGTAAGGCAGAAAGGAGGCTAGTCACGTCAAAAGGGAGGGAGGTAGGGATCTGGGGGAGCTGACGTGGGGTAAACCCATCTACCTACGTTTAGGTTGCGTTGCATCCCCAAGAATCCTACCAACTTCAACGACATCTCATCCAGAGCACAAATCCATTGAATCTGCTCTAAACAACTCTATCTCATCTCAATTTTTCATTCCTGTGTTGATAAAAGAGGCCGTTGTCAGGTCATGCCACCGACCATGCAGCACCTCCCAAATGAGCTCATCGCTCACATCCTCAGCTTCCTCGACTCCGACTCCAGCCTTGAGCGCGGCCTCTACCGCGACCCGTCAAAGATTTCGAGGCCCGTCCATTCCGGAAAGGACACACCCCTCAAGAATGCGTCCCTCGTGTGCCGCATCTGGAGGCGCTCCGTGACGCACCTCCTCTTCCGCCACGTCGTATGGTGCTTCCACCGCTTCTATAAGCCGACGTGCCAAGACATCGTTGCGGGTGTCGACGTGTTGGACTTTCTTCGCAGGAGCGGTGTATCGAAGCATGTTGAGAGTTTCACCATCTTTATGGACATTCCTAGGGGCTCTGGACAGCATCGATATGCTGATGGTCAGTTTTGGGGTCTGTTGCCACCCGAGTCTCATCAGCCCGAGAGGCCCATGTCGTGGAACCTCCTCTGGTCCGTTTTGACTCAAGAGCCCCAGCGCGCTGACCAAGGCGGTCAAGAGAGATCTGAAGAGGAGAGAGGTCGACAACATTGGGATAACAATTGGCTGTGGCATGCTTTGTTCGACGTCATTGACCCCTTGCGTGTCACCTTGATCAGTTCACCAGATCTTGTCGCTTCACTTCTTAGTAGGACTGTAGACCTGTCGAGTGACTGGGCCTTTAACAGTACCTTCTACATTATCTCGTTATCACGCGAACCTGGCATTTCCGACCTTTCCAAGAGGACCAACGCTTTGCCGTCAGAGAGTCCAGCTAGGGAGAGTCATCTCCCAATCGACCTGTTCGCCATACGAGACTGGACTTCACTATTCATCAACGAAGGCTCCTTTGCACCGGTCTACTCGACATACGAATTCTTTCACTACTCACCGGCAACTCTCCTTCCTGTGATATTCGAACCCACCGACACCTCGTTCAACGTGATGCGCTCAACCCTCAAGTCCCTCTCTTACATCGCCATCTTCCCTCTCTCCCACCACATCGCCGACTTTCTTATCCCCAACTGTCCGCCCGTTGAGCACCTATTTGTCCAACTCATGCCTAAGAACCGAGACTTTTGGGAGAGCGATGGTCTTTCTCGTGTGAACCTATCCGACCTATGGCTGGAGTGCGACGCATCCTACTCGCTCCTCATGAGACAGATACTGGATCCCGTCCCTCAACCAGGCTGGGAAAAGCTAAAGGTGTTTGAGAGTGGTGATGCGCCGACAGAAGGAGTTTGGCGAAGGGGGTTTTATGATGCTTACATCGACGGCGTGAATGGTTGGAGGGAGGAGAGCGAGGGCCTCTTTATAAGAGACGCACTTCCTGAAGTCCCAGCAGATGAGCTGGAGAGTATCGACGGAAACCACGATGGCATGGAAGCATTGGAAATTTGAAGCTTCAGGGGAGTTTTACTGATAACAGCGCAAGGAAAGTCATCATCCAGTATATTAACCATGAGGTTCTACTTGAATGTATGTAATATCTATTACTGATCTTATCCCGACCAGCTTTCAACAGATTTGTAAATCCGAGGCCCTGTTGAACCATGCGTTTGAGCCCCAGAGAAAACGCCTTTGACCACCGATGGATGCATATCCGAGCCCAACTACCAGAGTATGCAAGACGACATAGATACCGATTCCAAGATAAACCAACGCCATCACCTCGTCCCTGATCCCAGGGACTCTAGATAAACAAAAGAGTCATGCCAGTAATACACACAATGCTTAATCATCGTCGCTCTCAATGTCACCGTCCCTGTCGCTGTCTGACAGGTCCACAATTGGCTTCATGGCCTCGTGCTCCTTCATCTCTCGGTACGTGCTCCAGGTCAAGCCAAGGAACGCAACAACGATCATTGCGCCACCGATGATGGCCGCAAAGCTGAGAGGCTCGCCAGTGAGCATCCAATCCACAATGGCCACAATAAAGATGGTCAGTAGAGCGGCGACCGAAGACAGGACGGGCGAGGTGAGAGAGATGAGCACAAGGAATGAGCCACTGAAAGTAGCGTTCATGAGAACAGCCAACAGAATCAACCAGCAGGTTGAAGCAACTGGTAGCTCAAACTTCTCAATGCCCAAGAAGTCAATGATTGGGATGGGAATCCACAAAACAGTGAGTGTGAAAAGACCGATGCAAGAACCAAACGTGTTTGCAAAGATCATGCCGCGACCAGGCGAAACGCCTTCAGGGGGGCAAGCAAAACGCTTGTACAAGACCTCATAAAGGCCGTACAGCACAGAGCCCACGCCGATAACAAGGTTTCCAAAAAAGCGGTTTGAAGCCTCCACGTCCTTGGTGCCCTCCGATTTGGTGTCTCCGTATGCAACGACGAGCACGCCGGCAATGGCGATGAGGACGGCGACAGACTTGTCGAGGCGCAGGGGTTCGTGGAGTAGTGGTACAGAGAATACGTATGCAAAGAAGGCGGAGCAATTGTAAATGGCGGTTAGATCCGACGGTGTCGTCAAGCTGACGGCAATGTACCAGCTCAGCCCGGCAACGGTCAGCGCGCAGGTAATGATAACGGTAAAACGGATGATGTAACGAATGGGGCGCGCGCGATGCTGAATGGAAAGATGAAAAACGTCGAGAGTCTGCGTCTCGATCATGATGGCGGTTGTGCGCAGATGCTGCTTGTGTCGCTTCCAAAAGACTGGCCAAGGAATGTCGCGCTTCTGGAAGCGCAGGATGAGGAGCTGAACAGGCCACAGCACGATCCACGAGCCGTGGGTGAAATACATCATGCAGTACGCCTTGTCCCAGCCAAGATCATGCTGAATGTATGCGCTCAGTTCTGTCTGGACGCAGAACGATACCAGGCTGATGACAAGGAAGAATGCGGCATACGTGTACTTCTTGCGCGTTGAGCTTTCGGCGGCTTCGGCGACGGTCTGAGGGCTACGGCTGCGCATAGTCGATCGGCGACTGAAAGATGGCCTCTCCATCATCTCTCGATGATAAGGATGTTCATCCTCGCTCGACCTCTCCGACCCTAGGCTGGTCCTTCTGTTGCCATGCGCAGTATGAGTGACGCGGCCGCGGTCATCGTCGTCCTCTTTATGAAGCAGAGGAGTACCAGATCGTCCACCCGCATGACGATGGTACTTTGGACGGCTGAGGCCATTCGCATCCATGTCGTCCAACTCTAGCCACTCGCGGCTGGCGTTGCCGTCGGTATTTGTATCGCGTTGGTGACGTTTCGAGCCGTCAAGATCGGAAGCGGCGCCCGAAGCACCAGGACTACCTTGTCTGTCGGTCGACCGGGTTTCTGGTTCGCATAAGGTGTCGTCGCGGGACAGGGGGGATGAGTCTATGGACAATCGATCGTTGTCGTGGCCTTGAAGGAGATGGACCTCTTGGTCTTTGTCGTGACGCCGAGGCATAGACGGCGAAGAGGGATATTAAGGGAAGAAAGAAGAGGAAAAGAAAAAGAAGAAGGAGAGGGTAAAAAGGAGCGAAAAACAGGTGTTCCTACTTGTTGCACCAGGTCGAATGAATGCCTGGTAGTTTTGGTGCTGGTGTTGAAAGAACATCGGTTGGATTGGATCGATTCCCATTCGGCTGGCGCGCAGTCGCAGTTGAGTGGTCGGCGGCGGGTCCCAAGACCCCGAAGCGACAGGGGGTCTCCGCTGTCTCGCAGCTTTGGGCCCGCACGGCATGGGGGACCAACAGGGCGGGGGGAACACGGGCACGGGGGCCCGGGGGTCATCAACGGCCCATCGGCGGGTTCTACAGTGGACGAGATTAGACTTCTCAGGGGCCTTTCCCGCTGAGCCGTCCTGCTGGAGACGGGGAGAGCCTATCGCGGCGTTGAGATTGCTGATGAGCCATGAGCCATGAGCCAGATGATGCTGTACAAAGTTCCAGATTGTCAAGGGGGCTCATGCGCACATTCTTTGAAGTCTTTGATTTTAATATATGCCATGTGCTATTCCGTCTCAACATCTGATTGCGTGCTGCGCTACTCTTGAGCTATCATGAGTCGGTTTCTGAAAGGTGCCAAGCTGGTCCCACGATAACGATGACACCTTTGGTCATGTGCCCCCTACACCACCACGCGCGCTCAGCACCCGTCTCACCACACCACCACCACCAGCTGAGATGGTTGAGATAACCAGATGAGGCGCGGTAGTCACAGAGGACGGCACGTGAGTTGGCGCCTTTATCTCAGCTCTGTTGCTTCGTCTGCCTTGCCTACGTACAGTACCCAAGTTCCATAGAAGCTGTCGGGTTCCTGACTTATTTCGCCCCAGCACCAAAGAGAGCCTCGTGGACATTATATCCGTATTCCAACTCCCCGTGCCAGTAGTTGGGCGTATCTGCCTTGGAAAACTGCCATGCCTGGTCAAGTGCCTGCACCACCTCGTCGGGGAGCGGCCCCTTCTCCAGGTTGTCGAGATTGTTCTCCAGCTGGTCCACGTTGGAGATGCCAATGATGATTCCATCGTTGCCGTTGGTGATGCGAAGCTGGGAGTGGTGAACCATCCACCGCAGTGCCGTCTCGATCATGGTCAACCCGTGCTTCTCCACGGCCTGCTCAATAACACTCAACGCTTTGAAGGTGCTCTCTCTAAAGTAGCGATCGCGATACATCTTGCCAATCCTAGAGTTGTCCGAGAAGCGGCCGCTGTCAGGCGCAATGTCCCGTGACTTGATCTTGCCAGAAAGCAAGCCGCCGGCGATGGGGTTGTACACGACAATGTCGAGTCCGTACCGCTTGCATGCGACAAAGAGTTCCGACTCGATGGAACGGGTGACGCAGTTGTACATGCCCTGGTACACCGTGGGTCGCACCCAGCCGTTGTACTTGCAGGTCATGACAACCTCTGCCACTTCATGCGCCGCAAAGTTGCTGATGCCGAATCGAACAAACTTTCCTGCCTTGTGGAGCTTATCGATGGCCTCCAGCGTCTCTGCAAAGGGGATACCACGATCAGGACGATGGAGGTAGAGCAGCTAATCAACGTATTAGACAACGAGACCTCATAAAGTGATGGAAGACTTACATCGATGCAGTCGGTTCCGAGCTCCTTCAGACTGGTCTCGACCGACTCAACAACCTTCTCGGCCGTATTGTCGCCAGGGTCCCTGGGATACTTGACCTTGGTGGCCAGAGTGAAACCCCTCTCCTGCCAACCAACCTGGCGAGTCCAGGCCTCTTGCTTACCACCGACATAGACGCGTGCTGTGTCGATTTCGCTGTATCCTCGACCCTGAAAGACATCGAGGGCCTTGGTAAATGTTTCCGAATCGCAGATACGTGCATCAAGCTCCTCACTACCAGGGGGTCCAAAGGTCATTAGACCCAGGATGACGCGATGCTTCGGATTCTGAGCGACAAGAGGCATGATGACGGAAGCTAATGGACAATCTTTTTGATAAAAACCTCTACAATGCTGCAAATGGGGGCTCCTGCGGCTTTTATACCCAACAAGAAAGTGATATCGGAGATGTGAAGCTAAACTCCAGCTCTCATCATCGTGCCCTCATGCGTGTTGCTCACTCCAGCACCTTCCGTCCTTACCACGGCCCCACTTACAACTGCGAGACCGGGCGGGGTATCCGCTCGGTGATGACGGATGGGCTGCCGAAGCGGATATCAACGTGAGTATCATTGATGATTTGTAAGAGCCGCCAGTGATAATTGGTCCGACTTGTGCTGAAGAGTGAGTCTGGTTTAAAGCTTTGGTTTCTATATCGATGGCCTATGACGTAGTTGTAGATAAATAGGTGCTGGGGTTTAATGCCTGGTGGAATAAAGAAGCGGGCAATCAGTTAACCACGGCGACAAGGAGTCACCTTTCGAAAGCTAGACTGCTCTCAGAGGTGTTTAACAATTGGAATGAGAAACCACTCATAGACAACATCTTCTGTTACACCTTGCAGGGTTCACTACTATTTCACTTCAACATGTTACACCTCCCTGTGAGCAGTAATAGGTCACCAACCATGCCATCCCAAACATGTTGCGTAAAGATCATATATTTTATGACATTCGGCCTCAATAACTTGTTCTCCAAATAATATGGAAATATGCAAAAAGGCCAACCTCGAGGTGGGTATCAAGGAGGGCAGCTCATCGCGGGTCGAACAAACGGTTAAACCCCGGCCAAGGCTTCTAAACTCCAAACCTCCAAATTGAGAGCGCTGCGATTGGATTTTGAGATCCCAAACTGCCGTGTCGAGCTTCCCGTTGCCATCTTTTGCGCAATATCCGCCTCAAATATGCTTGTGTAAGGAACAATTCGATCGTCGACAATGTTGAGAACCCAGCTGATCCCGTCAGTTCCGCCATCTCATAGACAAATCCATCATGAGGGCACAATTGGCCCGCCATGCTCGACGGGTCCTTGTCCAGCACGCCCGATGCCCGTCCTTTGCACTCTACTCGACTCCCCTACGCCGAACCCTCCCTCCCAGATCGATAAATAATGGGCAGTCACGCCGATACATATTCGAAGGCCTATTTTCGAAGGCGCCTCGAGAGGTGCGGCAGCCCGAATTCGAGCCGGGATGGATGAAGATTATGGTCTGGCGGAGTCGCATGCTCGACAATCTGCGTCCCCCGCCGACGGAGGAATTGGTTCAAGCTTGGAGATCATTCTTTGATGGGAAAATGTCTAGCCGGAGGCCATTGAATGGTACCCAGGCCATGCAGTGCCGCCGACTTCTCAACTATCTTGTGGAACAGCGCGAAACATCCCCCGAGTCGAAACAGAGCCTGGAACGATCCGACATAGTCAAGGCCCTCGACGCCCTCGCCCAATTGAGACCTCGTGAGAAGACCCAGGACCACCTCGAGTTTGCCAGGTCCATATGGTCCACCCTCTGCTCAAGCAATCTGGACAAAGAGCAATGGGCACCCACTGGTGCCAAGTGGCCGCAGTACCTCAGTATATTATGTGCCTTTGGAGGCTCCGAGGAAGCTCTGGACTTGCTCCGTGCCCACTGGAAGGAAGTTGTCAAGCGCAGCGATTCTTTCAAACGGACTCCTTTCTTGTCCGTAGCTCAGGCCTTGGCCTCTGACGGACACGAGGAGAAGCTGCTGGAACTGGCTCAATACGCCGAGGAGAACGGTATTCCTTATGGAAAGCGCCTTCAAACCATTATGGTTTCTTTTTTCATCCAGAGAAACCGGCCCGCCGAGGTCAAGGCCTGGTTCGAGAAAGAAATCTCCGGCCAGCAACGCTCCTTTGAGATTTACCCTCAGTTGGCTCATTTTGCTGCCCGCCACGACCTGAAGGACTGGGCGGTGCCCTTCTTCCTCGAACTAGGGACAGGATTGAGTGGCCAGAAAACTGAAAAGAAATATTGGGATGCTTTGTTCCAGGGAATTCTGATCCTTGGAAAAGGCCTCAAGGAAGTGGAGGTCATGATGTCCAACATGGAAAAGATATCTAACGGAATTCTCAAGGCTGATACGAGCACCATCAACGGCCTCCTTCGTGCTGCCATCGAGATGGGAGATCCAGCGTTGGTGGACGAAATACTGCCACTTGCCGAGGGTGAGGGGCGTGGGCTGAATGGCGAATCCCATCTGATCCTGATGAAGATGCACCTCCTATCAGGCTACTTACCAGGAGTTCAGGCTGCTTACAAGAAGGTAGCGCACTTTGAACCCTGGCATGCTGAGCCTGACCTTTGGTGGGAGTTTAGCCAGTTGTTCAACGAGTATCTCGTTGCCCTTTGCGCCCAGAAGACACCGGATTACAAGCATATTTCCGAGATGCTTGAGTCTTCAGAGGAGACTCAAGTGCTCCTCGATCCAGAAACGGTCGCTACTATTTGTATCCGTTTCCTGGAGAACGAGCAGCACTTTGAGGTGATGGATGTTCTGTCCGTCCACGCATTTCACTACAGCGCCGCAGAGCGAGCAGTGATCCAAGACGCTCTTGTGGACTTTTGTATCAACGAGCTGAGTACTACAAGGGCATGGGCCGGATATCAACTTCTACGGCAGTTCTTCCAGGATCTCAGCTTCAAACACCGTGTGAAGCTGATGGAAGCGTTTTTCGAGCGCAAGCGCCCAGATATGGCAACCCATGTCTTTGGCCATATGCGGCAACACCGAAACAACGACTATCATCCCAAGCGCGAGACGTATGTTTCCTGCTTTGAGGGTTTATCACAAAGCCCAGACGAAGAGGCTTTGGAGATGGTCCACAACATGCTCAAGATGGATATGACGCTAGAGCCAGACACGAAGCTGTACACATCGCTCATCCTTGCTTACGCAGCCAGCGAAAAGCCTCTTCAGGCAATCGATTTCTGGCAGTTGATAGCGTCATCGCCTGAGGGTCCAACATATACCAGTCTGGAAGCAATCTTCTGGGCTCTTGAGCGCAGCCCAAGAGGGTCCAAGAAGGCCCATTCAATCTGGAAGCAGCTGGAAACGCTTGACGTGGAAATCCCGCCTCAGGTTTACAACGCTTACTTGGGAGCTATGGCTGGCAGCGGGGAGTTGGAGAAGGTGGAGGGCATGATTACAGAGATGCGCTCAAGGACGTCGAGTGAACCGGATGACATGACGTGAGTTTGACCCCGACTACTGCCAAAAATTTGTCATGACTAACACACAACAGACTAGGTATAGCGTTCAATGCTTTGCCAGGACAGGCGATGCAGGAGGCCTTTAAGAAATGGGCCAAGGCGCAGTATCCAGAGGCTTGGGAAGTCCTGGAGAACAGAGGCAAGCGGTTGAACAGAGATTCGCTATGCCAGTTCAAGCTCAAAAGGGTGTTGAAAGCTTGAAATGTATCAAAAAGGGAAATGATCAAAAAGGAGGGGGGTATGTTCCAAAAGTTGGTTTTTGATGTAGACAACTGTATCAATATGTTACATAGAGGTCGTGGCTGTTATACATATGACCAAAAAAATAATGACCATGACATGATCTCATACAATCCGACTTTAAACTAGGCTTCTTAATGTCGACCAAAGAATTGATCCCGTAGCATCTCGGGGTGGGCGTGGATGGTGGGATAGATACCCATGCCCTGGACCCGGCGGACCATCTTGGCCACCTTGCGTTGGTTGACGGGTCGGAGACGGGTGAGTTGGGAGTGGTTGATCATGCCCGAGGGAGAGGTGAAGTGCTCAATGAGGGAGAAGTTCTATACACGTTAGTTGAGGGGCATTTGAAGTGTAAGATAGGTAGCTCACCTTGTACATGTCGAGAGGGCTGATGCCGAGAGCATCAACAACATCCACGTTCCGCACCGACCTCTTCCTCCACTTTTGCATCTCGACGGGACTCAGATCGTGAGGCGAGTAGACATCACCGACCTCCCAGCGACGGGGCATCTGCTTGAGGAAGTCGCTCGACATCTTTTGGTTGCGGAGAAACTCCATCTGGGCCGTCTTCTCGCGCACAAAGCTCGCGTCCCTAGCCTTGTACCGCTCCATCATCCGCGCGGCAGCATCGCCGGGCTGCACTCTCGGGGATCGGTCGGCGCCCCGTCTGTTGCTGTTGAGGTTGGCGAGACGGCTAGTGTGGGTGCTGCCCGTGAAAGGGTCACGGGGAGGAAGGGCGGCGGATGCGGTGCAGGAGAATGGTCGGACAAAGGCACGCACAGCCTCGGCGGCCGTCGTCGTCGGTAGTCGAGGAGGCATCGTGTGTAATCAATTGGCGGGGCTTTCGACTTGGAGTGTGGGCTTTTGGTGATGCTCCGTCGTTGGAGTTTTGGGAGGTTTTTTGAGATGCCCGGAACATGCCGCCCCCGTCCCACCCCCCGGAGGAATTCCGCAGAGAGTAAACGGCCCCACTCAGATTTTTGATGGTTTTCCAAAACTCCAACCTTGAAACTTTGAGATTCATCACCAATTACTCGACCGACGACGACGGCTAGAAACTCGATCGAGGGGATCTTTCTTAGGCTTCTTATACTGTCGCGACACTCGAAATATCTTCATCATGGTCCGAAAACTCAAGCATCACGAGCAAAAGCTCCTGCGCAAGACAGACTTTATCACATACAAGTCGGACAATGGACATCGCGACAAGGCTGTCATTCGACGATACATGATCCAAAAGCCTGAGGACTACCACAAGTACAACCGTCTCTGCGGAGTATGTCTTCCAATACCCTCATCTCTCTCTACAGACCAATGTCATGCTAACTCTACACCTCCAGTCTCTCCGACAACTCGCCCACCGTCTCTCCCTCCTCCCCCCCGAGAACGCCACCCGCCGAAAGCACGAAGAGCTCCTCCTCAACAAGCTCTACGACATGGGAATCCTCTCCTCATCATCCAAGCTATCCGCAGTGGAGAAGAACGTGACGGTCAGCGCTTTCGCCCGTCGCAGACTCCCCGTGCTCATGACGCGGCTGCGCATGGCAGAGAATGTGCAGGCGGCGACAAAGATGATTGAGCAGGGCCACGTGCGCGTGGGGACAGAGACGGTCACGGATCCGGCGTACCTGGTTACGAGGGGCATGGAGGACTTTGTGACGTGGACCGTCGGCAGCAAGATTAAGCGCAACATTATGAAGTATCGGGATCAGCTCGACGACTTTGAGCTGCTGTAGGGGACTTTACAGACAAATTGGGTTTGAGGAGTTTGGCGCATGGTTTTTTTTTTCTTGCAAGAGCGGATTCTTGGTTTCATGGCATAAAATGGTGGATGCTGGAATGGAAGATCTGATCTGTCGAAGTCAGGGGGGATTTGCCTTTGTGAACTTGTTAGTTCGCAGAGAATGAGACGATGGAAGTTGTGGGAGAAGACTTGGGGATGAGCAGTTGCAACTAAGAACGTGGGAAATAGATAGGGTCAGTTACCTTGGCCAGAACTGTCCTCTGTTGTCTACATTGCTATCTACACCAAGGAATGCTTAGCCACTCATGAGCAACTCGGCCCTCAAATCTTCAGCAAGCAGTATCTTGAGCAGCTTTCAATACTTCAACTCGAGCTTCATCAGTTATCGAGGGTGGTCAAGTATGCCCGAAGTTACACTTTACTCGTCATCATAACCAAGACCCTCCCCATGAAGCAATCTCCAAAACACCATGATACAAGTAGTGCTACTCATGAACCATACAAGATGAACGGAATAGCTTCATCCTCCCTAATAAGACAATCAACTCGGTGAATTGCGTCAGGTCCAGCTACCACACCCCTCCATCGGCCCCGCTCGGCTCCGTATGCCGGGCCGGAAAAGTTACAAATGTCCCCGAACACCCCAAGTATAAGCCCTATTCTTTTCTCATACACAGCGCTCTTGTTACTTTTATATCAACTAAAAGGTATACTCATTGAAGATTCGATATATCGTGGACTACTTGATCGCTCACCATGGCTATCCTCTCCACCCTCAGGGAGCTCTTTCACCATCTCATCGACCCTTATCTCTTCATGAGCATATCCTTTCGCTTCCTCCCCGGCACCATCCTCGACCTCCTCCGCGCGGGCGACTTCCGCACCCTGCTCTCCCCCTCAGCCTTCAAGGAAGCCTGGTTTGGCAATACCTGGGCCTTTGTTGGACCCCAGGTAAAGGTCAATGCCGAGAAGCGCGTAATTCCCCTGCTCGAGGGCCGCGTGCACAACGGTGAGGTCGTGGAGGACGTCGTCAACCCGCCCATTGATGGGCTTGTACTTGAGATTGGTGCGGGGAGCGGCATGTGGGCGGATGTTTTTGCCAAGGTTGGTGGGGGTGTTGGTGGTCATGATGAGCAGCTGAGGCATCGAAAGGGTGGGAATGGATTAACCCGTGTATACGGCATTGAACCCAATCCTCAGTCAGCCGCAGCTTTGAGACGGCGTGTCAAGGAGGTTGGGCTCGAGGGTGTTTATGAGGTTGTTCCCGTGGGCATCGAGTCTATTAATGATCCCGCAGCTTGGGACGGACGGATTGAACCTGGAACCGTCGACTGTATTGTCACCATCTTGTGTCTTTGCAGTATCCCTGAGCCTGAAAAGAACATCAAGCTGCTGTATGAAAGTCTCAAGAAGGGCGGTCGATGGTATGCCTATGAGCATGTCCAGGTTGAACAAGGGGGGTTCCCACTCCGCGCTTATCAATGTAAGCTGAAGATATTACGCTTCAAGAGAGTCAATGCTGATATGAGTAGGGCTCACAAATCTCTTCTGGTCGCAAGTCATGGGTTCATGTCGCATGTGCCGAGCTACGGGCAAGACATTAAGAGAGGCTGGGTCGTGGGAAAAGATTGATTTGGCGCCACCAGTGGGTGAACCAAGATTCGAGTTGCTTCCTCATGTTCTTGGAACATTGACCAAGTAGACGGTTGGCGTACAGAGTAAATGGGAAGTAATGTCCGTGTATAACAGCAATGACCAACAATGCATATGAAAGAACAAGACATCATGAATTATTCTGGGTATCAATATCCAAACTCCAACGCCAATTAAAGCTCATCATCGTCGTCGTCATCTGAAAGAAAGATCGAGGTCCTCTTACTAGAGCCGTCCATCTTGATCTTGACTTCTTGCGAATCCTTTTTGTCCAGGGGCTCTGTCTTTAGAGCCTCTGTCTTTAGAGCCTCTGCCTTGATCACCACCTTCTCCTTGGTCTCATCAGTCTTGATATCCTCCACTTTGACAACCGACTTTGTCTCCAGGTGTTCATCCTTTACCTCCTCCTTGACCCCTTCTTTGACATCAAAGACATCAATATCAACTTTGGTCTCCATCTTCACATCCTCTTCCTTGGCATCAATTTCGGCCTTTACTTCCGTTCTCATATCCTCTTCCTTGACGAGACCCTCACGGATCAGCTTAGCCTCTCTCCTCTTGTAAAACGTGTCCAAGCAGTTCCTCCTCGCTTCCTGAGTCCAGTTTTCCACCACCAGAGCAAATTCAGTCGCATTCGCGAATCCAAACTCTCTTGCCATCTCGCAGAAATGTCGCAGCATCACCTCATTTGGGGGGTTGTAGAGACTGTGCAGACCGTCCCCGCAGTCTTCATCACTCTCTGCAAAGAGAGCATTCTGACCATCCACATCGCCCTCTGCATATGAAGTCATGGCAGCCCGGCGTGATAGCTGTTCCTCCACTTTCGACGTTCCAATAACTTCCGAGTTGTCGTGAGTGTATTCGACACCGGCCGAAGTAAGGATAGCTTGGATAGCGTCACTTTTTGGCACTTTGGCCTTCTTGGACTCGAGCAGTTTCTCCTGGTTCTCAGATGTGAGCAACGCAGCCAGCTGGCTCATGCCACCATCTTCAGCATCTGTGTCCTCGTTCTTGACTATGCCAAGAGTCTCCTCGTCCTTGGCCGCTTTTTCCATGTCGACATCCACGAGGTTCACACCAGCCTTGGCTTCGGCAATGTTGGTCTTGTTCACGATATCTTGAAGCAGCCCGCTGTCGTTGTGATATCTAAAGATGTTGCCCAGTCCAAAGATTTCACCCTTCCTCTCGGTATCCTGCTGGACACCTTTGAAGTAGCGACGCTCAGACGATGCGGTATATCCGATGTTGGCTTGCTGTTGCTTGTAGATTTGTCGTGCGTACACAATCTCCTCTACCGTGCCTAGTGAAATGAGTCGAAACACTTCAACGTCACGGGTCTGGCCGATACGGTAAGCTCGATCCTGAGCTTGAAGGTCGTAGGAAGGGTTCCAGTGAGGGTCAATGATCACAACCTTGTTCGCAGAAGTGATGTTGAGTCCCACGCCGCCAGCCTTGGTTGAGATGAGAAATACAAACTGCGTCGGATCAGAGTTGAATGTGTCGACAACTTCTTGACGCTGTTCGTAGCTCAGAGATCCATCCAGGTAGCTGACAGTGTAGCTCGTGTTGGTGAACAGATGCTGCAAGATGCGAAGAAGTCGCACGCTGTGAGAAAAGACAAGGACCTTGTCTCCGTTGCTATGCCAAAACTTGAGCAGCTTCTTCAGAACTTTCCACTTTCCACAAAACTCGGGATTAACCAGATTCTTAATCCGGTCCCTATTATCGTAGAGGTGCTTCCATGTATCTGGCATACAAGTCCGAAGGGTATTTAGCTCTGAGGTATGTTTGGTGTCCACGTCGGTCGTCTGTGGAACCAGCAGAGTAAGGTGGTTTGCCAACTTTTGCAGCACAATCATGCTGGGAAAGACAATGCTTTGCCATCTTGTGCCGCTGGACAGAAAGCGGTTGCAGCACCATCCTTTCTTGCTCTTCCCGCAGCAAGGTTCAGAGAGAGTTCGCAGAATATCGATCTCTGCGCTATCCAAGAAGTTCTCGTATGCATCTCGCTGAAGGTCTGTGAGGGGACAAAAAACGACTCGGTCTGTCTTCTTTGGTAGTTGATGCGCAATGAGCGTCTTCATTCTTCGTAAGAAATACCGTGGCAGTAGATTGTGTGCCAGTTTGTCGGCCGTCTGCCTTGCGAGACTGAGCTGAGCCACGGTTGCATCGTGAGACTGTCCAACAGTCAGGGGCTTGGTGACGGCTTGCGTCCACTCGGCGATTGTTCCAAAATGGCCAGGATTCGTCCAATCCAGTAATGTCCAAAGCTCTTCGTACCTGTTCTGGATAGCGGTGCCAGTAAGGCCAATGCGGCAAAGCGCATTAATCTCGTTGAGCGCTTTGGTGGTTTCTGAGTATCTGTCTTTCAGCCGGTGACACTCATCAGCAATCACGGCGTCCCATTGAACCATGTTGATTGAGCTCCTGCTATTCTTGTAAGTGTCGTATGTAGTGATGACGATCTCGAGACGTCCAGCACGGGCAGCACTGAGAACATCTTCCTTGTGAATTCCGTGAAAGAGATCAATGTGCCACCAACCCCAACGGTTCAGCTCGTTTTTCCAGTTCATGATGAGGGATCCGGGACACACGACCAAGATCCTGGGGTACCAGCGGTCATTGTACTGCCGTATTTGCCGCATGCGCTTGGCGTCACGCTCATCACCAGTCTTGCCAAACGCAGCGGTCAAGAAAGCGGCCACCTGTACTGTCTTGCCGAGGCCCATGTCGTCGCCCAGAATGCCACCTTCCTGGTACACAAACTTTCTGTGGAGGAAAGATACGCCAGCAATCTGGTAGTCTCGGAGGTACTGTGCGATTGATGCCGGAATGAGGCCTGCCGACTGGGGTAACTCGATATCCTGATATGGTCGAGAGGGTTTGATTCCGCTGCTCTCTTCGAATTTGGGCCGTTCGTCCAACTCCCTTAGTCTCCTAGTTTCTTCAAAGTGTATACCCGTGTAGTCCGGAGGAACCATGAGAGCAGCATCGTGATGACGCTTCTTGTTGGCGTCAAACTTCCGTCGCCGCTCAATCAGATATTCAGGCAATCCTGCGAGCTCAAAGTCTTCCTCGGGGGCATGGTCATCTCCATGCACATCATCCTCTCTCTTCTTCCCTTTAGACTTTCGTTTAGCCCTTCGTTTCTTCGGTTTCACGGGCAAATCATCCTCGTCGTCAGTCCACTGGACCTTTTCCTCGATCTCGACGGGCTGTTTTCTTTTCTGGGCCGCCTTGGGGAGGGGAGATACATTATCCCCAGACTCGGAAGCTGTATCTCCATCGTCGAGAATTTCAATCACCTCTACCTTGCCTGGGGGCATATTTGGAGCATGAGGTTGGTATAGTGACCGTGACGAGTGTGAATTCACGCTCACGTGTGGCGACGCGTTAGGCACGTCGAGGCTTGAGCGAAAGCACGTGACCCGACTTACAAGTCTTTACCCAACACATCAGAATCACACCAGGGGTCAAACTCAACTGCTTTTCGCTAGAGCATTCTACAATACTCCATGCTCGGTAAGCACTCTCTCAGCTTCATCCCTGGCCTGCATCGCCCAAGACTCTCGTCAGATGACTCTTGCAGCATTGCAACGCTCAGCTCAGAGCGAATGTGAATGTCTGGTGTAAAACAAGGCCCCACTCCACTTTCCACGGACGCATGACAGCTGCTCAGCCACCCACCGAAGCACCCGAGCTTGTCTTGTCCAATCCAATCCCGGTAGTTGGAACTTTGATGAGTGATGTCAGAATCTTTTCGCTTTCGGTTGAAAAGTTATCAGCATGATGAAAATGGTAAAACCAGGCTGGGGGCAGCCTCCCCTGTGCGGGCTTGAGATCATGATCATCTTCGCATCGCGCAATCTTGTCATGGTCTCGGTAGGCTGCTTCGTAAATATTGCACTTATTGTGGGATCGCCAATCAAAACACCATGCCAGAGTCCGTGTACTTCATCTGCCGGTACTTGCGCGACTGTAACTCGGACCATTTTAGCTTCACATCATTCAGAGAGAAAAACAAAATATTCGAAGTGGAAAGATCAGTTGGATTGACGGGTATCGAATTAATAACTAAAAAGCCCAGCGCGTCGTTGCCTTCAGAGCCAATCCAACATACGCCTCCATGTCGCAAACAAAGGAAAGGGAATAAAAAAGAGTTGCAGAGCACTCCATGTCTGTCGTGAAATCGGCACCCAAACGCCCAGGCGTGGGTCACCGGCGTAAGGTATCAAAGCGAAGAGAAAAGTATGCACCTCATCACGGCGCCCTCGGCGACAGCATGCGCCCAGCCGTGCCCGGCATCCTCGGCAGTCATTGGTGTCTTGGCCGTCAGACAATGCGTGTCCCGTGGTCCATGACTAGCTGCCGTGTCTGGCTGGTCGTTGACGGTTCGGGAGCGGGGCTGGCCGACGCTCCCTAGAGCTCATCTCATCGAGCTGAGCTGAGCTGGCCGGGGACTGCTACGGCCCCGAGAAGCGAGGTGCGAGGCCGCCTTAATACTTCAGGATGATGTACAGAGCGTGGATGATACCGGGAATGTAACCTGCAAGGTGGGGTTAGAAGACTGTACGCATCGGGGATAGGAATGTCATGGAAAGCGAGATGCTTTGACTTCGGAGGAGCCGGAGATGAGACTGAGAGATAGAGAGTCTTACCCAGAATGGTCAACAGAATGTTGATGAGGAAATCGGCGCCGCAGCCACGCTCGAGGAAGACACCCACGGGAGGGAGGATGATGGCAAGGATGATCTTGCAGATGTCGCTGTTGTAAGTCAGTACATGTCTTGTCTTCTTGCTGCTTCATCGTCTCGGAGGAGCTCGAGAATCCGGGGCAAGACATCATATCGACAATTACATTGTTGCGACATGAAATGAATTGCGGAATAGTCGGAATGACGTCGTCGCGAATGAAGACGAGGGCGAGCTTACCTAGCAGTGAAAGGCATGATGTCGGTTTTGAAGAGTGGTTACTCGAAGAGATGGGTTTGATAGTGGTCGAAAGTGTTGTATCGAAATCTTTACGCAAAGACGGAGTCGTGTGAGCAGAGTATGAGTTGTAAAAGGGCAAGTTGTAAGAAGGGGGGAACAAATTGTCTTTTATATCAGCGATCCGGAGCTTCCTCACCCATGCACCTCACACCCCATTCACTGCCCTTTTCCCATCTTGGCTCCTCGTTCCAACTTTCCCCGTTTCCTTGACGAACCACGCAACCAAGCAGAACCCGTCATCCCGCAGCACCAGCACCGACAACCCCGTGCTCCCCGTCAGCCCAGCCCTGCGACACCTTCGAGTTCTGGGCACTGCGTCATCGATTCGCTGGTCATGAAGGAGGGGGTGGGCAAGCCACAGGGACGACGTCTCGGAGCAGGGAAGCACGGCCAAGCGAACTCTGCCCTGCTTTTTTTCTCCTGGCCAAGCACAATGCGCGCCAGGACAAAGGTGGTCCATCTTGGTAAGAAGCTTGGAGAGGTTTGGGTAGTCGGCAGTTCCATGTCCTAGAAGGCTACGTCATGAGTACGCCGCAGGCCAATCGTGAAAGGGTCGCTGTGGGGCGACGCCACGATGGTTTACGCGGATGCAGCTAGATACGGGCGGTACCGTGATGCAGCTGAGCCACATATGGCGCAGCAACGACGACAACAAAGCATCACTCCATGGAATCACGATCCCCTGTGGCGAGCAAATCGCCATTCATGATTTGATGCATTTGTTGTCGATGTGGCTTGGCGGCTTTCGTTTTTTACTGTCTGCACCGCCTCGTAGTTGGGCCAAATCTCGATGCCCAGACATTTAGACCTTCCAGAAGCCAATGCCCAAGTGAGACAGGCTGCGTCAATCGTGTGGCTGGTGTCCCGCGGCAAAGAAGCTTTCCCCAATCCAAGGGTGCCTGGCAAACAAGATTCCCTGACCTCACTGTCGTAATTGGGGCAAGGCTAGAGCGGCTTGGGCGACCCTCTCGAGGTGCCGGTTGCCGGGAACAGCCCGGAACGGAATGATCATATGAACGGACCTTTGGGCCTTTGCCAAGATGCAGAAACCGCCATGCACAAGTTGAGACAATCAACAATCAAGATATTGTGGCATGGCATGTTTTCTTCGCTTCCCGCGTGGCTGAGCAAACAATTTCACCGCCGCTCTTGGCTCTTTTATCGCTTCATGTTTCGAAGCAGGCGGAACGCGTCAGTGCCAAGCTTCATGGCAGGCAGAAAACTACTACGTACGGCCTCTCGGCACTGGAGTGGAGGGCCAAGATATTAATAATATGTCGGCCACCCCATCAGGTATGGTTGCAGACCATGATTTTCTCTCTGCCGACGGACGGAACCATGTGTCTGGGGAAAAGATCGCTGTTTGCGAAAACGACGTTTTAAACATGAATTCAACTCCGTGCTCATCTCGGCCATGATATCAACAATTATTTGCACTTCTGAAACTAGGGTTGTCATAGAACTAACCAAGGCCGGCCTCAGTGTTTTGGTTTACGGCTCGTCTAATGGCGATCCATGAAGTGAAATGACCCAGCGAGCCTGGGGCTCTGTAAGCCGGGGATACAGATAACAAACAGTATCTTAAGCAAGATAGGAATAACCATATGACTGTTTTCGCTCGGATCGCTCGGCACCTCGTAACTTCTCGTTTTTTCGGACCTGAGCGAGATGTCTGCATTATTTCGCCTCCCCTTGCCATGTCGTTGACAATACTCGCAAGGTCTGGTCGGCTTTGACGGTCTACTTCGGTAGCCACGGAGGTTGGTAGGATAACGCCCAGAGCTCGGCTACCGATGACAAACGTTCATGTTGTCTTTCCTTGAGACTACACCCTTGAGATTGGAACTGTTGGCTTCCATGAGATAAAGAGAAGCTATGTTATTCAACGTTGGGGAGATCATATACAAACCTGCACCATAGAACCTATCTAATAGCCCCCATCGCTTCATGCGCCCCATGTCGCCTAATCAGTCCTCAACCTTAAAAGGATCGACCTTTGTCCTGTTTGGCGAACTGGTGGATCAAATAAACAATTAGGCTATAAGTGCAAATGCACGAGGTACGTCATTATGGTGATGCCACTTACATGGCTCACCCTACAGGACAAGATCAACTACATTGCTTACATGCCACATAATTACAGGGCTGGATGACGGATCGACAGGGCCATGGGTTTGTTAATCCCCATCCTGGGAACATCTCCAGAGTATGATTGATGCTTGAATGACGTGGCTGGGACATATTCTACTCGAGCAGTCCAGATTAAAAGCTCCATCATGATCTGGCGCAACACTGTTCCTAATGTATCACGCGGGTCGAGGAAACACCAGAACATCAAGAGCGTTAATGACCTAGCTTCTCTCAATCATAAGAGTTAGCTAAAGGTATATTCTAACAAAGGTAAAGCTTTAGAGCTTCTTTGCCTATTCTGATTATTCTCCATTTATTATCCTTAGGGGAGGATAAGCTCAAGGGTTTATCGAGGCGTCTCTCTTTGTCCTTAACCCAGGTGTGTATCTGCCTCATGATACTTCTACTGCAGTCGATATTTTATACTATGAGTCCATACGTCAACCCATAGAGGCTTTGCTGTTACACAATTGAGGTTTAACGGCGTTATCCTGATTAAAAAAAAAGGCGTTCTTTGCTTCTCTGCCGGACCCATGAGAAGGGAAGTATAACCAACATCAACAATGTCTTAAGACCAGTCCACAGACCGAGTCGACATAGACACGTATGGATAAGTAGCACATCGAATTCATTCATTTTCTTCAAGTGATCTCAAGCTACCTTGTTACCTCGGTAGGTAGTAATGTACAGCCCAAAGGGTCTTACACAACTGGCCGTTGTAAACGAAAGGTACGAAGTGGATGCAACATAAAAGAAATTTATTGCAACTAGATGCTCAGATATTAGCGAGACACCACTGCTACTGTACATATTAGATATACAGATTTTATGACAAAGATGTTTTGCATCTTATTTTACCCCCGAACCTTGACCTATTCCTCCTTGATCTCAGAAACGGCCCACCGCTTGCCGTAAAAGGCACTTCCAAGAAGCTTAGAGCCCACAAAGTATCCAATATAAGCGCCGGCAACAATGGTGACGGGCCACTTCTGCCACTCGCGATCCCAGTCGAGGGGAATCGGCACGGCTCCGAGCCACGCGCCGACCACGGTGCCCACGAAGCCGCCAAAGGTTTGGTCGAAGGGGGCCGAGACGCTGACGACGGCCTGGAGGGGGACGGGGTCGGAACCGCGAACGTAGAATATGGGGTAGATGGCGAGGACAGCGATGTGCGCGGCGCAGAGGAACGTGTGGGAGGCGTGGGTGAGGAATGGGGCGCCGAAGAGGACGAAGAGGATGTGAAGGACGGGCGTCAGGATGAGGGAGAGGACTAGCGAGATGACGGCGGTCTGGGTGACATGTATTAGCCTTGAGGTGTTCAGGTTTGACATGTTTCCAATACTTACAGCAAAAGCCTTTGGTTCCCGCGTATCCGACTTCTTCTTCTCGCCTGGGCGCAGCTTCTTAGAACCCTTTGCGCCCGAAGATCCCGCGGCGGGAAGACACAAGGTCACATAGAGTGTTTGGATAACAGCAACCACAGGAAGTCCAATCTGGAGTGTCGACACGGGATCGGCCACGAGGGCTTCGAAGCGCCAGACAAACAGGCCAGCAAGCACCAGCTGATGGACGATCGAGACAGGCAGGGCGAGGGAAGTGTTGAGCAGCGGAATCGCAGGCACAACGGCCTTGGGTGCAGCCGGCTGGGCGGGTGCGCCCTTGATCAGAGTCGTCGACATTGTGACCGGATCGATCAGGGGCATTGGGCTTGTGGTGGTGTAAACGAGTGTCTGGAGCGGTTCGGGCTCGTCGCGATCTCCAATTCCCTCGGGCAAATCACCAACAAGGTAGCTCTTGGCTCTGGAGTTGCCAGGTGTGGCTTGGCGGGCTGGCGCGACATCACGTTTCAAGTCACATGATTAAAATCGTGTAACCCGTTTCACCAGTGGCTCGTCCGAGTGGTCGGCTCCGAAGTCCGCACTCATCCGTGTAATCACTGACTGTATCACCATCACCATCATGAAATTCTCCGGTGAGGAACAGACCAGACCACTGGTCCGGGACGGGACGGGCTAGCATGATAAGAAAGTGGCAGCATCCTGGAACCGTACGCCATTGACATCGGCATCGGCGAGGGCCACGGCAGTGTGATCGCATCGCCATCTAGGATCTCATGCAATCTGGGCTGTCAATCTAGAAACCATCCAGTCGTGCAACCTGGAACGAGCAAGGACAAAACATGCCAGGAACCCGACCGGCCGGGCTAGAACATGGCTGAAAGAGGTAGGGCAGAGGGTGTTTGGGGTACCGAGGAGAGCATCATGACTGGTCGAGCTCAGCTGAGCATCTGATCATGGCATATTTTTTTTTCCTTCTTTGTGTGGAATACCGAGCCTCACGCAGATAGCTCGCTCTTCCCCGGAGGCTCATGCTCAGCTGCCATGAGTCGATGAGGCCATGGCCAGATGTTACCGGGAGAAACAGGACGGTAGCCAGGTCAGGACGTCTGGCCAATCATGAGACTCGCCGGTCCCCGCCGACCGGAGCGAGATGGCACCACAAAGGCCGTCCTCGCCCTCGAAATCGTGCCATGCACCTCCGACCTGGGGTGCTGACTGATGGCTCTCTGGCGGCCACCATTGGCCAGCTGGTCTTACACCCTCAAGCACCCCGGTGTCAGTACAATGGCTGGGTGGCATGATGGCCTCGAGACAAGATGAAATCTGACCACAATGGATGTATCCGGCTCAGCGGGTGCTGGGAGCTCGCCGTTTGAACGATTGTCGGGAACAGAAATTTGTTATCCCTGCCAACAAGATCGGCATGCCACGTCTGTATAAGAATCGAAGCCATCTTCCTTCTCCAAGTCCATCTTCTCTCACCACCATCAACAGCATCAACAGAGCAATCTCAACTCTCCAATCACCTCTCCACTCTCGCCTATAAAACAACAAAATCACCACTCAATTCGTCTTTTGCGAGTCCCGGGTTTAATACCGACATCAAATTCGATTCATCTCTAAATCTCTCAACTCAAACAACTTAATCAACATGTCTCCCATCGTTGTCCGATCTGCCGCTCGCGCTGTTCAGCGCCGCCAATTCTCTCTCCTCAGCTCCATGCGAACTGTTGGCCGATCCATGGAGTCTCATCCCTTTGAGCGCCTGCCCATCAGCCAGCAGCCCGCTAAGCCCGACTACGCCAAGATGTTCAAGCGAGTTGGCAGCCAGGCTCTCTTGTAAGTTGCCAATTGCATCCTCGCATATACAAAACATACTAACTAGTATTTCTTCAGCTTCTTCCCTGGCTTCGCCGTCATTCTTGGCTGGCCCCTTGCCGCCGAGGCTGTCTTCGATGGCCGACTCTAAGCAGCCAATTGGCACATGATCGATTCTTTGGATCAAACTTCGAAAGCGAGCGAGACTCGACGGGACCGTTCCTCGATAGACCATACACTTTGGCTACATTGTTGGATACCGGGACCATTTGTGACAATGCACAGTCACGTTTGTACATAGCATTGAAAGGCGTTTGAGGTGCATTGGAAGCTGGAAGATGCACATGGCATCAGAGCTACGACTATGATAAATTTCTAGAAATATAATTCCATATGTCAACAACTATGAGTCTGTTTTCGATGTGAAAATCTGCATCTTTAAATGCGCCTGCTACTTCATCAATATAGGTATTATCGTCAAGGGACCCCTTCTCATGTTCATGCAAGAACTTGCATCTGTCACATAACAATCAACATGAACTATCTTCGTGCATGAACTTCTTAAGGGGTATCAAACAATGAAATTTCTATCAAGTGTATCGTACATATTAAATTCGTCTCGACCATCACCTCGTCGCCAATTAGTGACCACCCAAGTTTGGCTCATTATACCCAGAGTGATACGCGCCCACGGACTTGTATCCCGATCTCTTCTCCTCCCTCTTACCACCAAACATCTTGCCGATCATGAAAGCCGCCGCCATCAGGATAGGCACCCCGACGCCGACTCCAATAGCGACTCCCTTTTCCCACTTGCGCCTCTCCTCTTCTCTGGCCTTCTCGCTCTGTGTCTCGAGATACGGCAGCACGTCATCGTCCATGACGATGAACTTTGATGACTTGTCCATCCACGGGTTGCCGTGGACGCGTCCCTCGCCCTCGTAAGGTCGGTCGGGCTGTGAGACGGCCCAGAGATTCTTCAGGTTGCTGGCGGCAGCCTTGACCTGCTCGGCGTCGATGTCGTCGTGGTCCTTGGTAGGAAAGTCGGCAGCAAGGTCCTTGAACTTGAACGTATAGGATGTCTCCTTGTTCTTGAGCTCTGTTTACAGGCGTCAGTTCACGCGTCTAAGGCGATTCCGGAAAAACTAACCCTTCTTCCAAGTCAAGCTACTCGAGTTACTGGGCGTCTCAGGATCCCTCACGAAATGCCATTCAATGAGAGTAGAGTAGTCGTCGTCGGTTCCATGCCAGCTGATGGTGTACTCCTTATCCCAGAGAACCATGGCCGGGTTATCACCCTCGTCGCGGTTATAGTACGGCCAGGTGTTGTTGGGGTATGAGCAACCCTTCGCCGAGTCCTCCTTGTTGGTAGAGCACCACACGAACGAGGTGACACAGATAGCATCGTCTTGCTGGCAAAGCCATCGATCCTTGGCGGGGTCAAAAGCGCTCGCCGACGAGACGAGACCCGTCGCAGCGAGAGCGAGGAGCAGACCGTTGCGAGTGTTGGCCATGATGAATACGTAAACACGCGACTGAAAGGAGTTTGCGATAAATCGTCGCGTTCACTTCACGAATCTTGAAAAAGACTCGGCCCCAGAGCCGAAACCCCAGGGACGGGCGGGGGCATGAAGTCATGTTATAGACAATCTCAATGTCACAGAGACAGGCCATCAAAACAACCGGGGTCGGTATAGCGCCAGATATCCGGCACCATCGCTTCATACGAGGAAGCACTGACACTTTCATCCCAACCTATCCCATGGTGTTGACCCCCCTCCCCACCAGGGCTTGCAGAGTTTCTGCTTCCGGGCGCATCTCCGAGCTGAAACCAGAGATTTTTCCCAGTAAAAAACCCTAGTCCCACAGAATAGACTCGGAGTCCGTATCTCTGCTCCGATTTGAGAGGTGGTTAATTTCCAGCTGGTCTTAGCGGAGGAGCTGTTAATTGCAGGGTTGTGTGTCTTTGAGTCTTCAGGGTTTGGGATCGCCAAGGGTCTGATACACAGGGGGTGGCAAACTTAATTTTAGAACCCGAGGCCTATTTGGAGAGACGAGTGACAGATGCTGCCAGCCTGCCAATCACGGGCCAATCCATGTTGCCCTCCTGTCTTAGTGTCGATGCAGCCTCTGAGTACGGGTTAAAATTGCAGTGCAAGTTTTCCTTGAAAATTAACAGGTTAACAGTATTCGGGGCATTGTCTTTTATGCTCCTTACCCTCATAAAGTTGTTTGTTTGGAGGCAAGTATATCATATGGTAAGGTTCATTATAAGTCAACGCACTCTAAGGGATCAGGCCTTCACGATGTCCTTTATGGACTCGGATGAGCTGGGATCCATAAATGGTTGTATTTTGCCAGTCAAAGCATAAAGAGCAGTTGACCGCTTCTATAGCAAATGCTAGTTTACTACGATTACGCTTCTTGCCCTGATTTACAGCTGATGGAACCGGAAAGGGAGAGGATTATGCTGCCCAAGGCTGCCCTCTTGTCTGTACCCGCCTGTGCAGCCTCTGAGCGCGGGCTAAAATTGCAGTGCAAGTTCGGGTAATATCGAACTCAAGCTTATGCTAGGCTTCAATGACGCAAGCATATATCGCCAAAGTTTATGACCGTAATAAATAACGCCATAATAACCAGAAAAGAGGGAAAATAAGGGCGAGATAGCCTCAAGAAAGCCTCTTCTGACTTGGATAACTTTCTCGTCCCAAGGGACAAAAGGCACAATAATTACCCCAGCACTAACGTGTTACCGAGAACTAGCAATAACTAAAATAAAACAAATCCATGATGTAGAGGGAAGACTTTGTTGGAACAATAGAAAACCATAAATGACGGTTGCGATAACACAACATACCTACCTAATCAGACATTGGTGATCGCAACGCAACGCGGACACTCGACTTGAGCATCATAGGCGGTGGACTTGGGAAAGTACCTAGATTTAGATGCCTAGCATTACTTTTCCCTTGTACAAACATGCACGAAATTTGCAATTTCGGGCAATTCCATAGGATGCACTCATCAAGTCTGTCAGTGGAATTATCAGTATCATTACATGTACTCGAGTAGAGGTCCGGACTTGAATGGCAGGAGGGAAGAGGAGGGGTACTGATCGGGTATATGGATATCATATCGTAAACTTGCGCAAACCGACGCTTGTGATGCTTCAGAGGCTTCCAATTCTTTTACAAATCTTCAACCTTCTCCCGGTGAGCGTCACAAGTAGACCAGATGGATTGAAGTCTCTAGATTGACAATCGTCGTTAAAGATGATCACTGGGCGATAAAGACGGCAGTCCTCTTCCTGCTAACTACGGGGTTCTTCACGAGAGTGTAGGGAACTTTGGATCATGATCAGTCCCAGGATCAGTTTACTCCACGGAGGCATTACTTCCATTCTGTCTTCGTTCCTACCACTGTAGTAACCGCAAATGAACAGACCATATCAAGACATCAACACCATTCCCAGGAATCCATTCAAATCTCACCAAGAGCTGGTTGCCATAATATTCCATGACACCACTATATAACATGACATGACAAGCAATCCCAAGTAACGCCAGTCTAACTCCCATAGGCCCTTCCAGGCGATCCAAGTCTAAGACAGCCCACACATGCAACTGACAGGTACCCCTTTAAACAGCTAAAGCAACTCTCCCTCTCCTTCTTCTTCTACAAGGTCATCATCCTCCTCCCAGTCAACTTGAGCCGCCATTTCTTCCGCTCTCCGCTGAACCTCAGCCAGACCTGAAAGCTCTGCAACATAATCCTTCTCCTGAAGCGCCTTCTTTACGAATCCCCAGCCGTCCTTGCGGAAAGCATCAAGGATCTTGGGACTACATGCGCTGCAGCAGTCATATGACTGGCCCCGGATGACGATATTCTGGAATGTCGACACGTATCCTCGGACCTGATGCGGCACCAAGCCCAAGGCATGGTCAGGGGGGTCTCTTTCAGGGACCACTCCTGGTGTTGGCTGCGGAGCTGGTGCATCTTTGCCAAGAGGATGCTGCAGCAAGCTTGTCAATAGCTCCACGAGAAGAGCAGAAGCGATAGCTGCAACTCCTGGCCTAGTGACGGTGCACTGCTGATCAAGAGTCTGATCCTTTTGTGACTAGAGAAGAGTTAGATGTGGAACCACCAATGAATCACACAAGACTTACATCTGCTGGAGCAACAACATCATTGCAGAAATAGCAACCAAGTGGCGTCTGGCCTTCTACCTTGGTCTCGCTTCCATGTCGCATCACGACATACGAGTCAAAGCCGAGAGCTGCGTTCATGACAATCTTGCCCGCAGCCTTTCCCATGACAGTTGGCAGCCATCGAGACTCTCTTGAATCCATGAGGAGGAAGATAGCATCATGCTCATCGATGAGCTTTGCCAGTTTCTCATAGTCTCCTCGCGTCTTGGCCTCGTCTGTAAATGGATGTCCAAGCATAGGAACTGACAAGGCATGTCCCTCACTGTCGACACCGGGGTAGATTTGTTTGAGCACCTCAGCTGCCCGGGGTGCCTTTGGTTTTCCACCCTCGAGACAATCAGTAAACTCGAAGAGCGGCTGTCGCACAGGATTCGAAAATGAGACTCTTCCATAATCCACAAAGGTGATCTTCCGGACGCCCCAGCCCATGAGATTTCTCGAAACGTAGCTCCCCAGAGTTCCAGCGCCCAGAAGGAGGCACTTTGTATTCTTGATCTTTTCCAGGTCCAGATTTGGCGCAATTCTCCATTTCATGAGCTTCAAGTTCAGATCAACCGAACTATCGGCCAACCGGGCGGGGTCCATGTATTCGCTCAGGCTGACCTGCTGAGCCTGGAGTTTGCCGTTTCGTGACCTCTCCCACCCAGTGACCTTGGGCATTTCGGTGATCTCCATATTCTCAACAGGGTCCATCTCAATCGGAAGGATCACACTTCGCGCCTCATGTCTCCTAGCCCATGTGTCCCGGTAGCAGAGGATCTTGACCTTTGTCAAGCGAAACCTCTGCCGAATTAGGATCAGGTAATTCCGCAGAGGCCATCCAGGTCCCTCGGGGTATGTTGAAGGGTCGACAAAGGCGACATACTGGTCCTCCTCGGGGACCTGATTGAAGAAGCCATCCTCAAAGTCTCGAAGGGAGCCAACTTCCCACTTATAAGGAAGATTGTGAGAGGCGTCGGTTTCCTCAGTCTGGTGGTGCGCTCCGTGCACCTTCTTGGCCAAGAAGAACCCATGCTCGCGAGCATCCACGCTGTACCTCCATGTCCCAACTCTATCCACGAGAGCTGTGCTCTCCTCGGCGTTGAGGCGCTCGGCCGGACCGGATCGTTTCCAGGAAGGATCGGAGTGAAGAGCCGGAAAGGCGAACCAGTATGTGAACTTGTACTTCTTAAGGTCGGCGTAGGAGAGGATGACAAATGACGAGAGGAGTGACGGAACAGAGTAGATACTACCATCTTTGATCGCGTCCCAGACCTAGAAAAGTCAGCAAGGCCCGCAGGCGCACACTCGATTGCTTCCAAATACCTGTCGACCAGCAGTCTTAATCATGGCAGACTTGTCCATATTCTTAAAATCCTCGAGCGTGTTGACGTTCCTAATAATACCCTCGGCCCTCATCGTCCCCAGAGGCGGACTGGGCGCATTAGTTCTGCGATGGTCAGAGAGGGTTGCGCAAAATCAAATAAGGAGCCTACCTGCCGCTCGTGAGAGCATTCCCTAGGATCTGCATGCGACAGCTGGACTCGGGGTCTTCCAGCCGAGGCTCGTAGAGTCCCAGTACGCTACGCGCCGAGTCGTCGAGCTTGTCATGGTCGAGCTTTGAGCCAAAAAGCGCCGAGTAGAACGGCAGCTCTATCTCGGACGTAAAAGTCGCAAACTGCAGGGGCTTAGCAGCCATTTTGACGGTTTTTGACGTGCTTGTCGCCTGCTGCTGAGTGATGGTGGACGTATGGAGGTTCAAGGGTTCCAAGGTTGTTGCGCAGGCAGCGGTTGACAGTGAAAGGAAGAGGATGAATATATAATGTGGGAGCTAAATTAGGCACGCAAGTATGGACGGCTGACACGGCGAGGCTGTCACTTGATGCGAATGTGAACTCAGTTGGTCACTCAAACTCGGGTCCTGTCGTCACAAGACAATGACGAGTAGCTTGAAGGTTCCATCAACCATAAGCAGCCCAAGCCCAGGGCCAGGCGGCCCCGCGGCGGGGTACAGCTTATCGGCCGCTCAACCCGGCCTTATCGCCCACCCATCAGGCAGCCAAGAAGCCAAAAAGTCAGCCCTGTTTAACGCCCAGGTGTAGGGTAGCAGCCGTCGCAGGAAAGTCTATCATGCAGCAAAGGATTGGTTCTCAACCTGCATAACCGCCATCGTATTCAACATCCCAAACATAGAAACCCGTAAACAAATATTCGCAATCTATGGTCGCTCAGGGAAACAAGAGGGATGACTCTCCCTTCAATGAAAAAAAAATCAATCAACCCCTTAACCTCCCGTTATACCCATTTCCACAGACCCAGTAGAAGAATGTGATCCTTTCTCCCTCGACGCCATCTTTAAGGGAGATGCCGCTGCACCTAGAGCAACGAGACGAACCCACATCTCACGGAATGTGCGCTATGAACCCCGTCGATAGAGTAATATCCAGATCTCACTATGGGTTTCTCAAAATAGAGATCGTCGTGGTCGCGGCCAGTGCATGGAGAGACATTCAAGCAAACCCTTTGGCCGCTTCCTGACAGACCCTTTCGTTCTGCCGGTCTTCTAGAAGTGACCGCAAACGGCGCACCCCACACGTGCCATGACAGCTACGCGCTTAGAGACGCCAGTCGCGTCGGGCAGACCAACTTGGTAAAATTCAATCTTGTCGAGATATCTCGACCAAGGCTCATCCCAAGTTTCATTCATCTCAATCTCACACGTTAAGCACCTTACAATATGCTTATTGGAGTCTGCGGCAGTAGGTAAACTCTAACCCATAGCACGGCCGTCTCAAAACTCACATCATCTCAGGTATCTGCTCCGGCAAAAAGACGGTGGCTCAGTATCTGGTCGAGCATCATGGCTTCAAACATCTCTACCTGCAGTCATCATCACCATCAACGGCATCTTCCAATTCATCTCCCGATGGCACCTCGGCACCCTCCGATGACCACACGTCGGAGTCGCCGTCCCAATCATCAGTCCCTGAGGCATTCAAAGGCGCTCTGACCTCGACCGCGCTCACCACCAAGAATGGCACCGGCTCTTCCTCTGAGACCACGCTGACTCTCAGAGCTGGTCCTCAGCACACCTTCTCCACGGCCGAGGAGCTTCTGGACTTTGTCACCAGGCGCTGGCGGAGCCGTTTCGTCATCACCGACATACCTACCGAGACGGCTCTCGACGTGTTTGTGCGCCGGCCCTTCTTCCTGCTCCTCTCCGTCGATGCCCCGTTGACGGTCCGCTGGCGCCGCTTCCAGCAGCGGGCCAGACAGAGGAACGCGGAGGGACCGGACATGAGTCTGGAAGACTTTGTGGCGGAGAGCGATGCCCACTTGTACGATCCCAAGACAGGACTATCGCCGCTCATCTCCCGGGCCGTTGTGAGGTTGCTCAACACATCGTCATCCCTCGCGCACCTATATGCCACCCTAGGCAAGCTGGATATCCCAAACCCTGATCGCCTGCGACCATGCTGGGATACCTACTTTATGGAGTTGGCATCCCTGGCAGCTCAGCGCTCCAACTGCATGAAGCGCAGGGTCGGGTGTGTGCTTGTGGGCAAGGAGCGCAGGGTCATCAGCACGGGCTATAATGGGACTCCAAGGGGACTGCTCAACTGCGCTGAGGGAGGCTGTCCTCGGTGCAATGATGCCAGCAGCTCGGGCGTGGGACTATCGACCTGCCTGTGCATCCACGCCGAAGAGAACGCCCTCCTCGAAGCGGGACGGGAGAGGATCCGGGAGGGGTCTGTCTTGTACTGCGACACGTGTCCCTGCCTTACGTGCAGCATCAAGATATGCCAGGTGGGCATCAGTGAGGTCGTCTACGCCCATGGGTATAGCATGGACAACGAGACTGCCCGTGTGTTTAGGGAGGCGGGCGTGAAGCTGAGACAGTTCATACCAGTGAGTATCTGAACCCCTACTAAGCCAGATCTCTAGACGAGATTGATACCGTCCTACTGGCGATTTTCCGAGGCTGATTCAGATCTAGCCACCAAACGGTCTCATCCATCTCGAGAAGATGGAGCTCTACTAGATCGCCGGTATCTCGACCTCATCACATCACATCACCTCTCCCCTGTTGCGTCTCTGTGCGGGGAACCTTGGAGGATGTAATCCGGTTTGCCGAGCATGTGGCTTTTGCGTAGCGAGAGACAGGTTGGATGATGGCATTTTATAAGATCAACAGACGAATATTTCAATGCCACTGCTATGAGCGAAGTGAAGAAGCTCATCGCCGATCCCCTGTTGGAATTGACCCCTCGAACACTGCTCATTTTGATTCTCCCTGACGAGGAAGCGTAGATGAGACTCGCCTATGAAGGAGACGAGGGACTTTGGAGTTGATGTCCAGGTTTTACCCCTCCTCCGTCTCCCTTGCGAATATGAGGTCAACCCTGGTATCCATTGTCCAATCAAGCATCATCAATGGCCATGACAGCAAGCCCCTTTCAAGCGCTTATGCTCCCTTTCCCATGGCGGCCGCGTGCATAGGCACGATCCGTCCAAGTGCGTTTGCATTGCCAGCGTGGCCAGGTATTGAGGCCAGCAGGTTTCTTGCTGCCCATGACAGCCCAGCTCAGCTTGTCTCTGGATAGTGTAGGGTAATCAAGCCCTCAAAGAGTCCACTTGGTCGCATCTGGGGTCGGACGAGCATCAACCCATTCTTTGCCCTTTCGGAGGACGGCGCACCTGATGGCACACCAGATTTGGATAATCTTATGCAGGCCAATATTGGTGGCCGCATGACGGCGCTTAATTAAACCGGACGGCACAGCACAGGACAGCCAATTTGAATTTGTGCACTGTGGAGGCATCCCTCGATAGTAGTTGTGGTTCCGTACCTACTGTAGCCCGTATCCAACCCGAGCTGCTTCTATATCGGCATCCGAGCACCGCCCGCAGCTCGCATCGTGTAACTCCAGGACAACGCTCGTTGTTCCAGAAACTCGACGTGAATAGGGGCTCAGGAGAAGTAAAAACTGGTCTCGGTGATGCAGACCGCTTCTGCTCGAGGCCGCCTAGACGGCCCCTTGCAATATGAATGCAGTAGGGGTTCATTTCACAGAGCCGCAAGAGTTGTGCGGTGTGCTTCAACGGCCTACTAGCTGCAGCGGACGTCCCATAAAATATGCAACCAGTCAGGCGGTCAACAAGTTCGCGAGCCCCCTTTGTGCACAGCCAATCCAGCCCCTGTTCATAGCTTGTCTAGTGCAAGTTATGCGAGCGCGGGGCGAGGCGAGGCTAGGTTAGGTTGTGTGCTGTGCGTTCGTCCGGAGAAAAAGGTTGCAAGCGGATTCAAAGGCGACCATGGTGGTCATGTCGTGCGTCTGGCTCGGTCCGTGTAAGTCGGCACGGCATGGCATCGCATGGTACGTATGGCCATCGACGTCGTTGAAGAAGCACGGAGCAGCTCCAAGAAAAGCAGCAGAAGCAGACATATGCCGAGAGGGAGCCCTCATTGGTGGCCTGGCGGGATCGGAGAGCTTCCAAATCTCGAAGCCTGGGCTGCGATAACTTTGATATGAGCCATCGGGTGGTCCCTCTCTTGGGGGCTTGCAGGCAGGGGACAAAGGATGACTTGTCCGACGACTCACAACGTCTCCTTCTCGGATCCGGCGGGGCCAACCCCGGAGTCTCCCACAAGAAGCGAAATGACATGGGCTGGCCGGCATAAAGAGCATAATTAAAGATCAAATTACCACCGTCAGCTAGTGGGGAGTGTGCTGTGTAATAGGGGATGATGGGGGATGAGATGGGGAACGGGGCATGAGGGATGGGTTTGTTTGTTTTGATCGAGGAGATTTGCTGCGCGTCATGGAGGCCCGGTGCATCGGGATGGAAGGGCATGGCATGGCATGGCTGATGCCATGGGGTCGATGCACATGGGATGGATGGATGTGCTGGGCTGGTGTGTGCTGTGTGCTGGTGCGTGCCCGATGAGCTGGCTAGGTGGTGGCGGCCACTGGACCGGCCGGCCAGAAGACGAGGGCCACGGGGCGGCTGCTCAACCACAAGAGAGGTCGTGATGCTGCCAGAGCATGCAAGACGAGACAAGCTCCAGCAACTGGCACGAAGACGTAGCTGGCCAAGGCCTATTAGATGCTACCTAGTAGCTCATTGACATCGATTCTGGTGTACCTACCCGTATGTGTAAGCTCGACGTATTCGGGCTCCAAGTACGAGACAAGGCTTGATGGGTCCCGGGATGAGGCATGCTCACCAAAGACTGACGGCGGCAATCATGACGCTGAATGGTCTGAAGGACGGGAGCCAGCGAACCGGTGGGCATCAAGATGCCGCAACACGGCCCCATCGTATCTTGCTTGCGACCTTCTGCGGCCTTACAGCGCCTAAGCAGTATGATCTTGTCCATCCGTTGAGCGTTGAAAGTCTGCGACCACGCGAGCGACCAGCAGAAGCGCTGAGCCCACAGCTTCAGTCTATAGATGGGATACTCGAGATCACCTCGTGCCATCTTACCACGATCCCATCCCATCTCGTCCCAATTCCATGCCATGCCATGGATGATCTACAACGGGCGCGAGGCGACGTGGAAACCCCCGTCCACTGCCAGACTTCTGGGAACCCCCTGGCAAGAGCCCCTAGACCTGAGAGAGGTCGGAGGGCTGGCTTGGCTGGCTTGGGGGGCTGGTCTTTGGGTTTGGGACCTGCGAGAGACGACAATCAGGGCCACCTCAGGACGGGAGGACCCCTGGGCACTGGCGCTGAGATGCGCCCAGTGGAGCATCGACGACAGGGGCTTTCGAGCACTGGCGCGCTGGCGCTGGGACATGTCAGTCTGTCTCATCAGAGAGTTGCTGTTGTTAGTTGTATCGACGGGGCCGGGTGGGTTATGGGAGAATAGGAGCCCCGAATCTGCCCTGAGAAAGGGCAACACGAAGCGAGCGATACATAGCCTCGACAATAGGCCGCAGAGTGGAGAGTCGTCTCCCTGAGATATGGATGCCCCGTCACTGTCTCCTATGTTGCAGACTGGCAAGTTTCGGCTTCAGGAACTATCAAAACTCACCTGCCGGAGCTTGGCGTAGTTGCGGCACACTCCCGTCATAGAAAACGTGCTCTCCCTGAAGATCTAGGACCGTCATCCCCTTTGCGCCGGTCCGTCGTTGCCAGAACTACTACGTACGTAGTAGACTACAACAAAGACACAGCGCGGGAAGCCAAAAACCTCGTCTTAGACGGAGGGGAATGTGATTGTCCTGATGATGGCTAAAGCCTTGGAGGTGGACGGACCACGGCGGGCTACGGCCTACGGGGGACCAGCCCCGGCGCCATGGCCTGACAAGGGGAGCCCTGGGGAGGTGCGTTGGGGCCCACCTCCTGCCCCCCCCTTGTCTGAAGAGACGCGTCTTTCGTGTCGCGCTTTACCCTTTGAGGAAACATTGTAAACAAATGCGTCACCTCTCGTGGACGCGCTCCTGCCCCAGCCTGCTGCTTCCTGCCTTGTTCACCTCTCAAGCGCGCACCAATTTGCTCGATGGTCCCCCGTCAGTGGCTTCCTTGTCCCGTGTCCCGGCCTCTCCCCACCGCGCCTCCCCTACCTGGCCGTCCCACCCGCGCTTGCCCTTTTACTCTCTCCCGCTTGCTGGCTGGCCCTCGTGCCTTGGGCAGGAGTCAAGGTAGGTTTTGGCGACTACCCCCACTGCATTTTACGGGGGGTGCCCTTCTAAAACTAAACGGGCCAACCGTCCATCCTGTCCAGTCCATCAACTGCCAGCGTGCGCCCGCCCGCCTAACTTAACACGCGCAATCCTAGGTAATCCTAGACCCCTCGAGTCCCGGATCTCTCTTCTAGGTTGTCTTGTCCATCCATCCCATCATCTTCTCTTCTCGCCCTTCCAATTCAATTCCTCCCACACCCTCTGGGTCTTTTCCCAACTTTTCCAAACCAGACGAGCCAAGTGCATACCAGCCCGATTCGCCACTACCACTCGTTGTCCTTTCGACCTGACGTCCTGAGTCACCAGACCCCGTTGGAGGATCCGCGCTATGCCCTGAGAAAGGGTTCTTGGTTTCAACGCAGCCACACGAGGGGTTCTTTCTCTTGCACCCGACAAACCAGGACGCACACGCAAAGACAAGAGACGACTCACTTTCACGGGTGTTTGGTTTGTGTCAGGACGCCGATGCCGACGAGCGCCATGGTGTAACTGCCCACACTATCTTCTCCCCGTTTCTTGAATCCGTCCACCCCCGGAGCGAGGACGATTACGCGCGACAAGACTATCTAATAGTTCGGACAAGCACTCATACTACTACCGAGTAGTTCCAACCTCCGTCCCCTTCTTCCCCTCTTGTCAACACTCACCTTTGCTCTATCACAACTTGTTCATATTATCCCGGTCCGCCTTTTTTTGGCTGCCTGCTTGACGACATCACTTCTTCGCGATCCGACTGCTGCCTGCACTCGTTACAAAACCGTCTGCCTGCCCTAGTGTTCGATCTGCCTCCGGTTTCCGAGTCATGATATGACCTCTAGCATCCCAGTGAGACTGGCACAGCTTTTCGCGATTTTGTAGGGTATCGCCTCGAGCTACTTCTCTCACCTCTTCGATTCGACGTTCACGCAGCTCTGTTTGGCCATTCACCAATCTTCGGCCGACCACCGAGCTACGACTTTCGATTCGCCCCTACTGAATTCTTACCTGCCTTTTCTCTCGAATTATAGAGAACAAGAAGGACTATTGCGCATACAACCTTAGTACTGCTTACGTGGGCATTCCTCTTCTGCTGGCTGCCCGCGATACCCCCGAACGCTTAGCATTCCACGCACACAATGTCCTTCTCCAACAGCAGCGGTGGCACACTGGCCCTTCCGTCGCCAACACACGCTCACCAGATCGACGTCACATCAGCTGTGCGCACTCTGAGACGATCTATCTCACGATCTCCCTCATCAAAATTCCTGTCGCGCTCTAACACGCAGAGCCCCGACAGCCCGCACCACACTTCCCCTCAATCGCCCTGCCGCCGACTCGGCTCAACACCGCAGCATCAACATCCTCTGTCACCGCACGCTCGCTCAGCACCGCCTCACGCTAACGGCGCGGGCGCGCACCAGGCCATATTTACACCTTTCCGCCCGAGTGTCAGACTATCACTGCGATCAGCCAAAGCAGCAAAGACGTCTCCTTCAAGGCCCTTGACACGAGCGCGTGCATCACCAAAGAGTCCCTTGAAAAGAGCGCTTAACACGGCACCCGACAGCGGCAACTCACTCCCAATGGTGCCCACACCCGCTGTCATTGAATCATCGGGGCAGGAGAACAACGCGCTTGGAGCCACAAGCCCCAAGAGCTCTGAGAAGCGCCACAGCGTGCACCTCGACGTCTCGGGCTCTTCTCAATCTCCTTTCAAATCCTTTGATACTAACAACGACAACTTCATGGTTTCGAACAACTGCCCGCTCAAGCGCAGCGATGCGACCATGAATCTGGACCAGCCCAGCCAAGGAAGCCCGGTGGCTAAGCGACGGAGCTTGCATGGAATCACAGGACTGGGCCAGAACGAGGATCAGAACATTTTCGGTTCAAACACGACGTCTTCACAGAGCTTTTATATCCATGAAGACGCGGCTGCTGAATATGAACTCTCCGCTAATGGCGGCGCCCCATCCCGCGAGCCACTACCTTCTCCTACGCCAACAACGACGGTTCCTAAGAGGTCGTCTTCGCTACGGAAATCAACTCTTCAGCAAAGATATGGCGAGCGTGGATCTTGGGGTAGGCGATCGGGTGAGAGACAGCTTGCTCAGATCAGCTCTGAGTTCTCACCAAGCCGGAGCCGACCACGACTTTCTCTGGACCAGTTCGTCCCTCCCCCCGTGCCTCAAGAAAGCCCCTTCATTTCAACCACACCTACCTCTAAGCCGCCCACCTTCACCGGGGACAGGACCTTCCAGCCTCACCCCCTCTCCAAGACTCTCACAACATCCTCTTCTGGCAACTCTCTGACGGAGGAGACGCCTATCTATGCTCCGGTTGCACGAATGCCGGATCGCCCCAGACCTCACCTGTTTTCTCGCTCTCTGCCTCTTAATGCGACTCGACCGACAAGACCGAATGACCCTTCGAGGGCGATGGCGACTCCCAACAAGTCGCAACTGTGGGTTGGCGCTTTCAGCTCTACAGGCCTGGTTTCCAAGGTGAACCGAAACCCTGAAGAGGAGGCGGACAAGAAGATGGCACCGCCAGACACTCCATGCAAGAAGCACTCGAACCCCTTCGCCACCTTTCCTCCGCCAGCAGGAAGTGCCCTTAAGAAGAGGGGTAACAACCGTAATTCTTTTGGAGGCATTCCTTCTACACCTTTTAACCCTATCGGCGCCCCAGCTCCCAACAGCTTTGGTAACCCTGGAAAGGGCTTGGCCATCTTCCAGCGCGGTAATGCCTCCCGAAGCTCACGCCGCAGCAGCATCCTTAGCCTGGATGGCGAGGAGCACAAGCTCTTTGGTGAAACCATCGACTTTTCAAACCCCATGGAGGGCGATGCTCCCCCCACTCCCACAAAGAACAGTCTCACTCCTAGCCTGAGCAAGGTTAGCGAGAAGTCGTTCGAGTGCCACAGTGCCAATCAAAGCCCAAGCGCAAACCGGACTCTTCACGCCCCCACCCCCATTGTCGGTTCGACAATACCTCGAGAAGCAACTTGTAAGTCGGTCCTCACGAAGCCGAACGCCGTGGATGGCATGGTCGAAATTCCAGATCGGCTCGTCACCCTCAAGCGTCGGCATTCGCCTTCACCTCCTTATTCTTCACTCAGTCGCTCGAGAGCCCAGCGTGGGCTTCACTCCCCTTCCTCTCTTAGCACATCTCTCATGTCTCAACCATTGATTTATCGTGAAGCATTTACTAAAACAAATCTCTCTGATCCAGCGAGCCCTCTTGATGGACGCCGTACACCACAGACTCCTCAGGAGAGTCTTCTCCCCCTCGATACCAGCCGACTTTCGATCTCTCAGACTAGCGAGAGCTACTCCGACATGCCGCCTCCCGTCACACCTACAGCAGGCCGGGACCTTCGATCATCCACTAGCCTTCTTGTAACACCAGTCAACGCCCGCACGAGCAATCTTGATGTCGATGCAAGCTTGAATTCCCGATTCGACAAGGTTGAACAGATTGGCAAGGGCGAGTTTTCCACAGTCTACCGGGTGACCAAGGCGGATCCCCGACAGATGAACTTTGAGGGTCTGTCTACAACGCCATGCTCCCGAAACCGTAGCCCCGCAAAGGGTCAGGTCTATGCTGTGAAGAAGAGCAAGCACCCCTACCATGGACCTCGAGAGCGGGAGATTAAGGTTCGGGAGGCACGTATTCTGCAGGCTCTGTCTCATGCCGAGCATGTGGTCAAGTACTATGATGACTGGGAGCACAACTTTCACCTGTACATCCAGACAGAATTCTGCGAGGAGGGCACACTTGATAAGTTTCTGGGCAACGTCGGGCAAGGTGGCCGATTGGATGATTTCCGCATCTACAAGATCCTGCAGGACCTTTGCTTGGTAAGTTTCGCTGATACACGCCGTGCGACTATGCAGCTAACCTAGGGACAGGGTTTGAAGGAGATTCACGATGCGGGGTTCATGCACCACGACTTGAAGCCAGCCAACATTCTCATCACATTTGAGGGTGTTCTCAAGATTGGCGACTTTGGACTTGCCCAGGCTTGCACATCCACTGAGGGCGTCGACGTAGAGGGTGATCGCGAGTACATGGCTCCAGAGATGCTCGAGGGTAAGGCACGTCAAGCTGCCGATGTCTTCTCGCTTGGACTCATCATCCTCGAAACGGCAGCTAATGTCGTGCTCCCGGACAACGGTCCCACGTGGATTGCCCTGCGTTCAGGTGACCTCTCCGAGGTGCCGAGTCTCACCTGGACACCATCCATTGAGGTCCAACGAGATGCCACAGGAAACCCTACCGAGTCGGCTCACAGCGATGATTTCATCAGCGGAAAGACGCACGATCCTAGCAACCTGTTTGGCTCGTTTAAGCGATCGGAACTGCAGCAACCCCCTGAATTCATGGTTAATGCCATGCACACCAGCTCCCTCGATTCGATTGTCCGAATGATGACGGCACAGGAACCTGATGAGCGACCTACGGTGCACCAGGTGCTCGAGCTTGAGGGACTGCGGTGGGTTAGCGAACATCGGGCCGCTCCAGCAACGGTATACGAGGGAAACTGGGGACCAGCCGAATTGTTCCCCGTGTCCATCGCGGGTGATAGCGACACTGAGATGACGGATGTTTGAGGAACATTGGGATTTTATTTGAACCTGGATAGGAGAGGAACTCCACCAGCATTATGTTGGACCGGGACAGTTGACTACGGGTTTATACGCTCCGACTGGGTATAAGGAGAATGAGGCCACTGGGAGGATTATGTGCCTCGATATACCCACCACCTTTCTACCACACACACCATACCATACCACACCACGACACGATACGACGGTACGACGAGAAATGGAAGACGTCAGCGGGAGGCTGCTGTTTGCTAGGCGTTTTGTTGAGTCGGTTGTTTACAGTTCGAACCGCAAACCATTGCTTTCAGGCATAGCTACGACACGATGTCGAGCCGAGCTGAGCCGACTACCTATTATACCTGCCGACTCTTTTTTCTTCTTCTTTTTACACAGCCTCCGGGCGATGACACATATTGACAATGTGGTCAGTCACGGAAGGATAGCTGAAGCATTTGCATCTCCGAGGAGGAGACTGCGTGTACGAAATACCCTGGATGGAATTAGACATGTTGCGAGTACATGGATACGGGGAGTAATAATTGCAAAAGTTCGGCATAGCTCTGCGAGGGATCAGCAGAGGAAGGGAAGGGAAAGGACACAGGATGCGGAACGGTTAAAAAGGTTTCTCCCAGGATTGCATCAAGCCAGCCATTGAAGGAGCGGAAGACGGATACTTATTGTTGACTCGACTCGAGAGAGAGGTGGAATCATGTAAATTATAGAAATGGCTCGTCGAGTATACTTTTGAAGCCCGGAACACCCAGAGGAAAGGCCTCGTTGGGAATGGGCAGCAGCTGGATTCATGGCTGACGGAGGAGGTTGATCTGATAGTTGGTGATGATTCTGACGACGAAATGGCATGAATATGATATGACCAGTTCAAGTAATAAGTGCATTTTTGAAGTGATTGACTGTTAAAGCTGCAGCTTGTTATGTTTATCTTGCATGCCTATCTTGTCTGATAAAGCCCAACTCGCGCCATTCACGTTATGTAAGTCGGGTACTATACAAGGCGGGGTCTGAACATGACGATGCACTTGTACTCATTCAACTACAACGAGATATCTCACTAAAAGACCACGACATTCGAGGTTACAAAAGAGAACGACTACACATACAACAAGCTAGTCTACCTAACAGTCACTTTGCCCAACCATGACAGTCCCCACGCCGCTTCAAGGACAGGCAGAGCTGCCCAGTGTTGAGAGCACAAAGTCATACTGGCATCTGCAGCCATCCGACAAGTTGCTGGGCCATCGGACCACAGAAGACCTCCCAGCGACGACTGACGTGGTTGTCGTCGGCAGCGGCATCACGGGTGCGTTTGCGGCGAGGGAGCTCGTCAACGGTGGGAAGAAGGTGGTGCTTCTTGAGGCGAGGGAGGCTTGCTGGGGAGCTACAGGACGGGTGAGTAGATGTCTGAAGCATGATCCTTTTATCATCTGTCAAGTATATCGATTGAGTTGAAATATGCTGACAATTTGGACAGAACGGTGGCCACTGTCAACCATTCATCTACGCCGCCAAACCACCAATCTCCCGCTTCGAGCTGGGCACATACAACTTCCTCCGGGACCTCGTCGCTGAAAACAAGATCCCCTGCGACTGGGAAACCACCGGAGGTGTCCACGTCCTCCCCTCAAAGTCGGTGCTAGACCTCGTATCAAAGCACCTCGACCGTCTGAGACGGGATTTTCCTGATCTGGCTGACCAGGCCAGGATCGTCACTGATAAAGAGGAGTTGCAGAAGCTGCGTGTTCCTCAGGCGTATGCGGCTGTGTATCAGCCTAATGCTGCCAAGTTGTGGCCGTATAAGCTCGTTGCTTGGGTTTTTGAGAATCTTCTTAGTGAGAATGACTCGAGCGTGTTCAATCTCCAGACAAAGACGCCGGTTCAGCACTTGCAGCGTGTGGGAGATTCATGGGCTCTGCATACACCTCGCGGGCAGATTACAGCCAAGTCGGTGGTTCTGGCCACAAACGCCTATACCTCTCACCTCCTCCCCAAGCTCACGGGTATACTCGTCCCTGTCCGTGGACAGGTCTGCGCCCTGACTCCTCCTGGGGACAGCTCGCCTCTGCCGCACACTCACGTGTGGGAAACACCCACTGGTGGTGATGACTACCTCATTCAACGGCCTTCGGGCGAGCTCATACTCGGTGGTGAGAGGCTGGGTGTGCCGGAGAGGGAGGTTGGTGTGTCGCGAGACGATTCTGTCGATCCTGTCATCGGCAAGCGGCTACGAGCTGCTCTACACGAAGCAGTCAAGCTCAAGGCGCCTGGAAAGACTGAGGAGGCTGCTTTGGACGCCACGTATGAGTGGACGGGCATCATGGGTTACTCACGGGACGGGTACCCTTGGGTCGGTCAGGTGCCCGCAGCCCTCGGCGGCGAAGATAGCGGACTATGGATAAGTGCTGGATACACGGGCCACGGGATGCCGGTAGCAGCAAGGTGTGCTGTCGCTGTGGCCCACGAGATATTGGGCGTCAAGGGAGGTGTTGAGCTCCCGACTGAGTATCGTATCCATGGAGGGAGGGCCGACAAGGCGAGGGTCATGGTGATCCCGACGACGCTTGAGGAGGAGATCAAAGCCGTCATTGGTGATCTTTGAGATGTAGACTTGAGGCCAAGAATAGTGAGTGATATATAGATTATGAATATAGAGTCCCCAAGTGAAAAGAAACATGAACCATTTATATGCCCGCCCAAAAAACTGCTTCAGTACCCGAAACCCACGGAGCCTCCATATTAGTACGTTAAAATCTCCCCTGATGGTTTCGGCTTCGCCTCCAGTTAACATCACTGCCTTGCTGTAATACTATAGAGGACCCGCAGACGTGCCAAGGGTCACGCTCTGCGAGAAAACACAACGGATTAGCATGCACGCATATCGCCGTCGCCGACCTACAGCTTGGCGCGCACCTCTCGGCCGTCGTTGACCTCACGCTGAGCCCGTTCGCGGAGCGCCTTGCGGAGAATCTTGCCAGACTGGGGTTGACATGTGTTAGTTGGGACTGGTTGTGTGTCAAGAAAGGGGGCTTACAGGAATCTTGGGTATGGCATCAACAAACACCACACCGCCCCTGAGTCGTTTGTGTCTGGCTACACGCGTGGCCAGCCAGTCGGCGATGGCCTGTTCCGTCGTATCCTTGCCACTGGGTGTCTTGACGATGTAAGCGCGCGGCAGTTCCTCGCCGTCAATGATGACTCCGATGACAGCAGCGTCAGCGACATCCTCTCTCTCCAGAAGGATAGACTCGAGTTCGGCTGGAGCGACCTGGAACCCCTTGACCTTGATCAACTCCTTCACCCGATCGACAATGTGGAAGAGGGTTCCTTGTGTATACTCCTCTACGTAAGCAACGTCTCCTGTACGAAGCCATCGAGTTCCATCCGAGTCCAAGACGAAGGCATCCTGTGTTGCAGTAGGATTGCGCCAGTACCCGCGCATCACCGTGGGACCCGCGATCCAGAGCTCACCCGAAGTGTTCGCAGTCGTGATCTCGGCCCCCGTCTCGATGTCGGTCAACCTCGCCTGGCAGTCAGGCATGAGTTCACCAACCGCAGAGCTGGAGGGCTTGTTGGGGTCCCACGACAATGCTGTGCAGGTCGCTTCCGTCATGCCCCAGCCTTGACGCACTACTGAGACGCCTTGGGGCATCATGCTGTTAATCTCCCGTTGTGTGTCCTTTGCTAGCGGTGCTGCTCCGGAGGCAATCATGTCGATGCTGCTAAGGTCAGCACGCCGGGCCAGCGGATGTTTGGACATGAGAATGAGGATGGTCGGGACGGCGAGGAGCTTAGTGATGCGCAAGGTCTGAATATGAGCAAGCATCTTGGGAAAGTCGAACGAGGGCATAACATAGACGGGTATCCGCTCGTAGGGGAAGCAAGTGATGAAGTAGCCTTGGCTGAAGGCGTGATACATTGGCAGAAAGCAGAGAGCGGCAGCACGGCGGGTGCGAACCTCGTACTCTTGGTTGAGCTTCTGAAAGCTAACGACTCCGAGGCCATTGGCAACGTGATTGTAGTGCGATATTTCGACGCCTTTGGGCATTCCAGTCTGTGGGTTGTCAGTCCACGCCAGGAGGTCATCGAATCATGCCTTACCGTCCCTGAGCTATAGTTGAGAGTGCAAGTGACATTCTTGGAATCATTTGGCTCAGCCCAGACAAACTCTTCACCCTTTGCCTTGGAAGATATGAGTTCAGTCCAGTGACGACTGCCCTTGCGAGGCTCAGCTTCGAGAACTGGCGAGTCCGGCCATGTTGAGTCAAACATGAAGACTTGATCACTCTTCATGCCTGCTTGAGTCGCAGCATCCAATGAAACATCCAGGACTTCTTCGGCAGCAATCATGAAGGAGGCTTGGCTATCCTTGAGCTGAAAGGCCAGCTCTCGGGTGACCGAACTCGGACCTGCCCCTGTAAAGACGCCACCGGCCATCCATATTCCAAACACAATGGTTGGGAAGAAGATGCTATTGCCCGCAATGAGAAGCACGCGGTCACCTGGCTTCAGGCCATTGTCTATTAGGCCAACGGCAATGCGCTTGGCGAGGAGACGGGCATCGGAGTAGGTGAGATAGTGCGTCTCAGGGCGATCAGGGTCGATCCAGGCCTTGTTGCTGGAGATAGGACCGGAAGGAGAGCCGAAGACCCATTGCTGTATAGAACAGTTGGGAACCGTGACGGAAAAGCGCGACTTAATTGGCATGGTATAAGGATCTCGAGAGGATGAGAGGATGCAGCTTGAAGGAGGAGAGATAGGAAGAGGAAGAGAGAGAGAGATAGGAGAGGTTGAGGCAGAGGCAGAGGAGGAGGGGGTTGAGATACTCAGTTAGGAAAGAGCGCACTCATTGATCCATTGAGGGAACTGGAAGGAACGGGACAGCAGTTATTGATGAGCCTTGGGTTGGTCTTCTCTGAGGCTAAAGTCTCCTTTCTCGACCCTCGTCTTTTTCACTTGTTGGCAATGGAAGCGAGCAGCGCCGCCAGATCAACCAGCCCAATAATTGCAGCCGTGGCTGGGGGATATTGTACCTATAATTCTATACAATAAATAGCTTAAGCCTGTCCGGGCTTGTCTCTTCTCGACCTGGGCTGGCTCGAAACGGGCTAAAATTAGTCTCAGCCATCACAGCGCTGGCTCCCTACGCCAAACCTGGGAACCCCGTCCCCGCATCACATCACGGAAACTGAGAGATGAGAGGTCGCTCACGAGCGACGAACCAACATGAACTGCTCTCGAGAGGGCGCTTTCAGGATATTCGCCCACCGGGTGGCCAGCGGGCTCCGTGGTATGAAGCCTCGAGGGGGCACGACATGAGCCGCTGTGCCACATCACCGCCCAATACAATGTCCTGTCTCAGAGCGACGAGACAAGCCTGTAGCCGAAGGACTCTGTCTGTGTGTGTGCTGGTGCTGCCCAGACACTGAGAGTTCAGGCCCGTCCAAGTTACGTACTTTGACTTTGATGTTGGGCTGACGGGACGACGCGACGACCCTTTAAGCTTATATGGACCCTGTACGCCGTCGTCTAAGTCACGGCACGTGAGGAAGCGAGTTGCGAGTGAGCGAGTGAGATGGCCATCAAGAGATAATCAGAAAATTCGCTCTGACGTCTCACCGAGACCAGGCACGCACGGCAAGGTGACAGCCGAGCCCATGGTGGTTCAGGGCTGATCATGACAAGGCTCCTCAACCGGAGGCGACCCAATGTCTGTGCTGACCGCCGCACAATGCCCTCATCTCGCATCGAGTCTGGACAAGAGGTGAGCCTGGACGGTCAAGCACGACATGACTAGACCTGCCCAGTAACGTCTAGCTGTGTTAACCAACACCTGTGGGGAGACATTGGCAGATTGCGCGCGGGCAGCTGGACCGAGATGCGGTGCCACTCGTGCAATCCTTTGATGGTGTGAAAGGGCGGGATTGAAAATGTGTTGGCCGAAGGAGATATCTTCGGCTAGCAAGGAGACGAGAGAACCACCCGTTACCCAAGCTCATATGACCTCCTTCGCCCTATGCCACGATATACATACTCTCTGTAAAGTTCCGGTAAGCGAGGGTTTGAGCGACAAGGAAGTGATGTCAAGGTCGATCGATACACTCGCCAACACTAACACGGCCACTGGACGGAGCTGCTTCTGGAACCGGGCGGTGTTGCGAGTTGTTTGGGCGGTGAACTTGTAGAGATGCAGTTGGACTACGGATTGAAGCGAATGTAGTTTGGGAATATTCGGTCTACTACATGGTGGAAGGTTCTCAATAAGTGGTAGAACATGAAAGACAAACCTAGTGGATAGCGCTTCTCAATGAGAATCTCAACTCAAGATGGGTGCAACAGTTGAAGCGGTACGTACCGTCGGGCCAATGCTCAACACCGGCTAAACCCGACATTCAGCCGAATGCACCAATCACAGATGTCCATTTTACAAGCAGCTCCAATTCGATTGCTTCGTTCTACGACGGGCGACATTTTGACAAGACCCAGACGACCTCACGATCGCCTCGAAAGCCGACCTCCTCCCCCGACGACGCCGCTCCGTTCTTCAATCTCCCCCGTCACAATGGCGAGCAAGATTTCACCTCTTCTCCGATCTGCCCTCCGGCCGGCGTGCCGGGCAGCCCGCCCCCAGACCCGAGCCGCCTTCTCCCTCTCAGCCCGCCGACCGAGCGACTCCCTCATGGTGGTAAGCAACCACTCCCCGTCGTCAATTGGCGCTCCCAATTGCGGCCATGCACGCATCTACCGAAGTGCAGAGTCTTGAACAATGAATGGGAGCCTGTGTCTGACATCTTTTTCCGTGTGCCACAGCATCGCAACACCAAGGACAACAACCCCGAGCTCCCCTTCAAGTTCAACGAGAAGAACCAGGCCGTGATTGCCGAGATCCTCAAGAAATACCCCCCGCAGTACAAGAAGGCCGCCGTCATGCCTCTGCTCGACCTCGGCCAGCGCCAGCACGGCTTCACCAGCATCAGCGTCATGAACGAGGTCGCCCGCCTCCTCGAGATGCCCCCCATGCGAGTCTACGAGGTTGCGTCCTTTTACACCATGTACAACCGAACCCCCGTGGGCAAGTTCTTTGTCCAGATCTGCACTACTGTATGTTTGCTCTCTTACTGCTCAACTTGGGGATTCAATGGCACGCATCTGGGAATGGCAATTGCTGTTCTGGTCGGCTGTAGCCGTATCGGACGGTTTCTCGGATCGAGGCGGATAGACGTCATTGAAGACCCAGACAATGGATAAGCATGAAATCAACTGACAATTTCTTCGGTAGACCCCTTGCCAGCTTGGAGGCTGCGGTTCAGACGTCATCGTCAAGGCCATCAAGAACCACCTCGGCATCAAGCAGGGCGAGACCACAGCTGACGGCCTCTTCACCATCCTCGAAGTCGAGTGCCTCGGCGCCTGCGTCAACGCCCCCATGATCCAGATCAACGACGACTACTACGAGGACCTCACCCCCGAGTCCGTCGTCGACCTCCTCAAGGCCCTCAAGGCCAGCGCCACTGCCACCGATCCCTCCACCGTCAGCGTCCCCAAGCCCGGCCCCCTCAGCGGCCGAAGCACATGCGAGAACAGCGCCGGCCAGACGAACCTGCTCGCGGAGCCCTGGGGAACCGAGACCACGCGGTCCGACTTGTAGAATTACAATGCAATATCAATTCATCTTTTTAAGTTCAAGGGCATGGAATATCAGAGGCAGATGATGGAAAAAGAGCCGCGCGGGAGGAGGCAACGACTGTACATAACACTGCCTTGAATGTAATCCATGCATGGTATAGAACGTTTGGATTTCATAAGAGACTACGTGAGATAATCAACTGTGTGGTTTTCCTACTTCATTGATTCTTGCCTTCTTCACTCATACCGATGTGAAAACGTTTGCCCATTTCGAAATATTCAAGTCGCGCCAAAAGGAAACCTCCAAACCCAAAGATATGTATATCCAAGTTTTCCTTCCATATACTACTCGCCCACCCGCAAGATCCAGCCGTCTCCGAGTCGCTGTCCGTCCTCGGCTACACCACCCCAGATGAGGATACCGTTCTCTTCGAGCTCACCCATGGGCGCACTCGCAATCCATCCTCTCGACTCGGGCAGCTCGTCGCTGTTGTCGTCGTCATAGGGTTCCAGGTCGACCGGAGTCCACTTGCCCTCACCCGTCTTGCGACCAACGGCCTGCCACATGGCAGCTGTAACGCTGGCGGCTGTCATGCCCAGAGGGGGGACCTGGAACATCCAGACGTCGTCGAGGAACTTGCCTGCGCCGGCATGACCCTCGGAGCTGGGCTCGCGCTCGCCCATGGTCAGGACGAGGTACTCACGACCACCACCTACGGTGATGGCCTCGAAGGATCCGACGCTGCGAGGCTCAGGCCACACCTGAGAAGGTTCGGCGTGGATCTCTGTGGTTTCAGAGTTAGGGTCACTCTGCAGGATGGTCTGCCAGCCACCCCGAGCGCGGACGGAGACCTCGCCCTTGGAGCCCTGGTCATCAAAGGTCTCGACTTCGAGATGCAGGAAGTCCAGCTGTCCTCCAAGCTCCGTCTCCCCATCAAAGCCACCGAAGCGGAAGAGACGACTCTTGCTGATGCAGATGGCAGTGCCACCTCTGGCAGGGCCAGGGGCGGCGGGGAGCTCGCTCCAAGTACGATCGTGGACATTGAAAGCCCAGATGTCGTTGGTGCGTTCGCCACTGGTGAGGCAGCCAGCGTGAATGAAGAATGTGCCGTAACCGTTGGACTCCTCGTCAACGGCATCTTCAGCGACATTACCAACAATGGGATCCTGAGGGATACCAGTCTTGGAGGTGTCACCTAGAGCCCACTCCGACCATGTCTCGGGCTGCTTAGGTCGCGGGGAAGCAAAGTCCCGGGGGCGGTCGATAGCAGCGGCCGTGTGATAGCTTCGAGGAGCGGGATGGGGAACGATGTTGCCGCCCTTGACAGCGGGAGCTGGATCAAGATATGACCAATTGTTGGCACGGGTGTCGAATACCCAGACACGGCCAGCCTCGTCGAGAGGTGTCATGTCAGGGCCACCGCGGCCGCCAAAGAGGAAGATGCGGGATCCAATGACGGCGGAAGCATGGCCGACTCGCGGGGCCGGCACATCACCGAGCACCAGAGGCTCAGGAATGGCGGGCTGCTTGCCCTTGGCCTTGCTCTCAATTGGCGAGGCGAGAGGAACATCATCAAGGGCCTTTTCAGCTCCTGCCTCAGATTCGTCATCCGAATCATCCTCAGAATCCTCTTCAGAGTCTTCTTCGGAATCTTCCTCGGAGTCGTCGTCAGAATCGTCGTCAGATTCCTTTGTCTCCTTCTCTGGCTTCTTTGCCTCAGCAGTTGGCTTAGTAGCTGCTTCAGCAGGCGCCTCGGTGGTTGCAGGAGCTGTGGTTGCGGGAGCTTCGGGCTCTGGTTTTGGGGCCTGCTCATCGGGCTTCGCGGCGACAGGCTTGATCTTGTAGTAATCGGCACCGGCGCTGCTCCAGGGCAGGGTGACGACGTGCATGCAGTTGTCGACGGGCTCACGTGGCTCGATCTCGCCGCCAAAGATGTAGGCGGAGCCGTGGACGATGTCGAGAGTGTGGGAAGAGCGGGGGACGGGAGGAACCTCGATGCGCTCCCAAGTACCCTTGATGGCGTCCCTGCGCGGAGCACCGCCTCCAGCAGGGACAGAGGGCATGGGCATGGAAGGGAGGTTCTGCGACACATTGTGAAAAAGGTCGGTGGTGCGACGCTTGAGCAGAGAGAAGGACTCCATGGCGAGCGTCGGTTTAGCGGGGGATGCGCAATGAGGCCAGAGGACCTAGCTTGAATATAAGCGAAAACGGTCCTCGTGGGAGTTGTAAATGATGTGGATTGTTCAATGGCGATGGTGATGATGTAGGAGGAGAGAAGAAAAAGGCGGATGGCCTGTCAGCCGTGGGGAATAAAGCTTACAGGACACGAGGTGAGATTGGATGTTGGATCTGAAGACGTCCAGGAAGAGCCCGAGTCCGAGAGAGTGCGAGAGGGTGACAACGATACTGAAGGGGATGACGTAGGTCTCTGGCGATTGGGGCACCGGGAACTGTTGGATATTTACGGGGACCTTTCCCAATCAATTCCAAACGACGCGATGCGTCAGGAGAGGCGTAGACGATGGGAGGATGATGTTTTCCCTCCTCAGCTGCTTACATCTGACAGTTCTAGACCTTGTTCAGTTACCGGTTGCGTGTAGGTCCCCGGGCAGCAAGTCAAGTCGCAAACCGACCACCGAAAGAGGGGACCTCTAGTGGGGGGTTTTCTCCGTACAGTAAGCTCTTAGTAGCAGCGGCACTGAAAGTTCTGGGCTATCGATTTTCAGGGTCTATTTTGGGTTCGTGGCTGGGGAAATGTGTGTCTTGGCTGGGTGCCAGCAAGAGGAATTGATCTGCTGTCGAGTTGAGTTGCTTTTTGCTGCTTGCAATCATTGTCTCAGAGTCTCATTGGCAAGATCTGAGCAGTGAACACTGTGAGCTGCAGTCGTTCCAACGGCTGCTTCGCCTCAAAGGATATGGCCTGGGGCTTGAGCTGATCGAGATGATTTGCCCAACTAACTCCAAGCCACATTGACATTCGCCGTCTTTGCGCGGCAGTCTCAATCCGGGCGTGAGATGCCACAGCCTCAACCTAGAACAGCGAAAGCTTGGGTGTGTTATTGGCGTTTTAGGGCTTCTTCTTTCCTTTATACGCGCCTGGTCAAAGGTAGACTTTAGGTGTTAGACGAGTTTGGTTTCCCAGTGTGTTAATGGGGTCAACCACTTGACCAGGCGCTGCGCACTATGTGTGCTGTAAGTGTGCTAGAGAAAGGGTTGAAAATCCACTCCTTCCTCTTGTTGCCCGGCACTTGTTGGTGTTTCGCCCTCCGTGGCAGTGCAGACAGAGCCTGATACAGCTTCAGGTACAACCAACACTCAACTTTCATCTGGTGGCCAAGGCGGCCGTTAGTGCTCGGCTCGGGACGGGCCTAAACCGATGAGATTGGATGAAAGGCCGATAACAACAAGTACTCGGTCGATCAATCTATCCCCAACCTCGATACCGCGGCAAAGATTGAACGACTATTCGTCCATGTTGGTCGACAAGCAAGGGTCTTGACACTCCGCATGGGCTGAAGCTCCCCCATGTCTCACTCGCACTCGTCAGGCAATTGGTTGCCCCCTGCCGCGCGAGCGCGCGGTTACAGCCTCAGCAGCTGAACAGGCTCTCCAGCTCTTATGACCAACGTCGTCTCCCAATTCTTGCACAGCAGCAGACGCCATCACCTTCACTCAACCCAAGCTCCAGAATCTTTCGCCAAAACTGCCACGCCGCTTGACTAGGTAGACGCTTCTAGCTCCACGCCTATGGAGGAAATATACCAAAAGATCGCCGAGTTCAACCCGCAGCGTCCAAAGCAATCTTCCGAGGTTGTCACCCAATTCGAGGTGACCGAGCTCTGGCGCAATGACCACACGGGCATCGCCAATGCCTACGATGTCACTGTTCTTGTTCAAAATGTGCCTACGTGGCTAGCCTTGGAAACGCGATCCTCCTCAGTAGGAACAGAGACCTTGGTCCTGCGCCTCGTTTGGCCTGAGTTTAACATGGATGAGCACCGCGTCGACCTACCAGGCGCTGTTAAGCAGTTGCTGCTGTCAAATTTCGGCCTTGAACTGGCTTACGACTACTTCCCCAGTTGCCTTGCCGGTGCCAGCGCCTTTCCCCAGGTTGCAAAGCCATATGGAGACGAACAAGCCTTCGTCTTTTGCTATCTGCCCAAGATTGCCGCCATATGGTCACATAGTCGCTTCAGACCACCGTTGGCCCGCCAGAGTGCCACGAATGGTATTCTATTAGCCCAACGAAAGGAGAGAGAGACCATTAAGCAATTCCTCAAGAGCGACAGCAGGTGGCAACTGTCCACTGCCAGTCATGACATGTTCCCTGCCCTCCTCTGCAGTCTCATGCTCCATGGCCAGATCGAGATCACACAAGGCGAGATAAAGAACAACATCCAGGCCGTTGAAGGAAGGACGGGATACACCGACTTCAAAACCAAACGAAAACACCTGGCGACTGGTGAACTGGCAGATGTGGCTGCCAAAATCACCGACTATTCTTCTCGATTGGCTAGCACGGATAGGAAGAGCAAGACACTGGAGAACCTGATGGAGTTTACCCAGCGAACGATGAACTCAAACCAAAGAGTGGCTTCTGAGGGAGACAAGATCATGAAGAACCACATTCAGGTCCTACAAGAACGGTTGAAGATGCAGGTTATGGATCGAGAGTACACGCTAAAGCGGGCTCAGATCCAGAATGAAGTGGTACGTTGACTCGCAGATGAACAAGTCAGAAGCAAGCTAACAAGACTTCAGCTTTTGAGCCTAATGTCTATGAACTACAGCCTTTCCAACACCCTCATCTCGATATCCACCCTTCGAGATGCCGCCTCTATGAAGACGCTGGCCTTCGTCACCATGTTTTTCCTACCTGGCAGCTTCATATCAGCGCTGTTCTCGACTGACGTCTTTGACTGGGACGGAGTCAAGAAGGGGGCCATCGGGGTCCCATCCACACCGCAGTTCGGACTGTACTGGGCCATCACGATCCCTCTAACGGTCGTCACTTTTCTGCTGTACTTTCTCTGGGCAGAGTGCTCCAGCTACGAGCGCAGCCAGAAGCGAGAGTGGAAGAAGTGGGAGAACTGGGGGTTGTCTAGCAGTGAGAGCCTCGAGTCTGACCAGTCTCAGTCTCTTCGCGAGACCTTTAAAGAAAACCGGGACAAGGTGATGAGGGAGTATCATTCCTTCATCAGGAGAGGGCGGGGGTCTAGAACCAAGGATGATTTGCCATGATCCTACAGATATTTTCCGCGAGCAGAGGAGACACACTTTCGTACGAATATGCGTACCTAGGATAGGGTACTTGATGGACTTGGTGTTGGACGTGGACAAGTGCTTGGATTTGATACCTATTGTGATGCTGTATAACCACCATATCTCTCTAGCTGATAGAAGCGAACGATTCATGACAAACTGATAAGCAGCGCCAAAAAGCCCGTGCGTGAGGGTTTCTGGAAGAACTGGGTAGGAGAGGCTGTTGATCAATACGTAGATAGCGCTGCTTAGTACCTGGTGGGTGGGATATACCAGGAAGCTAGCTGGGCTTTGGCCGATAACATGGACAGTTTGCGATCCGTCCTCTCGGGCAATTCTCATCTCGATCACATCTTGTAAGCACGATCCCTCGCCCAAAAACTACGCAAGCTGCTCTATCGCTACGGCGTCTGTCCCACATGACGCAATAACTCCAATTGGACGAGTAGCGAGCTCGTCCATCGAGTCGTAGTCGGTCGTTGGATCGGAGTCGGACCCCCTTCCTCCGTCCTAACAACCAACTCGACTCGAGCGAGCGCGGTCGAGACCTCCCGCTGCAACCGCACTTTGCGCCTGCCCGCCGCCAGCTCTGGCCAAGGTAGCAGAGACATTCTCTTCCCCTCATTTCTTGACCTTTTTAAATTCTCTCTTCTTTCTAATCTCAACCCTTTTTATGCATTTCATACCCGCGCGCGTTTGGGCGTTGTCGCGGGTACTTGGGAGAGCTTCTTTTGGAGGCGGCCCGCCGTCATTGCCGATCTACTGAGCCATCGAAGCTACCTAGTTCCATCCTCCAGCGCCAACCGATACGGAGCCCAACATTGGACGCCTGAATAAAAAAAAAAACGAAGACATCGCGAAGAGATACAAGACACCGTCACAATGGCCGCGCGTCCAGGGGCTGCAGCTGCGGCTCCAGGGTCTATTGTGCCCGCTCAGTTGGGCTTTCTGGCCATCTTCAACCCCTCGCTTGGCAACACAGACGAGACCATCGACGACCAGATCGTCTACTACGCCTCTGTCACCACCCAGACCTCCTCTCACAAGCGTCGACGCACACGCGGTCAACCTACCAAGGATATTTCCCCCGAGGAGCGCAATGAGCGTCTCCGACAGATAGGCCTCGCCCAGGGCATGGCCAGCTTCAGTCGCGGCTTTGCCAATGGTGCACCTGTAGATGCTATCGATACTGAGAAATCGAGAGTGATACTCCACGAGCTGGAGCCCGGGTGGTGGATTCTGGCCGTAAGATTTGATTACTTTACCTTTTGTTTGGGGGTCTTTATTGACCAATATATCTAGAGCATCGACCTGACCAAGCTGCCTCTTCCCCCACGACTCGCCATCAGGAATAGCGAACCTGCCGAAGAACGATATGAATACTCCAGCCGCGAGATGAAGCCTGCAAATTTGCTTCTACGGGATCTATTGCGAGCCCATAGCACTTTTCTCCTGCATCATGACTCGTCCCTGAGCGCCCTGTTCGTACGGACCAAGCGAATCAAGTTTGTGACTGTGCTCAGCCGCTACTGGGACCTGTTTCTCTCGACGTGGAATGTGGCTATGCATGGAAATCCAGCCCGCGGTATCTTTGGTGGCATCAATGTCGCCGCCTCGGGCGAACTGGGGGTTGGAGTTGGTGAGGAAGACCGTGGAAGCGGCGAACGAGAAGTCTTGGAGGGCCTGGTCGGGAGAATCGAAGGTCTCGTCGATCTAGTTGTTTCCAAGTTTGGGGACTACAATCCCGATTCGCCTCCCCCAGATGCGCCGAATGGTGACCCTGAACAATGGCTTGGAACCGGCCAAGAGCCTAGTTCTGAGGACGGTGCAATCTTCCTGGGTACTGGTGCCTTGTCCAGAAAGTCTCTGAGAGATGTGACACAATGGATGGAGGACCTGTATACCTGGGGAGACCACGCCTATGGAGTCATTGAGAGCCCAACATCGGTTCGGCGGGCAAAGAAGAGAAGGGCCAGCCGCGCTATTGCACAGCAGGCCGCTTCTGCACAGCCAGCATCAGCTGAGGCCGGTGAACCCTCAAAGGCGGCGATAGAGACAGAGCCCGCGGCCGCTGACGACGCAAGCAATGACCAACCACCAGCACGGGAGACCGAAGATGGCAAACTAGATAAAATGGTTAGTTATCTGAAGTTGGGCTACGGCACATACTGGTCTCTGCCTGGTGGCGGTGGTGGTACTGGTACTAATACTCCTGGGGAATCTTCTACCAAGGAGCCCCCGGAGGCAGGCACACCACAACAGGAGTCAAAGCCTGCCCAGGAGGACGCTTCTAAACCCTCTCGACCAAATCTCGCTGGCCGTACACCCTCATATGAAGCGGCTGGTCATTATCTCATCGGTCTCAAAGGGGAGATTGACGATGAATACAGCGATCCCGATAGTCACAGCTCAGATGAAGCGGGCGCCGCCGAGCACAACTCGCGCACCGTTCTCCGGACTGTGAACGTCGAGCTGGAGAGTGAGGCTCTGGGTCGACCAGAGGCCACTATTGTACGCGACTTTGAGCACCCAGCCAGCGTTCTCACGCAGTCCCAGGTTGTGGGCAACATGGTGCCTGGTTACGACTCGCACGATCTCAACAAGGCCAAGAAGCTACGGGTCGTGGTCTACGTCAACCGACCCTTCATGTTCGCCTTTCTGTTTAACCTTCGAACAGACTCCCTGGCCATGGACGCCCTCTACCGCTCCCTGCACCACCAGCTTGCCCCCCTCCGCAAACCCCTCCTCGCCTCGACGAGATACCGCCCGGAGCGGCCTGGAGCCGATGTCGGGTCTGGCAGTGGCAGTGGTGGGAACGCAGGGAACAACATATACGACCTCATATGGGATCCTCACTCCCTGACGGTGCACTCCTCCATACCCAATATCCCAGATACGTACATCGATCCCAAGCCCTGGTCCCGCCCAGACGCCCTCAACACGCACCTCCACCTCCTCAACCTGTACGCTGCGACCCGGGCCCGCGCCACCGCCCTCGAGCGGACTGAGAAGTCGAGCCGCGGGTGGTGGATCGTCTGGACACGCCTGCTGGACCGCCAGGAAGATCCCTCGGCGAGCACCAACCTCTCGACAATTCACGAAACCGGCGCCGACGTGGGCGAAACGGACCCTGACCAGGCTGCCGATCAAGACAACAATAGCAGCGATGGCTCGGATTCGCAAGAGCCGCGCACTCCGGAGGTAGCCAAGGAGATCTTTCTAATCCGCCGGGCAAGCGACCATGTCGGGTTCCGCACTGACGCCTCTACCGGCGGCGGCGATGGCGCTGGGAGGCTGGCTCAGGGCATCGGCGTTGACACACGTCGGTACGTGGAGGAGCTGTTGAGCTTGCTGTAAGCCTGCTGTAAGACCTACCTACGCTACGGCACCTGAGAACACAGGACGGACAGCACGGGGTCGGGGCACGCGTATCCGTCCCGTATTGCTAATTTTAAGGCTGAGAGAGAGGCTGTGCTATGCCTGGGCCCTTTGTTCTCCTCCCCCCCTTGGTGCTTGGTGGGTACGGGGTGCGGTGCAATGCGCTGTATGTCTTACGGTCTGCTGGTCTACCTCTGCCTGCTTCTTGGGACGGGATGGACGAGCATCAAGTCCGTCTTGCTGTCCCTCTAAATTTGCGTGCAACCCCATCCTCTGCTTCACACCCCCGTATTAATAGAACGCCACTCTGGAACAAGGGTCAACCACCACCAACCCAACCTCTTTTCCTGTTTACTCAATTCAATTGCGCTTTCCATGGTTAGTCTTTGTAGATTTATTATTGGAGGAAGGGAGGGAGGGAGCGGAGGGGCCGGGTTGAATGAATGAATTTGACATGAAGGGGTCAAACTACTACGACGAGACACACCCCTGCTAATAAAGTACGAGTGCCTCGTGGACGATCTTTCAGGGATCCCGAAATGTTTTACGCAATGCTTGTAAAATGGAACCTCCATCTGCTATTCTGTAATTTATCCCTCGACCGAGAGATCTTCATTTGGGCCCGTACATTGAACTCGGGTTATTTACCAATGTTTCATACAGGGCGGGAGATCCCTTATGCAGCTGACGGCAGAAGGATTCTGGAGGATCAATACGGTGGGTGTACAGCAGACGTCGTCGAGAAGACAAGGTCCCCAATTTCAACCCTCTTGGCGTAGTCTAATCAAAGATCAGCCAAGCATGGACTCATCTGCCACGACATTAACGCAATCAAAGGCGGAAATCACAATGCAATAGACACTTCCAAATGGTTGAAATCTAGTCCCATTCATTCTCGGGACTTTTCTTTGTCTATCCAACTTGCACATGCCAAAATCAAAAACGTGTTATGTACATAGAAGAAGTCAACGAAAGCGAACCATAGTGAACCCGCCCTCCAAGAAACCGAAACACCCCAATCCAGAATCTGTCAAAGGGCCTCGAGATAGAATAGAGGCTGAATATACACATGCATCATCTCGTCTCCCGAGGTCCCTTTGCTTTTACGCCCCGACGCCTTCAAGGGGTGTCAAGATTCCCATGTCGTGAAAAAAGAGGTCATAATTGAAACAAGTTGCGCACTGCATGCTTTCCCAGACCTGGGAGAGCATCCATTGTGGTTAAGGTGCTTAGTTGAACCACCACTCGACCTCGATGCGGCCAGCATCGAGATCGCCGGAGATCTCCTTGAAGCACTTCTTGCTGACATCGATGTCGTTGACGGCGCAGCCCATGCACTTGTCCTTGACGACGGCGGTGGTAGTCTTGCCGTTGGCCTTGATGGTGATGGTCTTGCCGCACATGGGGTTGCCGTTGGAGACGGTGCCCATCAGGAGGTGAGAGAGGGCAACAATGTTCTCAGACTCGTCCTTGCCGGAGTCGTCATCGCCACAAGCACCCATGCCGATGTCGTAGTAGGTGAACTCGCCAGTCTTGGCGGCGCTGCTGCCGCCGCCGCTGCCACCAGAGCTACCGCCGTTGTTGGACTCCTCCTCGTCGTCGGAGTCACTGCCGGTGGAAGGAGCGGCAGGGGCAGGGGCAGCAGAAGTGGTGGGCTCGGGCTCAGGGACATACTGCTGGGTGGTGACAGGCTCAGGAGCCTCATAGGTGGTAACCTTGGGCTTAGGGACCTCCTTGACCTCGGTGGTGGTGGTGGTAGGCTCGGGGGGAGGAGGGGGAGGAGTGTAGACGCTGGTGACCAGAGTGGTGGTAGGAGCAGGCTTCTTCTCAGCAGGCTTCTTGATCTTGGGAGCAGGCTGCGAGGGGGCCTGGGTCTCGACGAACTTGGCGGCTTCAGAGGTCGTGGGCTGGGCCTGCTCCTGGCCGGGGGTGATCCAGACGGTGGTGGTCGCGTCGACCATCTTGGTAACATACTCGTACTCAGTCACCCACTCGACCTCGGTGACGACAACGTCACGCTCGGCGTTCTGGTGGTGGCGGCGGTGGTGGATGCCGTGAATCTTGCCATGGGGCTGGGCAACGGCCACAGCGGCGAAGAGGGCAGAGGCGATGGTGAAGGACTTCATTGTGAGTTCTTGATAGTTCCTTTTTCTGTTGTTGTTGTTTTCGAGTTCTTGATTCCAACCAAAGGCGTGGTTGTAGCTGTGATATGTCTCTTGATGTGAGAGACAAAAGGGTATCTCAACGCGGTGTAGTGTGAAGGTTAAAGGAAGGTTAGGCGAGATTCTGTTCAACAGGAATGAACTCGCACAGATTGAAGAATGGAAGGAGTGGACGTTGACGTCGTGAGTTTGAGAGAATGTGTGCGTGAGAGAGAAGAGTCCGGCTCAGGTGGGAAGGAATGGTGTTTGAACTCGAATAGTTCGTAGGTAAGGAAACAAACCAGGGGCAGAATTGAGGGAGGAAGCGTGGGTTCTTAATACGCCTCGCCGTAACCGACGCTGCTGGGCCCTCATGCTAGCTCTTAACGTCTTGGCTCTAGCCCACAAGCCCAGCCATGCTCCCGTCGTAAACAAGCTGAGGTCAAGGGTACCGCAATTGCAAGCAACGCGCCGGCCGACAGTGTCGTACCGGATTCGTCCCCGAGGTAGCAGCTGAGAAAGCTTCGGCCAGGGGCCCCTAGGCCCCTAGCCGAGCGTGGTTTTTTCCAGCCCACATAGGGAGGTACCTAGCGCTGCCCCGTTTGCTTCCTTGCGTGTGTGTGCCTGGGGCTTCCGAAAAGGTGGGTGGGGAGCAGAACGGACGGCATGGTATGGTATGGCACGGGCGTGGCAAAGCTGCCATCTCTGCACTCGAGATCCTCACTGGTCCACTCCCCTCCATGGGTTCCATGGGTCACTGCCATCTGCCGGGGCCAGCCAGAGGTCAACGTCTTTGACCATGCAAGCGGAACAGCCCAACAGAGGGGAAGTGGCCCGGGACCACAAGAGACCGAACCATGCTGGAAAACCAGGGGGGCGTGGCACCATCCAGGGGCATTGTTCAGTGCTGGAAGCCCTTCTTCTCTGACTGTTCTGTCAGAGCCCGCTGACGGTCATGTCGGCCGCTGCGATCAGAACGAAGTTTGAATGCTGCAGGCTGGGAGCAGCGACTCAGAATCTCCTCATCCGGTGCCCGGATCAAGTGACGCGTAGCCGCACAGGTATGGACGTCAACATTCTCACTAGAGTCATGTCGTCCAACACACCTTGAGTGGACTGTTCGAATCAGTCGTCGACAAACGGCACGGAGGCCTGCACGAGTCTCTTGGAAAGGACTGGACTGCACCGTGGTCCGACGCAAACCAAGTTTCCTCAGCTAGCCCTACCATGATTGGCCATGCTGCAAGGGGCCGCCCTGTCGCCAGCTTCCGGCTTTGGGCCTCTTGTCAGGTACCAGGGGCGCCCTCATTGTCGGGGGAGGGCCAATGGCAGTCTCCGGGTGCCTGGCCACGGCGGGATTATTGCAGCCAGAATCGACGAGAACAAGTTGGAGGGTCAAAGATGGTGGGAGGGAGGCCTGCATCGATCTCCCTCCCCTCCCTCCGCTGGCGCCCTGTGCCTGGCCCGAAACTGAGAGGCTTACCTGGCGGATGGAGCACTGGCCGCCGAGCCGACGAGTAAACTTGCATCCTGGAGGTGTGGAGGGAGCCCAGCAGGAGTTGAAACACGGCCCAGTCCAGTGAACAACCGTCACTGGGGTGCCACCTCACAGCCAGGTGCGCTAGCGGCTCATGGCTTGCACTGGCCTGAACAAAACTCAAAGAACCATGGTGTGAGAGAAAAAAAAGTCTTTCTCGTCTTGTTCTCTCGTTGGGTCGTTCGGTTCGTGTCTGGCGCGAATACATGTGTGACGTTGAAACTTCGTGACTCGGGCGTCTGTTGCTCGCCTTCCATATGCCATCTGTCTTTCTGTCATGTTCCGTTCCATGTGATTCAAAACGATGCGGTGTGATTGACTTTTTTAATACTTTCAAACTCTCCAGCCCTCCTCCTTTCCAAGTACCTACGCAAGCGCTGGATGTGCCGTGAACCAGCCCTTGCGCAAGTTGCCGACAACTCCCTCCGTCTGACAAAGCCAACGCGAGCCAAGAGAGGCATGAATAAAGCCCGCAGAGAACAAGCAAAACTTGCAGCGGTGGACACGCGGCTCTCTCTTCTTTGGCAGCCCAGCCCCCTTCAATCCAGTAGAAAACCGCAACCTGTGGGGAGCCGGTGTAGGTCACCCACACCTCGCCCGCCACCACCAATGTGCAATACAGTCTGACTGAAGGAAGCAATTCCTGCATGCCAACTTCTCGGCCCTCTCGGATGACCCGATACAGAGGCTAGCACGTGCGCCAGAATGGATCTATTGCAAGTGTATGGAGGGGGACTGGACGACGTTGCATGCTCTCGTTGGTCAGAGCTCTCTTCGTCGGTGTACAGTCGAGGATGTGTTGCTGTTGCTGTTGCTTTTGTGCTGAGCGAAATGTGCAAGTCCAGAGTTCAATATGCATGCCGGCAACAGATCATGGTGTTAAGACGAAACGTCCTTGGCTTGACTGTCGCCATTCATCGCCAATCGGGTTTCGCCCTGGCTCTTGCTGGCTGCCTTTTGCTGACCTTGCTGCTGACCTGTGCGGCGAGTAAACGAGAAGAGGAACAGGCCCTGGCGCTGGAATACCGGCCGCTCCTCGTCAAATATCTCCTCAACTTTGAAAGCCTTCTTAGCCATCTTGACAAAGTTCATGTCAGCCCTTCTCCGCTTCTTGAAGCAAAAGTACACAACAGCTGATGGGTTCAACTCCAAGAGCGTCTTGAGTGTTGACATCAGAAGAGGGAATGCTGGCTCAAAATAAACACATTCACCTGCCAAGATCACGTCTGGTTTTTGCTCCAGCACAGTTGCGGGTAAAGGCTCGCCCCTACATGGACATGCCACTGTTAGCCAACTGGCTCTCGGCGATGCAGTATGTGACCCTTATGGACATCCAGCATGGTGGCATCCAACGGTGTTTGTGCAGGATGGGATATTAGAAACACGCACCAGTTGAGCACCATGGCTTTCGCCTTGCTTTGCAGACCATTAAGCTTGATGTTGTGTTGCATAAGCTCAAACATCTCGGTTTGATCCGTTAATAGCAAAGGATTTTGAAGATCGCACTCGAGGGCGACGGCGAGGCCGACGAGGCCACCTCCGGCTCCGAGTTCCAATCTAATGCGACCCACGAAGTTAGCAAGTCTAGTCCGTTGCTGTTCCCTTCTCACACTGTCCGCACAAGGAAGCACTGTGCCAGGTCACATGCTCAGAGGCTGAGGAGATACTAACATCCGCGCGTTGTTGAGACGGTCTCTATGATACCGCAACATGTGCTTGCCTAGAAGCATACCCGCAGGCCACGTTTGCCCACCGCACCCTGACCGAACATCTTCACGCAGCTTGAGCGATTGAGAAAGGACGCCATCGAAGTCAACCTGTGCGACGCCGATCTCCTTGAGGGTCGGCAGCGGTGTGAGATCCTCACTGATGGCGACGGGATCCATCAAGGGAGAAGACGGTGGACTGCTCATTGCGAAAGTGGTGAGGTCTTTGGGGCCTCGCTTAGGTGGTAGCGTCACCAGTGTCGATGCTAGAAGAGACAAAAACCTTGTCGTCGGTAAGGGCCGAGTGTGAGGATGACGAGGGAGAGGCCAAGGGATGTTGATCGATGGGAGCGGTCGAGGAGTTTGAGAATATGAAGGCGAAGATGATCGAAGGGTTGAATAATGAGAATGGGAGTTCAACAAGTCAAAGGATGTGAGGTGAGGGCACTATCTATGGCTTCGCTCTTGCCATCGTCGACTGTGGCTAACCCAGAAAGAGATAAGGAGCTTGTTGCTGTATGGAAGGCACGACTAGCTTCAAGTGTCACCTGTCTGCCACTGGCCGCCGTCGCTTCTCCTCTTCGCATCTTCTCCTCAACTTTGTTGGGCCCTTTTCTCCCTGCGTTGCATTGGATCCAATGCTGATGCGATCCAGACTCAAATGGGCCCTGCCTGTCTTTTTACCCGCCCTCAGCCTCTCCATCGCATCTTCCGCCTCATCCTACTCGCCCGGGACTTGTTAAGAACTTGGATCGATTGGCTCGTTAAGCTTCATGGGACTCGCGACAAACGATAACGACTAATCGAGATAAGGGCTCCTCCCGCTCTCGGCCCGTTGAACTACCGGCCTGCCTGCTGTTGGCCCCCGCCGATCAGAGCCAACGTCTTTCTCGCAGCAGCCTTTAGCTCCAGTGAGCATAGTGACTTACCTATCCATATGGAAGGCTGGCACGAGCCAGTTGCCTGTGGTTCGTGAATCAGAAACCAGACTCCTTCAAGAAGACCATGATCAATTTATCGATATTGTGCCCTTCTCGGTCAATCAAGCAAAAAGTGGCCCTTGGCCTCTTTAGCAATGCAATCGCTTCCAATGACGCCGTTATTGCTAATAGTTGCCCTCCCTCTCCCATCTAAATTGGGTCTTCGCCTTCACCCTCGCGACATGATAATTACCTGATTGGGCGAGTCGACTCATCCCAGGTGGCCTCTGAATGTCTCACTCGCCTCTTTGGCCGATGAACCTCGCTCAGGAATGTTTGCACAGCAATACCAGCCTTGGAAACTACCACTTTACTCTCCCCCGCCACAATTCTACGCCATTTTCCTTCATAGAGTGCCTCAAGATGAGACAGATTGCCTCCTCCCGCAATGAACGGCCAGACCGGCTACTGGTCCCTTGGCTCAACTGCCCTCAGTTGACCTTCTCCCGTCTCCCGCACTGGCCCAGTGGAGCAGTTATACAGGAATGAAGGGTGTAGTATTACTCGGGAAGCCCTCATCTCACCAGCCATCAAGATGTCAGTGACGATATGCCCTTGGGCGTTCTCGCCCATCCTCCTGCCTTTCTGATCCTCTTCTGGCTTCTTTCTTCTTTGGCCTTGACCTCCTCCACCGCAGCCTTACTCACTTTTGAATGGCGTGTTGTGTTCCATCAGCTTCACGATCTGGTACCGAACAACACAATACCATGCCATGATGCTCTCTTTCGTGATACTAGCCCCTCTCCTACTCGCTGCCCAGTTTACCAGTGGTCAACCCACTGTGAACTTTCCAATCAACTCTCAACTGCCACCAGTGGCTCGAGTAGACGAGCCCTTCTCGTACTCTTTTTCTCGATACACATTTCGGTCAGACTTCAACCTCTTATACTCGCTCGGGGATGCACCCGAATGGCTCTCCATCGATGACGAAGGCCAGCTTTACGGGACACCAACCGACGATACCGTTCCAAAAGGAGACGTGGTGGGACAGCAAGTTGAAGTCATTGCTAATGATGGGGCCGGCTCAGCATCTCTCAATGCAACTCTTGTTGTGTCGAGAAACAATGGTCCCTCTATCAAGATCCCTCTCTCGGACCAGATCGGGGACTTTGGCGACTATTCTGCTCCTTCGTCGTTGATATCATATCCATCAACCGAGTTCAGCTTCAGTTTCGATCCCGACACCTTTGATCACCAACCCGACATGATCAATTACTACGCTACCTCCGGCGACAGCAGCCCCTTGCCTGCGTGGATGAGGTTCGATGCCGGCTCCCTAACATTTAGCGGGGAGACGCCTCCTTTCGAGTCACTTATACAGCCACCACAAACATTTGACTTTGATCTCGTCGCCTCCGACATAGTCGGCTTCTCAGCTGTGTCCATGTCGTTCTCCATCATCGTGGGGAGTCATAAACTCAGCACAGACAGCCCAACCATCACGCTGAATGCCACACGTGGAAAGAAGCTCCAGTATGACGGTCTGGAGGATAGTGTCAAACTCGACAACAAGCCGATTGATAAAAGCGACGTCGAGGTCTCTGTGGATAACATGCCCGAGTGGTTATCTCTCGATGAGGAAACCTGGAGGATCGAGGGTACACCCAAGAAAGGCGATCATTCAACCAACTTCACCATTAACCTTCGCGATTCGCATCAAGACACATTGGCCATTGACGCCGTCGTCAATGTAGCAACAGCACTCTTTCGATCAACCTTTGATGACATCGAGATAAGGGCGGGGAAAGAAGCCAATATCGACTTGGAGCCGTACTTTTGGGACCCAGATGACGTTGCCGTTGAGATATCAGTCAAGCCGGACAGAGATTGGTTAAAACTCGAAGGTTTCAACATCACCGGAAAGGTGCCAAGGTCCGCATCAGGGGACTTGAAGATCTCGGTTACGGCTTCATCTAAAAGCTCAGATGCCACAGAGACTGAGAGTCTCAACGTGAGCCTCCTAGCATTTACACCTACACCTTCGTCCACACGCCGGACCTCTACTTCCTCCACATCTACCAAAACATCCTCATCTACTGCATCAAGTGCGCCTACCGAGACTACTTCGGAGCCTGAGCCCCCCACTGGCGGTTCCAGTAAAGGCTTGTCGACCAGCAGCCTCCTCCTCGCGATCCTCTTGCCCCTTCTTGCCTTCATATTGCTCCTGATGCTGCTTATTTTTTGCCTCATTCGACGGCGTCGGTCTCGACAGACATACTTATCCGCCAAGTTTCGCAATAAAATCTCCGGCCCAGTGCTGGAAAGCTTGCGTGTTAACGGGGCCACATCTACAATGCAAGAACCCGGGAAAGCCACGAACATTGCTCCCATGGAACAACGACTGTACCGTCCAACCAGGCAACGATATTCGGAAATTGAGTCGGAGACGTTGTCATTATCATCCCCTACATTGGAGACCATGGGGACCATGACAACTCCCGAAGTTCCATCGCGGTTTGTAGCTGAGGGCTCGAGTTTTATGATGTCACGGTCCACCAGCATAACGAGTGGCGATGACAGGAGGCGATCGTGGGTAACAGTAGAAGGAACAGCGACAGCGACAGCACGACAGAGCCAGGCGTCGTTAAGGAGTCAGCACTCAGATACGACATTCCCTGAGTCTACACATCAACTGATACCACCACCTGCATTCCTCTCAGAATCCGGGGGCAGCTCCTTCAGGAGTGGACTCGACCTAACAATCCCATCTATTGATGACCTTCCAAACATCGGGGGCCCGCGAACATTTGGGCATGGGCATGAGCTTGGACAGTCTGGCACGTTCTCAAGCGGCAACGAAAGCTCGCTGGCATTTGCGTCTTCTCATCAATCCAGCCCCAGGCTCCTGACGGGAGGGTTTCCTATCAGTGCAGCAGGTACGCACGATCAACACCACGCAGGACAAGATCAGGCATCTCCAGGGGAAGCTGGCCAAAGTATACGAGAGATTAGGCGACCTGAACCAGTGCGCTTATCCAGCCATGAACTTCTCGGCGAAGGCAGCCGCCCTAGCAGCCGGGCTTGGTACGATAGGGATGTTTCGAGGGGTTTCTTCATGGACCCGTCGTTTGGATCGACGGAGAATTGGCGGGTGCTCGGGGCACGACGAGACGCGACGAGCTTGTCTTACCGGCAGCTCGTTGACGAGGCGCCCTTTCACCCAGCACGATCGAGCACACCGATGAGTCCCAGCCAGGATTGGCTGCAACCAGGAGAGCGAGCCGGTTCGGATCTGATATCGCCTAGTCAGTGGGGAGATGCACAAACAAGCATTCGAGGTTCACTGCCATCGTTGCAGGGGAGTCACAGTCACAGGCACAACTTGGCGAACAGTAGGGATTTGAGAACCGAGGAGGATCAAGCTACGAACTGGAGACGAGAAGACTCGGCAAAGTCAAAGGGGGGCAGCTACGCGTTTCTTTAATGCATGGGGGAGTTGAAGGATTAGATGATATATACCCGAGCGCTGTGTTTCTGCCAGTTTTACTGATATGATGATGATGGGTACTAGATTTCTGGATATACTTGAGTACTTCGAAACGATACCATTTGGTTGGCGATGTCTATTGCAACTGGGAGGAGTTATTAGATGGGGGGAGTCCTAATGAGTTTATATAATGCTATCTTCTCTAAGCAAGATGTATACAAGGATGCATGCAGTCGTGAATGACACAGCGTCCAAGATCCACGATGGATGCAATAGATTCCTGAATAGGTAGGCCGGCATATATTTGGTACATAACTGCGTTACTGCACAGCGGATGACGCAGCCACACCCGAGCACGTTGATGGGATCTGGCTGGTGATGTGACAGGCAGTTCATGCTCTAGCCGGACCGGTCCGTCAGCAGGCACGCGACCAGAGAGCCTTTACGTCTGCCGGTACATGTATGGACAGTACAGTCTAGAATCTGTCTGGATGAAGTCGGGCAAATCAATTTGCTCAGAGAATGCAGTCACACAAACCGGGCTCACGAGGCACAACCGAGCCAAGCAGAGAAAGAGGCAGCATTGGCCGACGCACACGCGCACGCGCGCTGGGAGGTGGCGAGAGCAGAAGGGCGGATTGGGGATGGAAATTTTCAGGTTCCCCTCCCCAGTGTGTCCCAATGCAGCGAGGATATGCGCGCGAACGGCCAACGATGGGGGAACTATCTCGGGTCTAGGTAGGCAGGTATTTAGGCGCCAGCAGCTGACGGTGCAGGATTTTTTTTTTTTTTTCTCCTTCTTCTTGCTTCTGCGGCTGGAGAAAAGGTCTGGAACGCCTGTTCTTTTTTAGCCTTGACAGGTGGTTCGCATTGTCACGGGTCGCCAAGGTGATTCGGGCGCATCGTACAGCTTTCTTTGACGGTGCGTGTGTGTGCAGGTATGGGTTTGATTATATCGGCGGAGAGTCAAGGCACCTGCCACCACCCAAGGTGGTTCTCTGGTTTGGTTTGGAGCCCGTCATGGTGTCAGAGTCCATGTCTCGGTGGCGGTTCCATTTCCCAGGCGACAGGGGAATGCACCGGGGCCTTGACGGACATCCCATCCCATCCCATTTCATGGGGTCGTCGGATCGGCGCTTGGTAAGGGGACCTGACGATGCTTCACCAGGAACCTTGATTAGCACTTGATTCTAGACCGTGGCAGATGTTCTGGTAAAGGGAGGGAAGTGACTGACGTCGTAAAGAGACGCGAGTCGTTGGCACATGGAAACTTGGAAGCAACATCATCACCAGCCACAATAGCCAACCTGGAAGGCGATACTACCCCGCTTCCTCCCACCTAAAAGCACCTAAGCAATTTTTCTCACCCGCTAGCTGATGCCCTGCTCATCTGCCTTGCAGGTGCCTCCCTCACTAAGCCACCGATAAACACCCACTGAGAAGCTAGCGACCAGCACCATAATATCCGCTACGCCTCCCTCTGGGTTGCCTAGGTGGGCTCCAAGCTCAACTCAACCATCAAGTCCGCACCTCATCCACCACACGCACATCCCTCCCATCATTCGCACCTCGCACATCTCCCGCTTCCGCAGAAGACCGTGAATCCACCTCCACCACGCTTCCGGCGCCGGCATCGTGTGCGTTGTGTTAGTTTTTTTCCCCCTAACCCCTTCAACTCCTTCTCCTTCCTCCCCCCCAGTATCACACTTTGATATCTTGTTTCCCCCTTGAATACCTCATCCAAACAAATCCCCCTCCCCCCTCCCCACCGCGCGCCTAGGTCGAACGCTCAGGTTCCCCTCTATCGAAGCCCCTCCCCGCCAACCCCTCCGTCGGCCGATCTCCTCCTCTCGCATTTCCCGCTTCCGCTCGCTCGCTCGCTCACTCACTTCCATCCTACTCTCCCTCCCTCTCTCCTTCGTCGTGGGATCTTGAGCTCTCGACCGATCGAACCGAACCGAAATCCTCCAGTCATGGGCCAAACACTCTCGGAGCCCGTTGTCGAAAAGGTACGTTGCTGTGCCTTTTTTGCTACCTTACCTTTTGCCTTGTCGTCGCCAAATTGTGTGCTCTTGGTCCATCAATCTCCGCGTCTCCGTCCATCCTGCATCTGGTCTTGGTTTGGAGCATTGGGATTGGCACCGCGGACTCGCGCGAGAGGGGCATTGCCCGGTCATGAGCCCCTCTCTCCACGCCGGGTCACCACCAAAACCTCCAGCCGCGCATGAATCGCCAGCCTTTTTCAAGTATAACAGACAAGACATGCGTCATGGGCCATTTTTGCCTCGACCGCTGCTGCCCTCGACGTCCATCTTGTGCTGTCTGCTTTCCCGCCTCTCCGATGCTTCCGCCTTGCTTGCTTGCTATGCCATACCATGTCGTCAGACCTCGTCCCGCTGACTCTTGACCCAAACCCTCACAGACTTCGGAGAAAGGTGAAGATGAGCGCCTCATCTACGGCGTCTCTGCCATGCAGGGATGGCGCATCAGCATGGAGGACGCCCACACGGCAGTCCTCGACCTGGACCCGAACAAGACTCACCCCAGCAAGCTGTCCTTCTTCGGTGTCTTCGACGGCCACGGCGGTGACAAGGTGGCATTGTTCGCCGGCGCAAACATCCACAACATCATCTTTAAGCAGGATAAATTCAAGTCGGGTGACTACGCTCAGGGTTTGAAGGACGGCTTCCTCGCGACCGACCGCGCCATTCTCAACGGTATGCTATACTATGCGCCAGCTAGTTCCCCACATGATCATCGCCTCTCCCTTTTGCGCCTTTTCTCGCTCACGACACTCGAAGCCCGCTAACATTATATGCTTCCTTTACGTCAGACCCCAAGTACGAAGAAGAAGTCTCGGGTTGCACAGCCTGTGTCAGCCTGATCGCCGGAAACAAGCTCTATCTCGTCAGTACAGCCCAGTCCAGTCCAGTCCGCCTGCTGCCTCGCTTCCCCACGTTGGCCCCGCCCCACCAACCAACCTGGCCTGGCCGAGGGGTATCCCTTCACTCAACGCAAGGCTAACAGATAAACTCACAGGCCAACGCTGGTGATTCAAGAGGAGTTCTTGGCATCAAGGGACGTGCCAAGCCTTTGTCTCAGGACCACAAGCCCCAACTCGAGAGTCAGTCGCATCTGCCCGCTCCCATTCACGCTGGGGCACCTCTATTGCGACAGCCCCCGTGCTGACACCCCCACTAGACGAGAAGAACCGAATCACAGCTGCCGGTGGCTTTGTCGATTTTGGCCGAGTGAATGGAAACCTCGCCCTCTCTCGTGCCATTGGTGACTTTGAGTTCAAGAAGAGTGCCGAGCTGTCTCCCGAGAACCAGATTGTTACCGCTTACCCCGATGTCGAGCAACACGACCTCACCGACGAGGATGAGTTCCTGGTCATCGCCTGCGACGGTGAGTAGAATCAGGCTGGGCCCTTTGGTAATGACAATACTCACTAGCTTAGGTATCTGGGACTGCCAATCCTCCCAGGCCGTGGTCGAGTTTGTCCGCCGAGGCATCGCCGCCAAGCAGGATCTCGACAAGATCTGCGAGAACATGATGGACAACTGTCTAGCCTCCAACTCCGAGACGGGCGGCGTCGGCTGTGACAACATGACCATGTCCATCATTGGTTTCCTCAACGGAAAGACCAAGGAAGAGTGGTACGAAGAGATTGCTCGCCGAGTCGCCAACGGTGACGGCCCTTGCGCTCCCCCCGAGTACGGTACGAATAGTCCTCCTACAGTCCACGAGCAGCAGGACACGTCCGCCATGCCGCTGGCGTCAAGCTCCGGGCCGAGAAGCACAGGCTGACATATCTCTCTTCAGCCGAATTCCGAGGGCCTGGAGTCCACCACAACTTTGAAGATAGCGATAGCGGCTATGAGCTTGATCCTGAGAACAAGGGAGGACGAAGCTTCGGCGTTGGTGGGTACCGAGGCCGGATCATTTTCCTCGGCGATGGCACTGAGGTTCTTACGGATTCAGATGACACCGAGATGTTCGACAACGCCGACGAAGACAAGGACCTCGAGAGCCAGGTCGCCAAGAACACGACGTCCGCCGACAGCAAGGAAACCGTTCCTGTAGCCGCCCCCGGCGCCCCGGCCGCCGCGACCACGAGCGCACCCGCCTCCAGCAGCACCGCCGAGTCGAAACCCGCCCCTGCGGCCCAGTCGAAGCCCACGGAGAAGTCCGCCGATGTGGAGGTGAAGAAGGAGGAGGCTCCCCAGGAGATCAAGAAGGAATAGGTGGCTCCTTTATTGAACGGGTATCCGGTTCTGAATTAAAGCGTCCCTCTAGTACTTGCGTTGCTGGCCATGTTTCTCGGATCCCGGGGTAACGGGAGGTTCTAAAGGTCGAAGGAAGATGGAGAGTGCGAGGGCGATGATGAGGACGAAGACGAGGACGAGGACGAGGACGAGGACGATTGGGGAGGCTGGATGTCAGATATTCTCATGTTAGGTCTTGCATCCCAACTTTGTCGGTGTACTGGCGTCGAATCTGGATCGTTGCGTGAGCCCTCGTCGGCTGCTCGCCCAGGCGCGTCGCGGGAAGAGCGACAAGGAGAGGATTGCCGTTTTGGAGTGCACGAGGGGAGGAAATACAAGAGAGAAGAAAGAAGAGCGAGACAACATCTTTTCTTGACGTTTTACGCATTGGGATTCCACATATATTCTTGGTCACCGCCCATCATCATCATCATCATCACCATCTTCACGTTTCTCGAGACCAACGTTTTTCCTTTGGTTGAAACCCCTTCTTCCTCTTTAAGGGGTTTTAACCTTGTCCCAAAATCATTTACAGCCGGGATAAACACACGCACACGTTCCGAGTATAGCTGGGTCAGTTTAGAAACAGCATGGAGGGAGGTAGTAAGGAGGCATAGCATATACAGGGCAAGGTTTACAAGATCCTATTGGGTCAAGTTACGGCTGTGAGTCAAGAAGCTGACATTTTACTGCTTACCTCAGTGCACATGCGTGACTACGTATGACCTGACTCGTGAGAGATTTAACAAGGTGATGGACATTTACACGTGCACTATATTTTGACTCAAGTATACATTTCTAGGTTGCTCAGTGTGGTATTTATTGCTTCTCATGGTTCATGACATCTTTATTTTCCCCGAGTATGCTTATTTTACTAGTTATACATGGCATTTATGTGTCGTGGTGATATGCTTGTTCCAGGATGAGGAGGTATCCTAAATTATGTGATGTACAAGATGATGGTATATGGTGATACATGACGGTTCAGGCGGTATAGGGGATAGTCTTTAGCTGGCGGGTGTACCAGCAGATGGAGGTGTATCAGAAGACGGCTCATCAGCCTGGCTCTCGGGTGGTGGTAAACTCTGAGCCTCATGACTCGTTGACTCAGACTCCTTCTTGGGCTTTTGCTCCATCTCTGATCCATCTGGATCAACCCAGCTAGACTCCTGATCCTGCCGGGGTTCTGGTTCGGCCCAGTTCTCGATCATGCGGAAGGGATCGAAGCGGCCCAAAAGCCTCACGTTGATGTTACCCTCCTGGCCGTCGACCCGTCGAAGCTTGACGACGAGGTCTTGCACCTTGATACGCTTGCCGGCACGTATCTGATGGTGCATGGGCTGGTCGTTTGAACGGTAGGCGAGCTCGAGCGAACGCTCTAGGGGTTTGATAGGGACGTAACCTGCCCAGCGATCAAGGATGGTACGCTCTACACGCGACATTACGGCGAAGAAGCGGGGGATCTTGTTGAGCTCAAGGTCTGGGATGGCATCCTTGGGAAAGATGCCCGGTTGATGCTCCCAGGTCCTCCAGAAAGTGTCGTGGTGCGTACCGAGAAGCACCTTGCTAAGCATCTGGCGCGATTGCTTCTTGAGCTTGCGGTGTAGCACGCCATAGAAGTATACGGTGCCTAGGGCATGCGGCGAGCGTGTTCGCACAGAGAGAGACATGAGCGCCGTGTATGTCTCTTGATCTGGCTCGCAGCCGGCTTCCTTGAAAAGCGACATGGCCCAGAGTGCCGTATCCCAGTCCCGGGTGAGCGCCGAGTGCCTGAGGAAGATATTGATGGTCTTGAGGTCGATGCGGCGGCCTGCATCTGTGTGAATCTTGACAAGCTTCTTGCAGTCTCCTACTCGAGGGTCCTCTGTTCGGTGGAAGCGAAGAAGCTCCGTGATGATGCCGTTGAGGCCGTCTGTGGCCAGCCAGTCTGCACCATACCGCTCCTTCTGGTCGGAAAGGAAGCCCTTGAGAGTCCTGCCAGCTTTGAAGGCGGCGTATGAGTCGAGAGACGCCATGACATCAGCAATGCCTCGCCGCGTGGCAGCGTGGTTAAACATGCCCAGTTCATACATGGCCACAATCACCTGCCTCCTCTCATCCTCTCCCCTGATGAGCTGAAGGAAGAGGAGCCAAGTGCGGATGTTGGGGTGGAAGTATCGGGCCTGCATCTTGCGGAGGAACCCATAGAAGAAGCCAATGTCACGCTTGTGAGCGTATCCCTCGAGCATGATGTTGTAGATGTCAGTATCCATAGGAATACCCCATTCTTCCGCTAGTTGCACTAGACGGTTTGCCGAGGCGCGATGTCCACCCCTGAAAGTCATCATAGAGACGGTCATCCTGAGGACTGGAACTGTGATAAACGGCCGGGCTGCAGGGTCTTCAAAAGCGTCGACGATCAGCTTAATGCGGATACCGTCCGTGTCAATGTTTCTCCCGTTGATGCGGCGCTGGCCGTAGAAAGGAATCGCCAGGTGCGAGGGTAACCTGCCGTAGACCAGACTCGCAACGTAATGCTCAAAGTTGTCCCTCGTCCACACCTCGGGTCGCGGGATCTTCTCATAAGGTACCGTTATCAGATGCGGCTGGTATTCCTTGTGCACCCAGATGTTGTCGTGGTGATCATCCGGTAACGAAGCACCGCCGTTAGGTGCGTTCTCAATAGTCGGCCATAGTTGTCTCGTCCTGTAGTCAGAGGTTGCCACTTCTCCCAGTTCATAAATCTCGGCCTCCTTGCAGTACCGCACGATCTCATCAGCCACCTTGACCAGGATCTTGCTCTGTCCACGCAGCACGATGGCCGACGGGTTCTTGTCCACCGCAGCTCGCAACTTCTGAAGCACACCCGTCGCAGAGTCGACGTACTCGAGATTCTGGTTGTTGACTTCGATATCCCACGACTTGGGCAGGACGATCCTCACGGCCGACATGTTGGCTCTCTCGCTCCACTGCGGCGTCATGCGCTTCATCAATCTGAAGCACTCGGTCCATTCCGGTACCTTCTTGTTGAAGTGATCCCAGACGACCCCAAGTCCGAGCTGCCGTCGCGCATCTCGCATGTGCTCCTCGATGCTCGCCTTTGTCGCCGCCGAATTGGGGTACTGGAGCGGTTTTCCGATGACGGGTTTGTGAGCTTTTAATGCTTCCTTGTCCTCAGCCGCCCGAACTGCATCGATCCTGAAAGCATCCTTGAAGAGTTTGTTCCGAGACTCTGGAGAGTCGTCCATCACCAGACTTGCAGCCATATACTCCGGTGTCGCTTCGTCGTGAAGTTCGGTCGCTTCAAGGCTCGCATTTGGATTGTCGCGCAATGTCGCAAGAGCCGTCTCCGAAGAGGCATCCTGGCCTTTCGACCCTGGCTGTGTCGTCGTCGACTCGAGTCGGAGGAGGGCTTGGTGGGGGTTTAGGACCCTGGAGGGCAATTGGGCCCTGGAAATCAGGAAAGGTCCTGCGATGGCAGAACATCGCGGCCGCGCCCTCCATATTGACTTGATCCCCAGGGACATTGGTCATGTGTCGCGCATCGTCGTAGTCGTTGAATATGGTATGGCCCGCCGATCGTCGTCAATGCTGAACTGGCTGTGAGGGCCTAGGCATGGATTCTCAATGGAGAGCGGAAAAAAAGACGGGCGGGTAGGCTATCGATAACGGTAGCCGCGATGTCGCCCGGAGGGTCACGTGGGCCCTCAACTACACACCATACGCGGCAACCAGAACCTGTCAGATACTGAATTCGTTCATAAACATGGATGACTTGATATATATTCTCTTACAACCAAGAAAATTCTGACAGGGAGTTCAGAATTACCCCGTCATGGCAACTGACGATAAAACGTCAAGTCAAAACCCATATCAAAACGCCCCCAATCCGGTTCCCGCCCAAAATGACATCCGGAACTATCTCCCAAGCATCCATCCATTCCTACCCCTTCCCATGATGAAATACCCTCATGGATCGACATGGCTATAAGCAATAAAGAAAACGCCTTTGCGGTACAGCTCCAGGTCCGCTCATTTCCCATTGGGTTTGGCATTGTCTGGTACCGGATGGGATGCTCCGCTCTGGTCCACACCCTCCCAGCTCTCATCCCATCCCTTGTCGCCTTTTACGGCATCCTTGGCCTCGCCGCTTTCGGCCATTTGCTTGACGTCGCTCCAATAAGCCAGCTTTCGCACCTCTTCGTCCGCGTGGTGCACAGCATCCTTGAGCGCCTGGTTTCGCTCCCGCAGCTCTGTCGTGTTTGTCTTCTTGACCTGTGCTGTCGTTTCGTCGTGAACCTGCATTAGGCGGCTGAGCAGAATGCGCCGTGATGCCTGGAAAACAAACAATGACATGATCTCGTGCATTTCGTCCTGCAATTTGGCGAGGTCTGTCCCATGCTCCAGGTAACTGTCAACGGCGTCGAGCTTCTCCCTGTCTATCCTGGCCAGCCGAAGGGTTTCCATAAGGTCCTCGATGTGCTCGATATCGGGTGGTTTCTCGTCCGCTGCCGAAATCTGGCTCATGCTCGAGCGACTAAGACGGCTGCTAGCCACGCTCCCCCGCGACTGGTGAGATTTGTGTGAAGCAGGGCGTATCTCAAAGTAGTCGGCACTGAGCATGTGTGGATCCGTCGAGACATCCTCGGGCCTCTTTCTCACCCGCTTGCGTGTCCAGGCACGCCGTCGGACGAACGAGTTCCACCATTTGCCGCGGTGCCACGAGAACTTTTTGGAAAAATGGAACGAGTATTCCCAGCCTTCTTCGTCGACGCCCTCCTGGCGGTTGACGCGCCACTCAGGCCATGCCCATTCCCAGGTAGGGTCTGGAACTTGAGCAGTATGAATGTTGGTCGGCGATGCCTTGTGGTAGGCATTGGCTTAATAGGAAGCTGGTCAGCATTTCTTGTTGCCATATTGCGGGGATGTTGTGTGAGCTTACTCCAGGCAGGCGGATCGAGGCCACCAAGGGCCTGTCCGGAGAAGAGGGCGATGCCACAGAGGAAACCTCCTCTCTCATTCTCGTACAAGATGTCTATCGCAGTCTCGCGCTCGACGTGCGGTTTCTTGGTCATGACTTGAGAATGATCTCCATGGAAGGCTTGGGGTGTGGGCTCTATTGGCGTGTTAGGGGAACTGCGACGCCTGGTATCACAAAGGGCACTGACCTTGGACCTCAATCGATGGCCTCATCATGGGGTGCGGCAGGTCTTCTCTGTTGGGAACTCGAGAAGAAGATGATTCAGGACCATTGCCATATTCAGTCTGTGAGTCGTCTTGCCTGTGCTGTTCACCATCGTCCTTCTTGTTTTGTCCATTTTGTCCGTTCTGCTGGTGCCCATTTTCTCCATTCTGTCGATGTTCTGCTTCCTCGTCGTCATCTAGGGCCAGCAGGCGCGAGGTTGTCGAGCACCTCACCATGCTAGCGGGCTCGGGGGTGATGGACTCGGCGGGTGTCCGAACGGCATCGTGGTCGACGAGATCGATTTCGTGATCATAGTCACCAGGTTTCAGTCCCTGGGGACGACGAGAGCTTTTGACCCTCAGCATGGCAGATGTGCCGTGTAGCACCTGGGCCTTGGATGGCCGCGGGCGATACGCCCGTTCACAAGCAAGAGATTGTTCGATCGGGGTTCGTCGCAGGGGGCATCGTCAGGAGGCGCAAGGCGTCAAGGTGACGGAAGCAGCTCTGGGCGAGTGGAGGGCGAATCGGAAGCCCTACAACCTAAATTTCGCAAGCAAGAGCGTGATGAAAATATCAAGACAGTTGGCACAAAAAAAAAAGATCGCTTCAGAAGGATGTCGAAGTTGAAACAGAAGTAAAAAAAGTAAAAACCAAGGTAAGGAGAAAAGATGTCGTTGTGAGCTTGGGGGAGGCGCTACTAGGGCGGTCCAACCTGATTTTAGCAGGACGATCTTGCGGCGGGGCGCCCAGCTAAGATGGAAGGGGAACCGCCAGGAGGCATCCTCCGTTGAAGCTAGGACTACGGTAACTTTCTAGCATTGAGGAATGAAGAAGGCGGAAGGCTTCTTTAACCAAGGATGAAGCCTTTAATCAAGATACACAATTGCTCCTCCAATTGAAAGAACCGCGTTGTATCGCTTTGTGATCTTCACTAGGACTCGTCGATAGGGTAGGAAGCTCATGTGGGCAAAGACCAGTTCAATGATGTAATGCCGCTGTTGGCGGGTCCATCGAGGGCGATGAACAGTGGGGCAAGCTGATGATCGACGTCAAGTCTTGATGGACTCAGCCATGATAATTTCAACGACAATATGTGACAAATGAGGGAGCTCGGCGTTATTGATTCAGCTGCTATGGACATGGATGTCTCAAAAGGGACACCCTGTTGGAGAACAGTGATTAATCGCATCCGGCAGTTGAACTGTTCAAGTCGGCTGAGAATCACCACGAGGAAACGGTTCTGAGATTGTCGTGAAACAGGCCAACACTGAGTCAATTCCAACCTACTGGAACTCGACTGCTGCAGGGGGTAGACGTGTTGGTTAAGCACTAAAGACATAACGTACGTAGTGTAACTGCCAATTGATGTTCAACAGCCCGTCTCTACAACTACCTACGTGGCAGATCTACCATGATTCGAAGCCGTTTATACATATACAGCTTTCAATTCAACAATAACTGCCATCAACGTCTTTAACCTACGAACCATTAAAAAAAAACAGCCGCTCAATCGAATATTCCTTTAGATTATCCATCAAGCCATCACCATCGCGATCCAGATCGAATTGGTTCCAACCCCGCCGTCAACGCAGCACCTACGTCATGTATTTGCAACCGTCATGAGTACATGGGGGAATTTCGGCCCAAGGAAACCAAGGCAGGTAGAGAGTCCGTAACTAAGGTAAGGGTACACGAGGAAACTCTCGGACCTTTCGTACCTAACTTAATAAATACCGTCCCGTCTCCCCTTCCGTCATTCATTCACGATCTGTATCATTCTCGCCATCTCACAACTTTCCGACATTAACTCGACAAATACATACGCTGTTGCTAAAGAACACTTGTCTCATCGACTTTATACACCTCACAAACAACCATCATGTCCAAGTCTCGTCTTCCCCTCATTCTCGGTGGTGGTGCCGCCGCAGGTGTCGGCTACTACCTCTACAGCGCTGGCGGAAGCCCCAGGGTTGCTAAGGAGGAGGCAAAGAGTATGCGCATCCTCTAATTCGCCCCAATTACGCATTGCGACCGTGATATTAACACAATATTTGCAGGCGACGCCCACCGTGCCGCTGCCGAGGTCAAGAGCCACATCCCCGGTCGTTCTCCCGTCGATGCTGAGAACGACCTCAAGGGCTACGGCAAACAAGCTGGCGCCCAAGTTGACAAGGCTGTACGTCTTCCCCACGACTCACGAAAGATCCCAACACTAACCCATAAATGCTCAGCTCGCCGAGGCCGATCGCCAGGCATCAGTAGCCAAGAGCAACATTGAATCATACGCCAAAGGCACCAAGGCAGAGGCCCTCAAGGCCGTCGACAAGTTCGACAACAAGGTCGAGGAGGAAGCCTCCAAGGCCAAGAGCGGCATCTCGGGCTGGTTCGGCGGCGGCAGCAAATAAACGAGCCCTGCCAACATCGGGAAGCAAGTGTACTATTTTCATCAACATCGGATCTCGTAATACGGCATGGGTTGAGCGGATGGCATAGTCTGACCCAGGGCAAGAGACTGACCATGTGTCTTTTGTAATAATCAGTTAAACAATGAATGATGATCAAACATCAGATCAACCTCTCGTTCAGTACACTCTGCAGGGAAGAATATTATCCGTGCTTGCATCATAACATGTCCATCATGGATGATGTCTACCTCTCTAACCTCCCTAGTATTGATAAAGCAACCCAGTTCCCAAACTCCAAAATCCTCAAGCTATTTTGATATTTAAGTTCTAAAAATGCTGCAAGCTAACCTCCCTCGGTCTCGTGTAAACCACTACTCCAGCTCCGCAGCAACCATCTTGAGAATCTCCTCACAGCTCTTCCTAGCGTTCTCAGGCTTCTTGGCTACAGCTTGCCACGCCTCGCCGTGCCGTGGCTCATTGAGCACGCACTTGGTCACCACATCCGCCCGCTTCTCTTCGGTGCCGTGTTGGCACAGGAACCTGTAGTACCACGCCCACGAGTCGCCGCAATCGCTGTCCAGCACCAGGGCCTTTTCGAACCAGTTCTGCGCCTTGTCCAGCTTGCGGTCGCCCCAGAAGATGCGGGCCACAGCCACAAACAGTATCGGGTCGCTGTCCACCTTCTTGATGGCTTCGAGACTGCGAGGTTTGCGCTGTGTCCGCGGCTCGAGGTGCCAGATCTGCTCCTCCCAGAGCAGTCCGCTCTTGGGCACCTCTTGTTGCGCCTTAGCCATCATTGACTTGGCCTGGGCTAGGTTGCCCGCTCGCCGTTCCAGTCGTACTGACTCGCACCACAGTTGCGCATTCTTTGGTACTGCCAGTCGAGCACGATCGAGCACTGATCGAGCCTTGACGGTAAGACCGGCATTCTCCTCGAGGCGAGCGTATAGAAGCCACAGAGGCACAGACTTGGGCACCGCCTTGACTCCGGTCGCGTAAGCTTCTCTCGCCTGGCCCAGCTTGCCTAGGTCGCCGTAGATCTGGCCCTTGAGCATCCATAGCTTGGCTGCCGCCGGGAAGAGCTGAAGAGCCTGTAGAACAAGGTCAAGGGCTGCCTCGACATTGCCCAACACCCGTTCAAACACCACGCTCTTCATCCATACACGATCTGTCGGGGCCTGCTCACGGGCAATTTCCAACAGCTTCCGCGCCTGCTCCGCGTTGCCATTCTCCGACTCGAGCTTAACGGCAGCCAGCCAGATATCCTCGTTGTTGGGGTTCTGGTTGAAGGCTCGCTTGAGCACAAGTCGAGCGTTGTCCACCTCTCCCGCTTGCCACTTCTCCTTGGCCAGCATCATCCACAGGTCCTCGCTCTTGGGGCATGCCTCGACAGCCTTCTCCAGCACCTGCCAGAGCGACTCTCGAGAGCCATGATTCCTCTCCAGGTCGGCTGCAGCCATCCACATCGTCTTGCTGTTGACAAACACTCGCAAGGCGTAGGCATAGATTGCCCTAGCAGTCTCATATTTGCCTCGGTTGATGCTCGCCCTTGCGTCCTCCATCCACGTATCCTTGCGATCATCGTCTTCGTCTAGACTCCAACCAAGGGTCTCTCGAACGATATTCTCACAGGTAATAATGGCACCCTCCTCCTCGCACCGCTCAGCCTCAGCGATCCACTCTTCACGCTTGGGCATGGCGGACTCCTTTGCGAGGACCTGGACGGCACGCTTGATAACATTGACCTTGTTTCCTTGGCCGAGCTGCTCTTGCAGTCGCGCGGCCGCAATCCAGATTTCGTGTGATGTCGGGCAAGCTTTTCGAGCTCTGTTCAGGACCTTTTGGGCGTTCTCGGGCGTTTCCAGACGGGCCAGAGCCAGCCACAGGTCAACCGATAGAGGAATGAGCTCTGTTGCCTTGGCAAGGAGCAACTTGGCATCATCTGGGTTCTCCTCCAAGTTGACAGCCTCCTTCCACAAAGCCTCTGACTCGGGGATGTGGTCCAGAGCTTGCCGAATAACTCGCTTCTTGTTGCCAGGGAGCGTCTCCAACCTCATAGCCTCCACCCATAGCCTTACTGAAGTGTTGTTCGCCTCGATAGCTCTACGAGCAATAATCTTTGCGTTGGGGGAGTCGTTGTTGAGTCGAATGTTCTCTAGCCATGCATCCTCACTCTTGGGACATTGCGTGCAGCCCTTGTCGATCGTCTTTCGTGCCGTAACAATCTTGCCTGCCAGCTCTTCCAGTCGTGCAGCAGCGATCCAGCCAAGCGCATTTGTAGGGTTCGTCTTGACAACCGACTGCAGCAGCTCGCGCACACGGTTGATGTCTCCAACTTGGGCCTGCGCTTCACTCATCTGCATCTTGTTGAGGCTCGTGAGGTAGCCCTGAGGATCGATGCTCGTCGAAGTGCCTCCAGCAACCGAGTCTGTGCCAGCCTGCTCTAGCCTAGACTTGAGCACCTTGTCTCGAGCTGCTCCGATCTTAGCAAAGTTTGTCATGGTCCCGTCCGAAGCGTCACCAGAGCTAGATGCTGTGCCCTCGTCCATAACAGTTGTGCCCATCTCGGTCGAGTCGCGTGCCGCCGCAAGAACGCTGTCGGGCACAGCATAGAATCTCTGTCGCAGCGCCTGCTTGCTACGTCGGTTCTTTCCAGTCAGATCGCCAACCTCGGGCAGGTTCGCCCACTCGTCGTCCGTGACGCTCGCTAGGGCGCGTTTCAAGTCGGAAAACTGCTGTTGAATCTTGGGGTTGTTGCGTTCGTACTCGTCCTTCTCCGCCTGCTCTCGCGCCTCTCGCTGCTTTTTTCTTCGGTCCATCCTCTCGTCTACCCATTCCCATATCCGATCGGCCTCCTCGTCATCTTTGTCGTACACGCCGCCGGCGAACAGTCCAACCTCGTTGTCGGGGTCTTGGTATCGATCATCGTCGTCGCCGCCCTCGTCCTCCTTTTCCTTCTCCTTTCCCTTCTTGTCTGGCGCGAGGCCAAGCTGAGCGGCGCGCTTCGCAAGGGCCTCCTTGATCTGATCTTCGCTGGGACCGTCCCTAGCCGGACCAAGATCGGATCGTGTCGTGAAACCTGTTGCGCCTCGTCCAAGACCAGCAACATAGTTCTCAGGAGCTGGCTGGTTGAGAAAGTCGCGTCGTCCCGACATTTTCGCGACGGGGCGTGTTGGCGCTTCCGATATTAAAGGTTGAAATGAGCGATTGCGTTGAGTGAAGGTGATGAGTTGGGTTCGAAGAAAGAAAGATGTCGCGACAGAGCTCCAATTTAGCCACAAACCAAAGTCTAGGCAGTAGACTGAGGCTGATGGAGAGGTCCAAAAGAGAAATGAAACGGGTGAAAATTTCGACCGAGTCCGGCAACGGTCCGGCTATTTTGTGGAGTATTTTGACACCCTGCCTGAAACACACTGGCACACCCTGTCTCTGAATTGATAAGATAACGCCGAAAAAAAGTTCACCAAGGCCCCTCAACAAGGAACCCCACGATTTGATTTCTAGTGATTTTGAATCGCAAAGCCAGCGACGACGAGGCCAAATTAACTACACCATGGCCAAGATAAAGCACGCCAAGCGCGGAAGCGCATCGAGCTCGCCGTACGAACGACCAAACGGCAGTGGAGGAGGAAGCGGTTCCAACTCCAATAAGAACAACGTCTTCAAGTTCAACACCAACTTTGGCCAGCATATTCTCAAGAACCCCGGTGTCTCGGATGCCATTGTCGAAAAGGCCTTCCTCAAGCCTACGGATACAGTTCTAGAAGTCGGTCCCGGTACCGGTAACTTGACGGTCCGCATCTTGGAGCGTGCAAAGAAGTGTATCTGTGTTGAGGTTGATCCCCGAATGGCGGCCGAAGTCACCAAGCGTGTGCAAGGAACGCCAGAGCAGAGGAAACTCGAGGTCTTGCTGGGCGATGTTATCAAGACTGAGCTCCCGCAGTTTGATGTTTGCATATCAAACACTCCCTATCAAGTATGCCATACCGACCCTGTTAAAGTACCATGAGCAAGTACTAACAACTCTTGGCTAGATTTCCAGTCCCCTCGTCTTCAAGCTCCTCTCCCTCCCAAACCCTCCTCGTACCTCAGTTCTCATGTTCCAGCGCGAATTCGCTCTACGCCTGACAGCCCGTCCCGGTGACGCCCTCTACTGCCGCCTCTCGGTCAACGCCCAGTTCTGGGCCAAGATCACCCACATCATGAAGGTCGGCAAGAACAACTTCCGCCCCCCGCCGCAAGTCGAGTCCTCTGTTGTTCGTATCGAGCCCAAGACGGGCAAGGACCGCCCCAACGTCAGCTGGGATGAGTGGGATGGACTGCTGCGAGTGTGCTTCGTTCGCAAGAACAAGACTCTTCGCGCGAGTTGGCTCGGCACCAAGGAGGTGCTGGCCATGGTTGAGCGAAATTACCGTACTTGGTGCGCCATGAACGGCGTTCCCGTTGATGACACCCTGGTGGAAGACGGTCAGGACGACGATATGGACATGGAGGATAATGAGCCTGAGGAGGGTGGCATGGACGTTGATGAAGATGAAGATGCCCCCGATTTCTTCAAGGAGATGCAAAACTCAGCAACCGCCAAGACAAAGAGCAAGCGAAAGAAGACAAAGGTGGCCGAGCTCGTCCGAGAGAAGATCCGCAAGGTGCTCGAGGACGTGACCGAGCTGGCCGACAAGCGATCTGGAAAGTGTGACGAAAACGACTTCCTCCGCCTCCTGTTTGCCTTTAACGAGGAGGGCATTCACTTCTCTTGATAAGCTCTACGATCTGAAAAGTCTGAATGAGTACTGGGTGGACGGATATGAATGGGCCAAGGTCGGCGTATAAAAGAGATGGCGTTGGGGCGTCTTCACATGGAACAGCGTGCTCTCAGAGTAGATATTACAAGATTCAATACAATACAATACCTTTTGTCTTTACGAATAGCATGCTCAATTATAAAGACATCAAGTTCAGCAAGATATGCCTTTCTCATTTCCACCTATGTATCTCATATGTGCTCCAAGCCTCCATCTCCCCCGAGTCTCAGCGACTCATAATTTTCTTGTTTGTTGGTGTTGTCATAAGCCGTTACAATTACAACATATTGTTGCCGCTTTTCCATCTATAAGGTTTTGTAGAACGAAAAAACAAAAGCAATAACTCCATCCATAACCCTTCTCCGCGTCCAGACCTCCGTGGCAAGGCATACTTGCACCACGACACACAATGTGTTTGTTAGGCCGGCCGTTCGGAGTAATGAAACTAGCGCGCGTAAAAACCACCCAAGAAACACCTGACAGGAAGCATGGGCGTTATCCCTGTCTATAAACCAATGAGTCAAAATCTTGCATCTCCATGTTCCTTTAATGATCAGCCATCATGTGGTTGGAAATTGACATCCAACGCCCGCCGATCCCCAAGATGTCATGCCATGCGCGCTCAAAATACACAAGACAAACGTTCGTTGTTGTGACAAAGGAAAGGCCAGAAGGGGTTCCGCCTTTCTTCGGGCAGAACCCCGTCTAGTTAGAAAGATCCAGTGTGGTGCTGTTCGGCTTGTGGGATGGATCGTTAGCTGAGTTCGGCTTCACTGTCTTTCTTCCGGATACCGTCGCGCTACGGACGCGGGCGCTCATCGGAAGGGTGTACTTAACGACACCCTTGACGATGAGGTCAAACTCGTTCTGATAGATTCGTTCCCATCGTCGCGAGCCGCCTGCTGTTCCGTTCAGTGGATATCCAAGCTGCATCTCGCCGGTTGACGACGAGGTGCCTTGGTGAAAGAGAGAGCCCTCAAATGTCAGAGGGCTGTCGAACTCCGTGATCCGTCCCAGCAGAACATTGGGTTTGAGGTCGTCGTCGGGGTCAGGGTCGTCCAGTGGTGGATCGTTCACAGGATCATCCCGAGGTAGGATATCTCCTGGGTTATGCGGACGTGTCCACCAATCTGAATCTGTCCCCGTGTACTCTGACTTCGCAAATATTTCCAGGTTTGCGTGGTCGATTGTGACGACAACGATATTAGGGTTGTGCGCCTTGACGGTCAGGTCGAACATCAAGACTTGTTCACTGGTCACCACGTTGTGAATGGCAGTGATTTCGATTCCGGTCATTGGCTGTGAAGTGGCAAACATGAAACCGATGGCACCGGTAATCACCAGCATGAACATCATGGTGAGGACCAGACATGCCGCAAACCGGTTCAGGTATGACGACCGTCTCGTAAATGTCTGCGACTCGGCCTGTCGCAGATTGTGTGGCCCGCGCCGATTCCGTTGTGAGCGTCCGGATCGAATTGAACCGATGAGCGGCGTACGCTCGTCGTCCGCCCCAGTCGTATCGTCCATGTCATAGTTCGATGACATTTGCATCGCGGAACGCTTATGACCAAAGTTTCGATTCGAATGGGCATTTCGCGGACTTGGGGGTCCAGATGAGTTGCGAGAATTTGCTCCCGCAAGCTTGGTTCTCGCCGCGTTGGGGAAAGGAGACTCGTTATCAAAGAGTGAAGGATGGCCATTGCCGGGTTGACGACCCCAGCGACCAATGTGATGATGGTGCCTTGCCGTGCCTCTTGTCGATCCGCTACCGCCTCCACGGTTGGAGGCTTTGTCTTCGTCTCCAACCGTCAAGTTGTCGTTTCCGTTGCTAGTGAAAGTATTGACAAACTTCATCGTCTTTTTAGGTCCATGAGCAGGCCCAGGACCCTCCATGATACCGTAGATGGAACGCAGATTTTGACGGTCAGCCTGGCTGGCCATGGAGGTCGCGCTGGGAGTCCGAGAATGAAATCGCCGTCCAGCTCGGTCATTTCCATCTGGAGGGTTAGAATCATAGACAAAGGTTTCCTCCGAGTCCGAGGTGTTAGCCTCATCGACAGCGCTCGCAATGGATGCCTCAAAAATATCTGCTTTCGATGAAGCTAAGATTTGTTAGCAGTCACATTCTATCGCATGGCGAGGCGATAGCTTACCATTCCCCGTATTGACGGCAGGTTGCTTGCGCGTCGTTTTCTTCTTCTCTTTCTTGGGCTTAATAGTCTCGGTACTTTGCTTCGTCTTTAGAGTACCGTTGGGACCCTCGCTTTTCGGGCCGGTTGCGAGAGCGACTTGAGGAACACTCGGGACTGTTTCAGTCTCAACCGTCATGCTTTGTGTAGAACCGTCCTGCTTCGCCTTCATCTGCTTCGTCGACATGGCACTAGACTGTCGCGTGATCATAGGCGGAGGGACTGACGTCGTTCTTCTCGGCTCAGTCTTGTTATTACTGGTGTCGCTCCCGCTCTCTTGGCCGGTCAAGTTGGCTCGAGCTCGCAAGGTCCGGGCATCGGCAAGCGCAGTATCGGAATGGCTCTCAGCACCGGAGAGCTTCTCCTTTAGCTTTTCTACGAGAGCTGGGTTGCTGGGAGGGTTTGGAGAGTTTGGTAAGCTGACTTCCTGAACCGTTTCCAGAGCCCCTCGGGCCGGGGTCCTGATTCCAGAAGGGAATTGTGATTCCTCCATCTCACTCTCTGACGTGGTCTGGTCCACTGGCTGTGGTGAAGGGCTAGGTCGTTGGACGTTGATAGAAGGCAGGTCGTGCTCACTGCGGCGAGCAGGCATCCCAGGCCTGCTAAACTGGGGAGGAGGCGATCGCAAGCGGGGCGAGACTGGCCATCGCGGGCTATGGCTATCCCTCAGATCCGTATTGAAACCTGGTTTTTGTGGAGTCGGCGCTTGAATTTGCTGCTGGTCTTGCGAGGGGAGGAGTGTGGGGGTTGTTGTTGACGACAAGGAGCGCGCCGAAGGGGCGGAAGTGTAGCTTGGTCGTGTTGGACGCGAGGGACTCTGGTCGGTCTGGCTGTTCTTGCGGGATCGAGTACCGGGGAGTCGATTTGCTGAGGGAGTCCTTCGTGGGCGTCGTGTGGGTGATGAATCCCTGGAGGCAAGAGGCGAAGGGCCAACAGAGTTGTTTGTGGAAGAATGTCTCGAGTTCTGGCTGCCTGTTGTGGTTGTAGTTGTTGATGAGGTAGCAGAAGGATCGGGAGTATTGGAGCGTAGTCTATCGGACAAGCTAGATGCAGTACGGCCGAGGCCGGAAGGGCCGTCAGAGACGGCAGATGACTTGTCCATGATTACGGTAGCCTGCAAGATTGGTGGAGTGAAAGTCGAGGGAGCATAGCATGCCACCGGGGCGGGCCTTAGCAGGGACGATGAATGGCGATGCAGGCTTCAAGATGGATCATCGTGGTTGGCTCTTCGTCATTGGGGGGCGTGGGCGAGATCGAGGGCCTCGAGAGCGCGGGTATGTGGTGAGAAGGGCGCAAGGTAGAGATCCAGACACCAAAACCCAACCTATTCCGGGCGGCAGCTTGCGCAAGTCTGTCGATGAAGGTGGCAGACGACACGAGCGGACGGGCGGGATGGTTGGGTCGACAGAAGGCGAAGACAGGGGGGTGAGAGAAGTTGGCAGTAAAACGGAAGCAGAGCAAGGTTCAACGGTATGCAGGAAGAAGCAGCCCAGTGGTAATGGCGCACCGAAGGCGAGAAAAAACGTTGATGATGCAGCGAAGTGGTTTATTGTCGTAGAAAGTGGTGTTTAGGTCAAGTAGAGGTGGTGGTGGTCGGCGGGAGTGACGGTGGGTGTAAACGACGGGGTGCCAGTGGAGGTGGGCGTAGTGCTGGAAGAAGTGGGAGAGGTGACGATCTTGATGTACCCGGCCGTACCTATATCCGCCCTACTCGAGGCGTCGACGCCAGCAGAGGAGGGAAAAAAAACTCGACTCGACGACAAGCAGTGACTGACGCAGCCGGTACGTACTGTCTCGCAGGCTGTAAGAAACAAGCGGACGTGCAGCGAAGCGCAATGCAGAGGGCGTCGGTCGGATGAGAGGCGCCCCCAAATAAGAGAAACCTGGCACTCCCTGGACCGGGCCTGGAAAAAGGAACCTGAAAAGGAACCAGGAAGGGGCAGATTTGGGCTGGGGTAGAGCAAGGGGATTGGCCAGCCCAACTTAGCGCGAGAGCATGACACAATCTGTCGGGTCGCCTTGGTACGGAGCTGGCATGCCACACGCACACACAAAAGCCCTTGGCCTCTCTAGCTGTGATAATTGCTTGTTGGGTGACTTGACTTGACCGCGCCAGAGTGTGAGTGTGTGTGAGTGGGTGTGTGTGGATTTGCTGCTGGGGCTGTCAGATTTTTTCTCTCTCTTGATGCAAGGACACGGCTGGCTGGAAGTCAAGCCCTTGATGACAGAAGAAGAAAATAAAAAGAAAGAAAGAGGGAAAAGAAAGTCGGAAAGCCACAGGCTACACGGTGAGGGCCAGTGAGGGGACGATACTACAATAATGTCGTAATCATGTTGACGCTGATGCACTGTCTAAACTTCTTTTCATCCTTGGCCTGTGGGTGTGGGCTAGACTCTCAACAGCCCAGCCCCATGTTAGTGAAAGGGCTTTTCTCACACGCTCTATTTGGCTCTGGTCTCATTCTCTACTCTCTGTTTGCGTTCTCAATAATGAGTATACGTTAGGAATTGGTTGAGATGGGCTGATAAAGCCTCGTCTGTGCTTTTGTGCCTGAACAAGAAGCTGGGCTCGACGTTGCTCAGGTGCTAAAGAAGCCCGTTGAGCCAGCCATTGCGCGTGGTTGTGGTCGCTAGAGCAGCCATACCGCCAAACAGCCCGTGCTTTTTCTTGGAGAGGAAACCTACGGGCAACCGACAGCCGAGAGACATTCCAGGCTAGCTACAGTACAGTACATAGACGAGGACCGAGACAATACGTCTGAAGAGAACGAGGCGGGCGAGATTGGCAACTCTCGCCCGCTCGGTTGAGGCACCTAGGCTTGTAAGCCGAACCGGGTCACCGAGAGGGGAGGGCCAGATGCTTCTTGCTCTTTATCAGCACTATGAGAAGGACATAAGAGACTGAAATTAAGGGCACAATTCCTTCGAGACTCTGATGCCCAAACTGTTTTAACCGTCTATGTCGGGGACTTCCCCGTTCTTGGCCCAACAGCAGAACAAAACATCCGCCATCAACTTGGCTTGGTTTTGAGCTCAAAATCCGTACTTCCACTGGCCCCTGGAGCCGGTACCTGGCACCGGGTGACGGAGGAAGGACCACCATCCATCTTCAGAGCCCAGGCCCTTGTTTGGCGGAAAGACCCCCCTGTAACCGGTACCTGATTGCTCCCACACCAACAAGAAAAAAAATGGAAAGCTCCCATATCAAATCATCTCTCGCTTCTTTGTCCAGGAACTCATCACTCAGGACACGCGGGTCATGAGACTCCTCGTTTGTCCGATAATCCCAATATCCCCTCGTTCGTTCTCGCCCGTCCCGTCAGTTCCCGGTCCGCACCAGATTGTTTGGTGCGCCAAGTCCTGGGTTCATGGCCAGGCGAGAGAAGTCTTCACTGACTTGGCCGGCAGTCAGGCGGTGGAGGAGATTGCTTTTTTCCTCTCGTCTGGCCGTCGCCGCTGGATCCATCAGGCCTCTTCTGGAACGGAATGGCACGCTGTCATGCTTCTTGTCGGCTTTAGTAATCGGCACCCGAAGACGCGCACCGGGTCCTAGAGGGATGTCCCCGGTGAAGACTTGACTTGCTTGGTAAAGGTATCCAGCGCCACGTTGGCAACGACCTTGAGTGGCCCGGCATGGCTCTCAATGGCTCAAGGCTGGATCATGTGGGCATTGAAATCTGCATCATCTCTCTCGTCTATGCTCCCCGAGTCTTGCTTGCCTGATCATGTCCATCCCCCGGAAAAAAGAAAGAAAACTGCCAGCCGGATCGACACATGCTGGCTGCCCAGCAACTTGCGCGTCATGGACTCGTGGGAGCCTTGGTATCACTACGTAGGTGGATGATGCACCCACGAAGATCCCATGGCAATGTCCCCGAGAGCCGACCCTCCCGCGCGAACGCTCCCCTGGCGCTGTCCCAACAGTCCGTTCCCCTCTAGCACCAAGGCCGTCATTGACAGGCTGCCCGGAAACAAGAACGAATGGTCCGGAAAACGCTCCTACATGGCACTTGTCCGCCCCAAGTCAGGGACAGGACTTGGATCGAGAATACATGCGGGCTACAGCCTCACCGGCTCCGTGGCAACGGCACCGCAGGTACACCATGGGTATTCTCGTCATGGCCCCGTGACCTCCCTTCTGACCGCACATTGTGATTCTTCTGGCTCTCCTCTTCTCTAGGGCCCGGGGAACTGAGCGCCCTGCCCGGGTCCACATGCACAGGCACGGGCACCTGAATGAGCGAGACGCTGATGACCCTTGCTGATACAGTCCGGCGGACTTTTCCCACCCAGAGAGCCTGGGGCCGAAACGGCCGACCATGTTTCCCCGGGGAGATGTTCTATGCAAGATATAGTGCTGCCGCTCCCGATGCCACGAGGCTGGGCGGTGGCCTCGACGAGACGATAGCGCTTTTGTGTCGGTCTAACTAGGCGTTCTTGTCATAACCTGCCTTGATACTAAGCCCTGTTGACTCGGGGACAAGGCTCAACAATAGACTCGCTCCTAGAGGGAAACGAAAACGAATACTTCGAGTACTTGCCGGGGACCGGGCGGAGCTTTGTCTCCTGTGCTCAGTCATCCCCCTTCATCCAACCCTCATCTCTCAGATCCCAAGCACGGTTCACCTGGAACTACCCTGGATGCTGCGCTCTGCTCATGAGTGAACCTCGGTCTCATCTGCTTCTCATCCCACCCCCTGGCGACCACAGATTATGATGCAGTATCATGCCATGCCTTATTCCATGCTCCGATCCATGTCGCTGTTCCCTTCTATCCGTCTTGTTCTCGAAGAGGGAGGGGTTCCTGCCCCTCCACGAACTCCCGCTCTCCCGTCCGAGACTTGGGCGTGACCGGATTCGGATGCCAGATTCGGCCTCCGTCAACCCTGGATTCACCAGGCTGTCACGTACCTCGACGTATCAGTAGACGTGACGATGTCCAGGGGCCTGCACACAGCAGCGAGCAAAGTGCAACTGCCATGGTGAAAAGGCCTCAGCCCTCTCGAGGTCACAGCCCTTCACGCCGTGCTCGGCCTCTCACAGCCCGACACGAATGTGCCCTCCCCACCATCGGCCGCGCGTGTGGCACCCGTTCAACAACATATGAGGTAGCACCCCCAAGCCACTGCTGGCGGACGTGATCAGAGGCAGAATAGAGATAAGATTACGGGGAGGTGATCAATTTACGTGAGGGAGAGGCAGACTTGGAAGATTTCGACGTGAGCCCCCCTCGTCTCGGCCGCTTCCACTTCGCAGTAGGCTGTGTAACACAAGACATGGCAGGGTTCATGTGAGATGGCTGGAGGATTCGAGGAGTGACATAATCTCGATTACAGCCGTTTGAGTCCACATCCGCAGCGCATGCCTCACAGCCACAACCGCGTCAACCTGGCTTTTAAGTGACGGCGTCAGCTTGAACCAATCTCATATGTAGAAAACAAACCATTCCAGTACTACTGCTGTCTCTCGCTACTTAGTTTCCAAGTCGGGGCATTCATTCATTCACTGTTGGCTTCTCTAGCCTGTACACGTAGGTGTTGTAGTACTTTATCTTTAGCTCTAGCCAGCTCTGACAGCGAACAGCAACCTTATACATACACCAAAACCAAACCAACGAGATGGACCAGGCAGAGGATCGGGTCAAGGACGAATCGCATGACACGTGCATGCTGATTCTGCGAGTACTTAGCCTGGGGTGCCTAGGAAACCCTTCATGACGCAACGCAACCCCAAGCATGCGTCCCAGTAATCGCCAACACCTCTACACATGAGAAACACATATTGTCTTGGATCTTGTTGTATGACGATAGTGACTCTCCTTCTCTCATATCAAACCATCCCACTCTTTCACCCCCAAAGAAATAACGCCCAAACCCCACGCGCCCATCATCTATCCCATCCCCTAAAAAAGAGGCTTCTGACACGCCGGACCTATCGCCTCCTCGGGTTCCTGCGCGGATCATCAGGCCGGGCTGAGCTGTCAGACGTGAAAAAAATAACCCGTCACGCCCAAGTCTTCTGCCCGGCCACTTGTCCGTCGCTGCTTGGGGGTGTGTCTACCTATGCGGGCAGCGCATGTAGTGGTTTGCGAATAGGCGCCTTACACATCACAGTTTATGGAGTGATTTTTCTTCTACTCCAACCTATCCTGCTGGGGTATTGACGTGGACTCTGCCTAGCATCGCATCGTAGCACCCATTTTTTTCGTAGGCTATTGATTTTGTACAGCATGCACAAAGGGTCTCTTTCCGGTGCGTGACTCTTGTTGGTCCCTTGGCTTGGGGGTCATGGCAGGAGGACGATATCGGCTGCTAGGGCTAGTGTAGCACAAAGTCCCATGTGCAGAAAATCGTCATCGGCCACGGGATTTCCATCACGTCTCCAGTGATATCATATGAACGAGTAGTTTCAGCTGTGAGCTGCTGGACTTGATACGGCCCTCATCAACTCGTGATACCTTCATTAACGCTGTAACTTGTTGTCACTGTAGTCTTGACGTTGACAACTCGGTTGATTAACTGCCTCGAGCTGCGCAACCGTAACAACTCGGCTCCATCTCACCAAACTCCAGACGTGACTTGCACAGACTCGACAACAAAACTTATAGAGGGGCATCATTCAATATTCAACTATAACTACGGAGCATGAGTGTCATTCCCCAACCGTCACGCCTCATCACAACCAGCCAGCCAGCAACCATATAATCTCTACAGGGCATCATCAATGCTATCTCTATCCCAAGGACAACCAAACAAAGACGTTACCCAAAAAAAAAACACCGCCCATCTCAAAAAGTGCATAACGAGACAGTGTCGATAGAGCCTGCGATAATCCATGAACCCAACGCCGCTATATCTAATGACGTAAATCGTACATGTCCAGTCATCAGTCCCTATGGATGCCCCGTGAATGTATATATCCAACCCGCCGTCACGCCCATTCAAGCTAGCAACTCGCTCCTCATCATCATTACCTCCGGGTCCGACTCGTCTCCTATTCAGGAATTGGGTTGCTGGATGGAACCTGGGGTTCATCCTTCTTGGCGCCCCAGGAGAACGGAGAGTACCAGCTCGACCTCTTATTCTCCTTGACGGCCTCCTGGTTCTCCTGGACGAGTCGCAGTGGCCGTGGCTTGCCTCCCGCAAAAGACGTCGTGTGCCTATCAGAGTGGGATCGGGGAGGTGACTGCGAAGAAGCCGTAGACATGTCTCCAGATTCTCCGCTCAAGCTCGACGTCTCACTCCTCATGCCAGGGAAGTTTCCAGAAGTGGCCACAGAGGTTCCGCTAGGGATACGAGCGGCCGCATTAGGGTTGCCTGACATGTTGGGCGGCGAGAAGAAGGTCTGCGAGTGTCTCGGTGTGCCCAGGGGCGGAGAGACGGGGCCGTCTGGTCCTCTATACATCTGGCTGACGAGACTGGCCGCCCCCGTGAACTGGTCACTCTGAGGTCGCGATCTCCTCGTGCTGGTTGATCGCGTCAGTCCGATAGGGATGCTAGGAGCCTTGTCAGGGTCGGTGTGATTCGAGGTGGTTGAAGGTGACATGACCGAGATAGGTCTCGGTCTTGTCTTCGTAGGGCCAACAGCCATGGACTTGGCCCGCTGTAGCAGATTGGGCGGAAACTGCTGCTTGTCTGATGATGGGGTAGGCGGTAGAGGGAGGTCCTTGTTGGTATCCGGGAGGATTTTCAGATCGCTCGACTGGTCCAGAATAGACTCAAAGTCCTGATGCTGAAGAAGGCGCTCAATAATCTTGTTAATATATAGTGTAAGGGCCTTGTTCTGCTCCTTCATGGACTTGAGCTCGTTCTCTAGGCGTCGGTCGTTCTCGTGTCGTTCATGGGCTTCGGCCTCGCTAGCTGATGAGAGCTCATCGGCAAGGCTGGAGCCTCCAGTCTTGCCCTCGAGAGCATTCAGTGCGTCCTGGTTGGAATTAGAGCCCATATAACTAAAGTCGTTCTGACCAAAGTCGCCCTTGAGAGTCCGCTCCTGAAGAAGAAGCTGGTAACTCTCGTTGTCTTCCATAAGTCGAGCATTGGCCATGCGAGCTTCCATGAGCAGACGCTCAACCTCGTGCAACCTGCCGCCGCCCTGGTTCTCTGACTCAACGAGCTTAATCTGAGCCTCTGCAAGTTCCAGACGTAGAGACTCGATCAGTTTATCCTTCTGGAGGATGAGCTTGGAGCTGCTCCGTGAGTCACTTCGTTGTATGGAGGATGGTGGGGCAAAGCTGCCACTGTCGAGAGAGGGGGATGAACTGGCTGTATCTGAAATACGTTAGCATCGTGATATCAAACGAGGCAAGTCTCGTATGCGTACGTTGTCTCGACGGGCGGTTCTCTTCGGGCGTACTGTTCCGTTGGGCTAGGCTGTCCTTGAGCCTCTGTATCATGGCTTGCATCTCCTCCTCTCGATTCGACATATCTTCCTTCTCCTTAAGGATGGAACTGCGTTCTGCCTCGTAGATAGACTCCATCTCTCGCATCTGGCGAGTCATTTCTCGCTTCTCGTTCTTCAACGTCTCGATCTGCTCTTCAAACTCGTGGGCTTTTTCCTCCAGCTTGGCCGACTCCTTGACCGACTCATCGAGCTTTGACTGTAGAACTTCAGCCTGGCGGTGATATTGAAGTGACTGCTTCTCCTCCTTCTCTAGACGCTTCTGCAGATCCTCTAGAGCAGCAGCGGCTTCGGCTCGGGCATCAGCTTCGGCGTTGCTGAGCCCTGTGTCCCTCCGAGCGGCAGCAGCACGGGCAGAAACAGGTGTTCCGGTTCGTAGCGATCGAGTCCGCGCATGTCCACTGGTAGGGGTCGATGCCCTGGAGTTGGAGCGAGATAGAGATGGGGAAGGGCTCGAGTCGGCGTGGGACACCCGACCGACACCGCCAGCCGGGGGCTTCTTGGTAGCGGCAGACATGTCGCGATAATGAGCGTCACTGTGACAAACGCTCTAGACGTAGAATAAAGAGAAGAGCAGGTGCTATGCTCAGAAACAAATGGTGCGCGGGCAACCAAGTCAAGAAATAAGTAAATATGCTGATTATGATTGTCGAGACTGTGCTGTGCGGCTTGCTGCACGTCGCCCAAGTGACCTGGAACACAAATACTCAACAGAGCGGAGGGCGAAATAGGAGTGCCCGAAGGTGGGAGCCTCTAGCTGCGCCTCAAATTGGGTAGCCCGGGGTAGGGGTAATGGTAGCGTGTGGCGCTGGAGCGTCTAGAAGCCGAGTTATAATTATTCTGGGGCAGTCAAGCCTCAGTTATTATTGAAACAAGCTCCACTAACCAGAGCCAAAAGGAAATGGATGCGTCCAGTCGAGTCGAGGTGATGCCGAAGATGGAGGTGCGGGTTCAGTACGTGTCCTCGGAATGCGGCTGCGTAGTTGCCACGGCAGTGAGTGATTGCTGAAGAACAAGGCGCTGTCGAGTGTCAGATAGGAGGCTACACAAGGCATGGCAGTGTTTATGAGTTGCATTCAGCATGGATGGCTTCCTCTGTGATGAACGCTGCAGGGCCCCTCCGTCACGGTATTTCCGCTGCAACTCATACTGTAGCAGCTAATCACTCTTGCGCGGCCTGCGACACGTCCAATACTCCTTGGTGAAACGTGCCATTTGCTCTTTGTCTTCAGTGACGGCGGAGGTTCCCGCCCAGACGTAGCACCGTTCCTAGCTTCCCCCTTTGATCGCCCACCCTTGGACTCATTGGCCAGGGCAACAGGAAGCTCTGTCTGTGTTTCTCCCGCAAATTGAGCATGGTCAAGGCCTGATCCATGCGTCGGGTGCACGACCTCTGTTTGGTACCTCTAATCAAGAGATTGGAAATTACCATGAAAGGATCTTGATGCTGGACGGGGATGTTGATGCCTGTGTTTGGAAGCTGCTTGATCGACTTCATTTCGCAAGGAGCTTCTACCCGTTAAAAGCAGCCCTCCGAGATTTATGACGAATCGATTATATGTACTGAGGGTAGGGGAGTCTGGCTTTCGCGGCTGACTACACAAATGGTTTCTTGTTGATGATACAGTGCTGTAACTTGAATATGGCCAGATTATCAACCATTCGTAACTATACTCGAAACCCTGCTTGTCGCGCTTCAACTACAAGTTCAATGCGCAAGAGCTTGGAGCAACTTGACAATGCCATGGTGAGCGTTGTGAGAAGACGACCGTCGCTACCGGGCGTTGGCAATGTCTAATTTGCCAGAATCCCTTGCGCCAACTGGTCGTCAAGGATATCCATGCCATTGTTGTATCACAGAAACCGACCAACCTGTATCATATTGTCCAGGCAGACATAAATACCATAGCTCTCGTGATGAGCAATGACATGCAGTTTAGAGACATGAACGAACAGATCGGAAACGTGATGCCAACCCTGTCTACCATCAAGTGCCTGTGCTGGGTTCCTGGGGGTCGTAGGTACTGTACAAGCAACAGACCACACAACATTTCACTTGGCATTCAGCATAAAGACAAGACACAAACAGGCACAGAGACAACTAATGGCGGGGAACAACGGTCATGAGCTTTATTTTTTCATTTGACTTGGACTGGCAATCGATGCCAAGCCCAGCTGAAGCCCAAGACACATAGGTCGAGGGGAGAACCTCCACGCCTTCGCGGCGGGCATGCTCTCGCTGAAAGTCGTCGCTTTTTCATCACATTGATTGGTATATCCTCAAATGCCCTGGACCCTTTTTACCCGAAACGCCATGAAATGCATTCTCCTTTAGCTGGCTGTTTAAGCCTGCTGGTCGCTGAGGATATCGGAGTCACCAGCGTCGAGGATGGCCATGGTGGAGCAACGGAAGAGCTTACCGCAAGCGGTACCGAGCTCAATCTGTAGGGAGACGAGTAAGCCTATGAACCCTCCAAAGTCGTAACGACTTCTTCTCTGGGCAGACCTCAAGAATTTCTTCTTGAGGCCAGAGAAATGCTTGACGAGCAAGCATTCCTGAGAAGTAAAGAAAAAAGAACCATCTTGCATGAAGCTGCAAGATGATAGACATGAAGGAAACGTAGCGAGTTCAACTTACGTTGTTGCCGGAGAAGTGGTGGATGGGGGCCTTGGACAGCATGCTGTAGTACTCGAGCTCACTCTTGCGGAGAGGAGGAGTGTTGCCAGCAATGATGATGAGCTTGGCCTTGCCGGATCGGAGGCTCTTGAGGGTAGACTTGTATCCAAGAGTGACTGAAATTTTTCGTTAGCTATTGGTTTTATCGTCGCGGCGCAGGAATTCGTTTTCGTACCCTTTCCGGACTTCATAACAAGCGCCAACTTGGAGTTGATGCTGTTGGCATCCTTCTTGCTCTTCTTCTGGGGGGCCATTTTGACGGATTGGCGACTCGGTGATGGCGACTGGACGTTGGGTGATGGAGTGCTGAGGTTGAATATCAAAAAGTTCGAAGAATTTGGAGTTTTGGCAGCCTGTAGGTGGGTGCTCTGCGGGGCGGGCGGTCGGCCAATGAGCGTTAGGGTGCACTCGCCTGAGCCCTAAGCCGAAGTTTACGCGGGCGGAGCACGGATCGCACCTCTGCTTTGAAATCAACCCGGTGGATTAATCAGGAAGAGGCAGTCGGTATCACTTTTGTCGGGTTCGTCTTCCCTCAAACACCACATCACCCAACTACGGACAGATCACCAACAATCCGACAAAATGGCTCGCCGTCCCGCTCGTTGCTACCGATACTGCAAGAACAAGGTGCGTTTTTGATGCGCTCGACATCGATGGGAATTTCGGGAGCTTTTTGGGGGAGAAATCTCATGACGAAATGTTCATGACTGATCGATCTCCCGCGGGGTGTCCTCGACTCCCATCGATGAAGCTCGCGACAATGTTGGAACTCTACTGACTCTTCTTCCTCACAGCCGTATCCCAAGTCTCGGTTCAACCGTGGTGTCCCCGACCCCAAGATCCGAATCTTCGATCTTGGCCGAAAGCGCGCCAACGTCGATGACTTCCCTCTCTGCATCCACCTCGTCTCCAACGAGTATGAGCAGCTGAGCTCCGAGGCCCTCGAGGCCGCCCGTATTTGCGCCAACAAGTACCTCGTCAAGAACACCGGTAAGGAGGGCTTCCACCTCCGAGTCCGTGCTCACCCCTTCCACGTCGTCCGTATCAACAAGATGTTGTCTTGCGCCGGTGCCGATAGACTGCAGACTGGTATGCGTGGTGCCTGGGGCAAGCCCAACGGCACTGTCGCCCGTGTCAACATTGGCCAGATTCTCATGAGCGTCCGCACTCGTGATGCCAGTAAGTTTGCCTGACAAATCCTTTGCCACTCTTGGATCATGTTACTAATCAACCACCAGACCGCGCCATTGCCCTTGAGGCTCTCCGACGATCCCAGTACAAGTTCCCTGGCCGACAAAAGATCATTGTCTCCAAGAACTGGGGCTTCACCCCTCTCCGACGTGAGGAGTACCTCGAGAAGAAGGCTGCTGGCCGCGTCAAGGTCGACGGTGCTTACGTCCAGTTCCTCTCCAACCACGGCAACCTCGCCAACAACATGCGCCGCTTCCCCGACGCTTTCAAGTCTGAGGCTTAAAGAAATGATGGTTGGGCTGGCATCTGGGTTTACTGGCGTCAAAATGGCATGTCAAATAAGGACCTCTAGAGAAGTCTTGAGTTGAGGGTGTCGATTCGGCAAATTGAAATCTTGCAAACAGACTCGCCCCGTTCCTTGTCTCGTGTAACATCTGGGTACTTGAGAATTGATATCGTGGAATACCATTGTTTTCGGCCCTTAAGATACAGAAGTGCTGACTGCTGTTTGTGTAACGTTGAGTGCTATGTTTGTCCGAGGATCCGAGCTGGCGTGCCCAGGCATGCCGTATCGTATGCGGTGACCGTCTCGTACCTGTTGCTGGCTGTATGTACTGCAGCGTTGTTTGCCTGATATGTACGGGGATGGACGATCACTTATGCATGCTTCCCCGTTCTTGAGTGGATAGCAGCCCGTCACACAATCGTTATGGTTGACCACTCGCAATGGCAATGTCCCTCAAATGCACTCATACACGTGACGAAGCCGCAGCAAGAATAGCGCAGGGAGAAGGAATGTCATCACATTTCAACCCTTTGCGTCAGATCTGTTGTTGAAAGGCAAAGGGGCGATTAGTCAGTGTGGCAGCATCACAACCATGACTCGACCTCAACTCAGTTGGACAACCCACATGACCATCAGAGTTGGAGAGCCCTTTGTTGTCTGTCTTGTTGTCTTCAAGACTTAGCATGATGTTTAAGTTTAAAGCATAGTGAATGCCAGCAAATATCAACAGAATAGAGAGTGAGTGTGTCTCGGCAGACGATTCGCGGAGACAGAATGTCTTGTTGGGGCACTCCAGGGTCAAGTCGGCGCCTCATCCGGGCCACATGACTTCACTTGGACGGTTTGTGACGCCATTTGAGCGAGGTCACAAGTAGCGCGCGTCGTCCTTTGACGTGCGAGACAGACATCAGGGGTGCATTATTGTTGTACGAGCATGGGTAGAGATGATGCCATGAGTTTTTCTTATGCAATCCCGCTGAGTGAGATTTGGAATATACTATGTTGGGCAGACATCGGATCCGCTGGAAGGAGAGAGAAAAAAAAAATCTCGTTTTGTCATGCGGCGATGTACCTGAAGGGGCTCCCGTAGTCTGCCCTCAGTGTAGCATCCAACCCATCCATTGATGCGGATAGAGTGGCTAGCGGTGGAGCGCTCTAGCTGGGAGCACCCGTCTCGGTCTCGTCTGGCTGCGGTTGTGTCACTTTACTGCAGAGTGGCGGGCTAGATCTCTTATCGTCTCGCAGTCTCAGGGCCCACTGATCTGATAAGACACCTATCTGAGGGACAGGACATGACCCATGGATGGAGGCTGTTCGCGAACATGGTCCCTTTTTTTTCTCGAAGGCTGCGGCGATTCGGACCGTATGACATGGATGCTGGAATCAACTCATGGATGCAGACGAAATGCCGGTGAGCACGGTCAAGGGACTTGAGGCGGCGACAGGGCTGGAAATTCCCATTCCATCAGGCTATGGTTATGCCTTGGATAGCATTGCGTCCACGTCAGAGCATAGCGTTCGCACGTTGCAGTTTCGCCCTGAGCGTGTTGGCGCTGCTCATGCAAGCCCCGGGCGATTCCAAGACAGCCCAGCTTAAGCACCTTAACAGATGGGCATTGTTTACGGCACTGCTTTGTTGTTGGGGGTCTGGCCTACCAGCTGAGCTGAGCTGCTGGGCTGGCTGGCTATGGCGGATGTATGGATCGAATGTCCACCAGACGGGACACGCGAGCGCAGCGCCCCCCCACACTCGCCGATCAAGCCCCGACTACTGTACCTAACTGCCAGCGTCTAGATGTGGATGACGCCCATGAGCGTAGTGCCCTCTTCTGGCCACTGGTCCCCTCCAAACGTTCCCTCAGTCATTCACCCTCTTCCCTCTGGTTATCTACAGAGTGTCTGTCTTTCTTCTCTTCACCTTGCGGTTCTTTGAACCTACATTCTTTGATCCCCATCCTCTTCTCGTCGAGCTTGGCCTGTTCAAGGTTCTTGCTGCGAGCCCCAACCACCGCCGTTCCACCCTGTTTGCAGACAGCCGCTGCAAGCCCCCGACATAGGCCGACATAGGGGGGTCCACTTCCCTCACCTACACCGATCCATCTTATCCTGAGCGGGCTGTCTACTTGGTCCTTATCAGAACCCAAACATCACGACACGACACAAATCACGACGAATTCCATTGGGAGCTGTAATTACTCATGGCTTTCCACCAACCGACACGACAATCCATCCAGCGCGTCGTCCGGCCCTCGGTCGACGAGCAGGAGCTCCCGAGAAGAGAGGTTCCGATAACCCAGGAGCGCCAGCAGGACGAGTCGCAGACATGGGTCCTCTTCGCGCCCACCGACGTGACCACCACGTCGTACCTCACCGAGACTGACCAGTCTCTGGTGACGCCCGGCCGGTCGAGAGTGGGTGATCTGGGAAGCTTGAACTCGGTCGCGAGATCGGAGGTCGAGGCCGAGTTGCGACCATCTGCCTCTGCATCCGCTGTTGTTGAAGAAGAGGACGATGCAGAGCTTGATAGCCTCGACAGCCACTTGCCAGAGTTCCGATCGCTTCCCGGGCCCAACGCTCAGCAGGATGAAAACCAAGGGTCTATGCCCGTTTTCCCCGCTCACGATGGACTTGGTTCTTTCCATCTGGACCAGCCGACCTTGGGTGCTGACGCCCAAGACCAAATATACCAATTTGAACGCTTCAACCCCAAGCGGCAACATCGGAGAAAGGAGAGTTTTGACTTGAGGCAGCTCGACGTGGAGAATGACCATGTTGAAGAGTCAGAGAAGCGCCAGAGAATCGAGGCTTGGCGATTGGAGCACAGCCGTGTGCTCTTGGGCGAGATTCAGCGCGAGACAAGACGAAGACGACTCTCACAGGCATCTCACAAGCGCTCAATATCTAACCCAATCCCGCTGCCTTCACAACCTGCCCACGATGCTGAATCTGATAACATGACATGGCACGACGAAGATGCTATTGGATCTCCGACCCACTCGGAGGGTATCCTCACCAAGATGACGAGAAAATTCATGCGAGATGTGATTGGAATGGATGAGCGAATGATTTCTATCCTGCTGGGAGAAGCCGTACCTGAGGACGACGAGGATCTATCATCAACACCCCGCGCCTCGCAGCAGCTCGGGGTGCAACCCCCACCACCCACAAACAGAGAGGCTTGGCAACTGGACGCTTTGGAGAAGATATCGAAGGAGTTGGGAATGCTTGTGAGCCAGATATCTCACCACCCTGGCGCCTTTTCCACATACTCGCGGGTCCAGCAAATGCCTCTCCCGTATGCCGGCCTCCCCATCATCCCGGAATCCAACACGTCACACTCAGCGGCGGATAACATTCATCCCACCAAACCCGAGCAAACATCGTTCCCTCAGTTCCAGCCTACGATGCAGACAGCAGCTCAGCCCATCGACATTCGCGGCAGGACCGCGGAGCCACCAGCCGAGCCGGTGCAGGCACCACGGCAAGATACCCATATGAGCAACGTGTTTACGCAAGAGGAATGGGAGAGAGACCTGGACATGAAGCTTGTGTTCCGGTACCTGCGGTCCCGATTCATGCCGCGCAGCAACAACCCACCTCCCTCAACAGCGACTCACCTGGCGACGTCAAGCACACAGGACATTGCGGCCAAACTGGCCCGCGTCCGGCAACACCACCCCCTTGTGTCGCGAATGCGGCCCCCGACGGAGCGGCGGACGTTCAAGGCGACAACGCCCGCTAGTCCCGTGGCGCTACGGCACCCGAGCAGCTGCGCGAGTCAGAGCACAAGACGATCGGCTCGACGGAGTAGCGTGTCGTCACGTCACTACTGGGACATTGGGGGCTCGCTGGGTACGGGTTCTGTGATTGCGTCCAACGGGCCGATGGGGAGCTGGGGCGAAGTTTGATGCGACGTGCGATGTGTGTAAAGTGCCACGAGAGATGGGAAACGGATGCTTTGCTCAGAGGCTGTGCCATGACGGTTGCATCTTGACGGCGCCACGAGGAGCACTGGGTGCTGCATGCCTAATGGATAATGGGTCCATGATTTCTTTCCTTCTTTTCATGTAAACACTGGACATCACCACTTTGAAATTTTTGCAAATACAGGATTTTTGGGTTGTTTTGGAGCAAGTTATAGAGGTGTGCTTTTTTTCCGGTCAAGATATCCACATCTTGTCCTTGGCTAGGGCAAGCATCAATTGAACAGTTGAACACTGGAAGCGTCCTGAACGAAAAGGGAATCTGTCCTGAACCTAGGTGGATAGACTGTGAATGTTCCTGTTAATCTTATACTGCATATGGCTCACGCGAGTTGTCGGGTTCACAGAGCCAGCCATTGCCTCGAGGCGATAGACCCAGTTGTCGCCTCACTCAACGAGTCGAGTCTGGAACGCAACAGCGGGGGGACAATCACGTCAATCCCCGGACGAGGACAAGAGCCGATGACCAATGAGTCAACCCGCCTTGCATCTAGAGCTATCTATCACAAGTTCTTTTCCTCTTTACGCACGATTCCTCTGTGAATGATGCCCAACGCCGACGAAGAAGCTACCTAGCTAGATACCTAGACGGCGAGATAGGCGGGAACGCTCAGAACCTCTCAACGGGGAGGCGCCGTGTCCTGCCGTCCAGTTTCAGCGGCCGCCCCACGGCGGAAGCATCCCATTGGCCATAGACCCCTGGCATGAGGGGGCCACTGCGCTGTGCTGTGGCCTTGTACCTTTTAGTGGGCGTGCACCGTGTTAAGCACTGAATTTGGCGGGGTTAGAAGGAGAGGCAGCTCTAAAAGGGACTTTGGATGGAGCGCGTCTTGAGACACGAGGAGCGCTGCTTTAACGGTCAGTTCCCCCTACTCCTTGCATGGTGTGTGTGTGTGCTGCGAGTGAATTGCGTGTTGGACAAGATTCGAGGCTTCATTGTTCAACGGTTTTTTTTTCTTCCTTTGCAGATTTCGAGTTGGGGTTAGTATACCGTTAACAATGCAGGGCAATTATCTATGACGAAAATCACACCTGCACTTTTTTTCACATTGATGATCGTCAAAACGTCCAACCTCACGACTCACATTCCCACTTATCACAGCTTCTCTAAAGGCAGCCATGTTGTCCTACCGTATCAGGCAATAGTGCCTCGACAGGGTGGGCGCGTCAACTCCTCCAAGGCGTGTTGTGGGGAGAAGAGGGCCGTTCCCCCATCTCTCGCGAGCCATCCATACCATCCCACCTTGAGAAAGTCGTCGCCTTGTCCGCCCTGTTCCAACGTCTACAGGCAATGGGCATCTCGCTCCCTCGCGACTTTTCTTGTCGTCCACTCCATTTCGTCCGCCTGCGATTCCGTCGCCGTCTGTAGCGACGAACCATCCGATCCAAGTATATATAACGCCATCCCTCCTTCTATCGCCTTCGCCCCCTTCTCGTTCGCGCCGTGGTTAGTACTTCCATCCCGTCTGCCTCAGGATCCCACGGCTCTTCCATTTCCTTGTTTCCTCGCCTGGCTTTCCCATGGACTCTGCGCCCGTCTGGATTTTCCGTCAACGACTCCCACTGACGATCCTGTAGTGCGATGAACTGAAATTAGGCGGCCGCTCTGCCTGCGACCCGTCTGGGCCTGGTTGAGGGCCCGTGACACCTCATCACGGCACCCATCTCTCGAACCAAGCTGCGATATCTACGCAACCCCTCCAAGATCCTCCATCGCCAGCCCGGACTCTTCATCTACATCGACGGCACTCGAGCCTGCCTGCCCGCCCGCTCCCGATAAAGGCCCCGCGACATGAGCGCGCGCGCGCAACGACTTCCCAATGGCAGCGACTCCGTTCGACCCGTCCCACTTCGCCAATGCGTTTGATATCTACACTGATGCTGCCACGGTCAAGGCGCCGGTTCCCAACCTGCCCGGGGGATCATGCAATTTTGCGGACTTGAGCCCTGGCGCCAATGGAGCTCGATGCGGATGCAGGAGGTTCTGGAGTCGAAGTCCCGCCGGCAACAGCCTTGTCCCGGGTCAGTCCCAATGGTGCATGTGCAATCACCACGCCTGCTTCCACGAGGAGGGAGACCATAATGTCCAGCAGCCTGAAGCTACCCAGCCGGGTCAGGAGAATGAGAGGCCCAGGTCTGGTCGAGATCCCTTGAGCCCCGTCATGGACCTAACCATCAAGACACCGTCTGCCCTTACTGGAATGGACTTCTCAAGCTTCAATGGAGGAAACGCCTTATCTCTTATTCCAAGGGCCCCAGAGGATGCCGGATCTTACCCAAGGCCTCCCGTCTGTTCAAACCCTGGCGCTTCTGCTTCACTCCCGGATACCCTCAGCTGGACCGGACTTCTCCACTCACAACCGCACCCATCTGCCATACCTCCCATACCGGCCCAATGCTTGATTGCGTCTCAAACAGCTTCCACAGCCTCATCTATCCAGGCCAAGTATTTACGGCCCTTCGCAGGAAAAGGCCTCCAGACGCTCAGTGGTGTGGCGAACAGCAGCAAACCCCTATCTCCCCTACTGGACAGGACTCCCGGCTCCAAGCCAGCTGCGGTGCCCCAGGGACAGGCGCCGCATGCTGACTCGTTCACATACGTTTCTCAGGATTACAAAGTGCCCGACACTCCTCGCGCGGGCACGCCAACACAGTCGGAGCCACGGGCGGCCGTTTTCAATGCGGCCGTCTCGCGTCGCGCTTTCAAGAACCTCTCAGATACTGTCAGCAGCCATGACCAGCGATTGGATCGGTTGGAGACAGTTTCGTTCACTGCTCCTGGGCACGAGGATTGTCATGAAAAGCATGATCATGCTGATATCCGCATGACAGATCTGGAAAGCAGAGTGGATGAGGTTGAGAGGCTCGTCAATGACAACAACAGTGTTGCCTCTCGCCGCGCCGATGATGCCAGCGTTGTGTCGGTTTCTACAAATGCCACGAGCCGGCCAACTCATTCACAAGAGCTCATGAGCCAAGTTCAAGAGCTGCAGGCGCAAGTCACCCATCTTCAGTCATTAATGCCCTCGCCCAGTCATCCGTTCGAGGTCGAGGTGGTGTTTTTGCCATTTCCTCTTAAGAAGGTATGGCAAGAGGCACAGCAGTTCAAGAATGAGCCCCAGATTTCTAATGAGGATTGGACTCAACTCCCCATGACACACAGTACAGCCACTATGCGGTCTGAGACGTCCCTGTATCCCGACTGGACAGCCTCAGACCAGGACTTGAGGTGGCTGTTGCCCAAGGCCTTCCGGGACAAGAGTGTCATCGATCAACGGTTACGAAGCCGTGGGCTTATCAAGACCATCACTGTCATGGGCTCGGATGCTCGCAGCGTGACAATGGCTATGAACACGGCATTCGGACATGTCTTTCGGGAGATGAACATCTTTGCCCGTCCACAGACTACAGATCCCCGTTCATCGACATTCCTGGGACTTCAGTCGACCTGGGTTCCCCTACGCAAGATTCATAAGGACTCGCGTCTGCGCTTCCTGAGCCCTGCAGAGATGATGACACCCGCCGTCTGGGACGTGTCGTTCCTGAGTTCGGTCATGATGAGGGCGTCTGAACCTAGATTGTTCATCACCCATCCTGATGCCTACCTCCAGGACTTCCAGGCCTACGACATGGGCTGGACTTGGCAGAACCTCAAGGAGATGAGCCCAGTCGTCATTGATGCGTCGGCGTCGCAGGCAGATGCTAATGTCGGCGAGGAGTGCTGGTCTTGGGTTGAGCAACTTGACGAGCCACCGAGCGCACACACATCTATGAGTGTGCGCAATGAGAGGCAGCCAACGTCATCATCGCCGTCGCAGCAATTCTTCCCTGCTCTGCAGACGATGCGGTCCTCGAGTCCTTCAGTTACACGAGGCCAATCTCCGCTACTCTCTAGCCGGAGAGGGTCTCGTCCTCCTCATATCCGAACCTCCTCCATGCCCATGTCTGCTCCTATTCAAATCTCGCCTGCACTCAGCAAACGACGTGTCGCCTCGTATGGACAGAGCCGTCGTTCATCCCCTGCCATCCAAGCCGCCAACCCTCAGTCAGCCATCATGAAGCGTCGTCGCAGCACAAGATCGCCAAGTCATTTTCGGTTCACGCCGAGACGGACGCACTCGCCAAGTCCCATGCCCCTCGGCCTCTCGGATCGTCAGCCAGCGCGTGGCACTACACCATTTGCTTATGCCACACCGTTCAGCAACGCTCCTCTCCAGGAACGCCCTGTCCGGGCAGGCAGCTCTGCACCAGCTGCTGTCCAAGATGGGTTAGACGACGACTCAGACTTTGACTTCCAGATCTGCGAGAGTGGTTCGGATGACATGTATGACGATGACGACGAGAGCTCTGGTGTGGTCGAGATGGTTGTTCAAGATCACACAAATTCCAATCAGGGCTCTCAGGGCTGGCAGCTACCAGAGGATGAGCCATGGCCTGGCATTGAAGACCCAAACAATGTCTCGGATGGAGAGAACATCGATCCTCTCCAGGCGGACCATCACAGCAACGCCAGCAGCCAACCATCGGAATACCCCAGCACACAGAATGCGTGGCCCAATGGCGACACGTCTGGCTTTCATATTCACGAAGATGAAGAAAACGCGTCATGAAATATCTATCTACCTATCTACTCATGTCCGAGACGCTTGATGCTGCACGATATGGTTCCTTTTTACTCTTATACATCTACCTACCTATTATCCCACATACAACCACCACCTATCATCATCTTCCTCCTCCATCTCATTGATATTTGTACAGCCCGGCGCTACAACGGGACATGTTTTTGTTTTTTTCTGCAAGGCGTTGCTGTTGTGATTTTTCCAAGGCGAGCTGACAGGAAGGAAATCCAAGGTCTAGAGGTGTACGATGCGTTGGGTTACACCAGGACAAAAGACTTGGGAGAAAACACGGCCGGTACTCGTCTCGCCTTGTTGGATTATATGTTGTCGATGGCGCAGAGGCACTCTCTAAAGACCTGGAGTCTCGCTTTTTCTTGTATCACAATATTGCTTCCTCCCTCCCCTTTGTTTCTCAGCTACTGAGATTGTATCCTCAACGAAAAAGGGTGTAACAATACGCCCAAGCCCGCTACTCTCTGTTTTGGACTCTTCTCTCTTGTCCAACATTACTATAGATGTTCATACATAGCTTTAAAAAAAAAAAAGGCACGCCCACTCTTCCCTTGGCATCTGCTGTCCCAGCCTCCAAACCCCGAATACGAAGACACGGCGACACGTGCTGAGTTGCCTGGAGCGGTGAGTTGCTCCATCATGGCTTCAAGGGTCCACAGGCGCAGGAGTAACAGGTGACGATGGTGGAAGCAAGGCCTTATACAGCTCAAGTCTCACAACCCTTCGTCTCGTTCCGGAAACATGGATTCATACAAGTCAAGTCTTGATCTATTCGTGGGCTAACAAAACAGTTGGTATCCGGGTATCAGAAGCCCCATCATGAACGCAATCCATCATCCAAACAGAAAAGCAAAGCCATCCATGGCCTCTATCCCAAGCAGCGCGCCCTGTTGTATCCCCAGTAACCCCAGGCATCGTAAACAACAAGCCAAGACACCCCAACCAAGGAAAAACAAGAAACGAAAAAAGAAACACGGCAAGGCCATGCCCTTTCTAGATGCCAACCAGCCGATTTTCCGGCCCGTACCTATAGTTCCCACACTCATCCAAATGCGATCGTCCGTCTCTCTACCCCGGTTGCGCCGTTACTCCGGCCATCCCGGGGTGGATCGCTTTTGTCTTTCCAAGTTCGATCCGCGTGTGTGTGAGATTCGTGAAACAGCACTTTGTGTAAACGCCAGTAGAAAGCAAATTGGTGTCATGCACCTCGTGTCTAATACCAAGTCCCCTTGGGATCCAGTTTGTAGAGAATCTTGCACTTGCGCGTCTGGCACATCTTTGCGCGATCCAATCCCTTGAATCTAGGGCCATCTGGTCCTGTGACGTAGTGATATTGGCCAAAGAAGCGCCACTGACGGGGGTCGGCCAGTGAGTAAACCTCATCACCCCAGCGGCCGCCGAAATGGAACCAAGAGGTGGGTGCGTGCGGGTTCGAAGCGGCGGGAATGAGGCTCTGAGGCTCTCGCGGGTCGTCGTCATCATCGTCAACCTCCCTCGTATAGTCGTAATGATATGCGTAGTTGTTGAGAGCGGGGTCCCAAAGAGGTCCCTTGTCCGTCACGTCCTTCAGGAGCTTGAAAGGCAAGATGTAGGCGTGAACTCCGGGGAGTGCGTACATGGCATGCGAGCCAACTGCCGAGTAGATGACGGGACGGTCCCCGCGCTTCTCGACAGCCTCGAAGGCGTACGCCTGTCCACCCTCGTGCTCCGAGAAGAACACTCCCCGAGGTTTGCCGTGCTCGAACCGTACCATGCAGTGCTCCCAATCGCCCACATGGTTGCCAAAGCGAATGTTTAGGACCGTTTGTCCCAGGTTATAAGAGTAGAAGAAGAACCAAAAGGCATCAACGATACCAGAACCCTTGTCAACAACGATGAGCACAGCTGGCGCATTCGAGAAGCCATTCTTGTCAGGCTTGTGTCCATTGGTTCGGATAGGCTCTTGCTCAGAACGGCGGTCCTTCTGAAACTTGCGGTTCCGGGGGTCATTAATCCGGTGAAGAGGGTGAGACTTGTCGATATCGTACCAAGTCGTAGGCTCTCGGAGCTCAGGGTTTTGCTCGGGGTTGCCCGGAGGCGTGGGGTTGTTGTCGTGGTTGCCCTCTTCCTCATCAGGGAATGGCTTGGGGATGTTGTGATGGCTGTGCAGCCAGTTCGGGCGGTCTTCGACGTCGTCGTTGCTCTGAAGAATAACGTTGCCAGTGACCTTGTTCAGCTTGTGCAGGTTATGGAGAGTCCACTTCTCGGTCGAGTTGAGAGGTGTGTCGTCGACTTGGACAGTCATGTGCTCGACATGCTCACGGATGTCCGAGGGCCAGAACTCTTCGCCAGAGTAAAGGTGAACCAAAGGTGCATGCTTCATAACATAGTCGGGAATGTCGCGAAGGATCCTTCGGCGGTGATGGAGGTTCCTCTTGCGGTCTTGACGAGGAATGTTCTCGGGCTCCCAAGACAGAGACCGACGCTTCAGCTCACCCCATTCGGGCTCGTCCTCGTCGTGGTTTTTGCGCGCGGCAGGATCGCTTCGGAGATGGTGCAGGCCACAGACACCAATCCAGCGGCAGGCTTGTCGATCCCAAAAGTAGGGACTGCTGTCGACCCAGCGACGGTCTCTTAAACGCTTCTCGGGGCCCTTGTCGGTTGGATCGAGTACACGAGGGGCCAGCCATGCGCCGAACGATATCAGCAGCATGAACGCCAGCAAGACGGTGAAGCGGCGTAACCAGTACATGGTTTCGGTGAGCGACGAGCCGATTTCGGCCCGGAAGTTGTATGTATGTAGGGGTCGGAAGGAATATTGTCTCCTGGATAGGTATATCACCAGGACGGTCTCGGCGTCGAGCGAGGCCAAAGAAGAGGAGGGGAGGAGGGGAGAAGATAGGCCAGCTATATGAGCATCACGAAGGAACGAGGGTATTCACGACGCCGCTGGCGGCAAGTCGTCCGGGGGGGGGAAGGGCTGGACCGAGGGTTGGGTTGGAAGGGATGAGGAGGAAAGAAGCTGCTGCAGGAGAAAATGGGAAGGGTCCAGAGAATAACGAAGGATGCATCCCCTTCAAGAAGGAAAAGACAGCGCTCAACGCCGTGGCCGTGGGATGGGGGATGGATGCTAAAGGCATGGATTGGCGGGTGAAGGTGAGACGGAAGAGGTGGAGGCGCTAGAACTGCAGCCCACTTGGGTAGTGCTCCACTTAGAAGAGAGGTACGGGTACCTTTCCGGGACTCTTCTGTCGTGCAGGGGGAAGGCACCACGAATCGAGGGGCCTGCCTTGCCGTTGTTTTTGGCCAAGGTGCGCAGGTACGAATACGCATACGTTATTACAGAGGCAGGACACCGTACTTAATGACCAAAGTACTTGATGGATTACAATTCCCGAATTATAGATAGAAGAGTGCATGGCTTATCCGTCGTTGGTGTGTGTGCCTCTATTATTACTCTCTTCAGAGACGACTCGATTCATGGCGAAACCATCCTCTAGTTAGATAGTGCCTGACTATCATGGGCAAAAGACCAGGTCCGGTCAGGTACCAAGCGGCACTTCTGACTGTACCGTACCGTATCTCGCAACTCTGTATTGGAGTTTATTGACGCCTCGTCAGCCATTGAGCGCCCTGTCCCCGTATCTACTCGCCTTGTCTCATACCTCGGGTACCTGGCATCCACTGCTGATCTTGTTGTATTCCACCGAGGCGAAGAAGAAAGAAAAAAACAAAAGGCTGGCTACGGTCTGTCAAACCGGATCATCCGCCGAAGGGACAGCGCAAGGCAGGGCCTCTTGTCCAGTGTTTTAGCGCCTCGTCAGGGATAGAAAAAGGCCGCTGGACCCCTCTCCGCGACAGGCTTCCCCTCCTGAACCCAGCGAGGCTTTGTCAATCACGCACAATGGCCCCGGCGAGCTAGACCGCTAACAGTCGTCAAGAGTACCAGCCTCTTCCAAGGCCGAGACCGCTACCGTGCATGTATTGGGTACTCGACCGCCACTAAGCAAACCACAGCCACCTCCTACAGGCTGTTTTGCCGCTGCCTACAGGAGGTACATGCCCGGAAAGCACATCTGCCCTCCGAGGCTTCACCGAAAAAAAGCGGGAGCCTGGCGATCTCTCCAAGGAACGTATCTTTGCTTACGACAACGAATACAATCAAGACAATGCTCCCTTTGAAGCATCACGAAGACGGCACAGCAGACAGACGACTTCACAGTGACATGCCTTGGAGGGAGAGAGGCCGGTCATCAGACGCCATCCTCCCCAACAAACAAAGCCCAGCAAGGACAACAACTGCGCGGTGGATGGGGCTGGCCCGATTCGTCTATGGTAGCGACGCCATCTACCTCCCCGATCGAGCCAGCCTGGGGTCAGGGTCCTGGCCTGTACGGAATTCCGTACCAAGGGAAGCCAGCCAGCTGTGGGTGGGTTGGGTTGGCTGACCTGGTCACTCTCTACCCACGAGTCACGAAGCATCAGAAGACGGGGTGAGCAAGTCATTCAGTGGCAGAAAGCCACTTAGCCCACGAGATTAGCTCACGGGCAGAGGCAATGGCTGTTCCAGACGGTGAACATGCAGATTTGTCGCATAGATCCGAGACAATATCTTGGTTCAAGCGATCCCTGACAATCGTCCGAAACACACTCGCTCAGGGTACCAGGTCGGGTCAGGTACCCTGAAGTATGTGTACACGGCCTAGATCTTCGAGTAATGCGCAGCCTTTGTCTGACAACACTTCAGCCTGGCGTCGACCTACTGTTCTCCCACGTTCTGGAGTTGACCCCATCTCTCGGAATAGCGTCGCGCTGGCCGGGCCGGGTCCTAGTTCGCCGCTCTCTAACTGTATACAGGGCTCGACACATTTGCCGTGTAAAGTCAAAAAGAGTCGGCCAGCTGAAATCAGCAATCCCCTGGGCAAAAACGGACGAGTCGTTCTCTCTCTGCGATTAACCAACAGAGGACAGGATATATCGCCCCATAACAGCATTGGCAATCATGGTCTAGCACCGCACCAACCACAGGCTCCCGAATGATTTCCCCCGGATTGTCATGAGTTGAGCGTCGCCCTCCACCATGGCTTCAGAATCAACCCCGGTCTCGGCCCAGTGGCTCTCTATTCCGACGAACCTGCCACTCCCACACCAACATGACCCGAGTCTTTAGCCAACCGTTTAAACCCCTCCTTCATGTCGACCATGGCCAATAGTGGCATCGTCGCGCGACGCGTGGGTTTCAAGAGAGGCCTTACCGCTTCACCGCAAGTGCCACGCGGCTTTCTCGTGATCCATTGCCATTCGCGCCGCCGTATTGCATCGCCCTGTTGTGCGCCGTAATAGTCCAGCCCGTGGGAGTCCAGTACACACATCCAATACGAAATCTAACAGTTAAATCACATCCAAGTCAGCACGCATAAGTCACAATGACGATTTCATCCATATCCATTGTAGGCGCATGCTGCGCCACGGGTATCATTATCATGCGCCGGTAGAGAAAATCATGTCCGTGTCTCCGCTTCCGCTGCTCAACCAAGGCCTTTCAAGACGCCCTCAACTCAATCACGAGTTGTTCTAAATCGATGATCGGGTATCGCTTTGACAAGATCTCGGCATTGGTCACACCCTGCCCACCTAATCTGCCATTGACATGTCACCGTCATCGTCGTCGTCGGTCTCGCTTTGGTTGTCCTCGTCATCGTCCATACCGTCATCCTCCCTCTCAAAAAGATCATTCCACCGGCTAGGCGTTGGCGTCGATAGAGCCCCTTCTTGTGCGGGGCTGCCGAGATCTCCCCTCGTTGATGTTGGTGCTGCGGTAGATGTTGCTCTGCGTCCGCGACCACGACCCCTTGGTCGCCCAATTTTTCGTCCAGTTCCGCGTCGGCGCTCGCGCTTTGGGATAACTTCCTCTCCGTCTTCGTTGAACATCCTCCTCCTTCGCCGAGGCTTGTAATCAGGGTCTCGGTTGTCTTTGAAATCTTTGCCCTCACCATCCTTTGCCCATACTGTGACCTGGTCTGTCTCGCCCTTTTGTTTCTTGAGCGCAATCAAATTCTCCAAGAATCGCGTCTGCTGAGCTCGTTCTCCTGATCTATCCTTGCCGACTGGAATTCGGATGTTCCATTCCTCTCGAATAGCCGCCAAAGGGTCTTCCCGAGAAATCTTTGGCTTCACCAAGTTTTCGGTCGTAGTAATTCTCGACGCGCAGGCGCCGAGAAAGTCGATATTTCCATCCAGACGGCGTAGAGCAGGCAATGGGTTCTCGTTGTCGCGTACCGCAAATATGGCTTCTGTGCCGATGATTTCGGCCCATTGTCCCTCGAAAACGCGGCCTTTGTATGCTATGACGGGGTTTTGAGAGTGAAGCTCTAGTATTTGGATATCTTCTGTATCGTCCTGGTTCTTGTCGCCGTCCTCCTCCCTCGTGTCTCGAGCATCCACGCCCTTGCCCTTGTCGTTGTTCTCGTTATTGTCATTGTTGAGCTCGGGGTCGATCTCGGGTTCGTCGTCGTCGGCCTCGGGCTCTGGTAGCGGCTCGTTGTCGTTATCATCGTCATTGTCTGCTTGGTTATCCCGGCCACCGATGCCCTTCATCTGGCTAGGATTATGATCTAGCCAGTTCTTGTAGTACCCTCCCCGGCTGTGGTGAGGTGCTCTGGATTGTCTGTCTTTGAATTCGGGATATGAAAGCTCGAGCGTCAAGTAGTAGGTCTAGAGAACGTCAGCGCCAGGCAGATGTTGGTGGGTTGGAGTGGATGCGCACTTCGGTCTCGGTGGTGGAATACTCATACTCCCAGTCTTCTTGCTCATCTCGTTCTAGCTCATCTTGAATTGCGAGAACAGCCGGCGTGTCGGCCAATGTAGTCTCGTCCAGCGATGAAGCCATACTGCCGGCAGAAGAAAGAGGGTGAAGCTAAAGCTTGGAGGAGCTCAAGATGAGTTCCAAGACTGTCACCAAGGAGGGAGCTCCCCCGTTGGGTAGCCTCGACAAACGAAGCCTTTGCGACAGTGGAGGGGTATAGAGAGTTGAAAAAAGGTTGGAGGTTGTCGAATCGCGGAACTTTCGGATAGCTACTTGCCAATTGGAGAACAGACAATTCAAGGTCGCGCAAGCTGGAAGTCGGTCACGGGTGGCACTTGCAACTGGGAAGAAAAGTCAATGGCTGCGACTGCGGCTGCGGCTGCAGGGATTAGGCGGGGCATTTCAGTCCAGGTCGCGACTGCCCCGCTATCGCTCTTTGAATTTCGAGTCCTGTCGCATCTCGACAAGCCTCATTGGACTCAGACTTAGTCACATCTTGACATTTTCAAGATACCCCCTTTTTGACTCAGACTGGGCGTCTAGAGCCTCAAAACTTAATTGTCCTTCTCTCCGCTCTTTGCTGTTTAACTTTCCTCTCTCTTGCTACGGCTTGATCTCTCATCCCTACCCCTCCTCACGCATCTCTCCCCTTCTGCTCATAATATCTCGGGCAAGATGCCCACTGTTCACCTGTTGGACTATGTCGCCGGCAACGTCAGGAGCCTGGTGAACGCCATTGAAAAGTCGGGCTACGAAGTCGAATGGATCAGATCACCAGAGGAGGTCCCCAAGGCAGAGGTTCGGCGAGTTTCCTTCCCTCTCTTTGTTCATCATGACTGACGCATCGTCGTCTTCTAGAAACTCATCCTCCCCGGTGTCGGCCACTTCGGACACTGTCTCTCACAGCTCTCCCAGGCCGGATACCTTGAGCCTATCCGGAAACACATTGCGGAAGGCAAGCCCTTCTTCGGTGTCTGTGTTGGCCTTCAGGCTCTCTTCGAGGGCTCAATCGAGGACCCGGATGTGTCCGGCCTGGGAGTCATCCCCGCGGCCCTGGACCGTTTCGATGACTCGACCAAGTCAGTCCCGCATATTGGGTGGAACAATGCCTTTACTGGAGGAAAGGCCATGTACGACCTCCAGCCCGACTCCAAGTACTACTATGTCCACTCGTACAAGTGTGCCTACAAGCCGGGCGAGCTTGAGTCCCAAGGCTGGACTGTAGCAACTGGTACCTATGGCACCGAGACTTTCGTGGGTGCCATTGCCAAAGGCAACGTCTACGCAACACAATTCCACCCGGAGAAGTCTGGCGTTGCCGGTTTGAAGACTCTTCGCGCCTTTCTCACTGGCGAAGGTCTGAAGAACCTTGGCACCGTTGTTGACGAAGCTGTTGCTAGTGCACCGGTCGAGTTCAAGGACAGTCTCACACGACGAGTCATTGCCTGTCTTGATGTTCGCACAAATGACCAGGGCGATCTTGTTGTCACCAAGGGCGACCAGTACGACGTTCGAGAGAAGAGCGACGACCGCAGCGTACGTAACCTTGGCAAGCCCGTTGAGATGGCCAAGCGCTACTATGAAGCTGGTGCCGACGAGGTGACCTTCCTCAACATCACTTCATTCCGGGACTGCCCCATTGCCGACCTTCCCATGCTCGAGATCCTCCGCCAGACGTCTCGCACCGTCTTTGTGCCACTGACCATCGGCGGTGGTATTCGTGACACCGTGGATACGGATGGGACAAAGGTGTCGGCCCTCGAGATCGCCACCATGTACTTCAAGTCTGGTGCCGACAAGGTGTCGATCGGCTCTGATGCTGTCCTCGCCGCTGAGGAGTACTACTCTCTCGGACGCAAGCTATTTGGTAACACGGCCATTGAGCAGATCTCGCGTGCCTACGGCATTCAGGCCGTCGTTGTCTCCATCGACCCCAAGCGCGTCTATGTCCCCAAGCCCGATGCCACTCGTCACAACATCATCAAGACGAATTTCCCTGGCCCCAAGGGCGAGGAGTACTGTTGGTACGCCTGCACTATCAAGGGCGGCCGTGAGACCCGTGACATGGATGTTGTTGAGCTTGTCCAGGCCGTGGAGGCCATGGGTGCCGGCGAGATCCTCCTCAACTGCATCGACAAGGACGGCACCAACAGCGGCTTCGACCTCGAGCTCATCAACCAGGTCAAGGCCTCTATCAAGATTCCCGTCATCGCCTCGAGCGGCGCTGGAAACCCAGGTCACTTCAAGGAGGTGTTTGAGAAGACCACGACCGACGCCGCCCTCGGCGCTGGCATGTTTCACCGTGGCGAGTACACAGTCAAGCAGGTCAAGGATTATCTACAAGAGCAGGGACTCAAGGTGAGACAGTTTGAGGAGGAATTTTAGATGACGATTGGATAGATCAAATACAATAAAAGTTATAGACCATGCCACAGAGTGCGATAGATTGATTTCATATCGTTCCTAGTCACAGGAATGTGCTACATAGAATTTCCATACTAAAAGCCAATAAAGCAAGAGACAAAGGCTGGGTACAGGTACAGGTACAGGTACATCCATACGCTTCAACACCTTGGAATCCATAGCATCAACAAAGAGAGATGCGCCAAAAGCCCTGGGGAATTGTGGTTTTCTGCAACTCAACGCCCGAATGCTACCAGACGTCTCCGAGAATAGCAGAGCAAACCGCCGAGAGAGCCTCCAGATCAAATTTTGGTAAACACCAACGAACTAGAACGACATAAGAGAGACGTAGGAAAAGGCATCCTTCCACTCCACCAACTCCGTTGAAGTAAAAATGACACCTACAGCTCCATACCCATCAACATCCACCTCTTGCTCGTGACATCGAGGTCATGAGCCCAGTGATCAAGGGTAATCATGTCGAAGCCAACCCACTGAAGACTCTTGGACAGAGACCGCGCCTCATCCACAGGAATGCGCCTATCAATGCAAGTGACAATGTGGGAACAGTCCAGAGGACCGTCAGCCAGTTCGATAAGGGCCATGAGACTAGATGTTACGTCAGCATAGATCATGAATGTAGGGGAATAGTAAGACATACGCCTTTTTCAGGTCTCGGCCAAGAACGCCTTGGATGTCGAAGAAAACAAAGAGGGTCTTTTCCTCTCCATCGTCAGCGACAAAGGCACGGAAGCTCGCACCACCGGCATAGTCCCACATCTCCAGCCAGGCAGTAATGTCGTAGCCGGACAGCTTTTCGTCGGAGAGCTGCTTGAAGTGTTCGGGAAGCCGGTCATCGGGCGGCGGCGTTTGCAAATAAGCACCAGACAGGCCGGAGCCATTCATCGACGAATTCCTCTCACCGTGGAAAGTCGTCTTCATGGACTCGCAGAAGAATCTCTCACATTCTTCCCTGATCGAGAGTGCTGCCCCCCCTCGTCGGGCCAGGCGCCGGCCTGGGATCTCGCGCTTCTTGCTCTTGGGCAGAAGGGCGAGCTCGTTAGACGAGGTTAGTGCGGCGAGGGGGGGACTTGTCGGAGGGGAGGGTAGGCCTGAGGAAGGGACCTCAGGAATACCACTCGGCCCCTGTGAAGAGTCAGCGACGTGTTGTGACTTTGACGAAAGGAGAAAACGTACCTGCAACCCCGGTAGTGCAGTAGTGGAGGCCCTTGAGGTTGGCGACAGAGTCGACGATGTAGCAAGAGGCAAGGACATTGACCTTCTGGGCAACGGCCTCGCCGTAATTACTACTGTAATTCAAATTTTGGGTTTTCATTGGCGCCATTGCTGATGATGTTGTACAGGTGTCGGACTGAGTGGTGATGGCTGACGTGGATTGAGGGTATGAATCGGCAGAGGAAAGCTTGGTGGTGTTGTGTGACTCGTGCAGATTTGTTGTCAAAAACTCAGAAGTGATTTGGGACAGGAGGTGTTGAAATATTTGGATTCGTCGGTTGGTTCTCGTAGAGACGTTTGCGATGAAAGGCAACTGGACAGGAATGTCTCGGTCGTTGCTAGACGGTGCAAGAGTTGGGTTTTGGGCAGCGGTGAGTTCGGGGACGGAGGATGGATGTGACGGTGGAACAAAGGAAGGGACGGGGGGGAATTTGAACCTCGGGGTGCTCGGGGCAGGAGAGAGGACCCGGATGTGTGCTGCGGGCAACTGGCTCTGGGTGGGTCCTCGCCTGAGGCTCTGGGCTGGATTTTTGACCTTTGTGGCGGGGCCTTTGCCACTGTAGCAGCAAGGCTAAGGAAGCTGCTGACAAAAACATGTTGGACACTTGCTTGAATTATCAGCCCTGCTCATTCTTGTCTTTTCTGTCCAACCCTTACGCAACACTAACGCGAACGCCTCCACACAGCACATGTCCAAGTCGACTGGCCTCCGGCTGTCGATCACCGCTCTGCAGACGGCTCAATGCAACCAATGACCAATCCAATCCTTCCGGATATCCATGGCCTGACTAACGGTTGTGAAAGTCCGACACAGCACAGCGCAGTCAGCACAACGTCCACGATAACAGAGACTTGGAAGGGAAGATACGCCATGGTTGATTCCTGTCGTCTGCCGGATGCAGCCGCAGCATTAGCCAACCACTAAGAAACAAACACCAAAGGATGGGAAGCAACGCTTGTCTCAGCCGCACAGTTATGTGCCACCGTTGTCTCGCGAAGGGTCTGGGGTTGGGGTCTGCGTTGCGCATCCTGCAAGTGGGCGCTTACTCAAGACCATGTCGCAATCAAGTGCCACACAAATCATCACGACCCTCCACAACCTCCACCATTATGGCATCATCGCCTAGGAAAGGGTCTCCAATTTGCATGATCACAAGGAGAAAGAAAAATCTGATGTGACTCAATCTTATCCGCATTCTCCTCTTTTTCAAATTGACCCTCCACTTTCGTGGCAATCGACAACAACTTCATGATCACTATGATTCATCCCAATCTCCTTCTTTCTCGGTGCTAAAAATGACAGTCTCGGCCGCCCGCCAAGACTAGCCCCGGTCGTGTAAGTTGATTGGTGGGCTGCCACACTCTTTACCATCCGACCCCGCGTTTTGATGCGTCCTCTTCCTCCTGGGGGAAGCTAGGGAAGGTTTCCGGTTCAGACTATCACCGAAGCATCCATATCCATGTTTTTGGCAGCGGTTATCCTGCTCGGAAGATGCAGCCAGAGTTGCAGATCAGCAACCCGAACATCCAAACCTGGCTTATCCCGACCTCACGTGAGAACACCATGCATGAAGCTTCCCAACTACATTCGTTGACCAAGCCAAGACAAAAGCATCATCTTTATCCCTCTTCAACGAGAACCCCTCAATATTTGCATGATGACATGTCCATCATATCATGGTCCATCAGTCAGCTTCTCTATCCTGTCTTCACGTCTATAACCATATTGCTCAGCCGTAGACCGACATTAGTATTACTATCATACAATGTATCCCACATCTTCCACGTCACGTATGTACTATCCTAGACATCTTATATTCCAACGCATCCATCCATCCATCCATCAATGTTTTCTTATCGTGCATTCATCCATGTCGTGCACTGAGGCTAGCAAAAGCGTCAGGGCTGTGTCGACCGTTCGTCCATGCAAGATCCAGCCCAAGGTTCATGCTCTCACGGCTCCTTGCAGCAAAGGGATCTGACGTAGTCGTCGTGTTGGTGTGAACTGCGGCTGCGGGAGCGGCGCTCATAAAGGGGTTCGTGCTCGCTGAGAGCGGCTGAGAAACGCTGCGGTTCTGTTGCACAGGTGCCACAGGCGTTTGCATTGGCTGATGCTCAGGAATGGTTGGTGGTTGAGATGGCTGCATCGGCTGTGTCATAGGGTTCAGCGGCTGTGCAGGTTCAGGAGCTGGCTGCTGGGGGGTCATCTGAGGATAGTTGCCGAAGAGCGCCATGATCGAGGCTTTATCGGGTCTTTGAGGTTGATAAAACTGTTGCTGTTGTTGCTGTGGCACCTGTGGTTGCTGGCTATAGAGTTGTTGGCCAAGCTGTGGTTGACCAAACGGATTATTGCCTGCTTGCATCTGGGGCTGTGGCTGGGTTTGCTGAACCACATTCTGCTGAATATACGCCTGTTGACCCACCTGCGCAGCCGGCTGGGTAGCATTCGCAAAGAAAGGGTTTGTCGCCGTTTCGGGGGGGTTCATGGGCGCTGGACTCTGATATACAGCAGAGCCCTGGAAGACAGATGGGCTCTGGAACGAGGTCTGCATCTGTTCAGGAATCTGCCCAAGGCTTGGTGATGCGATGCGAGTCGGGGAGCGCGCAAAGGGATTGTATCCTGCTTGGCCCTGGTTTGTGTTGACCGAGATGATTGAGTTAGGAACCTGTTGCGGTTGCTGCTGGATGGGGTTTATGGCATTCGCAAAGAACGGATTATACCCGGTAGGTTGGGCTTGTATTGTCTGAGGATATGCCATGTTGTTATTAAATCCAACTGATACGAAGCCGTTCGGGGTCGTGGGAGCTGAGGGAGCTACTGCCTGCTGGTAAACCGCCGGTTGCTGAGTTGGCTGTGCCGCAGGCCCTCCTGTGTGGTGAGGGAATAGGGGTTGCTGAGGAGAAAGCGACATATTCTGGAAGGCCTGGCTGAACGGGTCGGTCTGTTGTTGAGCGGCCGGCGCACCGAAGGGGTTCGTCTGACCAAACGCATTCCTATTCTGGAGACTGCCCGTGGACTGCGCCGTCTGGGGTTGAGCCGGTCCCAGGTTGTCGAACGGGTTCGTCGAAGCACTCGAAGGCGTGGTTGGTCGGTCTGTGGCTGAACGAGTCGGAACACTCAATCCAGCACCAAGTCCCAGTCCTCCAGAGGTTGGCGTCAGAGGCGTCAAAGACCTCGACGTACGCAGAGTCTGTTCTCGCGGCGAGGGTGTAGGAAGAGGAGAGGGTCGACCACCACCCTCGCCCAGGCGCACAAGAGTCTCGATCGCTCGCTCGATGTTACCATTGACGCCCTTTAACACCAGCGCATTCCTTTTGGTGTCGTGAAATCCCATATCGCGAAGCCTTGTCAGCTTCTGTTCCATATCGTCAGGCTGGTCGAGGTCTAGCGTCGCACCGAAGACCTTGGACGGCTTGTTGGTTGGCCTTGGGGAAGAGCTTCGCACATCCTGAAAGGCCGCGATCGACCTAGCCTCCTTCTTCGACTTGGATGACAAAGGGAAAATGGACGAGGCTGATCGAAAGCCAAACTTGGTGGTCGAATTCTTGGGAGGTAGAGGAGGAGGCACACCCTCGCCTAGGCTGGGCGACTTGGGCTTTCCAGCCCCAGTTACGGTGTTATTCATATACTTCTGGCGGATGAATCGCTCCATGGCCGAGTCGGCTTCATCGACGTCGACGGGGACAGGTGGCTTGCGGTGTTCTGGGTTGTAAATATTGTTCGAGGTAGTATTTCCAACCTTTCGCATATTCTGGAGGTGTGTGAGTAAATCGATGGCTCTTGATCAGACGGTTGGGTAGTCCAGCTGCTCACGTCGACTTGTTCGTTGCTCCAGCTGTCCATGCTTAGAGACTTGACCTTGGAGATGTGCGTGCCCAACTTTCGATGGATCGCGGCACATCTCATACACAGAAAAACGCCCAACTGGTGTTCGCATTAGCTCGGTGTTCGTCGCGGGGGGTACAGCATGCAGCGCCATGCCGTTCGAGAATCTTACACTCCATGATGCCCAAGCTGAATACAACAGATCATGTTAGCGAGACCATCCACATTTCGAGCACGGTGTCCCGGGCAGACATCGAGGCATATTTGAGGCATACCTGGATTGCGCGCGTGACAGTCGGCGCACATATTGTTGCCCGGAACATTGTGGACGAGCTCCTGGAGGGCCTTCTCGTTCCGCGCCTGCTGGCGCTTGCTCAGTATGCCTGACATGATGGCGGGGTCTAAGCAGATGTGGTCTCGGGCAGTCTCTCAGGAAAGCACGGTGCCAGGAAGATTATAGTCGGGGTGTAACCGCGTCGAGTCGATCGCGGGGACGAGTTCCCCGATGCTCGCGAAGGACAAGATTCGGCGGGCGGAAGATGGAGACGGAGACCGGAGGCCGGAACGGGGTCGTCGTCGTCGAGAACGGAAAGACACAGGGGATCAAGGATCAAAGCGATGAAGCAACGAATAAAGCAATGATTAACGGAAAGCCAGGCGAAGGAGAGACGGAAAGAAGATGCGGATTCAGCCGCTCACGAGACGACCTGGACGAGACCCAGAAGGCGAATCACGAGAAGGAAAAGAAGGAGGAGGGATGGAAAACTCAAGGAGTCGACGGGGAGGCTATTGCATGAGGATAGCGTCCCGTCGCGCTGCTGTGTGCGATTCAGGTCCAAGCGGTACAGCGGGTGCAGGTGCGGGTGCCAGTGCGGGTGCGGGTGCACTTGCCTCGCCAGGGCGTCCGGTGCACGCACTTGTCAGGGTTTGGCCTCGCCTTCCTTTCGCGCAGGCCAGAAAAGGGGAATGAGTGCTCCAGCAGAATTGGCTGGGCAGGCTGGTACCTCAGGGAAATCAGGAATGGAACATCACCAAAACCCCCTGCGACCCCCCTATCGCCATGAGAGGCCCCTGGCTTTCAGAAGGGATTCCTCTAAGCCACAGTGGAGTTCTTCACTCAAAATGTGCTCCACAGGTCCCCTAAGGTTCCCTTCTAGGCCATCCGAACTGGGTCTAGCCACGGATTAGTCCATCCACCAGTTGAAGCGTCTCGAAGGCCTTGGCTGCTTGGCTCGGCGACGGCGTCAGGGGCAGGTCGCGTGGATGAGACAGGGTTGAGACGAGGAACCATTGTTAAAGACTCGGTACGTGTTGATGGCTGGGAGAGACCTTTCACGGCCGGGTCGCTGGGCGTGATGATCCATTGTGTAAGTGGTGGTTTGGCCAATGAGCCTCCAAAAACGCCAGGGCAATCTCACGAATGGATGGATATGGCCGGTTAGATCTTTCGTGAGATTTGCAATTCCACTCTACGTGTCAATAATTCCCACTTGCAGTCAATGTCAGCACAAGCGTGCATCTCAGATTGGGGCATCCGTACAGGTCTAGAGGTAGGTACCCGACGAACAACCCATCCACATGGATAGCTGGGTTGTTCCTGGCTAAGAGTTGGATCGATAATGATGGATCCATGGATGTCGGTTTATAGCGGACCTCGGTTGGGCGTAGAAGCTCGCAACCCAAAAACGAGCGAACCTGGAAATTATTAATGGAAACACATTAACGAGCGTGACCAAAAGTGACCCCAATCCATACACAGCTAGGCGTTGGTCCGTTCCTCAAAAATCTCCAGGTCTCGATGATCAGCTTCAGGGTAGCAATGATGATCCATGGAGCCGGCCTCGAAATGGTGAAGTGAAGATGGGCCTGGAATTCATGGGTGATTAGTCGTGGCAACGCCCATTCATAGTACGTGATGGATAATTTGACGTTTGAAGGGATGCCTGGTGTTGCCCTGTCTATCTCCCGTATTCACACTCGACTTTCTTAACAAACTGAACAATGGAGGACCTTGCACTGGCCCCGAACCATACAGACACCTACAACACTGAAGCAGTTGTGAAACTTCCATACTGACTAGAGAGAGGACTGAAGCTACTCCCGTAAATGCCAGTCAATATATACGTGATCTCGAGGCGGGAATTCATAGCAAGATATTGATGCAGTGGAACAATAAGATATTGCCACTTGGCCTCGATTGAGCTTCCCATCTCCAAGTGGACTAGACAAATTGCTCGGTACGCCTAAGCTGAATAACCGTTCCATTAAGGTGTCATCAACGCAGGCACGGCGAACTCAAATTGCCTTCCTCTAACAGAAATGGTTGCAGAAAGGTTCGGGATCCATCAAGCGACGCTGCCATGAGGTTGGCACAACGTCATAGTGCGGAAGCGAGCATACCTCACAAGAAGGCGATGGGAGCGAGTGGACTTGCTCGTAAAGAGTGACCTCCTTCCTTTTTTTTTCGTATTCAACCACACACCTTTCTAGTCCGCAGTTCCACCAAGCTCGACGACGTTTTCCACTCTGACCCTTGCAACTCAACGTTTGGCTGTCGGTGTTTATTACAGATTGCGCAGTATCCATTGCGTTCCGACCTCCAGCCACCATCGTCGCGTCCCTTGCTAGGGTTACCTTCACTCCAACCTCCAGCATTATATCGCCTCGTCCCAGCCACACAGCCCAGCCGTCGGGATCGCGGCAAACAGCTGGAGCCCCCGCTTGCAACGGTTTCGCCGTGCCTTGCAAGTCCCGTTTCGCCCGGCCAGAAAGGACGGCATCTGTGGCTCTAGTGGCTCGTTGAGGTGGCTGTACTCGGACGGGACCCAATACGCGGGCACCTTTCCAACGTCAGCAAGCCTCCATTTACCCCTCCAGGGCGGCCATCCCCTGTTCAGCCCAATTCCAAGCACCACGACTACGAATATTAGTCGGTTGGGTTGGTAGCTGCCTCGTGCTTCCCGGTTTCCTACTGTACACGTATAGCCCACGTATAGCTCCTCCAGGCTTCCAGGCAAGACTCTTGGCTTCTGCGCCCTTAAGTACGGTCAGGCGCAGAACCGACTCGAGTGTCAGCCACCCCTCCACATAATTCCACCTGGCCCGCGGAACCCATCACTGTCATCACATTGAGCCCTCCCAAACGCCGCCCGAGAAACTCCAAATTCTTTGCGATACCGAGCGAGCCGGCATGGACGCTTGCTAAAGACCGCAACACCACTCCCGAGCCCACCGAATTCCAAGACCGGGCTTTCCGACAGATCTTTAAAGCCCTCGTTTCTTTCCGAACGCCGAACCCCTCGATTCCCGCACGAGGGATACGACCAACACCCACACAACTCCCAATATGGCAGGCATTGAACAGCTCGAGGTTCACAGCAAGGCATGTCACCTGCCCTCTTGCGCAATGGATGATGCGCTAGATGCTGGGCTTGAATCATCAGCTAACACATACTAGTCGTATATCGTCCGCTGGGTCAAGGTCGATGAAGGGAACACTCTGTCATGGAGCGTCCAACCTCACAAAAAGTCCATGTAGGAACCCGCACCTTGCGACACCCCGCGCGATCCTACCCATCGCATTTAAACATGGCCAAAATGCTGACGCGAAAGCAGCAACTTCGGCCTGGTCAAACACCCTGGTAGCGGTGCCACGACTCTTGTGTCTTCAACAACCAGTGATTTTGATGCCGGAGCTGAAGAAACGCGTGGTACCTCAGACGGCAAGGCCAGCCGATTTTCTAAAAAGGACATCAACGCGCAGGATCTGCTCAAGAACAAGGGCTTCATCCCCATCAAATGGATAGGCAAATGTGAGGCAGACAGGGTGTCTATTGGCACCTTTGAGGTCAATGCTGGCCAGAGCGGCATGTATGGTCTGGTATTCGACAACACATTCTCGAAGCAGACATCAAAGACAGCGACATTCGTTGTCATGACCTACCCAACAGGAGCGCCCCCTCAAACTTCTTCACACCTACCAAACCTCCAAGCAGCAAAGGCTGGAGCTAGTCAGGTGAGTCTTGGGCGTCACAGCAGCCCTAAGCTTGATGGAGTTGCATCTGCATCGTTCGACAGTCTCCACAGCCATAAAGCTGGTGGGAAGGCGACTTCTGTCTCCGGTCGCAGCGATGGCGGCTCTTCGAGCAACTACCATGTTGGAACCCTACACAAAAGGCGTCGCAAGAAGGGACAAGGCTACGCGCGGCGCTTCTTCTCGCTCGACTACTCGACATGTACGCTGTCATATTACTACAACCCCAAATCGTCCGCTCTTCGTGGCGCTATCCCACTGAGTCTGGCAGCAATTGCTGCAGACGAACGACGGAGGGAAATCAGCATCGATTCGGGCGCCGAGGTCTGGCATCTCAAGGCACCCAACGACAGAGAGTTCCAGGAATGGGCTCATGCACTGGAAAAGGCCAGCCGTGTAGCCAGAGGACTGGAAACACTGGATCTCCCCACGGTGGATGAGACAAAGATAAACACTCGACATGTGTCTGTCCACCACCACCAACCCTCTCCACACGAGGATAGGGAATGGCAACAGGTTGAAGCCCTGGTTAGCCGCGTTGTCGGGACTCGTGATGCGCTTCGCCGTCTGACGAAGGAGGTTGCAGCACAGTCAAAGCCTGTTACCAGCCCTCAATATCTCTCCCCCGGAGCCGCCAGCTCCAGCGCCATCGACGACAGCGATACATACTTTACCCCCACACAAGAGGCCAGACGATCATTCTGGAGACGGAAATCAAACACCCCTGCGGTATCTCCGGCTACTCTCGGCGCAACGACAGCTTCTGCTCTGGCAGTGCCTGTACCCGGAGGTGTGACAACGACCATCTCGGCGAGTGGTGCGAATCACGCCAGACGACAGTCAAAGGGACTGATCCGAGAAGAAAATTCGCTCCAGGACCACTGCCAATCACTCCTGACTGATCTCGATTCAGTTGTATCCGAGTTTACGACTCTGATCAACAACAGCAAACGCCGCCGCATGTCGGTACCTCCCTCTGCAGGCGCAGCCTCAAGAAAGAGTATAGACACCGTCTCGACAGCAGACGAGTTCTTTGACGCCGAGGACGCCAACTCTGGTGTCCTCAAGATCGACGGTAGTGAGGATGAAACCCCAGACTCAGAAGAGGGGGATGATAATGGAGATGAAGGTTCCTTCCGGGATAATTCGTCGATATCCTCGATAGGGGAGAACGACACGGTCAACGTCGACGATGCTGCCCACCTATTCCCGACGAAGCCCAAGAGCCTTGTACCGCTACCCCTTGACCAGGTCGTTGCAAGACGATCGACGATACCGCCTACGACGGCTCCTGCCCCCAGTCTGATAGCATTCTTCAGAAAGAACGTCGGCAAGGACTTCAGCACCATCAGCATGCCCGTCACGTCGAACGAGCCCACTTCTATGTGCCAAAAGGTTGCTGAGCAACTCGAGTACGCACAGCTGTTGAATCAGGCGGCTCGACAATCGTCTCCTACTGATAGACTGTTGTTTGTCGCAGCTTTTGCAGTTTCGCAGTTTAGTAGCGGTCGAGCTAAGGAGCGCGCAATCAGGAAGCCCTTCACCCCCTTGCTTGGCGAAACATTTGAGCTTGTCCGCACCGACAAGGAGGTTCCTGGAGGTTTCAGGCTTCTGGTAGAGAAGGTTCAGCACCGACCCCTTCTCCTGGCAATGCAGGCAGACTCATCCAACTGGTCTTTCTCCCAATCACCCGCGCCTGGTCAAAAGTTCTGGGGTAAGAGCGCAGAGATCACGACTGATGGTCGCGTACGAATTGTCCTGCGCCTCTCCAATGGATCTGAGGAGCGGTATTCGTGGAACATCGCCACCATGTTCCTGCGCAACGTGGTGATGGGTGAAAAGTACGTTGAACCCGTGGGCACAATGCACGTTGTCAACGACACTACGGGGCACAAGGCTGCCGTAGAGTTCAAGAGCAAAGGCATGTGGGGTGGACGAACTGAAGATGTCAGTGTAGAGATCTTTAGTCCAGACGGTGTCAACACCGGCAGCGGCTTGACAGGCGCATGGACAACTGGTCTGAAGACGTCTGGAAAGGGAGGTGGTCAGGAGATCTGGCGCGTGGGATCGTTGGTCGAGAACGCAAATCAGACCTATGGTTTGACAACCTTTGCCGCTAGCCTCAACGAGATAACAGAAATCGAGAAGGGCAAACTCCCGCCCACAGACTGTCGCCTGCGTCCTGACCAGCGCGCGTACGAGCAAGGCAAGGTGGACGATGCCGAGGAAATGAAGCAAACGTTGGAGGAGGCACAGCGCGGTCGTCGACGAGATCTGGAAGAGCGTGGCGAGACATACAAGCCCCGGTGGTTTGTCAAGGTGGAAAACGCACCAGAGGGCGAGGAAGTCTGGAAGCTCAAGACGGGCAAGGACAGCTACTGGGAGGAGCGGGCCAAGGGAACATGGCAAGGAGTTGAAGAGAATCTCTTCACACTTTCTTGAAAAGAATAGCGGACACTTTGTAATTGGAATCCCTCATCTTCGTTGTCGATACCCATAGACATGTAGTAACACGATACTTTGAACACATCTGGGCATCTGGAGGGCATCTGAAGGACTGGCTATGGTTTGTGCAAGGGCGACATTCTACGCGGCGTTTCATGAGGTTTACGGGACCCAGTGTCGTCATTGCCATAAGAGTCGAAGTTGAAGTTGAAGGGTTCTTTTCGAAATCAAGAAATGAACCATGACGAAACCGACTTGACGATCACCTCGTAGTGTCCCGTGTAGATACCCTGTTCAGGGAGCTCGGGATCCTCAAAACGGGACTGGCGCACAAAGGGACTGTCACTTCCAGTCTCCCATTGCCCTCGGGATGCCTTGCAGGGCCCAAACCAGGCTTGGCTTCAAGATAGAGTGCAACCCGGCTCATGGGGATGCTTTCAGGGGAGGTGGAACCCCCCACATTTGTCGAGATGAAAAGAGGGCCTTGAAGTCGCAGAGCAGGGACTGAGGGTGATTTATACAAGACTTTAAGGAGTGTATCGACATTGCTGGTCGTGAGTGGTCTGGCCTGGCCTGGTTGGAGCGTTGGCTACTGTACGGGATGCAACCACGAGGCGAGTGGACTCTTCGGATGGCCTTGTTTCACCTGGGACTAGTTCTTGGCTTTGCTTGGCTGGCAGATCTTGCTTTGCTTGGCCACCCCGATGTGAGCTGGCGCGGTATGCGTAGCGTGCGGCATGGCACTGGAAGCGAAGGGGAACTTGGGATTTGCAAGGGTTGCGAGGGCGGGTGCTTCTTGACGATCGCCCCGACGATTGAAATTTCGCAGGTCAGAGCCAACTCCACCGTCTCAGACGGAACGGGGGATAATGGGGAACAGTGCTGGATTGGGGGGTTATTCTGCGACCCATGGATCCAGTGAGAATCCATGCCAAGCGTTGTCAATCATCATCCCACTCGAGTTTAAGGAAGAAGTTTGACGGACAAAGGGCGCTGGAGAGACGGGAGTGGCAGAGACGGCCCCTGAAGATCGAAGCTGTTGGAGACGACGAGTGCTTGGATTGTTTGTTAGACTCGGTCGTGTTGTGGGTGCCTCGTTTAAATGATCCATATGGAGGAGCTTGATTGATGCCATTGAACAACATTCGGTCGCTCATCATGGATGGATGTGCTGTCAGGAGGTTGGACTGTGTTACCTGCCAGCCCCAGCCGTCTGTTGTGCAACGACTCTCCCACGATCAGGGAGTTAGCCTCAGGGGAAGCCAGTTTTGACGAAACGCTCAATAGTGAGAGACTCTCCACTTCCAGCCTGCTTCAGAACCTTGAGGGGTGTGAATCGATCGCAGGGGAGGGGGCGTATGTATGGGGAAGAGGAGCCCATTACGACGCTTGGTGGGGCCCAGATCCAGGATTTGGGAAGAATTCGACCTTCCACCAAGACCGAGAAACCGGAAAGTCGACAAGCGCTTTCTTGGAAGTGAAGCATTATTGGTCTCAAGATGTGCTTGAGGAGGAAAATACTGTGGCTGCGCAAGTCTTGGGGATGAATGTCGATGAATCCAAAAGAGGGAAGAGGTTGGGTTGTTTTTCTCGGCGCCTTCATCGATTACGCACTCACGCTTGGGAAAAAAGATACGAGGGGATGGGATGGAGGGCAGATGTTACATGGTCGTCTAGACGGTTGCTACCGCTGTATCTGTGCTTGGTGGGATTTGGCCAACTCAAAGTTTATCAGGTTTGCCCTTTGGATGCAGCACCGTAACCCGCCTCTCGCGCGCAGGATGAAGCTGTTGTTTGTTTGGTTCGTTCGTGGCTGGAAGCACAGACAAGCACAAGTCTGTGTCTGTCAGGTACAGGAGCGTAGAGGATGTCGATCCTTGATAGGCTGGTTGGTCAGGTCATTGTGCTTGTGCGTGTGTGTGTGGTGCCCCAACCATCTCCTGGACACGACATGTCAGTCAGCTTTGTTAACAACAAACACAACAATTGCGAGCAAGAGATTATAGCCATTCTATTCGAAACATGGTGTCGACAAAGGATATCGAGGAATGTTGGATCTCACACGTTCAAGTCATCATCATGCCTTGACTCTTTTCGAGATTGAGAAAAGCCGTGTGCCAACATGCAACCAAGAGGTGGGCCCGAAATGAATGGATCAGAGGCGCCCCACGTTTAATCACGGCCTCCCAATGCCCATCCATGTTGCTCGAGCTGCCAATTGATGGCGGCTGCTGGATCGTTCAGTGCGGAATCGAGCTCGGTCGTAAGATGGAGGCCCAGGAATAGAGACGAGGGACCAGGAATAGAAGCCCAGATACTCCGACACCCGCCGTGATACCATGGAACATCCCTTGATTTGACACGGCTCCACGGCCAGAGTTTTGGGCTTGACTGTCTGCCGCCGTCGTATTGTTCTAGCTGCATGTACTGATTGTACTGTACAGTCGGAGCACTCCCTCCCTCCCTCCCTCAGCTCAGCTCTGGCCCGTTTTTAAATCCCATTCCAGCCTCTTCCGCATCACTCTCGTTTTCCTCTCCTTCCCTCCTTCTTTCTCCCTCCATTCGACTTCATCCCTCCATCCATTCCACCGGTTCCTTCTTCGTTGCCATTCCAACTCCCTCGTTGTTGGATTTTTCTTTTTACTGACTGTAATTCTCCTTCCCTCACCCGAGTCCCTTCGTTTACACCCTCGGATCGGATCGCGTCTTTCTCCCAACGACCGTCTTTCTTGGACAACAACACCGCTTGAATCGTTGAATTGCTACTGTTCAGTTCATCTACAATGAAGACTGCTGTTCTTCTTTCCGCCTTGGCGGGCATTGGCGCCGTCTCGGCCACCCCTACCCTCAAGGAGCCTCCCAGCAAGCGTGCAAACCTCCCCACCGTCACGGTCTCGGGCAACGGTAAGCCCTACGATCCCATCAGATGCGCCAGTGACCCCTGAAGCCAAATGCCGCTAACACGCAAACCCCAGCTTTCTGGGCCGGCGATGAACGATTCTACCTTCGAGGCATTGACTATCAGCCTGGCGGTGCTTCCGCTAACAAGGACCCCTTGGCCGATACCAAGGTCTGCGAGCGCGATATTAAGAACTTCAAGGACCTTGGCGTCAATGTCATTCGTGTCTACGCCGTCGACAACACGGCCGACCACGATGAGTGCATGAAGGCGCTCAACGACGCTGGCATCTACCTCGTTCTGGATGTCAACAACCCCAAGTACTCCATCAACCGCGGCAACCCCGGTCCCTCTTACAACACCGCCTACCTCCAGAGCGTCTTTGCCACTGTCGAGATGTTTGCTCAGTACGACAACACCCTCGCTTTCTTCTCGGGCAACGAGGTCATCAACGATGAGGAGGATACCGACAAGTCCGCTCCCTATGTCAAGGCTGTCACTCGTGATATGAGAGCCTTCATGAAGGCCCGCAAGCTCCGCCAGGTCCCTGTCGGTTACTCGGCTGCCGATGTTGCACAGAACCGAATGCAGACTGCCCACTACTTCAACTGCGGCTCTGACGATTTGCGATCCGACTTCTTCGCCTTCAACGACTACTCTTGGTGCAACAGTGACTTCAAAACCGCTGGCTGGGATGTCAAGGTCAAGAACTTTACTGACTACGGTCTTCCCATCTTGTATGTTTCAAATTGCATGTTTCCCTGTTCTCTGCTAACATCTCCTTAGCCTGTCTGAGTATGGTTGCATCAAGAACCGTCCTCGTAAGTTTGAGGAGCTCGAGGCCCTGATGAGCGACGAGATGACCGGCGTCTACTCTGGTGGTCTCATGTATGAGTACTCGTACGAGGACAACGACTTTGGTATTGTCAAGATCAGCGGCAACACCGTCAAGACCACCGACGAGTACAAGCTCTTGAAGGAGGCTCTTAAGAACTACCCCCAGCCCACCGGCTCTGGCGGCGCTGCCAAGTCTACGCACGGTGTCGACTGCCCCGCCAAGGAGGATGTCTGGCAGGTTGACCCCGACCTTGTTCCCGAGATGCCCTCGCAAGCCGAGAAGTACTTTACCAACGGTGCTGGCAAGGGTCCCGGCTTCGACGGAAACAATAACAAGGGTTCCCACTTTGAGGTCGACAGCGGTACCGCGACCGCCAGTGTCAGCGCTGGCAAGTCCACTTCCACCAGCAGTGGTTCCGAGTCTACAGACGAGGACGACGACAGCGCCGCTTCCACCATGGACATGGCTCCTCTCTACATCACTGGCGCTGCCACCCTCTTCACCCTGTTCGGAACTCTTCTCCTGTAAACGAGAGAGTACTCCTTCTTCATTTTGTCTTCTTGCTTTAGTCTTTGGGATTTGCCGCAAACGCCATAGGCCAGGCCCCCATTGTGATTCATGACAGGTACAGCAACATGGATGCTGTGGAGGGACGCGCTGGACTAGATGCGCTGGACACGTCGGGTTCGTCTTTTTATTCCACGGGAGCATTGGCGTCTAGCCCAGGATGGGTAGACAGCCGGGAAATGATTATAATGCTGTCTGGGCCATAGTTGCCTTTTGTTTTTATAGTTGAAAATGATATCGAATAGACTTTCCTTGTGATCCGAGTCTGAGTGAGTGTGTCCATGATGGACGGCGTGCCATGTCATGATGAAAGTTGATAGGATAGGATCGAGTGGATATTGATCAACAGAGCATGTGAGCCAGCTTGAGCCCCGGAGCCATCAGGGGGTTAGTTTCGGTCCGGGGAAACGAGCCTCGGCATCTCCAAGTTGGTCCCATCCGCCACTTAGTTAACTTATATGCCCACCTGAGAGTCAAGTCTGTCTGACATGTAGTAAAACCCCGAATTGTCCTTTCTCAATTACATCTATACTCAATCATCTCATCATCATCTCTATTAAAATTGCTGCAGAGAGACGCCTCCAGTTCATCATGTCGTCCAACAGCCCCCTCCCCGCCTACGCCTCATATGAGCACATGCTCGTCAGCTCGCCGGCGCCCTTTGTCGCCCACGTCGAGATCAACCGCCCGCGCAAGCTCAACGCCTTTTCGCAGGCTGTGTGGCTCGAGTTTGGGCGTGTCTTTGAGCAGCTTAGCCACGATGCTGAAGTGCGCGCCGTCGTACTCAGCGGCGCAGGTGATCGCGCTTTCACCGCGGGCTTGGATGTGCAGGCGGCTACTTCAGATGGTGTCCTCAACGGGGGAGAGCAGGATGTTGCGAGAAAGGCAAAGGCTCTGAGGAGTCACATTGAGGAGTTTCAGGCATCTATCAGTGCTATGGAAAAGTGCGAGAAGCGTACGTGTCACAAATGTTGGAGTTGAGACAAGTACTGATGATGTGGTTTGTTCTTCTACAGCTGTAATCTGTGTCGTTCATGGTATATCTATTGGCCTCGCTATCGACATTGCCTGCTGCGCCGACATCCGCATCAGCGCTTCCAACACACGGTTCGCCGTCAAGGAGGTTGACATTGGCCTGGCCGCAGATATTGGCACCCTGGCGAGGCTCCCTAAGCTCGTGGGCTCGACGTCGTGGGTCAAGGACGTGTGCCTCACGGCGCGGGACTTTTCGGCGCAGGAGGCTCTGTCGGTGGGCTTCGTGAGCCAGGTTCACGAGGGCAAGGAGGCGGCTGTGCAGGCCGGGGTGGCTCTGGCGGCGACGCTGGCGAGCAAGAGCCCGGTCGCGGTGCAGGGGACAAAGGAGTTGCTGAACTACGGGCGCGATCACAGCGTTGACGAGAGTCTGCGGTATACAAAGGTGTGGAATGCGGCGGCTGTGCAGAGCAAGGACTTTTCACAGGCGCTGATGAGTGGTCTGAAGAAGACGAAACCGAGATTTGAGAAGCTGTAGAATATTCGAGTCTTGTAGAGGTATCGTGTTGGTGGTGTTTGGCTAGATCGTCGTCGTCGTCCGTGTTCGACGACTACTCGGAGCCGGACTCTTCCTCGGGAGGGAGGTTCTCCTTGAGACGCTGTGTGTTTGTTAGATAAAGATGATCACCAGCAAGGCGCAGTATGCTCTTAGCCAGAGTTGTTGGCGCTGGGCAGAGGCTTTGTAGGTAGACGCACATCTTCTAGTTTTGCCTTGAGCATGGAAACCATGTTTTCCTTGACCACGACGCGTTCATCGTCCAGATCCTCAATGATGTAATCGTGGTTCGTGCTGTCGATGCTAACAATGATGGACTTGATCGAAGGGTCGCATTCGATAAGAACGCCTAGAATCGCAAGGGGTATTGGTTAGCTTGAGGGGCAGTAGAATAAGCCAATTACGTGAATGGGCTGTACCTCTGATCGCGCGAGGCATGATGGGCTGTACTCGGCGGTGCAGAAAAGCGTAGGTCGGCGTCTGGGTTGGTTTGGGGTCGTATGAAGGAGGCGTATTCGCAGCGTCGAGAAGAGTTGAAATACGCTGAACACTCCCCGTTCACGTCGCGAGTTGAGTTGAGTGGAGCCTTGAATACGCACGGGCCAGGTTCAACTCAGCGCTAGCAGCAGTGGAGAAGCTTTCCAGATTCCCCAGAATGAGGAATCAAGTCACATTCCTCGTGATGACAGCTTCTCGTCAGCGCCTGCGCCTCGACAAAGCCACTCTCGAGAGAAGACGGTCGAACACGACGACCTGGAAGATGCCCGATGTCTCTAAAGGTCCAGGTATTCATGATAGTGTCTTGTGACAAATACGTGCAGAATAAACCTGAACTGCTCTAAACCTTGTGCCTTGCGCCGTTACGCTTTCCAGGTCAATGACAGGTGACAATCGTCTCCCCCGCGCTACAGTTGCATGCCGCAGAACCCGATTCGCGTCCACCAACACATGCCCAAAAGATCCAAGCCACGACTATGAAGTCACACAACGGGTCGGCCGGCTTTCTTAACTAAGGGGGAGGCGAAAAAGGAGCACAAGAACTACAAATGGACCGCTGCCCACCACCCTCTCAACCTTGATGTCGTGAACAGCTGATGACGTGAAGCTACGCAAGTCTCTGACGTTGTTGATTCATCCCGCTTTTATCGCTCCTCTTTCTTATTCTTTGATATCTATCTTGCAGACGACAAGGAAGTTCGTGAGAGGGCATCTTATCTACATATCACTGAGACATCACACGATCACGAGGCCTCAAGAGCTTCTACACTCTATAAGCTTATCACCGGCTGCTGGACTCTTAAAACCACCTACCTGTCTTGGATAACTTGGCCGAGTGAACACTACACGAATCATCACCCACATACAAAATGTCATCAAACGACAGCAACGACGACGACTTCTCCATCACTGATAGGCCCTTTGCCTGGGTAATCATTCCCCTAGCCGTCATCATCATAATCGGCTGCATCGCAACCTTTATCCATATGCGCCGACGCCGCCGCCGCCGTGTACAGCAATGGACCGGGCAAGGGCCCCGCGTGCTAGGCCCTCCTCCGGGACGTCTTTTCGGCGGAACTGGAACCCGGGGGAACGGGCGTCGTGGGCCGTGGGCCGGAACAAGATCTGATGAGGGTCTCAACGAGCTGGGAGAGGCGCCACCGCCGTACGACGGCAAGAAGGAGAGGCAGGATCCTGTCGAGCTGCGGGATCTGGAAGCTGGAGGCAGTCCGCCCGAGTATCCTGCCGTGCCGGGACCAGCTATGACAAGGGATAGTCGAAGGGGAGAGTGATGCTTTCATGATACCAATATGGGTCTTTTTTGTTAGGCGGGTCTGCTATTGGATACCTTTTGCTTGGTGTTTGGGTCTGGGCAGCGTTTCGATGATATCATTGATGCATTATGGGTTAACGGGTCTTGATAGAGCACCTATGAAGTGCATAGTATATGAATAGTCTGATTAATGTGAATATGGCCTTGTGAGCTAAGTTTTGGATGAACACCGTAAACGGCCTTCTGCTTGGTCCGGACATGATGTAGTGTATCCATAATGCAAGGGCTTTCGGAACTCTTGCGGCACGACTCGAACAAGCAAGAGTGTACGGAAATGGACAATCTCATCGGGTTTCTACTTGAATCAAGGCATCGGGTAAAGTGAGTTGTACGAGATCGCCGGTGCGACTTGAGATACAATGAAGCATCGGCTAGATACATGTTGACGGAGCATGTTGGAGCTTGTGAAGTGTTTAAAGGGACCCTTGCAGTAAACCGACTAAACACGGCAAAAAAGGAAGAGTGTAAAACTGTCCAGGGTCGCAGTAAAGGCCGCGGTAGTTGAAAGCCAGGGTGTGTGTGAGCTCATGGTGAACCTGATCTGTACTTTCAACCCATGACGAAAGTCTCACCACTCGACTCTCGAATCGACATCTTTACAGGCCTACCGACTTTGTAGCGGTGTGTTTGAAACAGAGGCCTCCCTCACTCTGCTGTTGCCGGGCATACGCGGAGGGGCGATGCTGCTCCTGCAGATAGAGAACGCCTCAGCGTCAGAGAGCTGAAAAGAAAAACACCCGTGGGTTGCTCGCTCACTGCTTGCTTCGAGGTGAGACAGGCAGAACGGGTGTTGTCTCAGAGGCGGGACTTCAGGGATGTCCCATGTCTTGGGGTGTGTCTCGCATGGTGCCGTGGTATGCTTCCCCCTCTCTGTTTGACTGGGGGGGAAAGAGGACCCATTTCTGATTGTTTGGCCGAGTTGCGAAAAATCGCATCTCGCAACAAAGCTGTAATTGTAAGCCTCACTTTGTTGAGCGTCGAACGGAGATTAAACCACCAGACGAGTAATAGTTGGTACCAGGGGAAAGAAATAATGTGGGAGGCTGGCCGGCTTTTCTTTTTCTGACCGTGTCACTCACACACTCAAGGGCTGATCCGTGATTGATTGACGTGTTTGCCAAGACCCTTGTACCTACGACGATACGAAAAGGAGGAGGTTGAACCCGAATGTGGGCTCAGTCCGACTAATTGAGTTTTTTTTTACTCTCTAACTATGCGAACATGAGAGAATCGGGGTTGGCAACTTGTTGAATAGAGCAAAGTGGACGAACTCCAGACAAGGCTAGGTTCTTTGTTAGCTTGACGGCATAGTCGGCGTCACACTAGGTTGGATGTTGTCGATGTTGCTGTTTCCAAAAGTTTCCTGGATACTTGTGACAATAGGGAGCAGTGTGCTGTTACTTGGTACATAGGTAAGTTCTAGTAGGAATTCAAACTCCTGGTATCAACTATGGAGTACAGAGTAATAGGAGCACCCAAAGCTGCCAAAGTCGAGGTTGAGACCTTCAGCCCTACAATCCACTTGTAAGGACTCGGAGGAAATTGAACCTTTTTGGACCCTTGGTGGAGGTAACTCAAAGAACCATTTTTAATCGAGTGATTGCGAAGCCCAATTGAACATGAGTGAGTGACAAGCAAAAAAGACAGGGTGTGTCTTCCCATGCTAATGCCCAAAGCGCATGCAGCAACTGTCACAGATGTCATGGATCCCATTTGATCTGAGCGCAAGGATTTGAGGCTCCTCACTCAGGTGATTTCTTGCCTCTCGCTCCGCTTCGTCTCCCGGGGCCACCACCAAGCGAGGCTTTTCCTCTTTCGGGTCCCGGACTCTGGGGCCGTGGCGCTGGGCCGAGGACGGGACAAAAAGATTTGACTGACCGGGGTGTTGAAGAAAGGACGAACATTCTTTTCACAAAGAGGCGCTTCTTGTTGATGAAGCGCTTCTGACAAGAGAGGGAAAAAAAAAACAATGCTGTCGGTTTCCTGGAGGCTGGGCCCATCAGTTCTGACCTGTCTGGGGTCAACCCTGCAACGAGGCAGACTGATGGGACGAATCCACGAGTTATTGTGCATGGCAGCCCAACGGTCATCGACCTTGGTCTTGTTCCTGTCGTCGAATAGAGACGGCTGGCTTGGCCGTCACCACCATGGCAACGGCAGACACTTTGACTTGCGGCTTGAATGTGATGTTCTGGCGGCAGCTCATACTCACCCACAGGCTGCTCTCATCCAAAGACTCTACTCGTCCCATTCATCACTCACATCGTCCCAACGAACGAACACCGTCAGGCCTCGTCTGCATGTGCGATGCACGTTCTGCTTGCTTCGCCTGCACCTCTGGGGTTCCTTCTCGTGTCGGCGACCGGCCATCCATTGGCAGAGAAACCACCATGGTCGGCCGGGCGGTAGCGCTCCTTGGCCCTCGGTGGCTCGTGGTGCTAGCACATCCGGAGGACGGGACCCCCGGCCGCCGGGCGCTATTGGACCAGCGCTCCGGCAGCGCCAGCTCATCACCCCCCCCTCTAGAACGCACTAGGGCCAGAGAATCCCCCATCCCGATTGCTTCCTCCCCCGCCGCTAGATCCATTTTCCATGGATGCTGCTGTGCTGTGATGTGCTGTGTGCGCTGTGATGTGCTGTGCGTGCTGTAGTTTGATGGAGCAAGGGAAATCGAGAAAGCTGAAGCTGAGGGGATAGCCACTAATCACTCGAGTCGGTTTGTTCAAGAGAATAAACAAAGCCCTGCCGAGATTTGGGCGTCCCGTCTTTCGACAAACTGCTTCCCGTCTCTTCCTTGACAAGACGGAGTCGACGACGGGCAAACCTAGAAGTGGTCATCGACACGACGACATCATCAATACCCAACTAAACAAGTAAAGACGGAACAACGGACAGCTTCCTTTCGATCTTCTCTCCTATTCCTCCGCTGCTAAAACCACGCACGACGTCGCAATCTGCAGTTCCCGTTTTTCCCAGCCTCCAAACTTCCACCTTGGGACCGAGTACCAACCTCCTCATCACCGTCAGGCCAGGGCGGTTAAACTTGTCTGCTGCACCCTAAATTGATTGCCTCCCTCTTTTTTTCAAACTTTCCCAAACAAGGCTTGCTCTGTTTTTTATTACTATTTTATTTTAATCCTTATTTCACTCGGGGCTGGGATTTGCATTGGATTTGCGGCTCGCTTCCGTCCGTCTGACTGGGTTGTACCTAAATTGCGCTGGTTGCTGCGGTTGCAACAAGTTGGCCCGCCCCCCCCAAGCCAAGCCAAGTCCCCAAGGACGGTTCAAGGCGACACCCACCCACCCACACCCTCCACCCGCGCCCACGCCGCATCCGAAACCCTTCCCCAAATCTTTCCCTTTCGCTCTCGATTAATCGCCCCAAGGCTTCCGCCTCCGAGAGTGAGAGCGAATATTGTAAGTTATCGACTGCTACGTGCAAAGGTCGAGTTTTGATTAATTTTTCCTACGGTTATCCGTCCTTGTGTAAGTCTATTCCACTCTGACTGCCCCCTCTTCATGAGTCGATTCACGTTCTGGTGGCGATTCATCGCTCTCCGCCATTGGCCTACACCGTTGCCTTTTGCTGGTGCCCGTCGCTCGCCCTAGCTTGAGAAATGCTGACCTCTCTTTCGTCTTTAGACACTTTTGCCCTGCGATTTCTTGACCGTCAAACATTCCGCATGTATTGAGAATCGAAAATCCATTAATCAACAACCCCCTGCGCCCCCTTCCGCCCCGAGAAGGCCCTTGGGTGATATTCTGCGTCCGCTCCGGATCGCAGGCCTGGGAAGAAAAGGGCTCCGACATTTCACCACCTCAATCACATCACCAGATCAACGATGGGCGTCACCTCGAGAAAACCTCTCCCACTCCCTGCCCCTACCGAAACCGAGACTACCAACACCACACCCACCGAGTTGACGACGGGGGATACGGGGGATGAGGTGAAGCCCGACGACGGCAAGTCTTCATACTCTATCCCTGAGGACGGAACTCCCGTCACCATCGCAACCCGACACAAGGCCAGCAAATCACAGACCTCGTTGCTCATCGAATACTTTGAGGGAGGCAAGCCTGCCTCTGGCTCCACCAGCGAGCGTCGTCCCAGTGTTCGTGTCCGCCTGACGCCATCCAAGAGAGGCCGTAACGACCACCATCTTCAAGTCACAGAGACCAAGGGCTCTCGCAACGCCTCCGTGACTCGACGGATACCTCTGGACCTTCATCACCTCGACTACGACGAGGACGGACACAGTATGAGCTCCTATGCTTCCGCCACCGAGGAGTCCAATGTCTCTAGGAACCCAATCGACATTGAGATTGATCGGAGCCATCGACGTCGGCGACCTGCCAGTCCTTTGATTCCTTCAGAGAGCTACACCGTCAACCCCTCAGAAATCTCCGCCATCCCATCAGACAGCTTCCTCGACGGCGAAGGCAAGGGCAGCTTGAACAGTCCTACTGGAACCCGCGATATGTCATCATCTGCCGTTGCCGTTGGCGCTGGTGCACTTGCAACCGCCGCTGTGGACGAGGTCAAGAGCCGCAAGAGTCGAAACAGAGACCGGTCAAAGGTGTCGTCGTCTGAAAAGTCGAGGGAAAAGTCGACGACGGCTGAGCGAAAGCGACGACCAAAGAGCAGAACCAGCAGCGTCACTGAGCGGACGGCCGAGGAACTTAAATCCCCCCGTCGTCGCTCTAGCAAGAGCCATCAGGAATCCGTTGTGTCAGGTGCGGATACGAGTGTCTTATCCTCTAATCTCTCTCCGAGCCACCGCACGTATGAGACACATTCCACACGCTCGGGCGCCTCCAAGGCCTCATCAATCAACAATCCTAAGCTCCTGGAGACGGTGGAAGACGCCATCCGTCGCCTGATTCTGCCCGAGCTTAGTGCGCTCAAGCGCGAGCAGAGCAAGAGAGAGGGTCGCCGCGATTCCTTTACGTCGTCTGGAACGTCTGTATCAAGGGATGAGTTTACCCCCGACCGCCGGCGGTCCTCGGGTCAGCGCAGCGACATCAAGGCTGGGCGCAATAGGGAGGCCCGTCATGAGCTCGACGACAACTCTCTCATCAGCAATGAATCGATTGATCAGTATGATGAGCACGTTACACCGAAGCGCAGCGGCGACCTGCTCAAGTCTGCTGCTATTGGTGCCGCTGCTGCCTCCGCCATTACTGCCACCTCCTCACTGCTGGATGACAAGTCCCAAACTTCAGACCTGAAGCCGAGAGAGCGGAGGCGTCGCAAGGCTGAGGCTGCCCGTAGCCGAAGCATGGGACGTGACCGATATTCTGGCGACTATGACGACGCTCCTGTGCCCCCGATGCCTCTTATGAGCGAAATCAACGGCACGGAACTGACCCGGACCTCCATTCGCTCCGCCGACACAGATAGGCCTCACTCAGCCACCGAGGAGATCACTCCTCTTCAAAACGTTTCTCATGTGGACGGTTCTGATTCTGACATGCCAACACCAACACGATCTCCCAATCTCGAGAGCACCCTTTCTACTCAGCATGCCAATGTTTCTCATGGTGACCTGACTGCTCTACCGCGCGGGAAGAAGGAGTACATCGACGAGTATGAGACTGACGAATATGGAAACAAGGTTCCCATTGAACATGGTGACCAGTATGGCGAGGATGATGGTGACGACATTTCTGACGTGGGCGAGTTTGAGGGCTACGACAACTCCTACTTTGCTACTCAGGATGTTCCTCCACCTCTGAAGTATGTGCCGTACCAAGCAGGTGCCCGCGGTCTGAGCCCGATTCCTAGCGTCTCTGGCTACACCGAAGCTGGCAGCGAACACCAGCCTCGCAACTCTAGGAGCATGCACTCGACTAGTGACGCCTACTATGAACGATCCGAGAACCCCCGCAACAGTCGTTCTACTGCTTCTCTGAGCTCCATTCGTGCTAGGGAGCTTGAACAGATGTCTCCTCGAAGCTCTGGAATGGACTACCGGAACACGACCTATACCGACGACTCGGGTTACAACCGCAACACCACTTACACCGACGACAGCGAGCTGGAGAAGGTCACATCTGGACAGGCGGTGCAGGGCGTTGGTGCCACCAACCCCAACATTGTCCACCCCCCTCTGGGAGTCGAGTCTGCCGTTGCCTCCCTGGTTGACGGCTCGATGCTTGATCAGTCTGTCCTTACCGGCGCCTCATACAACGACTACAACGGTGGCCGAGATTCGACACTCTCTTATGATGAGCAGTCAAGAACTTACAGCAGCCGTGGATTGAGCCCTGGTGAGCGATACGACAACCAGAGCGAGTCTTCCAGACACGCTACACCCAGCGCAGTCTCTCGCAACAGATCACCCCGAGAGTTTACCGAGTATGAGCTCGATGAGCATGGCCGCAAGGTTGTCCGACCCAAGTCCCCCACCGCTGCCGAGGTGGCCATCACATCTGGAGCTGTCCTGGCCCTGAAGGCCGCTCAAGGCAAGAAGCAGGCGGCTGCCGAGGGATCTGCACAGGGAGAGTTCCAACCCGCTGGTGTGGCCCGAAACAAGTCCTTTAAGGAGCGCACGCTTGAGGGTCACGAGCCCCGCAACACACCCGCCCACAGCATCGACCGTCTGTCCTACGAGGAGCTTCCCAAGATGAGCGCAACTGGTGTTCCTGACTTCCACGACCCCATGCCTGAGGTTGGGTACGTTGACGATGATGCTCTCACCAACCCCTCGATCGTTCAAGAGCGCCTGGATGGCGAGGACCGAGGCCATCTCTCATCTGGCCGAGCAACTCCTACCCCACTGAATGTTGGCGAGCAACAAGAGGCCCGCAGCAAGAGTGCGGCCAGCAGCCACGGCACAGGGGCTGGAGAGCTTGCTGGTGCGGCTGCTCTTGGCGCTGCCGCCGGAATGGCTGCCGGCCACGGTCATAGCCGCGAGCCCAGCCATGACCACGATGAATGGCGATCTTCCGATGACCGCAAGCGGGATACTCTCGTGACGAACCCCTACGAGGACGCCAGCCCGATTGCAAACCCTGCTCTGAACGAGAACCTTCTCGGTTCCCGTGGTCTCAATGCCTCGTATGGAGCCCCTTACCATACTGGAAGCCCTGGATTTGGCCCCAAGTATGACGAGGGATACATGTCTAACGGCAACAACAGGACCCCCGATCTCCCTCCCAAGATCAAGCCTCTGTCTATTCCTGGATCTCCCCACCTTGGTGACGACGTCTTCTATGCCCCTATGGCCAAGGACGCTCGCCATCTCAGCGGCATGTCCCAAGGCATGGCATCTCCCTTTTACGATGCTGCTACTGGTCAGGGCATTGACCGCATCGAGAACAAGGACATTGTCGCTCTTATGCAACATCTCATGGTCCGTGATGCCCAGCGCAGTGCTCGCGATACCGAGATCGTGGCCCTGCTCATGAACTCTGCTCTGGAGATGCGAACTTCTCTTAACGAGTTGAAGAACCTCGTCCAGGACACCAGCGATGATGTCATCTTTGCTGGTGTTGAGAACACGGAGAAGCTCCAGAGGGCCATCAATGGCCCACGCCCCTACCCTGGCCCTCGTTCAATTCAGAGCAGCTCTCAGCTCGACACTCTCAACGAGGCAGCTGCCAAGAAGAACCTCTTCAAGCGTGCCCTTCAAGGCCTCAGCAACAAGGGAACCAGTGATTTCAAGCGCATTGAGGAGATTCTTATCCAGATTCTCGGTGAAGTGGACGTTCTCAAGACCCAGACAGCCCCGCCTGTTTCTACTGCTGGTGGGCGCGGCTCTTCGTTCGATAACCTGCACCCTGAGGGTCACTATGAGCAGGACCGAGGCTATGAGCCGGAAGGCAACTCGACCATCACCCCCAGCCAGTCAGGCCACCTCTCTCTGTCTCAGTCACGATCCCGACTTGGAGGTGATCGCAAGGTCTCTGACAACCGCATCAGCACCGTCGCTGAGCACGAGGGCGAGTACGAGTTCGATCACCCCAGCCCAGCTGCTGAGCGGACCAACAGCAACGTCTTGACACCAAGCCGCTCGGGCTTCCGCGGTAGCTCTGTCCCTCTCGAGACGCCACCTCAACCCCCAGTAGGTGCTCAACCCATGAGCAACGACAACACTCCTCGCACCGACAAGTCGAAGAAGCACAAGTCTGGTGGCTCGACAAGCTGGCTGCCCAAGTTTTCTCGATGGTCAGGAACCACAGCCTCCAGCATGGGCAAGGCTTTCCGAGGCAAGAAAGACAAGTATGACGACTTTGCCCATTCGCGATCTGCGTCCAGCCTTGGCTCGTACGACGAGGATGGCTACCGCACCAACGCCTACGGCGAGGACAGGCTTCACACCGGACTCTCGGATCAGGAGCTCGCAGCAGCACCCACTGCCAGCGGAGCTAACCCTGCGGTTACTCTGCGTGAGAGAACCATGTCCCCTGGGGATGCTCCCAAGTACAAGGTTCATCGAAACTCGTTGAACCTGCAGCACCCCCAGCCCAGACAGGGCCAGACCGAGCGTTTCCGAAACGCCTTGGAGTTCTCGGCTCAAGAGTACAATGTCCCCATGACCCCTAGGTCGGCGGACTGGGGCGGCTCAGTATCCAGCTTGAACCAGGTTGGACAGAACCCCAACAGATACAGCATGGCGTCTTCTGGAGGCGGACCACGGGACCCAGAGTACTGGACCACCTCCCCAACTGGTCCCCCTAGGCCTCCCAAGGAGCCCATTGAGCCTACCGCCAGCCCCTCAGGCCAAAACGTGCCGCGAGGCGCCCGCCTTTCACAGCTGGCCAAGAGCAGCCCTGTGCCACACCCCAGCGACGAGAGCGGATATGGGACGATGAGCGGGACTCATGTCAGTCACTACACCAGCAGCCCCAAGCCCGAGAACCGCAACCTGAACGCGGCTCTGGGAGCTCCCGCTCGACGACCTAGCGGGCCGCGAGCCATGACCCCCAAGAGCCCTGAGCAAGAAGCGCAGCGACGCAAGAGAGGTATGTTCAAGAAGCATCTGATTTGACGAACCCCAACTAACTGTTTGACTAGACACCTTTGGTAGTGTTACCTCGCGCAACACTGATGACACCGAAACCTTTTAAAGGAGTTGTCTGAACCAAATTTCCCAGCTGTTTTCGGATCAAGAATGAAGCAACCACCAACTTCTCGACACAGCTTTTGAATCTACATATTGGGGTTTGACAGGACATGGCTGTCAGACGAATGGTTTTACAAAGAAAAGACTCGCCTATAGACTGAAGGAGGATGACCAGCCGAAGGAGAGGCGGGCAACTCTGATCACATAATGACTGATAAGCATATTGGGTGTTGGAAAATACGAAAAAAAAGAAGGGGAAAAGCGATGGGAGGAGGAGGATCATCGATCGGATTTTGCATCAAGGGGCTTCTGCTTCAATTCTTGACGACGACATGACTTGGCTGTCTGGTTTCAGCAAAGCGATTGCTTTACGCGGGGGCATTTGGACTGGATATTTTTTATGAGCAAGGAAAGGAATAGGCAAGGCAATGTATGGAAGGGGGGATGGGAGGAAGATGAGTATCTCGCGAGCGTGTGTTGGGTTTGATGTGTGCTTGGTGCACTCTTCAAGTTAGATAGGTTTAGCTGTAGTTTTTGTGTTAGATACCACACGGGTTGTAATTGGGGACGAATGAGAAGGGGATTGAATTGATAAGGGAGATTCTGATGATGAACTGAGTGTGTTTTATTGAATGTGATGTACAAGATGGAAGCAACCTCTAGGCATATCTGTAGATGTAGAGGTAGAGGTGGACAGTTGACGATGGTGTTGAGAGTGTGGATCATCAGTCTGGGGCTAAAAGTGGATCTCCGGGGAGACTTGCATAACTCCGGGGCTCCGAGGTCGGTGCAAGGCTACTAGTGCGGAACTACTCCAGACGTGGGCGTCAGCGAATGGCAGGGAGCCAATATCCAAAAAAAATCCATGAAAAAGGGCTCGACGTGCAGTTTATCATCAAACAGCGGTATCCGTCTGTATCTGTTGATTCTCATAATATTCTAGACTTGTCTATACTTGGGCATCCATTATTTGTGTTTTGTCTTATCTTTATCACCTGCTCTTCTTGGATACTCCTTTCCTCAACGTCATAGACGCCCCGCCATCGGCTTTTATCGGCATCACTCAAATTATCGACGCTGACAGAAAGAGATATCTCATCTTTTGGACTCACTCAAGAGTCGCTCAGATTCAATGGCTGCGGATGTAAGAGGGAAGGTTGCCGTGGAGGAGACGGAAGCTTCTGTACCGAAGCAGGAGAACAAGGCGCAACACTACAAAGGCTTTGTAGCGGGCGTCTTCAGTGGCATAGCCAAGCTCACAGGTAAGAAGAGCAACTTTTGAGTTTTTCATGAGAGGTATGTGCTGATTAAGTTTAGTTGGTCATCCATTTGATACAGTCAAGGTCCGTCTACAGACAACGGACCCGACTCGCTTCAAAGGACCTCTACAGTGTGTTCTTCAGACAGTTCGCAATGAGGGCTTCCGAGGGCTGTACAAGGGCGCGTCACCGCCGTTGGTAGGATGGATGTTTATGGACTCGGTCATGCTGGGCTCGTTGACGGTGTACCGTCGACTTCTATCCGATCACGTCTTTCACGTACAGCCGGGCTCTACCACAGGGAGGACGTCACTTCCGTCATACGGACACGGCATTGCGGGTATCGCGGCGGGCTCGACGGTCAGCTTCATCGCGGCGCCTGTCGAACACATCAAGGCGCGACTGCAGATTCAGTACGCTGCTCAAAAGGCCGACAGACTGTACGCGGGACCCATCGACTGTCTCCGCAAGATTTATCGATATCATGGAGTTCAGGGCGTGTATCACGGACTATCAGCGACGCTGTTCTTCCGGTCATTCTTCTTCTTCTGGTGGGCCAGCTACGACGTTCTCTCACGGATATTAAGGGAACGAACAAACCTCAGCGCACCAGCCGTCAACTTTTGGGCAGGTGGATTAAGCGCGCAGGCTTTCTGGCTGACGAGTTACCCGAGCGACGTGGTCAAGCAACGTATCATGACGGACCCCCTAGGCGGTGGTTTGAATGATGGAGTTAGGAGGTTCCCAAGGTGGAAGGATGCCGCGAAGGCTGTGTATAGGGAGGCAGGGTGGAAGGGATACTGGAGGGGGTTTGTGCCGTGCTTTTTGAGAGCGTTTCCGGCGAATGCCATGGCGTTGGTTGCATTTGAGGGTGTCATGAGGGCATTGCCATGAGTTTACACATACATATACATAAGTACATACCCCTGACGAGAAGATTTCAGGTCACAAGCGATCATTTATCACAGCATCACTCATTCACATACAACAGACGAGAAAAGAAGTTGAAACACCACAAAGAGTGCCACACAGATTGGCTGGGGTTCTATTGGCCAAGTCCTCAAACTTTTTATGTTTCCCTGTCCCAATTCACCAACCCATTCCTGCGCCGTTGTAATGCTGACCGGGGTTTCTTTGGTTTGATTTGACACCGATTTACTCGTCGTCCTCGTCAGCCTCGTCGTTGACGACGTTGAAGAACTTGAGCTCGTAGACACCCCGCGAGGTGGAGACGACGCGGAGCCAGTCACGGAGCTGCTGCTTCTTGAGGAACTTCTTGGTCCTGGGGAGAATGTCAGTAACTTGTCAAGAATGTATAGAACTGGGAGAACGCACAGGTACTTGAGGTAGCGGCCAGAGAGGTCGTTGTGGGCAATAATCTCAATCTTGCCCTCACCCTGCTGCTGGACAACAACGTTGTCGCCAAGGTTGTTGGTGCGGCCCTCAACCTTGATGCGGTCCTGGAGGAACTTCTCAAAGGCGGCGACGTCGAAGATCTTGTCGCTGGCGGGCTGAGAAGCATCAATGATGTACTGTGGCGATACATGTTAGTCTCGTGTGATTCGATAAAAGTATTGTTCGATCTTTGAATTCTTCGTCGGGTCGTCGCCATCGTTTATCGCCCGGCGCATCTTCGTCAAGGGGATCGGGATCGTTTTTCAGCGTACCTTCTTGGTCTGCTTCTGGGCCTTGCCCGACTTCTTCTGTTAAGATGACCTTAGCCTACTGCAATTTCGAGGCGCCTCTCATGCTGAGAAGAAGAGCGACATGGAGGGTTTCATCCCAGAGTCGCTTTCTCCCGCAGAGGGCCTTACAGCAAAGCGATGTCATGTACATACTGCCTGAGGAGCCATTGTGAATGGGTTGTTTTTGGGGGTTTGGGTTGGTGGTGTTTCGTGTGTCGCAAAGAAGTCGAATCCTGCGCCTGAGAGAGAGGGAAAAATACGTTTGGGGCTTCGGGAGGGTTAGTCGTCACTCTAGAGCCGCGGGATTGGGGATGCGATTTTTCCTGGTGGGGTGGGCAAAATTGGTGGAGAGGGCTTTGGCCCTGATTACATAAGACTAGAAAACAGAACGGGAGTGGCTGTTTCAGGTCGCAAAACTGCGCACAGACCACCAGGGGTCAGGTCGGTTGAGGTGAGAAGGTGTAGCAGCCAATCAAATGTCTTGAAAAGTAGTCAAGGTGGGCGAGTCGACAGGTGCCCACTGCCAAGACTGGTCAGGAGCTCTATTCAACGAGCGAACCCAGGACATGCTCCATCTATTTTGATATATTCATTGGCCGTTCTCAGTGGAGCATGGGCCAGCTCTTCTTCCATTTCATTGCGTAACTGCATCACAAGCCTGGAATTCACCCCAATTGAAAGTCTGAGGATGCGGGTCAGCCATATCTCCAACAGCCTCCGTTGATGACCAAATGATGTCTGGTCTTGAATCTGGCCGGTGATGATTCATGACCAGCCCAAACTTCGCTATGTAAGTATCGACCTTGATAGAGGCAGTTTCAGTTTAGTGTCAGAGACAACTCAGGACGTGGTTTCGAGCGAACCTGACCCATGGTGGTCTGTGCTCACATAATATAGAGCCATGATTGGCTAGAAAACACACTATCTTGTCATGGCCTGTGCAGACTTGACCCATGCTCCGCTTTAATTTGGAGACTTGATTGGCCACACAATACACTTACGCAGCATCATCACATCAAGACAACATCAAAAGCACACTCCTTTCAAGAGCAAAATGTATTATCCTAGCCGAACTAAGGCTAAGAAGTAACTCAACACTTTTCCAAGTCCCGATACCTTTTCTCTTTCCCAAGCAGTGCAACCACTCGTTGGCAATGCAGTTCAGCTCTATCGTAAAATAGAGAAACTCAAGCTAGACAGCTCAAGATCGCTTTGGCTGGTCCTATAATCTTCTCAGTCAAATTCACTCATGTTGAGAAAAGGGTTATCTTACCGTGACCTTGAAGACCTTGTCCAGGTCTTCGACAATGTCGGCAGCGAGGATCTCGCGGTACTTGAGGTACAACTCGCGAAGACGCTCACGCTGCTCCTTGGAGATCTTGGCCTGATCCTTCAGGCCGCTCTTCGTCTCAGAACGCTTAGTGTACTGGTAGCCGATCCTGCCGTGCGTGCCAGGAACGAGGCCGATCTTCTTGAAGGGGTTTCCCTTGTGCTTGTACTGCTTGGACCTATTCCTGGAGAGGCCGAGGCCGTTGGCGACCTCGTCGCTGACGTTATCGTACAGCTTGTTCTCGTACTCCTCGTAGTCTTCCTCTGAGGGCTCTCGGCGGGGGACGGGCACACTCCTGATGCCGTAGATTCTACCGTCGTCCGCAGCACCGCCATAAATAATGCCGCGTGTGGGTTCATCCCAGTCGAGCTCCTCATAGGCCTGCTCCTTCTTATAGGCCTTCTCCTTCTTATAGTCTGGGAAGGTGATCTTGCGGACCTTGGAGCCTCCATCGGTGGTGCTGCTGCCTTGGGGGATGGATTCGATGCGGTCGATACGACCGTCCTTGCCAGTGGTGGTGGTGCCAGTCTTGCCAGTGCTGCCGCCGCTGTTGGACTTGGTGTTGGATTTGTTGTCGGCCACGCGGAACTGGCGGTCGACAGTCTGACGAAGGACAAAGACCTTGCCGTCGTTGTTGTTGGTGTTGCTGCGCTGGATCAACCTTCGGCCTCCGCCACCACCAGCGGCACCAGTTCCAGCAGCCTGGTTGGTAGTGGTAGTAGTAGTGGTCGTAGTGGTGGTGGTGGTGCTAGTCGAAGGGGGAGACAGAGTGGTGACAATGGTGCTTCCAGCAGCATTGGTGTAGGTGACTACAACAGGGGTGCTGGAGGTAGAAGACGTGGTGGTGGTGGAGGAAGAAGTAGTTGTGGCCGCGGTAGGGGTGAGGAAGGCACTGGTTTCAGTGCTACCATCAGCAACCTTCTTCTTACAGGGGGTAGCCAGGACGCCCTGGGCGAGGGCGAGCAGAGCAAGCTCGAAACGCATCTTGGGCAAGATGAGGAAGAGAGGAGAGGGGAAGGGGGCAGAAGACGACTTGTGAGGACGAGTTCTGGAGGGAGTCTGTCGAGTCTGCTTAAACAGATCTGAGAGGAAAGGACACGCTCTTTATGCTTGTCTTGAGAAGCCAAATGCTAAACAATGGACTCATTAATCATGGTTTCTCCTCCTCCGAGTGAGGCCGGCTGGCTTTGATGTCATGATGCTCAACAAGACCACTTGTCCTTCGAGTTGAGGCCACGGTGTAGTTGAAAGGATGTCGATACATCAATTGAGAACCAAGAGGCCGCCCAGGTATGGTATTGCCGTCAGAGGAGAATGATAGAGTTTACAGTGTTCGGCTATACATGTTCTCAACACCACATCTGGTCAATGACAAGTATCGCGAGGTATTCACTTTAGCCACGCCGTTACTTCAACGCAATGGACACCTATTCAAAGGCAACAAGACAGATAAATTAGGTTATGCGGACTCGATCAATATGCAGCAAAATCTCTCAATCTGCCCGCCTTCGCAAATGCAAACATCATTCAACCTGCAACAGTTCTGTCGTGATCCCAGGTAACAAATACAAAAACACCATCTCAACAAACTCGTTCCTATCGTCACACATGATACAATGGTTGCTCATCATGAAAAAAATACAACGCAGCCAGTCGCGCCCCGCGCTCATTAGCCAAACAGCTTCTTGAATGCACCCTTGATGCCTCCTGGCTTCTTTTTCTCCTCCTCCTTGGCTTGCGCCTTGCGCCGCTCCTCATGTCGAGCTTTGCGTCGCGAGTCCTCCGTGTCCATCCTGACGTGCCTGGATGGACGGGCATCTCGGTCTCGGGGAGATTCAGGTGCTGGTTCATCGCGTGTACGACGCGATCGAGGGCGTGCTTCATCCATCGACTCCCGAGGACGTCTGTACTTGGACCTCGTCCGCTTGGGCTCTTCAACAGGAGGAGACTCCTTCGCTCGTTCTCTGATTGGTTCCGCCACAGCAGGCTCCTCGCGTGCAGGCGGCGGGTTATCTGAAGTCTTGATGCCGAAGAACCTCCTCCTAGGCGCAGGTGCAGGCGCAACCGACTCCTCTCGCTCAGCTGTTGAGGGGCGGTCCCTAATGTCGTCAGGCCGAGGTCGCCCAGAGTGGCTGTGTCTCCGCGAGCGACGATGTCTCCGCTCCGGCTCGGCCTCTGGTTCCTTGCCCTTGGCTTCCTTAACCTCCTGAGCCTCGCGGGGAGATTCTCGGAGGCGTGAAGGCTCACGCGTCCGCTCGGGTTCCTTCTCCTTTGCGCGCCGCTCTGCCCGCTCCGCTTTTCGTTTGTCGTGGGCCGCCTGTTCATCAGGCGTGCGGCGTCTGCGGCCAGAGCTACCAGAACTGCCTTCGGCCGAGAATCCACTGTCTCGTCTGGGAGTTCTGGGAGGCGTGCCCGTGCCCGTGCCCGTGCCCGGGGTGCCTGACCCGGCACTATCGGGTCTATAGCGGCGGTGAGAATGGGCACCGTGCGATGATCGCCTCGTACGCTCTCGTGGCTCCTCTTCACGGGGCGGAGCACGAGACGAAGGCTCCTCGACGGGAGCACGGGAACCACGCGATCGTGGCTCCTCCTCCCGGCGATAGCTACGGGGTTTGGGCTCTTCAGCATCTCGTGAGCTCCGGACCCTAGCCTCGCCTTCACCGCGTGATCCACGAGATCGTGGTTCTTCGTCATCACGGTGTCTGCGAGAAGATCGACCCTCTTCATCCCGATGATGAGACCTGCGACGGCGCCGACCCTCATCTTCATCCCGAGACCGGTGGGCTCTCTTTTCGTCCTCACCACGGCTCGATCTGCGTTCTTTGCCCTCCTCGTCACGGCTCCTGCTGGAGTGGTGCGAGCGGTGCGAGCGTCGGCGCCTGTGATGTCTGTCTCTGTCTCTATCGCTGCGAGACGAGTCAGATTCTCTGCTCCTGTCGTCTGCAAACCAGTCAGCATCGGACGTGTAGAGTTCCTCGAGCGCATCCTCGAAGCTCCTCCGTGGTGATGAAGAAACTGGGAAGTAGGAGTTCTCGGGATCCGCTGTCATCTGATGTTCCAGATTAGGTAGGTATGCATCATCATCAACATATTCTTCTTCTTCTTCTTCTTGATGCTGTCTGAGCAGCGGTGGGGGGCTGCTGGGAGGGCTCAGCGCCTCGGCGGCCGCATAGATGACTACCGCGGCAGCTACAGTGTCCTCTGCTCGCTTGATAGACATCTTGCGCTTCCGCCGGAGGGTATGGGCTCGCTGTAAGTCGATCATATCTGTGTCAGGTATCACGATGCCAGGGGTTGGAGGCCTTATGCCTTCATGCTCGGTGGGTGAGGGACCTGAGTGAACAACATCTCTCCTCAGTCCCTCCTCAATGGTAGTGGCAGGATGCCTGAGCTCTGGCCGCACAGGAACAGGGGCCATTGTCGACTCGCCTTCGGCCTGGAAAGAACGAAGTCTGGTTGCTCCTGGTGCGGCCGCTCTTGAAGATGCGCCTTGGATCTCGAGGGAGCGAGGCCTGGGGACCACCTGCACAGCAGCTCTTGGCGATTCGCCCTTAGCGTCGAGAGAGCGAGGCCTTTGGGCTCTGTGTGCCGCTGCTCTTGATGACTCGCCCTGGGTCTCGAAGGTACGGTGCCTAAGCATAGGACGCACCGGCGTTCTGGACGATTCGCCTTCGACCTGTAGTGGAAAGGGTCGCGGCACAGGTCTGGCTTCAGATACCCGGCTGGTAACGGGCATGAAGATGGGGTCCTTTGTGTAGATCTCAGTACCAGGGCGTATCCTCAGCGACCTTCGAGGCCGTTGCTGCTGCGTCAAGAACGTTCGGGGGGGCTCGGTGCGAGAAGGTCTTATAACCGGCCGTTCACCCTTTGCCTCTCGGGCGGCAGCAAGCCCAGAAGCTACGGCTGCACCCGCCGCGAGGCCTGATCGGACGGGGCTCGGCCTCTTGGGACTGTCTCGTGTAACCTCGACTGCTTTGCCCTTGTCTCGCGGGGGGATTTGTACCACCCTCGGCGGCGTGGATGCTTCGGATTGAAGTAGCTCCATCGGCTTTGCCTCATGTTCCGTAGCAATCTCGGAGCTTGGGGATGTTGGCTGTAGCTCCGCCGCCTCTCTTGGCTTGGCCTCAGGGGTTGGCTCCTGGTCCGAGTCTTCATCGTCATCCATATCACGAGTATCGACACCGGGCAGTGTGTTGTGCTCACCAACATCTTGTTGAGGCTGCATCGAATGCAGAGAACGGCTTTCTGGGTAAGGATCTTCAACCGCAGTGTTGTATTCCTCGTCCTCTGAGCAGCTGCTGCTGTCCCACTCAGGTTCATGAGCTTGAGAAGGTTGGGTCACAAGTTCGGGTGCCAGAGCAGCTGGTGCTGGTACCGGTGCTACGCCATCCACCACGGTGAAGGGAGCAGCTGATGGGAGATCTCGAGTCTGAGACGGTCTTTCGGTATGAGGCTCGTGTTCAGAGTCGCTTTCGTCATCAGATGGTATCGCTTGCACGGGTTTAACCTCAGCCTCAGCTCCTACAGGCCCGGGTAGAGACCTGTCGCTCGTCTGTGTGGAGTCCTGGCGGCCCTGATGCCCAGGTGCCGGGGCATCAGATGGGCCAACGACGACGAAGTCTGATTCGTCATCCGAGTCTTCAGACTCGCTGAGAGCGCCTCTTGGAGCAACACCATCAGCCGTGTCAAGACCAGCAACATCTGAATCCATGTCGCCTTTGGCCTTTGTGGGGCTTAACGGTTCGACGGTTGGTAGCTCCTCTGAGAGATCTAGCTTATCATGCGCCGCCTCGATGATGGTGTCGGGCGATGAAGACCTCGACAGGCCTCCTGCCTCGTCAAGGCCCAGCAAAGACCTTCTCTCAAAGCCGCCTGTGGGCTCAAAATGGGCTGGGCTGAGCATCGCAACTGGCGAATCGCGATAAAACAGAGGTGAAGGTGACTCGTCGCCAGCTAGTGCCCTCTCTCGGAGATCACGAGCTGGTGTTTTGGGGGAAACTGGCCCAGACACATGGTCATCGTGGTCAGAATCCTCCTCGTCAACAGGTCCATCCGCAACCGATTCCAAGAGCTCAAGCAGAAGGGATTGGATCTCGTCGCTCGAATCGGAACCACCATCATCCTCCTCATCCTCAAGAGTATGAGAAGAGGGCTCGAGCTCTGGAGAACTCGCCTGGCGAGGTCGGGGGGTCTCTCGTGCGTCTTGTGGAATGATGACGTGGAGGGTCCTGGAGGTTGGTGACGGAGGCTCAGAGTCAGAAGCGTGCGATTTAACATCAGATCCCTCTTCTGAGGTAACTGCCGCTGTTACATCGATGGCTTTCTGGACCGGAGCCTCTTCTCCAACAGTGTCAAGCTCATCCTTCTCCAGGCTCAAGTCACCCTGCGTGGATGCAGCAGGTGGCACAGGAGCTCCGGTTTCGTCCTCTTCAAAGTCCTCATTGGGAGGCAGCTCTGGAATGCCAGGGGCAGGGGAAATCTTCGATGCCGGGCTCAATTCAGTGTCATGAAGCTCATCAGTTACTGGAAGAGGTTCCTGGGGCCCTACAGTCCGAGCAACGACATCAAGAGTTGGAGATCCGGGCATTTCGTGATCTTTCAGCTCTGGCACGTAAAGGTCCTCGGCTGTTTGAGTATCTCCCAGATATTCACTCTCAGAAATCGGCAGGGTAGTAGCTTCTTGATGGCTAGTAGGCGAGACAGGACGGCTCATGGGCTCGGCTTCAGCAGCGGCTCGAGAAGCGATCTCTGCTACTTCAGCCTCGCCTGGAGAAGAATCCGATAGATGAACAGAAGTTGAGCGCGGCTCAGAGCCGGGGGCTTGTCCATCACCAGCGACAACACCTTCGATGCCGGCAACTGGAGTAGAAGCTCTAGAGGAATGGATTGACTCAGAAAGCACATAGGGTGAAGGGGCAACGGGCTCAGTCGCCGGCTCCGTGGGGCTTGAAGGGCTCAGCACTCCTGCATCACGAGTCTCGGTTTCGTGTGGCTCGTCATTCTCCGACTCAGAATCCGATTCCCCAGGTTCGGAAGAAGCTGTAGCTTTCTCGAGCTCAGGTATGACATCGTTTTGTTGGCTAGCCTTCTCTTCACCCTCAACTTCTTCCGACGTAAGCTCGGTATGGGCTACTGGAAACGACCTATCTTCATGAGAAGATTTGTCGTCGTCATGTGCGCCAAGATCCAAGATGCCACGGTCTCCAGGGGTGCTTTCAGGTGATGCAGGCCTGGAGGCAATAGTCTGCTGCTCGAGATCGAAAGCTTCGGCGTCTCTGGTGCTAAGGACGTCTTCGTCGGCTTCAGAGACTGTTGAGGCGGTCGGGGAGTGTGGTAGGTTCTTGGGGTGGGACACTCCCTCAGTGGCGTCAACTGTCATATCTGGGGAACTGGCCCGGGAAATGGGCTCCAGTTGCTCTGGTCGCTGACCGGGAGCTTCTTCCGTTGGTTCAAGGTGTCTCGGTTCCTCCATGTCGGTGCCACTGAGAGAAGGAGAGCGCGAGAGAGCATCCACGGGTGGCAGTGCGTCATCATCCTTCTCCTCGGGCTTCGACAAAGAGGCCAGCGGTTCCTGGACCTCTTGATCTGTGCCCTTGGCATCGGGAGATAGACCTTCAGTTGTTTGCTGCCCTTCCTCTCGCTTGTCGTCGAACACAACTGGCTCTTCGGACTGAGACCCTACGGCTGGCGGCGACAACTCAGGCTCTGTGGAACCTGGCTTGAAGTCGTCATCGATGGCTTCAGTCTTCTCAGGCTCCAGATGCAAAAGTGCGCGGTCTTGCGGTATGTCTCCTGGCGTCTGTAGTAGGTTCTCGAAATCAGTGTCGAGAATTTTGGGCTCGTCCACTGTGGTATCAGTGGTCGGGAGAGCTTGCAACAGTCCCAGCATGGACACTTCCTGTGTTGGTTCTAGAGGTGCTGTTCTCTCAACTTGAGGTCCAATTTCGGCAGGTTTTGTTTCCTCTTCGAGTCGAACTCCAAGAGAGACGGGATCCTGAGCCTCCTCCTTGCCAGTCACCTGCTGTTCCTCTTCCGAACCAGAGTCGGGAACATTGGCGCTTGCAGAGGCCGCAGCTTGAGTGTCCGAGTCTTGCGCAGCCTCCGGTGATATCGCTTGTCGGTCGATAATTTCGGGATCGGAAGTGTCGGTTGTCCCGGATTTCGCAGCAACCACATCAACGGGGCTTGAAGGTCGACCGGCAGTTTCAGAGAGTGGTACCGGTCCCTCCGCCTCTGAGTCTGCTTTCTCAGCCTCTTCAGTTTGCATGCTGACAGCTGTAGATGGGCGAGAGACGTCAGGGAGGTTTGCCGCGTCTCCTTCTACTTCGAGGTCAGAAACACCAATCTTGGGCATCTGAGTCTCTGCATCGGTGTCAGAGGTCAGCACAGCTTGGGTTTCGGGCTGCTCAAGTGGCAGCTCTCTGTCGCCCAGTTGTGATACAGACGAGTCATCAGCAACGGGAATTGGTGAGTTGGCGTCCATTCCGTCAGTCTGCGCGTTGCCATCGTGAGCATCATCAGCTAGCTCTTTGGCGTGTGCTTCAGGCGCGGTTGGTGATTCCATGTAAATGTTTACAAGCTCAGCCCCAGCCTCGGCGACATCTCTGTCCACGGCATCCGTTGATTGGTCTGTGGCACCATGATTCTGAGGTGTGGGGACTTCAGCACCATCATTGGCTTCTGAGACGGCGTGGCTGGCAGCCAGATCAGCGCCATCTGCTTCTTTGGCGACAACTGGAACGACATGCTCGGGAGCCTCGACAGCCACTTCTTGGCTTTCTGGCGCTGTCTCTGAGGGCTCAATCGGCAACTGCTGCTTGGCGTCATCGCCACTTTCTGGGGTAAACTTCGCTGCCGGGCAAGTTTCTATGGCAACTTGCTGCTCAGCCTGCCCAGGCGTCTCCTCACCGTCTTGACGAGAACCATCTTGGCCCAGAGGGTCTCTCGTCACCAGCGGCTCCTCAACGTCGCCCAGAACCTCGGCCTTTGGCTCTGCGCGCGTGGGATCCTCCGCTACTCCAATGTTCGTATTCTGGCCCGAACTCGGCTCGTGTAACCCTGGCATCGTGATTTCTGTGATAGTTTGATCATCTTCTGTGTAAGACGGAGCAAGCGATTTTGCCTCGCTGGCTCCATCGTGCTCGTCGACCGCTTCAACAATCCGCGGCTGGCTCGACTCATGAGCGATAGGTGTGAGTGCTGTATCATCCTCGTTGGGTGGTAATTCTCGCTGTCCCTGGGTATCGTCTGAAAGTAACTCCAAAACTCCGTGATCCATATCTTCTTGTAACTCCATAGCGGGGAGTCCCAAACGTTGCGGAAAATCAAAAGGGGTATCGTTTAATGAATGTCGTTCCTCACCTTTTTTCGCCTGCTTCTTTTCGCCTGGAATCGGACCAAGAGTATCTTTGCTCTCTTCTTCTTCCTTGGCCTTGGCCTCTGCCTCTGCTCTAGCTTTTTCGTCATCTTTCTTCTCGGCTTCGGCGGCCTTTTCTTCCTCAGGCTCGGGAGGCGACTTGGTAGCGGTGTCTTCAGGCTCTGGAGCAGGTGCTTCTTCAGCAGATGCTTCCTCAGCAGGTTTGGCATCTGCCTCTGGTGCGGGAGGTTCCTGTTCTTCCGGCTTGTCGTCTGTCTCTGCTGCGCGTGCAACAGTCTCTTCGGCAGGTTTCTCCTCTTCATCAGGGGCCTTCACGTCATCAGCTGGTTTTTCATCAGTGGAAGGTGCTTCTTCAGCCGGTTTGGCGTCTTCGGCTGGAGCAGTTGTCGCATCTTCAGCTGGTGGTTCTTCGGGAGCAGCTCTGGCTGCCTCCTCGGCTGCGGGAGTCTCCTCGGCGGGCTGTTCAGTTGCAGCCTCTTCCTTGGCCTCATCCGCTGGAACCGCAGGTGCTTCCTCGCTGGGCTTTTCTTCGGCTGCGGATGCTTCCTCGGCTGGTTTCGCGTCGTCGTCAGGCTTCTCCTCGGGTGCTGCGGTTTCTTCCTCTGGTTTGTCGTCAGCAGGTTTGGAATCCTCCTCTGGCTTGGCTTCAGCAGCCGGTTCTTCGTCAGCCGGTTCCTCTTCAGCTGCCTTGGCCTCTTCTTCTGCCTTAGATTCAGCTGCAGGCGCTTCTTCAGTTGTCTCGGCGGCGGCGGGCGTGGCCTGTTCCTCGGGTTTGTCGTCAGTTGAAGGCGCTTCTTCAGGCTCCGCCTTCTCAGCAGCCGGGGCCTCCTCTGCTGGCTTCTCCTCGGTAACAGCCTCAGCAGTGGGGGCCTCCTCGGCAGGTTTCTCTTCAGCAGCAACCTCAGCGGCAGGAGCCTCTTCTGTTGGCTTCTCCTCAGCAGTGGTCTCAGCAGGAGACTCTTCTGTGGGCTTCTCTGCCGGTTCAGCAGCGGGAGCTTCTTCAGTTGGCTTCTCCTCGGCCTGCTTCTCCTCGGCAGCAGGCTCTTCAGCTGGTTTCTCCTCGGCGGGTTTCTCCTCACTAGCAGCCTCAGTAGCTGGTTCAGAGGCCTCTTCCACCGGTTTGTCCTCTGCAGGTTCAGGCTCTTTCTCGGTGGCAGCAACCTCAGCGGCGGGTTCTTCAGTTGCTTTCTCCTCAGCCGGCTTCTTCTCAGCAGCGTCGGATTCCTCGGCTGTGGGAGTTTCTGCGGTAGGAGCCTCTTCAGACGGTTTCTCTTCTGCGGGTTTCTCCTCTGCAGCAGCCTCAACAACGGGTTCCTCTGCAGGCTTCTCCTCTGCCGGTTCTTCCTTATCGGCAGCAGCAGCCTCAGTGGCAGTTTCTTCGGCTAGCTTCTCGTCGACAGAGGGGGCCTCTTCAGCCGGCTGCTCTTCCGCAGACGTTTCCTCGGCAGCAGCAGCAGCGCCAGCAGCGGGTTCTTCAGCTAGCTTCTCTTCCACTGCCGGAGCCTCTGCAGTAGGCGCTTCTTCAGCAGGCTGCTCGGCCGGTTCAGGCTCCTTTTCAGCGACGGGAGCCCTGTCGGCAGTAGGTGCCTCCTCGACCGACTTCTCCTCAGCCGCAGGTGCCTCTTCCGATGGCTTTTCCTCTGCAGCAGCGGGTTCTTCGGCGGGCTTCTCCTCTGCAGCAGCGGGAGCTTCTTCGATTGGCTTCTCCTCAGCGGCAGGCTCTTCGACTGACTTCGCTTCAGCTGGCTTCTCCTCTGGTGACTCGGGCTCCTTGTCAACAGCGGTAGTCTCAGCAGCTGGTGCCGGCTCTTCCTCGACTATGGTTGCAGTGTCCTCGGGCTTCTCATCGCTGGCCTGAGGTGCAACCTCTGGAGAACTGTCTGGTTGCTTTGCGGACTCAGGTTCGGCGGCCGAGGCCACTTCCTTAGCTTCGTCGGCAGGCTCCTTTGCCTCGTCCTCGTCCTTGGCGATTTCTTTTGGTGCCTCTGGTTCAGCAGCTTTCTCGGCATCGCCACCAGCATCAGCCTCAACAGGAGTCACCTCGGCTGGCTTCTCTGTGGGGGCTTCCGATCCGGCATCGTCTGCGTCGGACTTGTCTGCAACACTCTCGGCCTCCTTCTCGGCTGCAGGCTCGGGCTTTTCTTCTGGTGCTTCTGTCGCCTCAGGAGCAAGTGCTGTCTTCTCATCTTCGGCATTAGAGGGGGCCTCGCTGTCAGATTCGTCGTCACTGTCGGAGTCGGAGGCTGCCTCAGCATCTGGCTTGACGGTCTCAGAAGTTGGCGTCTCCTTTTCGGCATCGGGGGTTGCTTTCTTGTTGTCAGCCTCAGGGGGAGATTCGTCGTTTGATTCGTCGTCAGCCTCAGAATCCTCGACCTTCTCAGTATCTGCCTTATCGACATCAGGGGCAGGTGTCGGTTTCTCGGCCTCGGAAACGGCCTTGTCGTCTCCGGCTTTAGAAGCATCCCCGTCATCAGAATCGTCGTCACTGTCAGAGTCGTCGTCGTTCTGGGCATCTGGCTTCCCGACCTCGGGAGCGGGCGCCTCCTTCTCAGCCTCAGAAGTCGCTTTGTCGTCTGCCGCCTTAGGAGGATCCTCGTCATCAGATTCGTTATCGCTATCAGAATCTTGGTCCTTTTCGACATCCGGCTTTTCGACCTCAGCAGGTGTCTCTTTTTCAGCTTCGGAGGCAGGCGTCGCTTTCTCGTCTCCAGCCTGAGGAGGTTCCTCTTCATCGGATTCATCGTCGCTATCGGAGTTCTTGGCTTGGTCGGCATCAGGCTTTTCGGCCTCGGCAGGTGTCTCTTTCTCTGCCTCGGCAGCGGGCGTCGCTTTCTCCTCCACAGCTTTGGGGGCTTCCTCGTCATCGGAGTCATCCTCACTCTCGGAATCCTGAGCCTTCTCGGAGTCAGGCTCTTTAGATGAGGTTTCAGTAGCAGCCGGTTCTCCCTCTGCTTCCTCCTTTGGCTTGGTCTCGGAAGGCTTGGCAGTCTCTTCTGCTGTGGGCTCTGGCTTGGCTTCCTCAGTTGGGGCTGCGGATTCCTCCTTTGCGGCTGCAGCGGCTGGCTCCTTGTCAGCATCAGGACTGTCCTCTGAAGCGTCACTCTCTGAGTCACTCTCTGAGTCACTCTCCGAGTCGGGGGACGGTGCAGGTGCAGTCGTCTCTGCTGGAGTTTCAGGAGTAGCCTCTTCAGGTTCAACCTTCGATGATGCTTCTGGGGGCTGGCTCTTCTCGACGTCGTCATCCGCAGATTCTGAGTCTTCTGTAGCCTTGGAACTATCGGGGACCTCTGAGGGAGTCTCCTTTGGTGCTTCAGGCTTGGACTCTGGTGTCGCCTCAGCAACTGGCTTATCATCTTCGTTGTCGCTGTCAGAATCGGAATCACCGCTTTTCTCGGCTTCGGTAGAGGCAGCATTGGCGTCGAGCTCTTCTTTCGGCTTCACATCATCAGCTGCTGGCTTCGGCTCCGGCACTGATTCGGCAGAAGTCTCCGGGGCCTCTTTGTCCGTATCCTCTGTTTGAGCGGGTGTTTCGGCGGCGGCGTTGGTCTCGGCCTCTGCAGAAGCGGCTGCGTCCGCACCCTTCTTCTCATCATCGTCAGGTGCGGAGACCTCAACTTCGGGTTCCTTGGCCTCTGCTGTTGCCACCTTTCCCTCAGACTCAGCCTCAGACTCAGAGTCCGATGTCTCATCAGGCTTTTCGGTGGTCTTTGGCTCCTCTGCTTCAGCTGTTCCAGCTTTCTCGGTCTCGCCAGCAGCTTCACCGTCAGTGGATTCGTCGTCCTCTGAGGGTTTCGCCGCTGACTCAACCTTTTCGTCCTCGGCAGCCTTTGCTTCCTGGGCTGCCTTGCCGTCATCCGCTTCAGCTGCTTCAGAAGGATGGTCTTCCGTAGCAGGTGGTTCCTTGTCAGCGGTGTCATCATCCGATGCAATGGGTGCTTCTTCTTCGGTAGCTTTCCCGCCAGCAGTCGAGGCTACCTCGTCTTTTGCTTCGGGAGACGCAGTTTCTTTGGCCTGTTCTTCCAAATCATCGCCAGCAGTCTCGCCATCTGTGGTAGCGTTGTCCCCAGCCTTGGGTTCTTCGCTCTCGGCCTTGTCACCGGATTCTGTTTGCTCTGGTTCGACAGGCTCTTCAGTCTTGGCAGACTCTTCCTCGGCCTTCTGAGTCTCAGCTGCGGCAGGCGGTTCGGTTGCCTCAGGTTGTTGTTCTGTCTCCTTTTCGGGCTTCATCTCTTCAGTAGACTTGGCCTCGGTCTCAGGAATGTCGTTGGCGGATTTGTTCTCTTCAGCTGGTTCGACTTCCGCAGAAGGCGTCTCCTCTGGTTCAGCTGGTTTAACTCCCTCGGCAGGCTTGTCATCTGATTCAGAGGCATCTGCTTCAGTCGCCTTGGCATCTTCGGCAGGTTTCTCCTCTGATTCAGCAGACTTAGCTTCCTCAGAGGAAGTGTCGTTTGCTTCGGCGGGGGTAGATTCCTCGACAGGCTTCTCTGATTCAGCTGGTTCGGCTTCTTCGGTGGGCTTGTCATCAGTTTCAGCGGGGGCGGCTTCTTCAGCCGGCTTATCCTCTGCTTCAACTGGCTTGACTGCTTCGGTCGGCTTGTCATCTGATTCAGAGGTCTCGCCATCTGCTTCAATCGCGTTGACTTCTTCGGCAGATTTCTCCTCTGATGCAGCAGGGGTAGGTTCCTCGACGGGCTTCTCTGCTTCGACCGGGTTGGCTTCTTCAGAAGGCTTGTCATCTGTTTCAGCCGGCTTCTCCTCAGTTGGGGGTGCCTCTTCAGCTGGCTTTTCTGCTTCGGCAGGCTTTTCCTCAGCAGCAGGGGCCTCTTCAACCGGCTTGTCGTCTGTTTCAGCCGGCTTCTCCTCAGTTGGGGGTGCCTCTTCAGTTGGCTTGTCGTCTGCTTCGGCTAGCTTTTCCTCAGCAGCTGGTGTCTCCTCTGCTTCGGCAGCCTTCTCCTCTGCTTCGGCAGCCTTCTCCTCTGCTTCGGTGGGCTTCTCCTCAGTCGAGGGCGCCTCTCCAGCTGGCTTGTCGTCTGGCTCGGCCGGTTTGTCCGCTTCTGCAGGTTGAGCTTCATCGGCAGGCTTCTCCTCGACCGCAGGCGCCTCTTCAACGGCCTTGTCCTCTGCTTCGGTAGGCTTCTCCTCGGCAGACTTATCCTCGGCCGCAGGTGCCTCTGCGACTGGCTTGTCATCTGCTTCAGCAGGTTTCTCCTCAGCAGGGGTCTCTGTCGCAGCGGCCTCGACAGCAGGGGCTTCTTCAGCTGCTGACTTGTCGTCTGTTTCGGCCGACTTCTCCTCAGCTGGGGATGCCTCTGCGGCTGGCTTGTCGTCTGCAGCTGGCTTGTCGTCAGCTTCGGTGGGCGTTTCCTCAGCAGCAGGCGCCTCCTCTGTTTCGGCAGGTTTCTCCTCGGCTGCGGGCTTCTCTTCCGTGGCGGCCTCGACAGCTGGCTTCTCCTCTGCTGGTTCGGGCTCCTTATCAGTAGCAGCAGCCGCAGCAGCCGCAGCAGCGGGTTCAGGCTTCTCTTCAGCAGGAGTAGCCTCAGCAGCAGCAGGTTCTTCAGATGGCTTCTCTGCCGGTTCAGGCTCTTTGTCGGCAGCAGCGGCGGGAGCTTCTTCAGCTGGCTTTTCCTCGGCGGCGGCCTCAGCAGTAGGGGCTTCTTCAGCTGGCTTGTCGTCTGCTCCGGCTGGCTTGTCATCTGCTTCAGCAGACTTCTCCTCAGCCGGGGGTGCGTCTTCGGTAGACTTCGCTTCTTCAGCGGCGGCCTCCTCTTGAGGAACCTTATCCGCCTCTGCAGGGGACTCTTCTAGCTCAGGAGACTTCTCTTCTGATGCAGCAGCCTTTTTCTCCTCCGCGGGCTTCTCTTCCTCGGGCTTGGCATCACCCGCTGGTTGAGACTCCGCAGCAGACTCTTCTGGCTTGGCATCATCAGCAGGCTTCTCTGCCTCAACAGTAGCCTCCTCTGCGGGGGGTGCGGGCTCTTCGGTCGGCTTCTCCTCTTCTGACGCCTTGACCTCATCCGGTGTTGCATCATCAGCTGGAGCTGCTTCGTCCGCTGGTGATGACACTTCGCCCGCAGGTTTGGTCTCCGCATCAGATTCGGCCGCCTTGTCCTCCTCCTTTGCGTCAGCAGCCGGGGCGCTCCTCTCCGCCGTCTCGCTGCCTTCTGCGACGGATGCCTTGTCTTCGGAAGATTTGGCGTCCTTGGACGAGTGTGCGTGTTTCGACTTGTGGTGGTGAGACTTTTCAGATTTTGCAGCAGCCTTCTTCTCCTTTTCCTTCTTTTCCTTCTCTTTCTTCTCCTTTTCCTTCTCCTTCTCCTTCTTCTCTTTTTCCTTCTTCTCCTTTTCCTTCTTTTCCTTCTCTTTCCTCTCTTTCTCCTCCTTCTCCTTCTTTTCCTTCTCTTTCTTCTCCTTCTCCCTCTTCTTCTTCTTTTCCTTTTTCGTCAAGGGCTTCTTCTCCACAGAAGCTGCAGTCTCGTCCTCACCACCACCGTCGTCATTCTCGGCTGCTTCTTCTTTGGGGGCTTCTGAACCCTCGGGTTCGGCAGGCGTCTCTTCTGCAGCTGGGGCCTTTTCCTCGTTTGCAGGAGTCTCGGCCTTGGCGGTGCTGTCGTCCTCGGCGGCCGCTTCTTCAGGAGCAGGTACTTCGTCTTTGGCCGCTGTCTCTTCTGTTGACGCTTCCCCCTCCTTGGACTCCTCTTCCTTTGGAGCCTCTTCAGTGGGCGCGGCTTCTGTAGATGCCTCCTCCTTAGATGTGTCTTCTGCGGGAGTCTCTTCTGTGGGTACCTCTTTTGAGGCGGTCTCCTCTTTGGACGCCTCGTCTGTTGATGTCTCCTCTTTGTCGGGCGTCTCTTCGGGTTCGGCAACTGGTGTTTCTTCTGTGGCGGGTGTTTCTTCGGCTGGTGCGTCTTCTTCCTTCGCGGTGTCCTTGTCCTCCTCCTTGGGAGCTTCTTCTGCCGCTGGTGTTTCCTCTTCGGCGGCTGGTGTCTTCTCGGCCTTCTCTTCTGACTCTGCAGGTTCTAGGTCCTCTGACTTTGTCTCCGCCTCCTCAGCCTTCTCCTCCTCCTTGTCCTTCTCGACAGTCGGAGGCAGGGGAACTGGTGGAGGTGGCAACAGAGCCTTTTGGTCCTTCTTCTTACTCTTTTTGCTCTTCTTCTTGCTGGATGATGATACAGGTGCAGGCCATGATTCCTCCGCTGGGGGATCTGGTGCTGGGGGTGGCACGAAAGCTGCCGCTTCTGCTTCGGCTGCCGCTGCCGCCGCCGCCTTCTCTTGTTGCCTCTTCAGCTTCTTTCTCTCCTTCTTGGTGAGAGTTGCTTGTGGTGGAGGTGAGGGTGCCTCCATCGGCACTCTCATGTATGATGGATATCCATTGTCGTCTAGAGAAAACTCAGTCAAAGGAAGCCTCTCATGGCAAAGTATACTCACCTTGGTACTCGTCCCTCTCTTGGTCCTCCGTGTCTGAGAAATCCGGTCTTGAATACTGAACATTTGAGAAATTGGAAAACTGTACATGGTTCCAATCAATATGCGTCCTGTTACCAGGATAGTAGGAGCCGTAGTAGCCAGAATCCATACTTTCTCTCCCTTGTCTTCACCCGACATCACGGGAAGGTCTAGGTTCAAAAAACCTGGGGAGCGACTCTATTATCTTGCTGCTTGCAGATGGGCCGGTCAGGCGATCGGGTAGATGCAGTAGGGCCGCCAAGCGGGACGTTAGATCTCTCTCAGACCCTGAGGGATGTCAAGCCTACCTAGGATGTACCCGTAACTGTAGCCTGTACAAGACGGATAGGTCGTCACCGTACCTACGCAGTAGTCTGTTGACGGAAAATGGGGGGGGCGGATGGGGGTGGGCGCGTCTGTGTCGGGGGTATCACGCGGCGCACAGCAGGACACGACAACGCAGGGAAAATAGGGACAAGAAATGCTATTGGACGATGCAAAGCGAGGCAGAAGGGATGGGTTCTCAATAACGATGATTTGCGAGATGCAGGCCTCGGATCATAACGGGCGAACGGGTGGGAAGTCCGGAGAGGTCATTAACGAGATTTCTTGAGGCGGGATGGGTCCATTTCCTCGAGACAAGAGGTTGCCAAAGACAAAAAAGCATGCAAGCCCGACAGGCTAAGCTCAATGCCCAGTCCCCTGCTCGCAATGGGCCACAGGCGCCCAAGGCCCATGGCCCATGGATGCTTACAGCGCTCGCTGCGTCGTGCCCATGCGCAATTGGCCCACGCATGGCCAGCACTGGCTGGCGCCACGTCGCCGGGGCAATTGGGTTGTGAGGCGAGCCTGACGGGGCGAGCGACAAGACGAGGTTGTACAGAGGCGCATTGATACATCAGAGCAAAGCTGATGAGGCATATCGCGGCCCAATAGCACCTAGAGTCAACGGCAGAATCGGTGCGGACCTGCATGACGGGCCGCCTGCCAGCATGGCAACTAAGGAAGCCTGAGTCAAGCGCGGGTGATTAACGGCCCTCATGTCGTATCGGGTGGCCGAGATTGCGTTTGGGCGGCGAGGCATCGATGCACCACCAGTGTGCGTAACGGTGCACTCAGATAGGTAGGACCGCCAGACGCAGATAGGCCACACACCGTCAACCGCCAGCTGCAGCCTCGGGTTGGATTCAGTCGTTACGGGGCCTCATAGTGTGGACGAAGGGGGCCTTGAGGGGGGCACATCCCGCCATCTCCACGTCGACCGTCGACCATCGACACCGTCTAACCCAGCTCTCCCTGCAGGCGCATCCCGGTACGGGCATCCCAGGTCGCGCTGGGTGGAGGAAGACATCTCGAAAACCTGGCTGGCCTGTCGTGAGTCCGCGGCTGCAGCTGAGTGGTTTAGTTTCCCCAGACGTGCAACGTGGCTCGCCTCTAAGGCGTCCTCTGGTTGACCCATCATGCATCTCGATATCGGATGGCCTCGGGGGTTGGGCCGACTCGTCTTGCCATTTCTCTCGGTGGGGTGATTTGGGCCCATCACTGTCAATGTTCTCTCTCAGACATGTCCTAGCTACAATCCGTCCGGTTGGAGGATGGTGGTCATCCCGCGCTGAGGCTGGTGTAATATGTATGGCTGGGAGCAAGAAAACCCGGAGGTTGGTCGGGTACGATAGCATCATTTCGTCCACTTCGCCGGTCTTCGCTGTCAAGGAAGCAAGGAAGGCTGGCGCCGAGGTTGGGAGCGCTGTACGCAATATGAACTGTGCTGAACCTAGTAGCAATGCAGACATACTGCTATCGTCACTTTGACAAAGTACAAAGTCCATGGTCGTTCTGGATACTCGAACAGCCGACCCACTGTCGCGGGCGCCGGCCCTTTTTGCTTCCAGTAACTCTGGCTTGATCGAGGCATCGCGGATCCATTCCTGGGGGGGCCGCTGATCCCAAAAGCCGTGCCTAGCCTCCACAGCATCCACTGCAAGTCGCAATCCGTGCTCTGTAACACGGGAGAAGCTCTGTCGCTGGTAACGATTTCTTGGGCGCCATCATGGCGGTGAGTTCGGCCCCCCGAAAGTGGAGGTTGTGAATCGTTGAGGTTCTCCTTTCTAGAACGGATTGTGAAATGATGGACAAAGAGCCTCCCTCGACAAGCGCCAGCACGTGAGAGTGGGAAGCCACTCTTTCCATTGTTCAATTGATTCAACAAATGCACCAACCTAGGATGCACCTACCTGCGTACCTAGCCTAACAGGTACCTAAATTCTTAGGCAGGCAGTCTGCCAAGTGCAGGTACTAGCGCCAGCATCACCATTCACCAACTTCAGTCGTGATGCATGATCAGAAACAGCAGCTTTAAAGCCCCGTTCACTCCTCACTCCCCGCCCACTCACTTATGTACATATACAAGCTTCTGATGCTCTCCTCCGCTTTATCGTTTTAGGTATATCTCCCAAGACATGGCTGCCAATCAGTCAGCGTCTAAGAACTGCGAGATATTACCAATTGCGCATGAACAACGCGGGCCTCAAGTCCCACAACATCCCACCTGCGCGACACCTGCTTCCAGACTGGTGGGAGTGATATCTGATGCACTCCACGTCATCTGGCGAGGGTCTTCCCGGCTGGAGCGCTCCTAGGCATTGATTGTATCATCTTTGTGGTTGCTTCATCGAACCAGCACAGAGTCGTCCGTCGCTTCATGCCCAAGTCATCTTGGAATGAGGACCTCACAGCTCAACCTAAGAATACGTAGCCAAACAATCACGGCATGGATCAGTCAGTAATATACTCGTGATGGGTCATATTGGGCTCAATACGTTGGGCAAATGTTAGCTTTTCTCTTTGGTATCTCATCATGTGCCTGCAATGTTACAGACACAGGGTAGCTAAGTCCATCCTCATCCACCTGTCCTCCATCGTCATCAGGGACATTTTCACTCCCCGTAGTTCGCTGCTAGCAGCCCAAAAAAGGTACATGGTTGCTTGTTACATCCCATTGCGAATAGTTTCGCCTCGCCTCGTCTTGTTTCGATCCCTTCCATTGTGGCTCAGCCCATATCAACCTTGACGTCGGGATTCATTCCATTGTATCCCATTTTGTAGCGAACCCCCAACGCGGGCCACTCCCAGGCAGGCGCAGGCTCCTAGCTGGCCGCGGGAGCAGCAGGAGCAGCAGGAGCCGCCTTGGGTTCAGTCGCACTGGGTGCGTAGGAAGCCTGAGCTCTATTCTTCTTGATGACTTCCTTGACTCGATCCTCGGCCTCATCCCAGTCGTCAGTGTCGAGCTTGACCAGGTCGATGCCATAATTGGCAGCGATCTGGCTCAACGCACCGAAACTCTTCTTGTCGTAGACGAAGCTAATACTGACACCGACACGTCCAAATCGACCAGTTCGGCCGATACGGTGCAGGTATGTCTCAGCATCAGGCTCGCTATCACCTCGTCCCTTCATGGGGATGTCGTAGTTGATGACCATGGAGACACTCGAAACGTCGATACCACGGGCCAAGACATTGGTGGTGATGAGAACCTTGTTCTCTCCCTGGCGGAACTTGGACAGAAGCTCGTCTCGCTCAGAGCCATCGAAAGCGGCATGAAGGGCAGAGACCTTGTGACCATCCGCGGTCATACGTCGCTGAATCTCGTTGGCGCTCTCTCGAGTCTATGACTGTGTTAACGATTGTACAAAGTGACTGTACGATTGCTACTCACCTTGACGAAAATGACGGACTGACCGATGGTCATCAGGCCGTAAAGCTTGCAGAGAATATCGTATTTGATGTCATTATCGGGGCAGTCAATGAACATCTGAGAGATGCCCTTGACAGTGAGCTCGCTACGCTGCAACTTGAGGCTGTGAGCGTTAGGCGCAAACTTGCCGGCATATTTCATGACATTCTCGGGGAATGTGGCGGAAAAGAGGAGGACCTGGATCTCCTTGGGCAGCATGCTACACATCTCGTCAGTGCTCGTATAACCAGTCGCGTATCAAAACAAAGCTTACTTCTTGACTCTCAAGCACTGATCGCCAAGTCCCTGCTGATCCAGCATGTTGTCGGCCTCGTCCAGCACAAGAACCCGAAGCTGAGAGACATCCAGCTGTCTGCGCCGGATGATGTCCATGACCGTACCCGGGGTTCCAACGATGACACTAGCTCGGACTGGTTCACCACGGGGTAGGGCTCCAGGAATGGCGGCAGCAACCTTGAGGTCCTGGATGAAACGGCCGATCGCATTGACGACACCCTCGATCTGACGGGCAAGCTCACGACTGGGCGCAAGAGCAAGGGCCTGGGGCTGGTCAGGTCTGCTGAAGTCGACGCGCGACAATATCGCAGTGACGAATGCAGCCGTCTTGCCGGTACCAGACTGGGACTGCGCCAGCATGTTTCGTGGGGGATTGCTGAGCATCAGAGGTAGGGACTTGCCCTGGACCTTGGAAGGCTTCAGGAAGTTCAGGGAGAGGAGGCCCTTGAGAATGTCCTCGGGGCTGGGAATGAATGAGTTAGCGGTGGTTGCATGATGGAGTTTGTAGCGACAAACAGTCCGAGATCCTGCCAAGTGGTGGCGGAGTGAAAAGGCGTAGCCTCATTGTCCTGAAGCTCGCTCAGGGAGACCTCGACGTCCCATTCAGGCTCCTGGAGGCCAGAGCCACCGAGTTCCTCGACGGTGCCATCGGTCTGGCCAGCCTCTTCGGCAGCGGGAGCAGCAGCAGGGGCGGCCTCAGCAGGCGCATCGGTGGCCGCTTCGTTGGGGTTCGTGATACGGCTTGCGAGATCAGCCATGGTGGGCGGTAGGCAAGCTGAATGTGTTTGTTCGATCGCGAGATGGAGGAGGAAGGTCGGAATAGTGGGGGGCGAGCGGTGATAGGAACGGTGACGATTTTCTCAGGCGGCAGTCTCTAGGCTGGCGCTAGGACTGGACAGCAGAGAAATTTTGTCACGATGGTGAATTGAGGGATTGCGATGGCTACTTGTTATGAAGAAAGCCGACGCGTATAGAGTCTGAAGAAGGAATGGAGATGAAGAGAGAGAAAAAAAAAGATTAAGCTTGAAAGTTAAAGTCAGGCGTAAACAACAAAGAACCTCAGTCACTGTCTGTGCAGTGGAAGCTACAGGCACCTAAGGTTCCGTGAGGTCAGGTTGGCGGGGTCCAATTGTCAGGCGGGATGGAGGGGCAGTTGCAGCCTCCAACAGCCCCAGTTGCGCCTCCCCCAGCTGCAGATGCAGCTTGCGGTAAGCTTCCGCCTTATGTGGCGCATTAGTTTTTCAGCCACAGCTTGGCCAGGCACGCGCAACTGCGCGACAATGAATAGCTTCCCGGTCAACTTCCTTCATTCACATCAACTACTTACAGTATAAGTGCGATATCCCGGAAAACGTGTGCGCTGTCAAAGGCCTTCGACGAAAGTCGTACTCTCCGTATAAGATATCTACTGTCTTCTAAAGGGACACATCGCCTCCGGCCTCAACATCATGGCAGCTCCTCCGCCGCCGCCACCTCGTGGAGGGCTGTCGCTTTACGAAAACCTCCTCGATCCCAAAGACGCATCTTCTGCCTCGACGACAATCTCATCGGCGCCCGTTCTTTACAACCAATCAGATAACAATTCTTCCGAAAATACTGTTAAAAAGGCTATCGATCCAGCCCTCCGCTTCCAGCCCATTCGTCGACCGCAAGCCAAGCAAGCGAAACCGAAAACTGCGTTCCCCAAACCTACAGCCCCTAAAACGACAGCCCCTTCCGCCCCTCCGGCTCCTGCGCAACCAAAAAGCACTCTTGCAGACTGGGCAGCGACAGAAGAAGATGAGTGGTTATATGGAACAGGCGAGAAGCGCCAGCGCGGAGGGCGCAAAAAGAAGAAGAAGAGGCAACAGCAGGCTGAGATCGAAACTAATTGGGACGACATTTACGATCCTACGCGACCAACAAATGTGGAAGAGTACTTGCACAGCGACGAAAAGGTGATGGAAGTCAGAGAATGGAAAGCTCTACTTTACAGACATCGGAGGAAGCGCGACGAGAGCGACCTTTCAGATGATGAAGAGGATGCGAGACATGTTACATCTAGTAAGTTCGACCAAGACAGCAGACCTACTGTGCCCCTGCCTAACCCAACTGCAGCTCAATTCGCACCGCCTGCATCCTACGCCGCTGTTCCTCCTCCCCCGCGATCTCCCCCAGCACCTCCGCCAGACGATGCGACAGGAGATGACGCCTTTGCGCGCCGGTCAGCCATGTCTCAAGGACAAGCTTCTCAACCTCCTCCTCCACCATCACCTCCTCCGGCCTCTAACTCGGCTACCATATCGCGCGCTCCCGTACGATACACGCAGTCTGAAGCGCCCAAGGACGAAGGTGAAGACGATGCATACTCTCCACCTCCAGCTCTCGGCGGTGGTTCCGCGGTTGATGATCTCGAGCGCGACTCTCTACCCCGATCAAGCCGACCAGGACAAGCGGGCTTTGCTCATCGCCTCATGAGCAAGTATGGTTGGACAAAAGGCACCGGCCTTGGCGCTGATGAATCGGGTATCGTCAATCCTCTCCGCGTTCAAGTCGAGAAGCGACGAAAGAAAGCCGACGCCGATGGTGGTGGTTGGGCGGAACCTGGTGGCAAGGGCAAGATCATTGGCGGCAAGCGCAAGGTAGAGGACACAGGCAAATTTGGTCTCATGAGTGACGTGATTGTGTTGCACAACATGCTCGAGAATATGGCCAATCTCGAGGAAGAGATTGCTGAAGGCCTAGGACAAGAGATTGGAGAAGAGTGTGGAGAAAAGGTTCTGAACATGATCACCAGTCTCAAAATGGCATTGAAGCTAACATGGCACAGTACGGACGTGTTGAGAGGCTATATATCGATCAGGGCAGCAGGAAGGTGTTTATCAAGTTTACGAACCAAGTTTCTGCGCTCAGGGTAATTCGGCAATTCCTCAAATCGTTCCCTACCAGTCAACTAACATGTTACAGGCTGTGAACGAATTGGATGGGCGCGTATTTAACGGCAATGCCATTGTCCCCAAATTCTTTAGCACCGAAAAGTTCGAGAAGGGGCTATACGATTAGACATGCGCATGGGTTTGCTGAATGGGCGTTGGGATAGAGTTGGTTTTGGACTTGGTTCAACAGTGGCATACACAATATGATACCCAAAGGCTTTTTCGTCTTGAGATGAGCGAATCAACAATGATGTGAAACAACGAACTATGTGTTGAGACTGCGTTCAGATAATAATAATTAGCCTATCTGCTAGTGTTGGCGAATAGTCGAACTACCTACGCAAGTAGGTAAGGATGCAGAGTGCTCAGGGCTAATTAATGTCCAACTATCTATCTCTCTTGCTTAAGATGCAAGGCCTATTCAAGAAGAAATGCCACTTAAAGAGTACGGACAGAAGCAAGGTTTGGGAGATCACATAACATGGTTGACTTGGTTCCAGAGAGTAAAAGATGGTACGCACACGAATTGAGGAGGTTCAGTCCAAGTACAGTCGATTATTAAGCTCTAACGGGTTATCCTTTGAACGCACTTGCTGCCCCCGCGAAAGACATCTTGTGCCTCACGAAGGATGACAAAACACAATATGTTGGAGAAAAAACAAGAACATGAGAACAGGGGACGACGCCAAAAACCGAACCATTTTCCCTCGTCTATCTCCTCCTTACAGCAGCTGAGCAACAGCGAAAAGACCAACAGCGGCCAGAGAGACCATGTTAACATTGAGGATGCCAGCAGCATCCTCCTCATCCTTGCTATCGGAGCTGGAGCCGGACTTGGTGTCGCTCTCGCCACCGTTGCCGCCCTCGTTAGCCTCAGGGTTGTCCCAGGTGCAGGTCTCCTCGCCCTCGATCTTGCCGTCATCCTTGAGGTCCTTAAAGAACTGGCAGAAGTCCTTGATATCAGTGGTGGAGGTGACGACAACGGTGCCACTGACGGTATCAAGCTTGGGAAGCTCGACCCTAGAGGCTTCATGTCAGCAAATATAAAATAAGTAGGCCGGGAGCATATTCTTACTTCTCAAAGTTACCACGGAGGCTGATACCGCCATAAACGGTCTTGAGCTTGGGGAGGTCGTCAATGGCAATGAGCTTGGTGTTGTTCTCAATGGCAAGACCTCCACCAATGGTCTCGAGGGCGGGGAAGGAGATGTTGGTGAGCTTGTTCATGTCGACAAAGGAGATGGTCTCGGAAACCTTGGTAAGGTTGGGGAAGGCAAGAGACTTCAGCTCAGGGTTGCTGGTGAACTTGAGACTCTTGGTGACGCGCTCAAGGGCGGGAACCTCGAAGTTCTTGGCGTTGGAGATCTGGACCTCAGCAACGACCTCGAGCTTGTTCATGGTAATGTCCATGTTGTTGCCGTTGTCGAAGATAAGGAGCTCCTTGGTAACGTTGACGAGATCAGAGTTGAAGGCGGTGATCTTCCTGTTGTTGTCGATCTGGAAGCTATCGACGGCGGCGACACTAAGACCACTCAGATCGCTGAGGTAGGTGTCGCTAATTCGGATGGCGCTGATCTTAGTAACGCCCTTGGTACCGAAAACCAACGTGCCGAGACGGGGGAGAGTGATGAAGCTGAGCTCGCCGACGTCGGTAAGAGCGTCCATCTGAAGGGTCTGGAGAGCCTCAAGGGACTCGAGGGAAAGCTTGCCACCGATGGTGGTAATGGAGCTGCTCGACAAAGAGATGATCTTGGAGGCATCATTGGCAATGAAGTCGCCAGTAATCTCCTCGGGGCCGGTAATGACGACCTCGCCGGCAACGGACTTGTCGATAATCAGGTTGGCATCGATGACCTTGCAGTCAATCACGGGAGTAGGCTGGGTGACCTTGACATCCTTGGTGCAGGTAGTAGCGCCTGTTGTTGGGCAACATTAGTACACGCGCCGACTGCAAATTCTAAGACGGCATACCAGATACGGCGGAGACACCAATAGCCGCAATGGCGGAGAGGAGCTTCATAGAATGCATGATGGCCTAAATAGGAAGCACAAATTAGTATCCGAGTTCGAGATAGATCGAAAATATTGGCAACGAGAGTATAGCGTGAGCGTGGATGGGTCGAGGGTCGAGTCCGTAACGTCTAAATCATCTGCAGCGGCCTCGGGGTAGATCGGGCGTGAAAGATGATCGCGATGGTAGACACGGCGGATATCTCGAGTGTTGAGGGCGTTTCGGTAGGGCGGCGATGTCCCCCTTTTGGGGAGTGAGGATATGGAGAGATTCGAGGGCAACCAACCTATGCGCAAGACGTGTGAGAAGACGAAGTGAGAGATGGGAGAGGGAGGCAAGACGAGAGCAAGCCAATTCGGAAGGAAGAAATGGCCAAGCGAATGACAGTGACGACGAGGTGTGGGGGGAAGAAAGATGAGGTTTTGTTTAGGGCAGGTGAAGGGGAAGGAAAAGCGAAGGCGAGACGAGACGCCCCAGGTGTCAAAGCACTGATAAAACGCATACGCATACTACGCGCCTCGGCGTGCAGTCGGGTCGGCCAAGCGATGCCATGCCTTGCCATGCGATGGATTGCTTGTACGTACCTAATTTGTAACGGGACTAGATCCTGTATTTCCTTGATTTTCTTTCTTGTTGTATGTGTTTCCTTTAGTATTCTTGGGGTGGTTTCTCGGTGAACGACTGGGATGGACGGGATGCTTGGGATCAGCAAAAGAATTCCTCCTCAGAATTAGGTAGGTAGTTAGATAAAGTCGGGCGAGTCTTGGGACGGGAAGTCGCAAAAGGGCCTGACGAAAACGAGTGTCGTGAAGAGAAAAAGTGGACGAGACGAGACGACGACAAGAGAGAGGGAAGGAAGAAGAGGTCAACAGCAGGAGAAAGAAGGAGGAGGAGAAGAGAGATTGGACGAGATGAGAGATGGACGACCGCTGCAAGATGAGAGCGAGCTCCCACACGGTGGGAACCTGGCGTCGCCTGCATGGAAGAAATGGGGAGGGATAGGCCAGGATAGCAGGGGTGGCCCCATCCCATCCACCCACTGAAATGTCAAAGCAGGGCACCAACAGGCCAGTTTAGAGCCATGGGGCCCAGGGGCACTCAGACACGCCAAAAAAGGAGCCAGTGCCTGTTCAGGGCGGTCCGTCCAGGGCGATGGACGGGTCCATTGGACGGGCGGGCCATGATCCATTGCAGCAGGAGGCCAGCGCGAGGTGCGAACGGGTGTGACGGGGGCAGAGGCCAGGTGCGAGAAATGCGGCTTGTTCCTCGGGGACACTGCTCCAGCTCCATGCCTACCACTCATTTCCGCTAAATGGATCAAAGACAAGCCACCCACGGCCCCATTGTCGATGGATGGCCGCTCGAGTCACTCACCATCAGATTCACTCATCCATCCATCGATCCATTGAGTTTTGCCTGGAGGTGACCGCTTCTCAAACCTTGCTCAGCGCTGGTCACAGGCGGGCCACGCACCTCAAGCAAGCGACGCTCGATGCAGCAGTGAATGGATGGGTGACAACGCGATTGCAACACTGCTCGGCCAACAGCAACCTTGATTACAACAAAAACAATCAACATCGCTCTCGCATCTGCCAATGCGTATCAATACTTGCCTGACCTTTTGACAACGAGTGGGGTTAATCAGGTCCCTCCAACCGTTGCAGCCACGCCCGCCGTCCTGATGGTGTGGTAGCAGCTATCTCTCCCTCTAGCGGAATGTGGCTGGCTTTGAGCAACCTGATCTCGCAGGGGATACAATTGTTTCCCATCGACTTTCACCTGCGGTCGAGAAGTCTCTCATCAACTCCAAGCTCGATATCGTATGCTCCCGGGCCGGCATCTTCCAGATCAGGCACAAACTCAAGCCCAGCTCTCCTCGACTCCGATCTCCATCGCAACCTCCCACTCAGGCGAGATTTGCTCCCCATTTCAGCTGTTGATGTTGCTGGGGAGGTCCGCTTTCTGCTCAGGCTAGCAAGGATGGCGGGAGGTTGTCCCCGGAGGTAATCCGCAGAGGTGTTAGCGAGACACTTGCTGGCTTGCAACGTCATCACCCATTGCCACCTCCAAAGGGAGGCCACCGAAAGTACACACTAACACCTGGCGACTGAGGCGATTAATGCACCACTCTTTCAACGACGCCCCTGGCCAGGGCCAATTTGCTTCCATCCGTCTTGTTTCGTCCATATCCGCGCCGTGACGGTCCACGCGTCGGCAAGCATTTGCCATGGAGCCGTGACCGATCCTGAACAGACCTCGTTTCACTTCACAATTGCACCAAACGTCATGATCCTTCCATGACACAAAGGCTAAACCTCGCCCAGTCTTGTCTTTGCATCCAGGCCACGGCTGTGCGGCTTGCTAGTGCAAGCTTTGCCATTAGAGGGCACTTGTGTCCAAGAAATGGCCAAGATACTAACACAAACCATGGTGTTGTTCAATTGCAGCATGAGTCCAGGCCTTGGAAGACCTGCTCTGTGGTACACCGAGAGTTGGACGTGCCGGGCATGGGATTCACACACATGCATGGACACCATTGACCTTTTGATGGAGACAGTTCGATACGAAGCAACACACTCGACCGACTGCCCTCCGGGGCCTCCGGAACCTCCGAGCGGGTATCGTCGTTGTTCTCCTCTTTATTGACTCCCGCAGACCAAAAAAGAAACCAAATGTCCTCCTTTTTCTATCCCTTGCCTTTTCATCTGGGAACCGAATCCTTATTTCCCCTGATACTCTATCGGTATCTATTCCCTACGTGCCTCGGGAAGTAAAGAAAGCCGGTGACATCCTGGCCAGGGTCACAGTATCTCTTCTCGCCCCTCGTGTGCTTCCAATCTGAGAGTCTTGGCTGATGCTTCGATCACACAAGGGATCTCGGAGTTCTAGAGCAACCGCGCCCGCAAAGCCAAGACCAAGACCAAGGCCAAAAATTCTTTCTTGCAGTGGATAACCATCATTTACCAGACTGGGGAATATGCCGCGGATAGATGCTGCTACAGGTACCCCCTTTTCGCACCACCCCTGGATCAAATTCGTCCCTGGCCTTCTCTCCCCGGCTGCAAGGGCCACAAAGCTTATCATTCATCTTCTCCCTCTGGAGCAACTTTGGAGAATTAGCCGGGAGAATCATCATTTCAACCAGCACCCAGAGAGGAATCTATCATCAGAGCAACAGAGGGAGGCGGGTGCATGTGCCCTCGGCCATTTTCTCACACAAGCATGAGAAAGAGTTTCAAGTCTCACATCCCGCCCTCAAGGGCTAAAAAGTAAAAGTCAATTCGCCGGCCACTCGACGGTTTGAATGTCATCGTCTTGCTCGCCGCCGGGTATGCGTGTGAGCTTGGGGCTTGTCCCCGTTACTTGGTTGGATCGTCCGCCACCACAAGCCTGCGGCGCAAGCCTCCTCCATTCCGTCCCGCCGCCCCCTGACGCGTAGGTTAGGTTGTTCCAACTCCACATTTGATCCAATCCATCGAGCTGCCGCGGCCTGGCGTGCAGCAGTCTGAGGCCGCTCATGACCTGTCGTCCCTCGCCAAGCAGCCTCCCACTTCCCGCTTTCAGATTCCACCATGCCAGGTTTGCAGCGAGCTGGCGATGCAGGTGAATGGGGGGTGGTGATCAAGGTTTTCACTGCACAAGACAGCTTTAGCCGTCGAGCTGCCAAGACCTCTTGTCGGAGCAAACCAGCTGGAGCTTGACCACGTATCCATGCACCTGATCTGATATATCCATGTCCTTTCCTGCGGGTTGGTCCAACCCAGGCTTGTTGGGTGCTCGGCAAAGGCGTCGTCGTGTGGCGTAACCTATTTCAACACCGTTTGGAAGCGATACCATGAAAGCGGGCTCATCCCAGAGCAGATCGTCGATGGCGAATCGAGCAGGTCCTTCAATCACGTCCCTGTTCCGAAATAATTGCCATTGATTGCGCATTTTGCCCTTCGAGCTTGGATGAGCCGACGAGGTTGGGAGAACGACTCCTGAAGATCATCAGGCGCCTATGGATTTGATAGTCGGTTTGTGCCAATCATTCATACACTATTGATGAGCTCTGTGACATTACATCACCACTCGACGCTACCAGAGGATGGGCATCGGAACGGATCCGTCAAGACGCATCATCATTCAGGAGATCATTTGTCTACGCAGTAAACAGCGTACAAGCAACAACAAAAGCTGACCCAGCAACCAGGGGCAAAGGGAAGCTATTCCATCGTGCTGATGTCTGTCTCCTCAACTCGCCACATGTACCACATGAAGAGACTCCGATACGGCGCGAACTTGTCAGACAGCTCGACCATGTCCTGCTCAGACATGTACTTCCACTTGCCGCCCTTGGACTTGAGTTTGGCAACGTCACGACCGACAAAGGCAGCCATGCCTCTCTGAACCCCCAGATCACCGAGCGAGAAGACATCCATTCTTTTAAGCCCAAAGCAAGCGAACATTTCGACGGACCATTTGCCGAGGCCGCGCACGGCGATCAGCTTCTCCATGACCTCTTCGTCCGAGGCATCGTGAAGCATCCGAGCACTTAACTCTCCACTGGCGAACTTCTCAGCGAGGCCTTTGATATACTCGGCTTTGCGCTGCGAAAGACCTGCTGTGCGAAGCTCCTCGATCGACTTGGCGGCAACCTGAGATGGGAGCGGGAATCGCGAGTCGGGCTGTTCCTCGAACAAGGCAATAAATTTCGCCTTGATTGACTTAGCCGCTGCTCCTGATACTTGCTGGCTGATGATCCCACTCGAAAGACTCTCGAACGGATCAATCTCCTCTGCCAATCCCTCTGGTGAAAAGACTCGACAGTGGTGGTTGTCGATCAGCGGCTTCATGCGCCCATCAACCTTAATGAGGTGGTCGCAGGCCTCTTGAAGCAAATTCTCAGTTGTCGTCCTGACTTGCGGCGCCTTGCTTGGCGACACGGTTTCTATATCCCGCGATGCGACAAGCCTTGACGTCTCTGGTGACAGCAGCGGCGCATTTGTCAGCTTGGGGTTCGCGAGCCGCGTGACGGTCGCGCTGCGAGGCTTCCTGGTAGAGTTTCCAGACTCGGCGAAAAGACCTGCTGCAATGGGAGTCGGTGTCAGCGGCGGGAGGACTGCTGCCGGAGTTGTCGGGTTGCCTTGCGCACGCTTCCTTGGTGGTGTCAAGGGTGCTTCGGCTCTGTCTTTGGCTGGAGGTGCCTTGCGCTTCCGGCCATTGGTTTTGGGCGCAGTCTGAGTGGGAGGTTCTAGCCTAGGTGTAGATTGTGCGCTGATGCGTGCAGAGCGCCTTGTTGCGGCCATTGTTCGTGATGTTGTGAGTGTTGTCCTGACTTGAGTCGCCCTCGATGGTATCGTGAATCGGCGGATGAACAAAGTAAGATGATGTCGCAAATGCGCGACGTGCATGTGAGATTGCTGGTCGTAAAAATTCCCAAGTTGCCTTCACGCTAATGTCTAAAGAACGCGACCCTTCTTGCAGGCGACTTGGTAGAGTATCTCGTTCCTGGAGATCTTGATGAATAGGAGACATTCACGCTGATGGCAGTGGTTGAGACATTGCTACAGTCAGCGATCAGCGACAATTGCGCCCTGTCGATATCATTGGTCCAATCCTCAAGGCCGATCTGGAACACAAGACGACGTCAGCGGAGTTGCTTGAAAGAATTCTCAGCCGATCACTTCAATGCCAGCTACTGAGCATGGACACTTCCCTGGTCATTTATTCCCCAGCTTATCAATCAGGTGTTCTATTTGCGGTGTCCTTCTTTTTATATAGGTACTGTAAAATTGCACCGGGATCTGGCAGAGTTTTCCCGCCAGGACTGGAGTCGGCTTAAGAATACTGGCTGCTATTTCTTTCAGCCGTCTGGGGTGGTGTCAGCATACGGCGTTTTGGTTGGAGATCTTTTACGATCAGTGGATTAGCCGGCCAGGGGGAAGGCATGCTGGTTCCGCTAGATCAGGGTCATGATGTGCTTCGGTTCATGCTGATTCCTGGCCTCTCTGTTGTACTGTAAGAATTCTAACCTCGTATTCAGGGCCTATGAAACGACGCATCAGTGTGATATGGACAGCAGAGTGTCTAGCTCGTAACTGCAACTGGTTGTCGCCGGTCTTACAGTGGTGACATGTTACGCTGATTTGGGTTAATATTCTCCTACTTGTGATGGTCTTGATGGTGATTTTCGTGGTCCGTTCCACGACATGGCATCGGAACGGGTGTGTTATGTGTAGCCATTCCATCATGGACTATGGATGGCATAACGAAGCTTGACTATTTGAAAGCCGAGACTGCGCTACCTATTCAAAGGCAATCATCGTAAGGGACAGTTTAGAGAGAACATAAAGATAACTGTCTAATCATGAAACAAATGATCATGTAATTTATCACGAATCCAGGGTAAGCCAAGATAAAACGAGGGATCCATGATGAATGTTGAAGAGACCCACTCATCCCGGACGTGGACGGCATTCGGACGGGATTCCATTATAGGGGCTGTCTGCCGCTGAAGCCGCTGGGACGCCGGGCGGCGGGCCCTGTGGAGCGCCTGGAGAGCACGAGAATAGTGGGGGAGGCGGCCCTGAATCGTTTCGAGGACCCTGGACTGCACTGCACCTGCCTAGTGGACGCACGCACTGGGCTCCAGCTTTGCTAAGCCAACGAGAATCTAGGCTTTTTTTGTATCCTGAGAGGGAAAGTGCTGAGCTGTCGCAATGTTGACAGTGTAGTATTTTCTGGCTGGCTCCATCTTCCCTCTCGTCGCTCTGCCATCTCACGACCTGACCTGGCCGTCTTCACCAATTGGCACCGGAGCCGCCACACACTCGTTTCTACCTTAGTCTTGCTGCTGAACCTTGATCAACGCGAACAGAACATTGTTGATACTGAACGCCGTCTTAGACACGCTAGACCCCTTTCGCGACGACCTCAGTTCCCCCAAAGCCGCCAACAAACCCCTGTCCGTAGCCATTTCAGCGTCATATCTGTCCCCGGAGGAAAAAAGACGAGGGACCAGCTTTTGCCTCTGGACAAACGGCGATTGCGACGACTGCTGCGACATCGGCCACCACCTAGGGACAGCAGAGCCACGTGGCTTACGACAACCATCGTGCCGACGACTGCTGCGACGGGACGGGAGCTTCTTGGATCATACACACGACGGACGACTTGACCTTGACGATTGGGTGGTGACAACGGTCCACCCGAAGCACTCGCCATGCTTCTCCCACACGGCGGGCTCAACTGGAGAGCCGCAAAGGCCCAGATGCCCCCGAGCAGAGTACTGCGTTCTAACCTGACACGGTCGCGCCTGTTGCTCCTTATCGGTGTAACTGGCATCATAGTACTACTATACCGCAGTATTCGAGCAACACCCCCGGGACCGCAAGAGTATGGCCAAGACTCGGCACCACCTGTCCAAGAAATCCTTAGCTGACCGAGTTCCAGTGTTCGCTGCTGGGGCCCGAACAAGTCCCCCATGGAGATGACGCCGAACGAACATGCCGTGTGGAATGCTCACATGCAGACACCCGTCATCTTCAACCACCATAAGCCGCTCAAGGTCGAATCTCCCACGATCCAGCACATCGACCTGAACCCCATAACATCGAGCCATCAGGCCCTCATCAGGAACGAGCGGATACTCATCCTGACACCCCTGAAGGATGCTGCTCCCTTCCTCGCCAACTACTTCAAGCTCGTTGCTGAGCTCACCTACCCCCACCGCCTGATCGACCTCGCCTTCCTGATCTCCGACTCGAAAGATGATACACTGGCTGTCCTGGCGTCTGAACTGGACCATCTACAAAAGCGGAAAGACGAGGTCCCGTTCAACAGCATTACGGTCGTCGAGAAGAACTTTCATTTCCACCTGAGCCAGAATGCGGACCAGAGACATGCGTTTGAGGTCCAGGCACCTCGGCGCAAAGCCATGGCCAAGGCCAGGAACTATCTCCTGGCCACGGCCTTGAAGCCCGAGCACTCTTGGGTGTATTGGCGCGATGTGGACATTGAGCAGGCCCCAAGGCGGATCATCGAGGACTTTATTGCACACGACAAAGATGTCCTCGTTCCCAGTACGTTGATGCCATTTCTAGGTAAAGGCGAAACTAACTGTTCTAGATATCTGGTTCCACCGTTTCGAGAAGGGTGTTGACATTGAGGGTCGATGTAAGTGATGCACATCTGGTCAATGTTTCCCCATACTTACATCCACAAACAGTCGACTACAACTCTTGGATTGAATCGGACAAGGGTCGCAAACTCGCCGATAGCTTGCCCAAAGATACCGTCATCGTTGAAGGTCAGTAATACCAATGCGCGGACCGGAACTATTCTAACAGCATACATGTAGGCTACAAGGAGTTTGACACTGGACGCCAATATATGGCCAAGATGGGCAATTGGCGTGACAATAAAGACGTCGAAGTTGAACTTGATGGCATTGGTGGCGTCAACATCCTTGTCAAGGCTGACGTCCATCGATCTGGTTCGTTACCACCGGGAGCTGAACTGGGGCAGACACTGACATGTTCTACAGGCATTAACTTCCCTTGCTATGCCTTTGAAAACCAGGCTGAGACCGAAGGCTTTGCCAAGATGGCCAAGCGTGCTGGATACGATGTCATTGGCCTCCCCAACTACATCGTCTGGCACTATGACACGCAGGAAAAGGGCAACAAGTAAAATGCTCGAACCGATAGCTCAGGCTCGAGTTGATCTCCTACGCCTCAGCCCCTTCTTATGAGAAGGGAAGGCTGGTCCTTGGACCTGCAACTCTATACGTGGACCCATGACGTTACGCGTGTCAACGTTTCCAACTTTCAGCGGATTCGGTACAGAATACCGAGCCGAGCATGGCGAGCGCAACAACCATGTTGGCGTTCTCCAGGCAACTTGTTCCATTTCATTTCGACTCGACCCGTCGCGTCTTTAATACGGTCATGCTGGCGCTATGGGATTTTTAGGAGGTGGGGTGGGCCAAAAGCGAACCAGATGCTTTTCTGTAATATTTGAATACTGGTTGTCTATTGTCAAGATTGGGTTGCGATGGATCGAATTGGGTTTGAGAAGAAGCAACACGAGTGTAGATAGAGACTTGGCGAGTCCTGGTGGGTGGATGCGGGTTGGCGGAGTCTGGAGCAGATTTGCAAATAGACAACACAACATAATTTGTACATGAACAAGACCGCCTTGGCTTAGTCCTTGACTACTCTTGAGTTCGACTTTATGGTGCATCTTCAAGTGATGACCTCTAAGTGTTGCCTCGTGAAGTTGACTAGGCATCTGCCTCAAATACACGCAAGCCAATATTATTCCTCTTTCTCAATACTACCCTGATATTTCGACCATTATAATAATACTGACGATATAGAAAGCCTCTTGTCACCCCTCTTCAAGGCAACCGGGGTTGCGGAAGCTGGTGCCTAATCTATTAATCCAGTAGAACGGTCTGTTCCACCATCTCTGCTCATGCGCCATGATCATTGTCCATTATCTCGTCCACAATACTGGAAAAGAAAACCTGAACCGTAATTTCGTCCTGTTCAGGGATTTTGGTAGATGCCTAACAGAAGAAAACTGCGGTTGCGTAATGGAGCAAGGCAACGACAAGATCAAGGTCAGGAGTATCGTCATGAGTTGGGAGATGAGGGAGAACCAGAGAGAAATGCAGTTTGAAGTATTTTTTCTTTCTTTCTTTCTTTCTTTCTTTCTTTTTTTTTTTTTTTTTTGAAGATTATAGCAAGATATTTTAAATGACTTTAAGGGTCCATAGCGGTAAGTATAAGTGTGAGTTGAAGGTATAACCAGGTCGAGGGGCTAAGAGCTCAACGAGGGAAGCTAAAGAGTATTATAAGACTCACTTCGCTTTTACAAATGAAACGTTTGCTTTCAAATACAAAAAATAGTGTGGCTTGAGTCTCCCTAATCAGGCAACCTCCAGGCCTCGTCTTTGTTAATGGGGGATTGAGTGTAAGAAGGAAGTTGGAGGGGTGACACAAGTTCGCAAAAACATTTATCGTGACATAATTGTATAAAACACAGACACATTCTCAAATAGGTAGAAGAAGGGTATCTCATCTGACCGTAAAATGCTATAATGACTTGAAAAGAAGGGGTTGTCTGGTGATTGGCTGATGGGGTTGCTAGGTGGGAATAGCTTCACCTCTGACTCAGAGAGGTGGCTCGCGTGACTCAAGCATGTGGTTCCGTGAAAAGCTCGAGATGCTGACATATTCTCACTTGACCTGTGAAAGGGGTGTAGATATCGGCTCAAGATTTACAGAAAACGAATAGACATGGCAAAAGCCATTCGGATCTTCTAGCAATGTAGATATGAAATAACCCTTGGTCAATAATTTCGACTATCAATCATCGGAAAGCCTCCAATGAAATGATGGTCTTGTCAGCCTAACTTGTACAAGTAAGGGCGTGGGCGAATCATACCTTTCATCTCGGGTTGGCCATGTGAAATATTGCGTCACATGATCGGGAAAATCTCGGACAAAGGCAAAGAGTGCCGTCATCCTCCCGCGAACTGGCACAGGCAACGATAAGAGTCCTCGCAGGCTGCCTCGACCCAACCTTGTCAACCACCAACCAAAACACCAGACATAACGACGACGCTGACGACGACCAAGACCGAAACGAAGCGGTAGACTTGGGTCCCTCGACTGTCCCGAGTCCGTGTACGTCTGCCTTTATTTCTCTGGCAAACTGCACCACCTCAAGAGCACCTTTCGGCCCAACCCCACTATCCCAGTCCGAGTCGAGGCCCCCGTCCGTTACGCCATTTTCCGGATCGACCTGTTCTTTGAGAGGAAATAGGACTCTTGCTCCTCATCCTCTCTCCTCCTCCTCCTTCATCAACAACCCGACACAACAACAACAACTACCAGAAACATGTGGGGCTGGTTTGGCGGTGGCGCGGCGCAGAAGCGCAAGGACACCCCCAAGAATGCGATCCTCGGTCTGCGCGCGCAGCTGGAGATGCTGCAGAAGCGCGAGAGGCATCTTCAGACACAGATTGACGAGCAGGATGGCATCGCTCGCAAGAACGTCAATACAAACAAGAATGGTATGCGGCCCTCACTGGAGCAACGGGACAATGCGGGGCAGAGATGCTGATGGACATGACAGCGGCCAAGGCGGCCTTGAGGCGTAAGAAGACACATGAGCACTCGCTCGACCAGACAGTCTCGCAGATAGGGACACTGGAGCAGCAAATCAACGCGATCGAGTCGGCCAACATCAACCGGGAGACCCTGGTGGCGATGGAGAAGGCCAGCCAGGCCATGGCACAGATCCACGGAAAGCTTACACCGGAGAAGGTGGACGAGACAATGTGCGTCCCTAAACCCCTTCCCCGACTTTTGCCGTTTTTGAAGGAGACATTTTCTGATTTCTTGATACAGGGAGAAATTGCGAGAGCACAATGCCATGAGCGAAGAGATTGTCGCCGCCATGACCAACGCCACTATCGGCGACTACGTCGATGACGTCGATCTGGAAGAGGAGCTGGAGCAGCTACAACAGGAGCAGCTCGACGAGCAAATGCTCACGACAGGCAACGTGCCCGTATCAGATGCAGTACACAAGATGCCCACGCCGGTAAACACAGAGCGTAAGTGCACGGAATGGACCTTGGTCTTGTAACGAAACTAACATGCGGCAGCTCAATCGAGCAAGAAGCAGGCTGTGGAGGAAGACGACGAAGAGGCCGAGTTGCGAAAGTTGCAGGCTGAGATGGCCATGTAAGGTGACTGTTGGGCGGCTTCGGTTGTTGCATAGCATCTGGTTGGTTGGGATTTGAGCGCGGGACCACATACATTTACGCCGACTCTCCTCGCTAACAAGAGGTGAATGGATGGGTTAAGGGGGAGGAAGGGGATGGTCTGTGAACCCCCTCGTGTCCTACAGGTCTTTTTTATTCTGTTGGGTGTTCTGTCGGCGTTGGCGTCTGAGGCTGTTGCTGATGCTTGTTGGTTGCAAACCACTGTCCATCTTTGCCCCTTTGGTACTGGCATTAACATCGCGCTCTTCATCTCGGGCGAGGTTTCGCTTGATGGTTTTGCAGGCGGTGTAGGATGTGAACGCCAGGCGAGGGATATTGGTGACGCTTGGCGAGCTTTCAGATGGCAGAGAATCTAGATCTTTAATGCGAATAAATCATGTAGCATTCGCGCGAATGGGATGTTGCGGAGTTTGAACGGCAGACATCAGCTGAACATGTCTGCCCAGGTCCAACTTGTAAGTTGGGACTGACAAGGGGGCGGAACCGCAGAGCGAGCATCTTGGCGAACTCCCATATGATATGACAGAGTCCACGTCAAGAAGGGCCCAAAAACCAGGCCCCATGTCAAGGTATGGAAAAGCAGCACGATCGACATGTTCTCTGGCTACCAGAAGCACAAGCAGGGCTTGATATGTGGCCACCTCGCTGTCCAATGTGTGGGTCGGGCCGCCGCTTTCTTTTTGGATTGATGGCGGGATCTCTATCTCGTCACCGAAACAAGGCCCAAGCCGAAAAGAAACGGACGATTTTGATTGCTTGGATAATCTAATCGAGAGATCTCGCAATGGGCCGAGTGGAGAGCTTGGTTCTTTCAGCCGGGCTGTTGGGACGGCCCTCTTCAGGTATGTTGGTTGTTAGTTGCACTTCCATGTCAGAGTTGCGGAAGGAAGCCGCAGAGAGACAGACGTGGAAGCCCAAAACCAAGTACCCAGAGAAAGCAAGTCGGCCAGGCGCCTTCAACTGAGTCCGAAACTTGGGGCCAAGGGTCATCACATTTTTTTTGCTGGATCTGAGAAGTGGCCTGCGTCGAGAAGGCCTGCATTTCGAGGTTACAGCGCCGCCGCCATTGGACGGAGATATATCACGTGATACTCGAGAGCCTGTTTCTGGTTGGATGGTTGGCTGTCAGCGGCTGGCGCCGTAGTGGATCACCCACTCCTCCCGCGTTTAAGCGGCGCCTAAGGGAAACGGGTCAGCCTCAGCCACTCATGGTGCGAACCCTAACCGCCGCCGCGAACGTCGTGGGTCTCAGTCTGGGGTGGCCTCTCCTCTATTCAACGGCGGTCGACTGACAATGTTACTGTTGGCGCTGCAGGCTGCAGCAGCAGGCGGAGAGGCCTTTCAAAATAACCCTTCCCGGTTCCAACCTTTTACTTTCCTTTTGCAACCATGACGCAGAGACTTCCCCCGGTACCATGCGGGACCTCGTGGCCCGCTCTGGCGGCTCTGTGACCGTCGTAGGCCCTCGAGCTGAGGGAGGCTTGCAGGACTCACAACGCCATGTAGGCCAGGCAAGCGCTGACCTACCTTGAATGTCTTGTCACGGAACTCTGCGGGGGGTGGAGCAGGCACGGCGGCTGGGAGAGTAGCAGGCCAAGGTGTGATTCGGTTCATATGTCTCCCATGTTTCCAACCTACCCCCCGGTGATGGTGTTTCGCAATTCTTCCCTCTCTCACTTTGTCTCTTTCACTCCCATATGCTGTGTGTCCGTCGTTGACTCCCACAAGACCGTCTTTTTCCTTTTCTTATTTTTCCTTGGTCTTAATAGTTCTTGTGTGGTCTTGTTGCGGCTTCTCATGAATACACTCCGTTGAGATGCTGGCCATCTCTCTTAATAGGATCCCCTTCCTTTTAGGTGTGTTAACGCTGACGCCACCCAAATACCGTGGTAATGACTGACAGTCTTACTCTTTAGATGTTTCTTTGTAGAATGGCCAGAAGGCCATTTTTCTTCCCGTCGCCATGGTTAATCTTCTATACGACCGCCGTGTTGGCAGCTAGCCTACCGAGCGAAGCCGGACGCTATATCCCCAGCTGCGCAGAGGAATGTTTCGCCTCGTTCCTCTCAGTCAACTATGCGTCTACAGGCTGCGATAGCAACCTAACCATGGACTGCATGTGTTCTCGGATAGGAGCTACGGGTTTTACACTAGGCGAGGGCGCAATGCAGTGTATCTCTGCTGAGCGATCAGTTGGATATTGTTCAGAGAGGGAAGCAAGCGGTACGTCTTATACGGATGAAGAGAGTAAAGATCCAAGACTTACAGTAATACAGACCGGATAATAGAATTGGCGTACGATATGTGTAATGGACAGCCCGATGCTATTAGCCCGACACAACGCACCATTACTGCAACGCTCGTTTTGGCCCCTTCAGGAGGAGTCATCACATTCCCATCCGTGACAGTCACCGAACCAATTGAACCTACTGTGTCCAACGGACCGCACCATAGAAGTTCCAGTACTTCCTCTTCTCAAACGTTACCGACGACCCTCGTTGTCGACACATCAGAGCCTCCTCCGCTGCCCATTACGAGAACATCTACGAAACGGTCAGCGAGCAAGGACCGCGATGCTACCTCTTCAGAGGAAGGAACGGAATATCCTACGGATATTGCATTCATCACCGAACCGCCGACTTCTTCTGGTGCCTCGAACGATCCGACTACCTTTTCGACCCGAAAAGCATCTGTCTCTAGCTCGACATCAACGACAGAAACAGCAGCTACCACATCCACTGAGGCGCCAGCTGGCGGCGCTGGCGGCAAGGATGAAGATGATAAGGATTCAGGAAAGCTCTCCAGTGAGCAAGTTGCCGGTATCTCGGTCGGTGTCCTCGCTGCTGCCGGGGTCGCTGCCGGAGCTATTGTGTTGGCGAGGTACTACCGCCGCAAGAACCATCCCAAGGCCAAGACCGGATTTCTCCCCATGCGAGATACCTGGGGATACAAACCAGAAGACCCTAGGAATGGCGGCGGACATGACTCCTGGATGATCCATCAGATGCGCCCAACCCTCGATCCATCAGTTCCTCCTCCACCACCACCCGCTTATAACAGGAAGAGCCTTAGACCTAGCACCCTTGGTCTGGCAATCTCACCCGCCCCCTCAAGCCGTACCGCTCACTCATCGCCCCTGAGGAGGATATCAAAGTTACTCCCAGCAAAGCCAGTTCTGCCAAGTCTTCCTCTTAAGATCAACAAGGAGAAGTCACCTCCCCTACTCCAACCAGAATGGGGCGACCACGAGCACCACAACGTCGGCTCATCCAGCCAAGAGAATGTCTCTCAAATGACAGCACCACCGGCACTCTCATCAGCTGCAGGTGTAGGTTCACCATCGAGAAACAGACCGACACCACCCAAGCTGCACATCAGCACGTCAAGCAACGTCGGCCGCAGGAGCAGCAACAACAACCGCGAGAGCAACGTGACCGAGTTTGAGGAGGACCGAATCTCGTCCTCGGCAAACACCAACTCGACGCAGGTCTGGCGGCCCCCGCCCACGACGCCCATCTCTGCGGGCACGTACTACGTTGCTGACCAGTACGGGAACTGGGTTCTTGGTAATTCTAAACGCGCGTCTGTCATTGCTCGAGGCTCACAAGGCTCCAAAGAGTCGCAGGAGAGTGTGCCGCCAAAACCACCACCCAAGGATGACAACAACATGTCGTCTGTTGGTCTGGCTAGGTCTCGATCTCTTGCTCCCGCGGCAGATATTCGTCCTGCGGGCGTTCCGCCAAAGGAGAAGCCTGCTGGCCCTCGTCCTCAGTATCCGTCTCCTTTCTTCTCGTCTCAGAATCATCCTCGGCGGAACATGACTACGCGCCGCTCCATGACCCGGAACCTGACTCGACCACGTGAAGACTCAAGCAGCAGCAACGTTACCACCATCACCACCTCATCCGAAGAACCCGCTCCTGTGCCTGCCGTAGCCGCCCTATCCCAGGAGCAGCAGGCTACACTCTCACCCGTTGTCGAATCTCCTCCCCGTCAACCCAGGATCCCGCCTCGAGACCCCCGACGGATGAGCCAGATGAGTGACTACAACAGGAGATCTGGTCCACCCACGCGCCAGGTTGTCTACCATCCTCCAGGACAGCCCAGCCCGACACTTGGAATGATGCAAACTCCACAGCAACAGCAACAGCAACAGCAACTGAACGAGCCCGAGGTGATTCCAAACGTTGGACTTGAACAAGATTCCCCCTCGATGCGTCTCGTCGACCCTTCTCCTCCACCGAACGAGGCTGAGGCCTACAACGCTCAACCCATGAACTCGAACCGTTCCCAGGTCTCTCCTTTCTACTTTGATCCTCCTTACCCTCAACCTCTCAGCACTATGCATCAACCTATCAACACTAGTCACTCATCCCAGCATCGCCGTTCCGCCTCTGGCTCTCAAGCCCAGACATATCGACCATACCAACGGCCTCCCTCGCATAAGCCGTCTCCTAGACCTCAGTCCAACTGGCAGGCTGCTCAAAGACTACCCCAGTCTTACCAGTCTTTCCAACAGCAGCAACCCATCCATCCACATCAACGACAAACCCCCAACACATCCTACCAGCGCCAGCCGCCACAAGGATACCAATCTTTCCAACCCAATCCCAACCCCCCATACCCACGCAACTCTGCGTACCAATCGTTCCAATACCAACAACAACCACAGGCCCAGTTCCAGCAGCACTCACAAATCCATCCTTCTCGCGTCCAATACCAAACCTACAATCCTTCACCAACCACGAGTCAGCCCTCGTCCCGATCCGGCGACTCGACCCTCCTTGCCAAGCGCCTCGGCTCGGACCGTGCCGCAAACATGTCCATAGGCACTGAGTCACCCAAAGCCTCCAAATGGCGCCGCGAGGATCCCAACCTGACACCTCCTGGATTTCCCTTGTCCCCTCACTGGAAGCCGACCTTGACACCTACTCGGCGCGGAGATGACCTGTACCTGAACGTGCAGTAGGGAAAATGAAATGAATTTACGCAATCCATCTTTTGTTTGTCAACAACACATACCAACATAGTTATTCCCTTTTCTTTTCCTTTTTCAAGTAGAAACTGTATTTGTATCATTAGCTACTACCACGCACCAGCTGCTGTAATGAGCCTCAGCCATAGACTGGATGAATATTTGCCGGAACCGCAATGGGAAGTTATTAGGGAAGAAAAGAACATTCTGTATTTGATAAACGTTCATTCTAGGTTCCTAACTTGGTATCTTCAAGCCCTCGATCGCTCTTCGTGCCTTCAAGTCTCAATCCTTTCTGCTACTGCTTGGTCCCGCTTGTGCCTCGTCCTCATTCTCCTCCTTGACTGTCTGTCCCATGACACATTCTCTTTCAACAAACTGCCGTGGTTGAGCTGGCTCACTCGGCGTCGCCACGGGATCGAGCATGTCCAGTTCCACATCATGGAATGTCTGGTCGCTGCTCTGATTGCTGCGACGGAGACGGCTTCCGTGCCTTCTCAAGCTTCCTCGCTTGAAGAGCCCATGATCGTTTCGGCGCATGTCATCGATATGATTCTCGAGTGCTGCATCCACAGCCTCAAGGCCCTGATCCAATGTGTCACGGTTAAGATGCACGCCTGCATCGATAAGTTTGTTCCGCCGCCGGATGTCCTGCCACCGCGTCATATTGCCCATCTCTAACACATTCATTCGACGATTCTTGCCCATGGGATTGCCCATCATGATAGGCCGCCAGGCGAAATCCTCCTCCATCATGGCTCGTAGGTCGTTGGGCATGGAGGCACGGCGCCTTGTAGACCGTCGCCGGGCTTGGGTTAACCTGTCCACTTCCTCCGATTTGGATCGAGGTATGATCAGCACGTTCTTGAAGCGGATGAGAACAAGCAACAGTAGGGCTGTCAACAGGAAGAGTATGCCTGCCACAATGCCAGTGGCAACTTGTTGACCAAGCTTTCGCTGGATATGGCCACCCAGTGCAGTTGAACCCGCCGCAAGAACGAAGGCCAGAGAATGGATAATCGCGAACCCTGATGTGACTCTTGGAAAAGACGAGTAGTTGGTTCTTCTCTGGTCTTGGTTAGCGGGATCACGGTGTCGACCAACCATCCCTGGAGACAAGTCTGAAGTGTCAAACGTCTCCATGATTAAGCCGTTGCACTCAGAGACTGCGAGGCAAGACAGGAACCCGATGCACAAGGCGAAGAATGTAGGTGCACCTGCATTGATCGGCGGCCCAGATGAAACAGCAGCGTAGCAGGCGCCGCCTATAGGCAGAGAGACTGTAAAGAGCGCCCGGCGGATGAGATGAGATGACCAGGCAACCTTCTTGTCTAGAGTTTCGCGGCTGGAGTTGACTCGTCGGTTTCGGGACCTGGAGAAGATACTGGCCTTCTGAAAAGGAATAGCAAGAAGGGCTCCAAGCGTGACCGAGGCGACATGAAGGCCAACATAAGGTGATCTCAGGCGGTAAAATCGCGAGACAAGTGAACCTAGAAGGATGATAACGAGCACCACTTGGGCGTAGATCCACGCGACGTAGATCGCCATCACCGCAAAACCAGGTTGCCGAAGCATCTCAATGGATAGTCGAATCCCATGGTACACCTCTTCACCCCACCACTTGGGGCCTGTTTTGACTCGATGCATCATGATCTCTCCTCGAGCTAGCCGGCGTGAAACGTCCTCTCCAGTTCGTACTTCCGCAATAGACCGTCGGTAAGCTGATCGACGAACCTCTGGGCATGCGACATTGAGGAGGAGCACCACTGCAATGAACATGATGCTGACGTAGAATCCCCAGGCCGGCGGATGCCTGTCGATGATGGCTGCTCCGATGAGAAAACCAAGCCCAAGAGATCCAATCCAAGACCATGTCCAAATACCGAGCCAAACACCCATGCCTCCTCCATGTCTCCTCGCATCAAACTGGTCAACCACCTCCTGATGAGGATGCTTGCTCATCAACGATGCTCCAAACAGATCTGTCAGAACCGAGTGGAAGTTCATGCTGGCAAACCCAAGCGAGCCTCCCATCAAAGTACGAGAAGCAAGTAGCAACGCCCTCCACGAGGCAGTGTTGGTTAATCTTTGACTGCTCACGGCAATGGCCTGCGGGAAGAGCAAAGGCATTGCAACGATAAGACTCGCCATGATGTATGGCTTTCGGCCATGGAGGAGCGGTAGTGGCCAGAGGAAAAATGACGGCAAGGCCAAAGCAAGAAAGCACCCCGTATTTCCGTGAACAGTCAAATGAGATTGATCCACAATGTAGTACTGAATCGACGGGACGAGACCAGTGTAGATCCCGAGTATGACTCCAATGAGAGCGGTGCTCAAGCAAGCAACCGAGGCGACAAACCGCTTGCGGATGGGCGACTAGTCCCTTGCAATCGGCTGTCGCTTGTGTGACTTTGGAAGACTGAATCCTTGCATGTTGCGTAAACTAACATGAGATCTTCTTCGCAGACTGATCCCGTGCTCGCCATGGACTTTTCGGTTGGCAACTTCGTGACCAGCGACCACGTCTTGACCAGTGGCATTCCGGCTAGCAGAGGTAGCAGTTGCAGCTTGCTTTTTTAATGACTCTGCCCCCTGAATGTTTCGATTTGCATTGATCAGGCTCATGAAGATACTGGCACCGGTGATATTCCCTTCTGTCACGGCTCCCTCCTGATTTTGTTCATCTTCCAAGACCCTGCTGGATCGTCGACTTGGACTGTTTTCTGCCGACAGCTCCAAAATCTCAACAGGTGGCGGCCGATCTCCTAGCATTCTGGTTCTGATGTTCTGATATGCTCCAGAGTAGCTTTTGACGATGTCAGCTAACCGAGGACGCTTAGAAGAGTATGTATAAGACGCTGCATGTTGGTATCCAGGCCTTCTCGGACAAGGGGCATCGTCCATGTCAGCCATAGACAAGTTGGCGCTTTCTTGAACACTCTGTATCGGCTGCTCACTTAAAGAACTCGACCGGCGAGGTTCGTTTGAGAGGGAGTGCCGCCGATCCTCATGAGTATTGACTGCAGCCTCAGACTGGTCAGCAACTTGCGAAGCAAGCGAAAGAGCCTCGCCAAGGAGTCTTTCAAGGTCGCTGATAGCGCGTTTGAACTTGAGACTGTCTATTCGAGGTTCTGATCTGCCAGATAGACTGGATTTTCCCGATAGCCTACGAGTAGCTATGTTGCTCGGCAGGACTGGCTCAGAAGGGCGTCGATGGTCGACAAATGATACTTTGGATGATCTCCTTCGGGTTGGGATACCCGTGAACTTTGGGCTATATTTCGAAGACGAGCTATTCAAACTCTTGAGCCACTGGGCCGTCCGCTTGAAGTCCAGTATGGATCCCAGTGACCTGCGTCGACCTGACATGTTTGTAGAGCTGGCTCGGGACTTGTCATTCGGAGTTTCAGCTGAAGGCTTTGTTCCTATCTGAAACTGAACCTCACTGCGTGCACCCTTGGATGAACTTATTGACGTGCGGGGTTTGCGTGTTTGACTGCACTCGCTCGGATCTCGAGAGGAGGTGTCATTTCCGTATTCAGATCGGGTTTCCGCATGCTCCAAGCTTGGATCAAAAGCGCGGACCTTGCTTGTCCCACGATATTGCAGGTCTGGGTCGTCTCCAAAATGTTTCCCGTAATCTAGTGACCAGTAGTTGAAGTCAGGGCGCACTTTCACACAAGGCTGCTGTCCTCTGATATTAGGGGTCGTCCTCTCTTTGCTTGTTTCGTTGGGATCGCCGCTTCGAAGACTTTGGGATTTCTAGTCGCCTCCCATATAGATATCGGAAGAATCGAGCGAACCGTTGCATGGGAAGGGCCATATTGGTATTTTATCTTGGCTTGCTTCTTCAACACCGTAGGAGTCTGCTGCATCACACTCCTCAGGGTGCATTGAAGCATTAGGAGTCTGAGGTTGAGTTAGGGGTTCTAAGCGAATCAGATCCACTGGAATTGGGGGCAACGATTGCCCATCATGCGGCAGCATGAATGGAGATGGAGTGCCGGGCACGGAGGCGAATTCTTCAGCCGATAAAAAGTTTCGATTCCCGTGCTCCGCCGCCAGATTGCTGGGTTTGAAAGCCATATCTTCAGGCTCAGAGACTGGGCTCAGCACCGGAGGGGCTGGACAATCTTTTTCGACAATCATGGGAACACTCGCGGAGGTTTTGAGAAGATGGTGCCGGAAGCCCGAGCTTTGAATTTGCCTCGTCTCCTCGAAGTGCTTTGGGTTGTCGACATAGTGCCTCGGTAGGTCAATGCCGTCCCTCGGTAGCTCCAGTGATGAGCGCCCACTCGGGGCAGGAGTATGATCAAAGTCACCAGTCTCCATCTCAAGTTGCCCCTTGGGCAGCTGAGCTTCGGTGTGACTAAAGAACGTGGAAAACATGGCAGATTCCGACGTGCCTGGTGTTGGTGAAACAGACGGTGGTGAAATGTGTATCACGGTGACAGGACTGTCTGTCTGGCGGAGTTGGGATGGTATTGCTAGCTTTGAGGACATCGGCTGAGCAATCCTTTCGCGAAGCGGGTGCTTGAAGACAGCATTAACGATTATCGGGGGACGTCAGTTGGCGAAGGATGTGGTTGGGATAGTCGACTATCGGACATGAGAGAATTTCATGCGCGACTAAGATCACAGTATCGGATTATGAATATTTCATGGAGCGGTAGAGGAGGTGAATTAGGAGGCGGATGGCGAAGAGGGGGGAGAGGAAAAAGGAAGGGGTTGGTTGATGAACAATGATGAAGAGGTTTGGATTGTTTGGAGCAATGATGGAGTTGATTACCCTGTTGCTTGAGAAATGGCAGGTGCAATTGAGACGACCACTTTTCTTCGTAACTGCCTGCCTACCTGTGTACCTGCCTACTGCCTCCTCGTCCTCACAAATGAAGACCTACCTTATGTTGTTGCTGCGGGAAGGTGCTTCTGACTCTCCAGTTGGTTAGAACTACCTAGGCATTCAGAGAACAAAACACCAAGGATGACCATCATGATATTTTACACTTTCACTAGTGCTTCCTACGGATTACTGTACACCACTGTAACCGTGATCATGAGTCGAGACGAATTGATCAGCGTGTTTCGCATGACTTGGGTGCTCGGTCGCATTTTCGCGACGATGTTACCCCGTCTAAGTGATATCATCCCATGACCTAAGCGCAAGAAGCGCCCTTGTCCATGAAAGCGTCTGTCTCTCTCCCACTTCACGAGAGACAAAAAAACGCCTTGAGCTCCCCACTTAACGTCATACCCCGGCTCTTCTCTTGAACCCGCCCGGACGGGCGCCCGCCTTGGTTTGGGATTCCCGGAGTCGCCACCCGTCAGCAACAGGCCCCGCCGTTCTGACATTGGTTCGGTGCAGATGCCGAGACCACGGCTTCGCTCACCTTGGAACCCTCCTTCACCTTGTTCTCACATCATCCTTTTTTTTTTTTATTCCTCTTAGCTCAACGTCCGCCCTGCAGGCCGATCTTCGACACCGAGGCTAGTAGACCTGCATGCATGCAGGCGCAAAAAAAGGTTCCCCGTGCTTAGGCAAGCAATGACCGACCCTATTCTGTCGATATCTCCGAGTAGGGGGGGGATTGAAAATATCCAATGGCATTAGGCAAACACGTCGCCGTCGTGGATGGATTGCTTCAAGATCACCACATCTTGTATCTCGGATCCGCCCCCTCTGTTGTGAGATGATGTTGCTGTTACTCCTGATCATCACCGTTACCCGAGACATGGGTGATGAGCCGCATCGCATCCGTCCATGGCATGGCATCGCCTTACGGTGTAATGTAGGTACTGTACCACTGACAAGGGGGCTAAAAACAAGGTCCCGAGGCTTGGTTTCGCCATCCATCTCCAAGTACACCCCTCCATCCCATGTTTCCCAAGGCTGCAACACCCAATCCCCAAAACCCCAAGCATCCTTGCCCGCCCCGAAACCCCTCCGATCGTCTCACACCCCAGCCATCCATTCCATCCATCCATCCCATCCTCTTTGTGCGCCCACCATCGCGCCAGTGCGCCTAATCTGGCCCCCCGCGCAACGCGCCTAAACCAGCACCGCCCGCAAATCATACCAGCCTCCAGACCTCCCTGCGTCTGCGTCAAGGTTGTCTCTCGCTAGCTCGTCTAGTGTCCTCCCAGGCTCCGCCAGACTGGTTCCGTTTGGCGAACACATCCATCCCGCGTCGCCCGATCAGGTAACTCACTTTGGGGCGCAGCCTATTAATAGCAGTCGTCCATTTCAGGGCTCAAGCCAAGTTTGATCACATCCATGAATGAGCGTGCGCTCTGTCGCACCAGAAACGATGGACCTCGACGCCTCTGCCGAAGCCTCTTCTGCTGCAAGGCTGTGACTATTGATGTGGGTGATTTTGTTTTTAGGCTTGTCTGCCTTGTCAGTCCGACCTCGAACTCAGAAATAGTAATCGGGCGCTTGAAAGAGGCCTCCTCTTGCGATGCCGTACACCAGAAGTTGGTTTTCAGCTTCAGCCTGACACTGCGGCTATTGGGGTCCATTCCTGCACAACTCGAATAGAGCTACCATGATCTCCCTTGCCGGACAACAAGCCCACTTGCGTTAAACTCGGCCACGAGACCGAGGCCTGTGAAACTCGGTGGCAGGCTGGTGGAGAAGACTTGATGTGACTGCGCTTGACCCACTTTGACCGACAATCCCGAGTCACGAGCATGAGTTTCATCTCTGTCTGGACTCGGCCGATTGTTATGCCCTGCCTAGCCAATCCCAGCTTAATTTAATGAATTCACACCAAGAAGCAAGTAGATAGATCAGAGGTTGACAGGATAAATTTCATGTTTCTATAGGATCCATTTTGGGAACACCAGCGCCCCAATCCCTGCTGTCGTTTGTGAATGTCCTTGTTCATGACAAGGGGACTGCAGCCTGCGCAGTCCATCTGAATTGATAATACAACATCGTGATAATGTATGAGATTCTGGAGAATCAAACCGGAAAATGCCGATGAAAGAGACAAAACCCGAAAAAGAGTACAAATGGGGGTAACAAGGAAACTTCCCTGCCAAAGAAAGAAACAACATCTAGCCAGCCAAACATCGTCTCCGTCTTTGCAAAAAAGAACCCTGGCCAAGCCCTGCCAGTTCGAAATGCAAAACGCCCAAGATATAATCCAATGACCCTAGAAGAACGGATCACCCAGTCTCAAAAAGGGTGTCCAAGAAGTGAAAAGAAGAAAAGGCCAGCAGAAGTGGCCGAGCAACCAGAAGCCAATCCAGTGGCATCGCCAAGTCCAGCGCTCAAGAAGAAAAGTCCAAGAAAAAGGGCCGCGAGGCCTTCAGCATATGCTGATCAAGAATATAACCAATGTCCATGTTTTGCGTCGTCATTCCATGACTTGTTTCCAGCCAAGCGAGAAAAAAGAGCCCCAAAATCAACCCATCGCTGTGCAGAAGAAAAGGAAAAGGAAAGCCCTGGAAAGTAGGAGAAGAGAGATTTGAGACCGTCGACAAAGGCCCAATGCAACCAGCCGGAAAAGAGGAGAATCGTGTCATGTTAGGAGAAGGCCGTAATGTAAGAGGAGGAGACAGCGCCACAAAAAGTCGAGGCTGAATCCGTTTGCTTTATGGTTGAGGAGAGGCGTTTGGTCGTGATTGTAATCGTATCAATGTCGTAGTCTCGTTGCCATGTCTTCGGTAACGTCGTTGCAAGCCTAATGGCGAGAGAGGACGGCAAGAGGAGTCGCCGGTGGAAAAGAGAATTAAGTATGAGGTCGAGAAGCGTGCGGAGCGCTCAGATGCCGATGAATCGAAGCCCAAAGTCAACGACTTAACGGCGGGTTCCAGCAAGTAAGGAGGAGAGTTGCGACGGGTTGAACGAGCAGATGTAGCAAACCCAATCGTCAAACTCAAACTGGATGAGCCGCGGAGAGTGCCACGCTTGGCATCCAGTTACCGAAGACAAGACCGTTCATTGAGAATAGCCACTGTAGTAGCCAGAGTCTGAGTACGCATGATTGCACGGTGATGCGTACTGGGCAGCGTGGCCCGTGTGTGCGCTGCAAGCGTAGCCAACAAATATTGTTCGCTGCTCAATGGGGTGGCCAGGACGGCCGTATGATGCACAACGGTCAATGGCGTGCTGGTAGTAGAGGCATCGGCAGGCCGAGTAGAGCTCAACCAGTTGATAACACATGATGATGATCTTCGGCCTGGATGTTGGCCTGGCGTCGGGTCAAGTGGAGAAGAACGGAGATTGGAGGTAAGGGGACGTTCAAGCGGTTGTTTCGAGATGTTTGCTCCGGAGTATGTTGGTTCAAGTCGTCAAAGCCAGGTAGATGAAGTAAGGCGGTTTATGGTGATGCGTGAAGTGAGGTAGGTAGATAGGTAGGTAGGAGAAGATGGAAGAGAAGGATGGAGACCTCAGGACAAGGAGAATGGCTTGCTTTATGAATGCCGTGAATAAAAGGATAGATGATGAGTGAGGATAGAAGCTATTAGCGTCTCGAGGCATCGCAACCTTATAGGCCTTGCTTGTAGCCTGGAGGACAGTAGGACCATGATACCGGCACGCCCCTACGTAGGGCGGAGGGCGTGAAAGAAACCCCCCGGACTGGCAGCAAGGCACCAGTGACGCCAGAGACGCCAGTGAGAATGCACAAGAGAGAGATAGCCGCAACTGGTGTCTGACTGTCATGACAGGTGACATAGGCTCCTCGTAGGCGTGGGGAAGACCAAGACCCACAGAGCCAAAGGTCCTTACCTAGCAAAAGATGCCTTGGGCTTGGGCTTGGCCATTGGAAAGAATGACAGGGGGTGGGGGGTCCATTGATTCGGATGGGGAGGCTTTTGAGGCTTTGACCCTTTGACCATTTGGGCCATGTGTGTCGAGCGCCCTGTGCCATGATCTGTCCTGGGATCCTAGAAAGTCCTGGTTGTCCGTCCCGGAACGCTTCTGAGGTAGGTATGAGCGAGCAGAGCACGGGCTGGCTTGTAAGGCGCAGCACGGTGTGGATGAGGTGTAGCCTGGGTACCCGTACCGGGGTGCAGGGGTACAGGGAACAAGCTGCCAAGAACAAGTGAGAAGTGGTTCCAGATATCCTCGGCGTGAGGAGTCACCATTGGCCTGTGGCAGAGTTGAGCTGCAGAAAAGGCTGACGGAGCGGCCAGGGGCCCTGATGACGGACTTGCAACCACGCCGGACGGACTGTGGTTGCTGCTGTTGCGCTACTGTAGCTATGTACGGCACTGTACAGTACGCTACAGCACCAATCTCTCCACGGTCGGCCGAGGCGCCAAGTTTCTAGACGGTCTCGGACGAAGCTTGTGATGGCGACCATGTCATTGTCGCGATTGACGAGCCGCCGTCGAGATTGAATTGGCGCGGGATGATGTTTCTGAGAGAGCTGTTGCGGTGCGCGGAAGCTACGGATTATGCCCTGCGCGCGCATACGTAATGAGCCGCGCCTGTACTGAGGAAGCTCGAGGCTCAAAGCAACCTCACTTACGCGCAAGGCGATGACGAAGGAGAAAAGAAGTTGTAACGAGAACATTCGCTTCCATCCGTCGCATAGCATCCCGCCTAGGTGCAGAAAAGAGGGTGCAATTGCGTCAGAACTTTGGGACTTTGGAGCCCGAGTTAGTCATTCACTAGAAGGCAATGGTTCGCCCGGTGGCTTTGGCCTGCAACTTCCTTCACGAGATCACACGTGCCCCAGGCAGGCCAGGCAGAGATATCCGCAGCTTCCACTGATAACTCTGGTTTCACCTCTCCATCACACCCACAAGCCGGCAGCAAGGCTTTGCTTTGATGAGTCTTGTTTGTTGTGCGACAAGGAGTTGTTGACCTTGGCCCCATGCCTACTTGCGACAACTGAAAAGACTCCCCAGCCACGCAAACTGGCCATTGATGCCTATGGATGGATGCCTTTCTGCAGCGCCAGAAGAGGCGACGCAACCTCGTCCTTTCCGCAGCATTCCTCCGTCGTCTCCGGCCACCGATCACGTCCGTGATACACGCTCCTTCTTCTGCCGCTTCCGAACAAAGAAAACGTCCCCGGCGGCTGACCGGCGATGTGCCAGAAACTTTGACCAGCGCGCCAATCAGAGACTGTGGGCGCTGGGTTAGCGACTCTTCAGCACTGATCCCTGTTAGTCGGCACTTGTTGGTGGTGGTAGTGGGTGTTGGGGGCATGCTGCGCCCATCGCTCTGACCCTAGCGGTTCTCTTCTCTCCATGGATCAGTCGGGTCCGTCTGGCTCCTGGCTCCTCGATCCCGACCTGGTGTCTCGTTTCCTGTTTCGTTTCTGGTGCAGTGGTGTTGCAGAAGGAGACGCCACGAGCCCAACTCCACGGTCCACGGTCCACGGGCAGGGAATCTTGGTTGCCGACTGGTCGCCCGCCTGATGGGTCTGGATCCGGGAGCCATGTCAACGGTGCAGGAGGGATTCAGGGATTCCGGATTGACGACTTGCTGTTGCTTCCAGGCATCCTAACGTCGTGCATCTGCAACTTCTATTAATTCGCCTGCTCTGTATCATGATTGGCCCATCATCTCTCCCGTATCGATCCATACCGGCAGGGCTGCATTAAGGGGTACAGAATTGCAGGCAGTCTATTGTGTTAGTGAATCGAGCTGACTTTGCCTTGCAGGTCTTCTCGGCGCTATTATCACATCGATATTTCGGGTGCCGTCCATTCGCAACCCGGATGCCCCTTTCGAGAACGGCCATGCAGCGTCGTTGCATATCCCGCGCTTCGCATACAAACAAGTTACTTCTCTTACTCTGACAATACCTGGAAGTATTCGGAATTGGGTGCCACACTCTTATCCCCAATTCTCTTGCTGACAGCCACAACAGAGTGATCCCTGTCTCTCATAGGGCTGTGTCCGCAGTCGACCCCCGACCTTGGCAATGCTTGCCCACTTGCTTGCTTCTTGTTGTTGGCTCTCACTGGTTCCGGCCGAAGCTACGGTGCCTGGAAAAGGCGTTCATACAGTACGTATAATGACCACTTATACACCCTTCATAGCAATTCACACGACGTACGTATTGAAAGCTGATATGCATGTCTTGACATGACTACATACGGTTGACTCTTTTTCAAGCACAAGGGCTGCGGAAAAGTCGACGGATGATGTACTCAACAATCCTCGCTTGAAATCCTTATCGATCCTTTTCGGGGGTTATCATGGTTGCGTTGATGATCCAGATCGCCCGTGGCTCCCCTCCTTCACCAGAACGCCGGAAACTGGGTGGCCCATCAATCAGGCCTGGTACGCAGCATTTCGGTGCAACTGACATGCATCACACCACCCCTTGGGATAAAGACTATGGGCATGTACTGTACTGTGCCGCGCAGCACGTAGATGCTGGCCAGTCAGCACGCCCACACCAGCCACCGGTTGCTTGTCAAATGTGGAGGCAGCCCGCGTAGCCTTGCATTGGCGACTTAGCAGACACCAGTACTTCTTGTACCTTTCGCACAGTCTTCTGTACATCTACCTTAATGGGAATGCTGACATGTTTCGGTAGTTTTCTCAACCCCTGCCTCATATCTGGTTGACGACGGCGCTCCGATTGGGCCAGAGGTTCAGGGTTGCCTGGCGCTTCGACTATCTTGGGACGACGTCTGCACACTCGCCCGCCTCACGTGGGCTCTGAGTAACCAAATTGCTGACAAGGCCTCCCGTGGGTTGGGAACTGTGTAAGAGGATGCATCGGGATACGGGACCGACGAAACGACTCTGACAAGCGTCAATGTCTGTTGTACAGAGAATCGCTCAAGTATCAGCGGGAACAACTATTCAGGACAAGTATCGACATCGGTTACCCAAGCCTCGGCCCCTGACGGATCTTTTGCTGCAAGCTGTCAAAGTTCGATTATTAACTTCAACACCATGTAATTCTACCACTGTACCCACACCAACTGCGGTCCGTTGCCGTTCACATGTCTCACCCAGCAGACACCCTTGAAAAGGAGAGAAGCCAATCGATCCTAATCCAGGAGGGCCTTGTCTCAGATACCCAATTTCAGTGTCGTTTCTCCTGGGCGAGAGATGGTGGTGGTAAGGATCCGCATTTCTGACAGGGCCTGCAGGTCTGACTTTCGGCCGACCCCAGGGTCAAGCATGAACCGTTTCTAAAGAAAGGTACAGGTTGTGCAGACTGGTAGTGTGAGCACAAAGAGTCATGTCTAATCAGGCATCAGAAACCGCCCGGAAACGAAAGATGTGCATGCAGGCAAAGAAGGAGACTAACCCAGTCAGCAACTGGTCGGCCGAGCGCTCCATCTGAACAACAACCTTTGAGAGGCCGAGACAGAGATAGACGGGGCAGGACGTGAGCACAGACAAGAAAGATGGAGGGGCAGTTGATGTTTGGTTTGTCGCGTTCACTGATGACTCTGCCTATCTCTGCCTAAGGGAATTGGATGCAGGGAGAGTTAGGAACGTGAGAGACGGTAACCCCGTGATCTTTTGCGCAGCAACCCCGTGGTCACCCCAAGTTAACAAACACCATCAGCATCGTCACCACCGTCATGGGGATGCCCACCACCACGACCGAGTATGTACAAACTCGCGCCCTTGACTGACAAACAGACAGACAGTCTACAGTATGACCATCGTCATGGAGGGTTGAATCTATGTTCAATGACCTCACACGCCTGTTCCACAAACCGATTACAAGCCTACAGCCTCGCCCAAGAAGACAAGGCCCATCTGCGGGGGAGTGGGGCCGATGCCCTGTTGATCGGAGTAGGCCAATCACCGGCCGCCCGCGCCACGGTCCTCCGCCGGCTGCGCCTCCCGCCGTGGCTTGCCCCGTTATTCGTCTCCGCCGGCGACTCCGAGAATCTCGACGACTTACATTGTTCCCCCCCGGCTGCATCATCTCGAGACGGCTTCCCAATTCCCATTCTTTTCCTCATCCGTGTTGTTGCAGTAGCTCTCGGTCAATGGGGATTAGGCGCTCGCTGCAACTCTGTGGCCCCAGCCGTTAGGCGTACCGGTGATCCACGACTCCGTCAGCAGGCAGATCTGCCTTGGGGAGTCATTCACTCTCGGGAAGCGAGATGCTTCATCATACGTGCGTGCGTACGTACACAAGCCGTCAGACTCAATACTCGGCCGGACCCGGTTTTAACCTTGCGACCGGGCAAGCCTCTTGTTCGCTTGTTTGCCAATGACAGTCCTTGGTCTGCACCAACCGGCTTGGTGGTTGAAACTCAGGGACAAGGGCGTCAGGCGTCTGGACTCCTTTGACGCCGCGGCTGTTGCTCATTGTCGTTGAGGCTCCACACGCAACCTCTCCCTCCCTTTCTGCCCTTACTCAACGCCTTGAAAGATACATCCGCTTGCAGTTAGCAACCGCGCGCGCACCCCTTAGTCTCCCCCAAGCCAGACTTGCCGCCGCCAGGCAGACCTCGCGTCTCTTCCTTCACCCTTTTGCCGCTCCCGCAATCACATTCGGGATCTCCTCCCCCTTCCCTTCCGCGGTAGTCCGTGAACCGTTCGGGCGTGACAACTCGGGCGTGACAACTCGGGCGAGGCTGATATGCAAGTTCGGCGGTGATTCCTCGAAACTGTTCCATTCTTCGAAGCAGCACTTTTGACCATCGAATAAGCGTCTCACCTCCCACACTCCTCTCCCCTGATTCCCAACGTTTCGTCACTCAACGGCCCCCGTCATGAGATGTGGAGGCCTCAGTCACAACGGTGATGTACAGCATGGATGCCTTTGGTCTCGAATATTCCATTACGTGTAAAGCTGTCTTGATGCCTATACGGCACGCTGGTCCTGACCATTCGTTGATTGTCTGAGTGACATCACTCCCTCCTTCTTGTCAACCCCTAACTAGTTTCTATAGCCCTGTCCCCCCACGTCAACATCTATCGAATTGAAACCACCCTCAAAATCTTGTAATATACACCCTTTTCACAGAGTTGTAGCCCCAGTTCCAAGGCCTTGACTCACTTGGCCTTGCCGCATTGTACCACGGTTTTGCCTCCTGAGTATCAGCCGCAAGGCACCCACAGGGTGAGATGTCGTCAGTCATCATGTACGCTAGGCGATATGTTGTCGAAATGAATAGTCGAGAGAGAAAATAAGAAATGCCCCCCATGTCGCTAATCGCCCCCCTTCCTCCTCCTAGCCCCTTACAGCCCCCATGTCATTGTCGTGAAATCCACGCAGTAGTCGCCAGGTTATGGCAAAGTCGTTGAGCCGATTTAGGCTGTGTTCCAGTGGAATGTATCGATTACCCAAGTACGCACAAGGATCAAATCAAAATGCTCGACAGTACCAGAACTCCAATCATCATGAATAGACATCCCTGGCAACGGGACTAAGCTCGTCGACTCATAGCTGCCGTCGCGCCAGCTGCGGCCAGGTCCTGCTTGGCACTAACGCTCCTGCCCGCGGCTCGAGGCAAGCCGCTTGAGGTTTGGGCAAACCCAGCTGTACCGGCACTGGTCCTCTTGGTAGGAACGGCGCTGATAGGTCCCGTAGTCCCCGATGCTCTTCGTGGGCCGCCGGACACGGGCTTGTGAGGGCTGACTCCAGTTCGTAGGGACACAGCAGGCTTGACACCCGCACCAGGGGGTTCCGGAAGAGGTCGCGGAACCGAGATGGTGTTGTGTCGCTTCATTGGTGACGTTTCGCGAGTCGGCATTCGAGGCACGGGCATCTTACGCCCAGTAATGAACTCATGCCGGATAGCGTCCTCGGGTCTCAGTCGCCGTTCAGGGTCCCATCGGAGACAACGCGCCAGGAAGTCCAAAAAGACTTCGTCGTCACACTTGAGCACCTGTTGTAATGTCTTGGAAGAAGGCCGGCGCCTGCGGCCCTTGGACGAGACGGTCAGGCGAGGCTTGCCCATCGAGTCAAAGAATAGCTTCTTCCGGGTGCTCTTCTCAATTAGATGCTTTTCCGGAGGTCCAAACACCTCCATGATGCATGCCAGCTGCTCTTGCTCATTCTCTCCGGGGAAGATGGGCACTCCAGTGTAAAGCTCTGCCAGAATGCAACCAACACTCCACATGTCGATGGGCATACCGTAAGTCATACCAAGAATGACTTCAGGTGAACGGTAGAATCTCGACTGGATGTAGGTGTACACCTTCTCGTTTTCGAAACAACTGGAACCAAAATCGATAACCTTGATCTCTGAATGAAGGGGATGTCGTAAAAGAATGTTTTCAGGCTTCAAATCGCAATGGATGACCTTGTGCTGCTTGAGGAGGTTGAGAGAGCTGAGAATTTGCTTGGTGAAGCGTCGGATGATCCTGATCGAGAAACCACGGAAAGCGTGCGCCTTGATAAGCTCGTAGAGGTTCATGTCGAGCAGCTCAGTCGAAATACAAAGATGTCCACGGAAATAGAAACTTTGAGTGAAGTTGACCATGCTGTGCTTATTCTTGGGATCCTGTCATGAGTTAGCATTGAAATGTGGGATATCAACAGAGAAGTGAGCCAACTTACCCATTCGCGGAGCTTCTGAAGAATGTTGACTTCGACAAGAGCTTGCTGGTGGAATCTCTTCTTGTTCCTAATAATCTTGATGGCGACAAGGCCGCCCGTCTTGTGGTCGATGCACCGAACAACTTGTCCGAAACTTCCCTTTCCAAGAACATCAATGATTTCATACCGGTATGCAAGGTGGTCTCCAGGAACAATAGTGTAGTCGCCGCGCTCATCGTCGTAGCCAAAGTTAGGCGCATCCGACTGAAGATCTCCGACAACTTTGTGGGCATTCTGTGTTCCACAGAAATAGACATCGTTGTAGTCGACAATCTCTCCTCGTTCGTAAATATTGAGCATGGCGATGCGGATTGCCTCGTGCGAGCCAACGCGCTCCTTTGGCGTTGCACGCTTCCTGAGTGCGTCCAGCGTTCGTGCAGCAACCTCTGTCTCCTTGCGCCGGGAGCCCAGCTTGGCCATCTCCTCTTCGGCCGACAAGTCATCCTTGTCGAGTTCGGCAGTCCATGAATCCGCGCCCTTTACTGCTGCCGAGGAAGTTCGAGGTCGGAGAATCTTCTGCATGACCGAGGTGTTTCGGCCCACGGGCATGGTCGAGGGATCAACGACGGGCTTCTTCGTACCCCAGGACTCGCTCTTGGTCTTGTCATGGGACATGAAGGCATTGAGGCTTCCGCCCGAGCTCTTACGCCTCCTCGACTCCAGATAGCCACTGGAAGATTGTTTGATAGTGGGGCTTGGGCTGGCCTGCTTCATGCTGGATAGGTTGTTGAGAGTAGCCGAAATAGGAATCCTGGGGGGAGGCATAGACTCCTCTGGATGCTTGCCATTGGCCTTTTCGATAACGTCGGCAGGCGCATTGATGTTGCTCTTGGAGTTGTTTCGCTTCCAGGAAATGCTGAGTTTTCGTCGAATGGAACTCATCGATGATGGGGTTTGAGGTTCCTCCGAGACAGGTTCCGGCGGAGGAGACTTGGGGACGAATTGCTCCGTCTTTGGTGCCCGCGGCCCGGCGGGCTTATGGGGGACTCGATCTTGGAAAAGGTGGTCATCAAGTGTGGTGAAATCGGCACCGGTCTTGGATCTCTTCAAGAAGTTGTGCTCGGGACCTCCCTTGGGCAGAGAGGAGGACAGGAATGGTGACATGCTCTGCTTGTGATCAATCTCCCTGAAGGCAAGGGACGAGTCCGTGGAGCTGGCGTCAGGTGGTGTAGGTGTGAGATGTGTTTGATGGACTGAGCTGCTGCTCCTCAATGAAGGAAGTTCGGGGGTGTCACCGTGACGGCTCTTGGAGAAGAAAGAACTCTTGGACGCTGTCATCGGGGTCGTTGGTGTTTTTGGTAATTGCCGTGATGGCGGAGGGCTCAAGCTCCTCTCGACACTGCTGTGATCCTGCAACGCTGCTATCTTGTTAGCAGTTGGGGTACTCAATGGCCCCAAGCTAATAGGCGGTAGTCGCAAAGGCTGCAAATGTCTCTTGTTCGGCGGAGTAGCTTTGTTGTCTCCTTCGGCCGCGACGTGTGGTACATATGCACTTTTACGGGCGCTGGGCCTTCTTTGAACCTTAGTCGGTTCAGGGAACACAGGCATGGAAATGGTCCCAGTTGAGTTAGCGTTCATGCTCATTGCGTCCAAGTTGCTCAAAGCCGTCTTTTTCTTTTCCATGAAATAAGTGTCGGCTGGCGAGTCTTTTGGAGACTCGTACGCTTTGGGAATAGCGGGAACAGGAGGGACATCTTCTTCTTCGTCCGCAGGCATGGGGTTGTGAACAGTTGTATGTTTCGGAGCGGGTAGTCGTGATGTGGATGAGGATCCCGACATGCGATGCATGGATCCAGTCGATGTCCTCGCCGTGTTGAAGCTAAAGGCAGATGCGGCTGAGAGACCAGAGCTATAAGATTTGCGGTTGTTGAGATCCGGCGTGGTCCTTGATGAGGATGGTGTTGCAGAAGCCTTCCTTGGAATCATCGAGGGCGATTTGGACTCGGCCCGGTTCTCGACTTGGTTGTTCATCGACACTGGGGGTGGCGGCGGCGGGTTAGAGAGCTGATTCAAGCTCTGGGACTGCGGCATGATTGAAAGGCGCTTCATCCTCCGAGTATCGGTAGGACTAATAGTCCTGGCACCGAGACCAGTGGCGTGCGAGGAATGATGGGCACCGGGCATCATCGAGACTCGCTTGCTGCTTGAGGATGGAGTACTAAGACGACCACCGACGCGCGGCGACCGCGGGGTGAGCGTAGAGTGCCGGTTCTGCTCTGGGGTAAGAGTGTTACCGAAGCTGAGGTTTCCATGGCTTGGTCGTGGTGGAGGTTGCACCGACTTGGACTTGGCAGCCCTCGAGCTCGGGAAGCCTCTCGCGCTATCAAGCCATGATGAGTTACCATCCAAGGAGGCTCTAGCCGAACCAGTGGATGCCCCATCAGATAGGAGGCTGGGCCGCCTCTTCTGGGCGGTTCGAGGGCCAAAATCCGAATCGCCAATGATGCCAGGTCCTATCGACTTTCGAGGGGGCTTGGAAGCAACAGAGCTGGATACGGGAGGGTATTGGCTCTGTCGGCGAGCGCGGGCTGTTGGACCGTTGGCATGATCGACCCCTGAAGCAGAGATGTTATTGGATGCATGAGCAGGCTGTCTGTTCGAGTTGCTAGGTCTGCGCAGGAGCGAGCCTGATCGACCGGGACGTGTAGCGGACTGATTCGAGGGGCGAGCGGGAGAGGGGGCAGCTTGGGGCTTGGAAGACATATTGCTGTCATCTAAGCCACGGGCCTCGAGAATACTCCCCTCGCCGGTGGGAGAAGGAAATTGAGTGAGTTTGAACTCGGTCGAGGCGGACTCGATGCTGCTCTGGAGGTCGTCAAAGCTCACAGAGGGCAGGAAATCGAACGACGCGTTGGGATCGTTTAATTGACTAGTTTCCCCATCCCGACCGAAAGAAAAGAGAGAATGGTTGTTGGAGGCGGTTGCGCTGAGCATTGGAGCGTCGAAGGCGAGGCCAGGATTCGCGGTAGGAAGAGGTGGTCGATTCCGATGGCTAGGAGTTTTGCCCCTGTCACAAAGGGATCCAGGTCAGCTTTGCCATGTGCAAGGAGGCGGCGAGACGAGGGTCGGCGGCGACGATGATGCGTGCACAGGGCAACGACGACAGAGAAGGGCCGCCCAAGCAAGAGAGGATGTATGAGAAGAGACAACAAGAAGAACAAGAGGCTCACAATCGAGTTGGAGAAAAGTTGGCTGGTCGAGGCCCAGCAGGTGCCTTGTGCTCGCGGCTCATAGGGTCCGGTCGAGGGGCGTGGCTGGCAATGCGACGACGGAGGTGGATTTCACGGGGTCGGTCGCTAGCACAGACTCAGTCCGGTCAGGGAGCTGAGCGCATTCGAACGGCTACCTCATTCCGGGGCCGACAGAGACAACGACGGAAAGAGGAGAGCAAACAGCGGTAGGCGGACGGCAGGCGACAGATGTTTGATTGTGGGTAGTGTGTCCCGGGAAGGGGATGGTGAGATGGATGGGTTGGGGATGAGAAGAGCGTCGGTCGAGGATGGAGTCGTTGTTTTTCGGAAAAGAGGGATGGATGGTCTCTGCACTGCACTGGGTCTTGCCTTCCAATGGCGGATGGACCTGATGGATGCAGCCAGTGACTTGCGGCGGGCTCCAGGCTTGGGCACACGCTGCCAGAGGCGGGCACAGGCGGGCACAGGCAGCTCCGGAAGGGGGCATGGGGGCGACGCCATGGCAGGGAAGCATGGGAAGGAAGGCGCCTGAGAGGCTGCGATGGCGGAAGGCACCTCGAGAAAGGTACCTTGTGGGGCATGGAACGCCGATACCGCCAGTTGATTGGCGCCTGGACCAGGAGATTGGTCCCTGAATTGCGGATAGACGTGAAGGTCCATACCGCCAAGTTCCTCTTTTACCGCTATTCCATTCATTGCTAACTAAAGCAGGGCGCTCTGGCACTGGCACTCGATCAAGAGGGTCAGGTTCCTTACCTTGGTATGGTCGGTACCTGCCGGTCGCTGCATCAGCTGCCCGCAGCCCGAGGTACAGGTACAGGTACCTTCCCCGAACAATGCAACGTCCCCTTACTTTATTAGTCTCCCTCGAATCCACGATGCAGATATGAAAGGAACGTCAATCATGATCCAACTTGCACTTGGGGGAGATGAGACATGCCTGGATCACGATTCAGATGGATGCCATGCCCGGGCCCGTTCCGGACAAAGGCCACAATTGCCTTTACCGTCTTCTGCTCCCTCGTGCTCCTCCTCCTGGCTCCCCAGCCATGCCATGCCCGCAGCCCAGCCGTGCGTGCCCAGCCCAGCCAGCCGCTCATTGTCTCAACGCGTCCAGTCCAGTCCAACAGCAAGCGGGCTCCAGTTGAGCCACGCCGATAGCGACAGGCGACAGCGGTGATATTGGGTAGGGGTCCTCCTGCGTGCAGTGGAGACGGCGGCGACAGGAGCGAGCGATGCAACTGTCAACACCGCTGTCTGTTGACGCATCAACGCCAAATGGGAGAATGGCATTGGAGCTAAAAGGTAGCTTGCTTCCCGAAACGAATCGCCGCCCGTTTCGATATGTCCCGTTTCGAAACCAGGGTCGGAACTCTCCTTTTGGTGGACATCCTCTTCAAGCATGCCGCTCAGACCGGGATATCAAGCGGCGAATACGGGGGTGTCGGTCGCGCGTCTCACATTTCAAGGACCCTGAGCCATGCCATGCCATGGCAGGCAGTTTGGGCATCATCAACCGGCAAGGTCAAACGGATGCTCTCTGTTTTCGAACAAGGCACTTCCATCAGTCCCGGCCCAATAGAGCCGGCGTGCCATCAATGGTGTTGTCAGTCTGCATTGTTGGCCCGCCAAACATCAAGGATGATGCTGTGTTTGGACGTGTATTGTTGTTTTTCGCCGCCTGCGGCATCCATTCAGGGCCATGATCCATCAGACCAACAGACGAGTACCCCCGCAGCCGGCCGCATCTCTTTGATGCAGGAGACCAGATGGCCAATCTGGCATCTGGAATCTGTGGCCGGCCGTCGCCAAGGGCAATCAACCTCATAGCCCGCATCGTGGTGAAGCTCCTTTGTTTATCTCGCCGTCGAATCCTGCCCGCACACGAGATTGACAGATGGCTATCTGCGGCGAGCACTTTATGGGTATGTAGGTATCATCCCCAGTCCTGCAATAGACAAAAACTAGTAGGTGCCGAAATGAAGAGGGCCTATGCTTGATTCATGTGGGCTCGCTAGGAAACGCTCTTTGAAGGTAAGACAAGCAACTGGAACAGTCCGCATGCAGAAGCCAGTCAGCGCAAGCACGTATACAGGCGTCAACACAACCCCTATTCCTCGGCCAGCAAACTCGTATCACGGCCTCATGACCAAGTCACCAAATGAGGCAATCTATCAACCAAAGTCTTTCCTCAAGGAGCAGCACAAGTTGGAGGCGCCACGGCCCGCATGGCGCTACTGTAAACTTTGAATCATGGAGGGTGGGCAGCCATGATCACCAAGAAGCTGGAGTTGCTTTTGAGTAGGATCAGCACGTGTTGAATAACGGTCCCTACGGCCAGGTGATAGTTGACTTCAAGAAAGACAGCAATACACCACGGCCATACGATTTTGATAACTATTCTACACTCATTCTGAATTATCATCATGATACTACATTAATGTTTCAATATTCAAGATATTTCACACCCGGCCATGTCCGCAATAAGCCAAATTCTCACCTTTTGGCGACCCTCGGCACACATGTCCTTCCTTTTGGGAGCTACACTTTCCCGGCAGTCTGGTGATGTCAGCGCCCAGTGTCACATGCACACCCGTCGTGATGGTGACACCTCCACGCGGGAACCCCATCTTCAAACCTCCACACTCCGACGTTGCACCATGTCTTGAGCTCTAGCTCGGCCCATCCTTCAATGGACGACTTCACCACCGAGATCATCGCCTCCGGGCGCGCCTTTGACTCCCCGGAGAGCCCCGAGCGCCATCGCCGCGTCAGTGCCGGCAGCCATGATGAGGAGCCGGTCGTTGAGGCCGAGGCGACGACTCCGGCGCCTCCCCAGAAGACGGGTTTGCGCGGCGGGCTTGCAGCTATTCGACAGAAAGCCAGCCTGCAGGATCGTTTGGTTGAAAAGTTTGTTGTGCTCTAGCTTTTGCTCTCTCATGGCTTGCTAACCATGTCCTCCAGGCTCCTTCAGCAAGTCATCCCAGCGGACAAAGATGATCCCAACGACGTCGCCTTTGCTGCCGACGACCATGCGCCTACGCAGACCGAGAGGCCCAACTTCAATATCACCACCATGTCCTACAACTTTCGCCGCTTCAATGCTCGCATCGGTGTCGTCTTCAAATTCCAGGCCCGAGTCGGGCGCATCCTCTGCTGGCATCGCGCATCCCATACGCTCTCTCTTCTCGCCGTATACACCTTTGTATGCCTCGATCCATACCTCCTCTGTGTTCTACCTGTTGCAATACTGTTGCTCGGCGTCTTTATCCCTGCGTTCTTGGCACGTCACCCAGCACCTCCCAAAGGCACATTGTCGAGCGAGCAGAATGTTGGCTACTCTCCGCGTGGACCACCTTTGGCACCTGCAGCAACTGTTAAACCCGTGAAGGAACTTAGCAAGGACTTCTTTCGGAATATGCGCGACCTGCAGAACAGCATGGATGACTTTAGCGAGGGGCACGACAAGGTTGTTGCGTTTCTTGTGCCGGTGACCAACTTCAGTGATGAGGCTCTCAGTTCCGCCCTCTTTCTATTCCTATTTGCGGGTGGCATCTTCATGACTATTGCGGCTCAGTTGATCCCATGGAGGTTCGTGTTCCTCCTCGGTGGTTGGGCTGTTATCGGCATGGGCCATCCATATGTTGCTCGTCTTCTTGCTGTCGCCCATCGCGAACGACTTCAGCCGCAGGAGGCCAAGGCTCGATCATGGCTTGACGACTGGATAGCTAAGGATGTGATCCTCGACTCAAGCCCTGAGACTCGCGAGGTCGAGATCTTTGAGTTGCAGCGCAAGATAGCTGGTGGTAGTGGCGAGTGGGAGCCCTGGCTCTTTTGCCCGTCTCCTTACGACCCGCTCTCACAACCACGTATCGCCGGCGAGCGACCCAGGGGCACACGATTCTTCGAGGATGTTATGCCCCCGGAAGCTTGGGAGTGGAGTGAGAAGAAGTGGGCTCTCGACCTTTGGAGCCGTGAATGGGTTGAGGAGCGCATCATCACAGGTGTTGAAGTCGAGACAGAAGGTGAGCGTTGGGTTTACGATATCTACGATGAGAGGGATGAGCGAACAGGGGTTGTAGATCCTCCAATTCATGACAAAGGGAAGCAAAAGGCTGCTGCGGCCAAGCCGAGCTGGGAAGAGGGCGAGGATGGCAGTGGAAGGAGAGGGGACTGGAGACGGCGACGATGGGTGCGGTTGGTGAAGCGCAAGGCAGCGCCAGTGCAACCCGTCTAAAAAGGCCAGTTCTTTCATGTAAAACCAATGGAGTCTTGCGTATTTAGGATCGTTTCTGCGTGGCGTTGACGGGTCTGGGGTGACGGACAGGATAACAACGACAACATACCTGCTCGGATGCAGCATTATGAATGAGTCACGGTCGGGGACAGAGACACTCATGAAATGAATCATTGATGGTTAATATATTCCAGAATCTGAGCTATACGCTCCATGACAGAAAAGCGCCATGAGCCAGGAGATAATCCAACATTGACTGTTACAACAATTTCAAGTGGCCGGTGCTGCTCGCCATCAGCGAGCCCAGGTTGGTATCATGCCGTTCAGACTCCCTCCCTCCGTAATAGATCTCTGTACAATCAATCGTTCATCAGACATCCCTCCCGACGCCGGCCAGAACATTCTATATGCGCTCCACTTCATAAGACATTAAACCTGACTATGACTAGAAAAGTTGGTGGGTGTTGAGAAACTCGAAAGAAGCGCGACGGGTTGAGACTGAGGCCTAGGGGATGACCATCTTGTCTAGGATCTTTTGGATGCCCTTTGTGTACCCACGGCCCTGGTCGATTTCGTCGGTCATCTTACGGGCGCGCTCAATGAGAATTCCAACTACATTGCGGGTGTACTCAAAGCTACCGGTTGACTCCATGTAAGCGACAGCATAGCGCTTGACCTGGATATCGGACGTCTTTTGCTTGAGAATATTGACAAGCTGGAGGTTTGTCGGGTTGGAGCGGATGCTGTGGATAACTGGGAAGGAAAGCTTTCCCTCAGTAAGATCCTCGCACATGCCCTTGTTGTGACTATACTCCTTGGACGACAGGTTCATGTAGTCGTCACGGATCTGGAAGATGAGTCCGATGAGGTTGACAAGAGGTACACAATCAGTAGGCACCGACGACTCGGCAGCCATGAGCTTAATCCCAAGGCGAAATAGACCACCCGTCTTGTTGCCCACCATCTCGAGGTAGTCCTCCTCGGTGGGGCAGGTGAGTGTGTCGCGCCAGAACAGGTCCATGCCCTGCCCCCGGTGGAGGTTTACGAGCTCCTCGGAGAAGACGGTGATGAGGTCCGGGTTGTTGAGGCGGTGCAGCTCCTGCAGGGCGATAAAGTAGATGTAGTTTGCCGAGTTGATGGTCTGCGCGACGCCAAAGATGTTGTGCGCCACGGGGAACCCGCGGCGCAGCTCCGACGAGTCCTGCACGTCGTCGATGAGCAGCGACGACTCGTGGAGCATGCCCACCACGCGCGTGATGACATCGAGGCTCTCCTGGGGCACGTCTAGCCAGGCGTTGAAGGCGTTGATGAGCTGCGCCCTGAAATCCTTGCCCGGGTGGCTGATGACATAGTCGTAAGGGCCGCGGACAACCTGTTCCTTATCGTCGGTCCAGGTCCGCTTGGCTGTAAAGTTGAGGTCCTCGTAGGCGTAGCGCTCGGGGTCAGGAGGTGGGTTCGGGGCCTGCATCATGACGCCAAAGCCCGGGTTCGGGGCGGTCGATCTTGGAGAGCGCTGCTTCTGGCTGAGCCAGTCTCCTTCTGCGACAGGCCGAAGGACAGGTTTGGTGGGAGTCGAGTTGAGCGAGGTCGGGACGCCGGTGCTCGAGGTGCGAGGGGGGATGGCGTTGGGGGAGGTGAGAGGGGGGTTGTTGTTGTTGGAAGGCATCTTCTCCATGTCTCTGGGCGACAGGGACAGCATGTGCAGGGTCGACGGGGGGAGAGCCCAGGAGTCGGAAGAGAAGCTCGGATCGGCCGTGGGGATCATGCGTTCAGCGTTTGAAAAGTGCAACGGTGTGTGTGAGGCTGAGTCGGGGGTGAAAGGTGGCGAGACGGGGAAGTATAAGCGTTGGGTAGATATCGATCTCGTGTGGATGTCGGATGCCTGGTGTCTTGTTGAGAGTTTGTCGTGTGGGCTGCGCCTTGTGTCTAGGCAGCTCTATTTAAGTTGTCGGGAGAGGGTATATCGGATGAATCGAATAGCTGAGACCTGTAGCAAAAAGTCCACGTCATTGAGCGTCCCGAACCAAGTTCAGTTCTCCCTGATGCAAAGGCATAGAGGCGGGCATGTGCGCGAGGCAGCACAGGTAGCCCAAGATAATATACATGCATATGCAACCGAGAAGGTTGAGGGGCAGAAGGGCTTGTCCTAAGCTAAGCTCCATACGAGGGTACGTGTTCGTCCTACGCAACAAGACCTTTTCGTCACGAGCTAATGCAAAGGAGCTAGCGGCACGGCGGGCCAGGCGGGTAAGGTAGGTGGACTGTGGGGGAGAAGGTCTTTTGACGCCCAGGAGCAGTCACAAAGTCCTGCAGGCCAGAGGTCACGTTGGTGTAGCGTACCTTTTTAAGGCAAAAAGCTTGTGATAATCCGGGGTATGGCGGTTATTACGGAGAGACAAATTGAACGAAGCTAGACGTTGGGAGATGATGGGTATCTGCTGAAATGCGCATGTCAACCTTTTTTTCTATGAGACAAGATAAGGACCAGTTCCGACTTGGAATGCAGTTGCGACAGCGATGAAGTTTAGAGGACATGCGCCGAGAAAGTATCCGATGATGGACAATGACGTTTCTCTCACGGAACCATCGGTTCAGCAGTTCCAGCCAGCCCCGACTGGGCATCGTCAGAGCTGAGCGCAATGTCACATAAACAAGCAACAGGCAGTCCGTTCTAAACCGCCAAGAAGCAGGGTGATGGGTTCCTTACCTCATTGGGTGCGCAATAGGGAGATGTATCGTGAGTATGAAAAGGATCTTGAGAAACAGAGTTTCAAAGCTGTCCACTACAGAAAAAAAAGTGCCAGTTGTCTCTTTATCTAATCTCGTGGGAGCTCATCTCACAATGAGGCGGCTGTTTGATCCGTTGGGACAAAAAACCACACCACCTCAGCCCACCGTGAGATCAGCCCTTACGAAGCCCATGTTTCGCCAACTGAGTTTAGACACGTCAAAGCTGGGGGACCTGGATCATGTCGTCCGTCACGAGACGTGGTGAATCAAAGGCGGTCGCGGGTAGGTAGATATTCTCAACTTACATTTTGTAGATGGACAAAAGTCGAGTTGTCACATGCAAAAACTGACTTTGCTGTGAGATAATCAACAAGGGGCCAAATCAACCACCTCAGAGCTTCCATCCCGCTTCCATCCTCCCGTCCAATCTGGAATTCATCCTGTCGGCCAGCTGCACCTTGAGATCCCACTAAGCCCATCAGCATCTGCTGTCGCTCTCCCACTGGCCAAACGTACTCTAGCGGCCCCCTCTCAGTGACGATCACAGCGATGGACAGAAGCCCCGCCACGACCCCCCTGGACCTCGTGCCCTGACAGCGGTTGAATTCCAGCCGTTGCCGTGGAGATGGGCTCTCCACACTTGAGTCCAGGGCTGTTTAGCTTCAGCTCAACACCACATCTGGATGCAACTCTTTCTTGATCTTCTTCTTCTTCTTCAGGTTTTCTGCTGCTGCTGCTTTGGGCTCGAGCCAACTCTCAGCGCTGCTTGATACCCAATTCCCTTCTCTTCGTTTAGTTATTCCTGGTTTTGTCCCATTTTCCGCCGTCTCGAGAAAAAAGAAAACAGTTATTCATCCACCAAAATATCTGCCCCATTTCCAACGTTTTTTTTTCTCTGTTCCTTTCTTCCATACTGGTGTTTCTACGCCCACGACATTCATTCTCACGCCAACCACACAAACAAACATGATGGAGTCACTTCTATCTCTCGCCTTCGATAACCTGTCGTCCTACGATGGCCCCAAGGTCCGCAAGGGCCTGCGCCAGGTTGAAGGTCTTCTCGCCCAGATCTGCCTCTCGAATCCCCGTAGCGACAACTCGCGCCGCAACCGTGACCACGAAAACAACGGAGAGGCGTCGCCTGAGCAAAAGGACCTCGCCGAACTATCCCAGGATCCCGCTTTTCAAGAGTTTTTCAAGTTGCAGGAGGGATTCGAGTGGAACGTTGCCATGCGCCTTATCGGCACTCTTGACCGTCTTATGGCTAAGGGCAGCGACGGACAGAATGATCTCTTGATCCTCAATGCCCTTGATCTCATTCAGGGAACTCTCCTGTTGCATCCCCCCAGCAAGTCGCTCTTCTCCCGGGAGCAGAATATGAACGTATGTGATATGAATCGTCTGAATGACAACAAGAGGACATCAACTGACATGTTTGTGCATAGCTTCTCCTCGATCTTCTTGAGCCCTTCAACTGCCCCGCTATCCAATGCGCGACTCTTCTCACCCTCGTCACCGCTCTCCTCGACACCCCCCGAAACACTCGCACCTTTGAGGGCCTTGATGGCCTTCTTACCATCACCTCACTCTTCAAGTCGCGCTCCACGGCCCGCGAGGTCAAGCTCAAGCTTGTCGAGTTCCTCTACTTCTATCTCATGCCCGAGTCACCATCCATCCCCCGCGCCGACCAGCGCGACTCTGTTCCTGGCATGCTTCAACGGAGCCCAAGCAAGCTTGCGGGCGCCTTTAACAACGAAGCCCGTCGCAAGCGATCTGGCTCCGATGCGGATGACGTTTATCTCACAACCGAAGAAAAGCAGGAGTTGCTTAGCCAACATCTGAGCAGTGTCGAGGAACTTGTCAAAGATCTTAGAAACTGTGCTCCCTTTGGAGGCGTCGTCTGCTAAACGCAGGCAGTCGGGCACAGGTGGACATGTTTCCTATTCCTTTGTTCTTCATTCCAGCACAGAAACGGCGTTGGGCGGCACCCGGATGGCTCATTTTTGTGTGTGTTTTTCTTCTTTACCTTTGGCGCGGAGTTTTGAGAGCAACAGAGTCGGAACACATTAATTTGTTTTTTGCTTTCTTTTGTAAGATATGGTACTGCGAGGGAGGATGTTGGATGACCTTTGATATTTGCCTGAATGGTCTGGCTAGGCGTTGACAAGTATGAAAAATATTAGAACGGTTCAGTTTTTTTCTCCTGAGTATCATGACTGTTTCGTGATAGGTTCTCTGGTTCTGGAGTTGGAGTTTGCCGTGGTGTTGGGACGATTGATAATGAACGGGCTGGCGATATTTGCTGGTCGTTGCCGTATAACTCAAAGCGTCCATCAATGGTCTCTGAACCGGGTGTATGTCCGGCACTCGGGCTACTCATTGGTGATAAGAAGCCACTGCCTTCTCTGGCCGTTGAATCAATCTCAACCGGCGCCGCAATATCGCCGGGCCCGTGGGCCTGTATCGGCACGGCTCGGTCCATGCCCGGCGAAGCAGCCGTCGTTGGGCTGATGGTCGGGTCCGTATACGGCCCAGCCACGGCATCGGGCCCGAAGTAGTCTCTCGTCAAGCCGTGCCGAGCTTGACTTCCGGATACGTCGGTCGTGCCATCCCGCACGGTGCCGGTACCCTCGCCATCACCTTCGCCTACAGTCCTCGATTCTCCGGTTGTGGTCTCCCGGCGTCGGCGCCGCTTAGCCAGACACAGCCAAGTGAGTCCGCCGATAATAATACTCGCTCCTACAACCGCGCCAACACCAATTCCAGCTTTAGCACCATCGGATAATCCATCACCTCCATCTTCATCCTCGTCAACAACTCTAACATCGCTCCCTGTCGGCCTGGCCTCGGCGCAGAATCCCTCCCCGCTAACCTGTGTACAAACCTGTCCGTCGTCGCAGCACCCAGCGCCGTCATCGCACCTGAACTGTGACGTGGTACAGCCCGAGGGCACGGGTGTCAGCAACCCGGTCTGGGAGGCGGGTTTTGTGGATGCGCATTTCCCGTCGGGCCTACACTCCGAGCCGAAACCGCAGCAATTACCGCCGAGATCGCTGGGGCACAGGTAGAGGCTCGTCTGGGGGCATTTCCGGTCGCAGCAGCCCTCCCGAGGGACGGCCGTCCCGCTCTGGGTGACGGTGCGTGTGCAAAAGTATTTACGAGTGGCGTCCGCGGAGCAGAGGTTCTCGCTGGCGCAGTTGGACCCGATCTGGCAGCATTTTGGATCGCCGTCTTTGTTGACGTAGCAGTATTGGTCATTTTTGCAGCAGTCGTCGCCGAAACCGATGTCTAGACCTGTCGCGCGAGGACATGAGTTGATTGTCAATCAGCATGTTGCGCTGTTCAAGGACTTACAGTTGTGATAACCTTGTCCGCAGTCTGCGTCGCGCTTCGCGAGGGGAAATGCCTGGTCGAGGAAGAAGCGCGGGACGAGGTCGCCCTGAGCGATGGGAAGCGCCTCATAGCGCCTGACGATTTGTGCGACGACGAGGTGAGGAAGCAGGACGAAGCTGGTGGGAACAAAGAGCCTCATGGTGAAGACAGCGCGCGCGACAACAACTTGAGAGAGGGGGTGGACTAATGCGCTTGGTTCATTGTCGCATCGCGCCGCTCGACTTGAAACTGACTTCAATCGCCGGCTGAAAGTATATTCAAAAGACAAAAAGTCGCTCAAGAAGGATGAACAATGAAAGAAATGCAGTGACGGAAACCTCGTCGGCACGAGGCTCCCGCAAGAGGATGAGTTGCCCATGCAGGTAAGACTCGGTAAACGGCGAAATACCCTGTATCAGGCCGAGTTGAGTGGTGTGTGCCTGTGATAGTAGCACAAAGGACCCTTTTTCTTTCTTTGGTGATTGACCAACCCCTCCAAGGGCCTTGCTCGCGTGGTGGTGCATTCATTGTTGTTCAGCCGTGAGTGGTAATCGGGAAACTCGGTGACAAGTGCTGACAATGAATGGGGACATGGACGCCCCAAGTGGGAAAGCACAACGAAAGAGTCAGGCCAGATAATTCCATTTTTTGCGAGGCTTGCTTTGCTCACAGACCGCATGTTCACGTCAAATAAGGTGAGAATCTGCATGGCTGAGTCGACGGGCTTATTCTTCTAGAGCCTTGTTGCTTGTAAGTTGATGAGACTTGTTGGTGGCGCAGAACAAAGGGTTCCAAAACGTCAGCCGCAGCAGTTAACTATCGCCCAAGAGGTAGCCATGATGCGAAGCTAAATAAACACATGGCAACCCTCGAATAATCACAGCCTATACACATAGTCTTGACCGCCATAGGAAGGTCAGCCACTAAGAAGCTTGCGTAAGGGTCAAGGGGTTTGAACGAGTCAGCACCAAGCACCATTTAGGAGAAGCGCCTTAGAGGAATGCAACCCTGTCACACACTGGAACTCTGCAGCTTAATTAACCTTTGACAAAGTTAAGTTAACCTTGAATATAAAGACTTTTAGTTTATATTAAAATGAATCGTTCGAGTCCAGCTCAAAATTCCTTTAAATTGTGTGTTTTGTTTTTTTATCCCTCATCTTAGCACTTGGACACGCGTTCCTGGGCGGCTAGTCTTAATCTCATCTGCCGTTCTGCTCTCCTGTCACGCCACATGTCTATCAGCTCCATCAGAATGAGGACTGTGAGCGGTAATTGCGCGACTCCCAAAACGATTGCTGCTTTGTCGGTGAACATGACGCTTGCCCAGCCGTCCCAGTGCTCGTAGACGAGATATGTTCGAAAGGCGTTGTACAATTGCCAGTTGAGGATCAGAAAGTATTGGATCAGTTCCCATGTTGATAATGTCGGGACCGAGTCGCCAAGCTCAAGACTTTCCACGTTGTCTGTCGGAGTCCATTGTGAGTATAAATGCGCTTCTCGAGTCCCAGGATGAATCGTACCGATAGTGTCTTGGCTGAATGTGTCGTCGCTCGCCAGCGAGCGGGATTTCTCGTTGCAAATCATAATGGGCGCTGTTGTGGCAGGCCTACGCCTTGATCGTCTCAATAGACAAAGAGTAGAAGAAAAAAGCCCCGTAAGGAGTGAGAGCTTTGACAATTGAAATGGAAGCAAACAAACAAGAGAGAGATAGTGAGTAGTATCAAGAAGAGAGTTCAGTTCAGAATTACAGAAGCGGGAGACAAACAAGGCACCTCAATTCCAATGCTAGTATTAATACAAGGCTGCTAAAGGGATGGGATAATGAGTGAGACGCGTTTCACCTTTATTGCCAAGGCCCTTGCCGCCGGTTCCTTGACATTCCCCTCGCGAGGGTCACTGTCACTGCTGGGGTTTCGCCATTCTAGTTAAATCCACTTGCAAGGGGATGGGGGGAGGGGTCAAGGTCAAGGGAAGGGAACAAATTTCGCCTCGTCGTCTGTAGATCATTTACCATCTCGCCATTTCTCCGCTTTAGCGCAGACGGGTGAATCTTGTCTTGTCTGGGGGGCGCCAAAGAGCCGCCCTCCTGACTGACTAACAAGTGGTGAGTTGGTATGTTGGACCCAACTCGTCACTGGTCATGCGTGGGAAAAGGAGAGATAGCCGCGCGTTGGTTGTTGATCATCATGTCGTATCTGTGTAAAAAAGAGACCGAACCTCCACATGTTTAAGCTTGCTCGCATGTCGTATACGTATCCAAATAAAGTACAACTCGTATCTTCTCCTCCCAGAACTCGTATCAATTCACATCATCTCTCCCTTTCCATCAAACTCCTCGTCTGCTTTGCCATGGTTCTGAACCCGCTGGCCGTGGTTGTGTACGTTGCATTGGCGGCTGCGGCGTTGAGAGGCAACAGTGGTCTTGGCGAAGACGTGGGTGCTGCTGTTGCTGGAGTACTACCGTCACTCCAAACCATGCTAGTTGTCGAAATCCTGGTGATAATGCTCTCCGTTAACAACGTAGCAGCAGTATCAATCCCTGACTCTTGAAAGCTTGTCGATTCCGAAGCTTCTGCCGTGCTTGGCACCATGCTCTGGGATATGTTTTCATCCGTGCTGGACCCAGAGTTCTCACTTGCAACTGTGGGTCCTTCATCTCCATTCAACGTCATATCCGGGTCCTCTTTAAACACTAGACCGGGGATTGTAGGGGACTCGGTGGGCTGACTGATATGAATGAATTCGGTGCGTGTTGTCGTCCACTTTACCCTCGATGATCTCTTAAGAACCGACGTGAAGACCAAAGTTCTAAGTTGCGGCGTCTCACGAGTTGTTGCATATTCTGTGAGAGTCTGTTGCACAGCCATGGCTGTGGTGAGAGTTGCCGGGGACTCAGTGGAAGCCGAAACTTGCGAATCATCAATGCTGGATGTGGCAGAGGTCGTGGTCGGTTGTTCTGTCGTTTGCTGCAAAGTTTCTGCTCTTCCGAGGCCGGAGACAGTTGGAGTGTCTGGTGCGGCCTGAGCGTCAAGCGTTGCCTGGGAGTCGGGCGCTGTTGGAATATCAGATGTTGTTCGTGTGTTGAGTTGTGCCTGAATGCTGATTGTCGTTTGAGCGTCGAATGTTGTCGGCGTGTTGAATGCCGCCTCAATGGCAAGTGTTTCCTCAGAGTTGAGTACCTCCTGAGTGCTGAGCATGACAAGAGAGTCGGGTGTCGTTTGAGTGTCGAATGCTGTCTGAATGTCAAGTGTTGTTTCAAAGTCTTGTACTCCTGGAGAGACGGGTGCTGCTGGAGACTCGAGAGTTGCCTCAGCGTTGATTGCTGTCTGTATTCCGAGCGCTGATTGGGCACCGAGCTCCGTTTGGACGCCGAGTGCTCTTTGGGTTGCTGAATCATGAGTTATCATGACTGAAGAGATCGGGCTCGGCTCGGTTGCGGACGAACTAACACCTGGAGCGCAGTTAATGTTTCGGCGAACGTTGGGTTGGCCACTCACCTCATCTTCAAGACAACTGGGGTCTATGGTTTGGGATGGCTGCTGGTCTTCTTCTGTTCCTGGGACCTGGGCTTGTCCTATGGAAGTTATCTCACCTGGACTAGAACCGGGAAGGTTGTCTGGGTCCTCCACGAATATGCCTCCAGGTAACCCACTAGGTTCTCCGTTGACCTGTCCATCGGGAAGAGCGCTGGTCTGGTCTTCTGACAGGTTGTTGGGAGATCCTGTAGGTTGAGTTCCTGGAACTGTACCAGAATGTAGTTCTGTCTGACCTTGGGGTTGCTGATTGGCTGTCTGAGCAGCGGGCTCGTCAAGCTGACCCGTGGGTTGATCGTCAAGCAGGCTGATGGATTGACCATTTGGCTGCACTCCGATCCGTTCCTCGGATGGCACCTTGGACTCGCCGGGCCCCCCTCCGGGTTGTCTGCGTAAGGACTCCTTTGGCTGCTGGGCTGATTCGACTCCAGATGGTCGAGCTTCTGGGCTACCAGGAGAAGCGTTGTTGGGATTCTCGCTTGGCAACTCGGTAGGAAGACTGGCTGGTGACCCATCTGAGTTTCCCGGTCGCTTACTGGCAACTGTATCTGCCTGGTCATCAGACTGTCCTTGTCCTGCTGGTCCTGGTTGCTCAGGGGCACTAGGCAGGTTGAAGGAACTGGAAGGTAGAGGCGCAACAACTGTATTGGGGATGTTGGGTTGTCCAGGCAGGTTGGATCTTATGTCGGTATCGGATACTATTGGGACCTTTGTTGGACCAGAAGTTTCACCAGAGTCGGGCAACCCAATCCTGTTAGGTTGGGCAGGCAACTCAGCTGGTAGGTTCTCATTGGAGGGTGTGTTAGAAGAACCACTGGGTAGTTGCCCAGACTCTCTGCTGGGCTGACCAACTCCTGGTTGAGAGGAGCCCTGATTTTGGGAGTCAGGTGAGAACATGCTGCTCACTTGGTCCTGAAGCTTATTGATCTGGTCCAAGACATCTCGCAAGTCCTGTTCAGAAACCTCAACCATGAAACCGTTCTCCTCAACCAGTCGTTTCACCACATTGAGAGTGCGGTGTAGCTTGGGGAAGCCATGGCGAGGCTGCTTGAAGGGTGTCACTTTGATGGGAGGCTTGGTTGCTGGTACCGTGGAGACCGCTTCTGGTGATTCGGCTGGAACGTCCACCCGAGGTATGAGAGCAGCATGAGCGTGTGGAAGGGACAAAGGGAGGTGCGGAACAATGTAAAGAAGTGCACAAAGGCGAACCATTGTGTCAACTAGACGGGTTCAATGAGATGAGGTGAAGTGGTTTAGCTGTAAACATTCATTATGGTCTATTGTTCTTCATATATCTCTGCCATCGAGTTTGGGTTGCAGGGAGCAACGCATTCCGACGATTGTGACGGCAACGGGCCATGTCATGGTGTCTTAGTCTCGGGGGTTTCGACTCATTGTGAACCAGCGCTTGCTGGTTCTTATTGGGTCTTGGGCCTGCTATCATTCCTGAAGCTGGTGCGACAGATACAGACCACCTTTGTAGCAGTATCTGCCGGTCTTCGGAGCGATGACATATTGGTCGATGTCGCCGAGCGCAGCATGTAATTGCTCAGGTCATTGCCGCGGCGATCGAGGCTATGCAGAGATGACGAAAATAACCAACTTTGGCGGGAAACTAACGCAGGGATTTTTGGCGGAGCCGTGACGAAATACGGATCAAACTTGGCAATTTCACACGGTCGGGTGGTTTGTCACTCTGCCCGCACTCGGTTGCACCGGATAGCTGCCCTGTGATGGCGGCGATTCTCGGGTTGCAACTTGGATCTACAAAAGACAAAGAGTTGGGATGCACAAATTCGTCCAGAGAGATGATGCACTTCAGTAATAGCGTTAAAGGCGCTGGTATGCTTTTGTGATGCGGTTTGGTGGTGGATAACCATCGCCCTGCAGGAATCTCTCGTAAGGCGACAGGTCAAAGCCTTGTTGAGGTCAAGGTAGGCTGGGCGCAGTACTGGAGCAATCCTTGAGGTCCATATCGACTGAAACGCTTGCGAGTTAATGATATTTCAAATAATAATCAGTCGCCCGGGATCTTGGGGGCCGTGTGAAAGGCTAAGCACTAGAGGTGCCGAGGGTTGAGGCGTCGGCTACCTCTGTGGACGAATGTGAGGCCATCCATAAGCATCGGACCCTTGGTCGTGGGCATGCGCTGTTCTTTGGGTGACAGTGGAGGTCTGTCTCATTGATAGAGAAGGCTATCAGCCGTATCCCTGTGTCAAGCTTTGAGGGTGAGTCGGTGAATTCCGCCACCGAGAAAAGGCAGCAGGGGCTCGCTTCCCATTGATGGATGAGTCCCATCTCTCGCTGCTTTTTGCGCCGTCCGTCACGGTCGGCTAATAAGGGAGGGAGGACGAGCCAGACCAGGCCATGGAGCGCCCACGGTCGGGAAAAGGGATGAGGGGCAGGCGATGATTCCCTAGCTTCGTCTTGTGTGTGTGTTTATCCCTCCCGTGCATCCCGCTGGACTCTGTCTGTCCTGCACATCTCCGACGGCGGTCCTATGGAAACCAAGTCCAATGTGACATGGTAGCGACTATCGCTGCAGAAACCTGATGCCTTGGCTGGATGAGGCGGACACTGTGCTTGCTTGTCTTGGCCACCATCTCTGGTTGTTGCCTCTCTCCCCGAGGGGGGCGGGGGCTGGGGCTGAAGCGTGGGAGGCAGAGGCAGAGGAGGTGATTTGGAGAGCGGTTCTGCTGGTCTTGAATCGCCGAGTCGCAGGCCAGTGGGAGGGAACAAATCCAGACTTTGAAGGAAGCCAGGAGATGGCGACGAGGAGACACAGTGATTGGTCGAATCGCTTGCATCACCCCCGGTCCCATCGGAAGACCAAATAATGCGGGACCCTCCATAACTGCATTACCTGGGCGTAGAAGGACGCTAGTCCTATTGGGGAACGCGCCGCCCCGGGGCAGCGAAAAATCCCCAGACGTGACGGGAGAGTGAGTACGCAGCAGCTGGGAGTGCACGCACACGCATCAACCCAGAGGAGAGCCTTTACCAACCCAACCCAAAACCAACCGAATTTTCCTTGTGCGCCGCCTCGGGGCCCCAGAATCGAAAATGACAATGAGACCAAGACCCCAAAAACCTACAAGACACGCCTTCTCCCCCCGGCCTCCCACTTTTCCCTCCGTCCATCAACTCTCCTCCCTTTGCTCCCACTGCCGCAGCCGCAGACCATCACCAAGTCGACGGGACGCCGCAAGTCCAAGTCGCAACGCCAGCTAACAAAATCTCCCGCTCCACGCAAGCCCCAAAAAGCCCACCACCCCTGACCACCACGGGATCACCACCAGCCTTAGGCCATTTGCCGCCTCTCCCGTCACCAGGCCATTCCACAAATCTCGCTTCCTTCTCCTTCCTCTCTCCATCATCATCCGCCATCCATCGCCGCTGCTCATCATCACCACTCGCCGTCCACCGTTTCGTTTCGCCTCGTCTCACTAAATAAAACCCTTACCTGCTGTCTCATCACCATCATCACCATTTACTCGCCGGCTGCAAAACTTTCTCAACACCATGGCTCCTCAAGCCAAGTCCGCCGACGCGCGACGCAAGTCCAGTGCAAAGCCCACGCTGCTCGTCACTGTCAAGGTGTCGCCTGACAAGCTTCGAGAACTCGTCGATTCCAAGCCCGTCAAGGAAGACTCTCCCGTCAAGTCTGAAAAGGAAACCATCAACTCGCCCGCTGCCGACACCGTTTCTGCCACCGGCTCGCAACCTCCTGCCAGCAACTCGAACGGCGACAATGCTTCAGACTCGAATGCTGCTACACCCGCTGCCGATGCGACTCCCGCCGATGGAACACCAGCTCCTTCAGCCATGGGCCCTCCCGTTGAGGGACCCAAGAAGAAGGGTGTCAAACGATCAGCTGCCAATGCCAACGGAATAGATGGCGTTCCCAAGCCACGAGGAAAGCCAGGTCCCAAGAAGAAGCCTCGTTTGTAAGTCTTGCCGATTAATCCTTTGTCAAAACCGACATGAAAGAACAGTGCACTAACAACTATTAATAGGGAGGATGGGACAATCGATCACTCAAGCTCGGCCAATCGACCGGCTGGAGGTCACAAGCTGGGCCCCAAGGCGAACCAAGGTGCTATCAATGCCGGTCTTCGCGCCCTCGACCGGTCTGGCAAGCCGTGTCGCAAGTGGAACAAGGGCGGCTTCACGCTCAAGAGCTTTACTGGTGTCGTCTGGGAAATCCCACGCTGGACGGCACCCCCAAAGAAGGGTCCCGAGTCCAGCACTGAGGATTCTGCTACCGTCTCAGCTGAGGGTAGTAGCAAGGAGAACAAGGTCAACGGTCAAGAGGGCAACAGCGCCAGCGCCAGCGCCAGCAACAGTGGTGTCGACGTCGAGATGCGCAGTGCATCCAGCCTCCACGGCGCATCACCAGCACCAGTGCCTATTGCCGCGGCCTCATAGACATAGGGCTGTCACGTTATTGACGTGCTCATTCTGCCCTTTCACAGAGGCTATTTTATTATTCGACATGTCACAGCGGAGTTTCAGGTTGACACAGGCCGACATTTGTCGACCAGAGATAAGTCCCTTTCGGTAGACTGGGCACAGAGAAGGGTTCAAACTTGATTATTTAATTCATCAGGGATTGCGACGCTGGTGTCGCCGGCGTTACAGGAACAGCGAAGATGGAACGCTATGGAAAAGGGTTGGCGACTGGGATGTATCATGTTTTGAAAGCACACAAAGTGCCTTGTTGTAACATAACGGACGATTCTGGCGAGAAATATTAGACAGTGGATGGTATTCCCAGGCAAATTGCATCAGTTCATCATTTTCTTGAGCCAAGTGCTCTGTCGAGATCGATCTTTTCACGGTATGCTTCCAACGCTGATCGTGGACTTTAATTGTCGCAGCCTGCCAAGGCAGGAGGAGTGGCATCAGGGTTTGGCGATTCGCCGCCCGGTCCAGGCGGTACGCAGTTGCTCAAGCCAGGCTGACGAAAAATTCCCTCTCGCGATAAAGTCAGATGCATGGTGGTGGTTGGCGTATTATTCCCCCCAGCCCGGGATCCCGTCCCGAAGATACTATACCCAAGCCTTGAACAAGTCCGGTACACGTCCCGTGGGTTTCTAGCGTGCGTCGCTGGACAGCTGGCTGCTCAGGTGAGGCATTTCCCTTCTTGAGCGGTATGCGAAGAGCTTGGAGGGGATGAGGTGCCCCAATGGCCAGATTGTGGGTACGTTTTCCGCTCGTCTTTGGTTCATGAGAGTCATGGTTTCAATGTCACTGGGTGATGGTGTGGTCGCAGCGCAGGCGCGCGCTTAGTCATCCATGTTCCAGGGGCAACCGGGGTCGCCCAGGAAGTGGATGAGCGGATGTGGGGCGCAGCTTATCCCGAATCAAGGGATGCATAACTTTTGCCAGCTGGTATTCCCGTTCTTCAGCTGGGAACAATAATGCCGATGAACGCACTGTTCAACATGGTCTCCCTTGCTGACACACTCTTTATGCAAGGAAAGGAACTCTGCACGCTTTGCACTCTTGCATGCTCCCTCTCAACCTGGGAAATTCAGTTTGGGATTGTCTCATTTCGTGCCACCTAGCAAAGCATGAGGCAATTCGAATGCAGCACTGAAGCTTCTTATTGGATCGTGGCTGCAGCGAGGCGTTGAACGATCCCACTTTAATACCCCGCAACCGACGGGCTCCACCCCGGAGCACGGCGGAGGGACACCGAGAACCGGCGTCGGTAGGTCCGTGAGAATAGATGCAAAGGCCGGAATGCGTATTTATGAAAGATGAAGACGGAATACAGTAAGTAGTGAGGCAAGAAATATTCAGATATGTTCAAGTTTTCTTTTCTATGCTGGATCGCGCTCGCTGTTGAGCATCAAAATGATCAACTCTGAAGAGAGCTTGGAGCTCATCAAGAAGGAACCTGGCATGTTATTCGTCCCAAGATATGAGTGAAAACAATGAACAGATATTATCTATGAGGTGCATTATGCACCATTTCATCCGCTCGAGTGAATGTGAAGCCTGGTTGGTGACGCCAGGGTTTTGATTGCTGGGCGTGGTGGCAGTCGGGATGCGTGTAATCCGGTTTGAGATGGAATACAAGAAATAATGTCATTTGGTACGATGAATACGCTTGAAATTGACCTTGGGATTGTCGCACCATGGTCGGCCATTACATTCAAGCCTGTGACCATCAAACTCAGGTCGAATTTGGTCGCTTGTGGCTGGCTTTTGTCATGGGAGTAAGTACTGAAATAGCGAGGGTATTCCCCTAGAGATATAGGACAGAAGGAAAATACTAAAGAATACATACCTATAAGGCTCAGGAGCGGCACGGGCCCAAAGTAGACACCAGTTCGATATACCTCGGCTAGAATGCCGAGATCCTCCGCTGGTCGCTCTGAATTTGTGAGGCAACTGCGATTATTGAGTGAAGTCATTCGCGTGACTAAATCAGCCAGTATCTATTTCTTGGCATATAAACTACCTCGATTTAAAATACTCCTACGGTATTGACTTGATTCGTGAACGATTTGAGTGATCTATATGGTGGTTCCAGGTCGGCATGGAACTACAACGATAGAGAAGACGTGATAAATGCGACGTACTACGAGACTGGACCACTCTCTGCTTAGAGCTATCAATGTGGAGTGTAATCACAAAATTCCATAAGCTTGCGTATAACACAGAGCATATGGGATTGGTTGCTCGTCGCTTGGTATTTTCATCTGATCATGATACGTCGGTGGGAGATCTGTCTGATTCGGAGAGTGGACAGAACGTAAGTGAATGAGCAGATTAAGCATGGCGGCGGTACTTCCGAGTTACATACTGAATAAAATTGAAGTATGATCTTAGTAAATTAATAGATGGACAGTAGTCGTATGGACGAGGTTCAAAGACGCTTGGGCGGGCAACGCCCTTCTTCACCTTAACTAAGACATAGGCATCCGAGCATATATTCCCGAGATACGGCGAGTTCAGAGTAGAAGCCGCAGAAAATGGTAAACTAAATGTAATTCTTAAATACTGTTGGATATTGGAGCCTTGTCAAATAACATAGTGGCTGATCGAAATCTGAAGTGGTGGCTTATGCTACCACGGTGCGACTATACATTTTCTCGTGTTCAACGCGCGATAGACTCGTTTGACGAATAGACAATAAGACAGATTGTGTTTGATCTATATCAAAAATGGCGTGTTCAACCACAAAGAACTTCTGTTTGACGCATTGTCCCCTTTTGAGGAGATTTGTTTGGTCAACACTGGCGACAGCATGTTCTGTGACGAGTCTTTTTTCGAGTGGACAGCCACATCACTCTGCAGAGCAGGCCTCAGACGCAAGAAGCTGAAAACTATTAGTCTGGTAACTCATGTAGTCTACGAGATACATCACCGGCATCAACAAGACATGGGTTTCGTTGATGTCCTTGGACCAATCCCTTTGCTGGGCCAACTTTGGTGTGTAATGTTGCACGAGATGCTTGGCCTCGGCACTGCCCATCTGCCAGTACTCTGTCCAATGCTCAACTCTCCTCATCAGACTTAAATGACTTGCATAAACATGGTATCCGATAAACATGAATCACCGGCATCATATCGCAATGTTGCGCTATGGTGCCATCATTGCTGGCCTCGGACCTGTTTTGGCCTGGTCTGGGGTCTGAGCAGTTGGGTCATCCGGGCCGGACAGCGGGGAAGCCGGCGGGGCCTCCACTGTTAAGCCGAGACAGCAGTCGACTGGGGGCTGGCTTAACAGACGATACCGAACTAGGTAGAGAGTGTTGGAGTTACGTCCAGGTTCTCGTGATTGCCAGACTGAACAGTACGTACCGTTTACTCTGGATGATCCAACCATGACTCGGCTTAACCCAACAACGACGACTGGTGCCGCGTAGCAAACAGAGAATTGTTTCTGTTCTCTTAAGTCATTATTCACATCATACCTGTTGATACCGGTGGTGCTGGGCCATCTCATGTGAGCGGGTCACGTCAACTTTGTTAGCGAGTGGTGACGGCACCTTTGACGCTCAACGGAACCACCTCCACCTGTATCCGACCACCTACCTACTGCTCGCTCTCCGCCATCTACCTACTCTCTTCGTCACTCTGCCAGCTACGAAGCCACACTGTCGACGATTGAACCGTTTCTCGTATCGCTGGTCCTTTATTGCTGCTGCTCCATCGTGGCAGGCTTCTTTTCCTCCTAGTCCGGCTCTTATCTGAAAGCTCGTCCTTGTCCGTCTCGTTCTCCGATCCCTGTGGTGCCCACCACCACCTACCTGCCGTCCCGAACGACGAGCTCGCACGCACGCATCGGAAGCCTCTTTCTCTCGGCTTCGTTGCGCGACTGGGCCTGTGACGGCTCGTCATCGATCCTGCCTGCTCGACGTCTTCGTGGTCATGGCAAATCCCCTCCAACGCGCCTCACACTCGTCCGCTTTGCCCGAATCAGCTTCGCCATCCGTCGCGCCATCCACCTCCTCCCGCTTTCCTCCTCCGTACAACTCGTCCATCGACAATATCCCAAACTTTTATACCCATCCAGCCCGAACCTCCATCTTTAACGCTTCCGGTGACCTGGCCATCTCAGGTTCAGGCTCGATCGATCCTAGCAAGATGGACAACGTCGATACCGAAACCACCTCTCGTGTCTGGAGGGGCGCCCTCCCCTCCTTCTCACGGGCCTTCAACATGCTCAGGGCTTCCGAAGCCGCCGACGGCTCCTTTCAGAACGACGAGGACTCATTCTTTGTCCCATCATACCTTGAGGGCTCAACATATGTGCAAAAGCTCCGTGAGGCGCATAGGTCCAAGCTCCAAACCCGCGACTCCAACCGAACCTCAACCAACGGCTTCTCCCAGAATCTGACCACTTTTAACACCCAACATCCTCTGCCGCCGGGCTCGTACCGAGGCATGGCGCATACTGTTATCGAACGCCCTCCCGTCTTTGACGAGGATGACTCGCTGGCCCCACTACCATCCAGATGGAACAAGGACGATCAATGGGGAGGCATCGAGATTCAAGCCGACGGTCTAAGCATCAAGTATGTCGGGCCTAAGAACCAGCACGACCGCGATCATGAGGCATGTGCCGCTCGCGCCGATCACTACATGCCTGCCCAATGCGGAGTGTACTACTTTGAGGTTCAGATACTGGCTGCTATACGAGACGAGTGAGTCTGCCTGTTGGCCAAGCCATCTTCATAGGCCTCTTTCATGCTAACGAGTCAAACAGTGCGACTATAGGGATAGGATTCTCTACCAAGACTGCGACATTATCACGACCAGTTGGCTGGGAACCCGAGGCTTGGGGCTACCACGGTGATGATGGTCGATGTTTCACTGGCCAAAACATTGGACGGCATTTTGGCCCTCTATACAACACAAACGACGTTATTGGATGTGGCGTCAATTTCAGGGACAATACCGCTTTCTTCACCAAGAATGGGGTCAAGATTGGTGAGTTTTTAAGGCCCCTATCCTGGTATGTAGCTGACAGCTCAGGGACTGCATTTCACGATGTTATCCGAGGAAAGCTCTATCCTACCGTTAGCCTAAAGAAGCCTGGCGAGTTCATTCGAGCCAATTTTGGACAAACCCCTTTCGTGTACAACATTGACGACCTTATGAGGGTAGGCTTGTGCAACTCATCTTGCTGCATGAGACATGACTGACACGCTATTAGGAAGAGCGCGAAAAGGTGCAAAAGGATATCCAGAGCACCGACACATCGAGTCTCGTACAAGGAATGAGTGAGACCGATGTCATCCAGGCTCTGGTTCTACAATTCCTGCAGCATGATGGCTACGTGGAGACAGCCCGTGCCTTTGCTGAAGATATGAAGGTTCAAAAGGAAGCTCTCAGTCTTGACCCAGGACTTAAAGTGGATGGTGTCAATATCCGAGATGACGAAGATGCCAACAACCGACAACGTGAGTTTTATTTGACCCGTTAAGTGCCAATCTAACAGGGGTTTTAGGCATACGGAGAGCTATCCTGGAGGGAGATATTGACAGGGCGCTCAAGTACACCAACGCATACTACCCTCATGTGTTAGAAGACAACGAGCACGTTTACTTTAGGCTACGATGCCGTCGGTTCATTGAGCTGGTGCGAAAAGCCGCTCAGCTCAACATGCTAAATGAGACTAAGAGCAGCAATGGGCATGGCTCTAACGCAGCACCCCAATCGATGGACATTGATCTTAACGGAAGCGACACCGCCGCATGGGAAGCTGATGGTGGTGAAAACGCAGCTGAGCTTGCTGAACTTGAGCGTAGCATGCTCGAGTATGGCCAGAAGTTGCAGGAAGAATATGCCAACGATCCACGGAAAGAAGTGAGCAAGGCGCTGAATGAGATTTGGGCACTGGTGGCATACCAGAATCCTCTGAAAGAACCGCAAGTCAGTCATCTTTTGGACAGAAGAGGGCGAGTGGCTGTTGCTGAGGAGCTCAACTCGGCCATTCTATGTGAGTCATGACATGTGCCTTGACATTGCATGTCGCTAACTGAAGTAGTATCCCTCGGCAAGTCGTCCCGAGCAGCGCTGGAGAAGCTCTATGCACAGACGAGCGTTCTACTGGAGGATCTTCGTCAGGATGGAGGTGAGGGGGCTTTTGTGTCTGTTGACGATGCCTGGGACGGGATCCCTCGATCGACACATCTCTGAGCATGTCAATGGGGTTAGCTCACCGTCACTTTTTCTCTCTGCCATATTGTGGGTTCTTCGCATAGGTCGGCCTCGGATCATACCTCGGCGTTTGAAATGTTGTTGCAGCAAGGAGTTGTTCTCTCGTATCATCACATGCAGGCAACTCTGCTTCTATCGATAATGGGTCCACGGCATGCGATATCAGTCGTCCAGGAGCCAGTCATGGCAGCTTGGTGCATGCCATTGTTTCTTTGCTTCTATCTGGATCCATGCAAACGGTTCTCCACTATACTTCTTGGCACGTTGTGATTTATGCCGGCATTGTTTTGGGTGGAGGGTCGTGGGCTGATGGTGATGCTACGTATAGACGCGGTCAAGGGGCGGTCACAGCGGGTTTCAAGGGACTTTGTTTGGAGGCAAAGGACAACTCCCCTCTTTCACATGGATGAAGATGAGATTGGGAGCGGATTCGATTGCAAAGTGGCCAGCGAATAGATGAGATATTGAATTTGGATTTCTTGAGCGAAATGTTGAATCCTGGGCCGAACACGACAGCCGTTTTGCTCATTAAAACAGAGGTCCCTTTTTATCTATTCGTGATGTTCGGATCCTTCCTTTTGGTAGGTATACATATTTTTACAGTGTCTATACATGCATGGTTCTCGTGGCAGATTAAATGTCGAAGTCGTGAGGTGTAGTTATGAGCTCTTTTTTCCCCAGCACCTCTCATATAGTCTCTTCCGATGACTCTTTAGATTTTCCAAGCCATCCAAGCACTTACTTAGTGAATCGTCTTCCCACGCGAGCGCATCGGCGTCCATAAGGTATGTGTACGCGAAGACGTCGGCGTCGAACAGACTAGGTTCATCTGCGCCAAAGAACCATTCGTCCTTGTTTAACACGGCGGATAGTGCTTGTAGCGCGGTGGCGGCGTCCTCAAAAAGCTGAGACTTGGAGATTGTTGCCCGTCGCGTCGTCTTGAGAATCTCTGCTGTGGCGGCGGCGTGGAGGGTATGATGGATAGGTGTACGGAGGAAGATCGAGGATGGGAGGTAGAGGGAGCCAAGAAGGGGCGCGTTTGCGGGGAGAAGGTATAGCGCATAGAGCTGTGGCTGTCAGTATACTATAAGGCATAGTTAGGAGAGGTTGGCGCACCCAAGCTGGACGGATTCGTTGTGTTAGGAGAGCATGGTAGGCTTCGATGCGGGGGGAGGCGACTACAGGAAGCTCGCGGACAGCGTGCTCGCGAGCGTACTTGTGTATCTTTTCGCCGGCGAGAGGAGCTGAAGGTCTTGGAGATGGCGACGATGGTGGTAGGAGGAAGGGTAATGCGCCGGAGGGTGAGGCATGATTGTTGGAGGGGACGACCTCGAAGTCAATGCCGGCCATCTTTAGCACTGTCTATCGAAACTACATTAGCTTTTGCTATAGCATAGACGACATCCGTCGCAAACACACCTGCCACTTCAAGCATGAAGGGTTATGGCTCGGGTTCCCCAGCGCCGCTTCTCCATCATCGGCAAAAACATATAGAGCTGCCCGTCGGCGCGCAGCTGCGGGGGCTCGCGCGGGGAGCTCTTCCGAGGCGAGGACCTGGAGGGGAAACAGGTCGAACAAGTTTCGGATAGGTCGCGGGACAGCAAACCACCGGTCGGACAATTGGGGGCCCGAGCCTTCGACGGCGGAGGCCATAACGGGCGGAAGTAAAACGTTGGCGGGGGTGTTGATGCGAACTTGGGGTTGGATTTGGTGTTTTTTTGGTGGTTAGGCTTGGCTAACCCCCGGCGGATCGGCGGCGGCGGCGGCCAAACCCCGGATGCGGAGGGTACGTACTCGGGGTCCGGAGGGAGCTCCATTGAAGCTCCGGGGTTACGGAGAGAAGAGCGATTCAAAGGTACTCATTCAAGAGAAGTCGAAAACATCATTTTGCAGTAGTAGGCCTTGGGACTGAGAGCGTTGGCCATCATCTGGAACATTCCTGCGTTGAGCCATATTCCCAGCCCTATGACAGCGTGTGGTGTGAGGCGTCAAGATATGACAAGGGGGATAAATCGAGTTGGCAATTGTCTTTGGTAGCATTAATCTACATTCAATGTCACCATGAATCTCATTTCTCCGAAAGGGCTGCCATGATAAAATCATCCCATGTGGTCTAGAAAAGGCTCCTCGAACCACCCACAAAGTGTCAAGGCCTTCCTGTTTTGGCAGGGTACGGCCCAACTGCGGTTGACGAGGAAGAAAGGCTCGGCTCACCACTACCCCGAATTGCGAGCAGCGTTGAAAAAGCCTCGCTACCTCGGTCAATATTACAAACTAAACTAGTGTTTTCTGGGCATGACGGTTGTGGCGAAATAGAACGGACCAAAGGCCCGAGGCAACCTTGGGGGGGGGGAAAGATGTCGCTCCGAAGAGCCGCTCGGTAACAATTGAAGGCATCAGCCAAGAGAACCCACACGTCGGAAAAGCAGGTGAGAATGAGGCTAAAAGCTTGTCGCTAACTTGGGCGTTGCATCCAATCCATGAGCGTCTTTCTCGCTGCAAGGGGCGGGCGGGCGCGCTTCTCGCAAGGGGAAAGCTCGGCATCCCCACAAGCGCGGGACCGCAAGATTTGAAGACAAGACACCAAACTAGACGAATTCCGAAAGATTCCGGGCTTATCAGTTGGTTTGGGTCGAATCTTTTTCGTCATGCTGTTGTTGTTATTGTTGTTTGTTTCATGAGGATGATGATGAGGCCATTCTCAAGCAGACTCGATGCAGGTTTTGTGTGACACGTTAGAGTAGCACGAACTGCATGTTGTGCGTGTGTGAGATTATGTAACGGTGCAGTATTGGAAGCACAGACAGAGACTCATGTTGTGTCAAGTATTGGCATCTTCCCTGTTCAAGAGAGAGAGGGTTGACCGTGCTTCGTGGGGACCGTTACAAGGGCCTGGTATGTAACCACCATGGGGGGGCTCGAGATAGAAGCCGAGAAGCACATTGGAGGGGATAATGGACGGCGGCGGTGAGTTATCCGTCAAAATGGAGATGCGGTTCCGCTGCCAATAAAGAAGCTTGTGATGGCGTCTTTTTTCAGGGTCCTTTTAGCTGCACTCGCAATGACCCCTCATAGATTCGAGAACGACGAGGGAAAATACTGCAGCACGTTTCCACCCCAGATCCACAGTCTACAGTAACAATCTACAGGGTCCGAGGATCCAGCCGTAATGGGGCTCATGACGATAAGTCGATGGATATTCGGTCTCTGGTGGTGCCATGATCAAATGAAAATTCCCATCCATTCTCGGTCCAACCTTGATGTTCTTCTTGCTCCCTCCACTTTTCTTTCCTCCACCTTTTTCTCCTCCTCCTCCTCCACACTTCGGCGACTCCGTCTCACACGTTTTTGGGTCTGAACCGCCATAACCCACCCCCAGAGTTCGTTCTTTGCACTCCGTTCGGCCCTTTGACGCTAGCTCCGTAGATTCAGCGGATATGCGGGATCAGCCTAAAGTCTCTTGTCTCTGTACCGGTATCGCCTTGTAATACGCCCGGATATTTACGTATCCATTGGCAGACACACACACATTATCTTGCCTCGGATCTCAGGTTCCATCCACCATCCAACTTCCATTAGTTTTATCAAACGTCACCCACCAGCCCAGGGACGTCACCTCGCAGGCAGAAGCATCCCTTCCAATCAGGTCCCTGTGAGACAGCCGATTAGACATTGATTCCTTACTCGAGACCACCCCACGCATCTTTTTGCTCTATCCCAAGGGCTGAGCAAGACATTGGATCCCTTCCCTGATCTGTCAACTCTACTCGGGTACTTAAACTGAGCACTTCCCCCCCACCCCCCAGAGTCCAAGAACATCTTGCGTCTTTGACTCTTTTGCACCACATCAGTAACACTTATCATCACTGTCGCTTCTAAACAACATCAACAACAACCAACAATGGACGCTCCCTCTGGATCTACCTCTTCCTCCTCTTCGGCTCAGCAGTCTCCCGCCGTCCAGATGCTCCCCCAACCTGCCCCCGCCCCCGTGAGGACCGCCTCTACCGACGCCTTCCTCAAGGATTTCAACCTCGTCGCTGAGGCGGCAAAGCGAGCGCAGATGGCCATCATGGTGCGCGACTTTGAAGAGTGCGGCATCTAAGAAATCGTCTCAACAAATCGACCAGCCAAGCAATAAGGCTTTCATGCATGGAGCGAGGAAAGAGAGAAGCCCGTTAGAAACAGACGTCGACATGGGGGGTTCAACCTGACCAATCATGATCCCATGTCACCCATCAACGGCCTAGACCCCATCCCCATGTCGACCTCGGTTGGTGGCATGGCATGGCATGTTTCGCTATCACGTCTTGGACTCTTGTTGCCAATCACCATCAGCACGAGCCTTATCGTGCTTCTGTCTCGGCTTCTTTTCCTCTGCAGCAAATCCATCCAAGTGGTTCCTTAGGAGGAACCCAGCAGAAAAAGCCCAACGCTTGTGGGGTGCTCCAAAATCCGGTCCTTTTCTTCCTGTCGGGCCGGGATCATGGGCGTTTTCGGTGGATCATGATATGGGACAATGTCATGCTCTTTCTCGGTGGAAATAATGCGGCCTTCCCTTACCTTACCTCGGGATGCGGAAGCGAGAGCGGCTTTTCGCATCAGAGTTTTTCTTTTCTGTTTTTGACTTGCGCAATTTTCTTTTTCTGGCGATCTGGGGTTTTCGGCGCAATTGGGATCAAAACGGGGGGTCATGACCCGTATTATTTACTGGCTTTTTTATTGTTTAAATCTGTGTCGCCCGGTATTTGGGACGGTCGGACATGGAATTATACCACGGGTCATGGCAAGCAAAGCAAAGCTAGAAACTATTATTTATCGTCATCTTTTTCGGAGGAAAGAAAAGCTAAGCTGCATCTGGTCTGGATAGATAGAACAACGTCTACCTTGGGTATCATAATAAATGCAAGCCGTCTTCCTTTTGATCAAACTTTGTCTCCTGCTGGTCTCGCCATGGATGGATAAATGTGCCCAGATCTCGATGGCCAAGTCATGGATCCTCCCTTGGCGAGGCACCTCGGTTTCTCACCCACCCACCAACTGCATCGCAAGGCTGCATGCCTGCCATCACACATAAACCGGTGAATGCTGTCAAGTCAGGTCAGGGTATCTATGAATCTCGTGATGTCTCTCACATTGCTTCGCTTATGCTTCGGTTTCGCGATAACCATCACCCTGTTCTGTGGAGCATACAGTCGAGTATCTGTGCCGTACTCGAATACGCGGATAAATACACCTGATATGATATGTGCCTACTATTCTTCCTCATCTGCCCCTGCACTTACGCCTTACTATCAGGGGTCGTTGTCACTATAACCATACTCCGCATGACACAAAACCATGCGGCGTCAGAAACACATAGTTGCAGCGAAAAACACTACACTGCAACTCTCGAGACAAGACAAAAGTCCCCATTTGTTTCCTCGACAAACCCCCACGTCAACATCCTCACCGAAACCCCCCGTACGAGCTGGAATAGGTTGGTGGTTGCAACCCTCTCCTCTTCGAGGTGGTGTTGAAGACTGTACGTGTCTCACCTAATGCATGGCGGCGGCGTGAGGCCCGGCATACATACAGCAGCAGCATAGTTCTTTTTAGCCAAGAACTCGTAAGCCTTTTTGAGGAAGCTGTTTTCATTCCGTCTTGGTCATGCGTGAGGCTTCAGCTTTGGGGGATCCGTTCCTCATCTGGACTAGGTTGTCGCATTTAGCACAACCAACTGCATGTTCCTTGATCACAGGGGCACTATGCACGAATAACCAACTGCATAGGAAGTGCAGGGAACTCATGAGGTATCCAGATCGAGCCTCAGCTTCAGAGTTGCTGTCCGGTTCTTAGCCACTCGTGTCTTTGCTCTTGATACCTCAACGCGATCCTACAGGCCTTGGTTGAGTTACTTCAACTTGTGTCAATTCACTGAATCTCTTATCGCCATTATGAATGACTCCACGCCAACAGGACTGGACGCTCTTGCACACGTTATCGATTATCTGCCGCCCTTGGAAATTCCAGACCTCACTCGTTGCAGAGGGGAAAATTAGAGATGAGTCCAGTGCGGTAATCCGATCACAGCAGCCAAACGGCCCCAAGCACTTCCACTATGGACCGACCTTGCTAACAGGGAATACTTTCTGGACAATGGGGACCTTTACTACAGGCTTGATACCTTGTTAGAATGCATCCATTGCAATTATCATGTCTAAGCCGCCTTCAATCGGTACCGTAACTGGAGAATGGAGCGATCCCTCGACGCCGCTTCCTACTCGTCTGAGAGTTTAGTGTCCGGCACGCCAGAGCAACGCAGCTCGATCGAGTTTCCCTCCGAGACGGATATCACTCCATTCTCCAGCCCTCTAGCTAAGGACGATATTCCTAGAAACCCAAAGAGCCCAAGTTCTGATGCGGCGGAGAGCTTTATTTAGTTGACGCCAACCAGGTCAACCACGGCAAGCCTCAGATTCCCCGAGGAAACTGAGCGGCTCGGTACTGTAGAGGTGGTTTCTAAGCGCATCTCGGTAATCACCATCACCACCGACCCGGAAAAGCCGACTTGCAATACCTCGGAGACTATCGTGGAGAACTTCTCAGCCATGGCCATCTCTGGCTGAGAAATTCGCAAGCGAGTCAAAAGCCCGCGACAAAACAAGTCGCTGTCGAGGCTGTTTCAACTGTGGCTATCCCTATCAGCGAAGAAGCCAGCACGATAAAGACTAGCGAAAAGGATACTGCCCAGGACGTTAGAGTCGTTGGCCTCGGCCTCATCTCCACCTTGCAACGCAAGGGTTCGCTGCGAGATGACTCCCCAGTTATCAGGGAACTACACAAACATCTCACGCCCCAGCAGCTTGAAGAAGGGATCGTCTATGTTCTAGAGCATACAGGGACCCCTGGCCTCTTCAATATTGGATGGACCAGGACGAGCGTCTACGGGCGTCTTGGGCAGCCCGGGAACTGTTATGGCAAGCACACCAAGGTTCTTCATGAGACAAACTCCGGACGCTTCGCCAGCGTTTCAAAGGCAGAGAGGCTTGTCCAAGTCATCCTTCACCACCAGGAACATTGAGGTCTTAGAGTGCGAGGAGTGCGGAGGCGGGCACAAAGAATGGTTCGGATCTTCCAAGGATGAGGTGCTCAGGACGGTCAAGCTCATGCAAGATTTCGTCCAACTATCGGCGTGTGAAATGTGCGAAGGGGAGATGAAGCTCTAGCGTGAAGCAAATGCCTTCGTCAAGACCATGTGCAGCTTCTCAACTGCCCGGCTCGAATCACTTATGGCCAGACCAGAAAACAGCGTGAAAGAAACTGTTGAGTCAATGTTGTCGGTCGGCGGCCAGGTTTCGGCCTCTGAAGGGTCAGTTGAACAGGCTGCTTAAGAGCCTCTAGGGAGTGAAGAGAACTTGAGTTCGTCGACATCACATCTCTCCGACAGGTCAAGGCCACCAAGGATATCTCTTGCTACCAAGCTTGGAACTAGAGGAAACAAGGTCAAAGTACTTGCCGTCAACACTGTTGCCAACACCAATGATCGATTTGGCCGACTGTTCAACCACTCACGAGAGTCTACGCCTGAGCCCGAAGACGCGAATTCAACCGACAGATCAAACGCGAATGCGAATACATCAAAGGCTCTGAAGAGCTCTTGGTCAAGTTTCTATAGAATCTTCTACCAGCGGATAGCAAGCCCGAGCAGGGCGTGACGGGCGATGATGGATGATGGACCTTGTGATATGGCCGCTCTGAAGACGGTGGTGCGGCAAATGGCTGATGATTTCCGAAAGGATTTTGAGGCGGCCTATGATGGAACTGATAATACAAGAGGCAATGATGGAGACTCGAAGACGCAGTAGTGGATCGCTGCAGGTATCACTGTAAGAATCGTAAACAGAAGATAAACTTCTTGGTAGTCACACAGCAGATGTCGGCTGCAAACGATTAGTGCTGCAGCTGTCATGCTGTGTATCTGTCCTCACGCGTTCTGTGCGACCTCCAAGAGCGACATCAAGTCGGTGACCAAGTGCGGTCAGAGACATCATGCCTTGGCTCTGTTTCATGATGTTGACTGTAACTCGCCTGCTCGGTTCATCAACGCACCAATCATGGCGAATGGTGGTGCAGAAGTCCCCCACAATCCGGTCACTTGCTGATTCTGATGGAGATTCGAGGCTTATTCAGAGATGGATGTACGAGGAGAGATTGTTGATCTATAGATGAATGTTGAGATGTGATGGGTGCCGTGACGCAGAGGCAGTTGCAAGTAGGCGCTCCTTCTACCGAGACACTCGTGTCCTGCCAAGGAAACAGTTAGCGTCGCAACTAGGGCAGGCACTCCGGATGTCCGCGACTGAGATTCGCCTTCCTTCCGAACTTGAGAAAGCACGCGACCACCACAAATGTCCTGATTTCCCTCACTCACTCTATCATCTGGCAACTCCATCATCATCTACGCCCATGACCTAATCGCAGCAATTCCTCTCATAATTGGTTATATCACGTTTATTCATACAGTAGCTTTCGTCCTGGCCGTCTTCAGTCTCATTCTACCCCCCGCAAACGATCCATCCATTCCGTCATCGTCCAGCTTCATCATACCCCACCATCCGAGCCGATCCATCGCCCGACCCGACCCTCCCCCTCATCTCTGTTTAGCACGCTAGACTTGGCCAGTTCCTGATCAAAGAGCTTTCGCCCTCGACCGACTCCCTCCCACATTGATCCTCCACCATACGAGACCGACATACACCGCTTCCTCGTCGCCAATGGCTACAGAAAATCCTCTCGAGGCGCGATTCGCCTCCGTACCCTTCTCGGACCATGGTTCCCGCTGGGATAGCTTCTGGCGGGAAGCTCGCACACCTTGGGATCGCGGCAGTGCCTCACTAGCCCTGCACGACCTCCTCGCCCAGCGTCCTGATCTTGTACCGCCTTCTCAAAATCATGACCATCGCGGCCAGCTCCTGCGCGACTCAGTAGGCGCTGTTCGCAAGAAGACGGCCCTGGTTCCTGGTTGCGGTCGCGGTCATGATGTTTTGCTTCTGAGCTCATGGGGCTACGACGTATGGGGTCTCGATTACAGCGCAGCCGCAAAGGAAGAGGCTATAAAAAACCAGAAGCATGCCGAAGCTGAGGGTCTATACAGGGCTGTGGACGGGTTGGATAAGGGCAAAATTCACTGGGTGACGGGTGACTTTTTCAGCCAGGACTGGGTCAAGCCAATTGGCACCGACGTCAAATTCGATCTCATCTATGATTATACGGTAATTCCATGTCTCCCCAGTTTTCCTCAAGATCCTACATGATTTCTCCTCTTCAAGCAACCCGACTAACTCTTCAGTTTCTCTGCGCGCTGCCTCGGGAAGCAAGGCCGCGATGGGCCAAGCGCATGACGGATCTGCTTGCCCATGACGGCCGACTCGTCTGTCTCGAGTGGCCTTCGACAAAGCCCATGTCCGCCAATGGACCCCCATGGGGTGTATCTCCAGAGCTCTACGAGGCCCTCCTGTCGGCCCCGGGCGAGGAGATCGCGTACAACGACGACGGCACCGTCCACGAGGATCCGATTTCAAAACCTTGGGCTGACGCCCTACACCGGCTGAGCCTCATCAAACCTCGGCGGACACACAAGGCCGGCACCGGCGAAGACGGCGCCGTCCTCGACTTTATCTCGGTGTGGAGTCGATAGCCAACTGAGCACCTCGCCCGCCGCTCCTCTCTTTATGACTTGATACCAAACAACCAGCCTACATGATTCGTCGTTGTTGCAGCGCACAGAAACGTGATCCCTCTTGTTCTCCGTTCTCATCATGGCGCTTTGCGGAGTGAGTTGTAGTGTTCTCCCAAGCCGTAGCCGTGCCTGTAGTATGCCAGCCATAGCGTCTTGCCCGATGCCGCACCCTCGTCCTCGCCAATGCGCTCGAGACGACCGTCCTGTACCACGCGAATCTCTGTCTTGTACTGTCGTGCCAGTGCCGTGAGCTCCAGTTGTCCGCCCCATTCAGCAGTATCCCGCATCTTGCGAGCGTAGTCCCCAAGGTCCTCTTCCAGGAACGGCGCAAAGTCATCACCGTGCTCCAACATGTACGCCGTAGCTGCTCGGCGCACCGTCTTGTAGGCCGGTTCCTTCTCGGCGTCGCCCGCTCCGAGGGGAATATCATGCTGGCCTAGTTGGTCCGCCACGGCCGAGAACAGACAGTGGCCATCTGGTGCAATATCCTTCTCGACCAACCCGTGCTTCTCAAATGTTGTCTTCATGAACTCGCTCTCCTTTGCCCGGTAATCCGTCATATTCGCAGCCTCTTCCTCGGCACGCTGCGCCGCCTCCTCCTGCTCTGCGGCACGTCGTGCCATGCGCTCCTTTTGGCGGTTTCGCTTCTTTCCCGGCTGTTGTTGCTGTTGTGCTGGCTCCGATACTTTAAGCTTTGCAGTTTCCGCTACGAGATTTTCCTCCTCTGGCTTATTCTCTGTCACTGTGATCTCTGGTTCTTCGTTCGACTTCGCGGGGTCCAGCGCAACAAGCTCGGCGGCATGCTTCTCGCGTAGGGTCCGTTCCATCTCGGCGCACTCGTCATTGACACCCTTGCGTGTCTTTTTTGTAGCGTTCTTCTTCTTTCCTGTTATGCGTCCTTGCAAGTCTTTCAGTTCACGGCGGTGCCGCGCCTGGACCTGCTCGAGTGTCTCGGTGGCGTCCATGGTGGCAATGATAATGGTCGACGGGGAGTTGCGCGTGTATACGGCGGTGTTGATACTCGAGATTCTTCTTGTATAAAACGACGACGAAGGAAGAGACGATACAGTGAAGGGATATCTAAAGATTGGTGGAGGTGGGTGAAGCTTGGAGAGCTCAGATCGCGGGGTAGTGGGATGGGATGGGAAAATTCAGGCCCCAAGATGGTGGGGCAACGACACGCTCATCTCTCGACGTCACACGAGCAAGAGAACGCTCACAATAACCGCCATGGTGATACACACACAACATCATTATTAGAGACTATAGTATTTCCAAGAAAAGGCAATGTCCCATTCGGAACAGGAAGACACTTGATAAGTTTTACTTCTTTGATTCTCTATCTACCAGCTATCTAAGTTCAATCTAGGTATCCATCGCAATATATATAATCAAACAAGATCTTGTCCAGGAACTAGAAGGTTGCGGTCAATGACCATGAGTCTCTTTCAAGTAGCTCCGACTTGTAGTGAGTGGCCTCCTTATAGGATCCATCCGTGACAACTAACATATCCTCTGCCACTAGGTAGTAAACCCGATCCTCCCATGTCGAGCTCCTCTAAACCGTCCGTCCACATCCATTTCTTTCGACTTTTCAAGCCTTTTGTCCCTACTCAAATAAAAAAGAAACTCCAAAACTCCGCGCCTATAGCGAGTGTGGACTGGGTCATTCCAACCCCAGTTCGGTTCCCAAACCAATCCCAAAGTAAATATACAAAAGGGTATAATATCCGTTGTGACCCGTCCTTATCCAACGTGCTTGTCAAGATTCAAGGAAATGAGAATGAACGTGATGGCGGCCGTCATGCCGCCCCTGCTGAACCCCTTACATCTTAGAATCCCTTGAAAGGATCGTCACGGAAGTAGTCCTCCTCGCCGGCGGTTCTGCTTCCATGATAATAGTCGTCAAATCCTGCACGGTTGCCACGAGAGTGATAGCTGTCCCTATGTCGACTCCGGCTTTGTCGTCGCCTTTGTTCCTTGCTACGCCTCCGGAGAGAGTGACGAAACTCGTCATTCTCATCCGGATAATCGTTGAATTGCGAGAATGCTAGAGGGCTGATGAAAGCCTCCATCCGCACAGTTCCAATAGCATCGAAGAAGTTGCTGGGCCGAGATGATGCCTCCGAGGTGCGCCCCGACCCGGCCTGGCTCATGCCCCAGGTTCCAGTTCCGGACCCAGCTTGACTCATCCCCCAAGTTCCGGTTCCGGTTCCGGTTCCAGTGCCTGTGCCAGTGCTAGATGCCTGGTAAATGTCTGAAGAGCCTGCAGTTCCAGTGCTGTTACCGGCTGTGCTGTTGGTTGCCTGATGCTGACCAACACCGCCGATAGGTCCAGAGAAGCCCCGGAAGGAGAGCGGCGGCGGTACGTGGCCGCCAGTGTTGCTTCGCTTACGTCCATGAACCATAGCTTGATTCCGGTCATGGAAGCGTGGAATAAAGGGAGGCTCCGCCGCATCTCTCGAATCATCGCGCGAGTGGTTGCTCGAGAAGCCGCCTGCTGAGCTTGAGAAGCCACCCACGGATTCTGCGATTGGGAAGCTCGTTACATCGCCCATCTGTGAAGATGGCGCGCTCGGGATACTGGGGATGCTAGGGATGCTTGGCGGTCCAGGCCTAGGAGCTGCCGTGCGACCCTTGGCGAGACGGATCGAGTCTCTGATACCCCCGCGCTTCATCTTGGATCGGGGCTCTTCAAACTCGGGCAGTGGTGCTTGTTGGATAGGCGGCGGCGCTGAAATGATCTCGGGCACTGCCTGGGATGAATGCGCTAGGAACGACAGAGCCGTCAACCAGATATAATGTCGATCGGCAGATACTGCTGTAAACTTCAGGGCTCTCTGTGGCGTGAGAATGAGGATTGATCGGTTAAAGACAGGAGCCATGCCCTTGGGCGCGGCGTTGTCGTCCTTGACATCCAGCACAGATTGGATCGTCACTGATTTCGTCAGCGATTCGAGGTTCGGGAGAGCGAGGGAAAGCAACTTACGTTTTCGGCCAGTCTTGCCCATCAAGGCACTGCCCGAGGACGGCTGCTTGCTGCTCCAGAGGATGGCCCTTTCATATGGTGCGAGCCAGACCCATCTCTTGTGCCGGTCGTTGCCAGTGTCGTCCTTGCCGTTGCTTTCTGGCACACCAAACGACTTTCTTCTGCGGACGTACTTGAACATCCACTCACCAACCATGGCCTGGGCAATGGCATCCACTACACCAGTGCTCTGAGCACTGCTGGACATGAATGGTGGTGGGTCGGTACTACCAGTGTTGGCAGTATTAGACGTGTTGAACGTATTAAACGTGTTGAAAGTGTTGTCCGTGTTAGTTGAAAGCTTGTGTTGATGCCTGAACTGTCCACTATGGCGGACTCGGGTACGGGGAGTTGTGATATCGTTCCGTGGCAGAGGGGGAAGGCTGGGGCTCTCAGGTGCCTCCGTAGAAGGAGACAACGGAGGGGGAGAGCGACTTCCTTGGCGACGGTGTCTCTGGTTGCGTGGTAAAGCAGCAGCTGAGCGAACCTTTCTGATGCTGCTCGCGCGGTACACACGACCGGAGCCTCGGCGCTGGAAGGTATCTCCTCTGGTTGGGCTTCTCTGTCCGTCACTCGGGGCGCTCGCACTGAATGGAAGCTTCCGCGAGCTAGCTCGGGTTGGGATTGGGAATGGTGGGTTAGGTGGGTTGTTGGATTCGGGCAGGCTAGGGCTCCTTGAACGGCCTTGATGACTTGCGATACCATTCTGGATCATGGCCGCCTTCCTCATCACACTGGCTCGGTTAGATGACATGCCAGCAGGTCCCTTCTCGTAGGCTCTGCCAGACTTGCTCGAAGACATTCGACCCATGCCATCCTTATCAGCGTTACGGTAAGCATGATGAAGCTCTGCTGCCATACGTGGTCCCTGGCGCATTGTGATTTGCTCAGGAGATGTTGGGATTGTTCCATTGGTTCCAGTCGTGCCTGTTGAGCTGCGTTTGCCAGGGCGGCTTGAGATGGACTTTGGTCGAGGTGCAGACAAGGCTGTCCGATACTCAGAATCGCTCAGCTCGACATCTCCAAACTCATCTGCCTCATCAGAGCTTCCACCATCAAAGCCAGCAAACAAGCTGCTGAAGCGATGAGGCCTCCGCACAGGCGCCCGCTGGCTCGACAAAGGACCATCATCGTTGTTTCCAGGATAAGCGTCATGGAGGGTGTCATCATCGGCAACTGAGATTGGAGACGAGGGCAAATCGCTCAGGCTTCGCTTGGTTGTCAGCCGGCGAGGGTTTCGTGGTGGAACATTGCCCGGAACAGGTGTAAAGTTCTTGGCAGATTCATTGACAGGGCTTGGGTTCGGGGATGTAGGTCTTGAAGAGATGGCAGAGGGTTGGAGATGGGCTGGAAGGAGGGCCAGCCGCTTGTCGGTTTGGATGCCTTCTGTCTGAACTCCAGCTTCAGTCGTCGAAACTGGGGAAGACAGATTGACTTGGCAGCCAAAGTCCTTGCAGTATTGCGGCAGTCGTGGCTCACGAGGTGTGTTGGGACGACTGGTGGGAGGGTGAACACTAATGCTAGGGATTGCCAGGGGTGGAGGAGATGGAGTGCGGACAGGTGAGGGCGCGCGAACAGGCGGTGCGTCAGTCTGTGTGGACGATGTAATCATCACAGGCTTCTTCTCGACCGGCGGTTCCACTACTGGGGGTGGTGGTGGAGGAGGAGGGCGAGTAGGTGACTTTGGCGTCTTGGGAGGTGTCAAAGGCTCTTCCATTGTCTGGGCAGCGGCAGAGACCATGAGACGTCTAGGCGTCGGTGGTTCAATGCTGAGCGGACGGTTGATGTGGACTCGCTTTCGGCGTTGGTTTGCCTCGATTTCACCATCTGCCCGTGGCGAGCACTCAACTTCTGGTGACTTAGCGCGAACAGGAGGCTCTGGAGTAGCGGGCTTCGTGGGAGGGAGCTTGGGTGAGGGAGGCGGCGAGTACTGGATGCCCGTGTCGGTATACGAAACCTTGGGGGCCGTAGGGTGCTGTTCCTCCTCATCCTCGCCATCTTCGCCTTCCAGAGCTTCAAGCACTGCCTGGTTCTTGAAGAGTCTGCCACGTGCTACACTTCCCGGTCGTTTGATGCTCTCCAAGCTCTGGTTACGACCGTGTATGCGGTGCAGGACGCTATCGCGGCTGAAGTTGCGCACATGAAAAGACGTTGCGTGATTCGACATGGCACTCTCACGACCATCCAGATCGCTCATCTCATCTTCGTCGTCGTCAAAGTTAAGCTCATCAGCAAGCGAGTTGCCGTTCAGCTTCGCCATGCCAGGGCCGCTCATGATAGAAAACCGGACGCTGTTGGTCATGCTCATAGTCCTCACGCTTGCAGCATCGTTTTCTCGACCGCTTTCCTCAACTTCGCTCTCCTGGCCGTTGGCCGCATTGTTCATTTGAGCTTGTTGATAAGCCGCAACCTCGTCAAGAATGGTCTTCAAACGGCTTTCGGTAACGTGAATTCGGCGCTCGAATTTTCGTCTCTCATCTTCCCAGGCGTCCTTCTCCTGTGCCCAGAGTTCATGGACCCTTTGCGAGTCTTCCTCTTGGCTTCGGATCTTCTTTTGCGCGGCCTCAAGTCGTTTCCTGGTATCAGATACTGATTCAACTGCGTCATCTCTCTCTCGGGCCAGTTCACCCAAGGCAGATGATGTTCCGCCCTCAAGGAGCGATAGTTGGCGCTTGAGGGATCTGCTTTCCTTTCCTGTCTCGGTAAGATCTTGTCTCAACGTCTCCCTCTCCTCTTTGGCAGCATGAAGGGACGTCTCTAGAATCTCGATCTGTTTGAACTTTTCCTCCTGGTCTCTTCGAAGAGCCAATATCTCAGACACTAGATTGGCATGCAATGTGGGAGTGAATCGTCGAGGGTCAAGGATACTGATGGTCTCGTCTGTGGTGACGTCCCGAGATGAGCGTTTGGATGCCATGTCGCTTGGTAGAGGAGGAGGTGAGACTCCCTTTCCTGGTGGCGTGACTGAACGCCGGGATTTTCTTGATGTTCGTGAAGGTGTGCGATATGGTGTATCATGAGGCGTCGGCAGAGAGGTGGCAGCCGGGCCGCTGAGATACTCGTCGTCTGTCTCCCACACACCCATATTGAAGAAATAAATGCGGGTTCACGAGTTGAGTGTGAAGCAATTGATACTGATGGTCATCGGTTGACTCTCATGTAAAGTCGCTGGCGACGGGAGTGTCGGTCCAAACCCGCCAAGCTGGCTGCACTCGTCAATCCTCCAGTGCAAACCTGTGCACGTAACGCTGTTATTGAAGAAGGCCGTAAGTTATCACTCAGGGCTGATACAAGAGCCCAGGCGCTGTAAGACTCAATGTCAGCCACCGGGTCAAATAGGGGCATCAAACTATAACCACTTACATCGCGTAAGCTGAGTTTGAAATGAAAAAATGAGGTGAAAGTGAAGTAAAAAGTGACCTCTGTCGCATGAACAAGTTAGTCTCAGATGGTTTCTGATGTGTGAACTCGCCGCCATGGACGAATGGCAACGATCGGAGATGACGACGCACCTCGAGGAAAGAAAGATATTTTATATAAAGTACAAGGGACCCAGGTCAACGGTAGGCCCCGTGGCAAGTTAATGCGACAGATGTTTTGGTCGTGAAAAGGCTCCCGTCGATCGGAGGGGCGAAGACAAGGCCAATGCGTGGTGGCAAGCTGAGTTGTGGAGGTGGTCGTGTATAGAACTGGATGGAGCTTATAGGAGTCGGAACTGAAGCAAAGCTGGATGTCGCCGTCCACCAAGTCGTTATAGAATACGCAAAAACAATTCGCAAGCTGCAGCCAGGGACTAGTCAGCTAATCAAGCCTCGAGGCGAAGGAATGAACCGAGTCGAAGGACGCGCGGGAAGATCGTGAGGATCGCAAGATGCAGAGACATGGCCAACAGAAAGAAGAGGGTTGGGACTTGCGCCAGTGGAATCACGGTCCACGGGACGGCCCGGCTGAACGTACAATGAGAAACACAAAGCAATAGCGTCAAGTCCAACCTCGTCACTCACTCTTGCAATTACCAAGAGCGGAGTGTCATGACCTCAAGTAGAGGAGTTGACTGGACTGGATGGACAATGAGGGTAGTAAACGAAGGGCAGTTAGATGGATGTCGTGGGGTAGACGAGCGCAAAGCGGGAGAGCCGGACGAGCATCAAAAGCCAGCACCAGCACCGGCAAAAGCACCAATCCAGGGCTAAAGCGAAACAATCAAGGCAAGGAGAGGCGAGCGCGAAAGCAGGAAAAGGAGGAGAAGAGTCGTCTGAAGGACAAGACAATCAAGACAAGAATCTCGAGGGTCCAAGGACAGTGACGCGGGTGTGTCCCTCAGGTGCCAAAAAGTGATCGGAGCACACGCGGGCGCAGAAGACCAGGACCCTGTTAAGTATCCACTTTGTCGTGAGGCGTTCACCTGAGGGCCTCAACCACGCCAGGGTCTAGAGTGAAGAAGGCAAAGCCTTGCAGGTGAGAGCTCAGTTGACAGCGGCGAGCAAGCACGTCCAAGGTACGTACTGGTAGTGCTCTCGCGGCTGAGGAGACGACACCCAACATGGGGTTACGATAATGGCATGGGGGGCTTGTGGATTTGGAGCGGAAAGGGGAAAGGCGGGAGTGTTAGGCGACGGGAGGTGGAGCGAGGCCGGAGACCCGAGAAGACGGGCCTGGCTTTCTTTGATTAAGGGTCGACGAGGCTTGCTCACTTGGCTGACGATGGAAGATGGAGGGTGGCGGTCGCGGAGATGGGATGCTCTGTCTGTGGTAATGAATAGCAGGAGTCAGGGCCTGCCGGATGAGGCGTGTCGAAAGGGGGACGGCTGTCTGATATTCGCAGAGACGAGAGGCTGATGGTTGGATGTGAAGGTGTCTCATACCCCAACCCAAACACACGGCTCAAGAGCGGCCGAGAGAAGAACAATGCCAGCCAGCCAACGGCTCTCCATAAGCCTAATGCCAGCACCGGATTGGCTTGTCCTGTTTCCATCCTCGTCGACGACTTGGGACCATTCCTTTCCTCTTCTCCTTAGCCCAGTCGGCACCTCTCTGGATTCGACTCGCCCGAGGAGGGGTCTAGCTGGGCCTGGCCTAGCCGGCCAACCAAAAGGAAACTCATCTTGGCTAGTCGAATGTGAAAGTGATGGGGCAGGCCAGGGTCTGCAGTTGGTTGCAATTCAATTCCCTCTCGACATCCTGGCTCTCGGGAATGAGCCCCGCAGGCACCGCGAAAAGAGAGAAAAAAGTGATTTGTTGATGATTGTGCTCAAGTTGAAGAGATGCAGAAGAAGGTGGATGTTGAAACAACGTTAATTTAGTGGCCGCCCAGAAATGGAAAGTGAGGTGCACTGTAACCTTCCCAATCACCCGAGGGTGTGATGTGATGCCTGAGGCAGACGGCGAGGACAGGGAGAACCAGCAGGAACATTCTGCATTCATCCAGGAATCATCCATCAACAACTTCATCAGCTTGTTTCTCGGTGACGACCTCATACCCATCAACGGCCAAGCTGGAGCCCTGGGCAACCTATCTACGTACCGCACCCACTCGCTAAGCAAGCTAAAGAGCCCTCCCCGGGAAAGCTAATGCAGTCCCCAGGATCCCCTGTAGCGCCGCAATATCGGCCCTTGACGGTTCCTGGGATGGCCCTGGCCTCACTTCGAGTGATCGAATAGGAGGTCCAGGCTTTTCGTGCTCTTTTGGGACCTGCAATTTCCTCTCGATGATCCTCTCCTTGTGGGCATCGTATCCCAGACCTGGCCTTGAGAGCCATCCCCAAAGGGTCACGTTGGAGTTGGAGCTGTCGATGCGGGAGGAATCACCATCGTCAGATACGCCAGACACATGCCGCTTCCAACATGGGAGTTCCTTGCTTCTCCGCCCTCTTGCTTTTCCATCCTACAACGGTTTTCCACGGACCATGGCGTGATATGCCGACCACTGCAGTATTGACAAAAGTTGGAAGTGCACCGGCTCACTGATCTTGTGGCAAGCAGCGACGACCCAGAAGTGGGCTCCTGGCTACGTACGAGGCACGGAGTATTATTCCAGGCATCGACACGGCTGGGAAACTTCCGAAGACGCTTGGCAGAGCCGGCGACAGGTCCAACAGGTTGGGACTTGGTCCCTACTATAGCTCTGAGCAAGCAATGCACGTACCACTCTCGCCCAGGGGCGGTAGAATGGCTGCAGAAGCCTGATCTCGGGGATGCTACCGCGTACGTTGACGGATCGTCCTTGTCTCGGTTCCTCCTCAGCAGGCGAAGCTGTCAAAAAGCTTGCGGTAGTTGCCGGCAAGGCGAAGAGCCAGGGTTCAATGTCACCGTCAACGTCTACCAGGGCACCTCAACCGAGGCCGGCGACACCGAAGAGTTACAACAGCAATGCCACCCCGTTGCGTGGCTCCCGAAATACTCTCGAGTCCTCGTTCATAAGAGACGAGACGTTGCGCGGCTCTCAATAACAGCCACTCTATCACAGAGGTTGTCCAGACCACTCCGAGGGGGCTCGGCGCGCAAAGATGCTCGCCTGCACCCTGGCCAACATATGGCCCATGGACAAGAGCGAATGCACGGCAATGGCACATCCTGCACCTGTACATAAGTCCATGACCGGAGCTGTACCCCAGATGGCCGCTGCTCGAGCCCTTGCCGATGCTCCACTTGGAATGGATTCAGTTTGATTGTCAGCCCTCTCAGAGCAAGATTGCTCAGCCGGGATTATGCCTTGAGCACTCATGGCACTCGCGAGCGAGTCTCCTTATCCCCAAGAAAATGAGTTCTGATGATGCAAGACATATGCATGCTGCATCGATATCACTGACCTCTCTATTCCAGGCTTGGGGTCTTGACCCCTCGGCATCTCGTGCCTCGTATCATTTGGGCGTCAAGAGTTGACGACTGACGAAGTGATTGAGGCCTGAGAAACAAGCGAGCCCCATGACGGCAAAGATCAGCCATGCGAAAACTGCCGAGCTTCTTCTCCCCGCGCCTTATCGCCATCCCCTATGCATTATCGGTGATCTGGCTTACCCTGCCTCTCTCGGCCGCGTCTTCCTCACCAAAGCAAGCCACCCGTGACGGTCGGGGTCGGGAACAGATACGTGCGCTTCTTTGGAGCACGAACCAAGATCTTCCCCCTTCTACGCCAACGTCTGATTCTAATTGCAAACAGGGCACAATTTATCGTATGGATGACGCCCCAAACACGCAGTTGGAAATTAGTCCTGGTTGATTGCCTTGCTCCCGCTTCTCTGAAGAACCACCTTCATCAAAACCAGCCCCATTCATACTCACTAGTCGAAGCGCGGCCCGTGTTGGCCTCTACCAAGAAGCAATTCTGAGCAGTTGGCTCAAGATCCATAACGCAATCCTAGCCAAGGTAGCAAAAGCCAACCGCCAGAAGCGACTTGTGATGATGGACCTCGGACCTGCTTTGCCCGCCTTGTTTGCTACTTTACGAGCTCCACTGGGTCCGGCTGCCGACATGGATTTCGACGTCCTTCGCGTCCTTCGCGTCCTTCGCTTCCTTCTCGTTGGAAAGACACGATGTGACCTGCCAACATCTGAGAGATTCAGCCGAACTTCCTGCTCCGTTCCCTTCTCGGGCGAGTACTGCACTAGCCGATGGGTTCTTCGGCGCCGCTGGAGTGGTTCATGTCTTCGCGTCGCCTCGTGGCCCATGCTCGATGCTAATGCCCAATGCTTGCTCTCATTGCCACATGAAACGTGTGGCTTCATTGACGGATCACGGATTCTTTCCCAATCGGCCACTAGCTCCCTGTTCGGCATTTGTGTCTACGGCTGAAAAGGAGAGGTTTAATGTTGGTTGAAGACAACCCACACCTAGCCTTGTTTCGACTTGCTTGTTTCTCTTAAACATATGCCCCACTGTGTTTCTCACGAACGTCAGCTGCTTTCATCATCACTTGTTGGGACGTTTCCGAGAGGTCGGAAGGGATAAGTCCGTCACTCAGCTTGTCGAACGACCTGTCAAGTCGAGTTGGTTGATCCCTGCAGCAAGTCCAACCCTATTAATTTCACAAGTATGTGAAACATCCAAGTTACGTTGTAGAAAAAGCAATAACGGGAAAGGCACGTTTCGAGCTACCCAAGAAGGATCTCGTCACCCTATCCGACTCCCCCGGCTCCAGGGAGCATCGTGCTTATTTCTCCGGCTCTTGTTTGCTGCTCGGGATGGTCATGTGGTAGAAACGATACGCTTGACTTCTTACGAGCTGCATATACAACGTAGTTATCGTGATCCACACATCCCCTTGCATCGTCGATGATACGTATCGAGAAGTGTACGGAAACTCGGTGTTAACTTTGACGTTTCTGGATAGAAAAAGCAAAGGCAGGATGGGGTACTGCGGAGTATTATTTACTTTGTCGCTTGGGGCTCTCAACGACCAAGATCCCAACATCAGGCGGTGTTGACCGTCCTCCTGCGCCAATGGTGTGTTAACCCACTGGCACTGGAACAGCATGACGGCTGATGCAGGGCGAGTGGGAATTGGGGGCTTCTGGGGTTCCATGTATGCTCAATTCCAAATGCCCATCTTGACTATCATGGTTATTCTCATGTCAACCAGACAGCGTTGACTCAGGGGCCAAATCACATCCCACAACTCCCAATTACAACCCATGAACAATTCATAACTGCGATACCAAAAATTGAGCATACAACTCAACCAAGGCAATTCGAAGTTGTTGAGGCTGGACAATGACCGTTCGGAACAACATGCCACAGTGTGCCATACGACCAGCCGCACCTGTATCCCTCGCCTCACTTCAAGTCGTCGAACAAGCAAAGTTTGACCAAGCCACCAGAGAATTGACCTGCCTGGCACAGGCTAGTATCAAAATTCTTGCTTCTGCGATGCTCCACACGAAAACGGCGTGATGCAGCGGCCGGCTAGCTCACAACTGTCACTGCGTGTGTATGTATGCAAAGTCGATCTCAGTCCCACAGTCAGCCACCCTGACATTGCCGGCAGGAGTCTTGTGAGCGCACAGAGCGGGATGATGTTTTTCTTTGCCAGCGGTGACTGAGGCGAGAACATCGGGTGTGGGGGGTGATCCTCCGAATCGTGCTTTATCCGTAACTGACGCCTCACCGAATCACGCCTTTGATAGGGTCCTTCCAAGGGCCGCAGAGGCATCCTTCGATAGGCGGTGTATCAGATCATCATCCTCAATGCCCGTCCTCTGCATCATGTCGGCGCTTACGGGGGAAAAGTGCCGGCCGCCTTCTGCTTCCACCTCGTGGTGATGCAGTATGCGACCTGACCTGCGGCCGCGGGCCTAGCGTCCACGGCGGAGCGACTTGCGTCTTCAAAGACGAGAGTCGAGACAGAACTGCCACTCGGGTTTCCTCCGGGGACTCATCCTGCGGGCGCCGTCTCAGTCAGATTGCCGCTCGAGGCGCCGGACCTTGTGTTCTACCCATATCGGATACTTGTTAAGACTCTCAAACCACTGTACCGCGCTCCCGATCTGCAATCATTAGCCGGTCCATGTCTTCGTAGGGAGCGTAGGGAAACGTACCAAGAATGCCCATGAGCCTATAAACGTCGACAATGTCAACGCATACTCAACTCCTGGCTGGTTCATGCCAAAACCCAACGCCCCGCAGAGCGTGAAGCCGATAGCCCCTATCAAGTTCCATAGCCCAATGTGCCATCCGAGGACTCCTGGCGCGGGGATATACCAGCGAGGCTGGACCTCGAGCATGAATAGTGCGCTCGAGACGATAAAGCCCGTGCCGCCGACGACCTGCGGGAGCCAGTAGACACCGTTGAGGGCCGGCGTGGAAAGGTTCTTGAGGATAGGTGGCAGTGCCGTGAAGCCTGATATCCAGAATACGGTGGCACCAAACATTTGTGAGGAGCAGGCGAGGAAGCCTATCTCGCGAAAGTAGTGTGTCCTCAGCTCGTACCAGGTTGGCCACCAAGACCACATACGCCCATCTTCTGACGAACTCTCGTCCACTTGATGCTGGCTGATACACTTGCCGGCGACAAAGGTTCTCTTCTGGGCATGCGAGTGCCTGCATTCATGGACAGTCTTGAGGTGAAGGACTCCGTCTACACTCTCTTCGACAGCCCAGCCAAAACAGTCTGAACGGTTCTCGTTGACGGCTTCGAGCATGAGAAGTACTGAGCCAACCTCGAAGACTGTAGCTCCGACGAGAGCTGTCAGCCCAGCTGCCCAGTCGGTCTCGCCTTTGAACTCTGTCGAAGGGTCTTGTACGGGTAGCCAAGAGAAGAATCCATTGACGACCCAGATGACAGAACCTGTACCTGTTTAGATATCAAGATGTCAGATGTCAGTGTTGGCTCATACCTATGGTAAAGATGACGGCGACATCATAAGACACGTCCCAGACAGGGTATCTCAGAAACATCTTTGCAATGCCTCTCAGGGTCCGGTTTGGTGTATTTGTCGGCTTCGGGCTCTGGGTCTTTTCATGTTTGTGAGGATCGACATCGACGGCCAGCGCATGTCGTCCCTTTCTGTTATCTCGACTTCTCCAGACATACGCAACCTTGGGAACTTGGCCACTCGTGGGTAGTTGGTCTCTTTCGACCTCAGGCGCCGTAACCTGTCTCTTTCCTGCCACCATGTACCGTTTCGTCGGATTGAAAAACTTGAAAGGGCCGGCGCTATGCTCCGCGTCATAGTGACGCCCAACGAAGTGGTCCTGTGGTCGTTTCATGGTGACGGGATTGCCTGTGAGTTGGAAGTAATGCTGAAGGACTGGATGAATGTGAGTCTCGGGGTATGTCCTCTTTTCTAGTCAATGGACGTAGCCTGAAGAGACAATGTCAAAGCGAATGTTCCGGGGGGGGGGCGACAACAAATGCTCTGATGTTTTGGCTTATACGCCGCTAAGCAAGGAATGAGTTGCCGTTATCCGATATGACGAGGCTAGGTACGCGGTAAGCCTCAACGTCCATTTCAGGCGAGACGATTACCTTGTCAAAATGACGACATTCTCTTCACATTAAAAACACATCATGAAAATTTCAGCTGAAGCTGAGGTGAAAGGCTGGGACAAAGTCAATTGTATATGGCTTTGTCATCGTGCGCCGGAATTGGGACATCTCGGCTACCCTAGACACAAGCATCTGAAACAAGGTGATTGACCATCGACAAAGACCTCATCCACAATCATCTCAACCCAACAAACGTGGTGTTTGCTTATCAGTAATCATTCGGATACTGTCCGATTGATCTCCTCTCCTCTGGCCATAACCGAGGTCGTCTCTGCCCCGAGTCCACGTCGTATCGTCATTAGAAGGGCGTAGAGCATCATGTGACGCATGTTGAACTACCTACTTCATTGCGCAATCATCAATCGGCCAACAACCGAAGAGCAACATACTCCTCATAAGAAACACATCGAGAAGAAACCCCTGATCAAATACATCAATAACAATGTCACCGGGAGCCATCTCACCACTTAGTAAGGTGAAAGCCCTTACAATTGACGTCTTCGGCACCGTCGTCGACTGGCGTTCATCTGTCACTGAGGAACTCACCTTGAGAGCTCATCGGAAGCTATCTTCTGACCTCCCTCAACCTCTCAAATCTCGCCTAGAAGAACTCAAAGAAGATGATTGGGGCCGCTTTGCCCAGGAGTGGCGAAACTCCTATAGCAAGTTCACACTTGGCTACGACCAGAAGAAAGACTCATGGAAGAGCATCGACCAGCATCACCACGATAGCCTCGTCGACCTTCTAGAGAGCTGGAATCTGACTGGCCTATTCAGCCCCTCCGAGATCGAATCCCTCAGCCTCGTCTGGCATCGCTTGACACCGTGGCCCGACTCATCGGACGGAATCCGAGAGCTGGGCAAGACATACAAGACCAGCACACTCTCCAACGGCAACCTCGCCCTGCTCGGGGACCTCAACGACTTTGGAAACCTGGGCTTCCACGGGCTCCTCTCAGCCGAAAACTTCAAGACGTACAAGCCAGACCCGGCCGTCTACCTCGGCGCGGCGCGGGAGCTGGGTGTCGAGCCGCACGAGGTCGCCATGGTGGCGACCCACCTCAACGACCTCGCCGGCGCGAGGGCATGTGGCTTGAGGACTGTATACGTGGAGCGTCCAGAGGAAGAGGCATGGGCCAAGGACGACGAGAGGTATCAGCAAGCCAAGGACTGGGTCGACCTCTGGATCACGGAGGAGGAGGAGGGCTTCCTGACCCTTGCCCGTAAGCTCAAGGAGCTAGCCTGAGGTGTGTGTGTTGTCCAGGACAAAGAATCGGCAGAGAAATATAGTTGAACAGGGGAGGGTCCCAATGCCCAGGCTGGTACCTACATGATTGGTAAACTGTGGCTGTATGCGAGTTGGTGAGCGAGTGCCTTAGTTGATAGACCAGGCGTATATTGTGCGTCGGAGCTTCTTCTCGTGCAGCAAGTCAGATATTAGTCGGAGCCTCTCGGCGAGGTTCGGCCGAATGGATTGTTGTGTCTTTTTTTCCTTGTCGTGTTCCGAGGCCATCAACGGCATTGTGTGTGGTTCAAGATAGTCTTTCCGTATACACCACCAGATGCATCTGCTCACAACACCAACAAGACTAGCAATGACATGTGCTACTGCTAACGAACCCCATAATTACTTGTGAAAGTGTCAAGGGTTGCTGGCTCGGTCACAAAGCCGATGCGGGCGATGCATCAGAGATGTGACCTCGAGCGCACCGGCCCGAAGGCTTGCAACTCAAGTGACATGAAGTCCATGAGGATCTTCAACAAGGCAGACAGACACACAAGGCCCCTCAGACCCCAGAAGCACACTAGCCAGCCGTCTGGAAAAGCCATGGGTTGCATTGGCAGGGGGAAGGGGGGGGGGGGGGGGGAAACAAGACTCGGGTCTCGCTCAAAGGCACATTGAAGAAAAAGCCATGGCCTTTCCCCGGACCAAGTGAAGAGGGTGTGGAGTATGCGACTCTAGATGCAGCCGTTGGGAATGAGGCACGCTGTGGGTGAGGCAATTTAAGATATCCCATCTGTAGGAAGACACGGAAGAGAGAAAGAGTGTGTGTACCTGAAGAGACCGACAAGTGCGGAAGCCGTTGAATGTCTTCGACCAACCACGGAACCAAGTGGTCGACAAAGTGTGTCCGTGCCAGACTAACAAGTTAAGCCTGTCTTTAACGTAATGCTCACGCGACATTAGAGTCTTATTTCTCTGACTGATGAAAATACAAAGCGTCTTGTTCAACTCTGCGCCAACAGCCCGCTAATCTCACGACTGAAATAAAACAGCTGCCTGTAAAGTACAAGTTGCTGCCAGCGGCGTCATGGGACGTATCAGCCGTAGGCCCGTAGGAAGAAGGGCATGCATATGCTCAACAGCAACCCATCTCGTTCATTCCCCCGCAAAAACCTGGGAACCCCAGACAAGAAAACCCCAGAGGCCCAACTGGCCGGGCTCACCGGATAGCACATCCCCCATTTTGGGATCCCGGGTGTTTTTAAAAGGAGCGAAGTGGTCGGTTCAAGAGGCATTTAGGGCCGAAAGACGGGTTTTTGTTCCCACAAACCCCCGAAGTTTTTAATGGGGTTTTGAAAACCAACCAATTAGCCGCCTACTTCCCCCCCAAAAGGGGGGGGGGGGGGGGGGGGGGCAAGGAAGAAAAAAGTCTGGGGAAAAAAAGACGTCAAGATTACCCCATGGGCGCGCACGCCGTGGACCGAGGATACGACCGAGAAGTAAGTCTCTTCATGGTTGATTTAGGCTTGGGAAAGCTTTTCATGACGTGGTTAGACCATGATATTGTATCTAACTTGGACAGGCAGAGCGTGCCCGTTGGAGGGACGGAGGAGGATCCATGGATGGGATGTCAATCGGTCCTATAAGGCCGGGGTGCGTGTTAAGGGCCTTGGTAGCTCCATTAAGCTCCGAGCTGAAGAGTCCAGGAGTCAAGCAGAAGCTGGAGATTCCTAACGTTAAAGTATGACATCAGGAAAGAACGAAGGAATATTCCCGCATAATCAGCATCATGCTATTCTGCGCTGTCCTGGAGGCATTTTCCCAATCCATGTTCAAAACCGGTTGGTCGTCAAGTTTGGAGGTTGTACCTATGTACTGTGATTTAGTAGGTTTGGACGTTGACGTTTTGGTGTGGGGTAAAATGGGGCCGCTGGCCCGGCTGGACCTGCATCGAATCCAATCCAATCCATCCCAAATATACCCGACCTGGCCAACGGGTGTCACCAAACGATGAATAGTAATATCCAGCTCGTGGAAAAGGGGACTTGAAGAACAAGACAAGATACCTGGAAGACATGTACCTGGCACGTGTGTCTGTACAACTCACTGGCTCATTGATGTCACTGCGGGGTGTCAGACACGACAAGATCCAAGCAGTCGACACAAACGCGTTCGGGGTTACGTCGAGGGGGACGGTTCGCATGACGGTTTGATCCAATGCTGGGATCATGCCTGGAACTCTCTTCTGATCTTGCTCCATGAGGCTATCGGGTTGCTCGACTCTTACGTGTCTGCGGGGATTGGCCACCACCAGCACGGGCAATTCTTTCATGACCCAATGCTTAGAGCATGGCAAACAGGCAGGTCCAAGACAAGTCAGCTAGCTAGCACGAGAGCTATGATGCACCCCGAGGATCCTGAGGCTCACCAGCCCCCGGCGGTGCCAGCCGCTGTGCAGGCGCACGGCAGGGTCAAGGTCTGGGCCGCCGGCCGACGAGCATGGGCAGACGACTGGAGTGACGAGACCAGATAGACGCCCGCGGGCGGGTATGCGGGTGAAGCACGGAGCAATAGGACCCGTGCGGTGCGGTGCGTGCCTGTGATGGTCTCCCGTCGAGTCTCTATCCGACTGACTCTGTGTATCCAACCCGCTCGTCGGAGTGACGGATGGTGGCCGGCCCATTACAGCACTGCCACCTCCCAGAATGTCGCACAACGACTCGTGGCCAGGCGGCTGCCGTCTCCATCTTGTTTCGGGGCAGAGCCAGAGGCCGGGGCGAGCTTCAGGGAGAGACAGCAAAGAAAAGCAGGGTCCCTACCGAGACGGGCAAGGCGGCGCCCCATGTAGCGTACGACGTGGGATAGGTCTGCTAGGCAGTCGTGTTTTCGGGATATTATGCGGTGGACTGACTTGGTAGATGGTGCCAAGCAGAGGGTATCAAGTAAACCGGGCTTCCTATTTGCAGTACAGTGCAATGCAGCGCAGCCCCCGTCGTGTGGTTGTGCGTGCCCGTGGGGGATCGTGAAAGTGAAAAGCCTCCTTTTTGCGCCACCTTGGAGAGAGGCCAGAGCAGGGAGGGTCCTGGTCAGGGATCCAACCATGCACTCACGATTCAACTGTCATTATCTTGAAATCGGCCCCCGGGAAGCCGTTTCGTCCATAGAGACCAAGCAACGACATCACGGAGGCTGTCCTGTGCTTCCTCTTTGGCCAAACCGGACCCAGCTGACTCGGTCGACCGAATTGGAATGGGACGCTCAACGCCGAAGCATCTTGATGCTGACCCTCAAACTCACCCTCATCCGCCGGGCGAGACCAGGACCGAGGGGAGAGAAGAAGGAGGCGGCGGCGTCGTCGACAGCGATCCATGGCTCCATCTTTGGGGTTGCGCCGTGTCATTAAAACGGGACAAGCCTTTTTCTTTGCCCGCCCCCTCAGGCCGGGTTCGGCTGGTGCCCAACGTTCCAGCCTCTCTCCAACCTCGGATTTTTTGGTGGAGAGCTCTCAAGAAGCCGGCATGAGAGGGACGGAGAGGAGCAAGATCAACATGGACAGGGACAAAAATTCCCCAGAGTGGAGGACCGCTCATCAGCAGAGGCCACAGCACGACACAGCTTGGGCATTGGAGCTTGCTTGGAGACGAGAATGGATCCATCATTCATTCCCTTCCCTTGCTGGGCGGGATTGCTTTGAAAGAACCCGAAGGGGGATCCAACCTGGACGACCCGCCAATGCCGGTCGCTGGAGCCGACAAGCGCGGCTCTGGAACTGCTGGGATCCGTGATTTGTTGCTCGTCGCTTCTTTTGCATCCATCGATTCGTGGCCGGCCGTGAAAAGATTTTTCATGTGCCCTTCCCTTCCCTTCCCTTCTTTTGGATTGTGCGATCTCCCATGCAGTTGTTGCATTTGCTGCAGCTCATGAGCTCATGAATGGGCTCAGTAATATGTCTGGCCCGCCAAGGTTGTTGACCGACAATTACGCCCAGCATGGAAGATATTTCCACCATGCAGGAGTATGAGCAGCAGCAGCAGCAGCAACAGCGTCGTCTTGCGTGGAGTCGAGTGTGTAAACATCGCCAAACAACCCCCTCCAGTTCCAAAAAGCTCCCCTGGTCGGTGTCCAGCCCGAGACAGGGCAGCTTCCAGCTCCATGTCCATCCAACGGGTCACCAAGAGCTGCCTCAGCACAGGCCACCACCCCTTCTCCAGGGCTGCTCCTCCCCAAACCTCGCTATTCCCCCCTAGGACTGGACTTCCCGGGGAGACCAGGACCCTGCCCCCTCGGGCATCGTGCTAAAAGATTGCGAGGTAACCTGCAGGTGAAGTTGCGGTATCTCAGCACCAGACACAGTGTGAGCCTCCGCCGGCAAGGTGTTGCAGTACCTCGCAGGGACTTTGCAGGGACCGGAGCCTGTTCTAGTTGACGAAGCCCAGGTACATACACAACCACACCACACCACTCACCAGTCCTGCGACCACCTGGCCCTTCCTGCGTGCTTGCTGCAAGCGCAAGCTGCAACCACCAGGTTGCTGCAGTAGGGGAAAGAAGCAAAATTTTAGGGTAGAAAAAGGAAAGAAGGGGAAAAAACGCAACCTCGGACGTAGCAACAAAGAAGAAGAAAAGAAAAAAGACCCGTGAAGATTTTTTACTTCTTCTTTCTTTTCTTCACTCACATTAACTCGATTGACATTGGTCACCTTCAACATCCACATCGCAGCCTGCTCCGTGTATCGGATTGCAATTGTACTAACCCCTCCTCTCTAATCCCATCAAGAAATCCCAGAATCGAAGAAAGACGTGACAAGAATTGCGACAGCAACAACATGTCCCCAAATGACCCCACCCTAACCACTAAGGCACGTCTTTGACCCAGTCAGGATGGTTCCTCAGTTACCTCACAGCCCAGCGCCGCCGTAGCGCGGGTAATGTTCCAATTCCCTCGACTCCTACTGTACAGAGTACGGATCAAGGCCGACTACGCCAAGTATCTATCCTATCGCCGGTCGAGTCGCCCGCGCGCCGCGACGGTGCACCGCAACCGAGCCGTGACCCGGGCTCCCGGGTACTTGCCGATGGACGGCTCTGAGGCCTGTTGAGGAAGACAAGCCCAGCTAAATGCCATGCCCTGCCAGCCCGCGCCGTCAGGGATGAGCGAGCAGTTGCTCATGCAAGACGCATTGCTTGTTGGAGATGGATGCCATGAGCGCTCTTGGGTCGATATTCAACCGCTCAACTGTGCAGGACAAGGCTCAACAAGCAACTCTCTCCATAATCCAGGCACGAGCATCTCCCACGCAGCGCCGCTCGAGTACCAATGCTCCAATCCAAACCAGATGCTTGCTTGCTTATCCACCAAATAAGGGGACACAATCCCCAAGGTGAAGAGGAGTGGGAGTCGCCCAGCAGCGGCTTTGGTGACCAGGGGGTGCACGTCGTCCGCCGCCGCTTCACCCTTCCGGCTTCATCCCTCGCCTATCAGAAGCCTCCGAAGGCCTCGTACCCTCGCTCGCTCCCATTCTTCGGGCTCGCCCACCGAGCCGATATCCTATCCAGGTCTACCGAGTACCTGCTACTGTTTGCTGCTGCGACGTCGAGGTGATTTGATTCCTCTTGGGTGTTGTCCCCCCCTTCTCAGTGGAGGTTTGCCATGTCCCCCTTCACCCCCCTTATTCCTATGCTCCATCCCACCTCAGGGTCCCGTCCGTGAGTCCCCGTCCGTCACTCTATCTCGAGGTATCTCAGCCCTCGACGGACGGGAGTGGTGTGCTCTTGCATTCCCCTCTAACCAATGCCCAACCGACAGAGGGTACCTCTGGGGCAGGTAAATCGTCCACACAAGGTACTAGGCCCTCTGCGAGGTGAGGTGGCTTGTCTGCTGCTGGTGCCCCCCCTAAAGCGACCCCGGAAGTCCTCTAGCCCCCCTCTGGACCCGGGCTGGCGAGTACCGCTGCTGCGTCCCCGTGCTGCATGGGTACCTTCAACCCAGGTACTTGGTAAAACCTGGCGCCCCGCCCGCGGGCGTGGATGGGCTCCATGCCATCCATGGATCCATGCCTGCTGGATGGATGCCATGCCATGGGCCTCCCAGCATGAGGTATGGAGGTACATGCGTTTGTACCTTGGGATGCGTGTGTGCACAGGTACTGAGCACCAAGCACCAAGCACCTAAGCAAAGCACAAGCACAAGCACCAAGCAAGCACCAGAAAAAAAAGTTCTCCACCCGGCCGTCTTTCCCAACTTCGCCTCCAGCGCCAGCTCCACGTCGACGCCTAGACCAAACATCCATCTAAACTTGAGCTGCCCTCTTGTCTTGGTCTTGTCCAGTCCTCCGTCTCTTTTCTTGGACACTACTACCTGCGTTATACACTCACTACCTCCATACCTACCTTGCCTTGCCTTGCTACTCTTACCTCACCTTGCTAAATCTGTTCCTGTTTGTTCGCCACTGGCGCTCGCTCACCCGTTTGACATCCACTCATCGCTTGCTTGCTTGCTTCTGGATTGCTTGCTTGCTTGCTTGCCGCCTCGCGCTGCCTTGTGCCTTGCCTCCAGTCGCCTTGCCTCCGCCTCCGCTCTCTGCCTCTGCCTTGCCGCCGCCGCAGCTGCAATTGCTGGGTCACAGCTCTTTTTGCTCCATCAAGCCACCCCCTCCTCCCGTCGTCCCTCGTCTTCGCCTCTCCTCCGCTCGTGACGACGACCTCACCAACTCCAACCACCCTCGATCCATAACCTCGAGAGCCTCATCACCGACCACACCCTCCCCTCTCCCACCCTCCTCCTCTCCTCTCCTCGGTCCTCCCTCGCCTGGACCCTTCTACCCCTTGAGTCTCCTCTTCCCTTTCGCATCGACTTCTCTCCCCCCTCGTCGATTTCTTCGCCGTCGCCGTCATCATGGCCGGCCGAATGGTGCTGTACAAGCTGGTGGTATTGGGAGATGGTGGCGTGGGAAAGACGGCTCTCACTATCCAGCTATGTTTGCAACACTTTGTCGAGACTGTGAGTTTTCATCCACCTGCCCGTGCTTGCTTGCACCGAGTACATGGGACCTTGAAGTTGACACCCGTTACAGTACGACCCGACGATCGAAGATTCATACCGAAAGCAAGTCGTCATTGACGGCCAGCCGTGCATGCTCGAAGTGCTCGATACTGCCGGACAGGAAGAGTACACGGCGCTACGAGACCAATGGATCCGTGACGGAGAAGGATTTGTCCTAGTCTACAGCATCTCTTCACGCTCATCCTTCACCCGCATTAAGCGATTTCATCATCAGATTCAACGAGTCAAGGAGTCGTGCGCATCGTCGCCGTCGTACCCCGGCTCACCCATCTCTGCCGCCAACCCCCAGTTGCCCGTGCCTATCATGCTCGTCGGCAACAAGAGCGACCGAGTCACCGAGCGAGAAGTTTCAACGCAAGAAGGCCACGCCCTCGCACGCGAGCTAGGCTGTGAGTTTGTCGAGGCATCAGCTAAGAACTGTATCAATGTCGAGAAGGCCTTCTACGACGTAGTTAGGATCCTACGTCGACAGCGGCAACAATCTTCACGACCCTCAGAAAGGTCCAGTGGCCGGACGCGAACAGGCAACGGCGACGCGAGAGGCGGTGATCGCGACGATAGACACCGAAGGAAGAACGAGCGAAGCAAGTCCAAGTGCATTGTGTTATGAGCGACCACGCCCGCACTGTAGGAAGAATACTTCCGCCAATCAAGAGGAGGGAAATAAGACGACAGTAAAAAAAAAATGAAGACAACCAGAAAGCAAAGGGGGCCGGCGACGAGAAGCCGGCGACGACAACCGCGGATGAGGGGTCGGCAATGGCGCGACCCCTCACCCACGACGGGATATGCCCGCCGACTTGGAGATGATTGGCGAGACACAGCGGGAGGCACGGAGAGACGGACTTTATTCTTTTCCTGCAATTTTAGATGGCCATATGCCCAACGACGAGGGCGGCATGACGACGCAGCATCGAACGACGAACGAAAGCAGAAGCAGTTCCGCACCGGCGAATGGCGTACGAACAAAAAGAGGCATATTCTTGGGGCGCTAGGTTATCTATTGACATTTATACTATTCTTATTTCCAAAATTTACGACCAAGACCTGGAAGGCGTTATTGTCTGTCAACCGTGGGGTTCTTCATAGTCGTGTATGACGACGTAGGTTCTGGAAGTTACCTATCATGTCTTGGCTGGCTTGTTTGGCTATCTGTCTATCTATGCCGTGGGGTTTCTCGAGTTTCAACTCTCAGTCTCGGCTGGACGTTTGTGGTCTACCTTGTCAACGGTCTCCTGTTTGGCAGTCGACTTTTGGATGGACCCTGGCAGGGAGGTACAAGACGACGTTTCGTTCTTGCATGACTCGATTGGGGAGGGGATACGAGGAACTAGTTGGTCGAGGTCGAGCACGAGCAACTCGAATGTCCATGATGGCTGGGATTGACTTGACGTGTTTCAAGCTTTGCCCCCATGGAAAGACGGGTACCCCTCGGCGGGCAGGGACAGGCGGTTCTGGAACAGCACAAGCGAAGTGCGAACGGCGGGTAGCAGAATGCATAATCTTGGCTTGTCCATGCTCACATCTAGGGGCGGATGGGGTGGCTTAGCTGGCCATGGCGGCTGGATCTGGCAGCAAGCGATGCAGAGAAGGGCAGGGGTGATCTGAAGCGTGGGAGGGCGTGGGCGTGGGCGTGGGCAGCTGGACTAGGCCGATGTATCTAAATGACGGCTCGCCATACAAGAGCAAGATGAAATGAAGATGACCTGAAAAGCACCGAGATTTTGGATGATCCCCTGTATTGGGAAGTTGTAGTTGTGTCATTAGCGATGGGGATCCATGGGATGGGATGGAGGGACCCTTGGTTAGCGGACGGCCCCATCCACGGATCCATCCATCCATAGATGGAATGAATGAATGAGTGAATGAATCGAGGTCTAGCTTCGTTTACGATTGTATTTACATGGGAGCACTTTTGACACTTTGACGAGTCGACACTGTTGCATGTTGTCGGAGGTGATGGATCCCTGAGTGCGGCGCACGGAGCAGGCAAAGCTAAAGCTGGGGGAGACATGCGATCCATAGGTATCCATAGGTAGGTAGATGGGCGCAGCCGCGTGCGTGTTGTTTCTGATGACGATTTCGAAACAGTTTCCCCCCAGCTAATGTCATGCGCAATCAGCTGAATCTCGTGTGTCTGAGGCTGTCTAGCATGTATCATGTCACGAATTGCTTCCCTCAAGGAGAGTGAAGTAACAGTGACAGTGGCTCTGGATACCAAAGACATGGAAAAGGCAGGGCTGTCGAATCCAACCCAAATCAAAAAATCTCATGGGCGTCGGTCCATCAGAGGTGGGGGTTCTCTTGACACCATCCCATCCATGCCATGCCATGGGGACGGGATGTCTCTTGTGTTGGTGGGGGATAGGCTACGTACGTGGGAGGGAAAGAAAAAGGCAGAGGTTGGCTCTTGTAGTAACTAATCTGCTGGTGGTCTGTATGGGCTGCCAACAAAGGTTCCCCGATGGGATAAGATGCGTGTACTCTATACAAACACGGACAAGTTTTGCTATCTGTTTGATTTCCTTCCACACCTTTTTTTTTTCTTTTCGCAAAATGTTGTGAACCTTTTTTTTTTTCTTGTTCCCCCCACGCAAGGGTCTACATGTTGAACCATGATCCCTCTCACACTCACATTCTCTAGATGGCGCCAAAGGGGTGGACTCTTCTTTTTTTTTGTTTTCTCCTCAAAGTACTCATGCTGTGACGACACATGCAAACGCACACGGGAGGAGTACATAGAAACACGATTTGGGGGTTACAGATGGTGGCGCTTTACCTTGGGAGAATGCAGGGTCGATGGAGGGAAACATGGCAAAAAACGGGCAGAAGTAGAAACGTTTCGGGATAACAAGCCATAATGGACATTGGTGTCCGTAACGTAACGTGAGACAATCAGATCTAATGAGAAAGCTGTCAAGCACTAGAGATGTCATTCATTATTTGTCCGGTCTTTTTTTTGAGGGGGGAAATGCTTCAACATGACAGGTTCATCAAGTGCCGGCCGGACCATTGCTACGAATGGAAACAAGAGCGATGGACAAAGTGCCCTCTCTCTCTCTCTGAGGTTGCGGCTTTTTTTTTTTTACTCATGTCTTGCAGATCGTCCTAGATACACATAGTGTAAGACGCTTCCACCGCTTCTAGCTTCATTCACTAACACAGAAGCATCCGATGCCGATGCTACCGGGTCGAACCTCCGAAGACCGCGCCGTTGAACGAAAAAAGTCGTCCATCCTTTCGGTAGCATCGCGCGAGTAACTCTCCACTTCTACTTGTCTCCCCCCCCTGGCTGGCGTGGAAAGTAAGAAAAGAGGACACTTTTTTTTTTCTGCTACATAGTAACGTTATAGTTATTTTCTGCTTGCTTTCTTTTTTCGTTCCTCGGATAGGACAAATCCCGAGAGCAAGTTTTCCCATTGTTTGCCTTTCCCCCTCATTGCCGCGCTTACTTAACTCCCCGAGACGGCGTCAACACCGGAGGAGGTCCGGCCGGAGGACGGTGTGCTGATCGGAGGCTAGCACACGGGACCAAGGATCGCTTGGGCCTACCCCTTGCGGCGAACAAGCGGACGCATGGTCACTTCTCTCCCTCCGACGATGGAACGTTTTTCTTAACCCATCTCCATGGTTCAATTGCGGATACAACCCTATGCTTTCCCTCATTCCGGTAGAATGGCGGAAGTGCACCAAAGGGGGAAGGTAATCAGGGGCACCAGAAAGAGAAACTTTTTTTGATAGAAGAAGCCCCCCGGGGAACAGGGGAGATTAGTTCCCGGAACCGGGGTGCCATACAATGAACCCTGGAACAAAGGAACAGAACAAAAAAGGACATCTAGGTTACGGACAGACCCGGATACTACTATGTAACTAGAGAGCTAGGCACTCACACGTAAGAGTTGAACGACATGACAGAATCTCCCAAAGTGTCATGACCTGCATTACCAAGCCCTTCCTTTCAACAGTTTTTAGAAATCAGCCCTGCATGAAGCCAAATGTTGGGGTTTGTAGTTGCAGAAAAAAGTCAAAAGCCTCTTCCCCCGATCAATAAAAGCCTCTTGGACGGGTAGCGCTAAACACAACCGCCCCTACCATACCCCTCCTCCTCTCTTTTTTCTCTCTCCCCGGACATCGAGATTAGCGTTGTTGGATCGGTTGAGGGAGTCATGGACGGGGAACACGTCTTAATCTATTGAATGCATGTCAGAGTGCTAACAAGACAGGCAATGGCTTGGCTAGCAGCCAAGAATGGCTGTGACTCCAGAACCAATGTTGCTATTCATCATCACGAGATTCACACACACACACACACACACACACCCCTCAAAAAAAGGTGGCAGAAACATGTCGAGACGACCGACTAGAAGCCAACGTTTCGCCACAACCAAAGGGAGGAAGAGCCCACCTCTTCTAGCTCGTTTCACCATTATCCAAGAAGCTTTCTTCTTTTTGACGGTCAACGGCTTTCCATTCCAATGCCTTGTTTTTTTTTTTTCAGACGACGCTTGACAACAACCGTAAGCCTCGGTTTTACAACTCCCGAGTCGCGAATCATGTCCGTCGGGGAAATTGATGTCATTGACCGATCATGTCGGCCTAGTGATAGTATCGCCCTAGTCTTTGGTAGCGGCCGAAAACTGGCGATGGCTTCGTCACAATCTCATGACGCACAACGTTAATCGGTCATTGTCGGCGGCCGCAGTAGGACGAAAGGCAGTCAAACGAGGGTAAACTCTACCAAGGACGACTCGTCATGTTGAATGGCTTGTCTCCTCATCAAGTGTCCTCGAGTCAAGACCATATCTCCAGGCTGAGACATGGCAACGACCACCACTATCAAGCCTACACTACTGAATAACAGGACTTCTCACAAGGTCAGGCTCACTCACATGCTGGAAAGGGCACAGAGGCACAGGCACACACAAATCATTCATGTCAACAAGAGTATGTACGTGATAGATCATCTCTATTCAATAGACACATAGAGACCTCCAAAACCTCCTGGCATCCTCGGAGCCATTTGCCGCGGCTCCCTTTCCATGACGCCATAGTCCATACCCAAGAACCGTCGCCGCTATTTGAATTGTAAACACAAAAAAAAGGGGGGTTGCTATATCCCAAGTGAGATCGATCTGGAATTGTCTATCCAAGAAAAAATTGACATTGAAGTGAAGAAAAGCAGATTGTAAGATATATCCTCTATCCAACCCGAGGCTAGATTCGTGACATCGAACAAAATACTCTGATATATAACGACAAGGAAATTCCATAATCACTCCTTTGTCGCGTGCTGGTCCCCGAACGGACTGCTGTCTCGCCTTTGGGATGACCCAGGCTTCTCGTTCTCGACTGCCGACTCCTCAATCACAGCTCCGAGGCTGGGCGCCTTGTTGGACTTTTGAGGACTGGGTCGGTCGGGGGGGTCTGAAAAGGGACCTTGGTCTACTGAGGGAGAGTCTTCGATGATGGTGATGGCACTCGAGTCCCGAGTAGCGTTCGCGCTTGGTGTTGTGGGTCGCGAGGTTCCCAATGATGATGATGCTGTTGTTGAGCCAGTCTCGGACTTGTTGCTTCCCATATCCACCTTCTTTAGTGTTCCAACCTTGACCACCTGTGCACGAGCCTGCGTAGCAGTGTTGGCGCTGTTGAGGAATGTCGAGCCCACGCTGAAGGCACTGGCACCGCTCTTGGGACGACCTCCGCCGAACTTCTCAAAGTCGATGCTGGGAACTGGGGGAGCATTGCTCTCGAGGCTGCTGTTGCCAACGGACTTAACACTGACAACGGTGGGCTTGGCGCGCATTCCAGTCTGGGCGGGTGTGAGCACCTGGGCCTGCTTGCCGTAGATGGTAGAAGCAACACTGGATCGAGGTGCGTATGAGGTGCGGGCGTATGAAGTTCGGTCAGAGTAGCCAGAGAGACCCGAGTAGGTCGAGTCTCGGAGGTCGCCGGGGACAAAGAAGTGCTGGTCGTCGTTTCCTTCGCCTCGGGCGGCAGCGGCGTGGTGCATAGGGATCGGAGGAACAGGGGGGACAAGAACGTTGGGTGACGTAGGAGTGGCTCGGTTCGTAACGCCAGGAATGTAGGCGATCTGAATAATGTTGGAGGCTCGGGTGAGGACGGTGGAAGCGATCGAGTGAACGGTGTGTGTCGAAGGTGGCCGGGTTCCCCTTGAGGCAGCATCCTTCTCTGAGCCTTGAGGAGCATCCACGTCTTCAACGTAGATGGAAGTGGGAATCTGTGACCTTTTGGGTCTGACACAGAACCTCCATACTAGATAGGTGACGGCGACAATCACGACTACACCACCGACAACACCACCAACGATACCGCCGATGTTTGGGCCGTCAGAGCCTTTGCTGGATGCGGATGCAGACTTCTTGTCGCAGAACGATGTAGGGCACTTCTGGCACTCGAGAGGTACGGTAAATCGGCATTCACTGCCTTCGGGGCAGCTAGGGCATTCGAGTTCGGTGCTTTCATCGCATTGGATACACTTGCCGTCTCGAGGAACGAGTTGGTACGCTAGACAAGATGATTAGAAGCCGTCGACAGGCACACAGGAGGTTCCATATTAACTTACCCATACTAACTTCGTTCAAATCTCTCGCGACGACATATCCAGGTCCATCCAGACCTCTGGACGAGAAGTAATGAAGCCCCTCCATGTTGATATCCAGTAATGAGAGACGAGTAAGAGGTTGTGGTTGATCGATAGCCCCGGATTGGCAGGTGTCGATCACTTGAGATGATCAGTCAAGCCAAGTTGGGTGGTTGTCGGAGGTGGCTTGGCGATGGGTGTATTTCAAAGGTGGTTTGCGACAGACGGTTGATAGTATAAAAGAAAACAAGGATTGAATGGTTTGACGAGTCCTTTCCGCGCGAGAATAATGTGTATATTTTCAGGCTCGAGTTGAGAAGGGTCGACAAAGTGGTTGGAGAAAAGTCGAGGAGAGTAAGAAACGAGTGGATTCTGAGGCTAGCTCGGATGAAAAGAAGGCTGGTTAGGAGGCGCAAGAAGGAGACATAATCGACCAAGGCGACGGCTCAAGTAGCGAAGTGAATGGATAAGAAGTAAAAGAGTCGTCGGAGGCTCCGCTCGAGTCGATGGATTTGACGGTTGACGGTCGATGGATTTGCGTGCGTTCAAGTCGGATCGTTTGGACGGGGAGAACGATGAAGGAGCGAGGGAAATCCAAGAGGGCCTGGAGGCAAGACTCTTACTCAAATCAAAGAAAAGAGTCAAGGAAAGCGCCGGGAACTTGGTCTTGCGACCGACTGGGCGAGCGCTGCAACCGGGCACATTGGAAGCACGAGGGGACGGGGTGACAGGGGCAGCCCGCCACACTAGCATCCTTTCGGCCATAGCGAAACAATTAAACGGCGCGCCATCTATTCGTACTGTGTGCTATGGTGCCGCTGCCCCTGATTCTGGTGTCCGCGGGGTCAGTGATTGTGTGGAATGTCCTTGACCATCCCGGCCAGCAACCCACAGCCCAGTGTTTGAGGCCCCTGATCATTCCGGATATGCACTGTGCAGTTTGACGAACTGGGCACTGGGCTGGTACCTTGGACAACGAGCGATTTGCTGTCAATCGCAAGTACCTCCCATCTCTTTCCCTGGTCCAAGCATGAATGAGCCCAGGTTATACCTCAGGTACCGCAGACCACCAGCCAGCTTCAGGTGAACACCAACAGGGCCGCCCGGATGGATAGATGCAACTACGGACAGCTACCGACCGAGACGAGACGTACGGTACGGTTCGAGAGGCTCAGGGCCCTGCAGGCATCACCAACGGCAGCGATCGAATGAGCTGCGAGAAACACCTCCTCACGATGCAGTGTCGCCATCTCCATCATCTAGATCCATGCCTCGCTCTGGCCAACCACGAAGACAAAGGCCTCTTCTCTTCAGGCCTCCCTCCTCCACTTGGCGAAATCCACCCCGTGGGTAGCACAAACTCCTCTCCACCGCCCTCTTTCACAACCGGCTGGCCAGTGAGTGAGTGGCGCGAGTTTACATGCCAGACTCGGGCGGGCGTTGCAGAGCAGAAACACCTTTTTTTTTGCCCGCACGCGCGTCCCTCAGTTCGAAACAAACCCCCGATCCAGGACCCTGCCGAGGAGTCGGGTCCCCGCTTGAAGGCATTCCAGAGAGACCTGATCACGGCGTGATGCGGTGAGTCTCTGCCGTGGCAGTGGCTATGGCTCTTAGCGAGTACATTCGTCTTGTTGAAACGGTTGCAGTGCTTGGTGTTGTTTGTATGGCTCGCTCAGCAACAACGCATCTCGAGCCAACCAGTAGCTCATTTGCCCATCAACGAATCACAGCACAGCCATGCGGCCGCTTTGCTGGCCTCATCTCACTTTGCAGGTCCAGAAGTTTGTTCCGAGCATATTGACATGGAGTTGTTTGTTCTCGTCCAAGTCATTGAGCAAGTTTACTCGGACCCTGTTGAAATATCTGATGTTTCCTACCCTAACGTTGGGTGTGATCCCGTTTCGATTCTCTCCGGATCACGCATGCTACGCTGCAGGGCAGGCAGAAATCTTGCCATTTCACCGTGCGTCTTATATCCAGCTGTATTATACCGATAATGATCGTCTTTATTAACCACTCCTGGGTTTGGATGTTTCTTCGCTACTGATCAGGCTTGTCGTCCAAGTACAACATCCAATGTTCTTGGCTGTCACTCACATGGCCGTTGGGCCTTGACCGGACTGGGCTACCAAGCATCAAGCCAGGCGAGATCTCCCGCAACCGTGATAGAAGCTGTCCTCCATTCACCGTCCACTAGAAGCATCGTTCCCTTCCGGTAGCGACGGTGGCTGATATGTGGCATGACGTGCCGTCGTTGAACACGAAGGCTCATATTGACTGAGAATGGAACTCGGCATCTCGTTGCCTCGGTGCGCTGTCACGCCCACTTGCCGATAATCCAGGAACAACACTTGATTCCAGATAATGGCTGCTAGATTACGTGGGCAGCCGAAGAACGCGTCATTTTTTCATATTTTAAGACTTCGGAACCTCGATGCAGAAATAAACATTTCTCGATCCTCGTAATGTCGTCGCCGCAGCATGCTTCCAGACATTCAGCGGGCCGTAACCAGGGAACGACAGACATTTAGGGTAGCACATGTCGTTTCCCGTCCTAATGCATGAACACACGGACTCTGAGATGCTTCGATAATACAGCCAGTGGCTGATGTCTCGGGTGGTGAACCGAGCACGGGAGTTACATGCTTCGGGGTTGAGCACGAGAGATGGTGACGGCAAGTCAAATTGGTTCACTGTTCAACACGGGGCATGGCCATCCGGAGATTTCCTCATCCAGGACACATGTAACGTGTGGTAGGGCAAAGCTGTAGCCCAAAGCTGTATCCCCCTCAAGCAAGGTCGACGCTGTTGTTGGCAGAGGAATACGGTCTCCACAGCGTCTGGCCTTACATATATTGTCGAGGGTCGGCCGTCACAGATTATCTCGAGATTATCTCCACCAGGGAGTTTCAGAATAAGCCCTTGGCCAAAAAGGAATTCCGTCTGAGAATCGCGGCATTTGCGAGCCCTACAGTAGATGTGTCCCTGGCTGGAAACGTCTCTCGGCGTTTCTTCTTGAGAGAATAGACCTGGGGAACAACGAGCCCATTTGGGCGGGCCGCCCATAAGCTGCTGACGTGAGGCGGCGAACATGTCTTACACGCAGAAGAGCCTGGACGCCATGGGCATAGTTCGGACTTGATCGCATCCGTATTGCTCGTCGACTGAGGGTTATCGATGCATCTTTATCAGGCACCACGACGCAGTCAGATTTGCCGAACCAGTGGCCTTGCCCTATGCCCCAGAGTTGGGGGCTTAAAACTAGGAGCGGAGTGAAGCCGTTTTGTTGCATCCAAAGCTGACAGCTGCCATACCTCCCCATACCCTGGCGGCTGAACAAAGGAGAGGGAGAGCTGGAGACCAAAAGGCGGCCAACGCCGTACTAGCGTCTTCACGACAACATGCCTGCGCCCCAATCTCGCACTCCAGCCCCAGGCTCGGCTCATCCCAGTCAATTTCACCAACCAGGGGGGCTATTTTTGGAAGCGCGACTGTGGCAGATTCTGGGTACGGGAGGAGGCTTTGGCTCTGTTTCGGACTAAGAGCCAAGTTGACCCAGTCGGCCGACTCAAGGGGGGATCTCCATTTGGACTTTCCAGATGTCACTGCAACTCGCCAGTGGACGGGTTCACAGAATGATGCCCGGTACTTGTGGGCTTTGTATGGCAGGGAAGAAACACAGACACAGACACAGGCACAGGCACATGCCTTTTCTGGGCGTCCAGTCCGGGTCCCAGCACTGTGCGTTGGCAAGTCAGCACCAACCTCTCAACGTCCAGCCCAGCCAGCCCAGCCCAGCCAAGGGCATGGGCAAATCTGACGCTGACAAGAACAAACTGCGACCTAACTCTGTAGGTGAGCGGGCTTGCCACGAGGCGTTCCAGCAGGCCAATGCAATGGTCAATGGAAAGGATCGTAAGCCGGCAGGGCTGGGTGCGGGTACCATACGTACCGCTCGCCGACTAAGGGTGAAGGACTGAGGCGTGAGGATCACTGCCCTAGGAGGCTCGACGGGACCAAACCTGCGAAGCCCGGGCCCTTTGGGGGAAATTAGGGACCATGCTCCGTACCGTACAACGCATACACGCATGGCTTCTGGCTGTGGCGGGAGAAAGGGGATGGTGACGGCGCTGAAGGGACCAGAAATGGCACCAGACCTTCTGGAAGGTGACCTTTCTTCCCCCATCAGAGCCTGCACAGCGGAATTGGAGGGGGACGATGAGCAACGAGGCCCGAGCATCAAGTACCGTAGGCAGGTAAGCAGCAGCCGCCGCTGTATACGATTCCAAAGGCGGCGTGGCATCTCCCGGCGGCATGATCCATGGATGTGCAATGCAAGGTGTCAGGGGTGCCCGTCAAAGTCAAGCAACGTCTCCATTTCTTTGGCACTTTGGTTTCTCCATTAATTTGCCGGCCAAGAGATCCAACTGTCTGTCTGACAGTAAAAAAAATAGTGAGCCGCGTTTGTACGGTGAGCAGAAGCCCCAAGGATGGTTTAGAGGTGGCTGATGAGTGAGAGCCCAGCCGCCGCCGCCTCCTCCAGCCAAGGCACCCCGAATTGGGGATGACGAGCCAGGATGCTGCGTCCGGTAGGGAGGAGGCTGACTTGCTGGAGGAAGCTGGAGCTAGCAACGCGCCTCCTGGAGGTGGCCGTCGAGACCTGCAGAGGACCAGTAAACTCTGGGCGGGCTGCCCGTCAACGCTCGCTCAGCGGGCATTGGAGGAGGCTGCATCATTGGGCGCGGTTGCGGAGGTCTCCTGAACAGGGCTATCCGGCTGCAGAAGCATTCAGAAAGGGTTCCCAGGCTGTGTGCTTGCTTGCTGCTTGCGAGATGCAGAATTGGAAGCAATTGGATCCATCTTCAGCCTCTCAGAGTCGGGCGGCGTGTCTCTGAGTGGGAACAAGGATGCAAAGATGGGATGGATCCTCCCCCCCCCCAAACTTACGGCGGAGTGGCTCAGCATGCTTAGCGCGTAGCGCAGCACAGGTAGCCAGTCCCCTATTCCAGTCCATCTTACGCTCTCCATCCAATCCATTCGAGCACTGGACAGCAAGCTTGCTTAGGTTGCAGGGCCGTGAGCCGTGGAGCAAAACGAGATTCGTCCCCGGGGCCCTTCATCAAAACATTTCGTCAGAAAAAACCCTGCTGCTTATTGCTGGCCTTCTTTTTTTCCTTTCCCCTTCCGCCATTCAAACCTCGCTCTTCCCGACTTTTCTGTTCCTTCTCATCCTTCCCCCTCCTTCCCTTAACTAACCATCACCATTCTTTAGAGGCTGGCGCCTCGAGTTTTGTCACCGTTGCCAGGGCTTGTTGCTCCGTTTTACCAGTGGACGTGGACCTAGAGGCAGCTCCCGCACCAACGCCCGTGACCTGCATTTGGATCTACTTCCTCCTGTTTCAGCTCCTATCCCCAAACAACACAAAGGAGCATCTCCCCCCCATCATCGCCATCACCAAAATTCATCCATCGCACTTGGATCCGAATCGTTTTTTCTGCGCTGAGCGGCTCCGGGAGCATTACTATTCACCATGGCGTACAATGGCCGTGATCAGGAGTACGGGGGACACCCGATGCAGGACATGCCTGGTGGCAGCGTGAGTGCACCTTTTTTTCTGCTTACGCCTCAAGCTCGCACATCAGATGGCGGAAGGACTAACTCTTACCGCTCAGCAGTATCACCTCCCCCCTCAAGAGAATGACGAGGAGCAGGGCCGTGGCCTCCTGAACTCTGGCTACGACCAAGATCGACTCGGCGCTCGTACTCCCCCCGACCGCCCCGTCTCAGCTTACAGTCTCACTGAATCATACGCCCCGGGAGCTTCGACGACTCCTCAGCCGGGTGTTGGATATGGCGAACACACCGGCAGCTTTGGCCAGTTTGGCGCCAACCTCGATCAGCCCGCCCCCTTTCCCAGACCCGACTCTGCCTTTGACGCCGAAGACAGCTGGGTTGAACGACAGCAGCAGCCCATGGGCATGGGCATGGGCAAGGGCGGTGGCCTGAAGCGCTTCAACACCCGAAAGGTCAAGCTCGTTCAGGGTTCCGTTCTCAGCATCGACTATCCGGTGCCCAGTGCCATCAAGAACGCTGTTCAGGCTCGCTACCGCGATGTCGAGGGTGGCAACGAGGAGTTCATGAAGATGCGATACACAGCCGCTACCTGTGACCCTAACGACTTCACCCTGAAGAACGGTTACGATTTGCGACCCCGCATGTACAACCGACACACTGAGTTGCTCATTGCCATTACCTACTACAACGAAGACAAGGTTCTACTTGCCCGAACTCTGCATCACACTATGCAGAACATTCGCGACATTGTCAACCTCAAGAAGTCGACTTTCTGGAACAAGGGTGGCCCTGCCTGGCAAAAGATTGTCGTGTGCTTGGTTTTCGACGGTATCGAGAAGGCCGACAAGAACACCCTTGATGTCCTAGCGACTGTGGGTATTTACCAGGATGGTGTCATCAAGAAGGATGTCGACGGCAAGGAGACCGTCGCTCACATTTTCGAATACACCTCCCAGCTTTCCGTCACCCCCAACCAGCAGCTCATTCGGCCCACCGACGACGGCCCCCAGACTCTGCCTCCCGTCCAGATGATTTTCTGCTTGAAGCAGAAGAACAGCAAGAAGATCAACTCTCATCGTTGGCTCTTCAATGCCTTTGGCCGTATCCTGAACCCCGAGGTGTGTATCCTGATCGATGCCGGTACCAAGCCTAGCCCTCGGTCTCTGCTGGCCCTCTGGGAGGGTTTCTACAACGACAAGGATCTCGGTGGTGCTTGTGGTGAAATTCACGCCATGTTGGGTAAGGGCGGCAAGAAGCTGTTCAACCCCCTCGTTGCTGTCCAGAACTTTGAGTACAAGATCTCCAACATTCTCGACAAGCCTCTCGAGTCTGCATTCGGTTACGTCAGTGTGTTGCCCGGTGCCTTCTCGGCGTACCGATTCAGAGCTATCATGGGCCGTCCCCTGGAGCAGTACTTCCACGGTGATCACACACTGTCCAAGATGCTTGGTAAGAAGGGTATTGACGGCATGAACATTTTCAAGAAGAACATGTTCTTGGCCGAAGATCGTATCCTGTGTTTCGAGCTGGTGGCCAAGGCTGGCCAGAAGTGGCATCTGTCTTATATCAAGGCTGCCAAGGGTGAAACCGATGTTCCTGAAGGTGCCGCCGAATTCATCTCACAGCGTCGACGATGGCTGAACGGTTCGTTCGCTGCCACTCTGTACTCGCTGATGCACTTCAGCCGATTCTACAAGTCGGGCCACAACATCATCCGCATGTTCTTCTTCCACATCCAGCTCATCTACAACTTCCTCAACACTCTCTTCTCCTGGTTCTCTCTCGGTTCTTACTGGCTTACAACTTCGGTCATTATGGATCTCGTGGGTACACCCAAGGTGACCAGCGGATCTCACGGCTGGCCTTTTGGTGACACTGCTACCCCTCTGGTCAACGCTCTGCTTCAGTGGACATATCTTGGTTTCGTTATCCTCCAGTTCATTCTGGCTCTGGGTAACCGTCCCAAGGGTTCCAAGTTTACCTACATTGCTTCGTTCATGGTCTTTGCTCTCATTCAGGGTTACATTCTGGTTCTCTCAGCCTACCTGGTTGTTCGCGCCTTCGACAAGCCCATTGGACAGCAGATCTCGTTCGCTTCCGGCCAAGAATTCCTCAACAGTTTCTTTGGTGGTGATAGTGCCGGTGGTGTCATTCTCGTTGCCCTGATCACTATTTATGGTCTCAACTTTGTGGCTTCCTTCATGTACCTGGACCCCTGGCACATGTTCCACTCCTTCCCCTACTACCTGGTTCTCATGTCCACCTACATCAACATTCTCATGGTCTACGCCTTCAACAACTGGCACGATGTTTCTTGGGGTACCAAGGGTTCCGACAAGGCCGAGGCTCTTCCTTCTGCCCACGTCACCAAGGGCGACAAGAACGAGGCCGTTGTCGAGGAAATTGAGCTGGAGCAAGAGGATATCGACAGCCAGTTCGAGCAGACTGTCCGCCGTGCCCTTGCTCCCTTCAAGGAGGAGGAGGAGGTCGAGAAGGCTGATGTCGAGGATGGTTATAAGTCATTCCGTACCGGTCTTGTCGTCACCTGGCTGTTTGGCAACATCTTCCTCATTCTCTGCATTACCAGCGATAACTTCGATGGTCTTGGTCTGGGCGTAAGTTTCTCTGTGATATGGTTTTATGTATCAAGTGCTAACGAATGTTATAGGAGGATGCCACTGCCCGAAAAGCCCACTACTTCCAGTTCCTTCTGTGGGCTACTGCCGTGCTCTCTATCGTCCGTTTCATCGGCTTCTTGTGGTTCCTGGGTAAGACCGGTCTCATGTGCTGCTTCTCGAGACGGTGAGCGCAACGGCGGGCTACGCACGTTGAAATCATCTACACTCGCATGTTTTGTGGGGGAGCCATGGATACGGAGGACATGGCGCTTGTCAAAGTAGATAAATTGGGTTGTTCTCGGATACCTCTACTGTGTAACGTTTGCTTGTTGTCTGTTTTGATTATTTAATGGAGGGCGAATCGAGTCAAATCGAATCAAAAAGACATATTTGATTGCGGCTGCGGCTGAGGGCATTGATTGAAACGGGGTTGGATCGGGATAGGTACGCACACACAGTTAAAGTGTATCTCTATGTAGTCTTTTCAGTTTGGCATCTGATCTGCCCTTGGGGGTTCATGACGCATTTGAATGATATGAGTTACTTTAATTTCGAGTGTTTTCGTAATGACTGACAACGTGACATGTAATCATTCTTCTTGTGAATTCGGCCAGTTGCTTCAGGAGGTGATGATAATTGGCCGCCTAGAGTTGAGTGGGTACACCCTGTGAGTTGGCTGGGCTCCAGTGGTATTCAGGCCGGGCGGCTGCCTTACGGCTGAGTTCCATATCTTATCAAGCATCATCGCCTTTTCGAGCCCAGCCCGCCCGCCGAGTCCGTTCTCGCAGCTTCTTACCAAGACAACACACGACTTGACGCTGACCTCGCCGTCCATATTTCCTGGCGTTTTCTCTGGTTTTGCGCATATTGAACTTTGTTTTACTCTAGACGTGACTGGGACTCGACTTGATCCCCTCTTTCAACTCGTTCACCGAATCCCACCCGACACAGCCCACCTACAAGGGCCCCCGCCGTCCACGATGTTGAAGATATGGTCGATGGTGAGATGACTTGCCGAGAAGCCTGATGGCGCGCACATGCTGACGCCCTCATAGAAGAAGGAGCAGAAAGAGGCGGAGAACGCTGAGGGCCAGGCCTCGGGCGGCAAGAAGAAGAAGGTGACGGCAGCTCAGCTGCGCGTGCAAAAGGGTACGTCCAGGCTTCCATGATGGTGTGTTTGGAGGGGTGTTGAAGGAGAATGACGAGACTGACCATATGGCGCAAACAGATTTGTCAGAGCTCTCCCTGGGTTCCACGATGAAGACAGAATTCCCTGACCCCGACGACATCCTCAACTTTGTGCTCACGATCGACCCCGACGAGGGCATGTACCGCGGCAGCCGCTTCACATTCGACTTTACCATCAACCAAAACTTTCCCCACGAGCCTCCCAAGGTCCGGTGCCGGGAGAAGATCTACCACCCCAACATCGACCTCGAGGGTAAGGTGTGCCTGAACATTCTCCGAGAAGACTGGAAGCCAGTCCTTAACCTGAACGCGGTGATAGTCGGACTTCAGGTATGACACTCTTAAACACTGCGAGAAGAATCAGCTTTGGAGGGTGGTGACTAACACGGCTGCAGTTCCTCTTCCTCGAACCCAACGCATCCGATCCCCTGAACAAGGAGGCGGCCGAAGACCTACGAAACAACCGCGAGGGATTCAAACGCAACGTCCGAACCGCGATGGGCGGTGGTGTAGTCAAGGGCCAGAGCTACGACAGAGTCCTCAAATAGATCTAGGCCACAAGAGAAGATGGGATACTTTAAGGGGAGAGGTTGGCTTGTCATGCGTCCTCGCAGACTTGGGGATGAAAAAAGACGGCTGAATGAATGTGTTGATATTCTCGGTGAAGCGTCTGACAAGGAACAAGCAAACAAGCATACAGGCGTAGGTATGCATCGCCCGGCGTCTTACGAGTCCATGATCTGGAGCAGGCATTGCTCTTTTCCCCCAGCGGCGTTTCGAGGACAGGGCACCATGCTCAGAAGGAGGAGGGCATGTACTGTTATTTGCCCGTGAGGGTTTGAGATGAGATTGAAGAAATATACTGGGCGGTTAAACGCCATCACCACTTTGAACTTGTCCGGTCGTGAAGAACGGGGTCTCGGACGGGATCGGGCCGTTACGCCTATGGCATACGCCGGATTGTCGGGGATTCGTTTTGTGTGTCTGCACACCGACATTGATGAGTAGCCAAAGGCATCACGTCCGTGGTCAGGGATGTAAGTATGCATGGTGAGAGTTGCATACCACGGCGGCTCCGCTAGAGGCTGGACGCACGCCGCATCCGTAATCCGGAGCAAGTGGATCAAGCCGGGGAGAGGGGACATCAGTCATTGTCCCGTCCTTTGACGTCCGGGCTCTTTGCAGAAAGGCTAGCCGGAGTAATGGACAATGCCCCGACATCTCGAACATGGCTCCTCACCCAGGAAAAGCCACATCCATGTGGGACATCAAAGACCCGTTTGATCTGGCCAAGGCCTCATTGGACACCGGTGGCGGAGGGGTTGGCATCGGACGACATGCGGCTGCTGGGGATGGAGCCCTCTCGGGGAGACTACACAGACTCCGGAAGCCTTGAGACCCACTGTTTCGCGTGCTCACCCCAGCCAGCATTAGCTCAAGTGCGGACAGCTTTTTTTTTGTGGTGAGGTGAGAGTGTGTTGTTCCATCGAGGGGCTTGCTGCCAGCGTCGATTGTGCCTCTACCACGTAATACAGAACTTGACACATATGAAAAAGCAACTCAATTCTTGTTCTTCAACTCGAATTGAGTATTAAATCTCCAATTTTAGGCGTTGTCATGGTGCAGAGACAAGCAACGACACCGGCTGCTGACGAACGCACGGAGCTTGGTAGGTTAGACAACTGAATCGCCACCCATTGGCCGCTCTAGACGTGACTCAAGCTGTGAGATCCCTGCGTTTGACCCAGCGGTTCTCCAGGTAATGGTCGTAGATACTTGCCATTGAAGACAAATCAGAGTGTTTAATCGTGTATACACTACTTGTCTGGCCCCAGACACTTTCCCCGCTGCTCGACGTGGGCCCCACAGCCCACCACAAGCCGAAATCGGTGAATCTGGCTTGCCCCCCCAAAGGGCAGGCACCTCGACTAGAAAATTTAGCTATACTTAACCTTTCTCCCCATCACCAAGTTTTTCTCGTCCTTCTCTTCTTCATTCTCTCTTCAGACACTCTCCCCTCAGTTCCACCTGATCCCCTCCAGTCACAATGGCCTCCCGCAGCTTCACCAAGACCCTCCGCGCCCCCGTGGCCCGCCAATTGGCCTCTGTGCCCCGCGTCCAGCAGCGCACCTTTGTTGCTGCTGCCCGCGCCGCCGTCCGCGTCGGTGCTGTCGCCCGCCCCGTCGCTGCCGGCCCTGCTCAGCAGCAGATCCGTGGTGTCAAGACCATTGACTTTGCTGGTCATAAGGAGGACGTCTACGGTAAGCTCTTCTCACGTCTTGGGGGCTTCAGAGCTACCCCACTTCACTCATCATGATACTGATCAGCTACAGAGCGTGCCGACTGGCCCCAGGAGAAGCTCCTTGAGTACTTTAAGAACGACACCCTGGCCCTCATCGGCTACGGCTCTCAGGGTCACGGCCAGGGTCTTAACCTCCGTGACAACGGCCTCAACGTCATTGTTGGTGTCCGAAAGAACGGCAAGTCCTGGAAGGACGCTGAGCAGGATGGCTGGGTTGCCGGCAAGAACCTGTTCGATGTCGACGAGGCCATCTCCCGTGGTACCATCGTCATGAACCTCCTCTCCGATGCTGCCCAGTCTGAGACCTGGCCCGCCATCAAGCCCCAGCTCGTCAAGGGCAAGGTAAGAGATGACCCCGCCCAACGCTAGTCATGTCACTGGACTAACAGTATCTTCAACAGACCCTCTACTTCTCCCACGGTTTCTCCCCCGTCTTCAAGGACCTCACCAAGGTCGAGGTCCCCACCGACATCGACGTCATCCTCTGCGCCCCCAAGGGCTCTGGCCGAACCGTCCGATCCCTCTTCCGTGAGGGCCGTGGCATCAACTCCTCCTTCGCCGTCTACCAGGACGTCACTGGCAAGGCTGAGGAGAAGGCCATCGCCCTCGGTGTCGCCATCGGCTCCGGCTACCTCTACAAGACCACCTTTGAGAAGGAGGTCTACTCTGACCTCTACGGTGAGCGTGGTTGCCTGATGGGTGGTATCCACGGCATGTTCCTCGCTCAGTACGAGGTTCTCCGTGAGCGCGGCCACAGCCCCAGCGAGGCCTTCAACGAGACTGTTGAGGAGGCTACTCAGTCCCTGTACCCCCTCATCGGTGCCAACGGCATGGACTGGATGTACGAGGCTTGCTCCACCACTGCCCGCCGTGGTGCCATTGACTGGAGCCCCCGCTTCAAGGATGCCCTAAAGCCCGTCTTCAACCAGCTGTACGACTCTGTCAAGGATGGCTCCGAGACCAAGCGATCCCTCGAGTACAACGGCCAGGCCGACTACCGTGAGAAGTACGAGGCTGAGATGCAGGAGATCCGGGATCTCGAGATCTGGCGCGCCGGCAAGGCCGTCCGCGCTCTCCGACCCGAGAACCAGAAGTAAACTGGGGTTTAATGAGTGTTGACGTGTGAGGGGAAGAAGGAAAGGAAAGGAAAGATTTGGGAAATGAACGGTCTTATGAAAACAAACGCATGAACTTTTGTACTTTAATTTCTGGGATCTTTGGGGGATCTAGGCTGGTCCAAAAGTTGATATCAGGCTCGGAGCCAAACGAATACCAATTTCTTATTGTTCAAATCGTTGTCCTCTTGATCTGTGACATTCACCTTGACTGAGGTAATCGCTGACTAGGGCACGCCCTTGAAAGACAACTGACTTGTAGTTGTGCGGGCTTTTCTTGGCAGACTCCAGTCGGTTTCCGAAAGAGGAAATCGAGAGCGACAGGTGGGTGGTTCCACTAAACAGGCACGTATACCGACAACCGGAGCATGATATATAAGGACTCATGTTGATGGCATAGACGTTGGATTCAAGCAAGCACATTCTTGACCTGAAACTTAACACTCGATATTTACAATCTTCATCATGGCCGACTTATCCACAACTCTTCCTCTGAACCGTGACTCAGTCATCGAAGCCCACAAGCTCATCAGCGACTTGGTCCACTTGACACCCGTTCTCACCAACCGCACCCTCACTGAACTGGCCTCGACGCCTCGCACACTCGATGGGACCAGATTCGAAGGTCGAACCCCGGCTCAGCCGGTACTGAGGCTCTGGTTCAAATGCGAAAACATGCAACGGATCGGAGCCTTTAAGGCGAGAGGGGCGTTTCACGCTGTGGAGAGGCTTAAACAGGAGCCTGGGTGGTTGGAGGGAGGGGGTAAGGAGAAGGGTGTTGTGACGCATAGTTCAGGTGAGAGAATAACTCCAAGATGGGATATTGGTATCGGACTGACTGGTTGTAGGAAATCACGCTCAGGCGTTGGCTTTGGCAGCTCGTGAGAGTGGCATCAAGGCGCATATCGTCATGCCTGAGATCTCCAACCCTAAGAAGGTTGCTGGAACAAAGGGATACGGCGCCAATGTCATCTTTAGCGGCAGCACAGCTCCAGAGCGCGAGGCTGTTGCAAACAAGGTTATTGCTGAGACAGGTGCTCGACTCGTACCGCCGTATGATCACCCGGACATTATGCTCGGCCAGGGCACACTTGGTCTCGAGTTTCAACAGCAGGTCACCGAGCTTATGACGACTGATGCTGAGGTCGACGGGCAGAAAAAGGTGTTTCGGGCTCCAGCTACGGGGAGGGACAACGCTGGACCGGGTGTGCCAGGGGGTAAGAAGGAGAAGCCTGGGTTGGATGCCATCATGACGCCTTGTGGTGGTGGTGGAATGCTCTCGGGTGTGGCTCTCAGCTGTGAGGGTACAGGCATTCGCGTCTTTGGTGCAGAGCCCTCCTTCGAAGGAGCTGACGATGGTAAACGCGGATACGAATCTGGCGAACGCATCACGGCAGTCAAGACACTCACAGTAGCTGATGGTCTTCGCACACCGGTGGGCGAGCACCCATGGTCCGTCATCTACAAACGAAAACTGGTATCTGGCATGTATAGCGTATCAGAAGAGGAGATACTAGCGGCCATGAGACTCGTATATGAGCGGTTCAAGCTGGTCGTCGAGCCGAGCGCCTGCGTTCCCCTCGCCGTGGCGCTGTACGATGAGGAGTTTAGGACCATGGTGGAGAAGGAGGCCGGTGAGGATGGATGGGATGTTGGGTTGGTGTTTAGTGGGGGGAATGTTGATGTTGATGCTCTTGGAAAGATGTTTGCTGGGGGGAAGTAGAGCGATAGAGACAGAATCCGAATACCTGTGCATTGTTTGATGAGCGTTATCATGCTTCTTTGTTCTTGCCACTATAAAGTCATGAATCGTATAATTAAATGTCTGCTTTTTATGGGAATATTATATACGGGGATGTATCGATGTATCCCTTGTTCAATCTCCCAACACATCTCTACGCTGTGTATTATCACTATGGCCTCACTGATTCAAAGCCTCGTCCATCGCCCGCCTCCACTTTGTCGCGTTCGTTCTCAGCAACCATACACTAGTGTAACTAACCAACAAGGCAAAGAAACAAATGGTTGTGAATACCCAACCCACGTTGATGGCGTTGATCCACGGCGCAGCTACAATGGCTCCAATACAAGAGAGAGTGTTTCTCACTAGATTGTTGAGCGCTGCCCCTGAAGATGTACTCTTTCGGATGAATTCTGTAAGCATGGTAGTCGCGCTGCTCTGTTGATACGGTGTTAGCCAAGTATCGCTGGCATGAGATCTGGTGTCTTACAAAAACGAGCATGGATGAGATTCCAAAGAAAAAGAGGGCGACACATGGCACTGGGGTGGGCAGGCCATATCTTAATGTCCAGCCAAACATGAGCAGTGCCAGCGGATACGCCGTTACCATGATCCAGGCATTCTCCCTCATCCGATCCTCAGGAAGATAGATGAGTTTCCCATTCTGGTCGTATCGATTTGCCTTGCGAGCCTCCCTCGCCATGATTCTGTCGATCCAGCGTCCGCCGCAGAGTGAGCCGACAATGTACCCAGCACCTGACGGAATATACAGCAGACCGAGGAGCAGTTGGCCATAGTTGTATGGGTCGCGGGTGAACTTTTGCTGGATGGCAATGTTTACCACATATAGCGAGCCAAAGGCAATGGCGGCGAGAAGCACAGTGATGAAGACGGCTGGGAAGCGTAGGTAGCGCACCACGAGCAGGGGATCGATCAAGAACCGACGAACGGTCTTGGCCATGCGCTTCGTCCTGACCTTGGCCGAGTCCATGGTACGCATTCGACTAAGTTCCTCGGTCGGTAGTGTCTCCTCAGGCCTGCGTCGCAGCAGTGTCTCGGGGAGGAAGAAGAGGATCATGAGCAAGACTATAAGTCCATAAATGGCGAGGAACCACATGGTCGCCTGCCAGCCGAGCTCCTGCGTCAGTACACCTCCGATGACGGGTGCGACCAAGGGACCTAGGAGTGGTCCGAGGTAGAAGATGCTCATTGCTCGGCCGCGCTCAAACACCTCGAACAAGTCGGCGATGGAGCCAGCACCGGTAGAGTGAGCGCTTGCTGAGGCACCTCCGGCGCACATGCGAAAGACGACCAGCATGGTGATGTTTTTCGATATAGCTGAGAGAACTGAGAATATGACAAAGAGGGTAAAGGAGATGAGGTAGATGGTTCGTCGGCCAAACTGCTCGGAGAAGGAAGACCACCAGAGGGGGAAGATGGCCATTGAGATCATGTACAACGCAACAGAAAGGTTAGTAACTGTTTCAGAGGTGTTGAATTCCCGGGTCAAGACAGGAAGGGCAGCTTTTGCTCGTCAGCACTCTATCGAGTTAACCCAAGGTTTAACAGGGGAAAGGCTTACGATAGACGATTGTCGATCCAAGTGGCGCCGCAGCCGTAGCTAGGGCAATGATAAAAGTGAGGCCCCATTTCGTCGAGTTTTTATAATCTGGGGGATAGGCAATCTCGGGGACTAGAGTGAGACTCCCAAACAGACCTCGTCTCTTGGAACGGGGAACGATGGATAACGGTCTCGAACGGGCGGAGGAAGCTCTTGAACAACTGCGCTTGACGGATCTTCGTGTGTCTATATGGCCTAACGGTTCACCAAGTGTGACGGGCTCAATGGCATCTTGTTCCTGTTGTATGGAGTCTGCGCGACTCTGGGTATGGCTTGAGCGTGATGTTGAAACTGTGGAAGTCGGACGTCGACCTCCTTGTTTCTCATCCACTTCACCTCGCTCGAGGCTGGATCTTGTCTCTGCCTTTTCGTCGATTCCTTGATCGACTTGTTCTTTGTCGTCACGGTCGGATCTCATGGTGACGTCGGTCGGCCCCGAAAAGAGAAAATGTGGGGACCGGTCTGCCGAACCCGGGCCCGGAGCAAGACGGAGCAAGAGAACGGGAAGCGGAAGTGTTTTTAGACTGCACGGCAGAGAAGATTTCAAAAAGCTACCGAATGAGAAATAGAACAGAGATCCGAAAAGTAATATTCATTCAAAGACGGGAGATGAAGATGTCAGATTTTGCCAAGATCTAGGTTGTGGTGGTGGGTAAGGGGGGTGGAAGAATGATCCCGGCCTTAAAAACAAACACGAAAAGAAGGGTGCCATTGACACGAGCCCGCATCTATCATTCCGCACCCTACATTTATTCCCCGGGGAAGAAAAAGAGTCAAGAGCAAACCGGTCCCGGCCAATGGTTAAAATGATTTTCCCCCATCCCTATCTCGGCAGCTTGAGCCGGGAATTAGCAAGTGTGGAGCGGATAATGTGGAGGGGGAACGCCGAGAGCGGTGCCGAAGGGGGGTGAGTGGACGGAAAAGCGGCATGAGATGGGGGAATAACGCGGGGGGCGGATGTATTCTTCCTGGGTTTTTAATTGAGTTGTCATGATTTGTATTGATGACATGTTAGTTGTCTATTGTGATTATGAGGTTGATGGTTTGTTATGAGAGCAACTTGACAAGATTGGGGAAATGGCCAAGAAAAAGAGTTGCTGTGAAAAGGCCTGTGCTGGAATTTTGAATTAATTAGCATCTCGCCCTTTGCTAACTACGCCTTGTCAAAAGTTGCGTGCTCTCAAGCATGGGAAGCGTTCCTGTATCGGAGGAGGTTTCCTATCCAAGTAGGTGTCGGCGGTCACGCGAGGGTGTGCATGTTGGGCATGCAATACGAGTGAGTGATCTGACAAGAGTAACACGTTGTAATATGTTTACAAAGAACTCGAGCATAATTCGTTTGTTGTTCGGCCTTGTGCTATTGCATTTGAGAATGTCACTACAAGAGTGTATATCATCAAAAGCTTCTCATACTTCACATTGCGAATGAAGCAATATGCACAAGTTACACAGCATAAGTGAGGACAATCTCTGTTCTTTTTTAAAGCCATTATTTTACAAGTTGGTTCTCCGTGTGTTAGAGACTTTCTTTGCTACACAACGTCCGACAATATACTGACTGCTTCACTTTAGCAACGGTAGAGTTTTATACCCCAGCCGCCGACATCGCTCCACTCTTAGATCTATGAAAAGTGTGAACTCATCAAGACAAAGCCAGCTATGAAATAGGAAAAAAATACCTATAAATGTCGATACTTGTAGAGTCTAACCTACAACTAATGCTTTTAGAGTACCTATCTAATCACTTTAACATCGTAATGCCTCTCTCCTACTGGTCCTCCCAAACCCCGGAAGCTATCCCGTACTTCCAATAGATGGCGGGGTGCATTTAACCCCACCAAACCACCTGAGTCACTTTAACTACCATCTCCTCCATATCAACCACTCACTCACCACCAAAAAAAAAAGAGCACATCACCAACCATCACAATGTCCCTCACAAACGCCTCCCCCGAGGCCGCAGCCAGCGCCGCAAAGACAGCCTCCTTCGCCCTCGCCACCCTCCCCGCCTCAGCCCGAAACAGCGCCCTCGACGCCATCCACGCCGCACTCACGGCATCCAAGGACGACATCATCGCCGCCAACGCTCGTGACCTGGAGCTCGCCGCAAAGGCTGCTGCTGATGGTTCTCTTAGCCAGGCTCTTGTTTCGCGGTTGGATTTGGGCAAGAAGGGCAAGTGGGAGGATATGCTCAAGGGGATTCTCGATGTGAGGGATCTTGAGGATCCAGGTTTGTTTCTTATTCTTGTGTTGTTGAGCTTGAAATGCTTACTTTTTTAAAAGTTGGTCAGGTTCAGATGAGGACTGAACTTGATAATGATCTCGTCATGGAGCGTGTCTCATGCCCTATCGGTGTCCTTCTCATCATCTTTGAGGCCCGACCCGAAGTCATCGCCAACATTGCCTCTCTTGCCATCAAGTCTGGCAACGCCGCCATTCTCAAGGGTAAGCCTCCCCCTATCATGTCAACTCATATAACTCACACCTCATAGGCGGAAAGGAATCCACCGAGTCCTTCGTCGCCATCTCCAAGGTCATCTCCTCAGCCCTGGAGACAACTCAGGTTCCCAACTCGGCCATCCAGCTCGTCACCACCCGCGATGCCATCGCTGAGCTCCTTGCCCAGGATCGTTACATTGACCTTGTCATCCCCCGTGGCTCCAACGAACTGGTCCGCTATATCAAGGAGTCGACAAAGATTCCCGTCCTCGGCCACGCAGACGGTCTTTGCCACATCTACCTAACCGCCTCGGCGGACAAGGATAAGGCCATCACCGCCATCGTCGACTCCAAGACCAGCTATCCCGCTGCTTGCAACGCCGTTGAGACTCTCCTCGTCCAGGATACCGCTTTGACTACCGTCTTCCCCGGTGTTGCTGCTGCTCTCGCCGCCAAGGGCGTTTCTCTGCGTGTCGACGAGGCCAGCAAAGCCGCCATTGCCTCCCTCTCTCTCGAGGGTGTTCAGGATGTCACGGCCGAGGACTACGACACGGAGCATCTCTCCCTCACCATTGGCGTCAAGGCCGTCTCTTCCCTCGACGAGGCCATCACTCACATCAACACTCACGGCTCTCACCACACCGACGCCATCATGACCTCTGACTCGGCCGAGGCTGAGCGGTTCATGAACGAGGTTGACTCTGCCGGTGTCTACTGGAACGCCGCTACCCGTCTCGCCGACGGCATGCGTTATGGCTTCGGTACCGAGGTTGGTATCAGCACCAACAAGATCCATGCCCGTGGACCTGTTGGTCTCGAGGGCTTGACCATCTACAAGTACAAGATCCGCGGTGACTACCAAGCCACCGCTGACTACGGAGATGGCGAGGGCAAGAGGCCATGGAAGCACCAGAGACTGCCCCTGTAGTTAGATACCAGGCATTAGGCCATCCTGCAAAAATGACGGCGTTGGGTTAATAAAAGCTTGTTGAATCCTCTTGAGCATTTACATCTTGTTCTTCGCCCTTGTTCGACCTATCCCAGATGGCACTGCTCGTCGCGATGCTCATTTCATTATGTATTGCGTAATGTTCATGTCCACAGCATTGTAGACCGATCCTTTCATCCCGGCTTTACAAGGTATACATGCTAAGACAATCCCGAATCTCTTTTCGCCATCCCGCACGCCCTAGAACCGCAGTCTTCATCTTCACATTCCCATGTTCTCGTACTCCTTAATCATCTCCTTGAGCTTGTTGCCCTCCGAAGTAAAGTCAAGGGGCATAGCACTCATCACTTGATATCGTATCCTAAATCACCAATGTTAGTATCTCACACACTGTCAGGGATCACAGCAACGTACCTCTGTGCCTCGCCAAAGTTGTCCATCTTTGCTCTGCAACGGAACGTGAGCTTCTTGCAGTTGGCCTCCTCAAATGCCGCCGTGAACTTGGTTGGGTCATCAGACTCCTTCAGCTCCATCATCTCATTGGCTGTGCGACCCAGAATCTTCTGGCCAGAATCATCGAAGCAGCTGAGCCATTGGTGGCTGGTGTGGTCGGCCACGTTAAGAGATAGAATGTATCGGTATTCCGGCTTCTCGTGCGACACGTTGCACTTCTCGCAGTGCCACGTGCCATCTCCCATCTCCGTCACCTTCTTGTTACAACCCTGGGAAGCACAGGCTGGGTAGCAAAACGTGTCTTGCTTCATAAAGACGATGGTCGCCTTGATGGTGTAGTAGGCCTGGTCATCCATGCCAAGGTTCTCATCCTTGACCTGAGAGATGGTCTTGATCTCGTCCTTTCGGCCAGTGGCGTTGCCCATGCTCGCCATGCCCTGGTGGGTGGCAAAAGTGTCTGTTCGTCCAGCGGAGTCATACCATCCCTTGAGCCGGTGAGCATCAGCAATGTCGGGATCAACACTCATTGTGCCGGAAGAAAGAAGACTGAGACTCTTTCCACCAAAGTCGGATACCTTAGTGCCCTTGAAGGCCACCACAGACTCGGCGGGGGCGTCGAATGAGTTGGCTGTCTTGCCCCAAACTGTAACACGGACTGAGTAGCCAGTATCATCCACGAGGGTTAGCTCTCGCTTCTGGAAGGGTCGGCCGTCCTTCTTGGATACAATCTCTCCAATCTCGCCGACCTCCTTGAGCACACCGATGACATCGACGGTGTTGTCCTTCTCCACGCTCTGCAGCTCCTGGATGGTGCAGAAGTTGAACCTCACCTGAGGCACATTGGTCTGGTCCTCGGCCTTCTCAATGACTGTATCCCGCTCAAAAGCAAGCTCGTAGTCGTTGGGAAGGTTGGAGAATTGCTTCTTGGCCAGTGACACTCGGCAAGGAGTGGAGATGTAGTAAACAGAGCCCTCCTGCAGACGGTCATAGAAGGCATCGCACTGCTCGTTGAAACCAGTAGCCTTGATCTCACCACTCTCATCCAGAAGGTTGACGCTGAAGAGCTTTCCCTCGCCTGTAGCCTTGTGCCATGTCTTGATATCTGACTTGGAGGTGACTCGAGCCTTGATGGTCCACTTGTGCGCAAAGGGCGACAGGCCCTCGATGGGGTAGATGTTGCTGCCACCGTGCATGGCTGGTCGTGAAGGCATCGACTGCTGCTGTTGCTGCTGCTGCTGGAATTGTTGGGGCTGTGGCTTCTGTTCCTCCTTCTTAACACCGTAGAAGTCTCCTCCGGCGATGGCACCCTCCTGACCGGGTGGCTTTGCGTCGACCGCGACCGGTTCGCCAATTTTGTCCTGGATGCCAAGGGATTCGACGACTTCGAGATCGAGGATGACAAGAATACTAGATGTGGTCAGAAGCAGTCGAGACGACGGTGAATCACAAACTCACTTCTTGCCCTTCAGGTTGTTAGGAGTGTATTGCTTAATCCGGGCAAAGCAGCCTCGGACGAGCTTGTTGTCGCGAACGACATGGTTGGCCTGTGTAGCAAGCATGGTCTGAACGTAATGCTGGCCATCGCTCATAACGAGGCGGTATCGTTCTCCTCCTTGGGCCGAAGGGGCCATCTGCTTGACTTGGAGGCATTGCAAGACGGGGACGGGGAAGAGCTTGGCGGCCTTGTCGGGATCATTGAAGATCACGCTGATAAAAAGTTAGTGAACGGAGAAGGGAGATGAGACGAGAAAACGCACTCAAGGGCGCCTCGAGAGAGCGCTGAAGCTGCAGCCATGATTGCCGTGAGCTGTGATCGGTTCTCGGCGGTAATTTGTGTGTATTTCGTTGGCTTGATGGCTTGGTTGAGTAGCTGTCTGAGGGAAGATGATGAAAGTGGACGATAAAAGGAAGATGGTGCCTGCGACGCGTTCAGCGCGTTCCACTCAACGCGCTGTGTGGCAAGAGATCGCGGGGTCGTTGGATTATGTAATGCTGCGGTAGTTGATGGCTGGGGCAACCAGGGACGAACCCACGATCTAGAAAGGCCAGGAGAGATACAGCATACAAGATATCGAGATATACGGGGTATTGGGCCGTTCTACAATAGAATTGATAGTTTAATCCTTAGATTTGCCAATGTAAACCACCTGAATCTACCGCTGCATGAACCAATATTCACCTGTCGCCGCGTCACGCACGCACGCAAGGAAGAGCTCCTGCAGGGAGTTACCCCTCCAACATGACGTTGGATTCCAGCCAAGGCGCCGCAGCGCAGCGCAGCTGTCCAACCTCAGGCAGCCCCTCAACTGCAATCAGCCATGCATCAAACAACAACATCATCTGCCTGCCAATCCTACGACACTACGCATCTCGATCGCAGATAGGACACCAACGCGATAACCACCATGGCTGACGCAGACAATGCTACGAGAGCTCCCGAGAGCGACGCCCAGGAGACCAGCGCTGCGCCTGTCGTCGGCGAGCACTGCGTAACTGACAGGCCTACTCGTATATTCTGCATTCCTGATCTTTCTCATCCCATACTAACAGGTGCAGCTTCTGGACAGGCCTCTACTGGCGAGATTATCAAGCTCAATGGCGTTGATGTGCGTCCAACCAGTGACCCCATCTATACTGTCGCTAACGACGATCGCCTCTAGGTCTACATCTCCAAGCCCACCGACTACCCTCATGCCCCTTCCCGACTCCTCCTCCTCCTCACCGGAGGCACGGGCATCAAGTCCACCAACAACCAAATCCAGGCCGACAAGTTCGCCTCGGAGGGTTACCTCGTCCTCATGCCCGACCTCTTCGCCGGCGACACAGCCCCAGGCGCAACCGCCGTCACCGACGATTCCACATCTATCCTCGAGCAATTCAAGCTAAAGGCCGTCGAGGTTACAAAGTCGTTCCTCATTGACATGTGGCTCGCCCGCGTCACTGAGGACCGCGTCATGCCTATCCTGCACAAGGTGATTGATGCTGCTCGGGAGCAGTACGCAGACTCCATCCAGCGTGGCGATGGTATCTATGCGGCCGGGTATTGCGTCGGTGCGCGGTTCGTTTTGCTTCTTGCCAAGAAGACAAAGGTTGTTGAGGGAGATGCCGAGAGCGGAGGACTCAAGTCCGGACCGTTCATCAAGGCTGGTGCTTTGGCACATGCCGCCTCAGTCACCCCTGATGACTTCAAGGACATCAGTGCTCCTCTAAGCTTGGTTTGCGTGGAGAACGATCCTCTCTTCACCGATGAGGTGCGGATAGCAGGAGAGGATACCATGTCTGATGCAAACCTAGAGCACGAGGTCCAGGTTTATCCTGGAGTGCCGCACGGTAAGTCAATGATTCACCCATCTATACATCTTGATCGTCAACTCACTATATCAGGGTTTGCCGTTGTCGGCGAGTATCAAGATCCCGCCATCAAGGACGCCCAGGCTACAGCGTATGAGCAGATGCTCAACTGGATTCAGTCGCATTGAGGAAAGCAATGGATTTCTTGCTTTGACGAACACAGGCGTGGCGTCGTCAAGAGTTGTCTCCTATTTTCGAGTTATGGATGGTACCTACGAGATAGTACATATGATCTTGCCCAGATTCTTGGCCTCTTCCATGTGCTTGTGAGCCTCCTGGATCTCCTCCCATGGCAGAACCTTGTCCACAAAGATCTTCAACTTGCCAGATTCAAAGTCTGGGAGATGCTCTTCCAGACGGTCGCGAAGCTTTCCCTGATACTCCTCATCCCGGCTCCTGAGCGTGCTTCCCTCGATTCGGAGTCTCTTGTACAGGATCTGTGAGATGTCGGCCTCGGGGATCTTGACACCACCCAGCGTGCCCAGGAGGACGATACGTCCGTCCCGTGCAGCAGCCGTCTGGTTCTGCTGGAAGTAGCTTGCACCAACAAAGTCCACGATATAGTCGACGCCGTTACCGTCGGTGTGCTTCTTGATCTCCTCCGCCCAGTCCTGCGTCTTGTAGTTGAAGGCCGCGGTGGCTCCGAGGTTGGAGGTAATAAAGTCGCACTTTTCCTGGGATCCGGCCGTGGCAAAGACCTGTGATGCACCGGCAATCTTTGACAGCTGGATGCCAGCAACGGACACGCCCGAGGCACCGGCGTGCCACAGGATCGACTTACCTTTGGTGAAGCCAAGCACAAGGTGCAGTGCCTGTGTCGCCGTGATCCAGGTTTCCGGAATGCCAGCACACGTCACAAAGTCCATGGACGACGGCTTGTGCAGCAACATGCGTGTACTGACGGCAAGGTACTCGGCGTAGGCGCCACCGTAGGCAAGCCCAAAGACTTCGTCACCCTGCTTAAAGGCACCGTGGTCACCAGGCCCAAGGGACTCGATGGTGCCGCTGAACTCGACACCCAGCGTTGCGGGGGCTTGAGGCGGAAGCGGGTAGAAGCCGCGTCGCTGGACTATATCCATGCGGTTTATGCCAAAGGCCTTGACGCGGACGAGGGCCTGCCCCTCAGTAGGCGAGGGTTTTGGCGTCTGAGGATTCATGAAGAGGGCATCTCGCTCGCCTTTACCGCCTCGGATATCTGCGGACTAGGTTAGACGGTGCTGGTCTTGGACTTGCATCCTGCTCCCGTACCGACTGCCTTCATGAGATCCGCCATGTTGTAGTTTCAGGTGTTCGTTTCGGGCGTTCAAGGTGACTTTGGTGGAAATTCGAAGCTGAAGCTTGAAGCGCAAGACGGCCACAGATAGTTGGGTGAAACCGATGACGCACATTAGTAATACTCTCAGACGCAATGTCGCCAACCTCCGACAAACTTTGGCCAGACATACGGGGCCAATGATACTCTGTGTAGCGACACCTGCAACACACAACTTTGTGCCATGATGACTTGGACTTAGTGCTTGTCAAGGCAATCCGTGTGTGTCAAGTCCCAGGAGAACACAAGCTGAAGGCGAGATCGATTGAGAGGTCCGAACGGAGGTGCAATCGAGCAATTGACCTGATTGGAATTGAACCAGGGTCGCTTGACACCTGGGATTGCTCAAGTCGTTATCTCACCTTTCTCAATCACAAAGCGCATTTCGGCCTTCTCTCACTGGATGTCAATAGCAAACTCCGAGGATCCTTGTTCTTGTCGCGGAACGAGAATCGACAAGAGGCAGGTTCGTCTTAGCGAAACAACCGCGGAACCAAAAACAGATACAGATTGCGGCACAGAACATGATCTTGTCTCCGCCAACACGAGAGACAAAGCGGAAGCCGCTCAGACTCGGCTGGCCAAGAGTGTTGCCACCAAAGCCAAGAAACACAGGCAAGCGTGCGGCTCGGTCAGACGAATCAAGGCATTTGCAATTACGCCTGAGGCGATAGTCAACTCCCGGAGACGCTGGGGATGGGATGGTGTGCTGGTGTCGCTTCGACGGTAGCTCTTCTGGCCATGGGCCGGTCAGACCATTCGGAGAAGAGGCAATTATCATCCTCGGCCAGGCCCCCGGAGACGTGATTCAAAGACGAGCAAGGGATTGGAAATTAGCCATGGAGAACACAGCGAGGGGCCGACCTGTAGGAACCACGGCCAGTAGTCCCGGGTGTGGCAAATCGAACCAGCCAAGTATAGATCGAGCCAAGTGATAACGAAGTAGGTTAGGGTTAGAGATGTGACTTGGACGGACCGCAGTTGGTTCCATCGACGGAGCGTCTACTAACGACGCGGCGAGCAAATTGGGTGTTTTGGTTGTCTGGGCAAGATGTCAAAACATGCAGTGGCTCATTAAACGCCGGCAGGGAAAAAACAATAACAAACTCGACAGCAACTTGAGCCCCGGGTTGCTATTCGTGTGGTCCGGGGGCGTTCGCGAGATGTCGGTCACGCTGCATGAGCATGCAACGCACAGAACGTCTGGTTGCAGCACAGTAGATTCTCTGTATCATGCAAGGGCAAGAAGCATGGCTGCGGGACGGGCGAGATGAGAACGTTAAGCTGGGAATAGTGTGGGCGATCTCCAGATCATGGTCAGTGGTGGAAATTAACTCCGGGTATGGCCTTCCGAGCAGCTCCAAATCAAGGAGTCCTGAGCGGCTAAGAAAAACTTGACTGACGAACAAGCGTCGATTGTAGTCTTTGATCCTGGAAACCGGGCTTGAGATGGCTTGGGAGGCTTGCGGAAGATCCAACGTCTGAGCTGTTCACTGACGGCTTGAGGTGGGATGAGTCGAATTGGGACAGTGGAGGTGCTTGGGGTGTGCCAAAGGGGAAATGGGTTATGGGGGTGATGCGAAATTGGACGGCGAGAAAAGAAACTCGCCCGACAAAGTTTCGACCCGTTCGTCCAGCGGTTGCACGGTATCGCGTGCTCTTGTCGATGCTGACTGCGAGATGCGATCCAGTATCAGGCACTTTCATGGGCCTATCTGCCAAGCCTGTCTCTCAGGCCTTCTCCAGACGGGGTGTTCCAGGATCAGTCTATCAAAACACCTGGGCCAAGCATCATCCTGAATGGCCCTGCCTTGGCAGGATTCTTTTTGCTAGCTTGTCCTTCCATCTCCCCAGTAGACGAAGCTCACGGGAAGTCCATGCTAACCACGTATTGTCTGTTGGTCAAGGCTAGCGCGCCGCCTCGTGGCATTGGACAGGTTAGCTATCGCGGATTTCTGGATACAGAAGGACGGTCGAAAGCTTGACAGCAACCAGCAAAGACCTAGCAGGCTACCCCTGGCCATTGAATCTCTCTGATGTGGGCGAGAATCGAGATGGAGAAGCTGGCTGGGGTCCGAAATCAGTAGGCATGGGTTTGCTGTCTGTCCTGGAGGCGAAAAGGCGGTAGAACAAAGAATCATCTTGATGAGGTCGTGGGTCGCCGATCCCACTGGGACATTCGTCGGGGAGTCATGACTCGATAGGGAAGGCTTGATGGAGAAGATACGAGAAACTGAACCACAGACAAGCTCCCCTGATAGCTGGTACGCGCTGTGACTCGCTGGCTCGGAGCTTGAAATGGCATGGGCTCAAGCTCCGATCTGGTCTCGACTGGACGTCAGGGCCGGAAATGATGTTGTGGGATGATAAGGCTGCGGGGGTTATAGGTGCTCATGCCGCTGTTGTCGGAACTAGAAGTCGGGTTTGGTGCCTCTGGGGCAAACCTGGTGGATAAGGGGGAAATTATGGAGGGGACATGTGTGTAGCAAACCACCAAGGGACGCTTGATGCCTTATCACCGAACGTCTGGGGTACGTATGGAAGAGCCGTATCTGTTGCTGGAGTCCGACTTTGAGAGTTGACTCGAGCGCAAAAGGCCCCGACAAGGGGCTCGAGGGGTTTCCAGGGTCGTCTCCAGAGAGATGCTGGCACCCACGAGACATCCAGATGCAACCATGGAATCTCTCTCGGTCAGACCAGGGGACAGAAACAGCCGAGAAGCCCTGAGAAGGGAGAGTCAGAGAACAGCACAGGGCATTAGCGAGTCGCAAACCGTCCACCAAGACTGGATCAACCCTCTAACAACTGCAACATGGCGACCAGCCGAGGACAAATTACCGTTACCGGCTGTTTGGAGAGCGGCAGCATCTCCATTTTGGAAGGAGACTCGTCAGCTAAGGGCGGCGCTGCTCATCTGGGGCTAGGGGCGGAACAGCCAATGAAGTGACCAAGCAAATCGAGAAGCGCCGACACATCGTCTGGTCGTGGACCAAGCGGCGGGCCAATAGTCTTGGTCTGGATGATCCCTTTCTGATGAAGCAATTCGCCGCTTTAACCGGTCTTCGGTGTGGCGCCCTGGTCGTGGGAGTGTTGGATTTCGATGGAATTTTCCCTCGTTTCTCTGGTCACCTTCCCTATTCCGCTTCCGCTCCTCTGGTTTGGAGTCCACACTGATAGCCTTCCCTTTCCAAGGTATTTCTCCTTCCCCTATCCCCTGCTTGAGGCGTGTGTGACTGTGGATAATCGCCGTGGAGAGCCGAGGCTGCAGAGTGCTGGCCAGTCAGAACAGAGGCAAAGAAGCAGCGAGAGGTGGAGAGACAATTGCCGGCCGGTGTGTCCAGGGCCTGTAGAATTCCCCAGGTACCTTTTTTGCCTCACTGGGCTGGGCCTTTGCTTCGCTGCCAGACTTTGGAAGACCTGCACTAGCTAGACAAGGGTCCAAGGTGGTAGCCCGCAAACCCAAGGCGAGAGTGTGTGTCGTGGTATGACTGGTTCGCGCTGCTGGCCGCCAGGTCGTACAAGCCTTCTGTGGCGGACAGGATGAGCCCTAGCGACCTGTGGCGATTGTTTCTGGGGTTTTCGGTTCAGCTCAGATGGTATCAGAGGATCATGGAGGCTCCAGATATCAGCTGGCTGAGTGCTCCAATACAGTCAGATTCAGCACAGCACAGAGCAGCACAAAGGGAGGTGAGCCAATGGAATCATCCACCAAGAGATGGATGCAAAAGGCGGGAAGGGTCTTGTTCCTGCATTAGTGCAATATTTATGCCAGGGCGGGATGGAATTGGCAGTTGTGCAGGTGGGATGGAGGGAAAGGGAAAGGGAAAGCGCTAAAAGCTCAGGACGGCGGATGTCGCTCACACCCGCCCAGTGAGCGGAAGGAGATGGGATCGTCCACGACACGCAATCTCAGACGGCAGAAATAGAAGTGATATCGAGCCGAAGATCAATCTGTTGGTTGATGCCCTCCTGTGAATATTTCCGAGCTCACCATATCAGTATTGATCGACATATCAAATGAAACCAGAAATAGCAAAATCCTACGTAACCAAATCCAGAACCCAATAGCACCACGTTCAGTAGCAATGCCATTATCATGGTGGCACTATCAACCACTAATCTACCATGGCGTGGGATGCATGAACGACTCTGATGGCTGATGTTAGGCAGTCAGCAAGATACCTGTATGGCCTTATCAATCAAGCCGTGTTAGCATGTACTCTTTATCTAAGCCTTAGCAAGGTCCGCGTCGGGCCCTCCGGCCACATATTGGTCTGCACCTCGCAGCATCTGATGAACATCCTGGATCAGTGCCACTCGTCTAAACGGAGATGTTTCCCGTGAAGCGAAGGATAGAGACCATGATGATGTGCTGCTTTTCTCGTACCGTATGGGGGGCATAATTTCGTTTCCAGGTGAGGGCTCGCTGTGCATGCCCAGTTCTATGTCTGCATTGTTATCCATCCCGTTCTAGCACCGACCCATGCTTAAACCGTGCCATGCATCTCCTCATTTGATTTCTTTTTTAGTTCTTGTGTGTGTTTTCTTAGGCTGGTCCGTCTCGGTCATCACTCTCGTCAGGGAACGAGACAATAGCCGGGATTAAGCCTCTCTCCACCCAAGAAGCATCACCAGGCACAGAGAAGCTCCCCACATCGACACCCCCTTTCCCCTTTCTCCATTGCTCGCTGTCGGCCGCGCACGCCCCCTGCTCTGTTCTGCGGTCCCGGCCCCTGGATCCCCCGTCATGTCGGCGCCGCTGATTTGACCCATGCTGAAATAACATGGCTCTGGAAAAAGAAGCCGCCCAGGATCCACGCCGAGTGGTGTGGCTACCCTCTTTCCCAGACGACAGGGTCCCCTGTTCACTTCAATTTGCGTTGCAGTCATTGGGAGAAGCGTCCATCTCCCGCTCCTCTGATGACCTCCTCCAAGAGCCTTTGGCCCTCGCATCTCCACTCGATGCTCCGTTGTACAGAGAAGGTTCTCTATCAAGCATCCACCCATGGTTGAATGAATGAATGAGTTGTCTCCACCCCTCCACCACGATGCACCCCCCGTCGCTATCCCATCAACGGCCATCCCTATCCTCTTTGCAGGTCGTCCGTTCGGTATAAAGCTCGAGTCCTCCAGACCTCATGAGTTTCTTTCTTTCTTCCTCACCCACTCACACATTCGCTACAATACCCTGACTTTTAGTCAAGTACATTCGTTCCAGCAACCCTCCAAACCTCTAAACAACCTACCTACAACTTTCGAGTTACATTAATATCTCCAACCTCAGTCAAAATGAAGTTCGCTGCTGCTCTCGCTTTCGCCGCCGGTGTCTCTGCCTACGCCAAGGGCAACGTCACCTACACCACCGAGGTCGTCACTGCCTACACCACCTACTGCCCCGGCCCCACTGAGATCACCCACGGTGGCAAGACCTACACCATCACTGAGGCCACCACCCTGACCATCACTGACTGCCCTTGCACCATCACCAAGCCCGTCATCACCACCTCCGCTGTCGTCTGCCACGACTGGTAAGTTCCCCAGATTCACGAGCTGCAAAGCATCATCACTAACATGCCTCAGCCCTGCTCCTCCCCCTGCCAAGGGCGGCAACTCCACATTCGTCCCCGTTGTCCCCACTGGCACCGCTCCCGTCAAGCCTGGCAACCCCGAGGGCCCTGCTGCCACTCCCACCGGTGGTGCCCCCTCCGAGGTCCCCACTGCCGGCGCCGGCAAGGTCGCTGCTCTCTCCGGAGCTGGCCTCGCTGCCGTCGTCGGTCTCGCTGCCTTCCTGTAAATCAGCAACTAGCGCGTCTCGTCGACCACGTCCTACCTACGATTTCTTTATTTCGGTAATACCTAATTCGCGTGGGAGCCTGTGGGAGAGTTAGTGTTGGTTTCTTTTCAAAGGGGATGCAAGCGATTTTCAGGGAATGTATAGACTTTTTGGACACGAACATACGAACGGAGAACCGGTATACTTCTGCACAGCTCTATGGAGTCTTTGTCTAATGATGGCCACGCTTTGCAGGGGTGAGACATTCTTGTACATGAGCTTTGTCTCGGCGTCCGGAAGGAACTCGCATACACCCTGTGTGAGGTCTCTTTCGAGGCTGGGAATATAATGTGTTTATTTGCCTTTGGAGCAACAATGGGACGATTGTGCCTTGGATAGCCCGCGGGTCGTTCTCAATTCTGCTCCTGATCAGAAATTCAAGAGACGCATTACCTACCTCGAATCACCTCGCACCCGATCCCGTTTTCCTATTCTTGCGATATACTTTTGGGAAACTCTCGAACACCTCTAGCCTTCCGTCGAGGTGGTCGAGCACTATCCCCTACAGCTGGGCGTGTTTATGGACTCTTGACAGGTACTTTCAATGTTGTCAGCCTGGGGAAATCTTGTATTATAGCTCAGGCAAAGCAATCATTGCTAAGAGTCCAGTTTTGGCTCGGCAAACTTCATATCTTCCATCTTAAACGTGAACTTTGACATTTATGGTGCTGATGTCTTGGACACAGCTGGCATGTGGTTGTCAAAACAAAGGGGGCTTTGTTTGTTTGCATTCTTCGGAGTATCGCCCCGGTCACCCATTGTTGACTTGCACGCGACCATTATAGCCCGGGGTTGTTTTAAGAATCTCACCAACGATCCAGTCTCGTCAACCAGCGTGTGGAATGCTTGGCCATGTGCCCAACTGTGCATGACTCTATCCTGGGCGCTTGCTGGTCCAGGTCACAATGCATACCACATTTGTTATCACCTCTCTTGCCCACGTCACACCGGGGTGCGTGCCACGAAGCGCGCATGAGCTGGCTAGTCCTTGATTTCCCAGAATATCGCCGACTTAGTGAAGTTGCAGGATCAGACAGCTTGGGCGCCGTTGCCAGCGCCGCCAGCGACCGAGCGATGCACCACTTCCCAAGCGGTAAAAAGAGGCGCGAACGGCCAAATCGTGGCGGCCACGGGCGGCGTCGGAGGCGTCGAGACAGTGGATGCTGCTAAGCGAAATTGCGGTGTCATCTCTTCCATATCAAAACACCAGGGTTCTTTCTGCTTGCTGTCCAAGAGCTTGCGCTCAGGCCTGGTGGAGCAGCGAGTTCCGAAGCTGGTTAGGTTCACCGGCAAAAGAGCTGCTGTGCCGTCTCCGATATTCATGGTTGTTGGTCATCATCTTTGTCGAGATAGGACACGGCAGAGCGATATCGGGATATTAAGAGAAGCTACGGTGAGTCGTGTCTTGGTAGGTCTGGAGGCGGGGAGATAAGGGTTGTTGGTTCAGCCCATGTTTGTCTGGGCTGATAGCACCTGAGAGAAAATAGGTAGGCTCTCAAACCTGAAGAGCTGGAAATACAAGCTGTAGCAACATTAAGCGTTTGAAGATATATCACTCCCAACTAAACCAGACATATGTACTGACTGGGAAATATAGAACGGATAAACCACCCCCATAAATCAGCACAGTCATAAACAACCTATTTGAGGACAGATATAAGGCGGCTGGTTTATGGGGAGCTTGGGAGATATCCTACCCTGGAGGATTGTCGCCATACTTTTTTTCCTTTGCCAAGTCCCTCTCCCATTCTCATACTTCACCTCCGGGGATGCAACATTCATGCTTTGAAGTCGATCGGCCAATTGCTTGATATTGTGATTGGAAGTTCCTGGACCTACCATGCAGCTCATCCATTCCTCCATGCCACGAGGACCGAGGCACTCGCGAGTGCGTCGGTAACCAATTGCATCAGTTGCATGGTGGCTTTGCCGCGGAATTTAAGTTCAACCGCAGACAAGCCATAGTTGAGTGCCGACAACATGCTCGAGTTGGATGCACAAGGACAACCCAAAACGTCTCCGGTTCCATCCGGTCTGAAAACACTCGAGTGGTGTGATTTTCTGCCTCACTCGCAACGATATCCTCACAGAGTTGCAAGCAGTCACGGTAGTGTCGTCGTCGCACGGCCGGAAGGGGGGAAGACCCGTCCGGGGTGGTTCGGTAGTTGGGCCGACGCACGTCCGCGTTCGCATCAAGAACAACGTGTGAAAGGCAATGCCTGTTTATCGTCAATGGATATCCTAAGAATAATAGACGACCACTCTACGATTTGGATTACCCATCAATGGTAAGATGCCAATTTGTCGGGTACGCTAACTACAGCAAGTGCAATTGAACGCCGAACACCCGGAATATCCCCGTTGACGCCTGGCACGGGCCTGGTTCATCAATGAGCGAGCCTCATTTATCATTGACAAAAAACTAAGGAGCTCCGCGCATGGTCTCGGGCTGGACCCCGAACCGACGGTCATCGGTAAAGCTTACCGGACAAAGGGGAAGTTGAAGTTGGTCCCAATGTGGAATGCGGGGGAGGTAGCGCCTTCCCCGGGTTACCAGAGCTCCAGCTGCCAGTGGGCACGGAGAGCGGAAGGTGCAGTCGAGGCGCCGCGAACAGATAGCTTGGAGACACGAGGCAGGAGCATTGGGCGTAAGCCGTCACTTCAACAACTCAACCTAGTAGTAGCTTCCACCCGCAATTAAGCCCTGATTACCTTACAGACGCTCCGAGAAACCGGACAAAGCTCCACACATCCATGCCGACGACTTTCCCCGGATCTACTCCTTCTCCCTTTAACTCTGACATTGACACCTTCGTCAGACGGCACCATAGCCGAGGATATTCTTCACTAGGCATAGCCGTCTACAGCTTGTCAAAGGGACTTCAACGGACGCTTCTCAAGCAATCTGATGCCGTTGAACTTCAGACAGGCTCTTCAAGAAGTTGTCACACTCGTCCGCCCTCGTAGAGCTTCGGTTTCCCTCCCCGTCTCTTGTTCTCGCCGTCCTGCATTGCCATCGTTGCTGCCACAGATACAGCCTTTACCGTGTGCAAAGACACGAAGATATTCATTCCATACCCAGAAAGAGACGCAGCAAGCAAACCAGAGCCCAGGAGAGAAACCAGCCATGGCCGACGATCACGACTACCATATCCAGGACGAGGTGCTCCAGCACTCTCTTACAAACCGAGAAGACTTTTGGCGCCATCAGGCCGAACACCTCCACTGGCACAAACCATTCTCTGCTACCATTCGGCTGACCAAGAAGACCCTCAAGAGCGGTGTTACGCATGACAGCTGGGAGTGGTTCCCAGACGGCGAGATCTCCACCTGCTACAACTGTGTTGATCGTCATGTTCTCGATGGCCATGGTGAATCTGTCGCCGTCTACTTCGACAGCCCCGTCACCAACACGAGGGAAACATACACCTATCGTCAACTGCTTCATGAAGTTGAGACTCTCGCTGGTGTCCTCAGAGAGCAGGGGGTCGAGAAGGGCGATGTTGTTATGCTCTACAGTAAGTAGATCCACTAAACCTTGACTTACACGCGAAACACAACCTAACCCCATGAATAGTGCCCATGATTCCCGCCGCAGTGATAGGCATCCTTGCCATTAACCGACTTGGTGCCATCCATTCGATCGTCTTTGGTGGCTTTGCACCCAATGCCCTGGCGCAACGCATTGATGCTTGCCACCCTGTCTTGATCTTGACAGCCTCTTGCGGAATCGACGGCAACAAGCCCCCAATTGCTTATCAACCCCTGGTCGAGGAGGCCATTGGCCTGTCAACCCACAAAACCGGCAAGGTCCTCATCTGGCAACGAGACCAACTCAAATGGAATGTCAACCGCAGAGCGGGTCAGCTCAACTGGCAGAGTCTCGTCGGCAGTGCTCACTCTCGTGGAGTGAAGGCGGCTTGTGTGCCTGTCCCAAGTTCCTCACCTGTCTACATCATTCACACTTCTGGCACTACTGGCACTCCCAAGGGAGTGTTGCGAGATGCTGGCGGCCATGCTGTTGGTCTGCACCTGTCCATCAGCTATCTATTCAACATTCACGGCCCTGGATGCGTGTCCTTCACGGCTTCAGACATCGGCTGGATCGTTGGCCACTCCTACATCGTGTATGGTCCTCTCCTGACTGGTGCCGCAACTGTCCTATACGAGGGTAAGCCCGTTGGAACCCCTGATGCATCTGCGTTTTGGGATATTATCAGCCGGTACAAAGTTACCACTCTATTCACTGCGCCTACCGCCCTCCGTGCCATCAAGCGTGAGGACCCCGAGAACCACTTCTTCATTGAGTATGGAAAGCGAGGAGGCCTCAAGACTCTCAAGGGTCTTTTCCTTGCTGGCGAGCGTTCTGAGCCTACATTGATCGAGATGTATCAAGAGCTCATGACCAAGTACTGCGCGTACAACGCTCATGTAATCGACAACTGGTGGTCAACTGAGGTCGGCTCCCCCATCACCGGGCGTGCGCTTGTTCCTCATGCTGGCAAGCACAGAAAGACGGACGTCCGTGGACACCCCCCTCCTCAATTGAAGGCAGGTAGTGCCGGCAAGGCTATGCCGGGCTTTGACGTTCGCATTGTCGATGACGAGGGTGTTGAGGTGGAAAGAGGGTGCATGGGCAACATTGTCCTGGCAATGCCCCTGGCTCCCACAGGTTTCCGAACTCTTTGGAAGGACGAAGAGCGCTTCTGGAAGGGTTACCTGAAGAGGTTCGAGGGCAAGTGGCTTGATACTGGTGACTCTGGCTGGATCGACCAGCAGGGTTATATCCATGTCATGGCTCGAAATGATGACGTTCTGAATGTCAGCGCACATCGTCTGTCTAGTGGTGAGTACTGTTCTGTTTTGGTCAAGACTTGAGCTCACAATTTTTTAGGCTCTATCGAGCAAGCTATTGCTTCTCACCCCCTAGTTGCTGAGGCATGTGTTGTTGGCATTCCTGACTCCCTCAAGGGTCAACTTCCCTTTGCTTTTGTCACACTCTCGCTGAGGGATCACCCTGAAGATGCGGTGCCAAGCCAGGAGCTCACCAAGGAGATCCAAAAGCTTGTTCGTGGTCAGGTTGGTGCCATCGCAACACTGGGCGGTATTATCCAGGGCAAGGGCATGATTCCCAAGACACGATCGGGCAAGATACTCCGACGAGTGTTGAGAGAGATGGTGGAGAATGCTGTCCACGGCGAACTTGCCAAGGAGGTAACGGTGCCTAGCACTATCGAGGATTCGTCCACGGTAGAGGTTGCTCGTTCCAAGGTCAGCGAGTATTTCCAGAAGATGGGAGCCAAGCATGGAGAGGTGGACGGCATGATCAAGGCTCGGCTGTGAGAAACTCGAGAGTAGTTTCCGGCAGGATGAGGGAGAATGGTTCATGAATGAAGAGGGCAGTTCATGTGGAGGACATTTTCAGCCAGGTTTCCTTTGTATAGCGATTTGTTTGGAGCTGGATTGTTGTCTTCCTTTTGAATAAGTTGCAGCCTCAAGTCCTTTCTCTATAGCAATCATGCCCTACCACGTTGGCTACAACAGCTCAAACGGTTCTGTCTGCATTTGACTAGTCCCACTAATGATCGGTCAACTGGTCCCCTGCATTTTACGGATCTTTTTATTTGACGTGGTCCTGTTGATAATTGCACAGCCGTACAGCCTTGCAGGAGAGGGGTTGGTTCTCACAGCCTCGTCACGCGTTGCGTTACTCGGTATCAGTATATCGGATTAAAACAGGCAATTACTTGGTATTCGACTACCCAAGTACCATTTTTATTTGGCCTAAAAGATAAAAACAACATACCTTTGTGGACTTGCGATCTTGAGGAGATTGGGTGATTGTGTTAGGCAACCATCACCTATGCTCTCATCACCATGATGGCAAGCCCTATAACTGCTCCAAAGGAAAATGCTAATCATCCTCTTTAGGTAGCGTATCAGCTCGTCGTCCAACAATATGTTCGATTTGTGAGGCATATACGTCTGATCCCGCACCCGGAAAGGCTGAGGAGAGGGGGTTGGTCAACACGATCACGACAAACTCCATGAAGCGATTGAGACACCCAGCCTTGCACATACGACCATACCCACTGGAGAACTCGGGATCCCGTCCGCTCTCCCATAGATAAGCCAGTGAGGGGCGGGTTAGTAGTTGGGTCGGTGACGACCAGCGAATCCCCGCTGTTGTATGTTTTTTTGCAGTTTGATGCGACTATCTTTTTGCCCTCCAAGGTTATTGGAAATATCTCGACGTGTTAGCTGCACTACAAGTCCTCCCAGTAGCCTGTAGACATAGACAAGCAACAGGGAAAGGCGGTGGGCTAGTTCAAATACCTTTGTTGAGCTTCAGATATACCCCTTGACCTCCTGGGAACCTCCGATCAAACTGGCTCGTGATATTTAGGTAGCTTTTTGCGCGAGAGTGTCCCTGGTATCCTTCTCAAGCTAAGCCACTCACTGAGAGGTCACTATCGTCTTTGAAATACTGTCGTGCTTCTCCATCGAGGCTTACCTCCAATCTGATATTGCGGGACGAGATATACTCGCAGCATGTGGTCGATGCGTAACTCACCCACAGGTTCCTCACCGACTTGATTTCGTTTGTGCCGTTTGACCTGAAGGAAGGAAATAACACCAATATCTATGTTGACGCAGGATTGGGTTGGAAGGGGTAGAAGGACGCTAAGCTGAAGCGGCACGACGATGACTGGGCTGAAGCAGTTGTTGGGATAGATGATAGTTTCTGTTAGACGTCTCTTCTTGAGAAACTGAGAGTTAACAACAGCAACTTGAATTCAAAACAACCACCCTTATCCATAGTCTCATGAAAATATGCAAGCCTCCAATGATCTATGCAGTAACCGACAAACTCCAAGTGTTCATGTTTCGTTTCATGCAAAAGAACCTCCATGCACCATCCACATCCAAATGCAATGCCGTTCATAATATCAATGTTACCACCCCATATCGTTAGCAAGCCAACCCCTCCAACTCCTCTAAGCGTAAACATTTCGTATGCCTTGCGGGCACCCTCTTCGTTGACATATCATCATTCCTTGGACGACTGTCCAGTTGGTTGCTTTGCAAACATCCCGGAGACACTCCCCTGTGCTTTGGCCGCAACCTTCATATTTGAGAAACGCGCCTCGGGTAATCGTTTTCCTGCCTTGAGGCTTTCAAGGACCCTACAGATAAGTAAGCAAGCGTGAAGTAAAAAGGGGGTTGCGAGAGGTTTACCACTCAGCACCGACAAACTTGACTCCGCAGCCACCAACCTTGCGAATCTCCTTTTCCAGTTTACCCCCCGCGAGCCCTCCTCCAGCACCAGCGATTCCTCCAGCTGGTTTTCCTACTATGACGTGGGTTACTCGTCGTCTGCCGAGGTGTAGTGACATTTGACCGCCGTGTTCGGTGAGGAGGTGCTTCAGCTTGTGGTCCGAGATGAGAGGAAACGTGCTTCCGTTGACGTAAACGACGACTCCGTCAAAGATACGTCTCTCTTCTTTCTTTGTTTCATCTTCTTGTTTTCTCTTCTCCATCAAGGCCTCCTCACCTGTAAGACCTCCCTCGACCTCTTCCTCCCCAGTCAAACTCTCCTTCATCTTTCCCGATTGAACAAGCATGTCTCTCACACTCCTTTGAGCTCTCTCCTTCGCAGCCTTGGGAACAATCGCCTTGCGCTTCTCATCATAGTCCTCGGCACCGGCACCCCACGTGTCACTCATCCGCTCCCCTCCAGCTGAACCGCCACGAAACTGGTTGTTGAGCTTCCGGTTCCGAGACTCACGCCAGCCTGTACCGGGGTTGTTCTCCGGACGTTGGTGACCGGTTGACGAAGAGCTCCACGGATCGAACGAGGCACCGTGAAGAGGCTCTGCGGCCTTGGGAAAGTGTTTCTTTTGCGGCATGACGGAGAAAACTGACGAGCCTTGGTGATGCAGCTGGATGATCACTCGAGCGCGGCGGTGTTTCTGCGTAGACGTAGACGTGTCATGTGTGTTTTTTTCGATTTAGTGAGACTCAATTCACGCTACATTTTGTCATTCTTTGTCGTCATGACCCGCGTTGGCGCGTGCGAGTGACATTGACCACGTCTGATGGGTTGATTGCCCCTCCAACCTCGGACGCGAAGTCACATGAGGAGCTTATTTCGCGTGGAATGCAATAGGAGATGCTTCACTTCACTCACTCACTAACCCACTCATTCATGAATCGTTATCAACTTCATCATTACACGCCCAGATTCAACACACACCTCTTCTCTAGCTTGATGACTATAAATTTTTTAAAGGGGTATCTCACCCTGAATGAAATATCTCGTCATGGTTCATGGCTCAAACTCTGTCCTACCTCCATGTCCATAGGGTAAGCCAATCCTCTCTCATATCGGTTGGAGGCCTTGAAAGCCAACGCTTAGATGAGCCCCCCCCGAAACTCACTCATGACTGGTCTCAGACCACTCACAGCTCATAACTGGCAAATCGCACCATCAAGCGGGAAATGGCTCAGCTTCTCAAGATACAGCCACATTCGAGTCTATGAGAATCACCAACAGCCAACCAATTCAATTGATCAACTTGGTCTGTGTCACCGTAGTCAGTTCCAAGCGAGATCTCTCACATACCAAATCTCCCCCCCTCCCCCTTCCCCCCAATTGCATCGCTCATCTCTCCACTTTGTCGCTCAGATGCATGCAATCCAATGCAAAGCTGCAATCGTGATGTGCATCATTCAAGCTGCGCAGCGCAGGGCTGACATACCTGCCTGGCCTGGCCTTTACCTACCTTGACTTGCTTTGCCTGCTTGCTTGTTTGATCTTCTCACGCGCAGATACCTCGCCGCCGCCGCCGCCGCACCACGCGGCCATGTAGAACATGGCATGCCATCCATCAGTCACTCCCCCAGGTATAGCATTGGCATGGGCATGACATGGCATGGCATAGGCATGGCGCGGCGCGGCAGAGTATACATAGCATGGCATCGCATGCATCATCTCCAGGTCCTCTAGCTTGTCTCACTGCTGCGGGCGTTGCCGCGTCCATGCTAAGCTATGCTTGCTGCCATCATCGACCTCAGCTGTCTCCTGATGAAGCCAAGATTGCTTCAAGTCTTTGAGCCCAAGAACGCCCGGGCCGTCAAGAGGTTTGGATCCCTGCATTGGAATCTCTACTGGCATGGATCCTCCAATCCAATGCCCGTCTCGCATCTGCCCATCATGGTTCACGCAACACACGGGGTCCCTGAGCTCAATGCCAGTCTCAGTCACCAACAACCAACCTCCAAGACTCGAACAAGCAAGCAAACAAGCAACCAAGCAAGCGATGCAGTGAGTCTGACAGATGATGGATGGTGTTCCCCTGTAGCCTGTCAAGGCCCGTCCCTCGCGTCCCTTCCCTTCCCTTCCCTTCCTCCCTCTCACAACCACCACCATTACCACCACCACCCGGCGGCCCGTGTCTGTCAGTCAGCTCAAGATGGACAACTTCCGTTCATGATCCCGGGGCGATCCCTCTTCTCTCCCCCTTCATCCTCGCCATATCTTGCCCCCAACCCCTCACTCATCGTCAAAGTTGAAGACTCCCGGGAATCATCAGCCAGCCTTCGATCGCCGACCCCGAGCCGAGCGCTCAACACGACCCTTCCCGGTCGATCGTCCCCTTGGAACCCCCTCTCTTGTACTTGGCCCCCAGCCTCGACCGTGGTCCCTAGTTCTGCCATTGCTATGTTTTCGCCCATCGTCCGACCAGGATTGCGGGAACTGACACCATCAAGGATGAGGCGTTCGCGACAGTCACCCTCTTACTGCCAAACGTCGATTGCCACCAACCCCCCAGCTCCCTCTCCCTCCCCCCAGCAGGCCAGCCAGCCAGTTGCCTTTTCCAGGCTTCCCTCCCCCTTCCTTCTCCAGGAAACCAAGCAAGCAAGCGGTTCTAGCACCACCTCTATCTGCACATATGCGGATCATACCTGCAGCCCACATCCCGTCGCTACGCCTTGTCAACCTATCGAAGCTTCCTTCTCCGGACATAAAGACGCAATTGACTGCCGTGAAGCTGTTGTGGAGTGAGACTTTGCATCGCGGGTAGCAGCATCCTTGGGCAGGGCTCAAGGGGCAACGGGAATCCCGTACATGTCTGTCCCTCCTCTTTGATACGGCCCTGGCAGATGCACACACACATGATCAGGATGCCACCGACCGGATGCTTCATCAAACGCCCCCTTCCAACTCCATCTCACCAGCCCAGCCCAGCCCAACGCCTGGCCCCGTCCATCTCTTCACGCCCCCAATAACTACCCTGGTGGGGACCGGGATCTCGTCCAGAAAAATGTCAGCAGATATGTCCTGAGTCCTCGATTGTCTCTGCCTGTCCCCCCAGAGTCTGGGCATGTGTCTCGAGCAGATAGGTCGTATGGCCGCCCAGGGAGCCTCTCCCCATCCCATCAGTGTCGTAGTAGCCAGCCATGTATGTACATATCCGCACATAACCACGGTTGTCCTGCATGCACGCACGCAAGAGGGCTCCTCGTACATTAGTTGGCAGGTGGATAGCCATGTCGTCCCCCATCCATCCCTCCTACACCCCGCTGCGTGTTGCGCGGGAAGGCTAATGTAGTGGGCAAGTCAACGGTTAGATCCTCATTCACAGCCTCTTGTTTCTGTACATGCCCTCTTCTCTCCAACGGCCCTGCTGGTCTATCATGAGAGGTGGGATCATTGACTCTGAACTGCTCTCCGACTGTGATGTGGAACCTGCTTCCATGAAGCAGTAGCACCTCATCTGCCCGCCATAATCATCATGATGCGATCCTGCAATATCTCGATGAGAGCTGCCTGGGTCGCACAGTCGTCCTTTTTCGTCTCTGTTTCTTCTTTGATGCCGCCGTGGATCCTCACTAGCATGCGGAGTACATGCTACATGCTCCCTACCCGTCAAGCCCCCCCCAGCACGCTGACAGGGAGTGACGCACCCGCCGAAGGCTTTCGTTGGCTGCTTCCCTCAAGATCTGTTTCGTCGTGGCCAAGCGGGTCCACCAAGTGAGCTGGCAGGGAAGTGGTGCCGTTATCATGGCCCGCTTCCCACGCAGGGCCACCCCTGTCTAGCCATGCAAGGGGGGGGGGGGGGGGGGGGTGTTGTTCTAGGGCCGGTACCTCTCTCACACTTGGAGGTACATTCGGGTGAGAGAGTAGCGGTGAGGGCAGCACTAGGCCTCAAAGGGTTCTCATCGGGGCGCGGAAAACGGACGGTATCCTGGTGCCCTTTTCAACGTGATTCGGAAACCACTGAGGAGGAGGAGCCCGAGACCATCGTTGAGAACTCAATTTGCATGCTGCGTAGGCAGGAGAGTAGTAATTATAGAGCTGGATGCGCATGCAAGCACAGGTCAGATCTCCAAGCAGTCCCGGGCGGAGGGCAGAGCACAGGAGCGCACTAAGCGCTGCCAGATCGCATCTGGGGATGGATTGAGAAGCGCAGCGGCAGTATGTGGACAAAGCCCCGAGCTCGGGAGGCCGGGGTTATGGATGCGATGGCACCGTGGCAGGGCACTGGGCGAAATATCCCGGAGCTGTAGAGGCTGTCTGCCGTCCGTCTCTAGCAGAACTGACTCTGACTTCACCAACCAGACGCCGCACCGTGTGAGCGGCGCTCATTCCTTCGCCGCAGGGCAGGCAATCATTCCTCAGCGGACCGTTGCCCGTAGGCGGGACGCTGCTGCAACTGCTGGCCTTCCCGCCCGGCTGCCCAGTCTGCTGGGCTGGTGTCTGCATCGTGGCCGTGGGCTTCCCCGGAACTTGTACCCGCGAATGGATTCATGATTGCCCTCGCCTAGGCGGCCTGCCGCCTGCTGCTGGAATTCAAGAACCAAACCTAGTCCAAGACGCAGACAAAAATAGATAAAAGGGGGCCCTTGGCTGAGGAGCAGGGTCGAATCGAATCTGATGACCATCGACCTACTGAACCCTTCGCGCTGTTCGTTGGGGGTGGTGATGGCCGCTGGCTTGCAATGGTGGTGTGCCAAAAGACGTGGTGGACGCTCATTGGGTTGAGATCCAGTGACCGGCCCAGAGCAGAGTGCCATCACGGCTCCCTAATCAGCCAGCTCGAGGAACCAGACCAGACCGACCACCAGGCGATAGACAGACGTGTTGTGTTGTGTTGAGAGACGGTCGGCCCGGCGGTACGCGGCTTGCTTGCCTGGTTTGGTAGCCAGGCAATTGTTATCCTGACGGTCAATCTGAATCGATATCCTGGCCTGGAGGCGACCAGCCAGCAGCACATGGCGTGGTTGTCCATCACCATCCCGAGGCCAGAAGAAATGCCTCGGGCTGTCTTGACGTCTGCCCCGCTGCAAGACACGACCGGTGCTGATATGAGCGTGAAATCGAGTTGCATCTCGGCCGGAGTCCAAGGCCGAAAACCGAACGGCTTCCCAGTCAGGTCAGTTCAGGTCAAGTCCGGGGGGGCACTTTTGTCAGCACAGCACACAGCTCTCTGTTTCTCGGCCGCTCTTCTCACTGTGCCCATCTCGCATCTGACAGCGAAACGAACGGGTAGCCTAACGCCAGGATCCCCCACCAAGAGCTGGCTAACGGGCACCGGTGTGCTAGGAATTGGACGGCCCTAACGCCCGAGGAGGAAAATGTGGCGACTCGGCTCGTTAATTCTTGGCCATTGTCGATTCCCCCACCGTGGCCACGAGCAGAGGCAGCCCAGTCGTTGGCCGGCTTAGACGCAAAGGGCTCGCGCGCTGGCTAGTAGACGGCTGGGGGTCGCTGAAACGCCCCCCAGCCAGGGGACCCATGCTCATTCTTTCCGATCTTTCTGCAGCTTCCATTGGCCATGTTCTAGACATGCACTACATAGCCGCTGTGCAGAACATGCGAGTGCTCAAGCCAACATGATCCCCCTGCCATCCCTGCTGACCGGGAGAGAAGGCGACTGCAGGGACTGGAGCTTCTGGAGGGGAAGTTTGAATCGACCAGCAAAAGAAAGCTCATCAGCCCTTCCGGGGGCTTGCAGAAACATGGGCATGGGCATCACGGATGATGACGGAGGGTATGCATTCATCACGCCACGAGGCCATTCATACTCTTCCAAACTGACGTCCGGGTGCCGGCAGATAGAACGATTGAAGCGTTTCGTATCCGGATTGTTTGTCAGAGGGCTGAGACAGGTCGAGTCGAGCCGGGAATGTGAGACCTATCGACGGGGGGCTCACCGACAAGGCCCCTCTCTCTGAATCACCCATTCCTTGCCATCACGTGCAGGGTTTCAAGAGGTTGATGGAGAAGCCAACAATGACGATAGTATCCGGACGGGTTTCCAATCTCGTCTAAGCAGGGCCCAAACCCGGCTATTGTCTCAAGGTTTACCACCGTTGGAAGCTTTGCAGATACAATCTCCGCAAATCGTCCTTGCTAGTATTACCAGTTCCCGCTGTGTACCGTGTTTCCCAGGTTTATCTGATTGCTGGCAAATGAGGTGGCGCTGTTCAGGCAGGACCAGCTTCATCAAGCAACACAACTCCTCAACGACAACCGGCTGAGAGCTGCGCCGCGTGGCCGGTTGAGGTGATAGTCAAACAGACGAGACCCCGCAACTTGCAAGGCAGTTGTGCTCGGGAACTAAGGCACATCATTAACCAATCGACCAGGTGGCTGTGGTTCAATCAACGTTTGCGAGGTCTCAGGCCGGTTGACGGGATGTCTGAGAGATTGGCTCGCCATGGATGACAGGTGTACGAGATGAGGCTCATCCCTAAGTCCGCACTCAAGCGGGCTCATGTATGTTGCCGGAACATGGCTGAGGACGAACGTCGATACGGTAGTATGGCGCTGTCATGGGTTCCTCGGGCATCCGGCTGCTTGCTTGCGTTGAAGACTCGAGTTTGGGTTTCTCGCATCCTGGGCTGTTGCGGGCTAGCGGCTGCTAGGTAGAACAGCATGGTACGACGAGTCTAGAAAAAAGCAAAGTCTTCTCCTCTGAGTTGTTCCTTGTGTTGAGGGCTATATGTGGCAGGCGGGCATATCCGACAACAATGGGGCGAGGATCTTTGTGAGAGGAGCGAAAAGCCTCAACTTCCCGATGCGGGGCTGCTGGAATCTGTCAGTCAATCTATCATGGATATGATATGTGTCGATGAGACGGGAAGGCTGGGGCGAGTTGTTGTCATTCAATGTCTTCAGGGCTGGGTGTCTCTCGGGCTGCAATCAATCTTGTCTCAAGACACCCCATCTACGGATGGTCTGTAGATGTGGATTCTCTCTGGCCAGGCCAGGTGAGACAAGAGGCCTAGATCTAGGATAGAAAGGAGGCTTTCCTGAGAGCTCGGGTCATCTAGTGTGGCTGGACATGTGTCCTCCGTTGAAACGTGCTGGGCAACGCGGTGCAGCCAGTCGGGGGCAGCCAGCTGTCAAGCTGTCCCGACCACCAAGACCCGAGGAGCACTCCAGTTGGCCAAGCAGAGTGCCTGATCTCTGATAGCGATAATCGCCCTGGGCTGATGGTCAGACTGGGTGCGATTGTGCGAAAGTATCCGCCGAAAAATAGGCCAGTCAGCCAACCAGCGACAACAAATCGCCTGGCGCGTTGGGAAAAAACGCTCTTGCTCCACATCCTTGCTAGCTCCATCAACGGCTGAGAGCCAGCATCGCAATCCCTGGCCATGGAGGGTAGCCGGCGAGCGAATGACGAGGGGGACAGAGGAGGGGGTGCTTCGACTGCGCCTACCCTCGTCGATCGGTACATAATATTCTAGATTAGAGTGCAACAATCAATTCGACAGGGACAGACGCGCTGGCTGGGAAGGGAAAGAGAATGGCAAGCTGGTGTTGTTTGATGGGATGGGATCCTTGGATGAGGCGGATTAGAGTGGACGTCGGTGATGGTGGAGGTTAGAGGCGGGCGGGATGAGATCGGGGTTTTCGGCGCGAAGTACCGGTACTTGCTAATGCCTGCCACAGTGCGCGACTGCTCCTTCCTCTTTCAAGCTCCCGACCCTCGGCTCCAAGCTACCCAGGTAGGTGCGTTGGTGATGATGGTCTCCAATATCGGATGGCGCGCCATTCGAGGAGCGACTTGCGAGCTCTGGAAGACATGGATGGTTCTGGTCCAGCAGAGCTCGGTCATCGATTGACAGCCTGCAAGCATAAGCATCCTGTATTTCTTGCTTGCTTTGGTGGGGGCGAAAAAGCGACGTTGGGATGATATAAAAAGCAATTGCCTGGTGGGGATATGGCGAGATCTCGACTGCACGACAGTCAAGCCTTTTCCCGACGGGAGTCTATCAAAGTCAAGACCCCGACGGAGACTCGAGTTTCCAAGCTGTGTTTCGACCTGTCCTCAAATTGGGGATGCGTCCTGGTCCTGGCCTGGCCTGGTACCTGCGTTAATTCCAAGCATAGCCACAGGCGGGCTCATGTTCGACTGGTTCGCTTACCGGCGTCGAGCCCATGTACTCCCTACAGTACATTGTATCGCGTACCGTATTCCTTTTTTCTCGCTGTCACAATATCCATCTCATGGTGCTAGGCTAGCTAGCCAAACTCCCCGACCTCTCGCGGTTCTGGGCGGCCGCAAGGAATATGCTCGATTCCCGCGAGACATTGTCCTTTCTTCTGACGGAGTTCTCGACTCTCTCGGTCCCCCGCGGGATCCCCTTTCCCAGCCTCCCTCCCTCCATACCATCCCTTGACCTCCAGGGGACCCCAGTGGCCGGACGAGAGAAGCTTTGCCTTAGTCGCAGCGGAATCTTGCATCTGGGCACATGGTCCCCACGGAGCTTCTGCACGCTTGGCCATCCTCTGTAGTGGCACGGAAATGCGATGCGCGCCCCGGCCTTGGTGCCGACATGACAACCGACAAGCCCTAGCTCGTGGTAAAACTTCTGGAAATGCAGTCGGCGTCTCGTGCAGTGCCTTGCCTTGCCTTGCCCTTTGCTGCGTGTCTTGATGCGATGTGAAATGCCAGATCGTCCCCGATCCAACGATGCCGGGTTCGTCTCAGTTCTGGACACATTGCGTTTCGACGTTGACACAAATTCCGAGCCCATGCCTGATGCCGTCGCCACTTTGACGCCTCCTTCTTTTACGTAAGGTTTCTTTTTTCATCCATCCTTTGGTTGTAGTCACTGGTTTGTACCCCAGGCTTCAAAGCTCTATCAAACTTGGACTGTTCATCACTGGACCAGTATGCAATCATAACCGCAGCCTTGAACCAACGTCACGTACGTAACCGCCTGGGGTTTGGCAAGCGAGGCGTCCCCTCGGCCGAGAGAAATCAGAGATCTTGTGCTTGATCCTCGGCCTGCCCGACAAGGGCGTTATGTCAACGCCAACCTCTTTCTTTTCTTGTAGACCTGGGCAAGATCCTGCACGCCCCAGTATGCCCAAAATAGGGAGGTATTACGCCAAACCGCCGCCATTGACTAACTCCAAAGCTGGGAATTAAGTTGGAGATGAAGCCATCGTCTGCAGTGCCACAAAACTAAGCATGCATGGTAGCATTCATCATATGTCAGGGCACAGAAAGAAATCTCTGAATGACCTCTTATCGCCGAAAACCTTGCAGGTTGGCGCTGTGCCTCGTCGTTCCTTACCTAAGGCACCTCCTACTCGACTGGGAAGGTAGCAGAGTGGGGAAGGAACTTTAAATCTGGCGGGGGTTGTGTCCGGCCGGGCTGTTCCAGGACTCCATGTCTGGCTCCTTCTTGAAATGCCCCGCCTCTCTCGGACATGGCGAGAGCGCCATCCAGATACGAAAACTACTGCTCAACTTGGAGATATCAAACATCATGGTCGTTTATCGGCTTTTCCCATGGCGCCGCACTCAGCCTCATGGTTAGATGTGTGTCATCTGCACTGAAGACCATCGTACATCCACTTATGCACACCTTCCGGGACCGGCTTCTTGTGTGTGCATTGGCATGCACCCCAGGAGGACCAGCCCGGCCCTGTCACATTCGCCCTGGTAGCACTTATGCATCTTGCATACCCGGTCAACGGTGCGTGAGTAGGGTATCCCTCCGTCTGTCATGCTATGCCAGATGGGCAGCATGAGATCTACGGATTCACGAAGCTTGTTATATCTCAGCCAGCGGCCCCCCAGGACTTGATATTGCTGGGGAATTCCTCAGACAAGCCAACAAGAGTCTCGATCTACTATGACTACGATTGCAATGTCACAAACTCAACGGAGATACTGTCCCGTCATGTCCGAGCACCATGGCGAAAATCGGAGGTCGGTCAGCGCCTACTACGTACTCATCACTCACTTATCAGGATCCCCGCCCACAGACGAGAACCCCGGTCGAAATAGCACCGACCAACTTTCCAAGGACCCCTCTTCCTTGGCCAAGGTACCGGACATCGTCCATCTTGCTGGGCCTGCAAAGCTAGAGGAGAAGAAAAGCTCCGAGAACAAAGACCCTTGCGTTGCTTTCGCGTGTCAACATTGCATCCGGGACCCAGTGGCAATCAAGACACGTTCTCATCTTTAATATCATTTCATATCGATTTCATCTAGTACACGGATCGCAAAAAAGTCGGTCAGGTCAAACAAGGGAAAAAGAAAAAGGAAAAAAAGTCAATTCCGCGCAGCCCGGCCCGGCGAAGCAATGTGCAAGGGCAATTGACGTGGGAGGCGGCCAAGCGGTGGCACCAAAATCATCAGCATGACAGGTGCGAGGGCTAGGGAAGCAAACATGAACGTCCCCTGCGCGTTTGTACAATGTACCGAGTACAGAGGCTTCACATGTCTTGGACGCCCGGGTGGCTGACCGGTTCCCGAGTTTTGGCAACTGAGTGGGCTCCTTGGATCAAGTCCATCGAAACTCTCATGGAAGCTGAAGCAGCCGGCGATTGACTGGGATGGACTCAACAAAGCGGAAAGAGAGAAAGAAATCTGGGTCTGGACGAGATTGGGGCTGTCTGAGCATCGACGATCTTTCTCCTCCACTCCCGTCAGCCGCCGAGTCCTTCTCAAGGGAGAGGCAACAATGGCAGAGAGAGACAAACTGAGGATGGCGGAAGGATGTGAGACATGATTCCTGGCAAGTGGCTCATTGAGACCGCCACAGCGCAACCCCAAGACCCGAGGGCAAGCGGCCATGGGTCGGAAATACCGTAGACGACAGTCATCAGTCTTGTCATGACCTAGCTGCTGGCGTGGTGCCGCGTTGGCACTGTGTCCTAGCTAGCCCGGGTCCTTGTGTTTCTTTGTGTGAGGTTTGCTGGCGGGCCAGCCCAGCCACGAAGTCGATGTGTTGAGCCAGACAGAGACTTGGCCAGCGCCAGCGGCGGCGTGTGGCCTCTGCTTGCTTGTCCCAAGGCTGGATCCCAGTCCTGGAGGGGGAATCCGGCCACTTCGGAGGGCGACGACCCATGAAATCACGGTCCACGGGCCATGGACCTCCTCCGCACCAGCGGGCGCCGGCTCGCGCGATTGCGCCCGAGATCCAACGACCGGGATGTGGTCATATTTCGCTCAGTCCCGTCATCCAGGCTCCAGACTCGGAGGAGGCTGGCGGTGACGAGCACGAGACAAGGGGAGGCTAGCTATCACAGTGGAAACCCATTGAGCCCTGTGAGGAACTCGGAGCGCACGACGGTCACCTCTGTTGAATCTCTCTTTGTCTACGGCCGTTCCTGCGCAAGCACATCCGTAGTCAGAAGTTAGTAGACGAGCACAGCCTCTCCGCTCCTAGTCTGCATGTGTAGTCGGTTGGGTTGATGGATTCTCCGCACTATCTTGAAGCAGGCGGGCAGACAGACAGGCCTTCTTGTTCCGTTTGGTTTCTCAACCTCCCCGATACGAAGTGTCGGTAGTTGCACATGAAAATGGTGGTGTAACCAGGCAAGCTATTCCGGCACTTGACGCAACAGAGGTAACCCAACCTAACGGTCCCCGTCCTGGGTTGGCGCGCCGTTGAGAATGCACGGGCGAGCAAATGGGCGATAGATAGAGGAGTTACTAAGAGCCAGAGAGACGCGAGCCAGAAGCCCAGAGACCTGGAAGCGCGAAACTCTGTTGCCCGTCTAGCTTGACTCTCTTGTCGCTCCTTGTCGGGCCAATTGCCATTGGCAGAAATGGATCTCGGAAACACTCCACGGAGCTCAACTCGACCTGGTTTCAACTCGATCCATCCATCCATGGATGGTACACGGTACAAGAACCATGAGCTAGCAAAGTGCTGTGCCGCAACTAGGAGCTAGAAGGAAGGAGAGCGCGAGAGAAGGCGAGCAGGAGAACTGGACGGGCGAATAGCGTCAAGGCAACAAGAGCACACACAACACAACACAGCACAACACGACAGCGCAACACATAGCACACGACACGACACCAACACGACACGACCACAGGAGGAGCAATAACACAACAACAAGATAACCACCACCCAAGAGCAAGCCCACTCAAAACCCACAACAGGATGACGCGACACAAAAGCAACCAGGGCTCGTAGCGCAGCCCAGCGCAGCCCAGTCCAGCAGTGAGCGCAGCCGCGAGACGCCGGCCAGAGCATCAACAGAATCAGTGAGTGAGCAACAAAGCGCCCAAGACCGAGGCCATGTCGAAAAGAATGGAAAAAGCAAAAAAAGAAGAAACGGCCTGCACCAAGCGCCCAGCCTCTTGCCCCAGCTCCAGCCCCGGCGAGCCACCTAGGATCCATGGGTGAGGGGTTGACAGAAAAGACTTGTACATGTCGAACAGATCTGAGCATGGCAGATGGTTTAGTTATTTCTAGCGCCCTCTATAGCTCCGCTTCAACCGCGATAAACGCCATATTTGGTGATAGAGGCGCAAAGCCCAGAGTAGCATTACGGAGAGCTGACATTCCCCAGCGCCCCTCGTCCAAGCGTTGATGATATGACCCTTTGTCCTTCTGGATGATATTGATCTTGATTTCGTGTGCGCGGGTTTTTCCCCGTCGCATCGAGCGGATGCCGCCCAGTGGGTGCACTGCGTTGCTGGCGCGAGTGAGCGGAGCTGCCAGGGGGCGATGCCACCAAGCATCGCTCCCGTCTGCCCCCCGGGATCCGCAGCTGCACTGGACGCTGTAGCCCAGCCCTGGCGGCCCCCGTGGCCCCTGTAGGCATTGGGTCCTCTGGGCCTCTTGGAGGTGACCGATCCCTCTATCCAGGGGGTACCCCAGTCCCCTACCGCAGGCCCCAGGCCACGCCCGGCCACACGGTCCAGGTGGAAGAAAATCTCGAGATACCGAGAGGCGCTCAGATCTCGCTGTCGTCTGTTTGTACGTGTGAGATGTTCGGACAAAATGCATATAAAATTTTGTAAAAATTATGATGAGGATACCCTAAGGCCTCCCTAAGGCCGAGCAACTCTAAATTAACCCTTAACCCTTGAGCGTCTTTCATCGCCCAGCGAGAAAACTCATCAAGTTTGTTGGTGTCTCAGGTTTTTCTTGGACCGCGGGCCCGCCTTCAGCAACCGCCCAGCGTCAACATCAAAGACCCGACCCCCATGATCAACCTCCTCCTCCGCTCAACACACTTGGCCCCTCCCCACCCGGCACGACGCTGCTCAGCCCACCCCTTCTTAGAGCCCCTGTCGACACGCCCCTCGCACCACCCACCTTTGCTGCTTCGGACGCTCTTTGGCTGGCCCCAGGGCCTCTCTCTCAGGACTCTCAGCGCCCCAAATCATCCACCGAGTTTGCCTGCTGCTGGCTGCGAGCTGAGCGGTCCCTGGCTCTGTTGTGCGTTGACAGGAGAGCGACCAGTGCGCGCCCGACTGTGGAGTGTTTCCTTTTGATGCCGGGGGAAGAGATGCAGAAGAAACATTGGAAGCATTCGGATCACGCTCGACTCCATCTGGGAGAAGGATATCAGCGGACGGCAAGGCGAGATCCAGCCTCCGAACAGTATTCTTGATCTCCGCCGAGCACAGTACGGGCCGCCATCTGAGGGTTCCCTCACTCTGGCACGCCTCCGGCGTAATAGTCAGCGTTGACCGCGGAGCCCACAAAAGACGACCGACGACACAACAAAAATTCAACTCGAGAGGAGAAAAACAAACGTAACAGATGAAATCTCGGCGCTGCTCGAAAGCCAATTGAACTTGTGGCGGTCATCAGCCAGCGTCTATCGGAAGATTTCAGAGTTTCGCGTTTATCAAACTTCCAGAAGCTGAGATGCCTGCCTGGTCTGCCCCAGACGTACTGCACAGGTAGAGAGGCATAGGTGGATGCAGGCCAGCAGTAACGAGATCTGGTCCCCGTCGACTTCTGCAGTCGAGCGCCGGGGCTTGACAACGGGGCGCATAGACAGATAGCCACCGAAATCATCATTGGCATCATATCAAAGGGCATGGCAAGAGAAAGACTCGGGGCAGCTTCGGTGGCCGTGGCATATGACCAACTTTCCTCACCAAAGAGCATGGCCATATACACCGTTAATGACTCTTCAGCAACGAACTCAAAAAAACACACTCTATGCATTACAAAAGGCAGTCTCTTTCCCCCCTGGCAAGCATGGCCTCGACCTCTTATTCTTAAGTGAACCACTCGCTCACATTCTCGTTTACAGAACAAAAGACAACTCAACCCAACCCAACCCAGGTAAGTACTGACACTTGCATCACTCACTCGCTCTTCAAACTGGGAGGCGGGCAGGCATTCTCTCATCACCCCTCCCGCCAGCTGCCACGTCCTCGTCCCCATCCACATCCACGTCCACATCCACCTTCACAGTGCCCACGCACACACGCCCTCCTCCCATACTCCCCCACTCCCCCATCCCGACCCTGTCCAGGCTAGCCTCACCCTGGTCTACCCAGTCGTTCCCTGCGACTTCAATTGCGGGACCCGTCGACTTTCCATCTCACTCCTCCCGTGGGCACGTACTGTACCTACTGTACCGCAGGTACAGTACCTACCTACCGACCTCACCTCTCCTCTCCTCTGAGAAGAGAGGCCGGACGGGGGACTGGGACTGGGACTGGGACTCTGAGGTACGTACCAGGCCTGCCTCTTCTCCTCCTCTTGCTCCTCTCACCACCAAGACCACCAGCACCACCGCCGCCAAAAAGAAAACCTTCCCCAGAGGAGGGTGCTCTCTTTTCGTCCTCTTTCCTTTCGTCTTCACGACTCCACCGACCTCCTCATTTTTTTTTCTTTCCTTGCCTTCCACCTTTTTTCTTTTTGAGGCTCGCGGAAGAAAAGTAACTAAGTACCGCAGCGCCCGTGCTCCTCTTCTTCCTCGCTTCTGGATTCTCTTGCTTCGACTACGACTCTCTGCTCTGCACCACCTCCGCCGCTGTTGTCTTGCTCCGCGCAACATACTTCACCCGCGCAACATATCTATACACGATACAGACCTTTCCTAGAGGTCGGCTCACATCCGTCCCCCGTCTTGAACCAAGGGAACACCGGAAAACTGGATTCGCAGTCCATCTCAGAAGGCAAGGCCCGGGGTTCGTCCGACGTGCCCTGTTACAACCTCCAAGCCACCCAGCATCGTCCTGCCTATATGAGCGGCGATAGATTGCCATCGCTCCCGCTTCCACCGCCGGGTCAGGCCTACTCGGGTACTTCGTCGCCTCGGGTCAGCTCCATTGCCTCTTCGATCGGCTCCTCGATCGGTTCCCACTCGGGTTCGCAGTCATCCTACACTTCGGTCGCCTCTTCCCACGGTCCCAAGACTCCGTCCCCAACTCTGCCCATCAACGCCATTACAGGTCCTTCAACCACAATCCCTAGCTACGACGCGATGAACGGGCAAGGCGCACCTGAAATGTACTACTCTCAGCATATGTCTGGAGGTCAGGCCCCTGCGCCTCAGACCGTGACTTCTGGTGGCATGAGCCACTATACGCAACAACAACCGCCGTTGCTTCCCCCCGGCCACGCTGCTGCATACTCAACCCCCTCATACAGCCACTATCCTTATGCTGCTAACGGATTGACCTCACCCCCGCCTGCCCAGCCCACAGTATCGAACCCAATGGCACCCCAGAACGTGCTACCTCTGCCGGGAGCTGGAAACCAGAACCCTATGCAGAACCAGTACACAGGGTTTGATACGACAGGCCAACAGCCCCCACCCGGAATGAAGCCTCGTGTTACTGCCACGCTTTGGGAAGATGAGGGTAGCCTGTGCTTCCAGGTTGAGGCCAGGGGCATTTGCGTCGCCCGGAGAGAAGGTGAGAGCTCTCGTATTTGTGTAGAATGCATTGGCAAGCTAACTCAGAGGCCACAGACAATCATATGATCAACGGTACGAAGCTTCTGAATGTGGCTGGCATGACCCGAGGTCGACGAGACGGTATCTTGAAGAGTGAAAAGGTTCGACACGTCGTCAAAATCGGACCAATGCACTTGAAGGGTGTCTGGTATGTCATTTTCCCTCAATGCATGAGACATTGGTTCATCTACTAACACTGATAGGATTCCTTACGACCGTGCCCTGGACTTTGCCAACAAGGAGAAGATCACAGAACTGCTCTACCCGTTATTCGTTCATAACATTGGTGCCCTCCTGTACCACCCTGCGAACCAGAGCAGGACCACGCAGGTCATGGCGGCTGCCGAGAGGCGGAAACAAGAGGGCATGCGAAACCCAGGCCACCCCGGCTTGCCTTCGATCAACCACCACCAACCCATGCCCCTCCCAGGACCTCAGGCTCAGCTGCCTTCTCACACCATGGGTCGCCCGTCCCTCGACCGGGCTCACACATTCCCCACCCCACCAACGAGCGCATCCAGCGTCATGGGGAGCATGGGAGCCTCGGACAGCTTCAACTGGCAGGGTCAGGGAATGAATGGGGCTCAAGGTACCAACCCAATGACCATTGAGACGGGTCTTAACAACACACGCTCAATGCCCAATACTCCAGCTACCACCCCTCCCGGCAACTCGCTTCAGAGCATGCAGAACTACGCTTCTAGCAACCAGACCTACGATGGCACTCGCCCCATGTATAACCCGCAGCCGCACCAGTCTCCTTACCAGTCATCGGCAGGAAACCCCCAGGACCGCATTTACGGACAGACCAGCAGTTACCCCAAGAATGATATGGCGCCACCTGCGAGCAGGCCTTCGGCTTCTGAACCTTCTGCAGAGCAGCAGGACACAAAGCCACCTAACGGAATGCTCCAGTCGGATCAGCCACCCCAGCAGCACACCAATGAGGATGAGGGAGATCACGAGCATGATGCCGAGTACACTCATGACAGCGGCGCTTACGACGGTAGCCGCAACAACTACAACTATACCGCCCCCAGTGTCGGAGCCTTGACAAATGATGCCAACCTCTCAACAGAGATGTCGGGTTCCCCCAGCCTCCCTCCTCCATCTGGACGAGCCACTCCCAGGACGACTGCCCCCGCTCAATCGTACTACAACCAGCACACTGGATACAACACTCCTCCCCGTGTCCAGCAGACGTCGAGCAGCCTTTACAATGTCATTGGTGGTAATGATCGGGGAGCTCCCAACGGTGCTCCCGGCAACGACGTTTATGCCCCGGCCGCTGACATGTCTGGGCTTCCTAATGGCTATGCCCAGCCTCCTGTCATGAACGGAGGTGCTGGCGTGCTCAAGCGAGGTCGTGACGACGATGATGATCTGTCTAGATCTGGTAATGGACCATCGATGGGCAGCCTCGATCTCAAGCGACGCAAGACGATGATGGAGACAACAGTTCCTGCGCCTGCTTATGACGCCATGACACGACCTGCGTCGGCCGTTGGTGCCCCGCGGCGGCAATAGTATGACTGTCAAGATGCACAGTGGAACCGATATTGCTCAACGATGGCAATGGGGAAGTGGCTGCATTGGAGCTGACCGCATTCCCCAAATGGATAATCGAAGTGCGCCATTTTGATTGTTTACATGGCGCAACGATACATTCCTTCCTTCATACTTATTTCTTTATCATGTTTTCTGCATTGCTCTTTTTTCTTTTTTCCTGGCATTCTCGCAAAAAACTCAACGGCAAACGCTTTGGACCGAAAGATGACGCTGACGAGTTCACGATACGACTTCCGATTCTCTGTTTACCTTAAGATGCTCTGTCACGGATGTACATGGCTTGATGAGTCACGTTTTGCATGGAGGTCTTAATTTTCCTTGAGAGAGCCATTGCAACCAACATTTCCCTTCCCTTTCTACGGACTAGTCCGGGATACGACACGAGTGTACGGGATGAGACAGCACTGCCTGTAATGATCCTCAGGCGGGAACGATGTGTTCGGGGCGGACCCATCATGTCTCTCCACGGCCTTTGCAAGACCAACCCTGTGGGTGGGCGTCTGGGCCTGGAGAGGAGGCTGGGGACACTTCTTTACGACTTTATGACTTTACACAACCTTTCTTCACTTCTTGACTCTTTTGATGCTGATTGATAGCGCCAAAGACGGTCTGTGTTTTTCTTCTTCCTGGAATGTCGATTTACTAGGTAACGAATTATGAAGGACAATAAAAGCTGTTTTGATTTTATTTACCACAGAATTGATACAATTAGAGAGTTTGGTCAGCAGAATTGGCTTTTGAAAGCATCAATTAACAAGACGTCTAAGTTCCTTTATGCATGCAATGAATGGCCCGTGAGTAATCAGACGCTTCGGGAGTTCCGATGGTGATGCCATGTCATGAAAGTGTATGTAAAGATGTTGGACATTAACCGTCGTCAAAGGCTGTCTGACTGTCGGTCCGGTCCGTGGTACAGATGCACTTTCCAACCTGCGAGATGGGATGGGTTGTTTCACCTGCAGGATGACACGCCACCAAAAGCATCTCCAAGACGCCGACCTGCGAGTGCAAGCCTCCCGTCGGCTTGTGTTATCGTGACATGCACCCTCACTCGAACGGTACCTGATGGAGGAGGGGAGGTCGATATTATGGTCAGCTGACTTGTCACGTGGTAGACCGCAACTCTGTTGCCAGGTCAACCAGTAAACAACTTCGCTTTAGTCTTAGGCCCCCAAGACACGATTGAGCTCCATTTTCTCGAACAATACAAGCAACAAGCAACAAGAAGCCAGCAGTTTTCTCTCCTCTTTCTACTGGCGTCTACCTTTTCTTGAATGACTTTTGCTTTTGCTTTTGCTTTCAGCGTGCATCACAATGGAAACGCCTCTATCGCCAGCTCAGGACTCGACGCTCAACATCCAAACACCAGCTACTGCTAGACGGTACGACAGCTACGAGGTGCGAGCCGTCTCTGTGCCTTCAGATAACGACACCCCTTCGCGAGGTGCTTCGCCTTTTGCAGCTAACGACGCCATCTTGACCGATCAAGAGAACGTCCCTCCCTCCTCCTCCAAGTCACGACACTCGCGTGTCCTCTCTGGGGCAACCCTCTCACCACTCAAGATCCTCGTCGATCAGCGAGAGGCCAGAGAGTCTAGAAAAGCCGAGAGACTTCCCCCAAGCGCTCGCAGCCCCAGAAAGGTGTCCCCCGAGAAGCGGTTTCCTGTTAAGGTCAGCAACCCGATCGACTCGCCGCGTTCGAAGCACGAGAGAACAATGAGCTTGGAGGACGCCGTGCGGCAGAACGAAGGCTTGAAGCGCGCCATTGAGATCTTTGAGGATGAACAGAGCGTGCTGGAGGAAGACAACGACGAGATGGATACCACCATTGGCACTGTAAACATTATCCCCCCTGGACAGATGGATGTGGACGAGTCTGTGGGCCCGGATGATACCATGATCAGCACATTCAGCACCTTCTCGGCCGTGCCAGACTTGACAATGTTTGCAAAGCTGGGCCAAACTCCAACCTCAACCAAGTTCTCTAATGCTGGTGGCCTCACTCCTCGTGCCAGCGCCAGAGCTGAACCTTCACCATCCCGGACGCCACGACCCATGTCTATGCGAGACTCTGGAAACACTACCAATCTGCTCGACTTTACCGAGCAAATGCGATTTCCTCAAAAGACACCCTCCAAGGGTGGCCTATCGCCGTCCCGAACAGCCCCTAGCGTTGCGGCCACCCCTGCTCGCCAATTCGCCAACCTCATCGACTTTGATATTCCCCCAATGCCAACTCCTCGCAGTGTCCCTAGTATCACCCCTAGAGAGCTCGAGTCCCTCAAGTCGAACTTCTTGTCCGAGATTAGCTCCCTCAAGGCTTCTCTCAGTGGAAAGGAGGCCGAGGTGCAGTCACTCAAGGCTGCAGTTGGTGATGCCGAGAAGCGTGTTGGAGAGTCTCTAGAACAGCTCCGTGAGGAACGAGGTCTCAAGGAGCAACTCGCTGTTGAGAAGGAAGGCTGGGAGAACCGTGGACGTGAGATGGAGAATGTCCTGCGAAAGGTTAAAGAGGAGATTGTTCTCAGCCAGAGAGAACGAGAAGAGTTGGAACAGAAGCTGGAGGAGAGTGAAAAGCGACGTGAGGCTGCAGAGATTATGCATCAGGAAGCTGAGAGCAAGATGGCGGGTATGCGTGCTGGAAAGGATATGGACAAGTCGTCACCCGAGAAGCCCAAGAGCCCGAGCTCGTCCAACCACGAAGTCGAGCTCGCTGTCGAGCGTGTAGCTCGGGAACTGCACGCCCTCTACAAGAGCAAGCACGAATCCAAGGTGACTGCTCTGAAGAAGTCGTACGAGACTCGATGGGAGAAGCGAGTTCGTGAGCTTGAGAGCACCATCGAAGAGCTCAGCGATGAGAACGAGCGTCTCCGCGTGGGCCGGGATGCAACCATGACCAAGGTTGAGCCTGACAGCGCCGAGGTTGAGGAGCGCAAGGCTCAAGCTGTGCGTGATAGCGCAGCCATCAAGGAGCTCAACGCAGATGTTCAACGCCTCGAGGCGGTGGTCCAGACGGTGCAGAAGGACAACGAGCAGCTCCGAGGTATGCTGGAGCAGGAGCGTGTCGAGAAGGGCGAGCTGGTCCAGCTGGCCGAGGAGATGATGAGCATGCAGAGCTTTGTTGGACAGACACCCAAGCCTCAGCCCCAAGCTCAACCGCAGCAGACGCCGCATCTCTCTCTCCAGCCTCACGAGAGACAGCACGACCGTCAGCCCGAGGCCAAGACGCCCAAGCGGAGTGCGGACCACTTTAGAAGCAGCGTCAACCGTGCTTCTGGGCTCCGAGCCCCTGGATCAGGCCTTCGAGCACCTCACGAGCGAACCAAGAGCGCAGGCGGTCTTCCCCGTCCAGGTGGTGTTGGCCGCAGCGGTATCATGAGCTCCATTGAGAAGATGGGCAGCTACCGAGGACGTGGAGCTGAGTAAAGGAGGATGGACAAGTGAAGAATGACGAATCATCAAAAATGTTGAAGGTGGACGAAAGAGAGTTGAAACTTATGACACAAACTGTATGACGGGGAGTTTTTGTCCTTTTTCTGCAAGGCATATATCAAGATGCTTCTGAGAGAGACTCGATCTCCTAGGAGGCAAGGCGTGACGGCATTACTGGGCTTGTCGAGTTTTGCTTGTTATAGCTGATGGGCGCTTGGAGTAGTAGGCTGGTTGGCGTGTTAATATGAATGATTGGTAATTGTTGAATCAATTGATTTTGTATCTCTCATGTTGATGATGTTGGCTGAGTAGGATGAATGTGTAGATAGCTGGCTGGACTGGCAAAGCATGAAAACCGAGTAATATTGATGGGGTATATATTCATTCATTCTATGAGTAGGCTCTCATCTAGTGACTTTGCATCTCATGATGAGCCTCAACCATCCAATATGAACCTTGCTAAATTCTTGACGTGCTTCAACTCCAGCCATTCCATTGAGCCTCATTCTTTTTCGACAGCATCTCTCGACATGTACTCTGGTTTAGCCCATTCATAGAGCATCTCACAGGTTGTAGGCCTTCTTGGCCGTTCCGCCAAAGATCATGGCACGCTCCTCATCACCCAACGTGGCCATCCAGCACATGCGCTCCACGACGCTTCGCCAGCGCGGCCAGGCATCTTCAGTGCCGACGGTGCACACGGGCCAGTCGCTTCCAAACATGATGCGGCTGGGGCCAAAGGTGGCGAGGACGATGCCCAGCCAGCCGAGGGTGGCCTCGAAGATGTGGTTGGGGTCCTGGTTCTTGAGCGAGTCGGGCATCTCGGAGAAGCCGCCCGAGAGCTTGATGTAGGTCTGGGGATCCTTGCTCAGGGTGTACATGGCGGTGCGCCAGGCGTGGAAGGACGGGTCCGAGGTGATGTTTATGACGGTGAAGTCGGGCTTGCCGAGATGGTCTATCGTGAGGTTAGTTAAAGTGCCAATGTAGAAGGGGTAAAACGTACTTAGCACCAGTGTAACCTTTTCCTCCTCTGGGACACCGTCATGGACTCGGTCGACAAACTCAACAAGCTCCTCCAGTTGCTTCTTGCCCCGTCGGTGCTGATCAACACCAACATCAAAGACGAACCCACGACGGCCCAGCAGCTTAACGCTCTCGATAAAGTTCTCCTCCAACATGGTGCCGTGCGGCTTGTCCTGTACCAAATATCGGAAACCCTTCACCTTGGACCACGCGTCGCCCGCCTCCTCCTTGACGCGATCAAGGTAACGCTCCATAACCTCGACACCGCTCGGCAGAGGCGCCCACGGCACGATACCCAGACAAAGCTTCGCATCATCGGCCGAGTGACCCTCTCCATCGCGCGGCTGTCCAAGAGCGACACGCTTGATCCACGAGACCTCAGCCAGGGGACCTTCCCAGCCGGAGCCGTCGGCGGCGCCTGATTCGAGGTCATTCTTGCGGTCCGTCTCGACAAAGATGAAGCCGAGCAGGGAGGGGGCCGAGGCGGTGGCTTCGCGGTACTCGTCGACTGAGCGCTGGCCGTTGAGGGGGTTCTCTGGGGTGCACCAGGCGAGGGAGTCGACCTCGGAGGAGGGATAGAGGTGGATGTGGGAGTCGATGATGGGGAGGATGAGCTGGTCGTCGGCCATGGTTGCGGTGGTGGATGTGAGGGGAGTTTGTTTTGAGTAGAATGAGGAGTCGGAGGCGCTAATAAAAGTAGAACGAGTCCCCCTGCGCTTCAATATTTGGCAATTGAAAGAAATAAACTCTTGTTGGAGGAGAGTTGTCTTGAGGCTCAGATTATGATAGATTATCGAGATACGGTGTGCAGCCGTGTCCGTGTTACAGCTCCCATTAGTCTGGTCTAAATTTACCCCGCCATCCCCGCCTTCCCTAACAGGTCTTGTTTCGTTAGACGCTCTTGACGCGCACGAGTTGTTGGTTTCAACATTAACCCGAAACACCGAGTCTACGACACTTTACGTCCCTGTATATTCACATCACTCATTCACATTCATCAAAGGACTCTCTTTCATTCATGGATAGATTCAATCGTCATCCATCCAAAGGCAGTTGTCATTTCATAAATCGTATCGTAGCTCATGAACTGCCTTTCCGTCATCCACCTCATACTTCATAAAATGGCTAGCCAAGATCCTCCAATCGCCAGATCTATAGCTACATCCAAACATTGGCCTGCTGGAGCTGGTATCTCATCCTCAGGGCGGACGAGATCCTTCAGCATTTGTCACGTTGGTCCCGGGAGGATAAGCCTCCCTGCTCGCTCGGGAACCAACAACAAACAAAAGGGAATGAAATTATACCTGCGTGGCCACGAGAGGAGTCTTCATGGCCACCGGAAAATGGGGGTCGCAGCATCGACCCAGCTGGACATCACGCATTGGCGCGGTCGGCTTCTGCCCAAGACCAGCTTGGCGTGCCGTCCGCGCTCAAGGGCGTGGGCCGTAAGTTGAAGGATTGTGCTGATTATACCACAAACAACATGGGTTGAGTCAACCCGGCGCAGTGACGCGACCACGGGTTGCTCGAAACAAGGAATGAACGGCAGAGGACTCTCTCAGCCTCTTGCCAAAGGGTTTGACACACAGCCAGGCGCTCATCTTCCGATGATGCCGTGGCGGCGAGAGCTGGCTGGTGAGGCCTCGGTGGCTTGGTACTCGTACTCGTACTCTTCATCCTCAGACTCACTTCCGCTGGAACACTCGGAACTCTCATCATTGGCATAGCCACCGCATCTGACTCCGCCGCAGTCGAGCTTGACACGCTCGCCCTTGCGAGTAATGCCGTATCGCTCGCAGGTGCAAGTGCTGCATTCGGAGCCGGGGGTGCTGTAGCCGGACAGGGACGAGTTGGGTGAGGAGCTGTCGGAGCGGTAGGACAGGGATGAGCCGCTGGAGATGGGCGATGTGGTGAAGTCCGTGATGTACTCTTCCTCGATGTTGGTGCTTCCAAAGCGGGCAGTGAGTTCCTCAAGGGCTTCATTTTCGTAGTAGTCGGCTTCCAGAATGTGCTTGGTCGCGTGCGGAGACATGGGCTTGGGCGCCTGAATGTCAGAGAGCGGCAGAGGCCGTCCCTTGGGAATGTCAACCGAGAGTCTAGAGCGGCGGTGGGAACGAGACTCCTTGTCCTTGGACGAGTGGCGAGAGGAGCTCTTGCTGCTAGACGATGATGACTTGTGCGACGAAGACTTGGACGAAGACTTGGAAGAAGAGGACGACTTGGAAGAAGAGGACGACTTGGAAGATGACTTGGAAGACGACTTGGAGGAGGAAGAGCGATGCGAGGAAGACTTGGCGGGATCCAGAGATACATCAAGCACGTTGAGCTCGCGGCCGGTGGTGGGCTCGACAATAGACTCGACGCTGGGGTTGTGGGCGATGTGGTAACCGTCGATGATGTAGTAGTACCAATATCTCTGGCCGGGCTCAAGAGTTGAGTTCTGGAAACGGAAGGTTCCCTTCCAGGAGCCCGACTTGGACGAGGACTTGTCCTTGGAGAGAGGGAGCTGGCCAACGTAGCCGTCCCAGGAGCCCAGGAGATGGACCGTCTTGACACCGGAAGAAACCCGGAGGGAAAACGAGAGCTGAATAGCCGACATGATGGCTAGGTTTTCACCGAAATCCAGTTGTGTTGTTTGGGTGGTCGATGCTGCTGACTATTGTACCTGATCGCGAACGCAATCGTTGGTAGGTAGCGCTTGTCGGGCGAGCAAGTGAAATCCGTGATTTCTGTTATTAGAATATTATGGAAGGAGCTGATAATTCGAACAAATAAAGCATAAAAGATGGTTCTTTGGTTTGTCTCTAAGCTGGCCAGCAACTTTGGAGGACGCGCGAGTTGTAGGTGCCGGAGGAGGGACGAAGGGCGGCGCAGGTTGTCAGGCTTTGAGGAGACAAACTGAAGATTAAGAATCAGATAGAGACCAGCTCTACGGGGACGTAACAAAAACAAACAAACGGGGGGGTAAACAAAAAACGGATTTGAGGTTGAATGGGACTTGCTGAAGAGAAGAAAAGAAGAGAAGGGTTTGGGGGCTGAGGGTGTTGGTCCTGTTTATAAGGCGGCCCGGCAGAGTGGCCATCGCATTGCGACTTCCCTCTGCGAACCTACTTGCCTCTAGTTGCCTTAGGAATAAGCATAAGCAAAAAAATACAAGACATAGACCAAAACAAGGAAAAATTTCACAGAGATTACCTGGCCGGCCAATGACAGGCCCGGGGCAAGGAGATACCGAGTTCGCAGTCTCGCCCATCACATCTCCTCCTCCCCAAGCGTCGGCGGTTAGCTAGCACAAAAAGTGGGCGGGAAGTGCGTGCATCGTGGATGCCGTCGGGTGCTGGGTGACCCAGCGAGCGGGGGGCGCCATTGGTGAGAAACAATGGACCAATCACAGGCTCGAGGCCGCTAAAGAGGCCTCGGCGGAGATCCCCCGCGGGCGTCTATTCAAGAGCCCCCATTGGCCTGTGGCACCGCCAGCCTCTGGTCCTCTCGTCACGTTGCAGCCCAGCCAATGGCGTCTGGCCTCAGCCAACCTCCCTAATCCACCATCCGCACTTCCATGACTTGAACCATCCATGAGTGCATATGCATTCAACTTTGCAAATCACCATCACCGCCACAAACGAGCCAAGGTAGGACGGGGTCTTCCGCTATGGAACTCGCCCAGGCAGCGTGATCCTCCTTCCGCTCCGAGACCACTCGATGCCCTGCTGCAATAGCACACGAAATGGATCTTATGGATCATGCACGGTCTAGGCTATATGCCCGCTCACCCATCTGCCGTGATGTCTTGCCTCTTGACAGCTTCTGTGTCCTTTTCCCACCATTGGCACACACGAGGTCTAGCCCGGCGTACATGTGGTGTGGTGCAACCCTTGAGTTCATGCGCGGCCGGCTCAAGGAAATCGGGCGAGTCAGAGAATATGTGCAGCGCTGCGATGCGCTGCGCAGCGGCAGATGCACTACTCTGTGTCCATCTCTCGCTCGCTCGCTAACTATGTAGCTCGCGAGATGGTGACGAGGACCGGCGCGCAACCTGCGTCGTATTTGCCCCGTGATATATCACACTGCGACTCAACTCGAGCGAGACTGACGGCCTCGAGCGGAGAGTGAGCCGTATGGATTGGTCGCCCATCCAATACATGGAGCCTTAGCCTGTGGCCTCATTCGTATCCCCACGACCAGCCACCTGGATTTGCCAAGTGATCCTCTCTTATGCAGAAGAGAATCGTTAATAGCAGGGGGGGAAACTCGACTCTGAGGGAAACACTCATCAGGTCACCAAAAAGAAAGAAACTCTTCCTTCTGCTGTTGCTTCTGCTGCTGCTTCCCATGGCCATGCTAGAAACATGCTGGGTCCATGCAAGCCGCGCCCCATGCTCCCCTCCTCTGCGGCCCGTCCGCGAGGGCCTCACATTCCGGGCCTAGCATCGGTAGCATCGGCCCTCCGTCATCCGGCTTCATGCATGCCACGGGTTTTAGCCCCGGCGGGTATGTGAGCTCAGTCACACAAGGGGAGGACCGTCCACCGCTTCCCTCAGAGAATGTGTGTGTGTGCTCGGCCACTGCTTGTTCGCCATGATGAGGGGTCCTTCTCGTGTCCTACGGGAGAGGCTGCGGGAAAGGATCTTTGGGTGTGAACTTGAAACAGAACGTGACCGTCCTGATGGTGGTGGAAATAGACGCTGCGAGCTGTCGTCACCGCGATAGATCGTTCCCAAGCTTCCTCACAGAGGATTCTCATCACTTGATGTGCCCTGAACTTGGCAGCACTCGCATACCGACGCCGTTTGATTGGGCATGGCCTCGGTGCTGTAGACTGCATTTGTGCAAGCTGAACAACCTTGACAGCCAGAGCTAGAGAAAGAATCGGCGTCGCTAAACGCTCTCGACTCGATAGTCAGGTCAATATTGTTTCGAAAGACCAATTGAAGGGCTTTGGACAAGCATTGCAGTTGAGATATCAGCTTCCAAGCATCATTGCTCAGTAAATGGGGTCGCCGATGCAGACAACGTCAGACTGCAGCTACCTCCAGACCCAACGCATGCCAGAGCAGGGACCAAAACCAAGGACCAACAAAAAACAATGACAGTCATGGTTATTCCAAGCTTTTTCGCTCGGGTCGATGCGATAATGCCAAGATACCGTTAGGTCACGTGGGTACCCGTCGCGTTCAACCCTAAGCCCAGGCTCGACGCGCAACTCCAGTCGCGTCTAGCGGTGTCAGATCGACACCAAGCATGGTCGACCTGCCTTTTTGAGCTTCATTTCTAGGGTTTCTCTTTGTTTTGATCCGCTTTAGTGTGTTGCTGCCTTGCCGTGAATTGCTGCTGATTAGAAATCCAGAGAGATGAGACGCTCTAAATTTTCACTAGTTCAAGTGAATCATCTTTCACCCTTATCATCACCAACATACCTCGCTGTCTGGCAGAGTAGAAGAAGCCTGGTGAACTCAACTCTTTCTCTCACTTCCACCCGATCTTTCAACCAAGCCACTCACTTTCACGTTCTTGATTCTCTCCCAAAGAGTCGCTCATTTCAGACCGATTGTTCATCCACCATGGCCTCAGAAGACTTCGTGGTAGACGATGCCCTTGTCGGCAAGGTGACGACGTACGTTGAGAAGTACATGTCCAACTACGACGCCTCACACGACTTCAACCACATCCAGCGTGTCCTCCGTCTCTCCCTCCACATTCAGTCGGTCACTCCCGAGGCTGACCGCTCTCTCGTCACCCTCGCGGCCCTACTCCACGATGTCGGTGACAAGAAGTACCTACGTCCCGGTGAGGACGCTTCACGCCTGATATCAACCCTCCTTGTCTCATTCGGTGCTCCGGCCGCCCTCGCCGACACCGTCCAGGCCATCTGCCTCGGGGTCAGCTACTCCTCCGAAGTCAAGGACCCGGCGCGCACCCGGGCTCTTGTGGAGAAGTACCCGGAGCTAGCGGTGGTGCAGGACGCTGACAGGCTTGATGCCATCGGCGCCGTGGGCATTGCGCGGACGTTTGCCTTTGGAGGTGCCAAGGGCCGCACACTGGAGAATACCATGGACCACTTTGACGAGAAGCTGCTCCTTCTCGAGGGCATGATGAAGACGGACGAGGGTCGGAGGATGGCCAGGGAAAGGACCGAGAGACTACGGCTCTTGAAGGAGTGGTGGGAGGAGGAGACCGGACCGGTGGGGGCGTAAGCATGAAGCTATCAAGAACTCTGACTATAGACGAGATGTCATCAAGTAAAAAGTAATCCTGGTCAGCATAAAGCGTCACAGGACAATTGCTTACAAAACCAAAAATCAAATCAAATCATATCCCTTGCACATGCCTCATCCGACAAAACTACCATCTGACGAGAGCCACCTATCGACGTCACAGCCGGTATCGCCCTGCCGGCCTTGAAGCTCCGCGAGGACTCATCCAAGGAAAACAGCAGCATTCGGTGATTCTATCGGCCATGTACATCCGTTGGGGGTAAGGAAAACAAAGAGAAGCAAAAACAAATACCAGGGTCATTTAGCCAATTGCTCCTATTGCGCCTGACTCGGCGAGCGGTGGATCCGAACATTCGCTGGTCTTCTGACATGGTGCCCGGGGTGAGAACCTTTGCGGACCGGGGGTTTGAGACGACGTCGGGGGCGTAGATACTTGCAAGTCCGGAGAGATATAAACCTCGGACGAAAGGGCCAGTAAGCCCCCGTCCTTTTTTCTCCTTCTCTGCCTCATCAACTCTGCTCTCTCCTCTCAAACACACACACACACACATCTTTTACCATCATACAAACTGGTGGCTTCTTCACGCTTCCACCACCTCAGACACCACCCCCAAGTACAAGATACCAGCAGCCGCAGTGACCACAATGGACACCCTCCCCCCGGAGATCCTCCTCCAAATCCTCCATCACCTGCCGTCCCCCGCTGTAAAGCACACCCGGCTTACCTCCCGGACCTTCAACGCAATCCTCGCCAAGCGCACCTTTGAGAAGCTTGTATCCTTTCTCGACCCAGACGTCGCGCAGCGCACCCTGTCCACCATCTCCCGGGACCCTCAGCGCCGTCGACGACGTCCGTCCATCTGGTCTCCATGCTGCAGCGTCCCCAAGAACCTGCCCATCGACGAGGCCTTTCTCATGGCCCTGTGGGCCGGCCTGCGCGGGGATTCGTGGGCTGTTGAGAGGGGTCTCGATGGAGACAAGTTGGATATTGATGAGTGGCAGAATGGCGTGGGAAGGGATGACATCGCCGAGGACAACCTAAGGGAGGCCTTATTTCGATATGCGCTCTATCTGAGCTACATGGATGAGAGCGAGAGTGAGAAAGATGCACCACAGGCTTGGGTTTTTGATGCACTGTGCAAAGCAGGACGATGAGGAATAAGAAATAAGCAAGGATTGGATTTTGTAAGCGAGCATTGACGAATTATGAACACAGTAAATGGAAATGGAAATGGAGCAATTGTTTGTATGTTTAAATGTTTTTGCTTTGGCAACTTTTGATGGAGGAATTAAAATTAAAATCAAGTCTAGTCTAAAGGAATGATCGCTAGGATTAACCATAAATAATTAGTAGTGATATATCTTCAAGTCGTGTTTGCGTGTATGTAAAATAGACGCTGAAACCCTTTCCATCTCATATAAAACATTGCCCAGTCATCGCTCGGCCCAGTTCATCCCGGTGCCCGGAGCGGAATCTCCCAAAGAACGCCATTCGCTAGTGCGATAAAATGACAAATGCCCCAAATGCTATGCTATCATGCATCATGTAAGGATCGTGAGAATTTTGAAAGTACGTTGAAAAACAATTCCAACAAAGATTGAGGAAGGGGGTGCGGGGTTTTAGATGAGGTAGGCAGCAGCAAAGCCGACGATGGCCAGGAGTCCGGTGACTGTGGTCATCGCGGCGCCGGATGTGACGGTCTCGGGCTGATCCTCCTCCGAAGTGGGGCCGGATGGAAGACGCTCGGCCTCCTTGTCGGGGGTGGAGCTGCCGGTTCCCTCATCGCTTCCAGACTTGCCACCGTTGACACCCTTTCCACCATGAGATCCGGGGTACTCGGGCGCGGTTCCGTTGGGGTGGACGGGAGCACCGCCAGTGGGAGTAGCCGGGTTGTAGGTGTGGTGAGGAGGAGGGTTCACAGCAGTTGCATTGTGGGAAGGCTCCTTGGGGATGGTGTAAGTGATGGTCTTGGTCACGCTCTGGCCGGGTTGAGTTGGGTGAGGGTAGACATAGGTCTGAGTCTTGGTGATGCAGTCGGCAGGGTTGGTGGGAAGAGGCTCATGAGGCTTTCCGGGCTCAGTCGGGTTTGGCTTTGGCTCGGGGTTGGGCTTGGGCTCATGAGGCTTAGGCTCGACAGGCTTGGGCTCGACGGGCTTTCCAGTCTCGACGGGGCAGACGGTGGTGTAGACAGGAATAGTCTCAGTGGTGACGTGACCAATCGGGCAGTCGGTGACCGTGGGAGGGCACTTGGTGATGGTGTAAGTCTTGGTGGTGTAGACGGTGCTCGTGGTGTACTGAGTAGGCTTGACGGTGGTGGTGTTGGTGTTGGGGTAGACGGGATGAGTGTAGACGGTAGTGAAGCCTCCACCGTTTGTGGTCGAGTAGCTGGGGTGGTTCACTGTAGACACAGAGCTAGCCGATGGTGTAGGATACACAACGGGCTTGATATTCTTGTTAGTATATATGGAAGGATGGAATCTACTGGGACATGGACTAACCTCCTCGTAGTGAGCGTTGGCAACGGCTGCCGCGGCGACAATGATGATTCCCGAAGTTCGCATATTGGTTGATGTGATTTGTTTGGTGTTTAGGATTAACGAATGTATAATGTCGAGTGAAGTATGTGATGATCGACAGAGCTAATCTTGAACGAAAGACGATGGTGTGTTGAGATAATGAGAGAGGCATCTAGCATCAGGCAAGGCCTTTCTTATATCTTGGAAGAACTGGCGGCCTGATTACACGGGGTGTGTAAGCGAGATAGAGCGGAGCCTGCTAAGAGTTGTCATCTCGACTCTCGGGGAGGCCAATGGCGGCCGACTCGGTGGCAGGGCTGATAGGCGGCATGGCGAAGTGGCTAGTGAGAATGGCGATATGGATACGAGGTGTGGGAGGTCGTTGAGGAAGACCCTGGATGTCCGTATTGCTGATGACCATTCAGAGCCGCCCCACCGCGTCCCGAAAGGGAACAATGCCCAAGTCGGCGATGCTACCATGGCCCGCCGTTTATCGTCAACCACAGGGATTGCACGCCACTCCCACGATGCTTCTCTGAGAGCCTAGACCTCACGTCATCTGCAATCTTGTTAGTCTCCATGCAAGCAGTCCGCACAGTCACGGAGGTAGCATTTTTTCTACATTTTCCCCCACCGAGTTCGCAATAGCCGCGTCGCCAAGTGCTGTCAGTGCCATCTCCGCTGACGCTGACCAAGGCGAATTCGCCGAACGGATGCTGGGGCGGCCCCTGGATTGGGCAAGGCCGTGGAACAAACTTCTCGGGACATGGGTGGCTATGTCAGACTGCGTCGATTTTTGATCCGACCGACGGGGAAAGCTTAAACAACGAGCTGTCTACGGAGCATGGCGGAGGCACTGTCAGGCTCAGGTAGTGTAGGGCTACCCGTCAAAGAGGCGACAGGGGCTATTCTTGGAAGATGGGCGTTTCTAGCGGACCGCCATGTGCCCTGTGCCGGACGCCGGGGTTGCCGGCACCCAAAGTGCGGCGATGCTCACCACCGAGATGGAGCCGCTAGTTCGCATTTCGGGCTCTCCCAGGGCCCTGGGACTGAGGAATCAGTGGGTAGGTTCAGAAGCTGTTGGAATGTTCAGTGGCTTCAGGAGGCCCGATGACTTCATCGTCAATGAGCCCCAGGATCTTGGGTTTTCGGGTCGGTCTTGTGCCTCGGTCTCTCCAAATAGAAAAATGCTGCTAGATCGCCGCGGGCCGTGACCGGACAGAATCTGGTGATTGTGAAGTCAATCGTATCGAGGCCCCTCAGTCGTCGTGTAGATTGTGGGAAGACGGTGACTCGCTTGGTGACTCAAGTGACTGATGGCCCGCCCTTCCTGATGGCCCAGCAACCCTCTTCGTGCCATTTCCGTGACCTTCCACACCGAGCCAAGGTCGCATGTCTTGGTTGTCACTCTCGTTTTTCCCCCTTGTCGATTCACCTAGATCATTCGCTATTCCACGCTCGTATAGCTCGACACCCTCTCTCCTCCGAAAAAGATGAATGTCTTTGACCTATTTTAGAAATCCAAGCAAAGGCCACTGGCTCGTAAACTTCCGCCCGGCGACGTTGGATCTAGAAGCCGGTGTAAATCACCCGCTGTCGTAACGTTGCGCGAGACCCGACATCTAGGGTCCTGTGGCTTGCACTCAGCCCACCACCAGCCTCAGCCTCATTGTCCCTCACACAGCGTCACAGGCTAACGATGGGCGGACTGGGACGCCATCGGCGACACGGCATGGCATTGCTGACTGCTTCGCAATGGCTTTGAGCCTTTGATAGGTATATATCCTGTCGGCCTCCGTCTGAGCCGAAAGCCACGCGTTCCTCCTCGAGAGAATTTCTGTTCTTGGAATCTCCGTGGAAATCTCCGCCAGAGAATAGAAGACCGCCGTTTCCTACATCCGTCGTCCGTCAAGAGTACCTTGGGTGACATCGACCGCTTCGATATTCGCTCAAGCGACGGCAATCATCCGACAATGTGCGGAGAAGCTCAATATTGGCTCGGGAAAGGCGTGATAACATGAGCGAATAACCAAGTTCCCATACGAGAAGAGGAGCGTGTTCGTATCTCGAGACCCCGGCCAGCATCGTTCCCCGCACCGAGGTTGTATGGCACCAAGATCAGGCTGAATGACCATCTCGAGTCGAGTCGTTCTTCGACGAATGGGCCCACTCTCTAAGGGTGGTTATAAGCACGGCGGTCACCGGCAAGGTTATCTCTCGAGATCTCGCAGGAGCTGGATTCCTGTTTGCAGGTCGTTATCGCTCGGACCTAGGGATCAACGCTTGCAGAAGTGCGCTGCACGGCGAGTGATAGTCAGAATCTTGTTGCACCCTCAAGTGTAGGGTGTTGGTTCGGGTCATCGAGACATGGCTTGGCAAAATTTGCAGGATACCGTCCCCTTGTCCTATTTCTCTAGTGATGTCTTCCGCTGCTGCTACGTGAAAAGATGCCATATATGAAAGTGATAGTCCGTGGTAGATTGGCCAACACCCAGTCCACAAGCTCGAGGGCGACAGCTCGGAGTAATATTATGAGATCTGCAATCGGAAGTTTGCCGATATTGAGCTAGGCAACCTGGCAGAAGAAGCTGATGATGGTGCGGATTGAAAATGGGGGTTTGTCATTTGGAGATATGAGATGGGATATCGGCTGGCGGCTTCTTGCCAGTCTTGCCAGGGTAGATGATAAGTGCACACACCATCGAGAACTGAAGCTAGATGATTTGGCCATGGTTAGACGAAATGATTGGACTAGGGTAACTATTTCGTTTCTTATGGAATAGGAGAAGAATACATTGGATCTACAAGATTGGCTCCATCTTACCTTTCATGTTACATTGTCATTGTCGCTTGTTAGGTTTCTCATTACCGCTCCGCCCCTTGGTCTAGAGCTTTGGCGGACTACCTCTGTTGTTCAATATTTGCGATGAGGCCCGACAAGCTTCATTTTTAGTCCAACGCCTTCTCGATCGAGCACAAGCTGCAGAATTTTTCTGAGTCAGAGCTGTGCTGTTTCCTTCCGCCGTTCTCGTGCATCGTCAAACACATCAAGTCTTGTTGTGCTGGTGATGCGTCGGACAACGACGTTTTGTGAGACGTCACGTTCACCCTGCCACTTTGCACAGGAAAAAAACAAAGTCAGGCCAAGGCAAACAAATTTAGCGAGACTGCACATGTCCATTCTCGAGGTCTCATGAGTGAGGAAGCGAGAGGCGATTTCATGTTTGCCGAATCAGACATGCATATGTTGTTGGCGAAGCCCACATCAACAACTCGCTTCAACGGAATCTCACTGGCACAGAAAAGGCGGTCGATTCAAGACAGCAGTCAGCAAAATGCAGGAGAACAAATTGGCCCCAAAGTTCCAGAAATAAAAACGTCAAATGCAGGGTCTCAGGGACGCATCGCTTCAGGGGCTCGTTGTCAGGGACAGAGCGTCCTCGTGAGAAACACACAGACTGAAGCCATCTCGATGGGCTAATCACCAGCCTGAGCCTACACATGCAGGGCGGGATCTGGCACGCGAGACCAAATTTTATGTCTCATCTTGTGTTGCAGCGTCAGGGCTCGCACCGGGACGGCACCTATTACCACTCTGTGGCCCCCAACAGAACGTCAGACTATGCTTCGCATAGAGACATGTTCATGCTGACGGAGCCGGAAACAGGGTAGGTCGCTGTCGATTTGATCGATCGTCCAGAGAAGCCGACAAACTGCGTCGTCAACTTTCACCTGCCTATCTCATGCTAATAGGAGCAGGGGGGTCAGAAAAACCCCCAGCTCTTACATAGAGAGGCTCCGCTTTGCACGACTTGCAGCAGTCGACTGTGATTTGGTTCACGGATGAGAAAAGAGGGCCGTGGGCGAGATCGAGTGGGAGAGGTGCATTGAGTCGTGAGTGGCTATCCAAGACACCACTTTGTGCCATCCTGCAGATGCCCCAAGGTGGCAGTTCTTTTTTTTCGTCTTAGCGGCCTCTCCCTAGGCTTGCGCCTCCGACGCGGCCGATTCGTTCCCTCGAGGCAACGAGGTTGGTGAGGGTGTAGGGACGACGCTTCACGTAGTGCCTCAGTTGAGGGTTCAAAGTTGAGAGTTGATCGCCACGAGTGAGAAAAGAAATCGTAGGATGAGCCAAGGGGAGAATCACATTGGTCGATAGAGAAGGAGTTGGACTGAAGGGTGCGTGATTCCGGGCGGATCTTCCAGCCAGCCATGTCATCCATCTGGGGTATCAATGATCAACAAAGCTGGCGTCTTGCATCACCAAGTGGGCAGCAAATCGAGAGCGGGGGACCTGTTTTTTTTTTTCTCTCTTGCGCGGCGCTTGTCCAAGCCAGGCCAAGATCCCTGAAGCTTCCCGGCATTGAAGGTTTTGAATGGAAACAAAAGAAGAAACGACACTGCGCCAGTCCAGGGTCTTCAGCCCAATACCAGACTGTCTTTCCATCCAAGTCCCTCCAGCTTCTGCATGGCGGTCCCCACCAACTTCAAGCATCGGTCCATCAAGGCATCACATCGCACTGGTCTCACAGTACGAGCATGGAAACAAGCGCCTGTTCCCAGATTCGAGACTCCAAGATCTGCCCAATAGAGTCGCTCCAGGGACACCAAGCCAAGTCTGGGCTGTCGAGCTAGATCAAGAGTGACAGCAAGAAAGCTTCTGGGTCCCGTCCCATGCACCCAACGGGAGACGCGCTCGTCGGACCGTCCCAGAAATATCCATCGGCATGTCCTTTGCCCTCGTAAGACTCGATGTGTGCGCGCTGGTGCCACGGTATGGTCGCTGTGCCAGCTGAGGAAGACGGGCATCCGTCATTGCATGGCATGGCAGGGCATGGCAGGCAGTGTGCATGCAGACAAGCAAGCAAGCAACCATGGACTGGAAGCCAAGCAAGGCTGGAGACTCGACGAGACGGCGACACCCCTGCTCGAGGTTGCGTCAGTGCCTCCAGTGCCAAATCGAGGATCCCCACTGGGGACCACCAAGGACTCGATTCTCTGGCACTGGGCGACCTCACTGGACGGGCCGCTGGGCCACTGCAGCTCGTGAAATGCACAGGCTGGGGCCACTGAAGGAGCCGCTGAGGCCACTGAAATCCTCGACCCCCTTAGCGTGTCCCGCAGGCGGCCCCCTTCCCTTCCCTAGGTTCCTCCCTTCCCTTCCAGTTTGACGGCGCCCTTGCTTCTTCTGGCCTTGGTCTCCCTCCACCCTCCCGTCATCCATCTATTCCATCAATCGCTCTCGTCATCTCACCTCACCTCATCTCTCCGTCCTTCCTCAACGCCAGACTTTTGCTCTTGCTTCCGCTCTCGCACCAGCGTCGCTCTTTCGCCCGTCAAGCTTCGCTTCTCACACTCAAGTATTGACGAGAAACCGTAATCTCCAATCCCGGCGCCAACTTCGCCCTCGGGCACTATGCGTATCCTATCATCGCGCTCGATCCTCGACGCTACTTCCTGAACCACGTTACGAGTGCTCAACAGGTCGGGTTCACGCCGTGGTCGTGCCCGTGCCCACCTGCCACCTTGCCTGATTTTTGATCGAAAACCGCCTGCCACCACTGCAGAAGCGCATCGCCTTCTTGCTTACATGTCTCGGATTGCTGTTTAACCTGTCGCTTCTGTTGTGTACCGCAACTTTTCCTAACCCTGTTTCCGACACATCGCTGCCAGCATGCGAACACCAACTCGTCTCAACATTGTCGTCGCGAAGCTCAAGTTTTAAAAAGTCGCCGCCACTCCAAGTCATGCTCTCAGCTGCACATTCTATTTCCTCGCCCGTCATAATGACAGCTCCCGCCGATTATTCTCCCAAGCCGCCCTTGGGGGCCAGCCTCTCTGGCCAGAGGCAGTTCAAAAAGCACAAAGTTCTGCCTCGTCCACACCACGAGAGAACGCCTGAAATCCCAATTCAAATCGCGAAAGCTACTCCGCCTAAACGTGACCTGCTCATTGAATCTTCGCGTTCTGGAAACGGCGCTCAACCATCCAGCCCCCGAACCCTCAAACATCAATCGCGAAGGATTGGGAGTGGCCCAGATCTCCCCCCTACTCCTCCGAGACACTCGCGCAAGTCATCGGATAACTCGTCCGCCAAGGCGAGCAGTCCATCCGCGACCGACGAAGCATTGCAGACGCCTCAGAAGTCGCAACCACGACCACCCAGTACACCACCTAACCAGAAGAGTCCGCCTACCCCGGATGTAACACCGCCTCACCATGCCAGCCGCCCCAAACTGCTACGCCCAGACGTCATTGAGCGCCCTGGTTCGAGCACCACAACTGTTGGCTCACAATCTGGCTCCTTCACAACCGCACGGGAGGAGCTTTCGGTGGATGAAGATGCAGACAAGTCTGCTAATACGAAGGCTTCGCGCTCGACTGTGCGCCAGGTGTCTGATACTGGCGCCTACATTCCGCAGCCTGAGGCACTGGGCCTGGCATTGGCAAACTTACCCCCTCGTTCAGAAGGGAGCAGTACGTCTAGATCAGGGGTGGACTGGGGCCATAATGACAGTGACTGGGGCTCCGTGAGCGAGGTCGAGCAGGAATGGGACCACAACCTGCAGAGATTGGTAACCGTCAAGAAGCGACCTCAGCCTCTCGAAATACCAACTTCGAACCCGTACGGAATTAGGGTTATTGAGCCCAATATGATAACACCGACTCAAGCAGCCAAGGCAGTTAGGAATCTGTCGTTGCACCAAAGAAATGACAGCGTTCCCTCTGCGAAACGACTTTCAGTTCGTGAGGCAGCACCAACGGCTCCCTCGAGCACGGTCACCGCCAGCTCCGACCCGCGCAGGGCATCGGCTATATCGACGAAATCTACCGTCTCGACTGTTGTAGAGGCCTACCTCTTGGACGCTACACCGACGAGGCAGAGGACCCTGCGTCATGTTCGAAAGCAGACTATCTTGAGGGATCCTCTCGATGACTCGCCAAGCTCAACTGCCCATTCTCTTAAGTCGGACAAATCGCAGAAGGAGCAGCGCGTTCGCAGCCGCCCGGATACTGCAAAGCATGAGAGCCAGGCTTCAAGTACGACGCTCAATTCTGTCTCTAGCGGTAGGGCTAGACGGGAGGTCTGGAAATCTGGTGGTATTCCTGTGGTGGTTGTTCCAGATCGGCTGTCGTCACACAAGTCCAAGTCCAACAAAGAACCTTCCTTGAGATCTCGTTCGAGCCGCACTGCAAGTATCAGCCCGGCACCCAACGACAGATCGACGACCAACGACGAAGCGACTCTCGTGTCTCGCGAATCCCGGGGTCGTAAAAGCTCTGTGCCCGATGACTCGGACCAGAGGACTGTTGATTATCCTCCTATTGTCCCGGCTCGCTCGTCTTCCCTCTCGGCGCCTACTAGTCGAAATGGCTCACGGGCCAGCTCATTGACTGCCGAGAGCATCAAGCTTCACAACGCCCTGCAGGAGTCTCTGATGAAAAAGAAGGAGGAAGGCAAGGTGCCTGACATCAAATTTTCGGAAGATGTGCTGGCCCCACGGACTCTTTCGAATGCTTCCGAGAAGGACTGGGCTCATCGTCGCCTGAGTTCCGAGCGCCACGACGATTTCCTGTTTGCCAAGGGATATGGGCCACAAAACACGCCATTCTCGCTGGCTTCTGTTGATACAAATGGGACTAACCCAGTGGTTTCGGAAGCTCTAGCAGTGCAGATGTACCCTCATCAGAACTCGTCATTGTTGATGGTTGACCATTCGACGAGGCCATCTGAATCCCTTGACGAAGATGAGAGGGAAGACGCTGAGTTGGAAGTGCCACTGCCGACCGACTCCTCAGAGGAATCTCCTGTTACACCCCCTCAGACAAAATTCTCATTCAACGACATCGACTCACCGCTCCGAAACCCACGAGCGCCCCCTGAGCCGCCCAGTCACCCACCGGCCATCAATTTCATTCCCGCAACTCCATCAGGCAGCACACCGGCCCACGAAAAGATGGTGCATATGGGCAACTACTTTGAAGCTCTCGGAGAGAAGCCTCCTCGACGTCCTTCAGTGGTGCGCCGGGCTTTCAGCCGTCACCGTCGCCACTCGGTCGATTTTGGCCCCTCAACTTCGAAAGCCCAGAGCTTCTTGACCCGGAGATTGTCTCTCTCACGCACTCGACACGGCAAGGGGCTGTCAGACATGGAACGTGAACCAGCATATCCAAGCCCGGATGATAGTCCAGCGGAAGAGAACAAGTTGCACCCGTTCTGGCGCCCACAATGGTCCAGCGAGGATTCGGATGACTGGGACGGCTATGACGACGAGGGCGTCCGTTTCTCAAACGACCCGGTGGAACAGATCTTCCGATATCCTCCTGTGGACAACCGACCATCAAAGGGACTTGAGAGAAGCTTCAGCGCGAGAATGAAGCGCACATTTGCTGTCCTCCCTCGGGAAGACTCTTACTACACCAGCTACGATTGGCCCACTACCGAGCGCCGTACCATTGGCCGAACTCCAAGTGGAAATCTTCGAGTTATGCGACATCGTGCGAGCCTGGATTCTCTGCGACGCAATTACAATGACGAAGAGCGACCTTATAGCGCGGTGGACGGAGACGTGAAGAGGCCGTTCTGGCGGTCGAACAGTCTCCATCGACGCGCCAACAGGGAAAGGCGTCGGCTTTCCCTCGGTAGTAGGCTCGAGGAGATCCATAACCTTCGGCGGAAGCTTAGTGAAAGGAGACGCGAGAAGCGGTCTCGAGAACTCCGCCAAAAGATTAGTGGCCCGAAGGAGGTTCGAGACGGAGTAGGAGACGTGATCCGGTCGAGCACTGCGCGCGATCACTACCAAACACAAACACACACACAGACTTGAAAAAGTCAAGCCATGGCCCTGGACTGGCCCTGGCCAACCTCATCCCATCACGCCACGGACGCAGACGCCATTTGGGTCTGCATATGATCAAGACAAAAGGTTCATGATTGAGATGATTTACGCTTTATGAATGATTCTGGGTTACGGAAATGATATTGCTCACGATTTGCTGTTACAAGTTTGATGATGGAATGGATTATATGTGGGCGAAGGAATAGCGGGAGATGTTTTACGTTGCTCTTCTCCGCGGGTATGCCTGTCCGTGTAAAATATATATACCAAGGACGAGTTGCTGTTACTTGAGATGGATACGGCAGATGTAGTAAAAGGATGTTTCATGGTTGTCTTAAGGGCAAACGATTGATCCAACGGGTGCTTTTGTTGTGGTTGCAACGTAGACTTAGGTTCACAAGAGGCTGGCCTCTGTCCTTAATATTGGGCTCAAATTATCTATTTTTCCGTGTCAAAGGTTACTACCTAGAGTTGATCAGTTTGTCCCGATCTTGTCCTTGAACGCCTAATTCGCCAATAACGCTATGGTTACAATCAGCCGGAATCCCATCTCCCGCTATCGTAGTCGACACTCATCGCTTCTCGTGACCTGGAGCTCCTGCTCCAGGGGGAGCAAATCCAGGTGGACCACCTGGGGGAAACCCTTGGCCGGGCGGAGGCATGCCGGGCAGTCCGGGGAAAGGCGGAGGAGCACCACCCGATGCGCCGGGAGCTCCTGGAGCACCGGGAGCACCAGGGGGAGGGAAAGGGAAGCCGCCCGGAGGAGGGAAAGGAAGACCGTTTGGTGGCACAGGCATGCCATTAGGTCCAGGAGGGAATGGAGGCATAGGAGGCATGCCGCGGCCACCTCCAGGGGGTGCTATAGGATGTCAACAAGTGATCAACTTCGAGAACGTAGCAACATGTACTTACGAGGCATTCCTTGAGGAAACTGGCCTGGAGGCGCCCCAGGCATTCCTGGGAAGGGTGGCGGGATACCTATAGCCGGTCAGCGCGCCTTGCTCTTTCAATCTCGAGGGCACGATATTTCTCGTTGACTTACCACCGGGGAAGCCAAATGGGGGCGGGGGGAAGCCTTGGCCGGGCTGGTTCTGAGGAAGCATGGGATTCGCGTGGGCCTGGCCCTCGGCGGCGTAGGAGGAGGTGATGGAGTCGATGACTGACTGAGCCTTCTCGTGGCCAATTTCTAGTAGAGGGGTCAGTCTGACGAGCTGAGATGGGGATATCGGGCATGACTCACGCTGGTAGTAGTCTACCACGTTTCGCAAGTGGTTTCGGCCGCTGTTGTGAGCCTTGCGCACGCTCATGGAGTCGTGCGTGAGGTAGACATCGCAATAGTCGCCTGGGAACAAAGGTCAGTTGGCGAGGTGGCGCGCGGATCGTGGAGGACTTACAGAAGACTATGGAGAATGTTAGCGAAATGCGCGATTACGAAAGTCATCAATGGGGGTCTTGACTTACACTTGGGCATCGTGACGGTAATGCGCGATGACGCTATTCGAATTGGATAATTTGGTGATGGTGTTTTGGACTGCGATCCTCGGGCGCGAAAAGCCCCCAAGGTCAACGAGGCTGGCCCCACACGTGATGGCGGCGACAAGGCCAGCGCCAAGACGCTACATGATTGGACCGAGGTTTTAGGGGCTGCTGTTAGCAGCTCAGGGTGGGTGGGCCCCAGCGCGACCGGGACACCTTTCAGTTTAAGCCCCTTGTCTTGTCTCGAAGGAGAACATCGTATCTACGTACGTAGCCTCTCCCTCTCCATCCCCGACGACTCGACCATAAACGACAGAGGCGAGAGAGAGAAAGCCACCTCTACCAGGCATTCTTTCGTCACTCAGTACCACGACCATGGCCCTCCAACGCTCGCTGCTGCAGTATCTCTGCAGCGTCCTGCTGCTCGTCGGCGCTGCCAGCGCTCTCAAGTTCGACCTGATCGCAACCGCCGAGGGCTCCAAGAAGGAGCGTTGCATTCGCAACTTTGTCGGCAAGGACACACTTGTGGTGGTTACGGCGACCGTTGATGGATTCAAGGGCGATGGCATGATGGTGAACCTTTATGTATGTTGCTTGCACTGTCCTCGAGGAAGGGAAGGGTGTCTAATGGACCTTGACAGATTCGCGATGCCGTTGGCAACGAGTACGGTCGCCCTAAGGATGTTGTTGGCGAGTCGAGGACTGTCTTTACCTCTCACGCCGACGCTGCCTTTGACGTTTGCTTCGAGAATGTCTTTACTGGCTGTAAGTGACGACTCCTGACCATCACATGCTGCTTGTCATGAATTGACTAACACCTCCTATAGCCAAGCGAATCAACAACCCTACCCGCCACATCGAGCTCGACATTGACATTGGTGCCGACGCCAAGGACTGGTCCGCCATCCAGGCCACCGAGAAACTCAAGCCCCTCGAGGCCGAGCTCCGCCGCATCGAGGAGATCACGACCGAGCTTGTCAACGAGATGGAGTACCTCCGCGCCCGAGAGCAGAAGCTGCGAGACACCAACGAGAGCACCAACAACCGAGTCAAGTGGTTCGGCGTCGCCACCACCTGGCTGCTCATCGGCCTCTGGGCGTGGCAGATCATGTACCTCCGCGCTTACTTCCGGTCAAAGCATCTGATCTAGAGACTAGACTTGCTGTTTTTAAGAAATGCGTGCGCGACACTGTCTGAGGAGGAACCACACTTCTCCCTGTTGGAGAGGATAGACGGCCTCGTGCTGCTTGTGTGTAATTGTGTAGGTGGTTTGAGTTTCCGGGCATGCTGGCGTTTTAATCCGTGGCATGTACATGGTCGGGAAGGGAAAACAAGACTAGGCCTATCCGAGCTGAGGCTTGATTGACGAGCTGAGTGTAACAAAAGTCATGACAGAGCAATAATTTATGTCCATATACATGATTTCATTTCACTTTAACAGAGATGAAAGGAGGCACGCGATCTCTTGGCTTCGAGATGAAAGTGTGGCGTGTGCTCTTTGGTCAATTGGAGAGTGGCTGTGATAGGTCGAGTGTGGCTGGAGCCCTGCTTAGCTAACTCAAACAATCAATTCAATTGGCGCGCCGACTACCAGCTCTGACTCAAGGAGGGAAGGTGCTGTGCCCCTCCACACCCAGGAACGACCCCGCGATACTTGGTCTGTTCAAAAGAAAGATTGACTCGAGTCAAGCAGAAGCAAAGAAAAAGACAGAAAGAATGGCTGAAGAGAACCCCCCCAAGACGGTCGTTCAAGACCAGGATATCAACCCCTGGTCTGTCGAGGGTGCGCAGGGCGAGAATGGTGAAGTCGCTGCCATCAACTACGACGCCATCTGCAAGTGAGTTCAGCCCGAAAATCGTACCAGACTTCATCGACTTTTTTTGTTCTGTTGATCTAACAATTAATCAGGAAATGGAACACTTCAATCATCAACCAGGAACTCCTCGAGCGGTTCGAGAGAGTGACGGGCAGGAAGCCGCACCGCTGGCTCCGACGCGGCCTCTTCTTCAGCCATCGCGACTTTGACAAGATCCTCACAAAGTACGAGCACGGCGAGCCCTTCTTCCTGTACACGGGCCGCGGACCCAGCACCGGCAGCCTCCACCTGGGCCACACGATCCCCCTCGAGTTCACAAGATGGCTGCAGGAGGTCTTTGACGTGCCCCTGGTCTTCATGTTGACGGACGACGAAAAGGCCCTGTTCAAGGACAACCTGACGTTTGAGGAGACGCTGGCGTACGGCATGGAGAATGCGCGCGACATTATCGCTCTGGGTTTCGATGTAAAGAAGACGTTTGTGTACAGTGATCTCAAGTATTTGAGTCATCACTTCCTCATGAACGCCTGGGAGTTTTCCAAGCTGGTCACCTTTAACCAGGTCCGAGGAGCCTTTGGCTTCAACGAGAGGTAGGTAGATTGTCCTCATTACTAAATTGTAGACTACTAACTCTTTAAAGCACCAACATTGGCAAGATCTTCTTCCCATCGGTGCAGTGCGTGGCTGCTTTCGCAACCTCGTACCCCGAGATCTGGACCGACGACCCTTCTCCCGTCCGAACAAAGCAGCTCGGCAAGATCCAGTGCCTCATTCCCATGGGCATCGACCAGGATCCCTACTTCCGCCTCCTTCGAGACAACTCGCACCGCATGAAGAACCCTTCGCCAAAGCCTGCCCTGATTCACTCCAAGTTCCTCACGGCGCTGCAGGGTGCGGGTGGCAAGATGTCTTCTTCGAACCCCAACTCGGCTATTTTCATGACGGATACTGCTAAGCAGATCAAGGTGCGTTTGATGATTTAATTAACTAATTATATAGACTTACATTCCATGTAGAACAAGATCAACCGCTATGCCTTCAGCGGTGGCCGTGAGACTCTTGAGGAGCACCGCGAGAAGGGAGGAAACCCCGATGTCGATGTGGCGTACATCTACCTCACCTACTTTGAGGACGACGACGAGAAGCTCGAGAAGATCTACAACGACTACAAGAGCGGCGCCCTCCTGACGGGCGAGCTGAAGAAGCTAGCGATCGAGGCTCTGCAGCCTTACGTGGCGCAGTTCCAGGAGCGGAGAAAGGAGGTGACGGACGAGGTGCTGGATGCCTTTATGAAGCCGCGGAAACTGCAGTGGGCCGGAAACCCGAACCCCAAGCCCAAGGAGGAGAAGAAGAAGGAGGAGAAGAAGGGCAAGGCTGAGAAGAAGGCCGAGGACAAGACTGTCGAGCTGCCTGACAGAACGGCTGAGCCTTCAGCTTAGATGTTAGACTTGGGGGGTGGTTCGAGATGATATACCCTCTCCATGAGTACAAAAGAAGAAGAAAATACGGTTACGAATAAATGGAGTCATGTCTGTAAATATTGCAATTCCTCATGAAGTACAACTTATCATGCATCCCAAGATCTGCCGGGTCCGTCGGTTGATACCCCGGACCCACCCGCTCCGGCTTTGTGTCTGACTTACCAATCTCGGGCGTGCAATTCTTCGGCCTCGGCTCTGGGCCCGAATATTCGACGTCAACGACTCCAAGAAACAGAAAACCCACTTCCGTATCTCTCCGCCCATCGATTTGTCTCTCACCACCTTCAATTGCGCGCATCTTCAATCGCACACGGCCTCTCTCTCTTCGAATTCTTCACTCGTTGCTGCCATCTTTGCCATGGCAGCGTCCCTCGTCTCGCGCACCATGCGACCGGCCGTCGCCACTGCGGGTCGCCGCTTCGTTCTTATGCGTCCTCTCTCGATGACGACCGCTCGACGGGCAGACGATGCTAGCCAGGCTTCGGAACTTGGAGTTGGAGAATTGCAGGGCGCAAAGTTCAAGATTGAACCTCTGCGGAGAGTAGGAGAGGACGATGCTACCAAGCGAGCTCGTCTCGTCTGTATGTTTCCCCCATCCACCAAGATAATAATGATTGAAGCTGACAGAATATAAAGATCAGTCCCGCAAGCGCGGAACCCTCGAGTCCGACCTCCTCCTCTCAACATTCGCATCCAAGCACCTCCCCACACTGCCCCCCAAGCTCCTCGACCAATACGACCTCCTCCTCGATGAGAACGACTGGGACATTTACTACTGGGCCACGCAAAAGGAGGAGCTCTCCTCCACAAACCCATCTTCCGAGGATGCCAAGCCCTCGGCTGACGAGGTCACGCGCCACCCTCCCACGGGCGAGTGGGCGCAGACTGTCGGCAACTTCAAGCCAGCGTACAGACCCGTCCCCGCGCGGTGGAAGGATAGTGAGATCCTCGCAATGTTGAGGCATCACGTGAGGAACAGGAGTGTTGATGGTGGTGAGGGTGGTGGTATGGGATTCATGCCTCCCCTGGACGTCTGAGGTTCAAGAACGAAAGGAAAAGGAACAGTGTGGGAAGATAGAGGTTGAAGACTACTATTATGTACAAGTTAAACTATCATTGTATAACTCGAAGCCTAGAACCAAAGTCAAGAATTTGACAAAGAACGTATACGAGATACTTAAAAATAAAAGTAAACAAAAAAAAAAAACCACGCGAATGTGGAATCTGATTTTCGTTGGTTTCGCTGAACATCTAAAGTCACGATCTGTGCCTGCATATCGCAAGGTCACACATATAAAACCCCTCTCCTCCTTCTCCCAAGGAGGTTTGAAAAACTCCATACGATGCCCAACTCCCAGGTTCAACCCAGAATGAAAAGGAAAAAAACAAACAAACACGGCCAGACCGAGAAACAACAAAACCACCGCCATGTCCATCCCAAGAAGCCATATCCAGCTTGTCCATACACGCCAAGTTCCGTAGAACAAAGGTGAAGAGGGTAAAAGAAAAGACGCATCATCTCATATCGTCATTAATATCATGCGCTGAAGAACAGAGGGGGTGAAAAAGAGGAACCGTCAAACGTCAAAGGCCTTCATTTGCACAAGTTAGAGATTCCCCCTTTCATCCTCCCCCTTCAGGTAGAATGTTGCCTAGGCTTCTCAGAACCTCCATCATGGGCATATCCCTAGTCCCCGCGCTGGCCTTTTCCCTCTCTTCCCGTTGGCGTAGACGCAGTGCGCTGATGCTGAGGACCTTGTCCGCCTCCTTTCCTGCGACCAGGACCCGCTGCTCGAGCTTATGGACGTTGTCGGCGAGGTGATCGACCTGGAATTCGAGTGACGACTGAATAGTTCGTAACCGTGACTCGGTCTGTGATCGGATAGCGTTGAATGATGCTGTTTCGTCTGCTAATAGACCCCTGATCTTGCCTTCTTCTGGGTCTAGAAGGTCAAAGTCTGGGAGGACGATAGGGCCAGTTTCTTCTTCTTCAAAGAGAGGTGGTTGTTCAGGTGGTGGTTTTCTTATTGCTTGCCAGGCCTTCTTTTCTTCTTGTAATCTGATCATGGTTAGAATATGGGACTTGAGCTTACATCTTGCTTTGCACATACCTCTTAATGTTGATCTCAAGCTGAGCCAATTTCTCGTCCAGCTCCATGTTTTTGGGATTGGGCTTCAGGACAACAGGGGCCTTTGGCACGTCGTCATCTCTGCTGAACCAGTCTGAGAACTCTGATCGAGACGCGAAATCTTTGAGAAGCTGGTCCTGAATTGCACGGGCTGTTTAAAGTCAGCAATCTTGATCTTGAAAAGTACACAACAATGTCACTCACCGCCCAGAATAGCATTCGAGTTTGGCGTTCCGTGAGGAGGCTTGGGTGCCAGAGAGCGTTCACCACACCAAGTCAACAGCTGCTTCATCCGCCGAGGTTCTGTCAAGCCTTCTGCCTCGATATGCTTGTAGAAATCCGCCGTGTTGACTTCCCGGTGCGGGATCGCTGTCTGACCACTCTCGATCAGTGAACTAGCCCTCCGCCCTCGCATGCCTAGACTGCTCCGCCTGTTGGAGTTGCCCCCCTTCTTTCGCATCTCCTTGTTCCTGTTGATGACGGGCGTGTCGCTCATCGGGAGGGCGATTTTCGCTGACTCAACAGGCGCTGCGCGAGGCTCGGGGGACTTGTCCCAGTCCGGAGGCGGACGGCGAGGCGATTTTGGCCGGCGAGCGCGCTTCTGAGATGCGCCATTCGTCTGAGGAGGAGCTTCTTTTGCCTGCGGAGGCTCTTCCTCAAGCTTCTCCCCCGATACCCGCGCGCTCCTCCTGGTCTGCCTCTTAGGAACCTTGAGCGGTGGCTCTTCGACAGACGCGTCCACGCTCAGTTTTCGTCTCGTAGATTTCCTCGTCGCGGGCTTGGCTGCCGTGGTGGTTTCCTTTACTACTTTCTCCTTGGGCGCCGTCTCCTTCACACTCGTCTCCTCCTCGACAATGGTCCCGTTGGTGGTTGCGGCCTTGGTGGCGGCGCGTTGTTTAGCTGTGGTGCGGCCCCTCCCCGCCTTCTTGACCGGCTCGGGCTCCTCTGCCTTCTCCGTCTTGACCCTCTTGGACTTGCGTACAAACTGAAAGTCATCGTCGCGTTCGTAGTCGGCGGTTGCTGTGAAAAGGTCAGCGCGCGTTGCACCCCGCGCGTCGTCGTCATCCATCCACCTACCAGCGAGGCGCTTGCTCGTCCGTCGTTGGGGCTGATTGCTCATGCTAATAAGTTGAAGCGGCCGCCGAGTCGTCACCAGGGTCGTCATGAGTGGCGCATTCGGGACCGTCTGTTGCGCTGCGAGGTCACCTTCGGGTGGTGATGGCGAGGCCGTCACGGCAAGACAAGGTAGGTCAAGACTGTTTAGTGCCGGGTGGAGAGTCTGTGCCGGCCGAATCGGTCGCGCAGGCTTGAACAGGCGCGTCGCGTCGCGATGCACGTGCCGGTCGAGGTGATAAAGTCTGTAAAACGTGCAGAAAATGCTCCTGGACGCAATTCGCGATGACTCGGTCGGGCTGCGGCTTCGTTGATGCGTGTTTCCGGCTCGCGACGTTGACGTTGGTGGTGATAGATGGGGCGCATCGTCTTGTTTACATGAGGGAATCATTTACTCAGTCAGATTCCGCGCTAAGCCTATTTAGGGCTGTCAGCTACCGCCCCACCTCTGTGCCGACCCAGAGGAGGTAGGTACCCAATTCCTCTTCACCGACCGCCACCTTTTTAATTGACGAACCTCTATGGATGGATGTCTATGGATGCTCATATCAACAATGGGCCTCTGTTTCCATGGCCTAGGTATACAGAAACAGTCTAACCAGCACGTCAGTCCAGACCCAAGTCAATACATCGTCACAGTTACAAAAGATTGGTCTTGAGTTAACTGCAGCTCGTCATCTCACAGATGTTCTACATTTACAGCTTCGCTACACTCGTCCACACCCTTCACCACCAAGACAACTCACATCACATCGCAAGAGGCACCTCAGTTATCAATAATACTTGTTATCTTTCATATCGCAGCTATCATTCATCGAACCTAGTAGCTTTTGTTACCTAGCGCTACTTGCAAAAATGCCGAGTCCAAACACCAAGTGTGGTCGTCCACCAAGACCCAATTTCCTCATAACGCCCCCCAGGCAAAGTCCGCCTGGCCAAACACCTTTTTGATGTGCTCGTTCCGTGTGCCTTGCCAGAATACTTACAGGTTAAAAGAGTTGTGAGGGCCCAAGGTCTCCCCACCAGTCACCTAGGTGCACGAGAGACCACAGGTACCCCCTTACAAGAAGATTGTGAACTCGTCTCCAACAGTTTGTTCACTAACCGAGCACATACCAGATACCGGTCCCCGTCTGGTTGTTCTCGCTCGTCAAATGTTGTACAGTCCAAAGAGGTGAAACGAAGATGTGAGCCAGCAGGCTCTCGGAACGGCAACCCCTCCAGCCCTCTGTATAATGTGTATGTTAAACCATCCATTACCCCTGCCTGTGTGCGCGAGGTATCCACATCCTTCCTGGTCCATTCAAATAAGGGTCGTATCGTCGAGTCCGGTGTAGACTCCAGTTGATTCGGCTCAGCTTCATGGTCCGAAATTCCAGTCGCATCTCTATGAGAAGCGACGCTGCACGCCCTGGCCGGCCATCACCTGTTGGTTCGGCATGGGCGCTGCCATGCCGTACGGGTTCATCTGCTGAGGGAATGGCTCCATATGCGCGATGTAGCTACCTGAAAGTCCCTGCTGCTGAGTGACTGGACAGTCTTTGTGGGCAAGGAGCAGCGTCTTCAGGTTGACAACCTCATCTCGAAGCTGGTTGATCTGCGCCGTCAAGGCATCGTTCTCAGTGCTGAACATCTCAACCTTAGTCTGCAGGTTGGCCAGCCATTGCTTTTTCCTTTGGCGACACTTGAGGGCAGCAACACTATTTCAAAGGTTAGTAATCAATCTCGAAACTGCCATCAGAGGGATAGAGATCCATACCGATTACGCTCGAGAAAGTTCTTTCGCTTCTCTTCATCTGTCATCTTGGACTTGGAGCCACCCTCCTCGTGCTTCATGTTGGCTTCATCATCAGAATAGTCCATGCTGCCATTCATAGCGGCGGCGTTGTTGGTCTTGGTCTTCTTGTTGGTGGGTGGCCTGGCTGGAGGTTCCTCCGCCTTTCGTCGCCCATTAGTAGGAGGCGGGTTTCTCTTGCCCTTGCCTCGCGTGTTAGGTCTAGCTTGCTCGCTCTCATCAGACGCGATGCTACCCTCGCTAACACCACGACCAGACCCGACAGAGCCACCATTGACGCTCGACATCTGTGGAGACGTGTTCATATTCTGTGGCGCGACAGGCGCGGGATGGGCGTGGCCAGGAGCGCCAGAAGTGGGAGCGAATTGGTTCGCGTTCTGAGCACCGTTCCTACCGTGGGCCAGCATAAACAGACCATTCGCCGCGTCGTTATCGTGCGGGTCAAAAGGGCCCGACGCGGGCTTCGCCTCAGGTTTGACAACGGCAGCACCGTTGGGCATATCTTGGGGTTGCGAGGTGACAGAAGGAGGTTGCTGTGGTGGAGGTGGGGGCTGGGGTTGGTTCTGTGATCGTGGTGGAGGACCGTTGGGTTGCTCACGCTTGGCAGCGGCGCTGATAGCAGTTCGATGGAAATCGAGTGTGCTGGGCGTAGCTCCGCCACTGGCGAGCTGCGCAAAAAGGGCTTGAGAGTTAGGGCTGGGGGCAGGGAACATAGAACCGCTCCCGCCAGGCGTCAGGCCAGTCCTCAGAGAAGACTCGTTGGGGGTGGGAAAGCCACCTCGGAGGTGGTGAGTATCGCCGAAATAATCACTGGCCGGGCCAGAAAGCATCGCCGGACTCAAAGGTCCAGTCCGCAACGATCCTCCTCCCCAATTAAATGGTGTTGCGTTGCTTCCGGGCAGGAGAGAAGATGGTGACGTCAATGCAGCGACAGAGGGGAGTTTGGTTCCACCTGGAGTCTCAGGAGCGCCCCCGAAGGACTGCTCGAATGGATTGGGCTCCAGACTGAGAGATCCGCCGACTTGGGCAGCGAAGTAGTCGGGAGTGTTGTTGCTTTGTTGTTGACCGGGTCGAGGAGGAGGCGCAAGTGGTTTGGCTGGTTCGGCATTGGACGCAGCCTCTGCTTTCACGGGAGGATCGGTTGCCTTCGCGTCGGTCGAGGGATCTACTGCGACGGCAAGAGTGAGCAAGGGGTACAGACAACTACCAAGGGGAACGATGGTGGAAGCAATGACTAGGGATGGGAGAGGAAGGAGAGAGGCAATGACGAAGGTGGACAGAAGTGGACGAAAGTGAGGATGGTGAGGGAGGTCGGGGAGCGATGACGATGATACGTCATTCGAGTAGTTGGCAGTGATGGAGGTAAAAGTATGGAATGCCACTTCTGTGACTGCTGCGAATGCGACACAAAGGATAGGTAGTATGGGTACGAGATGTCCGAAGACTTACCTGGTCGCGGGGGAGAGTTGTTAGATTGTTTTGGGGACTTCGACTCGCCTCCAACAGAGGCATCAGTTGTTGAAGTCCCCATGACGATGATGTATTATAGCTGGGGCAGGCGGCAAGGTTGATCGAACTTGACGAGTGGGGTGGGTGGTAGGAGAGGAGGATGGAGGAAGACGAAAAAGTCAAATGAGGTCAGAGGCGACAGTAGGTAGAAAAGCAGCGCGACAGCCGGTCTATGACCGTAAAGATACTATAGGGCAAAGTAGTCCAGGAGCTGGACTGGGGGAGGAGTTGCAGTTGTCGTGGACAGTCAAAAGCGCACGTACAGCGCACCGCATAAGCCTCTTGGAGCTTCTCGATTGTTCAAGCCAGTTGGGACGAGTTGTTGGGTCCAGGGCGGCGCTTGCTAAAAGGCAAATATCTTGTCGAAGATGGGATATATGCGTACTCGACACTCGGCGTCAAAGTCGTCCAAGGAGGAGAGGTGGGAGTGTGCAATGGAATCGTGCAAAAGTAGGTTGGTAGGCGAGGCGAGACGAGGCGCGCGCGCACGTCTGGGCGTGCAACGGGTGGGAAAGAATATTAGGGACGGGCAAAAAAAGAGTAGATACGGAAAAATAGATGCTCAACTACGACAGCGTTTCTGTTCTGCAGTGGAGTTGCGGCTCGTGCCTGGCGAGGACTCAGGGAGCGTCCCGTCTCGAACGAAGAACGACAAAGCGGCGCGGCGTTGTTTGCGGGATTGCGTCGATGGACGAGGATTGTGAAAGGATCAGGTTGGGAAAAGACGTCAGAGATGACGTTTGTGGGCAGCGAGGAAAAGAAGGCGCAGAAAAAGAAGGCGGCGGCGCTGGGCTCCTGGAAAGGCCTGCTTGGGGGTGGGCGCGGCCGGGACCTGGGGGGGGGGAGGGGGCGAAAAAAAAATGGAAGAGCCTGAGAGGGCGACGCGCTAGGGCGGCTGACAAAACCCACTGGCCACTCAATATGGAGTGTACTGTGCGTACTGTGTTGCAGGTTGAGTCGTCCGATTCTTTCCCCTCTGTGAATGTCGGGGGAACCAATTAGGTTCAGCCGTTTCAAGGAGGGGAGCCTGGACGGGGACAGAAGTGCCAGAGGAAATAGGGACGATCGCCATGTCATGAAAACACCCCACGCATCGATGATTATTAAGGATTCTAATTATGGCACGTATCTGGCCTTGAGAGATATTGCTCACGTCGAGTCTGTTTATATCCGTCTTCTGAATTAAATGTCAACAACAATCGTGCCGAATTTGATACTGGCTCAAACAAAGCAAGCACAATGCTATCTACAAGTCGGAATCCCTAGCAATGCACCATATTGACACTGTGCGGGTACATGAGCCACTAGCATTTTGCTTGCTCCACACCCCAATTCAAGCAATTGCAGAGCCAGTGTCCAGCAGGATGCAAGAGAAAAGCGGGTCTCGACAGTCGGAGCAACACCCCCTCGGCCCAATTGGCCTGGCGCACGTCGCGATGACGCAGGAGTCCAAGGAAGGCCATGCCTTGTCAAAATCATGGATGATTGTTCACGACAGCCAGCAACATCACCACCACCACCAGCGACAACGACAACACCAAGGACCGTTTTCAGGGAACTATTGTTTCAGGGCCTTTCAGAGCGAGCTCGAGCGCGGTTGACTGCATCGAAACCCTTCGTGTTCCGCGTTCCAATTTGCAGCAATTTTCCAAAAGCTCGTGACCTCGAATCCTTCCGTCCCTTGCCTCTCCGTCCGTGGTTTCGGCTCCAGAAGGCGAGATGGATCAAATGTCACGTTTCCTCTCTCCACACAAACTCACATCACCACAACTCGTTCTAACCTCTTCGTCTGCCTCAACCACTTGACGATTCTTAATAATCGGGCGACCCTTCAATGCCTCGTTTCCTTTCACGGTCCTTGCCGGCATCCACCGAGTTGAGGCGCTGTCGAAAGATCGACGTTGCTGCAACACCCCCCTGAACTCTACCACACACACACTCACGCACGCCCGCACAAACAAACAACCACGCATTCATTCACAACCCAGCAGATTTAGAAGCTCTTGATTGCTGCAAGCCCCTTTCTCCGACACGACCTCTTGACCGACTTGTCAACCCCATGTCTGCTCTTCCGGTCCGGGGGACCGCCGAGATGCGGTACAGGAGACAGGAGAACAACACTTGCACCAAGTAAAATGACCACTCTGCTAGTGGCCAGCTTGACAGCAAAACTTCGAATCCTTCCCCGTCGCCTTCTCTGCGGTGCTCGGTCTTGACTGGTCCAAGTCTTTGCAGGTTACAAATCGAGGCGGCGCGCTAACTCATCCCCCCTGGACCATATCGGATCCTCGTCAGCGTCACCCCAATCTGGCCATTTCCCGCCCAGGTCACGGACAAAGATCGCGTGTACGCGCGCGTTTGAGAGAGACTCGAGTCGCCTCGCCTCACAGCGGCGACAGACGCCAGATCTGTTTAGCAACCTCTACAAAAAGAAGGAGATCAGAGCGTGAGCAGCAACTAATCTCGGATGGTATCCCATCTCACCCTGAAGATTTCGGGGAGATTTCACAGATGGCTCCGGAACTGGTGGGAGGGGGACCTTGATCCCACCCAGCCAAAGAGAGGCCAGAAACGAAACGAAACGCGAGGACTTGCAAATGTCGTTGAGCACACAGTGTCTCGTTTTGAGGCCAGGACGCGCTTGGGTCCAACACTGTGCTGATACCTGCAGGCGTTCAAGCGCAATATGACTGGCCCATGACGTCAGCTCAGAAACACGGACGTACTAGAGACGGACGAGACGGACAAGACATCTCTCTCTCTCCCTGTCTTGCCGTCCGTCTGTCTCCTCTCTCCTCGTCCATTGTCACAAGCTTTTGACCGTCTGAGGAATGTCCCACCCGTTACGGTCCAGTTTTGTCCTGCGTCCATCCCAGAACCAGGTTGGCTGGCTCGGCCGGCTTGCATCTCCGTGCAAGCCGTGCCCCTTGGCTCGCATTTCTAAGCGTCCACTTCCAAGCTTTTCTTTCCCCCAAGCGTTCCGTCCCCAGCCGCGACATGAACTAACTAACTGATGGCGTGAACACGAACTCTCAGGGGCCAAAGCATGGGGGGAGATGGTGCTGATTACACGCCTCAGTTGAGACGGACACGATTTTTCGAGGCTCAACAAACACACAGACATTGTCCCGCATTGGCAATCTGGAGGCTTATGGTTCTATCCTTTCCATGCCCCACACGAACGTGATGGAAGACCCGCCTCCCTTGGCTATGACGCATGGTTCTATCGCCAAAAAAAAAAAAAAATTCATGGCGACATGTCTCATCAAGCCTCGAATCTCGCGTTTAGCGATGGCAGCTGACACGGCTGAGGGGAATAAGGCGTCTGTTCGTGCGAGTGTCGTCGAGCATTGCTTGAGAGCCGTGTGTCCATTTGATACGCCTTTAAACCTAGAGCAGAGCCGCCTCCAGTCTCTCTGAACTCTAATTGAGACCATGACGTGATGTCAACTCGGCCGAGCTACGGATGGCGTTTCACGTTCGACTGCATATCAACACAAGTTGTTGACACCTACAACATTCAACATTGGACGTCCAACTACTGTACGCCTGGTGACCGGGCAAAAGAGCCCGGATTCAGAAGACGGAACTGGCTCCTCGGCGCTTGTGTCCAAGGAATCGTGCCCGCCCTGGGAGCCTGTATCACAGTCGGATCGGATATTGGAGGATGATCGAGATCCCGACGGCACATGATCGAGATTCGATGTCCAACTCCGTCTCGGATGGGACACTTGGTCAAGTTGTTTCCGGCTGATGCCAAGTATTGAACGGTCCCTTCCCTTGTGTGTGTGTGTGTGTCTAAGGTGCCTTGGTGCTTGGTAGTATTGCACGTCCCCATGTAGTAATCCTGCTGTGTTTCTGACGTATCGCTTTTCCATGAATAGCATTCAACGGCCAAACAGGATCAGGGCGTCCATCTTCCCCTCGTCTCTCCTGAGAGGCTTTGGTACCTGTTGCAGATCCGGCCGAGACCCGCGACCGTGGGGCTGGTCGAGATGGGTTGTTGATGTTGCACATTTGCGATACGGCCACCCTAGACCACGACAGTAAAAGACTACCTGAATGCCTCCGAATGCTATGCATCGTGTTATTTAACGAGACTTCTGGTCGAGGTAGCCTGAAGTACCGTTGTTTTCGGTGCTACACGTCTGGGAAAGTTGTCTATGAGTCAACAGGCGAGTTTAGCTGTGTGTCAGGTGCTCGTCTGCTTGTAAGTGAGGGGATTCCCAACCATATTGAAAAGCTTCGATCGTCGACAAGGGAGAACAAAACGCAATTTATGACTCATGAGCTCACTGCTAACACAACACGTGTACTATAATTTACCCCAAAAAGCTGGGATATGAATCACAGGAACACCCGCGGCTTGAAAAGCCTGTCGATCTAAAGAACTCAAGTTCGCGATCCCAACAATACGGCAGCAATTTGTTAGCAGACACTCCCCTCACAGCTTGGCCTCCTTGACACCCTCTACCCTAAACCTGTGCCTCGGCGCATGAACTCTCACAAAGCCCTCAACACCTCCAGTCTCGTATACGACCTCGTCTGCGTCAATGCTCACAAGAGTCCCCTCGTCACGGCCCGATGACCCCGTGTCAGTCGGCCAAACCATCACCGCCACGCCCTTTCTCAGGCTCTGCGCGAGAACGACCGCGTCACTGGCCTCAACATCTTTCTCGGGCTCGCAGAACGACCCGGCCCGAATTTCGCTGGCTGCCTCCTCGCCGGAGAGAGTCACGGGGGCACCCACTCGCTTCTTGGCCGCCGACACGGCGCTTTGGAACCGTCGGATCCAGGCGTATACACGTGGATACACGGAGGGGGAGAATCTGTCCTCTGGCAGAGCGCCTTGGATGCCTGTTATCCAGTGGAACGGCCAGATGGCCTCAATGTCGGCCAGGCTCGGCTTCTCGGTCCCCGAGATCCAGTCGCGTCCATCTGCAAGGAGAGCATTCTCCAGGAAGCCGATGTCGCTGGCCAACTCGACGAGCGCCTCTGGCTTCTTAGCATCCATGCCGCTGCCGTTGAGTTCAGTGCCGAGAAAGTCGCCTCTGTCGCGGTAGTACGCCGGGTCCTTGAGGAGAGGTAGGTCCTGGGGGAGGAGCGGTAGAGCTGTGGCTAGGATGTCCGTGTCGTTGGTGAGGGTTGATAGTAGACGCTCAACAGCGATTTGGTCGGGGCTCGTGGCGCCGAGGCGAGGCAGCTTAGGAAACATGGCCTCGAGCTTGCGCATTTGTAGCCGCGTGTCGAGATAGACATCGCGGCCGACGGCGAGAATTGGGATACGACGGTATGAGATGCCCAGGCGGGATACGTCCGGCCGGGGCATCAAGGGAGGTTGAATCTATCTCACTGTCAGTACCAATGCGTACGCAGACAAGGCAGGTGGTATAAGCTCAAACTCCAACTTACACATTGGCTGTACGGTATGCCACGTAGGGTCAGATACCAAATCAGCCGTCTGGCAAATGGCGAGTACGAGTAGTGGTAGACAATGACACGAGGGTTGGCCATTGTGATTGATGCCACCTTGTCAAGATCAGTCAGACAAAGATCTTGGTGTTGCAACAGCCTCAACTTAGATATTCAGACCTGAAATGAGATGGCCTAGACTCATGATCCAGCTCTCAATGAAATCAAACCTCGGACCCTCAGTTGATGATGCGGGGTGCGGGTCGGACGATCATGTTCATGGCCACCAAGGACCAATCGCGTGTTACTCTTGACTACGTTAGTTCACTCTGCACTAGACTACAATCTGTAGCCCTGTCACGACAATTAAAAGTCCTCATTGAATTGAGATTTGATTGCACTCAGTTACTATTCTGGCCACCTACTTTTTTTATCTCTCATCGTCCATGTTGGACGAAATCGCCCCATTACATACACATCCCCAGGTGCCCTTTCGATGTAGAGTGCAACTCCCGAAACGCGTGAGATCGGATCATGTCCGAACTTTTGTTCCCGAGGGACTGGATTTACCAGACTGCAGCGTCAGCAGTCGAGGCAGCTGGAGCAACTGTCCAGCCATCATCGGCGATCTTGTGATCGCCGCCTGTCTGGTCGCCAGTGTGGTCGCCAGTGTTACCCCAACCACCGTCGTTGTCGGCATCACCGAAGTTGCCTCCGTCCATCTCGTCAACGGGAGGTTCCTTGCAACGGACCTTTGTGTGGCCCATCTGCTGGCAGTTCGAGCACTGAACCTTGCTCCCTAGAACTTAGTTAGCACCGCTGGTAGAAGCTGTCCATTCAAGGCACTCACAGTCCTTGGGCTCGGGACACTCTCTGCTGTAGTGGCCCGGCTTGTCGCAGTTGCGGCAAGTGACGCTGGACATGTCACGAGGCTTGTCGCACTCCTTGGCCATATGGCCCTCCTCACCACAGTTGCGGCACGCACGACCACCACCCTGGGGACAATCCTTGGCAAAGTGACCGACTACAAGGATTAGTTCAGGTCGACAAGAGCAGAGCTGGCTAACACACCTTCATTGCACTTGCGGCACTCGACATTGGCCGGGTTGGGGGGCTCCTCACAATCAGAAGCCTTGTGACCAGATTGGCTAAATGCATGTCAGTCATTGAAGTAGGTTGAACGTCCGGAGCTGCAACTCACCCGCAGTTCTTGCACGCAAACTTGTCAACGCGAGGCTCAGGGCCTGCCGAAGATGTTAGCAGAATGACAGTTGACTAGATTCCAGTACTCACAGTCACGAACACGATGTCCGTCTCCACCGCAGTTGTAGCAGGAAATCTTGGGAGCATCGGTGCGCTCCGCCTTCTCCTGGGTACAGTACTTGGCGATATGACCAAGCTCTCTGCAGTTGCTGCACATGGGGATACCCTTGTCGACGACCTCTCCAGCATCGTCGAGGCGAGCAAGGAGTTCGTCACGATCCTTGGGCCAACCCTCAACCTCACGAGGGCGGTCCGCCTTCTCGGTGAAGCGGTAGGAGACCGTGTACTTCTTGCCCATGTTTCCCTGGAGGTCCATGTTGGCGAAGACCTGAAGAAGGGGCTTCTCGGAAGCAATCAGCCAGAGACTGATGTCTTTCTCAATGAGAGCGGTCTGGACATCTCGGTAAGTGGCCTCTCCGTTGGACGCCTTGATGTACTCCTGAACGCCCTCCTTGGCGTCGTCAACGTCTCTCTCAGCAACGGCCTGCTTGATCTTGTTCAAGGCCTCATCGAGAGAGACATCAGCAATGTGGTCGCGGTTGATCTTGCGAGCGTTCTCGCAGTTCTTGCGCATGTGGCCTGTACAGATGTGAGTGAAGTCCACGCCCTGGGGCATTGTGAAACAAACCATCTTCGCCACAGTTCTCACAGACCATGGGAGGCTTGTCAGGGCAATCCTTGACCATGTGACCAGGCTGCTTGCAGTAGCGGCAGGCCATCTCCTGAGGGTTGGGGCAATCGGCACGACGGTGACTGGAAGTGTCAGTATGTGAGAAACAAGAGACTTGGTTCTTGAAGTGTCATACCCAGTCTCGCCGCAGCCGAAACACTTGTCATTGTCGGCATGGCCATTCTCGGCACCATCGCCGTTCTCAAAGCCACCGTTGTCAAATCCATCACCATTGGCAAAGCCGCCGTTGTCGAAACCGCCATCATTGCCAAAGTTGTTGCTAAGAGGGTTAGACGAGGCGAAAGATCCTTCTTTCGTCCCCACGAGAAGAAACTCACGACTCCTGCTTTCCAGTGCCCCAATCGTCCTGACCTCCAGTGTTCCACTGGGACGAACCCCCCTGATCGGTTTGACCCCAGTCAGCCATGATGAAAGGGAGTGTCGGAAACGAAGGTAAGTCGCTATGAGCGTTTGTTAGTATGAGACGGGCGTTGAACAAGCCTGGAAGTGAGAAAAAAAAGAAAGATTTGAGGAAGGTGGGCGGCGCGACCGTCCCGATCTTGCGTGTAATGAGACTAAAATAAAGAATTACGAAAAGAAGGAAAAGAGAAACAAAGAGAAGGAGGAGGAGAAGAGCCTGAGATATGCTCTTTAGATGCCACTCTATCAAGCCTGGAACTTGGTGTGCCTGTGATGGCGGAGATCGGGACGAGGAGAACCGCACGCGGGATCGCGAGCTCGAGAAGTGCAGGATAAGAGAACCGCGAGAGGTCGCGAGGGACCGCGACAAACTCGCGCAAGCTCGGCAAGAGAGAATAAGAGAAGAAGGAGAATATAGAGATCGTACCTTGCGTATCGGTGTGTGCCGGCGTTATTGGCGAGCTCGTTGAGGTCGCGGCAAAGATTGGAGGTGTCTTTGCGTGAAGAAGGAGAAGGAAAGAACCTCTGTTTTATCTCAAAGATGCCTTAAGCACAAGGTGTGATGCCTTATGCCTAACGCAGAGAGATGAAGTTGAGGAAGGTGCGTTGGGGTTCACAACTAAGATGCACAACGCACGACGCGATCGAAGAAAAGAAGGAAGGTACGCGGCGCCGCTGCCTCAGGCGAATATGTTTTTCAAAACAAACAGGCGTGTGTTTTTCTACGAGAAGATTCTATAGATGCAAGACGCAGTGACCGTCCCGGTAGCGGGCAGTTGCGATCACTGCTCATCCTAAGGTAGTGAAGCCTTATGATGATACTAGTCTAAGGGAAGGGAACTCTGCGATAAAACAAGTTAGCAAACAGCTACGAGTATAAAGATACGAGATATTAAAGAAGATAGCTCTAGAGATTAAATAAATATCTAAGAAATAAGAAATAAAAGAAATATAAATAAAATATTAGAAGACTAAGAGTAAGTGGTTTGCGGTCCGTCCCGCTGTTAGAGAGCAAGTATGAGTAGTTTATACGCGAAGAGACGCTACTAAACGGCGTAGGTCAAGACGTCAAGTTCTAGAACAAAGGGGCAAGCACCGGTAGCAAAGGTCAGCTTCAGTAATAGTTCTCATATTAACCCAGCAGTGCTTGCTCGGCGGCGAACCTCACGAGCACAAGCGATTGCTAAGCACGTGTTGAAAGAACCCGGCATGCTCGACCCCGGAAATCGGGCCCTCCTCTCTTCCCCACCACAGCCTGCAGCATGTGTGTGTCTAGCACGGAAAATTAGGGTGATCGGTGCCACGGAGCATGAATCCGCTCACGAGATCACAAAGATCGGCAACTTATCCCCTTGTTGGGTCAGAAAAGTGCCGAAGACAAAACGTCGTCGTCGGGATTGGTCCGACATCGGTTGACTAGCTTGGAACACACTCCCTCCCCCCCATCTTTTCCGATTACCAAGGACGATATGTCAGCGCAATCACGAGTGGTGGCATAGGACAGAGCACGGTCGGGAGTCAAAGGGTTTGCAAGAGCCGGGTCATACGGTTTAGCAGGCGATTTCTACATAAGCGAGAATTGCGAGTTCCTGTATCTCCGGGGGAGAAGGTGAACTGAAAGGGGAGGTGAGGTCTGGGCCGGACGGGCCTGGGATTAAGGTTGTTTCGCAGCCACACACACAGTGCATCCCGCATATTCTTGAGGACGCAATTGAGGAATTAGGTCTAGTCAGCAACCCGTCATGATTATCTCTGCGCTCCGTCCGTAGTACGGATATAGCTTCCGACCAAGCACGGCCTGCAGGGTCGATTTGTGGCTGGCTCCGCACCTCCGCAGTCGGAACAAGGGGGGGGAGGCCTTATCGATATCATGGGCTTCCGTTCGTCGTCCGTGGAAAAGCAGAAGTGAACCCCGCAACTCTTGATATCGATGTAGTACCGTTCATTCGGGGACACATCCGCACTGTATCACCCGCTTCTGCCAGGGCAAAGTGCACAGTCCATCTACGGCGGGCCACACGCGGCTACTGCTTCGATTGACTAATCCGGTTCACACCAACGCCCTGGGCTAAAAGTCGTCAGGGCTTGTACCGACTCCAATACAAATCCAGCGCCCTGTCCCCTCCCCTTCTCTTCCTCCTCGTTGTCTTCATCTTGTCCTCATCAGATCTTCCAGTCCCTCTCTTTTGCAATGGCGCCCGCAACCCTCATGATCGATCCGAGCGACGATTTCGTCATGCCCGTCTCAAAGTCTGTCTCGCCACCCAAGCGGACGCTGCTTCTGGCTCCTCCCACTCTTGCCTCCCACTCTTCCGCCCTCTCGTCTGTCCTCGCCGACTATGATCGCTCCGTTACCGATCTTCAGATGCTTGACCGTCTCTCTGCGGGACTGGTCAAGCTGCCGTCCTCCACCTACGACAGAGTCCTGATCCTCGCCGACGCCTCGTTCATGCTGGGCGAGTCCCTGGCTCTGATGAACCGCGCCGTTCTTGGCCCTGTCGCGGAAGCCCTCAAGCCCAACGGTCGTCTGCAGTCGCAGGATGGAAACAGCCTGGAAGAGTCCACTCTGTCTAAGGAAGCGGTGCTGGCCGGTTTGGTGGCTTCGCGGGGAGGTTTCGAGAAGCCCGACTATGGCGACAACGAGGGAGCCGTCACCTTGAAGTTTGGTCTTAAGAAGAAGAACCAGCCCGCTCCTCTTGCGGATGGTTCCGTTCCCCTCAATTTTAAGAAGAAGAAGCCTGTCGAGGTCAAGCCCGTTGTCCCCGTGGTCCCCGCCGGTGTCGGCTTCATCGATCTTAGCGACGACCTTGACGACGATGACCTCATCGACGAGGATACCCTCATGACAGAGGAAGATCTTTTGCGCCCCATTAATATTCGTATGTCAATTCTTTCTCAATATACATGTCACATCTTACTGACCTTCCATCAGCTGTCGAGTGTCAGCCCAAGGCCGGTAAGCGCCGTCGCGCTTGCAAGGACTGCAGCTGCGGCCTGGCCGAGCGTCTTGTCAAGGAGGACGCTGAGAAGCGTGCCGAGGCCGACAAGAAGCTCGAGAGCGTCAAGTTGGCCACCGACGACCTTGCCGAGATCGACTTTACCGTCCAGGGCAAGGTTGGCTCATGCGGCAACTGCTCGCTCGGCGATGCTTTCCGATGCGACGGGTGCCCTTACATCGGCCTGCCGCCCTTCAAACCCGGCGAGGAGGTCCGGCTGCTCAACAACGATGTGCAATTGTAAACTTCAGACTCTTTTCATGAACTACCACGACGGCGCGGCACTGCAGGCGTATTGACAGATTTGATCACGGCACGGATTGGATTCTCTTGGGAACCTGGGATAGGGCAAACAAAGGCTGCATCACAAAAGCAGCCAGGACAGGAGGCAAAGGCTGGTTTTCTACGGAGCGCTCTAGATTTTAGAAATGGCGTTCACGGCGTAGCTCGGCCCATCTAGATGATTACAACAAAAATATGATTTGGTTTCTACTTCAACTACTTCCCTTCCCTTCCTATGTATACAAAAAACGCCTTACTCCTATACCGACCTCTCAGTATGCAAAAGACCACGACGCCAGCTAAATGAATGTTGGACCATGTTGCTGCCCAAACCCAGTATGCGTTCCGTTTTATGAACTAGGCTCAGCATACTTAGTCACAAACTTCTCCCGAGTATCATTACGGTTCACAGGAAACCTGGCGCTGGTGGCGGTGGCCGGCGTTGACCCGTGAAGATCGTCTAGCTCGCTCTCGTCGAAAGCAGCCGACTCCAGATCACCTGGCTGTGACTTGGCCCGGAAGCCATTTGAATGGCTGTTGTTGTCGTGGTTGGCAAGGGCATGGTATGCGGCTCCCTTGCGACGCTCGCGCCAGACGAAATAGCCCCATGCGATGGCAGCGATGATGACAATGACAAGAACAACCTCGCCAGACTTCTGGTAAGCCGCCCACTTCGCCTCGTCCAACTGCTTCTGATGATCCTGGGCAGCAGACTGAGTCTTGTTGGAGGCGCCACCCACGGTGGTCTCAGGGCCCTTCTCACCGTCAATGCGGCTATCAGTCGGGTCGCCTCCAATGTTGCTGATGTCAACACCCATGAAGCGATCCAGCATGTCCCGGCTGCGGCGGGGAAGGTCGAAGGGGACCATGTGAGACGAGTTGTAGATCAGAACGTAGGTCAAGTTTCGAGCCTCCTGCCAGAAACCGGCAGTCTCGCCCTCAAAGGTCCAGTCCCGACGAGGAGCCCAGTTTCCAGGGGTCACCTCAAAACCCTTGCCACCATTCCATTCCAGCTTGCTGATAAGTTCCTCGGTACCAAGATGGTTGCAGATAAAGTCTTCAGCTCCAGAGAAAAGGAGGACTGGGACTTCCTTGAGAAGATCTGGCAGGAGTTCAACAGCAGGCTTCGAGTTCCTGGCAGTAAAGGCACCACCCACAGCACCACTGCACTCTTTCCATCCAGTTGACTTCATTGAGGTGACATGCAAAGCGTCAACGACGTCCTTTCTTCCGAGATAAGGAGTCAGGTACTCCAGATCCGGGGGCCAGTTCATGCCACAGCTGGGGTAGGTGTCAGTGAGCCGCACATCGTACATGTTGATGCACTTGTTGCCATCTCGGGTCAACTCGAGGATGTTCTTCAAGATTTCCTCGCATTCACCATAGTCGACACGGCCAGGGCTGGAAGCAATGACTCGTTCGCAACCTCGCAGGGCAGATTGCAGCTTCTTGTCGTTATCGGAGCCCTTTTCGATGATCCCCTTTTCGTGAGCGAATGAGATATAGGCGGGATACTGGTCCACAGGTGAGATCCAGCCATTTCCGATCAATAATCCCTGGAGGTTCCAGGCCTTGCTAGGATTCTTCTTGTTGCGATCGAGGATGGCTTTGGCGATGTAGGGGATGTGCTGTCCAGCATAGGACTCGCCAGCGATGTAGATCTGCGATATGTTAGCAACTCATCATTTCAGTAGGGCCAAGGGGTACTCACATCATCGCGATCATACTGGGGGAAGAGGGCGAACCACTTCTCAAGGAATTGGATAAACTGGTCGGCCATCTCGTCAAGTTCTTTCACGTAGGCATTCGTGTCGACCAAGCTATATCCAGTGCCCACAGGGTTATCGACGAACAAGAGGTTGGCAAACTCGCCCCAGGAGCCATTGTTGTAGTAGAGGTTCTCCTTATCCTTGAGCCGATAGGGGCCAATCTCCATCATGGCACCATCTTCGGAGCTGCATCCTGGTCCGCCGTTGATCCAGATGACGGTTCGTTGCTTGTCAGCGATGTGCTGGTTCTCGAAGTGCCAGAAGAACAGATTTCCGTGACTCTCGGGGGTAACTTCGATATGACTGCGATGAGGATGAACGCGTCAGCAGGAGCGGACGAGACGGAGACACGTGCCAACTTACCCAGCATGCATCTTGATATTGGGGCCATCCTTAGGGAGTCCAGGCAGGTCGCGGACATAATAATCTGCCGCTGAATTGGATGTTGCGTCTGCTGCGCCCAGGATTGGCCCGAGAGAGAGGGAAAGGAGGGCTGCCCATCGCCTCGGGGAGGGTATCGATAGGAAGGCCATGATGAAGTTGCGGACGGGATACGCCGCGGGAGCTGTTAAGGAGACGCAGAATCAAGGAGCGAGCGCGTTTGCGTCTTGTACTGGGGAAAGGAAAAGAAATAGAAGAGAATAAGAAGAGAGATGAAAGACCGATGCCAGCCAAGAGTTGGTCGACGAACTGGCCTGGCACAGTTGAAACGATGGGATCTTGAAAGGGTTAAAGGGAGAGGTGGCCGGTCGAGACCCCGGATTACAGATTAGACCTCCTGCCTCGCCTGACAACAACTGCGAAACTACCTTGGGACGCGGGACCTACGGGGCCATTGAGCCCCGAATGCGCTGCAACCAAGCAAGAAAGCTTCCGCTTTAGTGGCGGCTGAGGAGGAGGCTTGGGGCTCGGCTCTGTGGCTTGGCGCCAGTTCTGGCACCGATTCTTCCGGGAAAGGAGACGTCCAGGGGCTCTTGTAGTGGGGATATCTCCACTGACAATTGCCTCCAATTTGTGTATGTACGAGGAGTTGATGTTGGCCACGAGACTATGATTTGCGATATAGGGATGTCTTGCTACTGCAAATTCTGAGCACGCTTTCTTTCTGTTGCCAAGATACTCAATAGACTGCGTGGCGCCCTGTTGTGACCGATAATCAGTGCTCAATAGCAGCCTCGTTTGTCTGCAGGGAGTATTAAAGATGGATCCGCGGATAGATGCGACATGGATCTCTACAAGCGTAATGTGCGTATTTCGCATCGAGGAGAATAACTATGAATATACATGTTTTACTCGTATTGTTTCCTGTTTGTCATGCATCTTCTCTACTAGCTAAATCTGTTTGCGGAGTCGCATCACTTACACACTTTCTCGTGGCACCCAAGCCCAGTGCCTCCACTGGCGATCTCTCACTGGATTGCCTCTAGCTAGCAATTTTTCCAAAACCCTCTCTTGGCCAACCAAGCGCACCACCAAAATCTCTTTTACAGGTTCATATCAATAAAACAGCCAGGTCAAGATAGGCTTTTAGCTCATCTCCTGTGTTTCTAGCCCATTCACTATCACGGCGTGCACAAGCGAGTAACCCTTGCCACTACCCCTCAGCGCAGACAAAGAAAAACCATGGCCACCACGGGCAAGACTTTTATTGTCGAGCATCTCGACCCAGAGCTCGGCCCCTGGTCAGAGCTCGAGTACCTCGCCATTGCCAAAGAGACGCAGGATACACACGGCTCCTTCATCCTCTCTAGTCTGCCTCCCACCTTCAAGGTCCCTGCCGACCTGGCCAGCAACCCCGCCTTCACGGCTGAGCAGCGAGGTGTTGAGGAGCTCTATGCTGCCAACAAGTCTCGCGTCTGTCTGCTTGATCCTGCCGCTGCCAAGGATCTCTCTCCCGAGGATGGTGATACTTTTGACGCATTCTTGTTTGGAGGCATCTTGGGTACGTTTATATCCAGAATCTCTTCAGGACTGTTACTGACTGACGTCTATCCAGGCGATGATCCTCCCCGAGGTGTGTAGCAATGGGAATATCACTGCCAGTGGTGATACATTACCTAACATGGACTCACAGACCGAACATCCGAGCTCAGGAAGAAGGGCTTTGAGGGTCGCAGACTGGGACCCAAGCAGATGACAACAGATACAGCAGTGCGAGTGACTCGCATCGTCGTGCAAGACAGGGGTTCGTCACCGCCATAAGTACATGATGTTATGCTTGGAGGCTCATGGTGACCATTTAGTGCCCGTTGACAAGATTCCCTACCTCGACTTCCCGGAGCTCAAGTTCAATGAGCATGAGAGCACTGAGATGCCCTTCCGTTATGTTAAGGGAGAGGATGACAAGCCCATCATGCCCAAGGTCAGTGGTCGCCCGTTCCACGCAAGTCAGGTTCTAATATGTCATTTCAGGGCATGGTTGAGTTGATTCAGAAGGATGCCGACAAGGCTGTGGATGATCTATTCTAATATGCTGAATGATCATATCATTCCTTGACGCCCCATCATCCCAACTCTTCGTAGAGAATCAGGCCCAGGTTGAGTCTCAGCTCCGTGACAGTACCACATATCTCGCACTGTCATATGTATGCTTGTCTTTGCCTCCTGCCTTACTCGTATACACACCCAGTCCTCACATGGCGGTGGGCGATATTGAGTCTTGGAGGACACACATGATAGGGATATCTGGTTGTGCATATACAGCTCCGAACAACAGGAGATTGTGTAGCACCATTGTTCCATTGGCCTACTGAAAAGTTTGAAACTTGATAGTTAATCGTACTGGCTATGGCTTCAAGTCACCACGTCTCGAGTTAAACCAGCATGTATCACAGCAATGCCACAGCATTTCAAGAAACGAGAATCCACACATATAAGTAGCCAAGTATTCCGGTCAACATACCAAACCTTTTGATATCCCCAGCTTCCTCAAAGAATAGCCTCAACCTTTCAACATCATTGAGCTCCGACAACCAAAACACTTCGAGATGTGCACAACCACCTTCATCAAGTACCACTGCAACATATGTGACTACCTCGTCCGCTACGACCAACAGGAAGAGAAGTGCGAGCATGTCATAAACAATCAGCCGGAAAAGTGCCAAAAGAAGATATTGTCTCGGAAGGAATCGATTGATATACGGTCATGTAAGAAGTGCGAGCAGCGGATCCTGGATGCAATGAAGAAGACGAGGGACACGGCCGTTTAGGACACTGGGAAGCTTTACTTGAGAGGAGAGTGAGCTATACTGAACGGCTCTAAAAGCAAAAACTTGAGCGCTTTCTGATTCTATATTTGCCCTATTCTGCCTGTCCTGAATGAATGCAAACCAATAAGCAGTCATAATATTGAGGTGAATCTTGTCGTTGACGAAGCTACCCTAGAGCACAAGGCAACCCTTTCGGTGTGCGTGCAATTGACAGTATTCACAACGAATTGCTTTTAACAAACCCGGATAATGATAATACAGACGCCCGTGATTTTCCACATACAGTACTGATGTGATATAAAGCTCATGCCACTTAAATGAGGACAATGCCTTCTTGGGCGGATGATGCAAATAAGCAGATGTTGCACCAATCGCGATTGTGATCCATTCTTTCACTGAAACCATCGAGACTGTTGACAGGGATGCATGTAAGAATTCAACGCTCACCACCAAAAACTGATACAGGAAGAGAAACATTATATCTTCGTCCCATGGAAAGATACATGCTATAATGTTTCACCTTCTCACGAGGTCGAGGTCCTTGCTCGGCCGACAATCGTTCCCATGGCGGCAATGCTATTCTCATGCAACGACTAGGTCATCAGAGCCTCTACGGATTCTCTTCTGTGGCTCTGACGACTTCAGTTGTGCATCATTGAAGGCCGTATATGAGGAGCATAGCCGGAATAAGGACCTGATTGAGTCCCTAGATGTCATGGTTCTGCCCCCAAAACGCATGGGCAGAAGCTTCAAAACACTCAGAGAAGGTGAATCAACACCCCTTTATGTAACCTCCATACCCATATTGACACTCTTCTAGTCCCCTGCAAGATACTAGCAGAGGATTTGGGACTGAGGATTCACCAGCGTGAAACATTCACGAAATGGGAGGTGAGTTGCCCCAAGCATCTATCAGCTTGACAGTTCAAGAGACTGAAAGCAGCTCTGTAGCTACCCGAGGCCACGAACCTCGTCATCGCTGTTTCTTTTGGCTTGTTCGTTCCCCCTCGGATATTGAGATCAGCCAAGTATGGGGGCCTCAATGTGCATCCTTCTCTACTCCCAGAGTGAGTCGAAACCAATCTCATGGATGTAGGCGTAGCGATTGACCTCAATACAGCCTTCGGGGACCTGCACCAATCCACCATGCCATATTAAGAGGCTATCGCAACACCGGAGTTTCTCTCCAGACACTTGACGACAAAGCCTTTGACCACGGCACCGTGCTAGCCCAGACTCCTCGCCCAGGCATCCCAATACCACCCGGCTGCACCGTCCAGGAGCTCACGAGCCTCCTCGCACCCGTCGGAGCCCAGATGCTCGTGCAAGGTCTGCGGGATGGCGTGCACGTGCCGCCTCATCAGAGGGTAGACTGGAAGGCCGAGGATCTTAGAGATAGGAAGCTTGTTCACGCGCCAAAAGTCACAAAGGCTGATGGGCAGATCAACTGGGGCGACTGGACGGCCGACGAGTTTGTACGGAGGGTGCGAGTGCTCGGATCGATCTGGACGCATGCCGTTAACAAAAAGGGCCAGACCAAGAGGCTAATCTTCCAGGACGCTGAGGTGGCATCTCTGATGGATCTCGCCGTCTACGGCTCGCGAATGTCTCTCCATCTGAATCTTGAGCCGGGGCTGGAGGGCCACAAGTATGAGGCTCTTGTAACGGACCAGCGTGACGGGAGCGCCATCATCCACATCCCCAGCGGCGAGTTGGTCCGGGTAAGGAAGATTAAAGAGGAGGGCAAGCCGGAGCGAGACGCGACGATTGTGCTCAAGTCTTTCCAATAGCCGGCATTGTGCTGCTGCGACTAACCATGAGTCTGCATATCAACTGTGGTTCTACAGCCAGCACAGGAATAGCTCATGTACATGTACTATTATCATCAACTCTAGACAATGTATTATATCACAAGGCGATGCCAGCTGAGGTTGACTTGATGGTCAAGTTCAGACGTGCACTGACTTAACATGCTCTTTCAACATTGGTTCTATGCGTACGAGTATTGAGAATGACAAATTCGAATTAACTTTGCATTCCCACAATCTTGACGCGCGTTCATTTCATGAGTGCGTAATCACGACTCTCGGGGTATCATCCAACTCTACCTAACGCGATAATAGACTCCTCAACCTCTGGCCACGCCCACCTCGCCTCAAGCAAGACGTGTACGGATCCACTCAGTCCACTTGCAGAGATCCTCCATGTGCTCCAGCACCCTGCCAAGGTCCGACCGCGTCAGCTCCTTATTCTTCATCTTGGCGTTTTCATCTCGAGGGATGACGTTCTCATCAGCCACCTCCACTACTCCGTCCTCGAGCACCTTAAGCGTGACGTTAGCTGTCGAGTTGCGGAAGGGGAAGACGACCTGCAGATGAGGAGTAGGATGGACCCAGAGAGTGACATCCAAGTTGATCTCTTCACTGGTTGGGGTCTCGGAAGATGCAGGAGAAAGGTCCATAAAGTCTGCCAGCTCATTTTTGCTGTCAACATTGGGTTTGGGTGCTGGGGCTGGCGTGCTTCCTTGCTTGGGTCGTGGCTCAGCTTCCTTTGTCTCAGACCCAAAGCTGCTTTCGAGCAAGGTTGCAACGAAAGCATACTGCCGAAGTAAGGGGAGCATGTCGATAAGCTGGCGAGGGTGAGAGAAGGGTATCTCAGTAACTACTTGAGAATATATAGGTTTGTAGATGAACAACGAGTTCCGGTGAGACTTGACCAATGGCTTCTGATCTTTGTCATATACGCGGACATCGCGTTGACGAGTGATTGTTCGAAGCTCACTTGGATCCTGAGCACTACCAGGAGGCACAGGGAAGAACAAGCCGTCAAAGGTAGGCGGATATCCAAAGATGGGCGGAGCGTTCACGTTCGCCAAAGCATGCAACCGCATCCAGTCGTTCTGAGGGAGAATGACAGGAGGGTCAAATGTGACGGTGAACATGACCTGAGGTACCCTTGCTGTTGAGAGATCTGGTTGAATCATTTCCATTCCGGCGTCCTTATTCTCTTCGGATGGGGGTAGCACAACGTTATCGGGCTCTAGCCAGTCCAGGTTCGGCTTTTTGGGATCCAAGGTCGGCTCAGTTGTCACCACGTTCTTGGAAATCCAGTCCTCGGAGACCCTCACAGGCTGATGACCCATACCCCCTATGGAAGCGCAACCGATTAAGAGTGACCAGACCTTTTCTCGCTCTTCGGCAAATGAAGCAAGTTTGTCGGTTGTCGGTTGAATAAGTCGTAGCGTCTTCCAATACTGCAAAGCCAAGCCCACCCGCTCTCTCGGGTGCATAATAGGGAATCCGTGCCTCGTGCACATGGCTGCAACGGATAGCGCACTGGGCGACTTGTTGATTCCTGGCTCCTGGCTGAGTTGGGCCACGTCCCACTGGTAAAGTCTCTCCAGGCTCCCATAGATGCCTGCCAAAGCCTCATGACAGTCGAGTCCTGGAATGATGCTGAGTTTGTCTAGAACTGCTAGTCGTTCTAGATTGATGGCGAATTTGTCGAGGGTTTTGGTCAATGGGCTTTGGCTTGGGAGAAGCTGAAGATCTCTAAGGAGGATCTGACTTGCTCGATCGACGTGTTTGGTGACTGAGGGAGCAGACTCTGGAAAAGCAAGCGAGAGGTTTTCGACGATATTATTGTCCAATGCGATATCCAACTGAATGGCTGAGCCTGCTATGACAAGGGTTCTTTGTTTTCGGCCGTTGGGTGCTGTGTGGTCTTCTGACAGACAGTCGAGTCCTATTCGCTGCGCCAGACGTTCCAAGCCGGCTTCGCTGACGAGTCCCTTCTTTTTCTAAGAGAAGTTAGCAGAGAAGTGCATAGGAAGCAGCAAGACCACATACGTTCAAGACCTCGATAATGGTTTCCAGACGCTTCAGCTTGTCATCCTCCGCAAGAGCACCCAGATTCCCAAGACCAACACCAACATTATCAAGGCCAATATCAAGACCGGCGCCAATACCAAGGGCTCCCATGGCTGCCGCTGTAGATGGACTGTCGAAGTTTAAGGGCGCATTGGAGGCTTGCGCCGCCATGAGCGTAGAAGCAGCTGGTGACTTCTTAAATTGCTGCGGCGACGAACGCGGCCCTCGGGGCGAAAAGACAGCATGAGCAGGGTTTGAGAAGGGTGTAGATACGGGAGGCGTTGCGACAGCGAGTTGCGAGGGCGTGCGGCCCTGTTGCGAGGCGACGTGCTTCATGGCTGTTGGCGTCGCCATGTCGATGAAGCCGATGCCCTCCTGTAGGAGGGAGGTTTCGTAGCTTGTTGCTTCGGCAGTCGGAAGATAAAGTACGGTCTCAGGATGATGGATCGATAAGCGATTATGTTGTTAATAAGTTGAAGGCGATGTCTGAGCAGGTCGTAACGTTGTGTGCTTATGAAAGGTTCGATTGTTGAAGGTTGAAGTCAAAAGAGCATCGCGAAAGGTAAGGAAGGAGCTGGAGACGCGGGATGCGTGCACGGTTCGGCCCCACCAAGCCGAGTTAAACCCCTGCCATCCGCCCGCATTCTTTTTGGAGCTTCTTTGCTCACCACCAAGAAAGACAAGCTCTTTATTCTACGAGCTCTCCTTGATCGATTGCGCCATGGCCACTGCTGCACAGGCTGCACGTGCTGTGCGTTCCCAGGAAACAGCAAGGCGCTCTGTATCCATTGCCGTTTCACCACCACCAGTCACCTTGAGCGAGAGGCGGTCCATTCTACAGCTGCTGGAGAAGCATGGACCGGTTGAACACTTTAGAGCCATCCCGGTAGGCATCCTTATCAGCAAAGAGGCTTGCTAATTGTGCTAACCATACACTGTCCAGGGCCATGATGCCTCATTCGTATCATTGATGAGGGATGCTGCAGCCGTCACCAAAGTGACTGCCGGTAGCCCATACACAGTTACCGTCCAGACACCGACCAAGTCCACGACACCCGCGAACGAAAAACGCAAGGCCAGTGCTGGAGGTTTTGGGACGCTTTTGAATGTAATCGAAAGTCGACATACGTTCAAGCAAGAAACTCAAGAAGACGCGGAAAAGGAGTTTACTATCGAAGTGTCTCCGTCTCCTGATTACCGACATCACCTCAGCGCCAAGTCGATGTTGAGCAGACCATGGCCCGATTTTATCAAGGATCAAAAATCTTTTATTTCCGAGACCCTTAACCAATCGCTTCCCGACTCGTTGGCGACGACGGTACTGAAGCAATGGGCTCCTGATTTTGGAGCGAAGCCATCGAAAAATTCCAACGCTACTGTCCGATTTGCACTTCGGAACATCATCCCGAGCAAATTCAACCGCTCTAATGCGAAAGAGGAAGAGTCTGCAGAGAATGATGAGCCAGAAGATGTCGAACTGGAGGATGATATCGAGCAGCCAACAGAAAAAGAAAAGTCTGTCAAACAAGACCCATAAACAGGAGACGAATCTCAGCTCCTCGACTGAGGCTTAGCCAGTTGCGCAACGCGACGCAACTCATGGCTAGACTAAGCTAAGCATCTCCACGCCAGAAGATCTCGAATTAGCATTAGCTTTTGCCTAAGGCGACGATCATATTCATCTCTGGTATCACGCGGCGATGAGGCAGCCCAGACGGTTTTCGCCGAGGACCAGGAGGAAGCTGTCTCGGTGTAATTGCGCCATGGAACGAGCAGATCATTCCAAGACTGCGCATCTCACTTTACCTCACTTCACCTCGCCAGGTTCCTGGACTCGATTGGATCAGCCAAGGATTTGGACGTGTGACGTTGGAAAAGCGACGGCACACGTCCCCAAGGAAAAAGATCCTTGTCAAGACCAATAACAAGATGGCCCGAATCAGGAATAATCGAGCGACCCCACACCCCGGCAGATTAGCCACGATTCGACAAAGCCACCATATCTACGTCACTGCGTCGTAGAACCTGTCACTCGCGATGGGAATCACTAATATGGCTTGGCCCTCTGCATGGCGGGTTTCGGCACGGATGAGTCCAAAACAGGGCTTGGTGATGACGTCTCAGCCAAGCACCGCCGTTCCATCTGCTGCGCAATGCTTGTTGCCCTGAGTAGCGGCATTGTGTCGCAACTTATATCTTGGCCGTCTACGACCTCGATTTCTGTTTGAGTGGTCATCGTATCTTTTTGTTTACTATCATCAGCTGTATCATCTATACTCTAGCGTGTTCTACTCTTACACCGCACTATACACCACATCACAATGGGCGTTGGACGATTCATCCATCATTTTGGCGGCTTCTTGCTGTTCGCTGCGACAGTCTTGCTCATTGTTGTTGACATTACTGCTCCTGTTGTCAACGACATCGCCATCCTCAAGGTCGACCTTAACGAGCTGGCCCGGACCAACACTAGCCAGACCCCAACAACAATCAACTTTGGCACCTTTGGTTATTGCATTCTCAGAGAGAGCGGGTAAGTTTTGACAATATTGAGGCCATCGCCTCGACAATTGGACCAACACGATGCTAACAACCTCTTAGCGATGAATGCTCCAAGTCTCAGATCGGCTACAACCCTGCCTCGGTCATCTACAACGCTGCTGGAGGCAATGTCGTCGAATTCTCTGATGCTGCTGAAAACACGGCCAAGGCATTGACCTATGTCATGGTGCTGCATCCCGTTGCTACCGGGCTCTGCTTCATCGCCTTCCTCCTGGCCCTCGGCGCCGGCACATTGGGCTCCCTGATGTCGTCGCTCGTCGCCCTCTTGGCCTTCTTTGTCACTCTTGTCGCCCTAGCCTGTGACTTTGCTGGCTTTGCCCTTGTCAAGAGACGGGTCAACAACGCCGACATCGACCTCAACGCTGAATGGGCTGTCGGTATCTGGCTCGTCCTTGTCGCTGCTGTTCTCGCCCTGGCTGCCACCATCATTGTCTTCTTCACCTGCTGCTCAGGCCGTCGTCGCCGCAGCCGTGAGAGCAAGAAGATGGCTGCATACCAGTCCTCCCCTACCCGCTACTAAGTAACGCGGGCTGAGAAGAGGCACACTGCAATTTTACTTGAGTTTTTGGATTATGTTGAGAAGATGAGAGAGGAGGACTAATGACTACTGTTGGATTAAGCCAAGGGAAATACCCCAGATGCTCTTTAGAGCTACTTTTCTATACGCAAATATGAATCATGACATTTTACATTTTCTTTTCACCTGTACATTACAGATACGATACCAAGGAGATGCGTCATCTCCATGTTGCTTGTTGTCATTTATTCAGTAGTAGCATGTACTCGATCAAATTAAACTTATACTGAGCCTGAGACAACCCCTTTGAACCACCTGGAACAAAACACACATAACTCGTGCTCCCCAATTAATCTAATCAATGAGTCTGATGACGCTGACACCGTCCCACAGAGGTATGACAAACGTCTCCAATCGCGGGTTGCTCAAGCTCAGGTCATTAAACTCCCTCAAGGCCAGCACGTTGGCGAGCTTGTCTCCAGTGAGCTCCTCGTCGCCGAGCGCCTTGTCATCCGCAACCAAACCCCGGCGCAACACGTTGTCCGAGACGATGAGGGCACCAGGTCGGAGAATCCTCTTTGCGCTGCCGGGCTGAGACCCCTCGAGGAGCTGTCTCAGATAACCTGGGTACCCCGTCTTATCGGCATCGATGAAGACGAGGTCGTACGGCTTGCTGGGGTTCAGTTTTGGTAGCCTATCCGAATCAGCATTCTTTCTTCTCGGTGAGTCAGGCGTTTGTCTCCCTCACGTCTCAGATGCAGGGCCGACGACAATTTCAACGTTGTTGACGCCGTTGGCTGCGAATCCCTCGTTGGAGAGCTTGGCGTACTCGGGCTCATACTCCAAGCCAGTTACCTGGCCGTCTGGTCCAACGGCATGAGCCCAGACAAGGGCAGAGAATCCGGCATAGACGCCAATCTCAAGGACTGTTAAAGGCCCGTTTAGCAACTTGGCGAATATCTTACTCGGTAGAGATTGGTACTCACCTCTCTTGGCACCGATGGACTTGGCAAGGAAGATATTGAATTGGGATTGGAAGCCAGAGCTCAAGTACTCTGAATCATCACGAGTGGAGGAGATATGGGCGTGGTAGTCGCTGATGTACTTGGGCAGCGGCGTCGAATGCTGCTCGGAATATGTCGAGACCCTGGCGCCCAGTTGAGGGCTAGTATACAGCGGGGTAACGTTATCCTTCATATTGACGATGGGGTTGAACTGATTGATTAGATGACTTGAGATGGATGGGTATAGCTTCATCAACACAATGCCCCTCTTTGCATCTTTATATGCATCTCAAGATCCTCGGAAACCGAGTCGACGTCGTCTCGCCATTTCTCCCACCTCAATGCCGATTTCCGGCCCACCAATAAAAGCTACACGGCTGGTAGTAGCAGTCCACACCATCGACATCGGTGGCTCGGAGTTAAAAAGCCTATATCTTGTACATGTGGGAAAATGACGTTTGTTTCTCTGTTTGTTCTCCTCACGGCTGACGAAGCGAGTGCCAACTGCCGGCGACATGTCCGATGCTCGGCCGACCGAATCACCGGACGACACGGGGGAATTTTGCAATCTGAGGCTGACTTGACATGATCATCAAGAGGAGAGACCACGATCAATTAGAGGGCCACGTCTATTTCTTCCCTAGGTCCTTAACTACCTACCTACTAAATGCATCTCCAGAGTCCATTACCATTATAACGACAAGATAAAAGCCGTGCCCCCAAAACATCTCGCATCAGAAAACTAACTTTTCCATCCCTCCCCTTGATTGGACTCTGTCTAGTCTATCCACTCAGGTTCACAGGAGCAGATTGACGACGACAAAGAAAAAGGCACCGGCGGTCGAGATGGTGGCGGCGTGGCTCGATGCTGAGGTGGATACGGTCAACGGGACGTCCGGGGGGTTGTCATCGCCATCACGGAACGTCTTACCTCCAGAAGAAGCGTTGCCCTCGGAAGGAGGCTTCTTCTCTTCCGGAGTGACATGGGCCACCTTCTTTTCCTCCGGCTTCTTCTCCTCTGGCTTCTTCTCCTCCGGCTTGGCGACGGGCTTTTCCTCGGCGGGCTTGGGAGCGGGGGCCGGAATTGGAGCCGGAATTGGAGCCGGGGCGGGGACCGGGGCAGGAGCAGGAGCAGGCTTCTCTTCTGGCTTGATGATGACCTTTTCCTCGGGCTTGACGACAATCTTCTCCTCAGGCTTGATGACAACCTTTTCCTCCGGCTTGTAAGCGACCTTCTCTTCCTCCTTGTAGATGATCTTCTCCTCTGGTTTGTAGAACTTCTCCTCAGACTTGTAGACGACCTCTGGCTTGACTTCGTACTTGTACTTCTCAGGAGCAGGGATAGGGGCAGGAGCAGGGGCCTTGTAGTAGTGATGCTCTTGGCAAGGCTTGATCTTCTCGCAGACATCCTTCTCCTTCTTGTACTCCTCCCTGTACTCGCCCTTCTGGATCCTCACGCAGACGTCCTCTTCCTTCTTGTACTCGCCCTTCTTGTACCTCTCGCAAATGTCCTCCTTAGGAGCAGGCGCGGGGATGGGAGCGGGAGCGGGAGCGGGAATGGGAGCAGGAATCGGGGCTGGGGCTGGGGCATGATACGGCAGGCAGTGCCTGATCTTCTCACAGACAACCTCATCCTTCTTGTAATCGCCCGCATACTGGCCCCTCTGGATCTGGACGCAAATGATTTCCTCGCGCTTGTAGTCTCCCTTCTTGACCCTTTCGCAGATGTCCTCCCTAGGAGTAGGAGCGTAGTAGGGCAGGCAATGCTTGATCTTGTTGCAGAAAGGTTCCTCCTTCTTGTAGTCACCTGTGTACAAACCCTTTCGGATCTGATCACAAACAACTTCCTCGCGCTTGTAATACCCCTTCTTGACTCTCTCGCAAATGTCCTCGGGGACTGGAGCCGGAGCGGGTGCAGGAGCTGGCGCAGGAGCTGGAGCTGGAGCCGGAGCAGGGACAATAGGGGGTAGGCAGTGCTTGATCTTCTTGCAGAAGTGCTCCTCCTTGTAGTCACCCGTGTACAGTCCCTTTCGGATCTTATCACAGACAACTTCCTCATGCTTGTAGTACCCCTTCTTGACCTTCTCACAAATGTCTTCAGGGGCTGGAGCAGGAGCAGGAGCAGGAGCAGGAGCAGGGGCCTTGCCATAGACTGGACAATGCTTGACCTTCTCGCAAATGTCCTCATCCTTGTACTCGCCCTTGTACTCCACCTTGATCTTCTCACAGACATTGTCAGACTTGTACTCTCCTTTCTCGATCTTGGCGCAGATCTCCAAAATGACCTCCTGGGCTGCCTCCTTCTCCTTCTTCTTAGGAATGGGGCCATCGTAACCTTCTGGGACCTTGTAGCCCTTGCCATCCTTCTTTGGCTGCCAGTTGGGGGCCTCGAAGCCCTTGGCTTCGTCTCCTGACTTGCCACCCTTGGCCTCGGGAGCCTTGGTGATTTGAGGGGCAATAGTGGTGGTGCTCTTGCGTGAGTAGGTCCTGGTCGAGGTGGTATACTTGCGCTTTGTCGTGGTGGTGTAAGTGGGAGCGCCGGTGCGGGTGGTAGTCGAGTACCTGGTGCTGAAACGAGTGTTGGTGGTAGTGGTGGTGGTAGGACAGCTGTCTCCAGGGAACTCCTGATGATTCTTGCAGTGCCAGCAGCCAGGCTGGGCCCAGTGGCCATTGCACTTGCAGCAGGGCTTGCGGTTGCATCTTCCACCAGAGCAGTCGGCCCTCAGTGTAGGCTCATGAGTGGTGTAGTATGTGTGCTCATGGTACTTGGGCGTATGAGTGTAGTCGTAATGCCCCTCGCTGTGGTTGCTAGCATCGGTACGGTTGCCGCCGCGGCTACCGCCATGGCCTCCATGATGTCCATGATGGTTGTTGTGACCTGTACCAGCTCCAGCATGGTTGCCACCGTGATGGCCTCCGTGATGACTGGCATCATGACTATGGTGGCCGTGATGACTATGATGGTGTCCGTGACCATGTCCATGGTGATGGCCATGGTGCTCATGGTGTCGATGATGCTCATTATGCCCATGGCTGTGACCATGGCTATGGCCATGACCGTGTTGATGACCGTGACGATGGCGGTGATGATGTCCATGGTCATGTTGGTGATGATGTCCATGATGATGGTGATGACCGTGCCTGTGGTCATGTCCGTGTTCATGTCCATGATCATGGCCATGCCCGTGGTGGTGTCCATGCCTGTGGCCATGACTGTGCTCGTGCCCGTGGCCATGCTCATGCCCGTGACCGTGTCGATGACCATGTTCATGCCCATGTACGTGACCATGTCCGTGGCCGTGTCGGTGGCCATGTTCATGAGCGTGACCGTGGCCGTGATGATGACCGTGCTTATGGCCGTGGTGGTGATGTCCAGTGTGGTTGTGGTGATGATGAGAGTCATGATGATGATGACCGCTATGGTGATGCTTAGAGCCATGGCGATGAGACTTGTGATGGCTATGGCTATCGCAGTCATCATTGTGGTGGTGATGAGAGTCATGTTTGCGATGAGAGGAGTTGTGGTGGTGGTGAGAGGCGTTGTGATGATGATGCGAGCCATGGTGGTGAACCTCTTCGCAGGGGTCAATGTGGAGAAGAGGATCATGTTCGCCCTTCTTGTGGTCCTTGTCCTTGTTCTTTTCCTTCTCCTTTTCTTTCTTTTCCTTTTCCTTGCGTTCACGCTCACGCTCACGCTCGTCAACCTTCTTGCGTGCTTCGGCGACCTCCTTGTCAAGTCTTTGCCTCCACTCAATCTCACGCTGTTCGCGCTGAGCAGCTGCCTTTGCCTCTTCAACCGCATCCCCATCCGGGGATGTCTCTTGGCCCCTTGGGTCTGACTCCTTCTGGTCCTTCTGGTTGGTGCCGGGGGTAAACACTTCCGCCGTCAGAGTCTCGCCTTTTCCCGCAGGGTTCTTGATGAGAAGATCAACACGTTGGTCCTTGCCCTTGTTCTTGATTCGGGCTATGGCCTCGTGCTCAAGTTGGTTGCCATCAGCTTCAGCTTTGACGGCGGCCTTGACGACTGGGTCGGAGGAGCTGCCATGTGTATGCCCATGGGCCCCGACGGAACCTTCGTGCCGGCCAATGCTAGCGGCCTGAGCAAGGCCATTCGTCAAGGCCAAGAGGACCAAGACGTTGCACCTCATAGTGGATATCGATGTAGGATAGTGATGTAGATGAAAAACTAACTTAATAAGGAGGGGAACTGAGTGCACCAAAGGAGAGAGCGTTGTCTCGGCTCTATCCTTGAAGAAAGCTGAGGAACCCTCAAGGAGAAGTAGCCAATTTGGCCTCTTCTTATAACTTTCATCGTGTCCTAATAGTTGAGCAACCAGTTTCCAATGCTGCTTGGGCTCTAGCCACTTGCTGCTGTTGAACCAGGGAGGGGGGAGTCGAGCTTCCCTTGAACGCACCACAATTCGTCATGATTTTCGGCCTCAACTTCTCAGTTCACGCCAGGTAGGATTACAAAGAGCCGGATAGGCCCATAGACTTCTATGGCGCTCCCGTCAACCTTGTTCAACCCTTTTGGTCCCGACTGAATGATCCATACGTTGCGAAATTCGCCGAGAACAACACCATATCATCCGTCATGACAACAGCCGCAGCAAGCGCCATGAACGTATTGCGTGCGAGTTCATGCGTAACCGGTCGTGCGAAGGGGAAAATGTTGAGAAAATGTTGCTGATGCCAAATCCAATTGCTGTCTCCGAAGCTACCCCTGAACGACCGTACCTAGCGCCATCAGTCGCGTAACAGATAATGCTCGCTATTAATATGCACATTCTCCATCCCCATTCTGTATTTTGTGATATCTCCCAATCTCTTTCTTGTCAAACACAATCTTTCCCTAACGCCCCTGACGCCAGTCGAGCAAGTTTGGTCCGTAGTAGTAGTCATTGTGCTTCCTCATCCGTTTCCTAATCCTCCGGAACACCCGAGAAGAGTCCGAATCGCATCCGATGACTCTGTTGACACGTTAGCATGTAAAAATAGAGTTTGGTAGGCAGTCTGGGTTATGCAGGCAGACGCCTGGGAAAGGGTTGAGACGGCGGGACGCACAAACGGCAACTTGGGAATGACAACACCCAAGACAGCAAGCAAGTTAATAATGAAATAAGTCAAGTCGTAATGTGTGTAATGAGTGCTGACGAGGAACAAGGCAATGGGAACGCCCAAAAGGAATTTTTTGGTAGGCGTGTACTGGGCGCCATTGTCGATTTGCTCCCACATATTGAGGTTGTCAAAGGCGCCGCTGTTGAAGTCGAAAGGAACGCCACGGACGTGGTGGAACATGATGTAGGAGCCAAACATGTAGGTCATGTTGGTCAGTGTCCACGAGGTCTCTTGGGAGACGCCGGGAAGAGCATCGTAGATAATTTTGCAGCAGGCGATCAGGACAATGTGGATCGTCCAGGCACCTGTCAGCAAAGTTCATGTCAGCGTGCGGCCCGAAGTGAAGCAAAGTGCAGAATGTGGAGGCAAGGTATACCTTTGGCGTTGGTCCAGTTGGCGTTGAGGTTAGGGAGGGAAGCCTGGTCGCTAATCTGCTCGAGAGTCTCGGGAGGCTCATGGTAGACCTGGAGGATGCTGCTGGACCTTCTCCTCCGAGCACCGGCCGCGGCGTTTCGGTCGGGCATGTTGAGGTAGATGCTGCCCCGGCGCGGAGGTTTGGTACCCGCGTCGTAGGAGACGGTGCGCTGAAGTAAGATTGGGGAAGACAGCTTGGCGGTATTGACGGGGTTCGACGCAAAAGCGTGAAGCGAAGCAGGCGGGAGGAGGGGAGGGATCGGCGGAAGAGGACGGCTCGCAACGAGGCGGATGCTCGGGCTTTGCACTGCCTTTGTCAATGATGGCAGACGGAGGCGGTTTTTCTGGATTGAGTTGAGAGAAAGATGAGGATGCAGCTGCAGCGGCTCCCCCTAATGATGTCACGGAAAAGTGTCCGGGGGCGAATGCAAAGCGGATGCAAGGGCAAAGTGAGAGGCGAGATGCTTATGGTGATGCTAGATAATGAGACAGAGAGGTCGGACACGACGGGTTGGGTTGTTAACGAAGAGAAGAATGGACGCTGAAAAGAAGGACACGAATGAAGTCGAGGCAAGGACGAGACGGGAAGCCGAAACGGAAGATCCAAAGTCCCCCCCGTGAGCTGGAGCAGGAACAGGAGCAGGTGGAAGCTTTGAGCCAGGAGGAGCCACTCTCATGAAAGGAGCCGGACCACCAGAAGGGACACGCAATGCACGAACCAGGCTCCGGGTGGGGAGGGGTTGCTGAAATTAGCGGGCGTAGCGGGCGAACTTGCAGCGGTAGCTCGCTGGAGGATAGTTAGTCCGTGGGGTTGGCCCAGGGGAAGCTTCAGGGGATTCTAGGGGACCGCAGGACGGACCCAGGTACAGTACTCCGTGAGTGTCGGGTGTTGGGATTGCCGTCTCGTGGTGTCCAGAAATAAGACCAGCCGTTCAACCAGAGCAGGGATTCTCCCGTCTCAAAGTCCGGAGAGGGCAACAGTGGCCGAATTGTCCCAGAGCAAGGCGAGTCAAGTGATATCTGGCCTAGGACGCCAAGCGCTCCAGACTGCTCCAGATGTTCTGGGGCACACGTGATCGGCGAATGGAACGAACGACGAAGCACTAGAAAGGCTGTCGATGCTGGGTCGATATGCCAGAGATTCTAGACCAGATGGTGGTTCTGCAAATCTGGAGACTGAACGATGCGAAGACTGGGCTAAGCTTTTAGGAAGCAATGATTCACTAACGGTGATGAACCGGTGGAAAGGGAGCAAAAGCAGGGAAGCGAGATCTGAAGAGATTGAGCCCAGATTTCGCCGCGAGATTGCAATGTGATATAAAAATCTCTGGCTACCCGAGATGGGAAACAGAATACGGCAAGATGGCGTGGCATGGCATGTCAACGTAAGAAAAGCATGGGTCTCACTCTGACCGACTTGTGCTTGGCCGCTTCTTGTCTCCGTTGAGCTGACGAGGGCATCAAACAATAGACGTCTGATGCATCAGTCACTGCCACGTTTGTGCACGTACAAAGTCGGCGCGAGATCTTGAATATCGGCTGACGTCGCATGCTTGTCGTAGCATACAGGGCCGGGGGCATCGAGTGAGAGCAAGGGATTGTTGCTGGGTAATCCTCGGGGATAGTGCCCGAGTGAGCAACTGCCAATTGCAGACACCCTCGTAGCCTCCTCTGATTGGCTGGCCTGTGGAACGCAGGGTCGAGTCTTTCATCGTTATCGATAGCATCACAGCTTTCATTTCGCATCTCTCCCCTGACGCAACAAATCCTGTTCAGCGCACTGCACTTCATTTGCAGCGCTCGATTCTCAATTCACTGGACCAAGCATTGGAAGGCTATTAGACGCGTTCATCTATTCACTCGCCGCCTCAGCACAGCACATGCCCTCGCAAGCCAAGCATCGTGGCTTCACATCCGGCAGCATCACGGGTACGTGCATCCATGTACCCCTACCTACCAACCTATCTCAGCTCGAAGCTCCTTGTTTCCCATGTGCCAGTGCAGGCCGTGGATGCCTGGATCCATCGCACCACCTCTCGGCGAGACTTGACTGGGATAAATACACTCGACTCACCCTTCTATTTCTGTCTGGACATTGTTGATTGAGACCTTATTAGGTGTTAGCTGTGCAGAACCTTCATCTGGCGGAGCCGTTGGAGAGTTTGCGGTTGGAGCCGTTTCTCCGAGGCTGAAGCCTCAGGCTTTGGGATTTTAGAGTGTTTGAGGAGCTTGACAAACCTTTCTTGCAAACCTCTGACCCTTTGCCCCGAGCTTGATTGTTGGGGATTCATTCCTTTGCTGCATTAGACTCACATACACCTTTGCTTCCCCGAAGATGCCATCTAAAGAATTTGATCCCGGTGAGGTCATCAACCTCATGTCTAGCGACGATGAGGCTGCCCCGGTCAGCAAAAAGAGGTCACTGGACGATGCTCACGATTCACCGTCGACAACGGCTCCCGAGTCGAAACGCTTGAAGACTGATCTGACAGCAACTGCCGGATCAGAACCTGCAGGAGTGAAAGCAGAGGATGCCCAAGATGCCCAAGTCGGTGAGGAGGGTTCTCGCGATGCAGACAAGGCATCTTCAAAAGGGAACTCATCTCCACAACTTGGAGACCAGACTGAACAATCGAAGCCTACGGGAGGTTCAACAGGCACAAACAAGTCCTCCACGCAAGCAAGTACACCGAGTGAGTCGGCGCTTGAGGGTTCAGGTGAAATACCTGTCTATAAGCGAGGCGAGCTTAGTTTCCAGGTTCCTGGTCTCACTGGCAAACAGGGCTCCTGGCTGAATCGGTTCAAGGACTGGGTGCGGGCTTTTCAAGACCTCAACTCTGAACAGAGTCATGCTATCTCGTCTTCCTTGACCCAAGCCGCGTATGCTAACTATATCGAGCACCATGCGGGCTTGAAGCCCAAGAAGCGACGAAGTGCTAAGCAGGTAGCGAAAGAGTTTGAGAGCACAGGCGAGTTAGCTGCTCTTCTGGAGAGCCTCCAGCCATCGAAGCCTAAGGGAGCTTCGCAGGGAACACTTGACAGTTGGCTGGCTAAACAGCCCAACAAAGAAACTGGCCGCAAACGCAAACACTCGCGCACTTCTAGTATCAGCGAGGGCGAGATTGCGGACGACGGAGATGCGGCCGACTCTGAGAGCGAAGTCGAATACGAACCTACCCTGAGCAAACAGGAGCAGGGCGGAAAGGCCGCGTCAAACACAAACGAAGGGGCGTCGTCATCCTTGGACAAAGGTTTGGCAAATGGCAACCAAACATCTGGCGCAGAGCAAACATCGGAGTCTTCAGACAAGCACAATGCGCCAATCGATACCCAGAGAAACGTCCCCTCTGGATCGGAAGCGTTGGAGCAGCAGCGCATATATTTCCCCTCGGCCACTGATCCTACTCAGATGTGTCTGCTCTGCGGTCGGAGTACGCACCTGGCACCCAGTTGCCCAACGCTAATATGCTCATCTTGTGGAAGTCTGGAACATGCAGACATCTGCTGCCCCACGAGGCAAAGATGCGACAAGTGCCGCCAACTGGGCCATGGGGCAGCTCATTGCACCGAGAAGCTGGCATTGACCAAGGAGGAAGGACTTGCTTGTGCAGTGTGCAGTTCGGCAGACCACCTTGAGGAACAATGCACACTGCTATGGCGATCGTTTCACCCAGACGCGTTGACGATCAAGAAGGTTGTGTCTATCCCAGCGTCCTGCTCCCTTTGTGGGAGTGATATGCACTTCTCCGCTGATTGCAAGCGCCGTCGCGATATTGTGCCCAACCCTACCTGGTCGATCGAGAACCGCGACCAATACATTGACCCTGAATGTGGCTTGGCTGCTATCGAGGATACAACGGGAGGGCTGCAAACCGGCAAGACGACGCGCGCTCCCGAGCTCAAGATCCGCGGCCACGCTGCGCGGACGACAAACGTTCACTACTCAGAAAGTGATGACTCGGATGTAGAGTTTCTGGGCCACAGGCCTATCAAGCAGAAAACACAACTGGGACAGATTCGGATGGCCAGTAATATTCAGATGCCGCAGAACGGGAACTCCCAAAATGGCAGACCGGGGAGAGGTGGAAGACAGAACGGAGCGCCTGTCCAGCCTCCCCTCCCTCCTGGACCTCCTCCGCCCGGACCGCCCCCTCCTCGAACAGCTTACGGGCAACCTCCTCCGCCAGGCGTTTCGTCGTACGGATCGCAGCCATCAGCGCCTCCCCCATCGCTTCCTCGAAAACCTCCCACAAGGGACTACCGCAATGTACCCCCACCACCTCAGCAGGGCTCCCGTGGACAGCCAAACAACGGCAACGCGCCTCAGGGGCCAAGGCCTAGAGGAGGTGGGCGTGGCGGACGCGGTGGACGAGGAGGTCGTGGACGAGGTAGGGGCAGGGGAAAATAGAGCCCCATTCTAATTGGGGATCAAGCATGAGGGAAATGGTTGGTGCGGAGCAGGAGAAGATGAGGCGACGAAACGGTTTCCTCGCAGCAGAGGGTGCTACGGGAGTTGGTTGGTAAACCAGAGCCGAGACGTTCGCCGAAGCGGGACTCGTCTGGACTGGATGGATGACTGGGGCTGGCGACTTTGATACCCACCATCTGCGGACAGACTTTGAATGTGGCGACGGCAATCAACAAAATCTTTCTGAAACAACACAGGCCTGGATTGTGTCAAGGCGGCTCGGTTCAGATCCAATAACTCGAGGCAAGCATGATGTTGCTAAACTTTGCATATATACCACGGACAGCGAGTTGAGGGGGGGACAACATAGACGAGGAATTTACATTCATTGATACCACTCGGCACATGGCATGTGTCTCTGTCCCATGCGGCCCCATGACAAGGGTCATGTGCAAAATTTGTCCTGGGAGAGTCTGAGGGTGGGCAACAGCAGGAGAAAGGAGAAGTCTTGGGCCTCGCTTGGATGGTACACTGCATGTTGCTTGTCTTGCGAGTGCAAAGGCTTTGAGGATCAGGCAACTCTTGCAAGAAGAAAACTACCAACCCAGACCTTCGGAGCCCTCCGGCGACATGAGACAAGATCTGCCGATGAACAAGAGCCATCTGGGTATAAGGCAGTGGACAAGGCTCGAGGCATCATGACTGGGACCGTGTGACAAGGGGACCAAGCACAGCGCCCCATCGACGGAAAGCCTAGGTAGAAATTCTTCCAGGAAGAAAAAGGAACTAACATAGCGTGCCACGAGATGTTTCGACGCGTTTCGAGGACGGAGAGCGAAGAGCCACTGGGGGCTGTGCCACTCAGGTGGAGAAGTCTAGGACAGAGAAAGCCAGGGACGTTGGTAAGAAGCTTAATGGGGATGCATGTTTTAGTCTTGCGGCTTTTTCATCCATCTGCTCGATTTGGGAAGAAGGGTTGGTTGGTTAGTGGATGATCCATCAGTCGTCTAGTTGCTGCTGGGTAGGGCAGGGCAGAGCAAGGATAGGCGATGTGATGGGACGGACATGGATGGATGGATGGAGGCGAATGAATGGATATCATTTGTGGCGCGACGTGACGCATCCGAATGGACTTGTCTGTGTGTCGCGCATTTTGCATCTAGATTGCGAGGCGAACGAGCATGATTTGCGCTTGATCGACCATGGGCTTGGTTTCGATGGGAGGGAGCTCATGTCGTATGGAGCCAAGTGTCTACTTGACAGTCCCAGATTCAGCAGCATCGGGACCTGACAGATTCCAAAACGAGAACAGAAGTTTCTCCTAGCCTAGAAGAATGAGCGTAGCATCCCCTCTCTTCGTCTCGGTTTGTTTCGTTTCGTCCCGTCCCGCAAGAGGACTCGATTCCCGCTTTGGACGTAAACTCGTCTATCGCGGTTGGAAGTCTACAGTAGACGAATGAGCCTATCACAGCGCGACAAACTCGGTTGAAACAACGCGTCTGTCGCGTCGTTGGACACGGAAATGATTGGTTAGATGCCATATGCATGTTTCCAAGGCGCGGGTGGGTGACGGCCCCACACTCGGGGAAGCGCTGCAACCTAGATCCATCGATAAACATCCGAAAGATACTTGTGAGATACTTGGTGATGATCCGGGAGGCCTGACCGAGGACGGAGCAGACTCTGCGGCAGGAGGCAAGAGGACAGCGTGGTGACGTGGGTTCTGCAGGAAAAGAGCCTGCAGAAGGTCTTCCGAGTGGCCATCAATCACCATGCCACGAGACTCGACTGCAGCGAAGAGACGGGGTCTGCGGGTATCCCTCGAGTACACCGCCATGCTTTCTTCCATGGAGAAGCCATCGCGAGGCACCACGGTGAGCTGGCCAATCAGTATCCGAGCGCAGCGCGCGGTCGGTCAGCCCTCCAACGCGATGTCCTCAACCTTGAAGCTCGAACCTCGACGGGATCCTCGTGCTCCACCAAGCCGCATCTGCTGCCGGGGTCCCGCGACATGCATCTTTGCAGCCTGAGTCACCGCGGACCAGTCGTCGCCCGGCGAAGGCGGTCCTCTCGCGATGGCACCAATGCAGGAGGGCTTCGGCACTAGAGCAGTCCATGGCTGGTGGGAAATCCCAATTTTTCTCCATTCCCCTCGGTTCGCTCGCCCCTCCTCTTGGATCTTGCAGGTCTAAAGGGGAAAAAGGCGAGGCTGATCTGAGAAAGGGACATGAGGTGATATATCTCGGCCGCCCGGACCCGGCGCTCGTGAGCCGGACCCTTTCTCTCTTTGATGTAGCATTTTACAACTCAAGACACTTTGCTTTCAACTTCTTTGACACTGCTACATTGCTTCTATACTTGACAATCATCTCATCGAGTCTCTTGCGACGACTACCTTCCTGTTCGTCCTGCTCAATTGAGAGCTGGCAACGGATAAAGGACGTACGTCTACATATTAAGAGTCAAGCCTCAAATCATCTTGTGCCTGTTCGGCTCTTCAACTTGATATCACACCATTCTACATCATTATCATACTCATCTCCGGCAATTCCCAAGACGAGGATCGATACGTAAACACTGGGACAACATACGACAACAACAACATATCATTGCCAACCGACATCAACATTAGAGCCTTCTTCCCCCACGACATGCTATCAACATGTCTTCATCAACAGAACAGCTCTTCCTCGCCCTCTTGAGGAGCGATCACATCAAGGACTCCCTTCTCCCTAACCTCTCAACCGAGGACATCTGTGCTGTCCGCCAGGCTTCATCTGCCTGCTGCAACCTCGTCACCAAGCGTCTCTTCACTCGTGTCCACGTCTCCTTCTCAGCTTCGACCTTTACCAGACCTGCCCGCGTTGCCGCCCTCGCTCGTATCGGCCATCACATCGAGCATCTCACCTTCTACCTACCTCACTCAGACGCCACATTCCTCCCTCCTCTCATTCATCCTGTTTCTGGTAATGAGATATGCTTTCTCTACACGCCTCACACGAGCATGGGATCTGTCCTGTCCCGACCCAAGTACGCCAACGCTGAGCTTGGCGATATCCTCACCCAACAGTACCCTCCTCTCTTCCACGCCGCCACCAATGTACCCAGCTTCATCAATGCCATGCGCAACTTGACCAACATGCGCCATCTCACTATCCGATGTCCCGGACAAGACCCAAGAGAGCGATACCGCCGCGATATTGTCGACTATGCTCTCATCAGCTTGCGTATCTCACTTGAGCGTGCCCCCTTGACCAAGTTGAACAAGCTCTCACTCTCCTCTCTTCACCCCGCCGCCTTCAACTACCTCCGTCATCTCAACGGTTTTGGAACTGTTCCTTCAGCTGGTCGTCGCTGGAGACAGATTCGCAAGCTCTCCATCTCTGTTGACTCCTGGGACTTTTACGGACCTTCCCCTGGTCGTGATCACCTCAAGATCATCGACGAGTACATCCGCACCTTTGCCCCCAACCTTGAGAAGTTTGCCTTTAAGTGGATTGGCCGCAAGGGACCTTGCCCAGTTGCACTGGCCGCTGACCCCTTGTTTGCACCTCCTCGCGCCTCAAGGAAGCTCTTCCACGAAGTCACATCCCCAATGTCACCACTACCTACTCCCCCAGCAAGAGGACCTATTCACTTCCCCAAGTTGCGCTACCTTCAAATTCGGAATGCTACTATGAATGCGCCTCAGTTGAGCACCCTCATCAACTCTCATCGTCCAACAGTCAAGGAGTTTGACTTTGAGAGTGTCGTCCTCGCCGACAATGGTAACTGGGATGACGTCCTGGCGCCTATTGATACCGATGATGCCTGGTCTCGTAGCAGCAGCTTGGCTACTCCATCAGAGTGCAGTCTTGTCACAAGCCCTAGCTCTGAGCATCTACCAAGTCCCAGTGCCGCAGTGGCTGCTGCCAGCCGCGAGCTATTGGATATGGACCTCGGTGGTTTCCCCTTTGACGACCTGGAGAGGGATGTCATTGAAGAGCTGCCCCTCGAAGACGAGTTCATTGCTCCTCTTCAAGTGCCACCTACAGAATCAGAAGTGAGCTTCAGCACGAAACTCAGAAAGAAGCGGTCCCGTCGCCGCAGAAGAAAGCATCGCAGTGAAGATGACGATGCCCCTGAAATGCCCTCTCCCTCAGGTCGCAACAAGCTATCTAAACCTAGACTTCGTCCATCACTGGAAGAAGATGACTTCCGGCCCTCTACTCCCGTCCCCAACATCACAGCTCCCATCCTCACCTCAGATCCCCAACCTGTCCTCCTCCAGCCCACCACCTACGACCCTTCTAAGAGGCGGAGCGCCGCCACAGATCCAGACGAGGGAATCTCTCCCGTCCAGCGCAACATTGAAAAGGAGGAGGCGCATCGGCTACTCGCCGAGGACGCCGTCGCGCGGACGAGCGCCCTGCAAAAGGCCAAGGCTGCCGTCTTGACAAAACTCAGCCGCGAGTTCTGCCACGGCAAGAAGCCGCCGCGAGTAGGCGAGGCCAATGCGTGCCGTCTCCTGGCCGGCCGGGATCTGGGCACCGCCTTTGGCCCCGGCATGGTCATGGAAGACCGAAGAGGGCTGGAAAGTCGGAGTGTGCTGGTACCTCTGATGTTTAGCCGATCATGAGCAGTGTTGCTTCGCTGGCTATGAGATGGACGTCTTGGAGAGAGTGGCTATGACTTGTAATGAGATATGACTGATCATGTCCTTTTTTTATCCCTTCATGTATTTACGTAACGACATTCTTTCCAAGAAACGAGAAATGTATATGTTAACTTATTCTCACTCATGACTCTTGCCTGATTTGAAGTCTCTGCTAAGTGCTCTCCTTGGTGATGGTCCCGAATGCCTTGACATAGTCGGCGACTTCTTTAAGCCCTGTCAGAGTCAAGTCCCTCCTACGCCCTTCTATAATCACAGTCGGCACCGAATCAATATCCATCCCTATACTTCTAATCTTCTCTTTAGTGTCTCTCTCCCCTTTCTCCTTGTCCTCCACGAGACTCTTGGCCTCCTTCTCATCCACTCCAGCTTCAACACAAGCCTCGATCAACATCTCATCCTCACCAGGATGTCTCACCTCAGCAAAATACAGTCTAAAAACTGCATCCACAAGCTTATTTGCAATGTCTGTGCCGTAGGCCTCCTGAACCTGCTGGATGACCCGGTGAGCGGGAAAGGAGTTACCCGTCGGCCCTGTGAAGCCAAGGGGGATGTTTAGCGGTTCAGCCAGGGAGAGCATGTGTGCCTGAAAGAGCTGCTGAGCGGCTGCGTTGTCATTGTGCTGGTGGTGGAGGGCATGTGCGGCACGATCTGGGATTGTGGCCTCGCGATTGGGGCTTGGCTGGAAGGGGGAGAAATGGAGGGTGAAAGAGATGGCGGATGATGACGAGGAACGGACTTGGCCGAGGGCGTGATCGAGTCTGAAGAAGAGTTAGATGACTATGTATTGATTATATATGTGAGTTTCATGCCTCTTCTTTGCGAGATATGTCCTGAGACAGAGTCAGTGATGAGCTAAGAGTGCGACAATGGGTGAGCTCATACCAAGGACAGATAGTGTCCATGACAAACGTGACCTGAGATTCATACATGATGACTTGCGATATGAAACGGAGCTGGAGAAGTCAATCAAATGCTCTATAGGTATGATGATGTTATATCCTAAAATGACTATGACGGAACAGAATGCGGGGAAGTCGGATCCGCACCGGACCTCCGGCCACCCGGAGTCGGGCAGTGGAGCAACGGCCGTGATTCCAAAGACGACCCCACAGACTCGTATCGCATGTGATCTCAATTCATTCACTCATGCATCGGATGGTGGACTTGAAACTGGGGTATCTTGAACTCGTGAATTGGGACCCCTCCCTCCCACTGGCTTCTCTAGTCAAAAGTCATCTTGGTGCCTGTGTGCTTCACCACTGCGCCTGTCAACCTAGCGACATTAATGTCCTCGGCCTCCTTGAGGGGCTTCACTCCACCCTCGCTCTTGGCCTCGCTGTCTGCCTGGTCGTACCTCCTGGGCGGAGGTCGGCCACGAGGGTTGCTGTTGTTATCGTTCGCCTTTCTGTCCTTGCCGAACCGCTTCTTGTACCGCGCCTGGTCGTCCTCGGCCAGCTCGATCTTGAGTTCGCGGCCCAGCATCCTGTTGACCCACCACTTGCGCATCTTGTACTGCTTCTTTCGGTCCTCGTCCCTGTCTTCATCGTCCTTGAAGTCCTCCTCTGTTTCAACCTCCTCCTTGATCTTGACGAAGCCCTTGACAGCCCACGCCGCAGCCTCGGGCTCGCTGAACTTTACCCAGCCAAAGCCCTTACACTTGCCCGTGTCCTCAAAGGTAGCCACCTTGACCCATTCGATCTCGCCGCACTTTTCAAAGTTCCTGCGCAGGTCGTCGTCGGTTGTCTTGAAGCCCATGTTGCCCACGAAAATCTTGCGGCTGGCGTTGACCTCCTTCTTCTGCTCCTTGGCGGCCTGCGCCTTGCCCTCGGGGGTGTCTTCATCGGCAGCAGCCTCGGGCTCCTTCTTGGGGCGGCCCTCGAAGGACTTGGCGTCCTTGATGAGGAGCTTTCGTCCGCCAATTTCTGTCTCGGAGAGCGCAATCGCGGCGACCTTGGGGCCGATGTCTGTAAAGTCGACGTAGGCGAAACCCTTGTTGGTGGGCTTGGCGTTCTTGTCACGGCCGGGCTCTTTGGTGGTCGGAAGCTTGACTCGGGTAATCATCTCATCAGAGATGACCTCTCCAGAGTTATCCACGAGCCACTTGCGCAGATCGACAGACGTGAGGTAGAAGGGCAGGTTGCCAATCCAGACGCCATGCTCTGACCGGGTTGCATCCTTCTTGTCCTTGCCTTCCTTGTCGCCCTTTCTCTCATCGTCGCTATCTTGCTTCGCAGGGAGGGCCTTGCCCTTCTTGAGCGCACGGCGGGCGCGCTTGGACGGCGGCTCGGGGGCGGTCACGTCGACCTCGATCTCCTCGATGTCGATCTTGCGCTTCGAAGAGGACGTGGGCTCGGTGTCGGCCATGTCGACATCTTGGGTCGATTCGGTCTTTTCGACCTCGGTAGTCTTTTCCGCCTTGGCGGCCTTTGCAGGCTTCTCGGCCTTGGACTTGGACTTTTTCTCCTTCTTCTCTTTTGTCGCCATTTTGTGCTGATTGGACTAGTTGATCTGGACGAAGCAACACGAGCGTCGAGGCGCAGGAAAATTTCCTGTCTTTCTCCCGCGATAAGATAAGAAAAGAGCCTATCGGCAAAGGTGGGTCCATCCTCCGGAGGCTAGACCCCTGCAATTCCTCCGGGTGCGGGGCATGCAAATGCCGTTTTATGAGATGTCGGATATTGAAGACACATCACATACCAACCTCCTGGAACTAAAAAGACGTTGATGGACTCAGGAGAGAAAATTCGCTGACGACTTGCAGATGCTGAATTGCCAACGCATATTCTTGATTCCTTGGCGATGAGTCAGAATGTCGGGACAATTACTCTGTAGAGCAGGGATGTGAGGCATCTCTACCTGCGACAAGGTGGCAGCTGGATCGACCGTCTGAAACTTGACAATGAACAAACAGGGAATTGCCCATGATTCAATTCACCGCACGTGTCTAAATGAGGGATGCCCCTGGAAATTCTCTGTGCTTTGACTCCCAACCCAAGGTACAACGTAACATTGCATACGATAAAACGTGGTGGTTTCCTAGGCTCAAAGGTTCACGCCAGGAGAGTCTTGGCGTCGAGGGCGGAAATTGAAGAGTAGCTGTCAAAGACTGACGCCTCTGCAAGTAGACGATTTTGGCTGAAAGAACTGCGTATTTCGGAGGCGATTTCTTCAAGGCAAAAAAAGAAGCTGGGATTGAATGGAAAAAGGCCCAGCTCTTCGTGACCGCCCAAGTGTTTGGCCTAGCTCTCAATGGCCAGCGCTTACGTCGTTGCATTGAATGGGCGTTGCTAGCCACATCGTCGGTTCCTTGGACATGCGGGTGACCAAGGAGAGACGCCCGTGGATTGGCCCATCTTGACCCGGAGCTTTCGATGGTGGCCACCAGCCCAGATGCACTTTCGTCACATCTGGCGTGGCTCAGAAGGCCCTAGTAATAAATTGTCGCAAAGCACTTTTGAGAACAGAGAAAGAAACCCTCCGAGTATAGGAGTAGGTCCGCCGGATGCCGCCTAAAAAAAAATTGCTGTTTCGGCGCCGACAAAAGAGTGCAGATGCAGGACGCCGAGACCGTCGCCGGCCGGAAAGACCGCCGGACGGGGTACGAATTGGGCAAGGACCCCGACCCCGTCGAGCGGCCCGGGCCCAGCTGCTCCCTCAGCTCCTCAGGGTGCGTGCCTCCGTAATTTGCACTGCGGCGCCAGCAAATGACAGCCGGGACCGGCAGGCCGAGAGACCCGCCAGCCATTCCGCTGACACGTGTGCGAGGTGGCTTACGAGGCGGTATGCTTCCGCGACTCTGACAGGTGCTTTGTCAGGGAGGGGAGAACCCATCTTGGTTGTTGTTGAGGAAGAGAGTCATGGCAGAGATGTAATTGAATGCTCCGACGCATGAAAAAGAGTCCGCCTGGATGATACCTCGACAAGGTTAACCCCCACTAATCACCCACTCTCCCACTGTAGCGGCTCCGTACGACGCCATGGCCGCTCTGAACGGCGCCGAGTTGTCACGTGCGGCTAGCGATGCCCCGGGCAGCCTAGGCACCTTGCCTGGCTGGCTTGCCAGCTTCTCACTGGTGGCCTGTGGGCCTCAACCTGTGGTCCAGGACACCAACCAGGACGGGCAGGCCCTTATTAGCGAATGAGGCGCCCGTGACCCAAGCCCAGCCCAGGCCAGCCCAGGCGGAAAAAACGCTAGCCCCAGACAACGGAACCAAAAACAGCCTGGGAACTCCCTCAAAGCCCAACCCAACCCCGACTCCAATCCCCGTCCGCGGGTCCTTCATCTTCCTCCACCTCACAACCTCACAAAACCCTCCTTCACGCCATCAACCCCCCGATCGTCCTCTCTCGCCTCGACTTCAATCTCTGCGAGCCCGAGCTCGACACCTCTCAAGAACATATACCGGCCCTCGGCATCATTTCCTTTGACCTTTGATTCGCCTTGCTGGACCCCTGATTATCGCCGCCGACAGTAACTTTTGCCTTTCGACGAAACTCTCCACTTTGTGAGATTCCTGCTGCCGCCTCAGCAATCGACGACCTACCTACAAACAAACATATTCGTCACCATCAAACCACCTTTATCTCTAGAAACGCTCGACTAGCGTGATTCCTGTTGTCTTCTGTGGTTTATTCCCTCGTCGGTCAACGCCGAACTTGCTGGTCGAGTACTGTTCGGTGAACAACAGCTCTATTCACTATGAACGTCTTGCTCTCGCCCCAACCTCCGGTTTTCCCTCATCAGCACGAAAACCATCATCTCTCTCCCCAGCGATCCTGTGAGTTGTTCTTTTCATCCCTTTCGCTGCATCTCCCTTGGTGTTGTTTACCCCTTGTTCTTCTTTGCCACTAACCTCACCCCAGTATCACCCTTTCACAACATGGCCACCCGAAAGCGAAAAGCCGACGAAGATGGTGATGAGACCATGTCTCCTCGAAGTTCGCCCACTATCTCTTCCCGACCTCTCGCCCGCCCTTCGAAAAAGATCCGTGCCAACGAAGTTATTGGTCGACCCCTTGCTCTCCCTCGACTCCTTGAGACTCTCGATACTGCCCAGTTGAGGACTGTCCTGGAGAGGATATGCGAAAGGCATCCCGACATTGGCCATGAAGTTGAAACTGGAGCCCCTCGCCCGTCCGTTTCGTCGGTCGTTGTGGTTTTGCAGGGTTATATGGAGAAACTGAGTAACGCAGTTCCCTATGGCGAGACGAGTCCCGAATACACCTACTACCGAGTCAAAGAGCCTCTTGTGGCCTTGATTGACGCACTCTCCGACTTCACTCCCCAGTTTCTGCCACCAAACGAGACTCAGCCCACAAAGTCGCTCGAGTTCTTGAACGAGGCCACCAACATTATCCACAAGCTCCCTGACTGGGAACCCCAAACATATCGACACCACAAGGAAAACGCATACGAGGAGATCTCTAAGGCCTGGGCTCTTGTTATTAACGAGGCGGGCAAGAGGGCTGGAGGCATCAACTTGCACAGCGGAGGATGGGATCAGATTTTGTCACGACACAACGAGCAATCTGGCGGCCGGCTTGCCTACGCCATCAGTGCCATGACTACCAGTGTTGGCTGGTTGGACCCCAGCACGAGTTCCGGACCGGCTGGTGCCTCTGACCCCAATTCCATCCTCAACCAGCTTATGTCTGGTACGTACGGAGCGCCTGTTCGGGTTGGACCTTGGTAGGGCAGCTCTTTGCCCAACAGACCGAAATCATGATTGCATATCGCGGCGCACCGGACGAGTCATCATTGCACATATTACGACCGCATCTTTACGACGACTTTCTTTAGGCATCATGGGGCTGGCATAGACTTGAGGCATCCCTTTTCGTCACGGCAGGGTTTGGTGGCGTTTTTTTGCGTGCATTTTTTGACATCCCTCTCCTCCTTCACTCGCGTATAGCAGGGATCAGTGCTGGGATTTTCTTTTATTCTACCAATCTTGACAGCGCGGACAGACCGCGTATTCCTGTATGTAGACTTGCTTTAGTTTACCTGGCCATCGCCTAGGTGATCTTATCAAGCGACGATTGTGGCAGACTGTAGCTCGCCTGAAGCGGGTTAAACTTTGCTCATGAGCGTGAGATAATTGACAGCTTTGGCAATCAACTTGGATAATTGGCTTACTTCCGCGTCATCGTGTTACGTTGCCTGTGACTATGGTCGAGTGACAATCCTTTGATGTGACGTCCGGAGATTTGCCTTGCACGGATATTTTATGTCCCTCCAATAACTACCTAGGGAGACCGCGTTGTTGGTCTTGTGCCTTGATCCGTATCATCCAAGTGCCGACACAGGAAATGGTCCCATCTGATGGAAGTAACGCAATAGTCTCACCCTTTAGTTGCTTGTTAGCACCCCCCGTGCAGTATGGCCATACCTTCACAACTACCAAATTGCGAGTTAACTGTAAACTTGATTTATAAACATATATAATAACTTGCGGTAATACAAAGAGTTTGGCTGACATTTCAAGTTTCCTCTCGGCTGCTTACTGTAGATCGTGATTGATAACTGCATAGTGTAGACCATATTGATGCTGCTGCCATCGAGGCCGAGTCCGCATCTGTAGTCACAGCAAATTTTCACCTATAAATGAACTTTTAAGCCTAAACAATGGGCAAACGAGGATCGCTACCCAACTGTCTTCACCGCTCTAGACTCTGAAAAGACATATGGGGCTGTTTGTAGAGATCGGCGATCGTTGAAACGGCCATATGGAGACGGTCATGCGCGATGTTGCCGTGACTCAAACTCCGGCAATCTACATGATCGATTTTTGAGCCTGGCATTTGAGGTATCATTCGTCCGGTTTGATACGAAACAGTATGTTTCTAGAACATTGCGAAATGCTCATAAGCGTACTTGTCTTGTAAGTGTTTGTTCAAGTTTTGTCGCTAAGTGTCTTTCCATAGCTGTAGGTCTCTTGCTCATGGTAGCATACCAAGGCATCTGCCATCCCCAATACTGTTCAAAAGTCACAAGATATGGCCGCGTGATGAGGGTAATCCAATCATTCTAGACCCTCCTAATGCTATTCCACTTACAACCCAAGCCAAAGCGTCAAGGGCGTCTCTAACAAAGAGATCGAGAAACAGGTGGGGCAAGCGCGGGGGCTCCCGACGATCCGGTCTGAAAAGAGAGTGGGTCGCTGCCTGCTCCGAGTCACGTGCTCTCCCGTCATCTCGCACTAAACGCGCGACTGCCTGGCCGTGAACGCGTCGTCATCAATCAATATCAAGCCCGCCTCAACTGGTGAAGCTTCATCAGCTACGCTACATCCCCGTCTCTGCCTGGGCCTCAGTTTTTGGTCTTTGATTCCAAACCTGCTTGACTTGCTTTCTTCTCCTTCTTCATGTCGAAATAAACTGCGTCAAGTGCTGAAGCATTCACCATGCCTGCGTACGTCGCTGGACGTGTCACGTTCCCCTTTGACTCTCCAACTAACTAGGCTTCCAGTCCGGGCGATCAACACACGACCGTGACGAATCCCTTCGAGGAGCCGCGTCAGCGAGTTTCAGAATGGGCCGCAAAGGACATTGCTACCATTGCTGCGAAGCTTGATAAGCAGCTTGGTCCAGAATACATCTCTGCTCGTGCAGGTCCTGGTGGCACCAAGGTCCACTACCTCACCGCCGAAAAGTGCATCACGTTGGCAAACGAGGTATTTGGCTTCAACGGATGGTCATCCTCGATCCAAAATATTCAGGTCGATTTCGCCGACGAGAACCCCCAGACGCAGCGTGTCAGCATCGGTCTGTCTGTCATTGTGCGAGTTACTCTACGAGATGGCACATACCACGAAGACATCGGATACGGATCGATTGAAAATGCAAAGGGAAAGGCGATGGCCTTTGAAAAGGCTAAGAAGGAGGGTACAACCGATGGACTGAAGCGCGCCCTGAGAAGCTTTGGCAACGTCCTGGGTAACTGCATCTACGACAAGGACTATGTGAAGCAAGTCACCAGAGTGAAGGCTGAGCCGGTCAAGAAGTTTGACCAAGACAATCTTCATCGTCACTCAGACTTTATCAAGCGCGACGTTCCAAAGATTGAGCCCGTGGCGCCTCCCCCCCCTGCGGCTCCTACGACGACAATCGTCAAGACCGAGCCCGCGCTCCCCATGTCGGAGTCATTTGATGATTATCTCGGAGGTATACTGTCCTCGGATGGATTTGAGGAAATCGAGGCTGAATATCTGTAGAGCTCGACGAGGCCGACTTCTGCGTGCCAGAAGATGGGCACCCGGACGAAATCATGTTGGCCACATCGATCTTGGGCCAGGGTTCAACATCGAACTCGACATCGAACTCGACGTCAAATTCGACGTCAAACAATGCGCCTCAACGAATCCAGCAGCAACCTAACAGGTCGATTTCTACTGGACCCGCGAGCCGCCCACCGCAGACGCCAAACCAAGGGCACCAACGCCCAGACCCCTCGAACGGAGGTCCAGCCGGATTTTCAAATCGTCCCCAGCCTGGAGTTAGTGGTCGCACAACTCCAAACCAGAACGGAAACCCTCGGCCACCGCCAAATGCGCCTCAAAACATGCCCGAAACTGTAGGGTTCTTCTCTGCCAAGGCCGTCAACCAGCTCCCCGAGTCTTCGCTGCAAGGATCGACTAATGCTCGCCTTGCGGTGCCTCATGGCCAACAAGCCTTCAATCCCAAAGCAGAAAGCCCGTCCATTCGAAAGACTCCTGGTATCGACCACAACTCATCTAAGCCTGTCGCGAGGAACGGTCAGCATGTTGCCCCATCTAGCAGCCAGGCGAGCCGTGCGCCACATTCCAACACCAGCAGCTTCACCCCTGTGCGCCCATCCATGCCGAGCTCTCAGAGCTCCCGGGGAAATGTCGTGAACCCCTCGCTAGATCATGCTCGGCGAATTGGTGCACCAGGTGGCTCGGGTAGTCCCCTGGCTAACCGAGGATCGTACCGACCACCAACCATCAAAAGACCGGCGCCTGCTGACGGAAGACCTCCTTTGGCTGATCTCCCTGCGAACGGCAGTGGATCAACAGGCGCTTCTACAGTGAATGGGGCTGAACCAAAGAGGCAGAAGATGGCGTAGACGTTGAAACTGGGACCCGGGTTCGGACAGGATGGGAATGGCATCACGGAGTCGGGCGCATCGGTATGGAAAGGGATTCATCATTTGCAAGGAGCTTAGGTCTGGGATTGTTATGGTATTCAAGAAAGCAGTAGAGAATGGCTGGGAGCCTAGGATTGACCAGCAGAAAGCTGGCATTTGTCTCTAGAACTGCTATGCAGACAATGTATTCATGATATCAACACTTGAGCTGCAGTATAGCCTCACGTTTGTTCTATATAAGCTGTGAAGTTCGACATTGAGTTGGATATGATGCAATTGTGCAACTCTTTCTATTTTACATTGGTTTTGCCCATTACATTCATGGCGTTAGTTCCTGTCTCATCCACCCCCAATTGATATATCCAATACAAGTGAGACGGTGCCCCTTTTATACACGCACACATTGGTCTTATTTTGAGGTCAGCTTGGCCAGCCCAGAACGAGCCTGCTTGGCGGCTTGAGGATAGTCAAGCTTGGTCGCCATGTCAATACACTGATTGTACTTCTTGCGAGCTAGGTCATGGTTGCCTAGCATAGCAGCAACGTCGCCCCAGTTGCAGAGGGCGACGGCACAAGCCTCATCACACTCGGGTGTACGCTCGCTGCTCTGAACATCCTTGGCATGGACGTATGCATTCTTGGCCCAGTTTTGAGCGGCCTCGAGGCAATCCTTCCTGGTGGCAGGCATGGCCGGGTCGTGCAGCTCCTTGATCACATCCGACGTCTCGCCGGCGCTGATGGGGACGAAGATGGGGTGCTGGGCGAAGCTAGCGGCTAGGTTGTTCATGATGACGGCGCGGTGGCAGGGGACCTCGCAGAGGCGAAGGGCCTGGAAGAAGAGGGGGATAGCGAGGTGGAACTGGGACTTGCGCTCGTAGTCGCGGCCCAAGGACTCCATGGCACCGCCCATCTGTTCCGGGTTGAGCCAGTCGCCCTCACCAGGCTTCACGCCGTCGTCCTTGCGGCGGCGGTACTCCTTGAGGGCGGTCTCGACGGCCCAGATGAGGTGCTTTTGCGAGTTGTCGGGTTCGAGGACATGTTCGTCGGCGTAGAGCTCTCCGAGCTTGATAGCGATTCCAACAGTCTTGGTGAGCAGTCGTTGACGCTTATGCCAGAGGCTCTCCGGCACAAAGTCTTCGTCCTTGTTCTCTGATTCAGTAGTAGGGGTAGCATTATTAGCGGCGACAGAGGCCTCAGCGGCATCAGTGGTCTCCGATGGTGCCTTGAGGAGTCTGCCCTCATCGCTGACTCGGCCATCCTTAACAGAGTGCTCCATTACACTAATCCACTTGTTGCAGTCGGCCAAAACGCCCTCTAAAACCTGCAGAGATCCGGTATAGTTTGTGATGAGCTGGAGCCAGTGGGCAGTCTGCAGACGAATGCCGAGAACCTCGTCCGAGAAGGGATCCAGGCCATGCTCGGCGCACTGCTCCATGGCGCGCTTGTAGTATTTGAGAGCGAGCTCGGCATCGGGGCTAATGTTGGTATAGTACAGGGCGCGTCGCAGGGAGTTGGCGATGGGCTTGGGGTATCTCGTGAATTGGTAATGGTAGAAGTAGGTAAAGTAGAGGTAGACAGTGTAGCCGGCGATGACGGAGACGACGCCGAGTCTTTATTTCCCGTCAGTGGCGCATAAGGATGGGGGCATACAAGTCACTTACATGAACAATCCCAGCGTTGTAGCTCCGGGACTCTGGCGAAAGGCTGTCTTGATACCAGTCGGGCTCATGGCCACGACCAGACTGCGCAGACCAGCACCAAGGGCACGGCCGGCGAATTGGCGAAAGGTGATCTGAGGCTGAGGCGGTTGGCTCTTCTTGGGCAGCTGATTCCTCTTGGCCTCGAGCTCCTTGTCCGAGCGATCGGCGGAAGCATTGGCCTTCGGGCCGTTGGCCTGGAATCGGCGTTGGTCCGGCCGGAGCGGGATGACGGCGCGGAAGCTGAGGTTGACGGAGCGCGACCGGAGGTGGACGGAGAGCAGACCCGAAGTCGCATGCTGCAGGCATCTCCCACGAAGGGGCCTCAGCGAGGCGACGGCCGAGACCGACATGGCTGGCCTGCTATGGGAAGCAATGGACAGACGATGGTCGGGGGGCAATCCCACGTATGATGAGGGGCGAGGTTTTTGGTGATGTCGTAAACCCCATGAAAAGCTGCAAGTCGTCTAATGGATCCCATCTGGCCATGACGGCTACGCACGGGCCAACCTCGGCGAATGCTGGCCCGTGCGTTTCCAATCAGGCAAGCACTAACGGACGCTGTTAGGCTGTGGCCGAGGCTCTTTGAACCTTGGAAGGCGGGAGGGGAGCCCTGTAGTTAGGGATCCTTTTGGTGGGGGCCTGGGGGAAGCAAAGCCCAAACGATGGCATATGACGGAATCTTTAAAGCTCTCACACTCTCTGTCTCTTCTTGTCCTCACTCACAACCCATTCACTCAATCATCTTGTCCATTCTCTACACTCGTCACCATGTCTGGAAAGTTCGAGCCAAAGACCCCCGTGAACTTGGATCCCCCCAAGGACGACCCTATCTCTCCGGAGGAGCTTGCTGCAGCTGACGGTATGGCCATGTCCCCCGCCATGATGAGGAGTCTCCAAACCTCATTGAACCTTCTGCAAATTTTGAACTTGAGCTAATTCTATGACAGGTAGAGATGGAGGCAAGTGCTACGTGGCCATCAAGGTATGTCAAGACGCATGCACCGTACAACTCGTCCTCTCCAAGGAACACGGCTGAACCATCTGCAATGAATTAGGGCAAGGTCTACGATGTCACGGGCAACAAGGCCTACCAACCAGGAGGATCATACAACGGTAATTCTCTGCGTATCCCATGAGTCAACATGATCCGAATTGACCAACACTGCTACTCTAGTCTTTGCTGGCAAGGACGCCTCGAGGGCGCTGGGAAAGACCTCGACCAAGCCCGAGGACGCGCGGGCAGACTGGCAGGATCTGGATGATAAGGAAAAGGGCGTCCTCAACGACTGGGTCACGTTCTTCTCCAAGCGGTACAACGTCGTCGGCGTCGTGGAGGGTGCCACAAACATGGATTGACTAGCCGAGTTGCCTCCGAGCGTCCAAGTCAAGCTGTAGATTTTCCCAAACTTGAGCCCGACCCCCCTTCCTTTTGGTGCCTCGTGTGCAGTGCAGTCACCTAGCTCGTCTGATTTATTTCTCCGCTGCTGTGAGCCTTGTGGAGTGTGAGGCCACCTGGAGCATATTCGATCTCGTTGTTGCTCGCCGTGTGGTGGCCAGGGGATATATGAGCTGACGGAAAGTTACAATGCTTGTTTTAGTATGGATCTATCAACTTGTACTATTGCTTTTTTACTGGGACTCGACATCATACGACGACGGGGTCCATCATGTTGATACGAAACAACATCTTGGGAACCCACGGTCTGTGCTTGGAACCCCCATCTCCAGGTCACACCCCAGATGAGGACGCACCACAGACGTTTCCCCTTTCAAAGGCTGAATGCAAACCCGTTTCCCACACGGTTCCTATCCCTCTCTCATGCCGGCATCGTAGCACAGGCCGGGCCGCAGGTCTCTCCTCCCGCGGGCCAACCACCGCGCTCCTGGCTCCTCTGGGCACCGATGATGACTCCATGTTTGGGAGCCGAAGCACAACAGGGGACACACATCCTCCAGACCTGACAGGTCCGTTCCACATGGTGCAGTTCTTACGTGTTTGCAATTGGGAAAACCCCCGTGGCAAGATTTCTAGCTATCGTTGATGTGTAACCGCACGAGGTCCTCGACGACCCGGTTCACGGGCCTGCACGGCTCGCATATGTGCCGGGTCTAGAGCAAGCCCCGAAATGATTTAACTACGTACATATATATAAACTAACACACGATGAACCGTAAACGGCCAACCTCCCAGATATAGCCTCCCCCCTTAGCTAGACCAGCTCAGAGCATGGTCACTGGTCCTCCCTCCCACCGCCAATACCAAAGTGATGTACATGTTCAAGAACTTGACTGCTGAGAGCCCTGACTGGGCATATGCTGGCCACCCTGGTAGTTGTGCTGCCCCTGCATTTCCACGGTCTGCCACGCAGCTGCGCAGTCATCGCAAGGCACACACTGCCGCCACGAGTTCCGGAGAACCTTGACACCGAAGCATTGATGATTCGGGTCGTTGCGAGCAAAGTGGCAGTAGGATTTGAGGCGTAGTGTAGAATGGTTGCATAGGAACAAGAACTCTTCCCAGTCACACATGTTGGGTGGTTAAGGGGATTGTGCGAGGGGATTGGATGGTGAGTATCTGAGTTATCGAGGTCAGATGGAGTTGTGTATGGGAGTATTGGTCGCCTACGATGGTTGATTGTGCTTCAAAGCCTTGCATGTAGCGATGGAAGATGGCGGTAGGGTTGAATCTAGAGCGTAGAGTGTAGTACGGTTGCGAATTGAAGAAACTCTGTCTTGAAGAGGATGAGCAAGAAGAGTCTGACGAGGCAGGACTCGAGACCTTTATAGCCGTGGCAAGTCTGCCTTGACGTCAAGAGCCATCTCTCTGAAGACATGTATGTCCTGGTAGTTGCTGGTTCCTGTGGCTGTCGCCCACACGTTGAACGACCAGCGAGGGGCGGCATGGTTACAGATCCAACAGTCTCCGAGCTGACCCAGCATCTCATGCAAGGAATTTTGGTGGCACATGCGGTATTCTGGTCCGATGAGATCACTTTCCAAGTGTAGAAGTTCTCGTCGCCACGTTCCCAGCCACGTCCTTCTAAAAGGAGCATGTTGCAGGTGGACGAACGCAGATATCCGGGGGAAACGTGGGGAGGAGGGGCCAAGGACTCGATGCTCAGGTCACACAGTGTCGTTTGTGGCAGTTTGATAGAGATTGTCGATGGCGTCGAGTGTGGTAGCTGACAGCTGGGGTGCTGTACTGTGTTTACGAGCATGAGGGATGTCCAGCCGCATGGTGCTTGGGGATGAATGTTTGGCCTTGACTTCAAGGGTATTCCCACTGGGGCTCATGTCGATGAGGCAAACCACAAGCAGTTTGTCAAGAAACGTCCAATGACACTGACGCGTAGGTATCTCCTGCAAATGAATCACTGGAATCATGTGCGGTTCGCGACTCGACATGCACAAGAACATGCATGCGCGATCGACAGATGCTCCATATCGAGACAAAGCCAGGTTGGCTCAGGGGCGGTCTCCAAAGAATGAGTCCACGGGAGGATGCAGAAAAAGTTTGGCTAACGAACGGAGCCGATGCAGGCATCCCACTCAGGCTTGTCGGAGGCGTCGATGGGGAAAGAGAAAAGAACATGAAGAGAGGTTAAGAGAAGCAGGTGTCCGTTAGCGTGGTTTGTTCAGGTGGGAGAAGAGACAACAACCCAGATGCCATGTCTTTTGTCAAGGTGAGATGGCATACGCATCCATGGCATGACATTAGGGCCATCAGAGACACGCATGATGCAGTTGTCGATGCCACTGGGCACTTGAAGTCTGGTAGAAGACAATAAGACGTTGCCAATGAGAGACGGGAAGAGAAAGGCCCAATCAGAGGGCTGCCGCGACAGATGCCGGCAAGATGGTGATTCCTGACTGGAGATGATGACCTGCCCAGGTACGCAGTTGCGGAGGGAGGTTAGTTTGACCTCGTGCATGGTCGGAATTTCCAACAGACGATGGGATGAGAAATTCCCACAATTGTGTTGGAATGGGTCGCATTCTGTGGATGGAAAAGATGGATGGGTGGCGCAGCTGTGATGAGCCTCGTCGGAGGTTTGGGCTCTGGAGAGAGAATTACTGAGTTGGTGGTGGTGGTGGTGGCTCATGGGTGTGCCAAGATTGCACATTGCGCCCAAGCATCGTGAGATTTCTCAAATGAGGACGAGGAATTGAAGAGGAGTAAATGCACGAGTGTGCGAGCAACTCATCAAATGAATAAATGGATGGATGAAATGCGGTGATGGATTCCCCTCTAATCCGCATTTTTCATGGTTTGAGCCGCATCCTCGTGGTTCGCAAAAAGGCTTCCATGGTCCTTCTCTGCCTTGCGGTTGCCTTACAACGTCCTGGGTTGAAACTAGCCTCCTGATTGGCCACACACGCTTCGTGATTTGGTGCAACGCCTCCAAAAGTGAGGCGGCCCAGCGTAAAACCATTCTCCCTCAAAGAAACATCAACTGTCTGTCGTGCATGGATGGAGCCCAACAATTCTCATTCATCTTGGACCTGATTCATCGCTGCTTGGGATCGAGTCCTTGTCCCTCCCTCCCCCCTTTTTTTCTCCTTTTCTTTCACCCTCTGCCGCTTGCTCGTCCGCCACTTCCTGCCTCGTTCATTCTTGTCATCTCTCACTGGCTTCCAACAAGGTACCTTGCTTAGGTAGCCCGTGACGCGAAGCTTCAACTCCCTGACCTCATACTCGCTCCGCGAACCTTGACTCGACGCCTTTCGACTCTCAGCCTTCAAGCGCCATTATTGCATCTCATCAGACAGCCTAGCATTCAGCATACAGCTTATACCATCAAACCGTCTATACAGCTTAGCATAGCACAGCACAGCACAGCACAGCACAGCGCTCGTCATCACACTTAGTCGTCGAACCTGGATCCCTCCCCGAGACCAACCCCCGCACCTGATGAGGCTCTGCGATCCCGCTCCTCCGGTCTTGGGCTACCTGTATGCTTTTTTCTGTTGATTCTTGAATTTTTGGAAACCCTGCGTACCACTTGGCTTGTTTGTTTGCAACATCGTGAGCCTTTGAGACTAGATGATATCCCTTCACACTACTATACAGAAAACCATCTACACCCCTTTCCCAGTCCAGTCTTTGCATCTTGCGGCCCTTTGTTTTGTTGCATCTCCATCCATTCTTCTTCTCAGTCCCCAATCCATACCTTGCACAGCCAACGAACAGTCCCTCAAACAACACCTCTGATGCCCTTCAGTCCTCTTCTTACCCCTACTCCTACTCCTTACCCCTTGTGGGATGGCCGGTTGAACTCGGACAACGTCCCAGCCAGACGCTGACCTCGAGGCATGAGTAGTTGACCGACTCTTGCTTCCTCGTTCCTACCAACATTGTTACAACCTCGCATTCATATTAGCAACCTCCCTCGCCCATGAAGGCCACTGTTTCTCGGTATACAGTACGAGATCAACACCAGGACAGCCATACTCTTCCTCACCTGTAACTATACCGGGCTTCCCTGGACAATATCTTTACCATGAACAACTACAACCCTTCTCTGGGCCGGGGCAGAGGTGTCAACAACTCCTCCCAGGCGCCCCAACAAAGCTCAATATTGAGTCACTTTCCTCAGTCAAGACCTCAGGCCGGAGTACCCCCTCACTGGAACTGGGGTAATGGTCCCTGGAACCCTCTGGATTTCTCTGGTCCTCCCAACGATAGCCAAACTCACCAGCAAATCCTTGGCGCTTCCACTTTCGAGTTCCCTGGCCAGAGCTATCGGAATAAGCCCCCCCTATCCGAGTGTGAAACCTTGCCAGATTCCACCTATGGAAGCGGTCTGACCCAGAGCAATGCCAATATCTCCAATTATGGCGGCGAGGATCCCGACCCCGAGTCCAACGCTGAGGCCCAGCTTGTTGGGAGGAATCTACAATCCCTCCAGCTTCAGACCCAATCTGCAGTCGATGATTCTCACTTCCCATGGAACCGCTCTCGCCCCCCTGCGAGCATTGCCACAGCCCCAGTCAAGGGAGAGCGGCTTCACCCGTGTCCGACATGCTCCAAACAATGTCGGACTAGGTCCGAGTTGAGGTATGTCTGGCAACTCTCGATATGAGAAAATGCCTGGCTCACGTTTATTAGAAAGCATGTGTTGAAGCATACCCTACCCTTCCACTGCGATGTCCATGGATGCTCGCGCGACAAAGGTTTCACCTCTCGGAACGACCTCGACAGACACAAGAGGACCGTCCATGGGGATCGCTCAGTAGCCGGTCGTGTTTTCGTGTGTACTCTTGATGGCTGCGCCAAGAAGAAGATCAAGCTCTGGCCGAGGGCAGATAATTTTCGGTGCCACCTCTCACGCATCCACGGAAAACAGTACCGCGCTGATGATGACCTCGGCGAGTATGTTTATCGGTATGTTCAAGTCCCCCCATCTCATCCTCTCAACTATTGCTTAAACAGGCCAGCTCTCCACCTCCATCGCAAGATCTCCAAGGCGTGGGAGGATCTGCTATGGATTACATGCCGAGCCAAGGCTCTCAGTTCGCTCTCCCTCCCTCGTCTGAAATCATCATGCCATCCGCTTTCCGCGACCCGTATAATGAAGAATCGAGGCGTCGGGCCTCGCAGCTTCAGACCAACAACCAGTCCTTGCCCCGGATCTCGACTGCAAACTCCTTCGATCGAGACTCATCGAACCTCCCCCCTGTCCAAGAAGGCGATGGGTATTGCATTGCTCCAGGCTACTTGAACGGGACGGCCTCGAACACCGGGATTTCCCTCTCCCCAACTGGATGGGAATCCACAAATCCCAGTGAACGGAACCTTTCTGGAAGTAGTCAAAGTGCTTTTGGATCTGAACCACAGGGGACCGCTCCATCGACGACCATGGAAGACACATTCCGGGATAATCAATCGGATATCGGGGTGTCTGGCACACAAAGCTCGAATACCGAAGACCAAGAGCCCGAGCAACCTGATATCAGGATGACAGATGCAGATGACACCCCTGCTGCAACGTCAACCCCACGAGGTCAAGCTTCAAAGGACTCGTCCAGTCCAAGCCGGGAATCGGTGAAGGCTGTCCTGGACAGGATTCCCAAAGACTGGATCGAGAACTACCTCAAAGTCAAAGACGGCTCTGCTGGATCCAAGGATGATTCCTCAAAAGAAGATACGGCCGTCGGCAAGGGCCAGAATCAAATGCATCAATGTCCAGAGTGCCCAAAGACGTTCTCCAGGCAGTGCGAGCTCAAGTAAGTACCGGCCATCCTGGACCATCCAGCATCTAGATACTAACACGCACCCTTAGGAAGCATCTTAAGAGGCACTCTAAGCCGTACGGTTGCACGTTCCCCAACTGTCGAAAGGTTTTCGGCAGCAAGAATGACTGGAAGAGACACGAAAGCATCCAACACTACCAGCTCGAGACGTGGAACTGTGACCATCCCAAGCCAAATTCGACAGAGGTGTGCGGAAAGGTCTGCCACCGCCGCGAGAGTTTCCGGAATCATCTTACCAAGGAGCACTCCATCTTGGACTCGACCGCGATCGAGGAGAAGCTCGACTGCTGCCGGAAAGGACGACATTGCGATGTCAAGTTCTGGTGCGGCTTCTGCGTCGAGATCATTGAAATCACCGAGGCCGAGAATGCATGGGCCAAGCGATGTGACCACATCGATGATCACTTCTGTGGCCGCAATCAGCCCTTGAAGCGCATCTCCGAGTGGAAGCACGAAGATCCAAAGGACAACGAGGCCAGCCCAACTCGTGAGACCGAGCCGGACTCGCCACCACAGTCTTCCACTTCCAACACGGGCCTGAGGTCCCCGAATAGCTCTACTCCAACTGCCGAGGAGGCCAAGAAGAGCACCCCAACTCAATACATGTGGGTTTGCGTGAGTCTTGACCTGTCCTCGCCGCATAAATAGAAACTAGCTAACCTCAACAACCAGTGCAACTGTAGTCAATACCACAACTATACGAGCAGAACAACAGGCTGCTGCTTCGAATGCAACCACAACCGTTGTACGGGTTGCAAGGTCAACAGGGTGTCGGTCGACAACGAGCGACTGGATTTGGGCTAAACGCTATCTTCCAGCAAGGGCGAGTTCTTTTTCCTTCTTCTTTTCTTCTTGGGGTTTTTGGTTTGGTTCGAGAACTGGGTGGCCGCGTAGGCTGAATGATGGTTTGATTACTGCTTTGATGATATGGATGGATAGATATACGATGGATGATATACCCTACTTACTACCTGGCGTGCTTGGATACAATTGTTGAAGACAGAAAAGGGGAGGCCAGCGGTTTGGGCGAGTATTTTCTACTACTATATGATTTACGACGACTTCTTTTCCCTTGTTGAGTCAGGCACTCTGCTGTTTGGGTACCTAGTTAATCATTCGCAAAGACATGGAGTGTTGGGCACAGGAACAAAGAATACAGGTTTTTTCTTAAACACAACATTGACATTGGAGCGCATGCTTTACAACGCGATAAACCCATTAACTTTGTAATTTAATAATGGACGGTGTGTATCACCCCTCGTCCTTTCAGCTGAGGCTATCCCGACATGCAGACTTACAGAAGCGGCACCTGATAATGCCGGCGGCAAGGATGAGGGTGGATGGGATCCTTGCCTCTTGGTTACTATACATGTCACTTATGATTTGATTCCTGTCATGATTTCCTGTGGGTGAGATTGGCAAAGGCCAGGCAGGCATAGGCGCCGGCATGACGAAAACCTGGGCCCCGGGCTGCAGAGACATGCAACGCCACAAGTGAATTCCAGCTTCCGGCTTGAACCGCGCGAAAAGACACAAGATGTCTAGGTACAGCGTCCTAAGCGCCCAAGGCGCGTATTCTCCAACCCAAAAGGGGCAACTACATCAGTAGGAGCAACGGGTTGGCTGGCTGGTTGGCTGGCTGGTTGGCGGGCTGTGTGGGAGGAACACCAGCTGCATCCCCATTCTAACCTCTACACCTGTAAGAGCCGCAGGAGGGTGACAAATTCCCCAGTCTGGTCACCGAGTTCATAGCCGCGTGGGTCTGTCTCAGTGGTCACATCCCGTCGTCAGGAAGCGCCCGAGCGGCTGGGCTAAACATTTAGTCGATGAGATCCCTCGCTAGCAGAAGTTGGCGATGGGGTGCGGAACCAAGGCGGTGTGAGTTGAAGGAAATCCAAGTGCCGAGATGTGATCGACAAGCCTGAAGCTCTTGCCAGCATCGTGGAAAGCCACCCAGGATCAGGATCTTGACGCAGATGAGCTGAACAGGGGCTGACGGTTGGGGGTCAGGTCTGGCAAACCGGTGGTAGTCGCCGTCATCGATAGCGTCCTGCATCCATCCTTTCCGCGAGGACTTCATAGTGCAGCTGCATTCCTGGTGGTTGGCCGGGAGCTGGGACACTGCGAGTTCATCACCAGAGTCAACTGACTGACCCTTGATGATAGATCATGTTGCACAGCAGAAAACTATCATCTTGTCGATGCCGTCGTGTCGTCAAAGGGCTAGGATTCAGGCCAAGAAAAAAGCAAATTCAAAAGTAAAGAACCATTAGCAGTGCCGAGTATAGACCAGGGAGGGGGCTGACCAGACTTGGTCGGCGAACATCAGGCACTTTGGCGCTCACGGTCCTATAGGAAAAGGTCTGGGGAAGTAGCCTATCCCACCCGTGTCTCAGACACGCAAGATCTGTCTTCAGGTCGAGTCGAGCTGGTCTGGGGATAGAGACGATGACCAACGGTAGGGGTGGTAGCTATGACGATCAAGGTGACGATGAGGGGAACAATGACAGGACGCATGTCAATAAAACACCCATGTAAGCTTTCTGGTGCGTCAGTTCGACAGGGTCCAAGACATTCAGGACCTAGTCATCCTGTGAGGTCAGGTATTGCTCGCAGAGAGATCCTAGTTGGGTCATTAGGAGACAAGCTGCAAAAGAAAGGGGCCCGCCGCCACAGAGGACCGCAACCACGGGCGCGGTCTGGCGGGCATCTTTTCTTTTTATTGAGCACTGTGGGCACATGAATGATACGTCGAGGGTCTCTGACAGCAGTTGATAGACATGACGGGGACGGAGGGCGGGCCAGCAAACAACGGCTTGAGACTGGTGGTGGGCCTCCTGTCGCATGCCAGTGTGCCCCAGACTCGTCAAGGCCCGCGGTTATCTCCTTTGTGAGCAAGGGGCGACGCCTCAAAGGGCTGAAGGATGAACTGTCCCAGGATAGCAATGAACCAGGAGCCCAAGATTGGAGGCGTCAAACTACCGAAAACAGCAAGGGCATGGATGAGGTGACATTCACTGCCAATCGCCGTCACCCCAGTTCGCCGTCGACCATTGGATGTGTTTTCAGCTCGATGATCTGCCGAAGAAGGCGTGAGTGTCCGGAAACGAGAAAAGATGCCCGGTGTGGGAACTTGCACCAGGTAGGACCCCATCTGCAGCCAACGATGGGTCTCTGTTCAGCCCCTCGTCCCTGGTGGCGCGGGTTGGGTTCTCACTGACGGGGCATTCAATACCCCTTGCTCAGCCCATCTAACCGGCGAGTTTTGGCATTGTGCATCGAGGGCTGCCAGCCGGCTGAGTGCCAAGATAGTTCTGGTTTGCGTTGACGAACATTGCCGCAGCCACAAGCCTCAGGGACTTGACAGAAGGTGTTGGCGGTTGGGGGCCACACAGCCCATGTGTTGTGTTACACAGCGATTCAGCTGTGCCTCCCACTGTCCAATCGAAGTGGATTAGAACGTCTCCAGGGGCCTTGCCGATCCGACAGGTCAGTGGACGAACCGGATAGACGGGACTTTTAGTCTGGGAGGACCAGGATCAAGACGATGTTGAACATCCAGACCACGGAGTAGGTACCAACAGAGGAGGCCAAGCCTGGGGGGGGACCGCAGCAGCTGTCGTTCGTTGGCAAAGCAGATTTAACATTATGTGTTGCCCCCACCACGATACGCTATCTGATAACTACCTGAGAGCGAAGCGAGGCATCCAGATGCGTCCAGTTTATGCAGCGCCGAGGTCTCGAGAGGACAGGTCTTGTCGGGGGTACTAAGCCGAAGAGGAATCTTGCTGACAGAAGTTTGAAATTCCCTTTTCAACAAGGTGGTATTTTGACACTCTTTGGCAGTGTAAAGTGTCTCTGATGATCAGCAAGCAATCTAGCGATATCAATGGCGGCGGTGCATGGGCGGCTGGCCTAACATCGTGCACCGGAGTTGGGGTGGGATTGAGCTCGATAGCTGACATGGGTGCCCCCTGACAGCAAGACGGGTCACTGGATGCCACCGAGGATGACAAGAAGCCAGGAATGGAGCAAAGAGCAAATATCAAGGCGTTCGAGATACAGCTTCAGGCACGGGATGACCGTGTGTATCAGATGCCAGGTGGATGGATGGGTGCAATTGGAGAAAAAGGGTTCTGGTACGGAGTACAGTTGCTCTTCACTCAAGCTGGGCGACGAGATGTTGTTGGTTGTGTCGTCCTAAAGTGGGGGCTATTCCTCTTTTGGAATGGCTGGATCAAACCTGCGTCGAACTCGGCCAATGAAGGAGGCTGAAAAGGGGTTAGCGGAGTCCTTTGAGTTCCACTTTCCTCTTTTCCCCACCAATCAAGCCCGCCTTGTCTGCCTTTTCTGCTGCCGTCTTTCCATAGTGGGCCCAAGGGTCCTTCCTCAGCTCCAGCGATTGGCGCACCGCTAATCTCGCGTTCTCGCTTGGCCATCACCCCCTTCATTCACCCCTTCACCCATCCCATCCCATCACGGCCGGCTCAAACCCAAGCTTCGGGGAGGGGAGGGGGGGAGACAAGAAGAAACTGGCATCCATTTCAGATGAGAAAACTTCCAGCGGCCACTCCCAGGCCCGACCTACCCGCCTGTCATCTACCACGATGCGATTCGACCGATACGCTAACGAGACGCTCGATCGGACTGCCGCTCCTCCTCCGATCCTAGAAATAGACAGCCCAAGCCGTTCTTGCTCTCCCGGCTGTCATTGATTGGAACGGAAATGGCTTAGCCTCATCCATCCCGCCCACATTACTCCAGCTCACCAACCAAACACCATCCCGCATCTCCATCTCTATCTCTCCATCTCTCTCTTCTCCATCAACCGTTAAGCTTAGCTGCTCCACCTCTGTGGGCTTCTTCGCTCGTGGCCTTTGCGCTAGACTAGGATCTGCCATTCCGTCACTCTCGTCATCGACTACCTCACCCAGGCCGTAGGGCGAGACGGACAGAGGGTCTTCCGTTGAGGCCCATGGCCTGCCGCGTCCTGGGAGTGGTCGACTCTCAACTGCCAGCTGGATCGCGCGCGGATAGCCTAGCCAAACATCACCAATAGTTGCCGTCAGAGAGGTCATAGCGGCGTCTAGACAGACGCCAAGCACCTACGCGCCAACAATGGCTTGAACAAGCCTCAAACCTCACCTCGATACCCACGTTTCTTTGTGCGAACGAGCGCCCCAAGCCTGAAGAATGCCAGCCATCGACGGTATCTGTCAAGAGGTTAATCTTGGTGGGCAACTAACTGACTCAAGATGGTTCCTGTTGACAGCCGTTTCAAGCCACTACCGTCCCCATCTACCCTCGGAGTCACGTCCGTCCGTCCATCTTCGCTCGCACGTCATTGTCCATCTCTTAGCGAATTTCCTCTCTCGGGTCATGGCTGATTCAATCTCTTCAAGTATCCACACAGCCACCGTTTATTCTGTCCTGCCACCGTTCTGCGGCAACGTGGTTGTCACCGCTGAAGACGAGGGTGCATGGCATTCAGAATCAAAGGGCCGGGACGGCGGAGCGGGCCACACTGGCGGTGGCGTCAAGGTCCTGTGTGCCTTGACTGGCAGCATACCCACGAGGACAAACGTTCGAGGTTCATCTGTCATGATGACAGCCTTTCAGAGTTTAATTCAACACAACTCTATACCCGAGGTAACGGCCATCAAGCCCATCCATAATGTGCAGGTTGTGCTGGCGCCGCACGAGAGCTGAGCTTCCCTCGAGAGGTCACTACTCACTGTCTTAGAACAAGCATCCATCAAAAGGCATCACCTGGGTGGACTCGCAGGCGATAGTGTTCTGCCTACAATAGGCAAGTGCTTTGGGGTCAAGTGAACCCCGGCCTCACCCCGACCCCGAGAAATCAAGAAGAATTGCGATAGCCACCCGGGGCGTCGAGTCGAATTCGGGCACTGACTGATCCAATGTCAAGGTTCCGAAGTGGTCTTTGGCGCGAACCACGTCCACTAACTCCGGTTAACCTACTGTTTCAGTCCAGAACGGACGGGGCCCGTCTGCCCACCCTTGAGCAAGCCAAGTACCAGGGTGCCAGGATGCCTAGGGCCTGGGATTGCTGCACTTGACAAGGAGGGCAGCAGAGATCAGCGCTTCGCCGGTCGTGGCTTGCCCCGCCACTCCCAATCCCGAGGTAGACAGGGAGGTACCCAGTACGAAGGTACAAAGGTACAACTAAGATGAGGCTCTGCTCAGGGAGTTGAGTGCTCCCACGCTTGAGGATGTGCAGAACAGCCCTCACAGGCGTCTTCGACCTCGAGACTGGGGTAGTCGGTCTCGCCTTAAAGATCAGCTTCCTCTCGCCCTCCCACAATGGAAACTTTTTTTACTTGGCTTGCTGTTCAGCAAACAGTCCCGGTTCATCACTTCCATTTTTCTTCAACGAGCCTTTCTTATCCCGGCCTTTCAACCCTGCCAGTCGTCTTTTGGTGCCTGGCTAACACACATTGTGCCCTGCATCGCATCGCATCCATCACCAAGTACACGCCTCATCTTCATATGTCATACCCGCGTACTCTTTTCATGATCTCAGTGCGACGCGTACATATGCTTCCTACTTCCCTGCCTTGAACCAATATTTTTCTATATTTCTCTTTTTATTACTCTCACTCTTGCCCTCTTGGGCAGTCTGGTGTATTCTTTTTTAGCTGCAAGCTAAGAAACACTGCCATCATGGAATACAGCGTCTTCCCTGGGGATAACAATGGGCTTGCGTCTGAACATCATTACCATCCCTATTCCAGCTCTAGCACGCATTACGGCAATCACCACTTCGAAGATCCCATTGATCCTCGTCTCCAACCTGCTACCATGCAACGATACCTCCAGGAGCAACAACCACCCTTGTGGTTCGAATCGCAACCGTGCATGCCAAACTCCTCCTATGGCTACTCTTCGATTGTCTCGTCGATTGCACCTGGCGCACAGTTTCGACACGACTCCCCGCTCTCATACCAGCAATCGTTGGCAACCAGCGATAATGACCCATACGTTGATAGCACCCAAGGCCCATCTACTCCTCCCAACAATGTCATCTCGTCCCCTCACATCGCCCCGCAAGATTCACACTCTCCTCGATTCATGCTCACTGGCCTTACCGACCCAGGCGCCGGCTCGGACAGTTCCACGTCGACTCCGTTCTATCATGACCATCATGATCATGACCCCAACCCCAATCTTTTCGCCTCGCTAAACAACCCAACCTATGGGGTTAACAACAAGGCTCAGACATTCGTGGCCTATCCCGACCTCCAGGACGCTGACACGGAAGATGCACAACAAGCCGACGATGGGTCCAGCAGTGATCTTTCCAGCCCAACCAACCGCGATGACGACGACGACGAGGATTACAAGCCCACGCGCCGAGCCAAGTCATCCCGAGCCCCCAAGAGTACCCCTCGCCGTGGGCGTCCAAGACGATCGAGCTCTGGTACAAATGCCAGCAAAACAAAGATTTCCAAGCCGAGGCCTTCATCTCGCGCTACCACGGCCCGCAGGCTGGTCTCGTCGACTGCTGTTAACACCAAAGTCTGCCCACACTGCAGCAACGGGTTCACAGATCAGGCAACGCTCCAGAAACACATCAACTCCCTCCACAAGCGTCCTTTCACCTGCGTCTTCCACTTTGCGGGGTGCGATAAGGTGTTTGCCAACAAGAACGAATGGAAACGTCACGTCTGGGCACAGCACCTGAACCTCCACTACTGGCTCTGCACCAATGGCGCATGTGGACATGCATCGACTCCAGAGGGCGGCGTCTACTCCAAGGAGCCAACCCATGGTCGAATCTTTAGGCGAAAGGACCTATTCACGCAGCACATCCGTCGGATGCACGCACCTGCTCATATTGTCAAGGCAGAGAAGGACAAGAACCTTCCTTCTGATTGGGTGGCGCAGGAGAAGATGATGCAAAATCGAGCAGTTCGACAGCGTTGCGAGCTGCCGCTGTTTATGCGTTGTCCTGCCCAGAACTGCCGCCTCGAGTTCAACAATGGCTCAAAGACATGGGACAACCGCATGGAGCACGTTGCCATTCACCTGGAGCGTGCGGCCAGCAATGAGGAGTCTGCGGTGCTGTTTGGCGGTGTCAACGATGTTGAACTCACAGAATGGGCGTCAAGCCCGAGCGTGAATGTCATTGAGTTGACCACGGGAGGATGGAAGACATGCCAACCTCTCAAGGCGACTAGAGTCGAGCTCTGCGAAGCTCCCAACATTGACACGATTCTAGACGAGGATGCCGAGGGCGAGGAGTGCACATACGAGTGATGCGAGAAGCATCAAGACTCGGCAGCATCAGGATCAGGACCCTCATCGTCGAGGGAGATTTGGGCGTTGTTGTTTGATTTTTATTGATGACTCCTTGGGCTAGGATCAGGGTTTGCACGGTGGGATATGATTAATTGGTGACGATGGATAATTTGCTGGCGTTCAAACTGGGGTTCTTCTCTTTTGTCGTCATGATACCACCATCGCATCGGCATGGAAGTTTTTTTTTTGGTTCCTGCGATGGAAGTTTTCTATAATGGGCATATATTTCCTTTTTCCTTGCTATCTTGTATGTAAAAATTTCCATGCCCTCTTTATGGGATGTCGCATTATTCATTTTTTTGGTTCATTCACTGGCATCATGAGCATTTCAGACGAGGGTCTTGTTATACGTTACATTACGGTAGAATACGGATCAGATAGAGGGTGACAATGTCGTTTACGAGTTTATGAAGAGGGGGGAATTTTACCAAGTTGTCAATTACTCATTGGTCCGCCAACACCAACACCAACAACCAATGGAACTCGGAAACGACAAAGACGTTGAGCTCATCTCGATCTCGTCAGTTCCGTCATGACCCGCAGAGCCTCAAGTCGCCCCGTTTTGCACTTTCATCCCTGTCTATGGCCTGTTTTTCCCCCATCTTTTCATTCCCAGCTCATGCAGTGAGAAAATCCTCCTTCAGCCATGGATCAGCCGCACGCATCAAGTCCAAAGTCCAAGCCCTCCCCCATGTACCATTTACCTTTTGTACCGTAGCAATCTCTCTCCCCTCGCTGCAGGAGGGCTGCATTCGAGATGCAGGACCAGTCCATTCCCACCCCCCCTCCTTTTATGAGTCCCCCCTGCCGGTCAGGCGATGCACTTCGATCTTTGGGGGGCAGGCTATGGTGATTTTCGGTCCGGGACCGGCGAGATTCTATTGGGTAGCATTGCCAAGATGTCTCTCTACGCGTCTATATGGCTGTATCCGTCTTAGTCGCTTTTTATTTATTTATTTTAGTTTAATCCTCATACCCACCAACCACCCCCTGGCAAGCCACATTGGATACCTACCTATTCATCCGCACACACTTTGGGGGCACTGTCACACTGTCAAGATCCAATACCACGGACAGGGACCGTAGGATTTGATGCACTTTTAATCTACTACGTAATAGACAGTGGAGGCTAGGTATCTGCATACATATACAGTGCGTCTTGGGGGCCCAAACGGTCCTCTCACCCCCTGTCACTTTGCACATTCTCTTCTCTCATCGAGCCTCACCTCACGCGCACTCTGTCCCATTAATAGCTATCCATACTACTCTCCTCTGTCTGTTTCCGCACTCGAGATGCCTAAATCTGCTTGCTGCGCCTCCATATGGCTCTCTCAACGCTCTATAACATACATCCATGACCATGACTGTCAAGTCTCTCAAACAACCAATAGTCGACTACTTGCCAAGCAACACTTATCTATACTTCGAATAATCTCAGCTACAGCCCCACGGGCAGCGCCTAGTCGTCCATTAACTGTTCAGTAACGTAATAGACTTTCTCATCCATAGGTTCTGTTGAATCATGTCCAAGTCGGCCTGGCGATAAAGCAGGTCAAGGAGCATCACTCACTCATGCACAATGCTCTCAACCTCATTCGTCCGTATCAAGCGCCTGACATGTCCTGTGACATGTCCCGCTCTCCAAGTAAAACCTTCTTCGATAACTGTGTGACAAACTTCCAAGCAGCTCGCTTCCAGATCAGAAACTTCGAGCTGTCACGTCTCAATGACGGTCAGTCAACCCACTTGTACTGCGTTGTGGGGACCCTGAGCTGGTCCCATGTGCACTGTCGAACTTCTCTGGGCTCTGCGTTGCTGCCGGTTCTTGCACTCCAAAGCATAGCCTGGTTCGGTTGCCTTGCGCCACTCAATCCATGCCTCATATGCTTGCTGCTGTCCCGGATTTGGATTTACCGGCTTGGGCACAGGACGTGGTTGAGAATGCACACCCCCCGTTGCCGCCGGTGGAGCACTCGGCAGCGGGAGAGCTGAAAGGTTGTTCACAAAGGGAGTTGGTGAGACAGAGAATGGTTGCATCGCGGGACTGATCGCCCCCAAGTTCAACTGATTCGTCAAACCACCAGATGGTGGGAAGCCTCCCGCGCCTAAGCCCAGCCCAAATCCAGGAATCGTCCCAGATGCTACCTCAGGCGTTGCGTTGAGTCCCAGAGGTTGGAAGGTACTCAACGGGAACGAGAATGGTGGCAGCCCCGACAACGGCCCAGGCCCTGTAGCGCTCATATTCAGGGTCGGAATCGTCCCGAAGCCAGGGACACAAGTTCCGTTCATCTTCTCGGCACCATAGTCAGTCGGCAAGAGGGGGACCGGCCTGTTGATGGCCTGGAGGGTGTTGAAGAACGACTCATCTCTCTTTCCACACTCCTTGCCACCCTCCATGTCCAACAAGTCTCCTGTGAGCTTTTGAGAAGATTTCTGGTCATCTTGATTCTGGGTTGTTGTTGTCATTGGGATGGCCCCCGGGAACGAAAGAAATTCTCTTGCTCTGGGGTTCAAGCCCCTGGAGAGCGACTCGGGATCCATACACACACCGGAATCTCGAGAGCTTTCTTTTCGCTGGGAGCCCTCAATATGCGAAGAGCTGATTCCTGAGTCAGATCTGTTGGCTTTCTGCCGTTCTCCAGTTTTAGATTGCCGTTGTCTAGGGGCTTGCCCCCAAGGACACACATGACTGCGATACGATGGGCCGTCAGGTTCCTCCTTTGTGATTTTTTCTTCCTGCCGTTTTCCCCGGTGAAGTTTCTGCAGCATCCTTTGGAAAGCGTCGTGTCGAGTCTCGAGCTCTCCCTGTTTCTTTGCTTCCTTGGGCAAGGGGGCTTGCTTTTCCGTGTTCGAGTTTGATTGAGTTTGGTAGTAAACACTTCCTATATTGGCAACCGCGGGGTCATGAAATACAGCATTTCTTGCTCTTTCAAGTTGTCCTTTCTGGGACTGATCAATGGTCGTTTCCTTGCTTTCAAAAGACTGCCTTGCGGGAGAGTGGTGGGGCCTTAAAGGGGCTTCTCCAGTTGTTGCTGCCCGAGGCTCATTAAAGCCGCCATCATCACCGTTCTCCTTGATGATTTTGTGGCATTCTCTGTGAATGCGTTGAATCTGAGCTACAGATGCAATTGGGGTACTGCCGGCGCCGGCATGATGCCACAGTCCGCCGCCCCCTGTGAAAAGGGGGGCGACCTTGATAATGCTGACAGGCCGACCGTTTGCAAAGAGGCCCGGCAAAGGCATCTGATGGACTATAGTACACAAGCCACGGTCTATGGCGTCAGTTTCGTGCGTTTCGGTCGATGATAAATTCATTTCGTGACTGACAGTGGACGCCAAGTCTTTATCATCCATATCACTCTCGGAGCAATCATGACTTGACCGCCAGTGATTGACAGGATTGATGTGATCCCAGGGGCTCGTGTATTTGCCGATTTCTTCATTCCTGTGCAGCATTTCGTCTCCAGGTGCGTGAGGGTCTGTTTGTGTGTGAGGGTTTCCTGCACTCGACGTGTCGGGGTGTCGTGAGCTTCGATCCTCTCCTCGACGACGCCAATCCGGATTTTTCATTGCTTCGGCAAACTTTGAGCTACCATTGTATTCGCCAGAGTGGTCTCGTCGGGATGTAGCAGGAGCGGAGCACGTTTCGTCGAAGGAAGATTCATCTATTGAAGACGGTTCTGTCTTGATCAAGCCTCGGGCTGCCTGGGCCCGACTGGTTCTTTCAGAGACCATACTGAAACCTAGAGACCCTGAGAGTCAGCTTCAAATGGAAAATTCAATTAGCAATAATATCGAAAGGCAGCCCATACAAGAATGTTATCTGTTGTCGAGTGTTGTGGTGATGGTTCGAGCCTTAGGGTAGGAGGTGTCGCAGCTTGTGTGCCAAGACCGAACTGATGATCGAGGTTGCGAAACTAGCCCTAGGCAGATAAATTTCCCAGGGTTTGAAATTGTTGAAGCGCTCTGTGAGTCTTCTCTGTGTTCTTATCTTGACGAGTGTGGTGGTATTGAGGTAGTTTGGCAGACCTGTGAACTGGGCTTCTGACGCGTCGCGGGCGCGATTTCTTCGTCAAGGGCTTGGTGTGTCAGGCGATATTCAGTGGACATCCAAGCGCAAAAGAGTCTTAAGTGAAAGGATGTGTTAGTACAAGCCAACGGTCAAGATTCTTGCAGCATTGTGAAGCGGCATCAAGCACTCACCAACTCCCAGACCACCCGCCGGATAGAATGTCCCCTGCCAAGAGAGGATAGGAAATCGAGAGTCTCGAAGCAGCGGTACTGGAACACCCTCCAAAAAGGATCAAGATGACGAGAACAAAGGGGCAGAAATGGTTTGGAATGGTCGCTGGAAGAGGAACCGCTTCAGGCTTTTTGCTCTAGACAAGATGCCTTAATGCTGCGTGTAGCGCGATAGAAGGTCCAAAAAAGGGGGCTAGCAAGCTCAAAGCGAGGGCCAAGATGTGATGGTGTAGTTACTGGGAGAGGAAGTGATCGATGGAGAAAAGTGAGGACAAGATGATGATGTCAAAGGGTTGGAGCAGGTGTGAGTTGGGAGTGTCGTGGGAAGGAGTCACGTCAGGGCTGCTGCTACAACTACGGTGACCAAAGGAGAAGGTGCACCATGAAGTGCCATGGCATTTCCTTCCTTCAGTATCTAGACTCTCCGAGCTTCCTGAGGGGAATCTCGTCATCTTGGTACTCGTTGTTTATCGCGACCTGCTCGCCTGCTACCTGCCGACCATTCAACTCCCTTCCTGCATGTCTCTACCCACCAATGCGGAAGCCAGACAGGGAGATAGAAGTCCGTGGCTTCCAAGATGGAAACGCCATACTCAGAAAGCAATGGCCGAGCCACACAGAACTCAGGGGACTTGGAGGATGCAATCAAGATGGACAGAGGCGCTGCATGAACAAGCTACTTGAGGTATCCAACTAACCCAAATCGAAAGCAACTCCAAACCAAGAATTTCCAGACACCTATAAACAAATTCGTACACATTGAGAAATGACAGTCGTGATTTGATCGCTTGGTCCCTACGCCGTTCACTCCCACCCTTAACCCTGATACTGTTGTCCACCCATGTAGGCAGCAAACGCCCTCTGCAGTGACTGTTAGTAACCAGACTCCTCAAGCGATCACGGAGACGAGCACTTACCGAGTTTCGTGTCTGCATATAGATGGTACCGGGTCCGGTGAACTTGCAGACGAGACCCTCCGCCGAAGCCATGCCACTGATGATGCCACCAGATGCCACGCGCTCCATGACATACTTGGTGTTCCAGGCAATCAAGTGACCGTTATCCACAATGTATTTCTCGCCATCGACAAGCTATAGACATAATGAGTCAGTGGGACAGTCCATCGTCAGTATTGCTGAGAACAACTTACTGTCTTCTTGATGATGGCACCGAAACTCGAAATCCACATGAGACCTGTGCCACTGATCTTGTACACCCACAGACCTTCACCACTGAACATGGCCTTGCTGATACTCTGTCGCTTAAAGTCCTTGATGACGCCCTGTGTCGAAGCAAGATAGGCGTCGTGGCCTACTGACCACTTCTCCTGACCGGTCAGACGAAGCGTGGTGACATCACCGAGACTGTGCGGTGCGAGGAGCACCTCACCGGGACCAACAAATGTCGAGCTTGACATCTCACCACCAGTGATCATCTTCTTCACGCTGAACTTGATCTGTCCCTTCAGAGTGACACTGGGAGACATGGCTATCATGGCACCTGGCTTGGCACTCATCGGACATCCCATGGCAAGCTGAATAGTCAAGATGGTGTTGGTATCTCGATGGCTGATTCGGTAACTACCTCCGTTGAAGGTGCCGACGTCATCGGACGTGGCCTGGGCACCAACGAACTGACCCGCCGCAGGTGCTCCCGAGACGGTCATTGCTGGCGCGACTTGCGCCGGTTGCTGCTGTTGAGGCTGTGGCTGTTGCTCCTTCTCGGTTGGGTATGAACTGCTCTCGGCCTGGGGCACAGCGGCCGGAGGTGGTGGTTCAAAGTGCTGTTGGTGAGACTGGGGAGTTGCTACAGGAGGAGTCGCCACAGGAGGAGTTGCTGCGGGCCGCATGGCCAAGTTGGTCTGCTGTCCTGGCGGGGGAGGATATTGGGCCTGTGATTGCGGAGGCGTGGGCTGAGGAGGCTGCTGCTGAACTTGGTGTGGCTGCGCCGGCGCAGAGGTGGGAGGAGGAGGATAGTACGTGCCAGCTGCTTGCTGAGGGTGAGCTTGTGCCTGGGGAGAAGGCGTCGGCTGCTGCTGTTGCTGAGGAGGAGGTGGGTAGTGAATCGGCGTCGGCTGATACGGCGATGGCGGAACATTGGGAGATGGTGATTGTTGAGGAGGAGGAGGATAGTTCATTGCATGCGCAGCTTGCGTCTGAGGCGGAGGAGGGTAGAACTGCGTCCGGTTCGCTGGGGGAGAGGTCGGAGGTTGCGCATATTGGACTTGCTGCTGTGGTGGAGGAGGAGCTGGCAGAGATACCCCGAGGTCAGCTTTGCTATAACTAAAGTCAACTGCGAGCTTCGCACGAACCTGGCGAACCCTGGGCCGCGCCGGGCGGAGCTGTAAAGATATCATGGTCAGTCTAACGGAACTTGCTTGGGCACGAGGCGTGGAGGAGCGACTTACGAGGATAATAGTGGGAAGCCATTGCGATTGGGCTCCTGCTACACAACGGCTGTGACACTTTCAGGACAGGAAGAAGATGACGAGGAGAAGAATGATCGACAACAAGATTACGGAGGAGAACAAGGAAGAAAAAGGATACGACCCCGGGACAGCTCTCGCCAGCACAGCTTCGAGGTGGTCAGTTAATTGCTCTAGCCGCCCACATGGAAGCTGTGCCAAGCTCGGCATACACAGCCCCGCACCGTTGCGTTGTTCCCCCTCACCATCTGGATTGGATGCTTGAACCTGCGGAGAATTGAATTGGTCCGGGGTTGTGACAATCGCCATGGAATTGTGTCGTGTTGTAGCATATCCAAGTGTCTCCGTCAGCTTTTTCTTCGTGGGCATGCCCAAAGTCGCATCAAACCAACAATGCTCCCGCCATTATCTTTCGCGATTCTGCTTTTCGCAACAAACAAGTCCGCAATATGCTGCCTAGTGTTTATGCCTGCCCAATCAACGTCTGCAACCAAGTCATCAAGCCCTGCAGTGAGGCCAGGATGGGAGCTGTAGGCGCTCACGCGGGGCCTGCCCAGGGCGCTTAAAGTGCATCCGGGCCATCCCATTGGTATGCTAAGGCTCAAGAGGCAAATTCGCTGGTGACTAGCCAGGACCACTCACCCAGACCAAGAAATAAATGGCACACTGCAGGTAGGCAATGAAACCTTTGCCGGGCTATATAGATATAACTTAGACTAGAATAGATAAATAAATATATTACTTATATTAATTATATTCTAAAGTCTATATTAATTCCTAGATTTATAATCATGGGCCTTTTTTACTGTGGTTCGGCGGATTAAAAGGCAGAAGGTACTTGCAAAGTGTGCCATTTTTTTCTTGGACCACTAGCCACTCTCCTCCATTGAGAGCCTTCTCAACCTTCACGCTTCGTGTCGTGTTCCCTCAAGAACGACGTGTTTTTCTCAGCTGAATCGTCGCGTCGTCACGTGGGACAGGCTTGAGAAACACCATCACTGATCTGGTAGGTATGCCTCGGGTACGTGATCCGGGTTCTCGTCAAGCCTGCCAAGCTTTCATTCCATCGTCGATTCTTGGCAGAGTCTGGGGAACGCGTTCCACGAGCCTCCCTTCTGCGTGCCTGCTGTGTTTCGCCCAGAGCACATGTTTCGAAATGTATCTCCCGCTTCCGTCAACGCCCCCTCTTCCTTGTACGACCTGTGTAACGACGCGCCTAAGATGCTCGGTGCCGAAGAAAGCGCTTGTTTCTCGGGTCTAGAGCCCTCCGTCCCACGAAGGATCAGAGCTTCATCTTCCAAGACCGCCCATCTAACGCCATGGAGCCCCGTGTTGACATTTCGACCACGAACGAGAAGTCCGACTAGGACCGGAGGCTCTTGGCAAACTCCTTCTGATCTCCCTCCTAATATGACATTTGTCAGGTAACCTCCACTGTCTGATCGATGAAATCATCCTGAACCCTATCTCCGAAACGGGTATTGACCGGTCTTACTGTGCGATTTCATCTGTACTCTGATATCGTCATCGTGTATCCAGACTAGCCAGGTGCTGGGTTACTGGCATGTTTGTGACGTTGCGAGACAATTCCGTTTCCCGGGAACACAGAGCTCACCGACGATCCCTTGTCCAAACCATCACTCGATGTTCATCTCGCCTAAAGATCACCTCTAGGATGATGCTCACGCCAAGCGCGAGGCCCCGGATCTCCGTCACAACGGCCCGCGTCGCAAGGACCAACACCGCCAGAATGCTCTACCCGAGATAGGTAGGGAACCGCGGTCGTGGGTCTCCCGTTAGGACGCCACGGTGCGGTGCGAAACCATGTGAGCCTAGCATAATATGCTCCTCAGCGCAAACCGGTCAAGATTCCAAAGGCCTTGATAGACCGATAGCCAAGCCTCGGACTCTATGGAGGTTTGGGTCCGCCTTCCGGGGATGAGAAGGGGATCTCCAGCCACAAAGCCGCCAAGCACCCCGGTCTCGAGTGTCTTGAGCCGGGAACCCGTCTCCTAATCTTGGCACCCAGCCCAACAACGTAATGTGCCCAATGAGTGAAACAAGTTCGACTATCTAGCAGAAACACCGTCTTTGCATATCACTGCGCCCGTTAGCTGTCCAGAAGCCCATGTTTGAGCCGCGACTGGGGGTGGCATCGATTAGGTTGATGAATCGCTGAACAGACACACCGGTCAAAGTTTCCAGGGTTCGGCCGCTCCGTGCACACTCCAGAGGCAAGAGTAGCATATGAGATCGACGGGACACGATTGAAATGAAGATATACTCCCTTGGCGACCCGACTGACAGGTTGCCAACCGAAGGCCAAACGCCACCGTACAGCAAGGCGAAGGGCCACAGAGTCTACAGGCGAGTCTGAAGCACAACGACTGGGCTGTGGTGCGGAACGACTGTGGAAACACCCCATAATTGCTCATTCTGATGTTAGAGGTGAAGAAAACCTCAAAGCGCCAACCGACTGCTCTAGAGATGAGGCTGCGGTCAGAGCCCTATGGATCATCAAGACCGCGCCTCCCGGGCAGCCTTCGGTCTTGGCAGACGAGATTGTCGAGGGCGTGCCATCCAGTCACCGTTTGAGAGCCCAAGAGCCTCATGATGAGGCGATCGAGAGAAGCTCAGCTCAGGGGCTTGAAAAGTGACGCTGTCTTGTGCAAGTAAGCAAGTTTGTAATACTGATAGAGTTGATGGGTGTTTGTAATGGCATGTAAACATTCTTGGGAGTGTCTTGACGCAAGTGTGTTAGAAGCTCGACTGCTCCTGGGCCTCTTGTTGGATCCGAGCCCTCGACGACCAGAGTTGTGCGGGAGTCTCATCATCGTTCATAACCTTCAACGTCATCTCCAGACACTAACAGCTCCGAAGAGATTTGCCTTAATCGGTGACCGTATACTCCGTCCACAGAAATATCCCAGTGGGGGTATGCTACGGTTGTGGCTGGCAAGGCTCCCCTGGGAGTCAACCAACGTCGATCTGATGTTGTGCTCCGTCAGGCGAAATGGACCCGAGGGCCTGGGTCGCACTGATGGGTCAACGCAAGAGGCGTGTCACCACGCTGGATCCATTTGTCGATACGTGCTAAGCCATCTCGTCACCTGAACCGTCTGGTTGCGCTGGTTGAGAGACATATCGTATGATGGAGCTGCCACATTGAGGCGGGCGCACACCTGGGCCATGTGCTTTCCTAGAAAGAGCTTCAAGTTGCCAAAGTATCGATGGATTTCGGCCTGTTTGAGAAGACCTGGCTGAGTTCCTCTGACTGCGTTTCGGACATACGCCTGCTGTGTATTCTCGAAGTTTGCCGTGTTGTGGATAGTTGTTGTAAGCCGATATACTTACACAGATGAGCACTAGGCCTGTGGCCAGATCCTCCTGATGGAGTTAATCTCAAGCTTCCTGCGAATTTAGCTTGTGGCGTTTACGACACAAATGGTCAAGACCAGCGCTAATTTGGGCTTTGGCCTCAAGCCACCTGAATCGCTCCGAACCCCCTGCAAGGTCAAAAACCTGAGATCTCAACCGTTTGCCGATGGGAAGTACAGTCGAGTCAATCCTAAGGAGAGGGATACCAGCTCGTTGACACATCCTGCAAGTTATCAATACTGCGCGATGGCTTTCATGGTTCTTGGTTGTGGTCTGAAGGTTCGGACGACACTGGCTTTGGCTTAGTCCATGAGGTTGACGATAACCCTAGAGATTCATATGCCATATCCAGAGTGTGTACTCTATGGTACCTCGAAGATGTTCGTAGCCCTGGGGCTTATGCAATGGCGGTGTCCACGAAATCGCAGCGAATCCTCGAAACCATGCGCAATAGTGCTGTCACGGCCCAATGAGGCGGCGGCTTCAATCTCTCGCTGGCGCCAGGAACGGTGAGGCCCAGACCCAGAGTTCAATCCGGAAACCCGGAGAGCAGCGGGTTAGGCTGCTAGCGAGTTGCAGGTTTCTTCTGATCTGCCTGCAGGAGTTTCTCCCATGGCCAGATCTCGACTTTCTGCCGCCCCGCAATCCAGCAGGTCGGGCCAACAGTGTTTGTGTCGTTGTGAGCTCGATTGGAGAGGCAGTTGGGCGGCTTGCCGTGACGGTGAGCCACAGTGCTGGGCTCCGATGCCATGCGCCCGGTTCAACGAGGGCATTGGCGCTGACCCATGATGTTGGTTGTTTCCATAACGCAGATTCTGGGCCCATTCGAGCCCTAGAACCAGGGCGCGTCCACGCGGGTGCACGTGCATGAAGATGTCTTGAAGCAAACGCACGTGCGTTCGCGGCTAGTCTGAGGGTGTTTAATGACTGTCGCAGAGAACAAAACCCGCTTGACAGCAAGGAATCCGAGACATTGGTTGATAGTGCTGGAAGCCTTGGGCTGGCCGCCCCATTCGCGCAGTTTACGGCATGACGGCTCTTTGAGAAATTGAGGCCAAACCACTTGTGAAATGCCCCAAGTCTCAACTGGCGCCATGCAGCTATGTTCTCCTTGCCAAGGCTGATACAGTTCCAGACTGGCTGATGGGCCATGGCATCATGGGGTGTCGGGCTGCGAGGGGTGGCGTCGACGAGATTGGCTCTCACTGTCGCTCGGAAAATTGGATTGGACGAGCGTCAGGGAGACGAGCACCAAAGAACAAGGCGAGGGCGAGCCACGAACAGGCTGAAGAGCAACAATCCGTGCCGACGCCTTGCGAGATCTCACGATTAGTGCCTGGGCGATACGTTAGAGGCTCCTGACTCGTTAATCCTAGGCACCGCGGTGTGAATCCTTCAGAGACGGCTTCGGCTCAGGAACTCACATGGGATTAGCGCCCGCGCCAGGGCTGGTTGAAAGCCAGGCTCTTCCTGGTATCGAAGACCCGGGGGAACCTCGCGAGAAGCTCCAGACGGCTGCGCCGGGGCTTGATCTCAGGTATTGAACAGGTCTCGACTACGAGGCTTGAAAAATAGGGGACGGGGGATTTCCAAGGCTCAAAGGCTATCTCGGTACGGGGCAGAAGGCAAATGATGATTGATCCGACCTCATGGCGCTGACAGGGTTGAGCAATGAATCTGGAGAGTGGTTGGCTTGGATGGCTGGAGTGGATGGAAGACTAGAAAGAATGGAAGGAGGTGCACATGATGCACTTACCATGAAAGTGTAAGAGCTGTCGGCCGCTAGGGATGAGAACTTGGAAGGTGCGACACAGTCAAAGCTCCGTAACTTCTTCGTCCTGCGGATATCTGTCTCTTCTAGGCAAGTGGGCTTGGTAAGCTCTGTTCCATCTTCCATCCATCCCAGCAGGGCAGAGCAGGGCAGAACAGAGCAACAACCAAGCTACATTCCAAAGTTGCCCAGTGCAACAGCATCAATTGCATCAGAGACAGCGAGCACAGTGAATCTCACGGAGCAGCATGACCTTGGGACGGCCGCCCCCTGGATCAACAATCAATCCATCCATCCATGGCGATGCGAAGCGTACCTGCCTATGTACGAATGCAGTATCCAGCACATCGCCCAGGTCGTGTGGCACTACGCTTTGTCCTCTGATGATTACATGTCGCCGAGAAATTGATGAAGCTGGGGACGCGGGGTCAAGCAAACAAGCTGGGCGGCACTTGGGCTTTTGCTTGGGATCCTAGGCGGAATCCCGTGCCATAGTCGAGCGCTGGCGCCAGCAAGTGGCCATTACTCACTGCCTTCTCTTGATCAGCTCAGGGGTGAAATTGGACAGGACCCGGTGGACGGAAGAGGGAGAAAGCCAACCGAGATGGCAGCAAAAAAAACACGTCACTTTCTCCAGGAGATCTCCCGACAGACTGGACTCTGGTATCACCGGACACATTGATACGTCTGCAAGGGCAATCTAGATCATTACCCAGACCAGACCTGTGGTGTGTTTCGACGCCGCAGGGCAGCCGGCTAGCCAGCCAGCTAGCCAGCCACCAAGCCCTCCTCCTTCTTCTACGACCACGAGCCTGAGCTGGAGCTGTGCCGGAGCTGATGCTGATGCTGATGGGGCCTTCGGCCGCTCGAGGTACCAGCAGAGGGACCTTGTAGCGCGCCAAGATATCGCCAAGAAAACACCAAAACCAAGGCAGTCCAATCCCGCGCCGAGAAACCCACGCCCAAGTGGGCGCAAAGGTCCCACTTACACCGCAACTGGGACCACCCTTGGACGTGCTGCTGGGTGCATTCCCAGCTGTCGGTACCATCTCAAGCCCCAAAGGACCCAGCGTCCCAAGATCCAGAGGTTGATGGCCCCGGGAGGACGGTCGTTGGTCCACGATTTGTGGGCGTGATGGGGGCGCCTCCAAGGACGCCCTCGAGGAGACAAGACACTGTACTCGTCCTTGACATTGCTCCTGCGAATGAATACCTGGAACAGCCAGCGTACGTGCGCCATCGATCACGGCACCACCTCTTCGGCTCTACGAGAGCGACTTAGCCTCCGTGGGTAGCCTCCATCCTCCAGTACAGGCCGGTCCACCCCAGCACTGAGCGGCGTCAACGCCTACTCGTCTAGCGCAACGCCTTGGATGCCTTCATATTACCCGGCCTGCTCGCCCCTGCTGCCCAGCTTCCTTTCCTCAAGAACCCTCGTCTTTGCCTTTTCATCTACATCTGAGACTTGACATCCCTTTGCGTCCGCTCTCATCTGCCTTGGACTGCTCAGCATCGCTCGTCACTCCCATATAGTTTATCCCACACGAACCTCTCTTCCATGGGCAGGCCGTCGCACAGCCATGTGCGAGCCTCACTTAGCCAGGGAATGGAGAGACTCGCCCTCAAAGGCACCCGCACATAAACAGCAACTCAACAGTTCCTCCACGGCAAAAATGGCCGCCGAGCAGGCGGCAATTATCCCAACGGATTCTGCGAGCTCTTTGACCTCTCCCATCTCGCCACCAAGCTCGCCGCCATCCGCCTCGTGTCGCGCGTTCCAGCCCATTCGAACTCAACCCATGGACATACTTGCGTCTCAACTCCGAAAACAATCACTGGAACAGTATCACTCTGGATCGAATACCGGGTTCTCTCAACCCCCAATCGCCGCTCTATCCCCCTCTTCATTACCGGATGATGATTTTGTGAACATCCAGTCGGCCATTCGTCAGCGTGGCTCAGTATCAATGGACGTTGATGTCGAAGATGCTTCGGCGGCCGCCACAGGCACCAATCGTGCTGAAGTTCAAGAGGATTTCATTTTCCCTAGCAGCCGAGCACAGGACTCTTCATCTGTAATCTCTCCAATGGTGCACGCTTCGCCAATTGCTGTCAACCCAACTGCCTACCTCGAAGCCCGAAACCACAGTTCTCGCACGATATACGGACCCGACTTTGACGACTACTCTCGCAGCCTGGAAGTGGACGAAGGATACTGCGAAGAGGAAGATATTAGCTGGCTGGAGTCAGCCGTGTCGTTGAGGTCAGCTGGCATGACAGCTGGAATCACGAAGCGATACGGGCTCCGATACAGAACATCGGCCGAGGCAGCAAGTCGTTGCAGCAACGCGATCCACAGTCTACCAAGAATGAGACGCCGCGACAAGAGGAGGAGAAGACATCCCAGGTCGACCGAAGCTTCCGCAGCGGAAAGTCTGGGCGCCAGCGCCTCCAAGATGGTGGCTTCGGTGCAATAATGGAGCCAAAACCAGTGGATGACATTGATACTGCATTTTAATGGTGTACATGGCGGCGCATAGCGAGGGCTCCTTGGGTAAAGGAAACGAAGGGTATTCACGGAAGGAAGATTTACGACACAACGGCGTTATCACAGGATGGGCATCTACACGAGCGAGGCGCGCGCCATCTGGGAAAGACAGCAACAGACGGCACACACGGAAGGTCTAAGGCGTTTTTGTTTTCAGGGGTTTGGGGCATAAGTATGCATTGGCGTTTTTCTGGCTGGCAAGTCAAAGATTCATGGGTTATGGCGCAACGGGATCAAGGTCAGGGGCATACTCGGGACGTGATATTAGGGATCATGATGATCGGGGAGTCGGTTCTAGGGCATTGGGATGTGCTTGGAAGACAGGACCAGCACAGGCGCATCATGATTGGGAGCACACATGTACAAGGTCAAGCTCTGATGGGTAGATCAGCAGAGCCTCATACCCAGGTAGCACATGTGTAAGGGAAAGAAATACACGATTGCGCGGTCTCCGTGCACAAACATGAAGATGTTCATGCTGCATTACAAAGATTGTGAGTCTGGAGGCTATGATGAGGCTTGTGATGAATGGTCGAGGCGCTAAGTATAGATGTTTGTCATCGATAGATGGGAAATAGGAGTTGAAGAGGGTCTCGACTGCGGGAATGGATCTTGGAGGCGTTAAGCATCGCGGGAAGGTCGATAGTCGCGTCACGATTCATGATTCGATAGTGGGAGGAAGGGCTGGCGAGCCGAGAATCTGGGTCCGGGCAGAAGGCTGAACTGGCGTATTAGTCAGGTCGTGTAAGTGTGTTGCGTCGTGATGCTTGTCAAGTTCATTCGTGATACATCATATTCTCATCAGCTGGAGCTGCATCTCATCATGAGCCGTACCTTTTGTTTCGGGCGTCATAGAAAAGGAAAATAAAACGCCAAGAGGCGCGAGATCAGCATATCCTGCGTCCACTTTGTAACAGAAAAAAGAAAAGAAAAAGGGTTGCAGGGCTGAAGGTCTGGGTTCTCAAGAATCTTGACAGGGGGGTTACAGGCAGGCAAGAAAGAAAAAGAAGCCATTGCGACAATAAATACGATTAAAATAAAATAAAAATTGAAAAGAATTGACATCTGTTGACGAGGTAACGTATGTTTGAAACATTTCCTTTTCTTTTAATATCCAACGGAAAGATTTACATTCTTAACAAGTGAGACAAAGGATGAAGAAATGGAATTTTTCCATTGTAAGTCGATCATTCTTTTTTAGTGGTGTTTTGGTGGAGTTGAGGATTTTTTTTTGACAGGGCGGGCCGGGGCGATCAGAGAAAGGAGGGGCACACACACACACACACACACATACAATCTCCAATGAATGGCATCAATTGATGTGATGCAATGCAATGCAACCTTGGCTATGTAGGGCCGTTTTTTGCTGCAAGGAACCAGGAGAAACAGGGCAGGGGTTTCTTTCTTTGAATTATTGTTTCTTGAAATAGATTTCATGTAGGGCCAGCTGAATGTTAAACAGCAAGTGACAGTATAGGGAATTCAATAGTCGATCAATTAATCCATCGATCACTCATCATCATCATCACCACTCTCACTCACTGATCAGATCTCAACTCACTCACCCGCTGTCACCCGCCAGCCAAAAAAAAAAAATGTCACATCATTCTCGTAACCGGCCCCAACTCAAAATCCTCCTCCGCCCCATACGCCCATCGGATGGATCGCCCTGGCCTGGCCTGGCCTGGCCTCGTCTCGCCTCCTCTCTCACTCACTCCTCAATCTTGACCCTCCCGTCCCATACTAACGTAGGTACACCCGTATATAGTTCAGGCCGTCGAGCGCCCTGGGTCTCGAGTGGCTTCGGGCATGCAAGGCAACCTGACCAAGAAGGCGCGCCAGCCCCCGTTACTATTCCCATGGGCGTCACCACCACACTTGACGTGCCTGAGTAAACTCTTTGTCCCCTTGACATGACTCCCAGTGTCTATGCTTTGACTTCAAAAACATTTCATCCATCAGGGGACACGGTTGCTGCGCACAGTGATCGTCCTTTTTTGTCCCTCCCCAGTAGACAAAGGGCGCAAATCAACTACCGTGACAAGAGAGCCGCTCCGTCAATGGAATGCTCCCTCATAGCCTCGTGCATTCCTCCCGCTGTCGCACTCAAATGTGCCCCCCTCCCCCAAGTAGCAACGGTCGTTGCTACGCCAGAGTGAATTCGTACCTCTCTTTGCGCCTGTCGTTATCGTCGTCGTCGCCCTCTCCTGATCCCTCTCATCGCCATCATCTCTGCCCAGCAACAACAACAAAGACATCAGACATCTCCCATCCTTGTTTTGGTCTCCCCGTGTCTCGCCGGTTCCTCTGGCGCCCGTTGTATACGCCGTCCGTTGCCCTGGCTCATCCATCCATTGCTCCATCGACTTGACTTTGGCCAGCCTGGTACCTATCATTTTCGCCCACACACGCCACGCCTTCCGAGGCCTCGTTCGCTTCCCGGCCGAGTTCTGTGTTGCTCGTCTCGAACTCTGTTTTCCTCTCTCCTGACTGGCTCACGCCTCTCGCCTCTCTCTTCCCGCTCTCTTCTCACTCTCACTCAAGAATCTCTTCTCATCCTGTTTGCCATCTTTTTGGCTCTCACCTCCTTCATGCCACCAACTTCGACTTCCATCTCGACTTCGACATCCCCGTCGCGTCCAACAACTCTCTTAGCCAGCCCTAGGTGACTCGCTTGGCTGACTCCTCCCCCATTGCCTCCTCATCCGCCCACTTCCACCAGCCCGGAGGATCAGCCGAGTAGGATACCAATGGCCTCCTGGACCCTTCCCTACCGGGTTGAGCCCGTCGACCGCGAACCGGGCTTCTACTGGCAGGATCTCGACGATGGCCCCAATGATGGTTCCAACGACTTATTTGGTCAGTTTATCAACTTCGACACCGACATCCCCTCCTCCGTGGCCGATCCTCACGGTCCCGATCCTGCCGTGCCCACTTTGCCGGCCAGCATCCTCGATCATCACGCCGAGTCCACCGCCTCATCCGGCGTGTCAACAACCGAAGATGAGTTCGACTTCTTCTCTTGTAGTTCCCAGGTCGACGCAACTATGCCATCTCAGCCCAGTTCATCTACCGCGCCCACTCTCTCTCATGAGATTGATCCACGGAGCCTCGCGCTTGCGAGCAGTGATGACTTCACCACCGATAAGCCCTCCCAGGTACCCCGGGTCTCCATGTCCGACCCAGCGCTGCCTCGAGTGGCAGGTATCTCACTACAGTACTCACCTGTGAAGCGAGAACCCGTCTCACAGCCATCTTCGCCGACGCCGCCCAACACCAACGTCAGGAAGCCCAACAAGTTTGTCAAGGCGCTCTCGTCCACTTTCCGCAAGGCTAGCAAGCTTCACAAGCCCAAAAAGCCCATCGTTATGGATCGCTCAGCCTCTCCGACCATGGACAATCCACCCCCGGCCTTGAGGCCGCAGCACCACGAATACGGCAACGGCAACGACGCGTTCCCACACTCTCCGACTGGGAGGCCGGACAACGCCCACTTCGTCCATGGAATCCTCGATGATCCTTTCAACGAGATACCCGCGCCGCCACCGGCCGACTCACTCCGGTTCTTCAGCAGCAACGGACTCCACACACCGGTCGAGTCCCCGGGAGTCAAGCCGGAGCATGGCAACTTTCCGCCCGAGATGGCCGGTCAAGCACACCAAGCGGCCTGGCAACACCAGCAACAGCCACATCCCCACCCACACTCGCACCAACAGCCAGCTCAGGGGCGCTCGCACCCTGTCGTCGTGGCGGGATCCGCGCCAGAGTCATGGGCGGCACACGAATACATGGCCCAGAACCCTCACCAGAGTGGGTGGTGGGATCTGAACCTGATCAGCCAGAACGGCGAGTATGTCGTGGTCGATCCGCAGCAACAGAAGAATGCAAACCTCAACATGGCCATGCACGCCCAGCACGCCGAGCTGCCATACGAGTACCAGGTCCACGACCCCAACGCCCCTGGGCTCATGATCCATATGCCACAGCCCCGAGCAGCTCCAGCTGCCGTCCACGACCTCACCCTCAACGCGCAGACCTACCTTCCTCCTCCACCTCCGATCCCACCAACGAACGCGACCTCTGAGCGCCATCGGCCACCAAGAGCCCCGTCATCCGGCGCCCGACACCTCTCATGCTCACCTATCCGCAAGACTCGTCAACCATCCGCATCTCCCACACCAGCAACAGCGCACTCGCGCCACAGCTCAAACGGATCAGTCAACTCAGCACGCAGCGCCTCAGGGCGAGGCATAGTTCCCGGGACTCCGACGGCGATGCGCAAGCAGCGACGATCGCGGGAGCCCAGCGGCAGCAGCGCAGGCGGGGGAGGTGAGATTGGCTTCGTCAACTTTACGCCTAACGACGGTAGCATCCTCATGACGGGCGTGGCTCCAAGTGGTAGCTCCAAGACAAAGGCGCGGCGAGAGCGCGAGGCCATGGAGCGACGGCGACGACTGAGCGAAGCGGCCATGAAGGCGGTTCAAGCGGCGGGCGGCGACGTTGACAAGTTGATGGAGCAAGGCTTTGCCTTTTAGCGATGCATGCTCCTCAACGGGTCGGTTCCTGCATAATGATCGACGTGGCCGCCGCCACTAACTGACGGTCAGCTCAGAGCTCAAGAACGTGTCCAAGAGACATGAAAATGAGAAAGTGAGAGACGACAAGACACAAATAATCAAAATGCTCACGCACAATCAAGTCGAGGAGGTTGGTTTGAAAGGCGCAAGAGTGGCAGGACCAGGCAATGTAATGCAATGCAGGGGTTGGGCGGTGAAACAATTTGCGACAACTTCCGTTTGGGAAAGGGCAGGTGCAAGTCAACACGAACGAACGGGAAATGGCGGGGGGCGTTAAACATCACATCCATCACGAGCCACTTCATCTTAGAAGTGGAGGGGGCCGACACAACCACAACCACAACACCAACACCAACAGTAGCGCTACACTATCACCTATGGCGCTGACTAGATACTTCTTCCTTTGTCCTCTTCTCTTCTTCCTTTCCTTCATCTCTCTTTCATATCCTTACTTCTTCCAACTTACTCTCTTGCTTCTCTCAACCATCAACTTTGTCAGAAGCATCACACCCTCTCACCTCTAGTCCTCCTCCTCATCCATTTCCTTTATCATCTACAACACAAACCACACCTCCCTCTATGGGATCAACTCAACATTTTCTTTTTGGTTTCGTCTTTTGCTTCAATATACCATTCTTGTATCAATACTCTTATACCACAAGACCTCCTGCAGTCTGCCCTTGTTCTTCTTCCCTCTAGCAGCACCGTCTTGTCCTTTTTTTGTTTCCTTGGTCAGTGTGTGTGCCGGCCCTCGTTTCTTCCATGGAGTAATCATTGTATTTGTAGGATCAGCCTAGGAATTGGGTTAGCTTTTAGCATTCATTGAGTTTCCTTCTTGTCCTTTCTGCGGTGGGCGTGAGTGAGTGAGTGTAGAGGGATACATCATTCGCTATCATGATCGATTCGATATTGGTCACAAGGTAGTTTGCTCAGATTCTTGCTACAGGATACAGTCATTGATATGACTCTTCCATAGGTTTTCATAGACAAAACAGCTCACACGATTCCATTTGTCCCATTACAAGACCAAGACTTGCCTTTAGTTGCCCATACTCAACAACCATCATTTGCTCAAGGTAGAGTAGACCAAGTATTGGAATATTTTTGTATTGGCCAAGACAATGACCGAGCTGCTATGCTATGCTTCCCAGCCGCCACAGCCATGTCTTGACTACATCGTCCTCCTCGGATATCGAAAATCAGCTGGTTGGTCTGAGCCAACTCAGTCCAGCTGTACAAACATGTTCCCCCGTTACTTGTCCCTTCCCGATATGGTTTATATACACAAAGCAAATACTCGTACTGAGCTCAAAGATTTCGATATTCGCCAACGCCAAGTCTCGTCGCAGACGCCGTCGTCATGCTTTCGATAAAAAAAGCCATCCAAAGATAAAAGAAAACACGGTCTTGGCGTGGTCGTGTGTTGCTGATTATCAGGGTCTACCATAGTCGTGACCCAAGAAAATCGCGTGAATGCAAAGTCTACCCAACAAGGGCGCAGACGATATAGCCCTTGGTCAAAAATAGGTATGCGCTCCTGGCATTATATCAATTAGTGATCATAGCCGGCACCTCGCTGCCATGGGCTGTATTGAATTAGCATATGATGTCTACAAGTCGCAGAGGCTGTTTAGACTCACCTGGCGTTGTTCTGTGATCGGTATCCGCCCGGGCTAGAGTTGTTGTTTGACCGTTGCTGAACGAGCGGTGACCCCTGCTGCTGGTAAGGGCTAGGGGAAGCAGAGCGGAAGGGGCTCTGGGGCCGTCCATCGGCAGGGAAGAGAGGCATCGAGGGGTTCACTGGGGACCGGGGAGGAGCATCACCTCGGTGGAACGAGGACTGGGACTGGTTGTTCATCTCAGCTCGCCTCCGAAGGCTCTCGGAAGACATGGAATCCTCCTCGTCAAGGTCGAGGTGCTTGTTGTAACCCGTCTTGTCACCTCGAGCGGTGGCCGCAAGAGCATCGAGCTCAGTAGTGGTGTTGAGCTGGGTCTGAGACTTCATGAAAGAAGCACGATCATCGGCCATAAACTGGTATCGCGCATCGGGGTTCTTTCGGAAGAAAACAATGGTGGTCGACACGAGAAGCATGAGAAGAAGAATGAGGGCGAAAGCTGCGTTGAGGACAAAGAGAATGACACCCACAACACCAACGACGATCTTGGGCAGGCCAAATACGTTGGAGAAGATGAGAAGGAAAATTGCGTTAATAAAGTTGATGGCACCAATGGCAATGTTGAACGAGTTGGTCGGCTTGTCCATCCAGGGTCGGAGAACCGAAGCGCCAATCAAGTAACCAACTTCAATGATAATGAAGCCAATGGCCTGAGCGACGCTGTTCTTCTGGGACAGTGCCACAAACATCGACTTGATCAGGGTGTAGATCAGAATAGGAACGATGAAGTAGTAGGCAGAGGCTCGGAACTGGACGTAGAGGAAACCCCACTTGTTGAGGGCCTGGGGATCCGAGAAGAGGATGTAGGCCGGGTTGCGGTGCATGGCGACGGAGCGGCGAGCGATGCGGATAACCTTGCTGGCGCCCCAGGCGAGACTGAAGACCATGCCAAAGAGGAAGAAGACGGCCAGGACAACTTCGGCCGGCGAGTCGCGCTGGGTAAACTCCCAAAGGCAGAGAATAGTCATCTGGGGGAAACCAATCAGGGTCAGGCGGAACAAAACACCCTTGAGGATGGTGAGCCAGCCGTTGCGGAAGTCCATGAACTTGTCCTTGGACATCCAGTTCTGGCGAACGCAGAGCTCCAGGATGCCCTTGAAGGCGGCCAAGGCCAGGAACGTGATGACAACAAAGGCGCAAAAGAAGGTGAGACCTGTCATGAACAGGTTTGTCGACTCGATCTTGGCCTTGAAGGCGACACGCTGAATACCGTAGACAGTATATGTGCCATCATCGTTCTGGATGTTTCCACGCTTTGCGAGGTCGACAACGGCTCGGGGCATCATAGCCGCACCGCGCTTGAAAAGATCGACGCTAGTTGAGGCAAGTTGCAGGCTTCGCTTCTGAACTTCAACCGAAATCGAGCCAACGGTGTAGAGGATGGATTCGGGGGTACCGCCAGTGGCTCTCTGGTACCAAGTGAAAATATCCTGCATAAATCCGACCTTGATAATACCCATAGACCACTGGAAGTCCTGAGTCCAAGAAGAGACAATTGGGGGAAGTCCAACGCTGGTAAGACCGAGAATGGCCTGCGCCTGGAAATAACCGAAAAGTGAGAGAGAGTTGGAAGCGACGTGAGCAGCCGTGTTAGCGTGACCGACACCCGATACAATGGCAGAGGCGACAAGTCCCAATCCAGCAATAATGGCTGTCGCCCACTTGACACCCACGAGATCGACTGTCTTTCCATTGGAAAAGTCGGCTTCCACGCAGGCGACAGGCTCTCTCGTGTCGCTCCTGTTGACGTAAACACGGACGGTGGCATCGAGATCGGGAACGCTGTAGGCGATTCCAGGAACTTGCTTGAGGCTCTCCTTGTCAACAGGGAGGTTGAACTTGAAGGGAATCTTGCCAGAGACCATGGGGCAGAGACCGGGAAGGTTGTTGGTGCAAGGATCAAACTCCCTCTGGAGGAACTGGTAGCCGTACGCGGACAGTCGAATGTCAAAGACGACCTTGCCTTGGATGGACGAAGTGGCAGCGGCGACAACTCTTGCGGAACCGTTGTTTGGCGTCAAGGTGACCTGGAACATACTGGCACTGAAACCGTTCTCCTTCTGACAGGCGTTGAGAGAGTTGGAATAGAGCACCTTCTCACCAGACACGGGCGCCGCCAGGGCGGCTACTGAGGCGAGAACCGCCAACGGTTTCATTATACAAGACCACATTGTTATGGCCAATTCTGATGCTCCTCAATCGGTGGTCTGGCGATGGTTGGTAGATCAGCCAGTCGGGCGTTGTTGTCGTAAGGGGATCGTAAAGGCGCACAGGGGGCCTGTTGTCGTCGGTCGGGTCGCGCTCAGAAACAGGGCCGTAAAGACTGCCGACGAGAGTCGTTCGAATAATGGAGTCGAAAAACAAGGAAGCGGACTAAAAAATCGGAAGGCTGGTCTGATCGGGAGAGGCGGCGCTTGTTTTGCGTTTTCCAGGAGGCGTGACGTGGTTCTAGACGGCGGACTTGCAAGCGAGAGAGAGCGACGACCGCGTGGAACGACTGGAAGAGCGGACGGAGAATTACGAAACGGAACAAGACGAAGAGAAGGAGAAGTAAAGTAAAGTCGAGAGAGAAAAACTAGCGAACGGCCGAGGCGAGAAATCGTCTCCGAGACGAGGCGTGGCTGGAAAGCGTCGTCGTCGATAGGGTTGGGTTTTTCCCGTTTGTCGCTGTTCGATGATGAATGAGATGGGTTTGCGTGTGTGGGGGGGGGAAGGAGGATGGGAAGGAAGAGGCACCGGCAGCAGCGAAAGCGAACTGGAACTGGAACTGGAAGCGTCAGCAACTGGAAGGGAAGGAGGCAGGAGGGAGGGAGGAGGTACTAATTGATTGGCGCCGACGGTGGAAGAAGGTACCCAACAGGTAATGATTGCGCTTGAGGTACGTAGGTACATCCAAGGTAGGTACGTGTGCGTCGGGTGCGTCGCCTGCCCGTGCAGGGGGTGGAAGATGGGGACCAGAAGCAGGGGCTGGGAGAGACCGGATTGGCTTGGCCGTGTCTTGTGTTCTGCAGTGTGATAGGGGAGGAAGACAAGGGCGATTAATGGCCCAGTAATTTTTTTTCTGGCCAAGGGAAAGGATTGGGTTCTTTTTCTTTACTCTAGGGCGGACCGTCACTGGTTGCGCTGAATTCATGCCAACATTAGATCACTATAGTTCCAGATCATGAGCTGGGCTACTTTCTGTGTGGTCACGGGCACCTCAATCACCCACCGGCGGCAATACAAGATGGGGCCACAAACGCCAAATTTACCCATGGATCTCAGTCAGCAAAGCAGAAAAAAAGATGATGATCCATCCGTCGTATCGAGGACAATCCGTATTCACTCAACAACACCCAAGAAAACCAAAAACGACCTTGTACCGCTGCTAGCATGTCTTGGACGCTGTTCCCCCCCTAGCGCGAGAAATCAGCGGGCTGTGCAGGTACCTGGAATGCAGGCCAGCCGCTGGGCACAAGGACAAGTCAAGGGGCTCCCCCCCGGGGCAAGGGTGACGACTTGGATCTCGTATACGCTCTAACAAGAGGTACCTGGTGGATACCTGTCACCTCTCGGTGCAGGGAAAAGACCGCGGGAAAGCCCCTTGGCGAGCGAGCACCACGTACGAAATCGGCAGTCTGGAGATTGCTCAGCGGATGTTTCGGGTTTGGCAGACGCTGGAAAGAGGTCAGAGGATTGTAAGAGATCTCTCAAGGATCCATGAATAGATGGGTTTCTCTCATAGTGCAAATCTACTACTGTACCTACAAAGGAGTTGCGGTGACAACAACAACAACAACAACTCTAACAAGGACGCACAGAACTTGGCAATAACAATGGCTGGGCTGGGCTGCAGTTCGGGGAGGGCGGGCTGAGTGGCTTTCTTCCAAGGCGCTGCAACAACAACAACAACAGCAACAACAACGACATCATTCACATCGACTGTTGATCCATGATGCACCAAGATGCCCGACCACGGCAACCGGCCTCTGACATTTCCGGTTTTGGGCTGCTGGCGACCAAGTCTACTGCATGCCGCGTCGAATAGTGGCCATGCTATCGTTGGCTGTGGGCTGCCAGAGAATCTTGGTTTTTCCCTCCCCGACCTCTTTGTGTCAACGACTCTGGTCAGATGGTCTTCAGCCAAGGCTGGGCGCATGCTCGGCAATCACCAAAGATGTTGTTTTTACTACTGCTTCTTGTCTCCCAAAGCATACGGATGTCACCTCGTCATCCTGTCACAGGTTTTCCTGTCTAATTTACGAGACCCAGCAAATCCACGCAACCACCGCGAGTTGGAGGCTTGCACAGCCCCCCTCTCTCCCTCCAACGCTGCCGAAGCCCGAAAGGTCACACTAGGGGGCGGCCCCCCTTGCTCGCTCCCTCAGGTCAGTCGAAAAGAAAACCCAAGAGACGGTACGGTATGCCCAGACAATGACCAAGCGAACCCGTCGTATCAAAGTAAGATGAATATTCGCTTGGTAATGAAGGTCAAGATGCGAAAATGGGTGAGTTAGAGGAGGCTGTGCAGGAGGTAATACGCGTGCTTGAGGGAGTATTCGTGTTGGACCTCCTCGTGCACTGTTGTTGCCACTAACAACATCAATACGAACTCGTCGGCGTAGCCGCAGAAGAAGCTTTGTCGTGAGCTCGACAACCAACTATAGAAAGAGTATACGGAGTACTGCGTAGTAGGAGGAATGCAATCAGCCTTTGTCTGTGAGATGAAAGGTCTCACTTATAGAAAACGGCTCAGTCACTCATCCGGCTCTACCGAGTTCTCAACTCGTAGCCATCCACAATAGTAACAGAGACAAATACAATGCACCGTTGCATTCTGACAGTGGCGCCTAGCACTCGTGTAATCGGCAGCCGTTGCCCTGATGATCCCCAATTGAGTTCAACAGTTGTTAAACTTACAACGTCACCCTCAAAAGATTCATCATCTCGTTCGTTAGAACATTCCAAAAACTCGTGGCCTCCCCCCCCCTCCTTTCCCCCACCAATATGCAAACCCGCCCTTCACAGCCTCAAAATCCAGGGGTAAGATTTCCCCTCGCATAACTCGCCGTAGCCAATTAGATCAAGACAATACCGCGCAAAAGGAATGTTTCGCACTTTTTTCTCTTTCGTCTTGTACGGTGGAAGGAGATTAAGCTCGTCAGGGGTTGGTTCTTCTCGCTGACATGCATCTCACCTGAGATGGCCGACGATTACTGCGGTGAGCAAACAATGTCCCGCTCTCTAGTGACGCGACTCTCCACTGGGCGAACGTCACTGAGAGAATCGTCGGGCATGTGAATGGACCGTCGACGAATCTCAAACATGACGGGGCATGGACGCGTCAACTCGAAACCCACTCATCGTCCAAAGATGCCATGTGTGATCGACACGAGTCCCCATCAATCTTGCAGATTTTGCACGTGTCGCTGGAAAAGGGCTCGAATTGATTCTTCATCTCTTTTTGACTCCGGCTTAGCATGATCCGAGTCTCACCGTAGGTTAGTTTCGTCCACCACGTTTCAAGACTCTTTGCATGGCAAAAGGCACCGCTCGCGTCACATGCACTACAACACCCAGGGTATCAGAGCATGAAATATGTCAATGCCAAACATCTAGTCCAATCCCAGTGGTCCAAGTATAAATGCAGTAAAATCCCTGTCCATAATAGATCCATGTAATAATATGATATCCGTTCCTTCATAGTCATAAATGGCCCATGCCCCCATTCTATAGCACATCCCATTGAGCGTTCCACGGGTTGTTCATGGTCGTGTAGTCCACGCCGTGCTTGTATGAGCTCGTTAGTTCCTCCTGATCCACACCGCAGTGCGTCTGTCCATCACGCCCAGTGAACCAGCCCAAGCCATATGTCTTGCCGTCGTCTAACCTCTTTGCCATCTCCGTGTTGTTGAGCTTGGCCGTCCCCACAAAGTTGTACAACATCTTGCTCTGGTGGATAAAGGCAAGAATCGATGCGATCGTGTTGGGTTGTCGTGGCAGGAAGGGATGTCGTCGTCGGAAGAAGACTATGGTCGCCACGACAAACATGTAGAGCAGCATGAAGACCGTGAGTCCGAGGGTCAGGTAGAATGACCGTACAGTCTCCTGGCCAGAATTGAGCCCGTCTTCTTCTTCCTCTTTCGAGTGGCCCTTGACAAGGTCTTTTATTCCCTTGTAACCCACGATGAAGTCCTGTCCATCAACCGTAGCAAGACTTGTAACCAAAATAGTCAAGAACTCAGCCATGACGGTTCCGAATCCAACCATAAAGACCAGAAAGTGGCCGTTCAGGAGAGCGCGCAGAGGCATGTAGGCAAAGGGCAAGGCCGTGTAGTCGAGCGTGAGCGTCTTCGAGTGAGCGCGACGCTTTGAGAGGATGTAGTAAGGTTCCATCATGCGCACCGCCGTCTCCATGGCGCCCCAGCTCATCTTGAGCATGACAGCAAGAGCTGTCACCGCCCAGGCAGCCTTGTCCGTGATAATGCGGGCAGGAGTAAAGAGGAAGGTCGGGATGAAGCCTGCAAAGAGCAGTAGTCCAATGATGAAGGGGATGCTGCCGATCGGTCGCAGCATCACCGGGTGCGGGTGTTCAGAAAGATGTGCGCCGTCGTCTTGCTCACGGTCAGCCTCCAACTTGGCGCTACTTCCCTGGTACGGCGCGAGAGACGAGTTCCTGAGCATATATCGACGGCGCTTCAGCTTATGGTGAATATCCTTGTGCTTGGCCGTGTCCATGTCCTTGAAATCCATCAGGATATGGCTCACGACAGCCATGCCTGCGAGACCAGCGATGCCTCTCACATCAGACAGGAGACCTGACCGTCGTGACTGCAACACGAACAGTAGACCACACCCAAGAACCGCGTTAACAGCCAGGGTTCCTGTCAGAAGCCGGGACCAAATTTCATGAACGAAAATCTCCTTCTCCTCATCCGGACGATCCATGCGCTGGCTACGATCGGGTCTCAACACGATAGAAGCAGCGGCAAAGGTAGGTACCAGCGACACGGCAAATGTCGAGGCAATCGATGATAGTGCCACCGCATAGTGGCCCAGTCTAAGGGCGCGGAATGGCCTCCAGAAGCTGAAGCTGGTGACATAGTCGGCATTAATCGACTTGGAAGCCAAGGCTCCCTCAGGCTTGGACAGCTGATAAAAGGCCTCCAGACGACGGACTTCAAAGTCGGTAAACTGCCAGAACACGCCGTATGCGACAGCACACAGTGTCGGCAGGAACTTGACGGCAAAGTAAAGCCAAGCGTCCAGGTCGTTTGGCGACTTGAATTGGATGATGGGCTTTTTGCCAAATTTTTGAAAGAGGACCTCCTGGAGAACTGCCAGCGCAATTGAGAGCAGAACGAGCAGCAGGAGATATGGCCATCGCATGGAGATGGGCTTCCAATTCGGTTGGGGGTAGAAGATCTCCGTCTTGGTCTCCTTCTTGACCGGGAACGTTGAGCGACGCATGTCGTCCACATCGGCCAGGGTGTTGAGTCCCTCCATGCTGCTCAGATCAGCTCCTGGCCCCTCCTCCTCCAAGATGACCTCGATAACCTCGCCCTTTCGGTTGGCCTCATCCTGCCCTCTCTGCCGAATCTCATCAGCTCGACCAGACCCGACGCGCCGTGAAAATGAGCGCGAAATACTGCGCTGGACCATAGTAGGCGTGGACAAGAGATCAGCATCTCGCACTTTGATGTCGGGCTGGATGCCTTGACCCAGTCCTCCGGTCAACATTCCGCTGGCCTCCTTGGCTTGCAATTTCTTCATAAATTCCTCATCGTGAGAAGTCATGGGCCCCAGTGCGGCCGTCAAGTCGAAACCAGGTGAAACGTCGTCTTCCTCAGCGATCGGGTCGTAGCGGGCCGACGTGCCCATAGGAGCCGCGCTCTGCAGCAGCGACAGGTCGTAGGCCTCATCGTGAGTCTCCTCGGGGATGGATTGTCCCAGGGCATTGCCATAGCTGGGCATTCGCTTGGCCTTGGAAGGGAATCTCGAGGGCGGGGGACCAGCAGCCGAGACGGGCGCATAAGAGCCCCCGGCCCCGTTGTAGCCGAACGACGCGGACCATCCAGATCCTGGAGAGTATGAGTGGCCTCCATATTCTTGCTCGGGAGGGCTTGGGTTTCCAGCAAAGGAGTCGAGCGAGACCATAGATTCGCGACCGTGGAGCTGAGGTTGATCATAGGGATTGTCGTCGGCATAGACAGTCATGGCTGAGACGCGATGACTGAGGTGAGGTTGGTTCGTCGCGGGTCTCCGCGTGATGCCCTGGTAGGAGTCGTAGGACGTATAGGGCTGTCTGCCCGCTTCATCATGATATGCCATGTTGCGCGAACCTCAACATTGTCAAGAGAGAAATACGTTCAAAACTCGAACTGCCGGCGAGCAAAGGCCAGACCAGCTCCGTTGTCGCAAAGCCTGGTCGCCTGGGGAGCAATGGATCGCTGGGGTCGTAGGCGGGGCAGCAGCTGGGACGGGAGGCGGCAGCGGTAGACGCGTTTGAAAGGGCACCTCAGTTTGAGCGCGGGTATCAGCAGATGAACAGGTGCAAGTGCACAGCAATTGAAGCCAGTGGGAGAACGAGCGACAAAGGTTGAAACGAACGAGCGAGCGAACGACTGATAGGAAAGGGCTGAGCTGAGCTGAGCTGAAAGTTGATGGAGGAGGAATGGAGGAGAATTTCCTCATCCAGAACCAGAATCAGAACCAGGACAGTCCAGGCCAAGCCGTAGGTAGGTCCCGACGGGTTCAGCCATGAGCAAAAGAAGGGGAGGCATATTCATGGGACCCCCCTTGCCAACGCAGCGCAGCGCAACGCAACGCACCTCAGATGGCCCAAAGGTAAGCCAGCCAAGGCTTCCAGCCCCCAAAGATCCAACTACTGTAGAGCCCTTCGCTTACGGCTGCTTAAAGTGAACTGGATTAACGCCATAGGGCTGTTTTTCCGGGGTGTGCTCCCCACTGTGACTCGGGCCTCGACTCAAAAAAGTCAAGGGGGTAGGGTCAGGCTTCGCACTTTAGGTGGGCGTCGGATAGATTCCAGCTCGCACCCGTTTAAGGTTGGGTTTCTTCAACTCCCGTGCCGTTGCCAACCACGAGGGGTTTTTTTCCTTCCTTCTCATTGACTCTTCGTGGGACAAGGGCATCTGCCGAGAAGGGGGGGAGGTCGTCTCCCTGGAGGCTTGTCAATAGCGCGCCGCCTCCAACCCCGTTCAGGACTTCTGAGCGCCTCAAACGCCGGCCGCCTGGTCCTGAATCGTTCAGGGATGGTCCCCAAGGCTCGATAGGGCTGGGCATCTCACGGTCTCGTTGGCTCTGGGTTCCATGCGGCGCTTGCCCAACAGCCACGAGGGCCCAATCGCTGAAGAGGAAGGGAAGGGAAGGGAAAAGAGCCTCTTCTCGGGCGGCCTCCCTGTTCTCTTTCGATACTTTTTCCTCGTCACCGTCCTCCTGCGGACCAGAGAGACGGTGAGAGCGTCTCACGCTCAAGGGAATCCGCCTCGTCAAGCGCCTCTCATCAGCCACCGGGGAGCTCCATTGTCTTGCCGATGGACAGATTTTAGAGTTTTGCAACCGTTGTTCTCCCTTGTGAAGCAGGCGTAAATCCTTGGTCGTGTGCCCATGTCTAGGTAGACATTCACGGTGATCGTGATGGACCTGTTGATGCAGTGCAACCACACACACAATGAACCATGTGCACATTCTGGGATCATGCCCTCCCGCCTGGACGGTATTCCAAGACACGTTGGCAACCTTTCAAACCCCCGCCCGTCTTCCATTTCGAGGTCATCACCCTCCCTCCCACTTCCCAGAGCTGAGTGGAATCGTCCATCACCCATGGAACCGGGTGGCGATGGCCTGCATGAAGGCCTGTTTTGTGTGCGGCCCCCATCCTTTGGTTCCATATATAGCACGGCACGCAGCTTGCATGCCTTCCCCCGATAAACTCGCAAAGGATTTGCCCCGTTTGCCGATTTTGACATGGTCGCCGCGCGTCAATTCCTTCGCGGCTGTTCAAGTTCCGAGAGTTCGGGCTTACTGACGACTTCTGTGGTTCTATATTCCTCATGTCGGCTCTCACGGCAGCAACAATTCGTCAGCCAGTATCAATTCGACATCTGATACGGGTTTCTGCTGTAGGTCATTGACATATGTTCCGTATTCGCTCACCAATAGATGCGTGCTTACTTTCTCCTTGGTTGTGGTTCTAATTCTCCATCCAAAGTTGAATGACGCGCCATACCCTACACCGACGCTCACGATAGTCTTGGGAAACAGGGGTCGCAAAACATTGCCATTTATGACTATTTAGGTAAAGTTGATGAGAATATCTTCTCGTGTTTTAGCCGCCGTCATCACACTGTCCGAAAATTACGGAAATAATCGAGTTTAGATAGCCGAGTGTTAATCATGGCTCAATGTGAAATTGACCCAAGAGCAATAGTGAGAACAAGAAACCCTCAAGACAAGGTGATCGACGACTTCACCAGAGAATAACAGACGAGTTATTGTGATATACATATTCATATTTTCTTACGGTCATAGTGAGATTATCTTCATTGTTCGATAGTAAGTATCGAGCCAAGTGAGTGACATTGTGTCTTCCCACTCTAGTGGTCTAATAATAAAAAATGGCACACCGTGAGTTGATGCCCGCTGATACGCGTTCAAGACCCCATTATCCAAACTGGATATTAGACGCGCTGTGTGCCTGCCCCGAATGATGCTGTGATACCGACAGTCTAACGAGTAACCGACTCTATCTATCTCGTGTCGCTCATGCCATTGAAATCAATCACCTGCGCCAACCCGCCAAACCAAAACGACAAAATTCTTGACCTGTTGCGTTGCCTAGGACGACGCTTGGTGACTCCTTCGCTGACGGACAAAGTTGGGAAGAGACATTCTCTGCCTGTTCTCCTGCATTGGGCGTGGGCTTTCCGTCGAGGCCTGTCTTCGGTCCGGCTTGCAGCAGCATCCCATGGCGGCGTGGAGCAAAAAGGCCACATCGGTAAAGATGGCGGCGATCCACATAAAGGCAAACATCTTGACTCCAATGTTGGCTCGGATGTTGAGCTGGTCCTGGGCCGTCAGGGCGACCTTGGCTGCGATGCTGATGACTGTCGCGATGATGGCGGCGACAGAGACAAAGATGGAGGCGATGGCGGCGAGGAGGGTCAGAAGCAGACTGAACCAGCGGGTGCGGATGACGAGAAGGCTGGCGAAGATGAGGACGAAGTTGACGCTGATGCCTCCCATGAAGAAGGCATACATGATCTTGGAGCCCATCTTGAGGAGGTTGAGGACGGTGACGGCCTGGGAGGGGAGAGCGATCTGGGCGCCGGCGAGGAGTTCGCTGATCATGATCTCGACGGGGTTGAACCAGTAGAATTGCTTAGGCTCGGAGCAAAATGTAACACCTCTGTGTCTATATCAGTACTTGGGTCTATGATATAAGATAAGATCGTGGCACGCACTCGTCAAGGTACCCCTCGCAAAAGTTCCATAGTCCAACCTGATAAAAGTCATGGAGACCGAGACTTCGCGCGACAGAGTTGAGCAGGTTGGAGTTTTCGACCGAGATGGGAATGACTTGCGACACGTCGAGCTGGAAGAAGTATATGTCGTTGAGGGTCGAGTTGATATGCGTGTTGCCGATAATGACGAGGATTAGGAAGGGGATCGAGAGGAAGTAGAGGGTGCTGGCGGCAACGGCCGTGTTGCGCCTGTGTTGAGCCATGGTGAAGAGTTATCTTTGAGTATGGCACCGAGTTGAATATGGTAATCGGGTTGAATATGGTGTCGTGGCTGGGAATGTGTCGTGGGACGTCGCAAGGGAGAGCTACTAGAGAGCTTCGTTGGTGGTTGGCGATGACCTCTCTCGGAGAAGGAGATAAAAAACAGAAACAAGACAAGACCAGGAAACAAGAATTGAAACAAACAGAAACAACAAGAAGCGAAAAGTGAGCGAGTGGTAGGGTAGACTAGACTTTCCCCCAGAGAAGAGAAAAAGAAAACGACTAACAAAAGGAAACTGATGATGTGTGTTGAAAGCTTGAAAGTTGGCGTCGATCATAGGGGACCACCATTTGGAGAAAAAAGCTGGAGCTAGCTGTGCCGGCCCGTGGAGCTTTGTCGTCATGGGCGCGAAAATCCCAATTCCAGGCCCATCCAGGCTAAGGCCCAGTGCCCATCGACCCAGGATCTGACACCCTTCAACAGCTGAGGCTTGCCGCCTGCCGGTCAAGGATCATGAGGATGGGTCCATTGGGTCCATGCCAAGGGATAGTAAACTGACCTTTTAGAGGGCGGTAGGCACGCACGCCAAAGCTTGCTCACCCCTGAGAATCCATTACCTCTATTGATAGGGGCATTCTTGATGAGACACAAACAGCCGCCCGTAAAGACCTAAACCAGGGCATGGGACGATACTACACTCAAGACCCCTAGAAGCGCCTGTTTGAGTGGCTTAGACCTGGCCCTTTGTCCTGCTATTGGATTCCTGACCCGGCAAGCCTGAGCTTCAGGTGAAAGTGCCGATGAACCGGCTTGGGGCCACCGCACCGTAGGGCCGCTCGCTGCGGCCAACGTGCTGACGCGTTAATACGGGAAGCGCCCAAGACATTTGGAGACTGATTGATTCATGACTCTTCTTCCAATGGCCCAATTGTCTGTGTCAGTCAATCCAAGAATAATCCTCCGTAGCCGCTGTCTCGTCTCTTGACTACTGCTGTAGCTAAAAGGCAATGTTATGTCATGGCGGGTTTGGCGCCGCATCATCACCACGACAGCCAAGTTTTTTTTTCATTATCGTACTACTCATACCCATCATTAGCTTCCTTTCTCCCTTATATCCTTCACCTCTTCTTTTCCAATACTTCTAAGGACTAAAAAGAGAGCCAAGCAAGGCAGTGCCAGTGCCAATCTTGGTCAAAACAAGTCTCATTTCGCCCCGGTCTCGTCTGTGTTGCCTTGCCAGCTTGGCTTCCCGTCCGTCCTTTTTTTTACCCACTATTTTTTTCTCCTTCCAAGGCTTTTCATCTTCCCTGCTTCTTTCGTCTGTCGATACCTGCAGGTGGCTCCCTGATATTGGGACTGGTGTTTACTAGACAAGGATCGAGGCATAACCCACCGCGGATCACATTAGATCTTGTCGTTTCGAGAGCTTGGCTTCTCTCTTCTTCATTCTGATCTTCGTCTGATCTTCATCCGCGTATTCACACACTTTTTTATTTTCGCTTTCGTGGCGCCGTCACGCTGGCTTTGACGTTGGCCACGCTCTTCCCCTGTGTGACCCTTTCTCCTGCAGCTAGGAAGCCACCGACGTCCATCCATCCATCATATCAACCGTCACGTCGCACCACGTCTACCGCATCGAATCTCGTTAAACTGCATAGACTTTAACGACATATCAAGGACTGCATCTCGCAGTTTCTTGCACCTCAGTCTCTCAGGGATCCCTCGCTGAGTCATCATCCATCATGAAGCTCCATCACCCAGCTTTCCTGTTGGCCCTCGCCTCCAGTGTAGCAGCCCAGTCGATCGAGCTATCAGCCACATCAGACCTCACCTTTGTTGAGGGCACGAGGACAGCCAGACTCACCAAGCAGACCGCTCCTCCCACTGGCGCCTACACTACATACGCCTCTAAGATCACGCTCCGAGGGTCCAGTAACACCGAGGACGATGGCTTCACTAGCACACTTACCGGCCTGTTTCCTACTACAGACATCACTACCGCAACCAACTTGACCGACACCGAGACAGGCACCGCGACAACCAATGGCACTGAGACGGCAACATCGACCACAACCAAGGCAAAGCCCACAAACACTCAGGCCTGCAACAACTATGTCGAGCTGTGCAAGCGCAAGTACAGCAACATTACCATGATCGGCTGCCACAACTCGCCATTTGTGAGACCTGGAAACTCAGGCTCTAACCAGGAGCTCGACGTCACGACTCAGCTTAACGACGGCGTGCGCTTCATCCAGGCCCAGATCCAGTGGCCCAGTAACTCGTCGGTGCCGCACTTCTGTCACTCATCGTGCGATCTGCTTGACGCCGGTCCCATCACCCAATGGCTCACAACGGTCCGTGAATGGGTCGATACACACCCCTACGATGTCGTCACCATCCTCCTCGGAAACGGCAACTACTCTCACCCGGATCTTTACGTCCCGTACATTGAGCAGTCAGGTATCACCAAATATGTCTACAGGGCTCCATACCTTCCCATGGCCCTGGACGACTGGCCGACCCTGGAGGAGTTGATTATCCACGGAAAGCGAGTCATCATGTTTATCGACTACGTCTCCGACCAGAAGAAGTACCCTTGGCTGCTCGACGAGTTCACACAGATGTGGGAGACGCCCTTTGACCCTCTGGACCGCAAGTTCCCCTGCACGGTGCAGCGCCCCCCGAACCTGAGCGACAAGTCTGCCAAGAACCGTCTGTACCTGATGAACCATAACCTTAATGCCGAGTTCAATGTCTTTGGCGCCGAGATCCTCGTTCCCGCCGTGGCCCTGCTCAATGAAACCAACAACGTCACGGGTTACGGCAGTTTGGGTTTGGCAGCTAACAACTGCCGCTCTGACTGGGGCCGAGCACCCAACATTCTCAACGTCGACTACTACAACTACGGAGGTTTCCCCGGCTCCGTCTTTGAGGTGGCGGCCCAGATGAACAACGTGACCTACGACCGCGGCAGCTGCTGCGGCACCACGAGTTCGGCGTCTCTGACCCAGGCCGTTTCATGGACCGGTCTGCTGGCGGCTCTCCTGTCGGCGTATCTCATGCTGTAGGCGTTTCTTTTTTCTTGAATCCATTAGACATTGGACATTAGCGTTTGAATTTTGAAATAGACTGGGTTGGCATACACAGCATGGCATCCGGCGTACAGTGAGTGACACGCCGGTCGAACCTTGGTTGTCCTTGCCTGAGGGGAACTATAAGGTAGAACAAAAAAGATCTAGTATCTTGATTAAATTGTAATCTTATTTTCATGCATTGGTGTAAATTTAGTTCCAAGTTTACAGAAGTGTTGGATCTTTGCCGTTCTGTTGACCTCTGTGAATGGCTTTCACTTCACTCGAGCCAAACTCACTCCCCGATGGAAAGTATTTTGCTTGAGCACGAGATGGAATAAACAAAGCAACCCTTGCTTAACAGGAATAATTGAGTTCCAACCTCTCCTGTTGGTCCGGTAACCTGGGGCTGTGTATTGACTGTTCAAGACGTTGGGGCTGGATGGGTCAATCGGCATCTTGGTTGTTAAAGTTGAGTGCGGAAAAGTTCTCTCTGTTGCATATGAAAGAGGCCTTATTTCCCCGGTTGTCTGAGTGATGTAGCATTGGGTTTGATATCAACGTTGTGTAAAAAACCATATTCACCGTTGTGACCGATAAGGGGTATCTACAAGAGGACAAGTCGCTTGATGAAGAATGCCATGTTTTCCTCCCGATGAGAGAGAGAGAATTAGAATACAGGCTTATACATTTGTCATGGCGTTGCAATCTCGACTACGTGGATATGGAATTGGGATATCGACCTGGCCAACATGTTAGAAGCGCCCTGGAGATCAAGTGAGCGAGTATTGAAAACTTGGATCGCCATCCTTTTCCCCTGATACCCCTTCTTAACCTTGTTTGCCTGAATTTTGACTCATACTTCTCTATCAAGGCCACCATCTCAGTTATGCTTTGCTGTCTAAAATCTTGCATCGTGAAGAAACGTCGAGAATACACCCCAACGTTAAAAAATCAGAGAATACATTGAGAACTCTAATGGCCCTTTGAAATAAGTAACTGCCCTCCCTCCCCTTGTGTTTGTTTTCATCTTCTCTCTTTCATCATTCCAGAACGACAGCTTACTATCAACAACTTCACAGCTACTTGCTACTCAACTCATCTTTCTCGCTCCTGCGAACACACACTTTTACTTGCACATCAAATCTGTCAAAATGGTATTCACCATGACAGCAAGGGCTACGGCCCTTCTTCTTACTCTCCCCTCGGTCGTAAGTGGCCTCCCAATCCTACCCCCACCTCAGGTAAACATCACCCTCCCAGAGGGCATACCTCATTCAGCGGCTTTGCCCATCACCCCTGGCCTCGAGTATCTCCTCGGGCCAGACGTTCCTCACATCAACGACCCGAGCATAGTTCTCACCCCTGAAACCAACCTCTACAACTCCACCACGTTGCCCAAGGGGAACTCTTGGATCAAGGGGATGCTCCAGCGTCTTGGCCTTGGCGACTTTTCCTCTACCAAGCCCGCCAACAATAGCAATACAACACAACTCGGCCAGTCGGGAAAGAAGCACTCCAAGAGAGGTGTTCCGAAATGGCAGGAATTGTATGAGGATTGGCAGAACCTTGTCATCCCTAAACTCGTCCCGGACTCAAACGACAACTGGCCGGCTGAGATCACCCTCATCAACGCCACCCCTTACCGCTGGCGCAAGGGTTACTCGCACTCGTGGAATATGATCTCTTGGGACCTCAACTGGCCCAAGTACATAGACCCCGGCCAGACCGTCCGCGTCACCAGCTCTGTCGAAAGCTGGGCTCCTTGGGATGCCGCTGGCGAGGTCGTCTACCACGTCGAGGGTGTCTCCAAGCCTGCATCCTTTGAGATCAGGCGACGACCCCCTGTGAAAAAGGACCACGTCTTCGGGGGTGATCTCCCCAAGGAACTCACAGTGCGTTACCTGGAGAACTTTGAGACATTCAATACTCCAAAGCACTCGATCAAGAAGATTGCGTGGTCCGACTTTCCCTCAAGCTGCCATTGGGTCCTCGCTGGAAAGGAGGGTGACTTTCTCGCCGTCGACGACATCGGCCCAGGCTGGATGTCGGAGAAGATAGACCAGATCGGGCAGATCCCTCTTCGTGAGCTCTCCATTCCTCGGTCTCATCATGCCGGCATGTACAAGATGAACCAGCTTTTTGGCATGGGTACCCTGTTCAACACTCTCACCCAGTATAGGGACTTGACCTTTCAGCTGAAAGAGGGCGGTGTCCGGGTCATTGATATTCGTCCTTTTCTCAACTACGGCAAGAATGGCTACGAAACATGGGAGTCTCATGGTTCAATCTTTGCCGGTTCGTGGCACGGCGGACTTGGTGTGACGCTTCAGGATATGATCAAGCAGGTCAACGCCTTTAACGAAAAGTACCCAGGAGAACTCATCATCTGGGACATCCACCCCAATCAGGCTCTTGTCCGTCGACCTGATGGCAAGGTTGAGCAAATGAGCGAGGGTGACCGTGCTATCATGTACAAGGAGTTCAGGAGGCTCAAGCATCGCGTTGAAGTCCCTGACCATGGAGACCTCACCCAGTGGCCCCTGGAGCAGTTTGTCGCCAACAAGACATCAGGAGTCCTCATCCGAACTCGCCGTGAGTGGAGGAACGACCAGTCATTTCCTGGAGGCTCCGAGGGCTTCGTCACCGAGACCAACTTCCCCGTTTACCACATCTGGGCCAACAGGGCGGAAACCCCAGCACTCGCCGCGGTCACGATCAAGGATCTCAAGGAGCGCAAGACCAAGCGCACCTCAACCCTCTACTTTGCCGACTGGATCCTCACCCAGCGGGGCTGGGACGTGGCTGTTGGCACTAAATTCATCGCCGAGATGGCGCTCACAACCTACAAGGCCATGTTCTACGAGCTCTGGGAAGCCCTGACGATGGAGCGATACCCCAACTGGATCGCCACAGACGGCATCCGCTCTAGCGAGGCCAAGTCTTTCGTCATGACCCTCAACCACTGCTTTGCTGGCCAGAGGTGTGGCAAGATCGAGCCGAGCAAGAAGCGCAGGATTGCACCTGATCATGAACTGGGATTCTATCCCACCGTGGGATGGGTGGACGAACTGGTGGAGCTTGAGAAGATCGAAAAGGCAAAGGAACACGAAGTGTTGGGAAAGAAGATGAAGAAGGGGAAGAAGAGGCAATAAACTTGTCGAGATGAGGAGGATGTTCTAGATTGGTCATTGGTTTTGTTTCTTTCTCTAGATTGTTGGGTGTTTGCGAGGATAGATATATCCATTAGCATGGGCAATGGCGCTTTGTTACTTCACTTAGATGGCTATAGACAAGGATGACTGGAGAAACAGTACCTGGATAGCAATGGAATTACCCTTGAGATCCTAATCAGCCATGTCTTCATTTCCCGTGACTCATGTATAGGTAGGCGACTCTAGGCCGGCCTCACCTTGCCTCTCTTCTAATCTGATGCACTTCTGCGCTAATGATATCGCTACATGAAATCGTTGACACCCCTGAGCGCCGGGAAGCCTCTCTCCACCAATTCACGGTCGGGACCGCACCCAGCGGTGTCCTAACCATGGGCCATGATGCCCGTCATGAGGTCCTCATCCTCTATCTGAGAATCGAACCCAACCCCTGGATCAGCCTCCTTATCCGCCCTCTTCTGCTCCCTGGCTACGTGCCGCACGTACTCTCTGCTAGAGCCGAGGCGCTCGTTTGTCGTCTTGTACTGCTTGCCAAGGATCTCGATGTTGTGGTGTCTCTGGGCGATCTCTTGCGCAAATGCCTCCTCCGTCATAGACTCGCTGTCGTCGTGGAAGAGGAGGTAGCTATCATCACCGCTGCTTCCAAGCTGGAGCTCGCCCTTTAGCAGCCCTGACTCGATCATGTCACGCACGAGCTTTGTCGCATCCTCATTATCCTTGAGAATCTCACCTGTCTCGGCACTAAGCGTCACTTGACGGAGTTGAGAAATGGATACTTGCTTGTAAATGTCGCGGAGCTTGATGATCTGCCACTTCGGGTACGCAGCCACCACCTCTGCCACCAGCGTCGTATTGCCGTCATCCTCCCAGACCTTCTGGTTGCTCTCCACCTCAATCTTTAGTTGCCCGACGTTTATAGTGGGGAACTGGGCGGCGACATTTCGATATGCCGTTCCCAGCGCGCTATAGGCGTTCTTGGCGGGTAGTGGAGTGTATGCGGGAACATCTGAGGCTTCTCCATCCTTCAAAAGGCTGACGAGCAGCCACTTTTTGTACGCCTCGTCCATCATCTTGCTAACACCCTTGTCCTTTGAAGGGTGTGTGATGGCACGTTCCAGAGCCCGTTGGGCGTTGGTCCAATCCTTTCGTGAAATGTAGCACAGCCCACTCGCGAGGTTGTACTCTAGCACAGTTGCGCTCCGGATCTGATCAGTCAGGCCTGTTTCGGTAGAGATGTATGAGGTGGGAGCCAGAGTGTTATCGCAAAGAAGTCTCGAGTCCTTTTGACCGGCCATGCCAGGGTAAAAGGTGATATCGCGATCAAGCACCTTGAGGGCCGGCTCGATCCATGATGAGTGGTAGGCGCACTTGACCAATGTTAGGTGAGTAGATGTGAACATGCTCCCGGTTGGGTCGATTCGCAGTAGAGCTGTGGCAATCGCTTCTACGGAAACAAGTGGCTGTCATGAGATTAGTACCTAGTGGTCATGGTCGGCGAAGGGACTACATACTGTGAATAGTCTGCCCGTCGCAACATGCTCGAGAAGTCTCCGAAGCATCGAACCAACATATCGAACCTGAACAGGATTGAAATTGAGTAGGAATCGAAGTGTTTCGTCGAGGAGTGAGGTCTTGTCGATGCCTGGCGTAGTGGTCGATAGCTCTAGCGACAAGTTGAGGATGGCGAGGAAGGAGATGGAGTCGGTAGCGGGATCAAGCCTCTGAAGCTCTGCATCAGCATACTGCAAGAATGTCTCAAAGACGGGGCTCTCACCTCGACGATTTGGCGAGCGTTGGTGCTGATGAGCTGCCGCTGAGACGTCACCAATCGGTTAACAGCCACGATATGGTCCTTGATGGCAAGATCGAGCTGCTTGTTGGAGTGAGCGGCAGCTTGAGCTGGCGCGAAATTCGTCAAGGTTTCCCACAAAGAGTCCATCCTGAAAAGAGGGCGTCTATTCGCGTGGTGTGAAGGAGGAGGAGTTGGTCGAAGATCGGAGGTTGGGGAGTGGATGCTGATTCGGTGCCTTGGATTATTTCCTCCTCGTCATGCTAAGGTCACGAACCCACAAGCTCTTGAACGTGGCGAAATGGGTATTACGGCTCTTGTTTTGTGTGAAAAACAGCTGCGCAGAAAATGAGAACGTGAGAAAAGTGAGCTTTGTTGGTTGGTGAAGATGCAAGGCAGCACTCATGAGAGCATGTAGTTCCGCTGGTCGTTGGTGGGGTGGTGACGGTGGGGAGATCAGCCGGAGATCAGCCGTGGGAAGTGCTTATCGTATGATCCCTGCTCACCGAGATAAGGAAATAATGCCCCTCCAAATCGCGGGGTCACCGAGATAGCTTCGCTTTTGGGTCTGAACATTTACCTGACAACATCTGTACCTGGAACAAAAAAAGTCATGAGGCTTTCCCATTCTTTTAATACCAAATCATTTCTGTCAAACGAAACTGTCAATATCTACGAGCACTGGAGTCTGGATAGTACCAAGGTCATTTCAGGAGGCAGCTAGCAAACGTGTCCGCTGACAGTGCTCGATATAACTTAGAGATCTGGGGTTGCCCGGGTACCAGAAACTGAGGCTGGCCTTTCCTCTCTATTTTCTGGATCTTGCCCTTGGCTTAGTTTCCTCAAACAAGTACTAACGCCCACACCCCAAAGGCTACACCACTCACAAGATCCTCCAGGCACCTAGGTTGCTCCTACAAGGCTTGGGCACGGTTACGCATGGCATCCTGTACCAAGATGCTGACCTTGGGCATCAAGAGACTCCCTGTGCCACAGCGATCCTGCTCCCGCAAGCGTGTAGCCAAGACACGTGTAACTTATGAGTGGGTGACTGATCACACAAGGGCTTCAGTCACAAAGCAGCTCCGAAACGCAGACATTCTGGGAAATCATTTCTTGTTACCTGAGGGCCCAACCCCATTCACCGCCGTGTGTGTATCGACCTGTGTAGTCTTTGACGTTGGGCTTGCGTATCTAATATGACAAAAACTTGTGTCAAAAACAGAAAAAGAGTGATATCTAACCAAAAAAGAAGTGAAAGTAAAACCATCACTATGGACTAAGAAAAGAAGGAGCGACTCTTGTAAATGAAAACCCTGATTTTTAAAACCAAATGACGTGGACAGCCGGTTGCCATCTGTTGTCGCCATTCCATCCCACCGTGGTCGACCGGGACGCCTTTTTCCGTATAGCTTGCATCCATCCAGTAACTAGTGGATAAAGTTGTTTTCAACCGAGCCCGCAGAAGAGCGGGGAGAGGAGTTGTCTCTGCCGTGAGCCCACGCCTTGAGGGCTGATGGAGTGATGACCCAGTCCCCGTCAGGGCCAGGTCTCTGAGGTTCAATAGGAACCCAGTTTGGCTTCTCGTTGATTGGGGGAGAGTGACGACGGCCTTTGATAGCCTTGGTCTGTCTCTCAGCTCCAATGGGGGCCTGGGCAGTGGCTGGGCTGGGCGTGTCCTCGTTGCTCTCCCCTCGCCAGTCCTGCTGCAGAACCGATTGTGGACGGCGAGCTGGGTTCTCCTTGTTGTGGCGCTTCTGAAGGTCCTCCTGGAGATCCTTCCACCACTTGGGGAACCCATGGAAGAGGCCGAGAGACTGTTGAGTCGCCTTGTCAAAGGGCATCTCGTGCTTGTACTTGCAACCCTGCTGGGTAAAGGCGCAGGTACCGTCGTGAATCCACTTGTCGCAGTAGATCTTGGTTCTTCGTTGCTGAGCAGGCGAAGTGGCGACAATACGATCAATACGATTCTGGGGCCATGGTTAGCTTGTTTGACCAAGAATCATCTTGTGTGAGGAGGTAGTGGTAAGAGGTTGGTTACCTGAAGGGGGTCAGGAGCTGGGGCAGATGGAGGCTACACACTCAGCTTCTGGCCGGCGTTGGATGTGCTGTTCGACGCTCACGTACCTTGACAGTCATGGGCTGGTTCATCTTGGCCACGCCCTGCGGTGGCTGCATGTGGAGGTCCGGCAGGAGGACCATGCCTTGAGCGCTGGCTTGCTTGGCGGGAACCTCGTTGAGGGCCGGAAGCATGTCGGCGGGGACAAGTCTGGTGTATTTACCGTCAGGACGCTGCACGCAGTAGGCGTATCCATTCAGGCAGTCCGAGATGCTGACAGGGGCGTCGTTGGAGGCACCTGGGGAGGTGTTGGGACCCGCCAGCGAGTAGTTGTTGACGCCAGTAGTGATGGATTCGATAGATGGGCGAGGACCTCGCCAGTTAGCCGAGTTCATGCTTCGAGGGGCCAACGCCTGATACATCTGAGATCTCTCAGGCCAGTTCCCATAGTAGGCGTTGTGATGATTTCCGTTGGACGCAACGTAGGAGCTGGTCTGAGGTCCAGAGGGAGGAAGATCCATGGTAGCTTGTTGAATAGTAAACTCCTGTGTATCAAAAGAAGAACTGCCCTGCTTAGCAGAAACTGGAAACTGTGGATAAGGTCTAACGCGGTTGGAGGCGATGTTGTTGACAAAGCTGAGTTTGTTGTCTTCGACGGGAGTCAAGGACGAAGAAGACAAGCTTGAGTCTCTGGAGACGGCCCCGGTCGGGGAGCAGACTCCCTGGCGGTGACGAGCCATCCTACTCGTCGACGGGAAGAAGCAGCAGCGAGCCGAAGTCGGGGGAGTCTTCTACAAACGAAAAAATTGATGGGTTGGTTGAAGTTGACCTATAGAACAACTCCGTGGCCCTCCTTGGCGGACCAACGGTTGGAAAGATAAGACACGGGTAGCCGACTGACGATGACGGGAGATGACTTCGAGATGGGGGATTTCGGGGGATGACAAACGGGGACGAGGACAAGAGAGGGCGTCGCCAGGGGGAGACAGCTGTAGGGAAGTGTACAATGACGAGAAGAAGAAACAAGAACTCTACAGAAGCAAGCTCTTGTCAGCCAGAACCAAAGATGATGTATAAAAATTTATGCTCCAGCACGATTTGCCCAGCCTATTTATCCACGGTCAGAATCTCAATATTTGCGCTTTCATTGTCAGCGTTTGCTTTGACTAGGGGGTGTGTAAAATGCACGATTTCAACGGGCCGCATGCAGGCTGGCGTTTGTGTTGCTCTATTGGCCAAGTCATGAAACACTCAGAAAAACCGTGACCAACACTTGTCGACTGCTGCAATGTTTTCTTTCATTCAATGGCCGTTAATGCTACCTGAGTAGTTAACCTGAGCTGGCCTGTCTATCCATCCATCCATTGTTTTTTCTCTGGTCTGATGTATCGCATCGCGGCGAATGACCCCAACTCCAATATATGCTTGCTTGCTTGCTCGGTTGATTGGTTAATTGATTGCTTGCCACTCATCATCTTCCTTCCTCCTCGCTTGTTCGCCCACGTTGTCATGTAGTCCCAAGATCCATATCAAACAAACAAAAATCTTTAGTAGTTAAGCAATCGCCCGAATGACTGCATGTCCCCCTCCCTCCCCTATTCCATGGCGTCCATGTGGCAAATGTCCCCTGGCAGGTGACACAAGGAACAAAGCTTCCCCTCTCCAGAAAATACCACACTACGCCTGCTTGCGTGTGTCATTGCTAACTGATCTTAGCCGGTTGAGAAGCACAGCCTTTTGCTGCTTTGCCTCCATGTCTGATGTTGAGTGTGAGCGCTGCAGCCAATCGATTGCCATCCTCACTTCGGCTTCTGACCCTAGGTGGACGGTGCTGTAGGCAGTTATTGGAGGACGGGGGACGGGCTGCGTGGGAACAACATGCTGTGGTGCCACTGGCACTGACACTGGTACTGGTACTGCCGCTGCCTCTGCAGGGCTTCCCGGTTCAAGATAGTTACCTTTGATGTATCGTGAGAGGTGAACAGGGAGTTGCCCGTTCTCCCCAACCCCAATCACAGGACGTGGGTATGGGTTTGGCATGCGTTGATGGCCTATTTGGCCGCCGGGCGTGCCTTTTTGCCCGCCGTTTTGTTGCTGCTTGCCGCCGACGTTCGGCAACCCGGCTTTTGAGACTTGTTGCTTGACGGAGTTTGGCGTTTCTTGACGGGACTTCCGGCCGACTTGCTGCCGTTGAGCTTGGTGGATGTCGGCGAGGGCTTGCTGCGCTTTTGAGTTACGGGGGTTGGTGGTTTGGAGGTTGATCGGCCCGTCTTCTTCGGCGTCTGCACGTTCTTCTTGTTAATGCTGTTGCTAGGAAATGTCTTCTTGACAGGTGTCGTGGCTGGGGTTGCTAGTTGACTGGGAGAGTTCTTTTGGCGTTTACCTTTGGCCGATGTGCCATCCTCCTCATCAGACTCTTCTCCAGAGTCTCCGCCGGCAAAGTCATCAGACGAGTCTGACGATTCGGGTTCGAGATCACCGAGAATGGGTACTGTGTCTATTGCATTCGTCTTGTAGTTGATAGCCTGAACAAGTGGTTAGCTGACGATACTCGCATCATATCTGTTTCGACTTACCTGTCGACGTCTGCCGCCTCGTCCAAGGACCTCGCGATTCGCAGCTGCTTGCTGTTTTGCTTCGGCCTCTCGCTGAGCCAGAATACGATCCCACACGCTCGAGTTGAGGGCTTCTGGCTCGTTCGTCTCCTCGGTTGCGAGACCTGCTTCGAATCCAGACTTTTCGTTAGACCATACCTTCGCGTAGGAAAAGGCAGCATCTTCCTCCTCGTCGACCTCGTCCATGTGCGTTCGGTTCAGCAGCTCGTCAACCGCAGCGGAATCATAATGGATAGACTTCTTCTCGTAGTTGTCGCTGAACAGCGCCTGTGCACCATGCTTGAGGATCGATTCTAAATCATCTCCAGCAAGCTCGTCATCGTCCATGCTTTCGATCAGGGCGTGATCAAGAGCCATCTTCTTCTTGCCGATCTGCATGATTCGCTCTTCCACAGAGTCTACCGTCATTAGCTGGAAGCAGAGCACCTTCTTCTTCTGTCCAATTCGATGGGCACGAGATAGAGCCTGGATATCTTGGTGGGGGTTGAAGTCGGGGTCCAGGATGATGACTGTGTCTGCGGTTGCAAGGTTAATTCCCACACCACCAGCTCTTGTCGAGAGCAGGAATGCAAAGATGGGCGAGCCAGGGGCGTTGAACGCATCGATACGTCGCTGCTTCTCCAAACTGCCAATGCTACCATCGAGACGCCGATAGTCGTATCCGAGACCACCGAGGAAATCCTCAATAATGTCCAGCTGATTTAGGAACTGACTGAAGATGAGCACGCGGTGACCCTTCTCCTGCAGCTTTGGGAGCATGACCTGCAGCAACAGTAGCTTGGCTGAGGCTTCAACCAAGTTGCGCTGAAGCACCGTAGGGTCGTGATCTCTCTCCTCGATAGCTTCAGAGTACATGAAGGGATGACAAAGACACTTTCGTAGCTGCATCAAGATATTGTTGAGACTTCCACGTTCCTTCTTGTTCATCTTGCTGTTGGAAAACATGGCCTTGATGAGCTCTGGGTTTTTGGCCATGATACTCTTCGAGAGTTTCTCCTGGATCACAGTCATCGTGACGGGTAAAATGATTTGGGACATGGGCGGCAAGAATTTGAGTACCCCTGCCTTGGTGCGGCGGAGGAAGTAGGGGCGGATTTCGTTGTGCAACTGCGGCAGCGTTTCCTTGTCGAGGACTGCATATTCCGCATCCAACTCTTCAGCATTCTTCTTTTCATCAATGAACTGAAGTAGGTTGAACAGCTCCCTCTTGTTGTTTTGGAGAGGAGTGCCTGTAAGGAGAAGTCGAAAGGGGATCTTCATAGAACGAAGAGCACCGTAGAGGATGTTCTGGTCATTCTTCAGTCGCTGACCCTCGTCAACGACGAGTCCTGCCCAGTTGACCGACTTGAAGATGGATTTAGTTGCCGGGTCTTGAGCTGAGTCGTAAGACATGATGACAACGTGGGCCTTCATGTCTGTAGACCCGTTGGGAAACAGCTCATACTTGTGAGCAAGAGACTGTGGCTCTTTTCCGCCGTGATACGCCACAACTCGCAGCTCCGGGGCCCATTGCTTGAACTCTCGGCGCCAGTTGGGACATGTGGCATTGGGAACGACGATGAGGAAGGGCCAGCACTATCATGATGTTAGTGACGCTGTCATCATTGACATGTGTAGATATGGCTTACCCTTGGACTGTCCTGGATCAGTGAAGTGACCAAGCCAACGACCTGGACAGTCTTGCCAAGACCCATTTCATCAGCCAAAACAACACTGCGTCCATTGTGATAGTTGCCCAACAGCCAATTCACTCCCTCAAGCTGGTAACCCATGAGCTTGCCTCGCTTAAGACCAGCAGGCTGCTCATTGATCTCCTCGAAAGGTTCAGACTTGTACGCCTTGACACGTTCTTTGATCTTGTACTGCGACTCGTACTTGAAGTACTTGCCCTCGACGTATTCGTAGTATGCCTCCACAAAGGCGGCGTAGATATCGCCCATGTCCTCTGTTGGTGGTGCATCCCAGACGACGTCGTCATAGCCAAGGCCTTGGAACTTGACAAAGATCTTGCTCACGTTGTTCATGTTGGCAAGCTCATCTTCTCGCGTCTTGGGTCTGGGAATCGAAGAGTGCATCTTGACGTTGAGGATGATGTCGGGCATGATAAACTCGTCTGGAACTGCATCGTTTTCGTCGAGTTTGAGAAGATCTCGCTCGGCATCTCGTTTCCCAAAGGCAGCGCGCATCGTAGAAGCAGCCACACCATGTACCCAGGCACCTGACTTCCATGTACAGTGATTATAGGATCGTGTGTCGCACTTGATGAGATACTCCTTGTCGTCTTCCTTGACATCATGCCATGTCGGTCGAGGAGCCTGCTTGGCGAGATCCCTTTCCACAGGTCGCCATGCCACCAGACGGTGAATCTTGTGCTTGGCTGTCCCGCACTCGTGGCATCGCCAGTCGATCGAGTGATCCTTGAGTCGCTCCGATTTGAGATCTGTACCAATCGAGTCCTCCCCAAGGCCTGGTAAGTGTTCAACATGCCAACCTCGATGACACGAAACACATCGGAAAAGCACAATCTCGTCGTTGTTCAGGAGGTTAGGGGCAACTTTGAAGATGGGGTCAATACCGTAGTTTTGCTCCCGCATTTTCTCTTCCTGGCGAGACGTCTTCTTCTCAGAAAAGGCTGCGCAGGCGAGACCGTCGCGCTTGCAGCCCTGACACATGCTGTGTTTGGGAGCATTTTCATCCTTCTTGATCGGGATGCCAATGCAGTACCTGCACTGCAACACAAAGTCATCGACCCCAACTTTGGTGACCTGGTGTTCGCGTCCGCTGCGGAACGAGAGACAGTTCTTGTGGTATGACAAGGTGCAGCCTTGACAGTAAACCATCTGGCCCCTGTTCCGCGAGCCACCGCATGTATGGCACTTATCCATGTGCATTGTAACGAATGCTGAGTCCGAAGGTAGCTGTTGGAAGACCTCCTTTACTGAGATAACCTTGGCTGGGCCTGGTGTCTTCTCATCGACAATGTAGAATGAATCCTCGTCCATGCCTTCATCGTCTTGCATGTTGACGGTGGTTCGGGTGGCTCTTGAAGAACGTCGAGGGGCCTCGAATTCGATGTCAGAGTCATGGGACTTCTGGCGTGTCGTAAGGCGTGATGCTTTGTGTCGTGCGTTCACGAGGCGTTTGAATCGTAGGCGTGCCTTGTTGGGGCGTCCTTTCTTGGGTAAGACGTCTGAGACAATGATGGGCATGAAATCATCATCGCCCTCCTCCTCCTCCTCCTCTGGGGGTAGGTCTTGAAGTAACTCATCCTGGTCCAGACTACCATCGCCGTTCTTAAAGGTCATGCTAGTCAGTGTCATCTGTCTCGGTTGTCGCGTTCGAAGCGATCTGGTAGGGACAGGAGGTTCATCTCGGAGGTCATCCAGATCATCCTTAGTGACCTGAACGGAGGGGCTTCGAGAGATCTGCTTTGTCGTTTCCCGGGAGCGAAGACGTCGAACTGGATGACTGGGTGCACGTCTGTGACGAATGGGCTCTTGGGCTTGGTCTTCGTCTTCTTCCTCTTCGTCGTCGTCGATATCCATGGGATCAGAGGCAGCTGACTCGGAGTCAGAACCCCACTCATCCTCGAGCTCGCGCTTTCGCTTCCGTATTCCAGCCATGGATTCGGTCTTGAGAGGCCCAGGTCCTTGGTTAAAGCGAGCAAAGGCAGCTCTTCCGTTCTCCAGGGCGACGAGCTCAGTAAAAGGTATCTCAAGCTTGAGTTAGCGATTTGAGCTGAAGTGAGCACGCGAAAGTGGAGGGATGAAGGGGAGGAGAGAGAGTTGAGAGAAATGCGATGAGAGAGGAGAATGTGCGGGGCTGCGAAAAAGAGGAGGAGAGGTTTATAACAGCAACAGTGAATAAGGGCAATATTGAACAATAGGCGGGCTATTGATATTGTGCAGAGGAATCCGTTTGCATGCTGTGGCGCTGCTTCGAGCCAAAGTAGGTCAACCGCCACGCGCAAAGAGCGTGAGCGCAAAGATAGACTCATGAACAATCGTATTGTGAAAGTCTTTGCTTAAATGAAGAATATTCACCTACCGAATCTTGCCTCCCATCTGTAAACTCGACCTTATAGCTGGCCTGGACGCGCTTGAGTGGAAGCTCTCCGAAAACAAACTCGACAATCTCGCTCTGGACCACCGAGTATTCCATGCGCTTCTCCAGTGGCATCTCAGGGATCGCAACCTGAATCGTGTAACCCATTTTCGGAATCGAGACTTGTGACTCGCTAGTCGCGTCATGAGTTTCTTGTTCGTGCTCCTCCTGTTCAACCATGGGCTCTAGGTCTATGGCCGGCTCTGGGTCGGGAGCAACCGCATCATCATCCGTCTCGGGGTTCGGGTTTGGGTCTTCATCGTCGTTGAGATCTGCTAGGAGACGTTGTAATGATCTCTCGATCTCGTTATCCTGATCGCCTCCAGTGCTGAAGCCCTCAAGGGGCTCGTAGAAGACATCATCGGTGTCCATTGCTGGCAGCGCATTCGGTCGAGTCGAGTCGTTGTCGAGGGGACGTGGGGTATATGAGGTTCCTCGTTTCGCGAGGAGTTGCAGAAAGGCAGAGACCGGGATCTATGATTACAAACTGTAAGGAGAATAAAACGGACATGAAGGCGTATCTAGCCGGGCCTAGAAACCATCATCAGGGCGTGTTGCGAAGTACAAGATTATTAGTCGTTTTCGTTTACTCTGGTAAACGCGATGTCGTAGCCAAACGCGTTGTCTCCAATCTCATTAACACGAACCGAGCCCGGATGCGCTAAGGTGAATCTCGAAAAAGATGGCCAATCACAGGCTGGAAGTGGGCTTCACCGCCCGCAACACCCCTGCAACGGCTCGGCAGAAAAAGTTCCTAGCGAACATGGGTGGAAATTCTATCAGAGAGGATCTTCAACCACAACCACCAACATACATCAAAAGAGTCTCTGTCTGATAGCCAGGCTCACGTTATGCCATGTTTCATCCGGTACAATTGAGGGCAACTGCCCTTCGCCGGCCTCTTGCTGGTCTTTTTACACCTCAACCATGCCCTTCTCGAATCTTGGTCCGCGCAAAGAGTCTTTCAGCTATCCATCGGGGTATGCGCAACTCGGAAAAGGCCCAATTTGGAGACTCTCGCCGTCCTACAAGGGACTCGAACGAATCGCGCGATCGTGACACATTCGATAGAAGAGCTCGAAGAAGGTCACCGGCCCCTCCAATTCACCGCGATACCCCAACCCGTCGGGATGAGTTCATGGACAAGTTCAAGTCAAGGGCCCAAGATAATGGTGGCACTAGGAATTGGCGCCAGGAACAAAAGCTAAGGAAGAAGCTACGGAAGAAGGACGAAGAGAAGAGGGCAAAGGAAGAGGCAGGCGACGAAGAGACTGGTCGTCGCACCCGGAGGAAGCGATTCGCAGACCCAGAGAACGAATTTGGCCAAAAGAGTTTTGTGCACCGAATGAAGTATGGAGATCTCAAGGATGTGGCCGCCGAATTACCCATCAAGCAGTTTGTCCAGCCGCGATCATTCCGCGAAACTCGCAATGAACGACGGCAGTTTGACTTTGAAGATCCCAACGGTTGGAAAGATGAGGATCTGCCATCGTTCGAGAAACGGTCTAGTCGATCAGATAACGACTCTCGATCATTTCAGGACTCAAGGTCTGAAAGACGATTTGACCGATCAGACCGCGATTCCCGGCCAAGTTATGATGCTACACGATCAGAGAGACGGTTTGATCGATCAGATAACGATTCTCGATCGTTTCAGGATGCTTCACGGTCTGAAAGGCGGTTTGATCGATCAGACCGCGACTCCAGGTCAGGTTATGATGCTACACGATCCGAGAGACGGTTTGATCGATCAGATCGGGACACTCACTCACGCCAAGACAGAGGCCGGACTGATCGATGGAACGATCAGGACGGTGACTCTGCCGAAGGATCAGCTCCAAAGCGCGGGCGCAAGAAGGAGATGATGCCTATGACAATCAAGTATACCACCGCTGCGTCTCAATTCCTCTACGGCAGGTCGGTGGTCAAGGCAGCTCTCGAGCAGGGCAGGCGGAAGCTGTACAATCTGTACATCTACGGCGGTGAGAACCGTAGGGACAATAAGGACAACACTTTCCTGTCCCGACTTGCCGAGAAGCAGGGCGTCCCCATTACCATCGTGCCCACAGAAGAGCAGCGTCTTATGGACAAGATGAGTATGGGACGGCCTCACAATGGCTTTGTGCTCGAGGCTTCCCCATTGCCTCAGCTGCCGATCCGGTCACTGGGAAAGCTGGAGGAGACTCCGGCTCGCCTGGGCTTCCATGTGGCACTTGATTTCCAGACCAAGGAAGAAGAGGCCATCAACGGCACTGAAAGCTTTTTCAGACGGGCCAACGATGTCATGCCTAAGCCCTTTGTGCTTTTGCTCAACGAAATCATGGATCCTGGCAACCTGGGAGGTATCATCCGAACGGCTAGTTACCTTGGTATCGATGCAGTCGGCATCACCAGCCGGGGATCCTCCACTTTGACACCCGTGGCTCTCAAGTCTGCAGCTGGCGCAGTAGAGGAGATCTCGCTATTCACAGTCGACGACCCGCTCAGGTTCATTGAGGACTCTAGGAAGGCCGGCTGGAAGACGTTTGCTGCCGTGGCGCCTCCCGACCGGAAACTGGTCCGCAAACATGGAGACAAGTTCATCTCGACAGATGTGATTGAGGCCAACAGCCCGCTCAACGAGCATCCTTGCCTTCTTGTCCTTGGCAACGAGGGACACGGATTGTCGAAGCCGCTCAAGGTAGCAGCCGACTACGAGCTGTCGGTCCCTCGATTTGTGCAGGGCAGCTGCATTGACAGCTTGAACGTTAGCGTTGCTGCTGGACTCTTGTGCCACTCATTCGTCAAGGAGCCCCTGGTTGAAGCCAAGCCTGTGCAGGTTAAGGCACCGGCCAAGGCCCCAGAACCTCAAGTCCTAGTCGAAGCAGAGGAGAAGGCTGTTGAAGCTGAAGAGCAGGGGGTGTTGCTCAGCAGCGAGGGCGGTGAGGAAAACAAGGCGGAAGAGGTTGAACTGGAAAAGGCGGACAAGGAGGCCAAGGAGGAGACGACTGAGGAGAAAAAGACTGAAGAAGAAAAGCCCGAGGAGAAGAAGCCCGAGGAGAAGAAATCTGAGGAGAAGAAACCCGAGGAAACAAAAGCTGGGAACGTCGAGATGATGTTCTAAGCTACCAACCATTTCTTGTACCAACACAACACGACGACTCAACACTCATGTACGACTACTACTACGATCGGAAAAGCATCTGGGCGGCGCTTGGATATACGGGAGGCATGTCATCCATGTATGATTACGATGTATAATACGATTAAAGAAAATAGATCTATAAGCGTGCACAGCACAAGCGTCTATGGATTGTCTTGTCGTTGAAATGGTGGTTCTGGAAACTTGCCTTTTTGGGCCGGGACCTGCATGACGTCGCGCCGTCAGAAATTCTTACCTTGCAACGGCTCTGCATCAACAACCGTCACATTAAACAGACTCATGACTCGAATTCTGAATTTCTTTTAATATTCAGTCGAATTTCAAGTTCTCTTTGAGTATCAGTCTTCATCGCCTCAATTCTACAACGTACCCGCATCTTGTGGCCTCACCGCATCCCGTCCCTTACCCGTCTCCCAGCCACCGGATTGTTTACCTACCAAACCTAGCGAGAGAGCCATAGCCATAGCGAGAGCCCGAGCAGCCATGCCACATCAGCCTGACGTACTCTCTCTTGCATGATTTGTTCCCCATCTCGTATCTGTATTTATAGACAAGGAGTTTTGCTTTCCCTCACATTCATTTATCCTCGGGCTGACGCGCGGTCCAGGGCTGTATCCACGGTGGTGTAAGAGCATCCATCCTAGCCCCGTATTCAGCAGCCAACAAGTTCCCCCGCGATCAATACAGCTAAAGAGAGCTCCTCCGGCTTGGAGATACAAACAGCTTTGAGAGTCGGCAATCTAATCTACCACGATGCGATCTGTATCTGCCTTTCTCGCTCTCCCGGCCTCTCTAATCGTGCTCCTCTCCCAAGCTTCAGCCGAACCCGCCGCGCCCACAGCCTTGAAGAAGCTCCCGCCAAACTCCAACGACAAGATCCTCCGGGAACACCTCGCATTTGCGCCGCTGCACATCCTCTCCCCGCGAGAAGCCGCCGCTGCAGCGGTATCGTTCCTGGACGAGCAGGACGACGAGTTCCTAGCCCTCAACGGTACCGAGCGGCGCTTCCGGCCGGCGTTTGCGCCTCACCGCGATGAGGCACGGGATGGCGTTCTGCGCCGGGCAGCCGAGGTCCTAGCTTTGCTACAAAGGAGGTCGTCCTGTCCAGAGGGCATGAACAGCTGCTCCGACATTGCCTCCGAGGTCAAATGCTGTCAGGAGGGGACATACTGCGTTGACGTGGGGGATGCTGTGGCGGGAGGTGTAGCATGCTGTCCCAACGGGGCTTCCTGCGGCGGAGGAGTTGGCGCTTGTCCTTCTGGTGCTACGAGTTGTTCAGAGGATCTGGGCGGCGGATGCTGTATTCCAGGTTATGTTTGTGAAGGGCTTGGATGTAAGTGAACCGTCGACTCATTCTGCCTGCGAGTACTGACGTGAAGTTTAGGCGTCCCCAGCGCTTCTGCAACACGAACGAGTACCGCCGTCCAGAGCTCTACCCAAACGAACTCGCCGATAACGATCACGACTACTCGGACAACCATCATCGAAGGCAATCCCTCTACTGTCGTCGTCACTTTGACCGTGACTGAGACACCCTCGGCAGAGCCCACCACACAAACAACCACTGAAGTCGTAACGGCTTCAGAAGAAGAGACAACAACTGAAGCCGAAGAAACGACCGAGTCCGAAGAAGAGACCACGACTACAACCCGGAGCAGAACAACGGCCACCGGCTCCATCACCGGCGCCCCGCCCTATCGTCCAACAGGCACGACCGTGACCACCTCCTCGTCGAGCAACGACACCCAGACGGGTTGTCCGACTGGTTTCTACGGCTGCCTCGCTACCCACGGCGGAGGCTGCTGCCGTACCGACCGAGACTGCGATGTGCACGACTGCCCGGCCCCGTCAACAACCATCATCTCAGACGGCGCAACTATCGTGATCCTCGCGACCGACGCACCCCCAGCTCCGGGTCCCACGTCAACCTGCGCAGATGGCTGGTTCCTCTGCGGTGCGAGTGCCGGCCCCGTAGCGGGATGTTGCCCAACTGGTTACGACTGCGGAACGGCGAGCTGCTTCACTGTGCAGGCGAGCCAGACTGGAGCCGTGCAGAAGGAATTCCCCAAGGCAGATGCGAGTGTTCGTGAGAAGCCAGCTATGTTGCTGGCAGGTCTCGCGGCGGCATTTGTGTGCTTTGCCCTTGCGTAAAGCATCTTTTAATGAAGATGGTCCTTTCGGGTGGAGAGATGGACAATGTAGATGGGATATGAAGCGTACGTATATAGACTGTAACTTGTGACCATGGTAAGATGATTTAGCTAGATACCCTCGCGGCACGCTTAATGACATGAATCTCAGCTGGGCAGCCATGGCTTATGAGAAGAACTTATAGAATGAGTGCTTAAAAGCAATTCTCTCATCACTTCATTCATCATCAGCAGGTATCATTTCGACACAACAGTCACCAAACCCTGAACATGAAAACATGTGCAATTGGCTTTTTATTTATTTCATCAACTATTTCATTAAGATTGGAGCTATTTGTGCATCCAAAATAATATTCACAATAACACCCCATCAAACACCGTCATCAACATCGTCACTCTGCAGGAACCAATATTTACTCGGGCATGTGGGTGAAGGGCTTGGCGAGATGCTCCTGGCAGAAGGGAAGCTTGCCAACGGTCCAGATCTCGGTGTCCTAACTTAATGTTAGCTCTTGTCAAAGCACCATCACTCGTGGTACATACGGGCTTGAGCTTCTGCTTCAGCTCAGACTCAAAGGTGCCAGCCTTGAGGGCGATGATCTCGGGGGCGGCATCGGGGTCGTGGGCGATGGGGGAACCACACTCGGAGCAGAAGAGGCGGTGGACGATCTTGCCAGAGGAGCCCTTGCTGCCGGAGTAGGTCTTGACGGGGCCGTTGATGGTGAGCTTGTCCTTCTTGACGACAGCAACCAGGGCTGAGAATTGGTGTTAGTTTGGTCAAGATTCGCACAGAGAAGCAATGTCCAGAGGAATCATACAGTAGGTGGAACCGCTCTGGCGCTGGCAGTCGTCACAGTGGTCGTAACCAACGAGGAGGGGCTCGTCCATGTCGACCGTGTATGTGACGGCCTTGCAGAGGCAGTGTCCGGCGAGAGGCATGATGATTGTTAAGGAGTTCGGTAGTTGATGTATACAAGACAAAGAAGCTGTGGAATATGTCACAGATCAAAGAAACTGGATGCTTGAGATATGGAGGTAGAAACTGAAGTCCAAGAGAGCGGGAAGAGCAGAGTTTATAGCTCCAACAGCTTCGAGAGGGGCCACGGCGGGGTAAAAGGCAAGTACCGACCCTCTTTCTCCTCGCTGGTACCCAAGGTGAGACCTGAGGGTGCAGTACGAGTTGGGGTGAGAAGCTCGGCGTTGGTGGGGCCGCGATTGGATGACGTTGAGGAAGATCAGATCCCTCGAGTGAGCGGCGTCAAGCTATCGACGATTGGGTGAGACGGCGGACGGGAGCTGCAGGTCTCAAAGCAACAGGATGGGCAATGGCTCCGAGCTGGCAAACGAGCGCTGTCCCGTATCCATGTTCAAGCTTCATTTCGTGATCTGTAGGATGGTATTGCAGATACTGTTGCTAATTCAGTAGTCAGCCAACGCCATCCCAACTATTCGGGCCATCGGGACAGCGTCACGGTTAGCTCATCCAACGCCCATATGCAGCAGTAAAACCCTCCAACCCCCTGCAGTAAGCTGAGCATGAGGGAACAAACCGCTGTGTGACTGAGGAATTTGTCATTCCTCTAATCGCGAGAGCCTGCAGATTGATGGACGGACAAAGCGGGGCAACGAGACAAGAAAAAAAGATTTGGAATTGGAGAAATTTGGAATTGACCAAGCGGCGGCTCCGTCTGATTGTATTTGATATCGGTCCAAGGGGAGTAATCCTTTGATATCCAAGAGTTTCGTTCCTCATCCAGGCCTGTAAGGAAAGCTCTCCACCAACTCCATCTGTTTGCTTGATCAGAAGCCATGATGCAAGTCGCGGGGCAGTGGAGAGCTCATCGACCAGGGCTGTTCGTGTTGCTGATTGGTTGACTCGCATGAACCTCTCGATTCAGGCTGATTTGATATTCCGAATCCTTACATATCAACGCCAATTCCAAAAAGTTGTCTCTCAAGGGGCGAGCTCGTTATCGAGGAACAAAGGTGCCAGTCGGTTGGTCGGCATCGAGACCATGGTTCTAGTCGATGTATTTCATTTTCCTGCGTCACCTGAACGCCAGGTCGGAAAGTCGCGGGATCGAAGAGCTGATGGATTGATTCCAGTAGATTGCCTTCTTGTCCAAGACAACTAACAATATTTGAATGTCGTTGGTCTCGTATCATGTGCGCAACACTCCATCATGAGAACCTCCGGATCGCCTGGTTGATGAGGGACGCGAGAACCCATGACGCACCCACCCTTGCCCCAAGTTCCATCATGCCAAGCAAGTCAGTGTTGCCAAAGGCGATCCGGTCAGCAAAAAACAGTCGAAGAACAGCCGCTCTGTACGACTTCTTCAGTGTCGTGTTGCCCTGTCCGATGACAAAGGCATCCATCGACGACATGCGAAAATCTCGAATATCCAGACCCTGCGAGGATGACGATACTTGATCCGCCGATGTCAATGGCCTCTCAATCTTCTCTGGTCGACTCCGGAGACTTTTGATCAATTGAAAGCACAAGAAATCGAAAGGGGTGGACGCATGCAGCGGTGGTGAGGCCTTCTTCAGAAATATCTTTGGTAGAAGCTCCGGCTTGTCAACCCAAAGGGTACTGCTTTCGGCCAGCTCGCTAAAGACAGCTTCGAAATCATGGGCATAATGAACGAAGCGCGAGTAAAAGACTGGCGTGAGGACCTTGATCTCGACAGATTCCGCAGTCGTTGAGGAGCCTGTCACTGACGAGGAACTGAAGATATATTCAGCGGCCCCAACAACTCCACTTGGGATGTACCTAACGGTGATCGGGGAGGGCGACTGCTGAACGAGGTGACGCAAATACTGGCGGAATGCATCTTCTAGTTGCTTTTCAATATTGTCGGCCAAGCGTCCCATGCTCTCCCTGAGCGGCTCTGGGCGATACCAGACGTGGAGGCCACGCTTAAAGAAGAGGACGGCAGCTTCTTTGACAATTCTGGGAAACGTGACGAACCCAACCCAGAACCATCCGAGAACAAACTTGGTCTTCTGAAAAAGGCTCATTGAGTCGGGCTCAAGAGCATCGCCCTCAGAAAAGAGTCTTGCAACAAGCTTCGGGTGGCCTTTGGACGATGAAAGATTGATCGTGATGTCAATTCCTCGAAAGCCTTCCATTTCGGGGCCAAGTGGATCGCTAGCCAGCAACGAGTAGGATCCTTTGCGGGAGTTGAAGGGTGAGACGTGAAAGTCTTTCTTCCAAGAGCCCTTCACTCGACTGCGCTGAGGTTCTTGGTCCTCATCGTCGGCAGGGCGGTTCTGGATATGTCGTTCTGCCTCAAAGTCTCGAATGACCAGGTAGGGGCGTCTCTCGCCAAAGGTATTGTTCACCTCAAGAACAATGGCTGACAGGACCTTTTCCTGAGAATAGAGGAACCAGAAGGATACTGGGTTGAAGTGATAGCCCAGGAATCGTGCGGCAGTAACAAGGTACGCATGAGGGTATTGGGAAGGATCAACATTCTATCTTGATTAGCTTTTCATCCTGGTACGGAGATGCTATTTCCCAAACCTGATTCTCAAGATAGTCATCCAACTTTCCACGTAACCCATTATCTCTGTGTCCGCGCTGGAGGTAGTCGTCTGGGTTCACATCAAACCAGGCTCTCCGACCCAAGTAAGACAACCATGAGGATGCGCCAGACACGTTAGCAGATATCATGCCATTGGCGTTCCCCGAGTATCCAACAGGAACACCGATGACGAGATATGAATAGGAAAAGGAGTGCTTCTTGGGAAACATCCGAGTATGGGTGGTGCGACTCGGGACTAAGAATGGACGGCCGGGGCCATCCCACTTGACAGTTTGCACATTGAGAATGCGTCCAAGAAGTCGGTAACCCAGCACTGATGTTGGAAAGATGACTGCAGCGAGAAGTCCGAACTGTGTCAAGTCCAGGCTCTTGATGAGGGAGGTTATTGCCGAGGCATGGTTCCAGCCGACAAAGGCCAACACCAACGATAGATCAACTGTGTTTCCAACAAAGGTGAAATACGCCGAGACTGCAAAGGCCGCCAATGAAGATGCCGACCAATGCTCCAGGAGACGACCAAGAAGGTCTCCAGTGAGGACCACCGGCAGAAGCGGCGAGTCCTCGGACAGACCGTCCATGAGACGGAGGTTTGATGCTCAAGGTATGTGCATTGCTGTTTGACGATGACTGAACAAGACTCTCAGCTACGTTGGGTAGGTGAGAGCTGAGGAGGAAGAGAAGAGGGGAAACACGGTATCTAGAGTCGTCGAGCTTTACAATAACCAATGCTACGTCGGTCCGTCCTGAACTTGTCCATCAAGGTAGCTGCGGTACATACTGAACAATGTCTTGCGGCAACGGCGAGAATTCACCTTAGTCATCCAATTCGCGATAGGAATTGGAGTGCGATGAACGCATCACTTTCTCAGGGTTCCCGCTTTGTCGTCATCGCTTGTCCAGTCACGCCGAGACTGCAAGGGGACCTAAGTGACCTCGGGAGTCTTATGTCAGCCGGAGAACCGGGCTAGGCGTGTCCGACCTGTCCCCGGCAAAGCAAAAGCAAAGCGATCCTTGTCTCTCCCGTTGGTGCCCAGCGGGAGGCAAGGGACGGACTCGACGCTGGTCCAGCCGGAAGCTCTAGCACCTTCTACGGGGAAGACGCGAGCCACCAGGTGGCGGTGCGCGCTGAAAAATTGGAGCAGGAGGCGCTGAATCTTTGTGCCGTGCTGCGCAGTCACTGGCAGTGAGCCTTACCGCCGGGGACAAAGAGGCGCAAGGAGAGGCCACCCACGCACGGTGCAGCAGAGCCCCCCGCCATCCCTTTCAGGTGTCCCGCCGATTGAGTCAGTCTCCATCCATTCCATCACCTTCTCCATAAATTCTTGTCGCCGAACCTCACTTCTCTCGTGCTCAAACAACAAACAAATCACTCAGCTCTTCCTCAACTTCATCTCGTCAACCTCGATCCCTTTTCAAACTACCTCCACTACCAAACAACTATAGCAAAAATGTCTGAGGACTGGGATTCCGCTACCAAGATCGGCTCTCGTGCCCGTGGCCCTGGTGCCGGTCAGCGAGAGACCGTTGTTCGAGGCAAGGCCGCTCTCAACGCTGCTCAGCGAGTTGGTGGCCTTACCACTGAGAAGAAGTACGCTTCTGCCAACGCCGTATGTCTATCCTGCCACGATAGTCACAACACTCGTTAACAATCATCCACAGGGCTCCGCACCCGAGGGTCAGCGCATGACCAAGGTCGACCGTTCAGACGACATCATCAAGCCCAACACCATTGGCAAGACCGTTGGCGATGTCATCTCCAAGACCCGGCAGCAGATTGAGCCCAAGATGACACAAAAGGACCTCGCCACACGCTGCAACACCACCCAGTCTATCGTCGCCGACTTTGAGCGAGGCACCGCCACCCCCGACCAGAAGGTGCTCGGTGCCATGGAGCGTGTGCTCAACGTCAAGCTACGCGGCAGTGACATTGGCGCCCCCAAGTTCCCCAACAAGAAGAAGTGAACGGGGTGACCTGGACGGGTAAAGATTTGTAAGAGGGCTTCAGGGCCGAGTCGAGCGTTAGCGAATGATATCTTGGCTGGGAAATCCGGGAGTTTCGTGTGGGCAGTCACGATGTTTTTATGACATGGGTGCATGAGACTTTTTCTATTTAATCACGAGCATTCAGGATTTGACGGCAGGACGAAAAAAAGGACTCTGACGGGAACGTCGAGTTTTTAGTTCTTGAGAAACAGGACGGTCTAGATGGGACGTCCACCTGAATACATCATCTCTCGTGCATCACGGAGACCTCGAGAGCTCTCAACAATATTGGTTCCTCTGTTTACGTGCCCTGAGACTTCCTGGCTGATAAGCGCATGTTTCACATCTGATTGATGCCCAATAGATGGCTTGAGGCAAGCGGTAAGCCGTTGCCTTGCCCCTTATCAGCATCCACTTGGTTTATACACAGGCCGCCTTGAACTAATCTGACAACCTGGAAAGTGAATTTGCATATGTAGGGCCTCGGGTGCGCGACCAACTTCATCTGCCTTCTTTCAGCTGTGGCCTATTCGTCAGCACCCCTGCAGAGCCAAAACAATGAGAGCGAGCAGGCATGTGCTGCAGTTGGGAGCAGGCTGCGCCTTCTTGGATTGGATTGGATGATGGGACTTGACGTGCCTTCTGTTGGGACAGAACTCAGGCCGTGCGTGGTTCTCCAGCTACAACTACATTCATCTACATGCCAACAATTGGACATCTTTCTGGCAGCCTCGCTGATATTGTCAAGTTGCGGTCTACTGTACCAGCTCCTTCAAGAGCGACAGATAACCTATTTCCCCAGGGAGGATGTCGTGCGGAAAACAATCGGCGATGTCCCAGACAGTTCAGGTTGAAACCGCGCTACAACTAGGAACAACAGTTGTGCGATGTTATCAGTACATCTCAGACCTCTTCAACGACAGTCGGAAGATCTCACTGACCACCGATGACGGCCTTGCAACCTTGCATGATATTATCCAAACCCTCGGGCAGTTCAGCAGGGACATCAGCGCCACGAACCTGACGATTACTGGCCATCTGTTGACCCGTGAACTAGGCATCATTGTTGGAGACTGCAAGAAAGAGTGTGACTCGTTGCGAAATAGCATCCACACATGGCTTCAACCCTTCCAAAGTGGGTGTACTATACGAGTTGGGCCCCGACCATCATCGTTGCTATCAGACATCGTCACCAAATGTCATAGGTGCATCACAGACGAGCCTGGACGCCGCAACATACACTTAGAACACCAACAGCGCGCCATCAAGGGGCTTCTAAGTAACAACCAGTATACCCAGGCAAACCCGCGGCTCTCAAACGGAATCTGACAAACGCATATAGGACCATCATGCTCGGACTGCGTGCTTTGATCATAGATTTATCATCGAAATATGGGAGCCTACAATCACGACGAAGAGAGTCAGTGGCAAACCACACTCTGATGCTTTACCATCAAATCATTCGCTTCCAGGAGGAACAAGATTCCGGCAGAAGTCCAATCACCTCCGAGGCCATCCTATCCCTCTCCGCGGCGGTCGCGAAGCTCTTCACAGAGTCAAGACAGTGTGCTAGAGACATTTTTGTGCTGCATGGTATTGACTACAAACATCGTCCAGCTCGACATGAAGGGATCAGTCCTGCCCACGAGAGGACATTCAAATGGATCTTCAACAAATCCGAACAGGATACGAGGCAATCACATCTCTTGAACTGGCTTCACCACGGTCGTGGCATTTTCTGGGTATCTGGGAAACCAGGCTCAGGGAAGTCCACTCTCATGAAGTACATGGCCGAACATGCTAGCACAAAGACTGCTCTGCAACAGTGGGCGGCAGCCGCTGGCAAAAACCTGACCATGGCTAGTCATTACTTCTGGTATGCAGGTTCAGACATCCAGAGATCTCAAGAGGGTTTGCTTCGGTCCCTCCTCTGCGACATCTTCCAGCAAGCCCCAGAGCTCATCCCGATTGCCTGCCCTGAACGATGGGACAAAAGTGATGCCTTGGTCGAGAAGGAGGAAACTGACAAAGCCCCTTGGACCCTGGCGGAGCTACAGGAAGCGATCGATAGGATTGCGAAGCAACCAGAGCTAAGTGTCAATTTCTGTTTCTTTATCGATGGGCTGGACGAGTTCAGTGGTCAGCATTTGCAGATTTGCAAGTCACTTCTCAAGCTCTGTGCATCCGGCAACATCAAGTTATGTCTTTCGTCTCGACCTTGGAATATCTTTGAGGAGAGCTTTGGCAGAATCCCTGACCAGAAAATCTATATCCACGAACTCACTAAGGAAGATATTCGAAAATATGTCGAGGATATCTTGTGCAGCCACCCTCGCTGGCAAACGTTGCTGCTCGAGTCCAAAAAGTCGGCCGCCCTTGTCAACGAGGTTACTGTCAGGGCTCAGGGGGTCTTTCTTTGGGTATTCTTGGTGACGAGGCTTCTCAGAGATGGCTTGACAAACTGCGATACCCTCGGCGATTTGCAGAGGAGACTGGATCTCCTTCCTTCCGACTTGGAACCCTTCTTCCGACACATGATGGACTCAGTCGAGCCATTCTATCATGAAAAGATGTCGGAGATGCTTCAAATGGCCGTCAAGGCCGGAAAGCCGCTGCCATTTGCCGTCTGCTACTTTCACGACCAGGAATACGAAGACAGCAGCTACGCTCTAGGGGAGCCAATTACGCTTTGGGAGCCCGAGATGCTCAACAAGATACACAACATAGTTATGCGGCGACTCAGCGCGAGGTGTATGGGGCTCCTAGAGGTAAATGGGGGCAAAATCGAGTTCCTTCATCGGACAGTATATGACTTCCTCTCGTCAAGAGGCATGGAACGATTCCTGGAAACAAATACCCGGGAATGTTTCGATCCGCACCTAACCACACTTCAAGCCTATGTCGCCTGGGTGAAGCATGCTACATTTTACGATCTATCAGCTATGGACAGCGCGATGCTTGAGATGGGCGAGTCCCGGCTGAAGTCAACGCTTCTAGAGGTGTTTTCATACGCTCATCAAGTCACCACCGACAAATCATCGCCCGTCAGCGTAGAAGTGCTGTTGGATGAGCTGGAAAAGACGGTCCAAAGAATCTTTCGGACATCCTGGAGCGACCGTCCCAGCGATGTCTCTCGCAAGGCAATTGCTTTGTTCAGATCTTGCGCACTGCAGGCTGTTTCGCAGAAGTATATTGTAACGAAGCTCGAAAAGAACCATGGCTATTTCAGCGAAGTTGGTCTTGACCCGCTTTCACCCATTCTCTGTCAAAAGCTGAGCGACGACAACGAAGGCGATTTGTGGAAACCTGAACAATTGGAACTTCTGCGATGTCTTCTTCGTCATGGCTACGATCCCAATCAAACCCTACCTTCTTCCGAAACTGCTGGATTGGCCAACAAGTTGACTCCCTGGGCAACTTTTACACAGCATCTTCTCCCTCCCGATCGAACCGGCGATAAGTTGCGTAATGGCGCAGTCCAGTTGTGCATCAAACCCCTGTTTCGATCTCATCTGGAATTTAAAGCACCTACCAGGGCCGTATCGGAGGCTTTGCGAACTGGACTTCTCCGGATGCTTCTCGAGTTTGGCGCCGATCCAAACGCCAGGGTCGGTAGCGTGGGATGCAGCTTGTCAGCTTGGGCATATTTTTTCATCATGGCATTATTGGGCCCTGGCCAGGCTTTGCCACATCTTCAAGAGCTTCTCTCCATACTGGACCTCATGCTTTCGAAGGCAGACTTTTCTCGTCACGAAGATGGCTTGACAGACGCTATTAGGGGAATGCTATGGGACAGCAAGCCAGCCGACGTGTTTCCTACCTACGCTTTCAGGCCGCTTGGAAAACAGCAGGCACGGAAACGCATGATGGAAATCATCTGCCTGCGGTTTGATGACTTGCTACGCATTGGAGCGACCGGCGGGTCTGCGAGATCAAACCATACAGCAGAGGCTACCAAGATCTTCATGAGACATGCAGCTCATCCGTCACTACCGATGAAGCCCCTAGAGTCGAGGCTCTATCGAGCCTTTCCTTGCCTTGCGCCTGCTCCCAAGGCTTTACCGAATCCTTTTCTTTCCGATGATCATCTACCGAGGAGTGTGGTTGATAAGAGACGGAGAAGTGAATATGATCCACCTCAACAAAGAAGCTGGAGACCATCAAAGATGTCACGACTAAGATAGTGTTGGGACTGTGTATTTTTGATGTTGGACGGATTTAGAGACCTATTTAATTTTGAATAGTCGGGTGTTGCAAGGCGTAACAACTCGGCCATGGGGATTTTGTAAGTTATGAGGTTGGAGTTTAGAGTCAGTGTAAAAGTTTAAGGATCTGAACTCTTTGCTCACCTTCTTCTCTCACACAACATTCAATTGCAGTATTTTCTAAAGTGGGATCATGTCGAAGGCCATACATTCCAGCAAATATGAAGCACACTTCAAGTCAATGACTAGACTGAGTTAAACGGACCTTTGCAAAAAGTGCAAGTGGACTTGTAGGGTAGCCGGTATGAAGACTCAGCCCAAGGCCTACTCAGATGAATCAAGAGATGTGGTCTATTTTCAGTCGCCTAAACCCATGTATTGATGCTTTGAGGAAACCAATGCCCGACTGAGCTCCAAAGGCAAACTCAAGTAGAACGTAGACAAGATCTCAACAGTTGTCGCTCAGGGAATTCCGTTCCTCTACCAGTTATGCGCCCGTCATTAAAATCTATCAATTCATACACCTAGAGCCAAATCATGCCGAAACCTTGGGGCTGTACTTTGTAGCGGCCTTGTCAAACAGTGCGCTCTTCTCCTCCAGGTCGGCCAAGAACTGGTGGTTGGCGTCGGCGGCCTTGAGCTTCCTAGTCAAGGTTAGCATCAATCAAGTAAAACAGATATTGTACACCTACTCAGTAAACTCCTTGGAGTCGTTGCCAGAAATCACATTCAGGACAAGCAGGTTGGCAATGGCATCGGCCGAGTTGGCGTCCTTCTCCAGAGCTTGGTCCAGGGCGGCTTGGGCCTCTTCTGTCCTGCCGAGGTGGAGCTCGCAGACTGCTTGCGAGACGAGGCTTCGCACTGATGAGGTTGAAGGAGCTTGCGCGAGCTCCTCAAAGACGTAGAACGCCTGTTGGTACTTTTCTCCGCCCTATACGGTCTTAGTGATTTGTCTCATGTGGTAACAGGACGGTCCTTACCACTCTCAATCCAACCCAGGACTCAGCCAGGTTCACCAAGAGACTATCCTGAGCCCATCGTCGCGCAGCAGAGACTTCCTTAAGAGCGAGGTCGGTTCGGTTTTGTTGGAGGTGGATTTGGACGATTAGGGCGACGGCGTCAACTGATTAACAGCGGTCAGCGAAAGGCGACAAGTTTGGGAAGAGTCCCTTGAAACGTACGGCTTCCCTGATGTTGCGTGAGAAGCGCAAGGGCCTCATCAGACTTTCCGGCAGCCTGGAGCACTGTCCCACCAACAATAAGAACGGTTGTGTTGTCGGCCGATGAAGCAGCCAGCTTCTCGACAGTCTTGACGGCAGAGTCGACCTTGCCCAGGCTGAGCTCAGCCAGGGCACCCAGAGCTTCGAGAGCAGGATCCGACTCCCCCTTCACATCGGCGAGGACATCTTCAGCTTGACCGAGGGCCAGTCTGGCTCGGAGGACGAGGACGCGCACGGGAAGGGCGTTGTCAGGGGAGAAGGACGAGGTGTCGAAGTCGATGACCTCCTGGTACTGGCCCTGGTGGAAATGGTTGTGGATGTTGATCAATTCGCCTTCGGCAGAGTAGGGATCCATGTTGGCGACTGTTGGCTATGATACGAATCGAAACTGGCTTCTATAACGGTCGTCCTTTAAACTGTCCTGAGAAGACTTGGTGATGCGCCTGCGAGATCATATGGTGGGGCCTTCAAGTCCACCAAGCAGTCTGAGGTGTCCTTTCGTGGGGGTGGGAGCTTCCCTTGGGTACGTACCTCCCCTAGCCTCACCTCGGTGAGGCGGTGATCATGGTAGCCCTAAATGTCAGGCGCGAAAGTGTGGCTGGTGCAAGCGAGCCACAGGCCCCGCCTGATGGGGCAAGGCGCGGACCCTAGTTGCCCACAAAGAAGAGAAATCCCCCAAAACCTCCCAATTTCGCCCAGTCTCTGGAACTTTGCATCACCAAACCACCCCCAAAGAACGGCACCGCACAACGTCGTCAAGATGGTACGTCGCAACAGTCAATCCAAAGCCCTCTTTCATCAGCAATAGCATACTGCAAGAGATGCGATGCTTTACTCTCGAGCTCTGCGCCCGTCGACCGCCCGCACCATGACAGTCAATCTGGGAGAAAGTGGGATGAATTTTTGTGGTTAAGCTGGAGGGAGATAATTCGCGACATCATCGACAGTCAGCACCGATTCCTCGACGACCAGCCGACTACTCCAATTCTCTGCGCCTCCTACGAAAGACTTCGATTGCTGTCAACTCCCAAGACTGTCTCGTGCGGCGGGCGATGGAACATTTCGAGATTTGACAAAATAAATGACCCTGATCAACCAGGTCGCTAACGCTGCATCGCACAGGTCAACGTTCCCAAGACCCGCAACACCTACTGCAAGGGCAAGGATTGCCGCAAGCACACCCAGCACAAGGTCACCCAGTACAAGGCCGGCAAGGCTTCGCTGTTCGCTCAGGGAAAGCGACGTTACGACCGCAAGCAGTCGGGTTATGGTGGTCAGACCAAGCCCGTCTTCCACAAGAAGGCCAAGACTACCAAGAAGGTCGTGTTGCGATTGGAGTGCGTCAAGTGCAAGACCAAGCTCCAGCTGGCGCTGAAGCGATGCAAGCACTTCGAGCTCGGGTATGTTTTCGAGTTTAGCCACGTACCTACGGAATGCTAACGAATCTGCAGTGGTGACAAGAAGACGAAGGGTGCGGCTCTGGTGTTCTAAGTGCTTTGTGTTTGGGGTCTCACGGTCACCATTTCTCATGCTTACCTGGCGGCATTTGGGCATCACGGACACTGGCGAAGGGAGGTACATGTCCTCGGCTGAGGAATGTTTCATAGGGAGTGAATCAAAAAAAATCTCTGTGACTGCACCAACAGACTTTCCGCCAATGTTTGGCACAATGTCGTGAGGTGCTCCAAGGCCGGCGTCCGGGGTTGAGTCATACCCAGGTAGCCAAAAGATGGACTCAAGGCGGGGTGAAGGGTCTGAGGGAAAAGTTGACAATTATCAAAACTCGGGCTTGCTGTCTGTCTATCTATCTAGTTGGCACTACATCTAGAAACCCTCTCCCAACATGATGGTTCTGCCACCTCCATACCACAATGTGCCGTTCCGCGCATCGAGTCCCTTCTCCTGGCCGACGATCCACTCACCCACAAACTCGGAGTCAGGGTTATCCCAAACTTCCTTCTCTAGCCACTGGTTAATCTCATCAATGACTTTGACCCAGCTGGCCCTCTTCTCAGGGGTGTCATGGTCTTGATGGTTGAGATACCGACCAAGCGTGATGTGTGCGCTGGGAACCTGATATCTAGATCCAACCTCAACACCACCAGCCTGTACCTGGTCGAATACATCACGACGGAGGTGATGGTAGGTGTAGTCATCTCCTTGCGTGATACCATCCGTAACTATAGGCTCCACAGGGGGCGGTGAGAGAGAGGCTTCGCCCGCCGCTGGGAGGAATGAGACGGCAAAGGCGGAAAGATCGTAAGAGATCATGGGCTTGACGAGGCGTGACCTATGCGAGTAGGGGTAGTTGACAATTGAGGGGATTGATGGTCGCAGCGTAGACACCAACGAGGCAATCTCATCGGGAGTCTTGGAGAAAGCAATCTCGAGCGCTGTCAAGTGCATCCTGTGAGTAGGCATAAGCCAAACATCTAAGTCAGATGTCAGTGAAAGCGATACAACTCATCTTGGGGGTTACTCACTTGGGGCAGCCTGCTTCAGCAACTCCTGCAACTTAGCCGCCAGGCGGACAACGTGATCAGGTGGCCTTGCCCAAAAGACGAGACAGTTCCTCGGGTCGCGGAAGCCCGGCTCAACAGTTTGATCTTCGAGCCTCAGGAGGTACTGGTCGATGATGAGCTCCTTGAAGGCGGAATCCAGGAACTTTTCGGCCTGCTGGGCGTTTCTCTTTGTCCGGTGGACTGAGTAGAGGGTCTGAATCTCGGCCTGGACCAGATTAGTTGGGAGGCTTCAGGGAAACTGTGAATACTTACGGGATTGTTGTTGCACGTCCTTATGAGGGCCGTGTAAGGGTTCTCTCCTGGCTGAAGCTGGATGCCAGAGAGATCCTCAAGCTTGTTGCGAGCATCGGTGAGTTCGAGTTGAGCCACCATTGTGAAGGAGTCACGCTGGAATGACTACTTTTCTTTGGCAGTTTTAAAAACACTCAGTGATTATGAAAGCTGTTTGGATGAAACTCCAAACTTAAATAGCTTCCAACATTTTTATGGGCATCGCTTGAAGTCGTCGTGATGGAGCCTCCAAGACCAGGAATGCCGGATGACTAATCCTTCTAACCAGCTGCATCTCAGTTCTCGTATTTGACAATTACAACGAAAACTATTCTCGTCTTTTCTTATCCAAGAAGAGTCAGGCCGGACGGGGTATTCTAGTCACTTCAAGCCTAGCTGAAACGTGGTTGTTTTCTTGGCTTTTTCTGTTAAAAGTTGAAATGCTTCATTTGGATGGCATCTCGTCTGTGTGAACTCAGCCACCACCAAGTTACGCAATTAATTGACCCTCAAATATCGCCTATATTTATTTTTAATTCACAATTTCCCAGAGCGACCTGTCCTGACAACCGGAACCCGCACCCTAATCTTTGGCTCCTCCGGCTCAAAGATGGAGAGCTGGCAGTCCTCCTCTGCAACTCCGCTTGCAAACTGCACAACCAAAAAGTCCAGCGTCGTCGCCTCCTTGCCCATTGCCACCATTGGGGCGTGCCATGTTCCGGCGCCGTAGGTGACGGCTTGTCTGTTGGTCGCTACAAAGGCGCGTAGGCGTCGTAGGTCGGGTAGACCTCTGCCGGGTAAACCGTCGCCAGTTGGTACAGGGAGGCCTTCATCCAACGGGCTTGGGGGAAGACTGGGTGCGACGATAACCAGATACATTGAAGAGGTAGACATGAGCGGGGAGAAGGTCTGCGACGTAAAAGGGTGTCTCTCCAGTACACTGACGGTGAACTCGCGTTGAGAAGGGTCGCCGGTCTCCTTGAGTTGACGCGCCTCGCAGACGAATTGGCTCATGATGAGCTCGCCATTGCCACTGGGCGCCTGGTCGTAGAGGTTCTTAGGCTTGCTAACATGGCTGTACTTGATGGCGGTTCCCTGGTTCGCCGAGACACCTTCATACGGAAGTTTGCCGCCCTGCGAGGCGTAGGCGGTGGGATGTAGGTCTGGTCGAGGGTTGGTGACGACGTCGCCAAAGGGCGCAAATGCCTCCTGCGTGAGGCGATCGGCCGTGACTTGAATGTCCAAGTCGCTAATGTTGATTGTCACGGACATGGTTGATATACAGAGTCGATGTGATGAAATGAGGAGTGACGTAGCTAAGTTTGGAGTTTGTGGTTGAAGCTCGGTTTCTTATCTCGCGGCACAGTGGAAAGTGGGTGTGACTCTGCACTATCGAGAGTCGCGGTGTAGCTATCACAACCGGCAACGCATTTAATAATGCGGCATACTAAGAGTATCAGATAGTTTTCAAGTATACTCTATCTCAAAGTATTTAAATATATTGTTTATCATCTTATTAATCGCATGACAATGCATGTTTGCTCGTAATCCTAACCAACTTTATTTGTGTTAACTATCAACCGAGAAAGCATCAGGCCAACCGTAAACTTCGTAATAGTGTTGGGATAAATAGGTAGGTACGTATTAAATCCATCCAATTTAAGTCCCACATTGCCAACAAAAACCCAGGACTCATGTATCCTACGATTCACGATTTTCTCAATTGAACACATTGAGTCCTGGTTAGGAAGCTTACCCTAGACCTGAACGTGACAATCTGAGTGCATTGAGATAGTTGACTCTTGTCCATACATACACCTTGAATGTCTCTTTTCTGTCCAGTTGATACTCCTAAAGCTCAATAAAAGCTTCCAAATATTATTTGACCATTCCAAGTAGCCTGCATATGCAAGTCTAGCTTTCGGACTGACATTTCCGAAACATGAAGCCAATGACAACTGCACCTCAAACTCCACGATGTAAGTGGAGCCTGTCACTCTTCGGAATTCAACCCCGGCCGTCATGTCGGCTGTGTATCGTTGCGGGGGGGTTCAAATTCATGCTTCATGAATGGTTGAGATAGGCATTGATTTCGGGAAACTCGAGAAAAAACATGTGGACGGAGAGAAGCGCGAATGCGTAAAGAGGGAGATTTGTTCATATTGTGCCTTGGTGGTCATGTATAAAGAAGAAGCCTTAGGTCGTAGAAACCATGGATCAAATACCACAAGCAATTAGTTTCTGTGAGAAACGAATCATATCAAAGAGCAGATCCCACCGGCAAAATGTCTATCCCCGCAAACCTCCAAGTAGCCATAGCTGGTGTCGGCCGCATGGGTAAGCTCCTCCACCAAGCACACAACACTCGACGACACCCTCTCACCACTAGCATCTAGGACTACGCCATGCAGAGCATTTTCATAGGCTGGTCGCAGACGCGGATCTCATCGCTGTTAGTTCGCCTGTGCAGGCTGAGCTCGATGCTGCCAAGGCTTTGGTCCCCCAAGTGAGGACCTATCTCTCATACGATGAGATGCTCAATGCCGAATCTACGCTTCAGGCGGTTGTCATTGCGAGTGCTGTATCTGTTCATGCAGAGCAGGCTATCAAGGCTATGGAGAAGGGCCTCCATGTGCTTTGTGAGAAACCTCTCAGCCCAAGCCCAGAGATTGTATGTCCACCAAAATCATAAATCTCAGTCATTGGCTAACCACAACACAGTCTCAGCAAGTATTGGATGCGTACAAAAAGTCTCTCAAGAAGCACCCCAAGCAAAAAGTCATGTGCGGCTTTTCAAGGAGATTCGATGCCTCTTACCGAGACGCTCACCAAAAGGTGATGAGCGGAGATCTGGGCCGTCTGGCCGTGTTTCGATCGCAGACGTGCGATCTGCTAAACCCTGAATTCTTTGCTAGCTACCTCAAGCATGCTGCTGGCATTTTTATCGACACGTCTATCCACGATGTTGATCTGGCTCTTTGGTTCTTGGGACATGACAGTGTAGTGAAGACCATCAGCTCAGCTGGTGTCACTGCTGTTCAGCAGGACATGCTTGACCATACCGACCGAGACAATGCATTGGCTATCATTGAGTTCTATGTAAGAACATCCGATATACTCATATTGATTTCAATTGACCTCGAACTGCAGGATGGAAAAATTGCCCAGATCTACGCTTCACGCATGATGGCAGCTGGACAAGAAGACACAACCGAACTCATCTGCACAAAGGGTAAGGCTACGGTAAACGCCCAGCCGCAGACAAACCTGGTCAACGTCCACGATGCGAATGGCATCAGAAGACAAGTCCCTGGCGACTACTACGGTCGTTTTAGGGAGGCCTTTATAACTGAGGCACAAGAGTTTACCGACTGCTGCCTCCACGACAAGGAGCTCCCCGTGAAACTCGAGGGAGCCGTCAAGGCCGTGACTATCTGCTGTCTGTTGCAGGAGAGTCTGATCAGTGGAAAGAAGATTGAGTTTGACGAATCTGGTCGACGATTAACACCTGCAACCGACGTCAAGGGTAGCAAGCTGTAATTACGATTATCATGTTGATGCAACACTAGAATATACAAAGAGGGAAACAAGTTTCAAACGTTCCCGTCAGTTCCGTGTCAAATGCCGAAATGCCGTGCGGAGCTCCGCTATCGCTCCGGCCCCGCGAATCGGGCGGCCTCATCCACAGCGGAAGCAGGGAGCCGGGAGGAGTCCTTTCCCTGCTCCGTCGGTCGGACAAGGCGTGGGGCAAAGATTGCTTATCTCATTGGACTCTGGTTGGGCGTTGTCGCAATTGCTCATCAAGCGAGAGCAACGGTGAATGTTGAGATTTCGAATATTGCCTCAGACACGTTCGTTTTTGTTCATTCTCTAACTTTGTTGATTGTGAAGAGATCTTTAAACTGAAACTGGATCTATCCGTATAAATGCATGGTAAACCCGACAGTGACAATGAATCCGAAGTCTCGGAGCATCATGACCCGAGCTCTCAACACCACGAGACAACTCAAGACTCGACTCGTCCTCTCAACCAAGTAACAGAACCCGATGGCCTCCTTCCCCCGAGCCCAGGCTCAACACCAGAGCCAAAGGGTAACGAGCCCGTCGCTTGGTCCGACCTCCCTCAGAAACATCAGCTCTTCATCATCACCCTCGCCCGCATGAGCGAACCCCTCGTTCAGTCTTCTCTTCAGGCCTACATGTTTTACCAGCTCAAGTGGTTCGACCCAGACGCACCGGATTCGACCATCTCGGCGCAGGCTGGTGTTCTTCATGCTAGCTTCACCGCTGCTCAGTTCCTCACGGCCATGCTCTGGGGCCGTGTTGCGGACTCGCGTCGAGCAGGACGCAAGACGGTTCTACTCGTAGGTCTCTGCGGTACCAGTCTATCTTGTCTGGGCTTTGGATTTGCTACGTCGTTCTGGCAAGCCCTCTTGTTTCGGACTATTGGGGGTGCCACCAACGGTAACGTTGGAGTTATGAGGACTATGTAAGCCATGGTTGTTAGACTACTCGAGGAAGCACTTGTTAACCATCAACAGGATCAGCGAGATCATCAGAGAGAAAAAGTACCAGTCAAGGGCCTTTCTCCTACTTCCCATGACCTTCAACTGCGGCGTAATCCTGGGTCCTATCATGGGCGGTCTCCTATCTGACCCAGCGGGCAGCTACCCTGGTCTCTTTGGCAAGGTCGACTTCTTCCTAAAGTATCCATACGCAACGCCAAACATCATTAGCTCAATATTCCTCGCCATTGCTGCGCTGACAGTCTGGCTCGGTCTTGAGGAGACGCTCGACGCTCTCCGGGATGGCCCGCAAGATCTTGGTTCGCGTCTTGGGCATAGATTCGCTTCGCTGATACGGAAACGGTTCTCATCAGGTGGCCCACATTCAGGCTACACTGCTATTCCAGCTGAAGACGTTGAATTGGCACCAGAGGGTGAAGCCACGACGAAGCGTCCGGCAAGACGATATACTCAGCGCCTCCCCTTCAAGCGAATGTTCACACGCAACGTCACCATGACCTTTGTCGCGAGCTTCTTGCTTGGAGTGCACATTGGCACATTCAACTCTCTCTGGTTCGTCTTCCTGTCAACCCCGGTTTGGAATCCAGATACCTCGGAGCACCCGCGCCATCTCCCATTTCTCTTCACTGGTGGATTAGGTCTCCCTCCTCGGTCTGTGGGACTCGCAATGGCGACCCTGGGCTTCATCGGCATAAACCTGCAGTTATTCCTCTACCCCCGCATCTCGGCACGTCTGGGGACGACCAAGGCCTGGCGATTCTCCTTGTTCTGCTTCCCTATTGCCTACTTTCTCGTCCCGTACCTCTCAGTCGTCCCCAGCAGCGACTCTTCCCCTCCCCCAGGACCCAAGGGAGGAATTGCCATCTGGCTGGCTATCTGTGGCGTCCTCTCGATTCAAGTCCTGGGCCGAACTTTTGCGATTCCAAGCCAGACTATCCTCGTCAACAACTGCTCGCCCCATCCAAGTGTCCTCGGTACTATCCATGGGTTAGGCCAGAGCGTGGGAAGCGCAGCAAGGACAATCGGTCCAATGATTGGCGGTGTAATCTACGGCTTCGGCCTTAACAAAGGCATGGTCGGCCTGGTATGGTGGATTCTCAGCTGTGTTGGTATCTGTGGCATCTTGGCCAGCTTGTTCGTCAAGGAAGGGGATGGACACGAGATATGGCTCCCAGGTGACGAAGATGAGACGATATCAGACACGGATAGAGGTCACGTCACAGCGCGAGACTAAAGTGAGTCATATGCTTCTCATGTTTCATGTTATGGAATGTCATCCGCTCAAACGGTTGACTCTGGGCGTTTCAAGCCATCTCGTCGTCACATACCTGGTGACGATTTTTGCCATGCCCACTCATGATATTTCAGACCAGTACCATTAAACGCCAAGCATGTAAACCCCCAGACATTAAAAAAATCGCTCAAGTAAATTCCCTCGGCCGTTGCTCGCGACCAATGTTCAGATCCGACTCGTCATCCTTTGCCTCTGACCTCCACGGCGACGGCGTAGCAGGCGACAAAGGAGCAAGCCCAATTGGCTGGTTCGAAGGGGGCTCATAGCCGGGAGGAGGCTCCGAAGGGTAGCCCATGTGTTGGGGAGGCTGTTGTCTCCAGGGCTCGGCGCTGTAGCCGTGGGGACCTGCAAGCCCAGGACCTCGGGGACCTCGGCGTCGCTTTTCGATAAATCGGCGGCCGTAGATGAGAATGAGGCTGGTGAGGCAGATAAAGATGATGAGGATAGCCAGGAGCATGCCCCATTTCCGGTTAAGAGCCAAGGTGAAGCCCCTAGACAGGTTAGTGATGCGAGGACGAGGGATAGTGGGCCAAAGACTTACATGAAGGCATTGAGGGTGCCCAGGAAGAGAATGATACGACCAACCCAGAGATGAACCCTGCCGTATTTTGTAGGTGCCTTGGTCTTCTTAAACTGAGTGTGGTGCATGACTCCCAGGCCAAATTGTCCCAGGAGTAAGCCAGTAACCATGAACCCAATGACTTGGTGAGGATCGTTGAAGCTGCGTGACTGGAACGGTTGTTAATTACTGCTTCCGTACAATAAACATAGTCACATACTCGTTGATAGTAGAAACTGTTGGCGACTCCAATTCCAAAGCCAGCAAGCACGCCAACTGTGGCAATGACCTGGTTCAGAGCATGCCACTTGACGCCGCCTCCCGATCTGAGCAAGACCACACCAACAGGCATGAGGAGGACAATGGATAGGACCATAAAGACGCCGTGGACCGGCGACATCCAGTTCGGCTTCGGCTTGAACCCGTCCTCGGATAGGAGCTTGGAGCCGACGTTGGTGGTGGAGTCGTTGATGGACGGCAGCTCAGACTTGCCGTGCGTCCTCCCCACGTCAATCTGAAATACGCCATAGCCCTTGTGGTACTTGAGCGGCGCATCCTGCTCTTTGCTGTGGTAGTCCTCCTTGGGCCCGTAGGCGTAGATGGCCTTGTTGGTGTTGTATACATCCAGCACTCCTCTGCCCGAGTCCTCGCCTGGCCAGCTGCGGCAGCGCTCCATACACCGAACTGTCATGTACATATAGTCGCCCTTGATACCCGACTTGGATTCGAGGATATCGTACTTCATGTCTTCATAGTACTTGGGCTCGTAATGTCCGTAGGCGGTACGGGGCGAAAAGGTGACGCTCGAGCCGTCGGGGTGTTTGTAGATGATAAGGTAGAGAGCTCCCGGCATGTCCGGGCTTCCAAGGCCTACGGCGCCCCATGACAGGTCTTTCTTGACGCGAAGACTCCAGTAGACTTCGGTGTCGACGTTCTCGCCAATGTCGATGGCAAAGGCGACATTGCCGTCTGGAGAGACAAAGGTGGATTGGCCGCCCTCATCCTTGTCGTCTTTGGCGATGGAGAATGGTAAGACTGAGAGGTGAGTGGTGGTTAGTAAGAGCCCATGTAAATAATTGTTTGGGAGTAGTGCTGATTACCTGCTGTCGCAGCCAGGGCGGCACGCCATAGGTTGCGAAGCAACATGATGTTATCGCGAGATGGAGCTGATCAAAGCGAAAGCAGTGCAACAGCTTCCAGCACGCGGGGGAAAAAGGTGGAGGGAGGGAGGATAAACAAGAGATGGGAGAAAAAAAGAGGGCAAAAATGCAAGAAAGAAGAAAAGAAACGAATTGATGCCAGGCTATCTGTCACGGCCCCGTAAACACGAAGATCAGGGAGACCAAGCGTGGAAAAGGAGGCGCGCCACTAATTAACGGAACGACTGCATACGGCAGATGATGTGTGTGTGATCTCTTTGTGCGTGTGTGTGAGTGAAAGTACCGTGATGTGTAATTTCACGAACCGACCGGGGGAGGAAACATCCAATTGACACGCTCTTCCATGTGACGATGCATTTGTGTCCAAATCGTCTTGTCTCAGAACATCAAGAGGGAGCTTCATTCCAACAGAAAGGGGCTTTTGCTTCCCTTGCGTTACCTCTGCCATTCCACGTCTTTGTCAAGTCATCCAAACATAGATTCCCGATGACGAATCCATTACCTTCCCTCCCTCGTATTCTTGAACCCAAAAAAAGTACCAACCTCATGTCATTATCCCTCCCGAGTTTATTGACAAGAAGCCTTGAACCCTGGTCCAAATCGAGCATCAAGGTTGGTTCGCGGGGAGCATGGAAAGCACAAGCTTCCCCCTGTGGAGAATGGGTTAGTGCAGCTAGTCAGGGCACCTTCCTCCCCTGGTCCATCCGGTTAAGGTTGCCGCTCTGACCAATGAGACCCGTTCTTTTACCACTCGATAACGTTTGTTGTTCATCACCACCACCACCCACCACCCACCACCACAACACCATGGCAACAACATCTTGTTGCACAACGTCAACATGAGTAAAAAGAAATAATCATCAACAACCCCCCAAAAGAGGAAAAAAGAATGCGTAATCTGGGAATCGAACCCAGGGCTCCCCGACGTTGCTCGAATGGCAACGGAGAATTTTACCACTAAACCAATTACGCGTCAAGTGCTGAAGAGCTGCTTCAGCTCCACTTGTTGGAGACGGAGGTCCAGAATTGCCCTCTTCACCAGCGGACCAAGACAGAAGAACCTGGGCGTAGACAACTCGTATAATAGCTGCTTTGATTCTGCGTAATAATCGATAAATAGTTAGAGTAGATTCATTATATTATAGCCCGTTCAAAGACACTTGCACATCCATCGCGTCTCCAACATTCACCCAGTCCAACTACAACACCTGTCAGCTAGCTCCTCACAGCTACCTTGGTCAACTTACAAGAACAACATTCGGCCGTCTTCCCCAATTTCCTTCGCAGAGATCTATCTGCTTCTGGATTGACTCGGCCGAGTTTGTCTTTGCTGCGTCAATCTGATTGGGTACCACAATGCCCAGAATGTTGTGGTTGAGCATGTGGTTCATGATGCCCATGAGCTTGACCGGGTCACCATTATCTGGCCGGTCGACGTCGCAGCTTGGGAATGAATCATCGGTCACACCGTATGAAGTTTCCCAGAAGTAGTCGAATTCGCTGATGATGTAGTCGACCTTGTTCTGGTCCATGTGGTAGTCTTAACGTAAGTTAGCATAGTGAATAACAGGTTGGCTGCCAGTGAGGAGAGTACCCATAAACACAATGAGACGAGTTCCATCGTTAAGTAGTGTCTGGAGCATTGGCCACTCATCCAGGGCCAACTTCTTCTTCGGGTGGAAAACAAGGTCCTTAAGACCAGTGCTTTCAAAGGCCTCGTCAAACTTCTCAACCGACAGTCCATCAATGTTGGTCAAGAGCAAGGTTACAACTTCATCCTTATTCTTGCCCATCCAGTCAGAAATATCTTGTAAGTAATCTTCCAAAGGTCCCTCGTCGAGTTCCCAGCAGTGAGTGTGGCACATCTGGATCTCACCATCCTTGTCCTGTGTTTGTGCTTGCAGAAACCGCACTCCCATGTCGAGTTGCTCCGTCACTGACTTGTACTGATTGTGGACTGGTGTTTCTCCCACAAAGGCGCTGTTGTGGGTGCCTATAAAGGTAATGTCGGAATATTTGCGGTCACATAGCTTGTCATGGCCGTTGCAAGCTGCCAATGCTGCAGCAACAAGGGGCAATATCCGTACGAGGAACATGATGAAGAGTATTTGTAGAGAGTGAGTCGAGTAGAAAACCTCACACGGGAACGAGTAGGGCATTTATCACTGATATAACATGGCATCCATCTCAATGCTGCTCGCCACTGCACATAGCCCCCAAGGAGGTTACCGAGGAGGATGTTTCAGAGCGCTTGTACAGTGAATCACATGCATACATATCACGTCAAACGTCAGAAAATGGTCAGTGATCCTCTGATCTGGTAACCTATTTTCAGGTGTTTCTTATGCGCTGATCCTAACAGTGCCAGTGGGTTGCAACGCTGGCATGGGTGGTGTGGCTGACGCTGAGTTTGAGGCATGGAGCACCTATTAGAGGCTGGAGGAATTAAAACATTGAACGTTAATAACCGCTCTATCGGTAGGGTAGCGTTGACAGAAGGAATGTCTTTGATAGATGATTTGTCCATTGTTCTGGTTTCGCAAGGTGAAGCTGAAACCGACCAGGAGTTTAAACTGATGATCTAGCATGATCGATCAACGATTGGGCGCAGACAAACGTGGCGGTGCATTAGATGGTTTGACATGAGTGACTTTGATGCTGACCAATATCGGCTCTTTGTTCTCTAGAATATTGTTGTCAAGCGGTGGAAGTTGAAGGAATGAAATCAAGCAATAGTCCAGGCTGTAGCGTTGGACCCACTCTGACGCATTCTCATCAACTAAACACCAACGAATGTCTCTCTGAGACACGGCAACCTGGCCACATCCAAGATCAACCAACTTGCGCCTGGTTGATCTTTTGCCATTCATTTTCTTGGAACTTGCCTTTCTCGTCTGCTGGATGAGTTTACCTTCTCTTTAGACCACAAAACGCATCGCTTGATGCTTCATCGCCCAGCATGTCGAGCTACCTTTCCATGTTAGGCTGGGCCTTTCTTCCTGGCGTATGCAGCCTCCGTCCATCATGACACCCTCTCCGACGGCTAACTTTCTTGCAGCTCGCTACCTCATGGGTACAGACCATTTACTATGGCATCACCATCCGCGCCGGCGACCCTAAGCCCACCCCAGGCTCGGCACGATTCAACTCGCACCGCCGAACCATCCACATCCTCGTCGTAGCCATCTACCTGGCCTACACCATCTTCGAGGCCGACTACGATCAACGTCGAATGTCCTCCTACTATGCCGACCTTGGCGTGCCCCTCAACGCGACCGACCGCGATATCAAGTCCCGCTTCCGACGCCTTGCTGCCATGCATCACCCAGACAAGGCTGGCCGCGATGCCACAGATTCGGCCGCCTTCTTCATGCACCTCAAGCTCGCGAGCGACACACTACACGACGCCGTGAAGAGGTTTGCGTATGAGCGCTTCGGACCCGAAATCGCGCGCTGGCAAAAGTGCGTCACGATTAGAGACTACGTCACCCGCGGAATCGTCTCGGGCATCCTGCCTCACTACGCTGTCGCTGCTGCGTCAATCTACGTTCTCGGCCTGTTTGGGTACATGGAGTTTGGCAAATACTACCGCTGGCTCATCCTCATCACTCTTTGCACTTTCGAGCTTCACACCGTCATGCGACCCGACTTTCCTCATTTTGTTAATGCTGTCAACGCTGTCATAGCTCGTGTCAGCTCTCTCCCACCATATCTCCCATTTCAGGTCATTTCGTTGGCCCGGCGGCTTACTATTACCATATACATTGCTCTCAACCAGATCGGTCCCCTTCTCGTGGCTCAAGTCAGTGGCCAACAAAAGGCAGACGACAAGGACGAGAAGGCTCTGCAAGAAAGCCTCAACCGTCTTGAGATGTTGACAAAGCAGCTCGACGGTGATGCTGTGCGGTTATTGGACATGGAGATGGCACCTTACAAGGGAGATGCTGAGGCCGCGTCCAACCTTCAGGGCAAGATGAGGGAGTGGCTTGTGCAGAATACTATCAGAGCAGACCCTATGGTGAGGGATGCCATGGGCACGTCACTTAGGAGGAGGAGAGTTGATGCACCTGTGGGCGCCAAGGGAACACGATAGATAGACCAATCCTGAGCCTAATAAACATTTTGAATAGACGATGGCTCCAAATACCTATGTGAACGCCTGATGTTGAAAAGAACAACGCCAACCAACCCTTACAAATAAGACATAAATGCATGCCGTACCCAAGACCACTCTTTGACTCCAAGTCATTAGTATGCGTGTGTTGAGTTTAACCGGGACCCCTGGCCAACCGACGCATGGTCAGGGGCTCTACAAGTGTCTATTAATATGTTTCCAATATTTAGGACTTTATAGGCACTGAGCACCTCTTGTCTCGATAGGAATCAAGCAAATGGCAACAAATGCTGATAGAATGAGGATAGCGGACATGATGATGGGCGTAGTAGCACCATCACCGGGAACTGTAGCCGCAAGGACGGGTGCCATGAGGCCAGTGACGCGGTTGAGGAAGCTGGCCACGCCGGTACCAGCTCCACGGACAGGGGCAGGGAAGATCTCGGGCGTGAAGGCGTAGAGGACGCCGTACATGATGTTCTGAGCAAACGCTTCAACACACGACATGAGCAGCTGAGCAGTCGAGGTCGTGCCGTAAAAGACAAAGAGGAAGAGGAAGATGGCGGAAAGGAGAGTAGAGCTGGCAAGAGTTCCTCGACGGCCGAAGAAGGGTGATGGGTGGTCGACGAGAAAGGCGGCCAGCAGAGAGCCGGGGACACCCATGATGGAGGCTATAGCATAGTTGCGATATGTCTCTGATGAGATGGTGTCCGTCTCGGACTGCAAGTCCTTGTTCGAGTCGGCGTGTGTACGGGCAAAGTACTGAGGAAGAAAGGCGTTGAAGAGAGGATATCCCATGCCAATACTGGCCCAGGAGAACCAGATGAGCGCCGTAGCGAGTCCGAGAGTCTTGTTTTTGAATAGGGGGCGCAGGCGCTCCCCGGAAATAGATCGAAGCTTCTCTTTGAGAGCATCCGCCGCAGACTGCTTTGGCCTTCGCTGCTCCGTCACACGAGGAATGCCCTCGTCATCATCCTCAAGAGCAACTTGATCAAGCAGGTCCGAAGTAAGCCACGTCTTTGTGCCGTTGCGGTAGGCTAGTCCGTGGATGACGGCGACGGCCTCGTGCTGTCGACCCTTGTTGAGGAGAAACTTGGGCGATTCGAACAGATGGAAGATGAAGAAGCGGACGACAAACATGGCAAAGGTGATGACGCCAATGGTGACCAAAAAGTATCTCCAACCTTGCTCAACGGGCCAGTTGGCGACAAAGTACCACGCAACGAGCGAAGAGGCAAGCTGACCGATGGGCCACCACACGGACAAGAGTGTCAGGAGAGCGCTGGAAGCATCGGGGAGGAACTCGAGGAACAGGGCACCGTCGACGGGGAGGTTGCCGCCGACACCGAAACCGAGAGCGGCGTAGAAGAAACAGACACCGCCCCAACTCTGGGCGTAGGCAGCCATGATACCAAAGATGCTGGTGATCAGAAGGGTCATGTTGAAGGCGATGCGACGGCCCAGAAAGTCGGAGCCGATACCCCAGAAGAAGCTGCCGATGGAGAGACCGACGAATAGGGCGCTGGTTGTGTATCGTACCGTCTTTTCGTCGACGCCAAACTCGGCTGATAGAGATGGGAGAGTGAGGGAGACTCCCTGCATCCAGAGGTTATCGGCGAACCATCCACAGCCGCAGAGTACAAACAGCTGCCAATTATAACTGCCCATGCCGATATCTCCAACCGCCTTGTTCATGAGTTTTGACTTGACTATGCCAATGTTAGCTTCCAATGTCTTGAGTTGTCCATGCTCATCCACTTACTCTCATATGTCGTCCATCGTCCTTGTCGCCCTTCCCTCATCTCCTTTCGTAGACCCTCAATGGTGTACTCGCCGGGGTCACCCCCAAGCATTCCCTCACGCTCTTCCTTGGCCTCCAGGTCATCGAGTTCGCCCTCAACCTTTCCATTCTCGGTAGACTTTTTCGACTTTGCCGCTTGGCTGAAGAGATGGGCCTCATCCAACGGCACCAAGACGCCGATGTAATCATCCACCGATTCGACATACCCCGAGCCCAAGCGCCACGAGATTCTCATTTCTGCGATTGGTTATGTACGACGCCGCCTGGACAGATAAATAATGAAAAGAGTAGTGGAAGGAAAAAAGAGGGCAGAGAGGTCGTGCAAAGTGATGCGCACGTGACTCCCTGCCTTTCAAATCCGGTATGAAACGAAGGATCGTGTGAGTGCGTCAGTGCCTGCGTCACTGGGGCGGAAGACCCGATAAGTAAGTTCCCAGCGAGCGCTAAAAAGGTGACGAGGAAAGATGGAAATAAAAATGAGCGACGGGCTTTTAAAGATCAGTAGAAAAAAGAAGAGTCTACAGAATAAAACATCAATTGTAGATGCAAAAGGTGAGACAAGGTGGCTCTCCAAGCCTTGAAGAGGACAGCTCAGAAGGTAATAATAGGAGTTGAGAGGCGTCCGAGGTTTGATGATCCCCGTATTTTCCAGGGGCTAGGCTCCATGGATCTAATGTCAGGCGGCGCTAGAGCTAGCAATCCCATCCCCAGGGACGTCGGGATCGTGTAGGACACCGTTATCGGTCATGACGGTTCACGATGGGTTAGATCTACATGTATTGATGGATTTAGTGATGCTGATGTTGAGTTTTGTTACATATTGATAGCCTGGAGAGTAATATGAGTACTCTGCACAACTCGTCCAGACGCTGAAGAGCACTGAAGCCGCATAAAGCTGCATCAGAGCTGATCACCATCGGCTTCCCATCCGATATTTGCCAATGCCCAAGTTGCTGATCAAGTTCCTGATCTCCAGCGCTTCCAAGCGCCGGGCGGGGGGGCGCAGCCGAACACTTGGATCAGCCGCATCCAATTGTTCGAGATTGCCCAACCTGAGGATGATGATGCCCGCCATTCACCGGATCTGGAAGGCAATCCTAAGCTCTCTCCCTCTCAGTATGGAATTCTTTGTTCACCATCTGCTTTTCTCGGGACGGACCCCGGGGTCTGGGCGACCCGACCGGGAATAAGACATGCATGGGTGTTTGGCCCCTTGGACACCAAAAGCCATTAAAGGTCGGCAATCTTGGCTGAGAAAAGGAGTTTGACGCGGGTGAAGAGGATAAATTTCAGGCTCATGCATCTATTTCCTGATATTTTCAGCCACTGCAGCGGTAGTTGGTTGCTCTGAGATCTCAACTATCCAACGCTACCAATGCATGAGAAAGGAGGTTATGAATTCTAATATGCATCTCTTGACAGAGCACAGCTTCATAGCAAGTCTTCACGCTGGTTCTCTGCTATCTATAAATCGAATGATGGTCTTTTCGTCTTAATCGCTTGCATAGATAGATAGCATAGCTTCTAAGCAAGGGTCATTGACGCCCGTCCTTTATCATTACTTCCTGCGAGATGCACCCAACTAATGACCCCTTTCAAGGTGCAGGATAAAGCCATGCTCCGTCAGGCGCTAAGCCCAGTGGCCTCTCGGCAGGTGCCCAAGCCTTATGCTAGAGACATTCGAGGCTAGCATCTTAGGAGGAAAGGAAGTGGTGTCTGGCAGCTTAATGTGATCCTGGCTGCCTGACAGACTATCGACGCGCCATCTATTGGCCAACAACCTTATCCATCCGCGGGGTCGCGCTCAGACAACATATCGAACTATTGAACTGTGACAGCTACGAGTCTTCAGTATGAGGACTGGGAGAGTGCACTGACTTGATGCCAAGGCTTCTCCCGTGTTCCATGTGCCACATCGAATCTACGCAACTAGATCAAATCCCATGTGCCAACTGCGTACAAATTCACAATAGATTGTCAATGCTTTGCCTTTGTAGACTTGCTGTCCATTCTAATTGGCTCACCGACAGAATTAACTCATATCTTCTTTCACATGAGGTTTGGCAGCACTTCTTCACAAAACCATACTCATCCGGCTTCCGACCGAAAACGCCTGACTCCAGACCCGATGTATCGATGCAATACTCTCCTCACTGGTATAACCTCAACCAATACGACATCATTCCTCTTCATCACTAGTAGCCTCGATGTTGGCCTTGGGAGATCTCTTCCGCTCCTTCTTGGGCTTCACCACGGGCACGAGGGCGCTCTCGGCCTCATCTTCGGGCTCCTCAACTTTCTCGCCTTGTGCGCGAAGGGCGGCATTGATAGCTGGAATGGCCTTGATGAGGGCATTGTACTGATCGACGGAGAGGGAGATACCCTGGCATTCTTTGATTAGCATACGCCCCACATCGAGAAGTTTCAGCAACTCACCTTCTTACCGGGAAGAGTCTTGCCATCCTTGTCGTAATATTCTCGAATGTTGATGAAGCTCATCTTCTTGAACTGAGAGACGCCAATCCGGCGCTTGTTGGAGAGCTGACGAGTTCGCGTTAGCGACTCAACGAGTATCAGCGCAGATAGCGTATGCGCATACCTCCCAGTATGGATGTCCTTCATCATCCTTGCCATCTGGAGCTGGGCCAGATCCAGAGCTCTTCGACCTCTTGACTGCCTTGGGAGCAACTTCGGCGTCGCTCGAGTCGGATTCAGCGGCACGCTTCTTGGTCGCCATGCGGGCCATTTTGATAAGAGTCGCGATAGGTCGTGTGCGCTAAACGATGAAACAGAAGGCTAGAATGAGGATCGCGACCCGAATCCCAACACGGAGACGGCGACAGAACGGTCGTGGCAGATGGATTTGATGTAGAGGTTGAGCTGATGTTGAATTGTCAACTCTTTGCGGGACGCGTCTGATACGCGGGGAGTTGATGTGACACCAACCCACGTGACTCTACTTGTTTAATTAACACCCTTGCTTGGGGAACTGCCGCCAACCAATCAGAGGCTATTAATTCATTTGAAGCGAGGGAGCTATCTACATTCCATTCTTGTTTCATGTGAAAATATTCATGCATTCCGTCTTTCTAATCCATGCCGACAGCAGGCTTAAGGGCGTCAGTCTCATCAGCTGACATGGCAAACGAAAGAAGCACATGAAAGAGGCAGAGCAAATTCAGATCGTCGATTACCAAGGTGAGCCCTGCTCGTGCAGCACGGCTAATTAAACGAAACAACACAGTCAGCTCGAAGCAAAGATTGGCCAGATGAAGGGATCCATTCTTGGATGCCGTATTCGCATGTGGAGGGGTCCTATCAATCGATCAGGGGCTGCGTTAGCCCTCAACAGCCCCATGCTGTATGCCGTTTTTAGTGGCAGTTGCAACCCCCATCTTAACGCCAGCAGCGCCAGCAACTCTCGAGCCGCTGACAACAGCAGGGGGCCCAGGGGCTTTTAGGGGGTTTTACGGGCCTTGACCCCTGACATACAAAGACAAGCAATTCCAATCCTTGGCAATTTGAAACCTTCGTGGTGGCCCTGCAAATCGCAGGACACGCGACACACTGGAACACCAAGTGATACATTCCCCGAGCGTTCCAGGCGACTTTTCGATCCTACACCAACCTTTCATTGCCTTTCGCATTCCGTCACCTCACCGTCACCTTCGCCCTTCAACTTCTGCTATTTCTATTGCTATGGTGACGATCTCCCCCGACGGTTTCGCTACGGTTGTTCACTAGGGAAAGCTACCCCCCCATCCCTTGCGCAAAGAAGCATCAAAAAACAGCTTCCCCTTCCCGATGAATTCAACTTCAATCCTCGACCAAGATGCGCATCAGCGAGGTGCCAGCCGCCAGGCTTCGCCAGAGCTCAAGGGCGGAGAGCTGAATGGCTTACCAGCTTCGACACTCCAAAACGAGAAGCCAGCGCTGACGGACAAGCTGGCCAATGGTTCCGTCAAAGAAATACAATCAACAAACGATGATACGACTCCTGAGAAGATCGAGACGACGATGAATAATACGACCGCCGATACAGCATGCTCTTCCGATGAAGAGACACCTGTCGCCAAGGTCCTCCACTTTCTAGCAACTGCGACTCCTGGTTCTCTTGCTGGTGTAGCAGTCGGCTTCGCTGCCTTCACATACTTGACCATGGGACGACTGGGCCTCGTCCTTATCGGCGCATTTGGTGGTGTCGTTGGCTTCATCTCGTGGGAAGCTCGAAACCCAGAGGTCTCTAGGGCAGTCCGAGGAGAGCGAGGCATGGACGTCATAGAACGACTACTGGAAATCAAAAACAACAAGGCAGAGGAGAAGGCTGAGGATAGCAGCGACGATGAGGAGACGGCTATCAAAAACTTTGACGAGTTCCGCCCTGAGACTCGGGAAGCCCTTGGAGGACTCGTCGACGCCGTTATTAGGGACTACGTCAAATGGTGGTACAGCCCGATCATTCCGGCTGACCATTCATTCCCTCTGGCCTGCCGCAAGACGCTCACCTCGTATCTCCTCGCCGTCTCGAATCACCTAAGCCGCAAGAGACCCGCAGACGCATTCCTCGACCTCCTTACCAACTCATCATCGATCATCATCGTATTCATGTCCGAGCTCGCATCCGCCTTTTCCGAGCTGCCCCCCGACAGCAGTATGACAGCAGCCGACGCTGTCTACAACTACCTTGCCGCCAATCCCGACTGCCACCTGGCCAATCTGCTAAACCAACGCCAGCAGGCGGCCAAGTTCAAGATGGTGGCTGAAGACTTGCTAGGCTTTCTCGATCGCAACGCATACAACTGCGATCCTGCTCGTGTTTTCTTGCGTGAGATTCTTGCGAACTCGGTTCTTGAGAAGACGCTACAAACATGCAGTCAAGCCGATTGGATCAACGGATGGATCGTGTACCTTCTCGAAGCCGGTGAACCTGACTTGAACCAGGCCATTGATGTTGGCATGCAGCGTGGTCCTGAGGCGACCACTACCACGAATGTGTTTGCGGATTTGGACGGCAATGTCGGAAACATCGGTATCGCGAAGCCGGGACGCAGCTCACTGGAGAACGAAAGAGCTCGAAGAAAGGAGCCCCTTGGCCACAAGAAGAAGCTGAGCAAGGCAGAGGAGGAGATGGATGACGCCATGGAAGAAATGAAGCGTATGAACCAAATGATTGCTGAGGAAGAAGCTCGACGAAAGCGCGAGTCGGTCAATTCTATGAAGGGATCCAGCACAACATCGATCGCCAACAAGAGACTATCCGCCACGGGTGAGCAATCTCCCAAGTCTGCAGCCTATGCCGAAAGGTCCCTCCCATCGGCAACATCAACCGAGGGCTTTTCTACAAAGAGCGATATTGCCCCGACTCCAATTACGCCACGATCACCCATGGACTCTTCAAGCCCTGAATCATCCCCCAAGGGATCAGAGGGAACCCGCTTCACGAGCTTTGACCAGATTGTGCCTCCGGGCCAAGACAACGAAGAGGATGAGCCACCTAAGAAAGCGCCTCTTACTCTCCATAATGCTTCCCTCACCCTCCACGATGATGCCACAGGCGACAAGAGCCGTATCCGTAACAAGCCCACCTGGGACTACTGGGTCCAAGTCGAGCCATCTGTGGCTGGCTATGCTGGGTGGATGATTGTACGAAGATATAATGATTTCGAGACTCTGCATGAAATCCTGAGGCGAATTGCGAATATCTCGGGCGCCACAGCTTTCACCGAACTTCACAAGGACCTGCCAGACTGGAAAGTCCACACTCGCGAGTCACTTCGTGGCGAGCTGGAGAGGTATCTTCGAGATGCTTGCTGGTACCAGAGTCTGGCCGAGAGTGAAGGCATGAAGCGATTCCTGGAAAAGTCTAAGGGGCATACACACAGTGAATCCAAGTCTGGCTTCGGGTGGGAGTCTATGGGCAAGGGCATGCTGGACGTGCTGACAACGGCGCCCAAGGGTGCCATGGAGGGAGGCAAGACTTTGGTTGGAGGCGTTACAGGTGTTTTTGGCAACTTTCCGGGCCTCAGCAAGAAGACTACAAGCAGCCAGTCTGTAGATTTGACCAGCCACTCCAGCAGACTCTCCATCTCGACCCCTCCGACTCGAATCGATGGTATGCGATCTCCGGCTCGCTCAGCACGGGACAGCATGGACAGCCAGCGGTCGTCGGTTGTATCTATACAGCCTGGAAAGATGCCCCCCATGGAGCGTCGTCCCAGCTACCAGTCGCAGAGTGAGTCGGATCCAGAGCTGCGCATGAGCCGAGCAGACCGCAAGGAGACCGGGTCGGCGTCAGTGAGTGCTCGTCCTAGTCGAGAGCATAGCCGTGCGCCGAGCCTTGCCCAGCTACGATCTCCTTCATCAGCCAGTCTCGACTTTACGAAGCTGCCACCTCCACCTGATCAAATCGCGGACGACTATGGATCGCCCGAGGGCAACGGTGACATGCAAGACAAGATGAACGATAGCATCCTGAATCAGCAGCACGGACGCAAGGGTTCACAGCAGATCCCGACCCCTCCTCCGTCTGTCTCGGGAGGCAAGAGGTTATCTCTGAAGCCTGCCAGGCAGTATGCCCAGCTCTCAGAGCCTGAGACACGGGTTGCAGTTGAGCTGCTATTTGCCGTCATCAATGAGATGTACACGCTGTCTTCGGCATGGAACATCCGACGCACCCTCTTGACGGCTGCCAAGTCATTCCTGCTTCGCCCCGGCAACCCGTCCCTCTTGACGGTCCAGTCGCTGATCCAGAAGTCCGTCATCGACGCCAACACGTCGGACGCGGGTCTGGCTCACCAGTTGCGCAAGATCCGGGAGAACATGATGCCGACAGAGCAAGAGCTTGCCGCATGGCCTGCGGAACTTACAGCAGACGAGAAGGAGAAGCTTCGAATCAAAGCCCGTCGTCTTCTCATCCAGAGCGGCCTACCAGCTGCGCTGATGGGCGTCATGGGTCAGGCTGCGACAGGCGAGGCACTCGGCCGAGTGTTTGACTGCCTCCAGATCGAAGAAGTGGCTCGGGGACTGCTCTTTGGACTGATCCTACAGGTTGTGCGAATTGTGACACACTGATTTCTGCGCGAGTAATACGTAATGTGATGGGAAGAAACATGACCTGGTGTTTGGTGTATTCGAGGGTTTCTTGCTGAGATCCAAGGGAAGGGCTTGCTTTTTGGTGTTTTCTTGTACGACTTTGGGAGGGGACATCACACAGAAGGGCAACTCCGGCAACGGCAACGGAGCAGATGAGGTTTCAAATGTTGCTGCAAACTGCATTAGAAGAGGAAGAAGAGGGTTATGTATAGTAGATATGTCGTCGAGACGGGGGCCTTGATGGTCTCGCTCGCTTTTATTAATACCGGAACGAAGGAAGACACGTAAAAGACGCTTATTTTCACTATGACCAGACGGACATGATCTTACGCCCGAAGCACCGCCAGAAGCACCGTCCGAGTCATCCATCGTCCGAAGCACCGCTCAGGGGAGGATTATAGACTAGTAGACGTCTTGTCATATTCTACGGATACTCTACCATACATACCCACTACAGCAATCAATGGTCTCTGCGCGGACAATTCGATTCCGTACACGTCGTCTCTCCTCACAAAAAGAGTAAACAATCCTCCCCGTCTGAGTTGCACTTTGCTCACCCGGACAAAAAAAAACAAAAGCAACTCTTCGCCGGCCGGTGGTAGATCGTCCCCCCTTGTCAAGCCCACGGTCCTCCTCAATCTCCGCGTCGTCCGGGACCCACGCAATAACCAAAAAAGAAAAGGTAAACGCACGGGAAAGGGGGGGACAAGAAAAGCTGTCGTACGATTATCGACGGTTGACCGTTTACTAGCCATGGGCTGCACGTGGGAGGACCATCTTTCTTTTTTCGTCCGGTCTTGGGATGAACGCTAGACTAGGGGAGAATGAAAGCGGGAGCAGGGTTGATCTTCTTCTAGGAACCGGGAGCCATGTTCTTGACAGCCTGGGGATGGAGGCTTGTGGCTTGTCAGTGTGTGCCCATCAACAGGCGAAGACATCCTGAGCTTGGGTCTCTTTATCCGGTGACAACGGTCTTGCAAGGTCTTGCTTGCGGGTCTCCCACAATCCGATCATCAAGAATCTTGAAGTCATGAAATTGACATCCAGACACCATCTGCCTTGCCCAGGAGCCAAGTTCTGTGTGTATTCTATCCAAGACAATGTGAATACATCCACCTATTGACTTGACTTCCTAGTGTGCCCCTGATCTTCCTCACATTATTCTAGATTACGTCTCCTTCCTCTTTCAACACGATAACCTTCTTTTGTTTACAACGTATCCAAACTCGGACAAGACCATCAATCCTTAACCCCTACCATCTCACAACCCTCAGGGATTGACGCATCCGATATACACCCTTATCCTTGCCCGTATCCGTATTTCTCAACCTTGATATGCATACTGGCTAGTGACACCACGGGAGACTACGATTGGAACATGGGGGCTTCACCCTTCAACCATATTGAGCCGAGGAGACAACATACTAACATCATGGTGCGACGTGAAGACCGAGTCAAATACGACATATAGTCACAAGGGAAAGGAGTTGAAAGTTGACAAGTAATGTTTTGAGTAAGATATGATTAGACAAGGGATTTACAGTGTCCCAGTGTAGATAGTAAAGATACAGGATTTGATGTGATACGCCAATCACCACAAAGAGAATTGTACAAGAAAGGCAAAGAAAACCTGCCAACACCGCCCAATGATAATACATGATGTGATATGAGATGTCTAACATGCTGTTGCAGCCGTGGTGGTCTCGTTAAGAGGCAATAAAAAAGGCTTGATGATAATGATAATGATGATGCTAAGAAAGAGTCGAGAAGTATATGCTTGGGGTATCAAAGGATTGTATGGGGTCGGCCGTAATTCATAGTAAAGTTGTGCTGAACGATGAAGTGATTAAATGTGTTTGGTTTGTGTTGAGCCATCAAGGTCGGTAGACAGTATTCGTAAGAAGGGGAATGTCGTCTACAACAGGCTCGGGTTCTCGGTTTGTTGGAGGTGATGCCAAGGGAGACACTGCTCTGGGCTCAGAGATATCCCTTCGCTTCATGGCATAGTTATCAGTAGACAAGCCATTGAGCATCTCGTGGCTTCGTTGGCGATGGAGTGCGATCCGTTTAGTCTCCATCATGTCGACGGCCGATGCGGGTTCACTACTGGCTTGCTTGCTCATCAGAGAGATTTCGTTCTCAACATCAGCCAGGAGGGCATAAACGTCGTCTCCAACATAGATCCGAATGCTCTCAACGTCAGCTCGCTTCAAAGATGCCATGGCTGTTGGGCGCTCCTCCGGCTCTTCCTGTGTCTCAGCCTCCTCAATGACAGGCTGCTCCAGGATGGTGCTTGGGACTTGAGCCACGACACGTTGGGGTGAGGGCGAGTTATGCGGGCTGCTTGTGCTTTGAGGAGATGTGAAGGTGTCCTTGGAGGGGCTTCGCGGGGGTGTTGAGATGTTGCCGACACCTGAAGAGGGGGTGCTGCTGGGCGCCTGTTGCTGTTGCTGTTGTGGCTCGGGTGTCATGGGCAATCCGCCGACAGGGAGGCAAGCAGCGGCAGCAACGTGCTCAAGAAGCTTTTGGCGAACACGAGTGCGTCGGTTCTCTGCCTGCTCCAGCTTGTTGACCCAGTCATCAATAGAAGCATCCAGCTCAGCAAGCGCCTCCTCCTGCTTCAGCATTGAGTCGTGGCTAAATTTAGCCACGCGAGGAGAGCGCAGGTATTGGCAGATACGAGAGTGGAGGTTTCGGCGGCCTACACGGAGAGCATTGTAGGTGCGACGGAGGTACTCGGTTCTCTCATCCAAGTGACGGAGTTCCTTTGATAGCGCCTCAACATCGGTTGACTTGAGCACCTCGAACCGCCCCACTTGAGCAAAGGCCTGCTTCTGAAGCAAAGCAAGCTCCGATTGCTCCAGCTGCTGTGTGGCGTCGGCTTGTTTCACACCGGTGGGGAGCTTCTCAAAAGCCTTCTTCTCAGAGCTCTTGCTCCTCTTGGACTCTGTCCTCTGGATAATTGGTCCGTTGTTAGTGCGCAAGTCTGGCCTCTTCCGTGGGCGACCTCGGTCCGTCATGCTCATGCTCGATGATTCAGAGCCGCCCCTTCGGTGACCCCGAAAGACGCTGGTCGGCTCAGCCGTCAAAGTAGGAGTGAAACGGCCATCTGCAGGCTTGGGGGACGCCGGTCGGGATTCGGTTATCGGTGCCGAGACTGGAGTTGGTAGCGCTCCAGTAGAAGGTGCATTGGTCGATGCTGCTGATTTGGGAGTTGAGAGATCGGGCATCGAGGAAGCGGGAGTGTAAGGAGTTCGGCTTCGGGGAGATACGTTGTTACGGCCAGTTCTGAGCGAGTCACTCCTTGTGGGGAAGCAGTTGAGAGACTGCTGGCGTCGGAGCAGGGGCAATTGGGCATCGGACTTGGGGATGACCAATGGGGCAAGATGTTTGGGCGAGATGGGGATCGAGCCTTGAGGCATTGGATGGCGAGACTCTTTCTCCTCGCGAGGATCAGGGCCTTCATCATCGCTAGAGATGTAGAGGAAGGTATCCATCAACTGGTGCTTCCTGCTAGAGTTGCCTGGAGCACTAATAGAGCGCTCGTGAAAAGGTGGGCGACCAGGAATAGTTGCTGCAATTGAGTCAGTTTCCAAGCTCAAAATATATAATGGATGTGCGTACGTGAGTCCATTGAAAGCTCTTGAACAGTTGTCATAGGTCCAACCTCGGGTACACTGATCTTGCGGCGTCGGACCAAGCTGGCCTGGTTGAGTCTCTTCTTGAAGCTGTTGGGAACCGATTGTTTCTCTGCTTTTTCGTTCGTCGAGGCTGAAGGGGCGGCGGGAGCTGAAGCACCCTTCTCAGATTCCGGGTTCTTGCCACTGTTGAGGATGGGCAATCGCCTCTCCTTGGGGAAGAGTTGATACTTCCTGGGTGGCTCGGGTTGCTGCATTCTCCAAGTGAAGGGTTTCTCTGGCTGTGGGGATGTTTTCTGAAAGATGGCACAGGTAAGTCTGGGCCGTGGCAAGAGGTTTGGATGAAAGGAGAATTGGGAGCATACCAGCTCGCTTGCAGGCTGCGACGATGGCTTAGTTATATGGTTGGCGTCGATATCGACGATGCACTTGGCAATGTGAGCCATTGTGTCGAAACAATCCTGTTTGCTCGGGTAGCCAGAAAAGGAAGTAGGTCAGTGTCAGAGATTGATGGCGCCGGCTTCAGATGACACTGCCGTCGGTGTTAGGGCGGCGAGCTATAGCATAAGTCAAACTGGCACACGGTAGGGTTAGGTGTTTCGGCTTCGAGGAGGCTGGCAGGCAGGCAGGAGCTGACTGCAACGTCGACTCTGGCATTGAGGGTATATAACAAATCTAAGTGTGGATGTCAACCCCAGACGACGGCTTAATGCCAAGATGGCGCGCTCAGAGTTGGGTTCCTTCGCTTACATCTGCCCAGGCACGCAGTCACCGGAGACTACCAGGCAGGCCGTTTCTCAGTCATCCGCCCCTTGCTGATGACCGTGATGGGATATCGGGCCCCCTAGCCACGGCCATGGACCCAAGCCCAAGCCCAAGAGCCCCGCCAGATGGTGTCACGCCCCAGAGGCAAAAAGCATCGAGAAGCTTTGGTACACCGGCCTGAGACAAGAGCGCAGAGAGGTCTGGGGACGCGGGAGAAGCCAGGGGGGGTGTTGCTAGGTGTTGACGGGCCCGATGCTCGTGGCTGCCAGTGCTAGCAAAGCGCCACCTGGAGGACCCAGGGTCGGGGTCGAGGCAGAAAAGGGAATGGATGGACTAGGCCTGTCAGAACTCAGAAGGTCTTTGGGTAGTGCAAAAGAACAGACCAGGAGGTTGCCAACGGCCGCCATTCAACGCCTCGTCGGCCGTGTGCTCAATCACACCTCTCTGTCCGTCCCTTGTGGCTCTCCTAGCTCTCTCCCTGAGGTCCCAGGTGCCCCTGGAACCGACCGGGGGGCTCGATGAAGCCAGGGCCCGCCGCGCTACCGACGCCGAGGCAGGGGTAGCCGCTCCACCATGACGCTCGAAGATCAGGGGGCCCCTGGGCTCGCCGTTGCTTGACACAGGGGCCAGTTGAGCCGGACCCTCTTGGCACGCTGGCTGCTCAAGGGCGAGGGCTGAATTATCGTGCAAAACTTCCCATCAATCATCGTCGTTAAAGAAACGAGAAGCGATGGCTCGTGCGGTGCTGCTGATCTCTGATGGAAGATGAACAAGAAAAAAGGAGTCGAGACATTTTGGCATTGACAGGAGAAGGAAAAGTCGATGCCTCAGGTCCAGCAAATTTTTTTTATGCCCTGAAGCTCCAGCTGACTCTCACGGGAGGCAACGGCAGAAGGTGCGTTTCATGGCCAGTCAAATCTGGAAGGAGAGGACAAGGCGGGAGACACAGCCAACGCCGATCTGTTCCATTGGGTTGCTTCGCTTGAGATCTTTGCTTCTCCCTTGTCGTATTCCCTCGGAGACAACTGGTCGAGCCCGTTGCGATTGACCAATGAGCTCTGTAGCTGCCTTCTCCTTGGATCCAATCCTCGATTTCAGCCTCCGCCAAAGTCGAAGCTCGGCCCTCCTCCCTCAGCGCTCAACACCACCAAAAGACACCAAGATCGACTGGACCTGAATCCGCCAGCACGGATGTTCTATGTAGGCTGAGCTATATGCCGTATCTTACACCCTCGCTTACAGCTTCTGTGCCTCGAATTTACATACGCGGAAACCCTTTGGCTGATGAGCTGCCGTCTGTGCAGTTCAAACTTGTCACGAGCCAATCTACCCCACTCGTCCAACCCAACAACACCTGCAATGCAGTCAAAACATCACGTCTTTCATGTCTCAAGATATTGAAAACATGCATATGCAAATCAGCAAAGTCATCACCTGCCGCTGTTCCCGCTCTCCCTCTATCAAAACACGTTCACGACACCTCTATCTCTCCCGCGTGGAGCACGGCGATCCCGCACCGTCGGGCCATTTACACGCGAGAGGCAGATCAAACTTGAGGTTTGACTTTGACTTTGATCGACGAATGGCGATCAAGGGTCGCCAAGCCCACCTAGACTAACATCGCGTCGCCGCAACACGAGGGAACCGACATTTTCAAGGACGCAGGACGATGGCACCTTCGGATGAGCTTGCAAAACCCGGTGTCAAGTTGAGAGATTGATGCAAACACAACCTTGGTGAGGCAAATGCTTATTACAGCTGTTTTATTGACCCCTCAGTATTTTGACGTCATCCAGCTTCAAGTTTGCTTTCGTTTCTTATTCCTCCTTGACCACTGTCTCAACTCCATCACCAACCTGCCAGCGTCGCAGGGCTGCTTCCGTAAGCCGGCCAGACCCATTCAGGCTCCAGCTTGAAACAGGAGTCCAGATTAGACCCTTCTTCTGGTTCAGCTCCCCGATGAAAAACATTTCTTCTGGAACGAGCCATACTCGACACGTCCATCTACCCGACGGGGTGCCACAGCTCCCGGCCCTTTGTGTCTTGGCTATTAAGATCTGAGCGCGGCACAGCTTCTTTCTCGGTAGCCATCTCCGAAGCCCTCTCCTGAAGGGGACGAAAATGTTGTTTCGTATGCATCTGCAATCTTCTTTGGGCAAAGACATCACTTGTCACATCTTTGACCACATCTTTGTTGCAACCCGGTGTCGCATCTTCAAGCACGGTGGCTTTCCCCTCACCTGCTCACCTACATACAGCTTACCTCTTTGTCTCTGTTAACCTTGCTTCTCAGTCACCAAAGTCATCTGTGCTTTACCGCAGCTCGCATGGGCCCCTTGCAGCATCCCGTGCTTTTTCTCATCCGGGTGGTTGAACCGGCCAGGGATGGGCCATTCACCGGAGGAATCTGTCACCCTTCTGACAGCCACCCACCATGGCCACCACGAGTCCGTTTCCACATTGGGGGCTAGTCGTTTGTCCCCTGAACACCAGTGTTTCTGATCCAGACATCCATGTCAACTCGAGTATTCGCTTCAGATGTCTTACAACCTTGTGGCGTCGCACTTGCTACAGTACAATGCCTTGTTGTACCCTAGACCGGGGAAGATATCATCATCACCGCGTTCCAATAGCTTCATCTCTCCAGTCAACCCAATCGCCCCAGATCAGATTGCGTGCCGTCCTAATCGAGTTCATATCGAACCTCACCATGGCTACCAAAGTGGATTCACGTCACATCAGTCAAGTCTAGACTCGCCAAAATCTGCGTGATGGCAATCAGCGATTCAGTCCATGTAAGGTGCAGAGTTATCACAACTCTATAACATGTCCCGCCGCATCTCTGCATCCTCCATGTGAAATTTGGGGGCAACGTGACCAGTAACTACAACCCCAGGGAGATACACGAGTCACTGTCTTACCAACAGCTTCGTGTAGTTGAATGAGCAAACAATCTCCCCTCTTTCATGCTTTATGAAACGTCCTCTCCACGGCCCCTACCGAGACTGGAACCGGAAAGTCGGCAGCCCGAGGTGTCCCACAAAGACTGGAACAGACACGATGGCTGGGAGTTGAAGACAATGACGTCCTAAAGTTCAGGGCATTTCGGTGATGAAACGGGGCAGAGTGAAGGATTTTCTCTTGCTCGTCGTCCTCCAAGAAACGAAACGGCACTTTTCTGCTGAGTGTTTCGGCAGCAACAATAATGCATGGCATTGGGGCACACCATCTTGACCTACTGCGAGCTAGAGGAGTTCAGACGAGAACACGTGCTGTCCAAGACTACAACCGGATAGCTCCTAGAGTCTACACCCCTATGTAACAGCCCTACAAGAACGAGACCAACAAACACACCAATCCGTTGACGAGTTAGGGCCTAGCTTGCCACTAATTAACTGGATGCACGCATCTGATACCTCGGCTTCGAATGGACAGCGGCCATGCTTGGCTTAGAGGTTTCAACCAATTTAGCAGTTAATCCGGGTGTTAAGGTAGGCATAGAGTTTAAAAGATGGACCAGCAGTTGACGATGGTAGAGCGACGGTCAAAGGGAACCTAGCAATGCATCTCAAAAGGAGTACGATCGGCATCTCCGTCGACGGACGGCAAACCCGAGTATGCAGGACGCAGATCCAGATACAATGACTCGACTGTTGTGAGAGCAGTCTTGGACATGAATCTGTTATCGTCGCACATTTGTTAGGCTCAACGTTGATCGATGGATGACTTGCCCATCCCCGGGAGTATGGCTTGGCAGCCCAGACTCGGACTCTTGCCAGGATTGTCTCTCGTCAAGCCGGTTGTGTTCCGGTCGGAATATAGGCAAGGGCTGAAATATCTCGTGGGATTTTCCTTATATCACTCGCATCTTATGGGCAGGGGGTTCCTGGTAGGAGTCGAGGCCTTCTTCGCCTTGCGGCCCCTGCGTTAGCACCAACGGCCGGGAATCCCCACTACCAACTCGCACCGTCGCCACCGTAGGCCCGGCCCAAGCTCGCTTGCGCTGGGGTGGTTTCGTGGGGTGATATTGTTGCCTCACCATGCCCTGTCCCGCAGTTGTGTAAAGAAGCCAGGCCTAGGGAAGCCTGCCCGTGGTCAACATCGACAGTATGGCTTCTTCGCAATCGTGAGGTCTAAACGGGAGACATGTCCGTATCACACAGCCAGGGAGCTGGTCGGGATTCCGAAGCTACGGAGAGGCAGAGCTCTGAAAAACTTACGGGGTTGAAACGGCGTTCCATCAAGATCTCGGTGTCTTTCAACGTTGAGGACAGAGGGAACCCCTTCATCTCGGGGTTGACTCGACTCGTAGGTCTTGGTCCTGTTGGCTGTACTCGGGCAATCTCCACAAGTCCTAAGGATCCTGCGCGAACAGAAAACCCGAACATATCACCAGTTCCATTCCGGAGATATAGGTAAGCATAGTGGAGTTAAACGAGTTTCCTGCGCGCGCAAGACGGAAGAAGTCATCTGCAAGCTCTTTAGCTGGAGAAACATTACACCTGACGGTAGGTAATAAGCACCGGTAATCTGGTTCTCCTATGTTTAATCGTTTCGAGCGTCATCCGTGGGTATCCTCATCGGATGTTGGGTTTGCCGTTGGGTCAAGATACGAATTGAGGGCCTGCTTCCGCTCCCTGCTCAGTTGTGCCAAGACATTTGACGAAGTCCAAAGATAGTGCGGTCCCGGGGGACGGGGATAACCTTCGGTGGTTACTTGACCAGGGATATTTGACCGTGATCTTCGGTGAGAATCATGGCAAAGTAAGCAAAAGATAGCATATGGCGATAATGTGTCCGTCGTGGAAATAAACGGGAAAACAATAGGAACAAGGTATGGGGAAGATGCGAGATTGCGATCTGGATAGGCGACTAGACTCATTAATGAGTGGTGGCACAGCTCCGGAGAAACAAAAATCGTCGTTGGTCGCCAAGTCCGTCCTGTCTAGCTTAGCCTTTGATCTCCTTGGTTGCGAATGAGGCCGTCTATATTTGGCCGTGAACTTGGTCGAGGCGGAGAAACATCTTCCCACGTGGTTCTAGAAGCCCTGGCGGCGAGGACAAACCAATAGGGTTAAAGTCATATGAGTATTGGTTCAACATGAATGGCCTTCCAAAAATGGCATCGCCATATGGATGGAAGTAAACAAAAATACCCTTAAGAGGCCACGATTTGTGGTTGATGATGCATCTTCAGGAAGGTAAGTAAGTTGGTTTAGGCAGGTGGTGCAAAATATGGCACGTGACTCACCAAAAGAGGCATCTCAATGGCTGCCGAGATCCGCGACAAACCCGCACTCATGACGTGAGCCGCCAAATACCGCCGTGCCATTGGATCAAGAGAGCCTCATGTCGTGGCTCTCATTCCTCAAGAAGCCCGCCTTTCTGCGAAGTTCGCAAGTAACAATCTCTCACAACCTCAGACGAACATTTGCAACTGTCAACATGGCGACCCGAGATCCTAGCACCCTTTCCAACTATGGCGCTTGGCGGACGCGCCATACCACGGCCAACTTCAAGATTGACTTTGAGGATAAGTGCCTCAAGGGATCTGTCACTCTTCAGCTGGAATCTCAAACCGACAAGGAGAGCAAGGAGATTATCCTCGACTCTAGGTTTGTTGATATCTCGACTGTTCGTATCAACTCGGCCGAGTCCAAGTGGGAGTTGAAGGACTACTCGGCGCCCCTCGGTGCCCCTCTTCATATCTCAGTGCCTGAAGGTGCAGCCAAGGGCGAGGTCATTGACCTTGCCATTGACCTTCAGACGACTAGCAAGTGCACTGCTCTGCAGTGGCTCACTCCCGCTCAAACCTCGAACAAGAAGCACCCGTACATGTTCTCCCAATGCCAGGCTATCAACGCTCGTTCCATCTTCCCCTGCCAGGACACCCCTGACGTCAAGTCTACCTTTACCTTCAAGCTCACCTCGTCCTTGCCGGTTGTTGCGAGCGGTGTTCCCGTTGGAGACCACGAGGCGACGCCTGGCAAGGAGAAGCTTTACGAGTTTGAGCAAAAGGTTCCCATCCCCTCTTATCTCTTTGCCGTAGCCTCTGGCGATATTGCTACTGCATCCATTGGCCCTCGCAGTGTGGTGGCCACGGGTCCCAATGAGCTGGCGGAATGCAAATGGGAACTTGAGCGGGATATGGAAAAGTTCATGGAGGTCGCAGAGAAGCTTGTTTTCCCCTACAAGTGGGGGGCTTACAACGTTCTTGTCTTGCCACCAAGCTTCCCTTACGGAGGTATGCTTGCTTTTCAGTGTGAGAGTCGAGATGATACTTACAGAACCTCTAGGCATGGAGAACCCCATCTACACCTTTGCCACCCCTACAATTATCAGCGGCGACCGCCAGAATGTGGATGTCATTGCTCATGAGCTGAGCCACAGCTGGAGTGGCAACCTAGTTTCCAACGCGAGCTGGGAACACTTGTGAGTCCGGATGTTCCAGAACCGGTTTTACGATACTTACTCGCCCCAGCTGGTTGAACGAGGGATGGACCATGTATCTTGAGCGTCGCATTCAGGCTGCTATCCATGGTGAACCGGAGTTCCACTTCTCTGCCATCATCGGCTGGAAGGCCCTCGGTAGGTAACATCACACCAACACTGTGATACAAGACTTACCGTCGCATAGAGGATGCCGTGGAGCTTTTCGGCAAGGATCACGAATACACCAAGCTCATTATCAAGCATGAGGGCCTTGACCCTGAGGATGTCTACAGCACCGTTGCGTACGAGAAGGGCTTTCACTTCGTCTACTACCTTGAGCGCCTGGTTGGTCGTGAGAACTTTGACAAGTTCATCCCACACTACTTTACCAAGTGGTCTGGAAAGTCTCTCGACTCGTTCGAGTTCAAGCAGACCTTCCTTGACTTCTTTAACGGGTTCGGTGATGAGGAGATTTCCAAGAAGATCGCCGAGATCGACTGGGATGACAAGTTTTACACACCTGGACTTCCTCCGAAGCCTGATTTCGACACCAGCCTAGCAAACATGTGCTACGAATTGGCAAACAAGTGGAAAGATGCCGTATGTCCGTCCAATCTTTGTGGACCGGGATTGGTTTGCTAATGTTTCACTAGGGTTTTGAGCCCAGCATCAAGGATGTGGCGGACTTGACTGCAAACCAGAAGCTCGTCTTCTTGGCCGAGGTGCAGCAGTTTAGCGCCCTCAGCCCAGAGCGAGCCCAGCTTATGGGCAAGACCTATGACTTCCTCTCGTCGAAGAACGTCGAGATCCTGTCAGCTTACTATCTTATCGCTCTCAAGGCTCAGGATGCGGCCATCTACAAAGACGCTGCCGATCTGCTTGGGCGGGTCGGTCGCATGAAGTTTGTGCGCCCTCTGTTCCGTGCGCTGAACAAGGTAGACCGCCAGCTGGCATTGGACACTTTTGAGAAGAACAAGGACTTTTATCATCCTATTGCTAAGGGAATGGTGGAGAAGGATCTTGGCCTTTAGACGAACCACGGTGTACTGAGACATGCATCAGGCTGCAGATGGTTGCCTTGATGCGAGATAGCATACCGTAGAGGAAAAGCAACCAATGTTTTTACTCCAACCAGCTTGAGCCCTCCATGACTTGTCCCCATGTTTGGTCTACATCCCTGACAAACTTCTGAACAGAGTCAACATTGTCTGCTCCAAAGTTGCCATACAGGTGAGGGAATCCGTCCTCCCACTTGATAGATCCAGTGAATTGTTCAAAGCCCAGCTTGATTATCCATAGTGAAGATGCATTGCTGAAAAACAAGTTGGCGGTTTTGGGCACCTGACAATCAGCACGTTGCAGTCAAACATGACAAAAAAGACTCACCTGTGTAGATGTACTTAGATGTATGAAGCCATCGTTTCTATCAAGCTCCGACAAGGGATGCTCCTTTGGAAACGGCTCTGCGGGAGCCTCTGGAACGATCTTGTAGATGTACTTGGGAGGAGCTTCGGCTGTCATTCTCACGATGTTTGATGACTGTGCTAAAAGGCTATGAGTGAGCGATGATGCGATGTGATGGTGTTTAGGGTACATAGTCTGAGTGCGAGTCCACACAGTATCTCCTCAATGTCCCCACTGAAAATCTGTGGCTTGTCCAAGCTACGCACTGTGCTTCTAGTGCCCCCTCCGTCCTCCTTTCACGTGAAGCTGGACATGCGTGAACTGCATCCTCAACCTCTTGTGTCCTCGATGCTACCTCCTGCATATCAAAAACCTGCGTGAATTTCTCTTACGCTGCAGCGATACGGCATCTTTCGGGCCTCAAAAGCTGGGAGGAGAATCCCAGTGGCATCGGGAATGTCGCGGGGCCCAGTTCCGTCTCAGCTTCATTTGCTGTCAAACCTACCGGCTCTGTCTATTGGTGACAAGGTCAGGTTTCTTGGATGGTATGACCAACAGACCTCACTGCACTGGCCTTCCTATTCATTCATTAGCCTCTGCTCCCACACTCTCCATGATGCTTTACACCCACTAACGCTGATAGTGTCATCTCGTACTCAACGTCGTCAGCCTGTCTCTCCCTGGCTCACCTCTACCCGAGAGACACCAATGTCACCGCCCTTGTGGATGTCAGCCTGCTGCTTGAGACGCTCAACTCCGAGCAGACACGTGTCGGCGAGTACCTCAACATCATAGGCTATATCACGGCGAAGAAGGTACTCCGTGATGTGAAGCTGTCGTCTCGAGAAGAAGTGCAAGTGTCTGTACAAGCTATCGCACTTTGGTCAACTGGTTCGATGGATTTGCAAAAGTACGAAAGGATCCTTGACCCCCCCAAGTCTGGAGGTTGAGGTATGTGCTGGGCCACATGATGTCGACGGTCGAATCATGGCCGATGGACTGCCTGCCGCAGCTCATCATTGCTTCGATCTCTTGCTGCAACCAGAAAGCTGGGCCTTTACCTCGCAACATCCAGAGCCCAGTAGTGAATGAAGTCGGCCGGAGTCATGTCCGTCAGTGTGCGGAGTGCCCCAGCCGTGCGGTCTACCACAGGAACTTGCAGGTTGCAATCCAATTGGAACACGAAGCTGGCCGGAACCCGGATTAGGCATCTCCACTACTGCGCTCTGGCGCGGTTAGGCGACCTTGCCTGCACTACATGCCTGGGGCAGGTGCAATTTGGGCAGTGTTCAGACTCATCTGGACTCGGTTGGGCTGGAATGGTGCCAGCTGGCGCCGTGTCTTTGGATGGCACGACGGCCAAGTATGACACCTCTGCTTAACTCGCATCAATTGGGTATCTCAACCTCCCCATGCCTCTCTCGGACACCTGATTAACAAGGAATTCTCCACCATAGATGCGCAAGCTTGCGCTCTGTCTGCCTCACCGCAGGCTTCACATCCCATTATGAGTCGCCTCGCGGACCTTCCTGACCCGGTGCAACGGCTTACACCTGTTGTTCGACTTGCAGATAGCCGCCTTTGAATGAATACCAGACCCGTCTCTACACCACCTGAAGAGCATCGTGGTCATCACCGCCATGTCATGTTCGAGTACTGTTCCCGCCAAGTCAACGACGATCGCGGTGGCGTCGATGAGCGTCTCTGGGTGCCCCTCTGGAAACGATGATGGGCTGGTGCAACGGTCGCTTTAGTGGCTTTTCTGGATTCTGCTGGACTTTGGCAGCCGCCTGTCGATCCCATAGATCCTTTGATTTTCGACAGATATCATCGATTTGTTCCTGGCTATGATGTCAACATACCGAGGACAAGACCACTCATGTCAAAGATGGATCACCAACATCTGTCAGGCAAGAGCCGGGGGTGGTGATGAGGAAACCATCCTCTCCCTAGGTCGATATATGAGTACAGAGATTACCAGGGCTCCCTCGAGATCGAGATACCTCCAACGTATAAGGGCGGACCGTGGCCTGGGGACCCAGGTAGTACTGGAGCTCTTGGGTGATGACCCTTCTATGAATATCCTGATGTGGGATCCAGTACTTGTTCATGGAGGATGCCATTGTTCGACGTGGTCGTACAAGCGACTCGACTAGCGATGAGTTTACGGAATATCGAGACAAGCTGGGGATGTGAAGGGGGATATAGGCCGGGCTGAGCCGGGGTATTTATTCAGGTATAGCCTGGGGGCAGGCTATGTTCGACGATGTGCCTGACGAGTGACGGGTGCATTCATGCTAATGTATGCGAACCCAAGGTATGTCGGTCGGTCCTGGCCGTCGCTCAGTGTGACAGGCAGGGCTCACCGCTCTGCAGGCTGATATTCCAGAGCAAAGCCACTCTGGAACCGAATCAAGGGGCATCTGCACTACAATTCGCCGCACATGTTTCGCCCGTTCCATGTCTCCGGAGATATTATGGAAGGAAAACCCCTGCGATACGCCGTGAGAAATGGTGCGCGGTGGAAAAGTGAGGCGAACGGTGTGGTCGGTCATTGGTGTGCGGCGTCCAGCGTCCGCCCTGCCAGCGTGGCAAATGCCAAATGAGGTGCATTTGGTGCCAATAATACCCGTTGAACGGAAACCGAACAGGCCTTGGCCCGTCGACTATCTATCTTGACCCCGAAACGGGCGCATTGAGGTGCAGACGGCGACGGGAAGACGACGTCTGCCAAGGCCCTGTCCGGGGTCTAGGACGGCATTGTCGAGACTCCGCCTGACAAGCACGCGGATGCCAGAGGTGGGAGTTCGTTTGAACGAACCTGGATCTGCGCTTAGCACGCGATCAAGCTTTGAGCTAGTATCGCAGCCGCAAGGCTCATTGGGCTAGACAAGCGCCATGTGCATCCGTCGATCTGGGGTCACGGCACGTATCGCCTCATCTCCTGGATGTTCTGCGCGCAATGTCGATCTTGTAAGCGACCAAGGATCCCCTTACTTTCCCTGAACCTGTCAAACTTTGGGACTCTGTCGTATTTACTCACACTAACCGAATATATCCGTAGAGTCCGAAGAGAACTCCAGGGCGGATCGTGAGTGTCACCTCGAGAGGAGCGGGGAGGAGCTTGTCCTTGTCATCGTGGTGTTATAATCTGCCCCGAGCCCGAGGCAACCGGATTGTTTGGTAATCCATTGGTGCTATAATGCTCACGCTAATAGGACTACGAAACAGCCCTGACCGAGCGACTGTATCAGACTGGTTCGACTCGTTGAGGACAGAGTTTTGGTGATGGAGCCCTGGCGCCCTGGACTGACACTGAATCCCTGAGCTCGGAAAGGGTCCCGCGAGCCCCGTTTCGTGCGAGCAAGTGAAGTAGCAAGTTTGCCTATACCGGAGTCCGCACATCTGTGATGTCGCCGTAGCCAGATTCGCGACAGTGGTCTACCCGGCGGCTCCACGTGCGGGTGTCTGCGATTCTTAATGACTGCACACAACGGGGTCCTCCAGACGCCACTTGAAGAGAGGACTTGTCCCTTGAAGCAAGGAACGCAAATTCTCACCTTGAGTGTTGAAGTGGTGGGCATTGGCCTTGGCCTTCGCATTGGTTCAGAATGCTCATATCTTTTAATCCAAAGTCCTACTTTGCGAGGCGAAGGAATCTTGGTCCATGTGGCAATGTTTTCAGTCACCATCCACCAACCAAGCGATCGCCATTGCGAAGAGTCCCCCTTCGACTCGCTTCTGAGACGCTGTCGTTGTTTCTTTTTCATACGAGTGTACCTCCGGAATGCCCCGAAATGATGTCTTGTCCGTGTTACGGCTTCCCCAACTTGAATGATGTGCGCCTGTTTCTTGTGGTAGAGACAACCAATATGCTTTCTCCCTTTGTTACTGGGCGATTGCTTCATGGGATAAAGCCAAGGGACCATCGGAAATCAAAAACTCGAAGGTTTCGAGACATTGGTCCGTCCATGTCACAGCTCGCTTTGACTGTCCTACGAGTGCATACCCGTGATCCACAACCGTGCGCCAGAGCGGAAGTCAGAGCGGGAGCTGAAGCTAGCGTGTTAGAGTTTCAAATTGCATGTGTGTAAAGATGATAGAGGCTTCTGGTGAGGCTCAAAGAATACCATGTTGGACCAACTCTTGCCATAATAACCTGTCTCGATGTTAATTACGTCCAAAACAACGAGACACTCATTGGATATCACGACAATGGCTGACGGCTAATAGCCGGCTGATTAAGTCGGCAGCGCACGCAAGCTTCCTGCACGTGAACTCCCGAAGCCACTACCACCCCAGGTCCCCTTTCAAGCATCTCATGTCAGCTGCCCAATCAGAAGCACGGGACCTGGATCAAGTGCAGGGTAGTACAGCGCGACCGCGTCCTAACTAACCTGGAACCTTCCTTGCGAAATTTGTTGACAAGCAACCACCGCCTGCGCCAGACAACGGCCTCCCACACTCTCTCGTTGGCCTTGTTCCTCAGGCTGACGACGACAATCTCGCACATCGCGACCTGCATCAACGGCGAGCTCTTGCCTGGACGGCAAAGATCGCAATCCGCCTCAAGCCTCTTCCCAACGTGCGCCGCCGCCAAAGGGCGACACAGTGTCGTCATTTCTGGATACCCCCCGAGAGCCCGAGCTCGCTAAGGAGACGTCGACCCGCCATTTGCTATCCCCTACCTGCGAAATTATACCGACACCGACGAGACGATGCGCTGAGCTGCGGCCTTGGATGGATACCACGCCCACACGTCGCATGCCGCTTCACTTATAGAGACGATACATATTTATCTTGTGCACTCGCACCGGCGAAGCTTGATTTCGACCAAACCCCGCGCATTCCTCAACCACCAAGTCCTTGTCTAGAGGGGGACCGCCTTGGGTCCCCTGGACAATCCCGCAGCCATGGCGCCCGCCGGAGGAGGAAACATCAAGGTGGTGGTGAGGTGTCGACCTTTCAACGGTAGAGGTAAGTCTTTTGCATGAGCTTGGACTGAAAGGGCGGTGCTGAACGGCATGCAGAAATCGATCGAGGTTCAAAATGTGTCATCGAAATGAAAGGGAACCAGACGGTTCTATCCGCCCCCGATGGACACCAAGGCAAGAGCGCCAAAGATCTGGCGCCCAAGGCCTTTGCATTCGATCGATCATACTGGTCTTTTAACAAGAGCGATCCCAATTACGCCGGCCAGTCTAATCTTTTCGATGATCTGGGACAGCCCCTGCTTGACAATGCCTTCCAAGGCTACAACAACTGTATTTTTGCCTACGGTCAGACCGGTTCCGGAAAGTCGTACTCGATGATGGGATACGGCAAGGAGATCGGTATCATTCCCATGATTTGTCAGGACATGTTTAAGAGAATAGAGTCCATTCAAGCGGACGGGACGACAAAATGCACCGTCGAGGTCTCATATCTGGAAATTTACAACGAGCGAGTCCGCGATCTGCTCAACCCATCGACAAAGGGCAACCTCAAGGTTCGAGAACATCCTTCTACCGGTCCTTACGTCGAAGATCTCGCCAAGCTCGCCGTAAAGGGGTTCCAGGAAATCGAGCACCTTATGGACGAAGGCAACAAAGCCCGAACCGTCGCCGCGACCAACATGAACGAAACATCCAGTCGAAGTCACGCTGTCTTTACCCTCATGTTGACGCAGAAGAAGTACGATCTGGATACCAAGATGGAGATGGAAAAGGTGGCCAAGATCAGTCTGGTCGATCTGGCAGGTTCCGAACGAGCTACGTCGACTGGTGCAACGGGTGCTCGACTGAAGGAAGGTGCTGAAATCAACCGATCGCTATCGACACTAGGTCGTGTCATTGCTGCCCTGGCCGATTTGTCTACGGGAGGAAAGAAGAAGAAAGGTGGTGGTCAAGTCCCATACCGAGACAGTGTCTTGACATGGTTGTTGAAGGACTCGCTGGGTGGAAACAGTATGACGGCCATGATTGCAGCTATCAGTCCTGCCGATATCAACTACGACGAAACCCTGAGTACACTACGTTACGCCGATTCTGCCAAGCGCATCAAGAACCACGCAGTTGTCAACGAAGATGCCAATGCCCGCATGATACGAGAACTCAAGGAGGAATTGATGCTTTTGAGAAGCAAACTTGGTCATGGACCGGCCCCTGCTGGAGCTGCTTCATCAGGACCCGCCGACAAGGTCTATGCTGAAGGCACGCCGCTCGAGAAGCAGATGGTCAGCATTACTGGCGCGGACGGTGTTGTGAAGACAGTTTCAAAGGCAGAGATCGCAGAGCAACTGAGCCAGAGTGAGAAGCTTCTTACGGATCTGAATCAGACATGGGAGGAGAAGCTTCTCAAAACGGAGGAGATTCACAAGGAGCGTGAAGCTGCCCTGGAAGAACTCGGAATTAGCATTGAGAAGGGTTTTGTGGGTTTGCACACTCCCAAGAAGATGCCCCATCTTGTCAACTTGTCAGATGACCCCCTCCTCGCTGAGTGTCTCGTCTACAATCTCAAGCCCGGAACAACGACAGTGGGCAATGTCGACACCAATGCGGATCACCAAGCGAACATCCGACTTAATGGAAGCCGAATTCTTCACGACCACTGTACCTTTGACAACGCAGCCGATGGAACTGTGACAGTTATTCCAAGCGAAGGTGCTTCAGTCATGGTTAACGGAAAGCGTATCACAGAACCGACACAACTTCACTCTGGATACCGTATCATTTTTGGCGACTTCCACATCTTCCGATTCAACCATCCCATGGAAGCGAGAGCAGAACGAGCTGAAGTGGAGAGACCGCAGAGCTTACTTCGTCATTCTATCACTGCAAGCCAGCTCCAGGCGCTGGAGCGAAGTTCTCCTTCACCAAGCCCTCGTCCTGGTCATGAAAGATCTTTTAGTAGGGTATCTGAATTTGGCGATTCTCGACCAGACTCACCAGCTTTATCTCAACGGAACGGCCGTGACTCGGATTGGTCTTTCGCCAGACGTGAAGCCGCCGGAGCGATTCTTGGAAGTGATCAAAACTTTACTAGTCTCAACGACGAGGAACTGAATGCATTGTTCGAAGATGTCCAGAGGGCGAGGGCAGAGCGAGTGAACGGTCGTGATGATGGAGACGACTCGGAATCTTCTTATCCTATCCGTGACAAGTATTTGTCAAACGGCACCATGGACAATCTATCTCTGGACACAGCGTTGACGATGCCCTCGACACCAAAGCAAGGCGAGCCAGATGAAAAGCTCAGAGAGGTTCGAGAAGAGCTGCAGAACCAACTGGAAAAGCAAAAGGAGGAATACCAAGACCAGCTGAAGAATGCAGAAGCGGCGAACGTTGAGATTGAGGAGATCAAGCAAGAGAAGGTAAAGATGGAGGCAGCGCTAAAGGAGCTGAAGGAGGATATGCAGAAGCAGCTCAACCATCAACGGAAGCAGTTCGAGGAGAAGATTGAAAAGATGGACCCCCTGAAGATGCCGAAGAAGAGCCCGACTCTCTCTGAAGAGGAAATTGGGCTGGCGAAGCGTTCTGTCAAGGTCTGGAAAGGTCAGCACTATGTCAAGATGGCAGAGATGGTACTACAGAACGCCGCGATTCTCAAGGAAGCCCAGATCATGAGTCACGAACTCGATGAGAGCGTCGTCTTCCAGTTTGCCGTGGTCGACATTGGCCATGTACTCTGTTCATCTTATGATATGGTCCTCAACGGCCTGACGGGCGAGGGCGACGACATTGCCCTGGAACAGGCCCCCAAGCCATGCATTGGCGTTCGAGTGGTTGATTTCAAGAACAGCGTGGTCCACCTATGGAGTCTCGAGAAACTGCATGATAGGGTGCGGCAGATGCGACAGATGCACCAGTACCTAGACCAGCCCGAATACGCGCAACACCTCAGCCTCGACAACCCGTTTGTGGAGACCTGCATGCCATCATACACTCTGGTGGGTGAGGTTGATGTGCCGTTGAAGGCTGTCTTCGAGTGTCGAGTCCAGGATTCGGTTCTTGATGTCCTATCCCCTTACACATCTCATGTTGTTGGTATCATCAAGCTTTCTCTTGAGCCTTCACATGCACGTGCGCCTACAAACACCCTCAAGTTCAACGTTGTCATGCACGAGCTCATCGGCTTCGCAGAGCGAGAAGGCACTGAGGTGCATGCCCAACTCTTCATCCCTGGTATCTCCGAGGAAGATGGTATCACCACAACCCAGATGATCAAGGACTTTGACGAGGGCCCTATCCGTTTCGAGAGTGTCCATAGCATGAGCATTCCTCTCTTCGCATCCCATGATGTCACTTTGAGGGTTGCCATCTTCGCCAAGGTATCCACAATGCACTTGGACAAGCTCCTTAGTTGGGATGATATGAGGGATGCGGTGCCTGTGAGAGACGACATAGCCAAAGCAACCCGTATCAATGAGTCTCAGTTCTTCACCCAGGAGAAGCACGACCTATTGTCCCGGGTCCAGATCATGGAGCTCAACGAGATGGGTGAGTATAGCGCAGTGGAAGTGACTCAGACGAACGAGTTGGATACTGGAACCTTCCAGCTACACCAAGGCCTGCAAAGAAGGATTGGAATCAACATTTCCCACAGCTCTGGCGATGCCCTCCCATGGGGTGGCGTTACTTCTGTCCGCGTTGGAAGGATCCAGCTTGTTGACTCTGCCGGAAAGACACCTGACATGGGCGCCAATGAGCCGGATATCCTTTTGAAACTGTCGCAGAGCCCAATCTTCCGGGAGAATGCCAACGGTACCAAAAGCCTCACCATCTATGCCCAGTGGGATTCAAGTGTGCACAACTCATTGCTCCTTGATCGAGTTACTCAGGACAAGTATCGGGTGCAGATGACCATTTCATGGGAGATCAGCTCCGAGAAGCTGGCAGAGCCGATGAAGTTTTCGCAAAAGGTTTGTGTGCAAATTCTGTCGAGAACCTTTGTGCGTCAGACTTCCATGTTCTCGGCCCTGTGGCAGAATATCCGATTTGTGCGGTCCTCGACAGGCATCTTCACTCTCACCATGCGCCCTGCTCCGATCAAGAAGGTGGGTGACTTGTGGAGGCTGAACAGCCAGCACGACTATGTCAAGGGAGAGGAGAACTTGACAAGCTGGACCCCCAGAGGCGTGTCCCTGGTGAGCGACTTTATCACAGCTCGCAGAAAGAAGAGGCGCGCCGCGGATATTAATACCACTGAGACTATCCTCGCCAAGCTTGGTTTTGATGGAACGAACGCGAAGCCCGACCAAAAGGAACCGTCGCCCTCGCCCTCTCCGGAGCTCAAGCCAATTATCCCCAGCGATGACGACCTCCTTCATGATACGCCCGAACCCTCTCCGGCTCCCTCGGTGCACGAACAGGAGGTGCAGGAGGCGCCTCTCGATGAGGAAGAGGTTGAGGAGCCTCAAGAGCCCAAGGAAGAGGATGAAGTCAAGGAGGGAGAGCCTGAGCAGGGAGAACTCGAGGATGGAAACCCCGATGACGAGGAGCCCAAGGACGGGGAATCCAAGGCCGAGGAGCAAAAGGCTGAAAACGCAGAAGACGCAACGCCAGAAGCCACAACAGAGGAGGTTACGCCGACCAAGGTGGAAGAGCCACAACCCAAGCCAGAGTATGACGAGGAGCAGACGGATCTGCTGCAGAAATGCTTGAAGCTCTGGAAGACATTCCCCGACCCCTTAACAAATCTCCTCAGCCCAGCGAACATAGCGCCACCAACAGATGGACTCATGACCAATGCGCCATTGCAACCAACACTTGTCGCGACGGTCATCCGTATTCCCAAGAACCCCAAGGTGCTGAAGGGTGGATACCTGTTGGTCCCCAACAGCGACTCGACGCGTTGGGTCAAGAGGTTTGTCGAGCTACGACGACCATACCTTCACCTTCATTCGGCTGGTGATGGTGATGAGGTTGGACTGGTAAGCTTGCGCAACTCGCGCATTGACAGTCAGCCTGGAGTGCTTGCCCTACTCAACGGATCCGATGACTACGACAATGCATCAGATCACAGCGGACAGACGGGTGGATCCGACTTTACCCCAGGACATCGGCGAACCTCGTCAGGCCGTGTGATCTCTACCATCTGGACGGGAACGGGCGGGGGAGCCTCAAGCGGGGGCGCCGGCCTACAACGCCTTCCCGAACGGATGCAGTCGGCGGTGTTTGCCATATACGGGACGGACAACACGTGGCTATTTGCAGCTCGAAGCGAACGGGACAAGATGGACTGGATCTTCCGGATCGACCAGACATACTTGTCGGGCAACGACAGCTTGTCAGGAAGCGGGATGGCCAGCCCGTACCCGGGAAGCGAATACTAGGGGAGAGAGTCTGAGGCGGAATCATGACGTGAAACGTTCTCACTTTGGGCATATAATTTTCTTTGTTACTTATTTGACGGTGAATTAGATGAGATGACTTATACCCCCGTAGGAGGAGGAGGGAAACGCAGATGATGTAGACTTTTTCAGCCAGAAAATTTGGATATATCTTAGACAAGTAGCTCCGAGAGCTTTGCAGAGGCGGGACATGGAGGGAGAAATTGCAAGCTGGATGGAGACCAGATAATGCAGGAAGAATGTTGACAATGGATGATCTGCTTCTGTTGGTGACCAACAATCGAGACAAAGGCGTCTTGCTTGTCTCATAGTCTATGGCTGTGACTGGCTGGATAGTCACGCAGCACTGTTGGTGGCTTCAAGAGGATACTAATTAGGCAGATAATAGAGGAACTTGTGCTCCGTGGCCAAGATTTTATGTGTGGCAATGCTACACAAGACTGCACCAGGGATGGGTTGGAAAAAAAAACCAAGAGAAAAAGAAACAAAGGCCTTTTTCCTTGGACTTTTGTCTATACGGGGTGAAACATGCATGCCGCCGAGGTTTGAAATGCGCAGCGCAAGCCACGCTGGGAGGGGGTTGACGATGCAGGGCTGTGTACGCGGCGAGGAGTTGTGGACGGTGAGAGAATATATCGAGATGGATGCATATGATACATGATGCATAATGTACAGTACATAGATGATGTCGGGTTGATTCCACTAGACTGCATCAACAAGCTCAATAGCGTGTGTTGTTATCTTGAGGTTGCTTTGAAGTTGCTCAGGATGCAGATGGACAGATGGAAGACGAGGACCAACAACAACAACCCGGGACGGGTAGCCGCAGACAAAAGAAACTTCCCGTCCCTTGGGGAGGAAAAGGAGTAGGGGATAGTCCCAAGGATCAGGTCTAGGAGCCACACTCTTGACCAACACCTCGGAATCTTGATAAAGCACTGTTGGTATCCGTACGGGCTCGCTAATCCAAACTTACCTCGGCTTGGAACCGCAGCCCAGCATCAGGCCACTCTAAAACTCCCCTGAATAGTTATGGGTCTTTGCTCTGCTCTCTTCCCGAGATATCACGACTTTTCGCTCCTCGGGCTTTTTGACCAGCCGAGTCGCGTGCAAGGGGTGAAGCACAAGAGAGAGAGAAAGTGGAGGACAAAGATAGTACGTACTGCTACTACGTTGTAGCAGCTTCTGTGGGCGACTGACCAGGGAATGATGCCCAAGCAGGCAGAGAAGCGCTCTGGTTCGGTCGGATATAAGGGCAGGGGGGACTAACAAGAAACATTTGTCGGTCAAGGCGGCTAATAATTTATTATTAAGTCGAGCGAGTTGTTCAACTTGGTTTGGTTTCTGAGCATACTTTTTTATGTTGCATCGTCTCTGGTTAGGGAGGTGGAGGGGGACCCAGCGGCGCGGACGGACTTGGAATTCATGCAAAAACGAACGGAATATTCCATCCAGAGGCTCATTTCCATGAGACGGAAGCTAGGAAGTTTAAAAAAGGCTCAGGGATGTGCGTGCGTGCGTGCTTTTGGTTTGTCTTTGAGAGAGCAGCAAAGGCGGCACAGCACACAAAGCACAACTTGAACAAAGGACGCTAGAGAGGCATGAAGATCTCACTCGAGATGGGAAACCCGAGAGAGGAACATGGGAAAGAAAAATGATACGTCCTCGGCGTGGCTCCGAGACTGTCTATTCGCCCGCCGTCCGGCCGGCATCTGTGGCCCAAGCAGAGAGAGGGAGACAGGCACCGTTTCACCTACTCATGTCCGGGTCGTGCAACAGGGTATGGACTTGCTGTCACGACTCGTGTGGAAAATGATATGATGGGAGACCCAGATCATCGGAAGTGACAACCTTTACCGGATCACCGTCATGGGGGAGGGAGAAGTAAGCAAAGCAAAGCAAGCAGGCTCTCATTTGCATCCATCCCAGCCAGAGAGGGACAAGCAACAACAAGAACCCTTACACTCAAGATCAAACACCTCGAGTCAAGTACCCAGCAGCCAGACCCAGGCTGGCGGGTCACACACCTCTCCACCCCCTCTTGAGAAGCTAGGTTGTTCGTCCCGTCAGCCGTGACCCTTTCTTTCTGCGTCGCGGACGTTGACCGCAAGCGAAAAACATGATGCGAACGAATGATGACCTTATCAATATGTTATCCCCGAGGTCATCGCGGGTAATTTACAATAACCGCCGGGGGGGGCTTAAAGCAGGGGGTTAAGAAAGATGGAGTGAGGTTTGCTAGAAGTGAGGGGGGAAGCCAAAGACGGAAAAAGCAACGAGACTCAGGGTTTCTTCTGCTGGGCCGCCAAACATTACCCGCGACTACGGGACCCCTTCCCTTCCCTTCCCGGGCTTCCCTGGCCCTGACCCATAAAGGCTGGAACGCCGAGTGATCGGCAAGCCCCCATCTCCTTGGGAACCTGTAGACTGGTAGAGCCATTATTTATTGAACAGAGAGAAAGAAGGAAAGCTGCCTCAGGCTCATGAGTCGGAAGGTTTAGTCAGAGAATAGACTAGCATGGGCAGACGTCGAGTTTAGAAGAACGGGGCATCTTTGGGGGCCCGGGCTACTGTAGAGGTGCGGGACGGTGCGAGGGCCGGCAAAAGCCAAAGCCAGTTCCGTTTCCAAGAAGTCGGAAACGGGGGGCACGACCAAGATTCAGCCTTTGGTGATGGTGAGTAACGGGAGAGAGATTGAGTTTATGTTGTCTCAGACTCTAATCGAAGGCGTTTTTCCCCCCAAGATGCGCTTTCTAGACGATTCCCATATGCAGTATACCGTAAGACTGCAAGACTTGCGATTCTCATTCCCCATCTCGAGGCCCCTCATCGTTTTGAGGGGTTTGTTAATCATCCCGTCCACGCGTGCCGGCAGGCTAGGCGAGTAGCGTGTGCCCTAGGCTGGCTATCAGAGTCAAGAGAAGCATGGCACGTTCTATTTAGACCGCATTTTCATTGCAACATTAGTGTTGTGATTCGGGCGGCGGTTTCGCAGTTTAGTGCACTCCAGTTTCCATCTTATCGCGCAAGTGATGCCATCGTCTTTTTTGTTACCACTCCGCGTTTAGGTCGGGATATCGGGATTCAATAATCTGCCGTTCGTTATACCGTTTCAACGGCCACGGGAGCTTTTGCTCCATTTCGCCGGGGGTGCTTGACAACGGTGGTCTGCCCATTACTGCGGATATCTCTGCAGAGGCGAATTCACAAGACCATCGGTAATACCATGATATTACCTCCGTTCATGACCGTGTGATCCTCTTTGTTTGTGCAAGACTCGTTTCTTTCTTCCCCTGGACGTTGAAATTGCTCGGTTACCAAGGCACGGCATAGGTTGTTTCTGGACGTCTTGCCATACTCGGCAGGTAGTTCGCCGGCTCATTTCGCGCCTTCCTTGATGCTTCCACTTCCAAGTCCACGTCCACGTCCACTTGTTCCTGCTATTCCTATTCCATTTCTATTCCCGTCCCGCTCTCGGTTCCGGTCCCGTCTAATCCATCCCATCCATTCATGGGTAGGTAGCTTCTATCCCACTCCTTCTCTTGTCTCTTGTCTCCTCTCGTTTCTTTTCTTCCCCGGACATCATCGTTGTCAGAACCAACACCCAACACCCAAGAAAACACACCTGCTACGTCACCTCACGTCTCCCGGATCCGTCCTGTCGGTTCCCTCCCGTCCTTACAGGCTCCGTCGCAATCTCCCGCGATCCCCGTCGCTAGCCCATCTCTTGGGGGCTGGGCTCCCTGAGCTGAGCTGAGCTGAGCCGCCGAGCTGGATACACTACAGTGCCGACACACACTGACATAGTAACTAGCCAGCCAGTTGTCAACTCGCCCGTCAGCCACACAGACGATCGGATAGTAACCAAGCATCTCGTGTCAGTCAGTCCCCCGTCGCACAAACGCTCTCGCGGAGCACCGCGAACCCTTTCACAGATTTCCCCGGAGCACACACCCAACGCTTCCAACGTTCCCACACCCCCGGGCCTCTTTTTCCCCTTTCCCCCTCCAAAAGGCATTGTTCATTTCCAAGCCGCCGGGAACGTGGTCACTTTTCCCGACCCAGGCTCTCGGATCCTGGCCCCAGTCCACTGGGTTAGCCTATCCAGGTTGTTGGGACCCCTTTGAACTTTACTCTGTGGGAGACAAACGAACGGCGACGGCCGACCCTGACGAAAGAGGTTTCTCGTTCACAACGAGGACTGGGATAGGACAGGCATCTGCGGCGGATAAGTCGCCGAGACAAAGACACTCAGTTTATCCACAACTCGCTCTTACAGAAGTACAAGGCGAGAACCGGACGAAACCGCACCGACGCCTAAACTTGACTCGCTGCTTTGGAAATTTGTTGGTCTGAAATTACGCACGCACCTGCGCACACGGTGTTGTTGACGCCTTCTTTTGCTCGCTCGCTCGTGAACTGGTGCCCTGCTGACGCGAGTTTGCCAAGCTTGGGCCCGCGCTTCTGGGGCTAAGGAGCTGTGGGCGTCTGTGTGGTGGAGAGCCACATAGAGAGGGAGGATTGCATCCCTTGCCCTTACTGACTTGCCTCGGGCTCTGCCTCCTCACAGCTCATTCTGCACGTCTGCTTGGCCGAGATTGGTGCTCAGACCGTCCCGAGCTTTGCCTTTGGGTGTGGTGGTGTGCATGGGATTGCTGCTCGAGGGGGTCCCGGTATCACAACCACAACCCGACTGACTGGGTCGCCTCTTGTTCCGGTGCTCGAGACCGGGGGCGGTCGACGCCAAAAGACTGGAGATACGGGCGACCCTAGAAACGCCCACCACACCTGGTATTGGTAGGGCTCGTGGCTTTTGGCTGGAGAGCCGAGAGCCAGATACCCGTCCCAAGCTGCTGGGTCCTTGGGTTCCTTTGGGTCTCATCCTAGCCCACGCCGCATCCACTCGCTCGACGAGTCTGGTCGCACCAGGTCTTTGGGTCATTCTGGTGTGGTTCTTGGTTCCCTTCTTCTGGTGCCTCCATCTCTCTTTACCTTGTCTTGCCTTGCCTTACCTACCTTAGCTGGTGCCCCAGAGAGCGGGGATTCTATCCAAGCTTCTTGTCCTTCTCCATTTCCACCTCCAGCTTCTATTCCCAAATTAATTTCTCGCACCTCGGTCTGGTCCTGTCCCCTTGTCCTTGACTCCTGGACCTCGCCGGCATTTTGGCTCCTGGCTGGTTTATTAGCCAAGTTGTCCCAAAACGACTAAACCCTTTTGCCGTACTTCAAACCACTTCTTCCTGTCTCTTGTTCTGACCCCCATTCCCCCCTCATCAACAAGACCAGACCAGGCTCGCTCCGCAACACCATCACCAATACCCCCATAGCTGGGCGCACATCTCTGGCCTTTCTGGCCTCGTCCTCGCCACCACCTTCGGCATATGTCTCTGGCCCCGCTCACTGCGCCTGGCATTTGACCCTCACCAACTTTTCTGATCTCGGTGTTTGTAGATCGTTGGATCCTCCGATCTTTCAACCAAGGCACTCCTTTTCCGCGCCGGGTCCTGAGTGTTGATCGCCACTGGTAGCCCCCAACGGTCTCCCTTGGACAGTTTCACTGGCTTCTCACTCATTCACGAAACCGTTGGTCTGAGCTACTTGTATCCACCACATCCGTTTTGAGCTCCTCTGTGCTACCGTTGGATGGCACTGCTGGCCTTGTTGCTGTCATCTCTTTTGCTGGTGTAACTGAGTCTATTCTATTACAGTCGCGGTGATGCCTAGACGACCAGCTCAATCATCCAACCGAGAGAATATGCCTGCCTCCTCTCCCTCCAGCTTTAACCATTTTCAATTCACTTTCAACTGCTCCGCCTCAAACTCGGGCAAAAATAGCTTTATAGAGCCTGATGTGTGTATTTGCTTTTTCATTTACCATGGCCCTTGGGGGTTTTATCCTTGCCCTTGAATTGTCTGAACTGGTCGTTGTGGATGTGCTGACATTTGTTCGTGTAGCCCGACGCACAGGATATGTAAGTCTCGGACACCAACCTGGCTTCGTTGTCTAACCAGGCTGATCAGCATCCTCAGAGACTCTGAATCCCTGACCGACAGTGTACAAAACTTCCCAGAAGAATTTGGTCGCACATACCATGCTTACCGCGCTGGTTGTGAGTTCAGCCTCTGTCCTGACCGGTTCTCTCGCTCACCATCCTACTCTAGCTTACAATTTCCCCAACGATCAGCCAGAGCGAGAGCGCCTAGACCTACAAAATGAAGCCTTGGTGAAGCTCTTTGGCGGGCGGCTGTTCTTTGCTCCCTTGTCAAGGACGACTCCGCCTAGAAGCATGCTGGATATCGCTACAGGTACTGGTGACTGGGCTATCAAGATGGGGGATTTGTTTCCACAAACTGAGGTAGTTGCTACCGATCTCTCACCTATTCAACCTCGAAACGTACCGCCAAACGTGAGTTTTTACGTTGAAGACTCGTATGTCTCCTTTACTCCAGCCTCTTCCTAATGCTTAACCGGATTTCTAGTTCTGAGCCTTGGGATTACTCTCAGCCCTTCGATTACATCCATACCCGAGTCACTTCTGGCTGCTGGTCCAACTTCAAGGAGCAGATAGCCGACCAGGCTTTCCAATCATTAACCCCTGGAGGCTGGTTCGAATCTCAGGAGTATGATGCCACGGTCAAATGCGACGACAACACCCTCGATGCGAATGGCCACCTTGCCACATGGTTCCGGGAAATCAAAGAGGCCTCGGCTACAATGGGTCGGCCTGCTGACGTTGCTGAAAATGCTCGGGAAGCGTATGAGCGGGCGGGGTTTGTTGATGTGCAGGAGCGTATCTTCAAGATGCCCATGAATGGCTGGCCCAAGGACGAGGGCCTCAAAGAGCTAGGACGCATGTGGGAGAGGAATTTCTTGATGGGTCTTAGCGGGTTCTCATTCACGCTTTTCAACCGTGTCTACCAGAGAACTCCTGCGCAGATCGAGGTGAGTTTAGCTCAAATGCGCCAACCTTTCTCGGAGTCAACTAACCGAGCCGATGCAGGTGTCACTTGTGGACGTACGCAGAGAACTCATCGACACACGAATACACGCCTGGATACCAGTTCACATCGTCATCGGTCGGAAGCCATTCCCGGGCGAGGGACCTATACCGCAGATGTCATTCTCATGAGACAGGAAACGGCCGAATTTGGATAGAACTTACTCGCCCACCCCAGCGAACGTAATGCATGCATCGATTGATGAAAGGGGAATGGAAGGAGATATGGCCATTACGAAACAGGGCCGGCATGCCTCTCGAGGCAGAAACACAGGATGCATAAGGCGCTCAGCAAGCCACCGATGGTTGATTTTGGAGATTCGTGTCCATGATACCCCTGAGCGACAAACAAGTACACCATAACGTCGACATGACCTGCATGACTAGAAGATAGCATTGAGATTAATTATTGGTACAATTTTGTGGATGGACAGCCTCAGAACCAGCCTCTCTTGTTCCGCACAGGTTGTTTCACGCACTTCCGACTGAAAGGGGCTCGACGCCATGCCCATCAGGCCATGCTCTTGATCTCGGCGACGGTTATCCTGGTACCTTCAGCTGAATCGACAGGCAACTCGGTTTCAGTCGAGTTCTCGAGTGTGTCATCAGACTCTGACAAGCCAGTCTAGCTCTCGAGCTTGATCTTCTGGCAGCAGCCTCTTCATGGCTTGCTTGGAAAGGAACTCATGGTCGCAGTACTCGAAACCCGGGACAACAGTCTCTGAAATGAGAAGGCCCTCTCCATGTTGTGTTTCATCATTGGTCGCCTTGCTGGGCAGCAGATAGCTTGCCTTCCAGACGTTGCCCTCGACGACCCACTGGATGCGCTCCCCTTGCTCGACAGCATGGCCAACGATAAAGGTCTCGACGCGACCATCGGGGTGGATAAGGACATAGCGACCACGGCCACGGTGTAGAGTGTGGATGACGCGGCTGCGGTTTCGGTGGAAGTTCCCTTGAGGACGACAAGGGGTGAGGAGGTAGTAGATCGTGGTGGAGAGGCGACGAGTGTTGATGTCGAAGCCTTCACGAGGAGGACCAGCAAGGGCTGTCGTCTGAGCAGAAAGAGCTTCGGACGGATACGGCGAAGGAATAGTGATGGAATCTTCGTCTGTTTGTTGGAAATATCCACCCTCCATGTGAGGAATCAGGGAGAGGGTGCGGATGAGGGCGTTGGTCCCGGGAGCCTCGGGCTCAGGGGAGCCGGTGAAGGAGGGCTTAACAGCACCCAAATCTGGTTGTTCAGGAATATACTCTCCCATCTTGCCTGAGCTGTGATTTTGAAGAAGTAGAAACTGTTGAAGCGGAAGATGGTGATCTCTTCTTGTCACATAAGAGAAAGCGAGTCCGTGACTTTTTTGTACTTGTGCGAGTTGGTAAGCATCGGCTGCAAGAAAGTGGCACAGCTGCGACTTGAATCGTTATCTTTAGACCGTGAACCGAGCTGACGGGAGACGTAACGTCTTTGTAAGTCGCTGAGTAAAGGTGAAAAGAAAAGGCCGAAAGTAGACCGTGATGCAAGGTGATGAGTGAGGATGGTGTATTGGGGGTTTGTTTCACAGGTCTGACATGGAGTCAGAGTCACCGAGCAAAGCCCACAGAGACAAACTGTTACAAGAAACGCTCCAGGGAGAAAACGGGATGGGTTTGGTTTGAAGTTGGAGTTGAAGCTATGGATATCTGATTGCTAGTCCCGCCTTGGCACTGGTCAGCAGTGATAAGGAGGTATGCCATGGTGGAGACTAGGATAGCACTGAGCATAAATATGTGGGGGAGGATACGCTCGTTGTTGGATCTGTAGTTTTGATAGCTAAGATGCTGCGAGATATGTATTGACTGTATGTTGTGTATATGCTTTCAATGTTCCTTGAGGTGGTGTTAGTCGTGGCTCCGATAAACGGTGATCGGAGAATAGGGGATTTGAGGCGCCATGTGCCACTCCAGCCAAGCCCCTGAAACGGTCTGTCATGTACCTGTTCTACAGCGTAGCCTTGCTCGAGTTTCAGGGGCCCCCTCGCTAACCGTCAGCGAGCCCCGCGGCCGCCGAAACCGTCGGTGGGTTGGACCCATGACGCAACCAGCTCGAATCTGCTCTCGGCTGAAAAGCTGCCTGCACCACCAGACACGCACCTCGTCTTTGTCGCCAACCCTTTGGGCTCGGTCATTGAATTTGTGTTGTATTCTAGGGAGGATACTCGAGCCTCATTATTTACGTAGATACCATCCTTTCGCCGAACCGAACCGCCCGAGGCTGGTGGTGGCTCGGCCATGTCTGCCGCCTGTCCTCATCGTCTGCTCGCCCGGTCGAGGCCGATACTCCTGCTAAGCCGTCGCTCCGCCGTCCTCGTCTCACGAACCGCTGCGCCCTGCCTCTTGCGACACCGTCTATTCTCGAAATGTCCTCCTCGACTCTCGCAGCAGCAGCGACATGACAAGGACCCGTACGAGCGCCTGCGAGAGGCGCGGCCATTGGTGCCGAACCCAGTGGCCCGCAAGTTTACCCAGGCGGGCAGCAGCCGTAACTCAAGGTTGATGGTGATAGCTACGGTCCTGGCTGCTGTTGGATTTTATCTCTTCAACTCGCAGACGGTACCCATCACCGGGCGGCGGCGGTTCAACTTTCTGTCCGACACGGTGGTGGCACGCGTGTACTCCAAAGCCGCTAGGGAGACAATTGAGCAGGTCAGGGCGCAGGGAGGACACTTTCTGTCCGACTGGGATCCGCGGACGAGGCTGGTCAAGAGGGTTATGAGCCGCTTGATCCCCGTGAGCGGAATGACGGACCTGAACTGGGAGATTTTTGTCATTGCCGACAGCAGTACGTGGTCCGAGGCTCAGTGGTGTTGTCAAGATGATCCGGCTGACATGTCTTGTGATGATAGGAACGGCCAATGCCTTTGTCCTACCTGGAGGCAAGGTGTTTGTGCACAGCGGAATCCTCAACGTCTGCCGCAATGAAGACGCCGTCGCCGCAGTCCTCGGGCACGAGATCGCACATAACACGGCATCGCACGCTGCGGAGAGACTGTCGGCGGCGTGGGTAGGAAATCTGACAGCAGGGAGTTTGTTCTTCCTTGCGGGAGCGCTCCCTGGGTTGGCGCTGTTTGGACTCTGGAACGTAGTCGGTGGTTACTATTTGCAAGACCTGCTTTTCTACCTTCCAATGGGTCGGAGACAGGAGAGTGAGGCTGATTATATTGGTCTTATGATGATGGCTGAGGCGTGCTACGATCCTAGAGAGGCAGTTGGTTTCTGGCAGAGGATGGATTCACTATCGCGAATGGGTGGTCAACCCGGGCAAGAAGTGCCAGAGATGCTTAGCACGCATCCTTCGGTAAGTCTGCCTCTCCTTTCACCTTGACAGTCTTTTCACTTTGACAGAAGCTGACGTGGTTTGTTTCTGTACGACAGAACGAAACCCGGATCGCCAAGATTAGCGAGTGGATGCCAAAGGCATTGGAGAAGCGGGAGGAGAGTGATTGCCGAGGGACGGCGGCGTTTGCGGACCGGTTTCGACAGGCGATGCGGCGAGGCGTCACTACGATTATTATATGATTTGGATATGGCTGAAGAGTACAGGAAAGACTATTATTATTGGATCGAGGTCAGAAGATGGAGTTTTGCTTAGGAAGGGCGTCATTATGCCCCTAGAGGAGCAACTTCTTGGGTGTATATTATGTATACAAGATGTGGCTTTTACTTTGTAGATGTTAAACCAGTAGAGTTACAAGAAAACTCCCAGCCTTTCATCACTTCTCCAAGCTTTCCCCTGCCCTGGCTGATCCCCCCCGGACCGAGGTGCCTGAAAGTTTGGCAATCACTTCACCGTGATAGGTGAGCTCTCCCCCGCCAGGAATGACGTCGGGGCCTTTTAGCGCGAGAAGGCGCCTTCCCCAGGTGCGATGTGCCCACTTCTTTGGGGGGAAGGGGCCGCCCGTGACCGCGTACCGAGGCAAGTGCCTCCCCACCTGCCGAGCCAACCTTTGCTTTCATCAGTCCAGGCTAACTAAAAAGGCAGGGCGACGCAGGCTTCGGAGAGAACTCCTTCTTTCCTCTTCTCCTTCAACTTTTCCGCCTTTGTCGAAACAACAACACTTGAAACTTCAGCCTTGCAGTCGCGTGATAGCCATTTGAAACTTGTCATCTTTTTTACTCTTAGACGCAATGGGCGAGACTTATACTACCGCCGAGGTGGGCAAGCACAAGGATGAGGCCAACGGCTTCTGGCTCATTGTCGAGAACGATGTTTACGACGTGTCAAGTATGTCTACCATTTGAGTGCTGGTCCCGATCATCAGTGCCAAACTCATCCCTCTCATGAAACACAGACTAACACGCGCATAGAGTTCCTGGAGGAGCACCCTGGCGGCGCAAAGATCCTTAAGCGCTGGTCTGGCAAGAACGCCACCAAGGCTTTCTGGAAGTACCACAACGAGGATGTTTTGAAGAAGTACGGCAAGGACCTCAAGATTGGTGCCGTCGGAGAGAGCGCCAAATTGTAGGAGGTCCAGCGACGAATTATCGACTTGGGGGGAACTCGACGGGAGGGAGACTTTTGACTGTACGAGTTGTGATTCTTTTTTTGGTTTGTTATTTTTCTGGCATGGCGCATATTATATGTTGGATTAGGCACGCATATATGGGCGGATTCTTGGATCGATCGGGTTTCGTCTAGAGGTTGTTGGAAGACATGGTGGTATCTTTCTTCACATTGCGCGAGTCACGACTGAAGCAGCATGAGCTGGAGCGCCTTTTTACAATAAACTTGTTAACCAGGAACGTCTGTTATAGGACACATGCGATAGGCTCATTCCGCGGTTGTTTGAGCTATATGTACTTCCGTTTCGACTCAACGAGATGTCATGCGGTTGAGTAATCATGTCAAGAAATGCTTCAAACCACCAACTCATTATCACGGCAAACATGCCGCAGATTGCGGCCTTGAGCGGCATACTGAGTGGGGCCAAGCCCGAGTTATAAAGACTTACAAGAATTCTACCTAGAGCTGACTCACCGGTCTTTTGAGTTATTTCACTCCTTCAACTTTTGTCTCTTGAAAAAGAAAAGCACATCATCTCGATATTCCTCATCACAATGAGCGACCTGTTCGACCTTGACGCCCAGCGGGCCCGTTTGTCCCGCCGGCATGCCTCCGAGCCCGGGCCCGGTCCGGCGCCGACGCTGCCGTCTCTTTCGGCCATCAAGGCAGCCGAGGCCTCGCTTCCCCGGCCGGACTCGGAGACGTACCTCCAAGGGGTGCCGCAGGAGCAGGTACTCCGGCATATTACGGAGGACATCGTCCCGGCTTGCAACGGCCCGGCCAGCTCATCTCGGTACTATGGCTTCGTCACGGGCGGAACGCTTCCCATCGCCGAGTGGGCAGACAATGTCGTCTCTCGTGTGGATCAGAATGTCCAGGTGCATCTCCCTACACAGACGGTAGCTACCACTGTGGAGGATGCGGCGCTTGAGATGTGGGCTGCCCTCCTGGGGTTGCCTGGGTTCCGTGGGAGGACTTTTACAACAGGTGCGACGGCGAGCAACGTCCTAGGACTTGCATGCGGTAGGGAGGCGGTTGTTGGGAAGAAGCTTGGCGAAGGGGAAACCGTGGGAGAGCTGGGACTTCTGGTTGCGTGTATGGCGGCTGGTATAAAGGAACTGCAGATCCTCACAAGCGCAGGCCATAGTTCTCTATCCAAAGCTGCCAGCGTTGTCGGCTTTGGAAGGGCATCCGTCAAAGAGCTCAGACTGAGCGGAGACGAGCCTTGGAGACTCGATATTGACGCTCTGGAGAGGGAACTTCAGAGGGGGGGCGTGGCAAGTGTCATTGCTTTGAGTGCAGGAGAAGTCAACACGGGTCGATTTGCGTTGACGGGTGTTGAAGAGATGAAGAGAGTCAGGGAGCTGGCTGATAAGTATGGGGCTTGGATTCATGTTGACGGCGGTAAGTATGAGTTTGCGAGTAGACTGTCTTGTACTGACGGTCACAGCATTCGGCATCTTTGCTCGAGCGCTTCCCGGCGAGGACGATTACAAGACTCTTCACAAACGTGTAGAAGGTCTGGAACTGGCAGACAGCATCACAGTCGATGGACACAAGCTCCTCAATGTCGTGAGTGTCTCATATATTCAAACCCCAGAACCTAGCTCTGACTCGAAGTGTTTGACAGCCATATGACTGCGGCATGTTCCTCACTAGAACACCAGACATCCTCCAGTCCGTCTTTACAAACCCCAACGCCGCATACCTCTCCTCTGGAGGACAATCGACCATCCCATCTCCGCTAAACATCGGCCTTGAAAACTCACGTCGCTTCCGCGCACTCCCCGCCTACGCCGTCCTCCTCAGCGAGGGCCGTCCAGGTATGGCGAGTCTCCTAGCCAACATGGTAACCCTCTCCCGTCGGATCGCCGCCTTTTTGCGAGACTCGGAGCACTACGAGCTGCTACCTGATGACGGAGCCGGTTTAGACGAGGTATTCATGATTGTGTTGTTCCGCGCCAAGGATCCAAAGCTCAATGGCGAGCTGGTCGAAAAGATCAACGGGACGAGGCAGATGTATGTGAGCGGGACGAGCTGGAGGGGCGAAAAGGCGGTCAGAGTTGCCGTGTCGAATTGGATGGTGGATGTTGAGAGGGATTTCAAGGTGGTGACTTCTATCCTGACGCATGTGGCCGAGGGTAAAGAGTTTGATATTGAGAATTGCTGAGGATTGTAGGTTGAAGTAGTATATGACGAGCCGCTGTGTATTCCGTTGGTGCGTATTAAAGGGGTATCGATCGAGTATCTCTCCTCATGTCGCATAAAATTAAAACCGTCGATATTCGAAAGAATCGTCCTTCTAACCAAACTTCTTTGATCCTCCCTTTTGCGTCGTCTTCTTATCCCCCTTCTTCTTCTTCCCCTGCCCAATAAGCTCCAGATGCCCAGCCCTCTCCCCGAGGAGCGCCTCGGTGCGCGCCGTCATGCCGCTCGTAAACTTCTTGTGAACCTTGTCGACGCTCGCCTTTGTCTTTTTCGGCTTGGCCACCTTGGATGCTTGGCGCTTTGAGTGGACGACCTTGGCTGGTGTTGCTCGGCCGAGCTTCTTGATCGTGCCTTGGGCCATTTTTTCGGAAAGTTTGGTTGTGTTTGTTGGTTGGTGAAGGTGGGAGATTGGGGATGGGCTTGGTGATTGTTTTTTGGGTGGTTGAAGAAAAAATCAAGGTGAGGAGTGGATTGGGACTAGCGGGGTAATGTACTCACCGAGGTGAGGCTTCGGTGAACAGGACGCAACTTATACTTCATCAAAAGCGATGCCTCAAACGTTGCCAGTTGTGAGTAGTTATAGCAAAAAGACCTGGTCTAAATTCTCGAATTTTTCTCTTTCATTTATTATATGTGCATTCGATACTGATTATACAAATCCCTTCTATCAACATGCCAATTCAAAACCTTGGGATGGTATCCTGAGTTTTCCTCCAGCGCCAAAGATGAGTAACAATATGGTCAAGGCTGGCAATCTACGCATTAATCGATTCTCTAGTTCCTTCAAGCACTTTACCAACCGTCACCCCAGCCGTCGTCATCGTCCGTCGCTTTAGGCTTCATGTCAATCTTCTTTGCTCCGAGTGGCTTCGCGGCTGGCTTGGCTAGAGGCTTCTTGGCCGTCGTGGTCTTGGACAAGCCCTTGGGAAGAGGCTTATGGTGGCCACCCTTCTTGTTGGACTGAGCGGCCAACCATCCTGCAAAGTCAGGTTCGCCATCATCAAAGGGGGCAGCGGATGCTGTTGCTGTCGCCGTCTTCTTTGATGACTGCTCAGCCGATGTGTCGAAGCTATCAAAGTCATCATTCATGTCCCCCCAGGAGTCGCCGCCATCATCACCCGCGTCAGCATGGAAGAATGAGTCGGCCACCACACTGGCTGTGGCAGACGAGTTTCGTGACAGAGTCGCTGGGGGTGACTTGACAGCTTGACGATGCAACGTCGACGCTGTTGTGGTGACCGATTTCTTGGATTCGGGTCCAGGTGAGGGTGATGGCTTAGGAGAAGCTGCTCTCGAGTCCGATTCCGCGTGAATTTCTCCTGCCGCAGCTGAGATTTTGTTGGTAAACGATGAGATGGCCCATCCTGCCCAGCCTCCAGCAGCATTTTCGTGAGGTTGGGGTGTGCTCATCCGGGGCGCTGAAGCATCGGCAGCCTGTGGAGGAGGAAGAACGCTTTCAGGCATAGAGACCACCGCCTTCTTGATCTTCTGGATATAGACGTCCATAGTGCGAACCGCCGCATCACGGATAATCTTCTCCTTGTCTATTAATAGAGGAGACACGACAGGAAGAATCCTGCACGCGCTGTCCTCCTCAGTAAAGTACTCAGATGTAGCTCCCAAAGCCATCAGAGCAGCATTTCTGGCATGGACAAAGGGATCCCTGAGAGATCTTGTAAAGGCAGCAATGAGAACCTTTGACCGCGATGAGGTTCCGAGATGCTTGGCAATCTTACCCAAGCAGATGGTGGTGTTCGTTCGGATTCCTGGTTGCTCGTCGTTTGCTGTTCTCGCGAGTTGCTTGAGCAAGTCGCCATTGATGGTGCGGTCAGAGAGCTTGGTGATGATGACGAGTACAGACTTGAGCGTCTGCTCTCGCACAACAGGTGTCACATCAGTGAAGCCAGTAATCTTGGAAATGTCAGCTCAGTTCCTTGATCCGCAGATGGAATCGTCGTACCAATTGTGGAAAGATCTTGTCGTTGACAACCTTCTGTGATAGATGATCAATCATCAAGGGAAGGCTGTCCAGTAGGCAGACTCTGATGGCTCGATCAGGGTTCCCAAAGAGACGAATGATGAAAGGCGTAATCTTGGTGTCAAAGTCCTCTTTGGAAAGCTTGGCTGCAATCTTCAAAACCACAGAGACTGCTCGCTGACCACCTCCGCCAAACTCGGCCGACTTCATGAGCTCGGGCATCACCTTGAGCTTGAAAAACTCTTCAGGGAAATCATCACTCAGCTCGTCCAGTCCACTGCGCAATGTGTTAATAAGCTCCAATAGATCATGGTTTCCATGACTTACGCTAAGAACTCTTCTCGCTCGTCAGGGGTCTTGATGTCCAGGTTGTCGATGCCATCCGTCAACTTGATGAGAGAACTATCAAAGAAAGATCCAGTTCTATTTCCCTGGTCGAGGAAGGCTCCCACGGTAATTCGGGCCTTGGGGTTTGCGTTGCAGAGGCGCTTGTAACTAGAGTGAAGTGGCGGAGGGATGCCCTTGGTCTGGCCGGCCTGGTCGGCGCCGATATAGTCGCCATTGAATACCTCAAAGATCAATGTGCCAAGATTGAATGAATCCACTGCTGTGTGAGGATTCTTCTTGATGACGTCCCAGCCGCCCCTGGCAAGTTCTGGGGGCGCATATCGTCCAGAGTCTGGTACCACACTGCCGTATGTCTGTTGGACTCGTCAGCTTCGATCCTCGTCGCAGGATACAAGGTCCTTACGTATATGATAGATTCGTCGTCCTTGACGCTGCTCAAAACATCAAAGCCACCCAACTTCCACTCGCCGCTTTCCGAAGTATAGACCGACCCGACCTTGAGGCTACCGTGAATGGAGGAGGCGTCTTCGTTGATGAATTTGACAGTGCGCTGCAGCACAGTTAGCCTCCAAAGATGCTAGTATTGACCGGAAAGCGCACCGTAATGCTGTGAAGTCCCCATTTTATCGTCTCCGGGCTCAAGCTCTTTCTTTTCACATGCCATCGCAAGGGCACCACTCGTTCGGTCGCAATGTAGATGTACGTCTCGGTCTGAAAGGCACTGTCAGCGCAACATGCCCAACGCATTCGTAGATCCCGTGTATACCTCGACAGCGTCCAGCACTTTGATAACTCCAGGGTGTCGTAGGGTTCGTAGCTTCTTGAGGGCGTTCTTGGCTAGGGGAAGTCGGGATCGGTTGTTGGTGATGTCGAAGGAGAAGATGCTGCAGTTTGACCCGTCCTCCTGAGGACACAATTAGCAAACCGGTAAACAAAGTCGAGAGCTACATGACTTACACGCTTGGTGCCGTTGTACAGAGTCCATATCGACTCGTCGATATCGACCTTGTCGCCAAACGTGTACGGAAAGGGAGGTCCCTGGGCAATGGCCGAGGCCACCGCAGACTTGAGAAAGTTCATGCCAGGAACTGTTCAGTAGAGGCTGAGAAGTGCTGCGGCCAAATCACAAAAAGAAGAGGTAAAGAAACGGTTGCCTGTATGTAATGGACGTAATGTATCCCTTCCTGTCGAAGCGCAACGTGGTTGTTGGCCGCTGTACGTCAGGTACCTTTACAGAGGCCAGCTCCCCGCGCTAGCGCCCGATCAGTTTACGTTGGTGCAAGGACCCATGTCCAGTGGAGGGGCTCGGCTACTGGTTATTCCCATCCGGCTCACCGTTACGATAGCCCCCGTAAGATACGGCAACACTCAGACAATTCGAGCATCTCTTTCATGTATACGGATTAGGTAGGTAGAGATCCATTACTACTTTCTAGATAGTATACTATTTATCTGTTTTCATGTCCATCTAGTCATCGTCTCGCTATGTCTTTCTCAAACCATTTCCCCCTCTTTTGTATGGATGCCAATATCCCCTCCTGCTCTCTACCATCCACCTCAATCAGCGCTTGAGCCACCCATTCCTCATCAGCAGCTAATTGCGTGAGTCAACGTTCCAAGGACGCAAATATCGCTTGCGTCCGCGTGATTAAGCAACTTCGCTGGCCTTCTCTGCACCGATTTGAGACACTCCGTGAGCTCTTTGACCAAGTGTTTTGAGGCAGAGTAAGGACCTGCAAGGAGAACATGCTATGCCGCTTAGTTAGGCACCGTTGAACTGAAGAAATAAAAGTTCAAGAACTTACCGTAACCTCGTACTGTGGTTGAACCAAAATCACGGTATGTTCAAGCATTTTCCGAACCATACTGACACTGGGGTTGAGGCAACTCAGCACCTCGGAATCGGTGAACGTGAGCCTCGATGATACTCCTCCTGTCCTCCCAGGAAGGTCAAAGGGAATCTCCCACGATTTTCCGCTGTTCTGGAACCCTGGTAGTATTACCCGGGTAAAGTACTCTGATAAAATCTTGAGACGCTTCTCAATCTCGGCAGATTTAACCTTGGAACGAAGCTTCTGGTTGAAGTCTATGAGCTTTTGTGCCGCGATCTTGACAAATTCGGCCTGAGCATGTTTGAATCTGTAAGCATCAGTCAGTTTGTTGTCAACGATAAAGCTCTGCTCATTTCTGAGAGAGCAGAGGGGGAAAAGAAATGTTTAGAGCGTACCCTGCCATCTCAGCCATGTAAGAGGTCTTGCAAGGGCAAACATCGACGTGGCTATACGTCGTCGGCCGGCCCTTCAAGAGATAGGGAACACAATCCACCAACATCTCTCCACAGTTCAGCACAACAACAGTCGCGCCCGAGGACTGCGTCCCCGCCTCAAGCTTCAGGGCGCCGCAATGCAGGTAATACTGAACCACGGCCACTGAGTGTGGAATGACCTTGGCGTGCTGCATGAGTCTGCTCTCCACCAGCAGGTTGGCCCAAAATCTCCATGCTGTACGAACCAGGAAGTCGGGGAGTGAACAGACGATGTTTTCCAGCTCTTTGGTGGCGATTTGACCATGTTGATGACTCGCCTGTCCTGGGTCTGCCAGCTGGGCGATCTCTTGCTCAATCCAAGACATGTCAAACGCAAATCCGGAGCTAAGGACTTCTGGGTTGTAAGGAACCTGATACTCGCCCGTTCTCGGGTCGACTGTTGCCGTGCTGGGCCAGTTTCGAGGGCCTGAACGGTCGACCGTATAGTCAGAAACGTCCGTTAGAGGGGATTGCTTGCGGATGAAAGAGAAATAGCCCGAGATGCCAATCAAAGGGGATTCTCTCAAAGCGAAAAAGGGACCTCTCCGAATTCCCTTCTTCATGCCAATCATCGCCGCCTTTGCTGCTGTATGAGGTGGCTGGTTGATCTCTGTCTGGATAATACTTATCAGTCTCGTCTCTGCATATTCGGATTGAGCGCGTACATACCGGCACCTCACAGATAACCACACTTTCCCGGCCTGTATTCATGGCAATGGAATCCGACTCCCCATACTTGATCGAAACCGCGAAATAACGAGCATGTGGATGGATATTGTTTTTGGACCGGGCAGGAAGTCGCCCTGAACTGGACTCTCCAAACGGTCTGATCGACTTTTCCAGGTTGCTGATGTTTTGCCGAACTTTCCATATGAACTTGGGCCTGTTCAGGCTTGACATATCAACAGATGAGGAAACTTTCCGAACCTGAAAGGAAAGTGCAGGGCTTGGTACCCGGGAGAGATCCAAGGATGAAAGCCCCATGTTGGGTGCAGTCACCCTAAGAGCGGGATACCGTGTGCTCAGGGGCGCCTCAACCACCGGGGAACCAACCGCTTGGGACAAGGTATCGTTGTCGACCGCTCTCTTAGCATAGTCCGCTTGGTGCTTTATCTGCTCGTTTGGCCGACCCTTTATCACTGGAACCCTTCCCTGAGGCTGCTGTACTTGGAGCATCCGCCGTGGATCCATGGACAGAAGGTTGGGTTGTGAGCCGCTAGAAACGAGTTGAACTGGGCTTTTTGCAGCACCATGTTTTGGGTAGTTCTGGTTCATCGTTTCATCTCTTGTATCATAGTTCGTCGGCCTCAAAGTCCTGTATTTGCGAACCCTCCGTAGGGATGAATCTTGGTGTTGAGTTTTGGTAAGCTCACTTGCACTCCCAACAGAAAGGGATAGGCCGTGTCCGATCTCTTGCTCTGGCCTCCATGTAGAGATTCGATTCGAGTCGTGGGGGACATCAAGTTGCCGTGATCGTGGCGTCTGTCGAGAGTCCTCAGAAGCTCTCCGTGTATGCTTTTTCGGCGATGGCGGTCGCAGCAGTGGTCCCGAGCGTGCACTAGGAAACAACTCTGGAGACTTGGAAGGGATCCCAAAGCTCCTCGACTGTTTCTTGTCCCCTGAACGTAAGTCTGGCTGGGCATTCTGTATCGTCACCTCCTTTCCTATATCTGTCTCACCAACACGCCATCGAGCTTGTTCTGGTTCAGCTCTCTGGGCTCCAGTCTGACCGCCCGGAGCAAAGGTCGGTCGATAACCTGATGCTGTAGTTGGTGGGCTATTTCCGTAAGATCCGGTCGGTTTGGCTGACTTGGAGCTTTTGCTGCAGAGCTGAGCAGCTTTCCACTGGCTCGAACAAATGCGCACCTTTCTGCCCAGTATGGATTCAAGCAATAAAGGGCGGCCAAGGATGTAGCCTACGGGAGATATGGTGTCCTTCGAATTGGCGAGGGCCCATTCCTGGGGCATCGATTGACGATAGCTTCGTGCGTCCGTGATATTGCCCCTCTTCTCACAAATATTTGCCAGTAGTGATAAACATCCCAGGTAATCATTGTCGTCTCGCCTAAGGAGCTTCTTCTTTGCTTCGTAAACAGACTTGCAAGTGCTATAGGCGTCCTTCAAGCGACCCTCATGCAAGAGAGCAATTGCGATTGCTTGCCGAAGGTCATAGATTGAAGTGAGGGTCGTAAATTTCGAATCCGACAACTCCGACACTATTGTCGCCGCTTTGTCCCATTCCCCTAGCAGACAGCAGTAAAGAGCCCACTGGAGTTTGAGTTTCGAGAGGTCCTCATATTCACAAGGGTCACCATGTGAGCGTTGGAGGGCTTGGTGCAGACACTGCTCAGCCTCGTTGAAGTCACTCTTGATGAAGCTTTCATACGCGATCTCCTCTTGGCGTCGTAAGAATTCGGTGTCGATAAAAGACTTGTCGAGGACCTCTCGGCTTTTTGCGCCAAAGGCGGTCAAGGGTTTCGAAGCTCGCCGTGGTGAATGGCCCTTGTCTGAAGATGTAACGGGCGCTGCCACATCACAACAATGTGACTTGGGCGTTTGATGCAAGGTGGTGTCCTCCAACGGCATTACACCGACCATCGCACCATGTCCATTCACACTTCCGATGTGTTTTGTCTGGCCATTGGTAAATCCTCCAACTCGGCTGTTGAGGCGGCGGTTGCGTTTCCCAGTGTCGAATTGTTTATAAGCCGTAGAGTTTGTGGCGGATACGGCGCGAGTCGCGAGATTCATGATTGTCATGACATGGGGGTCCAAAGGGAGCAAGAAAGAGCCCTGAGTGAAGCAGATAGGCCATGAAGATGTGGGAAAAGTGAGGATGAGGATTTTGCAAAGAAAAGAACTGATTTCCCAGAGCCTGGTTTTTAATAGATTCGAGTAGCAATAGGACTCATGGCGGCCTGGGTTTGTTACCATGCCTCTATTCGCCCTCTTTCAACCTGATTGGCAGTAGGGGACGCCATGCAGAAGCAGGCTGCCAGACAGGTGGCAGCGCGCAAAAGCTGACACGCTTAGATGTTTATGGCTCGACAACAACATGGCGCAGCATTATTGAGGCCTCATAATTCCATTGGGATGGGGGTTGTGTCAGGCTGGGCGGAAAGCCCGTTGTCGTTGGTGTGTAGTACCTAGAGTCAGCTGTCCACAGTCCATACTGAGCAAGAATCCAATGGAGAGAGATCCAGCCAGATTTGAATGCGGGCGTACGGGAGAAGCGAATTTGCCTTGGGAGGCGAAGCAAGCATGTGTATAGCAAAGAAAGCGAGAATAGCATTTTTGTTCAACTTGCAAAAGGTCAAGAAAGTGCATATCTTATGTGTAGCACAAATGTGTGGTTGAGAATGCAGTATTCAGCTTGAGCCACACAGCCATTGAAGACGCAGCCTACTTGGCTGTCTCAGAGAGAAAAGAAAAGAGGGGAAAGATCAGCGAAAGGCAGATCTTGATGACAGCTGAGACAGACGCCGCCTATTCTTTGGTTCCTGTAATGACGATGCAAGCACGGCAAGACGTCGTCTCGACGGGCATGAGACACAGCCGGGATATTGCCTAAACCCAGAGCGGCTAAGAGGCGCTTCAATAGCGGGGAAAACAAAATTCCGGCTGCAATTTGGACCAGAAAGGAAGGCGTGCCTCCTCTGTTCTTGCCATTCTTCCAGTTCATCTTCAGGCGCTCGGACCAATAGCCCGCCGACCTCCCGCAATGCCAACAGCCAACAGGCATACAGCGACAAGCGGGCTCTTGCAGCCTCGCAGTGAATTTATTCCTTTCATCTCCGCGTTCCTCCTGCGAAGAGCGCACGAGTACGCGTTCATGCGGCTTGATGAGCATTTCTAGGTGCGACCTTCGGACACTGCCTTCCCAGCTTTGGTTTTGATGCCTCGAGCCTGAGGCAATAATCTGCCTGCCAGCTCTGCCAGCGCGTCCCGTCCAGCCGCCAACACCTGTGCGACAATGGCCCTAGTCGGCCACTAGCACGCGATACTCACATCTATCTGTTCTCTCTTCCCTGAAAGCCTTGGTACGTCACGACTATTCTCTTTTGTATTTTGTTTTGTCGAATGATGCCTATGGTAAAAGGTCTGACTGAACGGAACCCTTCTGGTCGCGTCACGCTCACCCTGATCCTCTCAATGGCGTTGTTGCTTCCATCAACTCCGCCTTAAGCACACGCGCCCCAACTGAGCTCTCCCACATATCACATTTGTTTGAGGGCATTCGGGGCCGGTCACATTAGAGTCTCTCCTGTCGCAACATGGAGTCCTCTTCCTCGTCGCTGCCACGGATCTCGACCAAAGGCCGCGACATACAGCAGGCTCAGGTCTGCAATGGATCAGGGAAGACGTGGCGGAACCGCTGAGGTGCCTAGCTTGATGGCCAATAATAACTGAAAAGATCTGACTTTGACTGTTTTCACAATCGTGCTCGCTCGCATTCAGCTCTGCGTTTGCAATCTGCTTACTAAATTCTATCATAGGTGGCCTCATTTTTAGTATTGACCAGCCCAACATCGACAACCAAAATCATCATCACTCAAATCTCGAGCGGAACCATATGCCTCACGACGTCTGGATTGTGTTCCTCTACCTCAGGTCAGCCCCGGGCCTTCTCTCTCCAACCACATGCAATTCGGTTCTCCCCAAAGCGTACGCTTGGTGGAGTTTTACGCGGTTTAAACCATCACAGCGGTAGACATGACTGGCCACGATGCACCTTCACAGATCGGCGGAAGCTGCTCATTCCCGGGCTGTGGAAGCATAGTATTGCTCAGCACTTCACAGTTCTGCAGTAAGCACCAGCCGCGGAGGTCCAGCTCAGTTGCATCCGGTGTTCCTCTCACGACAACCACTCATGCCAAGACACCCGGCTTGGTTGATCGGGGCTTCACGGCCAAGAGGGGTCGAGGGCGTTTTCTTCTGAAATCATCTGGGCCTGGGCGGTCAACAGTCAAGAGTCAGCTTCCAGCAAAACCTGGCGGGGCCTCTCAGGGGAAACCTAGCACAGAAGCGAAAACACATGGGACGGCAAGTCCCACGCCTAAACCAGATCCCGGCCGGCCTCGCAGCGAGTCCCTCGGTCAGGCTGGCCCCGTCATTCCAGAAAACAACAAGATGGATGATGCTCAAAATCATGCCTCGAAGCCAAAACCTACCGCATCGCCGATATCAGATACACCTCATGCCGAGCCCAATGGAGATGCCATCAAGGCGGTGGAGGATCCTCCATCCGATGGAATGTCTTTTAGTGCCTCGGACCTTCACAAGCTACCAACGGAAGCTATTCAGAGTATGAAAGACAATACAGTGAAGCAGCCATGTGTTCCCGAGCTAGCCAAGAAGAATCCAGCTCCCGTTACGAACATGGAGCCGGAGCCCATCCTAATACGAGACTCCTCAGAGGCAGAGGCAGAGGCGCCGACAAATGAGCGAGTACATGTCTCTGCCCACATTCGAGTATCGGTGACAACTGAAGATTTACCGGATATCGGCATACCTGATCTGCCTCAAGAGCTGAAGGCCTCGTCAGAACTGACCACACAGCAGGAAGTCATTCCTGCTTCTCCACAGAAACACAATGCTGAAGCGAGAAAGGAGGATCGCCCGTCTGGCCCTCCACCCCGCAAGAAGAGAAAACCGGACTCGCCGATCCAACAAGAGGGCGTTAAGGTTACGGATGCTGCTCTTCCGGAGTCGCCATTGGCTCATTCTAAAATCCCATCTCAACAGGCAAATGATGAATCGTCGTCGAGTAGGATCCGTTCCCCGCCAGCCCAATCAATCGATCTGAACATGGAAGATGACGACGAAGCCAACATGGCTGATGTAAGTGAGTCTTCTGACGACGACGAAGACCCCAAGCCGGCAGACACGGTCATGCTACCCTTTAGAGCGAAGTATGAAGCTCGTAGGAAGAAGATGCTAGCTGCTTTTGACTCGGCTGCCTTCGATGCATGTATCTATCGACAGTCAGATCTACGTCCGCCTCCTGGTGTTGTCATCCCATCCCGCAAAACTCGAAAGGCAAAGGCTTCAAGCGAAGAACCCCGGCTCTTTCTGCCTGTGAACCCGGCCATTCATAGAATGCACAATCGATCAGAAGATTGGTACAAGAAGAAGTGCCAAGAGATCAAGCACCGCCCTAGACGAAAAGCATGGTTCGGTAAAGTGTTGGAGAGACAAAGATGGCTAAACGCAAGGGAGGCCAAGTTGGATGAGGAATGCGAACAGGCTCGGCTGGCAGGAGAAGATCCACCGTTCAGATCACCACAGCCAAGAACACACAAGCGGATTCTCGACTTTGGAGATGTCCCTGAAGAAGAGCTGCCGGATGATGTGCGCAACAATCCTGCGTGGTTGAAGGCATGCGCTTGGCATCGAGAGACCATGAACAAAGCACTGCAACGCCAGCACCAAGTCAATAAGACGACTGAAGAGACGACACGCTTCTTCATGGAGGCTTTTAGCGAACTCCCCCTTTGAAGAAAGCAACAGGCAGGGCCCTTCAGCCCCTGGGAAGATGAGAAGCACATCGGAATATCTGTGAGAGGGATAGGCTCAACCACAAGTTCATGGCTGAGCCACGCTGGGGAACATCACGAAGCTACGAAAAGAATGGGCGGGCGGGGTGTCGAAAAGAAATCCCAAAGCAGGTGTTGCTGCGAGGGATGGAGTTTTGGGTGCTCTCTTGGTGTTTGTCATTTTTAGCATCTGGGATGGGAAATATGGAGTTGCACGCGGTTGCCGGTCATGGTGAGAGCCATCTACATCAGGCCTCTTCTACCAGCGATAGAACACATACACCTACATACATCCATAAACAAATACAGACTCACGACACGACACGAGACGATGAATCAAGATTGGATTGGGAATCAAACAGGACAACTGGTATTGCTGCTATGTACAGTCTATCACTCCGGACATTTTTCTCCCGCCCAAACAAAACGCCCCTTTTTCCACTGGTTGGTTTCTTACAAACATCCAAATGTCCAAACTCGTTAGTTATAGAAGCGCCGAAAAGAGCCAAACACCTGTTTCACGGCGGCGACTTGCCTGCCTACTGTGGCTGGCTTTGTCTACACGCCCTTAGACAGCAGGTTGAGGGCGCTGCCGGCAAGGATGAAGCCGGCCTGGTCCTTGGTGACGGCGTGCTTGGTAGGGATGAGGATCTCCTCACCTGAGGACTTGGTGACGCGGAGCTGGACTTCACCCTTACCCTCGTTCTGGAGCATCTCGTAGAGGCCGACGGTGGCGACCTCGTCACCGGCGGCGATCTTGTCGTAGTCGGCCTCGTTCTCAAAGGTCAGGGGCACGACACCCTGCTTCTTGAGGTTGGTCTCGTGAATACGGGCAAACGACTTGGTGAGGACGACACGGGCACCGAGGTATCGGGGCTGCAGGGCGGCGTGCTCACGAGCGGAACCCTCGCCGTAGTTGTGCTCAGCGACGACGAGCCACTCCTGGCCGCGGTCCTTCCAGAGCTGGCCGAGCTCGGGGATGGTGTGCTTGGAGCCGTCGAGGTCGTAGGCGGCGTTGACCTCACCAGTCTCGGCGTTGATAGCAGTGTTGAGGGTGTTGGTGCTAATGTTGGGCAGGTGACCCTTGTACTTGAGCCAGGGGCCAGCGGCAGAGATGGTATCAGTCGTGCACTTGCCGGTGACCTTGACGAGAACACGGAGGCCAGAGATGTCGGACGAGGGGAATGGGGGGAAGGGGTCGAGGAAGGCCAGACGCTCCGAGGTAGGGGAGATGGCAATCTGGGCGTTGGCATCAGGGGCCTGAGACAGGACGCCTAGTGAAGCGTTACCGGACTCGAAGGGAGTCTGGGGGCCCTCGAGACCATGAGGAGGGGAGAACTTGAAGTCCTTGCCATCAGGGGTCTTGATACTGTCGGTAACGGGGTTGAATGTGGTCGAACCAGCAAAGGCCATGGCGGTGACGATCTCAGGAGAGGCGAGGAAGTTCATGGTATCAGGGTTGCCGTCGTTGCGGCCACGGAAGTTTCGGTTGTAAGAAGTCAGGATAGCGTTGCTGGTGCCCTTGGTCACGCCGTCCTTTCGCTGCCACTGACCAATGCAGGGACCACAAGCGTTGGAGAGGACGATACCGCCAGCCTCCTGGAAAGTCTCTAGAGTACCATCACGCTCGAGTGTGGCTCGGATCTGCTCGCTGCCGGGGGTGATATAAAAGTCGGAAGCAGGCTTGAGACCAGCCTTCTTAGCATCCTTAAGCAAGCTCTCGACTCGGGTCATGTCCTCGTAAGAGCTGTTGGTGCAGCTACCGATGAGACCGGCAGACAGAACCTCGGGCCATTGCTGGTCCTTGACAACCTCCTTGAACTTGGAGAGAGGGGTGGCCAAATCGGGGGTGAAGGGGCCGTTAATGTGAGGCTCCAGAGTAGACAAGTCGATAGTGATGAGGTCGTCGTACTCGGCACCCTCGTCAGCCTTGAATCGCCACTTAGCATCGGGGTCGGAGCTGTTGTTGGCAAAGTTCTCGAGAGCCTCGATGTTCTTGTTCGCGTTCGATCGTCGGGTCGAGTCGAGATATCTAGCCGAGGCCTCGGTGTAGGGGAAGATGGATGTCGTGGCGCCAACCTCTGCTCCCATGTTACACACAGTAGCCATACCAGTCGCACTGAGGGTGTTGACACCCTCTCCGAAGTACTCAATGATGGAACCAGTGCCTCCACGGACAGTGAGGTGTCCGGCGAGACGGAGGATAATGTCCTTAGGGGAAGCCCAGTTGTTGAGCTTGCCGATAAGCTGAACACCCAGGATCTTGGGGGCCTTGAGCTCCCAGGGAGCACCAACCAGAGCCTCGACAGCATCAGCACCACCAACACCAATAGTGATAGTGCTGAGACCACCAGCGTTGGGGCTGTGAGAGTCGGTACCAAGCATCATCAGTCCAGGAAGAGCATAGTTCTCGAGGACAGTCTGGTGAATGATACCAGCACCAGGAGGCCAAAAGTCCATTCCATACTTGCGCGCCGCAGACTCAAGGAAGTCGAAAACCTCCTTGTTGGTCTGAATACCGGCCTCCAAATCATCCTCAGCACCCTTGTAACCCACAATCAAGTGGTCACAGTGAATGCTGGCGGGAATGGCAGGCTTAGCCAGGTTACAAGACATAAACTGGAGGATAGCCATCTGGGCAGAGGCGTCCTGCATGTTGACACGGTCAGGCTTGAGCCGCAGGTTGGCCTTGCCGCGGATGCTGCGTCCATTGTCGGTGTTTGTGAGCAGCGAGTCCTCGGGGTTGTCGAGGTGGCTGTAGAGGATCTTCTCGGCGAGGGTCAGACGCTGCTTGCCGAGCACGCGACGGACCTCGGTGTACTTGGTGTAGAGCTTCTCGTAGGTGGGGGGGAGCGACTTGACCGACGAGAAGTTTCTCCGGGAGTCTCTGGTAGCGGCGATGGCAGCAGCCGATCGGACGGCATTGGGTCCGGCGCGTCGCAAGAGTTGCTATTATACGAGGCAAAGCAAAAGAGTCAGTCTGGGTGGTAGTTCTCCGTTGTCGGGTACAATCTCCCTTGAATTGACAGACCAACTCAATTGCAGCAATAACGACAGAAACAAGACAAACAAGGCAACTTACCGTCATGGCGCCGCCTGAGCGGCTGGCCACCTCCATTGAAGCCATGGTGCGCGGGTGTACAGTGACGACGATGGAAAAAGGATGACTCTTTTTCTGAGTCCCCAGCTGCTGCGATGGAGTCGTTTGTAGATTTTGGTGGGGGCGAGTTCGGGGGAAATTTTTGGATCAATTGTAAATTGGCAGGAGCGGATTGGAGTTTGTGGGCTAGATCCGGGGATGTGGGGCTCCACCTGCGCCGACCACCGGCCGAGGGGAGGTGTGGATTGATGAATGTATGAATGCAGGAAGCTATTCACAGCACGAGCACAACAGATGAATTAATACAGTAGAAGAATTCAATAGAAATGCCTCATTATGCATATTGCTTGTTTCCATTCGTTCAATGCTTTATATTATCATGGGCGCCGCATCCTCGCCCTGACCAAGTCCATTTCTCTATCAAAACAACCATTCAATCCTTCATCTCAAATACATGCATCCTAATACACAGCGACTCCATCAGCATCCTCCAACCATAACGCCGCCAGGTCCTTGGCCAATCCCAATCGCAGCTTTCGAAGCACATCGTCTCCCTTGGTCGTCGCCAACCAAGACTTTCTCCAGTCCCATCCTCTATGCACCTTGCCTCCTGCTGAGATCGACTTGTGGAGATGATTCATCAGCACGGAGCTACCGGTCATGATATAACTGCTTCCGCTCAGTGAGGATGTTGATTGAGCCATCAGATCTTGCGGGCTCGATCCCTTCAGACCCTGAGCAGATTTCAGTACCAGCTTGAAGAAGCCGTCACATGTCTCATATACTTTTCTGCCGACAGTCTGGATATCCTCGATCGCCTTCATCAGAATGTCAATCTGACTCAGTGTGATGACTCCGGGCGACTGGTTGATAAAGACAGTAGCCTCGCCGAGCAAGGCCAGCAAAAAGTCCTCGCTCACTACAGAGTCTCGAGTTTCGTCATAAAGTCCGCCGCGGATGTTGTCACCGGAGCTGGAAATGACGGCCACCAGTGCAGACGCTGCTTGCTTCTTGAGCTTCAGAGCCCTCGTGGGCGAAATAGCTTCAAGATCTTCCGCGTCTCTGGTTTCGTAGAACTTGCGCAGCGTCGCATAGCCACTCAGCATCCGGCCAAGAAGTTGAGCAGCCTCCAAGTCCTGCTTGGCGCGTCGTTCCAGGGTCTCGGTTCGCTTCCGCAGCAGGTCCCTCAGCTCTCCGTCAAGATCCTTCTCCGAAGGGTAGACCGTGGATTGAAGGAGCGAGTAGGACATGAGCAGGTTGAGCACATCGCGAACCTTGTCAGGTCGGTGAGCGAGCGCATAATACCAAAGGGCGTCACCGTATCGGTGTGAGGCTTCAGACAGAATCTCAGCAAAAGTCTATCCCAATGTTAGCTTGAATCAGAACCAGGATACGACATGTCTTTCTTACCTCTGCTGTTTCCTCGGCATAGTTGATCATGCCCAGGTCATTCAATATCGCCCAGATCTTGTCGACAGTTTGGCTCGAGTCCTCATCTAGTGTGGCGAGGAGATCTCGAAGAAGCTCACCAACGGTCTCCTCAGACTTCTCAGGCGAGTCCATCCGACCAAGAACCTGGATAGCCATCTCCCAGCCGTCGCGCTCGGGTGACAGCTGCTCAATGCCAGCCAGCTCCCTAGCATACAGCACAAGGGTTGTATCCTTGATCCCCTCCAGTTCATCGGCCCCTGGCTGAGACACTCCCAATAGTGCAAGATCATCCATGTCCAGAGTATCAAGGGGTAAAGGACTGGGACCCTCGGGAGCGGGAAGCCATTCACCCAATGAGGCAATCTCTGCCACAGTGCAGGCTAGGGGCAGAGACCATACTCGAAGGAATCCCAGAACCGCGTTGACGTTGCCCTCAAAGGCGGATGCAATGGCCACCTCGACAGGGTTCATTACATTAGGGTTAAGATCCGAGTCGATAACCATGTGGAAGGTGGTCGTCAGTCGCTCGAAATAGTCTTCTGAGCCAGCGAATCGAGACGACGCTCGCAGAGCCTGTGATTGAGAGAGCTTGAGCGTCTTGTGGCGTTGATTGCCGTCGTCCCACCATCCAAATAGACCAACAGTTGCTTCACACCAATCCTGGGCAACCTCCATGATCGCCTCGTGGTTTCCAAGCACGATGCCATACACAGTTTGTAGGTTTTCGTAAATGTCCCAGGGGATCTGGCTCGAAGCCTTCCGGGCCATTGTAGACAGCGATTGTGGTTGGGGTGAGAACTCATCATCCAGCAGGTCTTGGCCAGATTGATCCTTGCCTTCAGCAAAGAGGGTCATTCTGTTCAGAGACCCGCGTGCCTGAATTCGGAACAAAGTCCAGTTGCTATTCCAGATATCCCATTCCGATCTCGTAGCAGGGCATTGATCGAGGATCTCGCAAGTAGCGGCAGCAAACCGTCTGACGTTCTCAAGGGCCTTGCCTGTGTACGCGAACTCACCACGGGGTCCACGTCGAACATTCTCCCAACCAGCCTCTCTCAGCAGCTTGGACGCACCAGTGACATCTCCGCGGAGCAGGGCGCATCGTACTGTCTGCCAGAACAGGCTATGACAGGCAGGGCTGGGGCTGTAACGGCTGATCTCGCGCACTTGGTCAGGGTAGATGTTGTGGCTGGTCTGCATCCAGTCGAAGAGGATCTCGGGCAAGGGTGGCGTCTTCTCCTCGTCGGTGTTGCTGTCAAAACGGGTGTGGTGCATTCGAAGGATTAGATGTGCGATATATGATGCCTTTTCAAAGGGAACAGCATTAGGTCCAGGGCCAATTGTCGCAAAGTCTTCTCCTTCTGGTTGAGGTAGCCCGTCAACGTATTGGTTCCAGAGCTCGACCAGACGGTATGTAATATTGGCGAGAGAGTTGTCCATCTTTTCAACATCTTCCTCAGGGCCGACTCCCTCCTCGTAGAGCCGGCAGACAAGCTGTTCCGTGTTGATGAGCAGGTCCGCAGGCTCGACGACTCGCGCAGGTTCATGCTGGTTATAGAGGTTTTTGGCAATCGAAGCGAATTGGAAGCCCTGTTTTCTGGCCGTCATACCTAGGTGGGCTGAAGACTGTTTAAAGATGCTCTCTGCCTCCCTGCGAATTCGGTTCGTCGCGGCCGGTGTGTTGAGCATCATCAGGTCTGATTCGTCGCCAATGATCGGCTGCCCATAAGGTCGATCATCGTGGCGCATATTCAGAAACATGTCAGGGTCAGAAGAGCCCTCTCGTTCCGCGAAAAAGGGGTCGTCGTATTGGGGTTCTCCGAGGGCATCCTCGTCAATGTCTTGGTCGATAAATCGTTCGATCTCGGCGTCGACTTCGTCGTCCTCTTCCTGTCCTTCATCGGGAATGGTAGACATGCGGAAAAGGCTTCCTCGGTGAGGCGGAAGCTCCATTTCTCCTTCAGCATCTTGTTCCTCCTCTTCCTCCTCGTCTGCGGTGCTGAGTTGGCGGCTCAGGGCTGAAGGCTGTCTTCCTCTAATCGAACGGCCGAGCGGGTTACTCGAGGTACTCGTTCGACCACCGCCAAAAAGACTCCTCCCAGACCCAGTGTTTGAGTTTGAGACTCCAAAGTTGAGAGGCTTGGTGTCGGTCATACCGTGCATCATGGAGCTCCCCAAGAATGAGGCCGTCGGCGCGCCAGCGGGCGTGAAGGAAGCGACCGAGGAGGGTGGCGGTCCAGCTGGAGTCGTCGAGGGGTTGTCGCCAAGAAAAGAGAATCCTGTGCCATAATTCTGGCCCTTTTCCGGCGTCGAGGGCGCCGGGCTGGCGGGAGGGCTCGAATCGGGAACAACGAATCTGAAGGCCATGATGCGAGGAAGCTAGGCTGCGAGAGCTCCCTGAGCCTCAAATGATGGGGTAGTTTGGCGCAGCGATGGCGGAAAGGTCCGTCATACGTCCAGTCGGTAAGAGCGCTGTTTTCGCATTAACGATCGTCCTCTTGCGACGCGACGAATGGCGATGTTTGATGAGGCGTTGGATTGACAAAGTTGTCGTTGGCTGCGAGCTGAGACGCGCCTGGGATATTTTTTGGGAGCTATCGCGGTAGGCAACGCATGGTCCGGTGTTTATCCGGCAAAGGAAACACCTTGCCCCCGTTGTTCCACTCATTATTGTCCACCCCGCTTGATCAACGCGAGCGACAAAATTGTTGATGCATTTACATATTTTTCGTCTGAAGACAAAGGAAGCAGTTGAAGTGGACACTGGCTGAGCTTATTTGCGACCTCACCTCTTGCTGTATCGTTGGAACACCTTTCAGGAACGGGGAAGTCTCAACTCTATGGATCGTTGTTGTTTCTCAGAGGGAGAGCCTTTATGATAAAGCAGTCTGCTTGACGAGCACGACCATCCAAAGGCCATTATTCACCTGAAAGAAGGGATTTCGGTGACAACTAAACTGGAATGTGAGGGGAGAGCAGAGCATCCATCACCAATGGTTAGCGTAGGCGCGCAGAGTTTTCTTCGGAGAGCTTCTCGTTTCTTCTTACGAAGCCTCATTTCTCCTGATGGAACCTCTTATCTTTAAGGTCTGGAATCGCCTCCGCTTTGCTTCGGTCTTTTGGACCAGCCAAGCCAAGCTATAATTGAGGTGATCATGAACATGCCGAATGCCTCCGTGAAAAACGATGGTGCAAGTGGGCACGGCATGAGAGGACGGGCCACGGAACCCCTTCCGACCCCGTGAATGGGCAAAGTCTACGACGCTGCAGCAGTGAGAGCGCCTCTGCCTGAGTCACGCCGGGTCTTGCTGATCAAGACCGTCGGTCTCGTCGGTCTCATCTGCCGAAGCCGCAGGACTGCGCCCACTTGCGTGTCTCATCAGTTGCCCATCTTCGGGAAGCGTTTACCTCATGCCCCGGTGCCATCTTGCAGTTCGCACCAATGGCGCAGCACCTCGGCACGCCCAGCCAACCTCCCCGCACTCTGTTCTCACGCAAATCCAGTTCCGACAGCCATCATGGTCCAATGGGTGAGACCGCTCTGGTCGGCACCGCGTTAGTTTTCCTATCGCAGCCGAATTCTGCGTGTGGATTTTCACCTCCATTGCGGGGTAGGTAGCAGCTTAACGGAGTTGCTCGGGGATCGGAATCTGGCGTTGCGGGTTTCCAACCGTCTACATAAACACTTTGCGCACTTGGTCGTAACTGAGAACAATCATTGAAACCCATCCCTTCTCCCCAATTGTCTGTCGATTTTTCTTCTCTCCTTCATTGACAGTTCAATCTTCCATCTCATCAAGACACAATGGCTTCTACCGCTGGCAAGGTATGTTTTGCTCCCACCCTATGCTACCCCTCATCTATGCCCAATACCCCGCCCTGAGTTGATGGGGATGGAACCTTCGCGATGGAAGAGCTCTAGCTGACCTCATGGTGTAGACCATCACTTGCAAGGCCGCCGTCGCCTGGGAGGCCGGCAAGCCTCTCTCCATTGAGGACATTGAGGTCCTTCCCCCCAGGGCCAACGAGGTCCGTATCCAGATCTACTACACTGGTGTTTGCCACACAGGTTAGTCTTTTGCATGCGTCGTCATCAAGCTCCGAGCATCCGCTTGGCCTCGTGAGCAGTATGAGCAGCAAGCTGATACTTTTCAGATGCCTACACTCTGTCCGGTAAGGACCCCGAGGGTGCTTTCCCCATCGTCCTCGGACACGAGGGTGCTGGTATCGTCGAGTCCATTGGCGAGGGCGTCACCAACGTCAAGGTCGGCGACCACGTCGTCGCTCTCTAGTAAGCTCTCACACACACAACCCCATCTGTCGTAGCATCATCTAACCTTACCTCACCAACAGCACCCCCGAATGCAAGGAGTGCAAGTTCTGCAAGTCCGGCAAGACCAACCTCTGCGGCAAGATCCGAGCCACCCAGGGCAAGGGTCTGATGCCCGATGGCACCTCTCGATTCCGATGCAAGGGCCAGGATCTGCTCCACTTCATGGGCACTTCCACCTTCTCCCAGTACACTGTCGTCGCCGACATCTCGGTCGTCGCCATTGAGCACGATGCTCCCATGGACCGAACCTGCCTGCTCGGCTGCGGTATCACCACCGGTTACGGTGCTGCTACCATCACCGCCAACGTCCAGGAGGGCGACAACGTTGCCATCTTCGGTGCCGGCTGTGTCGGTCTGTCCGTAGTCCAGGGTGCCGCCGCCCGCAAGGCTGGCAAGATCATCGTGGTTGATGTCAACCCCTCCAAGAAGGCTTGGGGTGACAAGTTCGGTGCCACTCACTTCGTTAACCCTCTCGACCTTGACGGCCAGACCATCCAGGACAAGCTCATCGAGATGACTGACGGTGGCTGTGACTACACCTTCGACTGCACTGGCAACGTCGGTGTCATGCGCGCTGCCCTCGAGGCTTGCCACAAGGGTTGGGGTGAGAGCATCATCATTGGTGTCGCTGCCGCTGGCCAGGAGATTTCCACCCGACGTAAGTTAACATCCAACTCGTCAAGATGTGAAGAGACTAACACATTTCATAGCATTCCAGCTTGTCACTGGTCGTGTGTGGAGGGGATGCGCTTTCGGTGGTGTCAAGGGCCGCTCTCAGATGAACAGCCTCGTCGCCGACTACAAAAACGGCTCTCTCAAGGTCGACGAGTTCATCACTCACCGCAAGGTGCTTGGTGAGATTAACAACGCCTTCGAGACCATGAAGCAGGGAGACTGCATCCGTGCCGTCGTCGACATGCAAAAGCTTGACCCCAAGATTTAATGACCCCCAAAATGTAGTATAAATGAATGATAATTGAGTAACGACGAGTCTATTTGACCAAAATGAAGTGAAGACGGCGTGGAGCGGCCCTCTTATATGGATCGATCCGGCACATAGCTACCTTGATGGCCATTTCACTCACCCTGTCTGATTCGTACCAGGCAGTGGACAATGCGTACCTGTTTTACACGTGCATCCATAACGAGTCTTTTTTGGCATTGATTTTTGATCTACGAGAACTGATAAGGTGGAGGTGATTGCTGGCAGCTCATTGACTTCTCATGACACCACCCTGTATCGCTGTGCAGCTCACGAAAATTGACCGGCTGTCATGTTACAAGACTACCTTGAGACCTACCTAATCAATTAATTCTACCACTGGGGCCTCAATGATGAGCGTTATCAATCATGATGAAACCGTAAATGTGATCAGTTTTACCCATCACCATCCTGTTTTCACAAAAGTTCTGTTGCTGCCCAGCAACCGAAACCTCCAATAGAGTCAACGGATTGACTGCTTAGAAATTGGTCCCTGGCGGAACGTGCATTGAAATCCGGGGTATCTCCACTGTGGCCGCCGATTCGTCAGAGTGGGGACCTTTTGGCAATGGTTTGCCACAGGAGACTTTGACTCAAGAAACGCGTCTACGATTGAGCTTGATCCGAATATCGACAGCCAGTTTACAGGCCACAGCTCCAAAATGCGGACTTCCAGGGTATCGAGAGATGCCACGAAGCTGTTCGATCGCGTATCAGAACCAATCTCACCACCGAGACGAGTGACGAGATCATCACTTGCCCAATTCGCATTTGCCTCCTCAACGAAAGAATCCAAGCCTACGATTCGCGATATTGAGGATATCGCAGCCCCTCCCTCTCGAAAACGAAGGCGTGCCGTTGCCACGAAAATCGAATCATCGATATCTACAAGTTCCGTCAAGGCCGAAGCCGCCGACCAAACCCTCGATGACATCCCATCGCCGCCAGCCAAGGCACCGCGCCGCGCTCGCAAGCCCGCTCGCAAAACGACCAACCCATCGACCGGCGAGACAATCATAGAGCCACCCTCCGACTGGGAAGCCATGTACGACGTGGTGAGGAAAATGCGAGCCCCTGGCGGACGAGCACATGGCGCAGCTGTGGACACAATGGGTTGTGAGCGGCTGGCGGATCGAAGCGCATCGCCCAAAGACCAGAGATTCCACACACTGGTGGCGCTTATGTTATCGAGTCAGACCAAGGACACGGTGAACGCCGTGGTCATGAAGAGGTTGCAGACTGAGCTACCGTCGTACAAACAAGGGGCGCCGGTCGGACTGAACCTAGAAAACATACTGGCCGTTGAACCGAAGCTGCTGAACGAGTTTATCTGGCAGGTGGGATTTCACAACAACAAGACAAAGTCTGCCTGCCCGTGAGACGGTCACCACTCGCGAGGATGGTTTGGCTAACCTAGTCCAGGTACATCAAGCAAGCGGCCGAGATTATTCGCGACAAGTGGAACGGTGACATTCCCGACACTATCGAGGGACTGACATCTCTACCAGGGGTCGGTCCCAAGATGGCCTACTTGTGCATGTCGGTCGCGTGGGGTCGCACAGAGGGTATCGGCGTCGACGTGCATGTGCACCGCATCACGAACCTCTGGGGCTGGAACAAGACCAAAAACCCAGAGGAGACGCGCGCAGCACTTCAGTCATGGCTACCGAAAGACCGCTGGCACGAGATAAACCACCTGCTGGTCGGTCTCGGCCAGTCAGTATGTCTCCCTGTTGGGCGCAAGTGCGGCGAATGCGACCTGGGAATGGAGGGTCTCTGCAAGGCGGCGGATCGGAAGAAGGTGTTGGAGGGGCGGAAGATCAAGGCGGAGAAGATGGAGGTCGAGGCTCTAGACGGCGCAGCAGTCAAGGTCGAGGTTACACAAGACGTCGTGGTCAAGAAAGAGGAGGGTATCGATGGGATGACAACAGTTGATCCGGCGGGGGAAGCCGCGGCCCCGCCTCCGGAACCAGCCACCCCATAATACATCCCAGCAAATGACAAGGCCATGGTAGGAAGGGAAACGATTCGACCACGTCTTTGAGGCCGACGAACGGTGGCGCTGGGGGCGGGCGTTTTGAATAGACGGGCATTGAAAACGCATGAATACCCATCAATAGATACACTGCAAATTGATCAGTTCTCACTGCGAAACAAAGAATTCCGCGGTCCAGACAGTGGGTTTGGCCAAGATGGCGCTATTGTATGCGCGGGCCAGAGCCGCTGCTCACGAGATCATTTACGCGCCCGATACGATATCGGAGATAAGACGGCGTCTTGCCCTCGTTCAGCTGGCGTTGGCAACAGGGTCCTTGAATGGGAAGCCAGACCAGACCCAGACCCAGAACAGCAGCACCACGTAATCAAGCCAAGGCGACGGATCGTCAGTCCATTCTGAGTCAAGGTCAAAGTCACCCACCGCCTCTGCAATTATCGGTTGATTCCGTCAGTTGGCTGCTGTTTCCGATCTTGATTCGCACGGCTGAATGTGAATTCATACTGGACGGTTCCATTGTTTGATTGTGCGAGGGTGAATCAATTCAAAAGGCTCCCCCGCTGAAATGGGAAACCTGCTATGTCCCTAAAGCCATGCATCCTGTACGCCAACGCAGCATCCTCAACTACCCGAGAATAGAAATGTACACAACGGCGGGCAACGCCTTGCAAGGTCCTGTGGATGTAGATGCCACCAAAACAATAAAAATCAATGAAAGCCAAACCCCATCATTACGTCGTGGCCGGTCAAGGATAACGCCTTTCGGTGTGGGCCGTGGGAGTGACGCCCGTCTCCCGGGCCGGCGCTCGGTGTTTCTCGTTGGTCGTGCTTATACGCCCCGGATGACCTGGGTTCGCTCCGACTCGAGTTGCGCAGCGTTGCGTTCGTGAGACTGCTTCTTGCACTGGAGGTTTAGTTAGCGGCTGGACTTGGAGACCATGCAGTTTCAAACTTACGTCCTCGAGACCAGTGCACTTGTGGTCTTCTAGTAGACGATGCTTGCCGCAGAAGTGCCCTTGGCAGAAGGAGCAGTCGCCGACGATGCGCTGGGCGGGCTCCCGGCATTGAGCGGCGGTGCATCGAATTCGCTTGGGAGGCATGTTTGCGGTTGTTGATTTGGGGAGTAGGTGGTGGAAGATGAAGAAGCGTAGAGATGCAGAGACGGTGAGTGCAGATGGAGGAGAGAAGGAGTCGAGAGAGCGGTAAGAAGCAGTCGACGAGACGATTTAATAGTCGGAGCCCGGAGCAGGTGAATGCGTCTTTGGAACTCGGTAGAAGAGCGAACCCGGGGGAAGGACGAGATTCACACACACACGCAACGAGAGTGAGTGATCAAACAAGACGTTCACAAAGACAACAGCAACGAACGAACAGAAGGGGACCCAGGCCGGGCTTTATAAGGAGGCGAGGCGGCTGATGAATGAATCATGCTCGGGTGGAGCCAGCGGTCTGTCTTGTTCGCCTCTAGCTTCGCTCTCACCACATCCACATGCCGTCGACAGGGGAGGAGTGCTGAAGGTGACAGACCCCAGGCGAGGCAGCGGCAGCGGCATACAGTACGAAGTAACACACACGATACTTACCTACCTAGGTACGGAAAGATGAGGAACGAAATAAGACAGGCTGCCAGCCAGAGCAGGGGACCAACCCAGGCAAGGCAAGCCTTGCAGGTACCTGGTGGTCCAGAATGCAACCCAGATTCTGCTGCTGCTGCTTGTTTGGTTGCTGCCGCCGTTTTCCTCCATGCCTTATTAGCTTCAGCAACCGCCTGGCTGCATCGACATGTACATGGTTGGCGTACAGTATTCCCATGGTGCTGGGCCTCAAGTCTCGGCCGCCGCCAAACCAAAAAACCTAGACACGGCAGAAACCCGTGGAAACACGCCCCCCGGCTCTTAGCTGGGTACATACTCCCCTCCAACTTGCGTCCTGTGCTGTGTATGTACACGGGCACGGGCAATAACGAGGGTGTTGTTGTTGCGCTGACCAAGGACAGTTCTGGCGAACCCGGACGGGCCACTTTTACCCGCGGAGGCGCTGTCCTCTGGGGAGACTGGAATGACCAAGCCGGACCCGGGACTCCAGAGAGAAGGCGAGAGAGGCGAGTTGAGGTCACCGCGAGGCTCCGAAAGCGGTGGAGGCGATGCTGCAAAGGACTCCATGGGGCGGGGCCCCCGTACAGTACAGTTACAGCACAGACAGAGACAAGAGGGAGAAGAGTACCGTAGGTAGCGTAGCGCCAGCGTGACGTCGATCAGGTGGGCGGATAAACCGAAGCACAATTGAGGCCGACAATGACGGCAGACGGAGACGGGATGCTTTGCAATCTCTTGACTCTCGCCGGATCCTTGCTGACCACGGTGGCAGCACCTCTGAAGACTGCACGACCGATGCCAATGGCTTCATCCAGCGTCTTGTGCCTCAAAAGTCCGCTGCCTCGGCTGGCGCTCCAGAGGGCCGGCTCTCTACAGTACCTACGCCGTCCGTCCATGAACAGGACCTTGGATGGACCCTAGGCTGGCTACCAACAGGTGCTGTTGGCCTGGGTCCGTGTTAGGTGGTCTACGTACTCCAGCTTCCGCCTGTTGACTACCGTGGGCCCCCGGCACGTTCCCAGGGATTCCATCCATGCCGTGGGACATTCTGATGGGCGATAACCGGGGTAGAGGGATCCATTTTGCAGTCAACCTTGTCAGAGGACCGCTACCCTGCAGAAAAAGGGCCTTCGTCAAGGTCCTCTCCTCTCTCACACGCCCCCCAAACCTGCCTTGAAAGGGAATATGCTTGAATGCATGGGGATCGGCGCCCCCCAACAAGCAGGTTCGTCGCCTGGTGCGCCGGGAAGCCACTGCATCATGCGGCCAGCCAATCGATTCCGGCGGAGACTCTCACTGTCTCTCTCGGAGCCGGGGGCGAGTCAGGCCTGGATGCGTCTCGATGCCGCGAGCATCCCGTCACCGTCGTTGTCCCTCCGGCGGCAGCGAGTTTAGGCGCTTACGGTGTGCTACATACGGGCGGTGGGAGCAAGTGCGCGCGCCAAGCTGGGTACACGGGAGCAGGCATTAAGTTCATTGACGACGACCTCTTTGGAATAAGAGTACGAGCCAATCTTGTCAGCCTCGTTAATGTCCCCGACGACGCCTTGTCTTCAAACCCCCACAACGGGTGGCTTCTTCCCTGTTGTTAAAGGAATGACGCGAGAGCCGTGAATCCACACGTCAAAACTTCTCGTCATTTGAGAAAAGTCCACGGGATCCAAGCCACAAGATTGCCATTTATTAGTGCAAGATCCAACCGGTGAATACTTGCTAGCACCATCTGCAACTACATGTACAACCCTGGGGGTATACATGTCGTTGGGTTGAAAAAAAAAGTCGTCTTCAAACTGGTGAGATGGGTGGGCTGTTTGCCAAGCAGGGTCGTTTAAAAAAGACTTGTCATGTCGACTGTTGATAGATCATCAACTGATGCAAAAGCCGACTCCTGGGACGAGTTTCCCTACTCCCCGCTGCATGAGAAATGTAAGGATCTGCTGCCCAACGGCATGATGTTATCAATCGTATTTCCCTCATTCCGTGATATGTTTGAGAGAGCCCCCGGTGCTCGAAAGCCGGCGTCCTCCGTGTTCCCATCTGCCCGGCATTCCTTGCTCCGTGCGCCCCCCGGAGACGCCGGGGCCGGACCTCGAAAGCTGGAATCATGCCGCATACCTGAACGTGAGGAAAACTGTGTAACACAAGTATTGTACTGTACCAGCCCCAAAAAGTCGAACTTTGTTCTAGCATGCCCTTCTGGAGCTTCCCTTGTGTCTTGGATGTTTCCCTTGGTTGCCGCTAATTTGAGTCAATCCCGCCACATCCGAAGAGCCGGGTTCTAGTGCAACTTCCATTGACTCTTAAGCTCTGGGGATCCCAATTTGTCGACGCCTAGTGCCTCTTGCATACCTATGTCTTCTTCTATACTTGATCAATCGATCGAATTCTTGCAACAAGATCTGTGGAAGTGGTCCACTATCTACCAACTTGGACATCGGGCCCTTGTCAACCCCGGGCTATAAACAAAACTAAGCGACAGGGATTATCAAGCAAGGAAAAACAAGCCGTCATCGTATAGGGGTCAGTACATCAGTTTGTGGCTCATTTGAAGCACTGAAAACGCAAGTTCGAGTCTTGCTGACGGCAATCCTTTCTTTTTTGCATTTTTCATCTTTTTTACCCTCTGCCTCTAGAGAAAGAGGCTGTCTTTAAAAGACTCTTTTACATCACCATTCTGCAACAAGGAACAAAAGCCGTCATCGTATAGGGGTTAGTACATCAGTTTGTGGCTCATGTGAAGCACTGAAAACGCAAGTTCGAGTCTTGCTGACGGCAAGCCATTTCTTTTTGTTCTTGTCCACGGCTCTTGGGTCGTGATGGTTTCATTTTTGCTGCTTTGACATCCCGTGGACTCTACCCTTGCGATTTGTCTGGTACTAGATGCTCATGGATGCTTGGATCCGTCGTATTTGCAGTTTGATGTCCGTTGCTGTTTATATGCCTGCTTTCACACGCAAGTGCCAATTGTTCAGGTTTTCTTGGTACACGCTTCACTACTTATAATCTGTTCTTTGCGGTTTCCTCTATTGCTTGCTCTCATTATCTGGGTGCTTGTAGTATGCCATTGGCAATGCTCATCGTGAGAAATGCAACCTCAGTGTCCAAAGTTGTCGTTGAATCATTACGGCTCTTCACCGGGCTTCGGCTTCCGTCCGGTTGGTGAAAATAACGTGGCGGCCCGACACCCGTAGAGTTTGTTCTCTGGTAGCTTTCACTGGCCCCGGCCTCATTTGATGCTTCTGCTTGCTGATATACATTGATAATCTAATTCGAAGGGTTGCTTGTCGTTGAACAAACGGCTAGTACCTATATCCGTAGTTATCAGTTATTTGACATCCCAAACGACAAGCTCCCGGTACCAATTGCCAATAACGGAACGTGGGGTCCATACATGACGTCGACAGCCATTCATCTTTCCCGACGCTCTTTGACTTACAAATACATCGGTCTCGCGTAACTAATCACCCGTTTATTCTCCTGCAGCTCTTTCCGTCTTGCTTCCTTCGACCTTGATAAGATAGTCAGGTCAGGTTGTCGGTCCTTCATCTTTAGCATTCCTCCTATCAAGTGGCGTCTCTTCTCCCCCTCATTGGATCGACCTGTACCTCCACCATGGCATCAGCACCCAAACCCCGCGGTATTAGAATTGCCATTGACCGTGGCGGTACTTTTACAGACTGTGTCGGTGAGAGCAATGGAGAGGAAATCATCATCAAGCTCCTCTCTGAGGACCCGGCCAACTACAAGGATGCCCCGCTTGAAGGCATCCGACGCATCATGAGCCATTTCCTGGGTCGAGACATTCCTCGAGGCGAGGCCCTAGACACTTCTCAGATCGACTCCATCCGCATGGGAACCACCGTTGCCACCAATGCCTTGCTCGAACGAAAGGGCGAGAAGATTGCCATGGTGGTGACCAAGGGATTCAAGGATTGCTTGACCATCGGCAACCAGTCAAGACCCAAGATCTTTGACTTGGCTATTCGGAAACCGGATGTTTTGTATGAAAAGGTTGTCGAGATCGAGGAGCGAGTTACACTTGAGGACTACGCAGAAGATCCCGAGAGAACGACGACCAAGGCAGAGGCCCAGGTTGGAACCAAGGAGGCTGAGGGCAAGACTCTTGTCCGTGGTTTGTCAGGCGAGACCGTGAGGATCCTCAAGAAGGCCGAGGAACAAGACGTCCGATCGAAGCTCAAGGAGGTATACGATCAAGGCATCCGGAACATTGCCGTTTGTCTGATGCACGGCTACACGTACCCAGACCACGAGGCGTTGATTGGCCGCATAGCCAAGGAGATTGGCTTTCAACACATCTCGCTAAGTCATGAGCTCATGCCCATGATTAAGCTTGTTTCTCGAGCCACATCTGTCTGTGCCGATGCCTATCTCACGCCAGCCATTCGCAAGTACATCGATGGCTTCCAGGCCGGGTTTGAAGGCGGCCTTGGAACTCGCAGCGTCAAGGAGGAGAAAGACGCCAAGGGGGCAAGATGCGAGTTTATGCAAAGTGACGGTGGGTTGGTGGATGTGGACAAGTTCACTGGTTTGAAGGCCATTCTCTCTGGTCCAGCTGGAGGTGTTGTTGGATACGCCATCACCTCTTACGACGACGAGACCAAGACCCCCGTGATTGGGTTTGATATGGTATGTACTTATCGTCGGCCTGAACCTGTGCTCTACTAACGGAGGACAGGGCGGTACTAGCACAGATGTCTCGAGATATGGAGATGGGCGATACGAGCATGTCTTTGAGACCACCACAGCTGGCGTCACCATCCAATCCCCTCAGCTAGACATCAACACTGTGGCAGCGGGTGGTGGTTCACGTCTCTTCTTCAGAAACGGTCTCTTCGTTGTTGGCCCTGAATCCGCTGGTGCTCACCCTGGTCCCGCGTGTTATCGCAAAGGAGGCCCGGCCACCGTCACTGATGCCAACCTGGTCCTGGGTCGTCTTCTACCCGAGTTCTTCCCTAAGATCTTTGGCGAGAATGAGGACCAAGGACTTGATGTTGAGGCTAGCAGGATGGTACTTCAAGAGCTGGCCGATCAGGTGAACCAACAGAGCGACAAGAAATTGTCAGTTGATGAGGTGGCGTATGGCTTCTTGACGGTGGCTAACGAAACCATGACCCGACCTATTCGATCTATCACCGAAGCCAAGGGTCACGATTCATCCAAGCACCGACTTGCGACATTTGGTGGTGCTGGAGGACAGCATGCTGTTGCTATCGCTGAGTCCTTGGGGATTCAACAAATCCTTGTCCACAGATATTCTTCTGTTCTCTCGGCCTACGGTATGGCATTGGCAGATGTTGTTGACGAACGACAAGAGCCTGAATCAATGGTATGGAAAGACGATAAGGATGTTGTTGGTGAGCTGCAAAAGAAGATGGGGAAGCTCAAGGACCAGGCAAAACAAGCTCTCAAGGAACAAGGCTTCCAAGATGACGAAATTGCATTCGAAGAGTATCTCAACATGAGATACCGTGGTACTGAGTCGGCACTCATGATTGTCAGACCTAGCCTAGAAGAGGCAAAGGAGAGCTTTGGAGGCAACGACTGGGACTTTGGACAGGCCTTTGTGAAGCAGCACCGCTATGAGTTTGGATTCACTCTGGATGAACGGGATGTCATTGTTGACGATGTCCGTGTTCGCGGCATTGGCAAGAGTTTCCGCCACAGCGAAGAGACTGTTGACAAGCAGCTCAAGGCCCTGAAGCAACAGGCTGTCCCTGACAAGAAGAAACTCAACACCCAGCAGGTTTACTTTGAGGGAGGAAGACATGAAACGCCTGTCTTCAAACTTGAGGATCTGGAAGTTGGTGACTCTATTCCTGGACCAGCCATGCTTGCGGATGGCACGCAGACAATCGTGGTTACGCCTAAGGCAACGGCGGTTATTCTCAATACTCATGTCGTCATTAACCTTGAGAAGGAGGGTTTAAAGTCTGAGTGAGTGTCTTAATCGTTATTTACTCTGCTGTACTAACACACTTTAGGTCCACCAAGACGACCGCAGACCGTGAAGTTGATCCCATTATGCTCAGCATCTTCGGTCACCGCTTCATGGCTATCGCTGAGCAGATGGGCCGCGCCCTGCAAAAGACAAGCGTTAGTACAAACGTCAAGGAGCGACTCGACTTTTCGTGTGCAATCTTTGATGCCACTGGCGGCCTCGTTGCTAATGCTCCTCATCTGCCTGTCCACCTTGGCTCAATGTCGACCTGCGTGCGACGCCAGGCCGAGATTTGGAAGGGAAAGCTGGAGAAGGGAGACGTCATCATCTCCAACCATCCATCGTACGGTGGCACTCACCTTCCTGATGTGACTCTCCTGATGCCGGCCTTTGATGAGAAGGGAGAGAACATTCTCTTCTACGCCGCATCGAGAGCTCATCACGCAGATATTGGTGGCATCAGCGCTGGAAGCATGCCTCCTCACTCGCGGGAACTGTTCCAGGAAGGTGCTTCTATCAGGAGCGAGAAGCTGGTGAGCGGTGGCAAGTTCAATGAGAAGAGAGTTGTTGAGCTCTTTTACGAAGAGCCCGCCAAGTACCCCGGATGCAGCGGAACACGCTGTTTGGCCGACAATATCAACGACCTGAGAGCCCAAGTTTCTGCTAACCAGAAGGGCATCTCGTTGATCGAGACTCTGATTGCCGAGTATGGCCAGGAAACCGTTCAGTTCTACATGGTCCACATCCAAAAGAATGCCGAGTTTTGTGTCCGTCGACTCCTGAAGGAGGTGCACAAGCGATTCGAAGGCAAGGATCTCTCAGCAGTTGATCACATGGACGACGGATCTCCTATTCGTCTCAAGATCCACATCGACGCAGAGAAGGGAGAGGCCGAATTCGACTTTGCAGGAACCGGGCCTGAAGTCTATGGAAATATCAATGCGCCACAAGCCATCACATACAGTGCCATCATCTACTGTCTGCGGTGCCTCATTTCAGAGGATATTCCACTAAACCAGGGATGCCTGAAGCCGATTCACGTCAAGATTCCTCCCAAGTCTATTCTGTCTCCGTCACCAGGTGCGGCAGTTGTGGGCGGAAACGTCCTCACCAGCCAGCGCATCACCGATGTCATCTTCAAGGCTTTCCAGGCTTGTGCAGCCAGTCAAGGCTGCTGCAACAACTTGACCTTTGGTTTCGGTGGTAACCAAAACGGAACCAAGGCTATCAAGGGTTTCGGCTACTACGAGACGATCGCTGGTGGAAGCGGAGCAGGCCCTGACTGGGAGGGCACCAGTGGAGTTCATTGCCACATGACAAACACTCGAATCACAGACTCTGAGATCTTCGAACGACGGTACCCTGTGCTTCTTCGCGAGTTCTCTATTCGATCGGGTTCAGGAGGACGTGGCCAGCACCGTGGTGGTGATGGTGTGATTCGTGACATTGAGTTCCGCATTCCCCTTCAAGTCTCTATTCTCAGTGAACGCCGCGTCTATCACCCTTACGGTTTGAACGGTGGAGGGGATGGAGAGTGTGGTCTCAACCTCTGGGTTCGCAAGGTGGAAAAGGCAAACTGGGAGTCTTCGCTGAAGCAGTTCCACGCCCAGGATGACACTGCCGAGGTCGAGTATGAGGAGAGGCACATCAACATGGGAGCCAAGAATACCGCTTCGATGAAGGCTGGAGATCGTATCATTGTGTGCACTCCTGGAGGAGGTGGATGGGGAGCTGAAGGGACAGAGAGCATAGCGAAGAGAAAGGTCGATCACACAGAGGCATGGAGGAAGGGCAGTGGCAGCGCGCGGGAAGAGGCGGCACTCCAGGCTTAGACGGCCAAGAAGAGGAGTTGGCTACCCGTTCGGTTGCATTTAGGAGCCGGCTGTAGGCTATCTACCGTAGCAAAAGAAAAGTGCCGAATGTATCTTGCGTGAATTACGACTCGTCACATACGTCCACTGCAACCGACATGCCTCCAAAACCAGGCAGAAAAGCTAGGAATGGCCAAGCCCTGTATTCACAGAGCCTCGAATACTTTCCTCAACTTCCACCCTTCCCCAGGGATTCCGCCAAGGGAGATATCCCGGAATAGCAGCGGCATCTGAGTCAGTGTTGGGTCCAGGATCCAAATCAGGAGTTGACTGAGGAGTTGCTCGACGCCACTATCGCCGATTGACACAAACGGCCTTGAATCATTGGAGAATTGATACAAGGGAGAGGGGTGGGTGTGGGATTGAGGGGAAAGACATTGCCGTGAACTGGGGACACAGATAGAGTCACCCTGAAACTTGGACAGGATGAGACATTTTGTTCCTTTCCCCGCCGAGAACCGCGTGCGTGATGGATCTAGCTGCTCTTTTCTCATTCTTGACATGTGATGGCTCGCATTATGCAGTTGTCTTGGTCAAAGCCTTGATATTGAAGACATCACGGCGACTCTACGGCTGAAGGCTTCATCCTCCCTTCGACCCCAAGACGGCTGATTCGTACGGAAAGTGACGAGTTGGTCATGTTGTGGTTGAAGGGATGAAGCCATGATCTGATCGGATAACTATTTTGGGATAAGTATAAACCCTTCTCTAAGCGAGATGGTCGTTGAAGCTATTTTCGTCCCATCTTGAAAGCCCGATCAAGCTTATTTTTACCCGGATGATAGACGGACCCCAAGAAACGTTTAATTTGGAACGCCTAAAGATAGGTAGAGAGTAAGTACGAGTAACTGGTTTCTTCTTGGAGAGCGGGATGAGATACTATCCGAGATGTTGTCTTTGGTTAGAATACGAGGACGGCTCAAGTTGAATGCCTAAGGGAGGAAGGTACCGCCGCCTACCTCTTTCTCGAAGCGAGCCGTCATCGTCCAAAAAGGAAAGAGCAAACGATGAACGTGAACCTGAGGACGCAACAGGAAGGCGCCAAATGCCAAATCCCCCTCGCTCGGCCTTTTCCCTCGTGACAAAACTTGGACCTTTCAACATCCCCGAGAACGAGAAACGAAACTCGCCCACCCACCACTGACTCAATCTTGCTTCAACCCCACGACGACAACCCCGACAATCTGGATCAATGGCGGCTGCGTCCGACTGCATGCATGTCCAACCTTAGGCAACAAAGATGCTCGCGAATCATGGTGCGACTCCCCCCGCGCGATCCTGGTTCAACTCGGACAAGAGGATTCTCTGCCCCAATCCAGACGGACCGAGCCTCGTTTGTTTACGGGCCCAGCGAATCCCAGGGCAACGCCCAATAAGCATCAGGCTTGTCTGCCACCCTCTTTAACCCTTGTCAGCCCTACGGGAATCAGCAGGGATGCTTGCATGGCCGCGCATTAGCTCGACCAGTGATGGACCGGGGCCGAGACATGTTTGGCCCCCAACCCCTTGGACTCTTTCAAGCTCAAAGGATCTTCAGTCGCCCCTAGTTGCCCCGTTGACCGGCCTTGTTCCAGTCTGACGCGCTGCTCCAGGCTCCAAGCCCTTCTGCCTGAATAGTGCCGGTGTAGCCTGGCTCTCTGCATATGTCACGGCCAATGACGGACTGTCCGCTGCGCCGCGGATTCAGGGATGCATATCAGCGAGTCGAAACTCGCGATTTAGGAGTTTTTCGACTTCGCGACTCACCTGAAGCGATCATGCGGTTTTCAGTTGAAGACAGGAAATTGTCTCATTTCTGGACAAGTCCATTCCCCTAGCGTCTGGTTTGCGGATTGGTTGATGGCATTGACCCTCGGGCAGAGAACCAACTTTGAGTGTATCGTTGTTCCTGTGGTTCGATCTAAACGGGCGAATGTGACAACCACCAACTTGCTTGATTGGCTCATCCAGTTGAGTGCCTGTCAATCAAGAAGGAGGTTGGGAATGTGGTGACTTTGGAGCAAGTCTTGTCACAACTGGATGTCCATATCCACCGTGAAGACGAGTCTGTGGTCATTCTCGACTGCATATCCCACCTGCTTTAACCATCATCCCACAGATAGGGTCCCCATAGGGCTGAATTCAAGGCACCCCAAGGCGTCTTTCCTTCTAGACGTCTCGTGCCGTTGGTTGTACCGCTCTTGTATCTCTTGCAGTTGAGCCAAGCATATTTCAGAAGTTTCTGACATAGATGTACAACCACTACCTCAGACGCAACGTGCCACATGGGTTACTCCAGCCCACACTCGAGGTCACATTCTCTCGGGACTTCTTTACTTTCCGCTTCTTTCCGCGATTCTTTTGGGTACCTTTCACATTCTCGAGCGCCTAGTGGCGCCTCCAGTCTTGATATGGCCCCCTTTACTTGACAATTCGGACGTTTTGCCTGAAGGGGTATCTATACACACTCCGCCGTTTACGACGACGAGGCGATGACAAGACTGCCTTCAGTCGGCCGAATCAACCTGCGGGTGTTTCTGTACTGGCATTCGTCCAGTATCCACCTGTTGAATTCACGGCAGACTGTCATGAGTTGCGAGTGGCTCTTGGCCCAGACAGAGGCCGCGAATTGCTTGCTTTGAGGGCTTCTGCCTGTGACAAACTCTCCTGGCTGTGTTTTTGTTTCTCGCCTTTGAGTCATACGGATGTCCCAAGGGCGCAGTGTCTGTACAGGTCTCTCAAGATGGTGAAGCTTGCGTCAAGTGTTTAGGTTGCGGCTCTGCTCGTACTGCTTTGAGGCACTGCGTGGGAGCCCAAGCACAGCTCCAGGATAGAAACTATTTAGACCCAGAATCCCGCGGCCTGATGAAGCCTCAGTCACACTCTTCCCTACTCCTTCCTCACTACCCAAGGCATCATGATGAGAATAGCGATCGCTGGAGGCTCCGGCCTCGGATATCTCCTGGCCAAAGAACTCTCTGAGGCTGCAAACGCCTACAACGTTGTTGTGTTATCAAGATTCGTTAGTCTCCTTCCTTTCAAGACTATCAAGCTCCTCTAACTAGGAATAGGATCGGTCTGATTACTATGCGTCACTCGATGTCCAAGTCATGCAAGTCAACTACGACGACTTCTCGAGCCTAGCATACGCCCTACACGGGGTCAACCTCGTCATATCCATCGTGAATGGAAACGAACAACTCAACTTGATTAACGCTGCTGCCCAGAGCGGCGTGCAATACTTTGTACCTCGCGAGTTCGAGGGATCCATCGAGAAGCGGCCGGGAGACCCTGATCCCCTTGACCCAACATCAACTTCATCACAAGCAAGACAACTGTTGCGGAGGTGGGCTAGATCGTCATCCATGAAATGGACTGTCTTCTCTTGTGGAATCTTCATGGAAAGATTCCTGCCTCAGGGTCTCGGGAGCCTTACGATCGGATATGGTGCCAACCTGGCTGACCCGGGTTCCTACCTGCTCGACGTCAACAGTTACACAGCTGAGTATGTGGAAAAGAATGCCCAGGGTCGTTCTGTCCGCGTCTGCATGACTTCTGTCTATGATGTCGCCCGGTTTGTCGTCGCAGCGATCGATCTCGGGCCTGCGAACTGGCCTCGTGAGCTCACGATGCGTGGTGATCGGGTGACACTTCGAGATGTTGTTGGCCAGTGTGGAAGACAACTGAATGGTGAGTACCAGATCCAAAGGCCGTGTCAACACAAAAGCTAAATCATCTACAGCTGCTTTCCAGCTTTCCCAGTGGCAGCTTGCCGATCTACCACAGCTGACAAACATGTCCTACGAGCAAGGTGACTTTGCAAGAGTTTCCTTCTATCAGCAGCTCCAAGCAACAGTCGAAGGACGATACGACTTTGGACAGACCTCGCTGAATGACATGGTTGATGCCAGCCCGTCCGTTGACGTTCAACCAATGAGGTTCCGTGACTGGTTGGCCGCGTACTTCCCTGGGTCCGCCTAGGGGAGTTGTGTTTCATTAGAACTCACATTCTTTCTTGTATTACTTAGGGATGGCTGGACACGATTCAAGGTTATGTTTATGGGTATGTTGGTATGAACTCTCCTTTCATTTTCATTGTTTAAGAAGCTGGTGTTTGGATAACGCTGAGCTCGCGCTCGGGTTGGGATTTGGTAGCAAGACAATGCAATCCACTGCGAAGCTGGTATCGCAGCTCTTTCGTTGACTCATTTTCATTCTCTTCATCATTCTCATTATCATATCATGCGTATATATGACTCCTACGGCATGTGCTGCCGTTGCACCCAATCATGACGCCTGTTGAACTCCAAGCCGTCGGTGTTGAACATGACCCCCAAAACGCATCTAAAGTGTATCCCGCCGGTGACTTGCACCTCATGATGCTCATCTATAACACCCCTGTTTATGATTTTTCGCCAACTAAGCCTCCTCGTTTGCCTTTTCCTCTCCCTCCTCAGGGCTGAACTCGTCTCCATACTCCTCAACGATCCACAGACAAAACTTTTCCCACTCAACTTGCCATTCTTGCATCCTCTTGGCCTTGACACTATCACCAAGGCTGGCTTCCTTAATACCCTTGACCCACTCTGTCTGGTTCTGGTCCTCAAAGGCAGACCATCTGACACTATTCTCGGCAAGACTACCCAGACCAGCGAGACCGAGGTTCTTCCAGCCCTGCAGCGCCTGGAAGAAGTCGTGAGACATGCCCGCGGTATCCTGGCCAAGCATGGCGGGGTCATCGTTGCAGAGACTGCAGGCGACTCCGCGCGCAAGGAGGGCAGGGAGGGGGTGGGCTGTCACAGAGCCGCAGAGTCTGAGGACCTCGTTCGAGATGGGGCATGACTCGATAAGGATGCGCTTCTCCTTGACCATATCGATGAGTAGAGGGTGCTTGAAAAGACTGAAACCGTGACCGATACGTCGGGTTCCGAGTAAGATTGCATCAAAGAGGTTTCCGTCTGTGTCTGTTCCATCTCCCAATGTCTCTCCAGCGTGGAAGAAGAAGGGCAGGTTGACGCCCTCCATAGCACACTGCTTGCGGAACCAGAACAGCTCCGGGAGTAGATCTGACAGTGGCCGGCCCAGATCTTCAGCTCCCACGAGATCGTAGCCGGCAATCAGGTCAGGGAAGTTGATCTTTGTGGCGATGCAACAGTCCATGTTTTCGATAATGTCACGGGTGGGAAGTCGGCGGATGGTCGTCCAGATGGTGGTGAGACCCCAGAATCCCTGACCCTCTGGCGAGCTTTGGAAGCGCGAGACCTCTTCCCTGATGACCTCGAACATGTGGGTATAGTCCTTCTCGGGCTCCTCATGCTTGTCACGGCAGTAATCGAGGGGCCATGTGAACCTATTATTCAATGAGATGAGCAAATCGGATACATGTTTGGTGTTGACTCACCGGAGCTCTGCCCAGCTGACACCGTCTTCCTTGAGCGTCTTCATGAGATGACACAGGAATACTCGAAACATGGGTTCATAGTGGATAATAGTGGCAACGACGACGAAGCATTTGGCAAACTTGACCCAGATTGCGTCAATGCCGTGGTGTTGCTCATGACTGTCTGTAACTGAGAGGACGCATCTGCCCTTGAGCCACTTGAGGAAACCAGACCTCCCGCCGTTGGGGAAATCATCGGCCACCTTTGTAAGTAGTAGAAAGTTCTCAGGCTTATAGGAATCCTCCCAGATGGAACCGTCAGTTCTCTCCTTGGCTCTGTATCGGAACTTGAGGGCCGCATCCTCCTTCGCGGCCTCGGTGGTGAGTGGCACGTCACTCGACATGTGCATGCCCGGCATCTTCATAAGTTCCTCGAGGATAAAGTCAAAGTTAACCATGGCGTCCATGTGGGCGTGGAGGAGGGCACCCTTGGGCATGCGGCGAACAATCTTCCACAGGTCCGTCCTCTCCATTCGATCTTTGGCGAGCATGAACATCATGCCGGGGAAGAGACACTCGTTTCCAGCTTGAGAGAGCTCTTCCTCAACCTGAGGCGTCCAGACGGTGGCATTCTCATGGTCGCGGATGCGGTCGACAATGTCACAGGCACGCTGGGCGATAGGTGACAGAGAGGCCTTGAAGGATGTATCGGAACGGGTCTTTTGCTCCTGGGCTATGAGGTTGGATCGGCCAGTGAGATATTGTTGCAAAAAGGGATCAGAGAGAGAGGGTATATCTTGAGCGACCTCCTCCCACTCCTCGTTGGACATTGTGTGTTCTCCAGCCATGGTTGATAAGTGTTTGCAGGTCCGCGGCGAATGAGAAGGGACCTTTTGATATTGAAGGCGGTGATCTTAAGGTTGCCTTGATTACTTGAAAGGTTTAAAAGCAGCAAATATGGACGAAAACAGACGCAGGATATATATGTCGCTCCAACCCGGATATGGCAGGTCGGTGAAACCTGGATACTGCGGGGAGTGGGACAAGTGGAACGGACTGGTGAGCTTGTGATCTCACTCGAGATACAGTGGCCACGTTGTTAAGATGGTAGAAGAAGTTCACGATAGGGATAGAGAGTTGAGGAAGAAAATAGATAGAGTATCAGCTTGTGGAGGTACTAGGTATGATCGCAAACGAAACGGTCGTGGGGAATATGCATGCGTAACAGACGGTGAAGCTCTCCACAGTGTAGTCTGCTAGGGTCCGCCGTACTTTCCGCTTGCGTGCGTGGAGCAATGGTCCCACGTGACCCTGCACATGTCACCACCTGACACCCAACACAGCGTCTCACCAACATCTGTCGATCTCTCAGCAACAGACGCTGGTTCGTCAAATGCAGATCCGGCCCTTTGTCACCTCCAGGATCCCGCATCGTCACATCACCTTTGGCCAATCTGCGATCCAAGACAATGTCTCTGTCGGTTGGTGGCTGAGGGGCAAAACCCCATTTCTCACGACTCCTCTGCCCCATCTGATGGATTCTGCAGCTGCAACCTTGCAATCTGCCAGACGCTTCTTCCTGCGCTGTGCCTTGCAGATGGGCAAAATGTCACGAACGGGGCCCTCGTCATCAAACGGCCGACCATCCATGGCAGGGGAAAACAGCTCAGGCTTGGGGGTCTAGTGCAGCCATCCTACTAGCTCGCGCCTGTTCCTGAGCCGCCATTCGCTCTGGGTGCCTCGTCCTAGACTTTTGCCCTATAAGCGCGAAACCCATGAGGCTCCCAATGAGAATCTCCACGTCCATCACTCCTGATCACTTCTCGTCACCTGCACGACCCATCACAGACTCGAGCTTCAAAAGTCAAGATCGACGACGACACCTTTTAGTGATCAATGCCTTCCTTCACCGCTTGCAACCATTTGCAACCATTTGCAACCCTTCGTGTCCCATCCGTTGCTGAGGGGCTTGCTTTTGCCCCCAGTCCCCATCTGACTTGATTTCCCCTGCCTCGCTCAACTAACCCATGGCCCAACAGCATACGCAGGTCTCGGTCTGTTGGATGCCCATTCCACGCAGGAAAGCGCTCATTTGCGCTGATCCCGACGAGTCCGAGCTTGATGTGCGGAGAGACGGCATGATCAAGCCCGTCAGCGAGGTTTGTCAGAGAACTACTTAAAGGTCCATGTCTGTCGTTGTTGGTGATGACTTCTACTTCCTCATCGTGCCTACCCTCACTCGAGCCAAACAAGTTGCTTGACTCTCAGACAGAGCCTTCTTTTGCTCAACTCTTTCATCTCGCTTGAACCTGCCATCATCTGTCATCTCTGTTCCATCCTACACATCTCCAAAATGCGCTCCTCTGCTCTCCTCACCCTCTTTTGTTCCTTGGCTCTCGCCGCGGTCATCCCTCGAAACACTGTCTGGGATAACCACTGCTGCTTTACACTACATGACGTTTCAACTGGAGCCACCGTCCAAGAGAATGATGCCAATGGCTACCTGTTCTTCAACGCGGGCCAGACCGACGGCTTCTTCTGCATTGACTTGACCAATCCGTTGGACCAGTTGAGGGACCATCTCTACAATGCCTGTTTCATCAACCCTCCGGATGGTTCCGTCAAGTGTATCGATCCCACTCCCGGCTTTCAGTCGTGGACCCTCAAGAAGGTTGGCAGCGACACGCTGCTTCTTCATGATGGAGACAGCACCTTCAACCATTGCCCCAAGCCCTCAACAAGCACCAAGGGAACTGTGCTATACAGCAATAACCACCCCAATGTGGCCTCATGCAAAAAGACGACTCTCAAGGCCAAGAACTTCCAGGGCACATGCAAGAACTTCTCTGCTCGCTCCGAGGTAGAATAGTCGTCCTCCACGTCGTGCGAGCCCGGGGGTTTTCAAATCAGCCCCACGGACTTTTCGGTTGCTGGGCTGTGGCATTGTGATGCTCGGTCTCTTGCCCGAGAACGCCTAGCTGTCATCTCAGAAGACTCGAGTACCACATTTCACTTTGAGGTTCCGACTTTTTCTGCTCCTTTTGCGTCAAGCCGCATGACTACATGTGGTCTCTTCTTTCACCTTCCTTTTTGCAGCGATTTACGTCATGGTTATCCATGTTACGAATGGACAGGAATGATGTTGGAATCCCTGTCCAACTCGGCTATGGCTTGGGAACTTGTCAGTAAGGCCGAAGAGTCCACCGACTGGATTGGTGAACCTATAGTTGGACCGGTTCCTGGGGACCGCGTGTTGATTGGTACTTTTGACTGCACCGGAAGCACATTGGAGAGACCCGTTCGCCACATGTCTTTTCAGGCAACAGGCGTGAGTGGTTGGAGTCTCAAGTATAACCAAGCAGGGGTGGGAAACAATTGGCAAGATGGGGTTGGGGTGTTTGTTCACCTGTGTGCGTGAGTGTCGAGATGGCCTCTTATGGGATGATGGAATGGTGGTTTGCTACACTTGGATTGTATTTCTTCTTGTACACACTTTCAACTGACGGAGAGTCGGTTTCCTTATTGGACTATAATTCTTTCAAACTGACCTAAAGAACCATGACTGTGATCAAAGTTTCGGAGAGATGTCCTTCGCTGTCCCTCCGTAGACAATACTGATGTCTCGCGCAAGCTGCTCAGCAGGCGAGGTCTTTGCTCGCTTCTCAATGATGGATCTGTTCTCCAAGAAGCGATAGAAGATGTCAAGTGAAACCTCGTCTCCATCACTGGTCGAGTCAACGTATAGCAGCACCGACACTAGTAGATCCGCAACAGCCCAAAGGACCTCCCTGGCGTCTCCCATGAGATCTTTCAACAACTCTCGTTCGATGAGGTTTCTCAAGTCGCGCCAAGCGTTCAGCGGATTCCATCCAACAGGCTTTGGCGTCTTGGCCTGGAAGTCAAAGCCATTCTTGATGAAAGCTTCAAGAGCATCCAGGGCATCTCTGCCGCCCTTGGGATGCTTCAACGCACGGAGAAAGTCGGTGCTCAAGACGTCAGTCGTTCCCTCCCAGATGGGCAGGACGGCACAGTCACGGTGAAGACGGGCGACGTTGAGGTACTCTTGCTCCTCGTTGAGGAGATAACCTACACCGCCGAGGGACTCCATGCAGGAGAAGAGTAGCTGAACGGAAGCTTTGCAGACGTAGGCCTTTGTCAGTTGGGTGAGGACCCGGATCAGGGGTGGTGCGTCTTTAGCCGACGGCGTCAAGGCTGCAAGAGCGGGTGGCAGGTTCGCGTCGACTGGGTGCTCTGAAACACCCAGGACATGGGCTGTAAGCATCGTCAGAAGCATGAGGCCTCGATACTCGGAAGTCATCTTGGCCAGGGTCCTCATGTGCAGCGAGCTTTCGATCAGCTTCATACGGGCGCCCTTTCCGGCACCAATCTCTCGAACTCGGGCGTATGCCCTTGCGATACCCAGGCCTCGTCCAACGTAGCTCATGGCAGCGACCGAGGAGTGCACTCTGGTGAGGGTCAAAACGGTAGAGATCTCGTGAATACCACGGCCCTCCTGGCCGATGAGCCATCCTCGCATATCTTCAAGGACCAGTTCGGCAGTAGGGAGAGACTGTGTGCCAGACTTGTTCTTAAGGCGTTGAATGCGGACGCCATTGAGGGCTTCGCCGTTTTCTACAGGACGGCCTGTGGATGTGGTTGCTTGAGGGTCATGCTTTCTCATGGGAGCAAGGAATGTTGAAAGTCCACCCTTGGCGGTACGGGCGAGGAGGACTGTCATTCTCGAATCTGTAGCTGAAGAGAACCACTTGAATCCGTTGATGCTCCAAGGGCCAAGGGGAATGTTCTCGATCTTTGAGGCAAGCTTAGCTTCAGGAGTAGGTTCGTAGATTGCCGTGGTTTCGGTCAATGATACGTCGCTACCACCTGTACGCTCAGTCATCCACTGGCCACTAGTCCAGGCATAGGCTGGATCTCGGGAAGTCAGGTGGCTAAAGGCGTTCTCAAGAACTTTTGTCTGGTCTTCTGTGAGTTTTGCTCTCAGTTCCGGTGTGCGTAGGTGTGTTTGAAGAAGCCGGGCGGCGCCATCCTGCATCGCTGATGGACAAGTGACGTTTGCGCAGGATGCCGTCCAGAGCTGAAGACGGAGGAACTGGTATGCTCTGGAGAAGGGACCGTAAGGAGTATCGTATCCAGCGGCGACGAAGCTACATATCGTTCAGTCTATCGTCTCTTGGACTTGGAAGACAACTTACCCATGAGATAAGCCAAAGTTCTGAAGGCCACGCCATCCCTCACCCGTGACCAAGTCACCCTTCCATTGTCCAAATACATCACGACCAGAACCTTTGAGATAAGGCTTGTTCAATTCGGCATCGGTGATCCAGGCAAAGACTTGGTCGGAGAGGACCTCATCTGCCAGGGTTGCTACTTCAGCCTCGACCTGGCGCACGATGTGCTGCGGAAGAAAGACTAGCAACATTAGCAGCTAGAAAGCAAGAGTATGGTCTTTTCTCACGTTTAAAACATCTCTGGTAGGTCGCATCATCATGAAACTGATTCTGCAAAACAGGGGGCTTCTGAAAGAAGCCTTTGTCTGCTCCCGACGCCTCCATGGCCGATTATGAACAATGTACGCAGCATTACTGTAAAGCCTCCAGGCTTGACCTGTCGCAGTTAAGTAGAGTTCAATCACAAGTCGAGGGTTGCATCTCGTTAGGAGAGCCCGGTAATTTGTGGGGTACCGAGGCATGCTCCGCGCCGGGTTTGGAAGGTCGCGCGGAAGTAATTCCGTGCGGAATGGCTTCATGGGTGTTGCCAGAGCGGAATGAGTCTGGGGTCATGCGCTGATCTGATATGGAGGTGGGTGACATTATGAGAATATGGAGAGGTGGTTGGTTGAGCTGAGTTTCTTGAGCTGGGGTCTGGTCATGCTCGGTTGTAGGGGATCCTCTGTTATTAACTTCCGGATGAGAGAGGCGGCAGATTGGCTTGCTTGTTGTGTTCTGCTGTTGGTTGTTGAGTAGCAACGACTTCACCCCTGCCTCTACTCATATGTTGGTCGGCTTCTTGTGCTTGCGCATTATGAAGATGGGATAATAATAGCGGCCTCTTAAACGGACGTCAAAGGAGTACCGCGGGGACTTTACATTGGAGTCGCAGCTTTCAAGTAACGAGTTTGCTGTAGTCTAAGGACCCCATCACACTAAGGAAACGGCGCCAAGTATAGAACCAAAAGCATCTTATCGCATATACCGACAATTATATCCGGGGAAGGGCAAGTGCCGACGCAGACGGGGCCGCTGCTGTTGGATCAAATAGAACTGACTCTGAGAGTTGCCGACGTTAAAGCTGGCTCGGCCGAATCCGAATAAACCTCCCGTAGCAACCCATACTGGTGATGTTATAACATCATCCATATAAGATCGAGTGTACGCGAAATCACAGATGACAGATGCTGGGCCGGTGCTCATGGCCTAACTTGGTCATGGATGATGATAGCCCCTTGGCGCCACCGTGAAAGGTTCGTCACGATGCATTTCCATGATCAGTTCAAGATATACAATGTGGACTTTTTGAAGCTTATGTTGTCTTGGAAATGAACTCATGCATATCTCGGCAAGTCTTGGGCCGAACAGGCCAAGGAATAGGTAGTGTAAACGACGAGCAGCATCCCATGACAGCAGGTTTTACAGACAGGCCATAAGACAACCAGTGGTGGCTCTAGCTGAAGCATCCAGCTATTTGTCAAGCAGTGTCATAAGCTAGTTCATCCAACTTGGCAATTTGATATGCCAGGAACCATCGCTCTCCATAGTAACGTCCTTCTCAGAGCAAGCCAGAATATCCACACAATAAATCAAGTCGAGTCAAAAGGCCAAGACATATCGCGATCACTTGGCTCTCGTGCGCATTACTTCAGCCAAGATCCGATGCCGGCCACGGCACCTCATGCATCGGCAATGCTCCCACTTCCACGATCCTTCATTCTAGACCGATTCAGAGGCCTCACATTTGTTAGTCCAAGTCGAAATCTACGCAATCATGATGGTGGCGCAGAAACGCGACAAAAAGTCTTGATGCAGGGTCCAAGAAACGCTGTTCCACTTTGGCTGCGCCGCATGCTACACGTAGGCGGATTGCGAAATACCCCCATCACCAACTTTTAACTAGCAAAAGGATTTGTTTCAAAGAGTTGTAGCAAGATCAAACGCCCAGGAAAAAAGATCGTCGTCGTCGTCATAATGGCACCTTGATATTGCCCAGCTTCTTGTTCTTGGACCATGTAAGAGGCTCTAGTAAGCGTCTTCTTGGCGTGCAACGCATCCTTTATCGCATCCGGCACTTGGCTCATGAATGAATCCCAGCCAGAGAGTAAAGGATTATCCCTTGGCCTCGAGATGTGATTTGTCTGTTGAGCATTGACAAGATGTGTGTCGTCGAATCACACGTCGCCTTGTCCTGGTCCGCATGACCTCATTTGGGCAACCCTGGATGACCACGAGCCACGTCAAAGGAGCTTGAAACTACCAACCTCGAGGCTGTGGGAGAAGAAGAAGAAAAACAGGCTTCGTTTTGTTGGGGAGGGCGTCATCGTCATGTGGCATGCTTCTTGGAGGGACGCGTGAGTTACCGTGCGAGTCACATAAGATAAATAATCAGTGTGATCCTGTGTTGCAGCTTTCGAAAGATCTCAGTGTGTTCCACCAAGAGTAACAATCTGCTGCGTTGGGTTGAAAATCTGCTGCGGTTCATCCTCTTTTAAGAGAGCTCAGTTAAAGAGCCAGTCACAAATCACTCACATCACCTTTCACACCCTTTACTACATCTCACAGCCATGGCTATCGATCGCATCGTCAGCCTTGTTCTTCGCGCCGCGGAGCTCGTCTTTGCCGCCATCGTCGCAGGCGTCAACGGCGAGTATCTGCACAAGTCTGATGGTGCCAGTGCATGGCAACTCGGCCGGTTCATCTACACCGAAGTGGTGGCTGCACTGGGCATATTGTTCTCTCTATTGCTCCTCATTCCCTTCTCAAGCACCTTTATCCACTGGCCTTTGGACATTTTCATGAGCATCAACTGGTGGATCGTCTTTGGCCTTCTCGTCGATGTAAGTCACACACCCTCACCTTCACTACACCACTTGAACATCATAACTAACTGCTCGTCACAAGTTGATTGGAGACTCTTGCGGTCGCGTGTTCAACTGGGGCAACGTCCATCCTATTCACGGCGATCAGTGCGGCAAGTTCAAGGCAACCATCGCCTTCAGCTTCCTCTCGGCACTTCTCTGGCTCGTCTCTGCCCTCGTCGGCTTCTTCTGGGTTCGCCGCCGTGAGCGCACCGTCGCCCGCGCCGATGCCGCCCACTACAACCGCCGCAGGCAATGGTTCCGCCGCAGCCATGTCTAAGGGACCGCACTGACTCTAAACAAGCTTTGAGAGTTTCAAGACTATGTCCTGGTTTTTTTTGAGTTGGCGGCTACTTGCCGAGCCTTGGCGAATACCGTGTTGTACCTTGGGGCATTCCGATTTCCCGCGCTGGGCGCAGACTAATGGGGACATGTGTGGCTGTTTCCTTGTTTTCTTTGTCTTTTTGAGTTGGAGCTTGTTGGAATTGAGTAACGCAACTTTTGGATACCCTCAAGACGATGGACAAAGCTGTTACCTAACAATAATGAAAGCATTTCTTTTGTGATCTAAACAAACCTGCTCTTGTCTTTTCGCCTAGTGAATGAGCATTCGCCTCTTCAAAATCCCATCCTGATTATCAGATGCTGAAATTTTGAGCCCTCCTGATGCTGGTTCGACGTCATCTCTCCAAACTAGTGGAAGATCCTCCAATATGAAACAGCCGAGACAGCTATCATGATCTGCAACTCTGAAAATCAGAATACAAGGTTCTCAGCGGCACAGTAGGTTCTCGCCGGGTTATCAGTCCGTATCACTGTGTGACACGGCGGCCACATCCCGTCAAGGCTTCCATCGGGTATTTTCCCGACTAGACAGGCGGGTCGAAAAAAACACCGCCGGTATCAGCACCAAAATTGTATGGGGAGAGCCGCGGTGATTTCTTCGACCCGCCTGCTAAAGTAACCATCGGGGAGGAGAATCCCAGTCAGCACTTGTTTGCAAATTCCGTCTTAAACCCCACAACCATCGAGATCTCCCTCAGACAAAGGCCACGCTTTTCTCATGTGCCTGTGCAGGGGCACGGCCAACCGCGAGGTTGGTTGGTGGAACTTGGTCTCAGGCTTAGCTCTCAGAAACTAGCAAACGGCAAGAGGCACAGTAGCAAAAACCTCCGTCATTGTGGAACCCCGTGACCCTGATTTGCAGAGTTCTAGAACGCCCTCAGGGCTCTTGGTCTTGGCTTGAAAGACGGTCTGGTGTTTGTGTCGTGGTTTAGGTGCCATGTCGGAAGAAACGGCCACCTGTGGCGTCATGTATTTCGTAGCTTGTAGGCCGTATCCAAGTTTGGAAGTGCGGGGAAAACTAGGGGAGCTGACGCCACCACAGCCACAGAACCATCGCCACGCTTGCCTAGACCCCACTTGCGTCACTCCTCCTGCAGAATGCCTCCTTGAGCCTCTTCCGTCATGCTCACAACTGGCTCTCCGTATTCTCCACAACAAACCGCTTGGCGACATGACTGGACAAGCAAGAATTTCCGTTTGTGATCATGCCTCTGCTCTATTTACGAATCGTCAACGTCACTTCCCGCGAGGTATGACGCTACCATTTCCCCTGACCTGACCGCAGAGTGCGAACCGACCCGTCGCCCAATCGCACAACAAAGACAGGCTCGGCGGCAGAGGCTTGATGGGTAGAGATCTGTGAGATTGGATTGCGCTATGACGCGGGATGAGGTCGGCGGAGGGCGACAGCCGTGATGCAGAATCCCGGGCATTGCCTGCCTTGGTTTGTGAATGCCAGGTTTGTCAAACGCGAATTCAGGCATGAGGCAGGCGACATCGAGATGGAGGTTTCCATACAGATGAAGTCAGCTATATAAGATGCAAGACATCTCGCTGTCTACAGATCTGATTCATTATCATCAACACCTACAAAACAACAACCTCAAGATACCCAAAACCTCTTATTTCATCCCCACCACCACAAGATACCCATCACCTACACAACACACAGCAACCATGTCTTCTCTCATCAACAAGGTCAAGGAAGCCATGCACTCGGACAGCAAGTCCACCGAGCAGCCTGAGGGTACACACGGACCTCACTCCTCCAGACCCGCCAACACTGCCGATCCCCGAGTTGACTCTGACCGCGATCACCGCGCTGGCCACTCCTCCAACCTCACTGGCACTGGTACTACCACTGGCACTACCACTGGCGATTACTCGACTGGCACCAACTACACCACTGGTACCCATAACACCCGTGGCACCGGCGGCCCTACCACCACCACTGATGGCCCTCACAAGTCCAACGTCATGAACAAGATGGACCCCCGAGTCGACTCTGACCGCGACCACAGCCGCAACATGGGAGCCAACACTCACGGCACCTCTGGCACTGGCGCCTACAACGCCTCTAACTCTACCCGAACTGGTGGTATTGGTGGCACAACTGGTATTGGCGGCACAACTGGCACAACTGGCTACTCCAGCCGTGACACTTCTCTTCCTGAGGGCACTACCGGCCCCCACAGCTCTCGCATGGCCAACGCCGCTGACCCCCGTGTCGATTCTGACCGCGACGGCAGCCGCACCGCTGGTACTGGTACCTATGGCCAGACCACTGTTGGAGGTGGAATCGGCGGTACCTCTGGCACCTCTGGCTTCTCCAGCGCCGGTACTGGTGCTCACGGCCCTTCTCACACTTCCGGTCTTCCTGAGGGTTCCACTGGCCCTCACAACTCTCGCGCTGCCAACGCTGCCGACCCTCGTGTCGACTCTGACCGCGACGGCAGCCACCAGCTTGGCAACCGTGGTGTTGGTGCTGGTGCTGGCACTACCAACTACGGGTCTTCCACCGGTACTCATGGTACTCACGGTACCCACGGTACTCAGGGCACCAGCATGGGCGGCGCTGGCGGCGCCTACGGCACTGGCCCTGCCCCCAACACTGCCGGTCCTCACAAGTCCGACATGTTGAACAAGGCCGATCCCCGCGTGGACAGCAACCTCGACGGCAGCAAGACTGTCGGCCGCGACAAGACTTTCGAGCGCTCGTAAGTCAACACGACCCGGCTGCGAACTCTCCCCCATACAGAAGATCAATCCTTAACACTATTTTTCTCCCTGTTGCAGGAACGACTATGCTGGCAAGGACCCCACAGATGCGGCTCAGGTTCCCCCCTCTGTCCTGCAGAAGCATGTGCCATCTGAGATCCATCATGAGCATGATGAGCACGATCACACGCGACGACACAGCGTTTCCCACCAGGAGAAGCACCGGGGCCTGTAAGGAGGATAAGGACGAGGATACTGTTATGACCTATGCATATGTACATTAGTACTTCTTATGATGCTTAATGACTACTACCGTTAAACAATTGTCTGCTTTTGCTGCCATGACTGTGAACACGTAACCAATTAGAGCAATGATTGAAGTTCTACAACAGGTCTAAGTGCCTTGGGAATAATTGACGGACTTTCATAATTGGCTCTGATCAATACTAACTTTCGTCAGGTTAGGAACCACAATACCTATTTGTCACTTACACGCGATAGTATGGAGTTTAGAGCAATCAACAGAAGTTCACCAAGATTTCACTCTGTCATGCACATCGAAATATTGGAGACTTGAAGCGTGAAATCTACTCCATACTCTATAAAACTTGGCGTAAATACCTATTTTCAAGCGGTTTCGTGATATTGTGACGTCCATAAGGCAGACCATGAGACACGAGGTTGATCGTTGTTGCCTTATCTAATCATCCTCTTCCCCTCCATGAAAGCTACCCTAGACAGCTGCCTGGACCCTAAACTGGACCTTCTTTCAACACCACCACGACATTCTACTCACTCACAACCTCTCTTCACCACCATCATCTCACCATGCCCTCGCCATAATGTCTTCCTCTTCGCCCATCCCCCAAGCCCTCTGGAACGCCCGCATCCCACTACACGTCACTCACCCTTCATCACCGACCACGCCATTCATCACCAGCGTCCCGCGCTTCAGCTACCTCGCCCTCCTACTGCCTCGGCTGTCGGCCTTCTTCGGATCTCCCTGCTCCAGCTTCCACTTTGAAGACGTCCAGCTGAGGAACCTGGCTGTAGGGCTGCTCGTCGACCTTTACCGCCCGAGTCTGCCGTGGAGGCTGACTGTCAACGATGGAGTGGGGTGGGATATTGCGGATACGTTTCTTAACTGTGTAAAAGAGGTGAGCTTGATGACATGTTTAGCACGGCTGTAGTACCTCGATTCTATCAGTCCCGCCTTGGAATGACATCACACTGCTGTCTTTCGACGCTCATCTCACTGCCAAGGCCTTATTCTGACATGATCTCAGGCCGACTTTATCCGCAATGGCAACGCAAACCAAATCATGAAAATGTCCAAAGACAACACGACTCAACTCTGGAACGCAGTCATAGACAACGACTATGCTTCATTCAACCGCATAAACGGTAGACTTCTCAACGCCCCCACGGCTCTCAGGCATATTCCGTTGCGCATCTACATCCCAACCTCATCAACCGGCCCAGATTCATCCCCAACACCTTCAGAATCTGGTACCTTCAAAATCGTTCAGTCGCTTGTACCTGTGTCGGGTTCTGATCGTCGACCAAAGCTACTAGGGCAAGCGCTTAAGGAAGTGCTTCCAGGGTTGTTCCCCAGCAGTCGAGATCCCATCCTCGCTAGGGTGGTGATGCATGGTGCTGGAGTACCCTTTGCTGCACCCTTGGAGGAGTTGATGAGAGAAGCAGCATATCCCGATGGATGGTTGTGCCTTGTTGTTATCGTGTTATAACGAGTTACTGGATTTGGCTGGCATAGCAGGGCGTATGGAGGCGTTTGGGACGCATTTAAATGTTTACTGGAGATGCGTTATATGACTACATTTCTTGTAGAGCCACTTGAAGTGCTCGTTAGATGATTGCTTTTGGATACACTTTGTTGACGCAAGTCTCTTGACAGCCCGCTAACTTATACAGACGCACCGGTCAGGATGTGATAATAATATTTCACTATGTAAAGGTAATCTTCTTTCCCATGAGGCTCTTGTACGCATCGTCAACGGCCTTCCTCTTCTTCCTTCTGACCTCCTCGTCCTCTTCGATTTCCTCCTCTTGATCAAAGTCATCGGGCCCAGGAATCTGAGGCATCCAAGCCCGAATCTGACCGTCCATATGGGAACTGTATATGGCACCGATCGAGTTTCCGCCTCCCATGACAGCACCAACTTGACGTCCGCTACCACCTGATCCACGCCAGACTATACTCGTTATGCGGTTTCTACCCATTTCTCCTCCTCGTGTGCCCACGGGATTTGTCACACCGGGACTACGGAGTCGAGTTATCATGTTGCCGTCATGAAGATCGAGGATGAGGATCTCTTGGTCATTCGGCCAGAAGAGAAACTCATGTCCAGTGGAAAGACTGGACGGAGACACCAACATACTGACAGTTTTTGCGTGTTGGTTCTGGATCAGCGAGCCAAAGCTTGCGAGGGTGTTGGCTCCCGTGGCAGCATCCCACACTCGAATGCGACGGTCCAAACCAGCCGAGATGATGTATTTACCATCATCCGTCCACTGGAGGCCATTTACCGCATCATCGTGCGCTTGCGCAGAAGCTCTAAACCGGGGTATTTGGTCGCCCATTCCCGCAGCAACAGCATGATTCATCTTATGGATAACCCCAAGAGAGTCTTCCTGATCGAGCTGCGCAATGACACCGCCAGCACGTCGAATATCCCATATCCGCACTTTTCCATCCGCATGCCCACTCGCAAGGATATGCTCATGTCGTGGACTCCACGCCGTCGACAGCACAGGACCACCATGAGCCACCAAGGCTTGCACCGCAGACCCAGACTTCAAGTCGACGAGACGCACGTTGGAATGCTGTGTAGCACATGCAACAACGAGATGGTCCGCGATGGGGCTCGTAGAGTGGGAGTATATCGTCGCGTTGAGGTCAAAGACGGCCGAGAGGGCGCATCGCTGCGTCGCCCACAGCTTCAGCTTTTTATCGTACGAGCTCGAGAGGAATGCGTCTGGGTCGAATGGATAGAATGCGAGATGCGTGATGCCGTGTGTATGTCCTGGGAATTTCCCGTCGTCTGTGGACCTCGCGATGCTGCTCACGGGGCGAAACGTGTGGAGGGCATGAGGATTCGCGCAGGCCTCGAGGTCCCAGATCTTGATGCCGCCCTCAGCGCCGCCCGAGAGGAGAACACGGCCATCGAACTTTTCAAGAGCAAGGCTGCTGACACCTGCGGGATGCGCGCGAATATTATGGGCGCGCTCGTCGACGCCAGCCGGGTCCGATCTCGGGGTCCTCTCGCCGTTGAAGCGATGCTGAGGCGCGGGCGCAAACGAGCCCAGAAGCTCTGTCGCGACGGAGCGGGTCAAGTCTCGGGGGCTGAGGTCGCCCGCCTCACGGGCAAGGAGGTTGGACAGCATTCATCTGAAGTGAATCGCTCGGGCGCAGGGAGAACAGGGACGAAGAGATTCAAAATGCGACGTGAATGTTAAAGGTTTGGAGTTGAGGCTTCCATCGTCTGGGGTTTGATGATGTCAGCTAAGTTCTGCAAGGGGACCTGCCTACCGCTCGCTACCCCACAATTGACCGCCTCAAACTTTGGCTTCTCAGCTTCAAAACTTGGACTCTTATTCTATTTCACATTATCACATGAGATGTCGGAGCTCGTCAAAATATCTGCTAATCATTCGAGACTCACTTAAACGCCATCCTCAGCTGCAACCCCAGAACCACAGTGAATACTGACAGACAATGCTTCACAACTATCGATGTAAAAGTGTCACATGCATCACCACACTTTTACCTTGAAATAAGGAACAGCTGGATATCCTGATCAAGACCTTCATACTTACCCAGTCGGAACCATGGAGAGCCCGAATGAGAGCACACGCGTCGTGCCAATTCTCAAGAGAGACACGTCGAATGAGCCAGAGACACCAGAACCTGAACACATTCTCACCAAGACATCACGGCGTCGACATGCAACCGTCTATGACGCTGTAGCAGGTGATGAAACCCACTCTCACGCACATGACACAAAACTCACGGAAACCAGGCAAAGTCTCATACGAACAGGGCCCAGGGACAGAACCAGAAGAGCCTCAGTACACGCCTCGCCACCCCAAGGCCATCAGATACTCCACCAAAGACACTCCCCTAGCACCCGACGAGGTTCTATTCCGCCGCAAGGACGCCCCGGAGCGCTACTTGGAGAACGACATCTACTACGCCCACGAGAGGCGCCTTCCCCGTGGCGGGCAGGGCGTCTTGCCAGAGAGTGATCTCCTCAAAGCCATCCACGGCTACGCGAGTGCCTTTTACGGCGCAAAGGACGGCAGTCGCAACGGCGGCCCGGATGAGCGGAGCATGGACGAGACAGCACTCATTGCGTTTGGAATCCTACTCGAAGAGGCTGGCAGGGAAGTCCTCGGCCGCCGTGGCGATCTGGTCTTCACGGAAGGCCAAGACGACGACGGAGAAGAAACGGCGCGCCAGGATGCCCGCATTGTCGGGCACGATGACGTCGAACTGCGGAGAGGTCCTAAGCGGAGAAAGGTCGATGCCGATGACGAGTGACTTGCCCCGTCTTGTCTCGGTTGGCAACGGTGGGCGAGAGAGAAGAGAAGAGATCGCCTCCAGAGTTGAAACTGGCTGGCACGGCTCAAGTGGGCAGTGTCTGGTACTTTTCCTGCCCCATTCAACAACCACTCACGTCGAGGAGCGAGTCCGTGATCGACATGCCAGACATCGGGAACCCTGCCTGGTCCGTGATCATACCGCTCCCAATATCTCAGCCTATATTGACGGGCTTCAAATGGCCTGAGATGATTTTTTGAAGCACGATTCGGGCGAGAGGCGGTTTTGAAAAAAAAATCCTGGTCGTAAGCTCAGTGGTGGAAGATATATCTCACCGCGCTGACGGTAGACGACTATTCGACGATATTCGAGCTCTCTCCAACGCCAGCTGTCAAGGAACAACGGAACCCGGTATAACGCCTTGGATGCAAGCCATTGGCCCCTCTGAGACGTTGCTTGTCTTATCAGGATCTGCTTTGAAATACGCGGAAAAAAGCACGGGTGCCGACTTGGGGATGTTTTCTTGGCAAGCATCGGAAAACCACCTGACCGATACATAACAAACGATGCGGAGGAGATCTTCAGGAGGCTGAGTCTCGGCCTAACGTCAGGTTGTTGTTTCTGCCGCGGTTCTCGTGAGCCGCTCACTTGACCAGGGATACACCAACCGCCTTGGTATATAGTCGACGACGTTGAGGCTCGGAGACAAGGCTCCGGAGAAAGACGAGGGCAGGATGCATCAACAATAACCCCTAGGAGATACTAAATATGGGCAATAGAGCCTACTTGGCGTATCCGACCTGTTGATCTCTCTGAAGAGTCTGACGATGACGAAATACCCTGTAGTCCATGACAACACAGCGTTGTACGGATAACGGGCGTCGACATGAACCCGACGGTTCATTCAGCCTTGGCCATAGTACCTTGGCGGCGCAGCCTGGTCCGAACTGCTGGGTACCTTGGCTCAAGCCTCAAAAGTTTCTTTGATGAGCGAGGCTCTATTGCCAATAGTTGTTGGGCTCTGAAATCCCATCGAGATAGACTTACACCCCCAAATCAGGCTAAATGCAGCCTCGGATGGATGGGGGATCTTGTTTCAAGAGACCAACATTGCCCATCTTGAGAATGAAAAAAAAGTTGATTGTGCGTAACATGGACCTGGGCTTGTATTGTCGGTCAACCTGCACACCATCAATAATGATGCCCCATCACGGTGAGTTTCCAGACAAGGTGACCAACTCGACATGTTCCCACTCTTCCCAGGTACCGGCGTGACGTGTCTTGCATCAACAGCCGTGCAAATATGAAGCTAACAGAGAGAAAGAGAGATAATAATAATAAAAAAGTCATCAGTCAGACAGGAATGGCGCTGCACGCTCAGATCCAGCATCACACAGACTCCATCATCAAACTAGAAGCAGAAAACAGGCCACTCGAGTATCAATTTGAAACATGACCTACCATAGAGCATTCAAGACAGTAAGAAAAGGGCAAAGAACTAGAAAATTCTCCGCAGCGACGACCAAAAGGGCGCCGACATTCTAGGCTCGTTTCTCACGTACGGTAGGGCCACACGCCAACGGTCAATCGAATCAATCAATCCTCTGCAAGAGAGATCCATGGAACAAAGCCACCCTCGACCTTGGCCGCAAGCTTCAGCTGCCGGCACGGACCTCGAGATGACTCTGGCATGCCCAGTTGATTGTTGTCATGGATTGGAAGGAGGCATGACGGTGGGAGTGAATAAAGACGTACGTCCGTCGCATCGATCGATGGTTGAGTCTCCGCGGAGAAAAGTGAGGATGGGATAACAGCGTGGTATCGAGGACGGATCCAGTACTTGCTTGATCAAACCCCCCCCCATCATGGTCTTTGAGTTACTACTGAAGTAACGTCGGTAGTAGAATTCTGTTCCCTGTGAGGCTGTCGTCAAACCAAGTTAAACTCTCCCACGTCCGCCTTGTGATTCCACATCCCAGTCCCAGTCCTTTTAGTCTCATCCGTCAAGAGTCCTACCAAGTAAGACATTGGCCGCCGGCGCCGCCTTTCAAGGCTCGGCCTCTTCTAGGGCCTCAAAGGGCTCGGCTTCATCCATGACGGCCTGCCTTCTGCATTAGGGGAACGCGCGCGCGGCTTTTCTCCATCATCAGCTCACACTCGACTGGTCCTCTCACCCAAGGTCCAGCCCCCATCCCAATCCCAGGATCGACGCCAGTATTTCCTTTTCCCACCCATGGAGAAAACGCCACAGGGCGCGGTGGAGAAAAAAGGCCTCGGCTAGCTTGCGTCGACTAGTAAGCCTCGAAGCCATCAACACCATCTTTGAGACATTGCTCCTTCAACATCTGTCCCCTCTCTGCAGCGAGCGCGTCTTAAAGATGTCCACAGCGGGCACAGAAGAGGGGAAACGCAGCCATCATATCATGGACTCTGACCCAGTAACCCACAGTAAGAGAAATGGAGACATGGCCTCATACTGAGTGAAGGTTCAAGAATGGGCAAAAGTGTCCGTCGACGCGCGCACGGCGACCTCATGGAACCGAGACCCATGTCCATGTACGTGTTGATTGGGTTGAATGTATAGGTGCAACGACGTCGTCGCTGTAGCTGCTCAACACTCTGTTGCATCCTGAGCCCAAGTGCCTCAGAAGCTGCACGTACGCCTGCGCGCACGCCCGCGCCGTTGCTGCCCTCCCCACACGTTGACGCCGTTTCTTGACTGCGCTCAGACACTGACATGGATGAGAGAGCGTTAAGTTACTGGCGTCGGCGCGGATGGGGGAACTTGCATCACCAACACGTGTGACGAGTGCAACACCAAACGCTGGCCACACAACCATAGACAAGACAGGACTGGGCCGTCTAATTGGGGCTCTTCGGGTTGAGTGCGATGCGATGCGATGTGATGCATTGCACTACGCCCTGGCTTAGACGCGGCACAGATGCAGACCCAGATGCCGCTTGTGAGCCTCACATTTGCCCATGTTGCATCGCGAATGGCCTCCTCTTTTTTTCCTTTCTCGCTCGGACTGTTGCAACAGTCCGACTCTGAATTACCCACGCGTAACTCAAAGCACACGCACCCACGCAGCGCATACATATCCCACGCCGGCGTACGGATACGCCGTGTCTCGCTGCGCGTCTCGGACATCAGCTCGAGGTCATGTGGCCGCTGATCTGTCTGACAGCACGTCCAGCAATCAACCATCAAATCGTCCTCCTGCCAGGGATGAGGTCTGTATCCAAATCAACAAACCCCGCTCCTGGCTTCCGTCACTGGAGCCAGCGACACATTCCCCCGCTTCGGCTCTACCCTCTCGTGACTCGAAGCATGATAACGTGATGATGATATGCTTGCCGCTTGACTGGTTTCTGCTCAATCTCGGTAGTGTGGTGAGCGATGCAGCAGCCCTCTCTGCAACCGTCAGAGCCGTAAGGTGAGATTCGACATGGGGTCGAGATCGGAACTTCAGGGATGGCCCAGCCTTGACTGCCTGCTTCATGACCCCCTTCGGCCGCCGGATGCCCATTCTCCATACTCTTTACTTGTGGCTTCGGGTACCTGGGTTGACAGGAGGCACACGGATGACGACATGGTTGTCATGTCATATCATGAATCCGCCAAGGTCGTGGCCAGACCAGGCAGGTAGATAGATATGGAGAGGCCATTCTGGTTTACGTCTCTCCATGCCAAGACCATGACGCCCGGTATCGAATGGATTCCAGAACAGAAGGGCCCAATAACCAGGTAAATGGGCTATAGGCATGCTTCGCCCGAGTGAAATATGACCTCTCACCCGCAATCTTCAGTTTTACGACTGCCCAGCCACCCTTTGTGGTTACATCGTATGACCATGGACCATCGATTTCAGCCGCCGAATCCTCTCGCATAACGGAACTAGGTTCTCTCGGAAACTCAGAGGACCAGGGCGATTAGCCGAGAGGGGGTTTCACACCTATCATGCTGACAAGGTTGGCGACCAAATCGATAGGTTGGGTGCCAAAGCCATGGGATCCCTGATGGGACTGCCAAAGCGTGTCAACAATGGACGTGCGAGTGTATTGTGCTGTAAGCAGGAAGTTGAAGGAATAGATGCCGAGCTTATGCACATCTAATCCATAATGCATAGTGACATGGTCGTCTTTGCGGTTGGCTGCCTCTTTGCTGCTTCAACTGCCAACAGGGTAGGTAGCCAGAGGCCAGATACCAAGTATCTACCTAGGCAATGCGACAACTCTGGATATTCGGTTATAGGTGGGTAAACCGGGCACGGCACCTGTTTCAGCATATCCAAATGTCCTCAAAAGGCAAGCGGTATGCAATTTGAGCCGCATTCTTGGGACTTTTGGTCGACGGCGTTGATCTCTGGCATCCCTGTCAAACCTAGATTGGCCATGATGTGAACTGCGGCGGAATTTCCGCACACCGAGTAGTATTATGTATGCATTTTGTCAGAGTGACAAGCCCAGCTCTGATGTGCGAAAAGCTTTCCGATGGATTTTCCGATCGTAGTTTCACCATGAGGTGGTCTGAACTCTGACTCTGGGATCCCTTGTCTTGCGAAGCGGTTGTTGAGATGTCAGCGACAAGGGACCAACTACTAGTTGGCAACTGTCAAGGCTTTTAGACTATAAAAACCTAGACTATAGGTAAATATGTCAGATCGAAAGACTGGCATTGAATAAGTGTCGAAATGAGATGAAAGACCTCTTCAGATGCTACGCAGCTAAGAGGAAGGGGGAGAGGCTGGATCCTGATGGCTGCTGGGCGGAGTCGGGCACCACGCCCGACCGTTGGCAACGCGAGCGGGCTTTCAAAAGCGACAGGTCACAAACCTTCTCTTCTAGAATAACACGACCAAGTGTTCGGGTTCGGGGGCTTCTCGCTCGCTCTGTTGGTGAGGAAGGGAGCTCCCTGAAACCTTGGCCTCAGTGACCTAGCAATACAACGTCGGCAACCTTGCCCGTAGTTGTAGAGACCGGGTGAAAGGGATTTCCCATGTCATTGAGCTTCCCAACTTGGGTCTCGCCAAGACCTTCTCGGTAGGTGATACAAACGAAATGGTTGGTGTCCAAAGAATGGACGAAAAAAAAAAGGAGCAGTCGTCACAGAGACCTGATCAGCCCGTCCGGCTGTGGCTGAACGGCAACCCCGTCAGTCATGATTTTCTGTGCATGAACCGGCGGCTCGGTGGACGTGGGTCAACCCTCATCAAAGTCGACCATTTAACCTCATTCGTTTGTTGGTTAATAACTCTGGTTGGTCGGTCTAGTCTGTGTGATTGTCCCGACATGGCAGACTCAAGCTGAAAGGGACGCCATGGCCATCGTTTTCTGGAGGTGGCGATCAAGGGAGGCTGCAACATGCATGCCCAACGGCTCAGTATCGTCACCGACGACGTGGACTCGGCTCCTGTAGTGCCTCGATAGGTCAAGGGGGAGGCAACACACAAGTGCAAAGTTGTCCACCCCCTGCCGCCTCCGCCGCCTCCGCCGCCGCCTCCTCCGCCTTCTCCGTTGAAGGATGCGGAGGACTTCCTGGGTCATGTACAGAAACATGAGCCCAAGTGAGACACACGACTCACTCAAAGGGAACAAAAGGAGGCCCAAAGTATTGGTGGCGCTGCCTTCGTCCTGCATTTTGTTGGTGTGCGGCCTTCCATTTGCTGCTGCTCCCCCTCCCCTGACCGACGCGGGACACTAGAAAACACCAAGAATCCGTAGCCTGGTGGCCCATGCTACCGCCACGTTTTTTCTCTAGATTCAGCTGCCTTTCCATGTGTCTGTCGGCCGCGCCGTCGTCTCCTTTCCAACGACTTAGAGCAACTCACTCGTCGTGAAAAAAAAAGGATGGGAGGGGCGGATGTCTAATCCACTCGGGACTGCAACGACGATACCCCGTCCTTCTAGCGCAGCTTCATCCCTTCTATTCATTTGTGATGGTGTTCAACCTCCACTTGCAATTATTTTCTAGTTGTTCCATAACAACGTCTGGAGCCAAGATAGCGTACGGAACCTCAAGAAGCCGATTCCGCGTCCGCACCGGCCCGCAAGCGGCGGCAGAAGGGAAGAACCGCGGTGAAGCCAGGGCTGACTCGCTGCCTTGGTTTTGCTTTTTTCGCCCACTCTTGTTTCTTTTTCTCGTTTGTGGGCAATTCCGCTCCAAGGGAGGCATGCAAAGAGGGCATGGTTGAGCATAGGGGCTGGCTCTAAGAGGTCCGTCTGACCCAGTCCCATGTCGTCGGTGCCATCTCGTGGCGGGTGTGGCAGCTCACCGCGACTCTCTCAGGCTGCTCGGTCAGTCAGCGTCTTGCAAGCCTCCCCCAGAGCCGGGTTTCTTGCAAGGTAGATTGCGCCCACGTTTCGTTATCTCAAGCTAAGCTCTTGGGGCACGGCCATGCGCAATCTTTGAAGCCGTTGTGGTCCGTCCAGAGTTCAGATGACAACACCCCAGAGCAGAGTCCATGTTGTTATCGTTGTATGCCTGGACAACCTTAGCGATGGTGCATGCCGCAAAGATGTTCTGCCTTTAGCCAGCTCGGTCGGTGACATTGATGGCCAATCACATCCCCAGTCGCCTCCCAGGATCATCCCCTTGCTACCGTCGCTTCTGGGACGTATGACGAGCCCGTCGTCTCGCAGCCACGACGCCAATTCACCTAGACGGACAATCTTGGTCCATTAGCGGCGTCCCAGCGATCTGGAAACCTTAGAGACTGACGGCCGCCGTCGCCGGGGTTCCGCACCCGGGCATGTCAAGGAGGGCAGGGCCAAATTGCGGGCAATCAAAAAAGCAAATGATGTTATCCGTGAGCCAGGACAGTGACAAGTACACGGCTGTTGAGAGACGAGACCCAGTACTGTACCGATACGCTGCTCAGATCAGACGGTCACTATCTTTATCCCCACACCTCTGACGTCGGCAACATTGTCCTTTCTCGGACGTGCGCTAGAAGGGCCTTTGGAAGAACGGGCCACAGTTCACCTTGGACCCCAACCTGGGAACGTAGCCAATGGTGACGCAGGTCAAGTCACTTGATGCTGCAGCATGGGAATAAGTGGTGTCGTTGAAATGTTCGTGACCGAAACTTTGGTACTGTAGCGAAAACAAACTGTTGGATAACCACTGCATTGGTTTATCCAATGGCCTGCGTCTCCTGGGGACACCGGAGCTCGCATGAAACCTAGACGGCCTTGGGGAGCGGGTGCGGCATTTGAGCCTCGGTCTCTGGGCACCCGAGACTTTGGGCTGGGGAGTGGTTCAGGACCCTGCAAGGCTGCACATCAACTGGACTCTTGGGTCTGATGAAAGGATTTCCAGCAAGCCTCCATCATAGCGCGTCGATTGCTTGTTGATCGATGCTCTGAAACGCAGCTCTGAACGAGTCCTACCGAATAGACAACCAGCGTGTGCGGGGAATAGGCAAAGATGCGATGCAGCCCAAGATCCGGGCAGAGGGGACGTTGGGCACAAAGCTCTCCATGACGATCGTCGGCGTTGATGCCAACTTGCTGGGTCCCCGGATCGACGAAACCACTCAGACTCTTTCGATTAAGCGATGTTACAAGCATGCGCTTGGCCAGGGGCGCTGACAAGTACAGTACTGCTGGTCATGTAAGGTACAGGATACAACAGCATCTGGCCGGGGATGGATGGATGGATTTCTTTCGCAAAGTGCGCACAATTCTCTCGGCCGATTTGAATATCGTGGCCGGGGTTGAGCGACTTTACGTCGTTCGGCGAGTCAGATCAAGCGCAGGTTTGAGGCCGGATGGCCTGCACCACCATGACCCATTCCATTCGTTCAATCTCTCACATTCAGTGCCCTGGACGGCCATGACGAGCGAGACATGGGTGTAGTGAGGCTGGGCACATGCATAGTGCCATGAGGATTTTGCTCTGCTGCGTGGGAGTCGACCGAAGGCGCTATCGCCGGAGGGCGGGTTTCGCGGGCAAGGCCCGGAGCATCGCATCGCATGGTGCACCCCGACATCCAATGCAAGCAATACATCGGCCCTCTGCAACGGGTCCAGTCCAGCACCAAAGCACCTCTAGACAGGCCTGCCATTGCATCCATCGTACATGCCCCTTCTAGACACCCTTGAGTCGTTGACAGTCGAGTGGATTTGTTGGCTCTAGCGGAGATGAGGCCATGTTCCAGAAGCCTTTTGGAGCATGGAAGCCGGTCATGGAGAGGCTTGGCGCTCCGACGGGACCTGTGTGTTCATTTGGCGACTGTTCATGGTCCCTGTCCATTCAGCGGGAGATGAAGGCTATGGGGATTGCGTAGTGGACCTGGAAAACACTAGCGAGACCGTATCGAGAGCTTGAAATTGACGGGCACGGAGCGAGCGTCGTCGACAAATTTTCATCCCGTCCGGTGTCCGGTCATGTGTATCATGATGTGCTCGCCAGCGGACTTGCCCCACCCGCAGTAGACATTCATCGCCCGTGAGGTTGATAGAGGAAGAAGCGGTGACGGCCAATATGCAAAGTGATCGGGGTCTGCCTCATTAGTCGGCCTGTAGTTGATGGACCATGTTGAATTGGCTGTCACGCTTTGTCGGTCAGGGCGGGAGTAGTGGCTGAATGAAGTGAAGCGGCGGCAATGAGGGGAAAATTTCAAAAAAGATTCACAGTGAGAACAGAGCCAGACCAGGAGCGGGTCAAAGCGTTATTGGTGGTCTTCCATGTCTTGCTTTCCATCCATGGGTGTTGTGTCTCCCACCCTGCCTGCCCTGTCTGCCACTTTGCTTTGTGATGCAGGCCTCCCGTACGGAATTACCCGCAACATGGCTATTCTTCTCTCACATCGGGTTTCATGAGAATAGCATTGCGAGGCGCGTGCGCATTCTTTTCTGGAGGTGATGGCACCCGGCAGCTGATGCGAAGGAAGCGCTGGCGAAACGGAAAATTGACGATGCGAGACCCTGTAATCAGAAGAAGAAAAGAAAACGGCCCCGCCCATCCCCGTTGCTGTGTCCCCATGTCCAGCCAGCCGATGTGATGTCGGATGGGTCAAAGATTGGAAGCTTGGAAGACCTCGTGGAAGTCGTAGAATGATTGCAATCCTGGTTGTCTCGTTGCGATTGGGCCGTCTATCCATGCAAGGCCCACCAAAATCTCGTCAAGTGTTTGCCGTATCGTATCAGGTCAAAGAGAGTGCGGCCAGTGGGTGCACTTTGTGTGTCTGTGTGTTTTGGACCGAGAAGCTGTTGTCGTCGGCCACTCCAGTAATCCATCAGGGTCTGCTTCCTTTGTAAGCCAGGATCGTGTACACGGAATAGGTCGTCATCGTGACACCGGCACATCGATGCCATCCAGTACAGGGCGTGCCGGGCCGAAAGCTTGTGTAGCAAAACTGTTGGGCTTAATTTCGGGAGCGAGACCTCCCTCAGGCCTGCTAGGTCCGCCCAGCTGGTAGCGAGCCAACCTCAGCAACCAACCTCGAGGGTCAGGCGTCCGTCAAGGAACGGTGTGGTGGACTGAACTGAATGAAAGCGGTCACGTCTAGGCTGGATCGCTGGGTCGTCGCGTTTCGGAAAGAGGGCAAGCGGCAGTCCGATATCAGACAAGAGCTGAGCTGCGCTGGCTGAACCAGCTGCTTCAGGGCCCTAGCGTTTGCCGATTGGACGGTCAGCTTGCATCTGAGGTGCATCGGGAGTTGAAGATCGCTTGAGGTATCCCATGTTAGTGAGAGGGATCGACATGGCCGTTTCCTGGGTGGTGTCTAGCGACAATTGGCATCAACTGGGACCTGCGGCTGTTGGACTGGCCCGCCCTCGGCGCCTCACGCCAGGGCAGTTTTCCTTCCCCTTCAGTCAGCAGCGCCACGCTCCTGGCGCGGCAATGACTCAGTGCTTACAACGACGGATGCCGCCTCTTTCATTTCGAAGCCCGTTGCAATGCGTTGTGCGACTTCATATGACAATATGGAGGGCGCGGCTAGCTAGGGGCTCTGGCCACCAGGTGACCATGGACATGGTTGGATTGCCGACCGGTCATTGATAGCCTGCGTCAAGGGTTTGTCGGCTTCTGAGGCGACACGGTGACAGTTCTCCTTTTATTCGGCTGTCTGAATTGCGGACCGACAGGATGGACGATGATGACAGCAAGGAAGGATTTGGTCGACTAACATGACGACTTCCCAAGGTTTGGAACACGGGTACCTGGACCATATTCAGCTGGGCGGTCTGGGGCACTGCCTAATTTGACCAACCAGGTAGCCTTGACCAGGCTGAGAGGAAGGAGCACGTTGGACCAACCAGAGGCGTGAGAGGACAGTCGAGGCTGCCTGGCGTGCTTTTGTCCTTAGCGACGTCGCTGCTTTCCTCGCTCTTCGGGCCCGGGCTGCTCGCTGGCCCTCGCACTCCCGCAGGCAGCGTCACCTGCAACCTCTCACGTGGCACGGCAGCCTTCAACAAGGTCCAACATCCTTGAGGGATGCGAGCCAGGGGTGAGGGATGTGTACTAAGTGTCTGCGATCAGTGCTAATGCCATCATCGTGATCAATGTCCGTGTAGTTTAGTTCAGTAGGTAGTTTTGGACTGCAGGAGCAATCCCTGGGTAAATCGTGTGTGTAGAGTCGGTCATTGATACGTAGGCACCTTGTTAAACTTGATGGAGGATCGGGTGAAAGAACGGCGATGCCGCCGCATCTTGGGCAGCTTCCGAGACCGTATTCGATCTCGGAGGCTTTGACCCCTCAAACTGGGCATTAGACATGCGTGCACTTAAGTTGGGTATCAAGATTTCCGTTATCCTTCACCTCTTTCAACGGCCCGTGGTGAACGAGCGAGAACCGGCGAAACCTTCTTCGACATGATCTGCGGAGCGCCAGCCTCCAACTTGCCATATCCGTCCTTGTCCTAGGACCTTATCCGCCGGGATTGACGTGGTCTCCATCAACTGTAAATAGGTGTCCGGGTTCTTTTGCTGCGTCGTACAGAGTACTCCGTACCAGCAATTAATTGTCATATGGCCGTCTCTTGGACTCGAGGGAGGACCTCCGTATCCACCCACGGTTTCGAAACCTCATCGAAAATCAAAGCCGGTGGAGAGGTTGTCCCTCGTCGCACGCTACACGACCCTCAAGGTCCTGGGCTAGTACTGGTCTGGCTCCACGCCACGGCCACGGGGCCTCCACCACACGCACCAAAGGCACCAAAGGCCAGCCGCCCACCATCACTCTCGCTCGACTCACGGGAGCAGGCTCCTCCACAGCTCCCCCTCGTGCGTCCATGTGTGCGTGCTCCTCCATCTCCCGTTCCCTGCGCCCTCGTCCTTCGGCCGGTAGCAAGGCCCGCCGTCGCTGTTGCTGGTGCTGCTACTGCTGCTTCCGCCTTCAGCGCCGCCTGGCCATTTGCTTTGGAAGCACACCCGCCACTTTTCACCGTCCATTTCCATTGCTCAAAGTTGCGGTGTTGAGCTGGCGTGTCGCATCTCGCGCTTGATTGTTATCCGGCCATTGCTTTTGATCTCGCTCTTGCTCTTGCGTGCTCGATTGCGTTCGCGCGATCTCAATCTTGGTCTCCTCCATTGCGTCTCCTCCATACTACAGTATTACCTACCCGACATACGTGCCGCCTCATACGAGCCTGGGCTGTCTGGTCGTCCCGCGCGTTATTGTCCACATTCGGTAGTCACCAGCCGACACGATCCAGTCTTTCTCAGCCAGAAGAAAAGAAAGAAAAAGAGAGGGCCCCCGCCTGTGGTTGTGCCTGTCACGTCCCGGCACCAGCACCAGCACGCACGCACCAGCCAGCAAGCAGCGCACGACGTTGCGCGCTCCCTCATCAACCCGCTTCCTCCCCTCTTACGTACGTACGTGCCTCACGGGCCCGAGTACCTGACGGTCCCAGCGCGCGGGCGGTTCCAGGTACAGTGACCTCTGCCCACTCGGTCGGCAGAGTGGGTGCTTGGGGTCTTGGGTGCAGGTGGTGGCAGAAAAAAACGGGCAAGCAGGGGTCGGCCATCGCACGCTCCGCCGACATCATCCCCAGTCTTCGTCAAGCATCCAGGTTCTTCGACCCCCTGGTTCTGTTAGCCTCCTCCGACTGTCAACTCGGCAGGGTCGGTTCCTCAATTGGCTCTCAGCAGCCTCTCGCCTGGCCCGCCCACCCCGGCAGACCGTCTTTTGTGCCTTGAGCCTTGAGGCTGGTCCCATCGGTCGGTCCCAGAATATTGCGCTCGTCTCTCGACGGTACGGTACGGTCGACATCATACCTACCCAAGACTCCATCCACTCGATCTCGCCAAACTTGCGCCTTTCTTTCTCCCTCTCCCAGCAGCCTCTCGAGCGCGTCCCTCCCGCCTCTCCTCCTCCTGTCGCCTCCCCCCTCGCCTCTCACTCTCGTACCTCGCGCTGCTGTCGCGTCTGTGCCCCACCGTCGCCTGTCTCCAGGGACCGAGAGCTTGTCGAATCTCCATCTCGTCTCTGCCCAACTGCTGATCCCGCCGGGGCCTGGGGCTGGCTTGACTGGACTTGACTCGGCATCCTCCTGTCTCTCTCAAACCTCCCATCTTGCTGACGGTACAGAGTACTTCGTACATGTCATCATACCCAGTCGTTCCAGACACACCCACCCCCATGCCGTCCCTGTCTCTCGACTGCCACTGCTGAAGGGCCCCAATTATCACCCGCCCCTCCAGCTCCCAAGGAACTGGAAACTTCACTCCCCCGGGGCTTCCTTTGTTTCGCCTCCGCCAAAACCTACAGTACCTATCCATGGCCACCGCTTCCTCGTGGTCCCAGCTTTTCTCTTCGCCTCGTTCCTGATTATGTGTGCAAGTAGTACCGTACATATATAGCATACACAAGCATGGATCCTGCACCTCCCGATACCAAACGCCCACGCCTCTCTTCGTGGCCGGCCGGCACACCTCAACAAGGAGTATCACTACCGCATCCTCACCCTCATCACGGTCATCCGAACCAGCTTCCACCACCGCCGCCGCCTCCTCCTCCTGGCGCCCTACATCATCCTGGGACGAGCCCGTATCAACATTATCCCCCTCGATCTGCCGAACACTCATCAGCTCCGCCGACGCCTGCTCATACTGCGCCAGCGCAACCACATCCCCATCCCGACGCCGATCGTCGCCATCATGAACAAGAGCCTTACCCTCCTGTCCAAGACTATCACCGGCAACAACAGCAGCAGCAACAGCAGCAACATCCGCCTCCGCATCAGCCCCCTCCGTCGCCGGCGCATCCAGCGCATCAGCCGTACCCGCCGTACGGTTCCCGAGATCCTCCCATAAAACGGGATCCTGGTGAGGATCAACGCCGACCCAACTCGACGGGCCATGCGCCCGAGGGGATGCCATCGACACCACATCTCCCACCGACCTCTCACCCACCACCCCCTCCCCCTCCGGGCAGCTACGACAATCCACCACGACACATGAATTACGAAAGCGCGCCTTCGATGCCCCCGACCCCGGGTGGCTATCGTGCTCCTAGCTTCCCCCCGCCGACTCCTGTCCCTCACCAACCATCGTACGAGCAACATGGAGGATATCCCTCCGGCCACGAGCCGTTTTATAGCGTCTACTCGTCATCCGTACCAGCCAAGAAAAAGAACACGCGGGCATCTCAGGTATGAGGCGTTTTGTACTCAACGTATGCGCAAAAACTAACGAGGCGCAGGCGTGCGACAGCTGCAGGCAGCTCAAGGCCAAGTGTGATGAGACTAAGCCATGCAAGACATGCAAGGAAAAGGGCGTGGAGTGCAAATACCGAGATCCGGTACCCAAAGCGTAAGTCATGGCACAATTCATTGGTTTGCATGCGTTTGGCTAATATCTGGTGATCAGGACGGACAAGGCCCAAGCCGACATTTTGGAGGGGCTCACAGCTGTGCAAAGCTCCCTTAGCACCATTATGAGCCAAATCGGACGATTCGACCAGAGGCTGGTTAAGATGGAATCCCTCTTACCGAAGCATGCGCCGACATTGCAATTGAAGACCGAGCCTGCGACAGATGACGATTTCAAGCGCGCTCCAGCATCTCCCTATGTTTCGAATGGCGCTTCTTCTGCAGAGACCTACTACCAGAATGAACCACACCGTGATCATCCATCAGCGGAGCCAATTCCTCTTCGCATGATGCCTGAGGATGAGATGGAAGTCGAACCCGGTCCACCAGTCCCCCCTGGAGAACCTGCCATTCCGATCAACCACACAACTCTTGCGGGCCTACTCCTGGAATGGCCATCGATTCGTGAGCTAACAAAGCATCATCTCGAGCAGGAAGGGATTCGGTATATCAGCGAGTATCCTATCAGCCAAGAGCAGAACAGAGGTGTCTTGATCGTATATGGACGGGGCGAAGATTCTCACCCATCACGGCATATCCGAGAGCCCGCTGACCATGGAAATCTGGATATGGCCGACGATTCATCAGACATGGCGTCTCCTTCGCCAGCGGCTGACTGGGGACAACTAGGTGGCTTGAGTCCCCCCGATCAAGTGGAATACAAGGGTGGTGTTTTGGCATTCGATGGAAACCCCGACTTCTCGGAGGCGAAGGTGTGGTCATATGTGGAGAGTTTCAAGGACAACATCCTGAACATGCACCCGATCATCCAGCCAAAGCTCCTAGATTACTGGGTTCGACATTTTCTGGATACTCTTCCTGCAGCGCATCCACGATCAGCAAAGCCGCAGACGTCGAAGCCCGCTTTTGCCGTTGGGGGAGGTTCGCAGACGCCCGAAACTGCGGGCTCAAAGCGGAAGCGATCGCCAGGGCCGGATGGGTCCGAGCCACCCACACCCGCGCCGCCCCGCGCCGGCCGGCCGGATCGGTCCATCCACAGCGCCTTAGTTCTTACGGTGCTGGCTTTGGGCAAGATCTGTCTGTATCGTGACAACGTGCCCGACGTGGTGCACTCGACAGAACCGCTTCCTCACGGCAGCCCTGCCATCCGCAATGGCGCTGTTCCTCCTTCGCCGAACCAAGGCTCCCCTCCTGGATTCTCGGCGCACTCGCATTCATCAGGACTACCATCACCGAAGGAGCAGGACAGAAATATTCATAGCCGTCGGTCCTCGATTCACGGCGTGGGTGGCTTCCGCTCTGGTTTCAGTCTCAAGAAGAACTACGAAGTAATTCCAGGCTTGGAGTACTTTGCCTACGCCACGGATATCCTTGGCAACCACACAGGTGCCTACAACAACATGAAGAATGTGTACGCCAACATTTTTGCGGGATTGTACCATGGACAGTTGGGGAGGCCCATGGAGAGCTTTGCCTTTATCCACAAGGCGAGCCACAAGCTTCAGGTCATCATGAGACCGAGTCTGGACAAGATGAGACGAATCAAGCGGAATAGCGAGTTCATTCAGGAAACCAAGTACAACCAGCTCGCGCTGACGTTCTGGACCTGTCTACAGCTTGAGAGCGATCTCATTGCCGAGATGCAGCTTCCGCCCTCGGGTCTTCTCTCGTATGAAGACGACATGCCTCATCCTAACATGAGTCTTCTCGAAGGCTACGACCAGCGTATCCTAGACAGCTACCCCGGTCAGCTGTATCTCCGAACACATCTCAATAGCATCCACCGGATGTTCTACGCCCCCGAAGACCCAACCAAGGCTGGCAAGGACAAGTTTAGGAACGTCGGGGTTGTGTCTGATGCCGTCTCGGGGATGCATTGGGTGGCTCCCAGCTTTGCGTTCCGGGAGGATGATCCTCCAGCGGACGATATTCTAGCGGCAAGGCTGCGGGCCAAGTATTGGGGCGCGCAGGTCATCACATATCGACCATTTATCCGACAGATCCTGCAGTTCTCGCACTCGATCAAGAACCATGCATCGAGCCCCAACTTCCCCAACGTCACGTCCGAGTTTCGACAGGATATCACGGCACCCGTGATCCACCCCAAGGCCAGGACGCACGGCGACATCGACCCACAGGTGGTGGAATTGGCCAAGAAGGGCATCAAGGCGCTCATTGAGAGCACACGGGCCTTCCACGGTCTGGGTGAAAAGCGACCCATCATCACCAACGTGTTTGGTACAGCGCATGCGTAAGTGGCAAATGACTGGTTTAATCTCTGAAGTGTAAACTAACATTGTGATAGGCAATGGGGCAACCTACTGGTTCTGTCGGCGGCATTCAAGGACCCAGTCCTTCACTCGTATGTGGACGAGGAACTGCTGCGAACGCTGTTCCACAAGACGATTCAGTTCCTTCGACAATCAGCAACAGCGACTAGCTCACTGAGGACGGACATGCACATCCTTGAAGGCCTTCAGCGAGACCTCTTTATGTACCCCGACCCGAGGACGACATCGAGCTTCTCGAGCGGCACAAGTGCCCCGGGCTACCACACGCCTCGACCAGTTGCAATGGCTGCACCACCGCAGGTGCCTCACCACATGAACGACCAAGTTCTTCCAAGGCCCATGCCTCACCATCTACAGCAGATGAGTTCATCGCACGGGCAGTGATGACGGACAATGGCCGTTTCGGACGGAGCAGGACGAGACGAGATGAGACGAGACGAGACTGGCGGCAGCGCTGATGACTTTTTTCCATTACCATCTAATCATCATGACACGGCGTTAAGGCAACAGCAACAACAACAATAACAACAACAACAACAACCTGACTGGCTTTTTTGAATACACCATAAGAGTACGGAGAGTCCCGTGGTTGGGGTGAAAGTCGACACCCAGCAAAGCACACACACGATGGACTTGTCAAAATAGAGCAACAACGCAACAAACACACACAAACACAACACATACCCGCTCTGCGCACGCACACCAAGGCACTATCTTTGGATATGGTCAATGAGATGTGCAGTGCAGAGCCAGCAGCAAGGGCAAGGGGGCCTCTTGATCGGTTCTAGCTGGTCGAGAGCCCCTGAAGCTCTTGTACTGTACCATCAGCGACGGCGCATGACGAAAGAATAATCCTCCTTGAGGTGCAAACCCAAACAAACAAAACTCGAACATGTCGGCATCCGCCTGTATGTATATACATGGAAATGTCTTTTTTGATTATTATTATTTAGAGAGGTTATCTTTTTGATATTTTGTGTTTTCTTGCTTGTCGAATTTAGTTGGCTCAAAAGGATTGGACTGCATTGCATGCGTGGCCTGGCATGGCATGGCCGCTTGCTTCAATTTCGTTTTATGGCACATGATTGTCTCGAGCGTCATGGATCCCATTTTCCTTTTCTCTTCTTTCTGGTGGGACATGGAGGAGATACCACTCATGGATGGTTGGTTGTTGAGCATACTAGGTATATAGTATAGTATATAGGTATTGGGTGAAGGCGGGAGGGAGGATTTTTGCAAGCTCACAGTCGCTATTTATTTAGTTTATATAGGAACTGCTGGTTTTGGGACCTGGAGTAAAAGAACAAAATACAAGACATTTGTGTCCTTGATGGTGTTTCTATCCGTGATGTGATATTTGCCCAACTGAGAACCCCCATCTAGATGACGCCACTTTGTACAGAAAAGAAACCCATGTATAGACCATGTATAGACCATGCAAGACCCATCGTGACCCTGCACTCTTCTGCAAGGCAAGGCAAGGCAAGGCATGACAAGGCATGGCATTAATAGTATCTATCGCCTGCAGCATCTCCGATGTACAAAAGAGCCTTGAATGCTACCATGCCCCCCCTCCTCACACCCTTGCAGCGTGGGGGAAGACGTCATCCCACCATCTTTCCAGAATGTCTCTTTTTTTTTTTTTTTCTGTCTTGAAAATTTTCCGCGCCATGACCAGATCGGCGTGGCCGTTTCTGTGTTCTAGAAGGCTTCCAAGGGGAGGGTGGCTACACCTTGCAGCCGGATGTAGTTCCGCGGTGTGTCTGGTGTTTGGGGGCCAATACTTGTTCGGCTCCGAGGGAGTGGGCAAAAAAGAAGTTGAGTGATAAAAAAAAAAGGGGGGGGGGGGGAGTCTGATGATGTTGTTGGTTGGTCTATTTGTTTTCATCTTACTACGTACGTGGTTATGTTACGTGGTGGTTATTGTGGAGTGAGAGGGAGAAAGGGGATCAAGAGTGACATAGTCATGAAGTCTTACGACGTATCTTTCAAAGTGGAACCTTTTTTTTCTTCGGTCATCTACTGCAGGCAGGTAGGTGTGCTTTTACGTGCTGCAACTGTTTTACTCTCACCGATTACGAAGGATCGGGCATCCTCGGAGGGTGGTCGAGTTAAGGCGGTATGAGGTGACATGGAGGACAGCCTTACTTTTACTTGTTTGACTGAGTGAGGCGGGCAAGGAGGGTGCAGTATCATCTAAGCATGTGCGCTACAACATGATGGATGCAACACATACAATCTACAGTTGCATCCTGTTTTGTCCTCCAACTCTTGACAAGATCCAACCTCATTGGCGTGGCTCACAGCGTAGCCTGATTTCTCTAGGCTAAGATTCCCCTGCAAAGAATCCTTTCAAGACTAGCAACTACTAACTTGAGTGCGAATGAAAAGTCGTACAGATGAGGTCCCATTTGAGCATAGTCCTGAAAGATCGAGTATATTTCCATGTTTCATCCAAGAAGTAGCGCCTCTACAGAAGTTTATACCCGCCGAGGTAGAAAATTGCCATGAGTTTCACTAGAGTATCAGGAGTTTTCGACACCTCCTGAGACTCAGTAGAAAAGCGACTAAGCTGGAGTCGTCTTGTATACACCGCTTACTTATCATTTGCCAATCTTGTCACAAAGCTAGCGAAAGTTGTCACCAAGAAACCAAGAGAAGAATGCAAAAAAAAAGGGGGGGGCAACTGTAAAGTCAAGGTCCGCAGTAAGCCTAGCAAAGCTGATGAGTATCCTGGTGATGTAGGCGAGACTAGAGCACCGGATACTCTACTCTGTCATGGAGGATGCATGGTGCTTGGCCGACAGTCCGATACTCCTGGTTATAGTCAGGTCCACAGCGGTTGGGCCTTTGTGGTATCAATCACCAAAGCTGCAGTTGTTGAGTTCATATAGAAGGGCTAATCACCACATTTCTGGCACTCTCGTGGTGGAGGACCGTCCTTTGGGCGTGGGTTGTCCAGGGGCTATGGTCTTGTCAACACGCCCTCGGCTGATGCCTTGGAACTCACCGTTGCTACATGCATCTCAACAGCCTAGTACTGAACCATCTTAGACTACGACAACATCAATGTTGACTTTAAGCTCTGAGCCTAGACCATCGCCTTTATCTAGTAAAGCATAGAGAGGGAGCCTCAGGCTTTGGAAACCCCTTAAAGACATATTTCTCGGCAGCTCTGTATACATCAACATGTCCAGGCCAGAACTTGGAGTCTACTATATGGCGAAAACCTGAATCAGGATTCCTGAAGAATTAGAGAGGTATATGGTAAAGTTTTGCCTCCAGTATCTCATCATGACGCTTTCTAAAATAATGGGACAGAGATACAGGGAGACATTTGGTGGCTTTCAGCATCAATGAAGTTGGTCAGATGGCAGTTTGCTTGCTCCCACCAGTCACATCGAGGCTATAACAAGGAGCGTGGTGTCATGCAAAATAGACAAATATTCCGCGTTGGACTGGGACATCTCATCACGGACAAAAGGCTCTGTTTCGAATATTTCGTCCTCAAAGAGAATAAATATCAAGAGTGACAAGACGGCATATCATGGATTGCACCCTCCCGCATCCTCATCCGAGCCCACACCCACACCACGTCGATGTAGTATCAGATCAAAGACTCACTATGGCTCACAAAGAGCTCTCGGCTAGGAACATCTTGTCTAATGTCAACTATAGACGGACATTATCGGTCTGCGTATCAGTAGAATAGTATCATTACGATAGATTTCTATGCCATCTCGAGGTTGTGTAGTGATAGCTTCAAAAGACACATATCCACAAGCGATGACAAACTCATTCTGTATCGAAGCGTATAAAATAGATTGCTCATTTAGCTTACTCGCATGTATAAAGAGATCTGCAAACAGCCAATGGCCATGATAAACAGCAACATCTCATGCGCACCCATTCAACCTCCTCCACCACTCAACGACTTCTCTATACAAAAAGCCTGATACATTTCCATGACTCCCAAGTTTTAAGCCACCCAAACGCCACGCGTAATGCAAATGCGAACCCAGCCTCGAGGGGGTATAAGACGTATCGATACGTGTTCGCTCCTTTTCCATCAGAGGGTTCCGACCATCAGGCTCTCCAGCATGCCTCCGGTCTGGCATGCCACTTGGGCTCTCTCCACCTCGGCCTTGACTCTCTTGTGGAGGGTCCGGAAGCCCTCGTGCAGTTCTGCTGAGGCACCGACGAATTCTGAGTAGAGGTCTAGGAGGTGGAGACCGACTTCAACGCATACGCTGACGTATCTCGGATCACAGATATGTCCGCAGACCCATTTAAGGATGGGTTGGACCGAGAGTTCGTCTCGAGACTCCAGGGCGTCCTTCAGGGCACTTCGGTGACGGAGGGCTAGGAGCAGGGTCAAGACGTTGAGGGGTGAGTGGTCAGGTGCATGCTTGTCGAGGACCTGATCCAGAGCGATGGCATACCGGGCGTGTCGTAGATCACTCTGCCATGAGCGCTCCTTTTTCTTGTACAGACGAGGCTCGTTGGCAATAACAACATCGGCTCCCTCGCCAACCATATCCAGCCGCTTAGCAGCAGCAACTCTGCGCTTCCGCTTGTTTCTCTTGGCATCGTGAGCCTCGATTGTTCCCGCCACGAGAGCGGCCATTTCCTTCTCACGCTCCGCCTCCCGATTGGCTTCGAGTCCAGTGAGACGAGTGCGCACGCTCAAGACACCAGACTGCATACCCACAGCCAGGTGACGGTCGACCGAGTCGGGATCATCACTCGAGGGGATGACCTTGACAGATAGGACAGGAGACTGATACTTGGTGCTCGACACGACGTTCCAGCCAGTTGTTTCAAACACCTTGACGTGACCTTCGAGACCACCGCTGACCAGTCGTCGGCCATTGGATGCCAAGCTGAGCGACGTGACCGTCTTTTGATGGTTGGTGATCAAATGCAGGGGTCGTGCGGCGACAAGATCGAGAACGCTGATGGCTTCACCAGCCGCCGCGAACACGGTGGTTCCGGAGGGCATAGCCAAGACATCCTCAATAGGAGCCGCATGCTTGAAGGTCATGACAGCGCTGTTGCTTCCTGTCCTGGGATCCCAGAGCTTCACTGTCGAATCGTAACTTCCAGACACAATCATGTTGGACATGGTGCCGGGCATAAAGTTTGCACATCGAACATAGTCGGAGTGGCCAACAAAGGTCGTGGTAGATTCGTTGCTAGGCAGATCCCACAGGCGGACCGTCTTGTCGTCGCTCGCACTCAGCAGAGTGGTCAATTCCGTGGGAGAAAATTTTGTCGTCCACACAGGCTGCTTGTGCGTGACCCACGTCTTGAGGATGGCCCTCGAATTGACGTCAAACACCTGAATCTTTCCCGTGTCGTCACCAGCCACCAACACCCGGCCATCCTTCCTGATCTCTCCGCTGCGCGCGACGTCGCCGAAGCGCGTGATGGTCTTGACGAGCTTCCGGGTCCGGTTCGAAAAGATCTGCACGCGCGTGCCCGTCGTGACGGCGAAGCTGTCGTTGTTGGACGAGATGTGGACGACGGGGTACGAGGTCGGCGACGGTATCAGAAGCTGGTTCTTGAACGTCTTCCAGTAGCGCTGCTCGGCGGTCACGGGCGTCGGGCCCGAGGGCAGCTTGAGCTGTGGCAGAGGTCCCACCTGAGCTGCCATTGTGAATTGTTGTGATGACGAGCTTTGCGATCGATGGTGGGTGGTGGTAGTGAAGAGCTGCAATTGTAGGCTGCGCCGTGATATTTTTTTTCTGCGATAAGATAAAGAATACAGAAGTCGATGGCTGAGAGGTAAAGGCGCTAGCCTCTTTGAGCCTGGTGTCATGTCCCCTGCAGCATCGAACGGTACGTACCCATTGGGTGAACACCAACATCAACGACCACATGCAAGTCATAGCTACCAACATTTTACTTCTAAGAGGGTTAATTCGTAATCACTTTTAAGTCTCCAAGTGCCCCTGGAGTATTCAGTTGATAAGTTCTCTACAAAGCCAGGAGCGGAAAACTCTGACAGAATCCAATGAAGTGTACAACGTCGGATAGCATCAGCTCTCCTGTAACCTACGAAACAATACGACAGTCACCAAGCATGGAACAAGCGAATGAAATATGATCATCAATTTCTAATGAAGTGTCCAATATTCCCTTGGACATGTTCAAAACTCCTACATTTCCCTGACCTTTCATATGTGTTCCGCCCACTAACGCCAAATCAAGCCCCTTGATTGTACAGTACATTCGCTCTAGGTCTCATTACCTTCGTTTATCTTTCTATTCAATATCCTCCTCTTCGTCGGGACCTTCCTGCCCCGATGTCGATCCTCTGCATTTCTTCCATCAGAGCCAACTCATTACCGGGCCCATTGGCACCGCTCATCATGAGTGGAAGAGGGATCTTGGCTGGGATTGGTGGACCCCCATACACCCCACGGTTCTCGTCTTCAAAGTCCCAGGTGCTTGCTCGCGGCAAGCCTCGAAGAGAAGAGTTTCCGTAAGTGGTCCTTTCCTGGTAGTTGTCCTTGGAGATCGGAGCCAAGGGACTGGACGCTGCAGGAGAATTGCCAGCAGAAGCTCTGTTTTTCTTCTGGAGCCGAGTCCGACCTGCAGGCGCTGGAGGCGTCCGCGGTTCTTCGGAGAATGTGTAGGACGACGTGTTCACCGTCGACATGGAGTGGCGACCAGTGCGGCGGGCCCTGCGAGTGCTAGGCGGCATCGGCTGCGCCCCCGACAATGGAGGTCTCGATCGTGGTTCTGGTGCCGGTTCCTGATTCTTTTTTTCTGGTTCCGGCGCCCAGGTATCCTCGGGAAGATGATCCGAAGGGTCGATTTCTCGCCCATCATAGGTGATAATCTTTGTCGGCTCACCACCTAGATAATCTGGTGGCGAGGGACTAGATCCACCTTTCGAGGAAACTAGACTGGGGTTGAGGGCGTCATAAGAATCGGGTCCGAAAGGGATCTCGGTTGACCTTCGGTTCTCATCCGGAGGAGGCGCAGGGCTGACCGACTTGCGCTTGATCTTGTGCTGAGGGTTCGGGCTGGTGCGGGTGTTTGGTGAGATGGCCCTGGGCTTAATTATCTGCTGGTCGGCCGCAGAAGTATATGTGATGGCCCGCCTGTATGGCTGGATGGCATAACTTTGATCATAGCCTTGGTCATAGCCCTGATCGTAGTTTTGCTCGGGCGGCGCTTGGTTGTACCCTGACAAGGACTCGTTTCGTTGGCGACCTCGAGTGGGTGTTGAAAGGCTTTGCGAATGGGGCCGCCTATCATGTCGGCGGTCTTCGTAAATCAGATCTGTCAGCTCCTGGGATTGGGATGCATCCAATCCTGGCACAAGCGCCGCTGGCATGTTGGGGAGCGCATAGTTGGAGGAGCTCTGAATGTGCTTGGTCTCCAGCTCAGACCCATGGCCCGAATGATGGCTTTGGCTGCTGTGGGAGTGGTATGAGTTGTCACCGGGGCTTCTAGAGAAGCTTCGTCGGTGGGAGGAAGTCAATGCGACCTGCCAGTCCTCCGGGTTGTGGTATCCATCATCTTGGTTCTGGTATCCACGTGCAGGTTGCGATGGCGAGTAGTCATCCCGATAGGGAGAGCCTCCGGTTGATCGCCGCAGAACCAGCGGCGCAGGGCTCGGGTTTTCGTCAAAGGCCAGCTCATCTGGATACATCCGCGAACCACTCTGCCTGAAGTTGTTAACTGGCGGGCCGCCATTCTCGGGCGCATCCTCGACCGTTGGTTGCATCGATCGATAATGAGGATCGTAGCTGGCGTCATAGGAATTGTGTCTCGGCGCATTATCGTAGACCATTCCATTAGAAGACGGGACAGGGTTGCCAGCCGGTGCCGAATCGTACGCGCGAAAGGTTGGGCGCCCCGGATAAGGCACCAGGGATTGAGACTGTGATTGTGGCTGCGGCTGGGGCTGCGACTGTGATTGTCTCTGAGCCTCATGTCTCAGAACGTCATGTCTCATCTGCGGCATCTTAACCGGTGACGTATCATAGGTGCCCCTGGGCACAAGTTCCTGACCTGTGCCGCTCTGTCGGCTCCGATGGGCAGGTGGTGGTGGCGGACGCTCGTTTTCCATGGGAGAGTACTGCCTGGGATCGTCCATGGGCGCCATTGAAGGCGGCGGCTGATCATAGAGATCCTGATGCGGAGAGTAGTGACCCCGATGATCCATCTGGTCCTGCTGAAGTGCATACCTCGGGCTGTAGTCCCGGTCATCGTATCGCGGTGACGCTTCGTACATGGACCTGCGGGATTGGCGAGAGACCTCCGCGCGCGTTGGTGTCACATATTCTTGTTGTACAGGCGCGTGCGCTGACGGAGAATAGTTGTCTGTGTGACGGCTGCGTGTTGAGTGCGACGGTGGTGTGTTGTACTCGACTGCCTGCAGAGGAGACTGGGCCTGGATAAAGGCGCCCGAGTGTGAGGTCTGCTTTACATGTCGTGGGGGAGTGCGGTGATCAGGCCCCGCGGGTGCTGCTGAAGGTAGTGCCGGAGGAGCTGATGTGGGAGCTGCTGGAGGAGTCGCGACGGGAGCTTCGCCAGTTACAGGATCAGAGGGCAACGGCCGTCTCTTGACTGGCGTTCTCTGCTTGACGGATCCTTGCTCTTGCTCTGCGGGGGCAGGCTGCTTCGGCTTCGCAGCAGGCTTGTCGGGCTTGGGACGAGTGTCGTAGAATGTGATTTCCACCCTGATCTCGCCAGCGTATTTGCCCTTGCAGCTTAATGTCTGCCACATGTCGCTCTGTCCACCGCCGGACACAATGATGCCTCTGAGGTCAATCCATGACTCTCCGACCAAATCTGTCCGCTTGTCGTCAGTAAAGACGGAGATCTTGAGCTGGTAATAATCTGGGCAGTCATGGACTGTGAATCGCAGCTCCTGGTCCCTGTTTAAAGCCAGTCAGTCCGAACTCGATTTTAGCTCTCAAAATCGCTGATGCTCACCATTTGGGCGTTTGTCCGCCTCGGATATCTGTGGTTGTCTTCTTGGCCTCCTTGCCTAGCCGGGCGGCGCAGTAGGGATCTTGCTTGCCGATGGTCTTGCGATTCGGCAAGTTCTTGGCGCGATCGACGATAGCGACCAGAGTTCCAATAACGGGGCCATCGACTGTCATGTCGGCAAAGATGCCCGCGGTATGCGCCGCACTGAGCGGGTTCTTGACCTTGGTGGCCATGATGGCAGCTCGGTGCGGGGGCGGGGTGCTCGGGATTAAGGTTGCAGGTGATGAAGAAAAATGTTGAAAAATCGATGCTGTCGGGTTTTGTTTACATAGACGAGGCGTCGCAGTTGACCAAGGGATAGCTTGGTTTCGCCGTAGATCGAGAATAGGTTGGTGTCAGGAACCGCAAACAAGGACTAGCCCCAAAAGAAGGCGACAATCGGCAATGAAATCGAGAACCCCGAAACCAAGGACAGAGTGAGAATGAACGAGTCAAGGAACAATGAATAATCCGGAAAAAGTATAGTGGGGGAAATAAAGTTTAAGAAAGGGAAAAGGGATTAGAAAGGCAGAAGTGACGGTACCACGGATGGGAATGTGAAGGGTGCTAAGGTTTGAACTCGTGGAGGAGGAGGAAGCTGGTGAAGGTGGTGGTGGACGTTGAAGTGTTTGGCGCTAACGGATAACGCACGCAATGGAGCTGTATGGTTAGTAAAATCCGCCAAAGGAAGGCCGGCTCGACTCCCACAAAGAACCGAGGATGAAGGAGGAGGGTTGGATGTCAGGTCAGAGAAAGCAAGCAGACTCTTCTTCCAAAATGAGCTCCTCAAAGCTGGATATCGAAGCGTTGTATAGCACCAGCTTGCGTGTGGTTGGGAACCGAATGCGGTAGGACTGTGGGCCGTCGTGGGACGGAGTGGACCGCCTGGCGGGAGGCTGGGCTGAAAACGGGGGGGCTGGTGCGCCGCTGCAGGGGCTGAATCGAGGCTCCTGGGGCGAGCGAGGAGCCGCCTAGACGCTGCTGTGGCCGCCTATTCGTCCAGCGCCGTCGGGGGATTTGCAGGGAGCTGGAGACCTGCGCCAGGAGACAGGGGGTGCTCTAAGGTTTGGGCGCGTCCAGGGGACTGGGACTTGACTTGGACCTTGGCGAATTGGACGGGATCCGCATGAAAATTGAAATGGCCAGTCGTCGGAGCGCGTCACCACGAGACGAGTTTGTTCCTTGCTGTCGGATGGTATCCCGTTTCCATTATTCAGGGGATCGCCCAGGAACAGATATTCGCCTAGCCGAGTCTCGGCATTTCAGGATCCAGAGACAGGGAGACTCAGCCCCGGCAGGTTTCAGCGCGACTGGCCTTGAATGTTGAACGCCGTTAGTTTGCAATCCGAACGGAGTTCGGATAACTTCGCATTGGATAAAGTCATCCACCAGTCACGATCGAGGCTTCGTATCGTATCTGCACCGCCATGCTGCTTTCGCAACCCGCTTCGCACGCACGCACGCCGCAGAAAGACTTTGGAACGCGCGTGTTTGGCCATGCCAGGTCACAGCCACAGGAGACTTGCGTACCTAGCTCTTCTACGCTCTCGGACTGACGATTTGCCAAGCCGTGGGCTGACGTTGACAGTTCCATCCCACCTGTAGGACCTTGTCTTATTACTCGTCGCCTCCCTCCGCGTCCCAAGTCCTTTAGGGCCTTGGATATGGCCGTGATCCGTCATTGTGTGGTCTGTGCCGGCCCATAATCGCGACCATGAGCGGCATCCATGCCACCCGACCTGTACTCTGATGGCTGGATGTGTCCGGCCTCGCCAGAAGACTGCTAAATTAGGTAGCGATCGAGCAGCTCTCATCCCACAAACTTGTGCAATGGCGGATCCCATGTCCAGTCTGCGGGGACCTGCAATGCAAACTCAACGACGACCCAAAGCCCGTCCAATGGACCCCGATGAAGAACCCCTGCAACGCAATTGATTGAATCTAATCAACTCGCCTAACCTCTCAACGTCCAAGCAAGCTCCTGAAGCGTCTGGACTGCTGCCTTTGACCCACCGCCTCGATGTCATTCTCATCTTCCTTGGCTGGCTGAGACGCCAAAAACAATCTTTTCTCTGCTCCTCCACCACGGTCCCTCCGAATCGGGGTTTTGCGACCAAGTTTCCGGCGGCAGAGGAGTCTTCATGGCGCCCTGTTGCTAGGGAGACAGCCAAAGAATGTGACGCCTCCGATTGTTTGGGGCATGAATTTCGAGCTAACCATTGTTTCCACCCAGCTCCGTTATCCACTGGTTTCGCCCAGCGGAGAGATGTCATGCTGTAGCGCCGCGGGTTTCACACGCCCGTTTCTAGAATAAGTGGGTGTGGGCGAGTGGGTGTGGAGGAATGCGCAAGCAATGCAGGTTCATCAGTCATGGGTCATCAGATATTCATCGACAGCGGCACAAATACCAATAATCAGGAAAGCTATCCTTAGGTGTCAGCTTACGGAACGATCAATCCGAGATCTACGGGTTCATATTTGCATTCTACCAGTCACAGCCCTTGGCGAGCAGGGCGGCAAGCTGCTCCAGATGAGCCTTGTCCACCTCGTCGAAACCGTTCAGCTCCGCGCAGTCAATGTCGATGATTGCCACCAACTTCTTGGAGCCATCGCGCTGCTCAGCCACGATCGGCACAACAATCTCACTCTTGCTATCTCCGTCGCAGGCGATGTGCCCCGGAAACTTCTCCACGTCGTGGACGAGCTGCGTCTGCTGCGACGCAGCCGCCGCTCCGCACACGCCTTTGCCGAACTGGATTGTCTGGCAGGCGACCTTGCCCTGAAACGGGCCCAGGATGAGCTGCGGGTCTTGAGATGACTTATCAAGGACGTAAAACCCTGTGTGCGAGGATATTCCATCAACATCAATCATGTCCCATCGCGGAGAAGGGTCCGTGACCTACCCGCCCAGTTCACATCTTTGCTTGGGGAACCCAGCGACTTGTACGCATGCCAGAGCAACGACGCAGCATTGGCAAGGTTGCTATAAACCGTCACTAAGCCGTCCATAACAGGATGTCAACAATAGGTAGGGTTTCACTCACCAGACCTGTGATGGAGACGCCCAAAGATTAGTCAAGTAGTTTCGGCAGTAAGGGAGATGCTACGAACCCAGTTGCGCTGGCCGGTAATCAGGCCTTCAGTCTGCCAGAGAACCTGTTCATAAGCATCTTCTTTCGTGACGCCCTCGGCAAAGTTGGATGCATCAGCGTGAACCTGGTTTGGACGTGAGTTTAGAGCTTGAAACAACGGTGAAGACTCGGTAGTTGGTTCACCCAGAACGCACCATCTTCTCGACTTGGACGACCTCTCAAACCCTCAGGGCTCTAATATGGGTTTCAAGGATATGCGTCAGGGTATGGAAAATTCAGCACAAAGTTTGTTGATGTTGTGGAGTTGAAAGCTGGAGACTCAGTCGTGGATGGTTGCTTCAACTGAGTCCCAGTATGAATTTAGGCTCCCCGCAAAAATGCACACATTGCGTCTCGATGCCATTTTAGCGGTACTGATGTCAACGATTCCCATGCACGACCGCCAAGGCCACAGAAACACCAGATTTATCCAGCGTGCATGCAGCATGCAACAGCTTAAACCTTTCGATAGTCCTCATACGACAAAGCCTCCCTAGCTATTCTATTTGGCGATACAAGAGGTTGCACAGTGGTCACGCGACCCGCCCTAGGGCTTAACTGAAGACCTAGTGCAGGATAAGAGAAGTGCGCTTGAGTAAACGCTAGTTGGACCAAATATTAAGATCAACTGCCCCGTACATAAGATTAGTTCAGCGCATTGAGGCTGGGAAAGATATCATTGCTCAGGAACTAACTAGCTACTATAGAAGTGGCTGGTTAAGGGAGCAAGCAAACTCGGACCAACGGCGTCTTGAACTATTGATTCAAATCAAGAAGTTCATCCGAAGTTTGCTATCGTCCTTATCACTCCAGGATCTACAGTAGCCGAGAAACACACTACCACAAAGTAGGACAGCAACGGCCTCGTCTTGATTCTTGGCTCGTGTTCCTGCAGCAGCTCCAAGAGGTTGGGGTATCCGTCCCTCCTTGCAAAAAAAACCGCCGACCCATGTCCATGTCGAAATTTCAGCTCCAATGAACGCTGGGTTTTGTTAAGCCTGTGCTTTTCAAGCATCTCTAATTGAAGGGTTCTTGTTTTCCTTTTTCGTCGTGAGATTGCTACTCACCGCGTCCGCCTCACCTACAAGGTGAAGGCGCCACCGCTCTTTGGAGGATGCGACTATGACAAGGAAGAGATATTAGTTGACTTGGGAGTGAGAAATAGGAGATGACACTTTTCAATTAACTTGCAGACGTTGTCTCCTGTTGAACCGGGTGATGAGGGTGATGCTCACTGTTCACCATCCTTACCTAGTATGTACCAAAGAGCACACGATCAACAACCAAACATTTGCGGACACCTTCATGCGCGAATGAGCTATGTGACATTATTGTTGAACCATTTACCATCTACTCCGAAAAAATATTCCTCAATTGCTCGTATGAAATATTGATAGAAATGATGGGAAAAAAAGGTTTCAATGCTCAACCGTTTGTCACGGTACCTGAAGATCGGCACCGGCCCAGAATCTGCCGACGTCAACCAAGCAGACCAATGACGCATCGCCTTTTAGATTTTGAGCTCTTGGCCTTGAAAGCTCATCCTCACCACAAAAGCCCCGACATCACCTCCGAAACCCAACCTCTGCCACCCCGGCCATGAGCTCCCGAACGCCATGGCGGCTCTGCGCCTATAGTCAGCGCCGACAGGTCCAATGCCCGCGCCATTGGACCCCTTTCGCTACGTCGTCGGCGCCCTGGCAGCAGCACCAGCGATCCATCCACAATGACGGCCCCAAGAGCTTGAACCCCCTCGTTAACCCCCCCGATGTGACCCGACCACCGCCGCTCACCCTCCCGCGACGCAGGGACTGCGATTCGTTGCCGAAATACTACTTTGAACTGGGAAAGGGATATCTTCGCTTCTACAAGGACGGCCTCAAGAATGTGTGGGCGAGTCGTCGTCTCCTTCGAGAAAAGCTTCAACGGACCCCCGCCGACGATCGACCCTCGATATTCAGACCATACTATGTCCCCAAGACCTTTTCCAGGGCCGATTGGGTTCTTCTCTGGAGGGTCAGGCACGACATGATACGGCTACCTCTGTTCGGGCTCATGTTGATCGTGATTGGGGAATTCACCGTACTTGTGGTCGCATACGTCGATAGTGCGGTGCCGTACCCTTGCAGAATACCGACTCAGATCTTTACAGCTCTCGAAAAGGCCGAGCAGCGTCGCAAAGCAGCGTTTGACGAATTCGAGTCAAAATACCCTCACGGCGTGCTGAGCCCCCGTGTCACCCAATCCGTTGCGCGCGCTCATGTCCTCAAGAGTCTGCACCTCAGCGGATCGATCTGGGACCGTTTGGGATTCCTCCCACCCGGCATGTGGCAGGCAAAGGGACGGTACCGCATGGCATACCTAGAAGGCGACGACAAGAACATTATCGAGGATGGCGGACCCATGGGACTTCAGTACGACGAATTGCGGATCACATGCGCAGAGCGCGGCATTGATACTCTTGGGAAGAGTGAGACGGAGCTGAGAGGCTGGCTCGGCGACTGGCTGCGGTTGACAGCATCTGATGATATTACAGAGAGGAGGCGACGAATGGTGGTGCTGTTCCTAACCAGGTGCGTGGTATCAGGCTTGAATCGATCATGGCTTGGCGACTAACACTTTATTTCAGACCCGAAAACTGGCCCCAGCACCGAGACTTTGGTGTTCCTGAATGGCAGTTGTAGTAAAAAGCAGCCAATCGAAAATGAAGGCAGCATTTGGGAGCAAGCGATAGACATGAGCAACGGGAATGGCTCCTTAGCTCTCACACATGTATAACAACAACACATACGATACTGGCTGGATATCCACTCAGCTCTTGGTGATGAAAATATTAGCAAAGATCCGAGTCAACGGCATTGGGGTCGAACATGTGCATGCGCAACCAATGACAGTCTGGCGAGGGCCTTGAGTTTGATACTGTACTCGACAAATATGAGTCTGCCAATATGTGCACCTGCAACTATCGCTAGGGTTCATTACAAAAAGCTCGGTATTCTCGCACTGCCAAAGTTCAGCATACCGTTTTGCACGTGAAACTCGCAAGCCAGGGCTCTTTAGAGTCAAGGCCTGGCCTCTGAATGGCTTCGGTGCAGCTGTTCCCGAGCTAGACCAAAAGCACGTGGCCATCATCTGCCGCCAACTGACTCGGCTTCCGTCACATTCGGGGGTACAACTGATCAGTAAGAGGCAGCAATACTAATCCCATGTATCTTTTTCCTCGTCTTTAACAAAAAGGCGACAACGTCAAGAGATCTGATGCCAGTTTGGACCCGCTTGGGGGATTGTGGGGAAAAGGCTGAGCACATGATGCAACTCCGAGGTTCACATGCAACGATCGGGGGCCGACCCCAGAAAAAGACCAACATCCATCGCCGCCGTCGACAAGATCCATGACTTCTCATTCTCTGTAACCCCAAGTCGCCGTTTAAAAACCTCGGTCAATTCCCCCACACTTTTTTTCCTCTTTCTTGCATCTCCATCTCGTATCCGTCCTCTCTCCACAGATCTCTTGCTCGACCCGTCAGCTCTCATAAACAATACCAGCAGCCATGTCTCTCAAGAACGGTACGTGTAGACCTACATGCCATAGATGGGGATTAGACCCGAGACTGACTCTGCGATAGACAACTTCCCTTCTTCGGCCGCTTTTGACGCCATCAACGCCGCCATCAATGCCAGCGACGCCGACCGCGCCGACGCCATCAAGCAGGGCAACGGCGTGTACGCCTTCGTCCTCAAGAACGCAAGCGGCGAGGAGGCTAGCTGGCACATCGACCTCAAGAAGACAGGTGCTGTCGGTACCGGGGTTGGCGCCAAGCCTGATGGTACGTGAAGACAGCATAAACGCGATGCGCTCATCCGGACCCTCCGGCGCATTCATCTACGCGACAGCGCGGCTAACACCACCACTCTAGTCACACTGAGCCTCTCAGAGGAGAACTTTGGCAAGCTCGTCGAGGGCAAGGCCAATGCCCAGCGCCTCTTCATGGGCGGCAAGCTCAAGGTCAAGGGCAACGTCATGAAGGCGACCAAGCTGGACCCCGTGCTGAAGAAGGCTCAGACAAAGGCCAAGCTGTAAACGCGACCAGGGGATCACGGTGTTTGGATGAGCAGCAGTCTTTGTATGATATCAATTTCTTGTTTACACCCATTGTCTCGGCGTAAGAGGCGACTACTATATAGAGGAGTATATCGCGCTCTGTCAATTGATTCATGACTTTTCGTCTTACATCAGATGGGATGAGTTTCCTTTCATACGTCATCGCATCAGACGAGACCAGCCGCTCTTTGAAGCGCAACCTTGGCCTCTTCTCGGACCTCGCGTACAATCTCACCAGCCGACTGAGCCTTGTTGATGAGACCAACGCCGGTTCCCCTGTTTCGTAATTAGACAAGACGGTGGAATTATCCCGAGACACTTACGCCCAGGTGCTGATGATTCGGGTAGCGTCCTCCTGTGAGTAGTCCTCCTTGAGGCTCCGCTGGCATTCCTCTAGGGATGCGCCAGCGATGAACTTTTGGTGGATAGGTCCGATGATGGCCCGGCCGTCGTAGAGAGGTCCCCAGAGAGGATTGTTGTTGATTCGGTCATTAAATGGTGACCTAGTCTCGTAAGCCCTAAAACCCGGTTTCAATGTAGGTTGGATGCACTCACTTCAGCGTGGACACTCCGCCATCGACGGCCCCAAGGACAATGTCCTTTCGGAACTGGGGGTAGATGGATTCAGTTGCAACAGTGAACTAGATGTTATAAGCTTCATTTCTCAACATTTGACTCGTAGATGACTTACTCTTGTTCCCATCACGACTCCCTCAGCGCCTGTGTCAAGTTAGCATCAGCGACTCACCACCTTAGAAACACTCACCCAGGGCCAAGGCACCGGCAACACCTCGCCCATCAGCAATGCCTCCAGCAGCCACGATGCTAATGTCTTTATCTCCAAACTCTTTCTCTAGCATGGTTCTCACTTCAGGCACGAAGCTCACAATGCCCGCACCCTGACGGAACTGGTGGCCACCAGCATCAACACCTTGAGTCACCAGGACATCAGCGCCGTCAAGCACCGCCTCCCGAGCGGCCGCGACGTTGCCGACCTGAACAAACACGACAGGTGGGACGTCCAGAGCCTTGAGCGCGGCGATGATGCTGCGATGTGGCTTGACGTCACCGTCCGGTGCAAACAACCAGACCGCGGCGGGCCGGTGCTTGGCCAGGATGGGCAGCGCCGTCTCGGCGAAATGACCGATGGACCGGTGCCCCGTGATGAAGCTGGTTCCGACCCGGAGCGGACCGTCCGCCGGTTGGTCGGCGCCGAGCAGGGTGCGGGCCTCTTCGAGATCGCTGGAGAGGGTCTTGATGTGTGCCGAGTCGGGTGAGAGGTCAGCCGTCGATGGGAGAAAGCCTATTAACATCAGCCTCATCTGTTCTACATTCATTACATGTAAAAACAAATATTAGTACCGAAACCGCCGGCTTTAGTCACCTCGGTCGCCAGCTGCGCAGAAGCTGCGCCAAGCATAGGCCCATTGCTAATGATGGGGCTTTTTGCCCACGGGAAGCGGTTCATAAGCTTTGAAGGACTCATTTTTTGTATGTTGATGACATGAGATGGAGTTGAGAGACACTGTTGGTGAGGTTTTCTTTTTATGCTCCGGCTTACATGGATGCCTCCGTCGTATTGCTCAACAAATGAACGTCAAGCACCCGACGCCTAGTCTGATGGATTTACCAATATGGGGCAACGCAATTGTGACTCCTAGGTCTGATTTGTCATGATGCTGCACTGCGGAATAAGGAATCGGAATCATACAAACATCGTTGAAGCATCTCCGCGGACAATTGAGTGGGATGGTCAACTCGATAATGTTGCCATATCCATTTGTTATTTATTGTCAACCTAGCTTGTTCTTCTATTGTAACCACTTAGCACCGCCATACCATCTCCACAGGCTTGATGTTGATAACCTCGGGCGTCAACTTGAGACCCACGACAGCGGTCCTGACATTCCGTACACCTGCTCCAAACTACTCGCATCCGTTCGTTCCAATCTTGGAGCTCAATTGCAGCCGCAAAGGAAGCATCAACCTACTGATTCCTCGGGTCCTCTTCAATAATTGCACTGCCAAACCAAATGCCGCTCAACCGGTCTTTGCTCCATGATGTTGAGAATCCGGTCGTACCGAGCTCCAGATCCAGTCCAGGTTGGATACTGATTCATGTCCACCCACTGTGAGCTTGGTCCTACCAATGGCTCATTGTCCCAGCCGAGTGTTTCGGCACGGCCGTAACTGGAAAGGTAGCTTGTCCTGGCTGCTGTGGAAGCAACCGGGTCGGGCTGTTGACCAAATGCCGCGTCCTCGCGTTCCTCCAGGGCCATGACGAAGCCTATGGCTGTTTCGAGATTCGTGCGAGCCGCTACCCCGCGACAATCTCGGCATCGAGAGTAGTCTTTGCCCTGGATGGTAATAGCCATGGCTCTGAATAGAGGTCGAGTTGTGTAATACTGCCGGTTCTCGGGCCATGTTTTGGGCGTCTTGCTGTCGAGGCCGGAGCAGACAGTACCGTGCATGCTCACAGTCGTTTCTACCGCAGCGTCCTCGTCTTGGACTGCTGGCCATACTCTATATCGGCACGGTAAGGGCGGAACCACCGGCGATAGAGGTAGTTGTGGAGGGCAGGCCGAAGTATTTCAGGAAGACCTCGACTGCCTGGAGGGCCTTTCAGCAGAAAGATCGGGACGGTCTTGTTCCAACAATCAGCCCCATGACCTCGCCTAGATGTGGCATATCTTTGAGAAAATGGGGACACTGGATCTGAAAGGTCTCCAGTTGGCTGCGATGGCGCTCCTCTAGGCTCCCACGGATGTAGTGTAAAATCTGGTGGCACTCAAGTTTTGGTTGGCCTTTCTCGACGATGTCGACACCTTTGTAAACTTCGTATGGCGGAAGCCAAGATGGGCCTGCACCTCGTGTTGTAGACATGAACGGGGAAGTATGAAGAGCCTTGCTGAGTAATTGTTGTCGATGGTGAAATAAAGTGCTTCTGGAGTACTAACTGGATGACGCTTATTTATACACAATGAGAAACTCTCTTCCTAAGGGTTGTAACTTTGAACTGATGCCACACAGGCTGCATATGGCTCAAGCATAATGAACTGAGAAGCTGAGATGCATGGCGTAGTCTCAAGCTTCGGGCTGTAGGTATAAGAATACAGAACTAAACACAATGGCCACGATAGTTAGTGATTATGAAAGCAAAAGTAGATTACATGGCCATCTCCGGTGAGAGTCATCCCCGAATCTCAATAAACTTAAGTAACGTACAGCAACGAAATCTAAACAGCATAAACTTCATTATCTCAGATGACTCACGAATCATATAAAACGACATCGATAATCTTGATATTGACCCTTTAGCTCGATACATTCTTCGAGTTTAAATTCATGATGGGCTTAGAAATACCGATTTTTTCACTTGACGAGATTTCTTTGCCCATTCCTCGAGGTGTCGTTCGCTTTAGGGTGAGGACACGAGCGACATTCCCATTAGACACTATCAAACAATATAACCACGAGCGAAACACAAAAAGAAAAGAAAAAGTATTGTTTCCTTGTCTTCTCGGTGAACTGTGACCTCTTTTCTAGGATGCCTGGCGCAGGAAGTTCATAATGAGGTAGGGATACCAGCAGCGTTGCCTTGCAGTCGGTATGAATGCATTTCTCCAACCACCAAATGTGATGATAGTAAGCCTCGGGTTATAGAAGTATAGTATGATATTTACCATATGTATGGAAGATTTTATGGTAAGTTTAAGTGTATGATTATGCGCATTTTATGGCTATTCCCTCCTAAGGTTATTAATTAGAGGAGCGTCCTTGCTATGGTGGACAAGATGGACAAAACTGAACCTCACTTTGCGTGAGGAAGGAACTAACCAGAAGTGTCTGAGGGGTAGCAGGGCCCCCCGTGGACAGCTATCCTTGTTTGGGTCCGCTCTGTCTCTGTCTCTCTCTTTCATCACTCTTTGGTTCCCTGTGTTTTCTGGCAAAACATCAGGATTGAATGGGACTTTCCACCTCCCATCTCCGTTACCTATATAACAGACGTTTTGTTGTCCAAACGACATCGAATCCTCGCTACAGTGGTTGCTCACAACCACACATCTTCCGTAGTATAGTGGTCAGTATGCAAGCTTGTCACGCTTGAGACCCGGGTTCAATTCCCGGCGGGAGAGATCGCCCACGTCATGAGACGTGATTCCTTTTTTGCATTTTTATCATTTTTGCCCTTTTCTATTCTTTTTGATGGTGGTTGAAGCAGAGCCAGGCCGAATGTTGTGATGGCATGTTTGGACGTTGACATTCTTCCTAAGGGGGGCACGTGACGGGCCTCTCGGTGAAGAACCCAAGCCGAGGCAATCTTGAGATCATCGAGATAACCATGCTAGCTAGCTTGATACTGAATCCAGTGGAAGTCAGATTAGAGACCCAGGTGTTAGTCTATGTTCGTATCCCACATTGAACCGAGCACGAAGAGAGTTTAACAATGCTGGGTAGGTAGAGAACATGGATGGACTACAACCACATACCACCTCTACCCTACATCAACATGTGAAATTGTATTGTCACGACTTCAACCCCAACACTACATGCAAATGTGCATTGCACGTTGGTATTTGTTTGATGACCTGTCTCTTGGCCATTTCGATGACCCAGTGATCGTCCCTTCAAATAGAGCTCATGGTTGTACTCAGTCGCAACTGGTGAACTGTAGACTGCCCCTTTCGCGCCATAGGATACGGACCTACCAACACCAATGCCAAGTATCATAGAGCACATATGTGTCATGAGATCTGTTGGGACTCTACCGAAACGAAGCACCCAACAATGATACAGACCTTCTAGCCCATAGGCGAAAGGACGGTTTATGCTTTCGTTTACCGACATGAGATGTTTCAATTCGCAGGTCCCTGCGTACGAGTACGTAGCATCAATTCAGAGAACCTGGATGATAATCCATTGTCGTATATCCCTCCCAAAATTCGCGCTTCACCACGATCCCATCTTCCCTTACCCTAGCTCATGGTGATACACACCTAGCCAGGCACAATCTTAGATCAGGTGCGTCCTATAGGGCGCGTTAGCAGGATGGCGTGTGTCAGATGAAGCCGGCTTCCATGCCCACGCGACACCCGAGGTCGAGACGGTCTGATGGTTGGTTATGCTTTTTATCCAGCTTCACAACCAAGACATTCCAATGGTTCATCGAGCAACGGCCTGGGGAATCTGGCATTGCAATTGGCTGTTGTTATGCTAAAAAGTCAAATTGGCATCCGCATGCAGCACATGATTGGCCAAAACGGCCTATGCACGTCTTGTGAGGGTCAAATTGCCTAGCCATTCGGAGATTTACCCAATGTTAAATGAGCTTCAAATTTCCGAAAGCGAGCAGCTTGTCCATCTTGATTTCCGCGGCTGGCATCAGAGACGCTCAGAGACGGTGCTAAAAGCAGGGTAAACACCTATGACGGGGTTCAGTTTGAGTTCGAAAGTCTCAGTGGAATGTCTGATCCCGTTGGGGGCTCAATGACTTAGACAAGTGGTCACCCTTGCTGGGCAACGGATGCTGAGAGCCAGGTCCCGGTAGCACCATGGATGACCGTTTCGAGGTGAAGCATCCCAATGGCATGTTCCCTAATGCAATCTGCCCCTAGTAGCGTAGAGTAGCGCGTCAACATGACGGAGTCGTCAACAGGAATCTTGAGATCGACAGCCAGCAAGCAAGGCAGACAAGATTCCATCGATGAGTGCCCATGCGACCTGGCTAGCTGGCCTGCATAAGCAGAGACAATGCAACGTCGGCAGCAAATCCGAATTAGGCCGAGCTGGGGAACAATGTGGCGAGTGCATTAGCCATAACACATGCGTGTACGAGGTGCTTGTGAGACTCGTGCGTTGGCGACGAGCCGTCCAGGACACGCAGCTGGACCACCCATTTTAGCCGCCGAGGGGGGAACGCGATGCAGAAAGAGGGAGGTGGACGTTTTCTGCACAAGGGGCAAAGCCAGAGCCGCCTCTAGCGGGGGTCCCTGGCCGAAATATCTCTCTTCTGAGCCGGGTGCTGTTGTTGGGGCCGGGGTAGTAAGCAACATCGCATCCTCCCGTCCTGGACTATTGGGTAATTGAAGCCTCGTGCCCCGATGGGGATAGATGGCAGATGATGAATCAGGCGATGAGGACAAGGCCTTCGATTGCATCCGTCAAGGAGGGGATTCCCCTGCTCGATACGAAGTTCGTCCTCTAGGGAATCTGTAGATGCGAGGTGAGGAACGGATCGGCTGGATGGGCAACGGAGTAGTTCCACGACCAGCCGGCCGGATGGGAGTGGCTGCCCTGGCTGAAATTGATGGACGGGCGCTAGCAACGTCTTGACTCTTCTGGCGCGTTGCTGTGGCTTGTCCAAGGCTGCTTGGTTGCATCCCCGGCCATGGGACGGATCCGACCGCTATGCAAGCTATTCTCGGTAGGTACTGATGCAAGGAATAATGAATCGTTCAAGCGGAGAGGCACCAGAAAAGAGCCTCAGGGCCACGACCTTGGCGTTTGCGTTTTGTTGCGGTCAAGACCGCGAGGAAAAAGCATGGCACTTTGTTGGTGCAACGCCGCACAGCTTCGACGTAGCAATGCCTGCGGTTGTAATGCCAAGCACAAGTCCTACCTGCCGATCCATCTGGAATCCATGAAAAAGGGTCTGTCGAGAGGAATTGAATTGGTCCAGATCCGTGCCCTTTCACACCGGTTGCAAGGCGTCCCCCGATGCTTGCTGCTTGCGAGGATAAACCACCAGAAAGAGACTGCCCCCCCGCTCGACGGGAACCTGAACTCTCACCCTGATTTTAACCTTGAACCCATGCATGCCCGCAGCCTTCCGTCCCCATCACCATCCATCGCAGATGATGGACGGCCCGGGTATGGAGTACCTGGTTAGAGGCTGGGAGATTGCGCCGCGGTTGAAGTAGCAATACCCCGGGCCTGCCGTTGGGGACTCCACCGCCGGACGCCTCAGTGGACAACGCCGAGTCAAGAGGGGACCAGGGGCACACCTCATGGGCCATTGGGGAGGATCCTGTGGGCACAGGCGCGCGCCCGTAGGTGTCTGTCGTCAAGACGAACGGCGCCCCGGTGGGCGATGGGCAAGTCACCGGCTCCTTGACTGACTAAGGCAAGGCTCAAGGGGATATCTCGACCTGGACGGGGCTTGCTGTGACCGACCGACGACAGCTCACCGATAGATTGGGTTGATGGCTAGGGTTTAAGCCCAACATGTCGGTCCAGGTGACGACATCCACATGTGTCTGAGGCGGTAGACTTTTCTTGTTTGTCTCTTGATGATGAAAACTCGCGCGACTCGAGAAAAGTGACAGGACAGATGGATTGCTTTTGCCAGTCAGTGAGTGTCTGGGCCAACAGGGGAAACTATCGGATTGCAGAACGAGGTAGGGAGCATGGGACCCGACACGGGCGGACGACGGTAGGTACATGAGAGGCAGGTAAATCTCCCCAAAGGTTGAGGTTCCCCTTGGCACGGTGTGGAGACAACATTACCTCACAATGCACACTGTCCACGACGTCAAAGCACCTGCATGTCTGGCAGCGGATGGCGCTAAGCCAGATGGCATCTGACCATCTAGCCAGTGCCACCTACAGTGCGTGGCTGAACCCTTCATCTGCCGCCCTCAAGCTTGAGTCCCTGAGGAAAGATACCTCGGCCCCGTGTATCCCCTAGCCTCCTGCATCCGGCTGCCCTCGTCCCAGAGCGGGTTGGCTGGCGGCTGGACTGGGCCCTTTGGAAGCTGGGGCTGGACCCAGCCCCAGCTGGCAGGCAGGCTGGGCGTCCCAATCCCATCCCATCCCATCCCATCCACTGTCGGGTCGGGTTGGTTGGCGTCCAGCGTTGGGTGTGTTGGCCTCAGCGCCCTCTCGCTTGTTTCTTGTAGCGGTTGCACGCTGTAAAGAGACTGGCTGCTGGCCCCAAGGTGCCCGCCTTGCAGTGGCCGGGGGGTTCTCTCGGGCAGTGGAGCTGGGGGTCACTGACTCTGGCTCGGTCGGGGGCCTGGCACGGGCTCTCCCATCCCCTTCTCCAGCGCTGAGGTCTCTTCCCCTTTCCTACATCCATCCCCAATCTCCCCATCAACCTCATCCTTTCCTTCGCTTTTGGGGATTCGCCTTCGACTTCTCTCCCTCGATTCGATCGCCTGTTCGAGCGAGCTGCCATATTGTATCCTTTTGGCATCTCTTCTCTGCTTCAGGTGAGTACTCGATTACACATTTCCATGTTCACACCTGTCGGGGGCGGTGCTGGTGGTCTGTTTTGGCTTCTGGAGCCATAGAGCTTGGGGCGTGGATATTCGACGGGCTGCTGCTGCCTCAACCGGTTGATTCCCTCCTCCTACGACCCGACATCGTTACGATCGATACATCTTGGATCTGGCTCTGCCCCTTTCGACAGGCTCGATTGCTTTCTTGCCGGCATCGCCATCAGGGGCAAAGTCAGCCCGTCGTGGCCAGTGTCGTGCAGGAGCTGCTGCGCCTGCGTCCCCAGTCCTGGGCTGGAAGAGCCTTTTTGCCGCGCCTCCAATCAAGGATCCCAGCACACAGCACCCGGCAGCAGCCCAGCTTGATCAACCTGTCGCCTCATCCTCCTTTGCTGTCCAACCGCACGCAGCGCCACGCCATCAGTCCCCCGACTCTTTCCTTGCCCTTCCACTCTCCGACCAACAACTTGGAATTCCATCAGTTTTCATCAAACACTGACCGCTGGTTTTTGTATTTGTTTACAGGCATCGATTTTTTGCAAGCACGCTTCCATTCCAGACTCAATCCACGCCGTTGCCACGACCGAAACTTTCCGTCTTTCTGCCTAGACATTCTTCAAGGTGGTCCGGTGACCGCCACTACCGCCGCAATGGCTTCGTCGTCTTCCAACGTGGTTGGAGTTCACTACAGGGTGGGAAAGAAGATTGGAGAGGGTTCATTTGGTGTCATTTTTGAGGGCACCAATCTGCTCAACAACCAACAAGTTGCTATCAAATTCGTGAGTCGCCCGGCGATTTTCATCGTTTGTCATCTCGATCAACCTAACACGGTTTCTAGGAACCTCGCAAGAGTGATGCTCCTCAGCTGCGAGATGAGTACCGAACGTACAAGATCCTCGTTGGATGCCGTGAGAACCAACTCATTCGAACATATTACTTACACAATGCTAATTTCTGATTTAGCTGGTATTCCTAATGTGTACTACTTCGGTCAGGAAGGACTTCACAACATCCTCGTGATCGACCTGCTTGGTCCATCTCTTGAGGACCTTTTCGACCATTGCGGTAGGAGATTTTCCATCAAGACCGTCGTCATGGTGGCCAAGCAGATGTTGTCCAGGGTCCAGACAATTCACGAGAAGAACCTCATCTACCGTGATATCAAGCCCGACAACTTCCTCATCGGCCGCCCCGGCACCAAGGCCTCTAGCGTTATCCATGTTGTCGACTTCGGCATGGCCAAGCAGTACCGTGACCCGAAGACGAAGCAACACATTCCCTATCGCGAGCGAAAGTCACTCTCTGGAACTGCTCGATACATGAGTATCAACACCCATCTTGGTCGTGAGCAGTCTCGACGAGACGACCTCGAGGCCCTTGGCCACGTCTTCCTCTACTTCCTCCGGGGAGGACTCCCTTGGCAGGGCCTGAAGGCTGCTACCAACAAGCAGAAGTACGAGAAGATTGGTGAGAAGAAGCAGACGACGGCGATTAAGGACTTGGCCGAGGGCTTCCCCGAGGAGTTCAACAAGTATCTTACCTATGTCCGTAACTTGGGCTTCGAGGATACTCCCGACTATGACTACCTCCGAGAGCTTTTCACACAGGCCCTGAAGACCACCGGCGAGGTTGAGGATGGCGAGTACGACTGGATGAAGATCTCGAAGGATTCGGGAAAGGGATGGGACTCCAAGAGCCACAACGCCGCGTATCTGCACAACCCCAACGTGAGGCCTGGCCCCTCGCAGATGGAGCTGCACAGCGGCCATCGTCCCGGGAATACGAACTCTCACCAACAAGCGCAAAACCTTACTGTCAGCCGTTTAAACGCCGCGCAACCCCCTCCTCCGTCTCCGATCAAGCAGATGGGCAAGCAGAGAGATCGGCCAAGCGTCCCCGGCGCCTTGTCGGCGCAGAGGGGGAGCGGGGTTGGGGGTCTTCGGGACATGGCCACGCCAACTGGCTCAACTCAGGCCCAGTTCCAGAACAGCGCCCAGAACCTGCCTCAGCCGAGGACCTCCCAGCAGGGACCGGCGACGCAGCTCGCCCAGCCTAGCGATCAGCCTGCCAACCCTCAGCCCAGTGGCTTCCAGAAGCTGATGAAGACGCTCTGCTGCGGTTAAATAGGGGGGTGGTTGATAACTACGGTTTTCTTTCTTTCTTCATTGCTGCGGCGTTGTGCTTCAGGATCTGTGTCTCAAATGACAGTCCTGAGCTTGAGGATGATGTCCCCAAACGGCCACAAGGGGATGTGGTTGCTGGATAAAAACGCCCACCCGGAGCAAATCTTGTTACGCTTGCTTCCTGGACCTCGACACCCATGGCGACCCGGCTCGGCGGGTAAGCCCCTACAGCGGATGCGGCGACGTCCATTTGCTTGAGTATCGAGACTTGGCTCTGGAACCTGGATCTCCTCAAACTCGTACCTCATCATGTCGCTCTCATAGAATCCCTCTGTCTCCTGAACTGATACACCGAGGTATCTTTCAGGGCCGCCCGCCAGGGGAAGCAAATCTGGTCTTGGAGTTGGGAATGGGATTTTCTTTTCTTTATTATGTCTGGCATTCCATCACGAAACTATACTAAACCACGTTTAATCTTCCAGCGCAGCACGGCGCAAGGAGATCGAGCAGGGCAGCATTTTGGGTCTGGTTCGGTGTTTCTTAGTCGTATTTCTCATGACACTGTCTATAATCTCTCTCTGTGCGTAATCACCTACCCAGACGAAAGCCACTCTTGAGCGACCTGAGGGTGGTGAGGCAAAGCGAGACGAGGGCGAGCGAGCGTCTCCAGTCTTGTCTGGTGTAGTTCCTAGGGTATGGAATGGTAGGGGAGTGGAGGGTAGAGTAGGTAGGGGTAGTAAGAAGGAGGTGTGGGGATGATGAGTCTGGTCTTTTTTGTTGTTGTTGTTCACTTTGGAAGAAGCAACTTGGTGATTTGTCGTGAAATGAAGATAGAGCACTATAGGGAGTTTTTTCGTCTGAATCTTATAATGGGAAAAAAAGGCGTTGTTAGCTCCTTTTTCGATACTGATAGTCTTATCCATTTCTTTGAGTAAACTTAAACTGCACACAAGTATAAAGTATCATCACGTATATGTAACATTACACGGCATCATCTAAAGGGAGTCCATTCCCCGTGAACATCTAATGCCAAAATTTTGTTGCCACTATTCCCATCCATGGCTATCCCTTCAACACCCAGCCAGCCTTACAGACAAGTATGAGCTGCAGAACCCAAATTGCACCCCGGAAACGATTAGATTAAGTGAGCTTCTGCTTGATGAAGAAGGATCGGAGATGCGAGAGCTGCCAGGTGCAGGTGACGCCAAGGACGACAAGCTGGATGATGATCCAGCGGATGACACGGGCGTTTGTAGACTCGGACTGATCTCGGAACTCGGCCTCTCGCTCCTGTATATGATGTGGTCAGCTTTCTGATGTCTCTTGTCGAGCTAGTCGTATCAGCCGACTCAAGGGGTAGTCGTCACTTACACGCTGGAAGACCTGCTCTCTTCGGATGTCGTTGAGGCGGGCGTTGAGGTCCTTGACACGTGTTGTGATGTCCTGGATCTTTCCCTTGTCGCTGCTCTCGATCTGGTTGGTCTCGCCGATGACGAGGTCGAGGGTCAGCTTGATGCCGCCGTTGGGTTTCGAGGCCGAGAGCCAGCCAGTGCGGCCAGAGTTGGACGATGGCGTGAAGCACAGCTTGTGGTCTCCGGCGTCGGCGGCGGAAAAGGTGAAGCGGCCCGAGGCAGCACCGCGCTGGGAGACGACACGGTGGTCGTTGTCAAAGATTTCCTGGTGATAAGTGTGAGCATGGTTGTCGTGAAGCATCTGGGAATGGCTTCAAGGAGGGCCTTTCAACGTACGTCGACATTGATGTAGATGCTGATTCCGTCGTGCTTGACCCAGGCGTTGACTCGATCATCCCACTCCTCGGCGGTATAGTGTCCCACGACAAGAGTGTCCTTGGGGAGCTCCTCGTAGAAACACTTGGGGGTGACGCCGTCGATGAAGAAGTGCAGCGCATTCGCAGCTGCGCTGAGCGATAGCAGGGGCAGGAGGAACTTCATGTTGGGCGGGCTCGTGAACAAGACAATGCGCTATAGATCGATCGGGGGGCGCAATTGGAGGGGCCGTCGAAGGTGTCGAGTCGAGTCGAATCGAGTGTCGTGTGTGCGAGATGAGGTTGTACCCAAGGAGTCTAACACCGTGACCTCTCCCCTTGAACTTTTGGCGCCCGCGAAGCTGCCACGTTCGAACATCGGCCTGTCAGGGGGGAAGTCATCGTCACGTGATGTCGAATGGACAAGGATGTCTCCACTTCGCTATCTGATGCTGGCTAAACTTTACCAAACCCACGCCCGCTCCCCAAAACTTGACGCGTCCAACATGTCGATTTCCGCTCCAGCCAAAATTCAACCGAACCATTGATGCGCCTGTTTCTTGGCTCAACTAATTAAAGCGCAGCATAGAGCGATTGATTTTGATGGTTTTGGTGATGGAAGCCCGCGTCTAGACCCTCCCCCGACCGTCCACATTTATCCCGACGACAAGCACACACACGCCCATCATGACTTCCTCCGATGTCCGCGATGTCCTCAACCTGCCCGATGGGTCTTCTGGTCCCCGACCGGCCAAGAAGCAAAAGTTCTCGGCTCCCAGGCCGAACCTTAAGGGCCTCGCACGCGAGGTTCACAACCTAGGCGGCGACAACCCCATCGCCATCGTCCCCGAGGTCACACACTTTAAGAAGCGGCGTTTCGCGAGCCGCAAGCCCGCCGCGCGATGGGAGATGCGGCCATTTAAGAACTCGGCGCGCGGATCCTCAGATCTGACATTGCGACACTGGAGGAGGAAGGACGACAAGCCAGAGGGGGACTCTCAAGATGGACAGGGTGCCGAGGGGGATGGGACAGATCAAACCAGGGAGATGGAAGATTCGGCATTCGCAAAGTACAATGTGCAGGTATCAGTGCCTCAATACAGCGACGGCCAATACCAGCAGTCATTGCAGCATGGAGATTGGACCAAGGAGGAAACGGACTACTTGCTCGAGTTGGCGCGCGACTTTGACCTTCGATGGCCATTGATCTCGGATCGATACGAGTGGAATCCTCCCGCAACCAATGGAGAAGCCAATGCTGACGGCGACGAGAGCAAGGCCATTGTGCCGGCCACACGCTCACGTACTTTGGAAGACCTCAAGGCCCGGTACTATGAGGTTGCCTCCAAGATGATGGCGGCGCAGAAGCCCGTCCAGTACATGACACAACCCGAGTTTGCACTCCATGAGCTCATGGCGCACTTCAACCCGCAACAGGAGAGACTACGGAAGGAGTTTGCTCTCAACGCCCTGACACGATCTCGTGAGGAAGCCCGGGAGGAGGAGTCGCTCTTGTTAGAGATCAAGCGCATACTGGCACGTAGTGAGCGTTTCAACGACGAACGCCGCGAGTTGTACCATCGCCTGGATTATCCCCGTGCCGATACCGACATCAACGCTTTCAAGTCATCCGCTGGCTTGCAGAATCTACTACAGAATCTCATGAGCGCCGACAAGTCAAAGAAACGAAAGTCACTAATGCCCGGCGACGTTGCCAGCCCTGCGCCCCCACAAACTGCTGCTGCAGCTGCCGCAGCCGCAGCGGCGGCCGCTACCCAGGAGTCTGGTCGACGGGAGAGCACTGCGGCATCTACTGGCCATCGCGAGTCTATTGGACCTACACCTACGCCCACTGCTCCCAATAACAAGAAGGGTCAGCCACAGCAACAGGAACGTCGCAAACTTACGAGCCAAGAAGAGGTACTGTATGGTGTCACACACCATGATCGACTTGGTTCTGGTCCGACGTTCCGGACAGAGAGGATCAACAAGCTGTTCTCTCACAAGTCGAACCAGCAACAGATGCGTATCACAAACGTGCTCAACGAACTGGACGTGCCTAGTAAGCTCGCCATGCCCACAGCAGCGACGACGCATCAGTACGAGATGCTTCTTGGAGCTGTCAACAGTCTGCTCGATGCTCGTAAGGTTTCGGATAAGATCGACGCCGAGATCAAGGTCGAGCAGGCAAAGAAGGCAGAGCGGGAAAAGGCCATGGCACCCCCGGAACCGGAATCAGAAAAGGAGAAGGCTGGAGAGAAGAAGGACGAGGATGATGCCGGAAAGGCAGCTGCAGCGAAAAGTGACGCTGCAGACAAACCCAACGGCGAAGACGTCACATCTGAAACACCCAACGGCAACGAAAAGAAGGACTCTGCAGAAGCAGCTGCCCCCACGACTAAAGGCCCGGAGGCCTCGACTAAGGATGCAAATGAGGACGACCGTCCAGGTAGCAGCGGTGCCCCGCAGAAACGCAGTGCGAGTGTCTTGAGCGGTACAAGTGACAAAAGCGCCAAACGACAGAAGAAGTAGGACAATGTATCGTCAAAGTATCTCTATACATGGCTCGACGCGCCAGTGACTTGACGCATGCGAGAGACAACCGAGAAACGTTCCTGCAGGAGACGCAGGGGTCCCTTCAGACGGAGATGACAGCAAGAGACCGTGCCGAGTCCGGTAGTTGTCGATTTGAGATCCGTCACACAGATGGGCCTAGGGAACGGCGAAACAGGGTCTCACTTGAACCTGTATGCGGTTTCATGTGCAGAGAGATGGATGAGATTGGTTGTGCCACAAATCAAATCTCTCAAGGGAGGCCGTAGCGTGTAGAAGCGCCGGCTAGTGGGGTACAACTGTGTGACTGTCAAACACAAATGCATCATCGACGTCCGAGACTTGCAATCGAGCTCGACGACAAGCCAGGCTGGAGGGGAGGATCTGAGCCATGGATCACCGGGCATGGGCGCTTCGAGCAGCAAGCAGGTGGGGAAGTGTGAGGTTACCCGGTTCGTTTTGCAGGGCGGCAACCAAGGTGCTTGCTTAATAGGCTTAGCCAGGATCGAAAAGTACCACTTGAAACCATCGGGAACTCCGAGTGAGTGAAATGAATGGGCGGTGATTGCGAGGATGAAATAGACGCTCAGGGGGACGTTGAACGGTGGAGGTGACGTCGTGTTAAAGGAGCTGCACCTCACCCACGGCTGCATGGAGGCTATAGCCCAATATAGCAACCTGTTCCTATATTTATCATTGCACATGTCTGTGGACACCCCGTTTGGGTCAGGACCCTTAAGCAAGGAGGGATGAACTGCCAAGGGGTAACAGGGCGTCTTCCATCCTCTCGGGACGGGCTGGCCAACGTCTTGCGGCCGGCATGATACCCACTGCCGAGATACCGAAATAGGCTCTATGGCGCCAATCGGCTGGTTGAGATCTTTTCAGATGATGCTGCAGCTCCCCTGGGAATACACTCGTGCTTTGGCGCCGGGGGAAGAAGCGCATGTTGCCTGGGTCACAGGAGCCGGCGCTTCGAGTCGATGAAGCCATCGCCATGCTTCTCTCCTGGGCGAGACGCCCGGCGTTGCTGCATGAGAGTTGGTGGAGGAGAGGGGTGTGTGTTGTAGTCGGCGTCTATCGTCATCTAAACCGGACCAGAAAAGGAGGCCAGACCACCAGGTCGCAACCCATGTCTTGCAGGAGGACCCCGTGGAGGAAGCGTCTGGACATGCGAGACGGATGCTTTGCATAGAACTACCGGATCTGAGATAAAAATAGCCCTGGGTAGACGCTGGGATCTTGATAATTCTGGAATAGATGCTGCAAGATGAGCAAGATGGTGGACGACTGGGCGCTTAGCTGGCGGCTATCGAAACTTTGAAGCTTTGTGATTGGGTGTGATGCCTGTGACAAGCTCAGCAGCAGAACTACAGATCTTGGATATTTTTAGAGCATGAAGAATGTCGTATATGTAGGAGCCAAATCCTGGAGAAGGTAGCTACTGAAGGTGGTAAACGACATTCTCCTGTGGTGTTGAGGCTCTGTGATGTGACGTCTGTGTTCCTGGTTCGTTCCTGGGCCTCGTGCAGGCGGCCCGTTATTGGCCACCGTCGCAGATGGGGAGCTTCTCAAACCAACGTCCTGCCGTCATGTGATATGTCTCATTGAAAGGGGCTTGTCCAAAAAGAGTACAGACGCCCCGGAGAGGTAGGAATTGTGCGTGCCCTTGGAAGACGTTGCCTTGATACCACTGAACTGAACTGATACGATGCCTCACCCATCTGTGCACCTACCGTCCCGTCGTACCGGAATAGGCGGAGACCGCGTCGCCCCGCCGAGTCGACGATCAGATGGAAATGGGAGCAAACAAGGCCATGAACCTCGGCATGTAGCACAGCCTAGTAACGGGACGGCTCGGCGAACTGGCTCGGCGAAGAGCAACCCTCCCCTGTCGTGGGCACGTTTGGTTTGGTCGAGATTTGGCTCTTGACAGGACCCTTGTCATTCCCTCTTTTCTCCGTCTTGTTTGAGGCAGGGGGTGCCCTATTGCAGGGGCAGCAAATGCGAAGACCACCCAACCAGCACATGGCCATCAAACACACTCTACGCCGCAGCCACGCGAGAGGGACAAGAGAGAGGGTGCCGAAGGGAAACAGAAGGCCTGAAGCAGGGGAATTGATGCATGAAGCTGACAGGGGACATGTCCTCGACGTCCGACCCGACAGGGCAAGGAATCTGCATGCGCAACTAATTGAACTTACCTAACTAATAACCCGGCATGCCAGCCCGCCAACCAACAAGACCACCCATGGCCATGCCAATGCAACGATTAGAACAAACTTTCTGTTCCTTCTGCCGTCCGTGAGATGAGATGAGGCTTTTCAAGCAAACGAAACAGGGCTGTCGGGATGTGTCGAGTTCCAGACTCGACCGTTCCCCGTTCACTAGCGATCCGGGGGTGCAACAGCGGCAAGCTGCCGGCAACCATGACGGCCGGACCTCCGGTGGGCATGTTCCCTTCACAGGCGCTGGGGTTCGAGGAGCAAGACGCCACTTGAGGGTGGAATCGAAGCGCCCAGCCGTGAATGGCCTGAATCAAGGCGGCCACTGGCCAACCACATCGTCTTGTCCTGGAACTCGAACCAGCATCACCAGAACAGACTTCTTTTCATGTTATATTTAGACTGACGCGACGGTGATGCAAATCGGTAGCTCCGTGGTGGATAAAAACACCTGTAACAAAGTCGTCTGCCGGCGACGAACCCAGTGTGATTGTTGGCTGCAGCATCGCGTCATGAATCGAGTTGTGTGCCATTTCTGTGACAGGCGTAAACGTGCTGCATTGACACCATGATGGCCTTCGGATGCCATTCCTAAAGTCAAAGCCTAGATTAGATGGCCCAACAGAATGACCCTTGTTATCGGCACGTTTTGACCAATAACGCGACCGTGATGCTTCTGGATTGTTGGAACCTTTCATGCGCTGGGGCGAGAAACACTGAGCAGGTAGTGGGCGATTTGACTCCAGGTGACGGGTTGCTTTGTTCTGTCGGTTGGCTTCACCAGTTCATCGCTGTAAGAAGCAAGTCGGCGATGCTTGACAATGGTCATCCTCCTTGGCAGTCTTTAGCTGCCAGCTTCGTTTCAAGCCCCATCCTGGAAAGGCTGGGGAGAAAGAGCCCGAAATACCACCCGGAGAAGTGCATCGTTGAGGACTTGAAGACCCAATCCTGACGGACTGGCTTGAATGATGCCCACCGCCCCGCGTGGGTCTCCCTTCCCCGTCGACACCCGTCGAGACAGCGGAATTCTGGTTAGAAAACACAGAACGATGGAGTGAGGTCGCAATCGATGCGGCGGTGTGCCTGCAAAGGCGCATAATGCAGTAATATAGACCCGACTTTTGCCTCGTTGGCTATCGATTTTCCGTCAATGGCGCTAAACACTTCATCACACGTCCCTCAGGTCTTTCTCATCTGCCGTGACAGCTTTGAATCACCACTACCAGCCCCTTCTCTTCGCTGGGTGGCCAATCACAGACAGAAGGTCGCCAAGATCCATCACAGGTTAGCAAGGAACCGGCTGTGAGTGCACCCTACCTAGGAGCCACTGAGCCAAGACGCAACGGTCAAAGCCAGAAGATACTAATGAAAGCCGATCGGGTCAGCAGCCCGCAAACATCACATCGCGAGGACGGCAGTAACTGAATGGAGGTGTGCCTGAGCTGCTGAACGTTGAGTGACAGATAAGCTCCGCCATAGACATCAGCTGGCGCAGATTTCATGAGATGAACTAGTACATCCAGAAACGGATGCCAAGTCCTTCGCCATCAAACAGAACCGCCAGGACCTCTGCATGGTTGACCGACAATGGATCAAACAAGTTGACAAAGGAAAAAGCCTCGAGACCCATGTCTTCTTGTTAGATTAAACACAGCGGTTTCTAAAAATGGGAGGTTTCGTAATTGCCTCATGGCTCGTACCCCATTTGAGGAGGCATGTTGGTGGGATATCTATTTGCTCAAGGACAGTTGGTGCTGCTAAATTCGATGAGAACTGACTGAACCTTCGACCCCTGATGTTCCATAAACAGTCGCCTTGGAAGGTTTCGCCGATCATTTTACACAAGGGATGTGTAAGGCGAGCAGGGTTCTGTAACATCGAGAGAGGCCGCCAGGCGACGACAGATAGTAAGCGGTTGCCTCCCGACACGCCAGCTTCCAAGTGATTGACGAGAGAAGCGCGATTCAAGCTGGACGCCGCGCCAGCCTGAGCCATAATGCCGGGAACGAGCTAGGATGTGAAGCTGGTCAGCTCCATGAGATGCTAGGCTCGTTGCGCGTCACGGCGCACGAGTCTATCTGAACGGCGTTCAGCCTAGCGGATGGTCGCCGGTCGGACACGGGCGCATGTAAGCTTCCCAGACGCCTCCAAGCGGGCCAAGGACGGTGCCTGTCCCCCGGTACGTACCTGATCAGGATACGCTCAAGGTAGGCTCCACGTCCTAGCACAGCCGCGGACGGCGGCGGGCGATACGAGACAACAAACTTAGCGTGTTAGACGCGGCGTTAATGGGCGCTGAGCGCAGGCTGTCTCGCCTAAGGTGCCTGAACGGCCACATCATCCTTGCCGAGGCCACGGTCTGGTTCTGGAATGCCTTGCGTGATTGGCTGCTGGGGCGAGGAGGCGCGCAGTCCCAACACCACATCCGCCAGCTTGTGGTGGACGGTGGGCGGAGGGCGTGTGGGTGGTTGGCTCAAGGGATATTGTTCGTCCTCTTTTCGAGCCGTTGCTCAAGTCCACGAGAAGGCGCTCGAGACAGTGATTGTGTTCTCCATCTGTTGCCAAGAGAGATGAGACCATCGAGACGCTGAGATTCCCAAGAATATGACGTGACCAGCCTGATCAGAGTAATAACGAATGACCCAAGGTTAGAGTTGACGAGGGCACAGAAGCTGAAAAGCAGCAGAGAAAGAGGAGGGTGGGGTCATGCTGGGCGGAGAGACGAGGATGATGATTTTTTTTCTCTCTCTCCAGGACGTGCCTGCCATCGTACCGAAGCAAGGTGCAGTGCCGCGGCAAGAGCGAACAGGCCGCCGAGGGTTCCCCACCGACGACAAGGAAGGGAAGGAGCCCGTTGAGGCCCCGGAGCTAACACATCCTAGCGTTCCTTGGTTTATTGTTGGTCTTGCGGGAGTGACCAGCGCCATCATTAGACTCGAAACGAGTCGAGTGCACTACCGAGCACGAACAGGTGCCTTGAGTGTAATCAAACCACCTTACTTCACTTGCTTGGTCAAATGCCCAAACATTCTCCGTAAGGCAGCCATGTGCGCCTGAAGGAGCCAAGGAGGAAGACTGTCATGGGCCACATGTACGAGAAGGTCATTGAGACAGACAGACACCATTAACGCGACAGGCCAGGTTACGCGCCTCAGCGTCCGAGCTTCTCAGGCGAGCCCTGATGGTAGCACAACACTGTACCAAGTGAGTAACCTGTGTTCTGTGACTGCCTATATCTAGCAGAAACATGTAGTCTTGTGCGCTTGATGAATCAGTGCCGCCGCCCGCCTGAACTGCCGCCTTAGAGTCAGGCTAGAATCGCAGAGGTGACCTAAGGGCGCAGCATTTCATCGTTTCGCAGGAGCGGAGAGAGATAAAGTTCGATAACTTCACACAGACGAGATTGCGCACCAAAAAGAGAAACGGAGGCGCGCTAAGCTGGCACCTGTCGTGTGGTACGAAGGGCAAGGAGCGTCAGCAATGCTCGGTTAGGTGTTTGGAGAGTCGCGCGACAGGGCACCAGGCGTCAGTTACAGGTGCCCGACACACGAGTCTCGTCTCTGGGGCCCTCAGTTGAAGGGCGCATGGGTCGCTTATTGGATCCGGATCATTACCCCAAGGACGATCTTGCGGGTACAGGTTGGGACCATTACCGCGAGAGGTGGCTTCTCATTTCCCTGTTAATGAGCCAGCTCCAGGTCGAGCGCTGTCAAGATCGGCCGGCGGCGGCTGTCTCGACAAGGCATCCAGGGTCTGGCGATGGCGGCAACGTACTGAGTCGTACGGATCGAGTCGAGCATCCATTGCTGAGGCGATCATGGACGTAACATGGCAGTGTCAGTACACAGGTGAGTGGAGTGAAGAGATGGATGGGCATGGGTGATTTGCAGCTGATCCTCGCGGCACAGTCTTTCTCATTGTCGCGCGTGAGATAGACGAGGATGACTCAGACAGACGACCTAACAGGCTTCAGAATTACTTCTCGGACAAGACAAGGTGACAGGCCCTAGAAGAGGCTACGCGGAAAAGTTCTGTGCAGAAGAAGCTCGTGTCTGCCGTCAATGGCTCCATCATGTCTGACGCAACCCACCGTGGCAAGGACACAAACAAGAAAAAAAAGGGCGTTGTTCATGCCAGACATTGTGCTGTTTCTCGAGACTGGAAGACGGCGGCAGCGCAGCAGCGCGTAGTCTACTCTGCGGTCCGTGGTCCGCATCTTGATGGAGACACGCCCTCCCTCTCTAAGTGTGTGTCTTTCTCTTGGGGCCACTTGGAGACCCTTGCTCGCTTCTGGACTCTAGACTCTGGGCGGCCCAGGGCGCCCCCATCGTCAACTAGGGGTCGCTCAGCCAGTCGCGCGGCCCCCATGGCTGCAAGAAAGACGCCCGGCCAGTTTTGCTCGCGCCAGAGGGACCAAGCAAGAATGTGAGAGGGAGCAAGAGTTGCGGATGAGAGGGGCTAGGAGAGGGCGCCAGCGCCAAAGAAGGGGTGCGCGCGACGTTAGTTGGGACAAGACAGGTGACGAGCGGCGGAGGGGTTCCGTTCGTCGAAGGAGGTACAAGACACAATGGAGCTACTGATCGCTTACCTGCCAGCTGGAGGAGAGCTCCTTAGGTCCAACAAGTGGAAGCAAGCCGAGCCACCAGCTGGAGACTTTTTGTCGTCCAACGCTGAGCGCAAGCCAACAGCAATTCCCTTTTGAGCAATGGCAAGGAGCCCTTGGTACGCCGCGCCTTGTTCATCTTGGACCAAATGCTGCACATTCGGGCTCGGGGGACCGATCTGGGCCAATCCCAGATGGTGATGTGATATGCCTGGTCGCAGTTGGGGATGCCGTTGCAGTATCGGGCTTGAGGCTGCTCTCGGCTCTCAGACCTTGGCTCTTGAGACGCGCAAGGTGCATGCCAGGGTGGTACTGTGCAGAACGCAGCAGCAGAGGTAGTCTTGACGTACCTCGCCAGCTCCAGGTACTTTGCGGTTGTCGACGAGGTACTTGGCCGAGTGACGCAGTGCGAAGCGCCATGCCGCCCCAAATTGGAGAACTCGGAGGAGATTCTCACGGCCCCGGGCTTAGCATTTGCCTTGGCGATTGAGACTCGACGCCGAGTCGGGGCATGGACAAGGCATGGCACCGGCGAGAAGGGGACGGACGGACCCTGGATTCTGGGCTGGGTTGGGTTCCTCTGTTGGATCGAGACTCTGGTCATCTCATTCATGGCTTCTGCGAAGACTGCGCCCATGGTCTTGAGCATGCAATGCATTGGATGCCACCGCGAACCATCATCCGCCATCCATCCATCCATCATCATCGTCATCATCATCATCACCATCATCTTCGTCGTCGACTGGAAACCCATCCATCATCGCATAACCGCACTGGAACCCGCTCCCTCCATTCCTTCGGTACCACGGGCTAGCTACCTGCTATACGACCACCACCAACACCAACCGCGCGCCCCGGCCGCTGCCCGCCCACCTTTTGGTTTCCCAGGGTCCCCGGCCCCGGCCTCTATTATTCTCCCACCCCCCCAGTGGTCGCTGGCACCGAATGCTTCACTTTCTTGCTCTCTTCTTCTTGCTGCTGTTTCGGTATCTCTCGACGTTCGAGGCTCACCTCACCTTGGGTTGTCACGCTGGCCTCTCTGACTGACTCCTGACGGCCTTGTTTCCTGCTCCTGAGCGTGGCCTGGCTAACACGAGCTGAAACGAAACCGGAGCGAGCGCTTCAGTATCACTCGAGGTGAGCCAGAGCAGAGACCAGACCGGGGAATTCGAACCCTCCACTACCTAGATTCGCCGGTATCTGGCCATGCTCTCGAGCCTTTTGGTTAACACTTGCTGTTGTCGATTGCCGCCGCCCTCTTTTTTAGCTTGAACCTGGCTCTCTCGCTTCTCAGATTCCCTCGTCTCGCTTTTGGTCTCTCCCCTACGCCCATCGCTTGCTTGTCTGCTTGTCTGTCTGCTTGCCTTGGCTGGCCTGCTCTTCTCTTCTTCCGGCACACCCTCGTCTTGGGATCTCACCCCAATCTCGATCCTTCTTCCTTTTTTCCACTTCCTTTTCTTCCTCGTCCTCTTCTTTTCCCCTCAAACCCCCTCTCGACCAGACCAGGCCTGATCTGAGCTCCCCGCCACGAACCCCCCGCCAATATTTTGGCCGATTACAGACGCAGCATAATCGCGCGTCAAAAAAACCTACCGACGCCCCAAGCGCCGCGAAACTCGCCATTCCCACCACCTCCATCGTACAAACCGCAAACCACCTGCCGACTTTGACTTGACTTGGCTTGCGCCCTCTCGCCTTTCTCTCGTTTTATCCCCCGCGCGCGCATGCAACAGGCTTTCAGGCTATTTCTTGAACCTGATTCTTGACGTGGATCATCATTATCTAGACCAGGACCCAGCATTGGCAGAGGAAGGAACAAACACAGTCCGGCTATTCTATTGTCTTGTCTTGTCTCGACTCGACTCTCACCCGCGCACATTCCTTCAAGTCCAGTCCCGCCCACTCACCTCATCTGTCAGCTCTCATCTCTCAGCTTTCACCCTTGGATTTCTCTGCGCCACCGACGCCTACGGTTCGCGCTTTATCTTTTAGTCTTGGATCCTCGAGCTTGCGGAGGAAAGGACGCCAAGAGGTGACGCTGCCCTCGCTGACGGTCTCGAGAGGAGAGTCGGCGCGTTCACGTCGACTGCGGCTCATCTCACAGCCCCGCGCAGATTCTCACAAGTACCGCGCATCGCGCCTCTTTCCGCCCACGCTGTGATTCAAGTCTCTCCACGGCTCTCACGGATACGCTCTACGATTTTGCCAACTTCCTTGCTAGACTCCAAATCGCCAATCGCGTGCCCCGGGGTTTCCAGACAGCCACCCACGGAAGGTCCGGGAGAGAGTCTGATTCCGCCTGGTGCCGGGACGCTTCCAGCTGCTCGATACCGGAAATCCTTAGGCTTCAATCACGGATCTCATTCAACCACGGGTTCGCGCGCTTTCGCGCCCACTTGCAGTTGACACCAACATGTCGACATTTACCGCCCTTAATGGGGGCTCACCTCCTAGGGCTTCTGATCCGCCCACTGTGACTGTTGAAAAGAGCTCCGCCTCAGATGAACGCGCACACAGCACGGCCGCGACTCAGCCTCCGCCCACCCCTGAGCTATCATCGAACCAAAGACCCGCCCAGGATACTGACAGACCACCATTCCAATCGCCTGGCTACCCCGACGTAGAGAGCTCTCACAAGCGCAAGCGCTCCGACTCTCTTGAGCAGCGACGAGATCCTATGCCTCAGGATCGGTCTCCGGAAGTAGTGGCAGGCCCTCACCAACCTGATTCACGCGAGCCCTACGGAACTCCTTCAAGAGACTATCGACATTACGGCGATGAGCATCGGGACAAGGACTCCTGGTATGCGCAGCAGGGACGTGATGAGCGCAGCTATGATTCTCAGCAGAACTCTGCCACCTCAGCGCACGGCCAAACGGAGGAGCAGATCAGTGATGCACTACGAAGGGCTAGCCAGATGGACCACGGCGACTATTCCAACGCCAGCCCCGAGGGCGATGACCGGTCCATGATGTACGGCGGCCAGTACACACCCGAGCAAAGGCGCGATGGCGTCTTGCAGCATGACCCCAAGAAACGAAAGAGGAACTTTAGCAATCGAACCAAGACAGGCTGTCTGACCTGTCGTAAACGCAAGAAGAAGTGCGATGAGCAAAAGCCCGAGTGTAAGTCACCACCAACAATGCATGGAACATGGCGCTGACAATCTGATAGGTGGTAATTGTCTCCGTGGTAGTTTTGTTTGTGCTGGCTACCCTCCTCAACGAGGCCCAGGGTGGCAGAAGCCCGACAGCAAGGCCGCAGCAGTTCCTCTCGAGTCCAAGGATCCGACTTATGTGCCACCAGGAGCTTACGGAATGCCACAACCAGGCCCTTACGGCGCCCAGCCGGTGAAGCGCGAACCCCTGCCGCCGTATCGCGGCCAGGCCTTGCGGATTGACCCCCCACAAGGTCGCCCTTTGGTGACCGAGGACGACCGGCCAACGGCATCAACATTGCCCAGCGCGTCCGTAACAAGTCCCGAAAACAAACTCTCTGCCATGCCATATACTCCCGCAAACGTATTCCCAACTCCAGTCAGCGCAAATCCTCAACCACCACCGCCTTTTGGAGAAAGGATGACCAAGGAATATCAACGCGTGCCTCCTCTGCACGATCTCAGCAGAACGGAGCCTGAGACTCCCCATCCTGGGAACCAGCTCCCGCAGATCAAGGTCTTGCAACCGACGAGGACGAATAGTCCGGCTCCTCCTCCGCCTGCACCAACCTCAAATGCCCAGGTCGCAGCACAACTGGCCCTCTCGCACTCGCAGTTCCCGCAAAGGCGGACACAGAAGGAGGAGATGTTATCAGGAAGACACTTCTACCCCTTCGACAAGGAGCTGTGCCTGGAGCGTGAGCGTTGCGCTGCTGCCTGCTGGAGATTCAACAACCTCACTACTCCACCGACCATCGGCGTGTCTACCGAGGAGCGAGCTCGACTATTTCTCGAGATCCTCAAGCCCCGTGATCCAGTTCGAGTTTCTCCAACGGAGCTCTCACCAGTCACCAACGTGGGCCGCGTGGGTAGTCATGTTACTGTCGAGACTCCCTTCACTTGCGACTACGGATACAACATTACCATCGGACACCATGTGGCAATTGGGCGCAATTGCACAATTAATGATGTTGGCGAAGTCAAGATTGGTGACAATTGTGTGATTGGACCCAATGTCAGCATCTTCACGGCCTCGCTGCCCATCGACCCTAAGAAGCGCCAGGGTGGACAGGGTCCCCAGCTTGGAAAGCCCATTATCATTGAGCAGGACTGCTGGATCGGCGGAGGTGCCATGATCCTTCCTGGGCGAACCATTGGCAAGGGTAGCACTGTAGGCGCTGGATCAATTGTGACCAAGGTAAGTCTGGCTGAAAAAACATTCTTGAAGTAGCCAAAGCTAACTCGTGTCTTAGGATGTCCCTCCCTTCACAATTGTTGCTGGAAACCCCGCGAGGGTTCTCCGCGGCATCGCTTCATAATTATTGTACTCGGCGATGCGCTTTTCTTTCTTCGCTTCATGTCATGATACCCTAGTGTATTCACATGTATAAAGTCAAGATGATTCCTAACCCCGTCCTTTGGCGGCGGAAACAAGGAATTATCCACGATCACGAATGGAGCTTAGCGTACAAAAGTCTCGGCGTTGCGTCTTGTCTGATTAATTGGTTGATTGATGTTACTGGGAGGATATTTATCTTTACAGGGGTTATAAGTGCAGGGAAAAGCGAGTTTTACAAGAGGCGCTGGTTGTCGGATCTGGGATGCCCAAGATGGGCTTGGGAACTGGCTGAACAGGAGTAGGAGTGTAGGAGGTGGTTGGTACGACAACCTATGGATCAGGTATGATGATGGGGCAAGATGGATGGAATGGTATCCAATGGGACAGGATGGGATGGCAGGGTTCTCTGTGTTTTCTGTTGCATGTGCTATGACTTATGAGAGATAAACAAGCCGGGCGAAAGCTTGCAGTGAGATATCCATATTATTGATTGTTGCTTACAGCAGTTTAGTTGCAGTTGGTCAGACGATAGCTGAGAGTTTTATTCATTGAAGAAGCAAGTTTTGTATGTGTTGTTGGTTCTATATTGAATATGCCATCTCGCAATCAACCTGTGTTCAAGGTCAAACTCTGAGCATGTGCTCTAACCAACAGGACTTGAGTCTTGGAAACTCTTTGACAACTTCCTAATTAGGGTCAATGTAAACACAAGCCAGTTCTCGCTTGGATCATGCATGCAGTGTAAGTGAACAGTCGGTCTGGCCTAGATGGTCACATATGCGACCCATCCCAAGACCACCCGTGATATCAACAAACAATTGACTTTTTTTTCGTTTGGCCCAACATGTGAATCTGTATCTTGTCTCCATGGTGATGATGGATTGTACCCGCAAGAGTGCGTCCTCGTCAATGCAACCTTGAGGCTGCATCTTTCACCGCATGGGATGGATGATGTCGAGTGGGGGGTAGACCTCAGCAAACCTCGTATAACTCAGTCGAAACCAACATCCCTTCCGAGCATGTATTCGGTTACGTCTGGAGGGGGTTGGTTCGTTGGGGGCTGTTGGGGTTCATTCCCAGATCGGAGATAGCGGTCAATTGATATCTGGAGTTGTCAGTTGAGAGCTGCGGGATAGACAAATAGGGGGGGAAACAAACCCAGTCAAAACCCTCGCTAGAACCAAAGAAGTTTTCCACTGGGAGAAACTCTTGATAATCGATAGGATACTCTGCAATCGAGATTCCGGAAAGATCAGGCATTGCTCCAGAGGTATCACCATCGATGTAGGCATACTCGGTGCTGGCCGTCTCAAGTGTTCCGGGTTCGGATATGGTGGTGGCGGCGGGTGTCTCGACGCGGATGAGGATGGCGCGGAGGACTTTTGCGGCGTGACGGGCGTCTTTGGACTTGGCGCCGCGCTCGTTCCAGATTGAGTGTGCTCTCTGGAGGAGTTGGATACGGTACTGGCGATCATGTGGACTGATGGTTGTTAGAAAGATAATCCGCGATCAGATGGTTGGAACTTGCTTTGTATCGGTCGACTCGCAGAGATCGAGACACAAGATCATGGCAGCAACGAGAAAATCATGCATCGTCAGGCTAGAGACCATGAAGCGGTCATGGTACATACGTCCTCCCTCACGGATGGCCTCGTCAAACTCAAGATGGAGGTCCAGTATCCGCTGGGCAGCGGCGCGGCAGATGTCGCGGGACAGTCTGTATCGGGGCTCATCCTTGGCAACACTGAGGTAAGGGCGATGTAGCACGCAGAGCGTCTTGCGGTACGAGAGCTCGAGGATCAGGCGGTGCATGATGGTGTGGCCCTGGTCCTCGGGTGAAGTGCTGTTGATGGGCCGGATGTTGTAGCATGGGGGAATGCTGTCGTAGAAGGCCTCTAACTCGGCTTGGAGTCCCATTGTTTCTTCGTATGGTCGTGGTTCTACTGCTAGAGTATGTATGAGGACACGACGGATCAGACGGCACAGATGAGACTTGATACGCCAAGCCAGCAAGGGCGTGGGATAGATTGGTGGCCTTGAAGGTGGCACATCTGTATCTTCGTCAAAGTCGTCGTCGGTCAAGTTACGCGGATGGTCCGCGTCACAGACTTCTTGGTATATCATGGGCGGCATACCAAGCTGAAAGGAAAAGAGAAGGTCAGATGTTTGGACCATGAACCAAGTCCGACGACGCATCTCAGCCTCAAAGGGCGTGATGTTCGGAGACACCCTGGCTGCGTCGAGATGATACCCCCTACGCTGGGCGAGACGGACAGCCAAGCCGTAGAGCGACCATATCGTAGCGTCCGAATCTACCTTTTGAACGTTGCGGGAGTGTGCAAACATCATGAGCGCCTCGACCGAGTACGACTTTGCGTTGAGATACTCCCCCGTGATGAGGCACTGCGCCGAGCGGTGCATGTACAAGCTTGGCTCCGCGACTGTTTCCAGCAAGGGGCTCTGGACCTTGGCGATCATGGCGCCCAGGCTGAGGACGGAGAACATGATGCTGAGCCAGAGGAAGTTGGACTCGTGGGGCCTCGACCAAAAGAGCTCGTAGCGTCGCCAGAAGTGTCGCTCGTGGGTAAATGGCACGACGAGGAACTTGGCGTCGAAATAGGTGCGTACAAGGACGTCTGCGTCTTGGCGAGAGGGCATGCTGGATCGAAGCTCGTCGATTGTGACGGGAGTGACGCCTCCGAGGACGATATCCAGAGCAGGCAAGTTCTCGGGTTCTTCTGGCTGTTCTTCCTCCTCTTCAGTGTTGAGAACACTCTGTATATCGTGAATGCTCTGAAACACAGCCTCCCACGACGTTTCTCCAAGATACGCAGCATCCGATCCATCTCTCGGACAACTCTCCACCCTCTTTTGACCAGCAGAGGCCGCGGCGAGGCGCTTGACAATCTCCTCGAGCTTTGCAACCTTGGACTGCATTTCGCGCCTGCTACTATCAGGCGCTTCGCCGTAGATGCATTCCATCGTCTCATCGCGCCTCTTACAGGCGCCGCACGAGGGCCTCACGCGGTCGCATCTTGACTTGCGGCGCTGGCAAGCGGTGCACGAGACGGGTTTGCGGTTTCGCGTGATGCGGTGGGCGTCTCTGGTGCGGAAGACGCCCGTGAACTGGGCGATTTCGGGGTCTGGCATGGTTTACTCGAGAACAACTTGGGCTTTGCAGTAGTAACAAGTGAGGCAAGTTGTAGAGACAAAGAAGTGATGATGCTTGGTTTCAAAGCACGGGAACGAGGCTTGCAGAGCCTCTTAAACTTAGATCCCAGCAGATAGACAAACACACCGTCTCTGGGCCAATGAGAACCGCAGACGCCAGACGGCAAGCTGCAGGCTTGTTGGTGGTTATGGTTCAGTTCCTGAATCACTACCTAAGGTGCCTGTTAAAAGTGAGTTTAGTTATTCTGTTTCAATAATGCTATGGTTGTCTTGGAGGTGATGACTTACACATACCCTCGATATATGTCAAGGTTCAAGATGAGTTGACATGGACTAAACTTGAACTTGTTGTATAGCGTTGTACATTACTAAGTCCGAAATCCCCTTAAATGCGGGGGTTGATAACCAGATTTCTTCTCACAACTCCAACTCATCAAAGATAGTCTCGACTATAAGAAATCTCAACAGTGTATGTTCATCAAGCATTTCTTGGCTCGTAATCTCTATTCCCAAAATGACTCCCCATCCGCTTTTTATACCCTCTCTATCGTACAGGGTTATTTATTGTCCAAGAGACCTTTGCGATATATATATGACGTGATTGATACAATGCCAGCAGCAAGGTCGTGTCGCTGCCCCATGACTCAACAACTCCAGCCGTTATCTGATACAAAACAACATTACCGAGCCCGATCTTGCTCCATCCGCCTTTTGTTGGCGTCAATGATCTTCTCCATCGTCTTGAGCGCCCGGGTCTGATCCCGGAGTCGCGCAAATGCCTTGAACGTGTGCAAGTCGGGCTTGAACCCGGCTGCCTCGAGGTCCTGTAAAGTGCCCACCGTCTGGGATAGATTCTGCATCGAGGCGTAGCCCTTGGCGAGTGTGTTCCATGTCACAATGTTGGGCTCCAAACCATGTTCCTGCATGGCCTGGAGCACCTGCTCAGCCAGCATTTTCTCCCCCCTCATTATCAAGCCGTGTATGAGAATGCTAAAGGTGAATAGGTTGGGAGCCGGGTGAACGGGTGCCTCGTCGGAATTCACCCCTGCTGCCTTGTCCTCTTCTTTCGGTCTCGAGTACAAAGAGGAACGAAGCATGTCGCCAAAGACTTGCAACGCCGGCCGTTGTAGAGCTCTCCGCTCAAGCATCACCAGGATCAGCGTGTCATGTATCACGCTCCCCTGATCCTTTACCACCTCAGTAGCCCAGTTCCTCTCGGGTCCCTGCTCTTCCAGACGGGACTTGAAGAAGGTATAGAATGTCATCAAGTCATAAGGTCGGTAGAGACTCTTGATGTATGCGCGTAGCATAATGGCCAGAGTCTGCGCGTTGGGCTTTAGTCGAGGTCCTCCGCTTGTTTCAAAGAACTCGTCGACAACAGGCACGATGGTTCTCTTGAACTCCCAATCTCTCCGAGGACCAGATCTGAACTTTTCAGTGCCGTCCACGTTATCCTGCCCCAAGATCAGGGGTAGTGTATCTGGCAACAGCCATTGCAGAGGCTCCAGGTCAAACTTCTTGACGTAGATTCGAAGCATCTGTCCGAATAGGGGGAGGACCCATGGAGCCGGGTATTTCTTCTCTCGACATTCCATCTCTGCAAAGAAGAAGATGGAGTGGAGCGTGTTGTTGAGCACATCCACGTAGGGCACCTTGGCCGCTCGAGCGACATCAAGAGCAAGGCGTACGTTGGATGCCTTGAGGCTGTTCTTGGCACCCCTGAAAACAGTTGTGTAGCATCGGGTATCAAGTTCAGCTCCGTTCTCTGCTAGGAGGAGCGGGAGCCGGACAGCCTCGGCGATATCGCCCTGAGAGCAGAGTGACTCGATCAAGGCTGTGAAGCTCACCAGATTGGCAGAGAAGCCCTTTTCTAGAAAGTACTCCATTGCTCGTTGTGGCGAGAAGGTGTCCTCTTCTGTCTTGGTCCACGCTTCTCCTTCTTGCTTTGTGTGTAGCAGTGTCGTAATGACACTCGCCACAGGTGCAGAGTTGAGGTCGTGCCCCTCTTCGGCAATATGACGCAGGATCTCAAAAGCCCTTTCTTTGTGAGCTAGACTTTCTGAAAGCTTGCTCGCGAACTGCAGGAGGGTATAGGAGTGCATCTTGATGCCCGAACGATGTAGAATTTGGTACATCTCAGCTGCTTGCTCAACAGGGAGTCTCTTGGCAATATGACCAAGGGTATGCTGGCGAAACGGCACATGGCCGCGTGGAAGGTCCTCTGCCAACTTGGCAAACAGCTCGAGCAACTCGTCAGCTTTTGAAACACGGTCTCGATGAACCTTGATATCTTCCAGCTTGAAGTTTGTAATGCAAAAATGTGCCACGTCGGAGGCGGCATACCCAGGAGGGAGAGGATCCAAGGTAGCCTCGAGGACCTGTGGTGCCTTTTCTGGACAAAGATGCATTGTAGACAACATGACTGTCGGCCACTTTTCCCTCCGAGTCTCGACATCGAGCTCCTGCCACGCCTTCTGCATGACCGAGAAGCTCCCTAGCCCAAACAGCCATTTACCGTCATCTCGCCACGGCCACGAGCTCGGGTTTGCGGGTGTCTCGATCATAAGCATTTTCCGCTTCCAGAAATTGAACCGTGACCTGACAGCCACCAACTCGGAGGCGGGAGTCTGAGAGCGTAGGTAAGCCCATTGATCGGCTATCGTCTTTTTTCGCTTCAGCTTCAACTTCATTTTGCGACGATCCTCGGCCAGCTTCTTTGCCTTCTCTGCCCTTTTAGCCCTGCGCTGGAAGAAACTTGGATCTTGAGAGGTCCCAGAAGGACTATTCTCCTCCCTCAATTCTTCCTCGTACTCCTCAGCATGCGCCTCTGCGTCGTCTCGACCTTGTTCGGGCCTCCATGGTGGTTCTGAATATGCCTCGGACACTACGGTGGGCTCGGAGGGGTTCGGAGATGCATTACGGGGCCGCAATTGAGCAAGTATTGAAGGTTCGCTATCGGGGAGCGGTGATTGAGCCGTGGCATGATATCTCCGAGCGAATATTGACCGGTCGTGCCCGTGGTTGAGTCGTATTGACAGAAAGGCCGCTCGTCTTGTCCATGTCTGCGCCGTCACCGAGGACTCGAGCCGCCTCGTGAAGCAGGCGCGGTACATGAGAGCCGTTGGCATTTCCCCCGAGTCGAGTCGGCATCAACTCGAGGTCAGCCGTTCTTCATACTGATCGCCCAGGCGAGTTTTGCTGAGGACGACGTTGAATTATCGCGGGTCGTCGGAAGTTTCGTCGATTATCGGTTTACGGGAATTTCTCAACTGGACCGTTTCCGAGGTCGCTTCCGTCGCGCTTCAGACCAACATCTAATTTTTTTTAGGTTAGGTTGCGCTTAGCCCCGGCTGTTTTAGTGGCGCTTGACCCTGCAGCGGCTCTGAGACGCCCTGCCACAGGCGGTTCGATTGACGCGCTTCAGGTACGTATTCGCAGTAACTTTAGAGGTATCCATTCTTGAATTTACATTTTACACCCCGCCAACCTCAACCCATGATCTTCAACCTCGAGCTTCCTCAATTGCGATAGATTCTGCGCCGTGCTTGTGCACATTCCCTTCGCTTACCAAGTACCACCATGTCTTCGTCACACCTCAACCTCAGCGCTGCCTCGGACGACCGAAAAGCCAGGCTCGCCAAGCTCAAGAACCTCAAGCGGAAGCAACCAGGCGACGAGATCGTCGCGCCAGAGTCAGAGCGAGCCGCGTCTCCCCCCTCAGAACCCGATGTGTCTCGATTACACCTCTCCGGACGCAACTACGACCCAGAGACCCGAGGCCCAAAGCTCGGTTTCGAGCAGGACCCAACACTCAACTTCGAGAAGCCAACCCTCGAGGAGCAGGCCGCCGAAGTCGAGGCCGAGATCAAGCAAAAGGCTGCTGAGGAGGCGCAGGACGACAAGGGCATCGATCTGTTCAAGTTGCAGCCCAAGAAGCCGAATTGGGACCTGAAGCGAGAGCTGGACAAGAAGATGGAGGTACTCAACGCCCGGACCGACAACGCCATCGCGCGCTTGGTTCGCGATCGGATCCTGGGGGCACAAAAGGCGGCCTCCAAGACCAAGTCGGCCGACGGCGCTGAAAACGACGGCGAAGCTGCCGGTATGGATGGTGTGGCCTTGGTCGAGGGACTCAGAGTCAGGGAGAGGGAAGAGGCAGAGGAGGAGCGTCGCGAACGGGAAGAGGAGGCTGCGCTAGGAGCATGAGGTGGATGATACTGTACGTTGGCTCTTCCTCGTCCTTTTTATTTGCATTTTGGGGGTCTGGCGCATTGCGCGATCACGGTTACACTATCTTTACAATATACCCAATAATTATCTTCCTCCTATGTTCATAGCCTGGGTCATGGCTAACCGCCGACTAAAGGGACTCAAGCTGCGCTCCCGAGGCTGCTCATTTGGAGGCGGGCCCCTACGATCCTGGACCCTTCCATTATGCCCTCCACGAGCATGCCTCCCCCGTCCTGGCCGAGTATCGCGTCGATCTGGCCTTTCAAATCGTCGTCCCCTGTGCTCGGGTGACCTCGACTCGCGAGGGTGCTGAGGTCGAGATTCGTAGGATCCCCTTGACTCCGATGAATACCTCATTTGTCGCCTCGAGGGTCCGTTATCCTCTCTAGGGGGAATAGGTTCCCGAGATCGGTAGCGGTCTCGGCGGTCGTCCACAGGGGAGCGACTGTCACGAGACACAGAGCGCCTTTGCTGGTACTCAACTCGTGGGCTCCGACTGCGACTGCGGCACCGACTGCGGCTCCTACTCCGACTATCATCCCGGCGTCCGCCGCGCGGAACAGCGTTCTCATCAGAATAAGGGCTTCGCGAACGTCGGGCAGGTGGAGGTGATCGAATCCTCTCCCTAGCAGGTGAGGGCGACCTCGACGCGCCAGTCGAAATAGTAGAGACTGAGTGCGATGAAACGGATCTCGGGCGCTTGGCAGCAGACTCGATCAACTCATCATCACGCTCTTCGCGCTCACGCTTGCGGGCGCGTTCAGCCTCTGCCTTTGCGAGCTGTTCATCTGCAACACCCTGCCTAAGACTTTGTAAGTATGTAGAACTCAAGGATTGATCAATAAAACGCACTTTTTCTCCAGGGGATTCAATTTGTCATTGGTAAGCTTGGGGACCAGCTTTGGGTTCCGAAGTTGCTGCGAGCGCGACGGGCGCGACACGTATGGCCGCTCCTGGGAAGCTGCCTTGCACTCATAAGAGTAGTGGCGTTCTAAGATGGTCAATACAGGTACTCATCGTAAAGTTTCTTAAATACATATCTCTCTTCAGACACTTTTGGCATTGCACGTTGGTGGGTGTCGACCTGGAAGGGCCGCCACGTCCTCTGTAAGTAAACATATCAGATGTGATATGGCTTGCGCTCGCAAGCTCGCTTTCCTGGGGTGAAATGGGATAAATAGAAGTGAGGCTGGTGTATCTTTACTGAATATCGGGTAATATCTGGTCGTTTCAGATAAGTATGGTCGGGATAAAGATTGATGATCAATGAGGCAACAGAGCTGAGGATGTTTCTTCAGTGATGTCGGTAGCCTGCGTCACGTGACTGAGCGAGCCAAGTCACATTGGGGCCCTTCAAAGAAGCAGATAATGGCAGATCAACTTGGCTATTTGACATCCAATACCATACAGGCCAACATTAGTAAACCTTGATTGGCGTTGATTTCTTCATCTTCTTTCTCAATAGTGATCTTACACTAGGGCAGAAAGACACAAGGCAAAGGATGCGCTGAAGTCTAAACTACCTCTTCACTTCGCCCTTCAAATGAGCCTTAATAAAGCCCCTTCCAGTGACTTGTTGATCTAAAGGCATTGTCGATCTTAGAAGCTAAGTCGCCTTTACCGGGATGTGATGTTTGGCATATGCGAGATAATCATAGTCTGAAAGAGCCAGGCCTCCTTGACACAGCAGGCAAAATAGCTACAGGCATACCACGACCAAACATCATTAGTAGATGACTCAATGAATTAGTTGATTCTCACCAAGATAGATAAGATGGGTCATCAGAAATTCCCCCTCTTGTTCTGCACCCATCACATGGCGACGAATCTCTGGTACTTACCAGCAACTTTCACCCTAGGTACCTACATGATGCACTCCACAGTGCCAGTTGCTCGCCTCATTTTCACACACACTTGATATCAAGCCCAGACTTTCACAGCCATGGCAGGCCATATCTAAGACTTTGGACTCAAACAATCTCGCCGCCGTGGTCACCGTCGTTTCTTTCAAAGATCAATGAAAGCAAAAGTCACACCTTGTGATGAGATGTTGGCGAATGAGGAAACGGACGGTGTGAAACCCAGGCGTCTCTCTGGTTGGTTGCAGCGGATAACTGTTTAACCAACCCATGGAGGCCTTCTCCTATCTCCCGCAGCAATGATCCACGATCATTGATGCAAAAGATGAATTTCTCTTGGTCCAGCGTCAAGATGGCGGGTCTGTGCTATTCTGTCGGCGTTCTCACACTGTGTCGAAAGACCTCGGTCCGCGAGTTGTAGAAACACACACCCATCCTTATCTTTGTAGGCTGAGACGGAATTGGTCCTGACGGGGTGACGATGTTGCTGCAGGAGAGAATCTGACGCCATGGCCGCAGAAGCGAATGGCCAAGGATTGTTGGCCTCAAGAAGCATTACAAGCATCAACCGAAGCAACATGACACACCAGAAGCCCTCAAGAATGACAGGCAAGCATTCCTGTAAAGGCCATTTGAAAGGATGGAATTTCATCCACCTCCCAGTCATGATCCAAACCCAGGACTCCAACCCAAGCACATGCCCGCATTGACAATGTGCTTTCAAGGAGGGATCCATTGCGAGCTGCCTGCCCGCGATTACATCTCGCGACAGTGGATAACGGGCTGCGGCAAGGTTTGTTGTGCTCCGGGACACCAGAGGAATTACGACAGATGTCAGTAGGGCATCAAGCAGACGAGTCTGGTCGTATCACTTGGAGAGGCGCTTCGAGTGCCCAACATCATGCAATAGCTGAGAAAACATCCTGGGGAGATCCTGGGCGAAAGTGCTGCAGGAGGTCTGACCAGGCCTTGGCTCAGGGTCAGGTTCAAAAAATAAAAATAAAAAGTGACTGGTTACATAATCATCTTTTCTCTCGTCTCGAGCCTGCATGCATGGAAGGACACCACACAGGAGTCCCTGAACAGGGGCATATTGGAGGTGTAGTATCCGTATTCTCAGGAGTATCTAATGCTTGGTCTCTTGATGCTTCGCTTGCTCAGAGTTTGTACTCTCTTCGGCCCGCTTGTGGAAAAGACCAAGCAGTCGGTGTCTATCCCGAGTGTACAAACGGTATTTGTTGCACATTGATTTGCCTGCACTGTAATTGCAATTGGATGACAGCGGCAGCTGGAGCCATACGCAGAAGAGCACTGTAGGATAAGTTAATTTTCTTGGTCCCAGCAATAACCTCCACATTCAAACTCCCCCTTTGCTTTGACTGGCCGTCCATCGCATGTCGCTGGAAATCTGCACTTTCTAGTGGTCCAGGCTCCTTCAGTGGTCCTCCACTCCCGCCTTTCAGCGGCCGTCCCGTCTTCAGCGGGTGGTCATCGCTCCGTCCATTGTCAGGGCAGCGCCCGTCCCCGTCCCCTGGGTTCTAGCTCTCACTGTGCGCGGGCCCTCCTTTGTTACCTCCTGTTATGGACTGCTGCTGCTGCTGCTCCCCTCCATCCAAAACCCTTCTTCCACTAATCCTCCGTCATCGCATCGCCCCGTCTTGCGCCCCGGGCCGCCTAGGTTCCATTGTCAGATTGGTCGCCGCGACTTTTCCTCTCCTTCGTCCTTCGTTTGCCTGATCGATCGCTTTCGCTCGCCTCCATCTCGGCCCTGTCCTCCTCAACCATCACTCCGCGTGCCCATTCTCCCGCCGTTCGCCTGGTCTTGGGACCCGGGCGTCACAGGGCGTTGCCTCAACCTCCCGATTCCGATCCCGTCTCACTCAGTCACTGCAAAAAAAAACACAGCACCAACAGCCCGCGCGGACAGAATCAGCCAAAACGGCGTACCACCACCAGCGACCCCTCCTCCTCATCGGAAACCTCCCCCCCATCAGCTGGAGAACAATGCCTTTTACAACACGACGATGAGCACCGAGACTCCGTTTTCCTTCTGCTGGTCCTCTTCGATCGATTCTGCTTCTTGATTTTTTTTTATCCCGATCCCGTCCTGTCCTTTCCTTGTTCCTATCCATCGCCTTGTCGTCACCGCCGCAGCCGCAGCCGCAGCCGCAGCCTCAAAAAGTTGCAGCCTCATCTCGCATTTGGTCGACTGCTGCTTTCGTTGTGCCTGTCTCATACCTTCTTGCCTCTCTACCCACCGCGCTCTCTGGGCTGGCTTTATAGCCCCCATCGCCGCCCATCATGGCCACGGCCCAAGTGTCTCCTGATCTTCCAAAACCCTCGTTCGCCAAGGTAGCTTGCCGCCCACTGTCCCGTCTCTCCTCGCTGTACATGGTTCTCCTGTCTCGAGGAGGGAATCCCGTCACTTGTTCAACACGACTAATTTGTTCTCTGCAACAGGTTGCCGCCTCTGTATCAAAAGATTCCGCGCCTCCTGCGCTACGACGGATAGCCACCCCGTCAAAAGAGCCCCCCATGACCTCGACATTGCCGCCCACATCTATCGAGCCCGTCATTGTGAATGGCCGATCAGGCAAGGCACCAGCTGGGAAGACGCCCTCGCCGCAGCCCCAAGTTACCGCCAATACGGTCGAGCAGAGGAGCGGTGTGGATAACGTCGCGGGTTCTTTGAATGACTTGAGCCTCAGAGAAAAGGCGCCCAGTCTTGTTGTCAACGGCAGCGGACCCCTAGCTCATGAGCGACCGACGATCGTGACTGGCAGGGACAGCGGATCTGACGATTCTCAAAGGGCCGACTCCAGCTCTGAGCTTGGCACCAAACCTCCGAGTCTGGACGGAAAGAGCATCACCTCGGGAACAACCTTTGCACTCGATGAGAAAGAGTCTCTCAGGCCAGACGACAGCGCCAGCGTCAAGGCTGCCGCAGAAGACGACGATGCATTCTCCATCCGCGGCTCTCTACTTGCCGGCTCACGCATGGGATCCGAGCTGGCTGCCAGGGTGCGAGTCAATCCTCTTGGGGACATCCCAGAGCGTAGGCATCCCCAGCCCACGCCAGGCGTCGTGGTTCAAGGTGTCCTGACCCCTCAGAGCTCGTCGTCCGAGCCGCCCCCCGGTGCCCCTCTTGGTGTCGGTGGCTCTTCAGATGCCCTCAACGTCATTTATAGACAAGCGCCCGATGAAAAACTTCTTGAAGCCATGGCCTCGCCTAAGGATCGGCTCTTCCTGCTGCGATTGGAGAAACAAGTCATCGATTTTGTTCAGGATTCCAAGTGCGCTCTCACGTCCCACCTCATCTCGAGTAGTACTGACCCCCTCTTCTAGGGAACCCTATATGGACCTCCCGCCGTCCAACTCATTCTGCAGGATGCTAACCCACAAGTTGGCTGATTATTACCATATGACGCATTCCTTTGAGCCTCACGTTGGATCTGTGCGGATTTTCAGAACACCTTTTTGTCGAGTTCCTACGTCACTGGCGCTCATCAACCCGAACCCCAACACGTCTAGCAGCAGCACTCCGCCACCGGCCGTGCTGCCCAGGAAGATCATGCGGCGCGGTCAGGATAGTGAGGGAGGCCCAAGTGCTAGTCCCTCTAAGGCAACCTCTGAGACTGGCAGTGACAAGGATAAGCCAGCAGCTGCCAATCAAAAGTTCGTAAATCAACCCAATTCACTATGTACAGTCGAAACTAATACATGACAACCAGGTTGACAAGAGAAGAGCGCGAAGAGCTCTACAAGTTAGCTCGAGAACGCATTTTTGGTAGCTCGGAGGAGAACGTCACAGGTAAGGATTAGATTGAGCCTCATGCCAAGAATCACACTAACTAAAGTCTAGAAAACGACGGCGACAACGGAGTGTCAAGGGCCAGCTCCATGTCCGCCAAAGACAAGTCGAATCTAGGCAAGAGAGGCAAAACAGGCAAGCAGCGACGTGACGATTCCGACAGCTTCGACTCAAGGAATCAATACACAGCTTACTGGGGCCCTCAGCAACAGACTTGGGTACCGCAACCTCAGTACATGACGCCGCCCAACCCTCAATATGGTGCCCAAGGGCCGCCACCCGCGCCGTATCAAGGCCAGATGGGTCCCGTCTATGCTCAGCAGGGCCCTGCGTATCCCGCGATGCCGGCTATGGTGCCTAACCAGCCCTATCCTCCATATGCTATGCCTCCGGTATGTTGTCCCAACTTGAAGAGACTCGTCGTTTAGGCGTTAACGCCTCTTAGTATGCTCCTCAGGCCAGCCAGCCACGCTACCCATCTAATGGAAGTCCTATGACCACATACGGTGCTCCTGTACCCCCGACTGGACCACAGCAACCCGCCTGGCAGCCTGGCTTTGCTCCCCCCGCCCAGTATCAGCCCCAACCTAGGGGACCTGCCCCGGGCGGGCCTCAAGGACACATGGGGATCCCGTATGCGTTTGGTCAGCTTCCGGCAAACGCCAACCCCAACGACCCCAAGAGCCAGCACCCCATCCCAGGTAGCTACAACCGCAACCACGCCTTCAACCCAAAGACGCAGTCGTTTGTGCCTGGAGGCGGCATGGCTCCCGTTCCGCCTCCACAGCCACCATTCACTGCTCCTGGATCACATCATGGCAGCCCTCAGGTCGGATCGCCTCACCTTGCATACCCTGGCGGCTATCAACAGCCAATGCCCCAGCCATATGGAGGCGGGTATGGCATGGTGAGGCAGGGGTCTAGCAGCTCTATGCCAGCATATCACTCTCCGCATGTGGCCCATGTTCAGCATGCACCTCCACCACCCCCCATGCCACAGAACCTGCAACATATGGCTCCTCCCCAGCCCCTCCCTCACAACCCTCCGGCACATATCCCTAACCGACCCAACATGACACAGGGGCCGAATCAGGCCTTTTCACATCTGCCGACGTACGGCAACCCGGCGACTCTACCTCAGAAGCCAGCCACTGGAATTTGATACTCATACACTACAAAAAAAAGGAGGGGGAAGCATCACATGGTGTTCAAAGGCGGGAGACCCATTAAGGCGTACACGGCATACTTAGCATCTTGGCGTTATCGGTGGATAGGATGGATGACATGAATTTGTAGGCTGCGGCCCAATTTACTAGATGAGTCAATTCCACTTTGACATAATTCTCTTGGCAGGGGGTAGAGGTCGTTGATTCATTCATACAGACAGACAGACAGAACTGGGGGGAAAGATAGTTTTATATGACGGTTGAATTCAGTTCTATGGCCCCAGGTGCCATGCCTAATTCTCAAGCCTACCGCAACGCCATGATTTTATTGTAACACAATAACCCGTGCCTTCATATCACATGCCTCTCAGGGAGGGATATCCTAGACTTTTTAGTGGTTGTCGTCGGGACATCGCTTTCTTCTACCCTGGGCTCCGATATCTAGAACCTCGACTCGACTCGAATCGACTCTTTCCTCTCTCTTCCCTCTTACCTCTTTACTCAGCGGGCTCGCGGGGTTCCCGGGGCTCACGCTGTTGACCTCCGCCGCGGCCGCCACCTCGTCCTCCTCGCTTGCCTCCCCGCTGGCCACCCTTCTCCTCGGTCTTGCCCTCACCCTCCTTCTCGGGGCTGGTCAGGTTGGCAACGGCCAGTCGCTGAGAAAGGTCGATCTGGGTGCGGATGGTGTTGGCCAGGTAGCTGACCATGAGAACATCCTGGATGTGGTTGTTGAAGTCGTGCTCGATCTGTTCGGGGTCGACCTTGGGGGCCAGGGACAGGGCGTTCATGAGGTACTGGCCGATAGCGTTGTTGGGCTCCTCATCCTCATCGAGGACGCCGTTGATCCACTCGCTCGCCCGGTCGAGGAGGTTGATTGTCTGCTCGATAGATCGGCCGAGGCCCTCAATGTCGGAGACGAGGGGAGCTGTCCGTGACTCGGCATCCTTGGCGCTGGCAATGGTCTCGAGGGCGCTTCGGTCGGCATCGCCGTAGAGGACCTTGTGGGGAACCTGGATGAAGAGGCAGCTGTCGGCAGCCCGCTCGGCGTTGACGGCGACGGGAGCGCTGATGTAGCATCGGGTCTGAATGTCCTCGCCGGGCTCGGTGGAGATGGTCATGTGGATGGCGGGGTGGGGGAAGGTGCCCGTATCAGGGCTGCCGAAGAAGTTCTGGATGAGGGCGCTGAAGCTGTTGAGCTCGTGCGAGGTGGTGTACCAGCCGAGGAGGTGCTCGCGGGGGGAGGCCTTGAGGGTCAGGGCGAGCATGTTCTTCTGGTACTCGACATCGACCTCGACTTGGTCCTCCTCCTCGGTGTGAGGGATGGCGAAGCAGGAGCGGACCTCAACTTCGGTGCCATCTTCAGATCGGGTGCCGACGAGGGCGCCGATGACTCGGGTGGATTGAGTGTCTCGAATGTCTCGTCGAACGGCGTGGTCGAGGATGGAGAGGACGGCCTAGAGGACAGACAAAGGTCCAGTTAGCCAAGGCAGTCCCTTGCAGAGGATATCCAGACAGGTTCAGGATGCATATATCGAGGCGCCGAGGTGAGAGGGGTTATCGCAATCGTACCTGAGGCTGGATGTTGACCGTGAGCGGGGCAAGGTTAGTCTGGAGTCCGACGGTATTGGGCGCCAGAGGCCTCGCGAGGTGGATGAAGCTCTCGGTAGCAGCAGCCATACTGGGCAACTGATCTCGGGGGCTTTGGGGGGTGAGGAGGAGGATTTGTGGTGTAGGTGGAGAGGAGAGGTAGGAGGTTAAACCACGAGGTTCAGATTCAGAGACCGGGCCGGAGTTTCGCGATGCCGTCCAAATTTTGAAGATTTCCACGTTGGTTTGGCGGGACGGGCGCTGGGGTTGTGCGCGCTAAGATTAGAGATAAGACCGGGCTTGTGGCGTGTGCCGAGACGGTGATCCACATTACCCCACCAAAGTGTGGCTTGTGAAGGCAAGGCTGAGGTAGCCTCACAACTTTTTTTTCTTGCAACCGCGACGGAAGGGTTTCTGCAAGTTTCAACGGTCGAATTTTGAACCACTTTTCCTTGTTTTGAAGTGATTCACTACTTGGTTAGACACCATGGCTCCCCGTGGAAGAGGTGGCAATTTCAGAGGTCGTGGAGGTCGGGGAAGAGGTAGAGGCGGTCGAGGCAGAGGAAGAGCAACCAGTCGGTTTGGACCTAATCGGCGATTTGATGGAGCTCGACTTGCAGATAATGATGAGTAAGTCTACCAAATGTTTTACTCTTATCATTCTTCCGGAGAGTTCTCATACTAATTCTCTTCTTCCTAGGTCAGAAAGTTCTGGTTCCGAAGCAGAGTCTGCTCCTGAAGACGAGGTGATGGGCGATGTCGATTCAGACGCCGACGACGATGACGAAGATGAGCAATCTTCTAAACCCTACATGGCTCTTCTACAGAGCTTTACCGAAAACAATGCGCCCAAGGCTAAGCGACGGAAATTGGAACACCAGGAAGCTCAAGGACAACCTGAAGAGTCCTCAGATGACGAGAAGGCCGATGAGGAAGAGGAAGAGAAGGATATTGACCGAGCCGAGGAAGATCCCGAGGACCAGGACGCCGAGGAGCAAATAGAAGACGACGACGATTCAGAAGATGAGGACAACCTGACGGATCCCTTCGACACGCACTTTGCGCATCCCGACGACGACACGGTCGCAAAGCGAGTCAAGGCAGTACAAAAGGGGGAGTGGGCGACCAAGAGGGCCTTGATACAAAACCTAAGAGCCACCGTCACATATCCCAGCTCCGATGCAGGATCCGAAGTACCCAAACCTATGGCCGGTCCCGACGGTCTCAGCCTCAAGCAGAAGCTCAAGGAGACGGCAGCCCGCAAGATTGGCGAGTTCGATGCTGCGCAGCGCGCTTTCAGCCCCTTGCTCTTCAACTATAGCGACGTCTTGCACTGCGACCGCACCGTTCGGAACTCGGATTCTTTGCGAAAGTTGACATGTCTTCATGCCCTCAACCACGTCTTCAAGTAAGTTTCCCAGCCGCCGAGAGATTACAGTTCCGATTACTAACTCAGACAAGGACGCGAGATCGGGTCATCAAGAATAACTACAAGCTGGCCAAGGAAGGACAGGATACGGAACTAGAGCTTCGAGACCAGGGCTTCACCCGTCCGAAGGTGCTCTTCCTCCTCCCCACTCGCAACTCGTGTCTCCGAATTGTCAACATTATTCGTGACCTCTGCGAGCCAGACCAACAAGAAAACCGCAAGCGCTTTGAAGAAGGCTACGTCGACAAGGAGGCCAAGTTTGGCGATGATAGGCCAGCCGACTTCCGAGATCTCTTTGAGGGCAGCGACGACGACATGTTCCGCCTGGGCATGAAGTTTACCCGTAAGACGATCAAGTACTTTTCGCAGTTTTACAACTCGGATATCCTCTTTGCCAGTCCTCTCGGTCTTCGAATGGCCATTGGATCTGAAGAGGATAAGAAGCTTGACTTTGACTTCCTGAGCTCAATCGAGATGGTGGTTGTAGATCAGGCTGATGCTCTCCTCATGCAGAACTGGGAGCACGTCGAGTTCATCTTTGAGCATCTCAACCTTCAGCCCAAGGACGCTCACGGCTGTGACTTTAGTCGTGTGAGGAACTGGTACCTAGAGGACTGGGCAAAGCATTTTAGACAGACCGTCATCTTGTCTGCCTTTAACACGCCCGAGCTCTCAGAGTTGCTCAGACTGCACTGTCATAACTGGGCTGGAAAGGTCCGCCTGCAGCCTGAGTACCCCGGGTCACTGTCACAGCTCGGCGTTAAGCTGAAGCAGACCTTTTCGCGGTTCCGGTCTAGCTCGGTTGACAAGGACCCCGATGCCAGGTTCGAGTACTTTACCTCGGCCATTGTGCCTTCGCTTGCTAAGCGGGCAAAGGATGCTACTGGAACTCTCATCTTCATCCCTTCATACCTCGACTTTGTCCGTGTGCGCAACTACTTTGCGACCTCAAGCGCTGTTGAGAATGTCACATTTGGGGCAATCTCAGAGTATGCAGATGTCCCTGAGGCATCTCGCGCACGCTCCCACTTCCTTAACGGCCGTCACCGTGTTCTGCTGTACACTGAGCGAGCTCACCATTTCAGACGGTACCAGCTCCGCGGCGTGCAGCGTGTCATCTTCTACGGACTGCCCGACAATCCCATCTTCTACAATGAGATTGCAGGTGGTTACCTGAGCAAGAGCGAACAGGACATGAGGCTTGAGCCTGGACAGGGGAGCGTCAAGGTTGTGTTTTCCAAGTATGATGTCATGAAGCTGGAGCGCATCGTGGGCTCCAAGAGAGTGGGAAAGATGATTCAGGAGCGCGGTGATACCTTTGAGTTTATATAGATGTTGTCCCTGGGCAGATAATTTGATAGAGCTCTGACGCACAAACTGTCGAGGTATTCGTCAATGGATTAAAAGCACAATGTGTCATGATATAGTAATTGGTACAGATTTTGTACAGAGTTTTCATCCCGCTCGTCAAATGTTACAACTCAGCTTCATGAGCTCTTTGGTTGTTGTGTCGCCTTCTTGACTGACTCTGGCACGATGCCCGCCGCCATCTCCTTCGCCTTCTCGGCGTTCTTATCCGCCGTCTTCTCGGCCTCGACTTCTGCCAAGCTGCTCTCATCTCGGGGCTTAGCATCGCTAGCAACATTCTCCCCTTCGACCTTGAGTAGCAGGAACCTTTGTACCATGTCCTCAAGTGGCTGCTTGCCGCGGAACTGCGTCACCTTCTTGATGTTGGTCTGGGTGACGGGGGTGTGCTCCTGGCCGAGCATGCGGTCGCGAGCGATGGTCTTGGCCGTCATCATGAAGCGCGAGTCCTTGGGGCCATCGACGAACTCGAGGATGGCGCTCTCGCCCTGGTCGTAGGTGTTCTTGGACTCTGTGCGGACGACGCGGGTGTAGCCACCCTCACGGGTGAGGTATCGGTTCCTTAGCACTCCCATAAGCTTAGGGAGGAGGATGTGTGGTGTCTACAATGGAGATTGTCCTATCAGCATCATGTCCCTCGCAATTGATCCGACAATAACGACCCCTCATGTCGACGTACGTATAGAATGCCCTGTGCTGATCTCCGCGAGGGCTCATTGTCCTTCTTGGCCAGGGTAATCAGCTTCTCCGCCATGCGCTGAGCCTCCTTTGCCTTTGCATAAGTGGTGTGAATGTGTTCATATTTGACGAGCTGGGTGACGAGACCGCGCAACAGGGCCATACGAGCCGCAGAGTTGCGGCTCAGATGCCGGTACTTGACGAGGCCACCAGCCATTGTAGCGGATGGCTAGAAGCGCGGGGTCGTAGAGGTATACTTCGGCTCGATGCGATATCAATTCGAAAGGACCGGAGGCCGACTTTTGGCTCGTCGTGGTTGTGCACGTGGGCGGCTCCTCCGATCTGCCGCTTCTCTTGGTGGTGGTGCTCGTTTTGGTGGTTTGCAGTGGAAATTTTTGGCTTGGAATTTTCGGAGCCGGCACGTCTCGTCTGCCGAGAACGGCAAAGAGAGACAGAGAGGGCCTGAGATCCATTGGAAGCTACGTCAACCCACCACCAAACCTTACAACATCCCCCTCCAAGGGAATTAATTACACGCGATCCTGGGGGCAATTGAGCTCTGGCGCGCTATGAGACGTTGCATCTAGGCCTTGATCGACCATCTTGCAACGAATTGGCCAGTCTCGCGATACCAGAGCAACCCGCAAATTGCCGCATCCTCTATCTCGGTCTACCGGGCACAAGTCAAAGCTCTAACCATGGGCTTCACCACCGGCTTCGTACGCGATTCAATTCCTGTTGCCAACTGACGATTGAATACTAACTCCTATGAAAGACCGGCGGTGTCACCCTTACCCTCTCCCTCGCCTACCTTTCAGTTCTCGCCCACCAGCGCACCCGCGAGCAACAAGGTCAGGCCCTCCGATCCCAGGCCCTCGCCATCCAGGGCTTGATCGATCCCTTCCCACCGCTGCCACCCCCTACACGATCCGAAGTCGCCGCCGCCCAGCGGGCCAACGCTGTCGAGGTCGCAAAGGAGCGATGGAACACCGAAGTCATGAACGCCGTGCGGTGGGTGCAGCACACCGACTGGGTTGAGGTGCGCGAGGGTCTCGAGGACACGGCATCACGGCTGTGGAGCCGAACATTTGGCAACCCTTCAGAGGGAGCCGAATCTACTATCAAGCCTATTGTGAAGGAGGAGGCTGCCAAGTTGGGCGAGGCCAGCGGCAAGGTTGCCGCCGCCGCGAAGATTGCCTTCCAAAAGGCAAAGGCTGATGCCAAGGAGTTTGCCCACGCGGCACTGGATCACAGCAAGGACAAGGAGAGTGTGGACATTGCGCAGGAGGACGGCGGTGCGGCGGTGCCGGTGCTATCACCCGTGGAGAGGGCGCTCCAGCAGCGCTTCGTCAAGCCCGAGGCCGAGAAGAAGCAGACAGTGGAGGATGTGCTCAAGGCGAGATACACGCCCATGGACAAGAGGGATAACACGCAGCTGAGGGGGGTGTAAGTGCGTTTGCATGCGTGTGTGTGTGTTGCTGACGAGCTGGTTTGCCTGATGATAAGTGGGCGTGATGCCATGTGGAAAAAAATGTTGCTCGTTGTACATTGCTTGTGTACCACCATTCCCTAGAGTCACCCAAATAGAGATCAAGCTTTCACGGACGTGAAAAGCTTGGTATGAACAACCCAACGAAGCCAGGCGCAGCATCACAAACGTAATGTGATGTGCCCGGGACGCAGCTAATAACGGTCTCTAGTCATTCCCTCACATCATGGGCTATATATCGGGCAGTCTTGTCGTCAGGGAGGCTGATTTGCATCCGCAGCAGACAAATATAGTTTCCGACTCTTCTGAAAGCCCCGAGAAACGCCCGTCCCTTCGACAAGACAACATCATCATGCCCGACAAGATGACCAAGCTCAAGAAGCCGAAAAATACCAAGGAGAGGGAGCCGGACGAGGTCAAGGCAAGAGGTGAGGAGAAGGAGAAGAAGAAGAAGAGACACTCGCAACCGCCGCCCCCATCGGCACCATCGTGGGTCTGGTGGCTGGCAGGAGGTCCCAACCAGAGAAAGAAACGGTCGAGTCATAAGTCGTCTAGCAAGGAGAAGAGCAGCAGCAAGAAGCATTCCACGAAAGAGCGTTCCTCGGATAAGAAGAAGACGACGACTACGACCACGACGAAGAGGAAGAAGCACAGGGAGGAAGAAAGCGAGAGCGAGGACGACAGAGACGAGACGAACAGTGCAGCTGGTGATCTTGGGGTGATCGACGGTGAGAACGATTACAGAATGATGCCGGGTCAAGCTAAACAGAGCAACAAGAACCACGCATGGATTGATTCACGGATTGGTGAGCACCATTCCAGTGTGGGTATCGATCGTGCAAACTTGCCCATGCCGCCCTGGCACCACAGGCCCACAGCGCAGCCTTATGGCGGCATCACCTATACACCTACTAACGAGGAGAGGGATCCTGCAACGAGGGATCAGGGGGTTTGTCCCCAAGAGCCTCGCAGGCAAGATGCCTTCCAACCTCCTCCTGTGCAAAACAATTACAGATCAGTCGGGCCCCAGACCACTAGCCAGACCAGCTCTACCAGTACGGCTCATCAGCAACCTCCTGCTCCACAGAACGACGTTGAATCAACTAGCCAGGAGAACAGCACGGGTGATGTCGACCAAGACCACGGTACCCTGCCCACGATCCAGGAGGAACCCCCCAGGCTCACTAGTCGTCAAAGCAACACCGGACCTGCTGAACAAGAGCAAAGCACTACTACAGCTGCCCGTGATACCACCACTGGCTCGGGTGACGGATGCGGTGTCACGGACAAGGGGGGAGATGAACAAGAGTCGAAGGAGCCAGCTAGTCCACAGGCGGGCGAGAATGAACCCAAGATATCAGATTCTACACACATGATCGCCAAGAAGACAGAGGATTCTCAAGTCAAGGAGCAAGCTATCGAGTCGAAGAAGTCAGTTAGCCCACCGGTCGAGGAGAATAAGCCCAAGATATCAGAGTCTACAGACACGACCGCCAAGGCAGAGGATCTTCAAGCCAAGGAACAAGTTATCGAGTCGAATGACTCACAGGGGGATCAACAAGAGTCACAGGGGACAGATGAATCACGAGTTAATGATAATGAATCAGCAAAGTCAAGTCAATCGTCATCTTGCACCGTAACGTAACCGACCTCCAAGTCATACATCATAGGGCGACATCGCGGTTCTGATTAGTTGGGAGACGTTGCCATCCAGAAGCCCAGTCCAAGGGCATACATGAGAAATGAAGAATTGATCGGGTACTATCACAGTTTGGTGATTTAGCAGCGGGCATCTCTGGAGGGAGTTGTATCCTCTCTTGCGAATCGCCCGATGTAAGTTCGATACTCCAGGGTAAATAATAGATAGCAACCGCTATGAAATGACATTTTTGCATTATGTCGATGCAGGTGCTTGTGAGTATTGTACCCAAGGAAAGTATGTGCTCTCCTATATCATGAAATCAACCCATGGTGTCCACGGTAGTCCTGTGTTCGGGTCGTTTTGAGTTGATCTGCAGGCTGGATGCCTCCTGTAAGTAGCGCAGCATGACCTAAACCAGCAAATCGAGTGCATCACATTTCTTTTAGGTAGGACTGGATATCACCCATAGACCAAAATCAGCAATTCATTAAATAACGCTACTAGCACTGACTATAGACCAACCAATGCTGTGCTTTGAGGTTGCTGATGATGATGCTGTGACTGTGACTCGGGGACTTCTCTACTCTGCACGTCGACCAACGTGGGAGCTGATGCTTGGTTTGAAAGAAAGAATGACGCATAAGATGGTGCTTGGATACTCGACTAAAGTGAATATTGGAAATTCAGACCACGACCGCTTGTCGAGCTTTGCGTATGCATACCTAGGGTCTATGTTATCATCGCCTGTGAATCTTTGTTGAGCTTGCTGAACTGGCCAACACCACCTAGACATCAGCATGACCGAAACAGCAGTATCTTGCTTTTGAGTCATATCTCAAAACCCATACACGTGATATGAATTCAAATTGTTGCTTTGCCATGGGCAGATCCGCCCCATGGCTATTGTGGATGGATGGATGGATGGGTGCCTAATCATCTTATGTGCTCGGCCTCAACACTGCATGAGTGAGACAAGCACTCTTCATCCATCCATCAACATCATGCTCTTTTCAAGCCGCACATCAGGCCTCGAAGCCTTGATAAAAAGACCGCGTCCGACCAAATGGCAAGAGTTCTGGTCCGGTCCGTGCAAGTTTATAGCACGCTACATCTACACACACCGCCGCATCTCCTACGAGACCTTGGCAAACCCGGTGTCGATTGTGTGCATATCAGACACGCACAATGCCCGTTTCGACCTGCCTCCTGGCGATGTGTTGATACATGCTGGCGACCTCACACAGTCGGGCACTCTCAAGGAACTCCAGGAGACCATATCGTGGCTTTCATCTCAACCTCATCCGCACAAGATCATCATTGCAGGAAACCACGACTTATTACTCGATCAAGCTTGCGATCGTTCAGAAAAAGATGCGGAAGAAAGAGCAAAGCTTGACTGGGGGAGCTGCACTTATCTCGAAAACGAGATGATAACCATCACCTTTGCTAACGGCCGGCGGTTGGGGATATATGGGAGCCCTCTATCACCACGCCATGGCAACTGGGCCTTTCAATATCCTCGAGGGCAGGACATTTGGTCAAGTACTGTCCCGCAAAATACTGATATCCTCATCACTCACGGTCCTCCCTTAGGTCATCTTGATCTTATGAGGCTCGGATGCTGTCATCTTTTGCGAGAGCTCTGGCGCGTCCGTCCACTGCTGCATGTGTTTGGGCATGTACATGAAGGGTACGGGCATGAAAGGGTGCAGTTTGATCAGTTACAAGAATCTTACGAGCTGACTGTGTCCGAGGGCGGTGGCATCTTGAACACGTTGGCAGTTATCAAGGAGGGTTTACTGTCACTCTGCAGGGCTGAGAGGGTGGCAAAGTGTCAGCTTGTCAACCCCGCAATGGTTGGAGGGCTTCGAGACGACCAGAGGAGAAAGCCAGTGACGGTTCTGGTGTAGATAGGCAGCCAAGGGCGGCCATGGAATTTCAAATGCCCAACCTGAGTTGTTGGGAAGAAACGATGTCGACTTTGTGCGCAAGCCACATCCTCAAAAGCAAGACATTCTCGACAGCCGAATACGACAAACCCCATGTCTCACATACCCGGTCTGATAGCGGGGAGGAGAGAGTAAAGTAAGCAGCTCCCGGCCGAGGAGATGCGTGCAATGGGATCGTTCGATAAGCAACTGCTCCGTAATAGAGCATCTCCTACTCCTCCGGAAATGCTCGAATCCAACCCGTCCGTGAATGCCGTGCGGTGCCGTGCTCCACACCGTCCGGCAACCGGCAGCGGTCGGGTCGGCAACAAAGGCGAGAGAGGAGCGGGCGAGAGAGGAGGTGACTGGGCGAGCACACGAGCAGACACACCAAGAATTAGAAAGTCTGGGGCCGTGATTGGTCTGCGGAGACGACAGGTTCTGACTCCTGCATGAGGGAAAAAAAGCCTGCACCTTGTAAAGGACGAAAATAAGAGGCACAGCTTATGAAGGGGTTCCCAATATAAAACGTCTCAGTATTTATCTCAACCCCGTCCATATTTTTCATCCCCTGTCTCAAGGGTCTGGCTCGCCTGCTACAATTGCCCAATCTGGCCTGGATGCGCGCCGGTACTCGCCGGTGCAGCGGTTTTCCCAGCGGACTCCTCAGCGGGGACCTTTCAGTGGCAAGCGACAGCGATTGGAGGGCGCCATGGGCGCGGTGGGCGATCTTGGTCTCTGATTGGTTGGACGCCGGACATCCCGAGGTTGACCGATCTTGTGCCGGAAAGGCGTTTCCGCCGCGCCTTCCATGGGAGCGCACATGTGCAAGGAAGGAAGTCGCAGACGGAACCTGAGGAAGGCGAAGGCTTATGGCGACTCTCTTATTGGCAATTGCAAATCAATCCCGATCCTGGGCTGAGTCGCATCCATCCATCCATCCCTCGGAGTTCATTTTTCTTCATCCTCCTCCCTCTTCTTCTCTCACCGTTTTCTTTCCTCCTTTCCTCCCCATTCCCAAACTTCAATTGCGTCTGTGTGTCGTTCTTGCGCTGTTTCATCTCGTTCAAGAGATCCATTCTCCCTCCGCCATTCATCCGGGCGTTTCCGCTATCAGAGGCCCCTCCTCCCGTCAAGGCTGAAAATTGGCCACCTGCCCTGCCCGCATCGTGTCATTGCTGCCGTTCTTCCCCCACGCCGAAGAAAAAAACTGCCTTTTTTCGACGACAACCTTCTTCCTCACTCAACAAACTCTTCAATTGACACCGCCATCATGTCCTTCTCCAGCCTTGTTCAGGACCTGAGCCTCCGCGACACCAATGCCGCTCGCCGCCCTCAGATTCCAGGCCCTCGCTCTTCCGTCTCCACTCTTGACGACCGAGCATCGCACATCTCGCGGGCCATGTCCTACGCCAGCACCGCCGCAACCAGCGTCAGCATTTCGGGCGACATCTCGAGCCAGCTTCATGGCGGATACTTTCACCCTCTGGCCCGCTCCTGGCAGGCAGAGCGTCAGCTCACCAAGGTAAGCGCAATTGGAACCCGAGACAAGACATTCGCAAGGGAGAAGGCCCGCTAACTTGGTGCTTCTAGTCGATGCTCATCTACCCCATCTTTGTCACCGATGGCGAAGGCGACATGATCCTCGTTCCCTCTCTCCCTGGCCAGCACCAGCTTAGCGTCGACAAGTTGGTCCCCTTCCTCGAGCCTCTCGTCCACAAGGGCCTGCGCTCAGTTATGCTCTTTGGTGTCCCCATGCGAAATGGCACCAAGGACGCTCTGGGCACCGCCGCCGATGACCCCGAGGGTCCTGTCATCAAGGCTATCCAGCTTATCCGCCGACGTTTCCCCCAGCTCTTCATCTGCTGCGATGTCTGCCTCTGCGAGTACACTTCCCACGGCCACTGCGGTATCCTGCGCGACGACGGCAGCCTCAACAACCAGCTGTCTGTTGACCGTATCTCGGATGTCGCCATTGCCTACGCCAAGGCCGGAGCTCACTGTGTTGCTCCCTCAGACATGAACGATGGTCGCATTCGCGCCATCAAGCTCAAGCTGATTGAGGAGGGCATTGCTCACAAGACCGTGCTCATGTCGTACTCGGCCAAGTTCTCTGGCTGCTTGTACGGTCCTTTCCGAGACGCTGCTGGATCTGCGCCTTCATTTGGTGACCGCAAGTGCTACCAGCTCCCCCCTGGTGGCCGTGGTCTTGCCCGACGAGCTCTTGTCCGAGACATCAACGAGGGTGCCGACATCATCATGGTGAAGCCTGCAAGCCAGTACCTCGACATTATCAGTGACGCCAAGGAGCTGGGCAAGGATCTCCCCGTGGCCGCCTACCAGGTCAGCGGTGAGTACGCCATGATCCATGCTGGAGCCAAGGCGGGTGTGTTTGACCTCAAGGCCATGGCATTTGAGTCAACGGAGGGTATCCTCCGAGCCGGAGCCACGATTGTGGTCAGCTACTTCACCCCTGACTTCCTTGACTGGCTCGAGAACTAAGCACGACGAACAACATATATACCATGGGCCACGAACTGCAGTGAACTGGTCGTTAAAGGCGTTGAGGGTGTTTTACTGAAAAACTTGGATGATTAAATAAGCCGGGAGCCAAGGATTGATTTACAGCAAGAGATTACGGGTAATGGGGTACGTTATCGCTCTTTTTTATGACCGGCCCTCGTGGAGAGGAGCCTTGTAAAACAAAACAAGTGGTTGAGTTTAGACGGCTACAACAACGCTCAAGCCGATAGAAGGCAAAAGATGAAATGCAAAAGAATTATTCACATTTATGGGAGGCCTCAGGAGAAGTCTCGAATAGCCGCTGCTGTGCGATTGTGCGTGTTGAGTTGGGAGATGCTTGGCCTCTGAAACCGGCAAGGTCGGCGGACCAGATGTTTGAGATATCAGGTTGATGCCAAGGATGTGTTTCAACTGTCGGAGACTTACGCTTCTCGTCGAGGATGCCCGAATGACGCGATGGGGATGTTGATATCTTATCAGTGGTGCCAAGGAGAACCTGGAAGATTGTGACGGGAGTTGGTGACGGGAGTTGGTGAAGCATAATTCAGGTGAATGGCATGATGAAACTTGTCGTGGGATTGGGCGATGTGCACAAACAGGAACGACGGGGGCATGGGATAATGGGCATCGATGATATATAAGGCATGCTCACTCAGCTTGATGACAGAGCCATGAGGGGGTATAAATAGAAGGAAGTCATGAGCCGGCAGAGGACGTGGACAGGGGACGAATGGCTTCAGTTGTGGAGGTGGCTTGTATGTACGCACACCCTGATAGAAGTTCACTGTCAAGACCTGGGATCGATCCATGGGCGATACATGGATCACACAGCACGGTAGTGAAACCCGGGCGACGACACTGTATGAATGCCGTCAAGAAATCTGGGTCTGTCGGCGTCGTCAGCCGCCAGAGTCGTAGAACTTCCCTCCAACCGGAGACTGTATGGCTTGTGGTGTGCCCGCCATGTGGGTAACAGAGCGAGGGGGGAGGGAGACAGCGCGACAGCCGCCGTATCATGGAGGGCAAGGGGAAAAGGCTAAGCTTTTCTGTCTTTGTGCTTGTGCCTCTTTGTGTTGATCGCGTGGTTGGGCTGATGGGTCCTTGGCTGGGGGAACCTCGAGGTGATGCAGTAGCCGCCTATTAAGACTGTAAAAGGTGGGAATGTCTCCATTGATGTTCTTCCTGGCGGGGGGATTCGGCCGTGGAACTGAAGACCAAAAGTAGAAGGCCGTATCCGAAGGGATAATACCCATAAAATTTCAGCTCAGGGCGGTGGAAGTGGTGGAAGTTCTAGATGTCAATATTCATCCCCTGGCAAGGGTCGAACTAGGTATTTATCTGTATTTATGGATTGAGGCTTTTTGGCTGAGCTGAACAATGGACGTTGGGTCTAGCTGAAGGAGTGTGCACATTGTTTTCAGCCTCACCGCGTGTCAACGGCACTCCCGTGGTGGCTTTTCGATAGTGGCTGGGGAAGCATAAACATTTCACAACATTCAACAACACCATGAATTGGACATGACGACGCAAAAAGTGGTAACTTGCATACTCGGACTTGAAAAACTTGGAAGAATGCGCAGATCACACCAAGAGTACGAACAATCCAGATGACGATGGACGTTGGGATCATCAGGGCGGTTACCCGTCTGTGTGTTCTGTGACGAACCAACAACGCAGAGCAGGGATGAGATCTGGGTATGTACCAGATGAAGCGCGGGTATCCAGCGCCTGTTTCTGAGAACCAAATTCATGGCATGATCGCTGTTCTTTGGTCGGCCTTCTATACAGTATAGGGAAAAAAAAAAGGGGACCTGGACTTCCCTGTACGCGCGTTCCTTCTGGGTCCAAGGTTGGAAAAAGAATGGAACCCCTTGTTGGAAATAACTGGGGGTGGTGTGGGAGGATATCATGGATCAAAACAAAGAGATTCATGGGTGAGTTTTTTTGGTGGAGAAGAAGACGTCAGTGCAAGACAAGAGGGCGGGAGAAGCGGCATATGACGAATAATGAATATCTTGGATCGAGTTTTAAGAGATACTCGACTGAAGCCATCGTCTGGTTATCCAATGCAAACAACTGATACTGAAACTTTGCAAGTCTATGCCAGATGAAACTCCATGTAACTCTCTCTAAAAACCCCCCTGGTCAATGGTCAGAACCGAATCAGGGACGCCCACCCCCGAAAAAGTCTATTGCCCAGGATGCAGGCCTTGGCGTTCTTGGCCAATGCTTGTCTTTGCCGCCCGCCGTCCTTGACCTTTTCTGTACACACGGCCCGGGTTCCTGGGAACTACAACCACGCATAATATCAAGCCGCCTTTGATTCTGTTACAGGTACCATAACTTGAAGCAGTTTCTATTTTATGAAACAATCATGATCGGTTATCGGCATCTCAATGTCCTCAGCTGTATGACCTACTTCGTGTATGCGACGCAAACTTGAAAAAAGTTGGGTTTGATGCCCACTGAGCTGCTGAAGATCGCCATCAGTCCCGCGACCGTCGCCGCAGACCGCAATCCATCCCCTGGCTAGCCCCGTCCGATGGGACGCCGCTAGACCAGCGACAACATCCAAGGCGTGGTGGTGGGTGGATTCGTGGTGGGTATTATCCCCCTGTGGTGGTGGTGGGGAGAGACGGCACATCGAGTTGAACCACGGCGTGTAAGAGGAGAGACACAGAGAGAAACAAGAGATCCAATCGAGACGTCTCGAGTGGGAAAATAGCATGTCACTTTCCTGTTGTTGAGGCGGCGGGCGTGAACTGAGAGCCAGCCATTTTTGATTCATGACCTGGCGGCCACCTGCATGGCACCGGCACTGTGATGTACTGTATATTCATCACTCGATTCATGCAGGCACCTCCTCCTTGTTCATTGTGCTCTCTTTTCTACTGTCTCTCTTCTTTTTCAGCATAATCGATACATACAATACACTTTTAGGGCTGTGCTCCCCGCCTTGAAATACATCAAAAAGCCCAGCAGAGGTTCCCTGGTGGTCATCTCTTGGCATCTCTCCTCCTCCTTCTCTCTCTCACATCACGACTTCTTTTTTTTTCTCGATGGTGGTTCAAATTGTCATATCTTTTGATATAATTTGAGCCCCAGTCATTCGTTTTTGAACCGGAATCCATATGATCTCATAAGATATCGGTTGTCCTAGTTATAGAAGCGTGACGATCCCCAACCTCTCCTTCCTCCTTTCGTTTTCCTTGTTTGGTTCCTTCCTTCTTTCCCTCGTTCAGCATTTTTGCTCAGATATTTGATTGTCTCCTTCCCTCTTTCATTGGAGACCTCTTCTCCTTCCATCTCATATCCTCTCGGCCGACTCTGCTGGAACAATGAACGGCCACTCTCCTGCACATTACCGGTCACCCTCGGAGGAAGAGAAGATGGGCTTGCTTGACGACAGATCCATCTCTGATGTCGATAGCGACAACGGACGGAATGACCTAGAACACAGATTCCTCCTCTCAAAGTGGGCCGGTCCCATCCTCGCTCCTGTCGACTACCTCCGATCAACACCTTGGAGGGTCTTCCTCGTCCGTCTCGCCTGGTTCTTCGTCCCAAGCTTCCTCCAGGGCCGCCATGCTCGTGAGCAGATCCGACCCGCCAAGCTCGCCCCTACGGCATATCTCGATGGCATGCGAGGCGTTGCTGCCCTTGTCGTCTTGTTCTGCCACTTCTTCTACCAAGCCTTTGTCATTGCCAAGGGCTGGGGCTGCAACGACTCTCACTACAACATCCTCAAACTTCCTATCCTACGATTGTGGTTTCAAGGGCCACCCGCCGTCTGTCTTTTCTTTGTCATCTCGGGCTACGCCCTCTCCTATCGACCCCTGAAGCTCATCCGGAGCCGAAGCAGCCAGGACTTTTCCACTGCTATGAGCTCTCTGGTGTTTCGACGAGGCATCCGTCTCTATCTACCCACCGCAATCTCTACTTTGATGATCGTTGCTCTCATCCGTTCAGGAGCGTACGAGGGAACTCGGGCATTTGCTCTGGATCGCACTTACATGAGAAACGTCATCGAGCCTCACCCCACCAGGCTCAAGACAAACTATGCTCAATTGGCAGATTGGGCAAAGGACATGTTTAAATTCGTCCATGTCTTTGGCTGGAAGACTCATGGTGGAAGCACCAGTAAGTACTTTTGATACCCTCGATATTCTTCAATGAAGCTGACCCTTTCCAGACTATGACCAACACCTTTGGACAATTCCCGTCGAATTCCGTTGCTCCCTGTATCTATTCCTCACCCTCCTAGGCACTGCACGACTTCGAACCCAGTATCGACTCCTCACCGTTGGTGGTGTCATGCTCTTCACCTACCGAAATTCTCAATGGGAGTTTCTAATGTTCCTTTGCGGCATGGTCCTTGCCGAGATGGATCATATTAGAGGTGCCCACGTCTCGGCCCCCGCCCTCCCCATTGAGGAAAAGACTCAACCCCCTCGCCGCCGAACACTCCAAGGCATCTTCTGGGCTCTCCTTAGCATCATGGGCCTTTACTTCATGAGCCAACCTGACCAGGGAGGCGATACCACTCCAGGATGGGTCTACCTCACGTCGTTGATTCCTAAGTGGTGGACGGCCGAGAAGTATCGATACTGGCAGTGTACGGGCGCTGTCATATTCGTACTTTCTGTGAGCCGCTCGGCTAACTGGCAGCGGGTTTTCAACTCGGCTTTTGTCCAATACCTGGGCAAGATCTCGTATGCCCTTTATCTCATGCATGGACCTGCCATCCATGCTGTCGGATATCGCTTTGAGATGTGGGCCTATAGCTTGACTGGCATTGAGGGCAACTGGTTCACAGCTGGCTTCGTCCTCAGCTCCCTCTTTGTCATCCCAACCGTTTTCTGGTGGGCCGACATCTTCTGGCGAGCGGTTGACATTCCCACGGTCAAGTTTGCCAAGTGGTGGGAGAGCAAGCTTATTGTCAAGGCCGAGTAGGGACGGCCAACTTAAAGTACACTGGTTATGACATGTGGTTTTTGGCGTTTAGCGGTAAACAGGTTGCGACATGCACAGAGGATGGGCTCCAGGATGCGAGACCCAGCAAACGGCGTTCTAGGTGGATGAATTCATCATGTTGCGGGATAGAGGACAGGAAAGTCCTCGGACTTTGTCCCGGCGTAGCCTCTCGGCTCCATTTCCTTAGTCTTGGTCGCGAGGGCGACTACACTAGATAGCGACAACGTGGAAACATTGTCAGAGATTGAGGGCAAATCTTGTGTGTATGTCGGGGCAGTCAAGGAGAGCTCAGTTCAAGAGTGTTAAAAATCAATGGAAATAGATTGAAACAAGATGTCGTATTTTTGATCTCCAATGATCTAGCCTTTATACGTATTCAAATATCCTAAACTCCAAGTTTTTCTGAATGATGTCTTCCTAACATGTTATTCCCCAGTTCAACTTGTTATTCCGAGCTGGGGCGCTTGTAGACTCTCTTGCCTGCCACCCACGTCTCTCTCACCTTGAGAGTTCGCAAATCTTCAACATCCACCTCTTCAATAGGATGACCCAGAACAACCCAGTCGGCCAAGGCCCCCTCTCGAATGACACCAGCACGGCCGTCAAGGAAGGCCCCATAAGCAGGGGCGCCGGAGAAACCCCATAGAGCCTGATCCAGACTCAGAGCTTCTTCTGTATGCCAGCCATCAGGACTATCATCAGTGCCATGGCCTGTGTGCGGATTTCGGCGGGCCACAGCAGCATAGATGCCCTGGAAGGGGTTCGGTGGCTCAACGGGAAAGTCACTACCCAGGATGGGCTGGGCAGGGAGGAGTGAGCGCATGCGGTAGGCGGAGGAGGAGAGACGGTCTGAGCCGAGGCGAGAGAGGGCGTATTTCATGTCTGATGTAGCATGAGTGGGTTGGATTGAGGGGATGATTCCGATGGAGTGAATGCGACGTTGATCGTCAGGATGAATGATTTGGGCGTGTTCGATGCGGAAGCGGTGGCGGGATTGACAAGTGGCGAGGGCCTTGGCTTGATCTTGAGCGATAACATCATCTGACGCTGAAGGGGAGGCATCTTGTGCAGTGGCCTCGTTGAGACATTGCTGAACGAGTGCGGCCTCAAGAGCGTCAATGGCATTACGGTTGGCCAGATCGCCTATAGCGTGGATATTAACCTGATATCCATCAGCAGCCCAACGCTTTGTCACGTCTGTGAGAGCCGAGGCGTTGATGAGGAGTGTGCCTGATGTCCAGGGGTGATCCGCGTAGGGCTCAAGCATGGCACTTCCCCAACTACCGAGGGCACCATCTTTAAAAGTCAGTATTTAGGGATTGATGGGACTTGGGGTTAGACTTACCAGCAAAGAGCTTGACGCTCTGGACTGCGAAGCGGTCGTCGTCGCGGGCAAACTTGACGGCCTCGTCGGGACAGTACGAGTTGCGCTGGGGACACTCGAGCATGGCGTAGACACGAACAGACCAGTCATCATCAGAGGAGAGCTCGTTGTAGAGTGTCAGAGTTTCTGGAGTAGCACCGGCATCGTGCATGCCCACGAGACCGACTTCATTGAGACGCTTCATGGCGGTCTTGACGGCGAGGGTCTTGAATTCGGTTCCGGGCTTTGGCCAGATGGAAAGAACTAGGTCCATGGCATTGTCACAGAAGACGCCTAGACCTGGTTCACGGACAATCTCGCCGCCGGGGACTGTCTCGGGGAGGTCTGAAGGAAGAAGGTCGAGGACGGGCTGGGATACCCAGGTGCAGTGAACATCGATGCGGTCGAGCATGAGATAGATATCTTTGAGTTCTGGGTCCTCTGCAATATCGGCCTGTATGATGTTTGTAAGGTTGTCCTAATACATGAGATGATGTATAGTTGACTTACAGCTGTTGGCATACGTCCATAGAATGTCTGATCCCAACCAACACCACGAACCCAGTTATCCTTGGATCCAGCCCCAGGGTTCTCAAAAAGATGCTTTTTAATCCTAGACCTTACCTCCTCCAAAGTCTGAGCACCAAACAAGTCAACAGAGTGAAGAAACTCTCCATACTGAAGCAAGTGCCCGTGTCCATCCCAAAGACCCGGAATCACATAGCCATCAGTCTGGTTATGCAACTGGTCATCTACCTCCTTGTTCCAGACAGCTGTAAAGACGCCGTCGAAGACAGAGAAGCATTGAGCGGTGGGAAGCTCTGAATCATGTGTACGCACGCCTGTGTAGCAGTACGTGGCTGAATTGGCCTTGTTGAGAGGCTGCTGGAGGCGGTATGCGACTGCGAGGGCGACGACAATGATGGGGAGGCCCCATCTGAGGAAGGGGACAGCCATTGTATGTCTCCCGGTTTGACAATGGGTGTTGATAGCCTTGCTGGATATAAATTAAAGTAGTGGTGACGAAGTAGAGAAGATCATTGACTGGCGGTGATGGTCATTGCAGCGAGGTCGGAGATGTTATCGATAAGGGATGTTTTTGGTTTATCGTTTTTGGTGGGGGAACGCCATTTCAACAAAGTCTGGGGAAGGAAGTATTGATTTGATCAATTGGATCAGTCTACCGATGTCGGTCTTCTTTACATAGGTACCTATCTACCTACAGTTCACATATCCTCGTAAGGGGCCTAGATGTCTCTAAAGCATCAGTTACAAGTTGAATGGAACAGTCTCAAGTTAATGTCCATTAACCTATACCAACCCCACGATCCATCAAGCTTTGTTCCTGGAATGACGGGGCAACTCTGCCATGTGGCCGCCCATCCCGTCCTTGCCGAAAACTCAACCCCAGACTAGCTCTAGATCTATTTTCAACCCCCTGGCTAATATCACGAGCTGAAGCTGAAGCTGTTCCTTTGATGCCTAGAGCTCTAGCGGGGATGCGGGGCAATTAAACACTCCGTCCCTGACCAGGAGCGAGATACGATGAGCTTGGGGACTAATTCAATGACGCTGTTGTACAAACGGATCTGTGATGAGGGATGCGTATCCGACGGCGTTTCGAATATCGGCCGCCTATGCGACTATAAAACCGTCAGCACCAGTTTGTATACCTCATCTCTCCTCAGCCCACATCCAAACGTCACCATTCTTCCACAATAACCCTTTTCAACACCAACCAAAAAAACATCATGGCCCTCTCGCGCGCAGACCTCGAAGCCCTCGCGGCAACCCACGTCCGCGACGCCATCCCCTCGGAACCTCTCGCGGCCGCGCTATCATCCCCGCCCTTCATCCCGACCCGCTCCCTCGTCAACGTCCGCGACCTCGGCGCCGTGCCCGGTAGCGCCATCCGTCCGGGCCGTATCTTTCGCTCGGGGATGCTCGACGCAGCCGCCGCCGACCCGGAGGCACTCGCCTGGCTGGCCGCCAACGTCGGTACCGTCTTTGACCTGCGCAGTGAGCGCGAACGCGCTGGGTATCCAAGTCCTGAAGTTCCCGGCGTGAAATTCATCTTTTATGAACGTGATGGTTCATATCCTGGATCGCCTGATCCTGCTGATTTCGCTGTTGATGATGGAAGCACTGCTTGGAGGGAGCAATTGCTGGCTGTTGCGAGGGCGTACAAACCCACCATTCGCGCTGTCTTAGAGCACGTGAGAGATAAGCCCCAAGAGCCTTTTCTCTTCCACTGCACAGGTAATTACACCTCTTATTTAAAATACAAGAAAACAGGCACTCATGTATCACAGCTGGTCGAGATCGCACAGGCGTGGTCGCCGGTCTCCTCCAAACCCTCGCCGGCACGGAGCAAACCGACGTGGTATTTGACTACATGCTCTCCCGTATCGGCACAGAACAAGCTCGCGACCGTCTCGTAGTCTTTATCAAGACAGCCCTCGGTGTAGATGACCCCGAGACGCCTGGGTTCTGGAACATGGCGAGCCTACGACCGACCTTCTGGAAAGCCTTTGTCGAGGGTGTTGATGCTGAGTTTGGTGGGTGGGATGGCTACGTCACCAAGGGTTTGGGGTTCTCGGTTGATGACTTGGAGACGATCAAGAAGAATCTGAGGGCGTGATGGAAGATGCTACAGAGTGGTTATTTTTGGATCGTTGTGGTTGATGCCATCAGCCAAGGCTCTCTCAGTTGGGTTATCTCGCAAACTCAAGTGATACCAAGCATAGCAATACAAGCCCATGCATTGCCGTGAAACATCTTTTCTTGCTTCCAACACTTACGCAATATCATTGAACCTTTGAATTCAACAATGTCAGTTTAATCTTGTATAGTGACGTTTCACCATCTCGATGCAGTTAATCCTCCTGTTCCTCCAACCTGCAATACCCCCTCCATCATCATCCCCAGCCCTATGACATCACTCCCAATTTGGACCCTGCATCTCAATCCCCACTAAACCTCCCACCAATGAAACCACAATCCCCTCCTCCAAAACGTCAAACCCGCCACCCTCAACTCCGTCACGTTTTCAACTTCCAAGTTTCTTCTGTGCAACAAGTTCAAGCAGGGTCCCTTTTCTCATAACGCAGATCTTTCACAAACCAGGGTCTTGGTATGGCATCAGAGGGGCGTAATATGTGATGCAATATTCTCAAAAACTTGCTGGTCTATAGCTGTTAATCGTGTATATAACATGCGTCTCAACTCCTCCCATAACAACTACTCTTAAGACAACCAAGATCAATATCACAAGCCACACAAAGCACAAGCACAAGCACAAGCACAATCAAACTATACCGTATTTCTACTTCCAACAAAAGACAGCCCAATATGCCTCTCACAAGAACTCACCGCCAGACCACCCCCCGCCGCTCCATCTTTAGCACCCGCCGTCGTGCTCCGGCTCGCTCCCACCACACTGTTACAACCACTACAACCACCACCAGAAAGCCTCGTCGCGGCTTCCTGGGCGGTGGTCGCCGTACCCATGCTGCCCCCGTTCATCATCAGCAGCGCAGACCTTCCATGAAGGACAAGGTCAGCGGAGCCCTTCTCAGGCTCAAGGGTAGCCTCACTCGCCGACCTGGTGTCAAGGTATGTCTCCTCTGCAGTAACTATCCTCCCAATAGCAGCCATCTAACTGGTTATCAATAGGCCGCTGGAACTCGACGCATGCATGGCACCGATGGCCGTGGCTCTCATCGCCGTGCCCGTCACTTCTAAACCCCCAAGAACGAGAATCAGTAGATGCTGGGCATCTCAAGAGCAGGACGTGTCCATGACACGCATGTACCATTATGATAAACGATACCCTCAGTCATGTTGAGAGAAGAACTGTATTATTATGCCGCATATCAAGCAGCCTAAATCTTTTGAACTTTCAGTCGCCAGCGACTTATCTGTTACAACTTGCAGTCAATCGAGACTACCATACCATAATTCCTAGCACTCGTGTCTTTCCCATCAAAATTCGTACAAATCACTCGTGTTCCTGGGTGACCAAGCCGCCCAGTCTGTGCAACAAATCCCCTCATCCTTGACCATTCTTTGACTCCGACCCCCTGGTCTTCCTAGTCGCGCTCACTGCAACTCGTCCACGTCATGAGGGGAAAAGCCTCCTGGTGGGCGATAAGGCGGTGCCAATCGAATATCTCGGTGCAACTTGAGTGGATTCTCCGATGCCAATTGAGCTCGTGTCAGCGGCATCATCGACGGCGAAGACCCTCTACGGCGATGTGTCTTCCCAAGTGGTAGCCCTGCCACATCGTCGATGTTGGAGATCGACAGACGGCGCCAACTTCGTCTCTTCTTTTCGTAGGGCTTCAGAGAAGGACTCGTAGACATGAAACTAGTGGCAAGTTCGTCCAGGTCATCGATACTGGCTCCAGAAACCTTTAGGTCCGTATACTTTCGGAATGCCATCTCCAAACTTTCCAATGCTTCTTTGCTGGGAGATGGATGTTTCTTCACCCTCTTAGACCCGAAAGCATCCGTTCCCATCGCCTTCTCCCAGCCCTTTCGAGCCTCATTCACCGATTCAACCAGTGTTCTCTTTCCAGAGTCAGGTCGAGCGAGCTTCGTGTGGTGCGTTCCTACAAGCTCCCTTTGTCCATGGCTCGATGACGTGCCAGCCGGTCGCAAACTGGTCTGCTTTTGTATGAGCTTGGGAGCTTGCAACGCGGGACTTTGGTCGGAGCTTGATGCCGAGATTCGCTCGACTCGAATTCGAGGCGTCGACGATCCAACCGGTGTACTTTTCAAGATTCTATCCTTAATGTTGTCGTCGAATTCCTTCTCGGACTCAAAGGGATTACGTGGCAGAGGAGGGATGGCACTCTGGTCGTTGTCCGCACCCTTCTTCAGCCGACTTTCAAAGCTTGTCGGAGTCCGCCATCCACCACCCTCAGAAAATGGATCGTCCAAGGACTTTCCGCTCCTTAGTGATTTGCCGTCATCTGCAACAGGCTTTCGAGAGACCTGGCCACCGACAATCCGCTGGACCTTTCTCTTGTTGAGATTGTCCCCTTCATTCAAGCGGATCTCAATCGTACTAATTGGAGACATGTTGCTGGGCGATGATATAAGTCCACTCTCCAGCCTGTCCGACTTGTCGTTGTCTTGTCCGCTATGTGACACTTTCCCCGGGGTCCCTGTTTCTTGGGGTGACGATTTCGCATGAAGGCGATCCCATGCATTCGAAACCTTGGCAAAGACCTTTGCTGGGACCATTCGAGTGAGCTTGGAGGCTGAACTATTAGTCCGCCGGGGGGGTGAGGGCTTCAAGGCATTAGTGGCGGCTAGCATAGCGTGGAGTTTCTGGTTGATATCCTCAGGGCTGTTAGGCTCCGCAAACCCCTCAGGAACGACTTCGTTTTTCTGATCTTTCGTCAAACGACGTCGGACATTACCGTCAACAGTAGACAGCGGTGTAGATGCTGGGGCCTTCAGGTTGTCTGTTGGATGGAACTTGAAGGGGTCAAGGGATAGCGTCCTGGTAGGGCCGAGAGATCTCTGCAAGCTCCTTTCCTTTCGCTTCTGGAGTGCATCTCTGGGAGTTCGAGCAGTGGCAGCCCGTCTTGGAGTGTCTCTGAGTCTCTTTGGCGAATTTTTGCCAACCCGCAACTGTCTGGTATGCGACTCGGCAGGGGGTGGTGGCTGCTCAAGCGGGGATGGTAGTTCAAGTGGCGATATAGCAGGTTCGCTTCCAACGGGGAATGAGACGCTTGGGGTAGTAGCCCGACGTTTGTTTGGGGATGAATCTTCGCCGCGGGCTTGTAGGGGCAGGGTCGAATCATCCAGCAGTCGACTTGCCATCTCTTCAATACTTTGTGGTTCTCCGATGGTTCTCTTCCGTGATGTTCGTCGAGGTGTGTTGCTAGCCGTAGCAGCTGAAGATAGAGGAGAGTCTTTATGAGTCAGTTTCTGTTCCGCCAGGCAGATTGCGAGGTCTTTACTTGATTTTCTTCGTGACACCGGCTCCGCCAGGTACCTTTGGCGGCGACGTGACCCCAGAGACCTTAACAGGCCCTTCTTCCCGTAGGTGACAGTGGTCGGTGGCATATTGGGCGTTGCGTTGTAGGTGACTAACAAACAAAAAAATATAAAGGAGTGAATATGTGTTGGATCGACAGTTGTTCACAGAGTAGATCAACTGCGGTTGATCAGCGAGCTGTGCCAAAACGAATCAAAAGCAGGAGATGTCGCCCCGAAGAGGGATAACCACGAAAGGTGCCGATGACTGGGGAAATGGAATCTTCGCTGATGTTCACCAAGTGAACTCCATATCCCAGTTGAGAGCAGACTCGCAAAGGACCGAGGCTCAGGTCAAGGCGAGGAGTGATGTGAGGAGGGCAGAGTTAGTGATGACAGATGAGGGGGTGAAGAGAAGGAAGGAACTCACACGTGCCGTTGCTCTTATCATTCGTGGAAGGTTACAAGCTCACCTAACAACTTTTTTTAACTATCAAGGGAAAAATGGAAGGTACGCACGCTGTAATCTTCAGGCGGCCGGTGCGATATCGGCTGGTATTTTCTACAGAGGCCTGCCAGTGCCAGGAAAGAGCGCTGGTGTCACTGGGCCAATACAAAATGCAACTGCAGGGTAAAGAAAGAATCTCCCAGTGCCCTTTGATTTCCATGCCAGTGTCTGTATCTCCCTTGCAAGGGTCAAGTTGAATGCCCGTCTCAACAACACCTCTGCAGCACAAACACACAATTCTGCTGTCATACCTCAGATCTCCTCTTCCCTCCACCGGAAGAGCAACGCCTCCTCGCTCTGTTCCGTCGCCATACCGAACTCAGCATCACATTGATCGTTGCACCGCAGTTCATGTTCCAGGCCGACTTTTCCCTTGTCGTCTCTCCCCCTGTGGCCCTGTCTCCTCTGGTATACGCCGGGTGAGGTATTAACGTTGCAAATTGCGATCAAGTTCTAGTCATTGACTCAAACAGGGAACGATATTGTTTTGATAGGCCTCCGACATGACGACTTGGGAGCTGAGAGCTTGGCGTGTTTCCGCAACCTGGACGAGCGAGCAAACTTGCGCATATCATTTGAGCATCTGCACATACGCATGTACTAAAATGATGGTCGTTTCGCACTTGCGGCCCATAGCAGTCCTACCCAATTGCTGCAGCATAGGGACGTATCGAACTCGTAGAGGGGTTCAGGTTCCCAACAAACGAATCACCCCTGCTCCCCATGAACGTCACCTGCATGCATTGACTGCAGCGAGCAGCAACCTTGCAAATGCAGATCTGAATGGACTGTTACACGAACAGCGCAATTGGAGAGTTCCAGCTTGAGACAAGACACCTCTTGGTTCGGTGTGACCTGGTGCCTATCTACATGTTGGTAAAGGGACGCGACCCGAGACTTTAATCAGCCTCGAGCGCCATCGCCGTCGCATCTCAAACAATAACGCAAGTCGAGAGAATCTGAGACAATGTCTTGAAGACGTGGCACAGCAGGTATCACTTGCTGCGAACTTGTGCTTGGTGACCTTGGCATCCATCCGGGCCAACTGTAGTTGATGAGAACTGCACGTGATGAACAGCGCCACAGGGTGATGTGGCTCAGCATCGGCTCGTAGCGGAACATCGGTCGGAGATGCAGAAGCCAGTGTGGCGCGATTTTACATCATGGTGAACATTCGCCGCTCGACGGTTGCCCAAAAATTTCCCTTCCGAACGAGAACGAGCCTACGAACGACAGGGGAACGAATTGCCCTTCACGACTACGATTTCAAGGGTCACGATGCTATAGTAATGACATTGGCTGCCCTTCTGCCTCTCCACGACTCCCAGAAAGCGACACTTAAGATCCGAAAGTCCCGGCAACTTTGACTTATTCGCCCCTCTCGTCCGTCCGGTCTCCGAGGTCGCATCACGAACTTCTCGAAAACGCCCACTTCGACAGGAACGGCTGAGAAGGATATCGGTCTGTGCCTTTAGCGGGACTGCAGCGAAAAGCAAGTCTCTTTTAGAATCATGTTGCGACAACCTCTCCGCGGCGTGCGCGCGCCGCTTCGAACCTTTGACCAGGCAGCCTGGAAGGGCGCTTGGAGGAGGTTCTTCACCTCGCAGACGGGAGACAAGGCCTCCCGTCAGCTCTGGCGGTTAAAGACGGCTTCGTGGGAGAGCATGCTGGCGCGGCTGCGAAGCACCCGGTTCGGAACTGGCTCAACGACAACGCCAGGCATGATGCAGGGCCTTCTGAGGCGCGGGTTCCGGTTCACGGCACGCCGCAAGGGAGCCAAGGGCCCGGTAGCCAGCGACGCCGAGAAGCCTATGACGCTGACCGCCCGGCTCAAGAAGCTCACCAAGGACTACGGCTGGGCAACGGTTGGCGTCTACCTGGGGCTGAGCGTTTTGGATTTCCCCTTCTGCTTCCTCTTCGTTAGGATCGTGGGGGCAGAGACGATCGGTGAGAGAAAACTTGCCGCCGCAGACTCACGCTTTACCCGCCGAGGCGTGCGTGGGCGTGGACGCTGTGTTGTTGAACCAGATGGCTAACGTGCGCCGACTGATTTAGGCAAGGTCGAGCATTACGTCGTGTCGTCGGTCAAGGCCATGATTCCCGACTCAGTCCGGGAGACATGGCACGAGTACTGGCAGTCGTTCAAGAAGGCCGAGGTGCAGGCGCTTGGCGATGACGATATAAGCGACAAGATGGAGATGGCTACCTGGAGCGTCGAGAAGGCCCAGGAGCGGAATCGCGCCGCCGATGCTAGTGAGTATTTCCCCATCCGTTCTTGTTCTTGTTCCTGGGCGCTTGGGGGAGTGAAGGTTACGGCTCTTTGTTGAGTGGAGATGAAGAGCGCTTGGAAGGAGACTTGGTTCCAAAGGCTAACGACTCGATTTCTTCCGGCAGGTCTAGCGACTCAGCTGGCGCTGGCCTACGCCATCCACAAGAGTTTCATCGTCTTCCGGGTGCCGCTGACGGCAGCCGTCACGCCCAAGGTCGTCAAAGTGCTTCGGTCATGGGGCTGGAAGATTGGAAAGAAGAGCGGTTAGACTAAGAAAAGGTTGGAAGTCATGAGGATTTGGAAGCCTGAAACTAGAAGCCGACCAAGCTTGCCCAGAGCAGCCGAGTACTTGGTTGAAACACCCCACACATTACCACCATTTCCTAACTACCCTATGGCTCTTTTACGAGTCTTGTATCTCTAGCCGTTACCTTAGTTTAGATTTCCAGAGTGTTGACTACTGTGGTAGACTCGTTGTAATATATTAAATGATGCCACAGTTGCTTAAGCCACTCGGCTCAGTCTCCCGAGAGTGAAAATGTGACTTGCAGTAAGGGGCCTGTAAAACAGACCGCCTCGTCTATTTTGAGCAGGTCTCGGATCATCAGACCACCAGTATCGTGAGGCTTTTACTCTCTCAGCTTGGCTGCATTCGCGAGGTCGGCGGCAACCGAAGCGACGAGGCGACCTAGCAACCCAGTAATCATGGATGAATGGATCCTTCGGCTGGAATGGGACGGACGAAGCAATTCACTTCACATGCGAGGAACCCCCGATCCAGCGGCTAACTGAGCAATAGCGCAGATCAGTCCCCCTGAGCAGAATGCACCCAAAGGAGCCAAAGGGAGCTCACCGATTGATTGAGGCCAGCCACTGTTTAATCTGCAACGTTTGGATGGATGGAATGTCCCCGACCAACCCCTGCTTCTCACCACGGTCTCAGTTGGCCGCTGAAACCATCAACTCAGCCTCGAAAAGCCAAGACCTTCACCGACAGGGGTAGGATACAACGTCGGGAGTAGAAGGTGTGTGTAAAAGCCGTTTTGGAAAAAGTTAGGACGCGACGTGACTCCATAGAAGCTCCGGGAGAAGGGGATTACCTTTGACCTTAAGCGGACGGACGACTCATGTTTGCGCTTCGGGCTGGAGACCGAGATGGAACTTTACGGTCCCCGTCCGTCCCTGTCCTGTTCGGTCGGGGCTCTGGAAAGGACTGGAAGGAAGCCCGTCCGTCGAAGGAAGTGGAGACGGGACAGGATTGGTTCGAGATCATCCAGCCTAGGCATTTTACTTGGCCCCGGCCCCGGACGTTCTGGCTTCCGTCACTGCCTGCGCTGTCCACTCAAGAACTGAGGGTTCTGTCCCGTCCTGGCATCGGGCTTATCAGTCGGGAATAACGGCCCAAGTTTTGGATCCTTGGATCCCTGGATCCCTGGATCCATGTTTCGAAGGGGGTGCCTGGCGAGGTGGATACTTGGAAGGAAGGGAAAGGGTGTCATCCATCCCATCCATCCATGCCATGCGCTGCTCGCCGCTCTGACCCATCGAGGCGAAGCATCCATGCAAAGCATTGGCCAGATTGGAAATACGGATACAGATTCACAAACCTGATCATGACCACGAGGGAAATCGACGCCAAAAGGCGGCTCCGCGAGTCCACAAGGGGTTGTGTGGGCTCCGCTCCATTGCAAGAGGGGCCAAACGCGCACGCGAGTCACCGTGTTGTTCATCATGACTTTTTTTTTCGTCAGTCTTCTTTTTTTTGCTTCTCAGGCCCGTCGTGCCGTTTAAACTTCCAAGGATCGCACGAGGTCCCCGAAGGCTGAGACGTTGAAAGCGTGCTAGGTTACTGTACGTGGTAACGAACGACAAGGGCGTCGGCCGACCCTAACTCTGCGGTCGGCTTTAACAAGCGAGTAGAAGTTTCGATGGGCTTGACCGGTTCAACGGCACAAGAAAAAAGGTTGAGGCGACAATAGGACGACAGGCTTGGCAACGTGCTGACAAAAAGCATAACTGATTTTTTTTCTTCTTTTTTACTTTCTTCTTATTTTGGCTTCTTTTGTTTGCTCTAGTTTTGGACTCTCGATGACGAGTTAGCCCCAGAGCAACATTCGCTGGCGCGTGGGAATAGAGTTTCGAGATGAAGCGGCGGCGGACAGGCCTGGGCATTGGCGGACGGTTCGTGGAAATTGCGACTAGACGTCAGGAACTAAAAGGAGCGTCAGACTCAAGGATCAGGCCAAGAGACCATGTGGGAAGAGGGAGCCTACCTAGTCAGGTCAGCATCCCATCCGGACTCACCTAGCTAGGTAGAGGTAGTCAGCCAGCCAGCTGTAACATCATCATGGCCAGGCGGACGAGATGAGCCGGCCGTGGTCAAAGAGTCTGGGTTGCTCTCGGTTCGGCCAGCAACAGCACAGCAAGCATGGGCATAAATGACACCGCCATGTAATCAATTCTGCCTCAATCAGCATGAGGTGTCACTTGTCAAGTCTCCCGTCCGTCGCCTCAGCCGCAGAGCGACCCGACCGGTGAGTCGGCTTGCGACGTTGGCGGTTTTTTTTTATTTTTAGCCATGGCCTATGTGCTGTGCTGTGCTGTGATGTGTTGTGCTGTGCGTGCAATAGGACCTCAACTAAGCTACGCGGCATGTCGTTTGCTCTTGATGGATGCCCACCGTCCCGGGCTTCCAGGTTGGCATTGACTGTTTCGTGACTTTGACACCTTGACACCTTGACAATCATCAGCATGGATTATCATCGACTGCAGCAGCCGCTGCATGAGCGCACCGGCCAGCCGACAAGCATCCCCACACGCAATTCGCAGGAACTCGACTGTTTGTCCAATCGGGTTAAAGACTGGATTCGAGGGCGGAATGGGTCACCGCGGAGCGGCCAAGCAGCAAGCAAGGAAGCAAGCAAGCGATGAATACATTACATGTGCATATGTAGGCGTATATGTATGTGTCCATCCGCATCGGCCGGCTACAAACGATCAACACATGCCGATCTGCAGTCATTTCCCTGGCGTGATACTAATCATTATGCACACGTAGCTGTTGGTCGCCTCGCGGGTTAGCAACGGAGGGTCGCGTGTGATATGGGATGGGATACCTAGCCAGGCATGGAGATGGAAATGGAAATAGTGCCAGATGGTGACGGTCGGTGGCCCAAGGCCTTGGCGCTGAGGCACGAGTGGGTGCTCTCCTGCAAGTCACCATCACAGGCACACACTCCCGGCTTCACGGAGTCTGGAGATGTCCCCACGTGCAAAGTGCACGACAAGGTTGATAGTGTGATTGCCATGATTGAACCCTGGGCGGCAACAATACCAAGCGAGGTGGGCCAGCGCAGCAGCAACGGGATAGGACCGGATACGACCAGCCCGCAACTGTGCCTCAACTGTTCCCAAAAAGCTGGGAATTCTGCCCGGGGGAGATGGGTCCCAGTATCATGGTGTTGACGATGGGTACCAAGCGAGCTCAAGATTCAGACCCGAAACAGGCACAGGCTAGGTTCGCTCGCGGCAAACAAGCGGTAAGTGATGCCGTCCGTGGAGCCTCAAGAACCTAGAAGCCCCGGGCCCCTGAGAGAGCCCTTAGGCCGGTCGTTCGTTGGACTGTTCCAAGACAAGACTGGGTCAGGGAGAACGACTCGGGAGGCTTTGGAACACGTACAGACCCAGCGGCTAAATCGACCCTAGATGCCTCGTGGAAGAAATGGTCGAACGGGTCCGATGCCACCTGAACTGGGTCCGGCGCGGGACGTTTTCTGACTCTTGGGGATCATGACGTGGGGCTGACTCGAACGACGAGCAAGCAAGGCAAGGCACCGACCAAGTACGGATAGAGAGAGTCGCAGGTAACTACCTAGCCACCTAATTACCACCCGGGCCTGTAGTTCGATATAGCACCAGGCTAGGTGGGCAAGCGCCCATATCGTCGAGGCGGCCGCGTGACCGAGACGCCGACAAAAAGGAAGCCAACAATCGAGTCGGTGAGACAATGTGCTAGACAAACAACCAAGTCAAGTCGTGCGTGAATGGAGATGATGGGGGGAAACAAAGACGTGTTCGACCAGTTGTGGTGGACGACTGAGATTTAGACTTTGAGGCGAAACACGTTTGGTCTGTTGGACGGTAGAACACGAGTAGAAGTGCAGACGACTACACCCGTTGTAGGCCGCCGCGTCGGACGGAGGGTCGGAGCGTGTGAGTCTAATGAATCGGGGTCCCGGCGCAAATCGGTTTTGAATTCCGGCCGGTCAACAATACGGTCCCAGTCTTCAACTCCAAGAAGCAAGACAATATGCATGCATGTATGTCGCAAACAGGGGCAGACTGCAAAGCGCCGAGTTTATTTCTGCACTGTCCCGCGGCCCAACAGTTCGGCGCATTCTTCTGCTCGCTCAATCAAACCGGCTTTAGCCCCATTTCGGGTCGTGACGGAGACCCGTCACCGGAGGGCCCCAGAAGACTCCGGCATCAGGGCCGGCAGGTGGTCTGCGTTGGCCGGCTGTCTCTTTGTCTCTGTCTGTCTGTCTGTGTCTCTGTCTGTGCATGCAGACAGACAGACTTTTTGTGATGAACGGTCGTGACTCTCCGGGCTGCAGGCGCCTGCGTCAGAGGGTTGCATTGCATTTCCGCGGTCATCATCGGCCATGCACATGGGAAACATCTTGTCAAGTTGCCAATATCCACGATGTCTCTGATAGGCATGGTTGGCACCATAATCCCGTCTTCGTTTCCACGTCGATTCGGCCTGACGTGACTATCCAGGGCTCTCCAAATCAGTACCCTTGAACGTCCGGGGTGACACGAGACCGGGGTGCTATGTATAATCGGCAGAATCGGGAAACCTCTTCATGTTGGGTGCTGGTTGATTGTTGGGTGTATAATTGGTCGAGAATAGAAGCTTGAAATATCACATTGAGAATAGTGGAGGTCAGGAATGGTATCAATAGGAGAGGGCACTCGAAGTGAGCCACAGCTCAGAACGGTATGGGGAATATGGGGCCAGAAAGAAGCCAGAAGCATTGTAGTCATTGGGCTTGTCGCCAAAGGAGGCCCAGAAGACATATTCAAGGGTCTGGTGGCCGTTGTGAATAGGGCCGTTCTTGGGCATGGGCCATGTCGAGATGGAGAATTGAGGATGGGCTGGGCTGTTGGATGCTTGTGTCCTCGACCAACAGATCCGCAGGCGTCCGGAAGAAGCAGGGAGGCCGTGATGTCGAGTCCGAGGGTGCTTCACAAACCAGGAGGCGTCATCCAGGCCAGGTTGGAACACGACGCCGGAGACCTGAATCTGGCGTACGAGGCTCTCACGAGACGCAACCTGTAGGGCTTTGTTGCGCCCGCTCCTCAGCCTAGGCCCCGTCTGCGTTGTCGGCCACAGATTGAATAATGACACAAAAGGCGCACACAACAAAAAGCGTTGCCGCCAAAGCGAAGAACGAGATGGAGGACAGTCGAGGCCGCCCCCAGGCCGCCCCAGTAATGGAAAATCAAAGGGTGCATCCTGCCTGACAGAGGTGAGGGAGGACCCAGGTGGTACCAAAGTCTATCGAGGTCGACCAGGGCGGCCACTGCGCTGGCGTCGCTCCTTCAGGCTATGTGGTTCGCTCCTTCAGAGATGCACCGGTCGGTGCACAAAGTTGGAAGCAGCGACCTATTCACTCACATTCATAGTTATCCACTATTCATACCTCTGTGCTGTGTGCATGTGCGTATGCGTGTGCGTGTACGTGCGCCTGCGCCTGCCCTTTGCGAGTGAGTTCTGAGGTGGACGGTCCATACGGCCCATACCTGCCCTGCCCGCTGCGCTGCAGACTTATGAGGAAGGCGTGATTGGCCCCATCGCTGTGAGGCTGTCGGCATCCCGCTCTTCTGCCGCGATGGATCCCACTCCTTCTCCCGACTTCTCTCTTTCTGCCCCACGGGGACTATCTGATTCAGGCAACGTCAGAATCCAACGCAAAAGGTTCGAAGAAGAAAAAAAGCTGCGCACACAAAGCTTCCACAGGATGGGACCTGATGCATTGCTCGCATTTCTCGGCGATTCTCATCCTTGCTCTGCCTGTCTGACTAGCATTGTCCTCCGGACCATTATACGGAACAAGCAGTCTCCGGCCTCCACCATCTCCGTGTTGGACCTCCGAATCACACATCAAAGCTCTCGCGTTCAAACGTTAATGTTAGATGGAGCCCGGCACGGGCAGGGCAGCGACACAATGCCGTCGTCATCCTGCTCCATGCCGCCACAACTGTCATGGCGGCTGCTTTCTGCTTGTCGACAGCCCGTGTCACCAAAAGAGGAACTGGTGACTGCTTTATCGAGATATCCCAGGCGGGTCAGAGATGCGAAGCGTGTTGTTTCGCGCCACCGTTTCCCCCTTCAGATCCCGAGCAGATCTACCCCGACCAGGGGGGGCCTTTGCTGTCCCGTTGTTTTGCACCCTTCCCTTTCTTCATGTGCTGGACCACAAAGAATGCCTCACAGGACCGGGTCAGGCCGGACCAAACCAGGGCTCATCTCATGGGGGGCCAAGCTTGAAGCTTGTTGATCTGGCCGCCCGGTGCAAATAGACTTTGGCATCGTCGCTTTTCCCTCTCACTGGGCCCGCCCTCCTGTCGCGCGCGCGTACATACGGTACGGAGCAGAATCTTGTGGTGTAGGCCTTGTTTGGCTGGCTCAATACCCTTTCCAGGCCCCACGGGCTGTTGGTGACACTCCCTTTACGCCCGAAGGAGAAATCCAAACTCAAAAACAGACCAAAACTGTCCATCATACACCCAAAGTTCCCCGAGATGTACTCACAACCTTGGGCCTGTGATTTTGACTTTGGGTCGCACCCCCTGGTTTGATTTGATTGTGGTCCCTTTTTTTCCCTATTCTCTCTCATTCTCCATCCTGCTGCCCCCTCTGCGCCATTCCGCTTTACACCATTTTTGGCGAGAGAGCGTCTATTCACACACACGCCCCTACGGTCAAACCTCGCGCCCCGGGGCGGCGATGGCGATGACCTATGGCGGCGGAGGCGGCGGCTCAGGAGAAAAAAAAAGTGGAAAAGCCAGTGGCATAGGGCCAGAGACTCTACGCTGGCGACGCGGTGAAGGGTGAACGAAGAGAGAGGAAGAGGCAAAGGGAGAGGTAAACGACAAAGTAAGTTGTATTGTGCCGGCACTACGAGCTCCCAACCGTCGCTCCTGAAGCCGAGACCCCGTTCCGTCATGCTGGTTCTTGGGTCAGTCGTTATGCTGGGTATAAAGCAAAGCCGTTTGCTCCGAACTCCTGGGTCAACATTCGCTTGAGCTATCCTCATCACCTTTGACCAGCATCAGCATCAGCATCAGCATCAGCATCAGCATTGCATAGCATCTTGACCAGTGCTCGCTCTTCCTTTTCTGCTGCGCAATTGATCTGCATCGTTCCCCGACATCCTTGTCATTTGGAAACATTTTGGACTTTTTGTTTACATCATCTCCCAACGACAATCATCAACTTTCTGTCTACACACACATACACACACACATACGGATATACACGCACACACAAAACGACCCGCTCGTACAAAAAGCTCCATCCCTGCTGCCCCTCGTCACCAATCAACCAGACGAGAAAGGAAAAAGACACCCAGAACAGAACAAGGGCAAGGCCTTGAACCAGGGCTACAGAGAAATCGACCAGGATCAACGACCGGGACCCAGAACCAGAACCAGGACCAGGATCAGGACCCTCGTCCTCCAAGCCCCAAGCCTCCAAAGCATCGCCATCCTATCCTCGTTTTGGTGCGCTGGTGTCGGTGTAAGACATCCGCCAACTCAAAATCCCCGAGCCGGACAGAGCCCGTCCATCCAAATTATCCTTTTCCCTCGTGCCCCCTGTCGTACTTCGATCCACTTGAGACGTTGTCCCAGATCTCGAGCAGGCATCATCATCATCATCACAGCCTGTCAACCCACCCGAGCCACTCGCCGCCCCCCTCCCCTTCCCCATCCTCCCATCCTGTCTCCCCACTTCTTTGCACGGCTCTATTTCCAGCTCCTAGCCTGGAAATCTCGCTGATACATGCGCGACTCGCCTGCATCAACCCCAACCCCATCCTCCTCGCCGGCTTATATTAGACATACAAGTCCTACCATGTTGTCCATCGCCCCCCAGGAATTCCAGTCCCAGCAGCCTTACTACTATATGCCCTACCGTTCCGACTCTTCGCCACGACAGCACCCTCACCCCGAGATCCCCTACTTCAACTTTGCCAACATCAGTTCTCCGCCAGCCCTCGACTCGGCCACCACCGCTGCCATGGCCGCCGCTGCCGCCGTCAACGCCCGCTCCCAGCAGGATGCCAGTGTCGCCCAGGCCCTCGAGATTGCCCGCGAGAGCCCCGACGGCTCCTCAGACCCAACCATCAGCAAGATCCTCGAGGCCGCCCTCGCCCAGATCTGGGCCAAGGTCCAGGCCCAACCCGACTCGTACGTCATGACCAGAGACGAGTTTGCCGTCTTCAACTTCTTCCAGCACCGCTTTGCCGGTGATAAGACGGCGGTGAAGGCCCGGAAGCGATACTGGGACAACACCCACGCTTGATCGCCCGCTAGGATCCCGTCTACACATGGCAACCCTCCCCATCCCGTGCGCTACTGCGCTTCCTTTTCACGAACTTGTTCTTGCATAACCGGCCCATTTTGAGGACCCAAAACGATTCAACCTGCTTTTTTTTCTTGTTGTTGCTCAACCATATGACGCCTCGGCCGTCTATATCACCCGCCACATGCACCTTGTTATACACCAACGTCGCCAACTCAACCACCACCCGGCACTCGACCCGTGCTCGCCTCCGCCGCCACAAGCCACTCAGTCCAGCCTCTCTAGGATTTCATGTCCGACTTTTTCAGTTGCCTGCCACGTCGATAATGGCCGAGAAGCTGAAACCCGAGGGCTCAAGCTAGTTTCACCGCAGGCCGCAGACAAAAAAGCAACCCCCACTATGGAGATGGAGGATAGTGGGCTGCCAAGACAACAAAACGCAGAACAGAGGATATCCGCGGCAATAGGACGGACGGAACAGACACATATGTCTGGTCTGTTACGTTACTAATTTGCGCGCCAACCTCTCATGACTTATTACACAACACTACCAAGTCATGCGGAGCGGAGTCATGGCACTGTAGCGCGCAGTGTGAGAGAATTGCTAGAAAGAACCCTGTCTGATGCTCTCTCTACTCCGCGGCTACTGAACCTACTTTGTTGTCCTGGACCCTCCCCCCCTTCAACCAAGCACTTGCACTTGCACTTGCACTTGCACGGCAGACCCCCGGTTCCCGGGCCCGTTCGTTGAGTGGGGCTGCCACCGCATCATCCGCATGGCGCCCCGCCGTCCGTGTCGTGTGGCCCCAGTCCCAAGCGTCCCTGACGACATTTGCCTTTTTTGGAGGGACAGGGGTGCCCTCGCTTTTTGGGTTGGTTTTGGTTTTGGGGGCCCTTTTTCCTGCCCTGACCTGCCCTGGTCTGGTCTTGGTCTCGATGGCTGATTACTTTTTCCTGCGGCTCCCTTCCTTCAATCTCTCACAGGGCTGGGCTGCGAAACCACGGGTTCCTCTGTCGTCTCGTCTCACGGACCCTCAGACGGGGGTCTCCCCTTGAAGAGAAAGCTGGAGGCTGATCATGTCGCCCCTGGGCCTTTTGTTTCCTCGACTCGACAACGGGCGAACGAATGGCTGTCTCGGTTGCCCGTCAGGACTCTCCGCTTGCCCCACGCCTTCTTGACTCGTGGTTGTGTCGTCGCATCGTCCCAAGGTTTCTTGCGACGGCGGCTGCTGGTCGTGAGCCTGGGCGCACATCATGCCCCCGCCCTCACTTCCACTTCAACTTCACCTTCAGCCCTGAAGGGGATCCTTGACTTGGGCTTGACCGGCTGCTCACTGTAGCATGGCATGTATCGCATATATCCGACTTGCCACTATATCACACCTTGCTATCATCACACGGCAAAGCATGTTCAACTTACCTCACGATACTACTCTGAGACATTCCATCAAGCCGAAGCCACGACGACTCATTTATCGTCGCATGGCCTCTGCGCTGGACCCGATGGACTGACTCTGACGATGGCCTGGCCGCTGCCGGCAGCCGCCTTTGCCTTGACAAAAATCATACTACCAAAGGATTAAAAAAAAAAAAAAAAAAAAAAATACGCGTCCCCATCAACTCTCGGCGGTACCAGACTTTGGTTCTTGCTTACCAAGTTCTGACCACTGACACGAGATGGGGCCCCAACGGCATTCTCCGCCCACTGGCAGAAGCAGGAAGCGCTTCTCAATTCCCCCTTGATCATTTTTCTCTTTTTTAACTCATCTTTTTTTTTTATCGCCCGCCACATCACATGGGGCCTGGGGCTACTCTGTACGAGGCGAGGCATTGATGAGTCGAAATTGTAGTAATCTTGTCTTCTTCTTCTTCTTTACCCCCCTTGTCATCACGATTATGAGATTTTTTTAGGCTTCTCTCTGGGAACTACCTCTTTTGGCTTAGCTCACGACTTGCATGGCATCTTGGGGTTGTCTCTCCCATATAGCACCACTTCACTTCACTTCACCCCCTTTTTATTCACCAAGAATCGTTGTATTATAGAAATACCACAGAGCGTTGTTTTGGCATTTATTATACACTATTAGCACTGCACCACATATAGAGCAATACATGAAATAACATGACATATACGCCCATCTTTTGAACCATGGTAGTGATGATGATGAATATGATGGTGAATATGCTATCAGACCTTGGACTTGGGACTGTTAATGCCTCAGCTGACCCTGCTCGCTCTTTGACTACCAACCTTTGTCTTTTGGCTTTACTGAGATGCCATTTTTGGCATGATTGGTAAGGTGAGGTGGGTTGGGCATCACACTCTGACAACACGTGACAAAACTGTCTATCTCGAGTTTACTACTTCTCAATTGGTTTCAGACATTCCAAGAATGGGTTTGCACATCATGTCAAGTCCGCACAATGACGTGTATCTTGCGATATTTCCACCACGAGGCCTCGTTGCGATTGTCATTGTGAGCAATTGCAACCCACCTGGCAGTGCTGGCACTATCATCAACGTCCAAGTGTAAGCCCCATTGACCAAATGCGGACAGTTGCCGAACTCTACACCACATCACTGTTGGAGAGACCCTTATGCCTCTACCCGCAAACCTATGTATTTGCTATTTATGTTTGTTTGTTATAGAGGTTGCTATAGAGCAAACCTATGTGATTGTGTTAGGCATAGTTGCTGCCTAGGGAAGTCAGGGTATAAATACCCTTCTTCCTTCGCACTAGATCTTAGAGCATCAAGCTGCTCTTTACATATCAACTATCACCGTCGTATCGCATTGATCGACATGGACTTTGACATTGCAGTACAGTAAACTGGCCCTGCTCTCTAGACACTTGCTTCTTTGGAGGCGTTTGCTCGTGCGCACAGCACCACTTCAAATCCGGCCCTCCTCCGAGGACTGACCCCCGAACCTTGGGCTCCGGCCGAGTCCACATCAGCGGCGGCGGCAGCCCCGCCGTTACGCCGCCCCCCGTTCATCACGGGACCCGGGGGCCCGCTCAACTCTAAGTCACGTCTTGGGACGCGTCTAGAACACCGACGACACCGAAAAATCGGGTGATTTTGAGCAGCACGAAGAAAGCGGTATCGGCGAAGCAATTTGGACTTGCGAAGCTTTCCAGACGTCCCATCTCGCTTACAGAAGCTCTCGGAGCTTTTGCGCCTGACAGCCGCTGAAGGAGGGGGTCCAAGGCACTGGGCTGGAACGTTGCAGACTCGCAGCTCGGACCTGAGATGACTGCAGATGCACATCGCGGCAGATGCAGACAGCTGTCACATGTGCCTGCATATCATGGCAATAGCTTCGCCACGGGCAATGCTCTTGTGGAACAATCGCGGTGATCAGAGCGGGGGATCAGCACGGTCTCGAGAGGAATGAGATGCCGGTAGAGCGTTTGCTATCGAGTGCCTCGTATGTGTTTTGACCTAACCGACGGCTCAATCCCTTCCACAAGTGTTGATCATTTCCCATTGCCCTCAGCAATAGGACAGCCAGAAGCCTAGACGAGGCACTACCTCGACTATGGCGAGCCAAGGCGTCGACAAGCCTTTTGAAGGGCAACTAGGAGCTTCCTCTAGTCGCCGCTGCTACTGGCCAGAGGGCACTGGTTAAACACAGCGCCGTCTCCAATAACGTCCCGCCACCGTCGCGGCTTCTTTCAGAGTGAGCGACGCATCATAGCTTCATGTTGCACAAGTCGCGGCCCTTGTGTCAGCATCACCCCGAATAGGAGTTGTGCTTGGACCATCACCCCTCTCGAGACCCCGTTTTGGACGCAAGGGAAACGGATAGAGTTTGTGGACGAGCCGCTGATGCAAATGCTTGATGACAGCCCCTTATCACGAATGCCCAAACAGCATCCTGGAGCCGGAGAAAGGACGTTGAGGGCGCCTGCGCCTGAAAGTTTATATCCAGACCATGGGAGGAGCGAAGACCGAAAGGGCCATCATGCGTCGCGGGAGGGTTTCGCTCATCATGACGGTCACAGTGAATGGTTCCTCTTTTGGACAATCACGGGGCGTCGTGCATTGCAGGTTCCTGTATTGCCGCGGCAAAAGACTGGCCCAAACTTTGAAACGATGGGCTCATGCAGGAAAGCTTTGGGCTTTGGTCACCGCACGCCCTCAGGTTCAGAATCAACGACAATAGCAGCAGAGGCGTTACAGGATGGGTTCGATTATTGACCGTTTGGCCGGGCCTAGAGTCGACTCTTCCTTTGTGTTCCACATGGGGATGGGGACAGGCTGCCTCTTTGGGTCGTCCCATGATGCCGTCGACCAAACAAGCAACGCCAACTCTGCCATTTCTTTGTTGCCTTGCCTGTTGTAGCAGCCGTAGAGCGCCTTGGTCTTCCACCGAGGCTTGGTAAGGCCATCGTTACGGGGACGTTGTAACATGAAACACGGTAGTGAACGGCCTCGATCTCCATCTCTCCTGATTCCCAGAGTGTGACGCCATTCCCAAGACACACAGGACCCTCTCTGCGCGATCCAGAACCGGGTTCTTGGACCCCTGTGCCAACTTGAACTGGCGGTGACTCTTTTGGGAAGCCCAGAAAGTCGGTAAGTTGAGCATGTTGAAACTCAAATAGGTGGAGAGGCGTGCAATATCTTGCAATCAGGTATGGAAGGTCGTTGGTTTCTAGAACACTTCCGGATGAGGCATCGTAAGTCGCCTCATTAGGCAAGGCCGGGGGTGCCACTTCCCGAAGCATTGTCCAAAAGGGCACGGCGAAGGCGAAGAAGGGCGTGGGCAAATAGCCTTTCGCTAGACAAACATTGTTCGATTCACGGCGCTGTTGGCTCGATCGCCCAGAGATTGGCGTAGAGGGTGTGCACCGAGAAGCGCCCAAGTATCAGGTACATGGCATACGAGGCACCATTAAGGGCGGAAAAGAGGCTCGGAGGGTTAGGGAAGGGCGTAACCTTGGCTGAGGAGGCTTCACAGCTTAGGTTTGCGCCCAGCTTTGGTGGAGATGAGCGTGGATATTCCGACTCTCTGGGAGCGAGGACCCGACGGGGTGGACTGCCTCGTGTTGGCGATTCTGGCGACAGCCATTGGTTTCCTGGCAAAGGGGATCTTGAACAGAGTTTGAGCAAGAGCCGGTGGCTCGGTACGTGGAAAGCGTTCCCGCTTGGGGTCCTGTTGAGAAGCGGTGAAGAGTGACGTCGGTGTTTCTGAAGTGTTTGACCATGTAAGAAGCTGCCGTGATGTTGATTCTGCAAGACATTCATGTCGACATTGACGTTACATCCCTTGTAGTTAATGAGGCTCTTCAGCACCCCTGTCCATCACTGACAGCGGATCTATCCAGCAATCCCGATGTCGAGCGGGAACGAGATGACACTGACAGGTGTAACAAGGGTCATCATGTCCAATGGGGCTCAGGAGCGGTGAGCGCTGCACCCTCTAGAGATGTGGGATGCGGCATCTCAAAGAGGAGACGAGGATGGTGTGGGTAAGGCATGGCGCCCAGGCAGATTACGGGCGTTGCCCATGTAAGTCATGGAGCGTCATTGTCTCTGCCAAATCGAGCTGGGTGTGTCTTATGACATTGCCCTGTTTAGCCACAACGAGAATTCGTAGACCGACATTTCCGTGAAACCGTCTCTCGCTATCTTTCACCACATCCTCATTCTCGGGCTCAGGTTTGATTCCGGCCCAGTATCGGCATCACGATCCGGCGGACGGGACAAAATCAAGATGTCGATCCCTGAGTCGAATTACGGCCTATAGCAGACGCAAAGGACTCTTTGCAGCGTTCCTGACTCGAGTGACGGGCCGCGGGGAACAGGCACATTGTTTCAAATGCTTGATGTTGGGATCTGTTGTTTCGACTGCCAAGATGGGGCAAAGCAGCCGCGACAGGAATTTGAGACTGGCGCAACCCGAGCTGTGGGACAGCAATAAGGTTGACTGGGCGAGCTCCGGCCGACCCGGCAGACGAACCATCCAGCACATACACCAAAAGCCTAATCATCGTGACAGGCGCCTTCAGCTGGGGATGGAAAAGTTAGAGCCAAAGTCTCCTGGAAAGCGCGGAACCGTCGCTGGATGCCCTGAAGCTTGTTGATTTGACAGCTCTGGGCAATGACACGGGAAACTCTAGAGTTGAGCGAGGCTTGCGCATGTCAAGCACACGCAACACACCCGGAGCCGACGGCTCGGTAGGCAAGTTCCGTCTAGACGGATTCGTTCCTCCCATGAAGCTTAACGTGCGAAGCGAACCAGGGATCCGGGAGAGAGTTTGCGATGTGACACGGGATCGTGAGAATTGGATGCCATAGGGCCTCATTGGTGGGGGAGGCTTGGGGGCTGTGCCATTTCAACCCCATTCCACGACAAGACAATTCTCGACCCGGCCGAGTCTCGAGATGGCACTGGTAGGGCCAGAGTTTCTGGCGCCTGTTAGGGCTGGGAGCCGCGGACATGTCGACGAGGTAATTGGAAGAGAAAGTTGAGGATAGCAGGTATGCATGGTTACACAGGGCAGAAGCTGCCCGTGGGCTCGACGAAACCCAGCGAGATGGATGGCGCACGGCAGTTGGCGAGTTTGGTGCCTCTTCCGGAGGAGGGAGCAATTCGATTCATTGGATTTACGGCGGGGCGCCGGCGACGGCCGTGCGAGAGCATTTGGCAAATGCTTGACCAAGGCTTGACCAAGGCTTGACCAAGGCTTAATCAAGCCTTGCGAAGCCCTCTAGAAGATGGGAGGTATGGACGATGAGGAATGTAGTAATAGCCAAGTTGTTGGGATGGAGGTTCAAGTTCCATGGAGAAGGAGGTCACGGGATCGATGGGATACTTGCAGGGGGGCTTCAGTGCGGGCGGAGGAGGAGACTGAGGAACCCAGAGGGAAGGGAAGGAGGGACGGAACCCCTGTTGCTGGTGCGTTGCAGGGCAGGAGCGGGCGGCTTCATCAAGCGCCGTCATTCTCATTCCCGGGGTTCGGCTGGTCCACCTGCCAACGCAATCCATGAGAGGGCAGGAGCATGGGCACATCAACTCATGTCAAATCTCAGGCAATGGCTCAGCAGCTTGCGCGGCGAATGCGAATGCGCGCGCGGTTACGAGAGGGAAGCATGCATAAGACGTTCACCAAGTAACGGCAGCCTATCGTTGCATTGCCGAGGAGGAGTCCTGTTGTTTTTTTCAAGGGATATGCGACCTATGGCCGGCCTTTGTGCTGTTTGGCCACGCAAAGACAATTGAGGCCATCTCGAGTCAACTGGAACCTCTCTTCAGAACAAAAAATCAAGATGGAGAAACAAAGACTGTTTTAGAATGCGCCTGATCGAAAGAGTTCCAGAGAGGGGCTTCTTTTAATGAGTGCAGGGAAAGCGAAGGCAGGTGTTATAAAAGAGTAGTCGTGGTCGCGGGTCTACTTTTAATCAACCCCTCCACTAAGTTTCTGACCCTGGCTCAACTGCCATTTTAAGCTATCCCACGGTTGCTCAGGCAATGCGCAGGCGCTCAACCACGATCCCATCGCCAACAAGTCATTTACCAGTCCCAAATCCCATCATCCCGTTAAACCATCTCCACATTCATCCTTCGATCGAGTCGCAGCCTCACTAGCTACATCGTCATCTTTTTCTTGGGAGCCCCTCCATCACAGTCAACTATTAGCTTGTTGTTGATCATCACCACCAGCTTCACCAACGTCATCGCTCACCCACTACATCTGCACACCACCGAAACGACCACGTCAAAGTGACCCCGACGCTTTCGAATTCCTGCAGCCCCTAAAGTCTGGCAGCCCCAGTGCTGCCGTTGCCATCTTGATAGCTCCCATTATAGCTTGCGAACCCGCTAGGCGTTGCCCATCATGCGGTACAACCTCATCAAGATGGTCCTTCGTGGATTTGAGCTACTTATAACACTCCTCCTGACAGCTGTGACGGGCAACGTAATCGCGTCCAACATTGATGCCGCTGGCACAGCGACTGCCGCCGTCAACTTTGTCATGTTCGTCGCCGCTGTTTGTTGGATTGTGTCAATCATTGGCCTCGGCTCATTCTTTGCCTCGGTCCTCGACAAGCCTGTCGCACAACTGGTCCTCGACGGCAGTGTCGTTCTCTTCACGTTTATTGCCGCCATCGTTCTTGCAGCAAAACTACGTGTTGTGGACTGCGGAGACATCAACCCCAAGGCTCTGCCGGGCGACTGGATCGCATGGGGTTCTAACAGCGACCAGAAGCGTTGTCGTGAGCTTCAGGCCAGCACCGTCTTCATGTGGTTCCTCTTCGGATCCTTCTGTGGCAGCCTGTTCCTCACCGTTAGGGACGTTCGAAACACCTATGGCTCCATCCGTGGCTCAAGGCCAAGCATGTCCCAGATCGGTGTCTAAGCCAACAACATGGATGGCTCAACGACAGCCAAACAACAATACGGTGATGCGCTGCCAAGAACATACATGCGTATCCTCTAGCAAGCATGGATGCTTGATGCATCCATCATCGATCAGCTTAATTAGCTAGGGAACGACATGTCTGCAGGCACTCGGTGACACACTGGTCCGGGGTTGCTCGGAACGAGCATATACGCCCACCACAGGATAGATGAGCAGGACCACTCATCATGATGGACGAGAGATGGATCGCCATGCATGCCAGAAGCAACGAGGCCTTTTGGATGTGCCTCATTATAGCAGGAATCTTTACATGTTGATAATTTTTGTAACAAAAGCCGGGAGAGAAGCATGCACAGCCTAGGAGTTGGACGATGGGTAATGATTATGTAGTAAATTTGACTTTATGACTGCTTTCATGTGTCACTATTCGGCATAGGATGCCATCAGCCGTATCAATATCCGCATCAAGGCCATGATAGATAGCCCTTGACCATTCCCTGAGCTTCGTGCAATGCCATGGTCAACGGATGTAGAGTTCCGAACCATCTATTTGGTAAACCGCAACCATATCAACCAATACCTAAACACCGTATCGAAGCCATGCATGTTCCAAAAAAGGCGAGAATTACTTTGAAATCGCCTAGCGCAGGCCTTCATCTTTTAAGGTCTCATGTCGTCTATAACGTGGCCGCCGTTTCAACAACGCCCGCCGCCTTGAAGGCCTTCTTATTTGTCCATCGGATGTCGACATTGTGCACCCACTCCATATACCGCGACCAACCTAGAAAGAACTTGGTTAGTGATATTGTTCATCGCCGCCGTAGAAGCCATCGGGACTTACTCCAGTATGCAAACTTCCGGCCAAAGTACTTGCCCATCCAAGGCACGACCAGCATGGTCAAGATGAGCTGCAGCTGCTCAAGACTACGCTCCCACTCTGCTTGAGCATCCGAGTCGGATGTGTCAGAGTAGATATCGCTCGTGGATATAGAGGGGAGAGAGTCGAGGTCATCCTTGTCCTCCATGATGGACGCATCATGGAGGTCGACGAGGGATTCGGTGGAAGGCATGTTGGCGGTTGTGGTCCGAGGTGAGGCAGAGATCGTATCGAGTATATCCGAAGATCGACGCAAGCGAGGATTGCGGTCGAAGGAATCAAGATGTCAAGGCCGTGTCGAGGTGAGCTACGATAGTTGAGGGTGGGCGGGCTTTCGGATCACGGGTTGCTTCGGACGATGGTAGCTTGCTAGCTCCTTGGTCATGAGCCAAGCAAAGCTACAGGAAGCAACTTTGTGGGGTGCTGTTTCAAGCAAAGCTGATGAAAAGTCCCTAGATGCTTGAAACACGACGAAACGAGAAGCAACAAGGTATTGCGCAAAGAGATGCCCGTGTCACAGCCGAGGAGTCGTCAACGGCCGGAGTCGCATCGGGGCCGGAGCTAGCTGGAGGAGCTGCCAGTAGTACCTCACCGAGGTGATTGGCTCCGAAGTCCGACACCACGTGATATGGCGCGTGACACTATCGCGGGCCTGTCTGCTTGCGCCTCGCTGGAGATAGGTACCTAAGGTATCTGGCTCACCCGGCCCGCCCATGACGTTCGACTCACTTCCCTTTGCACTCATAAACCCGCAACAAGCTTCACCCAAGACGCTCCGAGCGACGGCAGCGACGGCGCGCAACAAGTCAGCGATCAGACAACACTCGTGACAGTCGCTCAAATCCACGATCTGAACCAGGCCAAGCTAGAAAGGAACAAGACCGGCTGCGACAACCACCACAACCGCAACCGCAACCGCAACCACAACCACAACCACAACCACAACCAAAAATCCGGAACAACTGCCGCAACCCGCAGAAACAGCAACCCGACATCAGCGCGCAGCTGCCTCACGCAATCATGGATGGCGAGGTGGTGAGTGACAACGCCCATATCCCTTCCAATTCCAACCATGCAAGCCCCAGCACCCGAGTCAAAAGCCCCGAGGGCTGACTTCTCTGGGCTTTCTACCCCTCCAAAAAAAAACCCAGCGCCCTATCAGCTTTACCCCACCGTCACTGCGCTCTGCGTTTTGCTGCCCACTCACTGCAACTGCACACACCAAGTGCGAAAGTACCTCCGTACTGTTCTGCACCAATTTCTGGGGGGAGAGCCGACGGGTTGACTTTGACATTTATGACTTGATTCCACTGAGTCACATTTTCAAAACCGCCACTCTCCACCAACCTTCATCTTCCACCACAACAGCAGAACATCCACTCTCCACCTCCACCGCGATCTATACTGACCTGAATTCTCCTTCTCTTGCTTTACAGGCTCTTCCCGAACGCAAATCCCGCAAATCAGTCGCCTTTACCGACGAGCAAGTCGTTGTCGACGCTGACGGCTCCGTGACCATGGTCAACGCTACCGACGAAACGAAGGACACGGCCCAGTCCCACACGCCTCGTACGCCGCCGCTCTCTGCCGCCCTTGAATCCTTTACTGATTCTCAACCCCCAGCCGCCGAGGAGCTCCCCCCGGCCGAGGACGGTGGCCTCGACCTCTCCCTGCTCAAGAAGAAGAAGAAGAAGAAGGTCAAGGCCGAGGCCGAGGACGACGCCGCCCCCGCCGCCGAAGATGATGCCGCCCCCGCTGAGGATGGCGGTCTCGACCTGACCCTCAAGAAGAAGAAGAAGAAGAAGAGCTCCAAGGTCGAGAAGGACAAGTTCACCGAGCAGCTCGAGGCTCTCGAGAAGGAGGATGACGAGCCTGCCGAGGAGGTTGAGGAGGGTGACATGGACGAGGGCACCGGCATCTGGGCCCACGACGAGACCAAGTCGATTGGCTACAGCATGCTGCTCCAGCGTTTCTTCAGCCAGCTCGCCCAGAAGAACCCCGACCACGCCATCAGCGGCACCAAGAGCTACAAGATCCCCCCTCCCCAGTGCATGCGCGAAGGCAACCGAAAAACCGTCTTTGCCAACATTGCCGATATCTGCAAGCGCATGAAGCGAACCGAGGAGCACGTCACCGCCTACCTGTTTGCCGAGTTGGGTACCAGCGGTTCGGTCGACGGTAGCCGAAGACTGGTTATCAAGGGTCGATTCCAGCAGAAGCAGATTGAGAACGTTGTCCGAAAATACATCAGTAAGTCTGGCCCCTCTTGATTCTTGGCCCCATTGCTCACATACTTTCCAGTCGAATACGTCACCTGCAAGACCTGCAAGTCCCCCGACACGGAGCTCAACAAGGGAGAGAACCGTCTGTACTTCATCACCTGCAACAACTGCAGTTCCCGACGAAGTGTCACTACCATCAAGACTGGTTTCTCCGCCCAGATCGGCAAGCGAAGAAAGATGCAGGGTTAAGCAGCCCCGCGTTTCTTCGTTTCCCTTCCTTTCGGCCCCACCCGCGCTTGACAGGCTGTCCTCTACCCTATGGGCGCGGGCGGCTACGTGCGAATCTTGGCGGTACTATATCGCGGCTGCGTAGCTGGAGCTCAACTCTGTCTATCCCCCGGCCGAGCTGGCTCCGGTTTGCAGCCGAATGAGAATGAGTATGAATTTTCGGGTTTTTGGATCGGGCATCGCCTGCAGAGCTGCCTCCCTCCCTCCCCGCATGATATGGTCTTGGCTGGGGGGTTCAAAAAGGAGTGATGTCGGACCCGATACAGGATGGAATCGGGTGCCGGGGTTATGATGTGGCGTATGGGTTATGTACATAATGCCGAAATGATCAAGATTGCATCAAGTGCTGTCACTGAATATTGTTGTTGTCAGGTCCCAATGTGATGTAAAACTCGGTCTGATCATGCTAAACCACAACAATCACTCAAATCAGAGGAATAGATAAAGTTGTTGAACCGCATGCCAACAAACAGCATGCTCAGCGTGAATCTCTTTTTATTATCAACACAACGAGAAAAAAATCCGCGTTCCTTTCTCACCCCAAGGAGGCGAGTAAAGCCAGTAAACCCCTACCCCCTTATTCCCAAAATCAAAAAGAAAAAACGATGGATGCTACCATTCAACCTCCCTCTTCCCTTAAGACTTTACTTTAACATGAAGAAAAAAAAAGGATCAAAGTTAACAAGACATATGCCTTCCCCCTCCCTGAACGCAGAAAGACCATACCACTTTGTTTCTCCCCGCCAATCCCAAATACCCCCATTTTTTCTCCATACGTCTGTGTGTTGTTGCTTGTAGCTTGTGTTCAAGGTCCAGGAGGAGTAGGTCCAAAAGTGATATGAGTGTACGCCTGTTGTGCTGATGTCGTGGGCAGCCCCGCCTCGGGTTCGTGGGCGCCGTTGGTTTATAGTACACGCCGTGAATAGTTGTAGAAAATGAGACAAGGGAATGAAATGCCACCTCTCTGATGTCGAGTCTAGGCAAAGATGGACGTTCCTCCGACTAGTCCGTTGGGCTTGCCGGCGTTCTCAAAGAGAGAGCCAGCCTTGGAGTCACCCTCGAGAACCAGAGGAGCGGCTGCGCTCTTGGTTGCGTCGTCCATGTTACTGTCGACTTCAGCCCGGGCAGCCTCGAGGGTGGTGCGAGCCCATTCGTTAAGCCGGTTCTTCTCGATATACTGATGAAGGAGTTTATCCTCATGCTTCATAGCCTCGATCAACTTCGCCCGGAACGAAGTGTCAAAGTCACGGAACCGGCGGTCCAGGTTCTCAGTGAAGGAACCCAGGGCCTCCTGGGGTGACAGAGACCGGAAGGGCTCTCGTGCATCCTCTGTACGTACGTTAGTAACAATTCTTCAGCCATAATAAGGTATTCGACTTACGGAAATTGATGCAGTCCACAAACATGGCATAGAGCTCGGTATCTGCCAGCCTCTCCACCACCTCGCGGTCATCCTTTAGCTGGGTATCATTGATCTTGGCCCAGTCGTCACGGATGAAGAGCCGCCTCCAGATGAGCCTCTTGGCCTCCTTGACCTCGTCACGGTGGCAGCTGCTCTCAGCTACCTTGAGGGCCAGCCAGAACGGATGAGCAGTCTCTTCTCGCGACTCGGGCCTGAGTGAGACCAGTGTGAGCAAGTCAATGAGGGTCATAGCATCCAGAGCCTCGTGCTTGAGGAGACGCTTGATGCCATCCTCAAAGATCTGATGCTGTGCCTTCTGGCGGCGAGGAATGTTCATGCTATGAACCTCCATCGCAAAATTGAGGGCAGCAGCATCATCCACGGCATCGTATGTGCTGGGGAGAATCTGGTTGTAAAGTTGATCTTGAATCTTGATAGCGATCAACTCCTTGTCAACCTTCTTGAGCTTCTCGTCAACACGGGCCTCGTCAGAGTTGACCTTGAAGGTGTTGTTGCTGGCCTCCTTCTGTTCCATCTCGGCCAGAAGAGCCAGCTTTCCAAGACTCAATTCGATCTTCTTGTTCCACACCTGTTGCTCCTTGGTGAGAGCCAGGTCCACAAGAGTATCGGCGCCGTGACCAACATCGTTCTCCTGGGTCACGTCATTGATCCATGAGATTCGTGCCAACTCTGGCTTGCTGCGGAGGAACTGTGTCTTGAAGCCCAGTTTATCCAAGTCAAACTCCAGAACGGACTCAACACCGTGCTTCTGAAGAAGGAACTCGTACGCTGGGAAGGCGAACGCTTGGCCATAGTTGGAAAAGCTGCTCTCCAACTTGGCCTTCTTGCTCTCTCTAAGCCGCTTAAGGTTTTGCGCTTCCAACAAAGAAATTCCAGGTTCAGCGAGCCGAACTTCGAGTTCTTGAATGTGATCCAGCAAGATGACCGACAGTGCGCGAAGGCATTCATGCTTCTCCGCGATGGTCGCACCCTCTTCCCACTTTCCTGATCGCGCCAAGGCAAGGGGCTTTTCGAATCGGTCTGTTTGATAGACTTTGACAAAGTGCTGAGACATGGTCTTCTGGTCGGGAGTTGTCGAAGCCCAACGGGCATATTCCAAGACAGAGGTGAGCATTCCATCAGTGACAGTAGGGAGCTCCTCAAAGATCTTGGCGATGATCTTGGGATCTGGCTGGTTTGATCCCTTGGCAGGCTCGTCTGCGCCAAGGTGTTTCATAACCCATTGGTCCGAGAGATCAACGAGGCGCTTGAGGTTGTTTGCGACATAGTGGCAGCCAGTCCAAGGCTCAGGAAGATCCTCATAACCGTCACGTAGAATACCCATGCGGAGTTCTTCGAATCCTAGTCCGTAAAAACCGAGGTTGTTCTTTCGGAAATCGAGAGCCGCCACGTGCGTGCAGGTGTTAACCTGGATAGCTTCGTAAATCATAACGTTGACCTTGGCGTCGTCGAGTAGGTGGTCCTTGTACAGGGTCTTGATCACCTCGTATGCCCAAGCAACAAAGAGTTCGAGACGGAAGACATCGTTGATGAACCAGTGGCGGACTCGGTCAACCTCGCCAATCTTAGCAACTGGGTTGTGCTTCTGGTCCTGGTGAATAAACTCGACTATCGAGCCGATGAGACTCTTCTTGTCTTGGGGAGGACGAGCTGCAGTAAAAGCTTCGTGACGCTTCCAGAGCAGAATAGCCACATGCATCTTCTCAGCATTGTAGAGCAGGTTCCATCGCGTCTTACGGTCAAGGTCTGCTCCAAGGATTCTGAGCTGGGACATCAACCTCTCGAGCGCATTCGATCTGGCGCGCAGGTTGTCCTCCAAAGAAGCCGGTAGGGTTGAGATGAATGGTGTGCTTGAGCTCAAGATCTCGTGGCTGATCTCAAGAGCAGCTTGGGCAACCTCCTCGTTGGAAAACTTGATTTCTTGTCGGCCGTCGAAGATCAGAGGGTTGTCTTGCTTCACGCCAAAGAAGACCGCCTGCTCAAGCTTGCTCTTTGCTGACACCTTTGGTGGCTGGTCACTAGCAAACTTGTCCACGTCGGTTGTCACGATTCGAACCACACCAGCACCCCGAACCATCAAAACCACTGCCGGGTTCTTGGTCTTGGGACGATGTAGTCGGTTGTCGTCGTGGCTCGACACTGCAGCCATCTCCTCAAACCCAGAACCAATGATTTCGTGTACATCGTCTTCGCGGAAGTCAACAACGTCTTCGAAGGATGCGGGGAGCACGTGGCTGTCGGATTGAAGCTGGGAGTCGGGGGATTGTGGTGGGATGGCGATTGATGCAATGACGGTTGCGCGGTCAAAGACAACGAAGGCGACCAGCGCCGGGCGAGGTAGATATAGGCGGGGTCGTGTCGCGGGAGTGATGTCGGAGAATGATATCGGGGAAGTGTAGGAGGTGAGAGGACGGATCATGCCGATTTGGCAATCTCTAGGGGTCAGAATAGCTTCAACAAGGGCATAGCGAGCTGTGCTTCTCTGGGTTAGGCTGACGAGGATCAGAAGATGTTGCACCGAAGTGTCGTCAGTTGCCATGGCCTCGCTCAATCTGCTCAGCTCATGGTACTTGGCCTCCAAACCCTTAGGGACATAAGTAAAGTCAATCGCCTCGAAAGACTCTTCAGGGAACTCTCGAGAGGCGGGGTCGGTCTCATGGAGCGCATCGATAATGCTCTCGCGTACATCTGCCTCCCCAATGATTTCGTTGTGTCCTCCTCGGTGGACTCTCCAGGCGTGAAGACGTCCCTTTCCGGTCAGCGCCACAATGTTCCTCTCGCCCATGCGCGCAGATCGGTCGGCGCGAACTGCCGCAATGTCTCCCTTAAGTGACAGGTGCGAAAAGGCATGTCGAATGCTGCCAAAAATTCCGCTCGACGTTGGCGAGAGGCTGCTGCGCAAGAACTGGACCGAGATGGATGGTCGTCCATAGCTATCGCGAACGTTCATGTACGCGAGGCGTCCAGAATTGAAGGTAAGGATGAAGCCGGCGGATTCGGCGTTGGTGATAGCGACGACCGTTTCTCCAGATTGCATTCCCGAAATCGTGTACTCAACGCCAGAACGATCCTTCTTGATAAAGGCAAAGGTGGCCGCGCTGGAGATGGACTCCCAGTAGACGACCTTGCCACTCCCGGCCATGACCACGACCAGGCCGGGTTCCGTCGACGCGGCGGAGGGTGAGACCAGGCATCCTACAGGAAGGGGATCGTTCGGCCTAGATGCTGAAGGTAGTTGAAATGTAAAGGTTTCGGGGGATTGCGACGTCGAGGTGTAGGGCCAAACGAGGGCGTGGGCAGGGTAAAGGCTGAGGGCATATCCAGAGGAAAAGATGTCGGCGGTTTGGTTTCCTATGACGACAAGAGTGAGCAGATACTTGAGCAAGGTGCTGGCGATGCAAAAACCTACCTGACCAGTCACCGCGCGTTTTATCAGGAAGAGCTGGAAGCTTGCTGACTATGTATGCATTTGTACTTGTCTAGATGGGATGGTCAGCTTGGGGCGTGAAGAGAACAATAGTCTGGTCCTTACCAAAACAAGACTGCCATCGCCTTTGTTGGCAGCACGGTCGCCATGCTTGGCCTTTTTGGCACGGACATTCAATTCCTTGCGCAGGACGGGGCTGAGGCTCTCGGCGGGCTCGATGTTGTTGTTTTTCGTAGGCAGAGTCGCGACCTTGTCGGTCTTGACCTCGATCATCTCCTGCTGCTGCTGCGGGACGTCAGGATTGACAAAAGTCTGCTCCGTCAACGGGATCCGCGGTCGCTTCGCCTTTGGCTGCTGTGCGAGATTCTCAGAGCTCAAGGGGCGCTGGCGGCGGCGTGAACGAGTCGCCGTCGCCGGGCCACCTTCGGCGACAGACGGGGAAAACATTTTGGGCGGATCGCGAACGGGTCTTCGTCTATAGGTGAGTATCGATGTCGTGAGAGGAGGATGTCGCGGACGAGTGCGGCGTCGATGAAGATGGCGATGGAATCAGCCTCGTGATCATAGAGGCATTTCGCCGCGTGAGGATGACCGTGACAAGGACCGTGATCGTTAGGTTGTGAGCGGTGACTTTGAATGATGGGGAGCTAAAAAGTCGATGGAAAACTGGGATGAGCCTGAAAAGGCACTGAAGTGACGAAGCGTGCACCAGGAGCCAATCGAATAGCAACCCAGTACGGGGGTGAGGACAGGGCGGTCGCCTAGCTACAGTGAGGTCTGGCGCGTTCTGATTGGCCGGAAGTGGTCTTGGGTGCCTCCTAGGGAGGTGCTAGAGATGCTGCGCTGAGCTGGCATTGCCTGGAAGCCCCTTGAAAGCTCCCGTTGCTCAGTCGCGCACGTACCAACCAGAGCCGGTATCTTTCAGCCTCTGCCCCACCCCAGATCGCGTGGTGAAGAGCCTCTGTGCGGAGGTACCTCTGAGCTTGCGGTACCTTGCCTTAGTCGGAGCTGAGGCTGGGTAAGGCTTCTTGTTGACAGATCCCTGCGTACTTTCGGCTCATCGATACCTCAAGTCAGCAACCGACAAGCCGTCAGCGATTGATTCATCAAATGTATTCACTTGAGATCGAGAGTCAACTCTTGTTAGGCATTAGCTTGACTAGGCAGGTAGCTATTTTCTTTCTTTTCAGACTTGTTATTTCTAGGTAGGGCAGGTTGAATTCTTTCTCTATGACTGCCCAGGACCCGGATTAATTGTCCGACCTTGGCCTAGACACAATCTATGATGTATTCCGCCGCATTCAAGATCTGATAACCTCGGGCCTATATTTCACGATATCAGCCAGTTACAACGCTTGACGCTTCATTCGCTTAACAACTTCAAGTCGACAACACCCATCAACGCCCAATCTCCTTCTTGATTCATCACCAATTGAATTGACTCACCGTCCTCTTGTTCCTGATTTCCCAATCCGGATCTAACCGATCACGTTTTCGGAGGGGGTTCCGGGCCCCCCAAGCCATGTCTACCTTGGCCAGCCAAACCGCAGATCAAATAACTCACCTCTGACAAAAGCGGCCTTGAAACATGAGGCGATTCTCGACCGCCGTCGTCATCACTGATCCGCTGGTCAAGTATCAGACTCGCGTGGCGGCTGGTCTCTATGCTCCGGACCCGGCCCAGCATCGTCTCGCCTGGCACTTACAAAAGATCTACCACCGCATCAAGGACTATTCACCCCAGGCTGAGTATCGTCAGAGGCTAAGAGAGGTGGCTCGTCTCACTGAGCCGGAAAACAACCAAGATGAAGACGATGGCAACATTCTCGCGCTGCGGAATCACTCAATATGGCGCAACCCGCTCTTCAAACATCTCCTAACAACACCAGAAGGAAGAGAGAGCCTGGCGTTGACTCGGGTTCTAACCAACCATGAGACCGCTATTGAGATTGACTCTCCAAAGGGGTTGTTTCTGTCGGGCGAAGTAGGCACTGGAAAGTCGATGCTTCTCGACTTGCTTGCCGATGGCCTCCCCACGGAGCGAAAGCGGAGATGGCACTTCAACACTTTTATGCTTTACATCATTTCGCAGCTCGAACACCATCGGAAATCACATTTTGGAAATAAAAATAGCGAGAGCGATTATTCCATTTTATGGGTAGCCAAGAAACTCGTTGACGAATCCCCCATCCTGTTCCTCGACGAGTTTCAACTCCCAGACAGGGCCGCCAGCAAGATCCTCAACCACCTATTTATTGCATTTTTCCAGCTCGGTGGCGTCCTCATCGCATCTTCAAACCGAATGCCGGAAGAGCTTCAGAACGCTACTGGTGTTGACTACACACCTGCCCCGTCAAAGGGCCTCATCCGCAAGTTCTTCGGGGCTTCAGTCAGGGCCCGGGGCGAGCTGTATGGGTCAACCAGCGACTTTGCCAACTTCCTCGAGGTATTGAAGGCGAGATGTGATTTTTGGCAGATGGAGGGGGCTCGAGACTGGCGGAGGAGAGAGGAGACTGAAGCGCCTGTGACTTTGACCGGAGATGCCATCGAGGGGGAACCGGCAACAGTGGAGGAGGTCGTTCAAGACAAACCTGACCAAGCCATCAAGAAACCAGTCAACTACTACCTGTCGACAGATGAAGATGGTTCTTGGCAGACGCGGATACAAGCAGCACTTACATGGTCTGGACCTGAGCCATTGCCCTGGGAGCCATCGAGCGTGGTCGTGTACGGCAGAGAGATCAAGACTCCCCAGCATTACAACGGATATGTATACTGGGATTTTGAGAGACTTGCTGAGTCCTTTGGGCCTGCCGACTACATCACAATGGCTTCCACATACCACACATTCATCATCGACAACGTTCCGATTCTGACACACGAGAAAAAGAACGAAGCCAGGCGGTTCATCACACTCTTGGATGCCTTGTACGAGGCTCGGTGTAAGCTAATCATCAGGGCTCGGAACCCGCCAGACACTCTATTCTTCCCCAAGAAGAAAAGCTCAAAATCTGGCAAAACTGGGGACTCTGATGAGCCTGATGATCTTTACTCTGAGACCATTGCCGAAGTCTACCAGGACCAGATGTCTCCCTTCCGACCCAACGTCGCTTACTACGATACCAAGTCAAGCACATCATCCTACGACCCAGATCAAGACTCGGACTTTGGTCTACAGAAGAAACCAGTCAATTTTAGCAACACGAGCGCCTTTACCGGAGAAGACGAACGCTTCGCATATAAGCGCGCCATCTCTCGACTCTGGGAGTTGTGCAGCGCACAGTGGCATGCCAGGACGGGAGAATGGTGGCAGCCTCTCCCCGTCGACGCTCGGCACTGGGAAGGCGGTCCTGTCTCTCAGCGCATTGAACACCAGATTGGTGCCAGCAGGCTCAGCATGGGTGAGGGAATGGGGGAGAGCTTGGAGGTTGACGAGATGGCTGGGTTGTCGAAATGGAGCGTGGAGCAGTTAAAGACTAAGAACGACAAGAGCCCGTAGAACGACTCAACGTCTCATAGTCTAAGGGCGTATATGAGAGAAGCAGGCGGACATATGACAGACATATATAATGCAAGGTAAGCAAGAAAAGCAACAGAGATGTATAAAGAGCTCTCAAAGTAATATACTGCCCACACATGCATGATGATCTCTAGGTAGTCTATGACCGGATATCCCACCATGGTATACTCCAAACGCCATGCCCCCCCATTGTATTTGTGGTCTACTCATACACCGTCTCAACGTCGACTTAGAGACTCGTCACGCCGGGTGTCCAGCCTTCTCCTATCCTCTTCATGTCCTCTGCAAACTTGCGACTCGTAATCTTCCTGCCCCCTCGTCCACCTAGGGGCGCGTGCTCGTCCGGATCGTAGAAGGGGTTCTGAAGCAGACGTACGTAGGCGCTCTGCATGGCGCGGAAGACGGGCTTGAGCTCGGCGTCGCGCAGGCCAGCTGCCGCGGCACCCCGTGAGGCTGCGGCTACGGGTGCGCTCCCATCGACGCGGCGGCCGCGCATGTCGACAACGCACACCATCCGGACGCCGGTGTTGGTCTCGAAGCCGTAGGCGGCGAGGCGGTCGTCGACGGCGTGCAGCAGGCCAAAGTCGCCCGAGAGGCCGACGCCCGATACGGCATTGTTGCGGGCGCGCAGGTCAAAGACGTCGATGGTGGACGAGAGGAGGAGAGAGAACTGTAGCGGGGTGCGGATCGGGGTAAAGTTGTTCGTAGCCGGGTCGTGCGAGGGGAAGATGGAGATGTGGAGGGGGTTATTCTGAGAGAAACGAGGTCAGTTCGACAATGTCTATCTGCTTCTAGGAAGATCTCTCACATTGCGGCCGATGACGCCGAGGCAGGCGATTGAAGGTATCGCGGTAGACATGGTTGCGGGGGTGCAAAGTCGGAGGTCGGATGTTGAAGCTTGAGAGTTGGAGCTTGCTTCGCTTGGTGTGAAGCTGGCAGCTTTAGTTGGTGATGTCCATGTCCATGTTCCATGGCTCGTCTATGCGCAACCCCACTTACACATGCTCGGCCACCGATGGACGCAAATAGATTTACCGTTTGCGAGATGTTTCTTATTATTTTGCGTATGTAGGTATTTACTTGGTATCTAAATTCCAAAATCTGAAGTCGGAAATGTCTCTGTTTAGCTCCCTTGGAGGGCTGACCCTCATACATCACTACCCGTAACCATGACTATGACCACCACCATGACCATGAGTCTCTGCCTCAATAATTGGAGGATAATCTGATCCATAAAGATGCTATAAAAGTGCTTCGTCAATGATCCCGCCAGTTGCGTATTTTGCACGCAGCCTTTCCCTTAGGTCGTACACCCAGAAACCAACCCCCAAAATCATGCCAAAGCCTCCCGTTGTTCGGGCCCGGTCCCAATACTTGATGAAAACGCTCCAGACTCGTACACGATCCCCGGACGTTTTGCTTTACACGTCCTTTTTACTCTGAATATTCGTCATCTTCCATGATGCCAGCAGTGTCTTCTAATCCCTTTAGAACCTCTTCTACATCTGAAGGGTCTGTAATCGCCCATACGCCTCCTCCCTTTACTAGATCTTTGCCGCGCATGCCCACCTCCTTTCCGACGAGGTTGCGTCCGACCTTGCCAGGCCCCACGCCTACCCAGCGTCGAATCCGACCCTCTTGATCGAGGTACCTGATGCTCTCCCACCAACGCACTGTGTCGAGGCAGCCTCGAGCTAGCAAATCCTTGAAGTCGGCCTTACAGCATACGGGCCGCGCAGACACATTGCTCACTATCGGAAGCTGGCCAGGAAATGTCACCATGTCCTCATTCTCGCGACCCTTGACCCGGCTACCCTCGTTGAGCAGGTTTCGCATCACGGTTACGGCCGGCTTCATGATCGGACTGTGGAAGGGGCTGTCGGCCTTGAGGCGGACGGCGCGGGGATCGTAACCCAAAAACTGGCGGAGGTGGGCGATGAGGGTCTTGATGCGCTCGATGTTGCCGCTCAAGACAATCTGGTTCTTGCTGTTGATGTTTGCAATCAGCACCTGCTCGATGGGCGGCACATCGTCCATGTCCTCGGCTGAGACGCCGACAAACTGGCGAATAGCCTTGATGAGGTTTTCCATGTGCTCTGGGTGCGAAATAACGGCCACCATGCCGTACTCGCCGCCGTACTGCTCGATGGCCTGACGCGTCGCCTCCGACATAGCCTCGGCCCGCTTGCGCACCAGGTGCAGGCTGTCCTGGAAGGAAATGTACCCGCCGGCAACGACAGCGGCGAATTCACCGAGGGAGTGGCCCAGTGTGACGTCGAAGTGGTCCGTGACCTTGAAGCCGAACTCGCGCTCGAGGATGCGGAGGATGAAGATGGAGGTGGCCATGATGGCGGGCTGGGCGTTGGGGGTCTCGGTGAGGAGCTTGGAGGGCCCGTACTGGATGATGTCGGAGAGCTTGTAGCCCATATACTCGTCGATCTCATCACGGAGCTGCGAAGCCGTCGAGGGGAACGCCTCGAGCCATGGCGTTAGCATGCCCACCCGCTGAACTCCCTGGCCTGGAAAGAAGAGGGCGGTCCTGGTGCCGCCTCGATGTGTAGACCTCCATCTCCGTGGTTGCGGCTGTCGCAGTAGCTGCTGTGATAGTAGCGACGGTCTCGTGCCTGTGAGAGGGCGACGGCACCGCATCGAAGTCGTCGCGAGCCGTTCCATGGCCGTCTAACGGCGTTGGGGACGGCGGGTTAGAGGTCAAGACGCACGGGTTGACGCTCTCATTCTGGGGAAGCCCGCCGTCGTGATCCAATTCCCTAAGCGGATGGGGAATGGGAAAAGAAAGGAGGAGGGAAGAGGAAAAGGCAAGTCACGAGAGAGCCCGCTCAACAAAAGGGATTGGAAACCGAAACCCTGGGTCTGGGGTTCCGGGACCTTCCAGTTTGCGTGACGTCGGGGTCACTTACAAGTTGCACTCGCGCGCCACTAACAGCAACAGACAGAAGGAGCACTCTCGGCATTGGGGGTGAGCAGGCAGGGGGGACTGAGGGGTGCTCCTCTCTCTTTTCGGATCCTCTCTTCAACCCCCAAAATGGAACCTCGTTGACCTCATGGAATTCATCGGAATCGGGGGCCCGGTCGGGTCCCTTTTGTCCAGCAGCATGTTCTGCAACGCACGGCGTCCAATAGCAAAGCCAGCGCAAGCCGCAAGCCGTTGACGCACCTCGAGGCAGTTTCCCCCCGGCCGCTCGAGACGCACCAGCAGCGGCAGCAGCAAGCGGTCGGGATGTCTTGCCCCACACTTAGAGCCGATGCCCCGACCTCGTGCGGCTTCGGATCTCCGTCGCTCCTTGGCGCCTCCTCCGAGATCCATTTCCACGGCGCGCCATGGGCCAACGGCTGTTTAACATTATGTGAACGAATCTACCATGGCTGCTTTTTGCTTTGCTGGCATTGGGTCACTCCTTTTCTTCCGTCTTCCTCGGAGACTAGTCCGTTCTGTTCATGCAGCATGGGGGGCATTCTGCTTTCTTTTTGTCTCGTGCTCATGACACCCTCTCTAGGTGCCGCCATTGGCCCGCATCCGCTTGTCTCTACCGGCGGCGCTCTCCTCAACATCATGAGCCCATCTCATGCCATGTCATGCTCCACGACGCCGATGCTCCTCCGTCCCGTCTGCTGCCGCCTGCAACACCGCCACCTAGCACCGGATCTCCACTCCTCCCTTGCTCACTGTCAAGTACTTGACCCCCTTGTAGGGTTTGACGCTCTCTCCCAGTCCCCTACTCTTGCGCGTGTCTAGAAGGATGCTCTCTACCTTCAATCCACTCGCCAACCATCCCTTGACGGAAAAGCTTGCTGATGCCGATGTTGGCATCAGGATCTTGTTCTGTGCAATCTTCTTGACGTCCCTATCATCGCTGGCGCCCTCCTTGTCCTTCGCTGTCTTGGCCACCGGCACACTCTGGTAAGGTCCGTCAAACGTGTAATCAGTCCCAAAGCCAAAACCGTTGGGGTCGAATCCGTCCTCATCCTCGCCTGTGATCGGCCCCACGACGGTACACCGGAGCCCGAAGTAGCACGTCCCTCCCGAGAGCTCCTTTGCGGGGATGTGCCACTCCAGGAACTTCTCTCCCGGGTTGAAGCTAGCGTCGCCCTTGCTAGGTCGAATTTCCGACAAGTTCCTAACGTCTGTCGGTAATGGGATCGTGACGGTGAGATCGTCAATCAGCGGCGCTCCTGGTGATCCTGGATGTGGTCCTCCCAGTCGGCCACCACTTCCGCCTCTTCCAAATTGACCCGATGAGGACGGAGAAGGCGCGCCGAGGATCTTGTTGACTTGTAACCTAACTTCGAAATCGGATCCTGTAGCCCCGAGCCCAGTCTTTACCTCCATATTGACTGGGAGTTTGAGGTTATTAGAGCTCAGACTTCCGCTCTTCCCACTCGTAAAGGGTAGCAAGTCCACCTCGTAGCCCGCCAGGATAAATCGTCCGTCAGGTGGGATAAAGCTCAGCTCTCCTGGCCTCTCCTTCCATCGGTTCAGCCGTACGCAAGGGTGAAAGACTGGTAACTCCATGATGCCCCCGAGATTGTGCTTTCCAGACGGGCTCGTCAGGGTCAGTGTGATATCCGGGACGCCTGACACCTTTGATGTAAAAGCAATAGTGCCATTGGCAAAGGCGGCCAGTGGCCTTCCTGAGGGTGCGAGCGTAACGGACAGGGTCTCAACGACATCGGCATACATCTCGTTGGACGTATGTCGCACATTCGCTCGTCTCCATGGCAGGGCGGGAGTATTCGAAGGGATCACGGATGGGGAACTCGAGTTTGAGAAGTTGGCGCTCAGAGGCGCTTTTCTAGTAGCTTGTCAGTGTTGGGTTCTCCTTGACGTAGATTTGGCACACGAACCCAGGGAGGTTGATGCTTCCTAGTAGTTTACCAACCCATCCCTCCTGTTCCACAACTTCTCGCAAGGCATTGGGCTCTGTCGTGCTAATAGTGCCAGAGTCGCACATCTCAGTTAATATCTGGGCGACTATGTCATAGTTATTCTCGATCTTGACGGCCAGAAGCGGCGCGCCAAGGAAGTCCTCGAAGGCATCGATTACGCGGTGTAGAAACTCGAAGACGAGGAGCGGCTCGATCTCGGTCGACGATGTGGCGAGGAACAGGAGGTTCGCATGGTCCAGACTAAATACGAGGGTCGGAGGGCTTGTGTTGGCTAGGTAGATGAGATTCGGCCGCGGTGAGGGATGTTCTAGGTAGAGGGGTAGAAGATGGGTTGCCGAGAGCGGCCTCCCTGCGTAGGTATGAGATAGGATAGGATTACTGGACAGGGTTAGCTAGAAGGATAAAAGCGAGGCTGTAGAAGACATACCGGTTGTCATCGTAAATGTGCAGCGCCTCAATAACGCCGTTCATGGTGTCGACCAACACCTCCCTCAGGCGTGGGCTGGCACGATAAGCATGAGCTAGAGCTACTGATGTTGGGTGTGTTTGCGCCAGCGCGGGACGAGCAATGACGAAACTGGATGGGACACTGGATGGGACCCTGGCCCTGGATTACTCAGCCATCGGAAAGTCGAATCGTCCAATCAACGTTGCTCATCACGCGACTCTCAAAAGTTGAAGCTTGTGATAACTTCCATCGCCAAATCCAAACCCCCCTCGATTTCAACAACAAATCCTCCAAAATGGCAGGGGACGACAAGATTCCGACGGTCCAGGCTCTGGAGAGGCCGGAGAAGCTCGAGGACATCCTGCGCCAGGATCGAGGCGACGACTGCCTACCCTGCAAAGTCATTGGTCAGTTCTTTGCCATCGGCCCTCACGCCCCGACTCCTCAGCGGCCGGGACACTGGACTAACACCGTCGTAGGCAGCGGAGCGTTCTTTGGCCTCGCTGCCTACAGCTACTTCTCGGGCATGTCGCAGCTCGAGAGGCAAAAGGCCCTGATCCTCCAGAGCAAGTCCCCCTTTGGCTTGAGGAGCCGGAAGCTCGGCATCACCACCATCTCTCTCGGTCTCGTGTGGATGGGACTGTGGAGGGCGCTCAAGTGATGTTGAAACGATATCGAAACGACACGAAACGAACTCTACTCCGTCTGAATTAGCATGTATATTATGTCTGGCATCACTGCGATCAGCTCTCAGCGGTATTCTCTCGACCTCATGGGCCATTAGTAACCAGAAACTGGTGCTGGCCGAGATTTTCGATGTATCAAAAGCATTTTCTGGTTGCATGGAAGGCGTTCAGAGGTGTGGGCTTGAACGGTCTGAGGAGGTGTGGTGTCGTAGTTCATTTACTGTGAACCATAAAGCTACCAATACTCGACCATTTGATCTTGAGAAAACACCACCTTTCCCAAGTAAACACTAGTTTTAGCTCGTATATGAATGTTCTAGAAACCTCTGTATGGCGATGGCTGATAGGTTGCAAAGCCTCTCTGTGATTTTAGTAGTAGTGAGATGAGACGTCAGAAATGAATGAGGATATGGCGGATGCCGATCATAGGGAGAGTGTAGAAACGCGCATAAGCAAAGTAATGAAAAATTGTCAATTCTGATATAAGTGACAGTTCTCTATCAGTAATTAGATATTCTTTCCTGGGACATATTTACTGTTTTATGTTGTTTAAGTTGCTGGCTCTCATATGAGTGAAGCTTGTTCCAAGCCGTTCACCAAGGACTAAAATCTCGACCTGGAGGCCCCACATTGAATCTTTAACAAACTCATCAACCACCGACGACACGACAGCAACAAGTAAAATCGACGGCGGACTACACCAGGAGATAATCATCCTGTGTCTTCGATATCTGGATACTGAGAGCGTATCTTCGGCCTCTTACTGGCTAAGCGGCCAGAGCAGCTGAGCTTCAGCCTCGCAGCAGCACTCCCTCATCTCAAAAATGCCCATCACAATCCTCAAGCCTCAGCCTCCCGCGCCTCAAAGGCCACAGGCAGCGGCCAATTCAGACTCTGACTCTGACTCTGAGGGCGGCGCGGACGTTGGCGGCGATGGCATCCTCACACCAGGCAGCGTGATAACGTCGAATCCCCAGTGGATGCGGTAAGCCTTTTGCCTCCAGCTCATCTCATCTGATACTGACCTCACAAAGCGGACACGGCACCTACATCCCTTCTGGCTCATCATCAATCGCATCTTCCCTCGCTGGAACCCTCACAAAGACAAACAAGCTCCTCTCTGTGCGTCCTCTGCGCGCCCGCTACACCCCCGAGATTGGTGACCTCGTCGTCGGCCGCATCGTCGAGGTCCAGGCCAAGCGCTGGCGCGTCGACGTGGCCGCCTCCCAGCTCGCAATCCTCCAGATCTCGGCCATCAATCTCCCCGGTGGTATCCTCCGCAAGCGCACCGAGACGGATGAGCTGCAGATTCGCAGCTTCTTCGCAGAGGGTGATCTCGTCGTCGCAGAGGTTCAGCAGCTGCACCAGGACGGTGCTGCTAGTCTGCACACCCGCAGTCTCAAGTACGGCAAGCTCCGTAACGGCGTCTTTGTCTCTGTCACGGGCACTGGTGGAGGCGGTGGTGTCGTCCGCGCCAAGAGGCAGGTCTGGACCATGGACGTGGCCAACGCTGGCGGCAAGGTCGACGTGCTGCTAGGTGTCAACGGGTACATCTGGATCAGCAAGCACATTGAGAGCGATACTGCCGCCGAGGCCGCGGGCATCAACCGCATGGAGGAGAGCGTCAGCAACAAGGTCTACTCGAGCCAGAATGACCACATGGAGGTGTCGACCATGCGTGAGATTGCGAGGATCCGCAGTGTCATCCTCGCTCTCGTCGAGAACGTGCTCAAGGTCGATGAAGATATGGTTACAAGGGGCTACAACGAAGCCGTGGACCTGGCAAGGGAATCTACAGACGACGACCTGTATCTAGGTGGCGACAAGGGACGCCGTCTGGCAGCAACTTTGACCCGTCACTAAAATATGTTGGACTACGAGGTGGAACAAAAGGATTAAATGCAACCAAGATACCTAGCTTTTCAACTTCTCATTCGTAGTGTCCTCCCCTGCTCGGCCAGACATCCACCAGCCTGCGTGTTATACTATAAACCTCCATGGGTAGGACAATTTGCCGCTATTATACAACGCAACTGTACAGGTACCAACAATGAACTCGACAGCCATCGGGACAGGTGTTCGCAAGAAAAAAAGTACACAGCAAAGCACTCGTTCAACATTTGCTTTACTCGGACGAATTGCAGAAAATCAGAAATCAACTAAATCACGATCGTGTGAGCAACTGGCTCACAGTGCCTTTCTTAACTTCCAGGATCGCAGCCAATGCCACGAGGATAGCCCACCTTAACAGAGCGCCCTTTGTCTTGCTCGATCCAAGGCCGCAGGTCAGGGCGAGGATATACTTGAGGCCCTTGGTCTTGTTGCCGTTGCGGTCAAAGTCGGGCTTCGGGGTGAAGGCGTTGAGTCGGTTTAGGTGTGGCCACGAGTAGGGCATGTAGCGGACACGGAGGAGGAAGTCGGCCCAATATGGTACCTGGGCGATGACGCGCTGGTGGCTGAAGGTCTTGAACGAGTAGAAGCCGTGATAGTGACCCATTCCGGACTGGCCAACTCCGCCCAAGGGGGACTGGGGGATCTGGCTGTGGAAGAAGGAGTCGTTACAGGTGGCACCTCCTGAGGTGACGTTTTCCAGAACTAGAAACGGTTAGTTGAGTATTATACTGAAGGATGAGGAGGTTCGTACCCTTGTTGTTCTCGGCATCAGACCCAAAGGTGTTGAGAGAAAGGGGTGTCGGGTCGACCTGGTTAGCAATCTGGATAGCTTGGTCGAGAGAGTCGAATGCCATGATGGAGAAGATGGGGCCAAAAGACTCCTCGACCATCATGCTATCCTCAATGTCATCAACCAGGACAGCTGTCGGCTCCATGAAGAGCTCAGACTCATCCATGGAACCGCCCAGGACGATCTTGCCCTTGGTCGAGTCGAGCATCTTCTTGAGGCGGCTGAAGTGGCCGATGTTGACGATGCGGGTGTAGTCGGGGCTGTTCTTGACGCCCTTGGGGAAGAAAGTGCGCAGTTGGCCATTAAGCTCACCGAGGAACGATGACAGAACGCTCCTCTCAACAAGGATGTAGTTGTGAGACATGCAGACCTGGCCAGCGCATAGAACCTTTTGCCAGAGCAATCGTCTAGCGGCAAGCTTGAGGTTGGCATTCTTGGTGACAAATGCCGGGTTCAGGCCACCAAGCTCCAGGAGGACGGGAGTCAAGGTCTCTGCGGCCTTCTTGGCGATGATCTTGCCAACTGTCTTGCCACCAGTGAAGGCGATCTTGTCAAACTTTTCCTCAAGAAGACGCTGAGTCTCGGGGAGAGCACCGTTGACGTAGGTGTAGCACTCTGGGTCTAGGGCATCGTCAAAGATCTTCTTGAGGGCCATGGCGCAGTTGGGAGAAGACTCTGAAGCCTTGAGGACAACACAGTTTCCAGCGGCGATGGCGCCAATGACAGCGGGGAGGTTGAGCTGAAAGGGGAAGTTGAAGGAACCAATGTTGAGGACGATTCCCAGGGGCTCATGGCGGATGCGATGCTTCATGGCACGGAACTCGAGGGGGACGTTGACGACGGGCTCGTCGCGGGCCCATTTCTGCATGTTCTTGATGGTGTCGAGACACTCCCGCTTGCACCAGTCAAGCTCAGAGACGTTTGCCTCGAACCTACACTTGCGGAGATCCTTGAGGAGGGCATCCTGCATGAGAGTGGTGTTATCGACCAGGGCCCAGTAGAGCTTGCGCAGCTGGACGAGACGGAACTCGAGAGGCTTGGTGCGGCCGGCCTTGAAGGACTTTCTGAGGCGATCGACCTTGGCAGGGATGTCCTCCAGCGGCGTGTGCTCCAGTGGAGGAATCACAGAGGTCGGGGTGTTGTCAGCCATTGCCATTGTGGTGGATAATGTTGAGATGTGGTTGGTTGAGAGGATGATTACGGCGACAGCTCAGCTGGCAGGGGCGCGCCTCGTGGGTCCGGTAAGATATAAAAGGAAAGTAACAAATAGAAAATAGAATAGGGTATACGAATAGTGAAGAATAGAAGTATCGCAAAGGAAAGAAAAGGATCGTAGGTGATGATACGAGCGTGCGTGTCTCCTAATCAAGCGGCACAGTCGGAGTCGCGTACAGTACAGTGCGCTAAACAGAAAAATTACCGAATCGAAAGGATTTTAGAACAAGCTTCCCCAGACTGACCGATCGATCGGAAACAGATAGACTTATATAATATTAAAGCCCGTCGGGGTCGCGGTGAGATTTTAGAGTAAAAAGGAGGGAAGAGAAAGATTGAGATGAGGGGTACGAGAAGCATGACACGGATGAACTCTTGTCCCCATGTTGGTCCGAAATAGTACTCCGTGCCCTTGTCCTCTTGGGTCTCATTCTAGGATGGAACCTACTTCCCGCCTCGGCAGGCGTCCACGTGTTTGAGAACATGCCGAGGCTCGGGGTCCACGGACGCCCGAGAAAGAAGATGCGACTTTTCAATTGTCGGTCTTTTTCTGATTTGGGTTGAGGTCGATGATCGTAAAGTACAGTAGTAGAGAAGAGATGTAAGATTGACAGGCTGGGGTATCCGTACAGTCAGTCATTGGCTAATCACAGCAGATGCATCACAAGCAAGACTTTGCTCCATTATACAGTTGCTACAGCATCAATGCTTGGCAATGTATTCAACATTTTATATCACCAGTAAATTAATTGCCCATATTGTAGTCAATCACTGCAGTATTAATGTGATTGGATAGATACATTGATGCAGTCAAGGTCCATCTCACTAACAGATAGCTCCGACCCGACTAATGGCCCTCTTACCCTGGTACCATCGCCCTCACATTCGATCCAGCAATCAATCAAGTTCCTTCTATGTTTAAATAGGCCTGAAAGCGGCTGCATCTGGGCAGGGAAATATTCCAGCTGCATTTACCATGAAGCAATGCGTCCATATTAATAGTCAATTACCCAAGGCAATTTGAACTGACAAGCAATAGCCCTCCCAGGACCCAGCCAAAGCAAGTTTTCACACAATAATCCCAATATTAAAGTTAATACACAAGATTTAAGTGAGTCGGGATTGCAAGAGTTTCTGGTATCGAATAGGTAACCTAGGTAATAAGTCGTTCTGTACCAACCATGGGAATAGCTTCCACCTCAGTGTGATTATGCTAACAACCAAACTTTTAAGGGCTTAGCGAGTAGCCTCTACCCTCTCAAACACAAAAACTATTACCTCGTCAATCTCAGCGCCTCTCAACCCCCTTCCTCTCCAACACCCTCGCCGCCAACTCCTCCACCACGTCCTTCACCCCATCCCCCCAAAGTGCCGACGCAACCCCAAACTTGGCCCCCAACTGCACAGCCAGCTCCCTACCCCCCTTGACGCCCTCATCCCACCCCTCCGACGCCGCGCCGTCCGCCTTGCTTGCCACGACCGCCGTGGGTGGGACGTCGGAGCCTAGGTGAGGTGCCAGGACTTCTAGCCGGATGCGCCGCAGCTCCTCAAGACCCTCGGCGGAGGATCCGGCGTACAGGAGAATTAGAGCATCAGCTTCGGATGCGATTCGTTTTGCTTCAGGTGCCGAGCGGATAAACGTCGACGGGATGCGCTCGAGATTGATGTTGGTTGGAATTCCCGAGATGAGGGCAAGGCGACTGTCGCCGGAAGATTCGGTAACGGGATCATAGAGGTCCGTGAAGACGTCCATGCAATACTGCAGATACAATGTCAGCAGCTCAGTTTCTTAGAGATTTCGAAAGGTGCCTATGTAATCTCGTCTTGTCATGTCAACTCACCCTTCGTATCAGACTCTTCTTGCCCGCGGCAGGGGCCCCCAAGATGATGATGTTGACAGTCTGTTCGGCCTTCATTATGTGTATATTTCCATCCGATTATTCCTCCACCTTTGTGAATAAGTTATCTTGTGCCAGTTTCGTAAGAATTAGGTTCGTATGGAGGGTAATAAATCATGTGCTTCACTGAGTTCATTGTCATGATGACTCTTAGTCAGCAGTTGCTCGAAAGTCAGATCATCATGAGTTCTGGTCGAAGCTTCTATTTCCCTTACTTATACGCCAGATTAACTGTTCACTTGGGTTTTGAAGTCGTGGATTCAATTCAACAATCATAAGCCATTGTCATGGGTAGTACAAGACTAGCTGGTGTCTAAATCAGGGCGGGATCGACGTGCCCAAACTCAGCTGCTTCAGTCCCCAAGTCACATCATCAATATCCAGAGTGGACCAGTCGTTACTTGTCATGGCTCAATGTACATGCATATCTTGTCAAATGCCCACTTAAACCTTACATCGTACAAAGCTCAACTCCCTGTACATGTCCCCGCCCAGATCTAGCGTGACTATAATACAACGTCATCCCTCACGGGGGGACTGCCCCTTACCTCCTCGCCCGGCTACCGCCAGCGCTCTTCACGGGCGCGGCGACGAGCTCAGCAACCTTTTGCTTCTTCTGGTCCTCCAGGGCCTTCTTCATCAGGTAGTCGTCGATAGCCTGGGAACCGTCCACCAGCAGTCCACCCTCGGCCCGCTGCACGTCCTCGATGGCCGCACGCTGACGATACTCGTCGAGCTCCTTACGACGCTCAGGCGACATGCGCCACTCCTTAGGGAAGCGCGGCTTGGGCTTGAACTCGTGGTGCCGGGTGTCGAGGGGGATATCCTCGAATGTCTCCTTGGGGTCCTTGGCCGCGGCGATGAGGTCGTCCACCAGGTTCGACAGGTAACGCTTGTTCTGCGCCTGGTGCTCAAAGCTCTCGGAGCTCATCTTGATGATCTCCGTCTCCGGGTTGTACCGGGGTCCGGCCAGCTTCTTGAGCTTCTCCGTTTGCACGGGTGTAAGCTTCAGATCGTCGGGGGCGAACTGCACCACGACCTTCTTCTCGGCGGGGTGGAATTCACCCATGTAGGATGTGTACCTCCATCGGAGGACCTGGTTATCGGTAGGAGGGACGAACGGCTTGGCGAGTTCTATACTGCATCAGTATTCCCAGGTCTTATACTCGGGAATCAATTCACTCACTTGAGAGGAGGGGCAACTCCCAGACGGCCAATCTGTCATATTGTCGCATCTCTCGAATCTGATCGAGCTTTCCGTGTGCCATGGAAGTAATGTCGTCCTCATCAAACTCCTCCAGCTCTTCAGTGTTGGTCTCGGGATCCTCTTCGTCGTACCAGAATGACTGCCTGTTCGGCTTCTCTCCCCTGTCATCCTTCATTATTTCATCCTGCAGCGATCTATCTTCCGAGGCCCAGCCGGGCCTGCGCTCCAGCTCGGTCTCGAGGTACTCGTCGATCGTGTTGTACCCGTTCTCCTTGGCCAATTCATCCAACTGCTTCATGCCCTCCGGGGTAGCGGCCTCTGCAATCGCAGCCTCGAGCTTCTTGAGCTCAATTGGCCCGAGATCCTCCTCTTCCTCTTCACCCTCCTGCTCCTGCTGCTCCCGCTCACGCGCCCATCGTATCGTCGAGGTGCCGAATGCCCGCTGGGGGACGGATCGTTGCCGAATGATCTGTTGAGAGCGGGGAATCTGTTGAAGCCGGGGCGCCCTGCGGCACGCCAAAACACATAGCCTTGCGGCAGCCGAAGCTGAAGCCATTGCGAGTCGTTCGAGGGGAGCAATGGCGGCGCCGAATTGTCGTCCGTCTGGGGAATTGGGTGGGCAAGCTTTCAAAAATTTGGAGCGCGGGCATTGGCGGGTTGCCGAAGTTTCGCCATCCCACTTTCTGGAGGCTCTTCACCTCTTCACCGTGGAAAAGCTTCGGCTAACACCAACATAACCTCTTTCCCTCTTACACCACATGCACTCCCATCAACCTCCCAATTCCTTTACCAGGAGATATTTTCTTCATTCAAAACTGAGCATATGACTTCAGATTCTGATCGCGCTGGCCGGCTCTGCTTGGTCACGGTCGGCGCCACCGTCGGCTTCAGGAAACTCACCGAAGCGGCCCTTGATCCCATTTTCTGGAAGTACCTAGTGTCGCAGGGCTTCACCGAGCTACATGTACAGTGCGGGCCGGATGTTGCCTGGGCAAGCAAAGAGTTGATTGCCCGCAAGGATGACGCTCCCCGAGGCCTCAACATTGACATCTTTGACATGAGAAACAATCTCGCGAAAGAGGAGATGACGCTGTGCAAGCCTCTAGACGGGAAGCGGCAGCTCGGTCTCGTCATCTCACATGCGGGTACGTTTCACAGGCGTTGTTGATATTGAGAATGTAGTAACTCACAATCCTAGGAACGGGAACTATACTCGACGCCTGGAAGCTGGGACTTCCCATCATCGTGGTGCCCAATACGCAGCTCTTGAACGATCATCAAACCGAGATGGCAAAGCATCTCTCAAAGGAGGGGTATGCCATCATGAGCACTAGCAGGTATGCAAACGCCCCTATCCAACCTCTCGGAACAAACATCACCTTACAACAAAATAGTGTGGACGATCTACAGGAGGCAATGCATAAGGTGGAGCTCCTGTGGGAGGACAACAAGTCTCGCTGGCCCCCCAACAAGGTGCCGTCGGCGGGAAACGACAGACGGCGCCTCTGGGATCTTGCCCCTCATGAGGTCGCCAAGGAACAGAATGCGACCATGACTCACGACTAGGCGTTTGGGCTTTTGAGACGCATTCTCGGCATCTAAAGGACAGCATGGCGAAGGCGACCAGTATATCTATATATACTATCTGGGTGGCATGTTTTGGAGTTGGGGCGTTACCCCTGAAAAGGATCTTTATCAAAAGCTGTATTTATCTCACGTTAACTCCGGCTTATGTCTTCTCATGGAGTCAAGCGATCTAGTCTAGGGGTTTATAGACCTCAAGGCAAATTCTGGACGTTCCAGATCTTCACGTTTGCATCTCCTCCGGCACTGGCAACCCTGCCACCCTCGACCCAGGCGACACCGTTGACGCCATCCTTGTGAGCATTGGCAGCCTTGATTCGCTTGCCCTGGTTCCTCTTCTCCAGGCACCAAACAAAGACGTTGGTGTCGAGACTGCCGCTCGCGGCATAGGCACCCGTGTCGTTCCAGGCGATAGAGGTCACTCTCGCAGTGTGGGCCGACCAGCGGTCCGTCACGAGGTCCCAGCTATCACTGTTGTAGACATAAATCTTGCCAACACTGTTTCCAGCAGCCAGATTAGAGCCGTCCTTTGAGAAGGCCAGAGCAGTGATGGTTCCAGTAGGGTTAGTCAGGGTCTTGACCGGCTCAAGCGCACCCCCAGATCCAGTCGTGTAGACGCGCACCGAGTTTTGGTCAGCTCCAATAGCAACCAGGGAACCAGATGCCGCGATGGCACCGGGAGTAAAGTCCAAGCTCTGCTCCTTCACCAGCTTCTCGCCAGAGTAGACCGAAACACCAGAGTAGGTTGCGACGTAAACGAGACCGTTGGACGCACTCACGCCCTTTGGCTGCGCCGGCAGCTTGGCCGAAGTTCCCAGGAACGTCTTGGCTGACTCGTCAACGATTCGCAGGGTATCATCCCAACCAGCACTGAAAGCCTTGCCATCAATGGTCGCAACCTGGGCGACTTGGTTTGTGTGCGTCTGGCCATCAACCACACTCGCAATGCCCGACTTGAGGTCCCAATGGTATACCTTACCATCAATGCTGCCAGACCAAAGATCAGAGCCCTTGCCGTCAGAGCCAGTGGCGAGGGCAGTGATGCTCTTGCTATGACCATAGACAACCCGAATTGGTTCCGACTTGCCCTCGGCCAGATATGTGAGGTGACCTTCAAGGTTCAGGCTGATAATAAGTCCATCAGTCCGGCCGTGGACAAAGACAACGCCGACCTGCTGGTCACCAACACTGGCGTCCTCTCCAAACTTCCAGCTCTGGATGACGCTGCCCGCTTCAACATCCCACAGCTTGACGGTCTGGTCGGCACTGGCCGTCACGAACTTCTTGCTGTCCTGCGACCATGACACAGAAAAGATGCTTCCTGTATGCTCACCCTGGCCGATCTCCTTGGTAGGCTCACCCGTCTTGCCGTCGTAGAGCTGTATCCGCTTGTCGGCTCCAACAGTGACCAGAGTAGTTCCATCAGGAGAGTAGGCAGCGCCGAGAACAAAGCCAGTGTGCTGAGCGCTCTTGTTGTTGAACTTGTAGGGAGCTCCATGGTAAAAGACCATGTTGCCATCATCACCAACAGTGGCAGCGCGGAATGGTCGCTGGGGCTTCATGGCAACGGCATTGACGGACTTGGAGTGACCAATGATCTCACCGACAGAGTTTCCGCTGTCAGCGGTGATGCAGCGTCCAAGTTGTTCGCGACCATCACCAACAGCAATGACACGCTGCGACTCGCCGTCCCAGGCAATGTCATTTAGACGGCCTGAGATGATGCCGTACTCTCCCCTTGTGCTATCGATAGACGCGGGCTCCCACACCTTGAGCACTCCAGTGGCATCACCGCTGGCAACCTTGAAGCCATTGGGAGAGAATCTAGCGACGGTGGTCGGGGCGGTGTGGCCGGTGTACTCTTGACAGTCTGAAGGGTCGTCGATGGAACGAACAAAGATGGACTTGGCGCACTAGATATGCGACGAGGAGCAGTCAGCGACAAATCTCATAGTCGTAGACCAGCTGGAGAGAGGTTGAGCTTACGGGATAAGCTATTCGTTGACCCTTGGAGTCGGTCGAGAGCTGAGTAGGCTGGCCACGGTTGGTAACGGGAACAGCAGCTAGGATGCGATCGAGTGTGATTGAAGGAGAAGCCATGACGGCAGCGGCGGTTGCGGCGGGATACGAAGGGTATAGTTGCAGAAGAAAGACGGTATGCAGATGCGCGGGTGTTGGAGTGGGTTAGGGGATGTCGTCAGCGTCTTGTTGTTTAGGTGGTGGTGTTGGTGGTTTATTGTGAAACGTGGGGAGTTTGCTTGGGTTGGAGGGGCAGGTTCTTAGCTACTGCGGGGCACTATTCGTCACAGCTTGAAGCTCCCTCTGACACGGACTTGGGTAAAGCAGATAAGACAATGCAAGCCCAATGGTAAAAATAGCTAATTTCTATGCTTTTTGTTAACAATATATATCAAATCTTTACTGTCTGCCTACTTGAAAGATAGCTGCCTGGTGAATAGTGGAGGGTTAGGCTACCTGTTCACCTAACCTAGAATCGGGACCATTCCCCATCATGCCCTCTACCTACCCTATACTGTACTATGCTTGATCACGTCAGTTCAATACAGCTTCATGATACACTTTAGTATTGAAACTTCTCTATTGATGGCATCTGCTGGCAATGCTTTGGTCTAGACCTCTTCCGTCCGCTGTTTTGGTGTCATCGTACCTCTTTCAGCTGCACGAGGCACCGGTGGCACAACCCGATGCAGATGAATGTTTACACACCACATCACCAATATGATGCATCACGACCTGCGGGTTCACTCTGGGCGGCCTAAGTTGCACTGGCGACGGGAGCCATGAACCAATACCAGATGCAGCAGAGGCGTCGTCATCTGGCTAGATCTACCGCCACCGACTCCGACGTGATGGAAGTGTATGCCTTTTGGGGGGAGGAGGCAACGCCGTTGCCGCGGTTCCAAATGCTCTGCTCTGTAAGCCGGGCTATGGCCTGTACTTTATTTGGATACGATCCAGGGTTGGCTTGGCTGTCACGCTGCTGCCGGTTTTTTTTTGTTGTTGGCCACCCTCCCACAATTGGATTCGATTGACGGGGTCCATTAGCCGCAGGATCTGTCAATACGAAGTTTGGCCTCCGAGGCAACCAAGATGGGTGATGCAGGATACTTTTTGATTGTAACACAGACAACCGAAAGATTTACCTTTTGGCCTGCGTCTGGGAGTGACCACCGAAACCGCCCGGTCGATCAGTCAACAATGTTCCACCGAATGAACCTCTCGCACGGGACAAATGGATCCATGGATGGCCCGGCCAGACACGGCAGCGTGATACAAGGCAAGCCATGGTAATCTTCTCTTTTCCCTCTGTGTGATGGATGATGCTCTTTCAGCTTCAGCCACGTCCTGGGTTCTCACATCATCATCATCTCCCAGAGACGACACTTGGACCACCACGAGACGAGAGGAGAGATTAGCTGATTTAGCCTCTTTCCCCGTGATTGCAACGTTTGTCGGACCACACAGGGTCTCATCACACATCACCAGGCCAGTTGAACCCAGTCGTCGGCCCGCTATCTCATCCATGAATCTTTTTCATATTGAGTATTATCAGGGGACGCGACGAGCCGGGGGACCAACAAAAAAAAGTGGATACCCACCTGAGTTGTCGCGCGCCTCCCGGACCAAGAAAAACGCAGGCTAATGCAATGCACTGTTACTGCGACGCATCCCATCCTAGCTTGCAGCCTCGATAATAGTGCAACCTTTTGTTTTTATACGAACATGCTATGCTTTGTGATGGATGGTGGATGGAGACATTGTCCACTTTGTGTACTCTGTAAACTCACTCTCTAGACACCCGTTCTTATTGTTGAGACTCTTTAATCACGGTCAAAGAATGGAGACAAATAAAAGAAAACACAAGAAGAAGAAGAAAAAAACAAATAATAAACAAGCCAACCTCAAGCCTCAAACCTCCAATACACGGCAACTTGCATCTGGCGCCGCCCCCTTTGATCTCAGCCCGCCAGATTCACACAGAGGTTCAACAATCCAGACTTTGACTGGCTGGTCAGTTCATGACTTGATCAACACCCCTGCCATCCATCCGTCCATCCCATGGGTCGTTTCCCGGGGGTGGCACGGCAAACTCGCCCGCTGCTGCATAACTGGCCCCAACTAGAGTCAAGATGCTAAAACAAGTCCCTGTTGCTAATATCCCCCATCCCGTCCCCGTGCGTGCCTTCGCTCCGTACTGGTATAATTACAACTTGACCTCCCACCCCCGTCTCCCTTTATTTTCTCTCCCCAGATCCATCTCTCTCAAACTTCATTCCATTCTTCTCCAGTCTTCTTCCGTACATCTTCACCCACGCCTCTAATCCCTTAATCAACAAACCAACCAACCACAACCGTCAACATGAAGTTCGTCTGGTCCCTCGCTCTCCTCGCCGCTGCCGGCGCCTCCGCCCAGTCTTCCGAGACGGTTGCTGAGACCGCTGCCGCTCCTTCTGCTTCTTCCGAGTGCGAGGCCGAGTACATTGTGAAGCGATGCCTCGAGACCGAGAACGCCAAGGTACGATGGGCCCCCTGAACAATTTACACAAGCACAGCATACTAACAGCATCTTTTACAGGCTGAGGACTGCAAGGGTGACGATTGGGACTGCCTCTGCGCTGCCTACGAGGCCATTGCTACGTAAGAAATACCCCTGAAGATTTCCTCCGTATCACCAGCAAGACTAACATCACCCTGCACAGCTGCTTCAACAACTGCCCCGATGACTCCCGAGCCTCCAGCGCCCAGAGCCAGGTCCAGGTCTACTGCCAGCAGGCCTCCCTCTACGGCACCCGAACTAAGACCACCAAGACGGCCACCGCCGAGACCGAGAGCACCGGTACCGCCGATGCAACTGCCACCGGTGCCAACGCCTCTGAGGAGTCTGCTTCCGCCACAGAGTCTTCCGCCAGCCCCGACAACACCAACAACGCTGCCGACCTGGCCCGCAACACCGGTGGTGTCCTCCTCGCCGTTGCTGGTGTTGTTGCTGCTATGCTCTAAGGGATGAACTAAGGTAGCTCGCTCGGTCGCGTCAATTGGTGGAGTTTCAGCCGGTTCAAAGCTTGGGTCAAAAGCGCGTACATCTTGGGATTTTTAGAGTAAATATATTACAAGCTAATTCATTAATAAACATTGGATTTGAAGCCATCTACTGTATCATGCACCTGAACGGAGACTGAGATCCGATACTTGAACTCAAAAACCGACCCCAAAGTCAATTGTCCAGGAACGCAGCTAATGTGCAACAGCTACTGTAGCTAGGCCCAAGCTTTACCCCCTGAGGTAACGCCACTGACGATCATCTGCCTCGTTCCGCTCCTTCAACGGTCTGAACATAACCGAGCTTGGCCGTGCACTTCATCACCACGGTCACCAACATTCACGAGGTCTCTGGTCTCAGTTTCACATGTTGCTCAATATTGAGCTTCTCTTGTCTTTCGTATTCGGCCTACCCACGAGCCACCTTAAATACTATGATACAGATAAGGTGGCCCGAGGGCTCTCTTAACTTAACCCCATCATCATACAGCAGACGTCCACCTTCTTCTCGGGGAGCCATGTCATTGAGCAAAGCAGCAGCTGCGAAACGGAATCGAGCACCAAGCAAAAAACACAGAACCCCAATCTCGGAAATCCCCCATCTCCCCTAGCGCCGAAGTGTAATAATCATGCATCTCTAAACGAAATCAAAACAATAACAAGACGTCTCTCAAATTCTGTAAACCCGCATGGCGCCTCAGTCCCCCCGTATTTTCCGTTTCTGGACGTACTGAAACCAGGCAGCCGTCCTTGCTCCAGCTTTCAGTCCCCAGGATGTCATCATAAAGTGTCGAATAAAAGAATATGGTTGAAAGGTGGTGGTTCAAGAAGAGAGGTGAATCCAATGAGTTTTTGGGCATTTCTGCCTGGCTATAATAACCGTGTGTGGGTGGGGGTGCGCGTGCCTGCGAGTTGAGAACGCCATGTGAACCTCGTTTTCCAGAGTTTTCAAGCCAGTCTAGACTTTGCGACGTCGGTCCCTGGCCGTGTTGTTCTTGACCGGAGTCATCAGGGTGACATGTTTAGGATCGTCCTTGCCAAGCCTAACAGCACCAGACACGCCGCTTGAACCCCGACGCAGCGATCGAGGATCTTGGTCATCGTCCAGTGTGATCTCAGCCACATCAGAGACCGACTCGGTTTCTAGGTTGTCGCTGGCGCCAGAGACAGAGGAGCCGTCGTCTGTATCGTCGTACTCTCCGTCGTCACTGACCAGGGAGGGCGCGTTGTTGCTGACCATGGTGTGAGGACTCATATCAGCATCCTCCATATCCAAATCTTCGTCTGAGAGCTCGTGCTTCGGTCCGAGATTGGAGCCCAAGTTCGTCGGCGCCTTGAAAGCAATCGGAGGGACACGACCTTTGCTGCTCGCAGGGCGAGCTGACGTGTTCACCATGGTCGCATGTTGTGTGGCTTTAGCAGGCACACGCATAACGACAGGTGTCCGCACGACTGAATCCTTTCCAGGATGGCCTTCAATAGGGGTCTCAGCCATCTCTGATTCTTCCCCAGAAGCGAAATCGTCCAATGGCGTCTTGGTCTTTGCGTCTGCGGCCAATTCACGCAGGTTGCCGTCGAACTTCCGACTTTGTAGGAGACGAGAGAGGTGAGGCATATCTGGAGCTCCCTCCAGAGAAGCCGCCTTCTTATCCTTACGACCGCGAGCCTTGCTGGACAGAGAAGGAATGCTAGTTACACCAGGCAGCTTGCCTTGGTGGTAGAGCTTGAGAGATTCCGAGATCCTTGACTGAAGTGCAACGTAGGCTTGCTGCTCAGTCATATCGGGCCGGGCGAGAGGATGCACGGAGGTAGAGGTCGAGCTCGGTGCTGCGGGCGCCGGAGCCTTTTCTTCTCCTACAACTCCACCTCCTTCCGCCACCTCGATGGGATGGCCGCTGTGAACAGCTGCTTCTTCATGGCTCTTAAAGTCGCGCTTGTGAGCGATGCGACAGTGGTTGATGAAGCCCTGCGTGCTTGAGAAGTTCTCACGGTTACAATCCAAGCAAACCAGCTTGACTGTCTTACCATCGGCTCGCTTCAGGATACATGGACCAGCCTTGTCCTTCGGTTGCGGATAACCACTCGACAAGGATTGCAGCTTCTGACCAGCAACCCCACGAGCGGAGCGACCCTTGAGTGAGCTTCCAGATTCGGTGAAGCTGTTCCTTGTCGTGCGTCCCTCGGTGAACGAAGCTCTTGCACGAGCAGCTTCCGGTGTGAACTGCCACTCAGGTTGCATGCCGTCGAAGGAAGGGTCAGGAATAAGCCACTTGGCATAGTGTCTGGCGTATGGACCGTCGACAACACCAAATGGAGGCGCCCATCTGGGTACCGCTTCTCCAGGGCGAGATTGTATAGCAGGGCCCTTCCCGGCACTGACTTTGAGCATCTCCTCAGGGGTCGGACAATTCACAGGATAAGGAATGAGATGGCAGCGCCGCAGCTGTTCCAGTGCGACTTGGCACTTGGCGAGTTCCTGGTTAATGAGCCTCAACTCATCATGCTTTAGTAGAATCTCAAGGCCGAACTGGTGGCGGATCTCGTCCCGGGCACTCTCCAGATCAGGGGTCGCAGGGATCGGCTCAGACGTCGAGTCGCATGCCGACGGAACATCTTGGCAAGGGTCGGCATCGGTTTTCAAGCGCTTGGCAGGCGCAAGCAGATCGGGCGACGCATCTGAGCCATCGCAGCTCTGCCGCCTCCGTTTGGGCGGCTGCACGGTGGACGATGCTATCGTCGTGGTGTCGCCGGGGAGTAGATGCGGCTGGAGTGGTTTTACAAGATCCACGATCGGCTGTGGCGCCTGGAGCGTCTTGTCACTTCCCCTTTCGGATGCCCAGAATCGAAACATGAGCAGACCTTGACGAGGTGTCAAGGGAAAGAGGACAGAGGAGTTGCGAATGCGGTTCGCAACGAGGTTTTGAGGCAATGCGACAGGCAGCGAGCGCACGGCCACAGGCACCGACGAGACGGGTGTGAAAGTTGGTGCGGATTACCACAGTGGAGCCTGAGGTTGGTGAAGAGGTGGCGCAGGCAGGGCTGACGTAACCAGGCGTGCTTGCAGGTCGGACGATCGGGGTTGGGCGCGGGCGCGCCAGGCAAAGGGGGTGATGATGTGGCCCCTCAAAACAGGCCAGAATTGGGGGAGTTCGGGTCAGCCAGCGACAGCAGCGACAAGGGCTCAAGTCGAAGAGATGAGGCAGAAGAGAGAGAAAGAAGAAGTGATCGAGCGCTAACAAAAGCCTCGACTCGTGAATCTCTGGGCGACAGCCAACAGAGCAGTCTTTTTTTCAGAGAGGGAGAGTGTGTGTACGAGGGAGATGAGGGAGCGTGTAAGAGGGAAGAGAGCGAGGCAGCGAAGGGAGAGAGGAAATGGGGGTGCAAGCGCAAAGGAAGGTGCGAAAGGGAAGTCGAGACGGGGAGGGGGGAAGGTGCGTCGAGGGGGTTTGAAGGAAGGAGGGAGGGAGCGAGGTGGATTGCAGTCTGACTGACGGACGCCGCGTCAAGGAGGACGGGATAAAGTCAAACCCAGGCTCAGGAAGGGAAAGCGAAGGGGAAGGGGAAGCAAGTGGCACTTGCAACGTGAGAGGGTGACGCTCGGTGCTGGGTTTCGCTCCCTGATTGATTGAGTGATTGACCTGATTGAGTGATTGATTGACGAAACGCAGACCTGAGGCGAAGCCTGTTGGGCCGAGCAGCGGGCGGGCTAAAGCAAGCTCGGGGGCGCTGGCAGGCTAGAGGTAGATGCTGGCAGGCTGTTGGCGGGCGCGCCGGGGGGGAGATTTGTTGTTTTGGGGGAGTGGACCACCAGCCAAGCTTGGGAGCATCCACTCTAGCACACCATCCATGAATTACGAACGGGGAGAGCAACCGCAGGCTCCAGAGCAGGGCAGCCATCCAGGTCCGCATTGCAGAGGGAGAGAGTCCTCCTCCCCAGAAGGCCCCAGCACCCACTTCTTGATACTGGAACACGCTGCGACGGACCAATCCCGAGGAGGCCAAGGATGTCGTCGCTCCAGCGCATCCCATGAACATGAGGCGAGAGTGGCACTCGTCTCGCAGTTGGCATCCGCCGGGGCAACAGACAGCATCAAGGCAAGGCAGGCAGGCATCCATTATCACCTTATCAGCGCCCTCCCTTCCTGTTTGCCGAGGCGCAGTGGGCAGCCAGCAGCCTGCCCGACCGGTTAATGTTCCCATCAATGCCGATATTCACGGTAACGAATCTCGCAGGTCCTGCTTACAGCGCACGAGTCCTAGATGAGCAGGGGTGTGCAACCACCGTTCCGTTCAGGTTCCCCTGCTTACAGGTCGATAACTAACGGGTGCCAAATGCCGTCAAGGATACGGCAGGAGATCCGTTAACTAATGAATGGGTCCAGCTTATCGGCGACTTGCTCCGAGCCCGTGCGCCCATCTCATCCATGGCATCCATATTAAAAGTGCGACTCTCACGGACGCGAAATGAGGACGTGAGAGCCATGTTTTTTTTTTTTTTTCTCTTCTAGTCTCAGACAAGAGTCAGTCGCCTGCCGTGAGGGTGCTCGCAAAGTAGGATGCGCCGTCTCTGGTGCCTTTTTGCCATGACCCAATGACTTCCGGCAAACCATGTTTCCCTCCAAAACGTGGATGTAAAAGCATAAACAGAGGAGGAGGTGCGGGACCAGATCCATGTGGCCAATCCAACCCATTCCATCATGGCTCTGAATCGCCTAATCTACAAAACTGTATCTAAGATGATAAGTTGTACTCAACAACGAGAAGCATCTCGGTGTGCCTCGCCTCTTCTCTCCCGACTCGCACCAACCTCGCTTCCACTTTGTCTCACACTTCCATGCTGCCATCACATGTTGCTTCCTGCTTGTCAATCCTTCCTCCTGTTGGACTCAGGGACGAGGAACGTCTGACAGTGCAACCATCTCAGACGCAGCTGAGATAGAATGGATGTGTGGGACGTGGGGCTCCCACTCCGAGTTGCTGCAGCCACTTCCAACCAGCTCAAGGCTTGGCCCACTTGGCCCTGGACCAAGGTCAAGTTGTTAATGCGGTACAGTACCTTAACAAGACGCCAGCCTCTCATCTCCAATCCTTCTTGAGCGTGGCATCCAGCTGGGCGCCCTAAAGGCGGCAGCAAGCCTCTCGAGGCCCAAGCTCCTTTGCTCTCGACCTGGGCACTAACATCTGACTTGTTTCGTATCTCACTATCACTGATGGACCATGTGTCGCAGGCGAGGTATAGTGGCTAACATCCGGGGAACGAACCGGGAGGCATCTTAGCCTCAGCACCTCAACTCTCGTCCAAGCTACGACATGCAAGTCCAAGGGGGAGCTTCCATCAGAGCTGGGCTGAAATGCTTCCAGCGGAACCACTCCCCGCCCCACTGATTCTCGCCCAAGTCGTCATACATGACATAGATAGCTCAGTCCGGTTTACAAGAGGAAGAGTTTTGCAGAACCGGTGATAGAGAAAAGCCCAGTCACGGACAGGAGGAATGAAATGATCATATCTCAAGTTAGTCGGGTACGGGACCGAAGCCAAGAGTCATGCGCGCCATGATATGCTTCGTCCTCATCGACTCAGGCTGAGGCATGCTCAGAATTCCGAGCCGCTAGCGCCGAGACATGCAGCAGCCACAATCACCCTGTCCCAATTTCAGACCCAAGTCACATGACCGTGGCTTGGGTCCCACGTGCTCTCACTCAGAGTCTCAAACTTGCAAGAGAATCAATATCAGATTGGATCTTGAGATAGATCCATGCCTGCCAGGTGAGAAGTAGTAAAAGGAGTATCTCAAGGCCTAATGCGATTTTGGCCACCGTTCTTCTCTTTATTCATAGCGTAACACTGGACGATCCCACCTTATACCGTTGTTAGTAAAGAGCAACTCACCTAACCCACGAAGAGAAATATATTGAAATGGTCTCCTTTTTTGTTAGTGAAGAGTACATGAGGAGTATCCACTCGTATCCTGACATACGCAATAACCCTTTCTTTAACCGATGATCTATCCCGTAGAATCAAGATTTCTTTACAACAGTCCATTCAACATGATCTCGCAAGCGACCGACTTCGGCTTGGCTAGGTAGCCAGTCACAGCCCTCCTTCAGACCCCACCCAAAAATTATCCACGTCTATCAAGCTATTAACAACATCGTACACATAACAACTCGTGCCGTACACAGCGTCCATTCAGCCTGCTTTACTAACCCATTGGTCAATTGGGGTCGCCTTTGATAGAGATATGTTCTCTGCTACTTCAGGGGCTGTGCGCATCAGCGCCCGCCGCATTGCCCCCCGAGCAACCTCGGGAAACACGCACATCGCCCAGGACCGTTTTCTCTCTTCTACAGGACGTCTGTCATATGCTATCAACACAAACCCGAATCCGCCCTTGGGTAAAAAGAATGCTTCCAACGATGTACCTTCTCGGATTGGCCTCATTGGAGCCCGTGGCTACACAGGCCAAGCCCTGATTGATCTTCTTAACAAGCACCCCAATATGGACCTTCGACATGTATCATCTCGAGAACTCTGCGGTCAGGAGCTCGAAGGATATAGCAAGCGCAAAATCATTTATGAGAACCTCTCTCCTGAGGAAGTAGCTCAGCTGGACCAAGACGGCAAGGTCGACTGTTGGGTTATGGCTCTTCCCAACGGCGTCTGCCAACCGTTTGTGGAGGCTCTTGGTCAGAGTTCGAGCTTGATCGTTGATCTTTCCGCCGACTACCGCTTTGACGGTACTTGGGCTTACGGCCTGCCTGAACTGGTACAACGAAGCAAGATTGCTCAAGCAACTCGCATCAGCAACCCTGGGTGCTATGCGACAGGGTCGCAATTGGCTTTGTCGCCCATTCTGGAACATTTGGGAGGCATGCCAACGGTCTTTGGGGCTTCGGGTTATAGCGGAGCCGGCACGAAGCCTTCTCCAAAGAACGACGTCAAGCTTCTCCATGATAATCTTATTCCTTGTAAGAATTCAGAGCTCAGCTACAAGTAAATAGGAAGCTAACTTTCGGTAGACAGCTTGACTGGACATGTGCATGAGCGAGAGATCAGCCATCATCTTGGTGCGCCGACATCATTTATTCCACATGTGTATGTTATATCTCTTTTCCCTCTTATGTCCCGAGACTGACAATAATTCAGCGCCTCTTGGTTCCGTGGCATTCACCTGACCGTCAACATCCCTTTGAACAAGACGTTGACTTCTCGAGATATCCGTCAGATGTATCAAGACCGATATGCTGGCGAAAAGCTTGTAAAGGTTGTTGGTGAAGCCCCGCTCGTGAAGTCGATTCAGAATAAGCACGGAGTTGAGATTGGAGGCTTCGCCGTTGACAAGACCGGAAAGCGTGTCGTTGTGTAAGTATCCCATCTAGGGGTTTGATCCTTGAAGGTGCTTCGGCTAATATTGGACAGTTGTGCCACGATTGACAACCTCAACAAGGGCGCTGCCACACAATGCTTGCGTAAGTCTTTTCGATAAATGACACCATATCTGTTCTGGCTAACAACTATATCCAGAGAACATGAACCTCGCCCTCGGATATGATGAGTATCAGGGAATTCCTATTGAATGATCGAGTCGGTCTGGAAGGACTACAGACTTTGACTATCGGTCCGTTCCGCCACGCTCCAATATCCATCATCTCAAAGAGGGGCGCCGCCCCCTTTCGCATTAGAGAGACGGGATGTGCCAATCTACAGGCGGTCCCAGGAAAGACAACGCAAGCATATACCAAGCGACAATGTGCAGGGGGTGATAGAAGATTAACCGTCCGATTTCTCGGATGCGTTGCTATGCTAACTGCGAAAGAGGAAAACGCAGGGGTAGTTTATCATTTGTCACATCCTGTGCTAAGGAAATGTATTACAGATAGACTTAAGCAGGAAAGTGAATACCTCATACAGAGTCTTCTGTTTCAAGCACAGCTTAGTCCGAGTATCGTACGCAAAGACTTTGCTTTTGGTCTGTGCATACTCGATTCCAACTTACACCTAAGACGTGGGGAGGTTGTTGAGGTTGTCAAATGCTTACGTAAGGCAGCTTCCAGTAAATTTTGTTTGGCCGAGTCTTGGTGGATTTCCTCACCGAAGCAAAGATCCATCATGGATCCCATTATGTACCATGATGCATGCTTTTTGTATTTCCTACTAGGACCGGTGCTTAATTGACTTCAGACCGTCCAACAGGAATTTATTCCGGAAAAAATCGAATCCTGGGACTCTTTGAGCCCCGTTCGTGATCGGAGCCCTCAAGTTGACAGACGCAGTCTTTCGTCGCCGCCAAGCCAGACCCTAGACTCACGGACCGCAACTTTTCCGCCCGCCACTTTCACTCATCCTCGAGAATCGAACGAATCTCCTGCATCCAATTCCTTCCCCCACAACCATGTCCGCCCCGAGGCAAGGCATTGGCAAGAGAAAGCCAGATGCAGCCATTTCCAAGGATGTCGGTCCTCAAAAGCGAGTCCGGAACCAGGCCCCGCAATCGCCAACATCGGCCCTCATAGCTCCCCACGAAGCCATACTCGCCGAGCTCAGATCCAAGCACGAAGTCCTCGCCCTCTCCGTCATTTCGTCCACCAAGATCACCAAGCGCGTCACATCCGTCCTCAGTCACCTACTCGAAGAAAGCGAACGCCCGCGACTGGTACTACTGCACGCGCGAACCGCAGACGTCTGCAAGCTCATCACGGTGGTGGAAAAATGCAAAAGGGTCCTAGGCGAGGAGGGCAAGGCATACTACCAATACAATCAACTGTTCGACTTGCCGGAGAAGCCAAAAAAGCGAGATCTGGTCGAGGAGACGGTACTTGAAAAGGACGCGGAGGGGAGCGACGATTCAGACAGCGACGACTTCGAGGTCATGCACAGCCGGTTTGAAGATGCCGTGCTACCCCGTCCCTCGACACGCTCGGTCAAATCCATGCGGGTCTTTTTCTCGATCGCGCCCATAATGGAGCTCAAGTCGAAAAAGGGAATCACTATCCAGTCTAGCGCGCAAAAACAGGCGTAAATATCCACACTTCTCGGTCAACGACTTCGGATAGTTGAACATGGGGCGACTCAATTGGAGGGAACATGAATTTTACTCGGCGTCCAGAGGCAAGGGTTCGGCATGATTATGGAAATGCCACACATGTTTGTACGAGATACCCAAGAGGATCTAGTATCCTAACTTTTTACTTGTATTGATACGGTCCTACGATCCAACCCAGTACCCAAACTTGACCACCGGCTCAAACGCCAAATTAACCAACAATCCTCCAAAGAATCCATTCAACCCCTCTCTTCCTCGATCGGTCCCTATATAGCTCTCCATGTTGCCTTGTTGTCTCTACTCTCACTATCCCCGACTTAGTTGTTACCGTGCTTGCTGGGCTGGTCGGTGATTCGGAGGACAAAGTTGACAATGACGGCCAAGAGCAGGATAATGGCCAGAACAGTAGGACCGAAACGGTCGTCGAAGCCGGCCTGTCCCCTCATTCGTATAGACTTGGCTCGCCAGTGGTATGTCACCAAGGCGTACAGCATGGTCAACATGGCGACGCCGGTGAAGAGGAACGCCGAAATGAAGGCGACGCGGTCACCGAAGTTGAGCATACCAATGGCCAGGGCGCCAAGGATGACGGTGAAGTTGAGCCATGACAGGAAGGTTCGCTCGTTGGCAAAGAAGACCTTGGGCTCGACGCGGGTGGGTAGGGCGATGCGCTTGCCTATTGATAGTGTTAGAAATGCGTGACACAGGTGTGGAAATTTCTCGAGAGGCCCAAGAATCGATGCCGATGGGTGTTCGTACCAGGAGTGGTCTGGAGAAGAGGTTGAGAAGACATGGTGAAGTTCCGCGATAAGGTCGTCCAAGGTGGTTGGGAGGTATTAAGCTATAGCTAATGATTGTTGCTATGTCAAGATGCGCTTGAAGAATTATCGATACTGCCGTCAATTGAGAGCGCGGCTATCTCTGATGTAAGCAATTGGCGACTCGAGCAGCTTCGCAGAGGTTTGAGGGGATTCAAAAGCAAGGTTGGGTTGTGAAGTCCAAGAGAAAAGCTTCAGCGTCTCAGAAGATGCTCGTTACGACAGTGGCTCGGTCAAGGGAGAAGGAAAGGCCCCACTTCCTTGCTTCACAAGACCCGCAAGGGAAGGGCACGTGGGCCGATTGGTTGGCGACGATATGCAAGGGTCACGTGCGCACCCTCAGCTCGCGTCGCCTGGGCGGAATGCGCTTCCGGCAGAATGCCCGAAAGGGAAAGACAATCCAGGTATGTGGGAATCCAAACAACGACAGTAGATTATTTATCGATTGCGTTGGACTGCACGTCGAGCAACGGGCGCGCTGAAGCTGCACGTGAGTAGAGTATTGCACCGTCTCTTGTGCATGATGTAGAAGAAATTTGATCTACTACGTGTTTATGATGCCAACTGGTGGTTTGTGCTTGTTAAGCCCGGATTATTTCTGTTAACGACGTGACGAACTGAACGCTGTGACGCTGTTTTGTTTACCGACTCTTACTTTTCCTTATCCTTATCCTTTTCCTCCACCACGCCATCAACACAAGCGCCAAACCTCCCCCTCTCAACCACGCACCTCTGTCAAACTTCAAAATGGCCACTCCTGTACGCGCATCAGCTTGACGACCCTCTATCGGTGCAGATTTGTGCTGACAGCTCTCCAGCCTATTCCCTTCAACCGCCTCAAGCAGATTGCTACCGATGTGCGTCGTCCCTCACGCTCCTTACCGCCAATGTCGATGGCAACCATCATCATCAACACGCGTACTGACAGCAATTCTTGCAGGCTTGCAACAGCGCCATCGGCAGTGCCGAGTTCTACGATCATGCAAAGACTGAGCAATGGAACTCGACCATCATCGTGAGTGGAACACGCCCGCGACCATCTCCTGGCCGTGTCCGCTAACACATTCCCAGAGCTCCGTGCTGAAGGCCGTCATTTCCGAGTCGACTCCCCAGGGCGCCTCTGCTCCCTCTTTCAAGTTCGCCTGCAACAGCACTATCGTTCAGCACCTCGTCCCCACATCCGCCCTTAACAAGCCCCGTGGAGGCACCGAGACCCAGGCTGAGGAGCCTCACATTTCCACCAGCTCCGAGGCCACTGCCACCGATGGCAAGCCCCACGTCGGCCGACGAGGAATGCACAGCGCGACCGGTGCGTACTGGGATGAGAAGAAGGACGGCATGTGGACCTTCAAGTACGATGGCGGCGAGGGCAAGGGCCTGGACGTTGTTGTCATGCTCATCTGGATCGCCATCTGAGCTTCAGACGCGGCAACTGAGCAGTCTGGAAACGCCATCTGCTCCAAAACTACGCGCATTTCCCTCGGGGCGGTGGATGGCACTCTGATCCAGCAATGGCGTTGAGGAACCTGGGAAGCGTGACATTGGGAATACAACGGGTACGATCGAGCTTCCGGCTAAGCCATCTGCCACCGACTTTGGTGTTCTTGCAGGCCTTGGATGTACAAATGTGCTGGAATTGATAATACGAACCAGGTAGCTGGCTTCTGCCAGTCTTCTCTGGACGGTGTAGTGGACTACCTGAGATTGATACCGGAAGGACATAACTGGCGGAATAATAAAATGTCTCTACCCTTGACGATGCATTTCTTGGCTCGAACAACCTGGCTCGAGTATTAGCAGGGCTCATCTTGTGTTGTGGTTGATCAATGGCAGATGAGACAGTCATCAGGACTGATCCCCCTTGTTTGCATCCACCGACCCCTGGTGATGTGTGGGTGATGGGGAGATGCAAGGCCATGGGTTCAACTTTTAACCTGTCGCTCTTCCATTGTGATCGTGTCTGGAAGTCCAGTTCCGGTACATATTGAGGCCGCCGCGATCCACGAGTCTTTTAGCATGTGTCATGATGGTCACTAGAGAGGATATGATGGCAGAGCTTTTAGCCCACGGGGTCACCAAGCTCAAGAGCTGCTATTATTTCCATTTTCAAATCCTTGTAAAGAATCGAACACCATTTCAAGTCACAATTCACTGGCCAAAGCGACTGCCAAAGATTGGCAATATCCCAAGTCCGCTGAGTCTCATATGAGGGTATAGGGTAGTCGTCTCTAAGTGTATAAGACAACTTGGTTTAACTACGCTCTTCCAACATCTATAGCTAGGGTATCGCGAAGTTAATGATAAACTTTGTGTGCCTAGTGCTATGGATTGTGATCCTTGCTGCTATGGCTGCTCCCTTCTAGTTGCCCCCTTCCACCGAGGTGCGAAGTGTCATGACCATCTACACCAACACAACCTTAACCATGTAGGTGAGATCAACTGCTTTGGGCCAACTGGGTACCCAGGTTTGAGAGGTCTATGGGACATGGTAGCCCGCGTGGTCCTACCATAAGCCATTCCCTGATCCCACAGGCTGTGAGTTACTACATCCCCAACACCCTCTTACAAGACACGAATCATGGACATGGACACTCATGAGCGTTGCTCCGGTCGTCATTGCTTACACATGAAAGAGTCCTGCCTTTGCGTGCTGTAACCCCGAATGTGTCATGAATATTACCGCCGTGGGGTATCATCCAAGGAACAACATCTAGATCCTCGGTTAGATGACGGGCAAGGTAGCACTAGAAGAAGCGTATGACCTCCATCACAACAAAACAGGTACAGGGGAAGCACCCGAACCTGCACGGTGAAGTAGCATATCATCTATCATCTACACTGCCACATGTAAGTGTACCCGATGGCCAAGACGGCGTTTCGAGGTCGTCCGGGGTTGGATGCACAGCGAACCAAGCTGTGGGAATCAGATCATACAACGCCCGCCAATAAATAAAGGAATCACACTGATACCGTACCGTACCCGGGGAAACCTGTCACTTGAAGTGAGGCAGTCACGAGAATAGCGCCCCCAGCCATTCCTATTGGTTCCCGGTTTTAAGAGGAGTAACATAAGCGTGACAGCAAAGGGTGACTAGGAAGCCCCGGATTTCATTGCATACGGTTGCCGACGGAACTTGTCGGATCTCCTCATTGAATCCTATAGCTATCTTGATTAGAATCATGGCGTCCACGGACAACAAAGGCCGTGCTGTTGTTATCATCCCACCATCTTCACCTGGAGGTTACAGTGTGGCTGATCAGTCGGCATGTCAAGACGAGGAACGGGATCTTGAACGACTGATGGCACTGCCAAACTTGGTATTCCGCAACAAGCCCCCGATGCAAGCCATCTCCGCTGCATATGAGGAGGTTGTGCCATCAACAGGCGGTCAATCTGGCGGAGATACCTATTGTAGACATATGGCAGCAATTTCATCTTGCGATGGACTGCCTCTATCCATGTAGAGTGAGGCCATGGGAGTTGACGCCCGTGAAGCCATACGCGAGTTCTCTGGGGCTCATTGGTGAGAAGGAAGGCGCGATAAGCAGAGCGGTTGCCTGGTGTATAGCATCAGGAGATGTTGCCCACGTGACGCCAACACGAGACAGCAACCAAGCTTCAACTGACAACTGAACGACGACATACTTCTCTCAACATGTTCTGCCCTCCATTACCACCCTTGAGCCACATACCTGGCCAACAAGGCAGATGATGACGAAGCTTGGCGCTTGTTTTGACCATGACTCTCTCCACCATAGCTGCATATTGGGCGTCAGTCCGTTGAAGCCGTGCCCTGGCACAACACGCATGAGCCGCAGCGATGCATATACATGCCACAATCAAGGACGGATGCATGGAGGCGCCACCAAGTTGCAAGAGAACCAAGGACTCGCATCTTTGCCTGATCCCGATAGTTCGTCGGGTTACACGCCTACATGAAGCAGCCTGCAGGTGGCCCCTTTCCCTCCCACTCGCACGTGCTGCGATATACGAAGACTTGGAAACGTCAACACCACCATTGAAGCTCTTGCAGATTCTGAGGGATCTCGAATCATGCAAGGTGCTTCGAATGTTGGACGGCTGTGCCCGTGGGGGTCTCGACCCATTCATCCGTTATCTCATCGGATCCGAGTCGCGGGGCAGCTTGAGAAGAGACAGGCGCAACCGCAGTCCAGGCTAGGTTCGGCACGGTCGATGCAACGTGCATATGCACATGCGACAACGGCAGCGGTTGACGGGATGACATGGCTTGTTGATGGTGACATGTGGGCGAGAGCAGTGTGACGGATGGATGGTTGAGTTGACGAGAAAGCAGAGTAGCGGAACGGCATCTCAACGGCCTTGTTTACTGGTCCCGCAAGCCTTGCTGCAAGGCCAGGCCGCTGCGTCTAAATTCGGACTCCCGAAAAGAAGTCGGAGAAACCGATGACCTGACCAACCCCAGGTTTGGGTTGAGGGTGCAACCTGATTCGTGCACAGAGTTTTCACTCCTGGCTCAGGGTCCAACCTATGCGCGTGCTTCCAACTGACAGCGAGCCCAGGCCCGGACTTGCAGGTCGATAGTTGATAGCATCCCTCATCTTGTTGATCTATTGCCAGGACGGGAGATGGAAACCATCGAGTTGAACCCGCTGGACGACGACCCTGACTGGAGATCAGGCCCGCTCTGGGCGGGGCTCGCCGTCCCTTTCTTTAACTGAGCGCGGTGAGGGGACTCTGCATGACCTCCACAATGACGTTGAGCGCCGGCTTTGGTCGTTGACAACGGCCATGGAAACGTTCGGGAAACCTGGAGGCAGATCGGGTCTCGCCGTTGTACAACGGAGCATTGTGTCACTCTCTTGCTGACGGATCGACTGCTTGTCAGGCTGAGCCTTGGTGTTGTGTCATTCATTGAACGGAAACGCCCGGCGAATACGTATGTGAGTTTGATACGGAGCCGAAGCTTGGAAAAGGCTCTGGAAAGCGGCTGTCAGACTGGATCCGGAGGGGATTCCCCCCCACATGACCGGCCACGACATCACAATCATCCGGGGAAGACGCCATATGGCCTCGCTTCTTCCCGTCATACGATGGCCATGCCCATAATGGCTTCCCGGGCCGGGGAGTCGATTTCAGGCTGTTGCAAAGCAGGTCATCCAGATAGCTCTGATCACCAGGCCCACCGGCTCCGGAGTTCCTCGTCCCTGAGCATGGGTTTGCTCCGGGTTGCTCTCTGGAGTCTTGCCACCGTCACTCAAGTCTCAAGGGTCGATCGAGTCAAGGCCCCGGCATGCGCGGCAATAGGGCCCGAGCCTGGGTACCGCGGTGCGGGCTTCGGCGTCACCACACTTGCAGTGTCAGATGGACAACAGGGGACCGTGCTTGAGAGGCTGAGAGCCACAGAAAGAGTGGGCGGCACACATCTCGTCCTGTGCCTCACGCTAGCGTTAGCTTATCAAGGCATTTCCTGGAGCCTTGGACGCCTTGGCCTCGAGGGACCCAACCCCTGGAGACAGAATCACAGATCTGGAATTGGCTCATGATGGGCCCGGGACCCATCACACCACACACGGCATCCACCGCCCTCGGATTCCGACCGGCTCTTGTCTGTCTGTCCGTCTGTCTCAGTGACTGACTGACCTGGGCGTCTCTCCATCGGCGTCAAGTTCTTTATAACCCACACAGGTCGCCACTCCTCAAGCCTTGCTTCGGCTTTGATCAACGACCGGCCATCAGCTTATACCCCCCCGACTGCTCATGAACGCGCTAGTGAGGAATTCAACTCACCAACATTCAACCAAGAGACGCCGGTATAACATTGTCAACGTAACCTGAAAATCCAATCTCAGCTTGACCCCATTTCCACCTCGGTTCACATCTTAAGCCTGAAACACATCTCAACAACAACTGAACCCCTGCAACGACTATTAGCCTCGAGATATACACGAATCTGGACTTGCAGGTCACGTCACTCTACCAATTTGACATATACAACAACATCCCTGTCAACCAATTCACCATGGTTCAACTGCTCCCAGACCCAGCCTTTTCCCCCGCTGGAACCCCGACGCACGAGGGCATCGATGGTCCTCTTGCAAAGCGACCTGGTTTCGGCAGGACAGACTCTTCGGGGTCAATGTCCCGGGAGGAACATGCCCGACGCATGCAGGACCTTAACAAGAAGCGAGCGATGAGGGTCCCCAGGCGAGGATGGTCAATGACCGACTACCAGGGCGACCACGACGCCTCGCAGCCCGGACAATCGAGCTCCTCTCAAGTTGACCGGCAAGCGTCTATTCCAGAAAACGGGCCCCTCCCTGATACGGAACACTACCACTACCAACATTACCAGCATCATCAACATCAACACCAACACCAACAACACCAGGAGCCTGAAGCCCCGGTCCAAGAGAAAACGACCGAGCTTCCTCGTCGGCCCAAGCTGCCTCCTCCCCGTCGCTCGTACTCTGTCATGGACTACGAGCCTGTTCCTCAGACTCAGCCCCAGCCACCAAAGGATTACACATTGCTGGACCTCCCCGCTGAGCTTCATTACACCATCTTTGACCACCTCGACCCTATCGATAGCGTTTGCTTCGGACTCACAAACTCCAACTTTTACGAAATCCACCGACGACTGCACGGAACTGTTCCTCTCTCCAGCCGCTACTCGGGACCCAACGACATGGAATGGGCATGGCGAGGGGCCGGCCCTCTTGTCCATCGCCATGAGCGAAATGACCACAAGGAGGGCCCCATGGAGCAAATGCGCGTCAAGGGACAGGTCTACTGCAGGAAGTGCGGTATCTCCCGTTGCGAGCTGCACCGTCACCTGAAGGAGTGGATGGGCGAAGGCTACGAATACTGCTCCATCAAGGAGGTTTATGGCAAGCCCGCCGGAGAGGACGCCAAGGCTTACTGCTACATGAAGTCACCCAAGAACCCTTCGCGATGCGGACGTCACGGAGGAAAGAAGATTGCATCGAAGTAAAAGATCTAGACCCAAGATGATTCTAGACACGATAGAAGGATACAGAAGAAAGTGATGGAAGGGATGAAAGAGACCATGACGAAATGAGAGCGAAGATCGGGCAACGAAAAAAGAAGGTGTTGAGAGATATCCACGGAGTGCAATGACGCACATACCGTACCTATTTTCCTTTTCGACTGGGTTTAATTAATCCATGTATACATCTACTGGGAACTTTTTTATTTATGAGCGTGGCTAACAGGGGGATTATGGATATCCCAGGGTTTACGGATGGGATCATGATGGAACACATGGGAGGAAAAAGGAGAACTTGCTCCCGGTAATATGACGTAATATGACAATGCCACAACATTCCAAAGAGTTTACTGCCTTTTTTTTCTTACCTTGCACAAACAACGACTGATAACATGTGGATAAAAAGGATGATTGGAAGTTAATGGTTTATAGGCTAAACTGGGCCTGGTAAAAGCTATGATGCAATAACAGAGGGGCCATGCCACGCATGGGGCAACTTGTTGTGGTGTTGGCAACGTCATGGGGTCCTTTGATGAAGAAGAAGCTTATCGGAGTGACAAAACCTACAGTTAGACAAGCCGCTGGGCAACTTTTCGGGACGGATCGTTTAAAAATGTACGTCTTTCCCGCTGAAGATAAAGCTAAAAAGTACTCGAGTGGCACTCGTCAAGTTTGTGATAATGATATGGCGTCACATTTCAACAGGAAACAAGATGAGGTAATCTTTTTTTGTTGTCTTGTACACTGTGTTATGATTCCTCCTCTTCACATCTTTAGAAAAATAAAATCTTGATGCTGATTTATGGTGAATCCCCGAGGTCCTGACGTGTATCATGCTGGTATAACCTCTTCCCCAGTCTGTCTGTACAACGGCAACAACAACAAAAACAAAATCCAACCATCCCTGGCTGTGTGATCCTAAACATGCCACTTGACGGCAAAGACCGCCCATATCCGAAACACCAGAAGAAACATGGAAAAGAAAAGTGTAAAAAAGGACTCGTCCCACAAGATGTCCTCTCTCTATCCTGGTGTACAAGTTACCCAAATAACCGTAAACGCCGTTTTGAAAAAGCAACACTCCCACATCCAAGTCGAAGGAGTGATTATGTAGGAATGTTCGTTATGTACCGTCAGATCAGATCAGGTTTGACTTAGCTGGGAATCTTCCACTTGGGCTCACATTCGCCCTTTGCCGTGATCCAGTCGTTGATGCCCTGGACAAACCAGCCGCTGACAGCCTTGTCCTCGGGTTTGGCCTCCTTGTGAGGCTTGCCCTGCTTGAAGCTCTTTGCGATACAGCAGACGCCCTTGTGGTAGCGCCACTGGAAGCATTTGCGGGCAGCATGGAAATCTTTCTCGCCCCTGCGCTCCTCATATTTCTTCCTGATGAGGGCGGCGCGTAGTCCGTCGTTCTCGAGACCCGTAAACTCCTCATCATTAATGTCGAGTCCATCAGCCTCACAGACCTTGGAGCAGTACTCCTCAGACTGGTGAGCACGTCGCTGCACGGCCGTCTTGTCGGCCTCCTTCCTCTGTCGTCCCTTCTGTCGGTCCGTGGCCTTGGCCTGAGCATCGGGTTCGGGTCCGATGAAACAGGTGTCGTCAGACAAGTTGTCCCACTCTTCCCTCTTATCCTTGAGGTTGGGAGCAAAGAATGTCTCATACATCTCCCTGATTTGGATGGGGCCCTTTGTTACAAGTCAGCGCACGCACTCGATAATTCCTTGGTCAAAACATACCGTCTTCTCTCGTGTCTTCTCATACTGCCACACCGAGCTGACCTCCTCAGGATCCATGTGGTGCATGGTGATCAGGGGCTCACACCAATGATTGTTTCCAAAGGGCAGAGTTACGGGCTTCTCTCCGTTAAACATGGGGTGAGCCTGTCTGACCTTCTTGCCAGTCTCGTTGACAGCGAGCGCCATGAGGTAGTCACCACAGCATTCGTGGGTAGCCATCATGTCGTACTTGTGAGCCAGGTCCGGAATCTCTACCATCTTCCTGACCGTGTCGCCATAGATGACATAGCCGCTGCCTCCGTGAGCAAAGGGTGTACCCTTGAGCATGGCCACACTTCCGACATATGGAGTCTCGGTCGCGTTCACCTTGTTGTTCAGGAACCAGATCAAGTTTGGCCAGAAGATGTAGCTGTCGGCTTCAGCAAACACGTACCACCTCTGATGGGGGCGCATCTGCCAGGCGCGCTCGATCATATGGAGGAACTTGTACTTGTCGAGATCCCAGCCGCCCTTCATATCGGCAGTACAGTACTTCTGAGGAATGGGGCAGCTCTTCTGGGCCTTGTAGAGGTCAAACTCCTTGCGACCCTTTTGAACATCCTCCTTCACATTGTCGAGGACGTCAATGATGTGATGGCTTCCAATTTGTTGCTCCTGCACGGTTGTGTTAGTTATAACTTATCATTCGACAGCAAGGAATGGGCAATCTCACCAAGTCAGAGAAAATCAACACGTCCTTGACACACTGCAGGCTAGTCAAAAGGTGGGCGGGGAGCTTCGAGAAAGCCTCAGTAGCGCCAGTCTTCATGACCAGAGTGATGCCATTCAAATTGGGGAATCCGGCGCAGATATCATTCGGGTTGGGAGGGTTGGAGGGGAACTCGACGGCCGCTGGTTCCGTGGGCTTGTCGCCAGGATTGGGGGTCTCTTGCTTGTCCTTGTTCTCCTCGTTGCCCTTGTTATCGTTGTTCTCGTGGTTGTCATGGTTCTCCTTTTCCTTCTCTTTATCGTTCTCCTTGGCCGGGGTTGGAGCGGGGGGCTTATGGCTCGTCGTCGTAGGCTTGGGGTTGGGGTGGACGATGAATTTGGGCGGTTGGACAGGTTGGACTTCGTCTTCATCTTCGCCGGCACCATCCTCGTTGTTATCGTTGTCTTCCGGGTTGCCCTGGTTCGTCTCGAGCTTCTGACCCTCCTGAATTGGGCCACCTACACCCTGGCCGTTGTTGTTGCCGCCCTCAGCTTGGGGCTTATTGTCGCCGGTCGCATTCTCGCCGCCCTGCGCCTGCTGACCCTCAACCGGCTTGCCGTCGGTGTTTTGAGCCTCCTTGCCATCCTCGCCGATGGCCTGACCTTCATGCGCACCGCCAGGTTGTTGGCCGGTAGATCCGTTCTCGACTCCATTCGGCTTTCCGTTAACCGCCTGTTCGGTCTCGGTTTCGTTGAGGTTTGCGATGAAGCCGTCTTCGACGTCGTAGACGGTGCCTTCGTGCTTGAGATATTTGGACACTTGGTTGTAGACGCCAGGTGAGTCGCTGCTCAGCTGATGGAGGGGCACCACGAGTAGCAGGGTTAGAGCAAAGAGGGTGAGGGAAATCATCCTCCAGCCTCGAGGCGTGCTCCATGAGGAGCCCAGTTTGAGGCCCATGATGGCAAAATTGCAGCCAAAAGACCAAGAACCAAAAAAGAAGAATGGACAAGAATTACAAGAAAAGAAAAATAATACAAGATTGAGTGATGGTGAGGGGACCAAGTGTTGGGGGAAAGGAAAGGAAGCGAAGGATTCAGCAGGGAGGGAAAGCTGAGCGAGCGATACGAACGAATGTGAGGGCTGCCCAGATTCTTCAACCACGAGAGATGGAACTCGGCCAGCGCCAGGATCACGTTTTGTGGACGATCTCTCCCAAGAAAAAGCCTCCTCCGTTCAAGGACGGGCGACGTGTCGATAGGTAAGATACCCACATCAGCTTGCCCCTACTTCCTTGCCCTTAACTCCTTGCGATCGGTACGTCAGTCAGTAATGTAATGTACCTGACTTTTTTTTTCAGCGCGGCGCCGCGCGACACAGACTGTCCCTGGCTTGCAAGAGGCGTCCACAAAGAACGGACGAACCGATAGACAGAGTCTCCGCAGACGGCGTCAAGACGGAAGCTGAGTGGATACTCGCAGGGCTTACGACTCAGGGGTGATGCCGCCGCAACAGATTGAGAGCCCTTTGGCGGCCTTCGAAACCCTTGAACGGTCCCCAGAGGCGAGCAAACTCGGACCACCATCAAGATCCCTCGATACCGACCACCAGCAAGCGCCCGCCCGCCTGCCCGCCGCATTTTCACACTGGGCTGTAATCCATTCCAGTTGTCATCCCATCTTGTCCTGTTCAAGCCTTTGGCTGGCGATTCGATCTGATTCAAGCCATCGTCGTCGTCTAGAGTTTGTTCCTGGAACGCAGGTACACGGAGCTTCTGCAACCAGGCCTGCGCCGGCTTGGAATTCAATCCTCTGTAAACGGCGCAGATGGCTGACCATGTATGCAGTGGCTGACGAGAAGCTTCCCGCATTCCCCAAAACGGCCAAGTTTAACATTGCTGCTTCTGCAGCATCCCATAGTCCTCTCTCCCCCTTTCCTGAACCGACTCGCCGTGTAAGCGGGCGCCCTTCAGAGCAAAGAAAAAAAATCATAGCCCAATTCCAGACTTTAATAGTCTGGGTCGACCTATTGTTTCGTTTGGAGCTGACGGCATCTCTAGCCGTCGATAGTTCCCTCTAGAGTCGAGCGCCAAAAAGCCAAGCATCAGCTCAAGTGGGGGCGGCCCGTGTCTTCTCCTTTCCAGCTGCTGGTGCTCATGGCGATTGGTGGGCTCCGGCCATGACAATCAGCCCTCTCGCAGATATTCCCCATCCCGCGTAGCGAGCGAGCGAGACCGTCATCTCCTCGACTCGACGCGTGGAAACGCCATATCTTTGTCGCACCCCTGAGTCTTGCAGCATCTTCCTGCACCAGATTGTCTTGGCTGACGCTAGGGAGATGCTCATGTCGAACGAGCTAGCCGCTGGCCTGGAGCTCAAGCTAATCACGATAAAACAAAGGTCGTGATATTCGTCAGCACTTTCCTGATCTGCCGTTGCAAAGGAATGCACGTTTCAGACGAGTCTGAAACTCAAAAATCTCCCACAGCCGCTCGTCAATCCGTCACGAACCCTTGTCTTGTCTTGGTTTACCCATCCCACCCATCCATCGCAGGAGGACCTTCAGCCTGGACCCGCTGAGTAAAGTCTGGGCATACGTAGCAAGCTGCCATCTGCCAAGAAGGATGCTTCTTTGACAGACACAACATGGTTTTCTGCTTCCACATCGAGTGTCAGCATAATGCTCAACAGTCACCCGATCTTTGCAGACACGACGAGACTTTGATGCCACATTTCGACCAGTCGATCCGTGCCAGTGCCGGTGTGCCAGTACGTGGCTGGTTTGTATTGTGACGATGACATGCCACGATCCGTGAATACCGCACATGAGTTGTGTAGTGTACCGTGGCCGCCTGGCCGCGTACTCCCGTCATCTATTTGTGATGGGTGCTGATCCTCTGCAAGGGCGAGGTTTGACACTGATCAACGCTGTGATGAGACATTGCGCGCTGCACAAAGTATCCCTTGTTGGGTATGCTTGTAACGACGCATCGACATGTTGCGCGTGGTAATACGACGTTGACGTTGACGTTGGTGATGCCCAATGCCTGTCGATGCTGTGAGATTGTGCAGTCAGAGGTAAAGGTCGCATTTCTTGGGGATGCCATGTGACTCGTAGGAGATGCGAGTGATTGGCGATTGGCGAAGTTTTCATCAATGCATAGAAATCTATATCGCACTCTGGAACATTCGTGGTTGATTGAATCATTTGTTGAGGTTCGGGGAGACGACGAGGGGACAAGGGGAGGATCGACAAGAAAGTGAGTTTAGCGGGCAGATTAAATTTGAACCCCACGCTCCTTCCTTGAAAACCCCCTGCAATGGAAACTGGATCTTTCTGTATCAAGCGTTCATCGCTTTGGCTGCTCCTTCCTCCCCTCAACGCCAGTGGTTGATGTGAAAGATACTTGAATGATAAGAAGCACCGGGACCCTTGAACAAATAAGCAGACACACAGAAACGCAGGGTCCATGACGATGATGCAAGCAAGCCCATCAGCAACTATTGGGGAAGGAACGAGAGGGATTCTGGAACCTCCAAAGGCTGCTTTCTCCAACGCCACGTGCGTGTGAACCCTCCTTCAAACTGCCATTCGCAGGATGGGGAAGGTGCGGGTTGACAGGTACGTACTCTGCCATTTTTGCAGCCATATATCCGTGTTGTACTTGGAGAATCACTCTTGAACTTGCCCATCAACAATTCGTTCAAGGGACTGGAAACAAAGCACATCAAGCCTCTCGCATGCTTCAGCTTGAGCCATCTAGTCATGTCTCTACCAATCCACCAACATCATCATTTGCAGGTCCCGAGATAACCGCTGGCCAGGCCAAGCCTTTCAAGTCTTGGTAGACTCGATCCGCGGAACTTGTCTAACATGCGGCACAAGCTAAGGACGAGGTTTACTCAGCACGGCATTCGATCGCACCGCTTGCGCCATTCCCCCAAGTGGTCCCGAACCGAGTCTGCGTTCTCTGGTTCGTCCATGACTTCTCATTCAAGGGATCATAGACTAGAAACTCGCACAAAAAAACCCCGCCCCCGCCGCGCAAGGAGCAGCAGCGGCAGCAACCCGAGGCACCTCTCGGGGCCCCGTTGCACCGTGAACCAACGGGTCGATGTTTGGCCCGAGCCTTGCGATCAGATTGATACCTGCGAATCGAGTTCATCGTGTTCGGTTGACGGGCGAGGAAGTCAATTACGTCCAAGACCTGAGAAGGACCAATCCAATACCTCCCTTCTTGACTCAACCACCGGTGACAAGAGTGGGATATTTCGGAACTCCGGATAGTCTCGGTCTCCTTATCGCACCCACTTGATTCCGCGACCATGACCAGATCGGGCTGCTGGATTCGGTCGCAATCGATGGCACAACCAATTGGACAGGGATATGCCGCCATCTTTCCCCCAGATCTCGGATTCCAAACGTAAGCTGTCCATGACTCTGGCAAGGATCGGGCTGCACCTTAAAGACGACGCCCGCCTTTCAATCTTATTCATATATGGTCCTCTTCGCCGGAGCCCGTGCAGTCCATTTCATTGCTGGTACTCCGCCAAGTCGTCAGGTCTTTGGTGGCATCGGATTTGATTCCCGAGACCATTGCGGCTTTCTCTACACTGCAACACAAGTTTTGTGGCTGCAGCCTGCAACGACGGAACCAGCTGCTCAAGCACGAGAAGCCGATAATCGGGAGCTACAGTATACTTACCAGCCAACTCGAATCGTCAGCCAAACAGTTTGAAGCGTCTAGCGGTCATCCCGAAAACGGTGCAGGTGCACAAGTTTTGACTTTTTGCTGCTAGCCGCCACCGTGAAACCCTCGAAAAACCACTTGCATCTGCGCCTCAGGAACTCCAACAATATGGCAGGCTTGCCACAATCCGGTCATGGGCCAGTACAGACGAGTGCGGTGGTTGTACTCGGAGCATCTCAATGCCCTGCGATACCCCCTCCCTCACCTCCAACGCCATCTGCTTCGCCGCCAGGCAACACCTTCTGCGAACCTATCGATCCATTGAGCCTGGACCGAGAACTTCGGGGAGAATGCCAACTCAGGAACCAGCGACTGCTGGACGGGATCCACGTGCTAAACACAGAAGCTTTGGCATTGAGAAGTCTCACACGGCTCTACGAGACAGACTCAGTTGCTCGCGATGGATTCACTCAATCAGTGGAGGCCATAACCCGACTGCAAGAGACAACAGGGAAGCTTATCATCGTCGGTGTCGGCAAGTCAGGGCACATAGGCCAGAAACTGGTCGCGACCTTCAAGAGTCTCGCCATACAAGCTGTCTTTCTTCATCCGACGGAAGCCCTGCATGGAGATCTAGGCATCATTGGACCTAATGACACCCTCATGTTCATCACGTACTCAGGCAAGACGCAAGAGCTCCTCATCATGCTGCCTCATCTGGACGAATCCCTTCCGGTTATTCTTCTCACATCTCATACTTCCCATGAGACATGCGAATTCATCAAGCATCGCCCTGACACGATCCTCCTTCCGGCTCCGATCCCTGAGCCAGAGAAGACCTCGTTCGGTGTCTCAGCGCCCACCACGTCCACAACCGTTGCGCTCGCACTCGGCGATGCGCTTGCGGTAGCAGCTTCTAAGGAAATGCATGCGAGTGTGGCATCCGTCTTTGCGAGAAACCACCCAGGGGGTGCCATCGGTGCTGCCGCTCGACAGCCTCGAACTATCAAGGACATCTCTATCAGCTGGTGTGATATACCTGCAGCACCTGAATTGGGCGACGAAAGTGCTGGAGTTGACCTACTCCGTGCTGGTTTCGACTCTCCAACCGGATGGGTGAGGGTTCAGGATCGGATTGCCTCGCCCAGTACAATACGGGGCATCGACAAGCATGATCTCAGCAAGAGTCTTGGAGAGCTCCCTGACGCACTTGTGTCCAAGATATCAATGCTCTCACTCTACTCGGACACAACTATTCGACAGGCACAGGATATCTTGAACAATATGCAGTCATCGCCCCTCGATGAGGATGTCGCATGTGGACCGGAGGCGATTGTTGCGGTAATGGAAAATGGAGAGATTTCAGGCGTCCTGGAGGTTGGCACGGTATTGAATCACAAGTGCTGACGGGCCTTTCTTTGGGGAGACTATCTGCAAGGAAGGCGTCTCGGTTCTGGTCAGGGTGACCTGGATCATGTCTGGCAGGACCAGGCACGGGAATGATGATATTGCATGGGCGGTTATGACCAGGGATAACGACTTGCTACTCGATCAGTGGCATATTGATGCATTTTGGCGTTTATAGACTGGAACAGAGCTTTGAGCTCACAGGCACAGAGTTGCCCATGTTGGAGCATTCATGGATGTTGTATTTGCCAACTATGCCGTGCGCCATGTGACTTCCATTGAAACTCTCGGTGTATTGGATTCCTTGACGTTTGGTAGACAAAATCTTCACAAGAGACTTGAGTAAGCCCAACCATGGCTTGGATTTGTTAGAATGAGTCAAGGCTGGGCTCGCAATGTTGACCCCCAGAGCCATGCGAAGTTGAACCATTTACAACACAAAACTGAGCACTTAACCGGTCTATGTGATTTGGGCTCTCACACTTGGTGCCGAGGCTATTCTAAATTGCATGCGCCGCCGGCTCGCAATCCTGTCGTCCTCACAGAGCGCACATATGCTTTTCTGATAGACAAGTGATAGATACTCGTCTTTCTCATGTGTTCGCCCGTTGTCTATTAGTGGGGACTACGCCGGATCATCACGTTGTTAGACAGCATCGGTTTAATACTCTCATACGTTAGCACATGTATCCTTCGATGTCGTGCCTTGGCACCCCGTCCATATGAAAGGGGTGGGGGGCTCGGGATCAGCAATGCAGGGTCATGCAAGCCTCTCGAGATGCGATAAGGACTATTTCCACTCGTTTGGGGTAGTAGAGTAACTAAGAAGTCCCTTGAGGGTTGTAATGTTCGGATACTCACTGCGTCGTGGATCGTCTACTAAACTTACAGAAGACTTGTCCAATAAGTGGTCGTACAAGCACAAACTTCGACCGGTCAAGCACGGGACGTTTTTGACCAAGCCTTCGGGAAACATAGGTACTATTATGAACATGGCAGGTGGCATCGTCATGTCTTGGAAGGGCGTCGCCTATCATTCGTATTGGTCACTTTGCATGGTCACGCACTGTAGGTTGTTGATATATCAACTCAACCCTGGCACGGGTGCTCGCACGAGCCGCCAAAGATATGCCGGTAGTTGGTGTGTGGGTGTGTGTGGTCATCTCGGAGTGTCATATGTAGATGCAGACTCGGGCAGTGGTGTTCAAGCAGGTAGGTAGCCACCCCAGGGCCGTATGCGGGTAGCCGTCGCCGATCTTGTGTTATAGTCCTGTGCCCAATGACGGGATTTGCGTATGCGGCCTCTTTTTCTTGTGATAACCCCCTTGGTCAAGGGAGCAGCGGCAAGAAGTATGGGCCGTGGTCTATGGGTAGTGTGCCACTCTGCGATCAGTATAGTAAAGACATAGATCTTGGACTGCGAGTATATGGAGAACAAGAAGTCTTTATATTTCGATGGTAAGTCAAGGCAAGGTGCTTGAGGACTTGCCAAGAGGCAGCATATCAACCTCTCCCTCTTGATACCACCAAGTCTAGGTAAACGGGCGGGTGCTCCCGGTCTTGGCCTGTGTCCAGACTCATCATGTGCAGGGATTGTGATGTTATCCCGCTGTGCGACGACTCTGCTGCACGACAAGCCGCGTCATTGCAGCCACCGAAGGCGCATGCTTGAGCAACTGGATTGCGACACAGCACGCACCATCTCGATAATGCTACCCGACACTGACCTCGCACGCTGATGAGACCCGAGGGAAACACTTGTAGATCCACCAGAGAAAGCCGAGTTGAGGTGATGTTGGACTGGACGTGGATAATAGTTACCCTAGGCCAATGCCGAGGTACGCCTAGGCTCTCTGCAGCGCAGGACAAGTTGGATGCGAATCGACCAATGGTGAGTGTCTGTCGAAACCGGCCAGGAATAGGCTGGAATTGTGTTTGAAATTAAAGATGGGGAACGAGGCAGTGCTGCTACTCCTTGTCTCAGTACGGTTCGGTCTTGACCCGTGTCTCAGATGCATCTGGGTCTTCACGAAGGAAATCCTCCCTCGTAGGACGCTGTTGATCAAGCTTGATTCAACAAAAGTCCTGACTGGCAATTAGCCTATACCCTAACCTGATTAAAAGGTTCCATTGCGAGGAGCCCGAGGTACATGGTCATGTTTCACACCTCGTGTTGAGCTGCATGGAAGACGGGAGAGTATCGGACCTAGTGGTTCCCCCATCTGCACAAGACTGCTTTGGGAATCACGGAAAAATTATGCTGAGCCTTGAGCTTGAGCTGGGGTTGTCATGATCTGCAAGGGCCCCTCTCATCCTGACCGCGGCTGTTGTATCTATCGCCCGAGATTGTGCAACAACAACAAGCGATGCATGTGGTCGCGTGACCTGATGCCCGGCTTAGAGGGATCAGCATGGGTTAGGAGGCTAGGAGGCTAGGAAGAAGGGCGTTTGAACAGGGGTATCAGGCCTCGAGTCAGGGATGGCACAGCCAGAAAGGCTTGTTCTGTTGTAGCATGGGCTAGCTGAGGACCCAGGACGTTGGTTCGCTGCCCTCTCGAGTTTCTGCTAGCCGACGCACATGAGTTGAAGCTTTGCTCTACCGGCCGCCAACAACGTTACTTGTCACATCGACGCCGAGTTATAGTACCGACTAAAGGCCGCTTTATCCGCCTCGCCCCGTTCGAATGACTGCAGTGCAGATAGAGCCCAGGTCAATTCAGCCCCGGTTGTATTAAAGGCCGATCTCGCAGAGGTGTGTGCGTGACCCATTACCAAATTTGGAACGCGTATTCTCGCAACTTGGAGCCAAGCCCACGGCCCGTGGTTGACGGCACGGCATGTTGGCGCCTGCAGAACCTATCCATGTCTGTGCAGCGGATATTTTACCAAGACTGTGTACTCGGTGGGCCTGCATCAACTTCCTTCGGTCTTCAGCCAGGGTCTCGACGGTGGCGAGCTGCCTGGAGCCCAGAAGAGGGCTGAGGAAGGGGTCGATCCCAGGGTTCTGGAGCGTCGTGACGGGCCGCAACGTGATGAGACCAGCAAGTTTTGCAGCGAGATGATGGGCGTGTTGTGGATCTGGGTACAGGACGGGGATGCCCTCAAGACAGGCATTCGAGCAGGCAGGGCTTAACGAGCATGAGGGGCAAGAGCCTGATGAAATGCAGTTTTCCAGACCGAGATCCCAATTTGGCATATCCGCATCGATATTTACGTACAGATAGTTGGCCACCGCAATGGGTCGACCAATCGTCTGTGACGAGTCGTTTCGACGACATGTGCAATAGTCAGGTCTAGACACTGGAAGGAGAAAAGTTTTGCAAATTCGTATTTTCTGTCCCCATCTGGACCCTTTGAACTTGAGCAAAAAAAGGACCCTTTGCGCGTGTAGTTGAAAGTCAGTTGCCGGTCCGACGGTTTGCGGTTCAAGTTGGTATGGTCAAGTGGATTCTGGGGCCAGCTGGAGCCGCAAACGATGGGGCACGAGATAATCTAGTCTCTCGGGTGCGCTCCGTATTTGCTTATCGGCCAACCTAACCGTTGTCGTTGCCTCCACTGGAGCGGCTCTAAAGAACCAAGTTGCGATGGCTGCAAGGCCCAAGAAGAATTTCTGGAGTGTCTCCAACCGACAACCTACCCGTGTGACGGGGGTTTTGAGGCAGTCTGTCCGCACTGTATCATTAAGCCAGCTAGTTAAAGGGAGCATAATGCTAAGGAATAATATCTATCGAATGCGCAAGGCTATTACAATGATGATATAGCTCTGTTATGGGCTAATCATGATGTTATAATTATGTTATAATTGAGAGATGTTTTTAGAAGATATTATGTTGACTTTTTATCATGAAGCCATAATATAAACCCGACAGTGTGAAGCAAGTCATATGTCATACTGTCCTGAGCCCCCCCCCCCCCTTCACCCGGGTAGGAAACCAGAGAAAACCCTTCACGCCCCTCTCACCCCCGGTCGCTCACAGGCTGGGCATTGAGCGGGACCCTGCCAAGCTTTCCTGTCTTGGGTGCTCGGTGAGCCAGAGCCAGTCAATTCAGCACATGGCCCATGCAGCCACGGGGAGTGGAGGACCTGACACGCTAAAATTCCCCGGTATAAGCAAGATGACGGAGAGTGAGATGCAGAGCCAGGTTGACGGCTGAGGACCGACCAAGAATCGATCGATGTCTTCTTGCTGGGGTGATGAGCAGAGAACAGCTCATAACCCGGGATTAAAGACACTCGATGGGACTCTGAATCTGTACGATGATGGCAAAGACTCGGTTGATCCGGAGCAAGCAGCCGGTGAGCGCTGCCCAGACTCCCCAAGTAAACCCCAGCCCATGAAGCCATAGAGACATGGGTCCATATACCCGTAATCCGTGGGACCCCCCATCTGGACTCTCCTCGTCTAGGATCTCGGGGATGTTGCGGACTGGGGCCGGGCCAACTTTTGTCGAGCCGAAGCAAAGGAACGGAGAGGGGGACGACGATGGAGGCTGAAAATTTCAATCCGATGCCTGGGAATAGACAGGCTTGAGAGTAGCGCCGGGACTCGCAAGTGATCTTCATAGGTCAAGTCGCCATGTCCTCCCAGCTCTGTGACCCATGGTTGGCTGGTGGATGCTGGCTGCTGACAAGGGCTTGGGGATGGCTTCAATTCCTCCCTTCGATTGGGTTCTCCCACGATGGCTAATCGTTGGTCTGCAACGGGGCCGTTTTGAGTGTACCGAGTGCCGCTGTTTCGAGCTTGTTACGGCATGGTTATTGCCAATGACAACGGAACCGACCAAGAGCGGGTTACGTACTTGGTTGTAGATGTGACACTCTCTGATGACTCCGGAGGTTCGGAGATGCTCGTCATACCGAAGACTGACTTGCATCTACTGAAGCCGTCGCTGGCTTTCGAGGGGGGCAGTGAGTCGTATGTAGGGTCTGGGCCATTCCTTGCAGGACGTCTTGCTGCTCATCTCCAGCCATTCTTCGCCTGAGCCGGGGTGTCTTTCCATGAGTTGAGCTGCAGAGCGTAAACCGTTGGTACTAGAAACCTTCTGCGTGCGTAATGCCATGTACCGTGTGTGTGTGTGTGTGTGTGTGTGTGTGTGTGTGTTTGGCTTGCGCAAGCTCAGGCACCAGGTCCTTTCGGTCTCGGTTCGAAAAGCAACCAGCCACAGGGTTGTAGTTGATAAGACTCAACTTCAACGACCGAATTGGCGACGGGACAGCGATGATGCATGCTCTGCTGTTGTGCAGCCGAGGTGCTTGGTCGTGCACTGATGGGTCTGGCATGCCATGCCAGGGCCTGTCTGCGTTACACAGCATCGGATGCGAGTGTCTGTCTGTGACAGAGACCCAGACCCAGCGGCGTGGATCTTTTGATGAACTTTTGGAGGTTGCGATACTGCAGCGCAATATGGCATGAGTGAGGAAGGAATCACGACATTGTTCTTTTCATTCGGCTCGGAACTTCAGGTCGAGCTGTGTAGGTATGGATGACAGCATCCACACATCACTCGGCCGGGCATCGGCACTTGACCCCTCATCGTATCGAAACAAGCTCACACCCTCTGACTCGCCTTCCCGTATCGGTGTGTGTCCTGTGCTTGTGTGCTGTTAGCCATCTCATGAGGTGCAATCGTGGAAGGGGCGTTTTCTGCGCACGGTAGTTGGCTCGGTTGGCTTGTTTGGATGTGAAGCCATGCCATGTCACTCCCCCTTTATCAGCCATTTCTTAGGTAGGTCTACACAGCAGTATCAACCACTAAAAGTCCCAATGGCGAAGCTTAACCTTGACATCGGCATTCGACTCGTCCCCCTCCCACGAGATAACCGTGCTGAAGACAACCACGAGGGAGCTTTGACGCCGGGCATTATCTGAACCCGGCAGAGTGCAGAGCGTCATCTAGCGCTGGGCCCGGTGCCAGGCTAGCCCGCTCCAGTTACCCATCAGGTGCAGGCGGTCGAGTGAGTTCCCTTCTTCCAGGCGGATCGCTAACCCGCCTTGAGAGAGTTACATTTACAGTTTCACCACCAGCGCAAGTTGCAGCTCAGTCTGTTGGTTGAGTTCAGCGCAGTCGAGAGCAGATGCTTGTTATCTGCTAGCAAGCAGGCCTTATCCTAGCCCTTGTCCACACCTCATACCTCCTTCCGATGCAGGCGGTTGCACTTGTACCGAGGCTCACGGCAATTGAACGATCCAGACATCTACATGTTGTGCGCGCCGCAGACATGCACCGACCGTACAGCGGGATCCTCGACGATCTCTCCGAGTCTCCAATTGTCCAATGTTACGCGAGAGAAACCACACACAGACCAATTCTCTTCAAGGGACCCTTGACACTGTCGCCCCTCACTCTCTCCAGAGCCCACAGGCCCAGGCCCAGGCGTGCCAGGCTAGGCTAACCGGGGTGGCGGAAGCAAGCTCGTGCTTTTAGCGGATGCACATGGATGGTGCATTGGTGCAGCAGCGCATCATGGCCACCATGTTTCTTGGTGTGGGTGCAGCCGATGCAGGCCCAGCGCGAGCTGCTGAGTGGTCGACCTGGACGAGACAGGAAAAGAGGCGGATGGTGTATGACTGAATGGCTGGGTCTTGGTTCGGATATAACTTGAAAAGCTTCCCTTCCCACGCGGCCTCTTTTTGATTTTTCCTTTTCGTCTCGAGCTTGTTTGCTTCAAGCCCTCTTGTCGAAATCGTCACGACAATCAGCCTCACGCAGCATTTCGTCAAGGATTGAAGTCGGAGAGATTGACTCTTGTTTCTGGAACCAGGAGGAGTGTCAACCGCCAATCTAGAAGACACGCCCACTTACACTCAGACACTCACTCAGACACTCACACACACCCTCTCCGTCACACACCGTTTGTCTTGTTGACGTTGCTTTCTCTGGCTTGCTTGGAATTTCGAGGGTTCATTCCGCCTCGAACCTCTTTTGCCTGCCCGCATCTCATTCTCATCGCTTCACGCGCATTGCATCGCCGTTGGCGTCGCGACTATCTGATAAACCAAGATTCTGCCTGAAACGGTGAAATCTCCCGAGGCAATACCACAGCATCAAATCTGTGTCTGGCGCCCCATCTGGTGTGGTGAATCTTGACCGTCTGTCTCTGCGCTGCCTCTTATCTTTCCCCGGAGTTGCTTCTTTGCCTGGAGCATCCATCTATCTATCGATCGGTATCTCCATATCAGCAACTGGCCATCCTTGTCAGAGGATTGAGTTCCTACATACATATCCATATCTATCCATCCCCAGACGGATCAAACAGTTGTTGATAAGAGACGCCATCTGTGCAGCTCCCCCCAAACCAGCCAAGACAAGCCAAGACAACGCCCGCACGCAGGGGTCTCTTGTGCTTTTGACCAATTCAAGCCGGCTTCAACTGGCTCTCTCCACAAGCACAGACTCCCTCTCCCCCGGTCCTGCTGAAGCGGCCTCTTTACGGCACCTAAAAGGTTGCTTTTGGGACTTGCCCGGCGCCCCATCGGCCGTCCTATCGCCATCGTCAGGATCAGGCCTTAATCTCTAAATCTCGAGGTGGGCTGTGTCTCGTCCCGAGCAGGGGAAAGCAATCGGGTACGTACGTACGTCATTCCCTTTCTCGTTCCCTCCAGTTTCGCATGGGCCTCAGCTCAGTTGAACTCGGACGCCTTCGTTCCTTTCATCCCCTGCCTGGTCTTTCATTTTTTCCTCGCCAACCAGCCAATTGTCAACCAAGTCCGCTTTCTATTTGCCCTCCTGTTTTCACCTCAGAAACAAGAGCCCATTTTTACAGATCTTGTCTTGCTTTTCATCCACCGTCCATTCCGCTCACGACTCATTATTTCCATATAGAGTATAAGAAGCAACCTCGCGCCGCCTCGTACTCGCAGTTTGGCCTGGTGTTGAGCAGCACACCTTCCGCTCGCTCCTCCCGCTGATCCCGACTCGATTCTCCCTCTGCGAGCTCTCCGACCTCCCCAGCGCGTCGCATCCTTCTGCGATTGGATTGGGGGGCAACGATTGCGAGTAGCTTGAGGGAGACGATTTCGATCGTCCATTCCTTTATCCGAATAAACCGACCCCAATTGGCCCCGACGCCTCTTGGCTTATATTGGTCCAAACATGAAGTTTGGCCAGCATCTCGAGCGGGAATCCGTTCCCGAATGGAGTCTTCGTACGTCACCGATGTCGGCCCTGTTGTGCTTCATTATCTAACATCGATTGCTTCCACCCAGACAACCTCGATTACAACTCGCTCAAGCATGAAATCAAAGTACATACAACTCGCGACCAGGCCAGCGCCATGGCCATCCCCGGCCACAAGGACGAGGCCCTGACGCGATTCGAGGATGGATTGTACATGGAGCTTGGTCGCCAGCATGAGCGCCTGCATCTTTTCGTCTGCAGCAAGGCCGACGAGATCTCCCGGCGGTTAGGTATGCCCAACTGCCACATTGTGCCATGTCTCAATGGCACGCGATCACATGCCCCAAGCTGACAACCAACGCCAGAACACCTTGCCAAGAGTATTAACCGATGGGCCTCCAAACCTCAAGACCAGCTGACGGAGGATTCGGCCATTAAGCACCAGAGGAGATTTGCCAAGTACGAGCGGGAACTGCTTCGTTGCGGAGGCGACATTCAGGCCCTGGAGCGTTTCGTCAAGGCCCAGACTGTCGCGTTCCGCAAAATAACCAAGAAGTACAAGGTATGGCATCATCGACTGCGCCCTATGCTTTGTTTGACGTTTACTGACTTGGCTGAAGAAATGGACCGGCTCCACGACCCTCGGCGCCCGTCTGTACGAGAACATCCTCTCGGATCCCAAGAGTTTTACCCGCCGCGACTTTTCTTACCTCCAACAGCGCTATGACGAAATTACATGCACTCTTCACGCCGCCGCCCCCGTCCTGAGCGAGCCCAGCTCCCCTGAATCCTTGGCCCAATCCTATCGTCGTAACTCGCTGGGCGCCTCTTACAATTCCAACGCCTATCCTTCAGAACGCCCGTCCAGCCGGCCTCGCCCCGAATTTGATGTCTTGCCGCCTCCCCAAATACCAGAGCGGGTCAAGTACTGGAACGAATATGACGATGGCAGCGAATGCGCAGGCGATGATGATGGATATGCAATTTATATTAACCCAGACGACGATACAAGCTTTCCGGGATTCGACTATTTACACAATATCTTCAAGGGCCCCCTCGAAAAGGCCAAGGGTTGGTTCAAAACCGACCGGCATGGAGAACGACAGTCTCTCCTCGGTGCCAACCACTCGCCGAACCAGTACTCCAGCACCACCTTCAACAGCGAATCTGATGAGGAAGGGGGATACGCCAGCTCGGACGGGTTCCCTGCGGCTGGTTATGCTACCCACTACGCCCTCCCCAGCCTTAGTCAACAGGAGGCGAGCCGATATCGCGAAAAGACCTTGTTCTGGGGCACCGTCTGTTCCTTCGCCGTATCCTATCTTCTACTCCTAATCGCCGGCACCCTTATCTCTACAGGCCGACATAGGCTTCGTGTCGAGGTTGATGCTGGCGCCACTGTCGGTGTGGTTGCCAGTCTGTTCTCTGCGTGCGGCGCTCTGGGTATGACACTATATCGACGTGACCCGCTGTCACTCCCTTATCAGCTGCTGGTCTGGGTCGCCTTTATCTCGGCCTGTCTCCTCAACGGCATCCTGCTGATTCTTGTCGTGGGGAACGCCCCCTGACGTCGTGCTGACGTTAGGGCATAACCTTATTTCTCTTTTCTCGTCCGTTGTTGATACCGGTGCCAGAAGACTGCACCATGATTTATATACTTGTGTGGACTCATTGAGTTGGTGTTTGGCGTTGAGCGCATGCCACATGGAAAGCGTGGTTGTTGTTGTTGATCCCTTCGAGTTCGAGCGGATAGTGCGAAAGCAGCATGCATACGTTGTTGACGATACGAGCGTTGTTGTTTTGACTGATGCATCGCTTTTGTTTTGTTTATTGCACGAGATTTCATGGCGGAGAATAGATTGTGATGAAACCTCGCGGTGGTTGAGCGGCTAGCGGAGCGATGATGAGGCTCAGGGCGTAGCTTTAGTTGAGTTGAATAGCAGCGATTTGCGTGCCCATTCTCTTGGTAACTCGTGCAACAGTGAACCGCGCAAGCATAAAGGTAGAGAGTAGAAGATGGTGATGTGGGTCCGTTCAACTATCATCAAGTCAGTATATGGATGGATGTTGATATATTTCATCTAGAGGTTGTAACTCACTCATTCAGGAAACACCACTGAGCGCCATCGGCTTCTGCCAGGAACAGTTCGACCTTGCTGACAAGTTGTCCTAAATAACATGGTTAGATGCTGAGTTTTACTGGACTAAGAAGTAGCTAGTTCTCACCTGCAACGCCCCATCTCTTGGCAAAGAAATGCAACGACGAATAGATGTTGTGGAACCTAGTGTCAGCCTCCGGGATGAGATGCTCAAAGTGGCTGAGGACCATGAGGCAGTGGAAAGCTGAGTAAGGGGTGACAGGAGAGCAAGGGCCTAGGAGGTGCGGGCGGCGGGCAAGCTGGTCGTTGAGATCAGTCGTAGTGTCGGCGATGATACGGATGGTGAAGTTGAGACCAGCAATGGCCTTGGGAGCGATGTCGTCTGCAGCTGAAGAGGGAGAGAAGGGGCTGGCGGCGGACATGGTGTTGGCGGCACGGAGCTGACGACAATAAAGGAAGAGGAGGAGGCTTTTAAGTGGAAAGAGTGTTTGTTAGTGTCATGTGGTCAGGGCGAGGAAGCCATCGTCGGTCTGAGGCAGGCGACTTCAGGGGTAAGTTTGTTCACTTACCAAGTACAAGTCGCAAAGCACTCATAAAAGTCTCCCCAGCGAGATTGCTGCATGACCATGGCCTCGACGAGGGCACGAGTTGAAATGTCAAGCTCAACGAAGTCGTCGAGCAGGGCATCAGCAGCGCCCGGCTGGCTGGGGGAGAAGGCCTTGGAATAGAGCATGGCGCACTGGCAATTCCTCTGGAAGGGACCCAGAGGCACTGAGGGCGCAACACTTGCGGGGTGGCGCTGAATGACGCGAGCGGGCTGTTGGCTTTGATTGTTCCAGACGAGGTTGGTCGTCGGGAGAAGATCATCAGCAGCAGGAGAGGGCACCTGCAGCGGCATGCGGGTGAGGGAGCAGTCGACGTGGATGAGACGGTCGAGCACGAGGAGGCTCCAGTAAACGCAGCGACGCTCCTCCTCATCGTAGGGGACATGGGCATCCTGCTCGGCCTCGATGTATTTTCCGGGGCTGATGCGCAAGGCAAGAGCCATGGTGTTTGCATCGCCGATGGTGACATAGGCTCGCAGCACGTCGCCGTGACCAAACTCGAAAAGAGCGAGGAGGATGGTGCACTGGACAAGCTCAATGCTAGGAGCAGAAAGGCCACGCAGGACACTGAGGACACGCTTTGCGGCACGGTAGGCGGGCATCTCCATCATGTCCTTGCCTTCATTGACGCTGGTACTGGCAGCAGCAGCCTCGTCGTCGTACTGAGAGACGAGCTGCATGCAGACAATGAGGAGGGCGACGGCCGGGTCCCGGGGTCCCGCATCGGCGGCGGAGCTCGGGCCAGCCCCGGAGCCGGAGCCGGAACCAATGGCATCAGCGCGCAAAGCGAAGAGCTCCGGGTGGACGACAGAGAGCCAGGGGTTCATGGTCTGAAAGTAACGCTCAGTGGCCTCGCGCCAGGCAATGTTGCGCGAGGACAGAAGCGACATGATCATGTTGCTGGATACATCAAAGGCCGGGTCAAAGACACCAGGGCCGAAGGTATCCTTGGATCCCAGGAGATAACCCGGGTCTACGACGGCGGTTGTCGGTGCCGTGTAGATGAAATCATAGGAGCACGTGGTGGTGAGCCTATTGAATGGGTCGGGTCAGTACGGGATTCCAGAAGTGAGAGAGAGTACAGCAGAGAAGGATTGAGCGGGACAGGACAGGACAGGACAGGCCTACGCACCTGGTACAACGGGAGCATGCAGGTAATGCCTTGTCGCATTTCTTTTTGGTGCGAGTGCACTTTTCACAAGCTCGATGAGCACGTTCGGGCTCCATTGGAGATTCGGAGCCCCGTGACGAAGACACGGAGCGAGACATGATGTTTCTCGTTCTTCGATCCGTGGTGAAGGATGGTTGACCCGTGTAGGCGGGTATAGATATGTTTCTTTGGTATGGAGGTCAAGTACTTGGACTTGACTTGGTGTAAGTGCTGACGGGGTCTGACAGGGCGGCAGGATTATGTCAGACAAGGAGGCAGTTGATGAGATACAAGGGAGCAATATGTATAATCAGCGGTGATATATATATATTGTGAGTACAGTAGATTTGGAATTGATAGACGAATGGATGAGTGGATGAGTGGTGAACACGAGAAGGGAAGCCATGGGGACGGGGGAGGCGAGGGCTATTTGAAATATCTCGACGGGAGTCTGAGGGATGAGATGAGGCAAATCAAGGAAGGTCAAGGAAGGCCCATCCTCAAAGGCCGTCTGTCGATATCGTTGAGGACGGGACACCAGGGCCTGGCACCGCGATGGAGTTTGCCGTCCGCTGCAGATGCCAGCCCCAGCCCGGGAGATGGACGCCCAGGGCTGCCGGCTGCCAGGACGGTAGTGGAGGCCAGACCAGGCCAGGCCAGGCCGGGTCCGGGGGGAAGTGATTGACAGGGACGGGGAGATATGACGTCTAGTGGGTTAGTCAGCTGCTGACGGTCGATCACAAGTCGAGGCTGAGTGTGGATTTGGAAGAATGAGGTAAACAGATGTTGGAGAGAGCGAAGGAAGGAATTCGTAACGACAGATAGGAAGAGAAGGAGATGGATGGGCAGGGGGGGAATAGAAAATAGAGGTTCAGGCTAGGAAGAATATGGAATAAGTTGGAAGGGGTGAGAGGAAATTAAAAAAAAAATAGGAAAATGCAAAACAGAGGGTAAAATTAATTGCAGGATAGGTACCTACCTAGGTCAGTAGTAGGTAAGCGGAGAGGTAAGGCTGCCACCTACCACTGCATGCCGTACGGTGCTGTACCTACCTAGTGTGCGGCGATTAGGTAGGAAAGGGAAAGAGTATGGGGGAGGTACCCAGCTGGCTGAGAAAGGAAGGCACCTGGCAGGAGATGAGGTAAAAAAAAAAAAAATTGATATTACCCAAAACGATCTAGAACGGGAGTCAACTCTAGAATGGAAAAGGACGTGGACACGAGCATGATTGATGATGATGGCAGCTCTAGTCGCGATAACTAAAGTCGATTAGTTAAAGCGGTATAAGCATGGCATCATCCGACAGGATTAAGCACTTGCAGCCATAAACCCAGGAATACGGATAGCTAGTACTGTATGTAGAAAGACTCGGGTTGCAATCCATGAGCCACCTGCTGCACTGCAAGAGAAGGGCACGCGCGCGGTCCGAGCCAAAGCAAGCAAGGTTCTGGCTCCTCCTCCCTCGTTCTCCCTGATTCCCTTTCTTTTACCCAGCAAATGGATCATGTCCTTTCCCCAAAATCGATCTAAAATTCCCCGGGGGTTGGGTTTTGGGGGGTGGAGAGGCAGTGGGTTGGCCATTGAGGTGACGACCTCTCAGCCCAGTGAGGCCATGGTGTGGATGCCAAACCAACCACTCAAGTGGGACTGGCCCTGCGGCAGACGGAGTACGCGTAGAGGGGAGAGCAAGTGATGGATAATCATGCCTAAGCAACCATGTTATCCCGACCAGGGCGATTGACAAGCTGATGACAAGATAAACCACCACCCACGGCCACGGCGATCGCGATCTGTAACCCATCATCTGCATCTCTACAATATCCATTTTCAAAGCACTTATCAAGCATCCTCAAAACATGACGACAAGGTTATTTTTCCCACGCCTTCCCCAGGTTTCGTCTGCTTCTCTTGTCAGAACCTTCTAATTCTTACCAGCTCGTCGGGTGCTTATGGCATGCTTGCATCATGGGAAGCGAAAAGCAGATATTAGCCCACTCGTCACTGGCTACTGCACGCATGAGACGACACTCGTTTGTTTCCTTAATCAAATAGCGGGCGATCAATGCATAGTCGGGTTCCGACTTTGCTTTAATTCTCGGTTCCATGGCGTCTGTTTAGGAAACGAGTACGAACACCAAACTTGATTCAAGAAAATCACTCTCTTTTCTTTATTAGCGCATCACGTATAACCTATTCCACCAAACGAAAACCCTCGCTTCCTTTTTTTTTTTCCCTCAGCCACAACACAAGGATTCCTAGTACCCTCGATAGATCCATCCCGTGATCTTGGCATCCGGGCCGTTTTTTTACGAGCCGAGATGCGGGAAACCTCGTTTTCTCGACTCAATCATCTCCACTTGATGTGAAGCGACATGACAAAGACTTCAACTGACGGTAAATTCCTTGGAAACGGTCAAGCTACTGTCTCGTAAAAACGCAAGCTCCCCTCTATTTTTATCCATTTGACCCAATTGGGCTGCAGTTGAGTTGCAGAAAGGGCTCTATCTCGATGGGCTGTGTAACCATTGCGGCTGAGCCTCAGTAGTACGTAGCAACGATGAAACACCATGATTAGCAGCTGAAACTTGGAGTCGAGAGGATAGTTGTCCTCAATCATTGACAACTTTCAATTGTTTGAATTGAATATCTCCCATTCTTCCACTTCAAAGAACTTGTGTATATTCCCTTCCTACAATATACAATCTCACACCGTTGACTCATTCGGTGAGAATCACATCCAATTCTGGCAGGTGACAGTGGAGGCCAATCAACCAACCAACCAACCGCACTCTTTTTTTTTTTGTTTGTATTTTAAATCCATCCATAGAAAAAAGAAGACGCCTTCCCGCAACTCAATTGATGGTCTAGAAGCCAATTGATCGAACTCAAGCTTTCTGACATCCATTCCAAAGACCGGCTTGTTAGCGTGACGGGCGCCTCTACTTTGCAACCGCACGCGTTTTCTACTTGTGCATGATATGATTGTTGATCTCACTACCTAGGAATTGGTCAACTCATAACACGCATTTCGCAAAATAAACTCGACTTGGTGGTTTGTGCGCGCAAAGACTCCTCCATTTCCTCCAAAACCGCTCTCGAGGATATTATACAGAGACAAAGCCTTGGCCAAGCGCTACCTCAACCCCTCAACACCATAAATCAACTCCTCAGACCATCACCAACTCTACCGCCAAGATGCCCTCAACCTACTGCATCCGCCCCGGAACATTTTCCGACGTCGATGACGCCGCCATGCTCTACACCCAGAGCTTTGCAAACGAGGCTCTTCTCGACTACATGTTTCCCGACCGTGCCGTCGACCCAACTGCCTTCCACACATGGGTCTCCCGCCGCTTCTGGATGCGCTATTGGACGCCCGAGTATGTCCTTACCATACTCGATGCTTCCGACGGGAAGGGAAAGGTCAAACCTATGGGCTTTTCTTGGTGGCACCGCCCAACTGAGTCCCTTTCTTTTCGCGAGCGATGGTTATCTCCTTGTATGTATCGCCACATCTTCCACTTACTGACTTAAACACTGCTAACTCAACTCCACAAAGATGCATGGCTTGCTCCCTTCATGCAGTCTCTGCTCAACCTCCAGTCTTACATCGCCCCAATCCCCGGTCTCGACCATCACCGCGTCACCATCTACGACCGTGTCTTCGCCACTCTTGAGCCCACCATTCTGCACTCTGCTCGCCGCCGCTCTGCCTGGTATCTCTCCAGTCTGGGTGTTTCGCCCAAATTGCAGGGCAGCGGCTACGGTTCCTTGCTGCTCCGCGCCGGCCTGCAAGAGGCCGACCGTGCCGGCGTCGCCACCTGGCTCGTGGGCTTGCGTGGTCTGGATGACTTCTACTCCCGCTTCGGCTATGTCGAAGTTGCGAGGGCCAATGTTGGAGAATTGAAGGATTGGGATGGTGGTGTTATCATGTTCAGGGGAGAGTGAACCAAGCCAAGGAACGCTTGGTCAGGCCCCGGGGACATCACACTGGAAGGCAATATGTACCTAGGTAGTTATCGACCGCTGATACCAAGATAATTCAATTGCACACTTTTTGACCTTTCGGGCGCTGAGAACCCGACTATCAATCCTAACCGAAGCTCTATCTCTACCTCGCCCCCATAGCAATTGGTATTGTCCCTGATCCTTTCCATCATCGGAAGCCCCTGCAAGTTCAGGAGCGGACTACCGTACGAATTCCAGAGACCCCCCAACTCCATTACCATCCATACCAGTCCCTTCCTTTACAGCCTTTCCCTTGTTCCATTGTGACCATCCATCAATTCGTTGACCGTCATTCATGCGCTGAAGTGAGTCGAATACATAAAACCGAAATGCAGAAACCGGACCCCTGACAGAGACCGCGCGAGTGCCGAATAAAAACCGTATCCCCTTACTCATACAATTCTTAGAAATCAAAGTCTCTGGCTGACCGAAGTGCCGAGAAAAAACCAGTCCCCTGTCGTAAGCAATGCCGGCAACCGGCTGCGACGAGAACAAAGCAGTTTGCCGTGAAATCCCGTGCCAAGTCGTGGTCGAGATGCTATTTGAAATGCTTTCTTGCCGGGTTTCCGAATTCCATATCCATCGTAGTATTACTCATCGTCGCCAATCGGTTCGTCTGGCTGGTAGCCAGAATGATGACCACGGGAATGGCTGTCGTCAAATTCGCCCATGCCACGATGCTGACGGCAACCGGGGCTGTGAGAAACAGTCGCCTCTCGGTCAGGCGAGTAATTTCCCGAGCGTTGACGCAAGCTGGGGGAACCATCCTCATAACCGTGGGCTGCAGACTGCCACGGAGCCTGGTTCACGGTGCGGCCGGCGCCGACGTTCGATCCAGCTTCTTCATTGTACCAGGCAAGATCCTGAGCCTCAAGAGGCTGCTGGTAGGCACTCGACGGCCCCCCCGACATCGACAAGAGCAGCAAAGCATCCTGATCTGCCGCACTAACCCGAGAGCGGGGGGCCAATGGCTCGCGGTAGTACCGTTCGTCCTCTTGAACCCGTGCCGGGGCAACCCGCTGAGGGTGGTTGAAGTAGATGGGCGGGGTCTGGTATTCACCTGGTGTACCATACAGGCCATGGGCTTCACGAGTGCCCAGGTTACCGTAGCCTGCGGGATGCATCTCATAGCCTCCCTGTGGCATTATTTCCGAAGTGTTCAAATAGCTCGAGTGTCTGTCAATCAGCATAAAATCAGTTGGGCCACGTTGGCCGCCACCTGTATAGGTGCCCGGAGCATGAAACATGCTATCGTGTGATCCTCGGGGATCGCTCGCTGGAGCCTGCAGTTGATAATTAATACCGAAGTGATTCAGTGAGGGCTGTGTTGGGTTCTGACTGTCATAATAGGGGGCGCTACCGCGTCTGTCGGCAAACGCAGCCACGCCAGGGTCGATGAGGGGGGATCTGGCTCCGAACCCGTAGTTGGCCGTGTGGCTGCGTGCATCATCGGCCTGCTGCTGGTTGTGATGACCAGGCCTGAGCCCGTACTGGCGATCGTCAAAAGTCGCGGGGGGAGTGGGCGACGAAAAGGTCTCGCTGCTGCGCTCGCTCATGGACCCTTCCTCTTGGACCGGTTCGAGGGGTGAAGAGTCCTTGACAAAAGAGATGGGAGACTCTGTCGCCTCTCCAAGCTGTCCCAGGCGACCAGGCCGGTTGATGGCTGACGCGTCAACCTCATTGGAACTCTCGTGGTTGATGTGAGTGGAGAGCTGGGCAGGAACGTTGGTGTAGGCGTCGACAACTTCGGGAAGAAACTCCACAGGGGGGACATCCTTCAGGATACCTTGTTGAATCTCATGGTGGAGGCGTTCAACAATATCGAGGATCTCGTCATGAGTCTTGCCATCTCCAAGGCTCTGAACAATCCATCGAGGCACAAGGTCCCGTCCGTTGGTGTCAACGAGTCGCTTAAGCTCCCGCTTGCGGATCGAAAATGTCCAAGATCGGATGGTAATGGCCTCTTGGTTGACTCTGTTGGCGCTTTCCAAACCTCGGCTCCAGAAGATCATGCGAACAATCTGCTCATAGACCATCCCGATCTGCGTCACGCTAAAGTCTGCACCCTTGCGGTATCGCATTCGTTGGTAATGCTTGCGGCACATGCAAACCCAGACTCGTTCAGGGATGCGGCGAGTGCAGACCTTGTTGCGACCAAAAAGGTGGGAAATGACCTTTCGTGGGACGGAACTTGTGGTACAGTTCTCGACTGCCATGCAAATATCGCCTCCTTCGAGAGGCTTGTTCACTTCCACCTTTCTGAAGCGGCGGCAAGCTGTGAGGACGCGATCGTTGGGGCCAGCTTGAGGCATAGCACCGCGAGAAGCAGCTTCACAGAGTTAGTCGAGTCTCGAGAACATAGAAACGGGAGAGCAGGTACCTTGAATCTCGTTGGCGGACATGGTTCTCTCGTTATCGTGAATCTCACGCGAAGGAGACCTCGTGGCCATACTAGCAGCTGGAGAGATCTCTTTCAGGCGGCACCACTGATTGTGCTCGGAACCTGCACGTTGATGAGTGATGCTGAGGCGAGGCGATGGCGACAATGTTGCCTCGAAATGCCCGGATGCGAGCGACGGCAAAGTCGTAGGGATGCGAGCGAAAGCTAAAGCAGAGCTTTGAGGGGGGTTGGGTGCAGAGATGGTACGCTTATGGACACGGTCCAAAGAATGCAAGAAGTGGTCTCTGGGCCTGAAGTTGCTGCAGGAAAGAAGTCAGCGTGTGCTCAAGGACTCGATTTATGGTGAAAGATCGAGAGCAGACAGTGCGCCAATGAGAGGGTTTGAAAAGGGCAAACAGCAGAGTAGCCGAGTTATGTTCGGTGAAGAAGGCGTTTGCTCAAAAGGGTTTCACAATAGAGGACGGTGGGAGTCACTAGGGGGTGATAAACAGCCTTGGGTTTTGTGAGGACGGCTTGTGGCAGTGATGCACAGACGAGAGCTCTCTTTCTAGCCACGCAGCCTTGACAACCCCAGCGGCCAGCCCTTTACGGCAGTGCTGCAGTAGGCAGCTATTGTTCTCGTGACAATAGAAAATAGCCCCATTTGCGATTCACTGACGTCAATAGCGGCAGGTGAGCGCCAGCGGACGGTCGAGTCCACTGATAGGAATTCTCGGATCCTGAGCTCGAAAAAATGCCTCTCCTGCCTATTCACGGAGCATAACATCGGACGGGTCTCTCATAGCTGGGTTGGTTGAGATGGGATAAGGGGGCGGTGTGGCGGCACGGTTCTGAAAACAACAAGAAAACAACTCACCTTTGGTCTTGAGATAGATGACCACGCCTACGCTTCATCATCCGAGCCTCCAAGAGTGAGTCAGATGGGCTGCTGGAGGATAATGACCCAGCGGGTGTTGCTGCAGCAGCTCGGGGCAACTGGACCTCTGGCTTGGGAGAAGGTGTAGGGGCAGCTGGTGGCGGAGGTGCTGTCAGTCTCGGGAGACGTTCCAGTTTAGCCTCCAAGTCGGCGATTCCAGAACCCAAGTGGTGGCTCCCATTGATGGTTGATATAGAAGAGATCCTCGAGTGCCCAGCGGAGAAGGTCGATGAACAGCAAGACGAGAAGCTGCTACGACTATCCGAGATCTTGTGGTTTCCTGTACCAGGGGTCACACTGTAATCAGTCCAAACGCTGGATCTTTACCAACATTAGCACACGAAAGCTCAAAGAAGGGAACAAGAGGAAGGGCCCCGAGATTATTGGGATCGCAGGTATTGAAAAGAGAAGGAAAGATGCTGACCTCCTTGCGTGATGTGAAGGGCGGACTTCACTGTGTTGGCCGATCTGTCAGACGAGACTACGAAATACAATGAGGGGCTTTGGCCAGGACTGGCCTAAATGAAGGACGTGGAACCTACTGCGTTGAAGTCCATGAATCTTGCTGAACATCTGGAATGGAATGCATCCTGCGTAACATCATATCAGATTCCATAATTTGTGGTAATTCAACCGGTGGGAAGTTGCTGCCTACCGAACTGGTAAAGAGTAAGGCGTTGCGACGCCGGGAGACACCGCAGTTGTTGATGTTTCCATAGACATCCGTCGGGAGTGGTAATTGGAATCGGCTGATGCATCGGTAGGTCTCGCAGTGTCCCTATGGTCTCTCGGTGAGAGAAAAGCGAAGGACGGTCGCGAGGAAGTGTTAGAGCTGGGTTCTCTGGGTAGAGAGTAGCCGCCTGCATCCCAGGGAGTCCGGGTTCGACTGTCTGGTTGTCCACTGGCTGTTTTAGAGGGTGCGCATTCTGGAGAAGGAGTTGGTAGCGAGAAATAAGGCCCCTCTGGACCATTATTCGAACCAGATGGCGATGTTCTGTTCCCATTGCTTTCCACACTAGGCCCTAGCCCCGTGGACTGGTTGAGGATCGATTCAATCTTCATGGCTGAGGACGATGCCGAAGTATGTTTAAAGAATAATGGATTAAGATAGAGTTGTGAGATTCTGGGGGTGTTAGGCGCGGATACTGTTTCCAGTTGATTAGGAACGGAACTGACACAGGAAGTCGACAAGATGGCTGTAGTGTCGAGCGAGGTCTGGTTCCGTCGTAAGGGATAGTGGTAAAATGGTACAAACGATTATTGTCTCATGATAATAGCTGAAGCGTGCTAGAAACGGTTCGATCTCGTCCCGGGGTAATTATTGATTAGGTTAACAAGCACTCCATAGAACCAAGAGGCTGATCGGACGGAGAGGAATAGAGATCGATGGGTGCTTGAGGATTCGATCTGATGAGCTCCAAGGGGTCGTCCGTTCTTGTATGCTGTCCACAAGACTGGGATGCTGGCTCGTCGCTGAACAATGTGAAACTTGGCAGACGGGTCTCTTTCGTATTTCGATGCGGGAGTGAAGGATGGTAAAGGCGGCAGCAGCGTCAGATAAATAGAATCTGACCCGCTTGAATCGAAGAAGTCGGCTGTCGATCTGTTCAAGGGCCAGGGACTTTCAGCTCAGTACGTGTTGGATATGGTCTCCGAAGCTCTAGATCGTCGGAGCCGTTCCGTCTCGAAGATATCGACTTTAATTAAAGACGGAGTCTGACAGGGAAGAAGCCCAGAGATGAGTTGCGGATACAGAAGCGAGCAACATTCAACGGTTTTGGTTCAGGTAGGAAAAAGAAAGAGATGAGACGAATCTGCCACGACAGGAAGGCAAGTCGCCAGACGCTATGACTAGATGGACAACGCATGAAGTGGTCGGTAGGGTTCGAAGACGGTAGTCGTTTGGGGTTGGGGTTGGGGTTTGGGGGGGTCGAGAACAGAGGGCTGAATGGGTGTGGATCAAGAAGACAAGGAATCGCCCAGGATCAGGGTCTTCCACAAGACGTATGGATAAAAGCTAGACTGCCTAGGGTCTGTGTTCAGCAAGAGGAAAAGTCGCGATCGCAATCCTGGGATGTAGGGGGCCAGGAAGACCAAAGCGTTAGCCTGCAGCGGGAACCAGCATCATCATTGTAACGGGCCAGACTAAGACTGCGGCAGTCGGTCCTGTCCCGGTAGCACAGACACGGTGCCGCAGTGCATAAAGTGTCGATGGCCAGAGGAATGCCATTCTGGGGCCATCTGGTCAGCTTCTTCAGCGTGCTCTCGGGCAGCCGTTGAGCCATGGGTCGACTCGCTCTACTAGGTAAGACAGCGCTGGGACAGCCCTAGTATCGTGGCGCCAAGGAAAGACCGCAATGGAGAACTCAAGAAGCAGCCGAGCCAAGCGAGGGCCACCCAAGATTGACTACCTATTGTTTTGCCGGCAGTTTCGAGTGACGGAGCACCCTTGTTGGTTAAGCATGACGGGTCGTAGATCATGGCGTTGAAAGCCCCGTCCGAACCATGATCTCCACAAGGGAATAAATTGTCCGGACAGGGTCAAGGAGTCAAAACAAGGAAAGGGCCAACTCGGCCAGGGCCACACCCAAGCCGGGCGGGCTATTGGGCTGAAGGTGTCAAAAGATGGATATCCCACATCAGCTCAGCGACAGCACCCCTTTTCCAGAGCTGCTGCACTCGGAGAGGGTCACCGAGAGGCGCAGCCGCCTATCCACCTGCAAGCCGATACGTGCTCTGATGCGTGAAACTTTTCCCAGGGGTCCTGGGTGCCTCAGAGTGTTCTAAAAGTGGTTGTGTGCCACGGGGCCGGAGTCTGGGGATGTAATCCATGCCCTACCACCAGAGAAAGGACTGACAGGCACACAACCGCTGCAACATCACAGACAGGCCTGGGTGCCCGCTGTAGAGGACGCCCATGTACTAGTCGACAGCTGGTCGGGAGATACCGAGACTGGGCGTTGGGGATGGCCCTGGGTGGCATCTTGAGACCCGGCGGATCATCTAGGTTAATGAAGACGCGGTAGCGGGGAGCTGCACGGCAGAGCATGGGCAGCCGCTCCGCGCAGCCGTCGGCCGCGGCGGCCAGGCTTTCGGCCATTGTCTTGATGTGATCCGCTACCGCATCCTATGCCATGACTCCGGCAAGTGTAGGTGCATTATCCGCTCAGCTGCCGTCTCCTCATGGCATGATGATTAAGACAGTTCTGACCAAGTTGAAGCGGCCCATCTGATCACGGCATTCGAGGTAATGGTTGAATTGTGTTGAAAACGCCAAGAATAGCAATGGAGCTGTGCAAACAGCCACGCCTCCCACACACCAGTCTGGCAGGCCGGGCGAAGGCATTGCCTGTCTGGGACCAGTAACAGAAAGCCGCAACGCCTAGGGCGGCTGTCATAGATCTGGGGGACAAATAAGGTGATGGGATGATGCCGGTTGACTTAATTTCCGTAACTCGATCGCGTTACATTGCACACCGCAGTGTGGGCTTCTTCCGGCTGGTCGAAGCTTCAGGTGACAACTGGGTCAAAGAAGTCTTTTTGGTAAGTGCCCATCACCATGGGGTCGATTAGCCAGCCGGGCTGGAGAACTAGGGTTGATTGGGCAGGCTGAGAGACACAAAGACAACCGTGGGCCTCATCGATGTGGATCGCATCGTACGTAGGTATAAACGAAGTACGGAGTACGGAGCACGAAACTAGGCTCGACGTTGGCGAACAATGCCAGTGGTGTTGAAAATGGGAATGACGGGGGTCGCAAGCTGCTCCGGGTCGGGATAGCATGCCCCACGCCTCATGCGCGAGGTGTCGCAGGCCAGGATCCAGGACGATGCTGCCGGAGAGGTGCCAGGGATGTCATGGCAGAGATAGCAAAGGTTCGGCTTGTGGGAGAGGCTTAATGGTTGAGCAGGTTCCTGGGTCCCAGCCAAGGGCGAGGCTAGGCAAGTTTCAGCCGAGTCAGCGGCAGCAACAAGCGGTGGCGCGCAAGGATAATTCATGCACGTGCTTGAGCTGGATTTAGCCTCTGCCTTGTCGTGCAAACGGCTCAGGTGGCTGAGAACGGGGCGGGAGAGTGTGTGCTGTCTGTGTAATCCTGTCTAGGGCCGTCGTTACACGTCAGGCAGGTGAAGGAGGGCAGCCCTGGGACTTGAGCCTTGAATTGAGGTGAGACCTCCAAGGTGAGGAGGATTCGAGGCCGTTGGTTCCTGCAGGAAATGAGCGTCGACCGTTTGGCACGAGCGCAGGCACATGTGAGATTCATTCGTATCTGTGAGCACAGGGACACACAGACAGATGAAAAGCAAGGTACATCATGTCTTGATGTCGTTGGTGTTGTCTGTAAGTGACGTTCCATTTGGCGGGGAGACGAAAATTGGTATGGATGAAAGCTTGGGACGCTGAATGATTAGCAGCGGAGAGCAGGGGGGAAGGACCACCTGCCAACCAGCATCATCATCCAACGGCAAGTTCCAGAAGATGGTCAAGGAAGGAAGGAAGCAGCCAGCCCTAGCTACTTGCCTAACCTGACTAGCTGGCTGCAGTATCTACCTTAGGGAGGGAAAGAGCAGACGGCAATCAGCCCGGAACGTAAGAGCTAGAGTTCCTCGCAACAGACCCAGCAAACCTTCAATCTCTCCTCCCACCGAACTCATTCCCCAGACCGACCCAGACCAGGCCTCCATCTTCCAAAGCTTGTTGGTGTGTGATGCAGACACGCCAGTCACTAGCGGGAACCAGGGCGGGACAGACTCCTGGCACGGATAGGTGCTGATACACGCTCCGACTCATTTTAGATCCGCGCGTTGATCCAACTGGCAAGTTTCGTCTCATGTGTGTCGACTTGAGTCTCGGGGCTCTCCACCGCATGCTATTGTCGTCAGGGGTGCTGCATCATCGAGTGTCCAACACCAACTTCTCAAACACGGGCACCCCTCCCCGGTACCTGTTCCATCACGGAGGAACAACCGGAAATAGAATAACTCATGAGGTGTCTAGGGCCGGGACGAAGGACGAAACGCCGCCAGAAGCGCGGTAGACTTCGACTAGAAGTCTTTGCGGTGACACTTGTTTGATCATCACCCGTCCCATCAATCCTACCACGGCGACGCTATCGGCAATGGGATGCGATGGGATGTTCAAGTCCCAAACAGAGTTCCTGCGCGACACCTTGGCTTGGGCTAGCTCCTCGCAAGAATTACTTACTGCTGCTGCTCATCCAGTTGAGTCGCTCGCACTGACGGCAGCATCATTCTTCTCGAAACGCCCCTGGCACTTCTCTGGAAGTCGATCCGATGGGGGGGAGCCCTGCATGCAGCAGATTTAACGAGGGTAACCAGCCATTGGCTTGTGCCCTTCCCCCCTTGTGCGCTGTCGACCCGTCCCAGCAAGGCATATCCTCATGATGGGTGATTTTTTGCAAGGTGCATGGCCGAAACAGAACTCAACGGTCTTGTCTGTCATGGTTCAGCCCGTTTGACAGGCGAGATCCCTTTCTTTTTCCTGCGCATCATTCGCAGATCCTCCAATCTCCCGGCCCTCCCACCTCGACAACATTCCGCCTCTGTTTTTAGAAACACCCCGGCATATCCACCCCGGCCAACCTTCCTTTCGAATCCCTGAGTTTCTGGTTTCCTGGATTCCTGGATCTTGTTGACGGACCGAAGTCTAGTGCACCTCGACCACTACCACGACTTGCTTGGAGCAGGGGGCATGCTTGAAAGTGCTTCACAGGCTGGTGGACCTCAATGCTCGCCAGCCGAGCCAGCCTTTCCAAACACCCAATCGACGCCCATGGACAGCATTGTTCTCGGCCCCCCCAATCCGCCAGTTTGCAAGACGCCATTTGCCCATCGTGACTCGACCTGACACTAGTGCAGGTCCATCCATCCACCGTCCTGGGCGTTCCCGGCTCCGCGCCCCGGGGGCTCGGCTGCGTCAAACAAAATGCTCTTCTACGCCGACGGGCGACGGACACCGCGCTGGTCTGGCACCTGCAGACGAATGAAGAAATTGTTTCAGGTCAGTCTATGGGGGGAAGAGTACGAGAAGGTGAGAGGCATGTACTACTCCAAAATAGCAGGTGTGCCACCTTCGGGCAGAGGGAGAGGGGAATGAATCCAGCTTGGTACGCATCGAGGATGGAAGCAGCAGCAAGCATCACCACCACCACCACCACCGGCCGGGAACCTCGAGGTGGATCGATGAGGTCAAAGAGTAAAAAATAACCACCGGTGGATCCCAGAGGCTAGACTCAATGCCCAAGGCAAGCATGCAGGCCTGATATTCATGTGGCCAGAATGCACTCCCAGGTCAGGGAGCTGGGTAAGGTTCAATGGAGACCGTGATGGAGTATCGAGATGATCAAGGCGAGGGCATATTGCTCTCGTCGGTCAGAGATGGAGTTGCTAAATTCATACAGGACTCCAGTCTTTCGCATTGCTGTTCGCTGTTGGGTTTGGATGATATCAGCGCTCGCTGCCAACGAACCCTTGACCCCGGAGACCTGTTTCATGCGGGGGCTACCGAAAAGTGCAGAGCATCATTAGATGTTATACCGCCCCTTGCCTATAACTGAGGACCCGAACTACCGTTAAGCTGCGTCTAGCCACCGCACTTAAACAAGGTCTGTAGGGTAATGCTTGGTTGAAGCCGCGGCGCATTAGATGGATGACACTTGACCCGTCCCCTTGGATCCCTCTATTTTGCATGAAGCAAGCATTGTCAAAAGAGAGAGAAGAGACAAGAGTCAACCTCCAGCATAAAGTCGGTGAAGCAGCCTCGAGTTGCTGCCATGGCATAGCATGATGGCCTTCATGGTGGTCAGCGAGCCGCTCAATGTGAAGGACGTGCGGCATGAGGAAACAGAGCCAATTCGTTAACTCCCTGCACCCAAGCGCAAACCAACACACGGCTTGGGATGTGCAGAGACGGATGCAGAATTAGTGCGTTGTCCAGAAGGGAGTTTGCCTGAGGGATGCGGCTTCAAGGCCTCGCAACCTCCAGGAACTCAGTCCGCTCGCAAGAAGAATCTTTCCCAACAGCCAATGAACTAAAGAATCCACCTGAAGGCGGCCATACAGATGATAGCTTCCGGGTAAGAACCGGTAACAAACGGCCTCCTTGCCTAGGTAGATCGGCTCTCTCATGTCAGAGTGAAGGCTCAATCTCTTAGCCCCCACTGGAGGGTTTGACGCACACAAGAGCCTACTACCCAGGATACGCAGGGTAACTACAGAGGCCGAGGGCTTCAGCTTGCAGGAGGTGGCGAGATGGAGAAGGGACCCGGATAAGTGTCCCGTCGGTTGAGCAGATTGTCTGATCCAAGCTTCAGCGCTCAAGACGCGGCTGCAGCGGCCTCTGACGGATAACTACAGTTACACAAATGGTGGTGACTTGACCTGGGACGAGAAGCCGCTGGTTGCCACTCAGATTCACCATTGTCTGTGTTCTGGATTCAGGGCATTATCCCTGTCTCCTGATTTCATCTTGTCGAGAATGGATGGCCGTGTGTTACTCTGAGACGCGTGTCCCGCCAGCTCGCAATACAACAGATTGAGCTGCGCCCGGATCGGATCAAAGAGAGAAGCCTCACTCACAGCCCAGTCGCATTGAAACCATCTGTTGGCAATCGTCCAGCCTTTCATCTGGCATTCATCCCATCGCATCGTCAGCATCCTGCAACCAACCTCCAACTCGCCATGGATCTCCACTCCCGTGGACCGTGAGCAGGCATCCAACCAACCAACCAACCAACTCCTCGGCACCGCCGCAGCGCAACACCAACAGGTGGCATCCAAGCATAACGCTCCCATTAAGAGGCAGCCTCCTTCATGCTGGGCGAGCCGCCCTCGGGCACCGTGACACGTCCAGTCATCCCATTGACCCTCGGGCGCCTGAAGGGCTCCCCTGTGTGCGCGAGGAGGCTTAAGAGCCGTATATTATGCAGAAAAGGGGCCCTCTTTAAGCGGTGTGACTCTGATTGGAAGACGTGTCATATCTACAAGGATGGCTTCAGCGAGATAAGCGCTCTTGCGGATTGAAATGGGATATTGTTGGTTCATCGAACGCCAGCGAAGGAAAGAGAAGTCGAATATGAGTCAAGGCGATCGAGGCCGTATAGATGATGGCAGGGCTTACACGCCTGGCTATTGTCATCGCCTGGCAGCCTTCTGATATAGCCTTGCTATGTCTTAGTGGGGGTGCCTATATTTCTCTTCTGTGTTGTTGATCAGGAACCCGTACGAGGCATGTTAGAGAAACCCAGCCTTTGAGGGATCAACACGTGCACCTGAGTTGTCTTTACGCCATTGTTGCTGTTTCACTGACCGAGGCTGAAGGACAACAACTTCTCGCTTCCAAGCCGAGGCAGCAACCAGGGGGGAGGTGTATGGCAGAGTGTTGAACTGATCTGCCCACACATGCCCCGTTGTCGACCTTGTGCCCATTTCGCAGCCTGATTTCCACCACCGTGACAGACAGAAGAGAGTATAAGATCATCCAAACTAAATTGTAGAATCTCGCTTACCAGTTCTGGGCGCTTACCACGGCGCAGCACGCATAGCCGAGGAGCTGTCCCCCGGCAAAGCACATGCAGAAGAGGTCTCGCACACCGTTTCCTCACCTGAGTTTTCTCTGTGACAGTTCATATGGGTGGTATTGAAAGACTCGGCCTGACGGTGAGAAGAGGGGCACATACCGAGTCTCTCTCTCTTTTAGTACTGAGCATGAACTTAGTTGAGTTGCTTAACGCACAGTAACTTGGCACTTACGGGGCAGACATCGTGAGATGCAAAAAGATGGGGCAAAACACATACAACACCGGGCATTCGCCGGTCGTCACCGACCCGACTACTACTCCAGCGGTCGCCAGTTTGACTAAGGGAGAGCGGACGGGATCCCGTATTCTCTAGCGCCTATGGTCGTATGTGCTTGGTTTGATATCGAGAGGCTCTATGGGGCTGTGTGTGGATGGAGTTGAAAGCCAGGGCTTTGCATGGGAAGCTATGACTTGGGTACTTGAGGCCTATCAACTCTACGAGTTGTGGAAGACATGGAAGACGATGGCGAAGATTATGCCTTGCGGAATAGGCTCTATCTTGGTTGTCGTACGCAACTCTATATATCCGGTAAGTAACTCTCCCTCTCCCGGCATACTATAGGGCCGGCTGACAGCTTGAGGTTTCTAGTTGACCTGCATACAACTCTTCTCTCTTGTCAAGATACTCCCCAATCGCATGCAACAGTCCAAACTTGTCCATCCAACTCGACATCCCACACCGGCTGACCGACTTCGACAACATTTCCGACAGTAACAGCCGCCCTCCGTCCAAGTCCCGTCAACCTCCCCTCCCCCGCGAGCAGGAACCTCCTCGCCGGCGCAGCACCGTCATCGCCCGTCCGGCCCGTGACCAAGTACATCCGACGACCCGGCCGAACCTCTTCAACAACTACCTTGACAACGGACACGGCGGCGGCGAGCGGGACCGTGCCCTCCCAACCCTTCACCTCCGAGAGCCACCCCTGTAGTCCGGCCGCAAGCCCGCTTGCCACATACTTTGCGCCCCGGCGCTGGGGGGAAAACGCCGCGGGGAGACCTTCGACCGTGGGGTCGACCTCTGCTGGTTTGAAACGCGGCGGCGGGCGAAAGATTGGCTGTTGAGGTGCCCTTGCCTCGTCGTGTGTTGGGATGGCGTCCTGTAGACTCTCTACCGAACTCTGCGTAGGCGTGTGCTCCCTATCTTCCGCTTCTTGGAGATTTTCGTCGTTTAGATAGTGGTGTTCGCCAAGTGGACTTGACTCTGGCATTGGTGAGATGGAGACTCTTCGCCGCTTGGGCTCTCTCTCTTCCAGGGGAGATGCATCATGAGGCAGATTTAAAAGTCCGGGCGATTCACGTTCGATAGATCCCCGAGACATCTCCTCCTCATCATCTTCAGAGATGCTGATGCCGACACTGCCATCCCGCGAAGCCGTTACATCATCATCTTCGACCTCGATGGAGTCGTTGAGAGGAACATGCTTCCTCGTCTCAAGCCCTTCATCATCTGCATTCGAAGAACTCTCCTCGACGAGATCATCAACTTCTTCTACATCCTCAATATCGACAATGGCGTGACTCTGTGTCGGCCTAGGAACATATGAAGAGCCAAAGCGGGGAGTCGACTGAAATCTCGGAGGTCCTGTAGGAGTCTGCGACGACTGTGTAGCGCCGCGTTTCGCAAGAAGAAATCTCCTCGGCGTAGGCGTCTAAAATTTTCATCAGAAGAAAGTTCCCTCTATGGCGTGAATGATTGAGCATCTCACACTTGGAGGAGGGCTCATGGTCTTGTGTGAGCGTGCATGGCGGCTGCACCACGACCATGTGAGGAGCCCGTGTGTGGCTTGGTTCTCGACGACGGGTTGCCGCTTGCTAGTGAAAGCTGCTCCATGCGTGATCCATGCTCTATAGAGGATGCTAGGAGTGATGGATGTTGCTTGAGCGTGACGTGAATAGAGTGAGTGACGTTGATGATGGAGTTGTGATGGAGCGGTAAAATCTCGGGTCTCACCCACGACGTAAGCAAGTTCCCATCTCGACCTCTACCTTAGTTGGATATCAACACCATCACAGCGATGAACCAACAAGCACGACATTATTCTCCGTGTCCATCTACCAGGCATCTCATCCCAATTACCGTGTTTCGAATACACTCTATACGCCACAAAAGTTCTTTGATCAAAAGTGACATGTGGAGCTTTCATTTCAAGGGACCATCTATCTCTATCCCTCTCCTCCCTGTCTTTCCGTCTTGTGTGTCTCTTACACTTGATACATACATTATGCAAAAACCGACAATGGATCCCAACTCCCACAAAACGCCCGGCTGTGCATCTCCTATTTCTCTCCCTTTCTAGAACGCGATGCGACAGTATCTTCCACAATCATAGTACAATGTCATCCCCTGGTAGAACCGTCATTAGGGAGGGTCCAACAAGACCCTTGAGCAAGATGGTAACAAGAAGATCACGAATCATATGGCGCCTGAAGATCAGCCATAGGCCAACTCAAAGGTGGTCTCATGACCCTCTGAGGTTGGCTCAGTGTTCTTGACCTGGTGCAGCATGATCGGGGGCAAGCATGGGCGGCCATGCCTCTCCTCCCACTCTCGGCCGCCAATGCCGGTATCGACCCAACCCATCCAGTTGTTGTAGAGTCGGTTGGGTGGTATGGCTCTGTAGTACCAAGTTGAGCCGATATATCTTCGCTCACGTCCCCAGCCCATAGGACTGCCGCGGCCACCGCATTCGCCATTCTCGCCGGGGTTGAACCACTTGTTCAAGAACTTTCCGTTCCAGTCTCGGTCCATAAAGACAGGATGGGGAGCATACACTGCCTTGAGACCATGCAAAAGAGCGACTGTCTGTGGCGTCATCTCAGAGGCCACATGGTTTCCACGGAGGTTCTCGACGTGCATGATGTTGAGGAGACGCTTGGAGACTCGAGACTGTGTGACAATCGTGGTTCGTCGGGGGACATCCTGGGATCGGTGTGTCGAATCATTGTAGCCCCAGACTTGGTTAGCAATGACCCAGTTGCTACCGATAGGGTTGAACATGGGCGAGACGGTAATCATGTCGGCTTCCTCGCCGACTCCCCATTCATAGTTGTCCTGCGAAGGCCTCTCGACCGGAGGCTTGGGCCCGATAGGGTTGATGAAGGGCAGGTTCGGGGGGCCCCAGATGGTGTCATCGCCGTATCGGCCCTCGACGTCCTTGCGGAAAGCCGAGTCATAGTCGCCGTGGAACAACGGGATGTACCACCTCTCGTTCCTTTCCCAGAGCAGCTTTCGAGGCTGTGCCTTGGCAAACTCTCCGAGCTTGTCCAGAAGGTGATAGTGGTGGCCAGTGAAGCGGAAATCCATTTCCCAGTTCCAGACATAGTCAAACTGTGGGTAGTCTTGGCTGAACTTTTGCACAGAGAGCCACTGCGCTGTGTGGACATTTCGTGATTCCTCGTCGGTCAACTTCGGGTAGAGGTTCCAGACAACTTCATCATTCCAAAGGATCGTCATGCTGCGGAACTCGGCTGGAACACTCTGAGACAGAACCGACTGGTAAACTTCGTCATCATCGAAGATGCGGAGGTTGTTGTCCTTGACCTGGACCAGCAAGAAGACCTCATACTGGCCACCAGTCTTGAGAGACAGCTCAGAAACGAGGGCACGGATCACCTGCTTGTCGTTCTCCGTGTAGTCCTTGCCGGTGTAGGAACGCAGAAGAATAGCAGTTCGGGCCTCGGAAACAAAGCCGGTTGTGGGGTTCTTGGTGCTTCTGCCGATACGAACATGCTTGTCCAAAGACTCGTCGAAGCCGTCCAATGGCTTGTTGGCAGTTTCATCCGCATTTTCATGAGACTCGCTGAAGGACTCATCAGGAGATTCGGTCGAAGGCGCAGTGCTGGGCTCGCTAGAGGTCTCGTTGAGAGGTGCATTGACAGTTCCATCATTAGGATCGGCTGATGGCTCTTCCCGAGACCGGTCCGGGGACTCGTTGGAAGCGTTGTTAGAATCCTGCTCTGATACGGTTTCGTCGACATTGGGTGCTTGCAGTGTGACTTCAATTTGTCGCTTCATGAGGTTTGGCCGATCACCCTGGCCAGCTGGCACAACAGGGGCGACTGGAGCAACCGGCGCAACCGGAACACCAGGAGCGGCTTGCTCAGCTGACGCACCACCCGGCAAAACTGGCGCAACTTGTCCAGGGACATCGGGTTGCTCAGGCAGCTGAGGTCCAATGACAGTCTCTGGGTACACGTTAAGGTACTCGTTGACACGCTCTCTGTTCATGTCGAAACGCTGAGCGTTTCTGTGAAGACAGGCCCGTTGGAGATCGCCCCAGTTGACAGTGTCCCAGTTCAGAGGCTGAGGCTCGCCACCGACCTTCTTATACTGACGGTGCAGACCATAGGGACCAAGTCGTGTCTCCCGCTCCCAGCAGAGGTTGGGGTCCATATTCAAAGCGTCGAAGCTACCAAAGCGAGGGAGCGGCCACTCGCGTGGTCGTCCCTTGAAGACGAGAAGGTCCTCGACAACCTCTCCATTGGCGCCCTTGCAGGGGAAGTACTGGGCATAGCCAGCCTCCTTCCAGGTGGCGCTGTTGTATGAAGGATAGGGGTCGTAGCGAACTGGCTTCTCGGCACTGTACTCGACATCGGCATCAGCGTCGAATCGCAAGTCTTTGCTGAAGTCATCGGATCGCTGTTCCTGGAACTCGAGGTTCGCCAACGTCTTTCCGTAAATGAGGTTCGAATTGGGGAAGCTGGAGCAGGCACAGTTAGCTTGAGTTGGTGTGAGCAGAGATCATGAGTACTTACTTGGAGGTGACGGAATAAGCGTGTCTCCATTCCTTTCTCATATCCTTCTCATGTTGCAGCTTGCCGAGAGACCCGAAGCCTCTGTCCTTTCCATCAGTCTCGTAGCCAGGCTCAACATCATTGGGGTCCTCGTTGTCGGTAGGATCCCACCAATCCTTAAGATCTTGAGCCGTGAGCTCCCACAGTTCTCGCTGAATGCTAGAGTATTGATCCTCGGTCTGTTCGTTGGGTTGAGTATTGGCGCCGTTGCCATTGCCACTTCCAGGTTGGGCCTTGGGGTCGAAGGGGACAACTTGAATGTTGGGACTTCCGCTGAACAAGAGAAAGTAGGCCGACACCATAGCAAAGGTGATTATCACCATGGACCTAGGCCGAAGCTTGACGCCAATCATGCGCCGCCCATGAGGATGCCATTTCTTCATGGTGGGCAAAATATTCGACAGAGAAGACAGCGAGGATGTGTAGTTCAAAATCTATCGAGGTCGTCGCAATCGAAAATGAGATAGTGAACGCGTTGAACAACGATCAGTGGCGCATCATTCGGAAGACGACGAGGTGATTACTGTCGTTTGGTGCGACGCGAGGGATGAATTTCGACGAAAGGGAGTCGAGTCAAGCCGAGCCGGGTCGTTCAAGGCCAAGGATCGTATGCCTCTTTTTAGTAGATCGCAAAATGCAAGTCCCTTTCGATTCGGAGCCGAGATCTTCTTGCAAAGGAGTGTCGCGGCCTCTATCAAAGAAGGCCAGCAAGCAAGATGACACGCAGAAGAGAGACGGTGACGTTGCAAGAAAGAAAAAAATTAAAAAGAGGCCAGACGCTACGTCTTGAGAGAACGAATGCGAATGGCAGAGAAAAAGGGAGGGACCAAAGTTCTCAAGGGAGGGTGAGATGGATGGGATAGGACGGAATGCGGGTGCGGATGACGAAGCGCAGATGGATTGGACAGCACATGGACCGTCTACTCTAATTAGGGGGATATGGGTGTGCGGGCGGGCAGGAGGTGGCGCGACACTGGCGCGTACGGCGCCGTTAGTGGAGGGGACTCTAAACTCCAGCACTCCAGGTCTCTGTACATGCGATGCGCCAGGTCCATCGCCTCAACCTATCCCGAGCCGTTGGTGATCTTGTGAATTCCAAAGATGGAATGGAACTTGAATACGGTATCCTTCCCTTCACACGAGAGCATCCCCATTGACCCTCTTGTCTACGAAATCACCTCGCCAAGACACAAGCTGGGTTTCACATGATTAGAGCTATTGGATGGATAGACATTGCCCGCCCTTGCCTTGCTGCGACGACCTTGCTTGACGAACCAGAAGCATTCAATGACTCTCTGCTCTTTACAGAGTACACGTCTATCAATGGATATCAATCTGACATGAGAGCACTGTCATCAAAGGCTGAGTATCAAGCAAGTGAGCCTCGAATATTTCAACCCCGAGGGGCCGGGTCCCACCACTTCTCGCCATCCCCAGGCTCTCATCAACAGGCCAAGCCAGCGCTGATCGTCCTACTTTTAGAATCCGCTTCGCTTCTCCATAACCAGAACCTTTTAGCGCAAGCGTGACCCTGAAAACCGCGCGGTCTTTGGGCGGGACGCCAAGAATCCCTAGCTCCCGTTGTAACGGGATCGTTCTCCACGCTTCATTACGGAGATTTTGGACTTTGCTTCTTTTTTTCTAACCCACAATCAGGACATCTTTTTTGTGCCTCGGTTGATTGCTTCTAGTAGGTTAAGTGCTGTCAGAGATGACCGAACTCAGGCAGGTCCATGATGAAGGAGAACTGGGTCATACTCAGTCAGTTATCAGCAATATGGAAAGTCAAGAACAATACCCTTGACTCTGCCGCTTATCTCAAGGAGACGATCACGGAGAAAAAGACCAAGGGAGTGTTACAAGATCTATAAACGACCAGAAAGCTCGCTTCAAACCCAGACGAGAATCACCTCCCTCGTTAATGCCTTTCCACATTATCCTAGAAAACTAAAAAGCCAAAGGCTTGACATTATTAGGCGTCAATAATTCCTCCGGCTCCGATTTTGTCACCTCCCTTACCCCTGAATAACGACCGAGGGCGTCGCGTGGGAAAATGTCCAGATAAAGGCAAGCCACAGCGGGACCATGAACGACAAGAAATCCGTTCAGGGGTTCAAATTCATCCTCGGTTGACAGGCCCCAATTAGACATTTAATATCCAGTCATTACAAGGGGGCCAACATCTCAATCCCAGTAAGAACATCAAAAGTAGTCTCAACTATAATTCAATTAGGGAGACGTCAAGTCTGTACTCATCACAATGCTATGCCGCCGAGGCCTATCCTGCCAAATGCTCATCCCGTACTCCAAATCTCCCCCATGATTGCTGGCAACGGATCATACCCATAAATCAGGACAATAAAGCCGCCCGCACTGATGCTCAAAAACAGGTCCGGGAGGATCTCTCTATATAAACAAGTGCTTCGGGGAAGGGTTCAAAAACAGGGGGGGTATAATAACGACAAAAACGTCCACATGCCAGCTCAACTCCCCGCACAAAAACCAGCAAAAGCAGACAGAGTTATAGTATCCGCGTCCTGGACGCGTCAAAGATCAATATTACAAGACAAGGTAGTGGGTTCCATATAGCGTCGTAGCGTTCGAAGCATATGAAGCGAATTATACATCAGGTCGTTACATCATGCCAAGGCGAGTGTTGCGCTTGTTCATCCGGGGTCGGGGGCCAGGGGGTCCGAGAGGTCCGGGTGCAAGGCGGTGGCCTGGCGGCGGCATGCCATACGGAGGTCGCGGGAGACCCATGCCAGGGCCGAGCCGTTGTGCGGGATGGCTGGGGAGACCAACCATGCCGTTCGGGGGTCGGGATCCGGACGCTGACCGAGCGGGTGGTCCCTTCATGGGCCCGTTGGGGTCCATGGGCTGTCCATTGGTAGAGATCCAAGGTTGTTGAACTCGTCGCCAGGCATCCCGTTCGCAGTATGACTTGCCATCCACCTCAAAGTAGCCTTCAGAGAGGGATCGGCCGCAGTCGAGACATCGGAAGCAGCCAACGTGATACTTGATGGCAAACTCGTCCTCCAGGTATTGTCCTTCGATACCGTTCGCGCAGCTTCCGCAGAGACTGCCGTTGAGCTTGTGGTAGTGGTGCTCGCAGTAAGGCTTGTCGTCGAGAACGTAGAACTCGGCCGACGTAAAAGGCTGGGTGCACGTTGTGCAGACAAAGCAGGCCTTGTGGTATTTTCCTGTCAATCTTCCATCCGCTGAAGAGATACTCTTTCCTGTAATAGCAAGCTTGCAAGCCTTGCAGTTACCCCTAGACCTCACGGGATCTTGAGAACCCTTTCGCATGGGAGGTGCTAGAGGGGCGGGGATATTGCTGGCTCCACGGCCTGCTTGGGCGAGGGGGTCGTGATGGTATGGGTCTTGCGGCGAGGATCCATAGGCCGGGAACAAGTTTTGCTCGCTTGGTCGTTCTCGGGTCTCGACCTGAGGTCCATTTTGAGTGATAAAGTCCGGCTTGTGGTCTTTCGGAGAAATTTCCAGGGGTGACTCCGCAAGGGGTGACTTGGTCCGAGAAGGGACCTGTAGTGGAGCAGGGTCCTTGGAACCCAAGCTCTCCATTGAGGTTTCCAGGTCAGTCATCAAACCATCCATAGTCGATGTGTCTGAATGGTCGCGACGGGCTTGAGATCTCGCCTGGCTGGTCTGGGAGCTGCCACGGCTCTGGTGGCTAAAAGTCGAGTAGCCAGAAGATGTTGAGTCAGAAGGCGTGTGATAGGGATTGTTGACACCGAATTCAGCGGCAAGATCAACCGATGCTGAAATCTTGCCGGGATGTTGCGGCCGAAGCAAACTCTTGCGTGGAGGAGGTGGTCTTGATGTGTCTGGTCCCATGGATGGCCTTGATACATGACCACGACGATCCTCGGCTTTGACCAGCTCAGGCTTCGTTCCCGGTGCTGAAGGTGTCCTCAAAGGTGGCTCTGGCCTGAATGATGATTTCGGGAATGTATCGGAGCGGTTAATGAGTCCCAGAGGCTGGGGTTGGAGTTGATCATCCGAATCATAAGGGTTCCCAATCCCTTCATAGTCGTCCCTCGATGGCCGCGGTGGCGGTACAGCGCTGATGGTGTTGCTTCCCGTGGGAGATGTCGACATGTCGGTTCTGTTCGAGATGTAGATGTCTTTTGGCGACGCACTCAGAAAATCGTCGTGCTTAGTGATCGTGTTATTAGTGCTGCCAGTTATTTCTTTTGGAAATGATGGTGATGTCGCTGAGGGGCTGCGGATAGCATCGAAAGGGCCTGGCGCGATCGTGTCGAGTCGTTTGAGTAGTGTATTATTCACTCCACCGTTAGGGCTAATAGAGCGAGGTTGCATGTCCGGACCATGCTTCTTCTCACCGAAGCCTCCATATGCGCCAGGTCGCTCGACCGGGCGCGGAGACGGCATGATCAGGTCATCTTCATGAGGTGTTGGGGCTGAATCAAAAAAGGTTCCCATTCCGCCTGGTGGTGATAGATCACTGTTTGGTGTAAGCTGCCCTTGACGCAGAAAAGGCTGGTCTACAACATCGTCAGCGACTCCTTAACCCAATTTGCTAGACCAACTCACTGGCAGCATTGACGTCAAGTGATGGTGGTACCCGGCCATGCTTTTCGGGAGGTGGTACTGGGCTGTATGGCGTGTAGGGCTCGTACTCCTCTGGCGGCGGTGAGACTATTATCGAGTCAGTACCAGGCGCAAGATGGATTTTCTTCAATGTTCTTACGTTCAGGTTCTGCCGGGGTACAGATGTGCTCGCCCATGAGAGATATTTCTACTTGGTTACCACATGACGAACATTTGATGGTCGGTAGAAACATGGACTCTCGTGGGACAGCCATGGTGACGGTGTGTTGTGTCGCAATCGGTGAGGATATCCAGCTTTATTCGACACAGAAACTCTTCCAATCTGCATTAAAGCGATGCCGTCCAGTTTCGCCAGCCAAAGTGTGAGAATGGGCCTTGTGGAATGCGCAGAACGGACGATAAACGCAGGTTCTGTTGCGGTCGTCTCAGCAGAGCGCTTGATGTGAGACCTTTACATTCGTACCCCAGGCCAGTTCTGTGACCGGTGTTCCTGGGGTCGATGACGGCAGCGAAATATGCCAAAAGGCAAGTCAAAGCTGTGATGAATGTTACGGCCGATAAACTGTCAAGTTGCAATGTCAAGATCGGTTTGAGCTGAACTGAAGAGTCGAGAATCCCTGTGGAATTGCCGCGTCGGTGGTCGGGGTAGTATCCAAGCGAGTCAGTCGGTGAGCGATGTCGAGGATGAGAATACGGTTCGTCTCGAGTCCAGCCTCGTCGTCGTTCAACTGAAAATGACTTGCAGATTCAGCAGAAAACAAGGAACAGAACGGAAAGAAAGAGGCGAAACACGACACGAACACGGCTGCGACGTGAAAGGACAGAAAGAAAGTCAGGTGTCGACTTGCAAGAAGGGGACGATGCGCATCGTGTCTCGAATGTGGAGGGCGAGTGGGCGGGTTGATGCTAAAGGGGGGGACCCTTGGCCCTTGGCCGAACTAATGGCTGGTAGCAGGCTTATCCCAGGCTCTAATCCTGGCTCACGTCGGCGCCCTTGGTCACAGCGCTGGCCGAGAGATCCTTGTACCCCTGGTTGGTGACTGCAACGAGACGGCTTTTAACCTGACGGGTTTGCGGTGGGCGCGGTGTGGAATAATATGAGCAGCAGGAAGATGGAGGCCGGCCAGAGCATCCGTGAGTCTTTGCCAGTGGGTTCTGCGCTTGTCTTTTTGACTCTAAAATCATGCCCCATCTCTCACGGCTCTGTCGTTGGTGGTGGCGCATCGATGCATCGGATCAAGTGCTTGTCCCATCAATCTCTTGTCTTTGTCCTCCCGTGGGTGCTATTCTTAGCCGTCACATCCAATATCGTGGTAACGAACATTCCAACCGCGACCCAGCATCCAAAACTTTGTACGACCTGCCGGCTGCTTCGCCGAAGCTTCTCTGTAGAATAGAATAGCGTTCGCACACCCCGGCGCTGGCGTGCGTGGGGAGGCGGCCTGAGACACGGCTCTGCGGCCATGCGGTCAATCTTCAGGGCGGGTTGGCGAGATGGCAGAGACACTGCGGGAGCCAAGATTGGTCTGTCATTCCTGGTATTGCAGAACAGGGCCTCGCTCTTCGGTGATTCGGTTCGTTCGCCTCCTCAATGATGCATATGCATCCATTTGCCTCTTTGGAAGACGGGGACGGGGACCAGGGCGACGCTGTACCTGGGCAATACCGTCCTTTGTTCGGACTGGCCGCCCTGCACCAGTTCCACCGATACGGAAGGTTGCGTTGTGATCCGAAGAGGGTTGAGCAGTCCGCAATTGGCTCTTGGCTGCGTCGATAAACGATGCATGCAGCTCACGCCAACGTTTGCAGTGCGGATCGTCCAGATGCGTTACCGTCACTGGCCACGGAGCGCTCTGCTAACTGTTGCTCATCAAACGATTCCCGCAACCATCGACCAAGAAGCGCAGAAAGAACAAAGGCCCGGCCTCAACCGGCTCAAGTCATACGAGACGCCACAGCGTCCGTCCTTCTTCCATGGATCCATCCATTACAAGAGAAGGAAAAGAACGGATCCAACGTTGCGAATGGAACAGGCGAACCTGAACGGCTACGGGTACCTTGCAGGAGCTCTGTCCAGTGGAGAAGCGCCCCTGGTGGCCCTAGTCCTGAATGGGGTCTCGGCCGACCAAAAGGGGAGCTACCTCATCAAACGCCTGCTTTTATTGCTCCTCGCGTGGTGTGAAGCGTCGTGGGGAACAACAGCCTGTCAAAGCTAGAATTCGAGATGGAAGCCCGCAGCGCAATTACTGAGGATGCTGCAAATCAATAATCCTGTCCACTAACGACGCGAGACAACCAACAATGCCGCTTCATCACTCGCCGACCTCGAGACGGCATCAGCGGGCTTCTCGATCCGGTTTAGCTATCACACACCACCCACTATGAACAAGGCTGAAAGGGGACCGCAAGCGGAGAAATTGTGCATGCATGCATTGGCGTCGGTTCCTGATGGATCCTGTACGGAGTAATCTCTCTGGCAGCGGGCATGGGTTGCCCTCCATTGATATTGATTGGCTCGTGTAGGACAAAATGAATGGCTTTGACACTCTTGACCCCGGCCTCTTAGAGACTGCTTCTTAATTGCTTGTCCTCTTTGGGGGGGGGGCTACGCCGTGACAGACCGTGGCTGATCTTCATCTCTTCGCGCCAAATACAGCAGGTTGCTGTCTGTTAGTGCTCAACTACCCCGTGATCAGAGTGACACTCGGTGACGGGTGGTTGGAGGGTTCACTCGCGATGCAATCTCCAACCGTCGAGGATTGTGCCGAGGATAGCGCAGCCGGATCTACGAGACAAGCGTGTTGCAAAGGCCCGAGACAGCCAAGCATTAAATGCCGCTGCTCTGGTACCCACTGTCTCAGGTCTTTGACGGGAAGAACGATGGCGATGCCCTCCACTCTCTCCCGGATGAGGGCATCAACACTGGAGCGCCAAGCATCAGCCAAACATCAATAGATCGGTTACCAAGAAACGCCACGATGAGACGCCCCAAGAGTCATTTCTTCGGCAGACGAGAGCTCAAAACTCCCGCCACAACGACCACACGACCTAGGGCTGAAAACAGTTCGTTTCCAGTTGCCGGGCTAGCAGACTGGAGCTACCCCTGGACGAGACCACAGTCGTGTGATGATCGTGGCTGACAAGTTCGGCACTAAGAACCATCCATGAGATTTTGTCATACTCTACTGACGTCCAGATTAAAGACAATGAGACGCCTCGACTGCACAGAAGCAAATCCATCATACGACCATCTTCAACGAAGTATTCCAGGCTCCGCACCGTCTGACATCCTCCTTATCGTCAGGACCAATCCGTATCCCTCAGGGTCGTTACCTCATCAGACCTTTGACATCTAGTGCCCATGCTAGTCATGAGCTGCCAAGAGTCCACAGCGGCTGATAGTGTCGGTGAACGTCATTGGGGGTTCCAGGCCTAGCCTCGCATGGGTCTCATTTTAAGGTGATGGCTTGTGTGGTTCACGATAACAGCGGTTTTGAGGGGGCAATTTCGTGAGTATGATCGTCGATCGGCTATCTGACACACATGACCTGTCTCGGATGCACGGGGCTGAGATGAAGAAATGTCGCCAGTTATTGCATGGCAACGAAGGCTAGACAAGCAATGCCCTGCGATGGGCGCTTCGACTGGTCTTCTAGTTGACACTGGCGGCGGCATATCTCAGAGTCTAGCTTTTATTGCGCCTTTTTGACACAGAGAATCAGGATGTCGCCATGGCAATGAGAGGCATGGCGGTTCTTGGCAGATTCTACAGAGCCCACACCAAGACCTCATCAGGAACGAGAGATCGCCCCGCAACATCTAGAACTTGGTCAGAGGATGCTTCAGGTTGATCGTGGGGTCTTGCATATGTAGTCCATCAATCCACAGATCCATTCCAAGACTGGTTCGGATGGTGATAGGTTCCATGACAATGGACTTGATCGGGTTGCTGGGACAAATTGAACAACTGTGGTCCACAGAGGGGGAAGCTTCCTCGGATCCAGCAGTTCTCCATCTAATAAAGAGGTCATAGCTCCTAAGACCTCATGCCTCTCCACGAGGTCTCCACGGAGCAAACTCACTCCTAACTAACCTACACTCTGACTCTCCCGCATTTGACGGTGAAGCCGGAACCTACGGAACATTGATTCACCCGGCGGAGAAGAGCATGATCGCAAACATCAGTTTGAACCGATGTGGAGCTTCGGCTCATGAGCACCCATGGTTACATGTGAAGGAACAAGTTTCACCTCACCACAGGAACAATGATGAGACCCTGGAGAAAGATCTGCAGCACACTGCGACAGCTGGCGCTATGACCCCTGTTTAAATGGACAGAGATATGGATGTTGGGACAAGCGAATTGTTACCGCAAGCGCTGGAGCCGTTGCGGGATAATGGCTAGCGCTCTCTGGTGGGATGATCGACAACAGCACGACTCACGGGACGGACCAAGCGATGGGACAGTCTTTCCCGTGGTTTCTTCGTGCTTGATAGCAAGCTGTTCCAGCGGTCGGTAGATACGTTATCGATTGGCATGCACGTGTCTTGTTGCAAGTCTGCAGGACGGAATGTATCATGGTTGAGAAGCTAGAACAAATTCGGTTACTGAACCAGAGACATTGAAGGTCTCGTGCCAAGACCAAAAGTCCAGCTGTTTAGGTGGATGGAATAATAACCTCTTCGAGCTTGCGGGATAGTTTCCGCGTTCTTTTCCATCCAAAGGTTCCCTACATATGCGGCTGACGTTATGGACATCTTACAGCTCAGAACTTGCGCTCACTCGCCATAACAAAAGGACGAAAAAGCGAGGCACATATTCGCGCAATCTTGGCATGCTGTGTCTCGAGCGTATCAGAGCCACATGCGAGTACGACGGCCTGTGGCAATAACAATAACGGGTTATCTGCAGCAGGCGGCTCAGTATGGTGCGACAATGTCTCTGCAAGTTCACACACGCAACACGCAAGACCTCTTGCCCGTCCAAGTTTTTCCGCCGTCCTCGAAATCTCGGTTCCACGCCGAAGTCGCGGAAGCTCAACGGAATCGGGAGCGGACTTTAAAGGATCGCCGAAGGTCCCGGGTAAGGCCAATCACCGGGGATGACACCGGTAGGGACCAAGACACACGACACGGGTTCATTGGCAGCGGCTAAGCGGGACGATACCTCTTGTGTTCTCTCCTGCACGAACTAACATCAAGCGAAGCTACCGTGCTGTACCGAGGTGTCGAATGTTGGGAAATGCACAATGTCAGGGGCTCAGGCCACTCGTTCGGCAAGACGGGTCTTTTTGTGCATGGGGGGGGGGGGGGGGGAGCAAAAGGAAGCACTCTGCATGATGGCAGGGTCAGCCATGACTTGACTGGAGGGTTAGAGGTGTCATGTTGAACTCAATTGCCGAGACTGTCTCTTAAGGTACCAGCTCCAGATCAAGACAAGACTTAACGGTTAATCATGCTCGCGTGCCAGCTCTTCGTTCTCAATGTAGCTACAGCATCAAGTCGAAGCCATCTCCGCCTCTTCAAGCTGTGTGCTGAATCCTCCGGGCCTCCGATCCCAACGCTGCCAACCCTGTGGGAAAGCCTGCTGCCTTCGGCTGTGCAGAAGTGTCCACAAACATACAGAAGACATTACCTAGGCCCAACCAATTGTCCCTCCCCGAGCCCTCCGCAGGCGCTCCGCAAGCCGCTAGATTATCGCGACTCCGCTAGCGCCGCGTCGTCAGCGCTCACCGCCCAAAACCCACAATGGGGGAACCAAACGTGGCAGTACCTACTGCTTGTCTCCATCCCGTGCCGTATTTGAACCCTCCCCATCCCTTGGATTTTCTGATTCTACTCTTCTGCTTTACCACCAACACTCGTCAAAACTCCCAGAAACATCAAGCTTCTTAACAAAGCACCTTCAACCCCTTTAACCCTTTAAAACCCCATATCCTCGACTGCTGTCTACCCCGCTACCCCGCGACAACCACCCCGCCAAATCTAAACAAACTCTTACAAGAGGACCAAGGCACCGAACCTTGGTCACTACAGTCGTCAAGACGTTTTCCAATCTCCTTAACTCGTATGTCAAGATCTAACATCATGGAGGATATCCAATCCTCGAGATGGTTGAAAATATAATCAAATTTCATAATGCTGACCCCTTCCAGGACGCACCACCCGTTCGCAGGAGCCCGCTGCTCAGCCGATTCCGGAGGCTCAGCGGACTCGACCTTTGAACAGTAAAGGTCGAAATCAAAATCTGAACCCGTCCAATCTACGCAAATCGCAAACTTCCACGTCAAGAACCATTCGCTCACCATGGCTCCTCACGCGGAAGTCGGCACGGGCTCCTCGAACGGGGCTTACACCAACGGCCGAGGCTCTTCGGCCAACCAGGACCTCTTCACCGTCAACTCCCCCAATGTCACCTACACTGATGCGGAAATTCGTTCCAAGTACACCTACCGCACCACTAAAGTCGACGTTGACGCCAATGGCAAGTATGTTGCTACTCCCAATGAGACCCTCTACGATTTCAAGGTCGACCGCAAGATTCCCAAGGTCGGCATGATGCTGGTCGGTTGGGGCGGCAACAACGGAACCACCGTCACCGCCGGCATCCTCGCCAACCGCCGCCAGCTCTCCTGGGAGACCAAGGAGGGTCCTCGCGAGTCCAACTACTATGGTTCCGTTGTCATGAGCTCGACCCTCAAGCTCGGCACTGATGCCAAGACCCACCAGGAAGTCAACATCCCCTTCCACAACATCTTGCCCATGGTTCACCCCAATGACCTCGTCATCGGCGGTTGGGACATTAGCAAGATGAACCTGGCTCAGGCCATGGACCGCGCTCAGGTCCTTGAGCCTACCCTCAAGGCCCAGGTTAAGAAGGAGATGACCGAGATGGTTCCTCTTCCCTCCATCTACTACCCTGACTTCATTGCTGCCAACCAGGAGGATCGCGCCGACAACGTCCTCGAGGGTACCAAGGCTTCCATGGCTCACGTTGAGCAGCTCCGCAAGGACATCCGTGACTTCAAGGCCAAGAACGGCCTTGACAAGGTCATTGTCATGTGGACTGCCAACACTGAGCGATATGCCGACCTCATCCAGGGTGTCAACGACACGGCCGACAACCTTCTCAAGGCTATTGAGCAGGGTCACGAGGAGGTTGCTCCCTCGACCGTCTTTGCTGTCGCCTGTATCCTCGAGGGCGCCCCCTTCATCAACGGTTCTCCCCAGAACACCTTTGTCCCTGGTGCCATTGAGCTTGCCGAGAAGCACAACGCCTTCATTGGTGGTGATGACTTCAAGTCTGGCCAGACCAAGATGAAGTCGGCCCTTGTTGACTTCCTGATCAACGCCGGTATCAAGTTGACCTCTATTGCCAGTTACAACCATCTTGGCAATAATGATGGCAAGAACCTGAGCTCCCAGAAGCAGTTCCGCTCCAAGGAGATTTCCAAGTCCAATGTCGTCGACGACATGGTCGAGGCTAACCACGTGCTGTACAAGAAGGGTGAGCATCCCGACCACTGCGTTGTGATCAAGTACATGCCCGCGGTTGCCGACAACAAGCGTGCACTCGATGAGTACTACGCTGAGATTTTCATGGGTGGCCACCAGACCATTTCGTGAGTTGATAATTGTGCTCTGATGTGAACGTCGCTAACAGGAAATAGGATGTTCAACATCTGCGAGGACTCTCTCCTTGCTTCTCCCCTGATCATTGACCTGGTCATCATCGCTGAGATGATGTCTCGTATCCAGTGGAAGTCTGCCTCCACCGACGGAGCCGCCACCACTGAGTACAAGAGCTTCCACAGCGTCCTGAGTGTGCTCAGCTACATGCTCAAGGCTCCTCTGACTCCTCCCGGCACCCCGGTTGTCAACGCTCTTGCCAAGCAGCGCGCGGCTTTGACCAACATCTTCCGCGCCTGTGTCGGTCTTGAGCCCGAGTCTGACATGACCCTTGAGCACAAGCTCTTCTAAGCATTGCATGCTCAATTGATTCAATTGCTTTTAGACAGAATGAAAGAGGAGGATATAGGACAGTCATTACTGAAAGAGACAACATAAAAGAACCAAAAAAAAGGAGGAGAGACAAGTATCAACTACATATTCATAGGCTCCTAAATTGAACATGTCCGTTCTTCTCATGCCAAGTCCCTTGATGCCATGACAACGCTTGATACCCATGTCTAAGTTAGGCCCGTGCCTTGTTCAAAGTGTTAAATGCTCTGAACCGCGGCAATCGACGAATGCGTGCACGGAGCAACCATCGTGACAGCCCCAGGACAGGGGTTTTTATGTGGCTGTGGTGGCTCGCGATGTCCTTTACGCGGTTGTGATGCGTCGCGTATCGCCAACGCCTCTTAAACTACGCGTCGCGTAAAGCTCCCCACCACGCACTGACACCTTTTGAGAGCCACCTCCCAATTCCTCCACACCCACCATCCACATCCACACTCTCTCATTCATCAATTCATCAACATCACTCACCCCTCCAAAACTTGACCGATTAAGCGATATATTTGTTTTCATTTACATGCTGGCTGTCTCATACGATTTTTAATCCAACATCACAGCCATTCACCATGGCTACCACCCCTCGATCTTCGTCCCCTGCGTCGTCAGTTGGGTCTCCAGAGCAACCGCAACTATCACCGCGAGCTCAACTCAAAGCCCTCCTAGAGGCTGGGAGCAGCGACGACGAAGCCTCTCCTTCACAAGAAACCACAAAGACCAGGTCGCCACAGCGGAAACGAGACATCGACCTCACACAATTATCTACACAAAATGAGGATGCATCTGATGATGAGTCCGAGGAAGAGATTAGACCTCGCGGTAGGCTCGCGTCAAGGATGCAGGCCGTTACCAAGGCACCACAGGCAACGGAGGCCACAACCAACAGCAAGGAAACAACAGCTCGAGACCGCGTGAGGAAGATGTTTGAGCTCGAGAAGGAGGCACAGAAAGAGAAAAATGTCGATATGCCCGATGCACAGTCGGAAGACGACGACCTCCCGGTTGCTCCCCGAAGATTATTCCGACGGGCACCACAGTCACCAGCTGCCAATGGCTCAACTCGAGCATCCAGAGAACCCAGCCCGGCACTTTTCGTATCATCACCCGCCCGCCCCTCGCCGTCCAAATCAGCCCAAGCCGACTCCGACTCTGAAGGCAACTTGCCCTCTAAGGAACGTCTCATGGCACTCGCCGAGCGCAAGGCGCGAGAGAGGCGCGCCCAAGAGGCTGCCGAGGAAGCACGGAAGGCCGAGCGACTTGCCCGGCAAGAAGAGCTTGCCCAGGAGCTGGAGCAAATGGCTTCGGACGACAACGACTCCGGCATCACTGATGATGAGGGTGGCCGCCGGCTCACGCAAACCGACCGACCCAAGATCAGGAAGGCAAGCAAGAAGGCCATCGAGGAGATGAACCGGGAAACTCAGAGGATGGCGAGAAACATGCAGCTCACACACGAGGCCAAGACGCGGAAGAAGATCACCAAGAACAGCCTGTTCGAGCGCTTCAACTATCGTCCTGCTGGCGAGCCTGAACCCAAGGTTGTCAGCTCGAGCAGGGGCGCCACACCTCATAGCGACGTCGAAATGCAGGATGCGGCGGAAACTCCACCCAGCTCACCACCAACGGCCAAGCAACCCGCGGAGCCTGTAGCTGAGAGGGCCGACAAGGACATGGAGCTGCCAAGCGTCGACAGCCTGGCAGACTCTACCAAGCTCAAGTTGGACAAGGGCAAGGGGAAAGCCATCGATATCCCTGATCGCCAGCAACCCGCCAAAAAGCCCCGTCGCCAGGTTCGCGTCAAGCTTCCTCCTGCCAGAGTCAACGTCACCATGTTGGACTCGGATGACGAACTTGAGATCACCACAACTGTTCAGGACCGGGTCAGGGCTGTTTTCGACAGTGTTCCCTCCAAGAAGGCCCAAGAGCACAACTCTATCCACACCTTGAAAGCTCTTGCCCAACTCAAGTCCCCTGGCAAGGAGACAAGGCGACGAGATGATCACGGCATGACCGCAGGCGAACTTCAGTCCTACCTTCAGCAGAAGGCCCGTCAGCAAGCCAAGGTGGAGCGTGAACGAAGAATTGAGATGCTCAAGGCCCAGGGTGTCGTTATCCAGACTGCAGAGGAGCGCGAGCGCCAGATGCAGGAGGTTGATGACATTGTCGCCAAGGCACGAGAGGAGGCACAGAAGATTATGCAGGAAGAGCGGGCTGCTGCAAAGAAGGAAAGGAAGGAGAATGGAGAGGTTGATCCCCTCGCCTGGGATGATAGCGACGATGAGGAATACCAGGCGTCTGGTAATGAAGCCGATGCAGAGGCGTCAGCTGCTGAGTTGTCTGGATCTGAGGAGGAGGACGAAGAGTCTGATGAAGAGGCAGACAGCAACCCTCTACTTGAGGCTGAGGCAGAGGACGCAGAGTCGGAAGCATCTGCTGACGATGCTGAGGACTCGACCCCTCTCGTCAGCCAGGACGTTCATGAAGATGCAGACGACCTACCAGTCCTGCACAAACGACGAACACGGAAACCCATCGCCATTATCTCCGACGACGAGGACGAAGACATTGTCAAGTCGACACCCAAGGCCGTGAAGACCGCTGTGCATACATCACCCACTGTTCCCAACACGCAGTCCCCTGCCGCTCCCACATCAGTGCTCCGATCAGCCAAGAAGACCTTTATCCCTGGCCTACCCGTTCAGGGACCTGCTGGTCTTGGCTTGACCCAGATCTTTGCTGGCACTATGGACGATAGTCAGCTGGACTCTGCTAACGGCCCAACTCAATCCATGATGCCTGACTTCGACCACTTCCCGGATTCCAACTTCTCGGCCACCATGGATGAGCCGATGGAAGACATGATCATGGATAGCCAAAAGGACGACACTCAAAAGACAACACAGGGCGTTAAACTCAACTTTTCTCAATCTCAGATGCGTGGCCTCGACAGCTTGCTACGAGAGGAGAGCACACAGCTTTCTGAGATGATCGAGCTATCCCAGGATGGTGGTCTTCAGGACCACACACCCTTGAAGGACAGATTTATTGAAGTCCCTGTCTCGACTGTCGGTACTGTGATGGCTGATACTGAGGAGGCTGGCCCAGACTCGCCTCTAGTTCGCCGCGGACGTCTTCGTCGCAGGACCGAGACCCCTCTTCGCATCGAAGAAACACCGGAGCCCACAGTTGCTGAGAAAACCAACACCGCCTTCAGCAAGCTCAAGGAGGGCGCGGAGAAGGAAAAGAAGCGCAAGGCCCAAGAGGCATTCGACCACAAGAAGAGCAAGGCCAAGGAAATGGTTCAGGAGCAGGCTGAGGAATCTGAGGATGAGTACGCTGGTCTCGGTGGTGCGGACGGTGAGGACAGTGACAACGAGTCTGTCGCCTCGCTCAAGGAGATTATCGACGATGCGGCCGGAAACGATGTCGACGAGGCTAAGCTTGCCGCTTTCTATGCGTAAGTGTGATCTGACTCTACTGTTGAAGCATATTCTAACATTTCATAGTGATCGCGAGCGTGCAGAGGATGAGAAGCAAGTTGAAAAGCTTTTCAAGGACATCACGACTGGTATGCTCCGCCGCAAGCGTGGTGCGGGTTATGATCTTGATGATTCGGACGACGATGGCGAGGCACGCAGGCGCATGAAGCGTCGTCAGTTTGCAAAGATGCAGAAGGCACTGTTTGCCGATGAGCGTGTCAAGAAGATTGCCGAGAACCCTGGTAACCAAGCGTTCCTACGAACAATTGAAGATCGGGGCAGTGACGATGAGATGGACTTTTTGGATGCACCGGAGGAACCAAACGAGTCATCGCAACAGTCTCAGTCTCAGGAGGAAGACAGCAACACATCCAACACTGTCCCTGATAGTCAGCCACGAAAGACACTTGGCTCTGCGGACAACCGACCCCCTGCCCATATGCGAAGAACAAAGGACGGCAAGAAGCCTTCCAACATTGGCGAAGTCCGCGAGACTCTTTCCAACCTTCTTGAGGAGCCTCACGGGTCAGTCATTCCTGCAACTGAGGCTGGGTCGGACAGTGAGGGTGAAGAAGAAGCTGCTCCTCATGGTCATAGTGAAAAGGAGAATGATGGACCCAACCCCCGTCGCGGCCGCGTCGCCGTCGTTGACAGGATTAGTCTCAAGCGCAACAACTCCTCGTCTGTCAGCACTGGGCGTATGGCATTTGCGTCGTCCTCGACATCTTCATTCAAGGTGCCTGCCCTGCTTCGCCGTGCGACAACCAACTCGCTCGTCTCAGGCTCAACTTCCACAACAAGCTCTGGAACTTCTACACCAACAAGCGGATTTGGAGAAGAAGCCAAGATCAAGAAGGGTGCCACCAAGAAGAGTGGTGTGCACGCTTTTGCGCGTGACAGTGAGAGGAGGGCGAAGCTGGAGGAGAGTGAGCGGAGGAGAGAGGAACGAAAGGTCAAGGGTGCCGAGAGGAGAATTGGCGTTGTGGGCGGTCTACTGGGTAGGGGAACTTTTGAGTAATATGGCATTGGATGAAACGGAGTTTGGTGTATCAAACACAAGGGCAAGGCAAGGGAATGACTGTTTAGAGACTAACCTATGTAGATATCCTGGCACGGAGTTGGGGTTGTACAGCGCATGAAGCATCATGACATGGCATTGTACCTGATAACGAAGAGATTTGTTGATGTAACAAACTAGTATTCAAACTGATGTGCATAATTCAACTTGTGACGACTATATTGGATACTTGACAGCATGTGACATGAGTGCAGCCAACTTCCCTGAGTGGCATATTCCAATAGATGTTGACAGCAAAGTCCCGAGCCAAAGAATAACCACTGACAAACACATTTAGATGCAGATAGTCTCTATTTGAAAATTCTCATATTCAAGCACACTTCATTCCCAGACACGAGTTATCCACTCTGAAATGGAGTTGTCAAAGACTTTGTGAAGTTGGTGGTAGTTCCGAGGAATCGTGAGACCCACAACCCTGGTCTCGAGTTCCAAAAAAGACTCAACCACCACCAAGCCACCAGTCCCTCAACCACCTCTCGACAAGCAAAGAGAGGCACTCAAGAAGTCCACGAGGCGTTTGTGTGTGAGTTATGGGCCAGGAGGGCAAAAAAGGATGGTTCCGCCCGGGATTGAACCGGGGACCTTCTCGGTGTTAACGAGATGCCATAACCAACTAGACCACGGAACCTGTTTGCTTGATGACGTCAGAAGGTGCGTATGCTGCTGAAGAGTCCGTCGAGTTGGAGTGGAGGAGGTGAAAAAAAAAGAGAAGCGTGGGGTTGTGGGTGAGTTGGGGGTTTTGGTGATAGTTGTGGTAGAGGAGTGCAAAAAGAGTGGTTCCGCCCGGGATCGAACCGGGGACCTTCTCGGTGTTAACGAGATGCCATAACCAACTAGACCACGGAACCTCTGCTTGATGGATGGGGAGAAGCACATGCAGAAGATGTGCCGGCGTGATGGGCGAGAGAATGGAGATGGTGAGAGGAGGAGGGTTGTGGATCGACTAGTTTTGATGCCCCGTTGTGAAGTGGGTCTCACAATAACGGCTTCCCTCTGGTGAATAGCCTCCAATTCCAAGTCGCTCCTCAACAACAAGACACGGTTCCGTGGTCTAGTTGGTTATGGCATCTCGTTAACACCGAGAAGGTCCCCGGTTCGATCCCGGGCGGAACCACATTTTTTTTGCCGTTTGGGTCCCCATCTCTCGAAGAAATCGCTACCCTGGGGTTGTTCGTGATGGTGCTTATATGAACGAATTCCCGGTACACCTTTTTGCCTGGCTAGAAAGATGCCACTGCTTGGACTGTTAGTTTGATCAAGTCAGGGGAACTGGTGTGCAGGTCAAGTTAGGAAGACAATACAATGCCATTTGCGAGAAGAGCATAGGAACTCGGACTCTAGCTGGTTCCTTCAACTTGCTCCTCTTGAACTGGCTTCTCCTCTTTGGCTTGCCCCCCCTTCTTCCTATAGTTGTGATCAATATAATCCTTCAGACCCTTTGAAACCTTTGTTTCCTCATGCATGACAAAAAACATCAACTCCTCATAGTACGTCGTCGCCAGAAACTCTTCAAACCCAAGACTATGCAAGACGAGATCGTCCTCGGTCGCATACGTGAGAGGAAACCCCATCTCTCGAGCCTTGTCAATCTCTTCTTGCGTCGCCCTACCCTCCTCCAGGAGCTGGTCGGCCGCCTCTTTGGGATCGCAGTTGAGATCCCCAGAGCTGCCCAGCACGGCGCTACCACCGGGGTATATGTACAGGTTCCAGACCCAGCACCACTGCTGGTCGACAAAGAATCGGATGATGTAGCCTCCTAGACCGTTGTCTAGCTTTTCGGGACACTTGCGGAAACCGTCCTCCGCGAGGGTGAAATATGCAGCTTGGGCAGAGGGGATCCGGTATTGTAACTCTTCGCTGCGCATAAAGGTAACAAACCCAGGCGGTAGTTCTATACCGAGTTTCTTAGCGTCAGCGATGAGCTTGTCGATGAGCTTGTCGTCAGCAGCAGGACCCTGGTGATATCCCTCCATGCTCTCCGCCGTGTGCTGGTCGAGTGGCACCATCCATGACAAGTCCCCATTGAGGTCCAGGTATTCCACGCTGGTCGGCCCTTCGGGGATCGATATCTCATCGACACCGTCAAAGCCCAGCTGTTCTGCTACATCCCCACTGATCTTGTCGAGATGGCCGCCAGTCTCATGAGTGCCGAAGCACTCTACCATACGGTTGGAGTGCTTGCGAGCGGCTATGCGCTTGGTTAGAAAGGGCATGCATGTAGCGTGGATGCGTCTGTTGAAGGTCTGAGCCAAGGTCTCGACATCTGCGAGATGGAGCTCCTTGACGACTTTGAGCAATAGCTCCTGAGGCAGAGAAAGAAGAACCATATTGTGCTTGTCAATTACAGTTATCTTGAGGGGAAATGATCAAGTTACCGTCTGTTCTGCAGGGGTGAAGCCGCTGTTATATATGGTGTGTAATTACACCGCAATAATTCACGGTTAGACTTGGCTTCATTAGCGCGGGTGATGCCTGGAGCTGAACGACACATTCTCCATTTCGGTTGTATCAATGGAACACCTTTATACACATATCTATTTGGTTGTGGCGTTAATCTTTCTTGTTCCCAAAGTCCTTTTCTACACGTATAGTACTGACAACAAACACACCCGAGATAAACACTATAAACATGACCAACAAATGCCATCATTCAAGAGCTCGTCTCTATTGCTTGAAACAGCTAATTATATGTGCAGTTCTATAACTGATATATCGTCTAAGTTTTTCTTGTATTTCCCTTTCCCTCTTTACAACGCCGCCCCCGAAAACTCGACGCTCCGCAGGCCCAGCATCCTCTTCGCAAACAACCACAGCTCAAACGCCTCCAGCTTGACCTCTACACGCATGAAGCCCACCCAGGCGGCAAACACCCGTATGGCGTTGAGGGGCCAGAGGTAGGAGCCGTTTCGGTGGATCTCGTCGAGTTGTTCGTGGAAGACGGTGCGGGTGCAGTACCTAGCGAGGATCATGAAGGAACGGATGGGACCCTGTCTCGTCTGGAGGTTCTCGTCCAGACTGCGAGTGAGGTCGTTTGTCTTGAGGATTAAAAGGATGATGCGCGGGACTCGGCTGAGGAGCTGGACGAGGTCCACGATCAGACCCTCCTGAAGAGCACCGGTCATAGTCTTTTCCTCATCGGGTGTGCGAGTCTGAAGAATAGAACCGGACTTGCTGACGATGCTGTAATCACGGCCAGTGATGGCGGACGCAAATAGGGGAAAGTCCTTGTCCTCAATGCCGGCCACCTCGTGAGCGTACTTCTTCATGCGGTCTATGTCACCATCAATGACCGCGAGCCACATCTTGGCGTATGACCTCCGCAGGGGAAGCTCAATATCACGGTAAAGACCGTGGTCGTATAGGATTATATCAAAATTGGGACCCCGTCCGAGAGATCGACGTGAAGTGTTCTTGCGGATGGCAATGTTGCCGCCGTGAGGATCGCAATGCAGAGGTGCGCCATTGCCAAAGATCATCTCATTGAAGATGCGAGCTAGTGTAGCCGACACCTCATCGCGGTCAATGCCGTTGCTGTCCAGAAACTCCAGGTCGTCAAGACGTCGTCCAGACTCGCAGGCCATGACCAGGATTCGCTTCTTGGCCCATATCACCTCTGGGATAACTAGCGGCAAATGAGGAATCTTTGCAAAGTGCTCCTTCATCCGTCGGGCATTGTTGGCCTCCTCTTGAAAGTCCAGCTCCTTGGGGAGAGAAACGTCCATCTCGGAAGACAGCCATTCGAGGTCGTACTCGGGGAAGAACCGCTTCAGGGTCGAAAAGGTGTACCTGGTGAGAGCGAGATCTAGGGGAGCCCAGGCTTCTAGCTCCGGATGCTGAACCTTGACGGCCACCTTTCGACCCGAGTCCTTTATCGTTGCGAGATGTACCTGGGCAAGAGAGGCAGCGCCGATGGGCTCGGAAGCGAATTCGGAAAAGTAGTCCCAGAGTTCCTCTCCCGTATCCTTGCGAAACATTTCCTCAACCAAATCAAACGACGAAACAGGGCATTTATCCTGTAGGGGTATGAATGTGGTGGTCCACTCGGGGGGTAGGAGATAATTCATGGCGCTCTGTACATGGTGTTGATTAGCGCGGCTTTTTACTTAGAATCGTCAAGTCGTTCGTACCAGGTGCTGTCCGAGTTTGATAAAGATTCCGCCATTCTTTTCTAGTACAACAAGAGTTCGTTCGGCGCATCGTTTATGGCAGGCGTTTAGCAGGTTATCTTGCTCTTGCGCGTCTACGGTCGTCTCTCTAGCATTCAACGTCGTTCGGTAACTGAAAAACCTCAATTAGCCTCAAGCCTTTTGCCAGAGAGTCAGATAGTCGTTTACTCATTGATACACACGGCGAGCGCAACTGCGACTCTGCCTGTCCGCTCCGCAGCCTCGTAGCTGTTCTTGATATCGTCGGTAAAGGCGAGGGTGGTTGCGCCCACAGTCGCAGCGCCAGCCGAGGCATACAGAACAGCACGGTTGGGGCCTGTTCTCCGGCCATTGGAACCTCGTGAGGTCTTCCCCGAGGCGAAGCCCCTTGCTCTGACGTTCTGGAATGTCTTACTGCGGACCAATTGGCTTCGGCAGGTCGAGCAGGTCCATGGTCGAGCGGCGACACGGGTCGCAAGGGTTGAGATGGAAAAGGCCTTCATGGGAGCGCTGGCACTGAGCAAAGTGGACAAGGTAGCGGCAGGGCGAGGGTCCTCATTCTAAGTCGACAGCCAACATGAAATAGCCAGCCAGAAATAAAACAGCAGTAATTCGAAAGAATTGGTACAATTTGCCTCAGGTCATGTCGTCAAGGTCACCACCCCCAAGTTTTTTGCTCGGTGTGCCGATTCACCGATTCACCTCCGTCTGCCCAGTTCAGGCCAGCCAGTCGAGGGGCGGCCAATTCGGCTGGGGCCGGGTGCGACTCGGGTGGGTACATTGTACATTACGGAGTCCGATGGGCGGAGGGGGAAAGACCCCACTCTAATCAACACGCCTCCAGGGTTCGCGCTCTGTCACGTGACGGCGTGATTCGCGTCGACCGCGTTGAGTACTTCACTTCAGGAGCTGGACGCCTCTTTACACGACCTATCCTACTCTCTATCATCCATCTACTTCTACTTCCCTCAGCACATCGGATTCTTGAATTCTATGCAACGGAGAAACAAGAACCAAACAGCCGACAACATGCTGTCTTTTGCTCCTACTCCCATCTTCTCCGGTTCCTGGGACCATCGCCCCAGCGTCCCCTCGCCGCTGTCTTCCTCCCCCATTCGCGCGTCATCGCCACTGTCTCCCATTGACAGAAACTCGCACCCCCAGCGACAGATCCAGTCATCACCCATTCAGCCAATCAAGTTCAAGTACGCATCGCGTCCCACGCGGCCGAACCCCGTTGTGCGAAAGCGGGAGGATGTGCAAGAAGGCAGGCGACGCTTGTTTCTCAACAATGTGCGCCAGAAGAGTGAGGACAAGGCCTGGCAGAGAAGGGACATCGAGGGACAGGTATGATCCTTCTTCTGACGTGATACACGCGACACTTGCTAACATGTTGCAGTTCCTAAAGACAAACTATCTCGAAGACCGGGGACAACTGGCCCGTGACGCTCCCGAGTTTACCGACGCGGACATTGAAGACGCCATGGCGTTCCAGCAAGAAGAAACTCAAATCCCAGAGGACGATGACATGATGATGGACGAGGACGACCAGTTGGAGGCCATGCTTGCATCATACCAAGATCAAACATCAACATCGTCGCAACGGCCACCTTCACCAGCACTCTCCGACGAGGATTATGACGACATCTTTGCTGAGCTCATTGCTCAAGAACAGTCACAACCAAGCACCAAGTCTAGGCCACTCTACACGATAGACGAATCTGGGGATACTGAGATGCAGTGAACGATAATCTTGGTCTGTTTTATGAGGGTTGTAATTGCTTTTCATTTTGGAGTTGGGGCTATACGGACTACCTTGGCAAGGCGTTTGGGCGATACCAGTGACATAGCATTGTGCGTGTACAGCTACTGTTCGGGAAAGGGTATATATATGACTTGGAGTGAATATCCAGGTTCGGTATCTACTGGGGATTACATGCTTCATCCGAGGGGTTGAGAGCTTCCTGCGCGGATGCCATGTCTCCAACCAGGTCAGAGGGAGGCGATCCCGCTGCTTGCATCTGGGTAGGCAGTTAGTGACTAGAGTCACAAAGAAGAGATAAGAGAATACACATACCTTTTGCATCTTGTCCACAATAAACTCGCGATCCGCGGCGTTCGAGTCCGAGTACGTCTTCTCCTCAAACTTGGCCACAATCTCGCGCACGACGGACTGCTGCTCCTCATAACGCTTCAGGTCCTCCTTTGGTGTCGAGTTGCGGTTCTTGGCGAGCCACTCGGGGAACTTGTCGTCAAGCTCCTTCATGGGCTCGTACAGAATCTCCTTGTTGGTGAGTTGTTCCATCATGCCCATGAGCATCTTGGAGAACTCTTCCTCACTGCCATCACCGCCGAGGCCGCCGAGGTCGCCCGATGACAATTGCTTCAGCATCTCAGACATGAAATCATCCGCAGGGCCCTCGGCGGCAGCGGCCGTGGCCTGGTCACCCGATGCCTGCATACGCTCCATAGTTCGTCGGATCGTCTCCTGAAAGGAAGCATCCTCTGCCGGTGCACTAGGCGCAGGGCCAGCCGAGGCCGCCGCCGCCGCGGGAGGAGGAGGAGGAGCGTCACCAGCCCCTTCTGCGGCCGCGATGTGCTTGAAGATGTCCTCAAACTGTGCCTGCATATCCGGCTAGTCATTTTTAGCACCTGTCCACAATACATGTAGTGTAAGAGTATCTTACAGATTTTTCGAGCTCGCCTAGCAAGTCTGCCATCCCAGCTTGAAGCTGCTTGGCAAACTCCTCTTCTGAGAAGGCATCATCAGCTTCTGGCTGCTTGCTGGAAGAAGCGGGCTCCTTGGCAGCCTGGGTTGAACTGGGACCAGTAGGTGCGGCGGGCTTTTTTGACTCTATCTGGACAGCGGAGAAGTCATCCAGCATGTCTAGTGAGGGGGTCAGTAAAAAAAGTACGGTGGTTTTGAATCTCGCAAGGATGAACATACCATCTAGGTCATCCAGATCGTCCTCATCGGGGTCTGGGACATCTTCAAATTCCTCGACAGCCGACGGTGCAGGAGGAGCAGCGACTTTCTCAGCAGGTACCTCGATAGGTTTCTCAACGGGCTGCTCGACAACCTTCTCAACAGGCTTCTCAACAGGCTTCTCAGTAGGCTTCTCAGCGGCCTGCTCAATAGGTTTATCGGCAGCCTGTTCAACAGGCTTATCGATAGACTGCCCAGGAACCTTCTCAGCGGGTTCTTCAATAGCCTTTTCGGTAGGTTGCTCAGCAGGCTTCTCAGCAGGCTCCTCGGTAGGCTCTTCGACGGCCTTCTCAACAGGCTTTTCGGTAGGCTGCTCAACGACTTTTTCTGTTTCAACTGGTGGCTCTAGAGGAGCGGTGGTCTCTTCAGTAGTAGTCTTCTCAGCGGAAGCCTTCTCTACAACGGCCTCTGTCACAACCGCAGCCGTCACCGCCGCGGCGGCAGTGACAGCAACGGCGGCCTCTGAGGGCTTTGTCTCTGGAGGAGGAGCTGTGGATGGCTCTGCCGCTGGCACAGGAGTGATGCTTGAGGGAGTAGGAACTGGAGGATCGGCAACCGGAGCGTCGGGCACTGGTGTATCAGATGAAGAGGCAGCGACTGCGGGAGCGACAGTCTCGGCCTTGACATCGGCCTTCTCCTCCGCTTTCACCTCATCCCTCACTTCCTCCTTGACAGCCTCCGTGAGCTCTTGCTTGACCTCCTCCTGCTTGGCAGTTTCTGTGTCTTTGGTTGCGTCCATGATGGTCTCCGGCTCCTCTTTCTCTGAGACAACTCTTCACAAGCTCACAAACCCCACATGCGACAGGCCGTGCCAGTAGATATGAGATCGAAGATGACGCAAGTCTCGATGTCGTTAAATGAGATGAAATAGATGAGATGCGAAAGTCGCAATAGATGTCGTGGATAGATGAGGCTCGTCGTTGCGAGAGTTGGGTAGTAATTTCATCCACACCAAGGCAGGTACGGTCTTGATGGAAGCTCATGGACTCCAACCAGTGACCTGAGCCGAGGCGACGATGGCCGCGCTACCGTGCCTACCTAGGTAGGTAGCTTGGTGAAGCCCCTCACTGACGGGTTGGCGGTCACCCCGCCAAAGAACAGCGCTGTCTCTTCACTACAAATGGCGGGTGGCCCCTACGCACAGCGGGGTTTCTCGGCTCCGTGGGGACGTGCTCTCAGTGCTGGCGCCACATTTGGACCAACCCGATTCATGGCTGCGCTGCGACTTTCGGGCGGTGCATCCATTCATCGAATCATCCACCGACGTCCATCGCTTCGTGAATTGCATTGGATGCGCAAACACCGTCAGGCTCCAGCCTCGATCTGATCCATTCATCTCGTCCCGTCACCTCTTTTTCTGGTGCAACAACTTACTCCCTGCAACCTCGACCTACAGAGGCTGAACCATCTCCACAACTCTCGGATCTTTTTTCCATCGGCGTTAACGACCTTGACGCATCAACGAGGCCTCGTGCAAGCTGTCGCCGCGACTCTTGGGCCCGCCTTTCTTTCACCCGCAGTCACCCCTCATCCATCCGCGCACCGACCGACGTCGAGAACGAAACCATGGCTCTGTGTCAGAACCGATTACAAGAAGAGAGGTGAGGCTCTGCATGATATTCGCGAGTCGGAGGACGATGCTGAGACTTGGATAGAAAGCAGTGGCGGCGAGACCATCCCTTTGGGTTCTATGCCAAGCCCCAACGAACCAAGGAGGGTATCCTCGATGTCAAGAACTGGGAGTGCGGCATTCCCGGAAAGGACAACACCATCTGGGCTGGCGGACTCTTTAAGCTGACCATCGCTTTTCCTGACGGTGAGTGCAAATATGTTCCTGGACTAGAGACTTGCTCTCGTGACCCGTGCTAACTCGCCTTTGTGCGACAGAGTATCCCACAAAGCCACCCAAGTGTAAGTAACAAACGATCAACGCAGTGTAGGCCTTGACTAAACGCTCGCAGGCAAATTCGTCCCTCCGTTGTTCCACCCCAACGTGTACCCTTCAGGCACCGTCTGCCTGTCCATCCTCAACGAGGAGGAGGCCTGGAAGCCCGCTATCACCGTTAAGCAGATCCTGCTGGGCATCCAGGACCTCTTGAACGACCCGAACCCCGAGTCTCCTGCCCAAGCAGAGGCGTACAACCTATTTAAGAAGGATCGCGCCGAGTACGAGAAGCGGGTTCGCCGTCTGGTCCGCGACAACCCCACTCCCTGATGGACGATCGAGAGGCGCTGGTTGAAGAGGCGTTTTAGACACTTTTTATTTGTAAGGGATCTCAGGCTACGGCGTTTGGGGAAATACCAAGGCGGATATTCTTGGGAGCCTGTGGTTGAAGACCACAGCACGATATGGCTCGTGTTGACAATGAGCAGTGGGCTGGGTAGTTTCGGACCTCGCAGCCCATGAGGGGATGTGGTCGGTCGAGTCACGAAGAGAGCGTTTTCCTTGGAATCTCAAGCAAGTGTTTTATTCTTCTTTGATGAGTTGTCGTTGTATGTCAACAGCCGTTGTCGGTTGAAGCGATCGAGATCCACGTCGGCGTGAATCATTGCGGCTGCGTCTTCGGACCACGCCCACCAGCAATGGATGGATGTCTGGGATCTGCCCCACCATTTTTTATCATGGTGGATGTCCCGAATGGCGATACAACCGAAGGTGGCGTCCAACAGCCGAAGAAGCCACGGGCTGATGGGTGTTATCTTGCTGCTGTATTTAGTCAAGGAAATGCAGATGAGAAATATTGTGTGCAACAAGAATTTGAGTTGTCGACCGGAACGTGGTGTGAGCACCGCGCCATTGGTTCTTGGTATTGCCCCTCCATGAGCGCCTTGTTCCTACATTCGCTTGACCCCCATCCATGGCTGGTCACGTTGTGACGCAAAGGAACCAGGCCAGACCAGGCCAGGCACATGGACATGGCCGTGCCATTTCCTTATCGAACAATCAAGGGGTTCTCGTTGGATTATTCGGCCGCCAATGAACATGGCCGAATTACCATCCGAAGTCGGCCATCCAAGTCACTCTCCGACCTTTGATAGAGACCCTCGCCGGCAATGAGAATCCATCCAGATCCTAGCGGCCTTTTTATCCCGTCTGCAGGTGACGGGCAGACCTTAGACAGACATACAGGTTGACAGAAAACAAGACAAGTAGCCAAGGGTGATGTGACCTACCGGCTAATCATGCTCCTATCAACAGTGGAGAGGCCAGAGAGAAGCTCATCCAAGCAGCTCTCAGCCCGCGGGTGAGACCCATTGAGGCGGCGGAGTAGATGTATCGCGTGTGGATAACCTTTTGACGTTGGATTCGACCATTACCGTCGGTAGCCTTGCGCTTGTTTTTTTTCCCTCTGCCTTTACCGGCGGAAGGAGGGTGGAGTTTTTGCTATGACTCCTCCCTTCCCTGCCCGCGCCCTCTCGGACGGACTTGGGCTGGGCGAGCGAGGCAGGTACTAAATATTAATCTTTCCATCCCATCCCCATCTTCGTTCCCATCCCCTTCCCTCCTCTGTATCTCTGTCACACCTCGTCTCCAACCGTTCACACTCGTCGTGCGCAACCGTAATCATGTGTGGCATCTTCGCCTGTCATCGGTATGCTCTCAAGCTTCTCCCCCCTGCGCCTCTTTTTGCTGCGAACATGGATCCTCTGCGCGCGCGCGGTGCCTGGATGATGAATTTTTGGAGGGGCACACGAGGCACAGGCATTGGGAGGAACCCCGCCATCAATTGATGCTATGACCCCGCGGAGGGAGGGAAAAATAAAAAATGATCATGACGGGACTGACACAGCGTCTGCTTACAGTCATCCCGACGTTCAAAAGTTCAAGCCGACTGCGCTTAAGCTTGCCAAGCAGTATGTGTCCTCCCACCGAGTCAATTGACAGAGATTTTCGAACTGACCTCCTTGGCGCAGGATCCGACATCGTGGTCCCGATTGGAGTAAGTGAATTGGCTGTCCGGATCGTCGCCCGAGTGCAAATACTAAGTCGCATGTCCAGGCGGCAGTGTCATTTCCAACCACACCAGTAAGTCAATTGGCCTCCAGACTGCAGATTCGTGCAATTCTAACACTTCTGTTCAGTCCTCTGCCATGAGCGTCTTAGCATTGTCGGTGTTGGTGAGTGAAACCACCCTGCGATCTCGGAATATCCTCCCGATTAACCGCCTTGTACAGAGTCTGGTGCTCAGCCCCTGACCAACGCCGACGATACCATCATCCTCGCTGTCAACGGTGAGATTTACAACCATCGTCTGATCCGAAGACACCTCAAGGAGCAGTACCACTTCAAGACCACTTCGGACTGCGAGGTCATCATCCCCTTGGTAAGGAACCTGGACTCAAGACAAGCTAGGAACGACGGACTCACAGCGCTTCAATTAGTACACCGAGTACGACACCGATGCTCCCAACCACCTCGATGGCATGTTCTCTTTCGTGCTCTACGACAAGAAGCAAGATCGCACCATTGCCGCCCGCGACCCCATCGGCATCACCACCTTCTACCAGGGTTGGTCCTCCAAGGAACCCGGCACCGTCTACTTCGCCTCCGAGTTGAAGTGCCTGCACACCGTTTGCGACAAGATTGTCGCTTTCCCTCCTGGCCACGTCTATGACTCCAAGACCGGCGAGACCACTCGCTACTTCAACCCTTCGTGGTGGAACCCCGCCAAGGTGCCCGATACCCCCGTGGACTACAAGGTCCTCCGACATGCGCTCGAGAAAGCTGTCCGAAAGCGCCTCATGGCTGAGGTTCCCTTTGGTGTTCTTCTTTCGGGTGGTCTCGACTCCAGTTTGACTGCCGCTATTGCCCAGCGTGAGGTGACAAGACTGCGAAAACAGGCTCTCGAGGCCAACGGCAACGTCTTCCCTACCGAGAACGCCGACACTGGCGAGGGTCTCGTCGGTATCGACGATGACGACCACATCGACACCCTCACCTACCTTCCCCAGCTCAACTCCTTCTCCATCGGTCTGCCCGGTTCTCCCGATAACAAGGCTGCTCTCGAGGTCGCCAAGTTCCTCGGCACCAAGCACCACGTCATGACCTTTACAGTTGAGGATGGTCTCAACGCCCTTTCCGACGTCATCTACCACCTCGAGACCTACGATGTCACCACCATCCGAGCCTCTACTCCTATGTACCTGCTTTCGCGCAAGATCAAGGCCATGGGTATCAAGATGGTCCTGAGCGGTGAGGGTAGCGACGAGATCTTTGGAGGTTACCTTTACTTCCACGCCGCCCCCAACCGGGAGGCCTTCCACGAGGAGACTGTCCGCCGCGTCAAGAACCTGCACCTGGCTGACTGCCTGAGAGCCAACAAGTCGACTTCCGCCTGGGGTCTTGAGGCCCGTGTGCCTTTCCTCGACAAGGAGGTGAGTTGATGACACGGCGATGAGATGCTGAAAACATGCTTACAAGATGACAGTTCCTCGAGACTTCGATGAACATTGACCCCAAGGAGAAGATGATCACCAAGGACAGACTCGAGAAGTACATCATCCGAAAGGCCTTTGACACCAGCGACGAGCCCGGCGCGGAGCCTTACCTGCCCGACAAGATCCTGTGGCGACAGAAGGAGCAGTTCTCTGACGGTGTCGGATACGGCTGGATCGATGCGCTCAAGGACAACGCTGAGGCCCACGTGACGGACGAGATGATGAAGAACCCCAAGCCTGAATGGGGCGACGACATTCCCGACACCAAGGAGGCGTATGTTTTGCCCTTTTAGACGATGAGACGGATGTGACTGACAGTTGATGGATAGTTACTGGTACCGATGCATGTTCGACGAGCACTTCCCTCCCCACTGCGCATCGACGGTTATGCGCTGGACTCCCACTTGGTCCAAGCAGTCGGACCCCAGTGGCCGGTAAGTGATATCCTTGTCTAGATGCCAGGAAGGAAAGTCGATGCTAATGCCCAAGTTCAGAGCCATCTCCATCCACAACGCCAAGTACGACAACGCGGCTTAATGACATAGCAAATCGAACACGCAAACAAATTTGCTTACCCATTCATTGTATCTTACTTTATACCAGGTACCTGTCATGGACCTGAGCTAAAAGCATATCTGGTTGCCATTTTCCTGGACCAAGAAAGGGCGTCTTGGGTTATTGCTTAGCATTATGAATATTGGAAAAGGGACGGATGAGGAGCATGAGAATGGAAAATCAAAATGAATAAAGATGAAAAGATTTAACGGTGATTTATGTGAGAGGACATGGATGGCGGTGAATGCATTGACATGATTTGACACCATCGAGCAGTGGAAGTCTTGTTCCCGAGGTCATGACCGGTTCCTTGATGCAGGAAGGGTCGCGGGCTACGTAGTAGGGCAATGATTGGCACCGGCTGGCCAATAGGCTGGCCATGTCACTGGACGTGGGCGCGTTGATGCAGTTCGTGGGTGCGCGAGAAGCGACGAGAAGGTGTCAATGTTTAAGAAGCACCCGGGCAAGCGCGAAATTGGATTGCATCAATGGCATGACGGATGATGGCTTCTTGACGCGGGCGAGAGGGAGGGACTTTTCTGTGAAGGAAGCTAGTCATTCTCTGAGTTGGCTGGACTGGTGTGTCACGAGGATGAGGTGTTAGTCTCATTTTGAGAGCTTATGCGGTACATAAGCTACGAAACGAAACGCCGGCTACTCAAGGCGAGAGAAATTTGAAAAGAGTCTCAGTTCTGATGCAAGTTGAACTGGCTGGGCTGGATTGGACTGGTGGTTGGAACTGGTTGGTCGTCTCCTGCTTGGCTGGGCAGTTTTGCATGATCAGATCAAACTAGCCGGCCGAACGCTTCATGCATCCATCAACCCATAGAGGTTGGGATTTTCTCATGTCCATGTCAGAGAACGAGAGCCCAAGACGGTGGAGGATGCTACGTTGGGTGTTGCGACCTGCGTGCTTTTTCTGAAAGATGAGTCGTGATGGGAAGAAGTTTATGGTAGGATGACCCGATTCGGCAATCGCATCGGTAACACAGCCGAAGAAGACGAGACAGAGAAGAGACTGCAGTCGCAGATTTGTGATTGAAATTCTAGGCTCATCTGCTGGTCAAGTCCAACTTTGCTTCTCCACGTGGGCCAGGCCCCCCTGCTTCTGGTTGCTTCTGGGGTTCGTTCGTTCGTCACCTGGTGACGAGACAAACTGACACTGGACATGGACACCCGGTGCCAGGTCCCCAGACGCCGTCTCGTCCAGCGGTTGCTTGCCCGACATCAGCCGATCCATGGATGGACGACTGAGGTTTCCAGGGCTCGGGTGGGTGCCAATCCCGCCGCACAGGGCCTGGCCACGGCAGCCAGCTTCAGGGCCCCTCATCCCCTAGGGCCGCCAGCGCTCAGCTTCCATCACAGTGGAGCCTGTGCTGGCCCTATGCCGTGGCCCCCCAACGAAAAGCCCGGTGCGCATACAGACCCCTGTGTCAATTGGGTTTCCCCCCCTCCTCCCCCCCCAAACATTTTCCTTCCCGGCTCCTCTCATCATCTCCCGTGAGGCCCCATCCGCTTGCTCATTCTCCTCCTCCTCCATCTCCCATCTTCATCTTCATCCTCTCTCGAACATAATCTCATCCTTGCTCTTCTCTCCCCGTTGAAAAAAAGACAAACCACCGCAATCATGTCTGTCCCTGCCTTCTCCGACATTGCCAAGCCGGCCAACGATGTATGATTGCTCTGTCTCCCCTCCCCCGGTGTTGTTGCTATTTGCTCTGTTTTGGTTTGAGCTTGTTCCAGCTCGTCCATTCTTGTCTCTCCGGCAATGCGCCGAACGGGAACGAGATTGGAAGAGAGGGATATAGCTATGATCGTCAATTGCTCCAAAGCTTGTTTTTTACCCCTCGAGAAGCTCTGCTAACCGTTGCGCCTCTTTTTTTGCGCCGTTTTGTAGCTCCTCAACAAGGACTTCTACCACCTCTCGGCCACCACCTTCGAGTTCAAGGATACCGCCCCCAACGGCGTTGCCTTCAAGGTCACCGGCAAGTCCAGCCACGAGAAGGCCACCTCTGCTGCTGTTAGTATACAACCTTTGCGACCCCGACTTCAATGGCATCTCTCTCGGGGGTTCGGAGGCTGGTGCTCGGGCAACCGCGGCTCTCTCAGCCGTCTACGCCTCGCGTCTTTCGAGCTCCCCCGCGAGATCTACCAGCCTCGGCAACGCCCAATGCCACGTCTTTTGGATACAGATGACTGACCTGGCCCATTGGGCTCTTATAGATTGAGGGAAAATACACCGACAAGCCTACCGGTACGACACCGTCATCTCTTTCATCGTCGTCTTCTTTGTCACCATCCCCGTCTCCGTCACCACCGCCCATATTCAAGCGCAAGCCCCCGCGCAGAAAATCAAATCTTCCCACCCTCAGCCTCTCGCGAATCCTTGGGCCCGCAACAGGCTGGCCGATCGGATTCTCGACGCTGCTCCAACCCGGCTATGCTCAGCTGCTAATGTTCTACTCGCACGCAGGCCTGACCCTCACCCAGACCTGGAACACTGCCAACGCCCTCGACACCAAGATCGAGGTCTCCGACTCCCTCGCCAAGGGCCTCAAGCTCGAGGGTCTCTTTAACTTCCTCCCTGCTACTGCTGCCAAGGGCGCTAAGTTCAACCTTCACTTCAAGCAGCCCGGCTTCCACGGCCGTGCCTTCTTCGACCTCCTCAAGGGCCCCGTTGCTAACGTCGATGCCGTTGTCGGCCACGAGGGTTTCCTCGCCGGTGCCAGCGCTGGCTACGATGCCAACAAGGCTGCCCTGACTGCCTACAGCGCCGCCGTCGGCTATGCTGCTCCCCAGTACAGCGCTGCCATCACTGCCTCTGACAACCTGAGCGTCTTTGCTGCCTCTTACTACCACAAGGTCAACTCCCAGGTCGAGGCTGGTGCCAAGGCTACCTGGAACTCCAAGACCGGCAACACTGTCGGCCTCGAGGTTGCCAGCAAGTACCGCATCGACCCCGTCTCCTTCGCCAAGGTTCGTATACGCAGGCTGATCGAGTTGGAGAGGATTTGGACTGACGCGCATCGCTACACAGGTCAAGATCAACGACCGGGGTATTGCTGCCCTTGCCTACAACGTCCTCCTCCGCGAGGGTGTCACCCTGGGTCTCGGTGGCTCCTTCGACACCCAGAAGCTCGACCAGGCTACCCACAAGGTGAGACTCTATATATTGCGATATGGCTTTATCAAAAGACTAATCAGGTCTGCAGCTCGGTGCCAGCTTCACCTTCGAGGGTTAAAATACTCCCCCTGCTCGCTGAACTCTACTAGCACCGCCCACTCGCTAGATCCATCTTCTCGAGAGTTGTCCCACTCTCCACAGCTATTGTATCTTACAGGCTTGCATTGCGGTGGTCTCATGGATGTAGATTATCTCAAAATAAAAAAACATGAAGAATAATGTCTTTTTTTTCAATTCAATTGCGGCATACGCCTGCTGGGATCATTCATTGCCTGCTGTGCTCAGTGGTCATGCTCCCTCTAATAACTTCTCCACTGCCGTTAAACTCCGTCAACAAATGTACAACTTGTCCCATGGTTACTCTATGTACCATGCCCTTCCTTATAACACAGATATCCCACCTCTTTGAACTGTGGGTTTAGTATTCCCCGCCCTTTTTCCGCCGCCCCACGCTCATCAACTGGATGTAGATGAGCGGTGCCAGTATGGTGGCGGCCAGGATACCAGAGATTATGAAGAAGTGGCCCGTGATGCTCGTCTGCGGCTCAAACTCGATATCATCATCGCCTACGGCACGCCTCTGCCTCTCCTTGCGACGCTGGTCCTCCCGTCGGTGCGTCCGCGTGTGGCCCGCCTTGTCAAAGTGCGGCACCTCTTCCTGGTGTCCGAAGGGATCATCACCAGGACCCATACCACCGTGAGAAGATTGATGATGACTGAAGGGGTTTCCCCATGGACTTTGGTGATGCTGTGTTGAGGATGATGCGCCGCCGTGTTCATGGGGCGCACCACCACCTCCGCCGAAACTAGTCGACTCCTCATGCGCCTTGCGCCGTTTCTCCTCCTGGTCCCCCCACCCTCCGCTGCGGTAGAAGCTAGGCGGGGGACCACGGAAGGTTCCTCTCCGGCGACTCAGACCGGAGGGTGAGCGGCCACCGGCCGGGTTGGTGGAGTGGTACGAGGCTCGAGGGTTATGATGCCCATGAGCATGATGGTGACCGTGATGCACACGGAGGACGTCGCGGTCGTAGGCGGCACGGCGGGTCGTATCGGAGAGAATGGTATAGGACTCGGAGAGGAGGGAGAAGGTGTGCGAGGCGTTTGGGTCGGTAGGATTGGCATCCGGGTGGTGAGTCTTGGAGAGAGAGTAGAAGGACCTGACGAGTTATCTGTAAGAAGCAGTCTCTTATTGTCTTTGATAAAAACATACTTTTTAATCTCGGCAGGCGTCGCATCGTGCCGCACATTCAGCCGCTCATAATGATTCTTGCGCGCAACCTCATCATGACGACCTCTTTGCTGCTGCAGCTGGTATCCGGCCCGACACCGGAGGAGGGTCCACCGGGACGCGGTGGCGGCGAAGCACGGCGGCGACGGGCGCAGCCTATGGAGGGAAGTTGGACGCAGCGGCATGCCTCATCACGACGGGGGGAGAAAAGAAAAGGAAGAAGGTGGAAAGGTCGGGTGGAAGCGGGAAATGTAATGTGTAAGTGGTGGGAAGGCATCTTTTTTTGTTGGTGGTGATGTAATCCAAGGCGACGCACACGGTTGTATGCGTCCGGCGGGGTCATGCTTGTAGCGGGATGCGTGGTGAGCCATTGGGGGTCACGACGGGGACGGTAAGAGTCAATGACATCAGTTGTCAGACGGGATTGTATTCTAGATCTCTCTCTAGAGAAATTGGACTTTCATGGGCACGTTGAAGAGTTTCTTGACTGAAGTTTGTATCTTGCTTGAATCTCGACTTGGACCCTTGACGCGGGGACCTCACTCATCGTACGACATCATCATGGGTAGTCTCTCACCCAAGAACACCAAGTCTTGTGGATTAAACATGTACTCAAAATCATTATTTTACCCCTTCATTATCCCTAGAAGATGCCTCTTCTTGCCGTACGCACGTTAGTTACCCATCATTATCCCAGAATCTCAACCAGACCCAAAAATCCCCAGATCCAGAAACCCGCGTCTATCCGCCAAAACTCCACCACGACTTGCCCTTCTTGGTCTCGACCTCGTACGGATCCTGGCCCTTGGGGCGCTTGAAGGGGTGCGCCTCGGTGTTGAAGACCCATTCGTCTAGGCTCAGGACTTCAGAGTCCTCAAAGATGAGGTAGAAATACTTGATTGTCTCGGACAACCAGAATGTCTGTCAAGAGTCAGCTTCATTCTCCTTGCCAAGTGATCACTTAAAACTCACCTCCATAGAGTCCTGCTTTTCCGACTTTCTATCGTTAACATCGCTTATCACAGCGAAAGCGTCTGCCGTCTCCGTGGCATCGGTAATCGCCTGCCACATCCGCCATGCAGCTTCCCGCCAGACATTATCACCAGTGATGCGCCACATATAAAAGACACTCTCAATGGCTTCAGGTCGGAGCCTGTATTGCGCGTCTCGCACCCGGACAAAACCCTCTGGGAGCTTATCCTTCTTCTCGACAGGCTTCTCCGCCCAGAGACACTTGCCATCAATGGTCTCACAGGGCTCGAGCTGAGCAATCTCGGGCATGATGCCAGTAGCAAAGGCATTATATGCCCAGATACAACCGTTTGTCAGGCGCACACCAAGGTCCACAAAGTCGGTGCGGGAGAGGAGCTTGCCAGCAAGGGCATAAGTACCACCCACAAAGCATGTCAGATGCTGCATCTCAGCGGTGAGCTCAGATTCGCCCCTCTCACCTGCCACAGCGTTACCTGCCAGCAGAATGTTCAGGTCCTGGGGGTTTCGTGGCCGGTAGAGCAGATGCTTGGTCGCAGTGTCGAGAGCATTTATCGTCATCTGAACGTACTCAGGGTCCAGACCTCCAAGAAGAGCGTGCATCTTGGGCAAGTACTCGTAGAGAGAATCTGCGCCAGCTCCCAGGGTGAAGCGAGACTCGTCAACCTTCTCATCCCGGTAGTTCATGACATGTGGCCACAGGCCGGGGATCTTGGTGTTCCTCTGGTTTCGGTAGAAGAACTGCTTGATACGTTCGGTGGCATCATAGTACTTAGGGTTGCCGGTGATCTGCGTCAAACGAGTAAACTCGAGACTCATGGAACCGCCTGCAGCACCCGACATGCTCTCATCGGCCTTTTGGGTGCCCTTCTTGGCATCCTTGAAGTAGAGCCAGTGGGAGGGCAACCGATTAGGTGTGTCGAAGGTGGCGTACAGCATCTCACCCAGCTCAATGGCCTTTCCAAGCAGGACGGCCTCGTCGGAGAGCTCGTACGCAGAGAGGAGACCACCGAGATGACGGATGGCAACCTCGAATAGGTTGATGTACTCATCATGGCAGTGAGCCCAGTCGATCATGGCGACAACCTGAACGGCCTCATGGAATTCCTCCTTCATGTCGAGAAGCCAGAGGGTGTCGAGGGCATCAATGATCTGGGCGGCCCAGCCAGAAAAGGTGGTCTTGCCCTTGAGGGACAGGGGCGCGAGCTCATCCCATCCCCAGGCATGCTTCTTGTACGTGTCCCAGCTCTTGACAAAGGCCTTCCTGATGGCCACCTTTTTGGAGAGGGTCTCGTGGTCATCGGCGGCCTGAGAGCGGTCGAACTGGACCCGGGGCAGGATCTTGGCGGTGGCATTGGGAGGCGCCGTCACATTCTCCGGAGGGTGGAAGACCTGGGTCTTGCTCCAGTCATAGCTGCTGGGGAGGTAGTTGTAGACTCCGATCCTGACGGTGCGATAGCGCTCGATGGGCCGGAAGTTGTGGACGAGGAACCATGTGACGGCGATGAAAATGAAGAGGATCAAGTAGCGACGGCTCAGACCCTTGAGTTGACCGAACATGATGGGCGCATTACGGGTTGGACCGTCTCAAACTGCTTGAGTGGAAGAAGACGTTGTACTGATTGCACGTGACGAAATATTCGCTGTCTCAACTTTCAAAGAGACAGAAGGAAGCACCGGAAGTCAAGGCACACAAGAATCACGCGCACCCAAAAAGAGGGAAAAGATCCGACTGGTAGCGAGTGAAGAAGAAGAGAAAAGACAAGATGCTCCAAGAATCGCGGGTTGTGGAGGAGCGAGAAGGAGAGACACGCAACAAGCCACGAATGAAGAAGTGAGAAGAGGGAGAGAGATGGGATGGGATGGAGAGGGATGTGGGTTAGGAACAAGCCAAGGGAAAGCCAAGGGAGGATGGACGGATAAGAAATGTCCCCAAGTATTACATATGCAGCCTCAGGGGGTGGGTGAGAATAGAAGACTGTGTGTGTGTGTGCTAGGACATGTTGCTATTCTGTCCAAATGGAACCTTGTAGCCGGATGCTCTCATTTGCACAGTGACAAGGAATTTACTGCTTCCAGCTATTCTTGTCTTCCATGTCCTTGGATCCAATGTGTTTCGTAGATGACCCACGATGTGTGTTGCGATGGAGAGTGACGTAGAAATTAGTAGATCACGTCCAAGCTTCATCCCAAGACAAGAACGCGCAACTTTGCCTGATCCATTTAAACCGCGTTATCCCCCAGAAAAAAATCCATGGCCCTGGACCCCTGACGCTTTGCCTACAGTGCATCATAAGCACTATGTGGGAATTCCCTAGTGCTGCAACCCCCTGGCACAGCGAGAGAAAACCCCTCTGCGCTGTTTCCAGTCTCAGCCCAGTTTTGGCTGCTTCTGCCCTGGGGATGCCTGGCTTTTCATTGGACCTTCATTCTGGCTTATCACCTTTGGAACATCTTTCCCCTGAATGATCGGTACGTGGGGGCTGTGGCTTGCCCTGGCGCGCTCTGGCCATTTGTTCACATCCTGACTTGGAGCGTATGAACCAACCTGAGTGACACCTGAGCTGAACATCCTCGAGTCTAGCGTCAAATAGACTCGGTTCAAGGGTAATTTATTCTTGCGTGATGACAGCTTGGTTCGACGTGAGATTATCATTGCTCTCAAGCCTCCAATTTGGTACTCTTGCGCCAGCACGTTCACCAGATCAACCACCACATATAAAGGAATGACTCAAGTTAATTGTCTATCTATCTTGAAAACGGGTGACTGCGGTCGGTTAAAAATTCAACTTGGTACTAATAGCACCGCATAACTCGACTACCAGGTGGTCAGGAAGTCTTAAGACGTGGATTTCACCATCATATCATGCTTATGAGGCGTCTCCTCCATCATCACAATCGACGGTCGATTAACATCAAGCCGTCCTCTTCGACCATCCTTGCCCTCTCCTGCCCTCTGCTCTCCTCTACTCACACCTCCTGCACACTCCTCATCCCCGCTCCAGCCCCTCCGCTATCGCTATTCTTTAAAGATCAAGACAATCTGCACCTGCCGGGCCTGCTACGACTCCATGGTGGTCGTCGTAGGTCGAGCCGCTGGCAACGCGATTTCCATGTCTCTGTCCTGGCCTGTCGAGCCGGCCGGCGTCCAAAAGTCGGACACGACACGGTCTCTGCCGTTCACGCCGGCCTGACCGCGTTGAGCCTCTGACTGGCGGGAGCCCCTGACGGAAAAGGCTTCTTTCTGAAGAACCACAACGATTTGCCGACCGCTCTTGGTGATCCGGCGGTGGCAGGTCGTGCACCAGAGCCCGTGAGATGCAAAATTGGTGTCATCATCTGTTCGTAGCCCTCACGTCGTTCTTCAGTCGTAGCCACCGCCAATCTGGCTGTGGAATGCCGTGCTGATGCTCTTCTCGTCGTCGTCGAAGCGTCGTCCATAACCGTTACCTGGAACCATACGTCCGCTGCTTTCGACGTACTGCTTCAGTCGATCGCTCTGGCTGTATGAAACAGGTCGCATTCCCGTCACGACATCGTGGAGCCCTGCTCCGAGGCTAACACCGCCCTGTCCAACACCCTTGCCGCCGATCACGCTTGAAGTTGCATCCGTGAATTCCGAATTGGCCACGCTCTCGCCTGCAATGCTTTCCGTAGCACGGCTGCGGGCCTTTCCACCACGGCCAGGAGCAGCGACACCGGGCAGGCCGGGCCATTGATCGGGAGTAAAGCTCGAGAACATAGGAGGGAACGCGCTGTTGAGTGAAGCGCCGCCAAACGCAGAACCGTGAACAGACGAGACATCGTCAGGGATGTACGACACCATGGAGCCCAGGTCGAAATCTCGGCCCGCGGCGGGTGGTGGGTTGAACCGTCCGTTGGGATAGCTGCCAGCTCCAAACTGCGGCTGCTGGTTCTTCTGGCGGTAGCTCACCTTAGGGCGGCTGAACTGTAGCAAGCAAGCCTGAAGGTTGGTCAGGGGGCCTTCAACGAAGCACTTGCGATCCTTGAAGTGAACCAGGAGGTTGTGCCAGAGTTCGTGCTTTGACAAGACCTTGGGGTTTCCGAGAATAACGAGGCCATACTTGGCTCGGGTCAAGGCCACGTTCAGACGACGAGGGTCAGACAAGAAACCAATACCCTGGTTGTCGTTGGATCGAACACAAGAGAGAACGATAAAGTCCTTCTCACGACCCTGGAAAGCGTCGACTGAAGCAACCTCAACCTCCTTGTAGTATTCCTTCTTGTAAGTACCCGAGTTCTGCATGGTAGTCACAATGTAGCTTCGCTGGCCCTCGTACGGAGTAATAACACCGATATCAGCGGGCTTCACGCCGGCCTTGAAGAATCTGGTGACCGCCTTCTCAACATTGGATGCTTCCGTGCGGTTGAGGTATGATGTTCCAGAGGCCGAGATTTCCTCATGGCCCAGATTGGACCAGAACATCATGGGCATCTCGGCAACGGGCCAAGGGAAGTCCACATCCTTTCGCAGACGGTTCTCGTGGGTGACACCATTTTGCAGAGTACCCTCGTAGAACATGTTGGACGGGAACTCGGACAGGCAAGGGTGCATTCGGTACTGAATGTTGAGTCGGATGGGCGAGAGCTTCAGGTTAACCAATCGCTCAAAGAGAGACTGGTTAAGCCCGGCCTTGGCTGCCTTCTTGTTCATGATGACTGGGCCAAGTTGCTTGTGGTCACCGACCAGGACAACTTGCTTGCATCCAAGAACCAGGGGAATCATGCATTCAGGCTCGGCCGACTGGGTTGACTCGTCGATCAGGACATTGCGGAACTTCATCTTAGAAAGACGAGGGTCACCGGCACCCACGCAGGTACAGCAGACAACATCAGCGTTGTTAAGGATGTCACGTTCTGCGACCTTGGTGAGCTGCTTGTACTTCTTCTCATCCTGGCTCGACAGTTCGCCCAACTCGTTCTTCAGCTGTGAGAGCTTGACGAGCTCGCTGTTGTGCTCCGACATGCGCACTTGCTCGTGGAGGGCGAGGAAGCTGACAGACGATTCGACATCCTCGCGAGACTTGGCAGTAAGACGAACAACCTTGAGTCCAGTACGGTGAACTCGTTCGCACAGCTGGTCAACCGCGACGTTAGATGGCGCACAAACCAGAACCTGGTTGCCGCTCATCTTGGCGAGGTGGTAGATGATGGTGGCAGAAGTAACCGTCTTGCCGGTTCCTGGGGGACCCTGAATCAGACTCAGTGGCTTCTGGAGCACAGTCTTGATGGCATTGACCTGGCTAGGGTTGAGATCAGGGAGGCCAGGGGCAGACCACTTCTTAGGCAGACTTGTCTTGAGAGGCTGCAACTGAACTTCGTGGCCCAGCAAGGTGTGGAAGATGTAGCCAGAAACGCTCATGTCGTCAACAGCGAACGTCTTCATAGCCAGCTGCATGCGGTCGTAGGAAGTGGCCTTCCAGACATAATCGGCCGAGAAGTTGTGAGACAGATCAGTAGGAACCGACTTCTCGTTTCCGGTCTTGCGCAACTCGAGCGTCACCTCATCCGACTGGTTGTTGGGGATCTTAATCACGTAGCCAACACCTTCCCAGGGGGATCGGAGCTCGCCCTTGTAGCGGAGTCGCATCTCATCACCAACAGCAAGCTTGACATCGCCAGACTCAATCTTGTGTAGGTTGAAGCTGACAAGGTGCTTGTTGTTCAGACCATAGTCCCAGCGGACGATAAGGCCGTCCTCGGACTGCGCCTCCTTGAGCTTCTTGTCGTAGTCGGACTCCATCTTGACCAGGGGACCAAAGATATTCTGGTAGTGATAGGGATCGTCGTATTGCAGCAAGACGGGGTTAGGATCGTCATCGATGCTAGAGGCCTTTTCAAGATCAACCACCGTTGCCTTGGGCTCAATCTTCCACATCTCCTCCAGCTTGGCAATCATATTCGGCGTCAGATGGCGAGCTCGGAGCTGCTCGGAATCGGAAGGGGTCGCCACCAGCCAGGGCAGGAAAGCGCGTTCTTCGATGAGGGGTTGCCATCGTGAAGTATCCCAGTTCATGTCCTTGTTCGATGTGTTGGCAGCACATGGCTGTCGGCAGAGCAAAACGACGACCGTATCAGACTTGGCCGGAATGAAACCCAGGAGGAACGCGTTCTTTGTTCCACAGTTGTAGCACTCCAGCACGGTATCGCCAAGTGTCGACTCGGGGTGTAGCTGAACCTCCTTGTGGCGAGCTCGAACAAGATGGTTCACAATATGGGTAGAAGTACCATTGCCTCTCGCGCTGCAGAACCACTTGTTGCAGGTGAGGCACTTAACGACGCATCCTGGGGAATGAATTCCGCAGTATCTAAGCCCTTGTCAGCCTGGCCCAGGGATAAATCCAGACGGGAAGAAAACCTACGCGCAGGCATGGGCCGGAAGCTCCTTCTCCTCCTCGGGGCCCTTGAGCTTGAGTCCAGTCAAGCCATCGATCGGAACACTGTTCAGACTATCGTTGTCGTCTTCTTCGAAAGCCTCGGTTTGGTTGTCGTCATCATCGGCTCGGCGACGGCCACTTCGATCTCCATATTTGCCATAGAGCAAGCTCTCGTCAGGGTCGATCGCGGACAGGTCGTCGGTTCCAGCCTTGATGGCGGCAGCGGAATCGGATATCAAATGATTCCCAACATGGGTAAACGCGCCCTCCATGTTGGTGTTGTAGTAAAGTTGTTGGCGGCTTGTAGGGTTTTCCTTGGCCAAAGCATCAACACAAGTGCCCCGCGCAATGGTGGCGGTGACGCAGTGAACGAGGGCAGCGCCAAAACGCCTCAAAATCACCCCAAAGCGAGCGCGACTCACCTACAGCTTCTATTCTTTCGGTACGGGACCCGTATGGAGGCCCAGGGGCGACTCGGGTCGGGATGGGAAAGTGATTGGGAGTTGCAGATCGCTGGTAAGGCTCACATCATCGCGAGGAAGAATGCGCCGGGTCGAGAGCGTGGCAGTATGCGGGAGGAAAAGTCAGAGGCGAGCGAGACGGTCGGGTAGCACAGAACCTTGTTAAGTGCACTTCTCAAGGTTTCGGCAACAAACTTGTTCTCTTGTGAACCAGAATTATATCGATGGGTGAACAGTTGGATCTTTGCCGGCGGAGTTTGGTGGGACATTTTGCGCCCACGTGATAGGGCGCTTTTGTTATCGAGTAGCGGCGGCAGGCCGAAAGGCTGATAAGGAACTTTTTCGCGGCGGCGCTCGGGAAATTTTATATCAACCGCCAACTTTGAAGAAAGCTTCCTCACAGCGGGCATTTGTTGTTTCTTCATCATGATTGTAAGTAATTGAAGGCTTGTTTATTGAGCCATCATCAGCTAATACTTGGACTTCAAGCGTAAGCAAGCGCGCCAACGGCGCGACTACCTCTACCGACGAGCTCTCCTCCTTCGAGACGCCGAGATCAGCGAAAAGCGAGCCAAGCTGAGGTCTTCGCTGGCCTCGGGAAAGCCATTGGATCCTACCATTGCGAACGACAAGTCTCTGCGCAAAGACTACCAGTACGATGAGTCGCGGCCCGATCTCACTACGAACGAGCAGCTTGACCTTGACGACGAGTATGCTCAGCTTTCGGGCATTGTCGACCCCCGCGTGCTTGTGACGACTTCCCGCGACCCTTCTGCAAGACTGGCAGCTTTTGCGAAGGAGATCCGACTCCTGCTCCCCACGGCCGTCCGTCTCAACCGTGGTAACCTCATCTTGCCCGACCTCGTGCGATCCGCTCAATCTGCAGGCCTCTCCGATGTTGTTCTTCTCCACGAGCATCGCGGTACCCCAACTGCGATGACCTTGTCGCATTTCCCTCACGGTCCGACCATCTCGTTTTCTTTACACAACGTGGTTTTGCGGCACGATATTCCCGGCAGCGTGCGAGGAACTGTCAGCGAGTCGTACCCTCATCTCATCTTTGATGGCTTCACGACTCGCCTGGGAGAGCGGGTTGTCAAGATTCTTAAGCATATTTTCCCTCCAAGGGAAGCTATCACGGCAAAGAACAAGGTCGGCAACCGAGTTGTGACATTCAAGAACATTGAGGACAGCATTGAAGTTCGACACCACGTCTTTGTGAGGACGGGTTACGACAGCGTCGAGTTGGCCGAGGTTGGACCACGGATGACTATGAGAGTGTTTGAAATTCGGGGTGGTACTCTCGAAAACAAGGACGGCGATGTTGAATGGCATCTCACGCAATATACAAGAACGGCCAAGAAGAAGAATTATCTCTAAACTGGTCGAGCCACACCAACGATGCTTGCAGATCTGCTGCTACATTGCAGCAAGCTAAGTCAACCGTCATCTTAGATCAGGCCACAGGCAGGCTGCATGCCTATTCTGGGCCCGGCATCGTACCTATACGACAAGTTATCCGAGACACTCGGTTCCACGTGGGATATCCGAACTGTGTGCTCAATTCAAGTCGAAAACGAGATGGTGGAATGTCAACCAGCAGCGGTGACGTGGCGGAGGAGGCCTAGGACGGGAAAATCGGGAGTTTGGAGTTCTTGGTTGCAGAATGCTAGACATTAAGGCGATGATTTTGAGCAGACGGTCAACATTTTATGGCGAAATGGCTGTTTTGGTTCACAAGAGGGGAGAGTGGCTATTGGTTGATGACGACCAACATCAGCACTTGAATGTGTGTGTATGACGGTGACTATAACAGAGATGATAAGGCATATTCTCCATTGCTACCTACCTACATAGGTACCCAGTCATTGACCGTAGCCTGATGTGAAAGAAGCTGACTAGTTAGACGATGCACCGTCTATGGAATCTGTGGCTGGACTACCACCTAGGTCAAGAAAAAAACGAGGCAGCAACACAAACATATGTACTTATCCTTCTCTAAATATAATCAATAAAGAGAAGAAAGTATTACTATTATAATCATAAATTTCTAAAAACTTTATGATACTAATAGAAAATTATTTACCAAATCTTTAATAAGTTAGTTAATATTCTCTGCCGTTCCGGTGTCTCATTTATTTCTTGGCCCGCATGACTACGCCATGGATGAATTGAGTGCATGTGGAATCGACATCTCGGTCTTGGCAACTGCCAATCGGTCTCATCAACGGCCAAGCCACACCCAGATTCTGGGCTTGGATGTCCGACGGACACGGGCCCGGGTGGGCTAGCTAGCTGCAACTCTGGCAGGTCGGCCTCAGAACCGGGCTCAAGCTGGGGAAGAAGGGAAGCAGTTCGCATCTCGCAGGCCGAAAAAAGCGGTCACAGCCTCAATCGCTGACGACTAGAATGGAATGGCGAAGACGAGCGGGCTGAGCAGAACAAAATATGGACCCTTGGTTCGTCCAGTCCTTGACTCCATTCATCGCCATAGACCTGCCCAGGTAGGCAAATGGGCAGGCAGTGCTTATTTTTGGAGACCGGACGACAGTCTTCCGCCACTTGCGTACGCAGCCTTTGACGGGCTTTTTTCTTCGTCTGGGCTGCGGACGAGCTGCTAACGATTCTTGGAGTGGACCCGAGGCTGCCGAAAGAGAAGGGAAGGGAAGGGAAGCATCGTAAGCCTCCATCCATGGCTGGGTACCGTCATAAGCAGCTCAGTTCCGAACATCATTATTTCCATTTCTCGTCTTGTTTTTGTTCCATCCGCAACATCCATTCCTGATTTAAACAATCCAATCTCCCCTGTCCAATCTCACGCGATCGTCTCTCGTGTTTCTTGGACCGAGCTCTCCTCCCCTCAACTTAATTACTTTTACGGGTCTTGTTTCTCCTCTTTCATCTCCAAAACCTGGGTCGTGGGCCCCTACGTCACGTTTCAGCGCATCCCATCCATTCCCTCCAGCGCTGCCCGTCCACTAAACGTCCGCCCGGCCCCCGTCGTCCGACCCTGCGTCCGCCAACCTAACCGCTGAAGGAGAGAAAAAAAAAAGGGCCGCGCCACTTACTGACCACTGGCGTTCGGCTTGGGTGTCATAAGCACTTCCTCCCTCGCCCAGCAACAGGCCCCCCGGCCGCTATTCCTTCCTCCCATCCACAGCCCGAGCCAAGGCAGCGCCCCCAGAGAAGAAGCTCGGTAGCCTCATCTCGTCGCTCTCACCACCAACGGCCCGCCCTCCCCCAGCCTTTTTAGCCTCCTCCTCCTCCTCCCATCATCATCCATCCCTCCCCGCCATTGCTACTTCCACCCAGCATCGCCGTTCACCATGTCTTACGGCCAGTACAACCAGAACCCCTATCAGCAGGGCCCGGCCGAGGAGTCTGGCTATGGTCAGGTAAGCAGACCTAATAGGGAAGCGAGCGCAGCTTCATTTCCCGCCGACAACCGACAGACCACAATTTGCTGACTCGGATGTTGCGATGCTTCAGGCCAATCCTTATGCGCAGAACGCGCCGGTCCAGGGAGACAATGAGTATGAGATGCAGGACTACAACCAGCAGCCTCCCGCCTCGTCAAGCCTCTCACAACAGGAGTTCCTCAACCGCGTTCAGAACCTCCGCAACGAGATCAAGGCCCTGACCAACGACGTCGACTACATCGGCCAGCTCCACCAGCGCACCCTCAGCAGCACCGACGGCACCGCCAACCAGCAGCTTGAGCAGTATGTCTCTCAGACCCAGATCCGAAACACCGCCATCAAGGACGGCATCAAGGGCCTCGAGCGCGACCTAGCAAAGACCACCGACAGCTCCCGCACCACAAAGAACACCCAGCTGCAGTCCCTCAAGACCTTTTTCAAGTCGGAGCTCGACAAGTACCAGAGCATCGAGCGCGATTACCAGCAGCGCTACCGCGACCAGATCGCCCGCCAGTACCGCATCGTAAACCCCGATGCTTCCGAGGATGAGGTTCGCGAGGCCGCCGAGGCCGATTGGGGCAATGAGGGTGTTTTCCAGACTGCTGTTAGTAATCCCCGTGTTGACAATCACACCCTGCCGTGATCCCCGAGCTAACGTGTAACCTCAAACAGCTGCGGACGAACCGCACCGGACATGCCAGCTCCGTGCTTGGCAACGTCCGCGCCCGCCACAGCGAGCTCCAGCGCATTGAGCAGACTCTCTCTGAGCTTGCTATCCTGTACCAGGAGCTCGCCACGCTCGTCGAGCAGCAGGAGCCCGTCATCCAAGCTGCCGAGACCAACGCTATTAACACGGTTGAGAACATCGAAAAGGGTAACGAGCAGGTCAAGGTCGCCAACGAGCACGCCCGCCGCCGCCGCAAGCTCAAGTGGTGGTGCGCCCTCGTCGTCCTTCTCATCATCATCGCCATCGCCGTCGGTGTTGGTGTCGGTGTCAGCGTGGCCAAGAACTGAGGAAGTGGGCATCGTCTTCGACCTCAACAGTGACGCCTTCGCCGCTACCGCCATGATGATATGCTGTTATCTTGTTACGCCGTTTTCTTCCTTCATAGATATCTCCATGACCGTTGTTCGTCTTGTCGTTTCTTGACCCGCAAGACCAGAGTATACGACATATTTCATCCGTATACCACACACACCCCGATACTTACTTAATTTTTACTTTCCCCGAAGCGCCCGAGCGCTAGGGACCTCTTTTTTTGTTTGAAGGCACGGAGGGCTTGACGGAGGATGGACCAAGAAAGAGTTCTTTTTTATGAAAAGGAGGTTTCACGAAATGCTTCTCGCTGGGAGGGTTTTATCTTGGTTGTTTTACTGGATCGGTGGTTGTTTTTTCACACCCTTTCGCTTCTCCTGTAGGAATACCTTTTGTTCTGCTCGCATGATGGAGGACAGAGTGGGATGGGAGAGAGGCACTGGGGTTGCTGTATGTATCTATTCAACTGAGGGAGGTGATCCAGAAAAGTCTTGGATGCATGAGATCCATGGTTTGGAAGAGCTCCCACGTAGGTATAATAATGTCCAAGCCATTATCGGCCGCACTCTACATCGACCTCACAGGCTCAAGTGGCAGCAGGCATAACGAAACGACTGTATTTTTTTTAAACTCTCCGTTCACCAAACCATGCCCAAATGTTCCCGAGTACCTGTTGCGCTTCCCGTCCGTCCGTCCTCACAATTCCGTTATGCTGAAACAAGACATGAGAGAAGTGCTTATTATATACAGTACAGTAGGGTTCGATTGTGCACATTACAGTCCCAACTCCAGAGCATTGGGCCTCACTTCCCTGTGAGACGACGAGGGCAGCGCACCCAGCCGGACGAGCTCCCTCGGAAGACGGAACGGCGGGCATATCATGGATGCCAGTCCCGCATTCCGTCCGGTTTCGACAATGGATCTTTCCGTTCCCTCCCTTCCTCTTGGTCACGTCGTTGCTCCCAAATTTCGTACACGTACACGCCGTTCCGGCCATCTTTTGTCATTTATATCACGTTCAGTTATTGGGGACCCATTCGGAGCCCACCGGGACCACCACCCGCCAGCTTGGCTGCCAGCTTGGGGTACTTCTCGGTGACCTGGACTTGTGTTCGGGTCGCCTCAGCATATGACAAGGCGTTGACGATCTCGCCCTCGGTTCGGGCGAGCTCTGCGGCGCGTTCAAAGTACTTGAGAGCAGCGGGCACGTTGTTCTGCTGGAGGAGGAGCTGAGCCATAGTGGCGACGGCAATATCACACTCAGGGTCGACTAGATGACAGTTAGATTACACTCAAACCGATATCACTCAGGGTACTTACTGATAAGGGCCTTCTGACAGAGAGCCTCGGCCTCCTTAAAGTCTTGCTTCCATTGGAAGAGAGCCAGGGCCTTGTTGATGAGGGGCAGCACGTTCATCGACATGGGCTTGGTCTGCTTCTCCATCTCCATGGCAGTGTCGAACTTCTCGACGGCTTCCGAGAAGTTGCCCTGGTCGAGGAGCAGCTCGCCGTAGTAGTTGTAGACATCGGGCACCTTGGGGAAGTTCTTAATGCATCGTCGGAACGTAGCCATGGAGGATGCGATTGAGCCCATCTTGTACTGGGTGACACCGAGCTGGATGTGAGAGAAGATAAAATCCTTGTCGAGATCAATTGACTTCTGATAGTCCTTCTGGGCATCGGCGAGGTCGCCCTTGATGAAGTGAGCCTGAGCACGGTGGTAGTAGACGTCGGGGTCGTTGTTGTCCTGCTCCAGGGCCTTGGCGAATTCGGCCTCGGCCTTATCAGGCTCGCCAAGCTCCAGGCTGATGCTCGCCCTCTTGATATAGCTCTGGGTCATGGTGGGGTCAAGCTCGATGCTCTTGTCGAAGTCGTTGGTGGCATCGGCGTGGTTGCCGAGGAGAGTGCGGAAAGTACCCCTCATGTTGTAGGCGAGCGCCTCATACTCGCCGAGATCGCCAAGCTCAAGAGCCTTCTCAAACGCCTGTCGCGCCTCCTCGTAGCCATCGCCAGTCTTCTTCTCCAGTGCCTCAAGTCCGATCTGCATCTGTCCCTTGCCGGTTTCGGGGTCCAGCTCCTCCGACTCCTCGAGGCCGGCAGGTCGGGGCTTGGGGCGGAAGCTCTGAAGGTAGTTGCCGACAAAGATGGGGCTGGGCAGCTTGGGTGGTCGGGAAGCCATCATCTCCTTGGCCTTTTGCTCGGCAAAGGTCTTGAGAAGCCTCTCGACGGCCTGGGCGGTAGACTCGCTCTTGAAGTTGTCGATGATGCATGACGCAGTGAAGTCGAGCAGGGCCTCGGAGTACTTCTTCTGGTGCTCGTAGGCGGTGGCGCGGCGGTTGATGGCCTTGACGTACTCGGGGTCCATGCTGATGGCGGCGGTGGTATCCTCAATGACCTGGTCCCATTCGCTCATGGCGCTATGGCAGGCGGCTCGGTTGGAGTAGAAGACGGGATCGGCCTTGCAGAGAATGGCCTTGGAGTAGAGGTCAATGGCCTTGTTATAGGCCTTGTCGCCGTAGGCCTTGTTACCGGCCTGCTTCAGCTTTGCGGCATACTCATCACGCTGCTGCTGGGTGAGAGTAGCGACTGTCTCCTCATCGATCTCGGGCAGCTCCGGCTCGCTCTCGGCAGTCACGGGCTTGGGTTGAGATGGACCGGTGGAGGGGGTCTCTTTGGTCTCAGCAGCCTTGCGCTCGGCCTCCTTGCGCTTTCTCCTCTCCTTCTTGCTGAGCTTGGGGGATGTATCTTTGGAGGACTAGAGATTGGGGCGAGACGTCAGTTTGAGATTCATCATGACGAGGAAATGGTTCGATGCCATAACCAGCCTGCCCGCACCAACTAGTGGGAGGGAGCAGCAGCAGCAGAAATGTCGAAGCGGGGTTGACAAGACATACATCAGAGAGGTAGTAGACGATACCGGCGCCCGTAACAACGACGGAGACACCGGCAATGGTGTAGGCAACGGCCTTGTTCTCTGAGACCCAGTTTGTTATCCGGTCCCAGACTCCAGAGGAAGGGTCGACAGGGATAGCCGTGGGGTTGCCCGGAGGCATTGACGGAGTCGGAGCCGACATGACGAGGCCTATGGACGATTAAGGGGACCGGCGGGAGGTGAGGATGGAATCGAGGCCGTCGATGCGGTAGAAGCAGTCGGGAAGCCGATGATGTATGGGCGCGGTAATACCTGCAATGGAGTGGTAGCTACGGCGAGCTGGAGCACGCGCAAAAAAAGCTGACGGCCGTCTTTGAAATTTGGCGCTGGCTCCAGCAAGACTGCGGGCCGGGGCCCACTGAAAGTTTTTCCGGTTAGTTCCAGCACCTGCTGAATGATGGATTGACTGACGTATGCCTGAGGCACTCGGATGACGCCGGCTTTATGAGAACATCCCACCAAGTCAGAACATAAACACCACACGTCCTATACACACGGACCTTGCTCCTTCTCGGCTCAGCCGACATGGGTTCTTGAGACGGCCAAGAGATTGCATCGTCTGTTTGCGGCCCCTACCGCCGGCTTCAAGCGGTCTGGCGATTTACGTCAATAATGAGGTGACTTGTTGCGGGGGGTTTTCACACGATAAGATACATGATGCCGCCGCACTGGTCTAGAGCCGATCCGAGCAATTGCGATCCAATCAGCTAGTTGAGCAAGTAGCGACTGATCTAGTCCATGTACGTAGAGGATGGGACTTGGCCAATGCCAATTCGATACAGCTGCCAGAACTTCAATAGCGTCATCGTCATTGAGAGGGGTGTGCCGTACGGATAGTCAATTGGTGCCTAGGGCACAGAACCCTCAGGCTTTCGTCACTTGCAAGATGGATGATCTGTACATAGGTGTCAGTACATACTGTATGTTTCAGTTAGATGGCCAATCTCGCAGTGATCCCTCCGCCTAGTTTAGCAGGTTACGAGTTTTCAGAGCCCAGATACATGTCCCCCACCTCTTACCAGGCTGGAGGTTGAGTCCTGTCGCTAAACTTCCGAGTACCTGACTAATGGTAACTGAACCGCATCAACCCCACCTCGACAAGCAACAATCATTTATCTTTGAAACCAGTTCTCAGTCAAGTCATTGGCAAAATGAGTGACGAATTTTCTCTATTCACCTCATTGAGGTACGATCCAAAGCTTCAAAAGCTTCGGCAACAAGGGCTCAATGGCAAAGGCTGGAACTTTGAAAATGAGTCACCACTCTACATGCTCGACTTTCACCGTGATCGTCTACTCCGAGCAGCAACACATTGGAACTGGCAGCCAGCAATTGATCGATTGTCAGGTGTCAGTGGACTTCAGTCTCTTGCTCAGCTGATAAACGAGGCCGTTAAGTCACCTCCGGGGACACCTCTGCGACTGAGAATCGTAGTGTCTCGTGAAGGGGACATCAAGGTCGAGAAGTTCAACGTTCCCGAGACACCCTTGGAAAACTTGTTGCCAAGTCGGCTGCCCGTTCCTTCATCAGCTTCATTGGCAGACGAACCGACAAAATCCCCCACCTATACTCTCCTCGTAGACCAGACCTCAACCTTGAGGTCCGAGTATACCCACTTCAAGACCACGAAAAGAGCCATGTACGACGCTGCTGGTCAAAGAGCTGGCGTTTCTCCAACAGATCTCGCAGAAGTACTCGTCATTAATCAAGATGACGGGTCTGTGATGGAAGGGACTAGGACTACTCCTTACTTCTGGAGGGATGGTCGTTGGGTTACACCTCCAATCTCGGCCAAGTTCAGCTGGGATGAAGGTAGTGGTGGTCAAGATGGAACATCGAGACGTTGGGCATTAGAGAGGTATGTTTCTCCCAGCCAGCTGAAGATTTGGCACTGACATCGCAAGCAGAGGATTGGCGGTTGAGCAAGCTGTAAATGTCAAATCACTTACCGACGGCGAAGAATGCTGGCTCAGTAACGGTGTCAGAGGCTTCATGGCCGCAACTATCAGCCTACGGGAAAGAGAATAGGTATTGAGCAACATGAAAGGGGTTGCAGTCCTCCCATATTGACTACGATCTCCATCCGGACGAGTTGGTGGCATGTTGGGCATAAATCCAATCCGGCTGTGTCACCATTTGTGCATTAGGACATGGGCAACGGTCTCTTCTTCGGCTTGTGTGGCATGGCTGCCTCTCTCCCCGCAACCATTCAGTTTCCCCCAAGTCTCCTCGTTGCTTTTCGGGATAACTTCTCCCAGCCACGAAAGATTGGCGACTCCTCCGGTTTCTGGCTGTCGATCTCGACATGGAACCAACACACTCTACACCCACGTCAGATGCCATGGTTGAGAATTTACCACCAGAGGTACGACATGAACTTCTCACCACGCTTGACCTCTCCTCTCTACGCAACATGGTCCACGCTTCTCCAGTTTTTTACCGCCAGTATGTCTTGGAGCGTCGGTCTATCCTCTCCTTGTGTCTAGAAAGGACTCTTGGGAGAACTGTCCTGGATGCGTATTGGGTCTACCAAACTGCCAGGTCGTCCAAGTTTCCCAGTATTACGAATGACGAAACTATCTCCAACTTTCGTCAGGCCTACATGCATCAGCAAGCATCCGGTTCCTACTCGATCCTCAGGAAGAGTATCACCGAGAACCTAGCCGTCGGGATCGCCGCATTTCATTACTCCACCGTCGACCCTATCATGCAGCTCTACATTCCACATGCCCTGGAAGCTCTATCTAAGGAGACAAACCGGATTGTCGATCAAGAACCACTAAGCCAGGTCGAACAGGCTCGATTGATCAGGGGACTTTACCGATTTCAACTGTGTTGCAATCTGTTCACTATGGCAAACTTTCCAGAATCATCTACTTTAAGCAGGAACAGGCGAACGATGCGTATCTTGACCGACTACATCAGTCTACTCGAGCCATGGGAGATTGAAGAGATGGTGTGTATTTACTCGTTCGCCAATGGACAGTTTGAGCGCGTATTCGAGGCTGTTTGGCGGGGCACCACTGGGGATGATGCAGAAAGAAGGCCACGAAAGGTACCAGATCCAGGGCACAGTCATGATCTGGGCGATACCGGTATGTTGGCGCCGTCTTCTGTCCCTTTAGAAAGCATCCTGCTAATGTCTTACTGTACTCCAGCAATTAGGACTGCCCTCCTAAAGAGCACTATTTCTCAAGGTCTCCCCATCCTTCACGCTATCTTGACCATGGATGATGAGTATCTTTCAGTCCTTATTGGGAGTTCTGTTGTTTGGTTTGGGGGATCCTTTCTTGAAGACGCAATTCTAAGCAAGGCTGCTCAGAAAAGGCGGCATAGAGATGATGCTGGGTCGCCTGGCGATAACCAAGAACGACCGGACCATATGCCTTTTCTAGGGGACAACGAGTTATGTCCTCCATTAGCATGGACGATGCTATGGAACGAGTCCTATAGCAAGCTGTATGGAGACTATATCCCAGATGAGATCCGACATTGGGGATATGTGATGTGGGATGCAGCACGGTTGGAGAGAGTGGGGGCAGCACGTCTTCTCGAAAGGCAGTGGAAAGAAACGTGGGCAGACCACGATCCAAGGGATGATATGCTGGGTTAAGTCAGTGGCTTTCGTCTATCGAAGCCCCGAATACGAGACCGCGGGTTGAGGCTCCGAGAGTTGTGAAGAGTGTGATGGCATTATTAACGGTGGAGTTGAGGCTTGCTGATCATGCCTGGCATTGTCTTAGTGAACGATTATCAACACTTTTAATGTCACCTTGGGCATCAATATCGGGATGACTAGTTTGAAAACAACAAAAGCAAATATGCAAGAAAGCCTGAAAAACGTGATGGCACTGCGGGATGGTATTTGGAGGTCGAACTGGTGTTCATGGTCGTCGGTGTAGGGTAGGTAGGCGGGAAGAAAAGCGGGGCCGCTTGATAGCTGCGGCGCGTTGCTGAGCTACCTGCTGCACCTTGATTTCATCGATTTACACACGCGAAAGAGAAGCGCAACAACGAGATCAACTCTTCTATTATCATTGCCCCATGTAAAGAGGCCGCACTATCATCCAAGAGAGGAAATAACAATAGTGACAGCCACGCGCGACGTGGGTCATTCTGGCGCTTCCTCCCTCGTGGCACGCACGCCGATCGCGCCGTTCCAAGTCAAGCTCTCCTAGGCCCATCATTAGGTGAGACAACCCTAGAGCTTCCAATGGCAACGACCTCGCTCCTTGTCTTGGAAATATTGTTGCTCGGGCATTTCATGGCCCAACCTCGCCACTTGGGCAGCCTGAGATATACAGTATTTATGGAGAGCTTGGGAACTCGAGTTGACAAGAAGTAGACCTGGTCTTTGGATCCATTCGGCCACTTCGCCAAGAGCTGCAATCGCATATCTGATTCCTCCTCAATGAGACCTTGATACTTCTACAAACCAGCTGGCAACCTCAATTGGCTCGGTATGGCTTCAGATCCCGGATTACGATCCGAAAACATCATGGATCTTGAAAAACCCAAAACACAGGAAGCAGCTATTGCTGCAGGTCGCCAGCACTATGGAGCCAAGCGCTTCAAGCACGCCCTCGCGCTGTTTACAGTAGTGAGAACGCCGACTACATACAATCCGATGTAGCTGCTGACCATGTTACAGGCAATGAGGATGTGTCCTTGCAACCGCCAGACGAGACGGGAACGCTGCACCTGCAAGGACTTCGAAAAGGTGGCACAGGAGGGCGGCTCGATATTCAACGAGGCCATGTACACCTGCAAGTGCCCTGTAGGCAAGACGTTCAACAAGTGCGACAACAAACACCACATCCATGCGCTTGACTATCGAGCAGCCACCTGGGAGGTGCTTCAGGCGCTCGATCGAGCGCAGAGAGATGCTGAGTGGATTCTTGAGCTGGCGCCTCGTCTCCCAGATGTAAGAACCCCACGATCTTGGTCTTGCCGGTTATTGACACGGGCAGGGATATCTACGGCTGGGTAAGATCGCGCGCCTCCAGAAGAAACACGAATTCGCATGGCACGTCTACACAGCCGGCATCGAGGTTGGAAACAAGCATCAACTCGCAGGATCTCCAAAGTTCCAGGTAGGATTCCACTGCAAGAGTATCTTGCAAAAACCGACTGCTAACCGGACCATAGAAGCTCCATTCTGCAAGACAACCGCTTCATGTTTGGTACTATCGTCGGGATCCTCTAAGGAACCCTAGGGAGATTGTACAGCGCATCTTTCAGTATCTCGACTTCGCCACCATCGTGCGGTGTCTCCGCGTCTCAAAGGACTGGCGGCAATATCTCACAAGCCGGGGCAACGAGCGGTTCTGGCGGGCCTTGCTGTTCACAAAGCAGTTTCCTCACCGATATGCTCCCAGTAACGCTTCTCTTAAGAAACTAATCTCCTACTCAGGAAAGGATGTTCGGCAAATCGTCATTGATAGCGTGTTGCGATTCCGTCTCACGCAACAAAAGCTCATTACTCTCCTACAAGGGTCAGACAACCTCGAGTCCCTTGTTCTGCGAGGCAACATTGAAGAGGACCTGCACATTCCGATGGCGAAAACACTCTTCAAGAAACTCGACCGCGTCTTCCTTGACGAAATACTCGTTGGAAAACCTCACATCCTGGAGCCACTGTTGACACTGGCTTCTGAAAGCATACAGAACCTTCACCTCCGTGGCCTGCCACAAGTCGGAACGACCACAACTTTTGGGTTTCCAAGCCTACCCAACCTGCAATATCTGCGAATCGAAGAACAGAATAAACCCAACCCTATTCGGTTGGGAATCGTAAGCTTTCCCGTGATCGTGACGATACCGTGGCTAACAATACACAGTGGACCATTGCAGCTGGGTCACCACATATTCGTCAGATCTGGCTCGGCGACGTGCAACTATCAGGGCATCAGCCTGAAGATACCGAGCTGGACGAATTATGGCCAAATCTCAACGTGGTTATAATGCATGGCTCGACAGACAATGACCCTGAAACAGCACAAACCATCCAGAAACTAGCTTCGATACGACAAGGAGACACACTGCAGTACGTTGACTTCGACTTTCGCTGGAAGTACGACGAGCAGGGGCCGCTTGGCCTGAGGATGCTGTCCAACATGCTAAACCAGCAACCTGCGACAATGGACAGTGACGAGTTCAACTATGGTAACCAGTACAAAAACCTGCACTCTCTGCGACTCGCCCGAGCGCTGATCCCGCCCTCGAACCTCCAAGCGGTCCTCAGTGATGCCATTGCAGCTCACAAACTTCACACACTCGACTTGGTCTTCCCGCTCGAGCCCTTTGGCACCCCCCAAGGATCAATAAGTGTCGAATACCTCGACAAACATGAATGGTTGCGCGGTGCCGAGTCTATCAAGTGTCTGGGCATCTTTGAGTTTAGATTTCGTTCGTATCCAAAGAACGATGACGATCTGCCCCTGCCCAGCTTCCTGGCTACCTTTCCCAACCTCGAGGTCATCGAGATCAACTCTGCCCACTACGAGGGACCCGAATTCTGCACCGTGATTGAGGCCATCTTGAAGGTCACGCACCTGCGGAAGATTTACCAGACCACAGTACAGGGCATCGCGTTGGACCAGCTCCGTGGCCTGGCTGCCAAGTACAACGTGGAGCTTGTCTGGGGAGAGAGAGCACGGCAATGGCCTCTCCAAATCGAGGAGTCAATTTGAGTAATTCGATTTTGTACAAGTCAAGGAAGTCGTATTTGAAGAACCCCTAAGAAAGGGCTGTACGGAGGAATGTATGGATTATGAGAGGATTGGGCCGAGAAGGCCCTGACAGCACAGTTCCTTGCCCAAGTTTGCGAGAAACTGGAATGCATGCGTGGTAGCTACGCTTTAACCGGGTGTTGGTTTTGTTAGCCTACATTATAGGAAGAGCCTGCCTTCAGCAACTGTTTTGATTGAATGCTTTTCTAGACCGAGCCCCCGAATTCTATACCAGACTTTTTCGTGTCCGAGTCTAATAATAACGATCCCAACGCCTCCCCGTATATTTACAACCTCGAACGGACATGCATCATTATAACTCGGATCTCATGATAGATGGTTGGCTCAGCGGCGCCGAAGTAGGACACTTAGGCCCTACCAACCTTGAAAGATAGAATCTATGCATGGTTAACAGAAACTCAGCAAGGTTAGGAACGGGATAGACCTACGTCGTTCTTCCCTACAGCTACGGTATCGTCTTCAGAAACTCGGATATTCCCAGCACCTTCGACAAACGCAATGGGTGCATCGCCCATGATCTTGCGCGCCACGTCGCCGACGGTGCTGCCTTTCTTGACAAGAACACAGTCTCGGAAGACGAACTTGGACTCGGAGGCGCCGGAGGTGAAGGTGGTGGTGTTCCGGACAGGAAAGACGGGCACCAGACCCAGCAGCTCGGCAGCTTTTGACAAGACCTGGACAACACCCGTGGATCCGAATCGGTAGAGGACCATGTCCTTGAGGTTTTCGATGCGGTTGCGATTCTTCTCATCCAGGTCCTTGAGGCCACCGCCGGTGGGGTCGCCTTGCTCAATCAGGTCTTCCTTGGTGTCGATGAACTCGCTACCCTCGACATACTTGATGTATCCCTGCTTAGCCATCTTTCGTAGGAAGATCTCTGAGATGGCTGAACATAGCACAATGGTGTTTGGATCCTGCTGCTTGGCGATCTTGGCGATGTTCTTGTCGGCGTCTGGATGATCAATCTTGTTGAGGGCGATGACCGTCGGGAACTTCTCGTCGATGAAGGCGTTGACCACACGCTCAACCGTCTCGTCGCTCCAGTCTTCCAGAGGCTCCTTGATCCCACAGCGATCCAACGCCCTGTTCACGATAGTCGACGTCGCACCGTATCCGGAGAATTGGGCCTGTAGCGTCTCTGTCGCCGTTGCCTTGATAGCCTGATGCCTTCGTCGGATCGACCCCCATCGCTGCATGAGGTTGCCGAGAACCCAAGCCACAATCTCGCTTCGTAGCCACGCAATATCTACCGAGGGGTCGTATCCTCTTGTCTCCTTGCCCTCAGCATCAACTGTGCCGGAGGCGTCAACGACGTGGATCAGCGCATCGGCATGGCGCAGGTCGTCGAGGAACTTGTTGCCCAGGCCACGGCCTTCGTGGGCACCGGGGACGAGACCGGCGACATCGAGAAGCTCGATGGGCACAGAGCGTCGGCCCTCAACGCATGCGCCGTAGTTGGGCTTGCATCTATCTGATACGTTGTGCCGCGCGCAGGCGCATTCGATCTGGAGGTAGCCAATCGCTCGCTGAGGGTCAATAGTAGTGAATCTGAAGACCAAGGTCAGCTTCCAGAGAGGAAACAGCTTACACAGAAGGCGCGGGCTTCATGAAGGAGACGAGACATACGGAAAGTTGCCTATATAAAAGTTGGGATCAGCGCCGAGCTGCGGCAGCTTGGCTAGGGTCTTTGTACCAACCAACTTTAGAGGAGGCGTCGGTCAAGCTGTTGAGCGTCGAGCTCTTTCCAGCCGAGGGCTTTCCCACGAGGCCGATAAGCGGATCGCGAGGCATGACGGAAGAGGAGAGAGAGGGAGGATCGGGAACCAGGTGTCCGAGTCGAGCGAGGCTCAAGTAAGAAGCAGGGGACGTAAGACCGAGTCTCCGAGATGCAAGACACGGCAGCCGGCGGCGAACGGGCTTGGTCCGGCGCGCGCTTGAGAGATCAAGAGCCGAGGACAAATGCTAGAGGAGGGCCAAGACCAAGAACAAGGCCCAGGCAGCGCGAGTTTTCTGTTCCTGCGGCTGTGCAAGTGCTTCCAGTGCGTTCTCGCCCTTGTCTTGCCCGAGGTTACAGGCTTGTGGGGGGATTGTTTGTATGCAATAGGCAACGCAGCAGGGCCATGAGGCGGCGATGCCATCGAATGGAAGGCCTCTTGACGCAAATTTGGTGCTCGGCCAAGGAGGCTGAAGTGGGTCGGAATATCGTGCCCGGCGGCCGTAAGCGGGACATAACCGCCGGACATCAATCTCCTCTACGTACCTGCCCGCTCGGCCATTCAAGTCATTCAACCAAGGTGCAAGGAAGAAGCCACGATAAGGTGCGCTTGTTTTATTAAGAGGTTTTTCCCGCCTTGATTCTTTTTGAGCCTCTTTTTTTTTTTTGCTCTGCTTCTGGCCATGGCATCGAGCCAACCACTATCAATTGCGTCTTTCCCCGCCTGGGCGCGACTTAACGATGTGGACTTTACCAACGCTGAGCTGAGGGAGACGGATGTGAAGGGAATTGGTTTGGTGGCAGCGAGGGACTTGAAGACGACAACGAAGACGACAGCACAGCCAACCAAGGAAACGACATCAAACGCCAATGAGAATGGAGATGATTTATCAGTTGGAGATGGAAAAGATGGCGAAAGAGCTAGGACTGAAACCACAATTGGAGGTCAAGATGAGGGCAAAGACACCGATCACGACCCAGTGCAGCTGCTTCGCATTCCCCACGACTTGGTCCTATCAGCAGCTGCCATTGAGGAATACACCAAGGTCGACCAGAACTTCCGTCAACTTCTCGATGTTGCAGGACATCAGGTAACACCTTCAGCACTTCTCAAGCCTTTCCCCAGGATGGACAAGAGAGGCTATGGGCGGTGTAGGCAACTGCTGACACTGCCAAGTCTACGAGGAAGGACATCCTATTGTATCTCCTAACACACCTCATCCTCTCCGCAAAAGGTCCCTCCGGCTCTCGGGGGCCTGCTTCGACTCCGTGGACCGAGTACTTGAAGTTTCTGCCTCGCCATGTCCCCGTACCAACAATGTGGTCGGAAGTTGAGCGAGCTCTCCTGCAGGGCACATCGCTAGAGGTGAGTGCTTCCCCAGACTTGCGTTGACGCCTAGCCTCTTTGATTGCGGAACCGCAATCATTTCATGGCGGATATGAAGATTGTCGGAGAATTTCCCCATGGTTGGACAAAAGGACCCTAACGAATTACTCCAGGCTGCGCTCGAGGCTAAGCTTGCGGCACTTAACAACGAGTTTGATGAACTCCGCGAAAAATCCTCGGGGCTGGCGTTTTGGAACTCGCTCTTTTGGGAGAAGGAGACAGCCACTATCCAAGATTGGATCTTGATCGATGCACTGTATCGTTCCCGTTGCCTGGAACTTCCCCGAGCTGGGGACGCCATGGTCCCTGGTCTCGACATGGCCAACCACTCACATGATCCGACTGCATACTACGAGGAGGACGACAAGGATGATGTTGTGCTACTGCTGCGGCTAGGCGTGGAGGTGACAGGCGGGGAAGAGGTGTCCATCTCCTATGGGGACAAGTCCCCTGCAGAGATGCTCTTCAGCTACGGCTTCATTGACCGAGACTCGGCTGCCCACGACTTGACTCTGCCTCTGGAGGCCCTCCCCGATGATCCGCTGGGAAAGGCCAAGCTCCACATCTTCAAGGCACCGCCTACGCTGAAGTTGTCTCGGTCAGACGGGAAACTAAGCTGGCGCAGCCCGTTTGCTTACCTCATGTGTCTGAATGAGGAAGATGGTCTCGAGTTCAGGGTGCTGCAGGGGAAGGACGGAGGGCGGGAGCTAAAGCTGTTCTGGCAAGACCAGGACGTGACGGCACGGGCGGACGACTTTGAAGTCCTCATCGAGCAACACCCCCTCTGCCAGGTGTTTAGGCTTCGAGTGGTGACCGTCCTGCACGAGGTGGTGTCTACCCAGCTGACGCACCTCCCCTCCGAGATTTCCCATGATCAACTGGACCCGTTGCGCCGGGCCGGACTTGTGAGAGAGGAGTGTATCCGAGCAGCGGAAACACTCTGGGAGGTTGAGGCTAGTGTGCTTGAGAGTGCAACCGAGGCATTGGAGCAACAGGTACGTGTTAGAGAGTCTGTTTCATTCAGCCCTACTCAAGTTTCGACGTTGAAGCAACAACGGGTGGCGAAATTGCCGGATCGAGTGATCATGGCAATACAGTAAATGGCATTCTGGGACTTGAACTGACGCATGCCAATTCTCATTCCCCATGGCCATGGTTCATGAACAAGGTCAAAGTTGGCCACTCGGCAGTTCAGTGAGATCTTGGCAGACTTCCCCAGATTTCTTCCCTTCACCCCCGGACGTTCCCCTCAAAAGCCTAAGGAACTCCTCCGCATTTTGGCTGGCGAGTCCACCCATCCCGAGGCCCAAGAACTGGGAGCTCGGTCACACACCGAGCTTCCTCCACACATCTCAACGCTTTTTGGCTGCCATGAACCACAAACAGAAGACACAACTAACAAGTGCGTCATCGGATGTTACAGAGGACCCACCTTTTTGCGGACGACCACGTGGTGGCATATCTCGGATCGATGGAAGTTTCCGAAAGCGGACAAGCGCATGACGCTCCAGCCAATGAGGAGGACGATTTTAGCTGACCGAAGCACACCTTGGCCTCCGCGATTCGGCTGCGGTTGAGCATTGCCATGTTGGGTCGGCTATGCGAGTTGTGGGGCTCCGCATTTGCCTTGGCCACCTTCTACGGGTTGCCGATTTCTTGACATTTGGTTCTTTGATATAGCATTATGACGATGCCATCACGGCCTCTTGTTTCTATTCGCAGTCCATCTGTGATCGGCTCGAAACTAGTTGCCCTCCTGACGGTTCCTTCGACGTTGACCGCCCACCACGATGGAGAGACTGCATGTACCGACCGACAACACCGTCTCGCAAAAGCAACAGGGGACTCCCACATGCGGACGCTACTTCTGCACTCAGATTCCGGTGCATTCTCGTTCCGTCAAGTGAGGTGTGATTTGGCCAGCTTCTCCAACTCTCCTCTCCAACAAGCCAGCCGAGAACCCCAACAACGGAATTGACGTTTGGCCGGAACGGTTACGGCACCTATCGTTTCGGTCAGTTTCCGTTGGCCTTGGACTGCATCAATTGAATAGGCGCGGTATGCACAACTGCCTATCTTTCAGTTTCTCAAATTCCGCTTTTCGGAGATGCCAAATCGCATCAAGATTCGGATCCGGCGCCGGACCGCACCAGTGTGCTTGCCAGACAACCTCAGCAGTAGTTGAGCAGCAGCATTCCGGGACAAATCACCAACCGAGTTGCGCCATGTCATCTGCCGCAGTCGCTTTGATCAGATTCTATCCGAGTGGATGGGAATGTGCGTCAAGGATCAACCATTCTTTTTTCTTTTTCTTTTGCAACGAGATGGGCGGCATGTGAGCGATCCGATTGATTAAGTGTCAACCACTGAATCTGCTTCACAGCCGGGGCACCAGCGTCAGCAACTGCTGCATTGACAAGAGCATGGATCAGGGTTGATTATGCCGGAAGAGAGCCCGGGCAGTGCTGTACAGGACAACGATACAGCACCCTTTTGGACCTGTGCGGAGGATTTTACTGTTGTTTCGTTGGCCGCGACGTCCTTTTTCCCCGGGTGGTTCTCGTGAGGAGAAAGGATGAGATGCAGGCACTGGGCCCACGCCCTTCGCGCTAGGCGCACACCTCAGTTCTCCGCCAGTAGCTGTGAGACCGACCCAAACACGATCTCTGGGACGGGATTTCCTTCACTAATTCATTCACTCAATCGCTTGCACAAAAGGATCGCTGCGAGGACGCGGAAGCGGTGGGCGCTAGGCGCTAATCCCCACTACCGACCAGGTGATGCCAGCGTTCTCCTTTCGTGGATCGCTTGGAAAAGGCGAATTGCGTCAGGACGGAGCCGTCGTCGATGATGGGACGAGCAGGAGGGCGCGCTACTGCGTAAAGGGGATGCCTTGCTGTGATGTGCAGTGCGGTAGGTAAACGGAAGTCGGGGATCCGTCTACTGGCGCCGCGCTCGCAGGGTTTCATGTCGACGAGGTTCAAAGGCGCAGGCAGAGAGTCAAGGCTTCATGCGGACTACAGTCCAGTTTGCACTTGATCAAGGCCAGTGGAGATGATGACGACCAGCTCAAGCTTCTAGTCTGCGCCTCCTGATGCACCAGAGCCATGTCCCAGGTTGTGGGAACATAATTACGTGAAGTTACTGTAGGTACGGTATAGTGCATGCGATGCGAGTCGTGAAGGGTTGCGATATGATGCGGCAGGCAGGACGAGACCTGAGACTTGGGACTTGGGGCTGGATGGTTTGAACCCCTGGAACGCACAAACCCCCTTTGATGAGAGAAGGAGGGTCATGAGAAGTGAGAAGTGAACAGCTAGCGAGAAAAAAGTAAGCGGTGTTGCCTACAGAGCAACTAACACGCAGGTCGAAATGAGAAACGAGGCTCGAGACTCGAGACGGCGAGTTGTCAATTCCAGGGCCCAGACAGTCTCGGACTAGCTGCGGATCAGTGATCTGCGTCCGCAACGATTGCGGCTCCGAAGTGGGGCTATTGCGGCTCCCCCAGGATGAGAGGCTTGGGGGGCGCTCGAGGGCTTGAGGGAGGCGGCGGAGCTAGCAGCGTTTGACAAGTTGAGATGGGGTGGACGGGGTTGAGCCTAGCATGGCACGGACGGTGAGAGTAGCTGAATATGCATCCATGAATCTCATGGAGATTTGGCCGTTTGCCTGCCCGCTCGCGTGAGCGAATCCGAGAATCCGTGAATGAAATTTGCTACGACTCTATCGTTGCATCTTGGGGATCTGCGCCCTGAAGGATACGAACGAGAACGACGACGGTGCCTCCTTGGCCAACGACGACACCTCCGGAACGTCGTGTCCCACCGCGGTGAGCGTGCCGTGTTCCTTGATGCTAATCCGCGCCAGCCCTGCGGATTTCATGCACTAGCTACGGTGTAGCTTAGCTCTTGTGCTTGCTGACCTTGATTCACCTCAGGCAGGGCTGGCTGGTTGGTATACAGTCCCAGACTGTACGGTTCGAGGTAGTGGGATCCGTGCGGACGGGATTGGGAGTAGAGTTAGTGTAGTTGAGTCAGGACTTGAGACACACAAGAGGCGAGAGAGGACTACATGATACTAAGGCATGATGCTAGATCTGGGTTGCGGGGAGGACATGGTCACAGCATGGCGGCCGTTAACCCCAGATGAATATTTCTGGGGAGTCGAGATGAGATGCTGTGACGCACGACTAATGGCCAGCTCACACAACATGGGCAGTTCGCTTGACGATAAGCTGGGGAAATCTCGAGATCTCGGATGTTTTGTGCTTCTGGGTTCTGGGGTAAATCTGCCATGACGGGCTCAGAGCATGGACATCTCTCCCGCGAGTGGCATCACATCACCCCGCGTACTGTTCTGTCCAGTGAGGGCATATGCAGGTCAGGACAGGGTGCGTACGGCGGCTGGCCTTGGGAAATCTCGGTGATCGCACAACGGATCTCGACGCCCAGACGGGGAGCGGACGAGGAGAAAGGGGGGCCGCAGAGCGGCTCCGGGGTATCTGGGGCCCCAAAGTCTAAGGTGCAGACGGTGATTGGCAAGTTGGATCGACGGTTGTTGGTCTAAGCAGCGGCTGCTGCAGCAGTAGCATCATGAATGATTCTCGACGGCACTAACAACCCAGGATGGATAAGGCGGCATGGCAAAGGAGGAGCCTTGGACCTGGTCAGCCATGTGCTTGATGGCTTTAGGACCGGCCCCGGAATAGATCGAAAAACCAAAACAAGCTCTTCCTGGGGGTGGGCGAGCAAGCAAGCAAGCTTGGGTGGGGTGACTACGGACTGCGGTGCAACGAGGTGGAGCGACGAGGTTGAAGGTGAGGGCCGCAGGGCAGAGATTGGACCCGACGCGTAGGTTAAGCAGTGGGTGTATGTAGGCACAGAGGGGGAGCACACGACCTTTCCTCGTGGGCATCCAAAGGTGTAGCCCTGGCTAATATCAAGAGTCTTGGCTGGCCTGTAACGATGCGACTTAATACGTCGGTGGAACGAAGGCCAAGAGAAGAAAGCAAAGAGGGAAAAAGTCAAACCGATGATGCGGCCGCGACCAAGTTTCCCCGCACCGCAAAGAGGAAAAAAAGGTTCTTCGAGAAGGAATCCGGGGTAAAGAGACGAAGGGGGGAGGGGGGAAGAGTGACGAGAGTTGGCTCTGGCTCCCAGCGGCCAAGGCCGTGAGGGTGTGGCATGGTGGGCTGTTATTTCATGTCCTGGGGCGTTCTAGAGTTGCGAGGGTGGTGTCATTTGGCACGATAAAGGCAAGCGCTTGTCGATGGCCACGAGCTGGTGCTGCCGCTGCCGCTTCTTTGGAGCTGGGAGCTGATAAAATGGGATGTATCGGCGCGTACTGTGTGTTTCGTTACGTCTAGGTTTCATTTTGTCATGGGCCTGGGGGGCTGTTTGGTTTTAGAAAGGATATCCAATGCTAGGCTACGTTGGTTGGGGACATTTGCCGGCCGTCTTTTTTTGCCAAGCTAGCTTGTAAAAAGACAACATTGGAACTCTGACAAGGGAAACAGGAGGAAAAAGGATTTGGGGACTAGAGATGAGAATGAGAAGCTAGGAGGAGTGGAATAAAACGAAGCAACATGGGCCGGCCGCAATCCACAGTCCGCGACTGGTCTCTGGATAGGGAGCTTACCAAGGTCTTGTCAAGAGTCGAAACCTCGATGCTTTGGGTTGCAGTCAGGAGGGAGTGGATTATCCAATGGATTGATTAGGTGCAGACTAGAGGGACTACGCGTTTTTCTCTTTGTCCAGACCGCCATGGTTTGCTTCGGTTCGACTTATACCAACCTGTGAGATGATTGTAGTTAGTAGTTAGTTAGCATGTCTGCTCTCTTGTTGATGCTTTGTTTAACGCTGAGAGAATGCGCTGCCAAATTTAAGACATATTTCTCCGTGTCCTCCGAATACTCCGTTCTTCATTCTCCGTTCCCCGTAAAACAACACAACAACTCCCCACAGCTGAAAAGAAAAGACCGGAATCTCTTTCTCTTCTTTCCATCTGAGTCTTTCTTCAATCCCCACACACCTGCACTAAAACAGAATGGAACCGTCCATATCGCACGCCCCTTGGCGCTCACTGCGCTGCGGACGTGGCCAGGGCATGGCATACCACACACACCTTGGGACACCTTGCTGCGGCTGTACGTACCTGAGGTACCGACTGGACTCAATCGACGGGCTGGACTCGACTCAGAGCACAGCTGGAGGGGCCTTCCTCCCCCCACTACCCCAAGAGGAGCTTAGTGGCTTTGGTGCTTTTGCTTGCGTGCAGCAGTAGGTTTTTTTTTTTCATCGTCTCTTGTCCTTCTCGGGTTTCGGGGGGTGAACCAGCGAGTTGAAGCCAAGCCAAAGTCCGCCAACGGGCGAGTCGGTCTACCCAGTGGGAGCCGCTGCTGGATTTGCACTGTACACTTGGTACTTTGTTCTAGGCCTTTGACGTGCTGCACTCCTCTTACCAAGGTCATTCATCTCTCCAATGTTGTGTGAGGGTTGGTCGAAGACGCCGCCAGTCCCTAGATCGTCCAGCGGTGACTCCCGGTCCCTGACGACTCTGTCAGTGCCTTGTGCACCGCACCGCACCAGCTTTCCAGCTCTCTCCGGCACTGTACCGTACCGTGCCGGACCGTGAGCGCATCCCGTCGCCGTCATGACACACTCCCTCTGTCTCCCACACCCTCACCCTCGCCCCTCGTCCACGCCCTCAGATGGGCGTCCCCAGATTTCGTACACTAAGACGGTACCCAGAGCCAACCTTGCTCTTCCGCCGTCATCCAAGGTACCCTCATCCTCAGTGGCTCTCTGCCAACCTGGCGGTTGGGCCAGCAGAGCTTGCACACGGGCTTGTCCCCGGGCTCCCCCAGGATTTCCCACTTCTTCTCCACAATCGCGTCCTAGGCCTTGACCCCCGATTCCTCATTTCTACTAAATCTTCCTCTTTCCCACCCCGAGAATTCTAAAATCTGCCCTGTTTTCACTGATCTTTCCCACATTTTCCCCTGCCCTTTGCTTCTTTATCTTGTCTCGTGCCATTATACCTATATCTGTCCTCCCTTCCCCTTGGCTGTCATCACTTACACCAGCCTTCAAACCTTTTTATCTTTCAGAGATACCCATACCTACAGCTGTACTGTACTGCTTAATACCGCGCGCCCAAAGGCTACCCCCACCATCCACCACCATACCTTATATACCCGGCCCTGGCGTTGCTGATATCACACCCGAACAAGACCTCGGTATACACACGAAATCGACTCACTCTGTGTGACCTCTTACTCTTCAACTGGACGATTTAGCTGGTGACAGCACGGACGACACAATATCCTAAGGAGCAAAGCCGGACATAAAAACAACCGCTTCTGGCGACGATACTTCGGCAACTTTTTCCCTCGGCAATTTAGCCGCCCACTCATATAACCGCACATACACGCACATCCACATACACAACCACCAAAATGCCCGGAATTCTTCCCATGAAGGTCATCAAGGTGGGCACCAGCTCTCAGAGCCGGATTGCCCAGGCTTGTGATCGCTGCCGGAGTAAAAAGATCCGTTGCGACGGAATCCGCCCTACCTGTTCCCAGTGCGCCAACGTCGGCTTTGAGTGCCGGACAAGCGATAAGCTCAGCCGCCGCGCCTTTCCCCGTGGCTACACCGAGTCCCTGGAGGAGCGAGTACGACAACTAGAGGCCGAAGTGAGAGAGCTCAAGGACCTGCTGGACGAGAAGGATGAGAAGATCGACATGCTTTCCAAGATTCACGGCAACCGGAGAAGCCCTTCAATGCCAGTCAGCAGCCCGGCCGCCATGGACACCCGGAGTGACGCCCAGCCCTCAAAGGAGGATACATTCAGAGTTCAGGCCGCGCCGTTGTTGCTCGGCGTTGAGAACTCTGATTCTTACTTTATGGGAGCTTCTAGCGGCCGCACATTTATTGGTAAGTTTTACTGCAGCCGTTTGAACAAGAATATCTACTGACAATTTAGCAGAGCAATTCAAGCGCAAGATCCAGGAGGCTGGCAAGCCCAGCACCGACTTCAACCTAGAGGCTTTCCTACACATCCAGGGCTGCAAGTCCCTCGGCCCCAAGACTCCTGAGCAGTCGCTCAAGGTTCCTCCTCGTCTGTTCTCTGACCGCTGCGTCAACGTCTACTTCCAAGAATGGGCTCCCCTCTTCCCTGTCCTTCACAAGCCTACCTTCCTACACATCTATGAGGAGTTTGTCGCCGATCCCGAGAAGGTCAAGAGCAATCACAAGCTTGCTCAGCTCTACCTCGTCTTCAACATTGCCGGTCTTTCATCAGATGCCCCTGATCTTCCTCAGCTGGCTGCCTGCGAGCAGCAATGGCGCAAGGCCCTCGACGCAGTCCTCATGGAGAACACCATGAACACTCTGCAGTGCCTCACCCTTGCTCTCCTCTACTGCACCATGCGCGCCGACTACAAGCGCCTCCAGCACTACAAGGGCATTGCCATCGGTCTGTCGCACCGCCTCGGCCTGCACCAGAGCCAGAAGCGATTCTCGTTTGGCGCCCTGACCATTGAGACCCGCAAGAAGGTCTTCTGGACCCTCTACACCCTTGATTGCTTCTCGGCTGCCATCCTCGGTCTTCCCAAGCTCCTCAAGGAGGAGGATGTCCAGGCCGAGTACCCCTGTGACACTGACGATGAGTACGTCACCGAGAAGGGTTTCCAGCCCACTCTCCCTGGCGAGTACACTCGGCTGTCCAGTGCTCTGGCCCTGTTCCGCGCTACCCGCATCCTCGCCAAGGTTCTTGAGAAGAACTACCCTGCTGCCACCTCTTACGAGATGTCGTTGCAGCAGATGGCCGCTCTCGAGAGCGAGCTTGATGCCTGGTACGACCAGCTGCCTGCTCATCTGAGACTCAACTTTGTCCAAGACAAGCCGTCTACAGATGTGACCGGCAGCCGCTCACCTCTCCTGGTATGTCACTAAAGAAATCCTTGAGGTATTTTTGTGGACTTTTCCCGCTAACGAACCACAGGCCCTGGCTTATTACTACATCCGCACACTCATCTACCGCCCCGCCGTCGGCTCCAGCCTGGGACCCAAGGCGGCCTCGGCACTCATCTCGATTGGCACCTCGAGCAAGCACATTATTCAGATCATTCAGCTGCTCGAGGAGCGCAGCATGACCTTTTCATTCTGCCTGAACCGGTCCGACCTTCTAGTTGTTTGCGGTATGACACTGCTGTACCACTCAATCGACCTCAAGCACGACAGCAAGATGATGCGCGACAATGAGCGACTGGTGAACTCTGTGGTCCAGATCTTGGACAAGACCCAGGCCACCGGCTCGGCCGACTTCAAACGTGTGGCCAGCATGCTGGTTACTGTGGATGAGACTGTCGGTTCACCCATGCACACTTCACGTGAGGTGTCGATGCCCGCTGCCCCCGCCTCCAACCGAGGGTCGCCTCCTGCGGGTGTGGCCCCCAAGAAGAAGAGCGCCGGCGCCACCACCTACCCCTTCGGCCAGCTCCCGGGGGCCGCGGCTAGCGACAGCAACTTGATGGACCAGCAGGAGAAATTGAGGCGCATGACGATGCCCACCGTTGCCGGCCAGCGACCAGACTTTTACCGTGCCCGATCTCGCCAGTCTTTTGACAACCTGCAGACCGAGGTTCCCATGAGCCACCGAGACCACCGCATGTCCCTGTCGCAGATCTCGCCGAACCCCGGCCACAAGGCTTCACCTTTGTCCCGACCCAACCTGGATTTTATGCCCTTTGGCCACCCCTCGCAGTCGCCGCAGCCCTCATCACCGCAGCAGAACCGCGCCCACTCCCACTCTGGACAGACACCCCAGGCCAACCCCATGATGGCGCACTCCCCTGTGGCTTCGGCAAAGATGCACGGAGTTTCAACCACTGAGTGGGAGACGCTCCTGGGCTCGTTGGATGGTGGCATGAACAATGTCTACGATGCCATCTATGGTGGACAGGGACTGGTGAACGAGGCATCGATCGCCGTCAGCAACTGCGGTGACTGGCCCCCGGACAACTGGGACCTCAGCGGCTTCAGCATTGGTGACTTTGGCAACAACCCTCAGCCCCCGCAGAGCGTTCTCAGCATGAGCGACGAGAGCCTCAGCTCGGGTGAGGAGGTTGGCCCCTCTGAGCTCGGCCTCAGCGTGGAGAATGTCGACTACCGCAACCAGATGATGGCCCAGCAGCAGCAACAACACAACCCTGAAGGATACATGATTGATAACCGGATGGAGGCGTTTCCCATGTAAGGATGGAATCAAAAGGAAAAATGATACCTCGGGCGGGTGCTTTTGAAAACTCTTACGGACTGGCATGACTATGAGTTTTACGGAGTTGTTTGATAGGGAGTTTCACAGGAGTCTTTTGGATGATTTGATGATTTGGTTGGGAAGAAGACAGTTCGGCTATTGACCGAAGGGAGGTAACTGTCGCTACTTTTGGCGGACTTGAGCGATTGCTTTTTCTCTATTATTATTGCGTCTGGTGTTGGCACTCTATGTAATCTGGGACCCTCAAGGTGGACACCAGCAGTTTATTGTTTGATTTTTGAAGGAGTTGATCGACGGGTTGGATCCTCGAGGAGGACTTGAACAACAGAAGAGAATGACGAATGATGGCCAGAGTCCAACGACGGGCCTCGCAAAGCGACGAGAGATTAGAAAGTCTGCTTGCTACTTCGTACATGGCTGAAAGAAAAAAAATTCAAACAAGACTATGAAGCAACTCGGTGATGACGCCTCGGCTGAACAACATGCCCCTATCCAGACTTCTTAGATGAGTGAAATGTGAGACAGGCAGAAGCAGGTCACAGACCCTAGTCTCGAGAACCGGCAGGCGGATGGGGATTTGTCTCTGGGAGGATGGGGGATGCGTCCATGCAGTGAGTGCAGACAAGCAGGCATGTGTACGCCAAGTCGCCAAGGATGCCAGGGCACGTCAAGAATTGCAACCGGCTAAGCCCAAGATATTCACTAATTAATTTAACCTGGCCAGGCATCCAATTCCAACAAGTGTCTTGGCACTGTCCCACGGGGATTATCTAGATTCCTCATAATCTTGTCGGTTGGATGTTTCTATGGCTTACTAGTTTCTTACACAAGATGCACACCCACACCTTTCCCCGGGACTCGCCTACCCCGGGTTTGAAGAATTAAAAAAACAATAAAGGAAAAAGAAAGGTAGCACTTAGCCTCGACCGGTCCTGGCCAAGTGTTGCCGGTGGCCTGCAAAGGAAGGGGACTGGACCGCGCCGCCTATAGCAGGGACAGGGGTGAGGAATAATGTTTGGAGAAAAAAAGGGCGGGGGGGAGGGAGTGTGATGGAGTAAAAAAAGAAAGGAAAGGAGAATGGGAGGCGGTCCGGATTAGAACGAGATTGGTCGCCGTTGTCATGTTGTGCATGCGGGCTTCTATGGCTTGGGTGTCGCGTGAGCGGGAGGGAGGCGTTGTCTTCAGCTCAAGGAAACGTACATTTACGATAAGCTGCAGGCTGCTACTGCTTAGGGTGCCCCGGAACACAAAGCCGGGTCTACCATTCATAATCCCCATGATGTTATTGTTAAAGTGTGGTGTTTTGGGTCGAGACCGTCGATCAGGAGCTAAGAGTGAGTCGAGAAGAGTCTCTCGCTTAGCGATAGAGTATAAACAAAGAAAACAGGTTTAATGTATTGAGTGGTCCCGTGACTAAGAAAAATATGACGGGTTCTTTATTGTGGCATGCTGGGTTTGAATGTATTATTTGTGTGTATTAGTTGTCTGTTCTTCCATCTCTGAGTACCTAGGTCAAATAGCCGAGGTTCAACTCTGACTGGTTGCCCGCTAGAGAAGACCAAGCTCTCGGAGTCTTGCCGATGCAGAAAGCAATGCGCAATGTACTGTACTGTGTCTAATACGCGCGTATTGCGTTTCCCCTGTTTTTTAGTCTGTTTTTGTAACTCCCACGCTGCAGGAATCCCACGTTCCGAAAGTGAGTTTCTACTGGGGAGTGGACGGGAGTTGAATTCGGATAATGACCGATGCCGGATGTGGCTGAAACAATATGTGGCTTGACACCCAAATGTGGCTGTGCAAAACGTTTCTTCTCTAGAGCTCCCTTTTGGCTGGGGTTAACGACGTAAACTCCGTCATCTGGACCAGGGGTCGTCGTTCTTCAAAAGGTGGATCGTTAATCATGGAGCCACTCTCCAGCCCGGAAGCCTTGGGATGAAGACGAGGCTTCTCTCTACGACAACTACTCTTGTTTCTTTGTCATTCTGCAGAGTATACGAGCGAGCGTCTTTTCTGTCGCGTGCTTGTTGTCCTGACCGCCAGTTTCTCCGATATATCCGAACGACGCATGAGGCTGCAGCTTGCCCTTGTTTCCTCTCCAGTAACCAACAACGACCTTCTTTTGCAAAAGTAACATCAACAGGAGTAGCAGTAGCGGCTATGTCACACGAGAGACAGTCCCTGATCGATAAGGATGCCCAAAGCGAGGCTATCCCACGGGGTGAGTTATTTTGCTTGTGCCACCTACGACAAGAGACAATGGTGCTTACACGGCAGAAAGCACCCTGGGCAGCTGCCCGGCCGTCCCTCCGGGATCCATCCCGCCGTCTTCCGCAAGCAATCGCGCATCGCGGCGCCAAGGCCTACTTTCCGGAAAACACCATGGCCGCTTTCCGGGGTGCACTCGGAGCCGGATCCCATGCCATTGAGACGGATGTCCATCTCTCGGCCGATGGTGTAGCCGTGCTGTCACATGTAATCAACTATTTTTCATAAAAACTAACCACCAAATCTCAAATCTTGTGAAATGGCTGACATGTGCACGCATGTGAATCTCACAGGACCCAACTTTGAAGCGATGCTTCGGCGTCGACGCCCGCATAGCTGATTGCTCGTGGGAGTACCTCAGCACCATGCGCACACTCAAGGAGCCTCACGAGGTCATGCCGCGGCTGCAGGACTTTCTCTCGTGGCTGGCACAGCCGCGCTTTGACGAGATCTGGGTTGTGCTTGACATCAAGGTGAGTCTTTCAAGATTTGACATGTGCAAGACTGGGTGCTAATGCGACTACTAGCTTGATGATGACCCTAATGATTTGATGCTTGCCATCTCAAGGGCTTTTGATAGTGTACAGGGGTCGGTGCCATGGGATCAACGTATCGTGTTGGGATGCTGGAACGTAAGTCGTGTTTGACTTATACACCCTCTGTTGTTCACCATGTGGTTAACTCACATCCCCTACAACGCCCTTCTCTATTTACACCCCTCATACTCACGATACTCTCACTCCATGCTCAAACAACTTGATTAACCCCAGAAATAGGCATCCTTCCTCCAGGCCGCCCGTCGACACCTCCCGACTTTCCCCCTCGCCCATATCAGCGCATCCCTACTCTACTCGCACCACTTCCTCCGCGTCCCCAACCTCGGCTTCAACCTCAACCAAAAGAGCCTCGTGGGACCCCCAGGTCGCATGTTCCTCCGCGAGCTCCAGCGCACTGACAAGCTCCTCCTGACGTGGACCGTCAACGAGCCGCGCTGGATGGAGTGGTGCATCCGACAGAACCTGGGTCGTTGGAGGACATCCCCCGGTGCTGGCCCTGCACTCATCGACGGGGTCATCACCGATGATCCACGGCTGTACCTTGATGTGTGTGAGCGTTTCGAAGATGAGATGGACGGCAAGGTCATCCGTCCCAAGATGGGACTAGCCCAGAAGGCGAAGGAAGAAGTAAAAGCCGTTTGCTCGGTGCTCTTCTTCCATGTCCTGGTCATGGCCTACCACATCGTCAGAAGAGTCCAGGGAAAGTTTGACTATCTCGAAGATCGCAAGAGTTTGGATAGACGGTAGGAGGTTGATGAGCGAGATGCTACTAATGAATGGGATATAGATCACAAGTCAGAATACACGAGAGAGAGTAGATGTTTATACAATACTTGGGATAATTTAGTTCAAATACACCGCTTTCTATCTATGGACATAAGTCATGAATAAAATACAGTTTTGGCATCAAGATCCAAATTGTACGACTATGTGTATTGTAATATTATCTTTTGTGTGAGGGTTCCACCTAATGGGCCTGATCACTTGCAAGTCACAAGAGTACTGGCTTCTTCACCCAGAACCCCATGGGTCACGGACTATTACAAAGAGTGACAACCCATCAGATGGAGGATTTAAACTTGATAGTAATTTTGTTTTGCTCAAGCCTGATCTAATGCACATAGCAACCCTGGTCCCTCGCCTGTAGCCCCCTACTGATCAGGGTGAACCTGGAACATATCATAAAATGCAACCCACGCCCTGCCCGTGATTCTAATCCGCAAAGCAATGATACAAACCAATTAATTAACCGCGCTTTTCGTAATGACGCTGCCTGCTCAAATCTCAACGTCAATGTCCAGGTCCAGCGACCCGATCACATCATCGTCCATCAGGGGCTTGTGGATTGTGGGAATGCCCTTCTTCTCCTGGTACTTTTCTTCTTGCAGCTTGGCCAAGTGTGACGATAGTTGAGACTTGGCTGCTGGCTTGGGTGTGCTTGTTCCTGGCGTGCTGGTGCCGCTTCCGTTGGCCGCCGGCTTCTTGTCCACCGACTCGTTGACATCGTAGACGAACTTGGCCTTTGTTCTCAGTCGTCGTGACATGTCGCCTTGATACGCCTCGCCACGCTTAATGGCCATCTCGATCTCGCGCGACTTCGCCTTCTCCTTCAACTGAGCCTTTCGTACTGCCTCGGCATTGAGACGTCGGTTCTCTCGGTTGCGCTCAGCCAATCGATCTTGTTCTGACTGTCCCTTGGGAGCCTCGGAGAGCTTGGACGGCCCCAGGCTTGTTCTAAACGCCAGGCGCTGCGTACCAAGTTTGTCGAGTTCCTCTTGGAGCTCTTCAACCTTTGCGTCGTCACCACGCTCTCTCGCCTCCTCAAGGATTCGCGACACACGTTCTCGCTCTGCTGGGTCAAACCGCTTCTTCAAGTCCTTGATCTTCTTCAGCCGACCCTTGATCTCCTCGCTCGTCCACGAGTGGTTGATAAGCTTGTTGATCTCATCGATCTTATCGAGGAGATAGGCTTTCGTAGGCAGCGTCACACCCTCGTTGTGACAGGTAACCTTGTATCGGTTGAGTTCGGCCTATCATTCATCCAGTCAGTAACTGTGTCGAGGAACCGAGGCATGTTATACGTACGTCTGAGAACTTTCCGCTCGAGGCAGCGATAAAGGGGAACTCCTTGATCGCCTTTCCATGGGCTGCCTTTACGTACTGATCCGTCACAAAGGTACCATTGGGTCCGTTGAGAGCGTATGGCCGGCTGGTGGTGAAACCTACATGTCTTGTCAGTGCTAACTCGTATATATCCTCTTCTATACGCACCCTTGATCAACGCCATGCGGTACTGTTCAATCCCGGTGTCAGGGTGTGGTCCAAGAGCGATGCGGATATAGCATCCCGTGATGGCATGTTCGAAACCAGGCGTGAAGCAGACCTGGGCGAACTCGTTTCGTCCCAATCGCACTCGGTCATAATCCCGTAGTTCAGCTGGCGGCTGGTCACGGGGTTCGTCGGCTTCGGGTGTTGGTGAGCGTCTGTGGCCAAAGTCATCGTCGCTGTCTTGGCGATCAGAGTCCCGATCGCGTGGGGAGTAGGCATCCTTGCGTCTCTCGTGATCTTCTCGCCGACGTGCCTTTTCCGCCCTCGCTCGGCGTAGGGAATCCATCGCTGATCCGCGATGAGAGTCCCCATGAGAGTCCCCCTTATCTCCTGTGCGTTGTCGTGATGTCTTCCCCTCGCCACCCTCCAGCTCGGCCGTGTCGGCGCTGCGCTTCTTCTTACCCTGCGTGCGCTCCTCATTCTCGACGCTGCTGATCATCTGACGAAGTAAACGGTTCTGACGTTGACGCTCAATTTCCATCATGCGCTCTGCGATAATCTGCTCTCGTTCGACTTCCCGCATGGCCATAATTTCGGCCTTCTCCGCCTGGCTCACGTACATGCCCTCAACGGGGTACTTGTCGTCATCATCATCGTCCGCAGCAGCGGCTCGGTTTCGCGACGGCTCGGCGTCAGAGTCGGATTCGTCCATAGGTGCAGATTCGAGAGAGTTCGGGGTGCCGGGTCCAGAGTATCTGTATCGCGCGTCAGCATTTGGTGAATTGGTGGTGGCGATTTGGAGAAGAGGGGAGCCCAGCCGCTCATTTGGCGCGCAGGGCAAGAACAGCATCCCGTGGGACAGGATGGCTCTTTGCGAAAAAGGTCACTTACGCTTCGCCTTCCTCCTCAGAGTCATCGCCTCCTCGCCCCGACTTCTTTCCCGAACCCTTCTTCGAACCACTTCGCTTGACAGGCGGCGGCGACGCCGAAATGCCCCTGCTCTCGTTGCCAGAGCCCTCATCATCAGAATCTCCACCCGCGAGGGCGAGAAGCTCGTCGTCGATATCGGCCATAGCGATTGCTCTCGGGGATTGGTGATGACCTCAAGCACAGTGCTCTCAGGGGGAGGCGCAAGCTCGTAAAGCTATGGCAGGTGCAGCAGGCGCGTCGCTCGCGTCTCGAGATGAAAATTTCGGACCGTGTCGAGATGAAAGAGAGCCCGGGAGGATGGCAGGGCAGGCGCGAAAGGTTTGCGGGGATGAATGAGGCTTCGTTTGATGGAGAGAATGTGTTTGTGCAGGAAATTGAAGGAGCAGAGTTGCTCTCTTCCACAACCTGTTCTGAATTCGTCGTCTGCTGGCTTGCGCTTGATTGGCCAAGGCTATGTCATTTACTGCACGTGTATGGCTGGTCCGTGCTTACGGCGAAGCTTTAGTCCGCTCTCGGTGAGCCGCAGCCAATCGGTGAACTCACCGAGAGGACCCGGAGCTCGATCGGCGCCGTCATAGTTTATCGTTCGATTTCGGGACTCCGTGAACCCTCGAGCCACGACCCCCAATTGACGACTTAAAAGAGGCAATCTTGACGTCCAAGATTTTGCAGTGACAATGGCCTCGACTCGAACTCTCATACGGCCTCTGTGCAGCCTAGGGGCCCGACCAGTTGCCTCTTTCTACAGACCATGCGTCCGTTCCATTGCGACAACATCCAATGCCCAGGCCTCAGTGGCCGCTGGATCCGCTGAAGCTCCCAAGAAGCGCAAGCCACTTACCAAGGAGCAAAGCGACTTTCTTGACTCAGCTGTAAGTTTAAGTGAGTCAATTGCACTTGGTGCACTGCTAACGGACCCTCAGCTTCGCGTCAACCAAGCCGGCGAGCTCGCTGCCGTCCTTATCTACGCCGCCCAGTCCCCCGTCATCCTCCGATCAAAGCCACACCTCCGCAAGCTGATGGGGCACATGTACGACCAAGAAGACGGCCACTTCAAGACCTTCAACAGCCTCATTCACAAGCACCGCATCCGACCTACCGCTCTCTACCCCCTTTGGTCCGTCATGGCTACAGGTTTGGGCTGGTCGACCGCCATGATGGGTTACGAAGCTGCCATGGCCTGTACTGAAGCCGTCGAGACCGAGATTGGGGGCCACTACAATGAACAGATCCGAACGCTGTTGGAAATGATCACTCAATGGGAGGCCGAGGGTTATGAGGTCGGCGAAGAGCTATCAGAGCTAGTCAAGACCCTTCGAAGGATCAGGGACGAGGAGCTAGAGCATCTAGATCATGCCGTCGAGCATGACGCAAGAAAAGCAGAGCCTCACTGGCTACTCACCGGTGTCATCCGAGCAGGCTGTCGGGGTGCCATTTGGGTGAGCGAGAGGGTGTGAAGCATCAATTTAGTTGTATTATACATGTAATATAGAAATACTTGCGTCTGCTGGAGTCAAAAAGATGTATACATGAGACTCAATGCACAAAAGGAACTCTCTGCGTGTGCTATAACCAGCGCGCCCAATGAATGCTCCCTTATTCCTGGAAAACCCAAACGCCTTGCCATGCTTTTGTGCAAACTCATGTTCAAACACGACTTGAAACAAGTTATGATTAATTGCTGCGATCTGTTAGCACTGTTGTCATCCATGCGGGACGGGTTACTTACTAGATAGCCAAGGGGGCAACGCCATCCACTTGGTAGCCCCAGTTTCCATTCTGCTCCTCTGTAAGAAGCCAGTCGTAAGGGAACTGCACAATGTTCCCCTGTACCATATTCAAAAGTTCCTCTGCCTCACTGCGCGAAGGCATATCGTCAACGGTGAACACGCCACGCCGGCTGTTCTTAGTGGTTGCGCGGCGCCTACGCTTTACCGAGCCGAACTGACCAGGCGGGGGAGCATTAGTCTCTCGCGAGGACGGCTTCTCCAGGGTCGAAAAGGTGGTTCGACGCTCCCTGTTCTTGGTGCTTGTCTGTGGCTCCAAGAACCTTCCGTTGTTGCTCTCAAAAGCAGGGAATGGCACATCTCCCACCGAATAAACGGGAGAAGGTGCCTCTATCGGTCGCTGAGTGTCAACGGCACTCTCGCTGTCTAGGCCCGTATTTGGTCGAGACGAGCCTCCCTCACCATCATGCAATGCTTGCTTCTCATCCATAGCCCGTGGTCCCTCGTCAGGAATAACGATCTTGATTCTATCATCATCGTGATGTCCAGAAAAGGGCAGCTTCTCGGTCAGCTTTCCAGCTGCCTTCTCAACTTCCGTCTGAGCAGCCTTGGCCATCACCTCTGGTCCTGGCGCGCCCACACCGGCACCAGCAGAGGTAGAACCACGATGTCGCGAAGAAGGAGGGAATTCGGAATCTTCGCCCCTTGATCGGCTTCGTCCCTCCATGCTTGAGCGGAACCTTTCGCCATAGGACATGTATTCACGATACTCGGCCCAAGTGCTCACCTCAGAGTCTGGCATGCAACGGAACACGCGGCGGTAGAGCTTGGTGTTGTTCTGAGCAGCGCGGTTCCAAATCTCGTCAAAGAAGTTGGGGTTGACTGGGTCTTTCATACAGTCCTTGTCGATGTGGGCAGGGTGAATGTCTGCGGCCATCGGGTGGAACGCGCCGTTGGACAATTTTCCAGACTCAGGGTCAATGTGTAGTGGAGGTCCTCCAATATCAGTGTCGTCGCCGATGGGCAATGAAGGCAGCTGTGCTGGCCGAGGCAGTCCTAGTTGGTCGGTGGTCCGTCGGTTCAAAGCGGGCACAGGAGGAAGTCCATCGTTGTTAGCATGGCCGGGCTCGAGATACCTGTTGTCCGCCAGAGGAGGATGTTGGTGTGCTTCCCTGGGAGACGCCAGCGTGCCCTTACCCTCGTTGCTAATGTTATTGACGAGGACTTCTCGGCCATTGACAATGACAGAGTCACGGCCGGCGTCTAGGCCAGTCTTCTCAGCGCTCTTCCATCGGTCAGGACCATATCCAGTAACATCCAGCTCGTGCTTTCGCTTGCCCTCAGCCTGAGCAATATCTGGCGTTGCTTCTTGGTTGTCACTGGTGCTGGAGGTATCGATCTCGCGGGCAGTATTGACATCAAGGTCGTGGTTGAAGCTGGGGATCTGCAGAGGTTCTGGACGCTTCGAGTTGGGGGTAGAAGATTCGGGAGAGGCAACATCCTCTTGGTAGATATCCTCCATCTCCTTCTCAAAGTCCTGGCGATCGAGTTCCTCGCGGCGCTCCTCCTCCAAGATCTCATCAACATCCAAGCCGAGATGTTCTCGCATAAGACGCAGACGGAGTGTGTGGGCAAAGCGGCCGACCTGGTACGGCTTTCCAGCCATTGTCGACATGATCATGTCTGTGTCGCGAACAATGGCAGCACACTCGGAATCACGACTGCCAAGCATGGATCGCTCGTTGATGTTGGCAGAGCCGATGAGGGCTACCCGATCATCGACAATGATGGTCTTGGCGTGGATGTAGAGCTGCTCAGTCACGAGCACGTCGTTGCTCATGATGCCCCATTGTCGAAGAGAGTAGAAGCCAATGTAGTCCTCGGGGTCAATGTCGGCGGCTCGGAGTCTGCCAAAGATGGATTGCTCTCCTCTGCAGATACTCGCGAACTGGCACATGAGAATGAGACGAACACTTGTGCCCTCCTGCTCGTCCACGGTGTTCTGGAAACCGGGCATCAAGGGGATGACGATGGCACATCGCCAATCTTCGTCGTTTTCGTGAGCACGAATGATGCGCTCAACCAAGGCATCTCCAATTCGGTTCACGATCCGGGTATTATATGCCTCAGTGCTCGTGATAAAGAACTGGTTTTCCATGTACACAAAGTGATCCGAGTCCTCGATCATCTTGATGTAGGCGTTTTGGATGCTGTGCTCGGTCTGCTCAATTCCCAGGGACCAAGTAGAGGCTGATCGAAGGATCTGGACCTCACAAGTGCCAGTGAGTCCGAGAGCCTCCAACTCCTCCATTTTTGCGTCGGGTGGAGGCAGCAAGAAGGGCAGAGGACGAGTAGGCTTGCGTCCACGGCGTAGATAGTTCCATCGCTGAACAAAATGGCGAGTCAGATCTCTCGCAGGCTGTCCAACAACCTGCATGGCCACATCGTGCCAGGGCATTCTGGGGACCTTGCTTCGATCATACATCTCCTCGTAGGGCTCATTGAGCCTGAAGAAGTCCTGGACTCGAGGGTTGGAGTAGTCCTTACCGGGGAAGAGCTGGCAATGCTCCGCATCCTTTGGGATCTCAGAGACCTCGAAACCGGTCGGCTTATCATCAACAATCGGGTGCTGGGGGCAATCCCAACGTCCAAAACACAAGTCTATACCTCCCACGAAAGCAACGTCGTGATCTACAATGCAAATCTTCTCATGATGCGCAAAAAAGAACTGGTTCTTCTTGAACTGGTTCGGTGATCTTTGAACAAAGATGTTGGGATGGAGGTTGAGCAAGGAGAACTTGGTATACTCCGAGTCGATGGGAATGGCGGCTTCGACATTTCGGTAGACAATGACAAAGACCTTGACGCCCTCTCGGGCCTTCTTTTGCAAAAGTCTGTCCAGTCGCCACTTCTGGCTGATAGCTGCTGGTCTTCGCATGTAAAGCTCGGGGCTCAGCCACCAGTCGTGAATGTAGATAACATCGCGGGCCATGTTGATGGCTCGAGAGACGTTCCACATGTAGTCACGGCCGTCGACAAGCCACTGAGCAAACACGTTTGTGCGTACAGGGGAGAAACTGTCGAACCGCTTCTCCTGGAACCAAGGGGTCTGCTTCAGCATCTCATTGATCGAGTCCTCAAACTGTTTCATGACAGACTGGTTGCGCGAGAAGAATCGCACCTTACGCTCGGATGTGCGAAGGGTGAGCGTGTGGTGCTTCTCAGGAAGCGCTTCCACGGTCAAATCCATCTCATCCTTCTTCTCGTTGGAGCCGATTGCCTTCATTTTGTTCTTTTTTGAGGCAATGCTGAACTTGGAGTCGACGAGGTATACATCGTAGATGTTCATGTTCTCGGGAGACTCGACACACACGATGTAGCTTTGTCGGACAAGGAACCACTTGCGGCTGTGACGAGCGATTACCTTGGCTGGTGTGAGAACGCGGCGGAAGTCCAGGCCCTTGGAGGACTGGATGTGTAGATAGCACTCCTTTCCATGGTAGCTACCCTCGGCGGCAAGACGAACACCCAGCGCTGACAGTTCCAGGAAGCGGCAGAGTCGGTTGCTGTCCGCTCTGAACATGAGCCATCTGATCATCTCAGAGAGGTACTTCTCCAAGATACGTCGTTGTTTCTCAACATAGCGCTGTCTTCGTGTCGCCACGTCCATGCCCGCGCCTTCGGCACTTGACATTTCGCCAGGATCAGTAATACCTGTCGATCTGCGTCTGGGCCCCATGCCCAAAAAGGTGCGAGACCTTCTTCTCTGAGCGCCGAGCATTTCTGGGTCACTGAAAACACCGTCTCCGGCTGCTTCAGTAGCGGTGCCCTCGCCTTGAGTCTCCTCGCCGCGGCCGCTGCCCTGTTCCTCGTCGTCGCTTTCTTCGCCCTTCTTACGGGAACCACGAAGATAAGGGAAAGCAGAGTAAGGGAACTTGGGTTGCTTCGGACGGCCACCCAGATCCAGACGCCCAGGCATGTACTTGTCGTTGTTGATAGCGAACTTGTATCGCAGATGCAAGTTATAGATGTCTCGGAGTGTCCTTGCGACGGTCCAGCTCATCCTGCTCGGGCCACTTCCGTATTCCAACTCTATCGTGAACATCCAATGCCTGTCCTTGTCGTCATCCTCCATGGGGCAGCTGTCAGTGATGCGAAGCTTGAGCTGCTCCAGGAGAACCGGGATCCTCTTGTTGCCGTGCTCGTCTCGCTGGATCATACTGGCGAGCATGAGAACAGCGGGAGCTCCAGCTCTTAGTTCAGCCATCAGCTCGGCCGATTTGAAGTAGTCGAACCTATCTTCCTTCTTCTGTCGGAGGAGCTTAAGAGTGTTCTTCACTTGTTTCCACTTCTGAGCACCAAAGGTGGATGCCCTTTCAGATGTGAAAAATGGCCGTCGAGGAGTAATAGCATCACCGTCCGACACACCTCCTCCACCGAATACAGTAATTCGACGAAGGTGGCCCATTCGTCGTCCAACAGCACCAGGGCTTTCCACCTCATCGGCCTCCTCGCCAGGTGGTCGCATAGCAGGTGTCATCCACGAGTTCCCTCTGCGATATCCCCTTCCTAGACGATCTCGACCTTCACCTTCAGACACTCCGTAGTCAGGAGCAGATGCATCGGGCATGCTCGCACGGCGCCTAACCATGCGATCAAAAGGGTCGAGATCGTTTGTGTCGTGAGCAAACCGCTTTGGCGTTCCGGGTGTTGAGCCATTCGTCCTATTCATGCGACGCATTCTTCTCTTCTTCTTCTTTGATTTGGTACCCTCGGCGTTGCCCTCGTCAGCCGTGTCCTCCCCGTCGGCATCAGCATCAGTATCCTCCTCTGTCAATGTGCCAGGGATGCCACGGGGTGGCCGTGAACCAGTAGGAGAGCTCGCCATGGATTGCATGCCCGGCTCGGAGGACGCAGAGGGCAAACTCGAGGACTTTGACGTCTGCAGACCACCCGTGCTGGTGAGAGCCTTGAGCTTGGACATCAAAGAGACGCCCTTGGACTTTCCAGGAGTATCAGGCTCCTCCCATGAATTGTTTCGAGTATGTGTTGGAGGAGACTCTACACCTTCGGGTCGCGTAAACTGTACACTGCGTCTTGAGGGCGCTTGGCTGGTATCCTGGCCCTCTCCCTCCGGTGCAAGTCCAAAGTCTCGGTCGTTGATTCCATGATCCTTCAGTGATTTGGTCGAGGCTGGGGTAGATCTTGGTATGGCCGACGTGGGCGCCGAGTAGGAAGCGTGCGGGGGCTCAAACGGGGCGCCTTTCGTGTCGATGGGCGGAGGTTGGATTTCTTGAGGACGAGCGACCTTGAGGTCAACGGGAGGTAGGAGGGTGTTGGAAGCTTGTTTAGGAGGAGGAGGCGGAGGGGTGAGTGTGAACTCGGGATTGGAGGGCGAGACGGAACGCGGAGTGACGTCCATGGGCGAGACGGACTCGTCCCGTTTATGCTGTGTCATGACGATGTTTCGAACTCGATTCGAATGGTTGCGGTGTTGAAAGTCCTAGATGCTGATGACAGCAAACGAGAAGCGACGGGACAGGGATGGTTGCTCAGTTGACGTAGTCGAACACAGCATGCTGAATAATGAACAAGCGAGCGGACACGACACGAAACGAATCTAATATCGCCCAAGCCAAAGTCAAGTCGAGTCGATATACTCGTGGCGGAGGAACGAGGCTGATAAAAGGGGCGGGAAGCGTTGCAGTCGGCGCACGTTCGCTGCGCTTGCGAGAGGTGGTGACGAAGTGAGAGAGCGGTCGACGTTGGATGGACGGGACGGATTGGAATAGACACGGGGTCCGAAGCCACGGTTCGTCGGTGGAGGATAGAGGTTCGCAGCGAGTCGACGTCTCCTGTCACGAGACCCTTTTCAGATGGAAGCTCAGGACTCGTATCATTGAGCTCCCCGAAATTTGGAGAAACCCTTGTCAGGTCGGTCGCGGTAATGGACGATCAGACGGGGCTCCCTCTATCGGTGACCTGCGGATTTGGGACGGATCCAGGATGGATGGAGTCCGCGGCGGCCACCTCGAGGCCATGACACCCACAGTCCGGGCCCCGTCGGTCGGGGGGCCTCTGCAGGGGAGTGGCTCCCTAGAATTGCTCCCTTGGGCCCCTAACTCAGGGCAGTCAAGGTCGGGGCGATCCACTGGCCCCGAGCGTCCGTCCATCCATCCATCACGGACAGGTGAAACGGGTCCGCCAGACGCCCGCAAAGCCTCCCGTTCAACTCCAGATTCATTGCTCAGACGTTTCAGAGAGAAATAGAGATCTACATGGTTCGCTCAACCAGCCGACATGTCATGCACGCAAGCGCCATCGTGGCCTTTTTTAATCCACCGTTTCTACGCCTCAGCAAAGACCCGACGTGCAGAAGTGAAGTGCCATGATGGATTTTGCCCAGTGTGCCCCAAGCTCGCCCAGGTTCTAGGGAAATTACCTGCGGAGGCTGGCTGACCCAGAGAAATCATTGATTGATATTGGATGGATGGAACTCGCCGACAAAGGAGGCAGCCCATTCATTCATTCCGCGTATTGTTGACCGCAACCACTGGCTTTTCCGTTCAAAAGTCGACCGCCATGTTCTACCCGCGCACATGGGGTCGGAACTGGATGTGATGGGATATGGATAGCAAATAGTGTGGAATCAACCTTTATCAGCTGATGCAAAATGCACTCGTCAAAGACTTGCGATCATGTGCGTAGACACTACACAGTCTTACCCAAGCTTGATATTGAGATCTATGGGAAAGGTGTCTGTACTAGCGATGCATGCCTTGTGGAATACATCCAATTATTTGAAAACGTGGCGGAGCAAGCAATTGGAATATCGATGATGCTATACTCGTGATAGTCAACACACAGGAGTGATTTAGTTGAACCGAATATCCTCCATTATCATGTTTAACGTTTCTCGAAATACCTAGCCCCCAAAGATTGACTGAAGCGAAAGAAAATGTCCCGGTTGTCCCGGTGCTTGCGAACCTGCATACATCTCTTCACATGACAATGGTAACACAATACTAGGCGCAACTGAACAAACACATGGCGGTGATATAAGCTGACCTGTTGCTGTTTGAGGCGGATGCCATCAACTCCAATAGGCAAAACGTCCCGTCGTGAATGATTGAAAGCAAGGGGTTCGCGGAATCAACCTTTTTTCAGCAAAATACTCATCACCGCAGTTTGTGTCCATGGTAACATTGTAAACCCGGCACTCAAAACTGACAGTCACACTGAGGAAACATGTCGTCCTCGACTGACGACTTAGCCGCCGCACAATGGATGGATCTCATGGGGTGTCATGATGATTTCAAGACGCTACGATTGGAGCTAAGGGGACTTTCTCTGCAGCGAAACGTCCCCTCAGCTAGTGTCTGGAACGCAAGACGGACGGGGCGGGCGGGAAACAAGGGGGTGCATCAGAATGTGTGTGGGAAGAGCCAACGCCAACACTGAAAACACTGAAGATGGCGGGACGCCCTCTTAATTGACAAATCTCATCGTTTTAGTTTCTCATCCTCCTCTTCATCAACCTGTTGCTCTGCGCAAACTCGTCTCTTATCACCAAGTCGTAATCTTACTCTTGACGCCTATCTGACGGCCTAGCCTCAACCAGCGTCATTGACGCAACTCTGCAACATCTCGGTGAAAACCACCAGGCCGCTGCCACGCGATGCAATCGGTCCTGATCCTCGTCGGCGCCGCCCTTGCCTATGCCGTCTACACATACATCTCCAGTCTGCGACAAAACATTGCAGAAGCAAAGCGTAGCGGCTTGCCCTACATCGTTGCCCGTACGCCTGTCCTCCCTTGACTACTACCCCCCATCTGACCAATCTAGCGTGTTCACCCATCTTCCTGCCGTGGCAGTTGACGTTCAAATTATGGACACCAATCATTAAACTATTCCCTAAACCATGGTGGGAGAGGTGGCTCGAGTATGTGTCTCTCCCCCTTGACTGAGCCGTGCCTAACAAGTGCCAACTGGGTAGAGTCTTGACGCCTGGCTTCTCATATCGCACGCGCCATGATGGGTTCGCAAAATACGGCGACATCTTTATGGTTGTCTCGCCGAAGCTCATTATTACCATGGTCTGCAACGCCGAGGCCGTCCACCAAATCACTGCTAGGCGTGAGCACTTCCCCAAGTATATCGAGACTTATGAGATTCTCCAGCAGTTTGGAGACAATGTCCTGACTACCGAAGGTGCTGTCTGGCGTATGCACCGTAAAGTCACTTCGGCTTCGTTTAACGAGAAGAATGCAGCCCTTGTGTTCAAGGAGTCCATCCACCAAGCCAAGGGCATGGTGACAATGTGGATGGGGTCCAACGAGGACGACAGCGGCACTATTCACACTCTGGATCGGGACACCATGAGGCTGGCCCTCAACATCATTGGATACGTGGGATTTGGCTTCCGGTCGTTGTGGCCTGGCGAGACCCTACCTGCAGATGTAAACCCAAGGTTGGCCAAGTATAGTTCGCTTGAACCCTCTGCTGGGCACAAACTGAGCTTTGTGAGCACCGTTGCTATCCTGTTGGAATACATCCTAATGCTGTTGCTTATACCACGCTGGTTGTTGAGTAAGTGGCAGCATAGAAATTGCCAAGATGGTCATGTGCTAACTCAACTTCCAGGACTGATGCCCTTCAAAAAGGCCCATCTTGCGGCTGACGCCCACGAGGATTGGTGCAAGTATATGCAGGAAATGATGGATGAAAAGATTCAGGAGGCCCAACGGGGCGAGCGTGTCGAAGGCATGGACTTGATGGGACAACTCGTCAGGTCAAGTTACGGAACAGGCGAAACCCAAGGCAAACAGGGGCCTGAACCCAAGAAAGGGTCACTGACCCGTGACGAAATCCAAGGAAACGCCTTCATCATGCTCGTGGCTGGGCATGAGACAACAGCCAACGCCATGCACTTTATTCTGCTAGAGTTGGCAAATAACCCAGCATCGCAGAGGAGACTTCAGAAGGATATCGATGACATTCTTGGGGGTAGAGATCCGAGCTCGTGGGAATACGAAGGCCTAGTCAACTCAATGATGGCCAGCATGCTCGGCGCATGCATGAACGAGACGCTTCGAATGATACCTGCTGTGGTGGAGATCCCTAAGAAGGTAACTCCAGGCCAGGATCAGGTCATCACGGTCGATGGGAAGAGACACCTCCTTCCAAGGGGTACAGTTGTGTCTCTGGTTGCCGTGTCGATCCAGCGAAACCCTCGATACTGGCCTGCGAGACCAAGCAAACTCCACCCAGGTGAGGGAGACATTAATGACTGGGTCCCTGAGCGTTGGTACCGCAAGAGCGAGGATCCGGTAGCCAAGGAAACAGATACAGAAGAGCCGGAAGTAGAAGACTTTGGAGGTTATGGAGGCTCAGACATAAGCTCTCAGCTCTTCCGGCCGGAGAGAGGGGCCTATATCCCCTTCAGCGACGGCCCACGGTCATGCCTGGGTCGTAGGATCGCACAGGTCGAGATCATCGCAGCGCTTGCCGTCATCTTCCGGGAACATAGTATCGAGCTGGCCGTGGACGAGTGGGCAAGTGACGAGCAGGTTGAGTCGATGGACCGCGAGCAAAGACGCGAAGTATACGCCAAGGCGCAGACCACAAGCCGCAACAAGCTCCTAGGCGCTACTTCAGTGCTTACACTGAAGATGAACGATGACCATGTGCCTGTCAGGCTCGTTAGAAGGGGACAGGAGAGGTTTACGAGTTGGATATAATGACCGAGGTACATGATCCAATAGACAGTAAGAGTTACCCTTGCTGGGAAACGCTCATGAGTCGTCCTAGAAGTGATGGGCCTCGTGATTGGCAGACCTTGAACAAGCGATATTTGGTCAACTTGAGGGCAGCTCCGATGTTACATCTGATTGGGTTGATTGATTTGGGTGCAATGTGAGCGCTTAGCTTGGCCAACGACAATGGTCTGGATTCCTCAGTCGCGTTCTAGACGCAGAACACGTCACGCGTCAGGGCAGAGGCGGCTGGAGTAAACACCCATATTAGGAATGTTTAATGGTGTTTCTTATGATGCAGGATAAAAACATTGGTACAATGTACTTTTTCGCGTGTTATTGAGTTGACGGACCAGTAATTGATGGGCTCAAGTAAAGAGTTCGGTGGGTGTTGAGTTATTCGTCTTGGTGTTAGTCGTCACGGGACCTCTCATCCTCTTTCAACCGAAAGCCATGGCCCAAGAACTGCCTTACCTGGCCATTATTGTGTCTGTTCTCGAAGTATCAAGCAGTAGAATAGATTCGCCGTGAGCTAATTACTGTCTGTAAGATACCTAAGTAGGTCAACAGAGTGTTACAGCAGGCAACTAATATGTGGCCTATGAGGTCCCATCCTGATAGAAAGCAAGTCGTGTTACAGAATTTGTTTGCCTTGTTCAACCGCGTCCAAACGTTCTAGCGTCAATGGAACAAATGGATGAATGTCATCATCCGAAAGCTCTCCACGGTAGATGGAGCTCCAATGCAGGTAGGCACGCTGTGAGGTCATGGCTGGGCCATTTTTTAGAGCTCCAGTGAATCAGGCGCCTATGATTTTAGTGGCCAAGCGCGGCTCTTCAGCTCCATGTCTGCATTCGTTACAGGCAAGCATAACACGGTCAGGTTGATCTGCGGGGACCGGGCAATAAAAACATAAACAACGCAGGACCCGCTGACACGGGCCCTCTTGCTCCGCGCGCCGTCCACCTCCATCACCAGCTCCAGCTCCAGCTCCATCACCCACCCAACACCGTCGTAGCCCAAGCGAGATCTCCATCATCGTCACCATCGCCAACATCATCATCGCCCGCCCACTTTGAAGCAATTCCCACGGCGCCACCAGCCCTCACCAACCACAAAAGGCCATTAAAGCCATTCCTTCTACTTCTCCAGTATCGTCTATTATAGGCGACATCCTCATATTATCGCCATGTCCAACCACAGCTACAACTCTTGGCTGAAGACCAAGAAAAAGCCCGAGCTTGCTCAGCTCGCCCAGCAGTTTGGCCTGCAAGAGTACGTTTGCTTCCACTTCCCGCGATTACGTTTCTTTGTCTACACGGTGCGCGCAACAATCTTGAACAAGTGACCCTCGAGCGCATCCTTTGTTTGTCCATTGTTTGCGCCTCGACTCGCCTCATTCATACCCCAGTCCGGGCGTCATCGCGACGCGCCCACTTTCCATCACGACCCCTCGATGCGACAAATAAGCCCCTCAACGCGCTGACTTTAATTGATATAGTGTCGCCGGTTCCAAAAAGGATGACTTGGGTATTGCCCTCGACACATACCTCTCGGAAAACTCGTCGCGTTACCTCACCGATCCTGAGTTGGCGGGTTACTTTAACAGCCGCTCCAAGGCTCTCGGCTCGCCCGTCAAGAGAGAGGTGATGCGCGACGAGGCCGACAGACCCCTCAAGGTCTCCCGCCGACGGACGACGACAAAGCTCTCTGAAGAGATTACCCCTGAGTGAGTCGCCATTCCGAGCTCCTTGGTCGTCTTGTCGCGTTGAAACTGCGCGTTGCGCAAGCGCGCGTCTTGTGTTGGCCAAAAGAGGAGCTTGCGCATTGCTCCCTAGACCACCAAAGCTGACCAGGCCTTCTTTGGCATGTACAGGAGCGACGATGCTTCTCCCGAAGCTGCATCCCCTCAAGCAGCTTCTCCCCAAGCTATATCGACCGCGCTCGTCGAGACCCCCGGTCGGGCTCTCTCTCAGGTCGCGGCGCGCATCCCGCTGCCTGCCACACCCGCCGATGTGGCACTCGCGGTAGATCGCTCGGCCAGCGCCGTGCGCCAGCGCGTCTCGTCGATTTATGAAGAGAGTGGTATCACCGAGGTCAGCCATGCGACGCGCGACACTCTCAGCACTGTCACGAGCGTCCTCTTCTGCGTCGCCGCCTGGGAGCTTTGGAATGTCCGTCGCGAGGTTCTAGGCAACATTTACGCCTTCACCATTCCCGCCATCCAGTTCCTCGGCACCTCCGACTACCCTGTCTACGTCCCCGACATGTTCCTGCTCCTCACGTCCAGCTTCTGGTCCCCAACCTTGACCTGGATCTTCACCAGCGTCGCCGTCCCCAGCTTCCTGGGCTACTTCTTCAACTTGAGCGCCACCAGGACGCCACCCACCCGCGGTCGCCTTCGCTCCAACAATGCTGAGTATGTGGTCGACCCCTTGACCTTCAGCATTGTCAAGGCCCTCATCTCGTTTGTCGTCTATGGACAGGGCGTTAACTTTGGCGGTCTTCTCAACGATATGTCGATTGTGCGCCTCAACAACGCCATCTATGGCGGCTACAAGGGAATCTTGACTGGCACCGCCATCACTGGTCTTATGAGCATCTACGACGCGGTTCTGAGGAAGTAGGAGGCTACAATACATGGTTCACGATGTGTGGTCTTGTAACTGCTGCGTGGACCTCGGACTCTTGCTACACCAGAGGCGATACAATGACAATAAGAAACAGCTCTGAGACGCTAGCACGTTTCTAACCACATCAGATTCATACTTCTGGGTCACTTTGGCCCAGCTAGTATTTCTGCTTGTTCTTTCGGGGGCCTCGGTCGCCGTGGCGTTCAAAGGTGTTGATGGCGTCTTGGGGGCGTTTGATACCTGGGGAGGGACTCTTTTTTTTTTTTTTATTCTTCAAACCGCGTCTACTGCATCTAGCGTTTTCGGCGGTGTTTTTGGTTGATATGGATATCAAGTTGTCCTGCTCAGCTTGGTTCCTTGGCCTGAAAAGCCTTGGTTTGCATCACAAAGTCTTTCTACCCACAAGGGTAGTCTAGGATGAAGCGGACAGGGGACAGTTGGCTACCTGTGTGAGATGATTGGATGTGGAATATTGTGTTTGTTTTTCTGACGGGTAAACGGCCAACATGGGATTTGGGTTTGGCTGGGATGAGACACGGAGGTTGGCGAGTGGAAAGGCGTCATTGAATGAGTGAACGACGACTGGGCTGGGGGGGGTTGGAAGGATTATCTCGTATATTGGGAACGAATGACTACATGCACTTTACGCGTTCATGCTGGCTTTCAGGGCTTATGACATGAGTGCTATTTTATCTGCTGAATTCATAGAGCTACACCCCGCTTGTGGAAGAGCATCCAAGAAGACCAACAGCAGTAGATTGGCGAGCATCAGACCAATCCAGTCTATCTATTGCCTTTGGTCTTCCTTGGTTCGAGTAGAACTAGCCAGGTGCTATCTGAGCTATCCAAGGTGGCTGGTAGTGACAGAGGTATCCGCTGTCTAGCATCCATTGAAGATGATACTATGCTGTATTGGTAATAAGCTAGGTAGCTCCCGAGGTAGCAATTTGCCTTATCTTTGACGTTCCCCAAGAGATGATTGCCCTGAAGCTTGGCATTGGCCAAACAAGCCTTTAGAAAATGCGGTGAGTGATGCTTACCATTTGAGCCTGTCCTTTGACGCCGGTGGGATAGCTGCAGATGGTACTTTGGTGCTAGCTTGGGTTAGGACACGGTTACATCGAATGCAGTCGCCGTTGCCGTCTCAACGCCGAAAGGACGTGGCCACAATTTGGAGCCAACGCCACAGGGAGAAGATGAATGATTAACAAGGAGAGAAACTCGTTTCAAACCCCAGGTAAATTTCACACCTAACTACCACCTCTTCTAATACTAGATCGAATCTATACAAGTAGCACCGTTGTTCACATGTGTCTTCCCAAATGTCCCCCATCCCAAACGCCCCGTAGCATGGGCGGAGAACCTTTCCGCTCCTGGTCCCGGATGCCTCGTACCCAGAAACAACATGCCACACATTTAAAATGACAACAACAGTCGGGGTTAAAAAAAAAAAAACAAGAAGAAACAGTCGAATAAGGTTAAAAGAGTTTTTGTGTTGAAAAAAAGGCAGACAACCTTTGATTCCCAGCGGACAGGGATTGATTAGGACGGCGTTCTGGAACCCCTTGCTGGCGAAAGTACCCAAACGTGGAAGTGAAGAGATAAAAACGAGGTTCAAATAATAAAGTGTCTAGGTAGGTCTAGGCCAAGTCCGCTGGTTGGTCCGTAAACAGAGGGCATACAAGTCGGGTCGAACAAGAATCGGGTAAAATGGATGCAGAGAATTCGCGTCGTCTCCCCTTTCATCATGGCTGATGACTTCTGCGCCGCGCTGCGCTGCGCTGATCTCGTCTCGTCTCGCTCGGATGGATGTCTGGCGGCTCGGGTGTCGTGGGTATATTTGTACAGATGCTCCTGCAAATGCGTATGTGCGTGTGGTGTCTGTCGTGTGCGCTGGTCGAGGGGGGAGAGGTGGCGTCGCCTTGCTCATGACGGCGACATGGTGAGTGATGTTCTCATTACGGCTTCTCCGAAGGATGCTCGAACTTGATGGGATGCACCAGCATACCACGCAGACATAACCGGCCGCTGCTGTGCTCATCCATTTCCTCCGTCTTGCCACCTCGTTCCCGTCCCTCGTTGGCACGACCACCGTGCTTTCCACGACCATCCATCTGCGCATAGCCCAGCCATCGGCGCCACAGGAGACCACCGAACTCGCTGTTGAAGTACCAGCTGGTACCCTTGTGGTTGTGCTCGTTGAGCTGGTCGAAGGGGCTGCCAGGGCCTGATGTTGAATGGTCTCGGCCAGCGTTGAAGGCAGCGTCAATCTCGCTGAAGGGGTACCAGGCTCGGTCCAGGAAGACAGGATGAGGCGCGTACACACCCTTCATACCGTGATGCAGGGCCACGGTGGGAGGGAACATCTCCGAGAACATGGTGTGGTGGTATCGCCACACCTCCTCGTGCATTGACATGAGTAGGCGACGGCTCAGACGAGAGGCAGTGATGATGGCGCATCGTCGGGGAGGGGGGGCCTTGTAGCCTGTAGCATCGTCCGAGAAGACCCAACCAGACTGCTCCGTATCGAAAAGCGGGTTGAGGGTGATGATATCGGCGTCCTCGCCAACACCGCACTTGGATCGATCAGGGGCATCCGAGCTGCAAGAGGGAGGCATCATGGTCTGACCCCACTCGTCGTGTCGAAGCTGCTCCTTACCCTCGAAGGACAAGGGACCGAAGATGGGGGCACGGCCAGAGGCAAGAGTGTCGTGCTGGACGCTCTGGGAAAAGTTCTCCCAGGTGCCGTGGTAAGGGGGAATGTAGTAGCGAGCGCTGCGCTCCCAGAGAAGGGTACGAGGCTGCTCCTTAGCCCACTTGCCGAGACGGTCAAAGAACTCGTAGTAGCTGCCCAGGTATCGCATGTCCATCTCCCAGTTCCAGTAGTGCTCGTACTCGGGGTGCTGCATGGCAAAGACTTGGAGAGGGAAGTGAGCACTGCGGTAGATACCGTGGATATCGGCACCACTAGGGTTCTCAATGGTCTCGCCAAATCGGCCGGGGTACATGAGCCTCATCTGAGGCTCGCTCCAGAGCGAAACGAGGCCACGGAACTCGGCGGGGACATTGTCATTGATGATGCGCTGCACCGTCCACTTGTCGGACCAAATGGGCTCATCAATGTTGCGAACCTGCATCAGGAAGTGAACCTGGTATTCACCACCAGATCGGAGAGACAGCTCGTTGATCAAGGCACGGAAGTTCAGGACAGCAAGCTCAGTCCACTTGAAACCAGTGTAGGTACGGACGACGACAGCAATGCGGCCCTTCTTGGTGGAGCCTTCCTGAAGCTCCTGAGTCTCGGGGCTGACCTGCTTGAAGCGGTGCTTGTTGGCCTTGTAGCAAGCTTCCTGGGCCTCGGCCCAGTTCACATCGATGTAGTTGATCTTGCCAGTCTCGGCCCAGATGGCCTCGTTGCCGGAGCTCTCGGTGTCGAGTCCAGTATCCAAACCACCGTGGGCTCTGCTGTAACCAAGACCGTACGGGCCATATCGGCTAAAACGGTCAAAGCAAACATCATCCCGAATACCCAGAAGCTTGTAAGAGCCAATAGCAGGATCGGGCATGTGCTGAGGAACACCGTTGTAGGCATACAGATCCGGGGCGGGGACCGTCTTCTTCGAATCGAGGTAGCAAGTCTTGATGTCGCTGGACTGCTCATAAGGGCTGTACTTCTTGGGCTTGGGAACATGGTCGTTCATAGCGGGAGATGGCAGGGGAGCCTTCTCGGTAACATTGGGATACTCGGGCACCAGACTGGTCTTGGCGACGATGGTCCGGAGGCCATGGAAGTAACCATCCAGGCTATGAAGGAGGTTAGCAATGCGGGGGGGAAGACCAGCCAAGGGGTGACATACTGAGGGAATCTCAACCAGGGCATTTTCTGAAGCTGCTCGGCAACCTCCTTCTTCTGATCCGCCGTGACATACTCATCCTCGGGGACAGTCTCCAGCTTTCCGTCACCGTCCATGTCACCAGTCAGCATCACAACGGGCTCGCCGTTGGTGTTGATGACAGTGGCGGTTGCGACGGGCTCTTGGGTCCTGGTACCACCGATGTTGTAGCCACCATATCCGGATTTCCTGGACTTGACGAAGATCAGAGTGACGAGGAAGGCGATGCCGATGAGCCAAGTAAATACTCTTCGGTAATGGCAGTGGCCGAAGAGAGAGCGCAGACGAAGCCGGGGCTTCTTGGTCTTTTCGGAAATAATTGAGTATGGAAGCAGGGGGTCAATCTTCCTGCCCAGAGGGACTCGCGAGCTGTTGTTGCGGGCGGCCATGGTGACTGAATGGCGCCGCTGCATGCTAGGCTGGGAAGTCTGGCACGCTTAGGCCTTGGGTCGATCGAGTCGCTGCGGTGGGTGTTGTTGTGTGCGTGTGGCAAGTTGAGGGTGATGTGTTGTTTATGTGAGATTGAGGTTGCGAAAATTAGGGAGCCTAGGACAGAGCGAATGTCGAGGTGGAGCCGGCCGTCATCGAGGAATTAAGTCAACGGTTTGCGGAAACTGGCGAATTTGGCCGGAAAGCAATTCAAGTAACGACTGGCAGTCGTCGAGACAACCTGTGAAGGGAACCGACGAAAGATGAAGTCCGGCGAGGAGCGGAAGTTGGTGGGCGACGTCGCTACCTCGTCATCAGACGAAGGCAGGTAGATAAAAGAGACTGAACACGACTATCACGCGACGCAACGCAAAAGCAAATGAAAAGCAGCGCGAAGCTTGATGAGCAGCGCGGTGCCTTTGAATTCGCGATTGAGAAGAGGAAAACGACGGCGTCGAGTACGACGATGGACAGGCCGGAGAGCGAAGGGCGTTGACGGGGGGTGGAAGAGAAAGGAGGGGGAAGGGAAGAGGAAAAAGAGTCGGCCAAGAAGAGATAGGAGAGGGAAGAGAAGAAGAAAAAAAAAAGCGAAGCCAGGCCAGGAGAGGCACGAGCAGGGGATTGCGGACACGGGACAAGGGATTGGCATCCCAGGGTCAGGGCCTTGCAGAGAGCGATAGGGGGACGGGGTAGGCAAGAACCAAGTGTGGCCAGGGGAGGGGCCCGCTACGGGGTCCGCTAAGGGGACCTAGGGAGGGAAGGGGGTGCGTAGTCGCATCTACTCTTGTCTGCCAGGTACGGTGCTATTCCTGAGCTGACCTACTGTACGGTTTTAGCCCTTGCGTGTCCTCCGTGGTGGTGGCGGCGCGGTCTGCGAAGCGCTGAAGAGCAACTCTCAGAGGGCAACGTAGCCATCGGCAGGCCCGGGGCACACAGTGGTTGGCGGGAGGGAGCGCAGTGGCTTGGCGACTCCGATGGAATGGCTGTGCTGAGATGGAGGTTTGATACGAGTACTGTGGCAGAGCGACCTCGGGTTGGTTTGCACCCGCGAGAGAAGAACACAGCTGACACTGTAGTCTAGTGTACGAACAGACTCCAGTCTCTCGAGTCCATACTTAGAAACCCGAGGTGAGGGCCGCAAGATGCCCACTGCGATCATGGGCGTGTTACAACAAGGTGTTTCCCTTCTCCGCCTGGATGGATTCTAACCCGAAGCTGACCCCCAGTGAGGCATGCGGAAAAGTACATTGGCAGCCAAGTTTCGCCGCAAAGATACCTCTGGCATTTGGGAGAAAATGATGGAAAGAAGTCCAGTCCAGCACCCCCGTCCCGTTCAAGCTTTGGCAAGATGGAACATGGAGGCTCCAAAAACAGTAAAGGGTGGGGGCTGGTCACCACTCAATCCTCTCCCCGGGCCCCTCGACGCACCAGGGAATCACCTCAACGAGCGCTCTGAATGGCCCTTGAGCCAACACCCAATGGGACGGCGTTGCCGGGCGGAGAGCCCTGCAGCCAATGGGCGGCGCCAGAGACACATGCTGTCCAACGAGAGCGCGAGCGTGAGAAGCTGTCGGGGGAATCGCTGGCCTGGATTGGGAGAGGGCCCGGTCCAATCCACGCTGATCTGACATGGAACGGCCATCATCAATCATCAATGCTTGTCAACAACAAACCATCGGCCATTTCTCATCCCCCATCGATAATGTCATCGCAGCGTCGTTGCGCGTTTTTTTACCTTTGAAGACGGGCGCTTTTTGTTCCGCTGCCGTGGAAACGCAGTGCAGCTGACGGCTCCATTGGTTGCTTCACTAGCTGTTGCATCTTCTGTACGTCGAGGACAATCACTGACAATCACAACCAGCAACAGCAGCAGCAACAGCAGCAGCAGTATCAGCTTCACAAGCCTTGACCCGAGCCTTGCATCCCCTGTTATTGCGCCATATCCCAGCAAGTCTCCAGGCCTCATCCCAGCCAGAAGCGAGTCGGGGGCTCGTGGGTCTGTGGGTCCACGAGCGAGGGTCAATCCGCCCCTTGGTTCAAGCCCCTTTCGTTAGGAAAGACAAGAGGCTCTCGTGGCTCTCTGCTGCTGCTCCAGAGGCTTCTGACAGAGAGGGACACTCACTACAGTACGGTGGTTGCGCGTCCCGAACTCCTGATCGACACCTGAGCATCAGGACCGCCGCACCTCGTGCTTTGAGCCGCCTGTCAATCGCCACCTACACAGCACAACGCGGCTGTTTGAGTGGGGAGGCGGCCACATCCCGAAGAATCGCCCGTGGGACTCGTAATTGTCGGGCGTTGGTCGTTGTTTCCAGAAGATGGAAGCAGTCGGTCCCTTAATCATGGATGCTCTGAGCGCCTGCGGATCGGTTCAATAGTACCACAGATGCGACAACCTGCCCTAGAAGGCTGGAACGAGGTCCTCAGCAAACTTGGGCCCTTGGAGTTGAACGAATGAGTTACCGAAGCGACCCTCCTCTTTCGCCTTCTCTATTGACGGGACGCTTGTCAACGTTCCCTCTCAAGCCTGGACGACCAGTCTCGGATAAGCGAACCCCCTAGCGGACAGTGGTCGCACCCCCTTCGGTCTGTGGGAGATCGTCGGTGGCCCTGAAGGCCCTGAGAAGACGCTGTTGAGGGTCCTCCCGCCACGCGTCCCTCAGTCTCAGCTTTCAGTTCGTTGTCCTCCTCACATATTGGGCTGGTAACCCGATGCTGGGGATATTGAGACGGCCGAACCTGGGGATGTCGATTCCAGAAATTCGTGCCGGTGAATGCCTGGCAGATATGCCCATGCTGAAGGTGATTCTCACTGCATCTTTCTCTCCACCGCCGGTCTCACTCTGACCAGGTTGCATGGCGTATCAAGAAGTTTGCTGCCTCTTCCGGTCTAGGCTACAGAGCCGTTGACTCTATTCTAACTACCGGCGGGCCTCTAAAGCTGACACTTTTCCTTCAACAGCCTCTTGCACCCTGACAAGGCCATCCCGCTAGGGCGCATTTGGCCAAGATATCACCTTGTCCTCTTGCCTCGTAACAGACGCCACAGGTGGCACCCTCGAGCGAGGACCAGCACCAAGGGACGGCCCCACGAGCTTGACATTAATAAACAGCACATTGCTCGACGCCCACGCAGATGGAGCCGCCGTAACGGCGAGATTGCCAAGGGGTCAGTCACTGACTGACACGAACTAGAAATGGGCCCTTTGAAGGCCAAGGGAACAGGGGATGAGGCCTGCCAATTCGCAGCTTGCCTGGAATGGCCAGGCCAGGAGGCAAGCCGGTTGCTGACATAGTGCAGGTTCGTTATTAGCTCATCATCGTGTTGGAGGAGACATCTGGATCTTGCTTGGGGCAGTCCCGAGGCTGGGCGATGGACCATGGCTTTTCGTATCGGCAACTTTGTTTTTTGGTTCATCGATCCAACTCACTCCTCAGATACGGGTTCGGGTAGAGACAGACCCTCAAAACGCCTCTTTCTCTCTCAAACGACACCCGGCGACGGCCAGGCCGTTCCACGTCATGGTCCCCGTGGTCGTGTTTCGGCCGTGTAACGTGTCGCCGGCGATTCTGCTGGCAAAACCGGTGGCCAAGAGGTGATCCTTGACGAACATCTCATGGCATCGGAACGTCTCCCACATTCACTGCCAGAGAAGCTTGTTGTCGACGATGTTTGCTCTCTATCCCCAGGAACAGGAACAGGACCAGGGCGCCTTGTTGTTCCAAGTTTCTCGCCATACCTGAGGACGGATGGGTCTCGTTCATCTCCTGACCCAGCAGGTCAGGTCCATCCATTCGCACACACTTGCATATCGAAGCTAAACGGAATCTGCGGCGGGCGCCATTTGGCTGGGCTCTGGCGAGAGTGAGTAATCTCCATCTCGTGGGATAGCTCCAGAATCATTTTGAACAAGCGGGTCTCGCCGTGACGCCAATGCTCGTGTCCACCAGTCACCACGTCGGACCTGGCAGCCCTGCATGCCTCCCATGCCACAACGCGAAGCATTTCATCTTGTTTCGACCTTTGAGCCCAGGAATCTTCATCTCACCCCCTCGAGATTCCCGGCCCGGATTCCCCAAATCTGTCCCCAGCTCCGCCGTGCCCTATCGCATAGCACCACAATGTGACACTGATTGATTGGAGCCGCGGATCGATGCTTGACGCACACATCCATCCCGTATGGTTATATGAGATGGACGAGATTGCGGCTATGGCCTTGTTTGCTCTCGTCACGGCCCATGCTTGCCCATGCTCTCTCTCAACAAGTCGGCCGCTCTCCATCGCCTTCAACAGGCGTTTACCTCTCCGGCGCCGTCTTTATTTAGCAACGCCACAGCTCGCCTCCCACCGGCAGCCCACTTCTGGCGGCCGATTAAGACGCTCCACGCGCGGCACCAGCGGCATTGCATGGTGGTGTCAGCAGCGTCATCTCCAGCCACAGGCCACAATACCCCAGAGCTGGAGCCAAGAGTTCTCCCACTCTGAGTAAGATAGATTCAAGGCTGAATGCAACAGTCAGACAACGACACATCGGAGTGTCAGCCCGAGTCCGTGGATGGCGTTCAGTTCAATATTGCGTACCACGTAGCATCTCCTTTTACTTGATCTTGTCTCACAATTTCAGCATTTGCCCTTGTTCTCCCTGACACAGTAGGTGTCAAAAAAGAGTGTGGCACTTGCATCCCGTCCTGAGATGGTACCGAGTTCCTAAAGGAAGCTCAAACAGTTGTAAATCAGTCATTTACTACTCAAGGGGCATATCACACAACCTTCTTCCGGTCTCCAGGGCACAAGTACACACTCCAAGAATTACGCATTCCATCCCTGATACCTTGTTTGACTGCTTGTCTCATTCAGTATATACTCATTCGGCCAATTATATTGCACCAGGAAGTCACCAGAGTGCAATATCACCACTCTCCCTCTATAAACTACCTCGCAGCCAATGTCTCGGTCTCCTTCATTTGACGGGCCTTTTCTTGGCTGTCCAATCCCAGCTCTTCCTCCACAGCCTCAACGCCCTTGCCTTGGTGCTCTCCTCCCTCGGCCTTTTTCTGCTCCCTTCGACCCTCGAGCTTGGCCTGCATGCTCTCTCGCCATCCCTTCCCCCATCGGATCGCAGCCACTGTGGCCAGAGCTGAAGCAACCAAGTACGCGGCCGTGATGGTTGAGAACCATCCGATGCCAACCCCCTCGACTGCTGGCAGGACCACAGCCGACGCCACGCAACCGATCAGGTATCTCATAAAGAAATTGGTCGCCGCCACTTCTGCCCCTTGCCCGGGCATCACGTCGATGCAGTACGTGTTGTAGGAAGGGAAGCAGAACAGCTGCGCAACACCCTGTACAAACATGGCAATCACAGGGACGGGGATGCCCCCAACTTCCTGGTCCACGGTCCAGCCATACACTAACATGCTTCCAGGGATAATTACGCCCATGAAAGGCAGCGTGGACCGAAGTCGGTCCTCCGGTATCCGGACGCCTCCTCGCTTCTTGATCCACTGCTTCACAGTGTAGTCGGCCCAACGACCACCGAAAAACGTCCCCAGCAGGTATCCGAATCCAGGTGCCAGATAGAACAGACCCGACAACAGCGGGGATTCCAAATTGAACCGCGGGTTCAGGACGTATCGGATCGGAGTCAGAAGACTGTACATGTTCCATGTCAAGGACGCGCTGCCCACGGCTACCAGCGCAACATTCAAGTACCTGAAGAGCCTCAGCACCCTCATCGGACTGATCATGCTGAGGATCGCAAAAGTCTTTTTCTTTCGAGAGAACGACTCCAAGTCGTTAATCTTCAAGTGATGGGCTGTCTCTGGTACGACAAAGTACACGCCAAGAACTCCAGCAGCAGCCAGCGCTGTCTGTAGCCAGAAGATGGTTCTCCATGACGAATATGTCACAATGATACCACCCAGGAAAGGACCAAATGCAGGCCCAACCAGTGTGCCGGTCAAGAACCAACCCATAGCTGTCCCACGTTCTGTTGGACGATAGATATCACTGTTCAAGTGTCAGTGCTTTCTTCATTATTCGTGCTTGCGAAAGAGAGCAGCCGAGTTGATAACCACCAGCGTATGAAAGCAGTTGGGACATAAGTCCGATGTGTTTCTCGAGGAGTCATGCTGTTCTACTCGTATACGCTTCTTGTCCAAAATTGACCAAGAAGATATATCCCTCATGAGGCAATTGACTGAAAGAAACACGCAAAACGCTTACCCGACACACGCGGGCCCAATGAGAATAAAGGCCGTTCCACCAAAGGCTGAAGCGGCTCGGAAGACGATGAATGAGGCCAAATTAGGTGCCAGTGCAGTTGCGAGACTCAGCAGAAAGAACATGGCGGACGAAGCCAAAGATACCTATGTACAATGTCAGCACATGTGTACAAGGCATACGGGACCATCATGGCTATCAGAACCCTGGGGAACAGGCCCTATCAAAGAATTAGATGATGGGCACTTACAACTCGTCTTCCGAACACCTGGCTCATTGGTCCCCAAACAAGAGGGGACAGTGCCATAACAACCATGTATGCGGCATTGCTCACGTTGATGATACTACCGGTGGTGCCATAGTCTTTGGCAACTTCTGGTGTGGCCGCCAGCACCGACGTGCTCGATATTGGCGATAGAAACGCCCCAAACGACAGCACAGCTACGATAGCAGCCTTTCGCGTCCGCGATAGCCGGTCGTATATCTCATCGCCCGCCTCGTGGTACGGAATCTGACTATCTGGAACACCAGTCTGGTCTGGTTCGAAGGCATCGTGGCCCGAAACGTGAGAGGTTGCGTGGTGAATGTCCCCGGATGTTGTGGCGTAAGTGATGTGTTGTGACTCGACATCTGTTTCCGAAGACGATGACTGCCTACGGCTGCTTGATGATTCCTCGTCTGCTGCCCTCATGATGTTGATACCCTGCTGGGAAGCACGCTGGGTTCTGTGTGATACTGGATAAAGGATTGGGTCTTGGACATCGATGTCTCAAGATAGAAATGGGCTCTGGCAAGTTCTGCAAAACATCTCAAACCCAGAAAGGCTCGGATAATATTCCGCCAACTCTCAAAAAGACTCTGCAAACACTTCGATAAGCAAAAAAGAAATCACATCCATCCATCATCCAAACCCCACACATATAATGCGAACCCCAGGCCCTTTTTGAATCCTTCCCATCCGCGCACCCTCCTTTAACCCCCGGCGTTTTTTCAGTTCCCCATTGATCAATCATATGCGGTTGAGCACGAGATCCGCATCCGAGATTGGTGCGTTGCGTTCTTTGGATATCCACTTGGGTTTCTGTTCGTCTTGTACAGATCCGCGCCACACCCGGCCGCCGACATCCGGAGTCCGGGGAGGCGAAATGACCACAAACACGTTGTTTCTACGCGATATTGATATCTACCGAATGCTAGTGACTAACAGGATCCAACCGGTCCTATTTCACCCCAAAATCACACATGCAACGTCGGAAATCGCCAAGTTTTCGGCTCATCGGTGGAGGCCGCGGTCCGCCGGCGCGGAACCTTGCTTCCGTCGGCCGATAGATTCAATGCCCGAGCCCCACTTTTTTCGGGGCGGCGACCGACTATCAATCAGAAAGCTCGGTGCATGACCACACAAGCCGATAGGCGGAATGCCCATGACTCGATGCAACATTTCGTATGGGAACCGAAATTGATTAAAATACGTATTCGATTTTTTTTTCCCCTTCTCCTATCATGGATGTCTCTCTCTCTATACACGAGTGTGAATGCGAATACTCATGCTCAGCGCAGACTAAAAACAATATGGTATGCCACAACGCCAAATCCATCCAATGCGTGTCAAGATGCACCTCAATGCAATGCCATGCCTACCTATCCTGACCATATCCCAAATCAGGGAATCGCAGTTCTAAACTCCTTCAGTGATGTGCAGTAAAGCAGATCCATCCTCCACGGGGTATTCTCATATAAACACATGATTCGACCGCTTATAGATCGGTCCTTCTCAACCCAGCAGCTTCTGTACCCGTTCCTGAATAACTCGATCCACCGGTTGGCTATGTCTTTGCACCACGACGTTCTCTCTGCCTCCAATAGTGACAATGCGAAGCCACTCGGGAGCCACCTCGCTGGCGATGAGCCGGACACAAGCTGCACCCTCCTCCCTGGACACAGGCATGCGAAGCGAATCCTTCAGCTTTTCGAGAATAACAGCCATTGTAAAAGCCTGGCGTGGCAGGGACATGGGGTTCGAGAGGCTGAGCATGGATATGGTGGCTGCTACATCCACGACACGGTTGAGAGCTGCCCGTCGCTGAAGCTCAGGGCCAGAAGGTGGTAGCGGCCCATTAGCCTTGGCGAGCTGCTTCAGTCGAAGTCGGTCGAGAAGGCTCATCTTAGTACCATCAGGGTTAAGAAGGGGGTTGTTGGTAACCGCAGCTTGTTTAGCCTCCTTCTCCTGCTGCTTGGTGGCGATGCCGCTCTTGAGCTCTGCCAGCGCGCGTTGTCCCTTGCTCAGGAGAAGGTTTGCCCTGGCTCCAGTGCCCATATTCGTGATGGCCACCTGGGGAAGATCGTTGAGCGAAAGGCTGTCCAGTGGAAGGTCGACATCCATGTCGTCAGCGGATCGCTCAGTGCACAGTGATCGAAGGTTAGCCTCAAACTGCTTGAGCAGTCGCTCTTCATTAATCGGCTTGTTGTCATGAGATGCGAGTTCGATGCAGATCTTGTTCCGACCATAGTCGGAAATAATGAATGGCGACACAGTATTGTTCTGTGCCGAGGTCTCAATGGCGATACATCGCCGAATATCCTCCATCATGACTTGTCTCTTGCCCCAGGTCTGTGCGATATGAGGAGCAACAGTACGAACATCGATTGGTGAATTGCTTCCATTGTGGGCGAATTGGATCATGATAGTCTTGACGAAGGCTCTGTGAAGGTCGACCAACTCGGCCAGGTGGGGAGGAAGGCCATTTCCGGGTTTGCTCAGCTTCTTGAAGACGCTGTCGAGCTTTGTTTGCACCGTCTTCCCTTGTAACCTCGTCTTGGAAATGATGGTTGAGCTGATTGGCTTGTGAGCAGTCTCAGCTCTCGAAGGCGTCGTCCTTGCTACTCGCTTGCCCTTGGTAACGGTGACACTCTTGGCGGGCGAGTTGATGACGGGTTCCTGGCGCCGACAAGCGCGCTTCTTGGGCCCAGAAAGCTCATCGTCGCTGCTGGGAGGAAACGAAAATGTCCGCGATGTGGCTTTGGGGTGAGGATCCTCTTCGACAGCGGCCTTTCGTTTCCTTGTGACTGTGGTCGACTTGGTATCGACGATGGCATTCTTGCCGGTGGCATCGCCAAGGCGACCTTTGGAGATTCGAGTGAAGCTGCTGATGGACTGGGTGCTAGCAGGCGCAGCTTGGTTGCGCCTGGCCGGTCGAGGCATCTTGAAAGCTTTTCTTGAGGATAGGGTAGGAGCAGTCGTGAGGGGTGATAGCAACGAGATGCCTCAAACACACAGAAGGTGCGAGGCCGTGATAGTTTAGAAAGGGAAATGTGGAAGGAGTGGTGCAGTTGTTTACACAAACGGAAAGATGCGAGCAGAATCGAAGAAAGAAGCAGACGCAGATGCAGAAGGCGCAATCGATCGCAATGAAAATGCCAAAGTGATGTCTTGCAAAGTGGAAGCCATGGGGAAGAGCTATGGGCCATGGGGGCCCGCAAAGAAGAGCAGGCATGTGCGCCGTCGCCAAGGGGAACGTGAAGCGTGAAGTTCTAAGCGGGACCCAAGACGCGTTTAGACGCGTCTCTATCCGTGTCGTGGACGCGTAAAGTGGCCCGCAACACCGCGACGCACAAGCCGAGCTCGGCCACGCGACAGTAATGCGGGTACATGTCCGCTGTACCTTGTTTCTACCTTCTCCCCTCCTCCTGCCGACGAGGCTCGAGCTAAACTCACCTCATCTCCACGTCACTCCAGCTTTAACCGAATTCGCCAGCGTCGCAGTGCGGCCGCTGCCCTTTGTCTTTCCCTTTCAGGTGGCTTGGCCTTCCCCGGACTGATGCGGTTACGATTGTAAATGTGGCTTGCGGGGTGGCCCAGCTAGAACAGGCGATAGTTTGCGGGAGCTCATCCATCCAACCCGACCGGCTGGTAAACAAGCTTCCTTCGATGCCGTCGCTCCCTGGGCTGTTCTGTAAGAAACGTTTGCTGTCCCGCGGCTGCAAAGCCGCTCATCCGGGGAAAACCTTGGGGAGTTCAGCTTGTGCAGAGTTTTCCCCATGGACAGACCTGATACGTCGTGACTGTCAGCACCACCATTCACAGCGTTTGTCGAGACTTTGGGTCATGTCATGCTGTGCTACACACCTCGGCTCCCGTTGCCTGTGCCTGATATGACTCTGAGCCTCTTGCTGATGATGTCTCATTGACTCATCAGAGACACGTCCAATAGCTGGAAGCATGGTGTTGTTTGTGGGTTGGCTCACCACCATTCCCCTCTCATGTCCAATATTTCGCCCACTCAGCAGAAGAATAGCTCGAATGGCGGTCTGGCCGTCTGTGCCCTGGGCACACAAGACAAATCAATGGGTATCAAACGACTATCCGTGCTTCCCGAATGGCATGGCATTTGGCTTTGATAGCTGCGACATGTTTGCAGCCCTTGGTGGTGTACTTGACCTCAAGTACACTGCAAAACCAGCACAACTCTGCAGAGGTACCACATTAGGGCACCTCAATTCCAGACAGACCGCTCGCGGCCTTGGCTGGGACGCACAACTGGGTAATTTCTTTCACAAGTGTACCAATGGATGTCTGTCATTCATGATCAGCTCCCAAGTACATCGTATTCCAAAGATCATAGAGTGCACACAAGGCTTGGCGACTGTTAATCACTGTGTTGGTGGAAAGTCATCTTCCCATAACTGTAAAGGCTACAACGTACACACAAACACCTCGACCTTGTCTCCTGAAAGAGACCACATGAGAACCAACCCTAGAAACTTTTGCGTGTTCCCCATACCGAACCTGTGCGCCCTTGTCCGAAATGTGCAGCCCCTATCATAAGGGCCTGCATCGCAAAAGCACAATCCTCCATACGACCATTAGCAGCTTTGCGCTGACCCAGACTCCAGACCGCTCAAACATGATATCGCAATGTCAAACGCCAACTGTACAAGAAGACAAGCATGGATCCATTACTTCCCAGTCCCCAGCAACTTGATACGTGTGGGGTGCATTGGGGGAACAAGGCGCCGCCAATGCTGTGTGACGCCCCGTCCGTGAGACTTGCATCTCAGCGGCGGATTGACGTGGGCCAATGCTCAGGCCTGAAGCTGACAGGGCTGGGCGGGGGAGGCGCGGGAACAGTGTAGTCGTCCTCTTGGATGTGGTGAACAGGAGTTGAGGGGCGGTTGTCCTTGGAGGTGAGGGTGGCGTTGATGCTGGTATAGAGATCCTGGGAAGTAACCAGCCTCATGCTTCGAGGGGAGGACTGGATTGAAGAAGAGTGAGAGCCAGGCATTTTGATGAGTGATGAAATCTGTAAAGTGAACTTGTCAGAAGATTTCTTTCTTCAGGTGAAGTGATGATGTCTTATAAGCTATAGAAGACATACCAGAATAGAACGGCTTGCGTAAACTGTGGGTATGTGATGGAGAATAGCCCCGTAGTGGTGCCTTGGTGATAAGCGTTGGGGATCGGAGATGTCGGCAGATACGAGGGCACGACGGTGGAGAAGAGCAGAGTCTGTCGAAAGGTCTATTCTTTTTTGGTATTGCTCGGACCGAGTCGGTGATTAGAAAGATCGTAGCGAGGCAAGTATGGACAGTTGAGGATTGTGTGCTGATAGTGGAGGATGAAATGTTCAGATAGAGCTTGCTTGGGTGGAGTTTGATAACGATTGAAGACTTGGAAGATGACGCAAAGGGCAGTCAAGACCAAGCAGGATTAATATTTCAAGGCAAGGGCGTTTGTGAAGAGATGGAGATAGAGTCCGGGGAAAAGGGAAGGAGGAAGGGAAGGCGGGATCAAAGGGAGGAGGAAGTTATAGCTTATTTAAAGGGAAGGAGCCGGAGGGAGATGAGATGAGTCCAGTCTCATCGTCTCCCCTCTCCCGTCTCACTCGGAAGAGACAGCCCAACCTGGACCTGGATGAGCCAGTGCCAGTCCCAAGATGGGGCAAACAAGGGCGGCCACAACGACGAGACGGGCCCCACGAAAAGAAAGGCCAATGCCAATGCCAGTGACAACGCCAACGCCAGCGGCATTGACAGGGCGAGCCGATTTGCGTGCGCCTGTGGATGGGATGGGATGGCCTGTCTGCCTGGTCGGCTCTGGGCTGGTAAGCCGGCGGTCGCGGCGCTGTGAGACGGCGACCTGCAACGACTCAGAGCAAGGGCCTCGGAAGCGAAAAACCTGGGGAACCAGGGCGGGAGGCACGTCTTGGCTCTGGTACTAACAGTGCAGGTACCTGTCGCAGCCATATTCTGTACACGCACTACTGCGTACACTCACCCGGCCCAGGCATGCACCGAGACTGCACCCCCCCGGGCTGCACTCCCACGATTTCCTCACCCCCGGGACTCCCGCGGCCAAGTTGGACAAGGAGCCTTGTCTGGTGTCGGTCGTCAGGGTATGTACGGAGTAGAACTCGGCACCTTGATCGGGATGGTTTCCGTGGATCAGAGACCAAAGTGCCCATTCTCTCAATGTGTCTGACCATGAGCTGCAGAGGCCCACGGCGTGCCGCGACGAGATTGCGAAGAAGCTGCAGCATCCTGTTCCTTGCTCTAGGGCCGCATTCTCGATAAGCCTACAACCAAACCAAGGCACGTCCATTCCCGTCAGAAAGCCAGCCCAACAGCAGCGTTCCGGGGTATGTACCGTCCCAGGTCCACCACCAATAGTTGCTTCACCTGCAAACTCAAGGCATCACCCCAATATCATTGGAAGAAAGAAGCGACCATCGAGTGATCGCGCAGCTCAGCTCCCTCCCGAAGAAGCACCGCGCTCCTGACACGTCGTCAGATATTTAGGAAAAGAAAAGATAGCAAGCAATATCGGGTGAGGGAGGGGGGAAGAGGGGAGGGGAAACGTCGAGCTTGTTGGGCCGGAGCACTATGGGCAAGCCCAGCGCCATACTACTGACGGTCGAGAAATGATATTGAAGCTCAGGGCAGCTGGTGAGCACGTTGGGCACTAGGGGATGCACAAAATACGGATGGAGAAAGTCGTCAGCTCGCACTTCCAGTGAGAAGCACCATTGCATGCACGAGCTCGGCCACGAGGCTCTGAACTATGGAGGACAAGTGGGCAGCAGAAGGAACAGAGCACAAGCACACACGAAGTTCCCAAGCAAAGAACTGAGGGCGTGGGGGACCAACCGTACCGGGGCCTTGCTTCCGAGCAAACATGGGTTGCCGGTTAAGATGGGTCAAGAGTACCGTGGGTGCACAATGGAGTCGTTTCCTTTTTCCTGATGCCTTCTGGAAACTCGGTTAACAGGGCCTAAAACTCTGCCCGAGTTAATGCGCTCCCGTCGGATTCAAAGCTCGTGGAACCCCAAGCCGTTGTCCGCCCAATCCCGCCATATCGTCAAGGGTGACGGCTTCAAGCCGGAGAAGACGGACGGTGGAAAAAGCAACCACTCAGGATTTTCATGAGAATTGTTACGCAGCAATGAAACTCGAGCGCAACCCAAAAAGCAACCTGGAAGAATTTTTCTCGTACAAGGAAGCTTTCGGCACTTGTCTCCGTTGAAAACGACTCTGCTCCATCGTGATGGCCTGATTACCTCAGGGCCAAGTTCGCCTAAGCAGTCTTCATTGGGCTCTTATCTTGGGTTTCTCATCTAACTCCAACTATGTTTGGCCCAAGTATGGGACTGATGGGACTGATGGGTCCTGTTCTGTTGGCTCACGCATCGGTCAAGCCACAGGTTAAACCGACTTCAATCTTACCCGCCATGAAACCCTCGGGTCAATCGACATGTGTACGGCCCGGGGAGTGAGCAGGGTGACTGGACTGGTACGAAGGCTTTCTGCTGTGCGAGGTTGCTAGGAGGGAAACGACACAATGTCTGCTGCCTGGTTTGTTCTCGCCAACTTTCTCCCCCCTTGCATACTCACACTTGTTATAAATTACCTACATACAGGAATGCTTATATAACAGGCAGGATGGCATGGCGGCTTGCTCTGCCAAATCAGGGAGGCAGATACAGCAGTGAGTCAGTGCAAATCCAGATAGAGAGCACGCACATTCAACGGCAAAAGATGCAACAACAACGACGCAACATCAAGACGGCGGAACAAGGGGAAATTTTGTCCGAGGTCCAGGATACCCAGCGCTCATCAAGCGGCTTTTCCCACACTCAACCCACGGTCTGCCTCCGCCCAAGAAGCGGATCTATGAAAGGGGTACCAGAAGCCAAAGTACTCTTCTTATCTGAGCTTGACTCGGTGGTGCCGCATGTTCCCCAGTATTTTCTTCTGGAAACTTGACAAAGGCGAGATGAGACCAGGGGATGGGAAATTTATGCCGGGGGCCATTGCGAGCGGTCCGGGCGGAAGTCCAAAGGGGACAGACACGGCGCGTACCCGAGTCTCCGAGGGAGCTTGGGTGGGACTCCAGGGCTCTCAGGGTAAGTAATAACGACGATGGCAGCATAGGGCCTCTGGGTGGCATCTTGTAGACATCCCACGCTTTCTGGCCGTGTTGCTCACCGACAGACGGACTGGCAGACTGACCGACCAACTCTCAACGGCAGCGAGTGGCCGGCATCGCAGGGACGGATAGGACGGCGCGAGATGTATGGGTGCTTTGATACGATGCTCAGTCCAGACACTCTCGCAATGCTGTCTCCCGCCGGAAGCCGGACAACTAAGTCTACAGGTGGAGCGCAAGACCGGTCTTCATACTCCGCCAGCGCCTCCCATTCAAAGAGGCTTGCTTGGTTGAAGATGTGTATGTCACACAAGACTCATCGGTGCGGATACTCTGTTGCGACACCATGGCTGACCATGACGGGATGGGTCGGGTACAGTATATTCCCCCCACGTTGAGTAATCCATTTGGTGAGAATGCACATGTAATCGGCTTGGCAGAAGACCGGTCAAAGATCAAGGTCTCGAAGACGCCTGATTATCAGCATCAGGATACCCCGAATGTCAACCCGCGCAAGGCGCCGGTCACGCAGTTGCAGCGTCGAGCCCATGTCACCGCATCTGGCCCATCAAGCTAACTAGCGATGGATGTCCGATCTCTTACTGCAGCATGCTCACTCAAGCAATAAATGCCAGCCGTAAACAACACGGCAGAGTGGCGACAGGAGAGCAAGCCATACAATCCTGGCAGAGGACATAAACAGCCGCCCGCGGAAGCTGTTGGCACGCGGCCGTTTCACCGTTTCTTCTGGCTCACGTCGCCCTTTCTCCCTCTCTTCTCATCCCTTGTTTCCAATGCTGGCTGGGTCACACCCCTGCTACCATTCATCCTGAGAAGCACGAGGTTAATCCAATGCTTCAAGCTCCCGCCTTTTCCCCGGTGCCAGATCAAAGAGCCAGTGCCGGGCGTAGACATGGGGGCCATGCTTGGTGTCCACTGTCCCTGACTCTTGTTCAGCGAAGAGTCTCAGGGAACATGATCCCCACAGTCACTGCCCCTTGGTCCTTCTTCAGCGTTCTAGCGCTTCGGTGGCCCCCAGGTGCCCCTGTTGAGTTGCCCGGTTCCGACAGCTGGGCTGGAGAGGCGTGTGGGGCCGGAAGATGGGAATATCGTGTGGGGATAAAGCCAAGGCGAAGCCCAGAAGGAGAAAGGGAGTGAGTGAGTGGGAGTGCGGAGACGGACGGGCCATGGATCATGGCGGGACGCCGCGTCCGCGTTCCTGGATTCCGGCCCTACTGCGCCTAAACTAGCCACCCCCTGGCACTGTCGAACAAACAAGGAAGGACAGTAAACGCTTGACTACCAATGGACAGGTAAGGCGGAGAAGGAGATTTGATAAACATGACTAGACGGATTCCTTCGTTCATCAAGCCGCCTGGACAGCAGTTGTGTGTGGGGAGGGCGGTACGGCATGACGAGTCAGGGTGCACCCAGGAACACGGCATGAGGCCGTGTTTATAAGAAATGACAATCGATGGTTGTGCTGAGAATCGACAAGACGACCAAGAGCTTGCATCATCCCCCGGATGCAGTCCGAGCTAAATTGGACCCTGAGCTTGCTTCAGGTTTGTACACGCGACAGGGTTGACAGGTCGAATCCATCGTTTAGAGTTGCAGAGCAGCTGCCAGAAATAGGGCGAGCTTGCCCAACGCTCAGCTGCTTTGCCTCAAACTCATCAACCTCGGGCATTGCGGCCTCTACTATACACGAGGCATACGATGAAGCTGCCACGTAGCAAGCCTCAAGCTGTCCGACGATCACAACCTCTTCGGCTTGTACTCGATGGGGCGGGACGCGTACCTGCTTGAGAAGAGCATTCTGGAACACCAAGCAGCCTCATACTTTCTGGCTGGACCGTCGATATTGGATATGTGGTGGGATGGAGACCTTGTCGGCAGATACCCGTAGCGGTCTGCGAGTTTGCCCTGTCGATCTTTAGCGGACTGAGTCGCGATTCTCATGCACGGCTCCAGCTTTTTTTCTTCCTGCATTCTGGCACGCCACGCCGCCGGGGTTGTTGCTCCCTGAATATTACCCCAGATCATCATGCGTAGCGAGCCGTTTCAGTAATCCGTGGTGGCAGCCATTTTACACATCTTTGGTGTGTTTATCGAGGACGTCTCAGCTGTTGGGGGGCCGATAGGCTCTATGTCTTGGATACATTGAAGTTGGTTGATCAAGTTGCGCTTGCTTACCACTTCCTCCTGGATTTAAGACCTTGCAGGCAGATCCTCCAGGCGCTTTCAACATATCCTTGATACGGATATGCCCTGTGCCTAGGATCGGGATGTCATGCACGCCATTTGAGTTTCCGTCGTTGACCATGGCGTCTCAAACGTTACTGGAGCGTTTCTGTTGCTCCTCTGCCGGGGAACTCCCTGGTGACACGAGCCATCTCAGTGTACGCAGCCGGTATCAGACTACGGCCGTATTGAGGCAAATGGCAGATCAACAGCTCGCCCTTTTCACATGAGCCGTTGGCCGATCACACTGTTTGACTCAGTCGTCGAGACAATACCCTCCAGTACAGCTCTTATCCTTCTCTCACTACCTGCTCGATAGGGTTAAGATAGTTGGGGGTAAGCCCCCGACACGGAAAAGCAAACGGCTTATCTCTTTTCCTTACCTATCCCGCCGGGTTGATAACGCCGGACGTTGGACAGGGGGGAGCCCAGTTCAACCGGAATTCTGAGTTGAACGTTTGTTATCTTGAGTAATCCGTTATCTTGCTTACATTCGACTATCGAACCCTCCTGCCCCATGGGGCTTCTCTCCCTAGGTAGTCGGGATATTACACGGGGAAACTCCACGGGCGGCTAGCGAGGTTATTTCCATCTCATAGGTGGCCTTGAACGGATTAAAACGGGTGTATCCGTACTAGGATGCGAGTTACCCTGGATACACTCAGGGTTCGGCGGCTACCCCCAACTTGTTCTACTGTATCTGACACGGCTTTCCCAACTTTGTCTTTATGGTTGCCTCATGACCTCGCGGGTTGATAACTGAGCACGTGGCATGGCATGATGCGACGTTGGGGCTCTCATACACCCTTCAACATCAATTTCAAGTTGACGAGTCAGATATCATTCCCTAACATCGGGTGAGGTGGCAACAAGGCGTTCTTGACTTGCGACTTATCTGATTACCCTGGACCATCACCAAGAACCTCGAATGTGATGGAGATTACCCGAGGCTCTGGCCCGCCAGTTGGCAACTCTATCATGCATATGGTTGGGCCTTAAAGATACCATAATAGCAACACCAAGACTGTTGCCTGCCCCGAGAACTAACTAGTCTAGACTGGCCTCTCGTTCACCAAGGTGGCAAACCCTGGGAACTAGCTCGAACCCGTCACAACATCACAAAGGCATCGGAAGTGTTATACCGGCCGGCATTGCCAGATTGCGCCAAATAACATGTGTGTATTAACTCCGGATTCCCGCAAACAAGCATGATACCCATCGCTATGCACTCGGCGATTCTCCAACTCGTCGAGCCACGCCCAGCGCTCGCTCGCCCACACCCAAACAAAGAGCCCCCTCAGCCCCTTGATGCCGACGCACTGCGCGTCGCCGTTGAGGAACCCGCAACCTTGGTCTTTCTCCTCGTAGGTTGGTACACGTCGTTGAAGTTCATGGCGACACCTAAGAACCGCATGTCCACGTCTGGCTGGTACGCGAGATCGCCGAGGAGGATCTGCAGGCGGGTCCTGAATGATACGCCCAGATGCCGCAGCCGCTCCTGCAGGACGGGAAACTCGGACGTTACCGCCCCCGAGCCTGCTGTTGGAGTGTCGTCGTGCTCGTCGTTGAACCGCGTGGTGCTCCGTACATCGGCCTCCTGCCGCCGGGTAAAGTCCGACACACTCCAGCTGTAGAGGCCGTCGACCGAGTCTCGGTAGCTGAGCATGAACCGAAGGATCTCTCCGAGCTGCATCATGTAGGTTGTGCGGTCATCCTCATCCGCGCTGTGCGTTCGTCGCTTGGCGCCAAGCAGACCCTTGTGCGTGATGTCGTTGAGATAGCGTGTATGCGCCTTGATAAGGTCGTCCAGAGTACAGTCCTCTTTCTGGATGCGCTTCTGCAGTTCGCCCCACGAGGATTCAATAACTTCGAATAGGATGTAGTACTGAAGCTGGCCAACAAAGTGAATCATCTCGGCGAGAACTCCACGTGTCGACTTCCACGCTTGAGCGACGGCAGGGTCTGGGTTCTGGAGCACGCCACGAGAACCTGTCATGCACTTGCGCCAGGTTGACAACAGGGCAAACTCCACACGCTTGATGCGCCAGAGGAAGTTGAAGACCTTGAGATACTGCCGGTTGCCCCATTCAGTCACAACAACATCAGCAGGGGCGTCGATCTTGTACTCGAGCGTGAAGCAATCCCATCCGATATCACCGTGTGACAGTTGGAGCATTCGTGCATCCAGACGTCGTAGCACCTCGGGCGAATCGTACTGAGCATTTGAGCCTCGAATGGCGTGCTCCAACTGCGCCGTCAACGTATGTCTGTATTGTGCACCGGCAGGACGATCCAGATTGGCAGCCAATGACTCCATCAGGAGGGCAATGAAGTCTCCCTGTCCCAGGAGAATGTAGTTCTTCAACGCCTGTAGATGCTCAAACAGGTGGAACTTGTTGGCCATCAAGTCAATGAGCCGTTTCATGGTCGTCTTGTAGGCTTCATCGATCCAAGCCTCCAGCGTTGCCGTGTCACCATACCGGAGCTCCTTGGAGGCTGCCTTGGAGTAGTCTTCAACCCACATCGCATCACCACAGCTGTGTCGGATGAAGTTAAGCGATTTGCCGATCAGAAACACCTTTTGAGCAAAATCCTGGGTGATGATGCTCGGAATCATGTCCGTTGCAATCTCGAACTTGTCCTCCCAGACGTTGCCCGCCCCCTTGGCCTTTGAAGGGTCCTTGTTGGCAGCCTGTTCCCTGACAAAGAACTCTTGATATGGATCTGATAGTTCACCGTCGTATATCCAATGGCGCAGGATGTCGTAAAACGGCCGCGTGAAGCTCCCTAGGAGGCGCTCTGCGAAAGCAGCCACGACAGGGTCTCCATGAGACGATGAGAAGCTGTGGATGAGCGAGACGAGCTGGCCTCCCTTCTTTTTTTCAGATTCTTCAGCGATGAGACTCATCAATCTGAGTCCCATGGTTGCCTCACGAGTCCAGACCACGCATCTTTTCAGTGTCACGCCCGCTTTCCCGATGCCTGCCCGTGGCGCTTCCTCATCGAGAGAGGCCAAAGCTCTTCGAATCTGTCCTTCTAGCGTAGCAATCAAGCTCAAATATGACTTGAGTTCACTACCAATGGCCGCTCTCAAGCTCTGGCCAAGAAGTCCCTTGGCAGGAGTTTTGCAGAAGCCGTCGAGGCCGCGATAGAGTAGTGAGGGCTCCGCCAAGGTGTGGAGTAGAGAGACGATTGGTAGAGGCAGAGTTGGAGGTAACTTTATGGTGTCTGATTTGGGAAACGGTAATGTCGTGGAAGATAGGCCTTGTAGTGTAAAGGGAAGGTCTCTGAGAATGACTGATTCCGGGGGCTCGATCTCTGAATAGTTGCTTGCCAGTAACGTTGACTTGAGAGAGACATCTCTCTTGGGTGCTTCGGGCCGTGGATCCCCATCGTTGCCCGACTTTTTGGGCTCTTTTGGTGGAAGCTTCCTGAGTCCTTCTGGCTGGAAAGCCTCCTTGAACTGCTCTTCCTCTTGTCTAGACGTCTTGGTCGCACGCTCCCGGCCCTGTCGTTTTATAGCATCGCGGTTTATGGCGTCTCGGTAGTTGGGCGCCGATGGCTTCACAGGGCTCAGTGGGAGGGGCTCGCTGGGGTCTGGAGAATCAGCCAGTTGGTAGAGCAAGTAGAGGATAGCCCACTTGTGCTCGAGCACGGGCAGAGAGAGAAGTCTGGTGTAGAGATTTGAGAATCGAAGGGCTTGGGTGGGATTGCTCTGGATGAGCTTTCGCTTTATGAGGTCGGAGGCATGGTTGACGTCGGAAGAGATAGCGGGGGAGGATGGGCTGTGGAGGCCTGGTTAGTGGTTGATGGTATAGGATTAATAGGCAAGCCTGTTAGTTACCTGTCTATGATCGATTTGACTATTTCAAAGCAAGTATCATGGCGCTCCTGGGCGACATCTTCAGTGTCGTTGGGGTTGCTGGGCACGAGGTGGGTTATCAAGCTGTCGATGGCATTGGTTATGCGGTCGGGAGCCATGACGGCATCGTCGCAAGCGACTTAGGACGAGCAGGTGCAGTATGATCGTATTGATGCGTTTGTGAATCTCCCAAGAGTCAAAAACAGGAAGAATTGGGCTTGCGCAGGCAGATTCGCCAAATCTGGTATATTTGTGAAGTATAGAGTTGACTTGACTTGGTTCAGACGCGCCAGACGCGACAGTGAGAGTTTGGTGGTGGTTCAAGGCTGTTGGGTGAGAAGGTGCGGGAGCTAGAAAGTAGCGGTGACTCGGCAGAGCGCATCATTCTATGTGCACAGCCATGTACCCACTACCTCGGCCATGCTCTGATGTCCGCCTCTGTCAGGCCTCGCGGCAAAAAAAGGACTACACTCCAACCATCAACCCTTTACCTCACGTCAACAGTTAGAGGGCGCTTCATCAACTTAGACACCGCAGAATGCGTTTCCCATCGAATTAATCCCTCCATCGTGATCGCAGAGTTGCTGCCATTCGTTCTATCCAACTCATGCGTCTTTTCTCCGTGTCGCGCCGCGCTACACTGCCGCACGCGACGCCGCCGTCGCCTGTTCGTCTCCTGTCAAGATGCCCGACATCGACCCCGCGGCTCTGAGTCGCCCATCCGTCAGCCTCTCGACTCCTATCCTCTCCAACAAGACCCTCGCTGGCTCTGGTGCTGGGGCGCCCAAAATCGCAAAGTCGAGCCAGATTATCCCTGCGCGAATTGACCTCGAGGCCCCGTATGCCGCCCTCAAGGCCGCCATCGGCAACGAACAATGGTCCATTTACAAGGCTTCCACCAGCGAGTTCTTGACCGGTAGGTATCATGCGCATCGCATCTACAGTTGCGCATACTGAACGCATTATCCAGGACGTTTAAACCAGGTCGAATACTCGGAACGAATCGACCCTATCCTCGCAGGCCCCGGCGACAAGGAACATCTACATAATAACCTTATAGCGGCCATCTACGGAAATGTCACCCGTGAGATGCCCGACCAAGGGCTGGCTCCCTGGGTCAGCGCCAACGATAAACCCGCCGCCACCACCGGGAGCAAACCAGTATCAGGCGATGCCGCCGAGCGCAGGTTGAAGGGAGATGTTATGCAACTGCCTGCGCGAGACCGACGGCGCATCAAGGACTTGGTTCACAATGATGTTTGTGCATCCCTGCCTGCTTCGTCGCAACCACTAACATGTGTCAGTGGGATCCTCACGAGAGTATATCCCATGTTTTTACAGATAACCATCGCAAGCCTTCCATGGTGATGGATGCTACCCCTAGCGCAGGGGTCATCAATAATATGAGTAAGTATCGGACATGTGCGCGCATTCTACGAGTATCCTAACGATGGCGCAAGACTTTGACCTCGAGATTCGAAAACGATATGCCCAACCCTTGGCGGTCGAATCCGGCGAGTTCCCCGATATCGGTATGATCTCAGGGCGGATGCTACCGTTTTGTTATGAGGCAGGCCTTGTCAGCGGCCACGCTGGAGATGCTCCTCAATTTATGTCGGTTGCTGTAGACACATTCATCAAGGAAGTCTTGACACAGGTGTTCAGTCGCACACGAAGTAACGGACCTGGCGATTCTGGCAGTGCCGGGTTTGGCGTTGGAACGACGTGGATACAAACGCAAAAGTATAAGCGACAACTCGAGTACGAAGAAGACGCGGCCATGCGAGGCGAGATATCCCGGGACAAAAGCGGCCTTCTCCCGATCGAGTCCAAGTCGGCGAGCGAGAGGGGTCCCCTGGGCATGGCAGACCTGCGCCTGTCCTTGGAAATGGCCGATACAGGAATGGCACAGTTCCCAGTACTCATGACACAAGTTCTGTATGGGTACCGGGAAGGCGAGCTAGAGAACTGGGACGACTACACCTGGATTCACGATCAGGGTCCAGAAGGCTACTTGGAAGAGAACCATGTGGCTGGGATCAACGGCGGAAGAGTATTCGAGCTCCCGAACGGCCACCCCGACGCCATGGACATTGACACAGAAACATGGTGGGAGGGCGCAGAGAACCAAGATATGGATATGTTGGATGCAGTCTTGGACTCATGCCTTGCGGTTGGGTCATAGGACATAAAACCTACTTCGCAGAGCCCGAATGGCCGCCCTGATACTGATATAAAAACATGGTGGGAGGGTGCGGGGAGTCAGGATCTGGAGATGCTGGACGCAGTCTTGGACTTGTGTCTTGCGACTGAGCCATCAGATATGAAGCCGACTCTCCAGGGTCCGGACAGAGCCTTCCACAGCGTGGAAATTGGCGTACAGAGCCATTGGGAGGGCGCAGAGAGCCATGACATGGATATGTTGGACAGACTCCTGGACTCGTGCCTAGTGGTGGGGTCCTATGGTGCATGGCCAAATATGCGCAGCTGCCAACCATCAGCTGGGGATTTCAGTCTGTTGAAAGGCATGTCCGATGGATTATTTGAGATTACTGCAAACACACTAAAGGGTACGAGACAAGGGGTTCAAGCCCCAGGTCACGTCCCAAGGTGGACACTGGATATGGAATTTAGGAAGAAGGACGGAAAGGCAAGGCGTGCAAGGAGCCGGCGTTTGACAGGCACACAGGCACGGGCACAAGCGTGAGGCCGCGTTGCTGGCGCCAAGCTTGGATTTGGGGGGATCAAACGAATGCATTTGCACCGGACGGCTTTATTCTTTGGCGCAGGGGTTTCTTGGGGGGTTTTGTTTATGGTTGCGATTGCGGCGACCTTGTTTTGTTATCTTTTCTTGTATACTTGTACTTGCTACCGAGCAGGGGATGATGATGGACGCCGAGCAGCGTAGCTGGATGACGAGGGAGAAAGACTTGGGGATGCGTGATTGAGAAGATGAGCAGGAGGAGGACTTTTGTACTTTATCATTGCCAGCCAGGAACGATACCCGAGCAGTTTTTGAGGGACATGAGCTGCTACGTCCAATGATGGGTGGAGGGTTCACAGAGGCCAACCATGTATTACGTATGTAGCGCATCGTTGGCTCAAGAGAAATCAGTTCAAAAAGGGTATAATGTTTGCAGAGGTGAAGATGTGTGGTGTGATGCGGGGGATACGGCAAGGAGAAGAGTGACACGGCAGCTTCTTGCTGTGCAGGTTGGAGGATGGTGCATATCGGGATAGCTGCAGTAGCAGCAGCAGAGCAAGCTGCGAGCTGGAGGGACAAGTGCCGAAGATATGGTGTAGCAAACATGACGAGGAGAGTCATGCAAATAACTAGGTAGCAGGCTGCAATGCATCTACGGACGGAGGCGTTCCACTCGATTCATTCATTGTTCTCGTTCAAAGTGGTGTAGTTGGCCGCCACCATCCGGAATGGGAGCTAGGAGCTCCCGGGGAGCTTACGCGGGGGCGACATGGACGGTCCCAGGGCTGATCTAGCAGCCCGGCGCCGTGGAGTCATCCGAGTCTGATCAAGTAGCCGCTCCCAGAGGATCGAAGCATGAGACGAGCGAGGCACGGGTAATAACGTGGCCGAGCATCGTCTCTAGGGAAATGGCATGCAGCTCTGGTCAAGGGGAGAAAGGTGGCAATGAGCTAGCTTGGAGCCAGCGCCCTACCACATACCAGAGCCATCGTTTGGGTTCGTCCACAGAGGGTTCAGCGGGAGAGCGGCTCCACCGACGGGGGCCCGAAACATGCGTTGATTCTGCTTCCGGACGTTTTGCTGAAATAGTAAAAAGCCTTGTTGATGGAGCGATCACCTACTGTACCTAGTCTAGGCGTCCATCGCTGCGGTTGGCATCACGGCGCATTAGAGGTCAAGGTTGATAGCAGCTTCCCAGTCCGGGAGCTGCATCGAAGAGCAGCGGAACGGCCTGTGGAACAAGTGCCCGAGGAGCCCGTGCCGTCACCTGGCCCGTGCGCACTCGTTCTAGAAAGCTTCCCTGGGCGGCAACCATCTTGGGAAAGTCTCTCGCTTTAACTAACAAGATTCCCCTCTCACCTTCCCCTTCACTTCCCCCACTTCTCCCCATTCCGTCAGTCAAAGTCAGGTCTCTTCTTGCCTTTTTGACTCTCTGCTCGCTCATCTCTTCCTTCTTCATCAGCTTCTCCTTTTACTCTCTCTCTTTTCAACACATCAAACTCCATCTTCTATATCCTGCAGCCTTTCTCTCCTCGACTCCCCTTGTTCCTTTGACGACCACGGCAAGGCGGGGAAGCAAGCGCAAAAGGACGGACGTCAAGCAAAGCAACCCAAGCTCAACCCCACTCGCCTTGCGACTTGCTCTCCTTCTCCTCCTCCTCCTCGGTTTGGCCGCTCCAGGCCCATGTCATGACCCCTCCTCTCTCTTACATCTCGCCTCTTCATCTTCGCCTTCAGCTCTAGGACTCTCGACCTCAGCCCGCCGTCGCCTACAGCTTTGATCCTTCCCCCGCCGTCCTGACCCAACCCCGGTCCAGCCCTCCTCGGTACCTGATTTCTAGAACACTCACGGAATACCTTCGTCCTTCGGTCAAATCCGAATTCCTGGGGTCTACCTTGCTAGGATTGAGCGTGAGTTAACCCTGTTTTCCTGATTCCCTGCGCCGTCCCGCCATACAGCTTTGAACGCATCTCGCTACGCCACCTCTTGGGTCATCTCATCATCACCATTCGGATGCCCCTCGGCCTCAGACCTTGAAGGACTCGTTTTCAGGTGCTACAGCCACCATATACCCCCCCTTCCACTTCCTTTGTCGATGCTGCACGCCAAGAGTATCTTGTCTTGCACTTGATTCATCACTTCACCCTTTGAGCTACGCATAGACTTTGCAACAGGGTCCTGATCTAGGCCCCGCCACAACACGTCACTTTCAAGCGCGGATTGCAGCCCGCGTCCAGCTTCATCTTTAGCGCCCAGACCCCGGAGCTCCCTTTCCTGCACGGCACCCACCCCCTTGTTGCTTCCAAATCGCCATTGATCTTAACCCAGCTTCACCTGCAGCTTGTGCTGACCTTGGCTTAGCTTGTCTGCTCTGAAGACCGTTCACGAGGGTGCTTTGATAGCTGTAAGTTGACGTCCATCACACTTCTACCCCTCGCCTCGCTTCACCTGTTACCGTCCCGCGAATCATCACAGCTTCACGCCCCATCTGCGATCGCCCTCGGACTACCAAACTCTCCGTTTTCCCGGAAGCTTACCAAAAGGACACAGGAGCCTGAATAACAGCTGTTCCCCTTACCTTCGATCCCTCCAAATTGGCGCCGGCCTTTTCTTTTCTCGGCTGGAAAGTCGACAGGCGTCGTCTCGCACAACACTCGACGATATCTATATAAATACTTGCAGCCTCAACCACCGTCAAATCATGGCCGGTCCATTTTCTAGTCCCTTTGGGGAGAATAGCAACCCCTTTGGAACAGACAGAGGGCAAGCTTCGAACAACCTGATGCATCGTGTTATCGAAGAGGATGAGACGGACAACATCACATCACCCACAAACCGCAGCTTTGGAGCGCAAAACTCTGGATCGCTGTTCTCAGGTCCCTTTGGCGGCGGCTTCGGCGGCGATGCCGGGGGTGATGTACCTCCCAGCTCTCGAACACCCCCGAACCCAGATAGTTATCCTGCCCAGTACAACTTTGGGCGCCGGACTTCAGTGTCTGCCGAATCTCTGAAGCCTGGCGCTGATTCTAATGATAATTGGTCTCCCCCCTACCACGAGAAGTCGGCCGACCAGCTTGAGCGCCTCAAGCGTGCCATTGAGGGCAACTTTCTCTTTAACCACCTGGAAGATGAGCAGAGTGCTCAAATTCTGGGCGCTCTGGTCGAGAAGCCGATACCCGCTAAGGGAATTAAGGTACGTTGTGTTGAACCGAAGATGAAAGACGTGTTATTGATCGTCGTACAGGTGATCAGCCAGGGTGATGCCGGCGACTACTTCTACGTCGTCGAGAAGGGATCCTTTGATGTTTACGTCAACCCTGCTGGCACTCTCCAGCCCGGCCCAGACGGCATGGGTAACCAGGTTGGTAACATCCAGGCTGGCGGCTCTTTCGGCGAGCTTGCCCTCATGTATAACGCGCCCCGAGCCGCAACTGTCATCTCTGCCGAACCCGGGTGCACTCTATGGGCTCTTGACCGTGTGACGTTCCGACGCATTCTTATGGAGTCGACGTTTGCCCGAAGACGGATGTACGAGAGCTTCCTTGAAGAGGTGCCGCTACTGGCGAGCCTGACGCCGTACGAGAGGTCCAAGATTGCAGATGCTCTGGAGACCAGGAAGTTTGCGCCAGGACAGATCATCATCAACGAGGGAGATCCCGGCCATTCGTTTTACCTGCTGGAGAACGGTGAGGCAGATGCCTACAAGGGCAGCCCGGAGAACAAGGTGCGGCATTACGTCAAAGGCGACTTCTTTGGTGAGCTTGCACTTCTCAATGATGCACCACGGGCAGCTAGTATCGTGGCCACGTCGGACGTCAAGGTGGCGAGCCTGGGCAAGAACGCGTTCCAGCGACTGTTGGGACCTGTGGAGGGTATTCTTCGACGGACCAAGTACCCGGGCGTCAAGTCTGGCGTCGAGGAGATGGACCCTCTGCACGCTGGATAGATGGGCAAACAACAAGATTGGTACGGATGTGTGTATGTTTATGGCAGGATGGTGGATGAGCAGAAGAATCTCGGTGTATGAGGGTGGTTGGATCAAGCAAGTGTAACCCCAATTTGCCTCGAGTGGACGGTCTGGATACGATTGTATCCGAGTTGAGGGGTTGACGTGAGGTGACGCATGGAAGAAATGGACTTGTGGTTGGCGTTTTGTGAGGTTCTTCTCCCACCTTCGCTTTCCTGAGACAGCATGGCTAGGTAGGTAGTGATCAGATACCTTGGTCGATATCAGCATCATCATGATTATGCAGTACTCGCCGCTCAATTTCCTGTAAAAGTATGGTACTATGACTGGAGAAATGATGAGTTGTGCATATGTGTTTGTCTAAGGAAGTGGTTGACTCCTTGGTGTAGTACTTGATATTGTTTGGCTCTTGGATTTTATGTCTAATATGGCCCATGTTCAAAACGGAAGAGAAACCCTTTGGTATCAAAACGCCTGTGAAATGAAGAGACAACAGACTGGTCTCTGGGAATTCCCATGATATACCCCCATGGTGTGTCGTAATATCAGCTCCAACTTGAAAACCCTGTCGTACTCCTACTGCTCCTGGCCTTGGGCCTGCTCATCGCCCTGAGTCGCCCTCCGTGCTAGCTCCTCCCGAATCCTGCCCCTCAACTCTTCGACAGCGACTTCGGTCTCGAGCACCCTACCAACGCCGGCACGCCAGGTATCGTCGAGGGCCTTGATCTCTGCTCCCACGGCGCCTTGACGCTTCTGTCTCTCGAGGTTGACAAGGTCGACCTCTCGCTTGGTGGCGGCGAGCTCGCGCTCCAGAGCCTGTAGTTCAGCTTCGAGGGCATGGTTACCGAGAAGCCAAGCATTCTTGCCCCATTTATCGAGTAGTTCGAGGTTGGTGAGACGCGACGAGAGGTAGCTGTGCGCGACGGCAGCTAAGGGGAGTGCCTCAACAGGGGGTGCGCTCGGGGAGGGAGCCTCGTAGCGGGATAGATCAAGAGGAGCGAGGGGCGTCGAGTTGGATACGCGGGCGAGCTCGGCGGCTATGGCGGGGGAGAAGGAGGGTTCTGGGTGGGAGGAGGGCTTGGGGAGTTGTGTAGCTGCCTCGGCGGTTATGAGGGCGCGGGCGGCGGCAAGAGCTTCGGGAGAAGGTTCAGGGTCGACATCTGTTAGGATGTTTGTTAGATTTGTCTGGGCAAGTGACGGGTGAGGAAGTCTTACAGGGGAGGGACTCGTGATATGCTGGGGGGACGGCCATGGTGATGGTTGGTCTGGTGTTTTGGCTAGACTGCGCTCGTGTTTGGCTGTGGGAGCCAGATATTGGGTAGTATTTGGTGCAGATGTATCGCGCAATCACTCTGAAGCTGGGTGGTCTCCCAATTGTTGTCTTATGCCGTCTCGAGTCGTCGTTGATCTTGGTCGCGTCGCAAACTTGAAGCTCCAAACATCACAGCCTCGCAAGCTGTCCTAGGAAATTTCAACGGTACCAAAACGCACAGACCACACCTCAGCCTCGTCTCCCAGCCTTGGTGGCTTGACCCAACGCCCAGACCAACCACCCCATCCAGGTATCGCGGGGTGGTTCTTGCTAACCCCCCCTGTAAGTTTAGGGGTGTTACAGCGGGCCATCGCGATGCAGGTCACATCCGCAGGAGGGGGTCAAAATCTCCACTGCGGTCATGTATGGCGATAGCGATAAGGACGACGACATGGACAATTACTCTAGATGGGTAGAGAGTGATGGAGAGATAGAGGTGATCAATTGGTATTGTAATTTACGGTACAATATCCAGAAGGGTAAAAATACAGACATGCTTTAAAAAAGCAACTTTCAAAACACAAGTTCCAGCTTCAGCATCACCATGCCGACACCCACCAACCACCATCCATACATTCCCATCACAGCAAATGGGACAACTCTCCTGCGTATATTCCATCACGGCCGGGCGTCAAAAGAAGCACACACAGTATCACAGTGACGCTTATCCCTTCCCAGCGGCGCGCAAGCGAGGGATCGACAGCGCCGTCCGTTGCTCCTGATACTGTGCTGGAGGAGGGAGTTTGAGGGAGCGGGGTAGATAATGAGAGAGATGAAGGGGCTTTTTTTGTCGTGGATAGACAGGCTAACAGGGCTTGGTTATTCGCTCAATGGGTTTCTGGGCATGTCCCTATCCGACTCTCATTTGCTGCAGGTGAACTCGTGATGGTCTCGGGTCTTGAGGCCCGGCAGCCCAAGCTGAGTTGGTGGTTTCCGGATATGAAAGACCGCATCTTGATCGGATATGCATCTTGTAAGAGGGGCATTTCATGTCAATAAGACAAACAGTCATGACAAGACATGGAACTCATGCAAGGAACACTGTGGTTTCGGCTGGGCTCATATGAGCATCTTTCCAGCCTTGTCGTCGCTTTGTTTGATAAGCTAAGCTAGTGATACAGTAATACATCTGGCCGCGAGGAAAAAAGAAGTCTTCACAGGCGGCCCATAACCATGATCCACGTCGAGATCAGTGAATAGTCACGAGGGTCCGTCAACTCCGTCCAAAAATTGCCGTTCCGATTCCCCCCCATCCGTTTGATCAAGTATTCATCCCCATAATTCTGTTGTTTCATTCGTTTCATTCCATGTCGTTTCGTGCTTGCATTAAGAAAAAAAAGATCAAACCTTTGCCCCCCTTGTTCCTTGTACAGTTGGACCCTCAAAAAATTGCTGCTGCCAAACATGGCAGCGAGCGTATGACTATCGACCTCTCGAGGAGGATGCGATATGCCGATTAAGAGGAGGATCGGCCGCTCTCGGAAGAGTCGGTCTTGGTGAGGTCCTCATGGTCCTCCTCCTCTGGACCATGGACCGACTCCTCAAAGACGGGCTCGGGCTCGTTGACCTCGAACTTGGTCTTGAAGTCTGAGACGTGGTGTGAGAAGCTGCTGCTGTTGGAGCGGCGACGAGTGTTGGTAAAGGTGAAGTCTTGGTCAGCGATGTCGTCGTTGACGGTTCCCCTAGTGGCCGTGTTAGTGCGCTGTTGTATATTCAAGAAATTTCTGTGTCACATACCAGTTACCTCGACCAGAGCCGTCCTTCTTCACCTTCTTGGGGTCGACATCGGCATAGCCGTTCTTGGCAAAGAAGCGAGGAAGATGCTCGGTTGGGAGGGCGGTGCCCTCAGCGAGACCCTTGTGGTCACGGTCGTTGGCCTTGTGAGAGCGAGTCACTACGAGAGATGGAGTCAGCATGAGGTTGGAGGCAGAGGGGCGACAACAAGCTAACTTGTGAGAGGTGTAGAGGGAAAGACGCTTGGTGGTACAGATGGAGGAGAGTCGTGTTTGAGAATGTAGTTGTAGATGACAAGTGATGGATGATCAGGATGATGAAGGATGGGAAAGAGGGGTCAAGAGGTTCGAGAACGAAGGGGGTTTGGATGGCTTTTAAATGGAGGCCAGGTCAAACGTCACCAGACAGACGCAGACGCAGACACGAACGGCAATCGCCAGGGAGGCCCTTCCCCGGGTGAGCGAGTTTGGGTGCTCCATGCGGGTGCGGGGTGCCGGAGGTCTGTACTGGGCGGCGAGGCAGGTACTCCGTGTATACCTCGCCTCCGGGAGACGGAGGGGGACGAGGAAGTGGCGGGAGGCGGCAGGGAAAAAGGAGACTATAAACTTACTTTTGATGAAAGAGGTGTGAGGGACTAAGTTGGGAGGCGATGTGATGCTGATGTGTGAGAGTAAAGTGTTGCGATGTGAGGAGCAAGTTCTTTTGTAGGTGTTTCTCAGATGCTCTTATTAAAGGCAGATGGGCACGTGTTGGATGATGGCGATTGAGCGTTGGTTGATTGTGTAGACAGTGAATCAACGTTGGATCCCTGTATTGTACGTAGTGTGTTGGAGTCTTGTTGGAGAGAGGTGTGCTTGAGATGAAGGTGTTGGATCTCAAAAAGAGATGTTGTCGTTGATTCGCAATTGGTTGGCGTTGATGGGCAGACAAGATGCTGGATGGGATAAAGCGAGATGCAATCCAGGGACAGCTCCCAAGCTTTATATCCCGAGAGTCACGCGAGGGACACTGGGTGATGGCATCACCTCGTGCCCAATCAGGTCATGGCCCGGCCGATGTTCCCTAGGCAGGATGTCGACGAGGGGAAGCTCCAAAGCTCCCCTGTCCGCTACATACCTAGGTACCTACTGTGTCTAGTAAGCTGGAGGCATCTCCCCAACAAGATGGAAGCGAGCGAGTGCCGGCCCCGGAGACTAGGATGGATCAATTGACCAACGCATACGAAAAGAGTCATTGCAACAAAGGGCCCAGTTTCTCTTCCCCATCATTCATGATGATGATGGTCCATCATGGGTCTCGGTGCAAGCAGCGCCTCACTCTGGCTCCACCTTGTCAACTCAGCGGGGGGGGATCTTAGTACCAAGTCTACAGTAGCGGGCGGGTCTCATCCCCCATCCCGTCCGTTATCGCGTGACCTGACGCAAGCAGCCGCCGCCCCAACTCTATGCCTCTCACGACCGAAGCTCTACAAGCACGTTACCACTGCGGGGGGGAAAGAGTCACAAACATTCCAGCCACCGGGACAAAGGAGAGAGAGTCAAATTGCGAGCAATTGAACAGACAATTGAGGAGATTTGAGCACAGGCCGTGATGCAGATTGTGCAATTCAAATCCCCATGACGATACTCGTGCCATTGCCCGTGGTCAATGGGCTCAATTGAATCTCGCCTCCCCTTGACCCTCCCCAAATCTAGTACTGTGCTGTAGATTCTTTAGCAGGGTTTCCTTGGCCGCCTCTTCCCCGGCGCTTAAACGACAAGATTAGCTATCCCAACCATGGCCAAGTTGCTGTGCTGTCCTCTCTGACTGGCGGCACCTACACGCCATCCGCCTCTTGTCTTGTCCAAGGCGGTGCGTGCGTCCGCAGTAGCAACAACACATTGTGCTGTAACATGCTACGCGTGAGCAGAAACCTCCTCTTCCTTCGGCGTCGGCGGCGCGCGTGTAGGACCAGGTGACCTCGTGGTGAACTGACGTCGGTGTGTCTCTCAAGCTGCAGCAGGGGTCTCCTGTTCCCTGCCCTCTCTCTCTTCGGCGGTCGGCGGCGGGCGGTCCGCCTGGCCACAAGAGAAAGAGGATCCGCTAAATTGCGGGGATCCGGGGTACGCAGGTACCGGCGTACGCCCTAGGAGAGTTGCCGCTGATAGCGATAGCTTGAGCAAAAGGTCGTCAACAGATACGAGAGAGTGCAAGCATGGAATCAAGAGTCTAGAGACTCAATTGACGTCCAGAAGTGTCTGCATCGTCTTGTTTCGTCTAGAGATGCAAAACAGAGGAACTTGTCGCGGATATTGGCTGATTCTTACTACTCCCAGAGTCACATTGACCAATTCCAACGAGCCGCATCTGCCGGGGGAACCACCCGCCAAAATCTACCTTTTACCTACCGAACGAGCCTCCTTCCCAAAACCAACGTGTGGGTCGTCGTCCATTCTTCCAACGTAATAAGAAACCCCGATCTCATCAAGTTTCCCCATCATGATAGGATAGCCAAGTTACAGACCAAAGTCCGATGCCGTTCTCGGAGTTCAAAGGTCTTGCCTGGCCGACATCGAATTCATTGAGTGGGTCCCCCTGAGTGGGAACTGACTCAGCGGGCCACGCGCTCCTGTTCGTCAGGCGCAGTGGTGCACATGACCTCATCGACCCATCCCCGAACGACGTCTCCAACAACAGAAAGTACTCGAGCAACTCAGGGGGTTTGAGCCAAGTTGGGTTCCAATTGCCCAATTGCAAGCTTCAATTGAGCTCGAGCTCTTTCCAGCTAGTTCTCAATCCCCTTTTTTGAGCCTCATGGAAACCAACAGAGATCAAACCGCGGCTTTGCGACTTCTGCTTTCCCCTCTCCGCGATCGCTCATGCATGAGCCACACGTCACAGCTCGCCACTCATGGTGTCCTCTCGCGACGACCACGCCCGAGGTATCCGCTTCGTTCCAGAAGCAACAAGAACCAGTAGAGGTCCCATGATCGTCCCTATGCCCCATTCTTATCGTAATCACCGACTCTTTGCTTTGATACAGTGGACAAGTGTTCAAAGCTGTTTGGGAATTACGCAACTGGAGGCCAAGTGCTTGTGATATCTCCAGATGGGTCATTATGCTCAGAGTTGGGGACATTAGCGTGTGGCTGGCTTCGTGACTTTCCTTTGACTCCTCGAGGAGCGCCTTATCAACCCATCTCGGTCATGGCGTAACCGTAATCATGGTTCACCTCATAGTCATGACTACCTGCATACGCTTATAGATATCGCGATACTCTATCATGATCGTATCATCTCCTATCAAGTCTAACTCGGCTGCCTCCCGAGGTTTGAGTTGTGATATCACAACTTAAACGTTATCAGTCTATGGCGCAACATGATACGCAATCATGCTCATCCATGAGATTGTCAACTGGGGATAGTGAGTCAAAGGTCAGTTCTAGATAGGGCGAATGGATGATCATCGCCGGACTGATCTCGCAAGCTCGGTTCCCCTTGGTGTAAACTCACGATAAACTCCTCGGTATGCGTCAAATCATGTCGATTAAGCTTGGTTTTGGTTCTCATTTTTTTCCCTGCTGCCATAGCTCGCCTCTATCTCCTCGTTTCGCAAAAGAAAACTCATTAACTTACGCCTAAAGTACACTTGCAGCTTCATCCTCATTCCAAGTCTAATCAAACATGTGCTTTCCCCCCTTCGAAGTCCCTTCAGCCTGCCTATCTGGCTGCCGACCTACCGACGTCCCATCTTGGAAAACTCGTTTTGGTATCGCAGCTTGAAACCGTTGCACAGTGCTCGCATGTCGGGGTACTGGTAACCCTTGAGCTCAAAGCCCTGAGGGATCGTTCGTACCGGTAGCCCTATCACCTTGGCAGCCCGGTTGGCCTTGAAGCACAGCCAGAAGTACCCAGGGTGCTTGGTGTCGATGCAGAATGCGTACGTTGACTGATTTGGGTTGGCGTTGATGTATGTCGTTAGCCAGTTCTCTGCAGCCCCTTGTTAGCATCATGCCCCTGTCTGATCCAATCCATCTTGTAACACTTACCCGTCTCTCCCCGAGATCGGCTCTGGAACTTGTCGTGCCGCATCATCTCCTCCACCTTGCGCACCATGGCCTTGACATGCTCCACGATCAGCTCGTCCAGATCACTGTACGTGTACTTGCCGCCAACGCGCAGCAACTTGCCCACTGAGAATTCCGTATCCTTCTGCATCTCCAGCACGTCAATGTGCTGGTAGACACCATCCGCAACCTTCCACGTGACCGCCAGATGATCGTTACCCTTGGACGAGGGACGAATAATCACCTCGCCATTAGGTTGCGATCCGAGGTACTCCTCAGCCTGGAGACCGTTGAACGGCTTGAAGTTGGGATGCTTGACCACACGCTGCGTTCGGCCCGTTGTCTTGTCCTTCTCCCGCAGCTCGTCCTTGTCTGCCGCTTCGAGGGCGTAATCCCACCCATCGCGTCCAAAGTTGATTGGCCGCTTGTACGGAATCCGCAGCGAGTCTTCCCGCATTGACAGCTTGGCCATGAAATCCTTGTAGTTGATGTCCAGGATCTTAGCCTGTGCTGTCTGTCCAACGCTGAGCACCTCCTTGATGGACGCGCGGTGGCTGGCTTCATGAGCCTCGACTCTGCCCTCGATACCACAATCAAGCTTGACAATGGCAAAGTCATCCTTGACAATTCGCACGTTGACGGGCACAATCATGCCGTCGCACAGAGTCAACTTGGTTTCGCCCGTAAACATGGTAAAGATCTCCGAGGCCGTCAAAAGGCCAAAGTTCCTTCGCAGCTCCTCGTAAGGAGCCTGGAGTTCGGCACGGATCGTCTCCAGAGTGGCTCGCTTGCGTTGACTGTAGTTCCTCTCAAGCTGCTCTGCATACTCCTCCAGAACAAGCTCATTGACTTTGTCCTGCTCATCTTGCTTAAAGAGCTTCCGCACGATTGCACCTGGGCCGTTCTCGTCTGTCTCGGCCTTGACGTCTTCCTCGTCAAGCTCCAGAGCGTCGGCCGCCATCTTGCGGCCAAGTTCGTAGTCTTCAGGGTGCACACGCGTGTTATCCAAGGGATCAGAAGACGGGTTAGTGGCCTCGTATTCGATGAAGAGGAAACTCGCGCAGTTGTTCCACACCCTAGGGCCCACGACTGGCAACTTGCCGCTATCGGGATCGCCAACGAGCTCATCTCTGGTATTAACAGCGCCGCCGTTGGCATTGATCGCCTTGATAACGCTCGAGGCTTTTCGTGGTCCCAGACCCGAGACGTACGGCAAGAGGTTGGCAGTGTAACTATCGGTTATGGCTTCATTAATGTCCACACCACACAGGTTGACCATGTCGACCATCGCCGAGTCGAGATACTTGGCCAGCTTCTCCGGAGGGAGGAGGTTCTGGCACGGGTGGTAAGAGAGGGAGGTAACATCCCTGCCGAGGGCGGCGTACTCCTTCATGGGGTTCTGCATGTAGCGTGCCAGAGCAACACAGTACCTTGTGATGGGGTTGAGGCTTGGGTGCTCGGCAAGTGCTCGGGGGCTGTCCTTGTACAGACGAGCCACCTCGTCGTTCACTACCACAACCTCCAAAGGCTCTGTGCGGTAGTCGTTTGTGTCGGGGTCCTCAAACTCAGGACCCATGAGGCCCTTCTCGGTAACCAGAGTCTCCAGGTCACGCACGAGCTTGTTGGTGTCGGCAGACCAGCCACTAACAGCAATCACATCGGGTCGACGGCGGTTGACAACTTCGACAAAGTCTTCCCGCTGGCGCTCGTCTCGTGCAAGATTGCCAAACTTTCCTTGCTCAATCACTCGGCCATCTTCCTCGACCCAAGCCCAACAGACGGGATCGCGAGCAGGGTCGCTCATACCATTGGAGAGAACCAGTACACGAGGAGTGGTACCCAAAATCATGCCCTTGGGCTTGTAAGGCGCCTGATCGAGTCGCTTGGCGTACTCTTCTCGGCACATCTTGAGCACCTCATCCTGACAGAACGTTCGGATGACTTCCTTGACGTTCTTGGCAATGATCTTTTCCAATTTGGGGTATGCGAGGTCGAGCACCTTCTTGCGTTCTTCCCGCCATTGTTCTGCTCGATCACTGAAGTTCTCCGACTCAAACTCCTGATAGAGCTGCCTGCGGAAGTCATATCTGGCGGGCATATCAAGCTTGATGCTGACCAAGCCTTCCTCCTCGGCCTTCATCATCTTGAGGAAGAGCTCAGGCTGATGAACAAGGTCGGCAATGGCCTGGTTTTGCAAGTACTTCACCTCGTAGTAAGGGTGAGTTTCGTCGATCCTGCGCAGTCCCTTGTCGGTTCGTCGACAGCTGATCTCAGCAGCCTGGTAGTAGGAGTTTCGGAAATGCTTGCGCATTCTCGGACTGGCAAACAACTCCTCTGCATACATCTGTCGAGCTGCACTCATGACCTGATCGCCTGTGCTGAAGTTATCATCAATCAAGCTGTCGGCCAAGTCCATAGGATATTGAGCGTCATCGTCAGGAGACACCTTCTTTCCCTGTCGCAAAGCATTCTTGGCAAGCTGGTCCGCGGTAACACCATAGGCACGAACGAAGTTGTATGCCTTGCCCTGACGGACTCGCTCCAGGAGATTCGACTTAGAACCCGGCCGCTTCGTAAGGGACAGGTTGCCAGCCATGGCGGCAAGGTCTTTGAGCTGGGGTCCATACTGGAAATGCAAGTAGTCCTGCAGATCCTGGAGTTCCTCCATGGTTGTGGCCTCGGGAATCATCTCCTCCACAATTGAGTCGTTGATATCCAAGCCTCGAAGGTTCTCAAAGGTCTTTTCGAGAGAGTTCCTCTTGTCCACGAAAGATCGGAACTTAATATCCAACTCCAAAATCTTCCAGAGGTCATCTTGGTTCAGTAGCTTCTCGGCACTGATGACATATTCAGGGGCATCGGGATCGTCGCGGTTGGGGTTGCGCGTCTTTCGAGTATGAAGCAGGTAGTCTTTGCGGTGTTGGAAGACGTAGGGCACTTCCACCTCATCAACAATGAAGAACTCGAGGACTTTGCCAACAGCTTTGCCGAATGGGCTCTGCAGATCGGCAGCCAGGCCCTTCTTTGGCCAAAGCTGGTTGGTAATCCATCGTGCCTCCTCTCTGAACTGCTCGGCGGTGAGCTGCAGGTTCTTGAAGTTCTTTCGGTCGAGTTGGAATCGTTCAGGCTCGTCGGTGAAGCGGATCTCGTTATCCTCGTCGGTCAGGAGCTTCTCCTTCAGCTGGGACGGTTCAAAGACATCCTTGAGTTCGATGGCCTGCTCCTCCCTTTCACGGTCCTCTTCCTCCTCCTCCATCTGGAGTGCCCAGTCGTAGTCCTCGCCATTGCCGAAGATAGCCTCCATATCGTCCAGCGCGTCCTTGTCCAGATTGGTGGTGTCAATGACATGACCAACACCACGATCTCTGGGTCGAGCGACTTCGGCATCTTCCATCTCGCGTGCTTTCACATCAGGGTCGTCGGGGAAGTCCTCTTCGATAAAGTCTTCAAACTCGTCGACCTGTCCTCGGTATGACCTGCCATAGTTTCGTTGCTCGGTCGCATCATCTTCGTCGTCGGAAAAGATTTCTGCTAGGCCGCGATGTTCGGATGCGCGATCTTCGCCGCGGTGGCCGCGCTTAAGACGTTTGTACTGGGACTGGGGTCAAGGTTAGAGGTGCCAAGGGGTTGAGGTCGCGCAAGCTGCCGTCACGAAAACTCACCTGACTCTGAGGCTTGGGTCGCTCGCCAAATTGTTCGCCGATTAGCTCTAGATCATCTTCATCCAGTTGCTCTTCCTCTTCGCGGTCGCGATGCTCTCGCTTTCTTTTGACCACGGGTCGCACATCAGCATCATCCTCGTCAACGTCGTCTTCGTCTTCATCCTCGTCGACGATGAAACCTTCGCGAACCTGTAGAATCGGCGCATAAGCCACGGTGCCTTATTTTACAGGCTTGAGACCAAAAACAAACCTTGCGAGCTTCCTCTTCATCGTCATCGTCTTCCTCCTCCTCGCTCGAGTCTTCGACGGCAGGTCTCCGTTTGCGGTTGCCACCATCATCCTCGTCAAAAGACTCGTCGTCCTCCTCGTCGTCCAACTCGGCCTCCCCAGAGATTAAATCGCGCATGCTGTTGCTCATGTTGACGATTTGCGATGCTGCCGCGCAGGCAACAAAGCTTTCTTGGTCGGCTTTGGGGGTCGATTGGTCGAGAGCTGAGCGAGAAAGTCGGTCGCGAGCTTTTTTCCAGGCTCACTGGACTCGCGTTTTCAGAGAAGAAGAAATAAAGATGAGAGAAGTTTGATGATGAGCTTTCCTGGAAAGCTTCTGGTATTTGGTATTTTTTTGGACATGCGCTGGAAGAGCAACACACGTGCAGCGTGCAGCCTTGTCGCGACTGGCAGGGGTGCTCGGAGGTGTGGATGTTCCGAGCCGAAGGAGTACAGCCTGCCTCTGCTGCAGTCTGCAAGCTCTTCAGTGCCCTGACAGTTACTCAAATAGAAGTGCACCCTAACAGCGATTTCTCAAAGTTCCTAAACTCGCTCCTCACATAGTCAACTTGAGTTATTCATTCTAATATTTTCTCTAACTGTAATGTTCAAATATCGTGGGACCTGCCATGAGACAAAGAGTGTGGCGTTGTGGCTGGAACTTCCCCTTTCGTATTAGGCATGGTCCCATGCAGAGAATTTGGGGTGCCAAGGAGGATTCCTGACATAATCATTCATCCAGTGATGAAAGTTGAGCCTCCTCATTGATGCTGATCTGGATAGTAACCTACACAAGGACAAGGCGTTTGGCTCCATGCGCGACACCGATGGTGAATTTCTTAATGCAACCTCTTCTCTTGCAAACGGAGCCGAATTCAATTCGTCAAAATCTCACTCAAACCTGGTCCAAGTGCCGACCTCGTGATAGAGCCGAATCAACCGGTGGTTGCAGGAGCGTCTGGTCTATCATCCCTTTTTTCATGCTCAACCGCGGGACGAAGTCATGCCTGTCAAACCTCGCCTGAACCTCCTATCTGAATGGATGCCGCGTATTCTTATTCTACCAGTGTCGTGACTCACGGCAGCCACGGATTTACTCTAGACGGGGCCGGAGATGGGGGGTTGGTTGACCTGTCGTATGAATCTAATGTAGGACCTAAATTATCACACAGCTCCCATGTTACCTCGTCGCAATCCTGAGTCGATGCGTGCACCTAGCTCGAGGCGTGGAGTGTCTCAAATCCCTACCTGGCCAGTCTCCATCCCCAATCGCCAGCCAGGGGCATCACCTCCTGGCCTTGGGCTTGGGCCTCAATCAGCCGCTATAATTACTCCGTGTTATAAGCCTTTACTCCGTCCCTTCGTTGACTCTCCCCTTACAGCGAGTGGCCCACCAGATCTGAGGTACATAATTTGGATGGCCGCCGTTTCTGGTTTGTAGAGACTGTGATTGTATCGCAAACCCGTCTTGGCCCCCTTTTCCTTGATGTGATTTGTTGCCGCCTTGGTTCTCTCGACGTCTCGTCCTTTGTTGTGCCTGCGCCTCCAACTCGCTCAGCGCACCTCCAGCCACTCCCGTCACGTTATCGTTGGTCGAACCCCGCCCTCCACTGGCCACTGTCCTGCCTGTCCGCGCCTAACCAGGAGCCGTGATAGACGACACCCCGTGCAATCTTCAGCGACGCTTTGACCAGACGTCTTAATAAGTCCACGGTCGACGGATACTCTTGATTCTTTGCTTCGCATTCTGTCAAAGAACTCTTTCTTCTCCTCGGCGACGGCATACAGTCATCTTCCGCTGCGACCTAGTCACAGCGTGTTCCGACGCCATCTGGACTCCAGATCACTTCACCGAACAGCAATTCCAGGCGAGAATCTCAACGCAGCCCTCGACCCCCCTCGATCAACGCAGCTCTTGTTCTGGTCGCTTCTTTGATCGATACTCGTGCATCTCAGCACTTGTCATCTTCACAAGCTCCCGAGAGCTGTCGTCTTTCTCCGTCCTCATCCCGATCTTCCGTCGCGGGGAGCACCAGCCAGGCACTGGCTGTGTCTGACTGAACTCGACTTCAAGCCTCGCTACGCCCAACCTCTACCTCTCTATACTCACTAGACGAGCGCGATCGCTTACCCGACGTCATCATGGCCGACCCCTTTGCTCCGCGCTCCATGAAGCGCAAAAATGTCAAAGGCCTTGCCCTCAAAGCCGCCGCCCCTCGACCCCCACCAACCGCCGAAACCAACCGACACGAGTTCAACTCGGGGAGCCAAGATGCGGGCAAGGACGAGCAGTTGGAGATTGGAATCGAGTACAAGCTGGATCTGAGACCCGAAGACCTCGAGATCGTCAAGGAGCTGGGTTCTGGCAACGGCGGCACCGTTAGCAAAGTCAGGCACCTCACAACAGGAACTGTCATGGCCCGCAAGGTAAGCTCACCACCACGGCCCCAACTCTGCAAGACACTAATGGTTTCAGGTCATTCATGTCGAAGCCAAGCGAGAGATACGGAAGCGAATCGTTCGAGAACTCCAGATTATGCATGGATGCCACTCCGACTACATCGTTACATTCTACGGTGCCTTTTTGAATCCCAACAACGATGTTATTATGTGCATGGAATACATGGACGTTGGGTGAGTATGGTTTGAACTAGTCACATGGGATGCGATGGCTGACTCGATTTTCAGTGCCCTTGACCGAGTCTCGAAGGTGTTTGGTCCTGTTCGCGTCGATGTGCTGGGAAAGATTGCCGAAGCCACCCTCGGCGGATTGACATATCTCTACACGAAACATCACATCATGCATCGTGATATCAAGCCATCCAATATTCTCGTCAACTCGAGAGGCCATATCAAGCTCTGCGATTTTGGTGTTTCGGGCGAGCTCGTCAACTCCATCGCCGACACCTTTGTTGGAACCTCTACTTACATGGCCCCCGAACGAATCCAGGGAGAAAAGTACACTGTCAAGTCGGATGTCTGGAGTTTCGGTCTCAGCATTATGGAGCTTGCCATTGGCAAGTTCCCCTTTGCGGCGAGCGAGCAGCTGTCAGATGGTGACTGCGCCCCTGCTGGTATCCTGGATCTGCTCCAGCAGATTGTCCATGAGCCGGCGCCAAAGCTCCCTAAGAGCGATGCATTCCCCAGCATCCTCGAGGACATGATCCAGAAGTGTCTCTATAAGGAGCCTGAACTTCGGCCAACTCCCCAGGAGCTTTTCGTAAGTGATATATCCCACCCACCTGACAATTACTAACGGAATCAGGATCGCGATCCCTTTGTTCAAGCCGCCAAGAGAACACCAGTCGATCTTCGAGAGTGGGCTATTGGACTGATTGAGCGTGACAACCGGAAATCCCATCTTGCCCCTCAACTCTCTCCCGCGACTCAGGAGCTCCTCCGGTCGAGCGATTCCCCTACTCAGAGCCAGCCGCAACCCGAAGACCGAAGCCATACTCCCACCTCTGGCGAGATCCCCATTGCTGGGGCTGGAATTATCTCACCTCGGGATCAGTACGGCTCGAGCCACAGTCGATCGCCACCTCGCAACGGTTATGGCTCTGCCCGCACACCGGGCTCGGCGCATCCTGGACTGCCCCGTGTCGTCACGACAAACTCGATCCCCAAGGTGTCGGGCTACCCTGAGAGCGCTGGCCCTATGAGCGCAAATGCTACGACATTCAGCCTGCCTGTCCGACCAGCTCCCCCTGGTGGCCCTCTCCCCCCTCCCCCACCTCGAAAGGAGACTCCCGACGAGCTCCGAAGGGAGAACCGAAGATTTGGACTGCCGCCAAACCCGGGCTATGGCGTATAGAGCGCCTCAGACCGTGTGATGCCCAAAAGCTGTACACTTTTACACCCCCTTCCCGCACATATTGAAAACAGCGGCCCAGCCCCCCTGATACTCGTTTAGCATACCTCGGCGCACTGTTTTGAACATGTTTATCGTGGTCTCTAGACAGACCATCATCACACTCAAATCACTACATAGCTCATCTAGAACCAGGGGCTTGATCACATCTATCTCTTGACGAGGCAGCGGATCTGGTTCCATCTCGGTTCTGGGGGTTTTTTCTTCTGTATCTAGCCGTGTAGGAGGAGGGCCCTCGTACAGGAATTAGGACCACGTAGGAAAGCCAGATGAAATGAAATCAGCGTTTGAGTAGGGATCTTTCGTTTGCTTGGTGAAGAAAAAATTTGGTATCGTTCTTGTTTAGCGGTTAGGTGATACATGTCCTGTGCTGTCCTATTTTCCCCATTTCATTCATCATCCACCTCCCGTCCAACAAAGCCGTGCTCAAGAATATCAACCAGCTCATCCAGCGTGCTAATAACCAGGTCCGTGTGGACGTGATCAACCAGCTCTCGATTCACGTCATTGACCAGTAGTACCGTAGCAGCACCAGCCTTCCTCCCAGCCGTCATGTCATCGATGGAGTCACCCACCATGATGAGTCCACTGGCGTCTCCCTCGCCGGTCCCGTCCTGCAGGCCCCAATTCTTGGCAATGTGCAGGATACCAGCGGGATCAGGCTTGGGTGGCCGAAAGTCACGGGTGATGACGGGGTGAAAACGAGATCCCTCGAGGAACTTTTCCAAAAGGTTCTGGACGGGGACCTCAAAGTTGCGGGTGCAGATTGCCTTGGGGATGGATTTGGCGTCGAGGTAGGCCATGAGGGTCATGAGGCCCGGCTGCGGGGTCTGCGACTTCATGGCTTCGCGCTCGATGGCGCGGATGGACTCGAGGGCCGTCTTTTGCTCGTGGTCTGGGAGGGTGTCGATGTGCTCGAGAATGTCTGTTGTCTTTGGGATTCCAAGGACTTGCCTCATCTCTCCAAACATGTAAGTCTGAGGTTGGCTGTGAGGTAGTTAGTACTCATATTCAGCGTATGACAACCAGATTAAATGGTAGTCTGAAGCAAAATGACACAACAACGGCGATGAATAATCCCAATTCAAACGCCACAAGCCATTGTCTCTCAATATTCCACCTTGACAGCCTCTTGAACCAGATCCGACGCCTCGGTGTAGGGTAACGAGCCGACCCGGGGAACTGGCTGGGGTTAAAAAAAACCTCCGAGGGTGCATAACTAGATAAACGAAAGCAAGGGGAAAAAGCGCCGATCTTACCAAAGCGTGCCGTCCATGTCAAAGACGACGCCCCGGAGAGCGGGAGTGTCACTGGGAACGTCATGGGGGCCCTTCTTCAACGGGACAAAACGCTTGGGGGATGACGATGCCATGATGGAAAAGGCTCGGCGTAGCATACCGAGAGTTGAGTATGTGCGGGGGAGAAGGGAGTTTCAAGGGAAAGGGTTGAAGGGTATAAGGTGACACAGAAACTGGGCTGTTTCCCCCTGTCGCTGACCAAGCTCGTGAGGTCTGCTTTTCTAGGAAATGAGTGTTGTTGTTGATTTGGACGATGAGGGCATTGACTGAGAGATGACGCTTTACTACTAATTTAGGAGTGGGGGGACGAGGATAACCCGCGGGCTACTAAGGTTAGTTGCTGGCTAATAAGCCACCCTGTGTCGTTATTTTGACGTCCTGAATAACCTCATCCTCTTATCAATCGCTCAAGCCCCAAAGATGGTGAAGGAGAAAGCACTGGGGTATGTGATAAATGAGTAGCTATTGCGACTCTCCTCGAGCAGGCAATTAAAGATTAGTCTAGAACGACTGAACTACTAATTGCTGACTATCGTGCCACGCATTCGCAGAAAAAGATGAGATGCTGAGTTAGCGCTCTCTATTTTCTAAGGCAAAAAAAGGCCTTAATTATAATAAATAAAAATAATTAAAGACTTATGATATTATTCCTTATTTTTATATTTTATTTAGCTTATAATTAGCTTATTATTTAAGTACTCTTTACTAAGTCTAGATGTCCTATTGTCTTAAGTTTTTATACGTCCGGGTGCGCGCACTCTACAAATCATATCTACCCCATAGCACAATTACGGTCACAATCATTATTCGGTAACTATGCGCCCTTGAGTATATGTATACTCGAAGAACTCGATGAGAAAGCTTCTGTATTTAGTCTTTATTGAAGAAACCTAACTACCATAATTGAAGAATTTCCCTGTTCCCACCTCGAAAAGACTTCGACAGAACCGTTCCTCCTCCCAGTCAACCCCAGCCGCCGTCAAAATCCCGAATTTGGAAGACAATGCCCTTTGAACTAACTCAAGCTGATGCCTTCCTGTTGCACTGGAAGGAACGACCCCGAATATCCAAAAAGCTGGCGATTTCGGATATCTCAGAGTGGCTGCTTTATTGTCGCCAGATGTGAAGTCTCCGGACTAGATCCGCCTTTCGGTTGCTTGTTCTGCATATTGAATTTGGTGTGGTAATGCGTTCTGAAACGAATGACTTGGTTCGTAGCTAGTGTCTGGGAGAAGTCAATTCTGTTCTCCCCCATCAAACAACAGAGCATGTACCTGGCATGACTCGCAAACTCGATGTGCAAGATCCGCGGGCTATGGTTCGTCACCCTTTTGAGAAAGTGGTCGCCAAACCTGACGACACTTCGCCATAATATGTAAAATTGCCACTGGAATCATCGTTGCTGTTCGCTTAGGGCACTACTTTTTGTCTGATGGTGGAGAAAGAGCGCCTGAAGTTGTATCCTTTGCGGTGACGTGACCACCGTCTGCTATTATGATGAGGTTGGGTTCGGGTTCCTTAAGCCAATCCAGGTTGTCTACGGTGAGGGGTGGCATAGTGAAGCAATTCGTAACGCGTGCTGGTGTTGGAGATGGGTAAGCAAGACTAGTCACAAAGGTATCTGAGATATCAGGAGTAGCGCTCAAGTGCGCTTACTGTGGGATTAAATAAACAGAAAATGCACATTGTAACGCGGCTCATAGAGCCACTCACTGGATTCTGCCTTGGCTGTACCTAGGTCGGGCTGAGGGTGGTCTTGAGCCCGGCGGTGAGCCTGGTGGTGAGCCCAATGGCTGGGAGCCGAAACTAATGTGAAACGGTTTGGTAAGCTGTATCGAGTTGATACTACTCCATGGTTGGGAATTGTTAAGAGTGGCTCCAAATTAATCACCAGAGTTAAGTCAGGTTGTCATTCTCACTGGTAGACTCGTGAGAAGGTCATTATTCTACTTGGTGGCTGAAGATTGGGTGGTCATGTGTTATCCTTCGAGGAAGAAGCTATGGACTAAGATCCCACGAAAAAGAAAAAGAACAGCGGTGGCGGGCTGTACAAGTGCCCGTCATGGCGTTCCCCCATGGCTTCCTCTTGTATCTCTGCGCTACGCTTGAACCGGACTTGACGAGGATGAAACCTCCATCACTCTGGATTAATACTTGGCATACAAGGGCATTGTGGCATACGAAATGGCCAATGAGAGACTGCCACGATCCTTCGTAATTATGAAATTACAATTGCTTCTCCTGTAGCTCAGTTGCCCTGTCAAGCCCCCTAGGCGACCCATTCGCCTTGCCAGGCTTTTCACCTGCAAGGTTCTCTTGGTTGTTCAGTAGAGAGGCACAACACGACTGTGGAACGTACATTTGGTAGAGAGATCTGAATTCGAGCAAGAATACTATCCTGGCGGCCGCCTGCTCGACTCAAAGCTTGATCTGCGGCTTCGATGCCGAAGGCCGAAGAGCCTTGTCCGAATTGATAGTGGACGGACTCTACAAGTATTCCATCAGGTGTAATAAAATTCCACTCCATACCCCGCCCCGGTATTATCATTAAAACATACAGGTGGGCCCTGCTGGAATGACAATGCCGTTGAGAACTTATGTGTTTGAAGTACTTGGCCCCTGGGACCTGGGTAGAGAGGTACGTAGAAACCACTCGCAATGGCTGACCGACAACCGGAGACAGAACATTTTGATGTACTTAAACTGGGAGATTATACGAACTTGAAATTGAAAATACACTGCTATTCACATCGGCTTTGAATCCCTCCCTCTTGCACTTGGTGGAACTACTCTGCGAGCTTAGAAACATGTTGATCTGAGACTAACATCCATACTGCTCCAATTATCCTATTGCAGGACCCATTAACCAAGATTTTATACTGGCTAATTTCTCTGTGCGATGCGTTCGGAGTGGCATCCGTAACCTGTTGGTGGATTGCTTGGTTCGTAAATGGCGTGGAGAAGTAAGGCCTCTGTCCCGCCTCGTTGAATTGGAGAGGATTGACTTTGAACGCCTCGACAGCTTGAGATGAAACCTTTGAAGAAGGCGGTTCACTTTTCCTTGGAGTCTTAGGGAGTAGTTTCTATGTCTGGAGCAACTGCGAGGTTAGCAGGCCTGTGATTTCCAAGATCGAGTCTTTGTCATTATAACTGGAATCGTCTAGCTTACTGTGACACTCCCTATTGTCTTTCGGGAGGAGAAGGAGGATCAGGGGCGGGCAAAGCCATTGTTCCACCCTCGCCTCTAGAGACATGACCGTAGGCTGGTTTAAAGCCACCTGAGGTAGGATCGCCACATGAGGGAGAAGGGTAGTCAGGGCTCTGACATTTCTTGCCTCCTTCCTCCGGTATGAGCAGACCGAACTCTTCTGGGTTGTCCGCCCCATAGCCTATGGTATTCATGGTGAAGCAAACACGCAGGGGATGATAGGCGTTAGAGATATGCAACTGGGATCTGACTGTACGATGCTTGGGGGATGGAGGACAGTAACAATCGGCGAGCACATCTGTGGAGTTAAATAAATAAGAGATGAACATTGAAGCCTGCTTTGTCAGGCCACCTGCATGATTGCGCCTCAATTTGAACGGAAGCAGGCCAAGGGACATGCATGCCCAACACAAAACTGTAGGCTGTGCAAAAGTGAGCTGGCCCCCTCGCATCTCTCAGCCTACCAGACTAAGCCACGGAGGCACAATTGTAATTTCTGAAGCTGAAGAGTCCTTGCTTGCCTTGTTTGCCTTGTTTGCCTTGTCAGGCTTTACACCTGCAAGGCTCCCCTAGTTGCATCGGTACCAAGACACAACCCAATCATTGAAACGCAAATCGATTCCGGGTGCAGGTCTGAGAACAAAAGTCGCGGTAGGGTTTGGCTTCTTGTTCTAAACGCGGTCTGTAATGCACACAATGCTGAATGCACCCTCAACTCCTAGAAACCTCGAGATGTCACCGAGAACATCAATAGGTGGCTGGGTTTCTTCAGAAGCACAACATGGCTCGACAACGCAGACACAAGCTAGTACAACGGTAGAAACGCCACCATCAGAAGAGGAAATCAATCTCAAACCGTGGAAGTTCATCGGTTACAAGGGGTATGCCGAGTTTATATCATCCGACGACGACTGGTTCATTCTTCGACGCTTCGGTACACTCAACATCCGAGTCGCCCTCGCTTTACAAGACGAAGTGTCAGTTTTGGAGGAGAAGCTAAAGAAACTAGACGCAACCTATAGCCAACGTGGAGCACCGGACCGACACAATGGAAGACTTCGAGGGGATGTAGAAGAACGAAGAGCCTTGATTGAACTGCTTTCAGACAAACTCTACAAGTATAGTGAGTACATGAAAACACGGCAAGTATAATCGAAGCTGATGAATATCGACTAACTAGATGCCTTTGTACTTCAGCAATCCAAGCTTCGAAGGTATCCTGAAGCACCCTACCGGGACATAAGAAGCACCAGAAACTGGCACCACAACCATGACTATGTGGCAATAGCACAAGAAGAACAAGAATATCTACAGCATGGAAAGGACCTCATCTGTGTGGCCCAGAAAGACAAGACGCCCTTGCGCCGTCTCATCGATTCTTCGTTAACCATCCGGACGTTGCCAATCTGGAGACACAAGGACAAGGCGGTGCCAAACTATGACGCCGAACACGTCTCTTACTACTCGGATAGCCGCATGGACAAGTTTGCCTCTGCTGTGATCGCTATCATTGGTGTCGTCATGCTCATCACGCCCATCTGGGTCCTCCAGGCCATGGACGGGCTGAAAGCGAAATTGGGAGTCATCACGGCGTTCGTGCTCATATTTCTCCTGACACTGTCATTTGCAATGGCTTCGAAGCCCTTCGAAGCCCTTGGAGCGACAGCGGCGTAAGAAAACCATGCCATTTCATATGTGTTGTCCTGACGTTTTATAGATACGCGGCAGTGTTGATGGTGTTCACCCAACTGGGGACCCCGGACCGATGAGAGAGTTCATTTTGGGAGTGGCATCGTTTGGCGCAATTCTTGGTGGCTTGTCGACACGCCGATATCAGAGCCTTAAATTTGACTGCAGTCTTGGTTTTTAACTTGGCCCTTTTCTCTCAGCATAACCATCATCTCATATCCGTCCAGACCAGCTTCTGCCCCTTGAATCTGCTCCAGCTCCCACCGGTGCTCGTCTTTGGCCACAAAGCATGACTCAAAGACATCCCAGTCGGCCATAGGCCCTAGCCAAATAATAGTCTGTATGCTGAGATCGTGCCCTGCAATAGCTTTCATGTATTCGGTGACTAGAGCGGGCTGTCGTGGGTAGACAAACATCAAGGATGTTACATCAGGATCCTGTAGTCTTGAAACGACGTCCCAAGTGCCGCGAACTGTGTAGATGGCTTGCTCTGGGAGATATCTGTTGACCGGGGACTTCCCACTCAACTGCTGGACTTCAACGCCTTCCACATTGAAGCTGGGAGCCCACGAGTCGTCTTTGGCTTCAACGTGGGCGAGCAAGAGGGCCTCGAGTAGCCCCGAGCCACTTCCGATAGAGAGCACAGTTGATGTTCCATCCGAATTGGCAGTGCTGGAGAATATCCGGGTCAAGATTTCGATAAGTTTGGATGAAAAGCTGAGACAGCAGTTTGGGTGGCGGACGGGAGCATCTTGCAGGCTTGGAAGCTCCAGTGTTGTATTCATGATTGTGGTGGATGTAGGAGAAGAGAAGATTATACAGGATTGAGTTAGTGCGAGGTGGGTTTTGGAGTGGCACCTGAGTAGGTCAAGGAAAAAACGATACAAAACAATGGATACTTACTTGGGGATCCTTCTCTAAATATAATCCAAAGTATTATTATTATAATGATATGTTTCTAAGGATTTCATTATAAATATAGAAAATTATTTACTAAATCTTAGATGAGTTAATTAATACTCTGCTATTCTAGTGTCTTATTCATTTTTTGACCAGCGTGCATGCATACTCGGTGATAACTACAAGAGTAATCCTCAACAGGGCCCTCATTTCAACCACGCCTTAATACCAATTGGCTACCCCCCTCTTTCTAAAACGAGAAAACCTGGTCCTCCAACTTGCTCACGGGTCGGGCTTTCTGATACCCCAAGCTCTCAGCCACCTTCTTCAGAGAACCAACCATGGGAGGCGGGCCGCAAAGCAATATCTTGACATCTGGAGCAGAGGCCGGAAGCCATTTCTGTTCACTATTAGCGGAAGCTCTAGGAGAACAAGACCTTGCCCTGATTCTTACAGTGATCATGTCGGCTGTGATGTAGCCAACCCCCCCTTTCCAGCCTTGGGGAGGTTTGTCAAGCACGTATCGGACGCGAATGCCGGCATCCTTCACCAGCCTGTCCAGCTCATCCTTTAGGAGGATGTCTTGCTCCGTAACATTGGCAAAGATGAAGTCTACCTCCGTTCTATCTCCACTGGATCGGCTTCGGACGATGGCTGTCATGATCTGGAGCATTGGCGTGATGCCCGTACCTCCGGCGATCATTCCAAACCGACGCACCATGTTTGGGGTGTATGTGAAGGCCCCCTTAGGGCCCCGTACTCGGATGGATTGACCAATGGAAAGTGAAGCCAGGAGTTGAGAGATGTTCCCTTTTGGGTACGCCTTGATGAGAAGATCAAAGTAGCCAGGTTGGTGATCACCTGAGATAGGGGTATAGGACCGTATAATTTCCTTGACATTGCCGTCGGGCTGTTTGATGGCTGCTCCGATGGATATATGTTGGCCGATGGGGAGGCCAAGGATCGACTCGGGAGATGGGAGCTTGAAACGGTAGCTGAATTCGATAGTGGGTGAGAAAAAAGCATCATGATGGAGGGGAAATGTCGTACATGGCTACATTGTGGCTGATTATCGTCTTTTCGGCGAGTTTGAACTCTTGGAAATGGTCGGCTTTGAGAACGGTTCTGTGTCTTGGGCCTGACAACGATGGATGTCATCAGCAGCGCGATGCAGATAGGTGTCGAAATAGAATGTTCTTACCAAGGCCGAGGTAGAAAGCACCTCCAAGGAAAACAATTGCGGCCAACAAGGACATAGACCTGTCGACTTGAGTCGAGAACGAAAGACCGATGGCGGCAGCCCCTGGTAGGATCAAGCAGAGCGCCAAACCTTTAGGGAGGCCGTGGTCGAGCTGCCAAGATACGGGCATTTTGCTGAATGTTGCTTAAAGAGAGGACAATGGACAAGATACGACAAAACAATGGACGACTCGAGTAACCGGTTGAGTAGAGATGTTCTGAGATTTCGTTTGAAGATAAAGGGGTGTTGACTTGGGGAAGTCCATATGAAGAAGACGGGGGCTTCACTCTATTTCGACCGAGAAAAATCCATATTAGATCCACACGACATAAAGGGACAAAATGAGGAGGGATCTAGACTAATTATGATGAGTTCTTCCTATACTCACCAAAATCAAGATAAGATATTAACATATTCTTAGATCGTTCTTATAGAGTCTTAGATAGTGCGTTAATATTGGAGGATGATTCACTGCAGTCCTTGTCATAGGTATGAGTGACTGGAGTATCCATCGTTATCTTGGCAGTTGGCCGCGCAAGTTGCCATATCTGGCAACAGATTTGGCAACCAAGCACGAGCAGCAAAATGGTCGCAGAAGCAAAAGACCCATAGGGTAATCAACTAGCCAAATAGTTAGCTGTGGAATTATTGATTCCAAATCAAGGCCCGCTGATGGGCTGATGGGCTGATGGGCTGTTTGGACAATCACGCTTCCTCGTATGGCCTCTCTTCTAGCCCCTTTCGTGGCATATATGAAAGAAGCCTTCTCGTTGCATCTCAGAGAAGTAACCATCCCCGAGAAGTTTATCATTACACAGAAATACTGCCATGGCAACATTCACATTGCAAGATGTCGCTAGCAAGTCGACACAATCATCTGGATACATCGTCATCGACAACAATGTGTACGAGATCACCGACTACATGTCGAAACACCCGTAAGCCGCTCTCCCTTCCAGAGTAACTCCACTGACCAGGCCTTTGTCAGAGGCGGCGATGATATCCTGGCTGAAGTACTTGGGACCGATGCTACACAGGCATTCCACGAGGTGGGACATAGCGAGGAGGCGATGGAGCAGCTGAAGCCACTACTTGCTGGTGAGCTGCAAGTTTCCAAGAAGGAGAATACGGCCACAGTGAAGCGACTTTCTGGTCTTTACATGTGGCTGGTATCAGTCGTTGGAGTTGGATTGCTGTCTATCCTGGCTTTCTTTTATGTGAACATTGCTTCGGTACAATCTTGACCGCCGTTTGGCAATACAATACATGATTCTCCTCAAGTTGCAAAACTTACCTCCCTATGACATTTCCTCTCTCTGTCATCACGTAGCTCAGGTCAGATGGCATTTCCATCTCGTATTGGTGTCAGAAGCAGGAGCACTAGGATATGCAGACGAGGAGAGACTTAGACCGCCATAACGGATGACCCAAAGGGCCCAGATTTACGACTTGGCAGTGACTTAAACAGGCATCGTGATCCTTCTCGATTATCAGTAGGTAGTGCAAATAAGGTCATGCATGATCCACGCATCAAGGTCACAATCGCAATACTAAAATAGGTAATCAAATCCAGAGGCTAGATCTCCACGATAACTCAAACCAAGATCAGCCAACCCAAGAGGCTTGATCCCCAAGGGGGTCAAGACGTAAATGAGACAACAGAAGAGCAAGAGAGTAACCTAACTCCTTATAAGTAATTGTTATAAATAAAATTATATAAAATATAATATAAAGATTATAATAAAAATTATAATAAATATAATACTTTAAAGTCTTTTTTTTATTATTCTTCTTATAATCTTTAGAGGAGAATTAGGTAAAGGGTTTACTCGTTTCTTCCTTGACCCAGGTGATCCCTCCCCCAGACCCATCATCCATTCCTCCCCGTTTGATGTAGGGCTCCGCCACGAGACATGTGTCATGTCCCAACGTCTAGTCAGGTCCATTTGGCCCCAGAAACACAAGAGGCCCATCTTGTTGCCTTTAGTGGTATAACCCTGGTTGGCCCCCTAGTCCTCGTCTTGGCAAACTAGTCTATCAACTTTCTCGATCGTCTCTATCTTGGCTTTTCGCAAGGTTTAGTCGCTTCGGCCGCTAGAGATGGCTTGTCCATAAGAACCAGCTCTGCGACAACTCGTCGATCTTTTCGACATCAATCATTCATCCCAAAGGATCATCTTCAACTCAACTTTATTTTATTTCAATCTTCTTGTTTCTACAAGATGAGTTCCACTCCCATCCCGGGCACCGTCCAGCTCGTCGACATACAGGGCGTGGTCCATGCCAAGCATGGCGAGGGCCACAAAGACATTGTCCTCATCCCTCAACCCAGCGATCACCCGGATGACCCCCTGGCTTGGACTCCCAAACGCAAGCTGTTCAATATCTTCTGGGCAATGACCTGGTGCTTTCTGGCTGCTGCAATCATCTCGGGACTGTCTCCTGCGTATCTCATGATCGAGGCAGACACGGGTATATCCGTCGCCGACCTCAGTACCGGCAACGGCCTCCTATATCTCTTCCTAGGATGGGGAACACTCATCACTCAAAACGTCGCCCTCACTTACGGTCGTCGCATCACCCTGGTCGCCTCGATCCTGCTCACCACCTTTGTCACCCTATGGTCCGCCTACGTCGAATCACGAGCCGAGCTATTTGTCAACCGTATAATTCTCGGCATTGTTTCGTCTCCCATGGAAACTCTCATCGAGGTCATCATCGGCGACGTCTTCTTCATCCACGAGCGAGGTCTATACATGGGCATATACTCTTGGAACCTCTGGTGCAGCGCCTTTCTCTGCCCTGTTGCCTCAGGCTTTGTGGCAGAAGCTCATGGCTGGCGTTGGATCCAGTACATCCTTTCCATCATCGGCGGAGTTCTTACTGTCCTCACCTTCCTCTTTTTTGAGGAGACTATGTTCAGTCGCCCAGATACGGTGCCTGCTGAAGCTCTTGAGATCAGCACCAAGGGTGAAGATACCCCTGGCTTGATGGAAGCAGCGCCGCAACAGCCGTCAGAAAAGTCAGAGTCCAAGGATGGAGAGCAGAAACCGACCTCGATCTCGGCTGGGCGCCAAGTTGATTACCCAGCTGAGCCAAAGACGTTTGTGCAAAAACTTGCTCTGTGGGGATTTGAGTCGCCGCGTCCAGCTACCAAGCGCGCGATCCTCCTCCCTTTCCAACTCTTGCGATATCCGACCATCGTCTTCAGCGGCTTCCTCGTCGGCGGTATCCTCTCGTGGTACAACGTGGTCGGAGGTTCCTTAGCTCTCATACTTGGCAACGAGCCATACAACTTTGGAACCAACACGATTGGTCTGTTCTATCTCGCCGCGGTCGTTGGTGTGTCCATTGGATGCGTCCTTTGCAGCACAACGAGCGACAGGATGGCTTTGTGGTTTGCCAGGAGGAACGGGGGCATCATGGAGCCAGAGCAACGCTTATGGCTCTGCCTTGTGTGCATTGTCGCGCATCCAGCTGGTTGTCTGCTGTACGGAATTGGTGCTGCGTACCACTTGCACTGGGTAGGCATCGCCTTTGGACTTGGTCTCATCAGTGTGACTCTACCCATCGGATCGGCTTTGGCTTTCAACTATATCTTGGACAGTTACAAGGAGGTAGCAGGTGAAGGTCTCGTCACCTCTATTTTGATTCGTAACCTCATGGGTAAGTACAGAGATTCACTTCCTATTTCAGGGTTTTCTTCTCACATTATCCAGGTTTCGCTTTCTCCTATTCAGTGGTACCAATGATTGAGAACCTGGGCCTCAAGAATGCCTTCATCTTGATTGCAGTCCTTGGTCTTGTGCTCTGGTGCATGTGTCTGGTCATGATTCTCATTGGCAAGTCTGTGAGACAAGGTTCGGCAGAGAGCTATTGGAGGCTCGTTGACAAGTTGGGTGCTTCAGCGCACTAATGGCATCCATGTTATAGATATCGGCTCATAGTGACTAGATATGTGATGGTTATATAGTAGTTGTAGGCTTTATTTGCTTCAAGCCTCTTGAGATTATATAATTCTCCTCTAACTATGTTCAATAAATTATAATAAAAATGTATAATTTTTTATGGCATTTTTTATAAATTAATTACTTATATTTACGAGGACTTAGGTAATTCTCTTGATACTCTAATATCTTATTTATCTCTTTGCCCGCGTGCCATGGTATCTCCACGATGGATGGGAATGGGCCCGCAGTGGAGGTTGTGTCTAGATCGCCTGCCAACCGAGACATCCCTCGTAGACGACACTCGGAGTCTCCAGTCCAAACTCAAGCCAACCGGGAAATACAAAAGAAGATCCGGTTTGTGGATAGGAAGTCCTCGAGTCAGGAAAACACATACTCGGGCACTCGATTTAGGGCGTCATATGTCACCCCGCCTGGTGCGCCAGGATCAGCGGCGCGTCTTGAACGCTAAGGATGTGGTCAATGAAATTACTGGAATAGGCAAAGGAATCCTTGGGTGGTTCTTGGCGCTTGCATTGCGCCAGCGATAGTCTAGATAACTCAACCCACTTGCAGTGATAAGAGCCGAAGTTTAACTATGGTCGACACCTACATAAACCCATGCCCTGGGTCTTGATCGATTCGGGGCTGAACGTTTTCTGTCATATCTTTTTCTAATTCTTAAAACGACCCCATCTTGTTACGCAACCCAAAACCTCTGAGAGATAGCCATGAGCAGCTTGGGGGTAGCTGGTGATGGCATCATCGTCATCACACTTCTTCTGGTGGCACTCACCACACTTGCTCTGGTCCTGTCCTCCCGACCACATGATGGAGACAAGTTGGAGGTCACACAGGTAATCCAAGAACCATTAGTCTCAATAAACCCCACAACTGACTCTTGATCAAGCTCTACGTCTACCCAGTCAAGGCGCTTCGAGGCTCGCCGATGAAAGAAGTCCGAATTGGCAAGTACGGGGTTGTGGGAGACCGCACCTTTAGCCTGCAAAAGGTCCACCGTGATGAAAAAACGGGCGAGACAAAATACGAGACCATGCTGGCGGGCTACTACCTGCAATTGATGCTGTTCCAGGCCTCAATCGACTATAACCAAGACCAGGGCCCGGAAGTGGTAGTGACTTGGCATGGTCGAGGCACCGAGTTTGACAAGGCCAAGGATGTAAAGACGCCCGACGAGATTCGATTTCCGCTCCATCCTTCGACAAAAGGACGCAAAGAGTTTGAGACGAGCCTACATGCAAGCAAGGCCATGGCCGTTGAGATGGACAACAAACTGTCAACTTGGTTCTCAGACCGTCTGGGTTTCGAAACCCTTCTTGTCTATATCGGAGACGGATCCAGGCCTGTTCTTGGTTCCATGGCACCCAACAGTAAATCAGGTCTCACAAGAAGCCGCTTGACACGCCGTATACAATCTCTCCTTCCAGGATTGGCCCATCCGCCAGAGTCTCTCGTGTTCAACGACATCGCCCACTATCTCGTTGTAACGGAAGAGTCGAATGACCAAGTCACATCGCGACTAGATGAGGGGTATACCATGGACGTGACCAAGTTCCGGCCCAACATCGTCGTACGAGGCGCATCAGGCGCCTTTGTCGAGGATTATTGGGGCGAGCTGACATTCGACGGAGACATTCAGATGCCTTTGACGGCCAATTGCTACCGTTGTCAGAGTATCACTGTTGACTATGACACGGGCAAGACGGCGACTGATGATAGGGGCATGGCGTGGAAGAAGCTCAACAAGGACCGAAGAGTCGACAAGGGAGCAAAGTATAGCCCCGTGTTTGGACGTTACGGGTATTGCTTTGGCTCTTCGCTGGGTAAGAAGATTCGTGTTGGACAAAAGGCGAAGGTGACGTATATCAACAAAGATCGGACAACGTTTGGTAGGTTTCCTCGTTTCGTCTCAAACGATTGGCATATTTTCTAACATCAGATTATAGATTGGCCGCATCTCACGTCGTTTGGGATCACTCAGACAAAGAAGTGATGGATATGGGCCACGGGAGAGGGGAGGATGGTCAAAAGGCGTTATAAAACTTACACATGAAATAAAATGTCATTTTTTGTTTTGCTACCCTACGAGAGATAAATGAACTCTACTATGCACATCAAAGCCATGGATGGTTTTCAATGCTGCCGCTGCAGGTAGAGTGACATAAATACTGAGGACAAGGAAGTTCGTAGGGCCTAGGCCTGTTTCTTAGTTCAACAATAGGGCGGTTAAATCACATGCGACTAGCAACATACTGAGCTGGGATCTAGACTAATTGTAAGTAGCCTCTTCTTAGGCTTATTAAAATATAAATAAAAGATTAATAAATTATTATATAATTTTATAGAGGCTTAGATAGTACTCTAATAGTAGAGATCGATATGCTCTGGCAGTCCTCGCGCAAGCAAGGAGATATAAATACTTTAGCACCTATCAACAGCGAGCAATAGGCTCCCGCCTTTCCCATCAAAGTGGCTTCGCACTAGACGGCGCTAGGGGGTCCACTTGGCAGCCCAATCCCCACTCAAGCTCAGGTCCAGGGTTTTTCATCATCGTCATTCTTGGCTTTTCATCCAATCCGCTTCCATCCATCCATTGTTTGCTCTAATCCATCCAATACAACCACGGCAACGTCAGCTTTGCCATCCTTTTCAAGCTTCAACACCATTTCTAGACTATTTCGTGATGGCCGCCGCTTCGTCCATCGAGTTTTAAAGATTTGAGAGAATGAAGCGCATCGGAATAACTGTCCACGACTCCAAAGACGACGACGTCGACGCGAACCGACCATGAGCTCCGCCACGAGCTCTTCCACCGCCGCATGGCCACCCAAGCGCCCTTCTCAGCGAATGGTACGTATATAGCTACACAGCATGTCAGTACCTTTGATTTCGTCTAATCCATTGAGCAGAAACTGAGAAACGGCACCTTTATTATCCCCCGAACCGGCGAACGTTCGCGACAAGAATTCTCGCTGCGCACCTCGACCAACGCGACTACTAATAGCGACAACTCCAACGATGCTTCTGGTTATCACTCTTTCGACACGGCCGAATCGAACAAAGACCGTCTGCGCATCGTATTTCACAACATCAAGGTCGCCTTTGTCCTACTATGGGCATGGCTAAACACAGACGAGGGCCATGGAGTCCTCAAGTGTGTACTCGCCTATGTGCTCGGTAGCATGGGCACCTTTCTGACGCCTCTCTCCAACTTTCTGGGAAACAGAGACGGAAAACATGTTACAGCTACCATCACCGTCTACTTCCACCCTGCTCGAACCTTTGGGTCCATGCTCGAGGCTACCTTGATCGCCTTTGTCGCCGTCTTCTACGCAGAAGTGATATCGTTGTTATCGATGGGCATAGCCATTGCCATGAAGACCCAGTTCGGCCTGACCGCTACTGCCCATGCCCTCGTCCTGATTATTTGCATTGGAGGAGGTCTGGGCTTTGTCGGTTGGGTCAAGCAAAGGCTTAACAGTCCCTTGGTCAACGTCGGCTGCACCTTGACCTCGATTGCTATCATCTCCGTCATCACAAAAGAAGAGGGTGTTCATGGTGGTTATTTTGACGATGACAAAATTGTTCAAGTGCTGAAGATGCTTGTCATCGGCGTGACCTGCACCTTGGCAGTCAACGTGTTAGTCTGGAAGGTCTCGGCGCGACGTGTGCTTCGAAAGTCCATCATGTCCGCCACTACGGCCCTTGGCGACAAACTCTCGACCATCACAAAGGGTTTCCTCAGTGGCACTGAGGATGAGCTCTGGTCAGCAGAGTACGGTCGTGTCTCAGCCAGGTATAACACTGCCTACGCCAAGATGAACTCGACACTCCGAGAAGCCAAGTTTGAACACTACTTTCTGGGCCGCGAATCTGTCTATCCACTTGACAGACGGTTGGCCAGATCCATCGATACCTTGTCGCAGGCGATTGGAGGATTGCGGAGTGCACTGGAAACCCAGTTCGTCTTGCTTAGAGAGGTTCCGATTTTGGAAAACCAGCCCCTTGCGTCCCCAACTGGCTTCTCGCCAACTTTAACTCGTGCTATATCTGACTTCATGGATGAAGCCAGGGAGCGACTGGCCGTCATCGATGAGTCCGGCGAGAGTGAGGAGGAGCGTCAGGCCAACAACAGAAACAAGTCAGACAGTGCCCTTGATACTACGACTACTTTCCAAGTGCCCTCCGACATTTTTGCCCTCTTCATCGACATGCTTGGTCCTTCGATCAAGTCTCTGGCGCATACTCTGTCCGAGATCCTCCGCGAGCCTGCCTTTGGCAAGGATCCTAACACGGATATTCCTGTCAACGAGCAGTTGAGGGAGAGTCTGCGAGATGCCCTCAACCTCTATAATAATGCTAGAGCAGAATCCCTGCAGGAGCTCTACCGCGCCATTGAGATGGGGCGAACTCGATCCGAGAAGATTCAGGCCGACATCGAGGAAGTAGCCGCAGCTTGTGGACATTTCTCATTCAACTTGCAGGCTGTCGCTGAAGAGACCGACGCCTACCTGGATGTCCTTGAAGACTTGAAGTACTCTACTGAGACCGGGTCACGGTCTTGGAATTGGCTCAAGTTTTGGAGATACTTCAAGTGGGCTAGAGCCTCGGATAAAGCCCCTGTCGACGACCCTGAACGAGAGAGTCTGATCCCTAAACCACCAGTCAGGAGACTTCGCAAATCTCAGCTACCAAAGGGTATTCCCGATACAATGGTTAAGCGCCGTGACACTTTCAACTGGGATGCTGCTCCTCAATCTAGTAAGATTACGAGGAGGCTCGCTCAGAGAATACTCACGATTTCACGGTTCCTCGTGAGAGAGGACATTCTGTTTGGTCTCAAGGTTGGCATTGGAGCACTGCTCTGGGCCATGCTCGCTTTTATTCCCTCGACACGACCCATCTATCAACGATGGCGAGGTGAATGGGGTCTCCTGTCCTTCATGATTGTCGCGGCCATGACAACTGGAGCGGCAAACACGACAGGAACTGCCAGATTCAAGGGAACGCTCATTGGTGCTACGTTTGCTATAACTGCTTGGACCGTCAGTCGAGGAAATGCCATTGCCCTAGTGTTCCTGGGTGGCCTTGTGGCGCTATTCAATTTCTATGTGATTTTGGTGGTCAAGAAGGCTCCCCTGGGTAGAATTGCCCTGCTGGCATATAATGTCAGCACTCTGTATGCGTACAGCCTATCACAGAGTGTTGATGATGACGATGACGACGAAGGAGGCGCTGACCCCTTAATCTGGGACATCGCCTTTCATCGAGTCATCTCAGTCACTCTGGGCATCCTCTGGGGTATCATCTTCTGTCGACTCTTTTGGCCCATTTCTGGGCGAAAGAAGTTCCGAGAAGGTCTTTCTGTTCTGTATCTACAGATGGGTCTCATTTGGAAGCGTGGCCCTCTCACCGTCTCGCTTCACAGTAACAACACACTCGACTACATGCGCGAGGGTGAGCAGGCCGCTCTTCAGCGGTATGGTAAGTGTATTTTCCCTCTCGCCCCTAGATATTAATACTGACTCTGTTTCAGCTTTCAAACTGGAAAGTCTCCGTTCCTCTGCGAAATCTGAATTTGAGCTTCGCGGACCTTTCCCAGATGCAGCTTATGGCCGCATCATGCGATCTACGAGAAACATGCTCAATGGTTTCTACGCGATGCGTCTTATCACTTCAAAACGAAGTAGCCTTTCCGACGGTGAAAGAGCTCTACTCGAGTTCACAGCCTCGGAGAGAATGCTTCTCTGTGAACGCATCTGCCACGTCTTCCAGGTCATCGCCTCGTGCCTGATGCTGGAGTATCCGCTGACCGACGCCATCCCAACTGTCGAAAATAACAAGGATCGGCTCTTGGGGAAGATCTACCAGTTCCGAAAGGAGCACATGGGGGTGGATCTCTTGGGCAACGAGTCACCGGTCGCACTTGAGGAGAGTGACTATGCGCTGCTGTATGCGTACACACTGGTGACGCTGCAGGTGGCGGCCGAGCTCAACAAGGTGAGGGCTGAGATTGAGGGTTTGTATGGTGTCTTGCACGAGGAGTCTTTGCTGTTGCAGTGATGGGAGAGGAGATTCATGGCGTGTTTATCGGTCGTTTTGCATAGCTATCTCTGGACGACAACTGGTTATATCTTGTTAGGAGAGGCATTCGGCGTGTTCAAGGATATTATCGCGATACGTATACAGGAAAGGTACAGGCAAGGTATATACGATTATAGGCCTTTGTGTTTCAACTTGTTCATTGGTGATTCTCAAGTCACATGGATTGTCTATCTATTCCGTCCCTGTAGTCATGACCTAGATCGCAGCCCTATCCTCGACGCCAACTCCTTTATAAATATGCATCAATTACATATGGCTCAGAAAGCGCATTCCCTTAGTCGGCCCAACCGACCAACCTCATATTCCACCCATCGTCCAACACCCTTGCGTCCTGGTACGAGTACACTGCCAGGGTTCATGACATGGCACCCTTCATATGTGACACAGAAAGGTGGTGCCGTCGTGTCAAGGAGGACCATGGCCGTGGGTAGCGGATACAGGTGCAGCGCTGAGGCGTAGTCCCAGTGAACAGGACGGATGGTTTGGCGGAAGGGGGCGAGGTAACCCTGATCAAGAAGAGTCTTGACGAGTTTCTGTGCCGCGTGGACATCATGGGGGATGAGGGGAGTAGCCGGGGATGCAGTATCAGTGGTGATTGGGTCATCATGGTGGGCTGCATCAAGATCCATAGGTTCGGAGGGTTGTCTTTTATCTCGAGATGATTCAGGGGGTTGCTGCGAGTCGTCGACATTGGCATCATGAGTCTTGGGCTTGAGTCGCACGGATGTTCGACGCAGGCGAGCAGACACATCGTCCCTGAAGAGGACGAGTTCGTGATTAGGACCAAACAAGCTGAGCCTGCTGGGATTGGACGTCCAAATGACAGAACCATCAGACTTGCTCCCTGCCTCGGCGTTGGCCGTTGCAAAGGCGCGGCGGATGCGGGATGTGAACATGTCCGGGACGGGCTTCCGGGGTATGGGCACAGAAGCACCGGCGGTAAAAGCAGAGACCCAGCCGTCATTGTCGCCGGGGACAAAGACAAACGTGGATGACTGGAGGAGGGTAGGGTAGTCGGAGAGGGCCGAGGCGAGAGCGTCAAAGTATTCCTTGTATTCGATACTTCCGCCACTGCCACCACGCGCTAGAACAGAATGCTGTGTGAAGTTGCCCATCAGGACAAATGTAAGGGGTGCCGAGCCCTCAGGCTCAGATGCGTATGTGGAGAGGATCTTGCGCAGGGCTTGGAGAGTCCGAGGTTGGTCGAGGTTGAGCTCACCAATGATGACCACGCGGCCACGAGGTGGCGCATCATCCTCTTCATCTCGGGCACGAAGGAGACGCTGTTCAAGCCTCCTCATCTTGGTACCGCAAGCACGCTCGCTGCCCACACCGAGAAAGTCGATCCAGCCGAAGCCACCTCCTATGGTCTGCTCCTGGCCGCCGTCAGGGCCGCTAATTCCAAGGGTTGCCTTGCGTCTCTCACACGGAGGCTGGCCGATAAAGAAGCCTTGGAATCGGCCACCCAGTGTACCTCCAACACCGCTGCTGCCGCTGAGACCTTTGCCCACAGATTCATCTTCCTCCTCGTAAACACCATCCACTAGGACAATCATACCGGGGCAGAACCAGGCTGAGTCTTCAGGGATAGCCACAGCTTGAGAGAGGTCCAGAGCGATAGTGCCCGTCAAGTCGCTGATAGCAAGATCGCCAGTAGGGAGGATGACCAGCAGGCCTAGCAACATGTGACTACTACCATGACGACCCAACAGGTTGGCAATTGGTGTGAGTTTAAGGGATTGCTGATTGGATAGAGATCGCTGAAGAGTGCGCTTGCGAGAGGAGGAGACGGCTGAGGTCTGGAAGGATTCGTTTCGGAGGAGGCGTTGGTGGATGACATTGTAGCGGTTGCGGAAGACTGTGGTTTTATGTGATGCTGCTGGTAATAATGAAGGCGACGAAGTGTCCCTGGAGAAGAATTAGCAACAAGCATGGTTCCATTAAACTGGTGTACCAACCTTTCAAAGTGTTTCTTGCTGACATTGTATATCAACCTCGGCTGCTCATAGGCGTTGATGATCTTGAGCCATGCCCTAGGATCCTTGGTATTCTCTTCCTCAGGCTCTTCTTCCACACCCAACCCCGACATTCCAAAGCTCTTGTTGGCATCGTCCGTCATGGGCTCTGCCGGCCGTAGTCCCAGTCTCGTGTTCAGCGCCTCGTTATCCCTAATATCGAGCATGCTGTCACCCCGTGGGAGTCCCCTCGCTGGACCTGTTATTCTGCCACCACTCATGTTCCCCTCGAGCGCCTTGAGGATCTCCTGTAGCTCCTTGCTCGTCCCTTCAACAATGACACCTCCATTTCGGTTCTTCCAGCTGCGCGCCACCTCCTCGAGCACCCTCTCAGCCAGGCCCTCTTCTCGCCATCCTGAACCGCAATGCCTCCCGATGAAGGACGCAAGTTCTTGAAGAGCGGATGATGTAAGGGTAAGGGAGTGCTTCTTTGTAAACGTGCGAAAGGCAAGAGGTCGTAGTGTAGGCGGCGGAAGAATGATTGGTAGGATGGCGGCCTTGGGAGCGTTGACGGCAAAGGGCTTGAGAGGATGAACAGGAGTGCCAAAGGCGGGAGAGGATGAGGGTATCGCAGAAGAAGGCGGAGCGCCTGGTCGCTGTTTGCGAAATATGGGAGCTGGTGTTTTGTACATTTTCAGGTTATGAATTCGGCATTATAATCGTCAAGGTTGATCTCGATCAATTCATCAATGTCGACGATTTTACATGTGCTCCCCATGAAATTGTCTGGGGGCTGTCGAGGGGTCGCGTCTAAGACCGCGTCGACGCGTTTAATTGATTCGCATAAGCGCATAACACGCCTAAAGACATGTCCCGCGTTGAACCAGTGACCTCATCCAACGTGGGGCTAGTTCTCAAAGCTCGGAGCTCGAATGCGACGAGTCGAGAAAGAGCATCAAGTCTTGAATCTCCAATTGACAGCACAATGCTGGGAACAACGTTTCGTTTTGTGGCTCGCCAACGGGTGGTGCCATTCCGGGCAATCTCAAGCCTCTCGAGCAACCCCAAAATCGTCAGTATACACCACCGCCCTCAGCCATATCCTGGATGTACTAGACACTGACTGGAATCAAGAAAGTCCTGAACAATCCCGGCTCCCCTTTCACGCACATCCTCAGCTATCTCGAGACCGAACCTCCTTCTGAGCGCCTAGCGATCGGAACAACCACCGAAGTGCCTCCCACGCCCCAGTCCTTCAACGAGAACCACGACTTTGTCAAGATCCTCAACGAGGTGGTGTCCGAGTACGGCCACGAGGATGACGATCTGATCAGCCAGGCCAGGGCATTCGCCAGCCCCGGAGGATTCAACCTTGGCTCGGGAGGCTCCTTCTTCTCCCCAAAGCGGCCTAATCGAGGCAGGTCACGGAAGCAAGGTGCCGGAGGTGGCGCCGGAGGTTCCGGTGCTGGCGGCGCAAGCGCTCAAGGAGGCGCCGGTGGGGGAGGACGGGGAGGATGGGTGCATCTCAGCGACCGACGGAACCCCCCAGACTTTGGACGGATAGCTTGGCCGGAGGATATCCTGGGGAGCGTCGAGGTAGACGACTCTGGGACCATCATCGGCAAGGTGCAGCCCAGTGGGACATACCGCATCCTCACCAATGCTGGAATGTGAGTGACCTTTATAACTGATCTACGGGAGTGTTACTAATGGGAGACACAGCTTGGGACTCAGTCCGTTTCTGGAGGCGAAGTTGATTGAGAGGCTGAGGCACGAGGAGGCCAAGCAACGTAGTGGTTGAGCTCGTTGAGGGAGTGACGTGTCTGTGTACGTATTAAGAGATGGAGGACGAAAAAGGGGAAAATGAGTGGCTTGGAGTTAGAGCTGCTCTTGAAGACAATGTATCATAGCTGTAACGACTATTGTACGAATATCATTGCATTTGTTGGCCGGGATGAGTCAAGTGACGATTGTTGTGTGATGGATACCAGCAACCTAAGGTTCGAAACTCTTCATGGTTACATAATAAGTATCCGGGTTTCCCGAGCCATGTTTAATTCACAGCTTTTATTGTCTGAGTTGTTGGGAGGTTTCCACGGGCTGACAATAAATCAGACGGTAAGAAAAAAAAAAGTTGGTGGGAAACCAGCCACGAGTAGTCTCAACTGATGGATTGTATGAGGCCAGAGGTGCATATGAATCATGGGCTGATTAACACGACGACCAACAAGGCACGAACGAACGAATGGTTTCACCAAGAATTTTTCAAGGAGACGAGGTGAGAGGAGGAAGCCCAACAGATTCGAGCTGAAAGAGGACGCTTTCGGTTGCGTATTCGGATGGGATCTTGTCGGTCGAGATTGTGATGATAACAAGCATTGTTCAAGAGCTCAGAATCAATCGTACATACCGAGATACAGTATCAATGGTCCACATTTCACGTCTCGTTTACTCCCAGCCATTGATATCCAATCCATCCATGAACGACGTTGGCTGGGGATCCACTAAAACCCGACCTCACCTGGTAGGAGGGGCCCCTCCCCGGGCTGCCGGGGTACCCATCCATCCATCGTCAGTGACTCCCACAGCGAGAGACTGGAGCTTTTAGAGCGCACCACTTCCCATGTGCTACAGCACTAATAATTTGGGCGCCCACCACCACCAACTCTTGCATCCTGTCGTCTCATCCTTGTGAACGCCCCCTCCCCTCCTTCATCTTCAGACCGACCATATCACACATATCAGGATTGTGTCGTCCTCGCCCATTGTCCTGATATTCGCTGTTAGCACCCGATACCCAGCGGGCACCAACATCTACCGCCGCTAGGTACCCATCGAGATCCCTCCAACCCCGCCGTCGCTTTCTCTCGTTCCTGGCCTTGGTCAAGGCTCTCGACACCCCTCCTCCGACATCACCATGGCTCCCCGAGGCTTCGAGGACGAGGAGCTGACCATTTCCTTGTCCTCATCACACGTCCGTCGACCTCAGCAGCAGCAACCGCAGCCGCAGCAACATGCTCCTCAACCTGGCACCCGCCCCGCCGATGCGCCGCTCAAGGAGAGGATCAAGACGGAGCAGCGCATCGGCGCCTACAAGGTCCTCCGCACCCTGGGAGAGGGCTCCTTTGGCAAGGTGAAGCTTGCTATTCACAACGGCACCGGCCAGCAGGTCGCCCTCAAGATCATCGCCAGGAAGAAGCTCATCAGCCGTGACATGGCTGGACGCGTGGAGCGCGAGATCGAATACCTCCAGCTGCTGCGTCATCCCCATATCATTAAGCTGTACGTTACACATGCGAGCATGTAACCTCGACATAACTAACCCCGGTTGTTTAGTTACACCGTCATCAAGACTCCCAATGAGATCATCATGGTTCTCGAATACGCTGGTGGAGAGCTCTTCGACTACATTGTCCAGCACGGCCGTATGAAGGAGGCTGAGGCCCGTCGCTTCTTCCAGCAGATGCTTTGCGCAGTGGAATACTGCCATCGTCACAAGATTGTCCACCGTGACTTGAAGCCTGAGAACTTGCTCCTTGACGAGAACCTCAACGTCAAGATTGCAGATTTCGGTCTCAGCAATATCATGACGGACGGCAACTTCCTCAAGACGAGCTGCGGCAGTCCCAACTATGCAGCCCCCGAGGTTATCGGTGGAAAGCTGTATGCTGGTCCAGAAGTAGATGTGTGGAGTTGCGGTGTCATTCTCTATGTCCTCCTGGTCGGCCGCCTTCCCTTTGACGACGAGCACATCCCCAGCCTATTTGCCAAGATCGCAAAGGGTACCTACAGCATCCCCCAGTGGATGCCTCTTGGCGCCGCCAACTTGATTAAGAAGATGCTGGTGGTCAACCCCGTGCACCGAGCCACGATCGAGGATATCCGGGCAGATCCTTGGTTCATCACCGATCTCCCAGTCTATCTCCAACTTCCCGTCGAAGAGTTTTTCAACACGGGAGTGGACCCCAACAAGGCCATCCAAAAGAACGATATCGCGCCGAACGCCCCCGAAAAGGTTCAAGAGAGACTTCACAATGAAGTCACGGAAAAGATCAGCAAGACAATGGGTTACGGCAAGAACGATGTCGAGGAGGCACTGCAGGCATCCGAGCCTTCAGCCATCAAGGATGCTTACATGATCGTGAGAGAGAACAAGATGATGCAAGTGAATCGTGAGTCCCCTTCCAGTTTGCCTGGCCCCATGGTGTATTGAAACTGATGCAGAACACCCTGAAGCATTGCTCGAGCCTGAAGGGTCAAGCCCCATGCTCAGCATGTCTTCAGCCCGGTCGGCGACTTCGACCACTACCACGACTACCCCTCGCCCTTATGTGAGCAAGGTTGGCATTCTGCCTTCAAGTCTTCCAGCCTATCACAAGGACTACGTCGAGCGAGAAAAGGCCGGCGCCATCAACAACTCGCCTCCTCAGGTCTTGATCAACGACGAGCTCCCAGTTGCTAGGACAGATGCTGAGAAGGAAGAGACATCACGCCGTCTCAGGCCGCATTCGCGAAGCCAGCTACGCCTTGACGAAGCCAACACAAGACCCCAAGGCATGACACCCATCAACCCTCCTAAGAAGACGAAGCCGGTGCGGTGGCAGTTTGGTATCCGATCACGTAACTCGCCATGGGAAGCCCTTCTGTGCATCCACAAGGCTCTGCACAAGTTGGGAGCGACATATATCCCTGACGAGGAATACGAGTCACGACACGCAGAGGAGCGTGCTGAAGCATCGGGTGACGGCAGCTTTGCCGATTCCTATGATGGAAGCCGAGGCTCCAGCTCGAGCATTGATCCTATGAAGCGATACAGACTACCAGCCGACCCATGGCACATTAATGTCCGCTGGGATACGTCAAGTAAGTCCAGTGCATTCCTCTCTACTTCTCTGTCACTAACAACAGCATCAGCCCTCAGGAAAAAGCTGGAGGAAAAAGCCGGCACCTCTGATGGACGACACGCCCATGAGCCATTCGTCGCCCTGCACCTGGATATTCAGATCTACGAAATGGAGCACGGGGTCTACCTGGTTGATTTCAAGTGCTCTGGTTACGAGACAGCCCAAGGCCGGCTGCTCGAGGAAAAGGACGTCACCAGTCCTTTCCCTTTCTTGGACATGGCTGCCAAGTTGATTATGCAGCTGGCGGAAGCGGACTAGGGGAGGGAAATTGTTTGATATTGGTACCACAATCATTCACGTTCCTCGGACGTGCCGAATCGCACCATGTTGCGTCCACAGCAATTTGCTAAGACGCACTCTACCACCCAGAGTCGCGCGCTACCCATGCGCGTTTGGAGGAAGACGTTCCAGTCCAAGGGATCGTTTCAAGGAGGCCATTGCGGAGCGGTTGCTCTTGGGATCGATAGGTCTTGGCAGTCGGCACCGTGACCGGGCGGACGGACCGAGCCTCGGGGTCGGATCGGAGCCGGAAGCGCAAGAGGGGATGGGATTTATAGCCATCTTGCACAGATTGTGTTGGCGACGTCTTTTTTTTTCATTACCACGGGCTGAGTCCAATCACTCAATGTTGATACGAAGTTGCAATGCCTATATGCAGTATGACGGGTTCAAGGTGGAAGGGAACAGGGCGCAGGAAAGGTAATGGCACGGATTACACCACCTAGATAGATTTGGGAGGGAGGTGCCAGCGAGCTCACATTACTTCACATATTCAGATGAAACGTCGAGATTGAAGATGAAAAAAATCTTTTAATTCTAGTGACCAAATGTCCTAGTTTGTATATGAACTTGTATGGTAATAAGAAAAGCAGGCGACGTTAATGAAAACAGAAACAAACACCATTTCCGCGGTATGATATCAAACGTCCAAAACATGATGGCTAAAAGCACATTGTCGCCGCTTCCCTTTCCGTCTGTGGACCAACAACCCTTGGGTCCTTTTTTTAGTCTACTGTACTGTACTCTTCCTCGCCGATGCATCGTTGAAAGTCGTACTCTTTTTCTTTTCATTGGTTTCATTAGGCATCTCCCAGTTTATTTGAACTGGTCCTCAGTCACACCAGCACCCATGGCAGCGGTAGAGCTGATACCACCGGTGACCATCTTCTGGAGCTCATCGACGTAGGTAGCACCACTCCACTTCTGGTGCTTGACAACGTCGACCTTGGTGTCCATCTCGGGCTCCTGGACGAGCTCGCCGTAGGCGCGCATGCCAACAGTGCTGTAGGCCTTGGCGAACTGGTCGCTGATGAGAGCAGTAGTGTGAAGACCGGCGAGGGTGATGAACTGCCAGCAGTAGCCGAGCTTAGCGAGGCGGCGGATGTAGGTCTCCTGCTCCTGGCGGGGCATGGCAGTCTTCCAGTTGAAAGAGGGAGACAGGTTGTAGGCGAGCTTCTTCTCAGGCCAGACGGCGTGGACACCGTCGGCGAACTCCTTGGCCTGGGCAAAGTCGGGCAGCTTGGACTCCATCCAGATGGCGTCGCAGTAGGGGGCGTAGGCGATGGCGCGGTTAACGGCGCAGTCACAGCCACCCTTGAGGCGGTAGTAACCCTCACGGGTTCGGGGGGCGTCCCAGTCGAAGAAGATGTCTCGGCCGAGAATCTGGCTGGCGATGGCGCGAGCCTCAGTGTTGCTCTTGCCCTTGGCCTTGGCAGCATAGTCGCTCTTCAGGCCAGCCTTGTTAGAGTAGGAGCCGGCGTCAATGGCGGCAGCGACGGCGTCGTCGAAGCGGCTGAGCTTGGCCTGGGCCAGCCATTCGTCCTCGATGCGCTGAAGCTGGGCACCGTTCTTGCCAGCCTGCTCAGCGGCGATCATGAGATCGTTGAGGGGCTTGAGGGAGGGGTTGGTGGAGCCGAGGATGAAGGCATGGTCGCGGGGGTCGATGGTGGTGGTGATGAGGGTGGCGGCCTCGGCGTCGGTACGGGCGATAGCGAGGAGATCAGAGCCTGTTGATATCACATGTCAGCCTTCAACGTCCACATGTGAGATTTGGAGAATCTGGGGTAAATAAACTCACCCATGATGTCAGCCTGCGCGCGAATGGCAACCAGGCGGTTGATGTGCTCCTGGATGGGGACAAGGACCTTGCCAGCCATGTGGCCGCACTTCTTGGTTCCGGGGGCCTGATCCTCAATGTGGATACCGGCAGCACCCTTCTCGATGAAGAGCTTGGTGAGCTTCATGACGGCAGTGAGACCACCGTGACCGGTGTCAGCATCGGCGACGATGGGGCGGAGGTAGTCAATGTTGAGGAGGTTGGCACGCTGAGCCTTGGGGACGCTCAGGCGCTCCTGGCGCTGCTTGCGGTCGTGGAAGAGCTGAGCCATGAAGAGGTGGCCGACCTTGTTAGGGACGGTAGTCTGAATTCCGAGTCAGTAAACTGAATCGCAAGTGCAATTGAGTGAAAGCCATGCTTAATGCATAGCAATAGCTTTGGGCGCAAGACTCACGTAGGGGTAATCAGCCAGATCGGGACCGGGCTCGTCAGAAGCAGAGGCGGTAGAAGATGATTGCCATCCAGAGACGTAGACGGTATCGAGGTACTTGGCCATCTGAGTGACCATGGTAGGCTCCAAGCAGCCATAGGTGTAGCTAGCATCTCGGGACTAGACAATGCGTGTTAGTGGTCTGGCGTTGATCAAGCATCCCGAGTCGCATAGTTGCTCACCTCGAAGCGCTGCTCAAGAATGTTCCACAACTTCTTAGCCTGGGCGTTGCTGGCGTAGTTGATGGGCAGGTATCCTCGCTTGGAGACGATCTGCTCGGCGGTAAAAGGTCGCTTGGTGTGTCGCCATCGCGAGTCGGACCACCAGGCCTTGACAGCCTCAACCTCCTTCTGGAAGAGCTCGTCCTCGTGATCCGGGTTCACGGAGGGGTTCGCCATGTTGTTGGCCGCCATTGTGACTGTTTGTGATGAGGGTTGGAGGTGAATTGGGTTGAGTTGAGGTGGTCGCGTGTGTAAGTTGAAGGGGGGCGGAAACGGAGGAGGGTATCACAAGACAGGAGTGAAGATGAATGAGAATGAAGGAATTGGAGACTTTTTTTCGAGTCAAAGGATGAGGGAGAAGGCTATATTAAGTAGAATCACGGCCGGGAATTCTAAACAGCTTGAGTCACTCGACCTTGGATCTCTTTCTCCTGTGCCCCGTCCCCCCGTCGGTCCCATTCCCCATGGTGGTCATTGTTCTCCGCACCCGGCGTTCAGCGGGTGCCCCACCGAGTCAGGACAGGCAGGATGCACGCCCAGGGTATCCACAGTGATTGGAGAGAGGCAATGATTGGGGTTGAGGGTCGGATTTGGTCTGGTCTCGCCTGGCCTTTTGGTTAGCCGTGGTTGAAAGGCGAACAAGAGCTGGGGGAGTGGAAGTTGTAAGTGGAGGGTGGAGGTGGAGATGGGATGGAGGTACCATAACGAAATAGTGGACCCGCCCTCCACGAGGAAAAGAGCCAGCCACGAGAGCGGCAAACAGGGCCTGGTCCAGAATCACAAGGCCAGGACAGATCCGTCAGTCTAACCAGATTGTCTTTTTTTTTTCTGTGTATTTTTTGCCATTGAGTTTTGCATGTGTCTTGACGAGTCGGACGAACGGGTAGTTTACAGTGGTATTCATTGCAACTCGATACTTGAAAACATAAGGGTACTCTGTATAGCATCAACTACGTAACCCAAGTACCCAGCCAGGTACCAGCGCTTCAACTGCGGCTCAAGAATAGTGGCCCTCGCTCGGAATCCCACCGAGCATGTAAACCAAATCTAAACCCGCCAGCCCTTGAACAACAATTTTTTTGCACCTCGGCCCTGAAATCAATGGACAGGATGTCAAGAGCCGCCATCCTGTCGTCACGAGCAGCCGCAAAAACAGGGGAGGGGTGGCGTCTAACCCCGTCCAACCGGCCGGCGCGCGGGCATGATCCGTGGCCAAACAACAAACTGGGGTAGAACGAGCCGGACGGTGCGGGTACGTACCTCCGGACAGTCACCGAGGGGAGAAACGTCGAGGCCATCACGGAAGAGCAGAGACAGTGGACGGGAATCCTCCATCGACGGTTGATGGGAGCATCTGTCGAATCAACGGCCGCAGCGTGATCGCGATGGGCAATTGGGCTTACAGAGACGTTATATATACACTCCGTATTGTGCATTTATTACGCAGCTTGTACATACCGCCTGCAGAGCAGAGTAAAAACGGAGCTCGGTACATGTCCATCCCCTGGCCTTGCAGAGCCGTCAGAATGTGCGCCCCTGGGGAGAATGAACCTGCATGACGTCTTTTCCTTCCTCTCTGTTTCTTTTCTTCAAGTCAAGTCTTGCGTATCTTCGGCTCAAAGGCTGGCACAGCCTAGCACCTCACACCTTGTCGCACATGGCGGATCCGGGGATCCGCTGGTCAGGGCGTACTTTTTTGCCGCCCATTGACCGAGATGCCGAACGCCGTCGTGTCAATACCTAGGTAGGTGTCTTTGATCTGAGGCCTCTTGATCAGATACTATACCGGCAATGATACCCTCTTCCAGGCCTGATCTGACTGAATGCCAAAGCCAATTCTTCAGCTCCTTCACAATAAACAAGTCTCATGACCCTTTCCGAGTCGCCGACGAGAAGAGTAAACTTCGGCCAACAACGGCTCTAAAAAGACAATGTACAAAACCCCTTGTGTAAAATTCGGGTCCGCCATGTGCCTTTTCCCCGACAAACGCAAACCGAGATCCCATACCCCAAAATCTCAGATACGGTACTTGACCATCTACCGTACCGCATCTAACCTGATCCATGCTAGATGAAGTAATCCTCCTCGAAACCTGGGGTACTCCCTCTCTCACCTTGAACTCACCTCGAACCTGGCTGTCCCTCTTCACCGGTTGTGACCTTATTCCTCTAGACCGGATCTAGGTTTCTTCTAGTTGAACTAGATCACGGCTCAGAGGATCAACCATCACCAACATCACGACGATGCAGTTGACGCTGCATATCAATGCAATTCAAATCAGCATATCAGTAAATCAACCAGGCCTCAATCTTTTTCCTTCTCTACACCGGCACAATTCCTCTTGCACGCACGCAATCTGCCCTTCTCGGCCTTCCTCCGTCCCTGCCTCGCCTCTCCCCGTCCCCGGAACTTGGCCGAGGCCGAGTCCCGCCCTCACCGGAGCAGCGGAGGTCTCTGGCATGTGAAGCAAACCCGCCGCAGTCTCTCGCTCAGTCACCGAGAACAGCAGCCGTCCTTTTTTTGACAGTTTCATCGGTTCTCCGAGCATACTTCTCCGAATCTCACGGCCTTGATACTCCCTCGGAGCTGCACTTGTCCGGGAATTGAAGTCCACCCCTCCCACACCCTTCTACCACCTACAGCATCTATTTCCTGCATCTCTTTTCCCCTGCTTTTAGAAGCTGTCCCCTATCCTTGCGTTTCCAGATACCTATGAGAGGCCAATGTCATCCGTCAACCCCACGCCTTACGTCTCGAGGCACAAAACTACCTCGGCCATCCGCTTTCATTCTACCGAGAACCCCAAACCTCTGGTACACTTTGAGCTTACCTCCTTGCCTACCTTGGTAAACTTCCTCTGACGGCAGATTCCTTTGTTTCATGGATCTCACGTGCCCTATCAGCCGTCATTTGTCTTCGGTCACTTCCCGAGCTTGACACTACCAACCGATGGCCCTCGTCATATCGACCACATCGTTATACTTACACAAGTCATGCATTGCATGCATCACATGGAAATACATCCACTGTCACTCACTTGCACCGGCTATTCAATTCCTGACTCAATACAGTACTGCATTCTATCAAGCCCGGCCCAGCTCATCTCATTCAGATCTCGTCAGTTCGACACCGACACAGACTGGACTTGGGATAGGCAGTAGCAGTCAGTGTTGTGAGCAACCTGTGCCCTGACCTGTGCTGATTCCGTCCTGTCCCATCAACTATCACCACAGCCTCTCGCCCCTTCTCCCGTTCGATGGTGCTGCTGCCTCTAGTATCGATCTCCCCTATTACACGCTTTTCAACTCGTCAGGATGTCCTCAGCCTGCCAAACCGACCCAATGTCACCCCGTACTGCCGACATACAATTCGTACCTCAAGTTCAACTCCGAGCAAAGACTTTGATGCGACAGAACAAAGACAAAAACCAAGATGGCATATCATGGCAAAATGTCACTTCCCTCACGGCGTCACCTGGTGTTGCCTTCAGCCCACTCGAGCATTCCAACTCTCGGCGCATTATTTAAGGTGCCAGTAGGGCAGCAAGCGCCTTTTCGTTGTTCTGCTCAATAGCCTTGATCAGTGTTGGGTAAGGTGTGAGCGCTCCTAGAGCTCTCCTCATGTGAGCGTTGACAATCTGCAATCCGTAGACGTAACTCGCGTTAACCCATGCGAATCTGCATTGATAGTTAGCAGGCTGTCCATGCCTCGTCTTGACATCAGAAAACATACCCTTCTTTGTTGACGCCCTTGAAGCCCAGACCTTGGTTGCCATATTCGGCGTCCACTCGGTGGGGATCAACTGGCTGCGTCACGTCATACTTCTCGACAACCACACCGTGGAAGTCGACAAACGCCTTGGTCACCATAAAGAGCCACTTGTAAGCAATCCGCTCCGCCTCCTCAGTGAAGCTATAGCGGATCAATCCAGTCCAAGCCAGCATCTGCTGTGGCGGCCAGCCGTACGGGAAGTCCCACTGCCGGTTAGGCCGGTTGAGGCCGACCGCTCCGCGCGACTCCTCCGTTCCTGAGACGAGACCGCCGTAGGCCTCAAACTTGGGGAGACCCTTGCGCACCATCTCGGCGGCCTGCTTTGGTGTCGCGATACCAGCCCAGAGGGCCCAGAAGGTTGTACAAGTCTCATATGTGCAACGCTCACGCTTCACCGTGTCGTAGTCAAAGAACATGCCCTCCTCTTCGTTCCACATCAGCTTGTCAACTGTCAGCTTGCGTCGCTTGGCTCGTCGGTCCCAGGCTGCCGACGAAAGGATCTCTCCTGGCTGATATGGGGTTCCAGCGCAGAACTCTTCGGGCATGGCAAGCTTGTCGTTGAAGACGCTGCGAATAGTACGGGCAATATCGGTCTCATACTTAAAAAGTAGGGAGTTGAGGTCGATGGTGGCCAAGTTGGCGCACACTCCCTCGAGGCGGTACGAGGTGTCATGGCCAGACTCTCGCACAGCGCGATCGTGCATGAAATACTCATCGAGCTCAGGCTCCTTGACCTCGCCATGGTTGTAAGCGCGCACAAACTGCTCAAAGGTCATGTTGTGCTTCTTGACGTATGGGTCAAGAATGTGCACAAAGTGGGTAGCCTCAGTCTCAGGAGGCACACCCATACCCTCTGGTCGGTATCTCGAGAGACCAGTGATAGGGTCAAGTCGAGGCTCTGACGTCCACACGCTGTGGTACTCCTTGATGGCCGCCAAGATTGAGCGTCGGAGGAATTCCTTGGCATCTGGCTCATGCTTGATCTTTTCGTAGACTCGGAGAGCCATGTCAGTCAGGAATGGAGGCTGCGATCGGCATAGGTAGTAGGATCGAGTGGCATTGAGGATCTTGCCATAGTGCTCGATGCAGAAGCAGAAGTTGGTGACCATAGACTTGGCCAGGTCAACTCGGTCGTTGATAAGAAGACCCAGAGACGCCATGTAGCTGTCCCATCCGTAGAGCTCGTTGAAGCGGCCACCAGGGACGACAAACGGCAAGCCCTTCAGAGACCATCCACTGGGGTGGCTTGGGTCTTCCACCTCCTCAACATCCACAGCCAGCAGACCAGGCGCATCGTTCATATCACGGACAAGCTCCGGGGTAATCTTCTCGGGCAGGAGCTGAACATCCAGTCGCAAGTCGGGTCTCTCCTCAGCAACTCTCTTGTAAAACTCGTACTGCTTGGGGCATCCGTGTGGGATGTAGATACGCGGACGGGGGTCATCGGTCCAGTCCTTGGGGTCTCGAGCGGCAATGTCGACAGTGGATGCATCAATGCGTCTGGTCAAGCCCTCCCAAAAGTGATCGCGAATCATGCGAGACAATCGATCGACAGGATTCTCGTTGAGTCGTCCCTCGTCGAGCACAATCTGCTTACGTCCGTACTCTTTAGCAAGAGTCAACTCCTGGAGAAGATTGGACAGCATGTATGTTCCTCGAACGTCGAACCGGTTGTGGCCAGCAGAGGCAGCGGTCCGCAGCGAAATGACCTTGGGACCGTTGTCCTCAATTGTGATTTGCATATTTCCATCGGTATCTTCCTGCAGCTGCAGGCTCTCCAGGGTCGAGTCCACCTGGATGAGGAATCGGCGGCTCTGCTGGGTGTTCTCATCTGGGGCGAAACGTCAGCTTCAAAACCTCGCTGTCCAATGACGTCTTTAGCTGCTTACCATGACTACCTCGTCGGAAGGGCTCACGAAGGCCAACTCTTTCGAATTGGCGCATCAAACTGTTCTACATGCACCGTGTCAGATAAGGTTGCTGCACCTGCACCAAGGACACCTCACTGCTCACCTGCGAGTATGTTCGGGTGCGAGGGCCAGCACGATTGGTGTGGCGCTCCTCGGTATAATATGTTCTGGCATCGTCAAAGACGCCATCGTCAGAACCGCGCGAGCGGTGGCTGGGCGCTGCCATGGCGATAGCAGGATTGAAGCTGTCTTTGTCAATGGGACAGAGCGGGGTTGGCCAGATGGGTGGATGGTGGATGGATGGAGGGACGGGAGCCAAGTGTGAAGCTTTGCAGATTATATGGCACAGGCGAATTGAGCTGACAAGGTTGAGAGGTCAGAAGAAAGGGGCACCAGTCAGTCAGACGTAACTAGGGACAAGTCACGAGGATGCAGGAAAACAAAACAAGTAGCTGTGGAGGTCTGGTTTTGAAGGAATTGTAGGGGATGACGGCAGGGTATGGAGGGGGCTTTTTGAGAGGAGAGGGCGGGAGGAGCAAAGAAAGTGGCGGAGAGCTTGGGCCTTTTTCTTTTGGATGAGGTGGGATGGAGGGAGGATGGAATGGAGCCAGGCCTGTCCCCAGTGACGGTGACGAAGCCAGCTGGAGCAAGCGACGGGAGAGAAAGATCCAGGTAGGTTTCTAGGTTAGCAAACGGCCTCGGTCTCGTTGACCGAACTTCCTAACCGGGGAAGCGGTGAAGAGGCCACAGGGGCCGCGGCGGGGGTCAATTGATGCAGAGTCGTTCGGTGAGGGCGCAAAGAGCAGGGCGAAGAAGCAGTTGTCCAGCCTTTGGTTCGTGGGCTTCTTCTGTTTCACCTCTCTCCCAGATCCGCCTCTGCTTTTTTTGGTGTTTGATGTGACGATATCACGCAGCAGTAGCAGCAGGGGTGCTCCACTACAGGGGGCACAAACATCAAGAACCGCCCCATACCTGACCTCCCCGGCAGCGCTGTTGCTGCGCGTTGCCCGCTGTAACCCACTGCTGTGTTACCCCCAGGACGCACCTCGCCCAGCCGAGCTGGCCCCCATGCAAACGGCTTCCCCCCACCATGACATCCCGCGTGCCCAGCACACCCATCCCGCCCATCCATCCACCCATCCACCTCAGCCCTTTACCAATCCCAGGATGCTGGACATACAAATTCAAGCCTGGGATATTCGGCCGATACCATCAGACCATTTCAAAGGTCACTCGACTGCCGGACACCTGGATGCAATCCCCCCCTGAACTGCTGTGTCTCGCATACCAGGCCCCTGTGCTTACGCTTGTGCTTGTGCTTTGACAAGAGATGTAAACTGGGGATCTTAGATGACCTGACATGGCCAAACTGTCAGGTTGGCTTGGACGTTTGGGCATGATTTGGAAGTATATGGGATACCCCAACAGGCAACTCCGCTCCAACAGTCTGAACGACATGTTGCGTGTTGTCCAGCAGAGGCAGCTCCGAGTGAAGTCATCTCAAGCGATATGTGGAAACTCTTGTTCACGAGGCTCAATATCATCATATCAAGACCCGTTCTTTTCACATTGAATAGTCTACATGACAACAGTTCGACGTCAGTATGTTCAGATTCCTCAACGCCCAACCGATACCGGCTCGGCAGCGGTCAAGATTGAAGGGGGGATGTCTCAAGACATGTTGCTCCGCCAGACAACGTGCAGGCATGCCAGGTTGATGAGTGACACGAGGTGGAAATAATCCCAGAACCATTCTTGCCCGCTACCCCAGTATCGACACGAGCAAGTCCACGGCCCGGATAGTCTAGACGTTGAGTTAACCATAGCCACAAACGCCACGGTCACATTGGTTCTATCATTTCCACCGACAGTCGAAACTGTTGGATCCCCTGAGTATGGGGTAGACAGCTCAATAACTTGAGTGGTTGATAATTACTAGCAATTTCATTCCGTCATGTTTCCTCCTCTTGGGTATTTGTCCTGTTCGTGAGCCATCCTGGTCTCAGTATTCATCCATCCCTTGACGCCATTCCAATGTTTCAACTAACCCCAGATCAAGGGGCATGCGCCTCGAAGCACCACAGCAACGATGACCTATTCGTTCCCGGCACGACTTGTTCGTGCAACCATTCGACTCCGCCTCCTTCCTACTACTTCAGGGTCCCAGGTCCCCGCGAATATGTCCTCGCACTCATCTTCATCGTCTGAATCAAACACGATCTCGTCTTCGTCGTGCTTGTCCAATTCGGGCAAGTAGGTGCCATCGTCATCGGCGGTATCTTCCCAGCTTCGATATGTGACGACTCGCTCTACCTCCAGGATGAACTTGCCAACTTTATATTTTTGCCCTTCCTCCTTAGCGTCGACGTATTTCCAACCCAGCTTGGTTGAGCAGATCCCACAGGTGATGTCTGCCACTATATGCCAGCCTGTTACAAGTTGTCGGTTCTCACTCTTGCCAACTCGAATATTATTCAGTGTCTGGGGTGCCGGCAGTGCAGGCGGAGCAACAAGGAACGCGCGACCGTATCGGCCCGTAAAACCCTTGGATATGATCTGAGAGGCAAAGGCAAGGTCGGTCGAGCATCCGGCGCAGCGTAGAGTATTCGGCGCGGTTTTGCTTAACCGAGAACCCTTTTCGGCATTTGTCAAGGGTCCATGGTTCGGAGGTGAGCTTGCCGGTGTTGTGACAGCAGAAGAAGCGGTCGAGTCGCTGGCAGAACTCGAAGAGGCAGAGTGGCGACGAGAGAAAGGTAGTCTGATGGTAGACAACAGGTAGGTGGGAAAGATGGGCTTGGTAGCCGAGATGCCACTCTCGCGAACCATCCCGACGGTCGAAGCTGACTTCTTTGTACGATCCCAGATCTGATATTCCGCAGTGAAATAAATATCTTCAAGTGTGACCGTTTCTTGGAACTTTTCCAGTGGTAGATTCAAGGGTCCGATAAGGTGTGGTTAGAGCGGTTGAGTTCCACTGCCAGAGTCAGGCACTCCACCAGTGGCGTACAGTCGGGTCGTTGTAAGGCCTGGAGAGTCTTGAACGTTGAGGAGCTCAACAAGGGATGCGCAGGCGAGACAAGAGGTGTTACAGTCGAGTATGTGAGGCTGCAGGTGAGGAAAAGACGAGTATCTCCCGCGACCTCCGGCGATAAAAGCAATGCAGCGGTCACTTGGCCATGTCGGCGACGGCTCAGCCGGGCAGCGATCACCGGACCTGTCTCATCAGTCAACTAACATGGATGGACGGATTGGACGGGTGGATGGAAGGGCGGTGGAGGGGCAAGAATGGATGGCGGTTGGAGCGGACTCGAAGGGAGGGGTTCAAGGTACGTACAGTGTGGGGTCGCTCGCGGGAACGTGCAGATGGGAAACTCTCATTCCGAAGCCTATCATCACGACTATCACCAACTGGTATTAATCAACAATCCCTTATCAGTTGGATATTTTGCCAGTCAGAGAATAGTGTATTGCTATCGGATGGAAGTGAGTTCTTGTTACTCAGCTTACAAAAATGATGATTACATGGCCATCATTAACTTTCCTAAGGAAGTGGGGGCCGTTGTCGATGGATGGCGTAGCAATGCCAAGAGCACGTTTGTAACAAGGGATCCGGCATCATACTCGTGCTCACAAGGAGCATCAAGGAAGTTGAGATCACTTTCAAACCCTCACTCATCGGAACCCTGTCCACAAACACACCAAACATGTCACAGAACTCCAAACTAGGATACCATATCACGTTCAATCATCTTCATTATTATGGATGTTCTTAGCTTAGGCCTTGGGCTCCTCGGCAACGTAGTGCAGGTAGGCTCCTAGCAGCTTGATGCCCTCAATGTAGTTGCGCTTGTCCAGCTTCTCGTTGATGGAATGCGCACCATCAGTCGAGCTACCCATGGGAAGCAACAGAACGTTCTTGCCAGTGGCCTCCTCAAAGGTCAGAGTAACGGGGATACTGGCAAGGATTGTTAGCAATCAACACATATTCTTTTACATCAAGGACTCTTACCTTCCACCCTCGCGAGTAAAGTCGGGCTGAACACCCCACACACGCTCAACAGCCTTGGCAGCAGCCGAAAAGTTCCAGTGCTTGGGCGACGCCACCCACCACTTGCCAGTGTGCTGTGCGAACACATTCAGGGTGTTCTTACTGTTGAGCTTGGCGAACTGCTCCTTCACGTACTTGTACACACACTCGTTGGTTGTGTCAATGTCCATATCGGGTACTGTTCGGATCGAAAACTTTCCAATGACCTTGGCAGGGATGACAGTCTTGGCTCCTGGAGCGGAAAAGGCACCCTCGATACCGTGGAGAGACAGAGAGGGGTATCGCCAGCGGCCCATAAGAGTGCTCTTCTTGTCCTCAAAAATAGTCGTCGTGCTACCGAGCGACTCGTAGATGTTGTCCATAGTGAAGGAGATGCCATCGTAGAGACCCTCCTCGTCGGCGGTGACAGGGGCAACCTGCTCCATGATGCCAGGAATCTGGATCTGACCATCAGTGTTGACCAGCGATCCCAGAACCCTGACGAGATCGGTCATGGGCTCCTGGGCCGTGCCACCAAAGACACCACTGTGAAGATCAGCGCCAGGGCCGGAGATCTCAACCGAGTAGTAGTTGCAGCCTCGGAGACCATAGGTCAAGCAAGGCTTCTCGGTACCGAGCCAGTAGTTGTCAGAAATGCAGACAGCTTCGGCATCAGCAAAGTACTTCTTGGCCTCTTCCTTGATGAGGTCGTCCAAGCCCTCAGAACCATATTCCTCCATACCCTCGAAGCACATGAGCAGGTTGACGGGGAAATCGACACCCGCCTTCTGGTGGGCCTCGATGGCATTCAACCAACCCAGGACAGGGCCCTTATCGTCCGTAGATCCACGTCCGAACATGCGACCCTTCTCGTCAACGGTGAGATCGAAGGGCTCGGTAGCCCAGCCGTCGCTCTTCTCGGCAGGCTGAACGTCGTAGTGACCATAGACGAGAATGGTTCGCTTGTTGCTGTCGTTTCCGTATCGAGCGAGGACGACGGGAGGGAGGTCGAGGTGCTCCTTGTGGGGCTGCTTTCCCAGCGGTCGAAGCTCTACCGAAGCTCCCAGGCTCTTGAGCTCCTCGGCGAGAAACTCTCCCATGCGAACGACATCAGGGCGGCGAGCATCCTCGGCGGAAATCGAAGGAATAGCCACAGCCTTGCGCAGGCGCTCAATGAAGTCGTCAGCAGAGCTGTCGACCTGCTTGAAGAAACCGTCAAGTTGAGGGGCCATCTTCTTTGCTTGGTGAGCGCGTATAGAGTCGGTGAGGTATGGGCGGGAAAGAAATTTGGGTGATTGTGAGGAGATCCGGGAGACACGAGATGATATAAAGGGCCTTTTGGGGAGTGCTGTTACTCGAAAACAACACAGAGCTGCCCTATTGAGGAGGAAGGTGCGGGGCATTACGCCGGACCTGCTCTATCGGGTTGATAGTGATGCAAGACAGCGCCGTGCTCACCTTATGGCGGGGCAGCTTGAACGCAAGCAATGAGAGAGCAATGAATGGCCGGCTAGTAGCGGCAACCAATAATGATTAGGCCGAGTAGTGATTAGTAAGGGAAAATGGGCAACGTTTGCGTTGAACAAAAGAGCACAAGATGCAGCCAGCCTTTACGTCACATGCCAGCCTGTAAGTGGCTGAGTCATCGGGAGGAAAATCCTTTTTGCGGTAATCCGACTCCGGAATTTCGAGCGCATTCCCCCTCCCAGGCATCCGGTCTCCTCACGTCTAGATGCTTACTAACCCCAGGGGCAGTGCTTTTCCTCCCTCGAAGACTCTTCCTCTCCCCACTCGCCTCGATACTCATCCATCGTCGCTTTCATTCCGCCCATCGAGTATTCAGTTCGCGACACCAGAGCAGTCACTTGGCTGCACTCTTTTTCGCCTGCGCGCGACCTTTTCTTCTCTTCACTCTTGCTCAACGATTATCGAGGGCCGTTTGATCCACCTGGCAACGCGCGGTTACCTGACGCGATCTCGCCGACCTCGCGCGAGCCCGACCGTTCGCATACTCGCTACTCGAGACGCCGTGCTCTGTCGCTAGCCTTCTCTCGAAAGGGCGTAGATCCTAGGACAACTTGCTAACTTCAAGGTCTCTGGTTCAGTGGTTTAACAAACGTGGTGACTGGAAATTGAGGTGGAGTTTCAGGGTTGTCTCTCTTCTGGCTGTTTTCTTTGGCCAGCTGTACTCCTTTATTCATTGCACCTTTTTTTGACCCTTTTGCCGCTATTGTTCCCTCCAAGTACAATCAAAATTGATTATTTCCGTTCATCTCGAGAGTTGAAAGAGGCACGGCAGTGCAAGAAAGAAACCAACAAACAAAGAGAACAATCAGAGTTATCTCTGCAAACACAAAAGAGGCAATCAATACTCACATAGTGCTCTGTGCGCCCGGCCACTTCGACTTGGAAAACTCATCGACCTCCGTTATAACACCACCTCTTGTCCCTCTGTGCTGTGGTGTCTTGATTCCTTGTAGGAAAACACACAGCACAAATCAATCATCATGACGTCTTCCGTCTTTTTCAAGTTCAAGTCCCAAAGGGAACCCACTAGAGTCGAATTCGACGGCACTGGTATCTCAGTCTTTGAGCTCAAGCGTGAAATCATCATCAAGAGCGGACTTGGCGATGGCTCTGATTTCGATCTTCATATTTACACCGATGATAACAGCGAGGGTAAGTTTACATCCCAGGCGCAACACAAGAGCGCTGCTAATCACTGCTCAGAATATGATGACGACACCACCATTATTCCCAGATCAACAACGGTGATCGCTCGGCGTCAGCCAGCCGTTAAGCAAGGCGCGGGGCGGGCTGCCCGTTATGTATCCGGCAAGATGCCTTCAACGGCCAAGAATGCTGGTCGCAAAGAGCAAGCAGCAAAGGCCTCGGCATCAAAGCCTAGTTCTAACGCAATCAACCAAATGAACAATGCCATGACCGAAGAGGAGAAGATGGCAGCCATGTTTGCAGCGCAGACCGAGCAGTGGTCAGCCCAGCAGGAAGAGATGTCACAGTAAGTATTGCCTACCCGTAGAAGTAGATCAATTATTAACATGCCATAGCCAAACACCCGTCTTCAAGCCCGGTGCGAAGAGGCCAGCAAATGTCCCAGACCATGACCCCCCGAATGGCTACATTTGCTACCGTTGTGGCAACAAGGGCCACTGGATTCAGCTTTGCCCTACTAACGATGATCCCGAGTTTGACAATCGCCCGAGAGTCAAGCGAACTACTGGAATTCCGCGTTCGTTCCTGCAAAAGGTCGACAAGTCTGTTGTGCTAGCTCAGACTGACGGCGATGAATCCAAGCGCCCCTCAGGCATCATGGTTAACGCTGAAGGAGATTTTGTCATTGCCGAACCAGACAAGGCATCTTGGGAACAGTTCCAGGCCAAGGCCAAGTCTTCCTCCGCTGCCAAGGCACCCCTGGCCGAGGACAAGGAGATTCAAGAACGGGGCTTGGAGTGTTCGATCGACAAGAAGATGTTCATAGAGCCAATGAAGACTCCGTGCTGCCAGAAGACCTTTTGCAATGATTGCATAACCAATGCTCTCATCGAAAGCGACTTCGTCTGCCCTGCCTGCCAGTCAGAAGGTGTGCTGATTGATGACCTCGTACCAGATGAGGAGACATCGAAGAAGATTCAGGATTATCTGAAGGAGAAGGAGACAGCCAAAAGCCCCCCCCCTCCGTCACCCAAGGCGTCAGATGAAGTCAAGGCTGATGGCGAGAAGGAGGACAACCCTACTACAGTGGCTGACAAGCCGGAGCAAAAGCCCGAGGGCGATGCTGCCGACAAGGCCAAGGATTCGCCAAAGGAAAAGTCAAATTCACCCGCCTCTCAAAAGGCGACTATCAAGTCTCCACCAACTGGCCCCAAGAGCCTCGTCCCCGCTTCACAAGACGCAGACAAGCAGGTCGACAGCGCCAAGCCCACGGATGTCAACTCCAAGAAGCGGCCCGCAGACGACATTCTCGACAATCCCCGGATTCCCAAGGGTCCCAAGGCAATGCAGAACCAACAAAACATGATGCCCAACATGATGAATGGCATGGGTATGAACATGGGAATGAATAACATGATGTTCAACGGCATGCCCATGATGCCAAACATGATGCCAATGCCAAACATGGGCAACATGAACATGAACATGGGTATGATGGGTATGCCCAACATGATGGGCATGCCAGGGTTCCCCGGTATCAATGGTGGCTTTGGGGGCATGAACGGTTGGGATATGGGAATGAATGGTATGAACGGCATGAATGGCATGAATCCTATGAACGGAAACATGGGTATGAACGGAGGCATGAATGGAGGCATGAATGGCTTCCAGAACGGCAACTTTTCCCAGGGTGGCAACGCTGCCGACGAAGACGCCTACTTCCGCAAGCCCGTCAACCCCCATCGACACCAGAACAAGCAGCGAAGAGTTCGACCCAGCGACTATCGAGAGCTGTGAGCCAGATGCTCAGCTCCCGCACGACTATGATTTCTACCAGCGGCTGTTTCTTGTTTTCTCACCATCTCGACATCAAGGTACAATGAGGCCATCAACGCGAGCTTTGCAGAGCTGTCATATTCTGGATTGTTTTAAGGGGTTTGGGGTTGCTTTTCACATGTTGCATGATTCCGTCAAGCCAGCGGAACGGCGTTTGGGGTGTAGATATGGATCTTGGAAGGGTTTCATGGCGGTTTATGCCACCGGTTGGGGGTTTAGGTATTACTTCATCAGACTTTGGCCTTGGTAGGGGCATGACTTGACAGCGAGTGGTCGCTAGTCTACGAGGCAAACATGAAGCAGAAAACAAATAAAATAATAAACAAACTTGCTGAGATTTGGGTATTTTCTCTTGTGACTGTGTGTGTGCATAACCAATAAATATCATCGTGTATTGTCATAAACCATCAACCCCTAACGACAACTCTACGCCCTCTTTGCTCCTGTATGTACTACATGACCTTTCTTTTTGTCTTGCCCATTCCATCTTGCGTGATAATCTTCAAAGCGTCCACGTCTTGCACCCGAGTCTATAGACCTGCTTACTCCGGAGGAACGTAAGGAGTAACGAGCATCTCACTAAACTTCTCGAGCTTCTCCTTGCCCCGAACCTCCTCAACCAACAGGGGCATCTTGACAACGTTAAAGTCCTCGGCGTAGAGCTCCTCGTACTGATCCAGGTACTTGCGCTGCATCTTGCGACGAGCATTACACTGGTCGCAGTCGCTCGCCTTCTTGGGGAACAGGAGCTGGTTGACGACGATGGAGTGGGTGTCGATGCCGTAACCCGCAAGCTCCTGGATCATGCGCTCCGTCTCGTACAGGCTCAGGAACTCTGCGATGCAGACGCAGACAAACGTGGTGAGCTCTGCGTCCTGGAACTGAGTGTTGACCTCGGAGATGGTCTCGCGCAGCGACTCGAGCTTCTCGACCATGTCGTTGAGGTTCTGCCCGTTGGGGAGCTGACCGCCCGAGCCGAGGAAGCTGTTGACGAGGGGTCCGTACTGCGACGAGAGCTGGGATACCTTTGCGAGGGCCTTTTCGAGGACGGTGGGGAACTGGAGGAAACGGAGGGTGTGACCGGTGGGGGCCGTGTCGAAGATGATGGTTTCGTAGGAGAGGGACTTGACCTGCTTGAGGACCTCTGCGAAGGACATGGCCTCGTCGATACCAGGAATCTGTCATGTCAGCAATAGTTAGAGCTGTGAGGTTGTTGAACTCACCGCAAAAGCGAGGTCCTGCATCATGCCTCCCAGTCCACCAGCAGCAGCATTGACATCATCAGCATCGCCCTGACCAGCCAACATGTCCTGTATGCTTCCGTTGGGATCAATCTCCATAGCACTGAGGTTGTCGAAGCCGTTAACGAGGCGGGCCTCCTTGCCAAACTTCTGAGAAAAGGCATCGGAAAGGTTGTGTGCGGGATCGGTAGAGATGAGGAGAACGGAGCGACGGACGCGAGCGAGCTGGATGGCGAGAGAGCACGAGGTGGTGGTCTTTCCGACACCACCCTTGCCGCCCACGAAGATCCAACGCAGGCTGCGCTGGTCGAGGAGGGACTGGAGGGACGGCTCGAGGGCGTCGTCGGCGGAGATTACGGCGGCCATGGCGATTCAGTTGGTTCGGAAGAAAGGTTTGCGATCGGGTCGGGTTAGAGTGGCTTTGTTGAGAGGTTGTCGAGTTCAAGATTTGGGCATCTTCTAGAAGCTCCCGTCTTTCATGGTGGAGTTGGCGGTTTTGGAGGGGTAGATCTAGACAGAATAGGAAGGCCACGTATGGTTAGCCTCATGACTGGTTAATTTTGTCAAGCAAGGACGTCAAGACCAGTCTGTTGCCACATGATGCTCTCACACGGAACAAAAATCATGACTTCTTTGATAAAGTTTATCATATTATTGTCTGCTCTTTCCTAGTTCATCCGAACCACATAAACACGGTTTGTTTTCATCTTATCTGTCAAGTATCTTGGAAACACACCAAAAAGAAACCAAGTGATCAACAACCACAAAAAGAAGCAAAAAAAACCAATCGACGTGGGCCTGATTCGAACAGACGCCTCCGAAGAGAATAGATTTCTAGTCTATCGCATTAGACCACTCTGCCACCACGCCTTTTCTTGGTGATGGGCGAGTCGAGATTGCGGTCCACAAGGACCGAGACCTGGAGTCTGGACACAACCTCAGAGAAGACAACCACCTCGATCATTCAGGATTCAAAAGCCGAGAATGAATCAGACACTACCAGAATATTCTTGCTTTGTGTCGCATTCATAACTCTTGGATCGGACTGTATAATTCTCCTGGGCTATCATCGACCTGCTCTTGAACCCCTCTCTAGGGTATGTGCCGGAGGGGTCCTCCTCAAGATAACCCCTGTGACCTTTTCTGTCTTCCTTTGCTGCTATGGCTTCTGCTTCTTGACATCTTTGCATGCCATTCCTCGTTCTTCTTTCTGATGGATAAAGTATCTTTTGGAACTTGGAAACATGGGCAGTTTGCTCTTGATGTTGACAGCAAGATATAACATCAACTTCACATGGACAAACGAGAAATGATATAAACCAGTTCATTCTATCCTTGAACCAAATTGCATCGCGCCTCAACTCCCTTACCCAATAACGATACCAAGGTCAAGATCCTTGCTCTTCCGTCTCATCCGTCTCTTTGATCCATCAAGAATAGGCCCAGGGAGCAGACAACCCCTGGGTTTCCCAGAATTGCATCCTTCAAACGCAAGAGAGCAGCAGCAGCGCAGAAAATAGCTGACACACACAGTCGGGCGCTGCGATGAATGATGGTACAGAAAACAAGTAACCATGTGAGAAACGACGAGAAAAACACACCGAACCAAGTTTGCACTTTTCCTCCCACAACCCTCGACCCAATCTTGCGTCTTCAGGTCAAAAGCCCGAGTGCTCACGTCTCCCAATCAGAGGCGACATGGCAGTGCGGACAATGCTGTCCGTGGTGTTGGGAGGAGACCGGATGGACGCAAAGGAAGGGCTTGCGGGAGCTCGGAGGAGAGTGCGGGAGTCCTCGCGAGCCGCCTAAGCCTCGCCAGGACGAAGTTCACGGCCGGAAGCGACGGCTGTGCTAGGACCGGACTTGGCGCCGGGGGCATTGTTCCAGGAGAGATAGGTGTGGTCACCAAGTTTCCTGACAACATGTTAGCGTAAGAAATGAAGACTGCAGAATCAAGAGCATACCTGGGGCGGATCAGATGGGTCACTGTAAAGACAGCACCGAGCAAGATGCAGACACCGCCGACGACCACGTAGGCGATTCCAAGGAAGGGGTTGCGGCCTCCCATGACGGTCTTGGTGGTGATGATGATGGACTTGGTACCTTCATACTTGTTGGCGGGGAAGTCTAAAAGGTCAGTCAGGTGTTCCACAGAGGCGTACATCCTTGAAACTCACGATCATCAATCTGAAGCTCATAAGTACCGGCCCACATGGCGACGGTGTCATTACGTTGGTACAGCTTGCTAAAGGTGGGAAGGCCGGCGGTTCGCATCCACACGTGGAAAGCCTCCCACTCCTTCAGGTTTGGCGGGGGGTTCTTGGTGGTATAGTTATCCGGGTAGCGCTTCTGCCAGTTGGGAGGGGGGATCACGTCGTCGGGCTTGTAGCTGGTGTTGCCGTACAGGTCCCTGTCGCTTCCCCAGGCAATGTTTGTCGTCTTCATGTCGTAGGTCCAGGTGTCATTCTTGGACCTGCTCGAGGCCGGAACAGTCACAAGCTCGGGGCTGTAGTAGGTATCGTTGAACATGGAGTTGGCGATGAGTCCGCAGGGGTAGTAGGGCTTCGAAAGCTTGGAGTCTCCGTACAGGGGGCCGCAGTCACCGTTCTTGATGTCGCTGTACGAGCGAGCTTTTCCCTTGAGCTGGTCGCTGTCAAATGAGAGCACGTAGCGACGATGGTTCTGGTAAAAGTTGGTGAGGTGGTAGTAGAAGAGAACGGGAGGGCCCATTTCCTCGGGCAGCGTGAACTTGAGATGGCACCGGTTTGTCTCGTTGACTCTGACGCCGTTGTCGAGGGTGACGGTGATGTTGGTCTCGCGCGCCCACATTGCATTCACGGATCTATTAGAGCTCTTGAAGGCAGTCTGGACATTGTCGCCGGGCATTGCACCATAGCCGCCGCCATCCCTGGAGAGTTTGGGAGCATCTTCTGTGCAGTGGGTGTAGTCGAGTCGAAGTTCTTGGACCTAACTAGGCTGTCAGATGCGTTTTGTTTCAACGGTAGCGTCGGAGCTCACCTGGGCGCTGGCATAGAGAAGCAATCCTCCGATAGGAGCGAATATGATTCCAATGGTGAAGAACAGGGGCAGGACGGTCTTGGGTGTGAGGATGGGCCTGTCGCAATAAGCATCGAGAACGAGGAAGAGCAGGGAACGATGACAACGTACTGCCAGGCCTTCAAGCGCTGCTGTCGGAACGCGGTGTCTATCGCGAATCAGTCAGCATGAATTTGTCGCGGTGCACGGCGGACGAGGCTCGAGGGATGCTCACTCGCTGGTCGACGACTCTTCTTCTTGTCCGGCTGCTTCGGGCCATCGTTGGAGTCGATGGAATCAGTGTGGTCGATGCCACGGGGATCGTCGGCCATTGTAGGCAAGTTCGGCGGTGAAATCTGCGCGGGCGCGCGATGAAAGATCCGTCGAGATCGATATGGCGCGAGGCGGTGGGTGCGAGATGGTCGATTGTGTTGTTCTGGTTCGTATCCCAGGGGAGAGTGAGAGCTGATGGGATTCAAGTGCAGGTGTGGCTTGGCGCTCGTGAAGCGTTACGTGTTGGACATTGCGGCGTGGGTGGGACGTGCTTGGCTGTCAGGGTGAGTGGCTGTGCAGTGACAGATTACGGGCTGTGCTGCTCGGGGTTTCGGGGCTTTGTTTTATCCGGGCGCGTACTCAGGTCATTGAAGGTTTGACAGGGAAAGGAATGTGATAAACAGACATATTTAGGGGTGTCTGTCTCTCTTTCATTTCGAGCTGTATTGTATTCTAGTTACTCTGCATGTAGGTTGTGGTTGCATATGCCTCAAAATACCTAACTTTAGTATATCCACCAGGCGGCATTGGCAGCTACCGGACCGTTTCTCAACTCAATAGGACTGTCAGCACAACTCAATTCAAGATATCAACACTCTCGGGTCTCGTATAACCCTCTCATGGTACGGGTTGACATTGTTTTCTATTGTTACTTAAGAAGGAACAAAGTCCCACCATGTGTAACTGAACCATTTGCTTTGTTTGACCCAAACTGGTCGGGGGCACAAAGTCAGCGCTGTCAGCGCATGAACTGTCGAGTGAACAGAAAACAATGTTCATCGTAACTCGTTTTATATTTAATACATTCTACAATAATTGATTGTCTATCCTTCCCTTTCCCGTTATTCATCAAATATTAGCCCCTCATCAACCCATTGTCCCATTCACCACCAGCCGTGAATCTAGGACTCACTCATCCAGCCTCACCAACTCATATTCACCTGCAACAACTAGGACTCTTTGATTCAGATCCACCAGTCCTACTTGAAAACATCCCAGCATCTGTAAAGTCCAGCATCATCATTCGCTGCCTTTTCTTCTCCATCCACACCCAAAACCTCTGTCTCTTATGCACACCGTCAGTCAACATCAGGTCCTCCGTCTGCAAGTCCTTAGCATCAGCAGAGCCCGCTAAAAAGCTACCTACTGGACCGTAAGCCATCAAACCTCGACCTACACGCATAACAAGTCAGCAGCCCAAGGCTGTTTGCGGTCAGGCACGAATCCAAGGAAAAAACTGACTGATATAAACCGGGCAGTGTGCCTCACTTCATTGTCCCCCTGTCTTGCGCCGCGTAATCCTTCTCTTTCTTGTTCTTGTTCGGTACTTCAGAATCGATATTCACGACGTCCGTCTAAAAAAAGGACAAGTAGAGCCAGTATCGGTCGGCGCCCCCCGATAATACTTTTGCCAAGCCTACTATCAACGCTCTGAAGCTCTCGCTACATCTTCCCCTCCCCCACCACCCTTGACGTCAACCTCCGAACGTCAGGTCGCACCACCCAAAACAAAACAACCCCCCATCACCACCAAAACACTCCCATCGCTCTCCAAAACCTACCGTCGCGATGACCTCACCTTCCGCAAAGGACCTCATCACTTGCCACGTCCTCGACACCCAGGCTGGTCGCCCCGCTCGTGGCGTTCGCGTTCGTCTCGAGGGCCCCGTCCCCGCCCCAGCGCCCGGAGCCAACCCGCACACCCAGCCCCAGCCCAAAACGTTCGAGTCCATCACCGACGATGACGGCCGCGTCCTCGTCTGGTTGCCCTACAGCTCCGCCGACTCGGCTGGCGAGGTCCCCGTCTATACACTCCTCGACGTGCTCGACGAGCGCAGAGGCCAAGGACCCACGCGCTGGACACTGCGCTTCGACACGGCCTCCTACTTTGGCGAGGAAAAGACCTTTTTCCCAGAGGTGACCATCACCTTTCGTGTCGAGGAGGGGCAGCACTACCATGTGCCGCTGTTGTTGAGCCCATATAGCTACACTTCTTACCGCGGGAGTTAGAGGTAGATCTACACTGCCATGTGTGGAATATCTATAGAGGACCAAGATGTCGTTTTTTGCCTCGCAATTCGCCGCCAGTATGGCGATTGCGCATAGCCAGTTGCGAACGATATGGAGGATATACGAAAAGGGTCACCATCATGGAAACACCAGCATAGATAATGACCAAGATCATGAGAATAGCGATGATGCTAGTTATTAATTCTTTAACGAATGTCCCAATCAATAATTGAATGATTGCTCCCTCGCTGACTGGCCGGACAAGTGACATTCCCGTCTCTCCCTACCAGAGGGGACCGTAATCTCAAACTTTTGACATCTTGTCCTCGGCAACACCGATAAATCCTGAATCCAATCCATGCCCGTACATGTCCATACCCATGCCAATGCCCTTGTGCCCATCAAACGCCACGCTATCCACAAAGAGAAGTAATTGAAGCAGTCCGTCTGAGTGATGTTGCCATCCTCGATCATCAGGTTTGGCCGTATACGTCGTAACAACAGTCGTCATCGTGTCCAGATTTGCCTTGGGTGTCCAAGGCTTCACCAAGCCACTTCTAATTCTTTCGCCACTTCTTCATGAATCCCTTCTTAGATCGATATGAGGGCACATCAGGAGATGTTGGTGGCGTTTCGTCATCCCTCCTCGTGTTCCTTGATGCGAGACTCTCGGTTTCGTCCTTTGAAAGCCGGATGCTCGACATGGATGGGCGAATGCTGGACATTGATGGTCGGATGCTAGTCATGGATGGGTTGGCTTGCTTAATGCTGGCGTTGTCTCCTGTGTCGGTGCTAACAAGGGACAGGACGCTGTAGAGAGCTTCAGACGTAGGCGTGATGCGTCCGTGGTTAAGAGTCCGTTTCTTCTTCCTCAAAAAGGACCGGCGAGTTCGAGTGAGTGCCCGGTCAGGATCGATGTCTTCTTGACTGATACATGCGTTTGGTGAGAGGTCTGCATCGGGATGAGGTAGAGTAGTGTTGCGGACTGAAGATTGGTTAGCACGGTCAACGTTTACTGCACCGCGGAACTCTAGACTCACCATCGTTGAAGGGTTCAGGGAACCCTGTGTCTCGGGGCTCCCGTCGAGGCTTGGTGGTTGTTGTAGTAGTAGGAGAGGCGGCCATGATTTCGATCTGAGGGACAGATTTAGACTCTGCAATCATTGAATTGCTGCGAGTAGATATTTGTTTTGAAGAATCCAGGGCAAAAGAGGAGTCGAGAAGCCGCTCAGCTTGACGAGGCACTCTCGACCCTGCCGAATCGGGCAAGTACAGAATGGAAGTGAGTTGTGTAAGCACGATGCCGTTTTCGTATCAGTCAGTGAGCGGCAAGGCTCAATGAACAGTCGCGGAATCGGTGGGGAGAGAGTCGAGATGACAATAGAAAAGACAAGAGAGAAAAAAGAAAGATATCGGTCACTCGACGAAGAAAGAAGAAAAGGGGATTTGGTTTGATTTCACTAGGAAGAGGCGTCAAGATTTGTGTGAAATTAAAATCCGACGCCAGGGGATAGGGAGGATACAGTCGAGTTGAGTTGAACTGAACTTGCTGGGGGAGGAGATTTGACGATGGGATGCAATGGGGCCCAGGGCCAGGACGACAGGGTTATATTGGGACGATGAGTTGCATCCGATCAGCAGGCCACGGAGCCGCTTGGCGAGGCGCTTGATCGGATCTTCGGAACTCGACAAGTCTGTGTCGCAGCGACGAGGAATGGCGAGTCGAGGTGACGAGCAGATGAGCCAGTCAGTGAGGCTTGGCTCTCGCTGTTCGGCACACCAGCCAAGAGAGAGTCTCTCGACGACGCCGTCGTTGCGTGGCTCCGCGCCCCAGAAAAGTCCAGAGCAAGGGTAGGGTAGGGGTGCAGCGTGGTGTAGGACAGGGGGTGGAGTGGTTCCAGAACAGTGAAAAGTCCAAACCCCCAAGAAGACCCAAGAACGAGAAACTTGAACTCACTTTTCGCCAAGCTGGTATCCACGTAGTTGACCGTGATAAACGCCCTGATCCCTACCAAAAGTGTCCTTGACTGCAGACGGCCGTGTCAAGTCCGGATCCTGACAGAGCTGAGGATCGACGAGGCGTCCGCCAGACCAGAATCTACGGTAGAGTAGTCCGTCGACTCCTGCAATTTACACCAAAAAGGCCGGCGTTGGAGAATGCCACGCTCCCTCTTCCGGATCCAAAGCGCGAGCTCTCGCTGCTCGCTGTAAGGCTAAGACGGCGTCTGGGGTAGGACCTGGTGTAAGTGGCTGATTGAGGCTCGGTCGGCCCTGAATGGAGCCGCTCTCGGATGGAACTCGCCGTGGAGCCTGGGCGACAAGACCGGTGTCGTCAGCCCGGGGGGGCGTCTATCTGCTTGGCGACTGATTTGTTGGGCCAGAAACGGTACGCGATTCTCTGCGCCTCTCGAAAGAAGCTGAGGATGCAATGTGTGTCGTAACGGTCAGCAAACAAACGGCGGCGACAATACTTGTCCAACGTCATCCAACCCACGCCCGAGGCAACAGATGTTTGAATTGCCGCCTTGTCCGAGTGGGTTGCTGTGCGATATTTATACCGTCATGGTCGTCAGCATCACAAGGCCTCGGCGGCACACATCTTTGAGTTTGACTCCTCTTTGCTGCTCTGTATCTGCTGGTGCTGGTGCTGCCGACTCAGACATGCAGATATTCAGTCAGCCATGGTCGACAATGAGGACCGGCCAAGTGGTTCCCCAACAGTCTGGGAAAACCCCCGAACGGACCAACCCCATTTTTCTTCAGGTCGTCCCCTCCCGGACCAGATGATGATCATTTCCCGCCGGACCCCTGGACACATGACGACAAGGCCGGACCGTGCAGTAGGTGTCTCGCAGGCGAACGTGTTAGTGGCCGGCAAAGAAGCCCGCATCCTGCCAGCGGGCGAAACCCCAGTGGCTAGGGTCTGGGTCCCAAGGTCTTGGATGTGATGTATCGGCGATACTGGCCTGTTCAGACGGCAAATCGGCCATGGCGTTTTCAGAATCTGGTCAGGAAGACAGTTCCAGTGGATGGCGGTGTCGCCGATGGAGTGGGTGCAGTTGACTCTGGGTAGTTCTTGGCATCACGTGAGTTACATCAACTCTTCGCTCTGCCCAAGTCCCTAGTCTACGACTATCGAAATAATCGGGCATGAATTCATCCATATTACATCAGTCTTCCCCTAATATTCTAGAGAATATTGCAAACTCTTAAAGTTTTCCCGCCGCTATGGCCATGATTCCACTTATCTCCGGCAGTTTGGGCGTTGGCTACCTCCCAATTTCGTCTCTCAGCTCCTTCATTCCGACCCCTGATCAACCTTGATCTTCAGAGCCCACAAAAAACAGATCTACAAGAAGTACGCAAAGGTCAACGACGAGTTTATCCAGAGCTACAGTACAGAGCACAATACCTACCCAGCTCGCCAGCTACCTACGTATTCGGCTTTTGGCAATTATCCGCTGTTGACCTCGGCTGGCTGAACATGTCTGAAACCCACTCTTGGCTGCATGAGCGGTCAGGACCTTGGTCACCGAATCGGCGTGCCTATTCAAGAAGGTCGAGTAGACATGTCGAACCTGTACCATCCCGTGATTGGCTGTTCAGGTGATGGATTGTCGTGACCAATGTTTCTCAAACTGTGCCAATGGCTTGGTTGAGGGGTAGGGTAGGCAGTGTGTTGCTGACCAAATGGGCGGTTGGAAGAATACGATAGCTTGTCATCCAAGGTTTCCCATGCTCCAACAACTTCAAGATTTCTCGACATGGAAGCTGCGTCTTGATAGGTCAGCCCGTACCGGCTATTGTGGCGGAGGCCAAGCCTTTTCACGCTGGAGCATGCAACTCGTACAGCAGGCGGAACACACGGAATCGCCCAGCCATCGAGCGCTTATGCGGCACGTTTGCCGTCTTGCTGAGTTCAAGGGCGGTTCAGAACGGCCCGTCGAGCAAATCTTTACCTTGTGGCTGACAGAGTAAAAAATACCGTCATTGTACAGCTTGACATCGGCATTCCCGCCCCTAGTAGATCTCTGTGGAGAAAGGATCCAGCAGACCACGCAGCTCGCACGTCTGCCGTCGAGACGATCATGCCCTATCGGCACTCGCTAGCTCTCTAGCTCAAGCTTCACGTTGGCTTTGATCAGCGAAACCAAACACTTTGTGCTGTTGCTTGTTTGGATGGTAAAGTTTGCATCATTGCCTTTTACAGGATGTCTTGGATGATCACTAGATCACGTGTGTCTATCCCAGCCATTGAACTCGTTTCCTGCATGTGAGTCTCAGAAGTGTCGATGTAATCGAATGCGCCCACACTCTTGACTTGAGCAAATCTTGGGAGATCCTTCTAATGTGAGGAGCTCTCACGCGAACAAATTTGATAACTAGAGCGACATGGCGTCCAGGTAGGCGCCTATTGGTATCACTTACATGTATACGAAAAACATTCAGGGTATGTAGTCAGAGATCATCTCCTTGCTTGCGCGAGGACTACCAGAGCGTACCTATCTCCATCATTAGAGCATCATATAAATAAGCCCCTATAAAGATGATGTAAGAATATGTTAATCCTTCATCTTAATTCTGGTGAGCCTAGGAAGAGACTAATCATACATTATGCTGAAATCGTGAATTATCTTATCTGGTACAACTGCCCTACTCTGATCCTGATCATTCCAAAACTTGATATGATATGAAAAGCCTCGTGGGAGAAGCGTCCAAGTACGTCCGAGCTCGACAGACACTTGCCCCTTCTCTCTGTTGAAAATCCCCTTTCTCTCCCCCTTGGGAGCATAGTGCCTGACAGCCATACAAAGAAACTAAAAGGAGGCAAGTATTGTTTTTAGTACAATCGAAGAAACCAAGCCAAAAAACCAAATAGACCAGTCCCGTCCGTCGTCTCCCCGTTCACGCCAAAATCACCCTCCGCCTCGGGGGAAACAAGGCGTTAGTCAAGTTACCCCTTTAGCGCTTGCGCTTCTTCTTGCTGCCACGGTCCTCATCCTCCATGGCGCCCTCACGGTCTCGCTTCTTTGCCTTGCGCTCCAACTCATCCCAGTCCTCACCCTCCTCATCGCTGTCGAGTTCAGCATCGTCGTCGTCATCATCATCGCTGGCGTTGCTGCCAAAGTCAGAGTCCTCCTCACTAGATTCGGACGCCTCGTCAAGTTCATCGTCATCGATCTCAAACGCAGACTCCTCTTCCGACATGTCCTCGTTGCCAGAATCGTCCGAGTCGGCCTGGAGGAAGGACCAACCTCCATCGACGAAGAACTGGTGAGTGTCTGCTGTCACTGTCTTCATAATGGTAGGCCAGTTCAGGTTGAGAGGTCCTTCCGTATAGGCAATGTCGGAAGAGTCGAGGTAATCCTTAACCTGGTCGAGGAACTCGACAGGGATGGTGTTGACGTGGTATGGTGCTCGTGTAAAGTCCTTGAAGACAAAGACCATATCAAAGTTCTTCAGGCCGAACTGAACACGTTCCAAGTGCGCGATTTCAACCTCCTCAATAGTGATGACCATGAAAGGAGGCTCAACAACCTGGATAAGGCAGTCTGTGGTAGGCTGGACAAAGACGTTGCTGCGGAACGGCACACCGTGGAATCCAAGGTCGCGGATGGGCATATCCACTTCGATACCCTCGTTGCGGCCAGCCTCGGCAATCTTCTGGGCGAAACCCTGGAAGAGTCGGTCGAGGTCGGCTCTCCGGCGTCGCTCTTCCTGCTCTGCCTCAAACTCATCCTCATCACCGTACCGGTACTTGCGCTTGCGGTTACCCGTCTCATCGAACTGGATGTCCGTCGCTTCTCGGTAGAACTGCACGTCCTTGGTCTTTTTCTTGTTGCCCACAATGATGGGGTCCTTGAGGTGAATGTGGATGATGACAATCAGCTCGTGTTGGCAAGGCTGGAAGAAAAGATGCTTGACGTTGGAGAACAGCACATCCACTCTATGCTGTGCGTTCAGAGGTGAGATGTATCGAATACCGTTCTGGTGAATCTCAACCTTTCCGGGCACTCGCTTGCCCTCCATGGCAGGTCGAATGTAGACATTGTCCAATACAGCGGGTCGTCGATCTGGTCTCTGTTAGTATCAGGTCACCCGCAGTAAAGATATCAGCTTACTTCGGATCTCCACCAGCTTGTCCTGCTCAACGACATCCTCCATGTCCTTCTTCTCCTGCTCCTTCTTGACCGCGTCACGCTTCATGTTGGAAATCTGATTCGCTATCTCATTGTATCTCTCTCCATCAGACGATCGGAAGGTCAAACTTCGCACAAAGTGTGCTGTGGCATCTTCGAATGGCTGGTCATCTTTTCTTCCCACACCCTGACCAGGAGAAAGGAAGTTGATTCGCAGGAAAGAGAAGTCATTCTCATCGCTCTTGCTAGCGTTCTTGATAGTGTTGATGTGAAATGGAACAGGGCGTCCCATGATAGGAAGGACGACGGTGTTGTTCTTGACGTCAACAATGATCTCCTGGTTCTTGATCTTGGTGGGAAACTGGTTGTCTCTCTTGTAAGATTCGAATCGCTTGAACTTCTTGACCTCGCCACCGTTCTGGCCACTGGTAGATTCTGAGAATCTCGCCAGACCTTCCTTTTGCTTCTTGGCCGCGAGCTCCTTTTGATGCTCACGGCGCTTCTTTTCAAGATCGTCGTTGGCGACTTGAGTTGTACGCTCGGAGCGGAGTCTTGTGTTTGTGATGTTCTTAGTAGCAACGGCACCGACACGAGAGTCCTTCTTCTCCTTCTTTGGCGCAGGCTCGGCCTCCTCATCGTCCTTGAAGAAGAACGAGTTTGCGTCAGCGCTAGTGGGCGCCTCGGCTGTGAAAACCACAGGCTCTGCGGATGTGACTCGGATGGTGTCGGTAAGAACCAGGGCATACACCTTGCTGTGCTTGTCCTGAGGCTGGGGGTTCTCGATGTCCTGGAATCCGGTGTTGATGATCAAAGTCATGCCGTCTTTCAGGGTTCTCTGGTTTTTGGCGTTGAGCACAAGGGTTGGGTCCTTGTTCTCCAATCCAATACCCCAGCCGACGTTCTTGAGGAAATGCTTCTCCATGTCAGGCTTCTTGCTTCGGATGATGCTCAGAGCCTTGGCGTACACATCCTTTGCCGTCATACCATCTCGGATCTCCTTGATGATGGTGTTGTGAATGAGGGTAAGGAGCTTGTAGCTGCTCTCCTGGGACTTGTTGGGATCGACCAGGTAGGTTCGTGCGATCGTTGAACAGTACGACTTGTATCGGAGACCCATAGCAGCAATGATGATGCCGGCATGGAGGTTATCGTCGTTGGGCTCGCCCGCAAATCGGAGATCGTACTTGCCGCCGCTCTGGATTGAAGGTCCCAGGATCCAGTCCAGCTGGGTCGGGTCAAGGTCGGTGGGGAGCTTCGCCTTGCTCGGAAGTTGCACTGTCTGCCAGAACTTGTTGTCGTCGAGTTTCTTGTCGACCTTTTCGGCAAGCGCCGAATGCTTGACCTTCTTCTCGGCGTCGAGGATGTTGGACATTTCATCGAGGAAGTAAGGGGTCATCAGGGCCACGCAGGCCTTGGAAGCGGTTCGCATCGCTCGGAGCTCGCTCTCGTCCTTGACAGCAAAGGCGTGAGTCGAGAGCGCCGCTGACACATCGACCTGGGTGACATCCTTGCATTGATCCGCAAAGAGCTTCTTCCACTCCTCGACAAAGGGGCCTCGGGAGGTGTCCCTGGAGATGGTGCCGACCTTGTTCTGAAATCACAACATGTTAAGATGAGCTCGAGACGATGGGGATTGATTCGCTTACTCCTGCTTCCTTGATCTTGTTGGTAACCTTGATGAAGAGCTTCTCGTTCTCCGCAGCGTCCTTGCCTCGCACGAGCACTTCGATGGGGAATCGGCCGCCCTTGAGCTGTTCGAGATGCTTCGCTAGGCAACAGTCAGCTCCTGGTAAATCGCGCAACGAGCGCATAGGCAACAATACCTTTCTTGGCTGTTGTGAGAATGTACAGCGTGTCCAAGGTGAACAGCATCAACGTGGTCGGGAACTCGTAGCCTAGAAGCCAGAACTGTGAAAGTCGTCAACATTTCCATCTTTCGCTTCGAGTCGAGGATTATCGGAATCGCATACGTGAATCGCATTGTTCTTGTGGAACTCGGGAATCTCCTCGACCTTGCCCATCATCACGACCATGGACTGAGCGCCACCGAACAGGCCATCCTTGTTTCGGAGGTCATTCTTCCAGGCAGTCACAAAGTGCGAGATGCGCTCCTGGAAGACCTTGCTGTCAATCTTGATCTCGGCCATCGTTGCTGATGAGCGCGCGAGCGAGAGTGACGGAAGAGCGAACGGGGAGGAGGAGGAGCTTGAAGGAGATCGTGACGACGCGAAAAAAGTGAGGTCGCGTTAATGATCCAGGTTGGGAGCTCCCTGTCACGTGACGGTGCGCAACGCGTCCCTGCGATCCAAGCTCGGATGAACTGGATTGATCTGACAGGAGGGATTGGAGCGCACCCGCGCAGTTGTTGGTGTGAGAAGGGAATATCTGGAGTCAAATGGTTTGCCGTGGTTTAATGTGTCGCTTCTCGAGTTTTGCGAAATGTAAATGCTTGGTTGGATCTTGACGCTTCAATGCTGAACGGTTGGTGAAATTGGGTGTGGATGTTGGGAGGAGAGTTGACGGAGCAACAAAGAATCTCGAGACTCAGGATATAGCAGTGGAAATATTGTTGCCTCGGCGCTCCTGGCAACAAACGGCACGTGGTTTGAAAAGGCTTGGAATATTTAAAGGTCAACTTTTATTGCGCCTAAATTGGATGGGAAATGCATTTAATGACAAATGCTCGTTTCCCTATGGTGCTGGAGATGGGCATTTCGGTAACACCTTGAGGATGTTGGGCTCCGGTGTGAATGCCCATCTTCCACTCGAAATTCCTAAACTCCAATTCGCTGTAAACTAGTCATAATTAGAGCTAACCTAGCTCTACCCGCAACACTCTATTCAACCCATCTTTAAATGCATTTTCCAAGCTCATCCTGGCAACCGTCCAGATGCCGTGTTAAACCTCCGCCTCTCGGCGCCGCTTTTCGGGAAGTGGAGACGGGAGTTGCGATTCTAAACCGACCCCGCGCATCCGGGAGAACATATAACCAAGCAGCGGCTTTCGGGTCTCGACATCTGTCGGGTTTATCTCTCATTGTATATATTATTTACAGTAACCTCTTGTTTCAATCCTGATATATCTAGCACCTCTGGCGCATACGATCTTCTCAACTGACATACACAGTCAACTTACACCAAACCGGCATCATGAGAATCCCTTACGTACCCACCCCTGTCCCGACCAAGAACGATGAAGAAGCCGCCATTGTGAAGCGCATCGAGGAACGGCGAAACCCTCGTCCTCTTCAGTCCCTTGACCTTGCGCTCCTTCATTCTCCTCCCGTGGCTGACGGATGGAACTCGTTCCTCGGCGCTGTCCGCACAAAAACCTCGCTGAGCGACGACCTCCGTGAGCTCGCCATCTCGCGCGTTGCCGTTTGCAACGAGGCCTGGTATGAGTGGAAGCACCATGCCCCGCTGGCCGTCAAGGGCGGCGTCTCTGAGGCAGGACTCGAGGCCATCAAGCAGGACACGCTCGGTGAGCGTCCAGCCGAGTTGTCGGAGAAGCAGTGGGCCGTGTTGCTCTACACGGATGAGATGACGAGGAATGTTCACGTCAAGGACGAGACGTTTGACCACCTTAAGAAGTTCTTTAATGAGCAGGAGATTGTCGAGATCACAGCAACGGTAAGATAGAGCCCAGCGTAGTAAATTGAGTCTAAGCTAACCCGAAACCTAGGTGGCTTGCTACAACTGTGTGAGCCGTTTCTTGGTGGCTCTCGATGGCAAGTCAAAACTCACAAATCAGATCCGTCTAAAGCCAAGACTAACAACGTTATAGTCGGAGAAAGAAACGGTACCGGTCCCGAAGCTGTCTCTGGTCATTGATGGGGGGCTGCTGTATCCTCCATATCTCCCAAGAACGGCGACGAAACATGATAGGGGTATGCTATCAACGTCAATAGCAAAAAAGGCATAAAACAAGATGCACCAAGGCGTAAGGCCTCGGAAAGAAAAAGGGGGGTATCATCCCATCTATGCGAAGTGAAGTGAAAACGAACCAAACTCCTCAATGCCCTCCAACCTTTGCCAGACCAAGGCATCATTAATCATCGCTCATAAACCGCGCCTCTCCATGCCTGTAGAAGATCTAGAATGCCGATGCTGTGCTGTACTGTATCGGATCATGCTGTATCGTGAAAAATGTTTGGTGGCCAAGATGGCCGCACCAGAAAACGCCGTGCCATGCCCGCGCTCTGTCCGTCGCATACAATGGGCAACCTGTGAGAAAGTTTATGTCGTGTCGCTGTAACCGTGTGCCAATACGTAAGGAAAACCAGGGGAAGTCTTATGACCAAACCGATGAGAGTAGATCATGGCGACTTTGAGTAGGACCTTGACATTGCGCGCTCGATCGAGGCGTGGCGCTGCTGCATCCTGGGAGATGTCTGGAGCTCCTCGACAACGCCTGCCCATCCTTTGCGATGGGGTTTGGAAGTGTGCTCCTGGTGGCCGATGAGTGCCTGCGTGGTCAGACTGCGGAGGGGGGGACGGTTGATGATTCCCTCCATCAGGCCTTTGGGAAGAGCTGGACGAGGTGGTGTCTTGAAGACGGGCGACTTCTCGAGGTCCCTGGGCGCAGATGGGGGTTGTGGTTTCTCAGTATGGCTGGTAGTGTTTGTGTTGAATGCGACGACACCCATGTACACGACAAGAAAGCGCATGCGCAACATATCAAGCCTCCGGACACGACCCTCCAGCCTCGATCGCTTCGACGCCCAGAGCAACCTGGCGACGGTCCTCATCTGGGTGGCGTCCTCCTCGAGCAACATGCCATTGAGGTCCTCGCGCAAATCGTCGCACGTCCTCTGTATCTCCCTTAGGAGTTGGGTCAAGCGTAGCTTCTCATCCAGACGCTGCACCTTGGAGACGTCGCGATCATACGACTCATTCTCCTGGGAGGAAAAGTCGGCCGTGTCAACAAAGGTTGCGATCTCCTGGGGCGCCACTTGGTAGGCTGTATAAACGGAGACGATCTGGGCGAGGACGATGGCGGCAAGTAAAAGAGCGGTCAGAATGAGGACGGTGGTCCACTGGAGCAGGTCGGACTCTGCCATGGTTGAGCGCGAAGCGTCTGGATGGCAAGTCAGGGCGTTGGGTGAGGCTATCGCGCATGGTCCTTGGGGTGTCTCTCTCTTTGAGGGGAGGGAAAAGGGAGAGGAGAGAGAGAGGCTGGATCGACGGCGCACAAGATAACTGGGCTGGGGCACAGAGGGGGAGTGAGTGGATGACGACGGGGGGCAGCACAAGCGCGAAAGCAGTTTGTGTGTGCGCTCTGCTCAAGCCTCCGGGGCTTCAACCAGCGCCGTACCGTCGTCCAGGACAGGCCGAACTGCCAGATTTGTTCTGGAGCGGCCGGGTTCGGCCACTTGCGCGGATGGCTGGGAATGGAGAAGGGCCCCTGTAGCTGCAGCTAAAAGATCCATTACGACCCAGGGCAGGGAAACCCATCACATGGCAGGTGGATGTGGGATGCGCGGATGGCGTTGTGTGTGACTGATTTTAGCTTGACGGCTCCCTCAGCCATTCGCCTCGGGACGCGGCAGAGGGCCGTTGTGGCGAGCGGGAGTGCCGGGCATACGAGATCCCGAGAAGAAACGGTCAGGATATGGTGATGCTGACTGTTGGTGTTTCTCGTACGTGCCCTTACAAAAGGCTGTATTACGCAAAAGGGTGGTGGTTAAAGAGGATGCGCCATAAGCTGTTTGCCCCTGGAGTCGCCCCCATCCCACAGCGCTAATGCTGCGATGCCGAACTGTCTAGCGGGTTCTCGATTGCATTGGCAGCGTCCCGGGTGGACTTGTGCAGTTGATTCCGGCATCGGTTGGTCGTGAGGGATTCTTCCAGCGGCACTATTACCAGGCCTATTCCAGTAGTGTCTCGGCTATCCAGGGGACTTGTAAATGCGCCTCGGCCTGGACTTAGGGTTTGGAGAGGCGCAGTGGATCAATCCTAGGGTTTCGAAGGATGTTGAGTGAATTTGGGGTTGTTATTCCATGAGTGAGAAAAGGCATAAAATCCCATGTGCTGTCAAAACCTGGAGGGGCAGTCAAACGTCGATGGCGTCAAGCTTGGTAGAAATAAACGTGATTTGACCACGGGCTGGTTGTTAGTGCAAAGAACCCGCCAGTCACGTTTCTCTCTTGTGCCCGCCAAAAAAATGGATGTTCCTAGCCGTTACCGTCCCTTCATCGGCCCGCTGCTGACTGCGCGTGTCCGTCCGATGCATGGTGCCAGTGCCAATCAACCTTTTTTGTCTGCGTCTTCAACTGACTTCATGACTGCCCCGTACCTGCGCTCGTCTTGCAGCTCGTCATAATCGCTAGATCTTTCCCCACTGACTGATCTAATCCTTGACTTTTATTCTATCATCAACATTCAGCTCAGTTCAGAGGACTCCAACAGCTATGACGGCCACAGCGACGGCGCCGGCCACCGACCCCGCGGCGCAGCAGGCGCATCAATTTCCCCTCCCCAAGATCCTCGAATACCCCGCGTCGACCCCGCCAACCCTCATCACACAAGGCGCCGAGGGCCGCCTCTACAAGAGCACCTACCTGCTACCCGACATCCCCTGCGCCCTGAAGTACCGCCCTCCCAAGCCCTGGCGGCACCCGACTCTCGATCAGCGCCTCACGCGACACCGGATCCTGTCAGAGGCCCGCATCCTCGCAAAGTGTCGTCGCGATGGCGTCCGCGTGCCAGCCGTCTACGCTGTTGATGAGGCTGCTGGGTGGTTGATGTTGGAATGGATACATGGAGGGCCCGTCCGCAAGAGCATCAACGAGCGCCTTGGAACCCGCACAGAGGGCATCGAGGATGACACCGAGTTGAAGAGCCTGATGCGACGCATCGGCACTGCTATTGGCAATATGCACAAGGTTGGAATCGTCCATGGGGACTTGACCACCAGTAATATGATGTTGGGGCCCCCTACCGACCCAAAGAACCAGAGTCCTCTCGATGGTGAGCTAGTCATCATCGACCTCGGCCTTGCAAGTGGCAGTGTATCAGATGAAGACCGAGCGGTAGATCTCTACGTGCTAGAAAGGGCATTTGGTAGTACGCACCCTCGTGCTGAGTGTATCTTCTCAGAGCTGCTCGATGCATATGGCCAGGCTTTCAAGCAGGCCAAGATCGTACTCAAGAAGCTAGAAGATGTGAGGATGAGAGGTCGCAAAAGAAGCATGCTGGGATAACCAAAGAAAAACAGAAAAGCCGTCTCGGCCAATTTCCCTGTCATAGTGTCTAAACTCCGTGTGTCTGATGCTCGCTGTTTTGCAAAAACCAAAGGACGAAATCCATCCACAGCCCGATATTGAGCTGTCAGATATGCTCCGAAACATCTCTTCCCTGATATCATCACCATCCCACTCGTCAACCGTTGCGGAGTTGCGGAACTAGGGCTCCACCAGTTCGGCTCCGGCAAAATAGCCCTTGTTCTCGATGACGCCTCGATCCTGAACAAATGCTGTGTAACGCACAACCCATTCAGGAACAATCTCCCCAGCCAGCCCGGTTCCGTTGTCGGCGGCATCGGCGAGCAGGCCAGCGCCTCGGGGGCCGTGGCCGAGGAGCTCGCGCAGAGTTCCGGGGGGAAGAATATCAGTACAGTCGGTATGGACGTGCAACTCGACTCCCTCCTCCTCAGCCAGCTTCTTGAGCGGCGGGGGGACATCGCAACAGTTGCGCAGGTTGATCTGGTCAATGACGGGCCGAATGGTGGCGCGCTTGATGAAGGCGCCTAGCTTTTCGCTGCCGAACTCGGACACAGCCAGTCGCTTGACAAGACCCTGCTTGTGCAAACCCTCGAATACCTTCCAAGTCGCAAGCTCATCCTCCAGATTGCCCTGATTAGCGTTGGCCTTGTCCGCTTCCCACTCGCAATTGCCCTCGAACGACATGCCAGGGAAGGAAACTATTAGCAGATCGATGGTCTGAATACCGAGCTCTCTCTGGACCAAGTCCAGGGCCTCCTTGGCGTATTGCTCCCTCTCAGCGACAGGCGTCCCGGGCAAGAGGAATAGTTTCACTGTGATCTCATACTGACTCGACTCCTCCCGCAACCCGGCGGCTTGCCAATTGATGCGGGGAACGTATAGCGCACTGCCCTGTCGCTCCGTCCAGAGCTCGGCGGCCGTCGCCTTGCCGTTGGGCGCATCACCGTTCGTGAAGCCGTTGGTGCCAGGAGCATGTGTCGCATAGTCGCGCCGAGCCTCAGCAAAGTTGTCGCGAAGGGAATTGACGAGTTCGAGGTTGGATCTGTTGTTTCCGGGCTTGCGAATCACCGAAGGGCCTGCCGACATGACATTGCTAAAGAGGGGTTTGTCAGCACGAAAGCGCCTCACAGGAATCGGGGAGTACAAACGCCGTAGAGAGAATGAGTTTCGTCATGATGGGTATATGAGAGTGAAATAGAGAATAGACAGGTATAAAATGATCAAAGAAGAAAGAAATCAACAGCAAAAGTAGAGAAAGGCTGAGCCAAGGTTTGAAGAATGCGAGGGAAAATTTCGGCGTCGGCGTCTTCGAGGCTTAAACTCGGAGACGCCAGCGGCAGGCCCAGATAGTCCCGTCTTTATCAACTCGGCGCGCCCTGGGCTAGACAACGCAACTTGCTAGCTCCTCCGATTGCTCGGAAGCGGGCTTTTCGAGACTATTGAGCCCCAGGGAAACGTGGGGGAGAGCGGAGGTGGGATTAGTAATATTGCCTGGCCACAGACGCAGACGGGAGGAGCTTTGGAATCACAACGGTGCGCAGTATGATAAGCGTGGTGGTTATGCGTTTGTCACGGTTGCAGGGGAGTCGAATGATGGTCGAGGATGAGATGTGATGAAGAGGTGGGAGATGGTGGGAGAAAGTTGATTCCTGAATGGCCAAGGACCTCCATCGCGACTGACATCAGAGGGAGCGCATAGTCGCGTGCTTAAGGAGGGGGATGGGCAATAGAATGATGACCTTTGGAATCTCGCGATCCGGATATTCATGGCTCCATCACTGACGCGGGGTTTGGAGTACTTTGCCCAGGTAAGACTTGATCTATGCCTTGAGCCGTTGAATCATGGCTGTTCTTGTCTGAGATCGTTCGCACCAGATGTATGAATGGAAGCTGGATGGACAGACCTACTGCAGACTCGCTGTAAGTGGCCGCTAATTGACCGCCCGTCACTTACTGTAATCACTGAAGCCACCTGGCTGTCCACTGACTCGCAGCGAGGATCAGCCAGGCGCATTGGCTCCATGGCACTCAGGTTAAGGAAAAAACGAGACACCAGTACAACAAACACATTTGCTTACCCTTCTCTAAATATAAATAATAAAAGAAATAAATATAATTAAGAACTCTAAAGTATTATTATTATGATATTATATTTATAAGAATTTTTATCATAATTATAGAAAATTCTTTACTAAACCTTAGATGAGTTAGTTAATACTCTCTGCCGTTCTTGTATCTGGTTTATTTCTTGACTGGCGTGGCTGGAGCCTGGACCATTCTGACTGGGCTGCCCGCCTGAGGCCCGACTCGTCACCAACCCGCCAAATTGCTTCCGTGTCCGCCTTGAAGCCAGAATTATCTCCATCAACTCGCATCTCCCCAAACATCTCCCTCGCTCCCTCCTGCACGATTCAAAGCAGGCTCGGCAGCGTGAAACCAACATCACGATGGCGATCCAGTATGCTCCTCTACAGCTGCTCGCTCGTTCCCTGCCGCTGACCTAGAGTTAACCACCAGATACCTCATTCTCCTGTCCCGTCAGGGCAAAGTGGTCCGCCTGCCAGTTCCCATCAAGACATGTCGTCACTGACTAGTGCCTCCAGCGCCTCGCCAAGTGGTTCACAACACTCTCCCCCAAGGACAAGGCCAAGATCGTCAAGGACGTGTCCCAGCTCGTGCTCGCCCGTAGGACGCGGATGTGCAATTTTCTCGAGTACAAGGGTCAGCCCCCTTAGCTCCTAACTTGATGCCAGCATATGCTGACAGCAACAGACACCAAGATCGTCTACCGCCGATATGCCTCGCTCTTCTTCATTGCGGGATGCTCCTCGGAGGACAATGAGTTGATCACCCTCGAAATCATCCACCGATACGTCGAGCAGATGGACAAGTACTACGGCAACGTTTGCGAGCTCGATATCATCTTCTCCTTCACCAAGGCATACTACATCCTCGACGAACTCCTCCTCGCCGGCGAGCTGCAGGAGAGCAGCAAGAAGAACGTACTCCGCTGCATCGGCCAGCAAGACTCTCTTGAGGACATGGAGGTGAGTAATCAGGGGTGATATCCAGCCTGGCGACTAGTGAAGTCTCGTGATGGCCCAGCAACCTGCACCCAACAAAAATCGCCAGATGACAGCTAACGCCGAATGTCAACAAGGTCGAGGACGAAGTTACAAAGATCATGTAGACCATCCTCGGCGACGACGTTAATAGCTGCCTGGCTCCAACTCGACTCAACTTGCGTTACGAATCCCCAGACCGATCGAGCGATGTTCCTTATAATACGGTTTCATACGAAGAACTACAACACGTTAGTTGATCTCGAATTAACTTTGGATCAACAGGTCGAAGAAGAAATATTGGAATCACTCAAAGATGCGGGGTTTATGTGATGGAGCAAGTCTCAGGCGGCTGAGCATCTCTTCAATGGGAAGAGAGGACACGCATGTTTATTTGCATCGTGGGAACCGGCGCTGGTGGTGTTTGGGGAGTCCTAGGCCGATACGGTCTTGTTTTGTAGATCTTTGACGGTGGAAAACCACCTTCTTTCATATCAAGAGATGAGGCCCAAGGGTGAAGGCGTCACCGTGCGGCAGATGCGGTTGACGGCGCAAGGGACGGCAATCTGACGTCGACCCATTGCGGAGGGATCATGCAGAGTCGACTCAAGGACAGCGGATCCTCGGATGGCGAAGAGTGACGGCATTCAATGGATGCACCGAGTTCACACGTCGTATGCCACTCGGCATGCCCCAGTCTGACACGTTGGTGTCCCTTGGGCGCTCGACAAACCCGAGCGCGAGCTCAATCGCATCACTCCGTCGGGACGCCTCGCAACCAGAATCAAGAGAAACGATTGACCTCATTTTTTGCCTTTTCTTACTTGCAAACTGACATTGGACCATGACTGAAAGCTTCATCTAGTGCGCCTGGAATGCTCGAGCTGAAGCATGATGGCGCTCGACAGCGGCCCGTGGTTTCAGAGCAGTGCCCGATTCGCTGCCATGTTGCGCCAAAGGAGCCCCCCTATTTGTGGTGCCCAAAACCTAGCGATTGCGGGAACAAGTGTTCTGTTGAGCTTACAGATTGCCAGCAGCTCGCATGGGCAAATCGATTGGATTGGAAGCAGAGCTGGGCAATTGGTCAAGATCAGGGATTTGGAGCTCTTTGGACGGGACCCCTGGTCTCATGAGAGCCACGAGATGAGGCATGAGATGGGCTGACAGGGGGAGGGCTCCGCCGGCTTGGCTTGCTTGACCCGAATACCGACGGGACAAGTTGGCGCAGTCCCCGGAATTCCCTCTTTGGTTCGGTGTTGACGGCCGGGACCGGCAAAGCTTCAGGAGAGCTGTCTGTTGCTTCTGCGGGTGCCAACGTGGCTCATCCGCTGCTGCGATCCCGTGGCCGGGTGGCCGCGACCATCAGATCACAAAGCCGTCCATATTGGTTCACAAGCTGTCTTGCCTGCGTGAACCCGCTGACCTCAGACAAAAGCATCCAATCCATCAGTCCCGCAGCCAGTCATTCCCTTCCATCCACGCAACTTCAATTGCCATTGCCGCCCCTCTTCCTTCTCTCTCCCTCTTGTTGCATTCCATTCATCTTGCCGCTTACAAACTTACGTACACATTCGACAGCTTCACCATCTTGGTCGCTTATCTCTGCCTGACCATTGCAATCGCCGCAACTACCGGTGAATTGACCTACAGCATTAACCCCCACCCAACCGTTGGTCTCTTTATCTCCGGTCTTGATTCACGGGTCTCTTTACCATACACGCCGACCGACCGCGCCCCTCCCTCATACTTCCGAACCGCAGCAGGCTCCGGCGATCATCTATCTACGCTACCCCGACTTCAATCCAGCCAAGCCATTCCCATCCCTTCCTCCCCCAAACACCAACCGTTGCCATCGTCGCCCTTGTCGCATTTTGCGATCGACTTCAATCCCACACTTTGCGACTCCGATTCCGACTTTCGACGTCGACTGCGTCTCCACCTCTGCGCCTTCCGCATCGCGACATCTGTCTCCTGCCGCCCCGTGGCCCGCTACTCCACGCTGACGCAATCGGTTCCCTCCCGACCGCGCTCTCGCATCACGACAATCATCGCATAGCAACGCAAAGCGACACCACGGCATCTCTATCGCGACATCGGAGCCAAATAGCTCCTCCTCCATCAATATGAAGGTAAGCGATTCCGGCATTCGCGACTCTTTTTCATGCCATGGCCACGCTGACATGCGGACTGCAGTATCTACCAGTGCAAGACTTCGAAGCGGTGACGGGCGCCCTCAACTTCAACACACCCGACTGCAACGTTACAGGCGGTTGCGATCTTTACACGACAAAGTCAACAGGTTCCGACAAGAAGCTCTACAAGAACATCGATAAGGATCTCAACTCGCAACATGAAGCCCTCCTCAAGCTCGGCGCCAGCCTATCACCACCAGAACGTGCGCAGATGCTGGCCACCTCACCGAGCATGCAACTATTTTCACACTCGAGCGCCTTCGGTCCTCTATCAGATCTTTCAAGTCGTCGGACATTTGCGTACCTGATCGCGACGCTAAATGCCAGTCATCCCCATTACGATTTCTCCCACGTTCTTCGGCCCAACGACTTTAAGCGCGAGCGAAACCTGCGCCGCGTCATGGTCAACCTAGATTCGATTCTCCAAAACGTGAGGCCAAACTTTGAGCCCCAGTCGCTCGGCTCCTCTCTCGGTAGCGACACAAGTTCCAACTGGGGACCCCAATGCTGGTCATTGATCGACAAGGAAATGCACCTTAACGAGTGTACAATCTTCAGTTATCACCCCGACACCGATCCGTTTGAGGAGGACGAGAGCGCCATCTGGGCCGCGCACTACTTCTTCTTCAACCGATCCCTGAAGCGTGTGGCATATCTCTACGTGCGCGTAGTACCTGTCATCTCATCCCACAGCCCGACACTCCGGCCTACGAACCTGGCAAGGAACCACAGCAACCGACAAGAGCTCGAATCAGCTGGTGCGCAGAAGCGTGCCAACTACTGGCTTGGTGACCGAGATGCTGAGCTGGTGCCGTACACGGAAGACGACGAGGACATGGACGACGGATTGTTCTGGAACAGAGGGGAAGATGGCGATCTTGTTGCCTATTCAGATGACGAGTTTGACGACGACATTGACGACATGGACATGCTCGACAGAAGCAACGAGAGGTTCATGAGTGAAGACATTGCCGGCCGGATGGAGATTTAGGCCAACTCCGTCATCGACACGGCTGTTGCGCTGTAGCTCTTGAGCTGGACGGCTTTTTGGCCACATTCGCATTTGATTGCTTTCTTTTTCGACAATTCGACACCTCGACAATTCAACACTTCGACACTTCGACACCAAACGCCGTCTTAATCTCAACAACGGTCGTCCGCTTGCGAACCGACGCGACACGGCACGGACAAGGCCAAACAGTACACGATTTTCCCGCTCTACTTCTCTGTTGACGGACCTTGATTGCGTCCGAACTTGTTTTTGTTTCCTTGGACATGTTGATTTCCTATGTATGAAGGCGTGGCGCCTGGGCAGGCTTCTGGTCGGTGAGAGCCGCTGGGGTTCCGCGACACGAGGCGTTTTCGGGGGCTCGCTTTCAAACGCGCGGCGGTACATGTGTGCTTGCTTTCCCTGGTTGCTCTGGCGTGTTTTCTTCCTTTTATTAATTCTCCTTCGTCCGTGTTGTTGACTTTGTCTGTGGCTATTGTTTCTTTCTCTCTTCTCAGCTGTGTTCTTACCGGTTCTTCTTCTCGTTTCTATTCGTCTGTCTGTATCTTTTTGGTTCACGACCCGGGATGGCTATGCATGGAATGGATGTGTTGGTGGGTGGGTTATCATGGAGACTCCTACAGGATGGAGTTCTCTGGTTTGGGAAATTCGCCCCGCGGTGAGGGAGAGCGGATGAAATGAAAGTGATGAAGTCAATGAAACGGGCAGGGACTGGGTCCCTTGATGGGCAGGGTCGAGTAAGGGGTCAGGCTGGTTGATGCTTTGCTCTGACACGGGGATGGACTCCAAAAAATTCACTCCATTTCAAGTTCCAATGTTTCCAACTGAACTGTGACCCGATTAGTATTGCCTTGGATAATCCTTTACGTGTACTTCTGAGTTTCAAGTGAAGAGGATAGGTCAAGTCTAAAATGGTTGACGTTGAAGGGCGTATATTCGAGAGTCTTGCTATTCGCACTATGGCCTGATACCGACTCTACGACACCTCGACAACGCTTTTACGCCAAATTCACACGAAAAGGCATGAAAATACTATGTTTGAGTATTTCAATAATAGACAAGCTAATTGAACCTAATATGAAGCTATTGCGGCGGACCCCTGACCACCAACAACCCTTCTGCTTTAGAGACCTACGCACCACTAACAAAGACAAAGTTGCCCCCTGAACGCCAAATTATATACATGACCTTATCCCTTCTAATATTCCCATCCCTCTGCTGTTATATATGCATTGAGCCTTGAGTTTGATGGCCTCTTAGTTGTGTTGTGGTATAGTGCGGTTAGTGTTTTAACGCGGTGTGAATAGCAAGACTCATATTCGATATCGCCAGACCAAGGCATCATCCATCAAAAGTGCAGTAAATCACAGAGCCAAGTTGGTAACAAGAGTCAAGAAAGCAAAACGTTGAATAGTTGTTCATCCTTCATCTCAATATTATGCGCATACATATAATTACATGAATATATATAGACGCTCCCTTTCCATCCCTTTCTCTTGATCGCTTCCCTTCATCTCTCTTTCAAGTCTGCGCCCTCAAATCCCGCTCTTCATCTTCTACCCACCCCCTCAGGGCAACCATGGCTCTGTATCGCAACCGCAGTAAAAAAAAAAATTCAAGACATATATACCTATACGCGCGGGTCGGATCGTTCGTGTTGTGTGTGTGTCAAATGGCCAGAGAAGCGAAAGAGAAGCAAAGAGCAAAGTAGTAGTAAAGAGTTGTAAGGGTTGGAAGAAAGGACCAAAAGACCCGCGATGTGAAGGGAGAAGAAAGAAGATGGCATAACCTGAATGAACCAAACCCGTGACACCCGAGGGGCTTTTTGTTTGATCCCCTGTCCCGCGCCCTCCTGCAAGAGAATAACAAATCAAGAAACACAAGACGACCAAACGCCAAAGACAAGGTTTCCTCCCGCTTGAAACTTTTGTTGTAGCTTGGAATGAGGAGGTAGGATATGCAAGTTGGTGATGGTAGTAGTAGTGGTTGTTGTTGTAGTAGTAGTAGTAAGGGGAAGCAAAGGCTATGTTGCTGGCCTGATCCCCCAGTCCATGTCAAGCCGCCCCCTTGAGAGGTCTGAGGATATAGATGACAGAGATAGGGGGTTGACTGTATATGCAGTGCGAGGTCCTCTAATGTGGGACATGTAAGTGTTGTAGTAGTATGGCAGGTCGCTCATCTGTCATGTCGCGGCCTTGTCGCGACTGTTCTTTGATAAAGACTTTTGTATGTGATGTGCGTGAAGTTGAGTTCAGCCCTCCTTTTCCTTGAGAGTACCATTCTGGCCCTCAGTGTGTGGCTGGACTGCATTCCCGTTTGTCCGTGTTGACGGTTTAACTGAAGGGGAGCGCTTCTCGTTCTCCGGCTCTTCCGGAATTGTCGCAAACTTCTTGAGAACCTGCTTGAGGGCCGGCCGTCGGATCGGCTTGGCGAGGAACTCGTCCATGCCAGAGTCAATGCACTCCTTGACGTTGCTCTCCTCGGAAAAGGCCGTCAAGGCAACGATAGGGGAAGTGTATCCCATCTCGCGGATAAGACGGGTACTCTGTAGACCGTCAAGGTTGGGCATCTGGACATCCATAAAGATGACATCAAACGCCTCGTTCCTTTGCATGGTTGCCTTGACCAGGTCGTAGGCTTCCTGACCATCCTTGGCGATAGTCACGTCGTAGACGTCCTCAAGCTTGAGCATCCGGCTGACGACCTCAATGTTGGTCGAGTTGTCGTCGGCGACCAGGACACGCAGCTTTCCTTGGCCATTCTTATTGGCCAATGCTCGATCGATTTCAGCCATCTTTTGCGTCGTGCTCCTTGGAGCAGGAAGGTCAGCAGCAAAGTACGGTTGGCTTAGACCGACCAGTCGGGGTTGAGGGTTCAGGACGCCGGACTTGGTGTCAGCTGCGGGCTTCGGAGGGTTGAGATTGCGCGGTGGCTCCATATCGGCAGTAGCATCAACACTAGTTGGCCGAGATTTCACGCTGCTCGAGGCAGTGCTAGGAGTCCTGGATTCAACAGTTAGTCATGCTCATCAAGATCTGCCCAAGAGGACTTGCCTGTTCTTGACGTATTTGAGAGGAATCTGCATCGTGAATGTCGTGCCAACGCCCATGGTGCTCCGTAATGTTATCGATCCTCCCATGAGGCCAGCGAGTTGATGGCAGATACTCAACCCAAGGCCAGTTCCGCCGAACTTCTTGCTCAGGCCGAGATCTCCTTGAACAAACGGCTCAAAGACCTTTTGTTGCATGTGCTCAGGAATACCGGGGCCTGTATCCTCAACTTCAAACTGGAAGATGTACGCCTTTGCTCCTGGTGGAGGAGGCGTAGGAGATCGCTCACGGATTTGCACATGGGGAGTCGCCTTGGGGTCCATGGGGTTGATAGACAGCGCCGTTCCAGTGCCATTGAAGCGCTGCCCTGAGTCCTTTCGACCAGAGCTGCTAGAATGCGTCGGGCTGGCCGCTCCACGGTGACGAGTGCGTCCATTTCGCGAGTTGTTCCGCGAGTTCCTCGAGAGCGATGATGTGCGGCTCTCGTTCTCGGCAATGACTTCGGCTTCTCCAAGACACTTGATGCGTACCGATACACTGCCATTGTGGGGAGTGAACTTCAAGCTGTTGCTCACCAAGTTGATGATGACTTGAAGTATTCGGTGTTGGTCGCCCCAGAGCCACATATCCTTGAGCCGTCCCGTGCCTTGAGGTCCCAGTGCTGGCAACTTGGTCTCCCCGCCGGCTCGATCCGGGCTCGTACCAATCTCGACATTATCGGAGCTGAGGAACTCGACCGAAAAGTTGATCTTTCCTTCTCGCACCTGCTTGTCAAAGATGGTGAGGATCTGTGACCGGATTTCGGCCAAGCTGAACTCTTTCAGCTCGAGGCTGAGTTGCTGGCCAATCTGATTCTTGGAGAAGCTGAGGAGATCCTCGAGAAGATGCAGCAGCAAGTCGCCCGACTTATAGAGGGTCTTCAGGGATTGCTTAATCCTGACAATATCGTTCTCTTCCATGCAGACGGCGCACATGCCAAGAATTCCGTTGAGAGGGGTCTTGAGCTCGTGCGAGATGTTGGCGATGAAGAGCGTCTTGCTCTCGTTGGCAGCCTCGGCCGCCTTTTTGCTCTCTTCGAGCTCCCTCGTCCGCTCAGCTACCTTGACTTCAAGTGAGAGGTACTGCTTCACCAGCTCGTCGCTCATGTCGTTGAATGTCCGTGTCAGTTCGGTGAGTTCATCAGTAATAAAGTGTTTCCGGTCGTCCACCTTGCCAGGAATCTTGAACATCCGACGGGTAACGTCTCGGTTGGAGCTCGGCTTGGTGCGCTTCCCCTGAAGGCGCCGCTTCATCTTGGACCAGAAACCCCTCTTCTTTGATCTCTGAGATATTCCTCCCGAGCTTGGCAGCTCCTCGTCATCCTCATATTCCGAGTCAATGAAGGACTCCTCGTACCCAGGGGGGTTGACTGATTTTTCGGTGGCGGCCTTGAGCTTCCGGATCGGCAGGACACTGAGGTGAGCGCATGGGACGATTAGAAGGACTATGAAGCCGACTGTTCCGAACACAGTGCCGAGGAGAATGTTTCGTAGCGTATCGATTGGCTTGTAAGCTTCCCACTTGGCTTTCTCGACAATGATAGTCCAGTTGACCAGGGGGGTCTGGGTACGCGCAAATCCAACGGCGACCGGGACGCCCTGTTCGTTGTGGGTGCTGATCATGGCGCTGGCATTGTTGACGGAATCGTACCGCTTGGCAAAGGAGTCAAAGGCGGCTGGGTATTTCTCAACAGGGAATGCCCTGTTGTCGTACTCCTTGTCAAACTGGTAAACGCTATGGCGGTCACTATAGCCCTCGGGCGTCTTGGGGGGGAGGATGAATTTGACCATGAGGTTGCCAAACTCTTCCGAGTCAGGGAGGTAGGTCGCGTTGCTCGCAGGGTACGACGCATTGAAGCGATTTGAGCGATCGGTAGGTCCTATGAGTAGGACCGAGCCTGTTTTCCCTAACCCTTCGCGAGACTCTTGTATGAGGGTAAGGGACTTGGCCAGTGTGACGACGGTCATATAACCGAGTATGAAGGTATCGTTATTGCTTCGAATGGGTATCGATACGGACAGGAGAGACGTTGTCTCATTGAGAACGAGCGGGCCCAGTAGCAGGCCCCCATCGCGGTAGATGCGCACGTCCTTGAAGGCCTCTGCAGCCACAGCTGTAGTATTATTCCTGATGGTATTTGGGTGGCCGAGGTCGACGTAGGTGATGTTGGGGTAGAGGCTCGGGGGATAGCCCGGACCATCGTCACCAAGGAGGACCTCATTGCCAGACGAGTCCCTGTAAGGCAAGGCGATCGTGGGGACCACGGGAGACGTGACATTGAGCAGACCACCTCGCGAAGCACCCGTTTGATTCCTCGAGTACAACCTCATCTGCAACAACCCCGTAGACGCGCTGACGGCGAGAGCACTTTGGAGATCCTCCCTGGCGGCATCCCAGTCCCGACTGCCAGTGTCGTAAAAGTCAGTGAGGGCATCCTGGAGGAGGATGCGAGAGGCGATGGTGATGCAGCTAGTCTGGACGAGGTTCAGCTCTGCGGAAATGCGCGAGGCTTTGAGTGAGGCCGTAAGTGTCAAACCCTCGCGCTCAACATCGACGACGAAACGGTTGACATAGATCCAGGTAGGGATAGAGACAACAGCGAGACCGACGAGGACAGCAAAGACGACGAGGGCTGCGAGCTGCTCGCGAATGGCGATCCTCATGTTAGGCAGGCTAGAGAGAAGAGATCGAGGGCCGAGCACGACGGCGCGGCATCGTTGTGTCGTTCAGATCGGTCGGTCGGTCGAAGGCGCGGACAGGGCGGTTGCGAGAATTCGTGCTTCAAGGTGGGAGGCAGACGACGGCCTTTTGCTGGGGAGTGAGAGCTTCGATGAAGCTCGTCTCGCGTCCTCGTCTCAACACCCAGAGTCTCTCCGGTCGTGGTGGTTCTCGGCTACGTCTAGGTGGTCGATCTGGTCGGTAGCTGCGGTCGCGGAGGAACGTTGCGGTTTGTGGATCGATGATCGGCAAGACGGCCAAGGGAGGCGAAGAGTCGAGGGCTGCCCCGTGGTGTGCTGACTCGGTCGTCCCGAGTCGGCCGTCCTCAACAACGACGATGATGGATCTATCTAGCAAAGGGGGGACGGATTGGCCGACTCTGATGCCTATCTTTGCCTGGTGAGCATTCGAGGTCTCCCAGCAGAGTTTGAGTCCGGAGAATTGGCAGCAGCTGCAGAGAGCGGAGACGGGGGACTGGGGGACGGGGAGAGCTGGGGGATGGAGAGGAAGGGAGGGAGAGAACAGAGAGCGAAAGGGTAGCGATCGACAGAGGTTCTGGTACTGGCTGGGGCAGCGTGGGACCGAGGCGTGGCAGTAAAGCTTGGCTCTCTTGGGCTATGGAGAACGCGTGGAAGGTGGATGAGGAGATAATACCTTGAGCTCAACGTCTAAGAAGGGAAGAAACGGCGATGAAGGAGAGAAGGGAATGAATGGAAGAGGCAGATGAGAACAACAGAGACAAGAATTTGCACAGAGTAAGATGCGGAATTCATGGACGGATGGTCAATAGATGGCGGGCATCGAGGTCGACCTAGAACACGGTGCAGTCGCGGTGCTGGGCCAGTTGCAGTCTAGCGCTGCACTCTTAGTGACCTCCAGTGGAGGTGGTGGTAATTGCTCAGTGGACAATTGCGACAACACGGCGTCGGCCCACCAGCGGAAAAGAAACATGGGTCCAGATCATTGCCATGGCAGTTTCATCTTATGAAAGCAGCTGGTTTTACCGTGGGCGGGAGGTTTCTCTCGGTCTGGCAGCTTCCGCATGCAACATTTGACCAAGTCGCTTATTTCCAGTAATTACCTGCGAATGCTACGCCCGACAAACAAGCTCAGAATCTGGGTTCAGTTCGTCTGCGGGTGATGAGCGTCCATAACCCAGCAAGAGGAAATGATCGGCCGCCGGGCCATCTCAACCAAAGGAAAAGAAAAGCACAGGCCCAGATCAAAGGTCGCGGACAGGCACATAGGTACCCGTCCAGTAAAGGTTCAGGTTCTTTCTCGGATGGAATGGATTAGCGCCGCCATGGGCGATGCTTTCCGGGCGACCAAGCCCAGCTGAGGCGACGAGGCCGAGCCTTGGCGGAGACTCTCACAATGGACGGATCCATTGATTGTCTTCAGCTCAAAGCTGACGACGACGGATGGTTCGGTATTTACTTTTGAAGCTGTGAAAGACTGCCGTGATACTTTTACGCTGGTCCACTCAGCTCCACGGCAAAAGTCATGAAGTTTATACGGCCAGTCCGGGGGATGGAGACGATTGTCCTTGGAAAGGTTAGCCGCATATGATTGGGGGCACGCTACGCCAGGGGTTTTTTTCTTGATGGCCCTGGTCCTGAAGCCAAGATGAATAAGAGCATCAAAAAAGAACACGGGTAGTTCCAAGGAAGATGGCGCCCTTGGTGTCAAGTCAACATTCATCTAGAAACAAGCTATTTGCTATTTGCTGCCCTGGGCTCGGGCTTGTTACCTGCTCCGTTAATCTCGACGACGGAGCAAAGAGCGACGCTGCTCCGAGCAGGTCCTGCCAGGGCCAAGCTTTCTCCCATTTTCCTTGCAGATCTGATTTTAGACGGGGGATCGACGTCTGCTCCGGGTCCACCATGATTTTCAACTCCATGCGCGATGCGAGGATATCCTGACATGGCGATGCAGTAGAGCCTCACGAGGGGTTTCAATCGAGATGTTTGAAAAAGGAATCAACAGGCACGGATAACACCCCTTGTAACTATCACATCACATATCTTTCCGCCGAGTGCGGGCTTTTCATCACAATCCCCCAAGTTGTATGCCCGTGTCTCAAAGCCAGTTAAGAAATAACTAAGACATCAGAACGGCAAAGATCTAGTCTGACTCTTAGTAAACTCAAGACTAAATTTGTAATGTAGTTGATATTGGATCTTTTTTTCGTTTTCTTATTACCTTTTATTTATCTTATGTTTACCCTTAGAGGAGCTTAAGTCATGGTACATATGCAGGTCAACCAGTGCCCCATTAACAACTGCAAGTCGCAAATTGCTTCTCTCCGCGCCTTCCATGTCTCAGTCCCTGCCAGGGCATACGCGGCAACGCCCGATGATGCAACTCGCCCTACCGTGTCGTGTCATCATTAGTGATCTGCCGAGTGCTCTTTTTTCTTCGTTTCTCTAGCCCTTGATTCCATTGCTGACCTTCAACTTGCCGTTCCTAGGAGGTGAGATTATAGACTTGCGCTACTCTGTACTCCAAACTCGACTATCCACACCAGCGAGCACGTCAGCGTCCAACATATTCTCCCCCACCAGAAGTCTCTCAATTGCAGCTTAGGGAAGGGAAATCTCTTCCTGCACAAGCAAAAGATGGCGGTGGATCAGGTCAACACCGAAGAGGCACTTCGGCGGGTCATCCAGACCACTCCCATCATCGACCATCACGCACACCCGCTGCTCAAGCTCGGCGCGATAAGGAAGCATTCACTCCTATCTATCGCTACCGAGGCTAACGGTGATGCCCTCGACTCATCCCGTACCAGCCTCGCTCACATCCGCACCGTGAAGCATCTGTCTGGACTTCTCGGAACTGAGCCAACCTGGGAAGCTGTCGAGGCGGCAATCGTGAGGAAGCAAGGGGGAAACTACCAGGAATGGATCCGGACTTGTCTTTCGGGAATCGAGAACATCCTCGTCGATGATGGTTTGGGCAACTCGGCTGATGTTGAGCCTTACAACACGCTTGACGCCTATACGAGAAGCCCCAACAAGCGTATCCTCCGCATTGAAGAGGTCGCCGCTGATTGCATTGAACGGGCATGTGCTTCGTTCTCCCACCCTTCAGAGGCATTCTCGGGAGCCGTCGAGAACTTTATGGATGCTATCTACGACGCCCTCGATGACCCTGAGGTCGTCGGCTTCAAGTCCGTCATCTGTTATCGGACTGGCCTCGACGTGGTTCAGATCACCGACCTGGAGCTCCTCATGTCAAAATTCCAGGTTGTATTTGACGAAAGGAAGGCAGAAGGTGCTGAGAAGTTCACACGACTTGAGCATGAGCCTCTCAACGACTACTTCCTCCATATCCTGGCAGGCTTGATACAAAATAGCGAGGACGAGCACAAGAAGCCTGTGCAGTTCCACACAGGCCTTGGCGACAACGACATCACCCTTAACAAGTCGTCGCCTGCCCATCTGCAGGAATTCATCAAGACATACCCCGAAGTGCCTATTGTACTTCTCCACGCCGGTTACCCTTTCACCCGCGAGCTAGGGTATCTTGCCACAGTTTACAGCAATGTGTACGCAGACATTGGCGAGGTGTTCCCCTTCCTGAGCCGTGACGGACAGGAGGGAGTCGTCCGCCAGATTCTGGAACTCTGCCCCGTATCCAAGATCCTCTGGAGCACGGATGGCCACTGGTTCCCCGAGACGTACGTTTTGGCCGTGGACCAGCTCCGGGAAGTCCTGGAAACTGTTCTGGTTGACTATGTCTACAAGGGGGACCTGACCTGGTCGCAAGCAGGCCAGCTGGTCAAGGATATCCTGTTCAACAACGCAAACAAGCTCTATGATCTCAGATTGGCGTTCCGACCTCTGCAGCCAGACTCTAGTTATAGGCTTGAGGGATCCGAGCACAAGAATATCGCAACCTTGGCTCGGTTCCTGAAGAACAAAGAGGAGCCCAGGTTCCTGCGGGTGTACTGGAACGACTTCACAGCGATGCCTCGGATGAGAGCTATCCCAATGCGCAGGGTGTGGTCTCTGCTTCGCAACGGCGAGGACTTTACTTTTGGCGTAACAAAGGCCGGCCTTGGTCTTCTGCAGGTTGATGTCCCAGCACCCAATGTCACACCAACAGGAGAATACAGACTGCATCCAGATCTCAACACTCTGCGCCTCGGTCCTCGGAAGGGTCATATCACAGTCATGGGTGACTTCAAGGAGAAGGACGGTTCGGCTGTTGCTCTTTGCCCAAGAACCCTATTGAAGAAGACTATTGCCAAGGCAGCCGAGCAAGGCCTGTCGTTTACCCTTGGGTTCGAGATTGAGCTCGTCCTCTTCCGTCGTGGAGAAGAGACCAAATACGAGATTCTCAACGGTGATGGGCATGCATGGTCAGTGGGACGAGCTATGGAGCACGAGGCGATCGAAGTTCTCGAGGACGCCATCGAACAGCTCGACGCTGCTGGTGTCTACATCGAAATGGTACACCCTGAGAGTGCCAATGGGCAGTACGAGGTTATTCTACCTAAGGCACCTGCGCTCGAGGCAGTAGACACTCTTCTCTACGCACGAGATGTCATCAACAGCTGTGCTACGGCTCGAGGTTTCCGCATGACACTGCACCCCAAGCCATACGCCATGGCTTGTGGAACGGCGGCTCATGTACACCTGTCCATCTCATCGGCCAAGGGCTCGGACAAGGAGGTGTATGAGCCATTCTACGCTGGTGTCCTGAAGCACCTTCGGGCTATAACCGCCTTTACATACAGCAGCATGGTTAGCTACGAACGGGTGCTGGACGGCTGCTGGGCTGGTGGTACTTGGGTGGCCTGGGGCACTCAGAACCGCGAGACGCCACTGCGCAAGATCGAGGATAGCCACTGGGAGTTCAAGTGCATCGACGGCCTCGCGAACCCTTACCTGGCGCTTTCAGCGGTGTTGCTGGCGGGTACCAAGGGCGTGGCGGACGGGGAGAAGATGGCGTGGGGGGACTGTGTCGAAGACCCGTCGCAGCTGTCGCTTTCGGAGAGGGAGAGGCTTAATGTGAAGGTGAAGCTACCCAAGAGCATCAAGGAGGCCCTCGGGGCGCTGATGCAGGACACGGAGCTGTGTGAGTTGCTAGGATCGGGGCTTGTGCACAGGTATTTCGATGTCAAGAAGGCTGAGACGGACATGCTGGAGAAGATGGATGATGAGGAGCGGTCTCGATGGATCATGGAGCGGTATTAATGAAGTAGCTGTAAGGATATGAGGTTAATACAAGCACGTAGACTAGATAGGAGGAGAGGTTATAATCAAGCTCGTCACATTGGATTGATAATATCGTCGACTTGCTCTAACAGATGAGTTGCAACTCGCACGCCAGAAGTATAAAATAGTTACCCAACTCCCTACGAGTATAATGACTAAATTTACAATGACGTTATAAAAACTCCGCTTATTTTTTATTTATTCTTATCATAACTTGCTGATTGTCTTTAGAAGAAAATATTCTCAAAAGTCCATCCTAATATGTCGTTTCCCGCTTGACTTTGGTGACAGGCGTTCGCCTTAAGAATGTCCATGATTGATGCTGGCACCTGGCAATTGGTTCCTTCTGGGGCTGCGGAATGAGGCAACATCGGGAATAATAGGCTTGGAATATTCTCTGAAAGAATCTCATAATACTGGTCTATGGTAGAGTATCTAATTGCCAAGTTGGTGTGTGTGCAGGGTATCATGAGGACCCTGAAATGATCGATCTAACTAAACTCAAAGAAACCGCACACACACACACGCCCCGGAAACTTCTTTCAACTTGATCGTTCTGATTAAGAACTCTCGTGTTTTCTCGACTTAGCGTGCGGTTGCCTTTGTTCTGACAGAGTTGGCGGTTGGAACAATTGTGACACAAGCAGGAGTCGACGGCGCTGTCAAAGAACCAAGACGACAAAGAAATTATGCAGGGGTAATGCTAGTTGTAAATTAAAAGGGCTCGAGTCTGCCATGCGAGGCGTTTCTGATGAAAAATTTTGGTCTTCCGACTTGCTGCCTTGGATGTTGACCTCCCTTGGATATGGCAACCCTCACCAGAGTTGACGGTCATGGCTGTCCAAAGTTGACGACGACAACTAAAGAACAAGACATCAAACGCACATGATGACAAGAACTTACTATTGGATCTACATGACTCTATCCATGAGACTTTGGCATCGGCCCATCTATGGCTACCATGGTCGAAACACGCGCACTAGAGTTGACTGCCACGGCTGTCCTCTCAGGTTGAAGACGACAACTAACACACCAAACATCAAACATCCATGACGAGATGAACGATATAAAAAAACCGGAGTTATATCATTATATCAGAAAGGCTTAGGCTTCAGCTCATCCATGTTCACAATAGTCGAAACTGGCCGCGACCTCAATTGCCTTGGCCCGATACCCCAGCGGCACTTGGCCATGTTTTTACGACTGACTCTTTGTCTCTTCTCCTCCTGTTTTACTATTGTTCTAGAAATGAAAAAAAACATTAGTTCGAAGCTGAAAAGCGCGACAATGTTTAGTTTCATCTCGTCTCAACGAACAAAGAATAAGGGGGTTTGCGGCTCACCTACACGGCCCAGCCTGATATCGAAACACGACAAAAATAACAACTCTCTATCTGGAATTTCGAACAAGCCTGAAAAGAACCTAAGAGAACTTGTTAACAATGGAACTGGCGAACAAACCTTTTATAACCTTCAAATCATGGCCTTCGACCTCTTTGCGACCCTACGGAGTGAATCCGACTGGACAGAGTGAACTGAACAAGCACAGAACAACTGAACAAACCGGAAACGCACTTCGACGAGAGAACATTCACTGAAGTCTTCCGTATATAAATGGTCGGCTGATTTCGGCTTTGGAACTGTTCCTCACCATCATCGGATTCGCAGTCAAAAGCAACAACTCGAGCAACTCGACAGCTTTCACCCACAAAACTGCCTTCCGACGATAATTCAAGAGCGAGGAGAAACAAACAACACCATCCTCTTGAACAACCCGCCAAAGCCACAGAAACCATGTGTCAAGGCGTATGGGTTCCTTGCCCGGTGTGCGGAGCTCGTGTCGCTCGGATCGAGCAAAAGTGTGGTCAGAACGTGTGCCAACCCACAATTGAAGGGTTTGCAGGCGGTTTGGGCCACATTTGCAAAGCGTGTCGGTATGGCCGTGGACGAGGTAGGATCACCGCAGAGCTTTGCACAAGTACAGCCACTAACAGCCGTGGCAGAGGGCCGCAGAGGTTCACTCCAGACCGATGCAGGCCAAACCTCTTCGACCACAGGCCCCTGTGCCGCACCTGGCCACGCCTGAGAGGGCGAATGGTCTGTCAAACCTATGACTAGACAAGTTGCTTTCCTAAGGAACGACGTCAGTCTGGAGGTGCTGCGAGCCGCCTGAAAAAAAAACCCCCCAAAAACCCCAAAGACAACCAACCCAGAGCCTTGACTCTGGAAGAGTGGCTAGGACTCCTATGAAAGCCGACAGAAAGCCGACAGAACTCGGTAAGAAGATCGTAACAAAGTCCCACAGGCCAATAACTGACTTTGGTAGAGAAACCAAACAGTGTCTGGAGGCGGAGTGAGCAAGAGAGGCTCCTCCGATATAGAACGTTCTCGAGCGGGACTACAGAAACCGATGCTGGTCCTAGTTGCTAGTATAATAGATAATAATTTACCCAATACCCTCCTCGATCTTGTCTACTGAATGTGCCCATGTCCCTACCACGCTTATACAAAAGATGTACTTTTGTAAGCATTGAACGTCTACCAGTATAACAACTGGCGCTTGCTTCATATAAATCATCCTAAATTGTATGCTCCTTTGTATATCTCGATCAACTAAGAAGACATAAGGCCGGGGAGAGTTGTCTTCGACGCAGTGACTGGCCTGTAGCTTTGCATTCCTTTCACCACGAGTCTCGACCAGGCCTCAACGCTATTGTGCAGATCCTCCTTGTACTTCCAAGCATGGCAACTTGCACCAGAGGCGTTATGCACTGCCCACCGGTCTCTTTTGTTTCTAGTTTTAGCGCCATCGACCAAACAATCAAGCAAACAGCGCCGTAAAGACGTGTACCGGTGGCAGGGTAGGCTATTAGTTGAGGCGCTGACGAGGACGCCTAGACTTCGGGCTGAGCCAGGTAGTCACCACGGTTCCGGAGTAGGCAAGAATGCCATGGGCTCTGTTCCGAGGGTAATTGCTTTGTCTCTGATGGGAGATCAGCCTTTCCCGTCTTGATGTGAATGGGAATTGCCTAGCCATAGAGGGAAGACGGCCTGAGACGAGCTCATCAGTTGATTATCTCTGACCTCATATCCTTTTCAACAGTGGACCAACTCTCCAAGACAATGCTGGGGACCGGTGAAATGCTCGGTATCAAAGAAGCCCTGCCTTGTCTGGCGCGGGAGATCCGCGACATGTCTCAAAATAGTTCATCACAGACTTCACGGTTTGAGGGCACAGGGACGTTGGGCAGGGCAAACAAATTGGTCGACAAGCAGACTAGCCACTAGACGAGGCAGCATGCAGAAAGCTGTATCAGCTCTTCGCCTGTCGTGCCCAAGTCGTCAGGCATGTCATCTTCCATGACAGCGCAGCTGCGGTTGGGGATCCTGGTCGGTTGGTGAGAGCCTGACAAGAGTGACGCCAATTAGCGCTCTGGGCATCATCTCCACTAGCTCCAAACGATCTAGAGATCTCGAGCTGCGACTGGTGCCAGCCGATATAGCGCCGCCATTTGTTCCAGATGTGGCTGCTGGCCAGATTGACAAGCCGCAGGGGAAAAAGTCAGTGGAGAGCTGAGATGTCGATCGGGGTGACGACACAGCACGGGCGACAAATGATAGCCAGTAGTTATCACCAACAAGCCGAAGGGCTCAAGCGCGGCGGTATCTGAGCCATGTTAGAGGTGAGACCCAGAAACTGTCTGAGACACTGCTCTGTGACGATCACACCCGTGTCGGAGACCCAGCCAGTCCGGCGTTCTTTGTCGTACCCCGACCCATGGGGCCGGGTGCCGTCATGTGCGAGTCGTCCTTCGGCCGGCACTGAAAAATATCCGACCTGCCACCAGCCCAGCTTGTATGCAGGATCGTAGATTGAGCAACCTCAAGTGGTCGGTTCAGGGCCAATCACCAGCCAGAATGGCTCTTGGGACGAGATAATCAGGGCGTTTCCAGAAAGCCCCGTTGGGCTGGAACACGAATTTGACTTTGCACCGGCGCCTTCGCAATGTCTCGTCGAGAAGCTCTGGACTGTCTCTTGCATCGGGAACCGAGCCTGCGGACGCTGGGGACCGCCCCATGAGGCAAGCTGCGGGTGGCCGCATTTCTATCTTCATCTCGAGCGGGAGCTGGCCGAGTCATTGCCTCTTCTGAGATGATTGTGTAACGGCGCCTCTGCGGGTGATGACCATGGGCTAATCTCCCATGCCGCCCACTGCCTGAGCCTTTGTTGATCAGCACTGTACGGATACGTACCGCCAAGGGAACGAGCACAGCACATCTGGCTGGCTGAACAAACACGCAATCGTACAAGTCAGTGCACGGTTTGAAGAATCGGGCAGGTGGTTGCCCTGCCCTGTGCTGTGGAAACCATCTGGTTTCAAAACAGAATGACGAGACAGACACCGCTTCTCTGCCAGGGAACAAGACAACGTGGTGGTGGTACCCGAGCCAAACCCCTGATTTACCGTTGGCGGGATGGATGTACGGCCGGGGGCAGCGATCCAATGTTTGGATGCAAGTACTGTAGGTATCGACAACTCTGCGAGCCTCTGCAACGTCCCCCTGCCTGCATCAAACCGGAGAGAAGTGCCGTTGACTCCAGGCCTGAGGTTCAGTCGGCAGTATTCAGGAGAAACATGGACGACCCATGCTAAGGATCCTCCTCGAGCTTCAGAGCGTACCGGCTGGACTTGTTTGGCCGGCCTAGACTGCAGACCATGCGTTGCAGCTTGTGTAAGTGGGAGCGCGATGTGACTTGGCCTCATCCCGTCTCGCCGCCTCCCGCTCGCCGCGGCCTCCTGAGGTGTTCCATCCGCGTCGAGCTGGTGGGTGGCGGCCCAGCATTCCATTGACCCGCGTGGCTTGTGGAGTAGACACGGACTGAGCTAGCGGGGGGTCACCGGCCATCTGCGAAGCTGAGAGGGGCTGCCACGCCGCGAGTGGGCTTGGCTCATTGACCATGGAGACTGGAAAGAGTTGGGCGCCTTATGGCGTCCGTCTGTGCGAGTGGATGATATCAATCGAGCGGAGGCGGGCTGATGGAGAGCGAGCGCAGATGAGATGAAAGCTGCTGCCCTTTGGACGAAGGGCTCAAGAGGCAGTGGAGTCCCGTCGTCAAGAACCCTGCTTGGCCATGCCTCCGGCTACAGAATCCACCATGTAACCGTGCCATACATAGAAGGTGTTAGGATGTGTATATCGTCTCAGCAGAATGGAGTCGTGAAGCACAAGACCAGGGATTGGCACGGGCCATTATGGCGATCGAATGTTCAACGCAACGGGAAAAAGGAAAACACGGGAGAAAAGTTTTGTGACGGACGCACAGAGAGAAATGAATACGGCTTCGGTCAATAATAGGAGGACACAGGATGTTGTGCATCTATTCACCAGGTGGTCTGATGGTCACGGAAGAAGATGAAAGAAGAACGAGTCCTAGCTGAGTACGAATATTGGAGCTGGAACTGAACGGGGAAGGAGACGAAGCCGCACGGATCGCTCCTTCTTTCCTTCCATGTGGATGTGGATGTGGTGAGCGAGCAGGACGGGGACTTTACACTCTCCGGGCAGGCGCAAGTTGAAATGACTGTGTGTGATGATGAGAAATTGCACCGTATACAACCTCTTCTCCCCCATCTTGTACTGAAGGCTGAAGGTACTGTAGCATCTTCAACACCAACCACCGGGGCGCTGGACAAGCCTCCAGCTCTAAAGGGGTCCATGCCTAAATAGACTTACCACGACGGTGCAGTTAGTGGCAGGACACGCCAAGCTCCCTTTCACTAACCGTCCTAGTCATGACGAGGAGCCGCAAGGGCGGCCTTGCCGAGCGCCCACGAGGCTAGCCGTGATAGTAATGAATATCGCGGAGCAAATGCTGCTAGAGGAGGGAGATGCTAAATTACACATGGGCATCTAGGTTGTAGCCACTCGGCCGTGTCATTTATCTCTCCCAGCCTCTGTATGTATTGTCAGTATCAAGGTACGTACGCGTACAGTGCTCATGACCTCCTGGGTACCGACATGGCTCACTCTATCTGCGAGAGTCCTTCCCCCGTTGATACACATCCATCCGCAATTAAAGCAATGCACAACACCACCAAACTCCTGATCCAAAGTGGTCCCCTGGCCCCTCCATCTCCATCTATCCCAATCAAAAGCGAAGCCCGTGGCCGTCCACGGTCCCTGACTCGAACCCTGCGATCCTCCTAGGCCCTTGTCCAGGAACGGCCTCTCTGTGGAGTTGCATCTAGCGAGGTCTCTGTCTCACCCAGTCGTAGCCAGGCCTGCCATCCCAGCCCACCCCGGCCGCCGCCGTGGAAACATCCCATCATCCCCGTCAGGGACTAGACTGACTAGACCCCTTCAGGGCTTTGTCGGGGATCCGTCGCAAATCCCATTATCTTGTGTCGACTATTCCTCACAGAGCCAGGTCCCTGGCTTTGCGCTGCGTTGCGCTGCGACGGGACTTTACTTTGCGGCCTGGCCTGCGTCTCTGGTACCACGCTACCTGCTGTTGCTGCTGTAGGTACAATTAGCTGCGCGGTCCATTAACCTGCTGTCGATTCCGCGCGTCGCAGGGTCCATCCCCTCTCTCTCGCACTGAAGAACCCCGAGTGTGTCGGCGCCAGAAGCTTTCCAGGTCCTTGTCCGGGTCTAGGTCCAGGGGCTGCACACCAACGATCCGCCGCCTGAGCGAGACCACCACTACAGCCCGCGCAGACAAAGAGAGGAAAACGACGACACGCTCACGCCTCCTCCTCTGCCTCGACTTCTACTGTACTTTCTCCCTAGTCGTATGCTATTCCATTCTCAGGTCTTGTTTTCTACCAACTTCATCCGTCGCTCGTTGGTTTTCGTTTGTTTGCTTTTGCGGCCGCCATCTCGGCTGCTTCTTTACTATCCAATCTTGGCTTTCGAGGTGAGTCCATTGGTCATCCCTATTCCATCCGTTTACCTCCTCTTGCCCCCTCAAGCCTCAAGACGAGACGAGACGCACGGCGAGCCACCTTGAATGTGCAAACATCCCCTCGGCCTCGCGCTTCTGTTGGCATCCTGCGGCAATCGCATTGGTGCGATCGGCGCCCTGCAGCCGACTTGCCTGTGACGTTTGGCGTTCCCGTCGTCATCAGCTGTCGTCTCTCAGATGGTGGTCGTGTTGTACAGTCTTGCAGTGTGGTTACACATGGGCATCTCTCCGTCCCGCTATCCGCTTTGCTTCCGCGCTTGAGACCCTACGAGGGATGCGACTGCGACCCCAATCTCGCTGCTCTAGTCTTTCATCTCGATTGCGACAATTCCACTAATAGAAATCAGCATTCACCCGCAAACGCAGCCTGCAGCCGTTCAGCCACCGTGAATCGCGACCTCAACACTTTGCCATCTGAGCCTGCGTCTGTCCGGGTTTCTCTCGGCTCGCCTCGCACAAGACAAACGAAAGCCCTGCCGTTAGCGACCGGAGCCCGGTCGATAATATTCCTTGGGAGGCCTGTATAGGTCTACCCGTCGATACCATATAGACCGCCATCATGGCAGCCCCAAGCCCCGACCTGGCCATGTCACGGCCTACCTCGGGCATCGTTTCTCCCCGTGGTGTGAGATCTAGGACACAGAGTATTTCCAGCGACCGACCATCCACCATCGCCCACAGTCTCATGTCACCACCGCTCTCCGTTTCACCCGCGGCGGCCTTCATCGCTGCCTCGGCCGCCTCACAGATTGTCACGAACGATCACGATAGCCATGCCGATACCTGGTACGATCAGCATGGTATTGAGCCAGCTGGCGAGACTGCGCTGGTGTCGGTCGAGGCGTTGACGCTTGTCAACAGCTTCCTCGACCAGCTCCTTTTCAATTTCCTGTCCATCTCTCGCGCTACCACGCTCGCCTCCCTACGACCCGCCGTATCTGAAGTTTTGAAACCCAAGCTCGCTAAAGATGCTGTTAACAACGCCGACGAAGAGCTGCGTGAATACCTCGGCGAAGGTGACGAAGAAGATTATGTCCAACCCCAAGGATCAAATGCGTCACGCGATTGGGACCTCGAGCTGGTCTGGAAGCGCACACGACTGCGATGTATGGTCTACTCGTCTCTTGGTGATATGGAGGAGGAAGATGAAGATCTCTACATGGAACAGGAGAACCTCGAAATCGGCGCCGATGAACAAGTTTCCGACGTTATATCCCCCGCCGTTGCCATTTTCCTCACTTCCGTTCTGGAATACATGGGTGAGCTCACTCTGACTGTCGCGGGACAGGCCGCATACCACAGGTTGCGGACAAGATTCCAGAAGGAGATCAATGAGGGTGTCAGAAACCCCACTGATATCGCCGACCGCATTGTTGTCGAAGAGCAAGACATGGAGAGGGTCGCCCTTGACCGGACCCTAGGACGACTTTGGAGGGGATGGAAGAAGCGGATACGATCGCCCGTCATCGATTTGAACGGCCGCCCCTTTTCAAGGGCATCTGACTCACCTGCCCTCAGCCGGGTTGCAACCCACAGCGACGCAGAAGCCGAGACTAAGAAGAGCGAAACCAAGGCCATTGCCCACGAGCTATCACCGTCTGAGATTGCGCTGCCTATGGGAAGCAACGATGTAGATGAGATCGAAGTCCCTGGTCTTGCAGCCAATAGCGATGACGAAGATGAAGAAGAGATCGTGGAGGAATCTACTGGGCGACGACCCAAGAGTCTGTTGATTTCGCCCTTGGGAATTATTAATGGCCTTCCCACGCCGACCCTGTCACAACCCAACACGCCCGACTTTGCCAGCCGAAAGCGATCCAATTCGCTCCCAACTCCTGGTGCATCGCCATATAGAGCTGCGCTCAAGCGCTCAAAGGAGACTGGTCACACCGAGACAAGCACGTCTGAAGACAAGCAAGAATTTGAGGACGCCAGGGAGGAACAAACCAACGATGTTCAGATCAAGGTGGAGGAAGACGCAGCGACCAAGGAAGAGACTGCCGTGGAGCCCGTGAACTCGAAGAACAAGAGGTTGGCCAAGATTATCACAACTGCCCCGGACACAACTCGATCGCAACATGGTGCGGACGATGACCTGACATACGAGAAGGCCGAAATCTTGACTTCGGCTCGGGTGTCTGTCGCTGGAAGTTCCTCACCTGCCCTTTCTGACACTGGCGGTCCTTTCGCAATCAAGAGATCCTCGAGCGTGCACTCGGCTCGTCTCATCGACGTTGCAGGTCCCAAGAGTCCCAGCGGATCTCGTTCTCCTTCAGCCGAGGCTGCAGATCGAATCCGTCGGGCCAGTCTCACGACTACCCCCAGCAGTGGACTTTCCAACCAGGTCAGCGTGGAGGACGCACAGGTTCCCAAGGTTGCCGCCAACATTTCTCGCCCCATCGTCGCAGCGCCCAAGAGCCGATCCCCAGTTGATAGCAAGCGAGGTTCGATCCCCAATGCTGCCACGATCTCGGAGTCTGAGGAAGAACCGGAGCGAGAGCGACATAGGGAACAGAGGATCCCCAAATATTCCGCATACCAACCCTCGACACCTACTGTGCCAGAGGCTGTTTCGCCGACAGAGCGAAGACGACCTCAGCCCATCATTGCATCCCCTCACCACTCGCCTACCATTCATCAGTCATCCTCTGGAACCAAGGTGACGGTTCTTCGCTCGACAGGCGTGACGGAAACCGTGCCCGAAGAAAGATCCACGGATGTTTCTCGAAAAGGCCCAGGTCACTCAAGCCGACATGCTTCTCGAAGTGACAAGGTGCCAACTTCCCCGACGCACAGCATTGGCATGGTGTCTATCGAGCGATCAAAGACAAGGGATTCAGACGAAGATGCTCCTGTCCCCCCTCGGCCAATTCACACTTCTGGCTCATCAGCTTCCTCTGGTACCAGTCGTCTCAAGGCTGTTCGAACCTCGGAAGAGAACGCTTCGAACCGTACCAATGTGGCACGCAACTTTGAGGAGCTGATTCAGAGCAACCAGACCATAACCTACACGCTGACGCCTGAAAACATGCGTGATATTGACGTGAGTCACTAACTACTCCTGTGAGGAAACACATGCTAATAATCGCAGGCTAAGCACTCCCTCGACGGCTCTAGTGCCAAGGGAGCACGCAAGAGCGAGGATACTCGTGTTCACAACCGATCTCGGTCATCCTCTGCTGCAACAGACATGAAGAAGTCGTCCCCGCATCAGCGATCAGCTGGATTCACCGATGACAGGATGAAGCCATTGCCATCCCCCAACTCTGGCAAGTCTCGAATGTCTGCTGCTCCCAGAGACGCACGTGTTCCTAGTGAGTCTACTGCGGACTTTGCAGAGTTTATCAAGTCGACTGGCCCTACGGGAGATAACCGACCGACGCCCCTTCGAAATGTGAGCAACCCGCCTACCCCCACCAAAACCAGCCTCGATACGCGTCGTATTTCGTCGGCAAGCAACCGGAACCGCTACATGCCTCGGGATGCTGTCACGGAGGCCCGGTCTGGCAACTCGGATCTAATCGACTTTATCCGACAGGGACCACCTGGTGCGAATAGGAACCGCATCCCGCATAACATTGCGCCTTTCCGTGACTCTGAAGAGATGTCTGGAGCTGTTGGTGGACGGGCCATCGACGCTAATATCCCCGATATCCGATACAGCCAGGCTTCAACTCATGGCACTGACACGTCGATGCCTTCAATCCACTCTTCGGTGAACTCAAATACGGCCCTTCTGAAGAACAAGGGAGCTCCAGCACCGACTAGCAAAATGTTTGATGATGAAGACATGATGCCTAAGCGCAAGACCCGTCGCGTCAAGGATCCCTATGCCCTCGATTTCAGTGATGAGGAGGATGAGGATGATTTAATCACGACCCCCAAGCCTCCCGTTAAGAAGGAGGAAAGCTTGGCAGACTTCTTGAGGAACTATGAGCCTCCACCGGAGCCCGTTACACCACCGATCTCGAGCAAGGTGCCCAAGAAGAAGGCCAGCGCACCGAGCCTCATTGGACGGTTTACTAGAAGGGATAGCAGCCAGACCAGTGCCGCACCGCCACCAACTCTCGGCAACGATAGCCGGTCCCTCAGCAGTCGCAGCGGATTCAAGGGTTATATCCCTATTCAGGTCAACATCCCGCCAGGCTACGACAAGTACGGACCTATCGACTCGGGTTCGTCTCGACCTTCTCAGCCGGCCTCATCATCGTCTTCAGGGCGTGTGCCGATGAAGAAGTTTGAGCCCCGAGATGCAGTGTCCAACGTGTCCCGCACGTCTGACCTCGCTGCGTTCCTCCGAACCTCGGAGCCGCCGCCCGAGCCCGTCATCTCGGGTCCTCCCAAGGAAGAGAGCAGCGGAAGCAGTCTATCAAAAATGTTTGGGCGTCGGAAGAAGTAGTCGAGGGACGAAGGCGTTTACTTTACGATGTGATCTATTGCATGCGAATGTTTAGCTATGTTTTGGACGAGGATATATACGCCCATGAGCTCATGTACCTTCTAATACCTAGTTTTTTGGATTCAAAATCTGGCTGTGCGAAATGCCTGGTCTAAGGACTTGGACCTGTGCGTTATGTTGTTTGGGCCGCCGTTGAGCGGTCACCTTATTGTCTGTCTTTGATACATCGCTGGTCTGAGTGATAGATGGTGTGATGAAGGCAAACGAATTGAAGATATTCCCAAGGCAATGCAACTTCTCTGAAGATCTATGAAGCTCTCTGGTCCCTCAACCCTGTGTCAGCTCTCACGCAAGGCGGTCACGTTCACGCTGTCAAGAAGGGAGTTCAAACATTCATCACTTGGAGAAAAAAGATGTAAAAGGTGAATGAATTTAGGTGAGAGTGCCAAAGCTACTCTCGTCATGCCAAGTCGCAACTTAGGGTATCATGTTCTCATCTCGTGCTTAGCAACATCCTCCGCTCATCGCAACGTCCAATCGTGTCATTGCTCTACTTCTGCTCAGCCTCAGCCTTCTTCTGAAGGTCGTGCTCGACACCACGCTGTCGGGTCTTGCCCTCAGCGTGCAGCTGGTCGTAGTGGGCCTCGCCCTGCTTGTCGCCAGTGATGTTGGAAACGGCGCTGCCGACGGTGCCCTGGACGCGGTCACCGATGCCAGCACCAAGGTCGCTGAGTTGACCCTTGGCCTCCTGCTGCTGGCCCTCGAGGTTCTGCTGACGGCCGGTGTTCTTCAGGGACTGTAGCATGTTTGTTAGTAAGAGAACGTTTGAACAACATTAGAATCAACTCACCTCGCTGCCGATGAGTCCGCCAATAGCCTCCTTAGTGGCGCCTGCGGTCTGGTTCCAAGAACCCTCGGTGCGATCAGAGCTGTCCTTAGCGACGGCACCCGAGCCGGAGAGGGTGGCACCGGGGAGCTTGGCGGTAGCGTGGGAAGCCTCGTGCTCGGCCTCAGCCTTCTGCTTCTTGGCCTCGCCCTGGGCCTGGTCGCCAGTGCTGCCGGTGAGGTTGCCAATGGCGTTCTGAACGGCGCCGGTGGCGGAGTCGACGTAGGACTTGAGGGTGGAAGAGTTGTTGTCGGCCATTTTGACTGGTGTGAAGGTGTAGATGGTTTGGTTGTTGGGTTGATGGATTGTTGAGGCTGAAAAAGGCTCGAGATGGTGTTTTTGGTCTTGAGGTTTGGTTTGTAGATGGAATGGAGAAGAGAAGATGGGAGGGAGACGAGGAGAGGAAGGATCTTTATAGCTGGATAGAGGAAGTTGTTCACGAAGGCAGGCAGGTGCAACAAGGCAGGTGCAGGCGCGATGAAGGTTCCAGTTCCAGGGCCATCGCGACCGTGAATGGGGATTTCGGTGATGTCATTGCAAACAAACAATCGGGGTGTTGGTGACGCAGTTGCGGCGTTGAAAGGATGCGGATAGCGGGCAGGAGGCGGGGGCATCATGACGTCAACGGGAGACACACAGCACGTTCCAGATTCGGAGAGGGACATTTACTGCAAGCAAGCGCCTCGGACGCTGACAGCAAATGTTTTGTGTGTACGTAATTACTACTGTACTGTACAGGCTGCGATCTTTTACTGTAGAGGGGCGAAGAAAACGTAATGACCCCTGTCACTTGATGCGTCGAGATCGAGATTTGGCGCAAGTGGTGTTGACATGTGATATCCCATGCTTGCAGCACCCGCAGAGCGCTTGCGTCTTTCGTGTGCGGCTCTGCGCAAGCAAGGCAAACGGCGCAACGTTATGGGAGGGACGGAAGACGCAAGGATGTGCAAGAACATGGACAATTGCGTCAGGAATGGCACCATTTTAGTATCGAAATCGTTGTCAAGTGAAACAGCACATGGCTTTTTGCTCCGTTGTAGAACCAACTCGAAACTAGGCGCTGAACGACTATGATGCTGAAGTGAAACAAACAGTCATAGGACATGAAAACTTGGGCTGCTTTGACGTCTTTTGGATAGTATTAACCCAGATTCGCTGACTCACGGCCAGAGCTCAGGTTAACGAATAAATGGTCATGTCTCATTCTGCATGAATCCTATCCTTGATCTCATCCTCCCAAGTCCGGTTGGAAATTTCCATGACTCCCCCCCTCCCGTTTTCATCCTCTCCAAGTCCAAAAGAAAGAGGTATCTCTGATATTACAGTATGCTGTACAGACACGGCTGAGCCTCGCTCCAGTCGGCCATCCTCCTCAAACAACCCCATACGCCCCCTTATATTCATTCATTCATCATCAACAGTCACAAACTTAGTGCTGGCTCCACTGGATAGTGTCCAGGTCGATGCCTTCCTGCACCAGCTCCCACAGAGGGCTCAGCTCTCGTAGGAATGTGACACGCTCTTGTACCGCCTTGAGGACGTAGTCAATCTCCTCCTCGGTGGTGAAACGACCAATACCGAATCGGATACTGCTGTGAGCGCTCTCGTCACTGTTGCCCAGTGCACGTAGAACGTAGCTAGGCTCCAGCGAGGCCGACGTACAGGCGCTACCCGAGGACAACGCAATGTCCTTGAGAGCCATCAGGAGGGACTCGCCCTCGACGTAGGCAAAGGACACGTTGACACAACCCGGGTAGAATGAATTGTGGGCTCCGTTTTGTGTGGTGTGCTCCATGGCTAGCAGACCGTTGAGCAGACGGTCTGATAGGTACTTGATACGCTTTGTGTCGTACTAGGAACAGGTCAGTCCTTGTGAAACAGAAGGCGGACGAGTAACAGAGGCAAAGTAAAGCAACAGAATCAGACAAACGCTTCAATCAACAGGGCCGGCCTTGTCACGGGCCATTCAGAAAGCCATGCATGTAGAGCAACTCATCACGTAGAAAAGACAGGGGGGGAGAAATGAGTAGTACATACCTCCATCTCTTGCTTGGCGATTCGGCACGCCTCTCCGAAGCCGGCGACGAGGGGCGGTGCGAGGGTTCCACTTCGGAGACCTCGTTCCTGACCACCACCAGTGATGAGCGGGTCCAGTCTGACCCTGGGTCGTCTTCGGACATAGCAGGCGCCGATACCCTTGGGCCCGTAGATCTTGTGTGATGAGATAGACATGAGGTCAATGTTCATGGCATTGACATCAAGAGGGATCTTGCCCACAGCCTGAGCGGCATCAGTGTGGAAGAAAATCTTCTTTTTCCGGCAGAGCTTTCCGATCTCCTCAATCGGCTGGATAACACCAATCTCGTTGTTGACGGCCATGACACTGACGAGGGCAGTCTCAGGTCGGATAGCGGCCTCGAGGTCTTCCATCTTGATGAGACCGTTGTTCTGGACGGGAAGATATGTGATCTCGAAGCCTTCATCTTGAAGATGGCGACAGCTGTCGAGGACGCACTTGTGCTCAGTCTGTGTGGTGATGATGTGCTTCTTCTTACCAGAGCGGCCAAAGAAGCGAGCGACGCCCTTGATGCTCATGTTGTTGCTCTCGGTAGCGCCACTTGTGAAGATGATCTCCTTGGGGTCAGCGCCGATGAGGGCGGCGATGTGCTCTCGGGCCTCCTCAACAGCCTTTTCACTCTCCCAGCCGTAGGCGTGTGTTCGGGAATGGGGGTTGCCGTAGACGCCGACATAGAAAGGCATCATGGCATCAAGGACTCGAGGATCGACGGGGGTGGTAGCTTGCATGTCAAGATAAATTGGGCGTTGGCCCTCTTCCATGACTGCTGCTTGCTTCAACACCTCTAATATCTCTGTCAATTTTCTGAAGCTTGCAAAGGTTGGTAGATGGATAAACTCACCGGCCATGGGGCTGACCTTGGCGTTAGAAGGAGTCTCCATCGCAGGAGAGATATCGACAAAGTCCTTCTTGTCGAGTTTGATGGCGGTCTCGACCTGGGCATTATCCCTCTTGGACTCGGAGACGTATCCGCGGCGCGACGTCCGGTTCGCCACGACAGCAGCTGCGCGGAGACCTCGCAAAGGAGCCGCCGATAGACGGGACCTCGAGGTCAGAGACACTCGGCCCGCCGAGCGCAGAGCGCAGGATGCAATGTTGCTAGCCATGATGGTCAATTTGCTGGCAGTTGCATGGACGAGCAAGAGCTGAAAAGAAGGGAAAGAAAAGGGAATTTTGAGTGGAGGAGGAGATGTGAGCTCCGAGTCGAGAATTTGTCATTCGCCGCTCGGCATCGGGGTTAAGACTGGGCTTTCGGCAGATCCGGCCCGGCTATTGGCTGGAGAGGCTGGGGGGCCCGGACATGGCGGCCTTTTAGGTACATGACGGGGTATTTGGCGTGGGAGGGGAAAGACGATGGAAAAGTCATCGAGTTGTGTCGAGTGGCGAGAAGCTGTAGAAAGACCCAAAGAGGCAATTTGAAACAAAACTGTGAGATGAATCCGGTTGGTGTTGTAGTTGTGCCAGAGATTGGTTTTTGCTGCAGGGCTTGATCATTTCCAGGAGAGCTCCAGCTCCCTTGAGAAGAACTACCCCAGCACAGTCATGCCTTGTTCCCTGCGAGGATGGTCGTTCCCGTTGCGGAGCTTCGTTCTCGGTATGGTACGTACCCTCCATCACAGCGTAGCAGGTGTTCGCCTGAATGCCCTGAACCAGCCTGTAGACGAGGTGCTGTGCCTTGAAGAGTGAGATTGATGGATCCATGGATGCCTGGGTCCCAGCAGTAGTGACGCAACTCTCCTGTGACGCAGTGGCACATTGTGGCTCATGACGGGTCCCGGAGACCCTCTAAACCCCGTGGAATCAGCGCAAGCTCCCCTAAAAGCGATTCCGAATAACCGCCTGCGCCACAAAACAGTAGCTTGGCAGCTGGGCAGGCTGGGCAGCAAAAAAGCTCGGCGAGGACGCTGAATGCAGAGGGCACAGCCACTTCAAAGTCGTCACCGTTCCACGAGTCGTCACATTGATCCATCCACATGCCTTCTTAATTAAGGTTGATGCCCTTTCGTTCAACTTGGCGGCCTCGCGATTCGAGGTTTTCCGCGATCTTTTCTTCCTTCTGCTGACCCATCTGCCGAACCATCAAGTATCTGTCTGACACCATCGCGCCCTAGCCATGAGCTTCAAAGGCTTTCAAAAGAGCCTCACCCGGGTAAGCCGTGCCTGCCCCTCATCTGGTGGCTGGATTGTGGAAGCCCGCGGACGCGCGCAGAGACACCTCGCGATGCCGCGCAAGCTGGGTACACGGGAGGACAAACAGCCAGCCAGGTCAATATGCGACAAAGAAGCAATACTCACATCTCTGAATCATCTAGGCCCCCCAACAAATCAAAGCCAAGTTCAACATTGGCGAACACACCAAGGACGCTGTCTACATCGACGCCGAACGCCGCTTTCAGGAACTCGAGACTGAGACCAAGAAACTCCACGATGAATCCAAAAAGTACTTTGATGCCATCAATGGCATGCTATCCCACCAGATCGAGTTCAGCAAGGCCATGACCGAAGTCTACAAGCCCATCTCGGGTCGTGCCTCTGACCCCGACTCGGCCATTGTCGAGGGCAACCCCGAGGGCATCGCCGCCTGCGAAGAGTACGAAGCCGTCGTCAAGGACCTGCAAGAGACGTTAGCGCCCGAGCTGGATATGATCGAGACTAGAGTTATCCGTCCCGCCAACGAGCTGCTCGACGTCATCAAGGTGATACGCAAGACGGCCGTCAAGCGCGAGCACAAGAGACTCGACTACGACCGTCATCGCACCGCCCTCAAGAAGCTGCAGGACAAGAAGGAGCGCACCGCTAAGGATGAGAAGGCCATGTGGAAGGCTGAGGGAGACGTTGAACAGGCCACCCAGGACTTTAACTACTTCAACGACCTCCTCAAAGATGAGCTGCCCAAGCTGTTTGCGCTCGAACGCGAGTTTATCCAGCCTCTCTTCCAGTCCTTTTACTATATGCAGCTCAACATCTTTTATACCCTGCACGAACGGATGCAGCAGTGCGATATTGGATACTTTGACCTGACGCTCGACATCGAGGAGGCCTTCCACCAGAAGCGCGGCGATATCCAAGAACAGGCCGAAGCCCTATCAATCGTTCGCTTCAAGACAACTGGTCGCCCCCGACCAGTGAGATATGGAGCCAAGCCCGCACTCGAGGGCCCCAAGCAGCCTGCGCTGCTCACCCAGGGTGAAGACTCAAAGAGCCCGACCAGCACCATCACCAGCCCCAAGATTGGCGGATACCAACGTCAAACCGAGTCCAACGAGGCCGCACCACCACCGTATACTCCTCCAACTGGTGCCAATGCCGGCCTGGCCGCGATCGCCGCTGGCAAGAAGAAGCCCCCGCCTCCCAAGCCCAAGCCTAAGCCCAAGCGCCTAACAGCGCCTGCGGCCGAGACGGTCACGGCTCTTTACGATTACGCCGCGCAAGCTGAGGGTGACTTGAGTTTCCGGACAGGCGACGTGATTGAGATTATCCAGAGGACGCAAAATGACAATGAATGGTGGTCGGGACGTCTAGATGGCAAGGAGGGACAATTCCCTGGTAGGTCTACTTGGGCAACTTTCAATTATCAAGCTAATCACAATATCAGGCAACTATGTACAACTTAACGGCTGAAGAATCTGACCATGACACCATGTACGGCGGCAGTCCGGTCCGCGACAAGGCTTTCACTTACCTCGATACCATCACAACGAAGCGAATCATGTCATCGCAACGCGCCCACGATAGACGCTCATAAATGCAAGAGAGAAGCACCAGGTGGAGCTCTAGGGATTCCAGGCGTATGGGAGAAGTAAAGGGGGCGGACAAGAAAGAGGAAGGGCGCGTGACTGATGTAACCCGGGAGCGATATCCCGGAGCCCCCTTGTATCTGGAGAGCCTCTGCGGTCAAAGACGGGCATTCCTGGCGTTATGGAAGGACATTTGCTTGACGTCTGCAGAAGCAGATAATTTAAATCATATTGATATTTGAGGATGAGTTTAGAGCCATAGGCAGAACTCCCTGGGTCCCTGTGTTGCCCAAGGGGGTTGACCTGGATCAGAAGAGACAAGATTATTTCATATACTTTTAGGCTTTGCGACATGTCTAATCATTTTGTATATCCGCTATACTGGGCAGAAGGATAGTTCGAGGTAAGATAAAGTCTCTTCTAACATGATAGGCGGATAGCAATGTCCCCTGATTATTATAGGAAGAACCTATAAGTCGTTAGGTCAGTTATGATGAGTAAGTATCATCCTTAGATCGGGGACTGAGTGACACTTCTGTCCTTTCACTAAACCTCCGGCTAGGTAGTTAACAGTCAATCCTTCGAGACATTTGAGTGCCAACTGCCTTTGTTCTTCGACTGTGGGGACAGCCATTCACTAGGCCAGTTAGAATGAGAAAGACCTCCACTGCGGTATCAATTTGGACTTAACACAAACGATAACGGTATCTCACAGGCTACGCTCAAGGACATCTTTCTTCACAACATCTCAGCTCAAGTGACAGTCATCCGCTGATGCATGACATGAGATGGCCGTAATGTCTCCTGAGGATCTCAGCCGTCCCTTTGTGGTGGACAGGTTACTGGAGATTCGGACATCAAGAATGAAAAAGATGCCAGGTCTTGAGGTCATGTCAGGAATCGACAAGAAGATGTGACTATGCTCAATGAAAGTCAGCAAGCTTGGTCTCGAAGGCGATGAGCATGATCCAACGTTTCATGGTGGCCCAGACAAGGCCATTCTTGGATGTGAGTACTTATGTTCTTCTGATCTGAGCACGAGAATATCCGTTTCATGTGCTTATTTAACCCTATTACTGACCCGGATCAGACTGTTCCTCTCATTATCTCGCCTGGCAAGCATCATATCCAGAACAACAAGATCGCTTTGTGCCAGGCGGATTCGGTGAGAACTTTGTGACCGCCAAGATGAACGAACGCAACGTCTGCATCGGCGATATAATCTCTGTCGGTCCCGAGGTTCTACTGCAGGTCTCTCTACCCCGTCAGCCATGCTTCAAACTGAACCACCGGTTCTCACTCAAGAACTTTGCGCCTGTTACATACCAGACGAGCCGCACCGGCTGGTACTACCGTGTGCTACGTGAAGGGTTCGTCAGCGTTGGAGATGAATTGAGGCTCGTGGAACGTCAATGGCCCAAGTGGACTGTTGAGCGGGTGCAGGAGTACTTGCATCGCAACACGGACAATCTTGAAATGAATGAGGAGTTGTCGACTTTGGAAGTCTTGGGTCAGGAGAGCAGAGGGCAGTTCCTGAAGAGGGTTTCCAGGGCGAGGAGAAAGAACAGGAAAGATTCTTGGAAGGAATACAGGATCATCAGCCGCAAGATGGAGACTGCCAGAGTGGTTTCACTCGTTTTGCAAGCTGTTACTCCCGATTCCGAGGCGGAGAAGTTTGTTCCTGGATCTCATGCACGACTGAAGCTCCCGAATGGACTGATACGATCCTATTCGATAGTGTCCACGGCAGACAAAAAAGACAAAACGAACGTGGGGAACCTGTTTGAACTGGGCGTTGCTCTCGACGACAAAAGCCGCGGAGGCTCCCGGTATCTACACGACCACGCTCAGCTAGGAAACGTTATCCAGGTCGGCAGAATCACAAGCGATGTCGTCCCAGCCAAATCAGCAAGCACACACGTCTTCATTGCAGGGGGGATAGGTATCACTGCATTCATGGACCTGCTGAAGAGATATCACACGATCCATTGGGCGCTAAAGCTGCACTATGCTATGCGTTCAGTCGAAGAGTTTCCATATCGGGATCGCTTAGAGGTTCTAGGTGATGATGTGGTCGTATATGATGGGAGCAAGGGGGAGAGGATGGACATTGAAGCGATTGTCAAGGCACTCCCCTGGAACAGCCACCTTTACGTGTGCGGGCCAACCAGGATGATGGTGTCTGCCAAAGAGGCGGTCCAGAAACACGGGATTCTCGCAAACGAGGCTCACTTTGAGCGATTTGCGGCTGAGGTGTCGGGAGATGCATTCGAGGTGCAGGTGGTCAACCGGGGCGACAAGCTATTCCGAGTGGACAGGGAGGAGAGCCTGCTGGAGGTGCTCCGCAGAGAGTTTGACAATGTCCCATCGTCCTGCGAGGTTGGTAACTGCGGCACTTGCAAGGTGAAGGTTGAAAGCGGGCGCGTGGAACACCGGGGGACGGCACTTTCGGAAGAGGAGAGAAGGAGAGGGATGCTCGCGTGTGTAAGCCGAGGCATTGGTAGAATAGCTATAGAGCTTCAATGACCCCAGGAAAGAGTTCGTGAGAGCGGGGTATACCTTCACTTTGGGAATTGGCCAAGGCTGGGCCGGTGAAGCATGTTGAAAGCAGCCGGGGTCGAGGTCACCCTTGACGCCCGGGGAAGCATTCCGGTGACCATTGTGCTTGGACTAGGGTTTGGGAAGGGCGTATTTTGAACAGACGAGTTAGCACTGCCCCATTCAGAGCCTGATCTGAAAAAGCGGTTAGACAATTCGATAGAACGAGAATAAGGCTCTGCTCGTGATGCGGGGGTTGGTGTTGAGGAACAATGAATGGCACAAGACACTAAACATTGGCGTCAAATTAAAGCAGGCACGCGACGCGAGTATTAGTTCACTTACCTAAGGATAAGAAATGATGAGTAAAATAACACATAAGCCTTGTAAAATAATATCCATTATTATGAGGATCTTTGTAATTTTTCTATTATTTAAAAACCTTCTTCTATTCTTAGGTTAGAGTCGTTGAGAGCCGTTTAACAGGGATGTGCAGTTTGTCGACCGGTGTGCCAGCAATAGAGTGACATATGCAGAGATCGTTTCTCGTGAAATTGTTGGCTGTAGGTCGCTAGGGAGAGCGGAAGCGACGCCCAGTCAAAGCACAGCCTCGTAGTAAAAAGAATCAGGCTCCGAGATGTAATGTTTTGGTGAGTGAATCAGACCACAGGGGAACAACAATGGCTGATTCTAATGCAAATAAAAACTCTAATGCTCGAATCGTCTGTGAAGGTTACTTGGCATGTTGAGGCTCTTGTTGTTTGACACATGTAAGTTGCTCACTGAAGAATAAACCCTGCAGTGGCACGCCACCACGCAGAGCCGCATTATCCTCTGGGTCCAACTTGAACCCGTGTTTTCTAGACACTGGCTCACCTATGTGCAACCCCGTGTCTTGTTTGTACGCTGCTGCGCCTCATAAACAGAGACAAATGAGATTATTGGTCTACCATTGAATCGGAAACAGCTGGAATTGGATGAGCACCATGCCGAGACGCCTCTAGCCGAGTGAGAGCGCTCAACCAAGGGTGAGGCTCAACACCACAAAGTAAAGATCGTGGCACCACGATACATTCAACAATACCTCTCTCGTGATTTCTAATTGCTGCATGACTTACAGCTTATGGGTAGCACACCCACTCCGAATGATTACTAGAACTTTTAGATCGCGTGCAAGGAAAAAAAAAATAGCAGTCAGCATAATCACCTCCTCCATTTCACTTCTCATAGCCTTCTTTGAGCCTCTCTTCATTGTCTAACTTACCAGGTTAGCCCTGTTTTTCACTCCCCCAGCCATTTCTGAACTAATCACTTTCGGTTTCATTAGCATGACTCTAGCTCATTCACTGGCGTCGCGTCTAGGGCGGGTGAAGCAGCAGCCTCAATGGAGCCGGAACTGAATCAGGCTGTCAACATGCGGCTCTGCTCGAATTTGGTTTTATAGGCCATGTTTGCTCTGGCCCTTGGATAGCATCTCGCCATTTACACATTTCCTATACATGGTGACCATGTTATGACGTCGTTATTGAAAGGGCTCCGTTCTCTTCCTTGGACCTCGACTCCGACATGAGCATCCTCCGCCTCCCGGCCGAAATTGTCGCCCTCCTCGTCGAAAACCTCGATGTAGAGAGCATCTTCAACCTCGGATTGACCAGCCGTCGCCTCAGCTACATTCTCTATGATCGACGCATATGTCGTCTCGCTCTTCTCCAGGTCCGTCTAGCTGCGCCTCCTTGGCTTACAAGTCCGCTGACGAAAGCTTAGAAGGCGAATCACTCGGCTGAGGCCAGAGAGGCGAGTGAGACGGGGGAGTTTGCGAGGGCTTTTAGACGACTCGTCAAGCGACGAATGGCCGTTCGCTCTGCTGAGCCCTGGACGGTAGCCATCGTGGCAATGGCGGATCGTTTCGTGTATACGAACGGGTACCTGTGTTACACGGTGAACCGCGAGCACCTCCGTGTTCTCAATGTCCGTCAAAATCCCTCGGAGGAGCTCAAGGTTAATGTTCCCCTGCTCCTGCGCACCATCCGCGACTACGATCCGCTTCTGCCGTACTCCTTTGAGCCCCTGTACTGCGCTGAGGGTGTTCTGTCGTGTCTGGCCACTCAGGTCCAGGGGAGCACGACGTGCTGCTGGCTCATCATTTTTGAGGTGAGGTCAGACTTCCAATGGGTTGTCATGAAGCGGCTGTGTTCAGAGCATCAGATCTTGATCCGAAATGACAAGAACTACCTGTTCTGCGTCACAAAGTCACATGCCAGGATCGACGGCACCTACAGATGGGGTATCCAACGTCTCGATCTCGCAACACGGCAGTGGTCGGACACGCATGTTATCCTGTGGGAGTTTGAGGGCTCCAACGTTGGATCCGAAATCTGTTTCGAAATCATCGACGACCATTTTTATTGCGTTTCGAACAAGTTGAAGACGCAGACCAACTACGAGATTCCAAACTGCTATTACCAAGCTGTTAGGTTTCCAGTGAGTGAAGCAACGCATGAGAGTTGTGAGAAGCCCCTGAAACGCAACCTCTGGCGGCGTCACGATGCAGAGGGCGCCGTCGATGACCGCTGGACCTCACTCCAACTCACCAAAGATGAAGAAACAGGAGAAGTCTTCATCATCGAAGTCCGTCGAGAGTGGTCCCCAGGAAATGCGGGGAGCCAGAGGACTTGTTACAAGAAAAGACTCCAGTTCAGCGACGATATCGTCGGGAATCCTCTACCTACACCACCAATCACTGCCGAAAACTCACCCATCGACCCGGTTTGGGATTGCGAGAAGCATTCTGAGAAGCGAACTCCTGAGGACATCCACATCGGCGACAATCCGAGGGACACCATCACTTACACCCTCGGCGAATGCCAAGTCCGGTCTTATAACCCGTCTTGCCAAGCATTCGTCGATCTTGTGTACGAAGCGTATACCGCCAATCCACTGCTGCAGCTCAGGGTGAGGCCAAAGATGGAGGCCATCAAAGAGGATGGCATAGAGCAAGCAGTCAAGATGTGGCCGCCAGAACCAAGCCCTTCTAAACCCGACGATGCCTTGACTCAGCTCTACGCGGTCATTGACCCCTCAAAAAGGTTCGATGGCCTCGAATGGAGCATGGACGAGCGAATTCTCGTCTATTCGCCCGCACGGAGGGAAGGACAACTGAGGCCCGTCACCCTCATCTCATTCGATCCAAGTCTAAAACTGCCCGGGTTTCCGAAATATCCCCTCGAATCTGCAACAGATGCAGCACGCCCGTGTGTGCTGCCCAACACACCTCCACACTCGCAAGAGTCCATCTGCAGCATCGACGATATAACCATGTCTCCTCGCAGCCCGGGCGAGTGGCTTACCTCTCAGGTTAGACATGAGGGCCGCTCTCTATTCGTCACGCCAGGTCTGCCGTTGTATCAGACAATGGGTATGGGGAATGGAGCTGCGCATGGCTTCGACATGTCATATTCCTCGTCAACGGGTTGAACTTCTGAGGACTGAGGCCTGCCTAGGTCTTCAGCGGATAGTGGGTAGAAGCACATGAAATATTCCAGCCAAGGCACTAAAAACATCAATAAAACAAATTGAATGCCCACCCTCAGGCCAGCCTCTGTAACATGTCATGGCATTGCACGACATGGTAACCTGTTTGAGCCTTATGTCCACACAACCAAATTTTTTGAGGCTCTTTCTGTCTTGCCTCAAAACTAACTACGCGAATTAAAGTCTAGCCCCGGAGGCCTCAACAAGGCTAGAAGGCCTCTGTGATCTCACGTGTCTTAGCAAGAGGGCTGTGCAGAGTCACAGGGTCAAAAAACAAGCCCAGGGACGGTAATAACAGGAGAATCGCTTACTGGCTGCCTTGTCTCTAACGAACTGATCTAGAAGGGGTCTTGACTCGGCTGAATTTATACAACGTGGGGGAGGTGATCGCCAGAGGTAATCCGGGAGTGGTTCGCCACAAGGCGCCCGCCTAGGACCCCTCACAAGTATATTTACGCTACACTACGGCCGGGCGAAACAAAAGTGCTGTAGATGCGGGCTCAGATGGATCGTAAGTGAGACGCTAACTCGAACGATGAATTCCTGCATGTGCTATTTGCTATTGTAACTGCAACGCTCGCCATGGGGAAATGGAAACGGAGATGGTTGATGCAGGAAGCTGATCGATTTGACAACACATACATGTCAAACATGCATTTTTGACGTTCTAGACGGTTTCAAAGTGCAAAAATATGCATCTGGAAACGAGGCTGTAGGTAAGTGGTGTGAGGGAATGTGAGTCTATACCTGACACATCGGCTCGGCTACACGCTTCATATGCAGACGATACTTTTCAGAGAATTTTCACTGACATTGACCTGACTCTTTTTGATTTATGACGGTCATATTCTTTGATTCATGATGAACATCTTACAACGTGATCCTGGTTGCTTATGAGGATACACCTAATATAGCCTAATTGGTGCCATCACCGAGCAAAGTTGCCCAAGGCAACACTCGGCTATTGGGAACTTACTCAACACATTGACAGCAATCTTTATTATAGAAGTGTAAGGCAAGACCTAAATACAATAGTCGGAAGTTCTAGATTGATGTTGATCGCCCTCCCCCAGTCCCACCCCACAACTACCCAGTTCGGCAAATACGAACTCGGCTGCAACGTATACTGGGATCTATTGGTTGCACTTTCGGTTACACAAGCTGTGTAAGCACTAGGGGTCATTGAAAAGTGCGACGGACTTTATGATATAAGATAGATACCATAGCTCCCATATAGGTCGTAACAGGAGAGTGCACCTCCTCCACAAACTAATGAACAAGTGAGCTGTAGTTTAATAGCGCTCCTTATGCATTTTAATTCAAAGAGAACGGACGTTCTCGAGCGGTCATTCACGTTTGGGGGGCCCGTCTTGCTTTGTCAAGCATATCACGCCTATGGGCCAAGCCAAAGGGAAACGGAGTATGTAAGTCGATATGATGGGCTTGGAAGAGTATTCATATCAAAACTCCTGTTAATAGAGGTGAGTACCGTTTAAATTAAATAGCTACTGTTTAAGGGGTACTTATGTACGGCCACGTTCTATCACGTACGAACAATAATTGTAGGCTAACATTGACAAATCTTTTATGGGATAAAGGTCTAAAGGCGGGAGAAAATGGTCTTATATAAATATTAATCTTTATAGAGTCCTCTTTCACTACTTACTAAGTCTTATGATAAATATGATGTCCCTCCTCACCGGCATCTCGTTGCGTTACGAGCATGGATGTGTCTAGAGAGGCGAACCCGTCCGACCCAAGATCCGCTGCCCCTGAAGCGCGACCTGAGCGGCATGGGGAGTTTGACAAGATTCGAGGCGGATCGGTGAGTGTAGCGACGTCGTTCTTCAGTTTTAAGGAGGTAGACTCAAGATTGCTGATTTTTCATCAGCAAGCATTATTTATATAGGAAACAGGGAGCAGAAGATCACATGCTGCTCACGTGCTCAACAAGCAAAGAACCAAGAGATATATAAACCAACTTTCCCTCTTTGATCTTTCTACAACGGCCCACCGCTGCCTGGATTCGCCATTACGAACGGTTGGTTGGACTGTGGTGATATTCAACGAGAGATCGGTCGGGCAGATGCCCACGCCTTGGGTGCACGCGAACGCCAAAGCTCTCCTCTAAAATTTATCACATACCTGCTTATTTTAGGATGAAGATCTACATGAAATCATTAAAGAAAGACAATAAACTATCATAACATACTATAAAATTCTAATGGCCTTGAGTGCTATTATATGATTTTCCCCAAAGCTTAGAATGCACTTATCACGCTCGTCACCCTACACGGTGGGCGCTTACCAGTGGTGATTAAAACACCAGACTCAGTTCAGCCACATGGCTCTGGCCGCAAGTTCGATGCTTTTGGTCACCACCTGTCAGGCTGGTGATAGGGGCTACGTTATCGAGTAGCCTGATGGAAAGGCCCGGATCTCGTGTGAGCCCGTCGAACGAACCTTCAACTCCAAACACGACGGCCCAAAGGCCACTCAACACTTCGACGCCACCTATCCTTGAGAACGGTGCAAAGGCCCGGATCTTGTGTGAGGCCGTCGAACGAGCCGTCAACCCCAAACCTCACAATTTCGAGGCCACTCAACACGTCAACGCCGCCCAGCCTTGAGAATGGGCTTGTCTGTTCGTTCACGAACACGAAAACACGAGGCAATATCAGACAAAACTGTGACAGGGGCGATAGGAACTTCGGAGCTGACAAACAGTTAAGAAAACTTTCCACCTACCGCAAGGCTCCTCGATAGCACAATTTGAACAAATCCTTAACAACTATCAAGCATTGTGAGGATAAATTGCAGGCGTTCGGCCAGCGCGACGAGTGAAGGTGAACCAGAGAAGCCCATCAAGCACATTGGGATTAAGACGAAGGACAGGAAGCATGACCTCTGCCAGGACGGACGGCCAACCCATGCACAGAAATTGGCAAGGAAGATTCGAGGTTTGCGCAAACCATTCCTGCATCACAGCTCGTGTCAATCAAATCGTACCGCGATAGAAAGATTAAAAAGATTGACATTGACACCAACGTCGACATCGACACTCCCCATTAACAACTCAAGCAGTGACTATCAAACGCAAAAATTAACACAAGACAAGTATACAAAACGACTACGCAAACTCAGAACAAACAACAACTCAAGCATTCAACCACTTGATGCAAGCAAACATATGACACCCCCTGAACCAGGCAATCTAGAAGCACGACGAGTTTGAAGCAGGCATCCGAATTTTATAATCGGGACATCTCAACTGTGAATATGGAAAACCGAGGTATGTCGTTGCTGTGTGCTCCATGACACGAAAGCTCTAATAATCAATCCAGGCCGTCACAGTGTCATGCGCTCATGAACACTCCGCCGCAGCTATAGAACAATCGTGGTCGTTGGCCGCACTTCTTCGAGGTAATCTCCAGAGAAATCCCCATCACCAATGACTGAATAGTTCAGGCTCGCAAAGTACGTCCGCAGTGCGATGGAAAAACGAAAGATCAGGCGCCACTATAGAAAAGCCGAGACGACCAACAAAACAACGATCATGTCAATACGGCGATATCAGGCGAAGTTCCAAGCATCAAGCCGTTTACCCCTTTGGCAAACTTCTTAACGCCATGAGTTAATAACACGAATGGGGCCCGGAATGCAGGATGGACGATATACCAGCTATCCTTATCCCATACATCCGGCCTCATGCGTGTGAACGCAGAGAACCAAGGCCCGCCTCCTTTCCAAAATGGTGTCAGACTTCTGTTGAATACGAGTCCTGTCGCTCCATGGCTTCTCGGGGCATATCTCCACAGCGCGACATATTTCTAATAAGACTCGATTCAACCAGCAACGAGTCTCCGACCTCCGGGATGACACTACCTTGATTGAGGGAGGCTGCCCGCGGTCCTTAGGTGGTCGATATGACTTCAGATGATCTTCAAATTGCTTAACTGGAGGTGTGAGAGGTGGATGATAACTCATGTTCATCAGTCGCCGCCGGCTAATTGATGTAGTCGAACTCGAGCCTGATGTCAAAACACCACAAAGTATAACGAAACAACCCCGCTAAGTATTTGCAACATCAGACCAAACCCAGGAGACGAAGTCAAAGATCATAGAAGGGCCGTGGGACGTGGAGTTGAGGGTGATCGCCAAAGTAAAGGAGAAGTGGAGGGGAAATGGTTCAAAACAGAGGGAAAAGGGTAATTAGGGGCGACAAGAACAAAAGAAAAGAAGAAAAGATAAGAGTAAGAGGAGAGAGGCATATACAGAGATGGAAAGTATTAACGAAAAAGGGCGAGTTTGAAGAGAAGGTAGGAGAATGAGGGCTGAAGAGGATCATGTAAAGATTCGAGAAGAGCGAGGAGTGAGCAACAGCCACGGCGAGCTGTCAGACGAGGGTGCTACTGAGAGAAATGATGGAACATGGAGGAGTGCTTTCAAGGGTAGGTTTGCCAGGGGGGAGGGAGTAAGGACTCATCCACAGTATAGTTTTACTAATAGCGGCGCAGACAATCCAACGGATATCACAAGGTATTCACAAGCAGGAGACACTTGAAGTTTTCACATTTTGGACAGAGACAGCGCGGCTCCAGTGCCAGAGGATGCGCCAGTGGTCAGTGGATAGATACAGGGAAAGCCGACGAAAAAAATGAGCCAGCACCCTCTCCTCCTTCAGCATCTGTAATCGAATTCCTTCTGGTCAAGTCGAGACTTCAATTCGGCGTCACAGATCAACAAACTAGTCAGCGTGGCAGTCCCCCCCACAGCTTTTGAATGTGACAAGACGAAGGGTTTTCGACCTGTTCTCGCTCAACACGTGCGAACCCCATGCGTGCTTGGTATTTCCCTTAACATGAGTGACTGTCTCAGCAGCAATCAGACGAAAGGCATGCCATTCGCCTCCATACCACGCCCGTCATATCCAGGTATCTCGACTTGGGTCTCTCGGATGTCAAGAAAGGCAGCGTTACTTTAGGCGGCCTCGCCTATGACAAAAATGGTAACTGACCAGAGAAATGCGATGATCAAATCACCAAATAATACAGGCTAGACAGCGAAATACTCAAGGAAGTGAGGAAGACAAGTTTCAGTATCGCCCAGTCATCAACAGGCTACTCAACCAGCATGACCTCAAGACCGAACAACCAAAAATACAAGCTAGACAAAGATAGGAGCGAGGGGGGTCAGAACACAGGATAACACAGCTATTCGCTGGCTACTTAGCCAGGCTCTACCAAGAAGGGACAAAGCCATGCATCTTGAAGTACGATATCGTCCGATGAGAGGGTAGCAACTGTCAAAGAAGGTGTCGGTATTAACCCCAGGCCTACTAGACAACGCTAGTATCGTCACATTATGAGAAGATCAACACAGAAAAGGATTGGGATTGGAAATGGCCTGCCCAAAAGTGCATTTAAGTCAAGACGTTATCGATGAGCTCGGCCAAAGGCCATGGACCTACCAGTTTCTATACCGTCGATCTCCTTCTCAGAGGCTGTCTATGTAGTTTTCTTCGGGTACAGAGTCAAGATCTTGTCACAGGGAATGCGCATCATCGCTTTATTCGGATGCTTAGATACCAGAAGAAATGTATGTCATCCCAGTTTAGTGCAATGTGCTTTTGAGCATCACTGGAGGGTATATACTTCTGCTATGTGAGGATATTTCAGTAAGCCTTCCCCTGCTCATCATTTTTGTTTATTAGCCTACGAGGAACTCAGCTATCGTCTTTAATGTAGGTAAAACCATAGCGACTGGGAATGTCGAGTGTGGACGTGAAGAGCAATGTCAGAATATTTGGTCTGGGGTTTCAATCCTGAGATCTCTCGCCTTTGCCTTCTCGCTCCACTGTGGCTCTGATCCTTATAATATCTAAAACTAGTGAGAGAATGGTGAGTATTTTCCCTATGTGTATCAGGTAGGAGAGGGGATAGAGTATAGTTGAGCTCAAACATAGAAAAATAGAATCATATATCTAAAGCTTTAAGCCAGCGATAAAGTATTAAGAATACTAAAGCCTCTTAGTATGTTTCCAGGAAAATACTATTTAATATGAGCTAGACCTGTATAGCATGCGTTAGAACCATGCCTGTATGGATCATATCTATTGTGGCATGACTTGCACTTACTTGTTAGTATCTATATCTAACTACCCTATGCCTCAAATGTGGAATGCTTGTTTAGAGAGTTAGTCATTATATATGACACATATTTTTGTTTAGGTTTTCAAGATGATAGTTCGGTAAAGGTTTAATTCCGGGGATGGTTTGTTTATCTATAGTTCCGTGATAGCTTGATGGGTGTTGTCCTCACCTGACGGCCTGTTCATCTGACCTCTACCGAGCACCGGTATCGCTTCATGCTCAATGATAGGAGACCGGGCCGTGTCTAGGCTAAAAATAAACGGAGCCTGTGATATCAGCCGCGAACATGCGCATGCCGAATGTCGCCACCGTCGAAAGAGTCGCTTGATGTCGGCCCTTTCAGAATCGGCCCGGAGGTCCGGTGTCTGGACCCACTTTTCCGGCCCGGGAGCGTCCTTTTTAGGAAATCGAATCGGTAGCGTTCTTAATGTGGGACGGAGGGGTTCGATGGCCAGATGCCGACCGGATTAGATGTCGGTAGAAGAGGTCATGCAAGCTCACTTACTGGGGAGCTTCTGATACGCAATTGACTCTTCAGGACAAGTCACAGCCCAGTACAAGCAAATCACGAGGTCGCGTGAGCTCCGTTCAGGCATACCACACCACCCTGCGGCTCTCAGGCGAGTGAAGCGAGGGGTCCAATAAAGGTTAGGATTATTCGGTGCTCAAGCTTCTTATCTCGCAATGATATCACATATGATCAAAGTAACCCCGCACAGATGAGATAGGAACAATATGCCGAAAGCTCCAATGTTGAACTTGAGAGATAGTAGATAACAGAACCGCCATGTCCTTAATCGCATAGCAATGCGAAATTCGCACCATTTGCATTTAATGACCTTCTGTCGACACGGTGTAAGCTGATAAATAGCGGTAGCCCTCCAGTCCATAACCTACAGGGCGGAACTGTCAATACAAACAAGTGTCAAGCACTAAAAAATGATGACAACAACTAAGAATTCATTCCCTTTCGCTGAGAGATTCATATTATGTACAGTAGTTGAATTATGCTTCTTGACATACCATCAATGGTTGGTGTCGTCCATCTCACACACCCCTACCTTGGGAGGTGCAGAAGAGCTCACTCACCCACGTGCTCTGGCCTCAGCAGCCACCGTCGCTGACGTCAGCTGATAATCTGAGCTCACACTCCAAAATTGAATCCAGTGTGGACATGCCAGTTGGATCTATCAGGAGCTCCAACGCACATTTCTTCTACCCCCTCCAAGCTTCCTTCTCGTCCCGCAAGCTCCGACAGCGACGGCCATGAAACCGATCATTGCCGTCCCCGCGACCTGCGCGCTCGTCTACCGAGCGTGGAGCAGGAACTCGCTGACCCCGGCCGGAATAGCCGTCGCAACCTTGACAGCCATCGCGCACGCCTACCACCCATGGAATCTTCCTTTCGTTCTCCTCTGTGTCTTCTTTCTAGCAGGAACACGCGTGACGCATGTAAGTTCTTGCGCCCGTCGCCATGGACCGGCCTTGATATCCTGACGTGGCCGTAGATCAAGGAAGATGTCAAGTCGCACTACACAGTTCCCTCCAAGGGATCATCTGGCGGAGAAGGACCTAGGACGCATGTTCAAGGCAAGTTCCTGAAGCGCTGTCCCCGATAGGAGCTAGCTAACTCTTGCGCGCCAGTCCTCGCCAATAGCCTGATGGCCTCGGTCCTCACGATCCTCCACGCGAACCAACTGCGCAAACGAGAAGCCGCCTTTGTCGACCCGAATACTCCGGACCCCGAGAGCTCACTGTGCTTCTCCTGGGGTGGCGATCTCCTTGTTGTTGGAATCATTGCAAACTACGCCGCCGTTGCTGCCGATACCTTCAGCTCTGAACTGGGCATTCTGTCCAAGAGCCAGCCCCGCCTCATCACGTCGCCAACACTGCGAAAGGTGCCTCGCGGAACAAATGGAGGGGTCACTCTCATGGGTCTTGGCGCGGGACTTTTGGGATCCATGATCATCGTCACTGCGTCCATGATGTTCCTACCTTCATGCAGCGAGGAGACGGCACAGAAACCTGGGGGTGGATCGCCATGGTCGGTACTCGAACGACGCAAGTTTATGGGCTTCATGGTGATCTGGGGCACGTTGGGTAGCGTGCTCGACAGCTTCCTGGGCGGAATGTTTCAGCGATCAGTCAAGGACGTCCGGTCTGGAAAGATCGTCGAGGGGGAGGGCGGCAACCGGGTGCTCGTGGCTGAGTCTGCCGAGGCCGCGGCAGCGCACTCCAAGAAGAGGGCCGACATCAAAGCGGCCATCATGCATGGGGAAGGTCAGAGAGCGACTGCGAAGCTGGGCGGTTCCGCCATTGCAGACGATGACGATGGTGAAGCTGACGCTGATGTCTACGATCCTCGGGACAAGCACCGCAAGGCAAGTTTTGGGGACGAGCGGCCTTCTCGTGTGGTTGAAAGTGGATGGGATCTTCTCGACAACAATGATGTCAACTTTCTCATGGCCGTCTCGATGAGTGTTGGCGGCATGGCGGTAGCAAGTTGGTACTGGGATGTCCCCATTCAGAGCGTCATGGGTGTGTAGGGCTAGTTGAAACGACGTCATCAGAGGTTCTGGTGCATTTCCGTCCTTCCAGGGCAAGGGGGTCTAAATAAACGAGACAACAGAAGAGAGTGACCTAACTCCTCATAATTATTATGGATAAATTTATATAAAATATAATAAAAGAATCAAAAGATATATTAGAAAAGAGGCAATTCTTTAGGCTCTTTTTCGGTATTATTCTTATTATCTTTAGGGGAGAATTAGCTAATGGGTTTATACTGACGACATCTTTTTTTTCTTGACCCGGGTGCAGGGGTACGCTGCCAAGACCAATGAAAATCTCGTGGAAACAACCCGCTCTGCTGTAGAACTTGACCCATAAACCCGCCGTTGATTTTCATAAAACTCGGCTCAGGATGACAACTAAACCAGCGTTACCCGTCGCCACTTGTGGTGTTGAACCGCACCAAGCACTTGGCCTGGGTTTCGGCAAGGTCAACCCCGGTGAGGCCCCGTCACACCCCCGCCCACCCCGCCCGGGTCTCGGCGAGAGTTTTCGGGAGGCAACCCGGAGGGACCTCCGGGCGCACGAATGGCACATGGTGTGGTGGCTAGGGAGGTGTAAGACAATCAAGAGCCACGAGGGCACAGCAGCTTAGATCCACACGATTGGAGGACCTGTTGTGAAATATGAAACAGGCTGTATCGTGCTGATCTCAGTCTCGGACTCTGCTTGCTTACTCTAATTCTTCAACTCGTCCAAGAGGCTCGCTACTCCTCTTTCAAAATCCTTTGCTTACGACTTGGTGCTCACCATACGCCCGCAACTCTGAAACCCAGCACCCTGGAATGGGATCCCGAGCATCTCGGCATCTACCCCAGATGCCGGGATCCAATGCGCAGCCGGCGGATTGGGATTTCCAACCGGCACGATATCTCAACAAGTCCAGGACGACCTCATTCGCGCGGGGGTTCTGGAGACGTGATTCATTCACCCAATCTTCCCCGGATTGTCGCGCCCGGTAGAACGGGAAGAGGAAAAGGGAACCGCACCCGTGATCCGAGGATCCAATAGACACGAAGCCTTTACTGATCGCGATCAGTTTGCTCTTTCACGCAAAGATAGGGAAAGATATCAACAGTAAAACCTGGGGTAAGCCCAGAGGCTAGCAGAGCTTTCATTACTCATTTCGTCGTGTCATACCGTCGCACAGGCCTCTGATTGGCCCTGGCTCTTTCTGGGAAGACGAGTTACACGATTGCGGGGAGCCGCAGATCTCTCCCAGGTGTCCGAGACGACGATGAAGGCGAAAAAAGACCGCACGGCATGTAAGTGACCGAAGAGGAAATGGTGGTTAAAATAAGACACGATTCTTATGATGAGTTGCCGTCCTAAACATGTGTAGATAATTGTGTCGATTGCATCTGCGTGGGTCATTCAGTACGTACCCCCTGGTTTTGATGGGGAACTTCGCAGGTGCTGGGGTACAAAAACGTAGCTACGTGCATGTATAACGCGTCCGTGTACCAAGTCATTATGTTTTAGAAATGTATATTCGCCTGCAATTTTTCAAGGTAGGAAAAGACAAACGTGGCCCATTATGAATGCACGCGCGTTGTTTATACTCCCCTGTTAATTATCATGACTGTCAGACACTCGAGGATGTGTCAATTGAGAGTCAAAATGTGCAGGGCGACTTGCAACCCTTGCAACAAGGTCACTCTCTTTGCCCTTGTCTCGTGCCCACAGGAGAAAGCAAGATGAACGGTTCGTTACAAGCAACCGGGCCCAGCTCGGGAATAAAAATCTCGACGCCGGGAAAACGGAGAGGTTTCTCGGTGAGTTTGCCAAGGGGGAAGGGATGTCGGTCAACATCCCGAAAGATATTCTAGATGAAGGGATCGTGGGTTAAACTAGGAGCTACGGGACCAGATGAAGAAGTTTTTTCCCCGAGGCCGGAGAGCAAGCTTTGGGACCTGACAATCCGGAGTGAGCTACAAGGTGACGGTCTGGGGAAACGGAAAGGAAAAAAAGACTGGGGGGTTCATTCAAAAACTCAGATTTGCTCAGCCCGCCTGAGCGATTTTACCCAACCAGGAGCTTCCAACGGCTGGCAGCCGTGGCCGTGACAGCCCAAGGTGAGATAACAGGCATTATGCAGAACATCCTCGGGACCAATCAAGGGCCGACGATAAGATTCTGCTGTCCGTCCTGCGTCCTGCGTCCTGGTGTGGGCTCCTCTGACTCCAGAAGCATGCTTTTTTTGGGGTGGCGTTTGTTGGTGCAGTACCCACGTAGCTGGAGGTGTACCCCGAGCACGTCAAACTTGATGACTTTTTTAGGATAGAATGAGATGAAAAGACTTGAAAATAAAATAAAAAACATCATAAAACTCATCAAATTTATGAAGTATTCTATCAATAGTTTTCAAAATTTCATCACATTATTATAGACATTCTTTGAAGAGTATACACTAATTCTATGTATCTGTACAGGTCCTCGGTGTGGTACCTTGGACGGGTGTGCTTGGAGAGACACCGACTCGTCGCCCGGCAGCACCAAGAGGCGGCGGCACAAGGCTTCCGCCTATGGCGATGCGGCGCAGGGTTGTGAACAGGTTGGAACATGTCGAACAAAGAAACAGGGCCTCTTACCCAAACGAGTATAAACCGTCTGGGGCTCAAGCAAACGATTTGGTAACAGAACGGGGACAAACCGGAACCACCGAGCTCAGACGTTTCTCCAAGAGTCACAGGAACAAGTTGAAAGAAGCCCGGACTCTGAAAATAGGTAACCCAGAAGGAAAAGAAAAGCGACAGGGCAAATTTTTTACAAGGTCAGTCATCCATGGCTCGCATCTGGGAGGGGCTCGAACAGGGCGCTTGTTGGCCATGGCAGACTTCTGCCATCTGCGATGCGTTGCCGCGTGCTTGCGCCTTTCGCTACATGTAGGTATGTACATACATGACATTGGGACGTGGGCCAGGGGTAAAAAAAAGGGTCCAGAGACGGATCTCTCGTTGAGGCCAGGAATATCACTGGTTCCTGGGGAATACTGGGGACGACCGCACAAGGATTCCAAGGTACCGTTGCGTCGTCTCTGGCCGCACAAGCCAGCCCAGCCTCAGCGCGTCAAAAAAGTCTGTCTCTCTTTTGCCTGTCCCACACTTCAACCCCAGAATCTTCCTCGCGGGTGAGGTGCGGGAGCCATTGATAGCCTCGACGCCTTGGTAGGAGGATTTGGGGGGCACACACACAATATGGGGGGGGATGGGGAATGGGGGACAGAGGTCAATGAGATAGCATCGCTATCTCATGACTATTAGAGCGTAATCACAAACTGTCAAGCCTTTACAGGCAGTCCGCGATGGCTTCGGTCTGGAGGAAGAGTAATTGGCACACGCCGAGTGGGCGGGCTGATCAATGAGCGGAAAGGTCTTCAACTTGTCACCCCACCTTGCCCCTTGCGGGCATGCGGCGGGCACACACACGCACCACAGCTAACTTGACTCTTTAACAGTTTTCTGACGATAAGAGGCCCTGGCGCACGTTGGATTGGGGTCTTGGATAGGCATTTGCATTGGCCGAGGATGGGGGGGGAACTGATTGCGTTGCGTCTATGGTCTGGCCTGGTCGTCGGGGATGGGACTCCGTGGGCGAGCGAGTCGGAGGAGGGCGCTTCTACAGGAATCTCCATCCGTGGTCGTCAATTCTCAGATGACTCCTTTTTCAAAATAGAAGCCGAATCGGCACTGTTCACTGCGTCTACAGCATTACAGTTCAGTTAAAGAGGTCGCTGAGCCAACCCGGCCCGGTGGTGGCTGGGGAGGGACCTCGAAGGGGCACCGCCATATGCCGCTGGCGATCTCCGCCGAGCGGCTGTGCGAGTACGGAGGTACATGGACCAGACCCGGCGCACACACCCCCTCGTGAGCAGAGCTCCGCCGAGGCCGCCGCCCGTTATGTCATATGGGTACTCAGCGACTCCCCTACCCGCCTCGGTGTCATCACGAGGCGGCAGTGCCCTGAAGAGAATAGCTGTCCTGCCGGCAGCAGCAGCAGCATTGACGCAGCCCATTCTTTCTTGAAAACCGGTTGGGGGAATGAATGGGGGGGCCCCTTGGCTGACCGGAAGACCGCAAGACCGGATATGATGAGAGCGGGCGGTGGGATGCTGCCCGCCGCGCGCACAACGAGATGGGATATGACAGAGAGAAACTGACTCCGAGCCGACTCGACTCTTGAATGCGCTCAATTTAGCCAGCTTGCTCTCTCGGGTTCTGGTCTGGCCTGGGCTGGGCTTCGGGGTGTGGCGAGAGTAAATCCCTGGAACGGAACGTCGTTACCTTATGGTTTCTCTCTCTCCCGCGAGACAAAGTACATGTTGGAGAAGGAGGTGTTCTATGTAGAGCTCATGTATCTTCCATGTGCGTGTGCGGTTTGCGAGGATCCTTTACGCCACCCCCCTCCTCAGGCCCTGCCGAACGCCAATCGCACCCTGTGATGGGCGAAATCCCCACCATGGCCGGTAGCAGCCACACCCCTGCATCCGGCCACAGCAAGTCTTATCTTTTGGTGGGCGAAAGAGTCAAGCTGGGTGCTTGGAGACAAGACGGCGGCGCTCAAATCCGTCAACATAAAACCCTCATCCGCCCCGGACTTTCAAACGCTTGAATTTGGTCATCCTTCACATTCCCGTCTATTTGTGTGATACGTTCAGTATCAATTCACTTTCATTCTTCCGGATCTCGCTTGGAATTCTAATCTTTTCCCCCCCTAACCTCACAAAACAATCTTCACAATGGTGAGGCTTATCATGATTGCCCCTCATGTTATCGGCGCCCACTAACACCACATGTCACAGGCGACTTCAGCTCCCACCACCTCGAGGACCGAGACCCTCGCAAAGTACCTCAAGCTCGACCAGAAGGGCCAGATCATGGCCGAGTACGTCTGGGTTGATGCCGATGGCGAGACTCGATCAAAGTCCCGAGTAAGTCTTACTCATTCTCTCCTTTCCCGGCCTCCTTTGTCCGGGCTGCCTTTTTCCTGTTCCGATGGCGAATCGGCAAGTTTTGGCCACCCGGCCGGACCCAGCGTCATCACGCCGCAGGGTCTTCCGAGGCTGAGCAGCGCATTCGCTCTTTCCGGCGTCGCGCCTGCCTCCGGCCAATGGGGCCAAAAATAGCTGCCCAAATGCCCCACATTGTGGGGTATTACGGGTCCCGATCCGTCGGCCTGGATAAAGCCGACATTGCCCGATTAAGAAGGAAGCAAGAAACGACGACGAAGAACAATTATACTGATCGAATCTTCACAGACTCTCCCTGAGAAGGAGTACAAGCCCGAGGACCTCCCCGTCTGGAACTTCGATGGTTCTTCTACCCGCCAAGCCCCCGGTGACAACTCCGATGTCTACCTCCGACCTTGCGCCGTCTACCCCGATCCCTTCCGTGGCTCTCCCAACATCATTGTTCTCGCCGAGTGCTGGAACGCCGATGGCACTCCCAACAAGTACAACTACCGACATGACTGCGTGAAGGTCATGGACACCTACGCCGATGACGAGCCCTGGTTCGGTCTCGAGCAGGAGTACACTCTCCTCGGTCTCGACAACCGACCCTACGGCTGGCCCTCCGGTGGTTTCCCTGCTCCGTAAGTCGTCTGATATTAGATTGTGTAAGCTTTTCTAACCCCACTACAGCCAGGGCGAGTACTACTGCGGTGTCGGTACTGGCAAGGTTGTCCAGCGTGATATCGTCGAGGCTCACTACAAGGCCTGCCTGTGTAAGTTTTTCTCCCCCCGAAGCCTTCTGCACGTTTGAGACATTCCACAAATGATGATTGCGACGGGACGTCGCAATCATCATTTGTGGAAGTTCAATCGAGGCGGGAAGGTAGTCACGTGACACCCAATTCTAACATCACATAGACGCCGGCATCAAGATTTCTGGCACCAACGCTGAGGTTATGCCTGCCCAGTGGGAGTACCAGGTCGGCCCTTGCCTGGGCATTGAGAGTATGTCCGAATTTTCCCCGTTTTGCCCCATTTCGTCGCTAACCACCAAAAATTTGTAGTGGGTGATATGCTCTGGGTTTCGCGATTCTTCCTCGCCCGTATCTCTGAGGAGTTCGGCGCAAAGGTTTCTCTGCACCCCAAGCCCATTGCGGGAGATTGGAATGGAGCTGGGCTACATTCCAACTTCTCTACGAAGGCTATGCGCGAGGAGGGTGGCATGAAGGTCATCGAGGAGGCTCTCAAGAAGCTGGAGCCCCACCACGCCGAGTGCATCGCCGAGTATGGCGAGGACAACGACCAGCGTCTCACTGGCCGTCACGAGACTGGCTCTATCGACTCGTTCTCCTGGGGTGTCGCCAACCGTGGAACAAGTATTCGCGTTCCTCGGGAAACTGCCGCCAAGGGCTACGGTTACTTCGAGGACCGACGACCTGCTTCCAACGCCGACCCTTACCGGGTCACCAAGGTTCTCCTTCAGTTCTCTATGGCTTAAGCGTTTCTGTGAAAAGATTTTTATAACATGGTTAACGGCGTGAGGTTTGGGACACTATTCAATAGATAGCATGACAACTGGTCCAGCGAGATCCAGTAATTACAATGATCACTTGTTCAAACATATATTCTTTCACTGAGACCCGTGAACTTCTTCCTCTACCCTGTGACTCTATTCCTCCCCATCCCCTTTTGCCCTATCACCCGTCAGTTGGTGCTCTTGAGAACGAATAGGCCGCAAGCCGTTACCGGTTGCGCATACGCTAACCCGCTGAATGCAATAGTGAGAATATATTCCAATGTCCTTGCGGGTCCCAGACGCATGTTCCCAACATACCCAACTACTATGCATCCTCTTTTCGCTATTCAGCTCAACCTGCATGTCCCACTTGGTACGCACTCTCGTCGGGCGTCCAACAGACCCACTGGCAAACAATAGAATTGGGCATCAAGAATACGGTGGATGAAATGAGCAATAGGGGCAAAAGCCAACTTTGAGTCCGAACTCTGAACGCGGGCCCATGCGACTCTGCCGGCGGCAATCTCGTCAACGCTGGCATGTACAGAGAGCTGTTAACTACACCCTCTCTCTCCAGAGTTGTCGCGCCAACGGCGCTCAAAACTGGAGAGAGGAACGCGGTTGAAACTCTGTTCTGTCACTGGTCTCTGACATTGAGCTCTCCTTTCAGCCTCGGGAAAGCATTGTATCCGCCGAAGCGTACACCATTCGTGTGCCTTGCTAGCCTTAGTGCCTAACTATAACCCTTCACTTGTTGGGCGACAATATCTCTTCCCGAGATGATGAAGTACTCAAGGAGGCTGAGTCGGCCGCACCTTCCACCTTGACAGAAAAAGTTGGCCGTTACCCCCGCAAAATTCTATGATTGGAAATAAGGTTATTTATTTCCGTGCTGACGGGAGTGGCTGCAGATGCGGGACCCACTATCCGCCAACCTTCTCTCATTCATCAAGTGTCTAGGTAGGTACCAGGGAAGGCGCATTGGGGTGCGACACGGTGGCTTTGTCTGAAGCTGTATTAACTTCAACCTCCAGAGAACTTTATACCGTGATTGATTTGCCGGTGAGGAAGGTATGAACACTTCGAAGGAACTGACTAGCAACTTATTGATCCTGTTATCTTGGTTGTACGTGTAAGCTACCCTTATAGATACCTCTCTTGTCGCAGAAATTTGGTGATTCAGACAGATCTCATGGACGTCTCCTTCAATTGACTACTGCATCATACTCAGGAAAAAAAGTTTATTATGCTCAACAAGAGTGACAGACGATCGCCAGTTATGTCCCTCTAATAAATGGCCTTGATAAGGAAGCTACTGCATATGTGTCGCCATCTGTCGACGAACCTGGACCGAACAATACCAAATCAAGGATCCAGAATGAATGAACTAACCTGTGAAGTCCCGCATTGTTCCAGGTCTGGACAAAAATTTGTCTCCGGCAGGCCTCTCGCGAAGAGGGCTGTCCTCGCTTCGCTCGTCCGCCCTCCACACTAACAGACCTGTCGTACGGAGCACAGTCCATCGCAATGAATCCCCCCAATGTCAGAGCCGTTCATTTGACCAAGCTCTTGCAGCTTGCAACGGCTTGAAACAGCTTGTAACAGCAGCTTGCAGCTGGCTTACAGAGGCAACTTACAGCGGCGCCCTCGTATGGTGGCTCGGTAGCTGTGGCTAAGTGTGGCTATGTGGCTGACTTCAAGTTAACCTCTGATTGGCTCTGCGTTGTGAGCTTACATAACAGATCTCAATTGCACCGGCGCCGGTGTAGGTATGACTCCCCAGAAAAATATCTGTGCGACATCGCTACATTACCCCCCCTCCCCCTCCAACGTCTTTGTCTTTCGTCAATCAATTCACCCAGTGAACATACAGAACGGATAAAGACACCATGTCGACATTCGGCAACTACTTTCGCGTGACGACGTGAGTCCTCTCCCTCCACCAAACTGCTAGGAACGCAAGACAACAGCCTACTAACCTCCATCGTCACAGCGCCGGCGAGTCCCACGGCAAGACCGTCTCATGTATCATTGAGAACTGCCCGCCAGGCCTGTCCCTCGTCGAGGCCGATATCCAGCCGCAGCTCAATCGCCGTCGCCCGGGCCAATCGGCCATCACCACCCCTCGCGATGAGAAGGACCGTGTGACTATAGGATCTGGATGCGAGTTTGGGCGCACGTGGGACAACCCTGCAGGAAGTCATGATGTTTGCCATGATGCTAATACCCTAGGGTCGCAGATTGGGCACACCCATACTCCTGACCGTACCAAATGAGGATCAACGCCCTCACGACTACGGCTCCAAGACCATCGACCTCTACCCGCGCCCCTCCCACGCCGACTGGACTTACCTTGAGAAGTATGGCATTAAGGCCTCCTCTGGCGGCGGCCGGAGCAGCGCCCGTGAGACTATTGCCCGCGTCGCCGCTGGCGCTGTTGCCGAGAAGTGGCTGCGCGAGGCCTATGGTGTCGAGATCGTTGCCTTTGTTTCCTCGGTTGGCAACATCAAGCTCTTTGAGGACAAGCCTACAACCGATAGCGACGATATCGACACCCTTAGTAGCAACCCCAAGTTCCTCGAGCTTGTTGACTCCCTAACCCGCGAGAAGGTAGATGAGTTCCTTCCCGTGCGCTGCCCTGATACTGCCGTCTCGAAGCGTATGGAGGATAGGATTGCCGAGCTCCGCGACAAGCACGACTCTACTGGTGGTACCGTAACCTGTATTATTCGAGGGTGCCCCTCCGGTCTCGGCGAGCCGTGCTTTGACAAGCTTGAGGCTCTCCTCGCCCACGCTATCATGTCTATTCCTGCTACTAAGGGCTTTGAGATTGGCTCTGGCTTCCGCGGCTCCGAGACGCTCGGATCCCGCCACAACGACCCCTTCGTGTCTACCGCCGCCGCCGACGATGCGACGCCGAGCGCTGGCGTTGGCATTCCTCCCTCCCGCCTGCAGACCAAGACGAACCACTCCGGCGGTATCCAGGGCGGCATCTCCAACGGCATGCCCATCTTCTTCCGCGTTGCGTTCAAGCCCCCCGCTACAATCTCCCAGGACCAGACTACTGCTCGCTACGACGCTTCGGGCGAGGGCGTCCTGACCGCCAAGGGCCGTCACGACCCTAATGTTGCTCCTCGCGCGGTTCCTATCGTTGAGGCCATGGCCGCTCTGACTATTGCTGACGCCCTCATGGCTCAGCACGCGAGGCAGATGGGCGTGAAGATTGCCGCAGCTGGACGGTAGTGCATTTCAGAGTACGAGGGCTCAAAGATCAAAAGCGTTAGAAGAATACATTGTTTATTAGACTTCGGCCCTGTCCATGTTCTGTCCTTCCCTGATGAAACCGAAAATGCCTTTAAGCCCGGGCCGGAGGGACGAGCTTACACTACAGCGATGGTATATGCCATAGTACTGTTCTGTTCTTCCTCTGTCTGCTTGACAAGTTCCTTCGCACGACCAGGAGCAGCTTTTCGACAACGCGTGGCACACTATTGCGCTGGTGGCAGAGGACCTGGAGATGTTCGAAGCCTCAAGACATGCCCGATTGGCGAGCACAACGAGAGCATTCTCCTTACATGGCCGAAGGTCGGCGCTGGCGCAAGAGGATGCGAAGGGTGTTTCGTCAGCGACGGTGACAGAATCCGGCCGTTCGAGGAAGACAAAACAGACAGTGGTAGATGGTGAAAGATGAAGCGTCGGCGAGCGCCTTGAGCGACAATTGCTCCTAGTAATCCTATGCATCCCACTATAAAACTTATATTCGGAGGTCGCTCGCTAGACGTCCCACACTCTTGGGACATTGGGGAACACGCGCTAGAGGAGCGGGAGGCAAACTCCATTGCTGCGAGCAAGGAGAATTCCGGTCCCATCGAGATATAGGGGAATAGATCAAACGACGGATCTTTGCGAAACCTGGATCTCACTGTGTCTTTTCAGGCGAACTCAGACACTAAGGGAGCGAGAAGAGTCCAGATCGAGATAGCTACACCAATTACGAGCGCTCACACGAGGACAAGCTTAGATCCCATCCCCCTAGAATCGACGTCCTTCTATCATAATCAGTTCCTGGTATATCTAGGGAAGCGCTTAAACTTATCGATTTCACCTGGCCCCTGGAATCCACCTCCTTATGACAATCAATTCCTGGCACACCTAGAGAAGCGCTTAAACTTGTAGATGGCTATGAAGTTCTCGGGCAGTAGGCATGATTTCATATCTCACCCTTTTCATTCTAGTTCTAATCAAGGAGTTAGTTCATTCATTAGAGGTCAGTTCGTGGTATCCCCACGTCCCATAGGGCCAGGTAAAATCGACCTCACGAGCTCCCTCACAGAGGAACATCTGCTAATACCAACTACATAGAGACTCTCTACCGAGAACACGGCGGATTTCCCCACGAACTCGATCACACTGCCGAAGACAAATTACCTACAAACTTCCCTACTTTGCCAAAGACTTGTCACGAACACGAGTGAAGATCTTCGCGGGACACCACAAGTCTCCCCACCGTGCCCGACCTCCCTACCAACAACACATCTCTCCCGGGCCATATACTTCTCTAGACTACACCCGGGCAGGGAGAACATTGAGACACGACGAGACGAGACTCCGGCGATTAAGAGAACAGGCCCTCGAGGGTTCGAGGACGACTAAGACCCCGGGAGTCAAATAGAAAGAGATAAGCAGGTGACGCCATACTTAAGAGCACCAGGGGGTACTATGACTCCAGAGGAGCAGAGGACAAAGACAATATACCACTTAAGGGAGGATACCCTAGTATAATAGAGACAGAATACATAAATAGCTTTATATTAGATAATAACTCGGCTCACCATAAACTCACGCTAGATACTTATATAGCCCACCATAGAGAGAAGATTACGGCCGAAATAAGAGACACAAGGTCATCCCGACTAGGAGAAGAGAGATAAGACAACATATACCACCAATACAGAATAACAATGGGAATCACTATGAGACGAGACACCACATACTACCTAGATTAGAAGACCACGAGAATAACGCCAAGGTCCACAGATATACAAGATATACTCCCTGGGGCAGATAGGAATAATAAGGGACGACAAGACACTCACACTCACGGAGATATGGCAACCCATGGCGGACATAATTAATAAGGTGGTTTTAGGGGGTAGTAGTAAGGTAGTATATGACTACCGCTAACTCAATGACTGGACCGAGAAATTAATTAGCTTACCTATGCCAGGACCTGGAAACCGACCTGGATTCTGGCTTAATTCTTGGCCGGTGAGTAGTCTTGCCAGCGTCCCGTCGTCCTCGTCCTCGTCCTCCTTGTCCTCCTTAGACAAATTCCCTTAGCCGGCAATAAGTCTTGCTAGCGTCTCATCGTCACTTCTTCTCCATCGGATAAATCCTTTTCTTGGTTACATGACGCACGGCAGCAATAACAGCGGGCAGCTAGAAATGCCCGAGGCTGAGTGGCGCCTCAAATTTCGGAAGTTCAGTTGATCTTTCGTTCTCTTGCGCGACCGAGGAGGGAATCTCAGAAGCTTAGTCCTGCCCTTCGCTTATAAGTATGGTGAGAGTGTTAACACCAACATTTGGCTTCTCCTGCGACTCTGTGACAGCGTGGACGATGTGGAGAGGCGTAGGCAGCGGTATTCCTCCTGGTGCCGAGCCTTGAGAGATATCTAGCCTTGCCTCTCTGGGCGAGTTGGTCGTCTTGAGTGTTTAAACCCGGGTGTTGAAGGCTGAGAGCGAACTGCATATATCTTCTGGTTCTTGTGGGTGGGTCTGGTCTGTGTTGGAGGTGTTGGAGGTGGTGGTGGTGGTGAGCCTTGAGAATAGTCAAGATTTTCAAGTATCTAACATGTAGGTGAATTTGGAGAAACTAATCTCGATCGCGTTCATTCCATCATTCTTCGTCCCTTTGTTTTTCTTCAGAGACGTGCCAGCCTCGGTTGTTTCGTTTCATACGTACAAGTCATGAATTGCCAAACCCCACGCCCGCGCTGTACCCAAAGATGACATGCAGTAACTCCATGGCCTAATGCCGCCGGCGGCAGAAGCATCCCGTGCTATATGATGTAGTCTATGCGTTGAAAGCAGGCAAAGATCATATGGTGGGTAGCCCCCCCCCCCCCCTACAGAAGCCTTGATCCTAAACCCCGCCTCAACCTTTCGTCTTTTTTATCAAGTTTCGTAAGTCTTGTCCCAATCTTGGCCCTCTTGGCTTATACCATCTTCCAAAGCTCAATCTATTCCGGTGCCTCTTCCATATCCAAGGCTTGGAAGGAGAGATATGTAGCTTCCTCGGAGCTAGTGGGTGGCCAAACCCATTGTCCAAGCTGGATCGAGACCGGGCCGGCGGGCTCGAGGTCCATCATCGGAGGTTGCGAATACCACATACTGTTCATAGCCGATCCATTGGTGACACCATGCTGAATGGCAGGAGGAGGGCTAAAGGTGCTTGTGCTCAGCATATCAGGAGAGAACCCCCCATCAATAGGCCATTTGCTCATTTGCTCGAAAGGAGTAAACGATTGGGTCGAGACGCTCGCTGATGAGCCAGACGACGATGGCATAGATGAAGATACTCTGGAGATATCCTCAATGCATGAGAAGGGGGATGACGCATCACCAATCGCCTGTGGTGCGGTAGTGAAGTAGCCGGGCGCCTGGACATTGTGCTGAGGAGAATGTGACGCTGAGCGCATGTTGTTCGTGTTTGCTTCAGGGATGCCAAGAGAGTTTGAGGCACCAGCTGCTCCAAAAGCACGAGAACAAGTCTTGAGTTGCTTCCTCACGGAGCGAAGCGTCGACCCCTGATGGAAGCGGTCGTCCTTGCTCATGTTGTATAACCGAGTTGCAAGAGGATGCAGTCTTCCATCCCACCCCTGGTGGAAGTACGTCTCGTTCAGACTGAGACCTAGGTTGGCACGGATAAAGTTGAAGGCTCGAGAGCAGGTATCAAGAAGGAGGCAAAGAGCTTTGGGGAGGGACTGGTGAAGGGAGGATGTGATAGAGATAGGGTCGCAAGGCTGTTCCGGAGTCAAGGAGAGGAATCGAAGGATTTGATCCATCGACGTACAGAACTGATCAACAGTATCTGGAGAGATGGTTGCCTGATCCCGAAAGGCTTTTGGGAAGAGAAACTGGGCAGCCATGGTATGGTGGAATGCAAGGAGCAAGTGTCGTGAAGCATCGTCAGCTTGCCGTCCAAAGGGCGCCTTCGTTTTCTGTTCTGCCTTGTTTGCTTCGCCCGAAAAAAGGCGGATAGCCTCTCGACAAACACCCACTCCATGTCTCGCTGCCGCCTGGTCGGAAGTGTGAAGGAATAGATAGGCAACAGTGCTGGAAATGTGGGCGAGAGGCCACATCTCGCGCATGCTGCTCTTTTGTTTCTGTAGCGTGCTAAAGTTCTCAGATACCAGATCAAGTTGAATGATGATAGAGGAGGCCTCCGTTACAGGAAGGGAATCAAGGGTAAAGGTAGCGGGAGTGGATTCGGGTAAGAAGCCCGTCTGGACACAAGTCCAGAGATTCAGGGAGAATGTCGTCCACCAGAGATAGGTCACAACTTCTCTCTCAACATCCAACACATCGACCCCATTGATACGACTGGAGTTTGGTGGAGACATATCTCTTGCCATGCATTCTTTGATCTCCGTCACCATCTTGCTAGCCAGGTCAATGTAGCAGACTGCCCGACGAAACTCATAGGAGGAGAGGGCGTTCCAGGCCAGAAGGACCAAAGCTTGTGCAGTAGAGACTCGCTTGTATACCCTCGTAGCTATGTTCGAATGTATAGAGTTGTCTTCGTTGGACTGTTGATGACGTCGACGGTTCTGTAGTTGTGCTTCGGCCCACTTCAACAAGTCACGGCCACGACCAACACTGATTTCGTCTCCAAGGACGAAGCTGGCTTCGGCGAGCATAGCAGCGATAAGAACCTCGTCGCAGGTGCCGTCGCGAACCTCCCGAAGAAGTAGGGTCTTGGAGATGAGGAAAGATAGGGGGTGGATGGAGTACCAGACATCGATCAGTTGCGTCCGCTGTCGTTGGCCATAGTCGGAAAGGGGGTTGCTTCCCTGGACAAGGTTGTCGAACATGTTTTGGGTATTATCGCTGGTCAGACCGGACTGGAAGAATCGACTACTGTTCTCTTCATTGTGGTAGCATCCCAAGGAGCCAAATCTGTCAACGACAAGCCCGACTAGGTCGTAGGCCAGGAGGGAGAGAAGACCGGTATACCTGATATCCTTGGCCTTGGACTTTGGCTGGGAGTTGGATTGCTCTTCGGAGGTAAATTTGACAGACTTGTGAGGAAATTTCTCCCGAAACATTTGTTCTAGGGAGGCAGCGATGCTTTCGAAGGCTTCCCCTGGAGCGCCCTGATCCTCTTGGTTCTTCGGGGGAGTAGAAGGAGTGGAGCTAGCAGAGCAAGATCTTCTCCTCTTGCTATCCGGCAACCCATGATCGCTTCGAACATGTAGCAAATTGGACTTGTTGCTATCAATGCTCGGGTTTCGACCCTTGGACCGTGGTGACTCAAAGTCGTAGATGCAGTCAGCACCCTGCTTGCGGCAGGCCTCGCAGATGGTTTCGTTGGAACACTTGATCTTCCTCGCCCGGCAAAAGGCACACGACCGTCTCAATGGGTGCTTGGAGGCCATGGATGCTGTTGTTGAGTCGCAGTGTACATAGGCGTTTGTGGTGATGAAGCCACGAGAGAGAAAGCTGCCAGAGTCTCCAGGGCGCCAAGCGAATAAATGTATCAAGAAGAACCGTGTCTCAAAATAAACATCAAGCCAGACGACCTCTAGGCTCGAGCTGGTTGCCTTGGCCTTTGAAACAAAAGTAGCATCTCCCCCCACACTGTACGGTAGGGTTCGCGAAAAAGAGAGAAAGGGTAGACAGAGCAAAGACGGCCTCGAAAAAAAAGGGCCTACGGCCAACCTCATTGGAAGGTAATCTTAGAACCGGCGGGAAAGCCTCTCAAGCCCGCACGTCAAGAGCCGTCAAACGCCTGCATCATTTAGGGCTGATAGCCTGGGAGCGTGGCAGTGTTCCGGGTTGAAGGCGCACCACCCGGACGGTAACATGGGGGGGACGAGGCCCGGCCAAGCCATTGGGTGCCGCAACCTGCACGGCTGTGAATGACACATGTGCCGAGAGGCAGTGCCTCCACGCGTGAGATGCTTATTTCGAGGGCATCGTGGGAGAGGGTCCAGCTTGGCGAGGCAGTCTTGGTGGAGGAGCCGTTGCAACGCACACACACACCGCTCATGGCTATGCTTCTGTGTTGTTTGTTGTCCGAGACAGCTTCAAAGTTGGAGTATATCGGACACCCCGGTCACCTTCAGGGAGGCGCAAGTTTTGGTATTGTTCCCTGTATTTCTCCTGTTGATGCTTGATATTGTCTAGTCCACATGCCGCAGTTGCTTTTCATCAAAGACGAGATTAGTGGTCCCTCTCATCGAGATTTGACAAGGGATGCTCTAGCAGCGAGACAAAATCAGCCACCAACCTGATGTTTCCTCAATGGTTGGTCCAGGGTCGTTGTCGACAAGATTCTGCGAGGCCGTCTTGCGTTGCATGGAGCTTACAACCCGCAACCCTCAACCAAGTCTTGAGTTATCGGCCATGCTGCCTAATACAAGATAGACAGGAAAGAATCAAGAATCCCACAGCAACAGGCAGAACGTCCGGCAGGGTGTCAGTACAAGGCCAGGGACAAGCACTGTACGGAAAGTTGCGTCGAGGCGCATTGCCTAGGCTCGTTTCGTCCTGGTCCCGTCCATGCAGGAGCCGACAATGTGGCTCACCGGCCAAGACACCACGATAGACAAGAAGTCCTTGGCTGGTGGTCAAGAAAAATATGGTAGCCGAAAGGGGGATCAAACGGGCGCCGTTTGTGTGGCGCCGAGCCATTGGCTCTGGTTTCCTTAGTTGAGTTGGGCTGAGTCTTACATGGCTTTTTCGTGGCTACCTTTCTACGGCCAATGACAGCATCGAGACGCAATCGTCATATGCCACAGAATCCTCAGCTGAAACCCAAGGTTTTTTGTGCGAGAATAGCAGCAGATCATTTTGACGGTTCGAGCATGTCTGGCATGGAGTTTTGCGAGTTCCGCGGGAGATGCCATCACCATTGATGACAGGGAATTGTAATGAACAAACAAATCTTGGTAAAATAAGTTGTATGACTAAGACGGGAATTTAAGCTCGGCAGCTAATCCGAGGAAAAACCACTTGTTTCTCGTAAAAGACGATATCGTCGACTGCCGACCATCCAGCATGTCTCACTGCATCCCCCACCCGGAACGTCGTCATGCCGGAGGCCCCTTGGTTCCAGACTCTCGGGCAGACAAGAAAGCGGGAGATGCCGAAAATGCTATGAGAGTCAGGCCAGTGTAGCGCATTGAAGAGCAAGTACGAAAATGGTGGTTGACAGTCTGGGCAGACACACAATTCCCAGATCTTGGGACTCTTGAGGGGTGGCAGTGCAGCAGCGCATCAAGAGCACGAGATGGAAAACTCCGTCGACTCGCAGTGACGGGACCCAATCGAATTGCACCATCTCTTCCCTTTGGGTCACCGGGCCAAGGCATGTTTCGACGACAGCCAAGGCAGAATCCTTTCTTTTTTGACCCGCGGGGGAAGGACAAAAATGTGCAACCACAAAAGCCCGTAAGCTATAACGGGGTGTTGAAAGACGTGCCTTTTCCTTTGCATGTCGTAAAAAAAGACATTTCTTTTTTATTTATGGCCCTGGAAGAATTGATAACTCACTCTTTCCAGGACGCAAGCATGCGCTCTTTGATGCGCAGTTGTCATGTCGCTCTGCAACGGCTACTCGATGGGCTGCGCCTTGAGGTCAATGTTGCCTAAGCGGCTTTATGCTCTTGCAAATATCCTGTTTTCTTCCATTGCACTGTGTGTACATGTCTCACTTTGGGAACCTTACAGTCATGATATGAGAAGACGAGTAAAGGGAGCGACCCTTCTCTGCTCCTGTCCTGACGTCGACGTCAGAATCTCATAAACCAGGGGTCAACAGTTGAAAAGGGGAGAAGAAAACCACTACTCGACGAGCAAGGAACGTGACCTCTCAGCCCTCTCCGTTCATCCTGGGTCGGTAGTGCCAGCCACCGACTGAAGCAGCTTGGTGTAAAGCCATGTACGTTTTTAGGTCATCTTGCGGGTGACCGACAGGAGGACACCCATAAATGACAGCATGGCAATGACGTCTGAAACAGCCCTGGTCTGCGGACGTGGGAGTGATCTATTCGGGGTTGGCTAACCGCAGCGCGGCAGATTCTTGGACCCGCGATGGTTACAGCTTTTCCAGGCAAGCACCGATCAAGGTCGCTTATTGTGGCGCGCCCTTGTCTAACACCCCCCAAGGAGCTCAGCCGTAAGGTTGACACCGGGGGAGGTTGTCTGAGATACTTCAGCTGGGGAGCATATTTGTTCCGTTGCTGACATCTTCGTTGTCGTACAGACAGGGGGACTCCCTACAGGACGTACTCCACGTATCCAAGGCAAGATCCCATGGAAGGATTCACTCTTTGCATCTTGATAAGAGTACCAGCTGACGAGTATCCCCCAGGCTGAGGGAGACGCATCTTGCAGGAATTGGGCATCTGCTGTCCGGGATGGGGGGAGAGTGATCCGGTTCGACGCCATTTCTCAGCTAGGCAACTGACAGCTTTGCCAGAAGTAAATATGGCAATTTTCGTTTCATAAACGAGGGCTTAACAGAGTTATGGAGATTGTTCAGGGGTCCTGAGGCCGTCATGGGAGAATCTTCTGCCTGGTGCTCGACAAATACTCATGAGAAGCGAGGACCTTGGCAGTGAAAGCCGAGAATAGATTGAAAGATTTATCCTCTCTTGTCTCTTGCTTCTCTTTCTTCCTTATACACCGCTTTTATTGTTCTTTGACGCATTATCACCCTCAAGCTTCTTGACATTGGTGTTTAAGTGATGTGTCGCTATCTGATAAGTCGCTTTTACCACCAGAAATAGCTGTTATCTGTTATGCTGTAAACTTCACTTTGATCTCCATCATAAGTAAACACAACACAGCATGAAATGGCAAAGGATTCAATAAATACACCAAATAAATTATTTCTATGTTCATTTCAATTATCTATCTATTATTCCAAGCTGGAATTCCTCTTGAGTCTGTCGTGCCTGGCGCGCTTGTTCTTTAATGCTCCAGGATCTAAGCCACAACAAACCCCGCCGGATCCCTACAGATGCCACTTTACCTCTCCACCAGCCACGCGCCCATTCCCTGTTTCAAGCCGACCATCACAGGCCAACAGGCACCAACATTTCCTCTTCCACCTCCCACGCAACCTTTTACCTCTCTTTTCACTCTCGACGACAGCTGCCTCGATAGATATTGCGATGACTCGAGTCTCCATCTACACATCGGCCCTGGTAGCCTTTGCGGCCGGTACGTTTGCCCCATACTCCCCCCGCCACACGCCATCTTCTATGACGTCGTTCGAGACCCTCCACTCTGTGAAACATCACCAGACGAACATCACTAACGCGCAACAGCGACTGTCATGATTGTGACTTCGATCTGGCTGCCCAACTGGGTCAGCTACTCCGTCACGACCGCTAGCGGCGAGACTGTCGAGAAGCACATCGGCCTGCACAAGAGTTGTTCGACTCTGACCGAACCACAATGCATGGACTTTCCACCCAAGGAGTTGTGTCAAGGGGAGCGCTACTTTTGCTCTCTGTGGAGGACGGTTGGATTCATGGCTTCGTTCGCTACCATTCTCTGTTTGGGAGGCTTGGTGACTTTCGTCGTCATCATGAGCGGTGGCAAGTACAAGCGAGAGACGGGATGGCCTTTTGTTGGAAGCATGATGACTTTGGTCGCTATTGTTGAATTCATCACCATCTCCATCGTTGTAAGTCCACCGGTTTCAGGAACATGAAGGATATGCTAACTAGGGAAGGCTTACCTTTACGATAACGACGACCAATTCACCATCCCTGGATGGAATCTGGACGCCTCCTTCTATCTGAGCACTGTCAGCGCCATCATCTGCCTCCTCGGTGCCGCAGGACTTGTCCTCTCAGCGTATCTTCTTCCTCCCGAGGAGGGCTACGATTTCTTGGCGGACCCGCTCGATGCTTAAGAGAGCATCTCTACCCAACGTCCTTGGACGGTTTTTCATTACGCACATTAATTGTCTAGGTCACTATAATAAGAAAGGGCATGGCGTTTCGGTTGGATTCTTTACATAGAGAGAAAGACATCAGTATTAATACATTATGATTGTGTGCATTCATCTGGTGACCCAATGGCACCTGCAAGCAACACCTTAACCTTTCCCTCACCAATACTCAATACAACACACAACGGGCCATGATATGCGGTCGATCTCGCCGCAGATGAGGTGCCATGTAAGCAAAACGGCATATCAACTAAGACTTGGTGTTCTCGCCACACCCACATGGAAAGATGCGTGATGGCCTTCATGAACCAGAGTGGGGACCCGGTGCGCCAAGTCCTCCATCATGAAGAGTACGCCCATAGTTGGGGGAAGAAGTGTCGCCTTGGGTGAACATCTGATCACTGTGCCTAATTGCCTTGATGCATGACAAGTGAGAAACTGTACGAAGCTTTAGCAAGGTTGTACAATAACTGCCATGCATATGGAAAAGAACGTTCATTGTAGAAACCAGTGGTTGAGGAAGTAGGTATACTGAACGGCGGCACACACGAAAGTGGAACTGTAAAGAAACTGTTTGAACTAAATAATGCCTATAAAACATATATTGCATAGTCCAAGTCTCTATGGTCTCTAGGACACATAGGTTTGGGAAACCGACATAACTGTACCTACGAGATGGTTCGTGGTCATGTACTTTACAGCGAGACTGATTCTCGCTCAAATGCCCAACAAGAACGCCAACGAAAAAAACAACCCAATAATACTCCATCCATTCTGAATTTATCTCTTCGCGGGCTTCTTAACCACGGGACCTTGGTCGCTAAAGTCAGCGTCACTGAGACACTCTGAAACGACTGGGTTCTCAAAGATGTGCTTCTGCAGATGCCCACCAAAAATGAGCTTCATCATGTTGATCCGAGAGGAGAGTGACCACGAGTCGATCACGGCAACGTAGTTGCCGAGGCGGAGCTTGTGGCGGTATCCAAACTCGACTACACCATCCTCGTTCGTCTTGTTGGTAGGCCTCTTATCACTCTTCTGGGGCGCATATCCAGCGGACGAGTACCCGGGACCGACTCCCTTCTCAAGAGAGGTGATAGCACTGATGAGACTATCACGAAGGTCACGACGGTCCTTCTTGGAAACAGACTTTGAGCTCTGCTTGGCGAGCTCTGTCATGCGACCAGTAAGCTTTTCGGGGTTGACGGGCAACTCCCAGGTCTCTCCAGTTTCCTCTTCATGGTTTCGGGCCGCTTCAAAGATGAGAGCGATGCATGCTGCAGCGTTGGATTGGACTCCGACGTCGACACTGTCCAGCTGATCGTAGAATCCGTCCAGGGCCATCAGCGCCGCGTAGGAAAAGTCATCAACATGACTGGCCACAAAGGCCCAGCCCTGAAGGGCTGCTGCAACAATGAAGCCATTGTCATAAGCATCAATGTGTTCACCATCAGACTCGATGATGGTGTTCAGGTAGTCGAGCAGATCCAAAGCTTCATTCTCGCCGCCACCACCATACAGCGCTGTAAAGCACAGAGCGTAGATGCCATATGCCTTGCATTCCTCGTCATCGTCGTCGGCCACAATCTGCTTGAGGGTTGCTTCGGCATGCTCGTAAACGTCGGCGTCTTCGGTAGTGCTCAGGGTCAGGATGTATGACTGCAAGTTGAGCAGACGCTCCCTGGCTTCCAGTCCACGGTTGGCGCCTCGAAGGAAAAGCTCGGCGAGGGCATTGGCCGACTCGTCAAGCCATTCGTGTGTGGAGGGACCGTAGCGACTTCGAAGAACCTTGATGTACAATTCCAATAGCTGGTTTCGGGTGTCGCTGTTGTTGTGCTTGCGATCCTGAAGCTCCTCGATGAGCTGCTTGGCGTCAAAGGTGCTGGTACCATCCTCGTTGGTTTCGACTAGAGAGCTACCGGAATGCGTGCTAACAGTGTCGTCAAAATCGTAGTCGTCCTCGCTCAGGTCAGAGGCGGCCCTGCTGGGGGCTGTGGAATGCGCAGGTGACGTCAGAAGAGAGGCGAAGGGGGAGCTTCGAGGGGTCTGGCTAGCAGAAGCGCGACCAGACTTGATGGCTTTTTTGGAGACGGTCTTTCCGTCGCCCTTGAGGGCCTTGACTCGGGCGTGGTTCATCATTTTGTCGGTGGTTGCTTGGCAAATCGATTAATTAGTGCTCGAGTGGATTCGCTGGGATGGTCCGTGGACGAGTCTGTTGAGTGATGCTGAAGAGTTGTGTAATGTGTAAGCCGACGAGGAAAACTTGCAAAGGGCGTAGCCAGAATATAAGCAAGTTTAATAGCGTTTCAGCAAGTCGAAAGCTGTGCGGCAAGTGATCCTCGTCGTGAAAGAGTCTGACAAACTCTGTCACTTGGGTATGGCTTTCGGTCTGGGTCGACTGAGATGGGAACAATAGACGGGGGCTTGGACAACTTTATAAGCGTAGCGAGGCATAAAGTCCATGAGGGTGATTCGATCAGAGTTTCGGGGATAGGTGTTAACAAAGAGGCGCACCTTGTGGGTTGAAAAAGGGAGAGAGCAGAAGAACAAGACTGGAAGCGCACAGAGATGAATATTTCTTAAATCAAGGAGAACTGGGTTGTGGCGTGGCGGAGGAACGTGAGCTGGTGTGGCGACCCTGGCCTGGTCCGGGAAGGGGGCCTGGGTCAGGGCCCAGAGCACGAGCCAGTCAAGATCAGCCGCTGAGAAATGTCAGGGCTCCAGTGGCGAACCCCGGCGAAGCTGTCTGTCCACGTCTGGTTGTCATGCATCACTGGATGCAATCATGCACGACAGTTATGGGCTTGGTAATGCGTCTAGATAAGCGTACCTGGAGCTTTCTAGATTCCCTTAGATCTCGGGCGATGACTCCCAAGTTGCTTGTGAGATCTTTGCCAGTTCCTCTCCTACGAAGGCTTCTCAAGCCGTTGTTCCTGGGCTTGACCTTGGCCCCATCATGACAACATCCAACGCCTGTCCCCAGAAAAAGGGTCAGGGAACCGCTAGAGACATCCGGCAGCCCCCGCTGTTTCGTCCCACTCGCCCGCTGCTCCACTCGTTAGCAAGTGCCTCCCATCAATAACCCTTGTCTTGAACAGCGTCATCGATGATCACTTTACGCGACTGGATCCCTGGCTGATAGATATGTGCACATCTACTACCAAATTCCCGTTATCGCTTAAGAATATCCTGCGATGTTTTGCGGCTTTGTCCGGGCGAGAAGGAAACTGGCGATGAAGGCGGTGGTGTGACTGCGGGCCGCTAGTTATTGGCAAAAGACCACCTGAACAGCAGAAGCAAGCCCCGGGAGGAATAGGGTTCTAGGCCGTTGTCACGACCAGCCGAGATGGGTTTCTGCTCTGATTCCGGGCGGAAAAGCCGACGAAAAAGCACGGGACGATGAGACAGAAAATTGCGCGCTCATGGCCAGTCGATGAGCTCGTGTCTGTTCTCAGGCTGTCTTGTTGGGTCATCAGGCAGCGTTACTCCGCTGGCTCGTCAGCCGACATGTGACAAGCTTTTCTCTGGATGTGAGCTGAAGTCGCTTTCTTTCGGGCCTGAATGAGTTGGCATCCGTGGAGGGCGGGAATCGGGGCGTGTAGCTTTTCAATAGGCGACGGACAAGAAATGCCACAGGAAACAGGGGATAGGGAAGCAAGGGGTTTGCCTTGTGAAACTGGCCATAGAACGGCTCGAGCACGGAGGCTTCAATCCGGAGGCCGCATCGAGTTGTCTGTTCAGGGGCCAGGGTTGGCCGTGAACCATATTCATTGATTGCGGCTTTATGCCGTATGTGAAAGCCTGCCGGTTTGCACGGTCATGCTCGCATCACTCAACGCAAGGGAGATGCCTTTTACGATTATTGCGAACCATATTCCCCTCTTGAAGCCTGAGCCTGAGTCAACTGGCCAGTGGTCGAGATGGATAGGTGTTGTGGTGGCGCGGCGGGGGAGGGAGTCCACTTCAGATAGCAAGCGAGCATCAGGTGCTCATCATCTACAGTAGCATTATTGATGAGATGGCTCCAGAGCGACCTGCCATGCCGCATTTATGTTAGCTTGAAATCCGTAGCCCACTTACAGATACCATCCATCGTCTTTTGTGATCCATTTGCGTACTGTGCGGTATCTCTGTCCTAGACCTGCCTGTTTGCTTCGTTACCGTCGGTCCGACCCTCGCATCGAACCCATCATGTCAGCTCTGGTTGCTCGCTGAGGTAAAATGCAAAGTCCCGCTTACTTGAACCGAGTCCTGGACTTTATACTCGAAGTTTGTGTTTTTAGGGGCCTCGTACCCTGTGTATCCATCCAGGTAGATTGCAATTCAAGCCGAGTGAGAGAATCATCCATCTCCTCATCCGTCTAAATCGAGGCTGTCTCGGCAGTCCGTGCTGTCATGTACAGTGCGCCCCCATGCATACGCCCACTTGCCAAGCTAATAGGCTTAGCTGCTGAGACCCTAAAACCACTTAAAGTATGGACTCCCTGCACTGAGAAGCTCCCAACACTCGGGCTCTTAAACGATGGGGCTTCTTTGTTTAAGCCTCCCAAAGAAAAGGCGACATGAACTCTCTTCTTAAGAAGTCATAATTCTAAGAATAATTTCTCCGTGTACTGAATGCCAGCTTACCCGGGACTGAGGTAGGTAGGAGCTGTTATACTTTCAAGACATCCAGGTGCTCCGAGCCAGGGACATGGGTGGTCTCCGTGTGAAGGGAGCTCCCAAGCAGGCTGTTTACACTGTACCATACCAGCAGCATATCGGAATGTATGATGTCAAGTGATAGCAGTCATTAATTGCACAAGTTTGTAGTAAGTATTGGATGAAAAGGTTTTATGTTAAATATTAACCAAGATCAATTTATCATGATAAAATATCATTGCTTTCCATAGGTAGACAAAAGGCAGAAAGTCGTTCCAGCATCCTTCGACAAACCGTGTGCCACACTGTGCGCAATCACCCCTCCACCCAACTACCTCCCCCGCCGAGCTCCGATAAGCCGCTTATCGCTGCCTGCGGGACCTCCCTCAGTCACCTGTCTGCCTTCTGCCTGATACCGCAGCACCTCTGCCCCACCTCGATCGGATTCACCTTCGACCCTTCTCAGCACCTCACAAGTCACCTATCCGCTCGCCCTCTCTTACTCTTGCATTCATCTTGATTGTGCCTTCTTTTCTCATCTTCTCCTCATTCCCTCCATCTTCATCTCCGCGGCCTCTTCTTCTTCCTTTGCGCATGGTCTCGGCCTCATACTCTACTCTGCCTTACCTGCCCCATCCTCGGCCCCGCTGACGTCGTTAACCTGTACGCCTCAGCGGGAGACGCCTGCACTGCACTGCGCTGCGTCGAGATACCCCCATCACCACTTTGATAAATCAACCACATCTTGACCTCTTCGTGTTCACGGCTGCATCGCGCTCCGAGTTTAATCAGAATGGCGGTGCCTCAGTATCGCGACGAAGGTATGGTGAAACTCCAAAATCTAACCCCAATATCCTCCAGTGTCGAAGCATCTCCTAACCCTTGCCAGTGCTGGTCACGCTCGAAAGCATCGACCCCCCATCCGACTTCGCTTTTCCTGATCGCCGCTTCTTCCTCACCAAAGAGAAGCCTACCATTGCGATCGGGCGCACGAGCAAGCGAAACTCGACCTTTGAGGCTGCAAAGAACAATGCATGGTTCGACTCGGCTGTCATGTCCCGCACGCATGCTGAACTCAAGCTTGACGTCGACAAGCAGGTAAGCTTTTCTTTTAAACTTTGTGGTTTCCTATGCTGATGTGGCCTTTCAACAGAAGGTGTACATAAAGGACAACGGATCCCTCCACGGCACCTTCAAGAACGAGCAGCGACTGCTTCGAGGCTCTTACTCCACCGTGACCACCGGCGACATGGTAAAGTTTGGAATTCCCATTGAGAGAGGCATGGAACGATATCCTCCCTGCACGATGAAGGCCCGGCTAGAATTCGGCACCGTCGAGTAAGCTCTGCCCCTTCCCATTTAATCCGAAAAGCTAACCATCCCCTCAGCCCTGAGGATCGACCCAAGGTTTTCAGTGTTCCTGATGACACTGACGTGGAATATTCGGACAGCGAGAAAGACGAACAAGTCCGCGAGAGCTACGAAGTCCTGCGAACCATGAAGATTTTCCCCGCCGCATTTCCTGCATCGTCTCCCAGCGAGTCCCCAATCGATCTGACGACCAAGGATCAATATCCCCTGTCCAACGTGAGGGGTGAGATAGATCACCAGGCTTTGTTTTCTCCCATCACAAAGCCTGATTCAGATGTGACGAGAACTCAGGCTCACGTATCTGTTCCTATCCCGACGGAGGATTCCGAATATGATGCTCCTCACTCGCCCCGTGGCCCCTGGTCACTCTCAAATGTCGACGATTTCAACCTGACACAGTCGACAGATATGGATACGGAGAGTTTGCCTGGAACTGAATCTGATGACGAGAGCGCTGGATTCTCTCCCGTGTCTGTCCTCATGCATGAGATAGAGGAAGATTCGGACGACATGAGCGAGCGAGACTTTGAGGAGCGTGATGAGTTCGAGGAGGACGAGTGTATGGATCACCAAGAATTCGATGCTCTGGCCAGTATTGACTTGTTTTTAGACAACTGCGAAGACCCTCTGGACGAGTCGGATGATCCGGAGGACCAGGAGGACCAGGAGGACCCAGAGGACGCCGGCCACATTTGGGAGTTTTCGCAAGCCGGGAGCCGCGTAACTGTGACTTCCTCAATCCCCAGCTTTGCCAAGGAGATTCAGGCCACGCCCTTGGCAGCACCGGCACCGGAACAATCTCAACCAGTCAACCGTGGAACAGCCAAGCCCCAGATGGATTACCTCTTGAACCCCTTCCCCATCGCCGTCCTGCCACGGAACCTGGTTGTGCACCCAAGGCTGCCTTCCATCTCGGAGACTATTCCCCAACAGCCATTGTTCTCCCGCCCTTACCAGGAGGGGTTGTCGGGAGCCGAGATGCTGGGTCTGAAGACAGGAAAGCCCGAATTCTTCGCTGCTCGCGAAGCAAACAAGGCCAACTCGTTGTCCATGGCAAGTAGCTCGCAGCTGCCTCAGCCCCGCTTCCATACAGCACTGCCAGTCCCCCAGAGTCCTTCTCTTTCCAGCCCAGATTCCCGGAGGCCTCCCCGCAAGCATGCTCTAGAAGAAGAGAGTTTGCGTCCAGTTCCGTCTTTCTCCAAGCGAAAGAAGGAAACGCACAACAGCGACACTAACGAAGGACTCCAGCTGGTTGATTCTGACCTAGCAAAGTCTGGTGCCGAGTTCCTCAACACGCCCCCTCAGGAGCCCGAGGTGCCTTCTTCCACAGAAGAGCCCGCTCTGGAGGCATCATCTGCCTATGAGTACTCCCTCAGCAAGAAGAACAATGATGGTGCTGCTGATGGTGCTGTTGATAGCATCGATGATGTCGTCACGGATGCTCCTGCAGCTATTGTTGATGCCATGGATGATGTCGATGGTGGTCTTGATGCTAATACTGCGGACAAGAGAGAACAGGAGCCCTTGGAGTTGACTCAGGGCGGCAACGAGAAAACTGATGAGAAGGCCGTGCCCTCCAGCGATATCGCTGAAGAACCAGCTCACAATGTTGAGCATGCTGAGCCCAAGCTACCCGAGGAGTCACACGACTTGCCAGAGACTCCTCAATCTTCGAAGAGAAAGGCCGACGACATTTCTCAGCTTACACCGGAGGAGGAGAAGCGGGCTGAAGCGCGTCTCCGAGGCGAGCGATCGCGCCGTACCCAACTTCTGTTCAGACGCCGTTTCAACAAGATGGCTCGCGCTGAAGCTTCTACGCCAGCGGCAGCAGCAGCCCCGCCAAGCAAACGTCTTCGACGTGTCGCCGAGGTGGTCGGTTACGCAGCACTGGGCGGCGTTGCTGTCATGTCTGCCCTCATTGCCACGGCCCCCACGCTGTAGAGGGAAGAGGGATGGTTCTACTCACTGACTGGTATTGGAGTTAAGGGAGAATTGGGGCTTTGAGGGCTGGATCTTTATGCTACTACTGGCTTTTGATGTGAACATGAGGACTATGCAAAGCTGGAAGGGAAGGGAAGGGGCAAGCTATCTTTTACAAATGCGCCAGCTCTGAGCTCAGACAGACGGAGGACAGGCGCGGATGATGATTTTCTTGTCAAGTGTTCTTAGGAATTGATGATTACGTACCTATTGAAGATCAACGTGACGCCGGTTCAACTCATCACATAAATATCTCCCGGTTTCTAGGGGCAGATGAGGCATATAGACAGGTGTTGTATTGCCAAGAAACTAGCTGAGTATCTCAATATCTAGATATACAAACTTCCGCCCCGTGTCATTCATTGTCTCATGCATTAGAGAAACTACATATTTGACTGGCCCCTTTGTCGATGAGCCCACGCAATCCCCCCTTTTACACCCAAACGCCAGACCAATGTTTCGTTTCGCTCCAAGCTTTCCCAAGGATATCCCAGGCGTACAAACTCGTAGCATCGTCGTCATCAATACGTGAAAAGCCCTTTTTTTTCTTCTTTTTCGTTTCCCATCACTATTGCACCTTTCCTGTGATCAAGCTCTCCAGCTCCCAAGGGCTTAGGGTGCTCCTCCGCCGTGAGGCCGTCTTGCTTGTTCGTCGTTCACGCCGTCTCTTTTCAGGCTTGAGTTGATGCTCATCTGCTGGTGGCGTGGGATCCCTCTTGACGGGATCCACGTCCTCTAGCCCGTTTCTTGGAGAGCTTTGCTCTTGTGTGGTCTGCTCTGGCTCTGGCTGTGACCTGGTGATGGTGGGTTTCTTGACGCCACGGGTGCCACGAGCAGCGCGGAGTTTCGCCCGCACCCGGGCAGCATCGGCCTCGCGCTCAGAAGCAGCCAGCTTGGCGGCAATGGTGGCCATTGTGAGAGGGCTCTGTTGAGGGGCCGGGTCGATGTTTCGAGGCAATGGAAGGCGGGAGGCGGTGCGGCGTGGGGAGCGGTTAGGAGATGGCGGCGCAGTCCCTGATCGAGAGTCGGGTCGATCTACGCTGCGTCGAGGGCTGTCTCGATGAGGTGTGGAAGCCCTGTCGCTTCGTCGAGGACTCTGTTGTTGAGGAGTAGACGCTCTGTCACTGCGACGAGGGGTTTGTTGCTGGGGTGTAGACGCTCTATTATCACTGCGTCGGGGACTTCCTCGGCGAGGAGTAGATGTCCTTGTCTCGCTCACCTGAGGCGCAGGCTCAGGGGACTTGACCAAGAGGACTTCTTCGAGTGACGAAGCAGAGGAGACACGGTCCAGAGGATCCCGGTTGGCTCGGATGGGTAGAGGATCAGCCAATCCGGCCATTTCCCAGGTATCTTCCTCGACAATGGTGGTATAGTCACCATGCTTCTTGGGATGTCTGTTGATTCGTGCAGAGCCACGGTTGCCTGCTGATGCAGAATCTCGTAGAGGCGTCATCTGAGGAGGTTCTGGTAGTGGTGAAGAGTCGGGCCCATGCTGCATAAAGGGCACTCCTGTTGACTGCTGAAGGATCTGAACGTTGGGCTCCTCCACATCGTACTCTTCCACAGGGACATGGTCGTCAAAATCGGATTCGGGGTCGCTCTCGTGGTCGTCCTGGTCATACTCATCGATGGTCTGCATATGAGGAGAGCGGTGCGCCGAAGGACACGGCGAGTTCATGACGTCGCCATCGTCCTCGGGTTCCTCAGCCACAGCCGAGAGTCTCAGTCCAACCGCCTGTCTTGTCTCTGCCACGTCTCTAACGCGCACAGGGCTGAGTCGAAGACCCATCTGGAGCTCCTCCTCGCAGATGGGCCTTCCATTGGCGGCCATTCGCTTGCGCCAGCCATCAATGAGATGGACAGCCTCAGTCCAGCGGCTTTCCATCTTGACCCAACCGTCCTTGAGACGGCTAATTTCCTCCTCGCGGACCATGACCTCCTCGATGGGCACAAAGGACGGGTTGGTGAGGATCGTCCGCATGTGGTCCAACACAGAGTCCAGCTCTGCGGCCATGTCCTCCCAGCCCTCTTGCTTAACGACGAGGCCATCCTCGTTCTCGTTGCTCCATCCGCTCATGTTGCGTAGCTGCTTCATCGTCCTCCTCATTATGGTCAAGATGGCTTCGTTCTCCTCGCTAAGGTTCTGGGCCAGCTTGGCCAGGAAACAGTTTGTCTCGTTGCGCAGATCATAGTCATCCGATTGTGTGCTTCCTCCTCGCGCTGGGGACGACTTTTGCTCGCCAACATCTCCTGTGACGATAATCGAGGTCACGGCAGGGTTTCCTCGAGCTCCTCGAGCGCGACCAGCTTCGCCAAGCTGCTTCTTGAGGGTATCAATCTGGCGATCGCGACGACGCACATCAGTCGCGCAAGCAGCGCGTGCCTGGGCGACCAATCCCTTTGTGCGAGCAACCTCTTCTTTCAAGCCGCGAATAGCGGCATCAGCCGACTTCATCTGCGATTTGAGGGAGGTCTCGGACGCCTCGGCGATGTCGAGCTTCCTCTTGGCTTCGGTGTGCTTCTCTGCTAGGCGCGCAATGTCGTTTGTGTGCTTGAGGTTGTCGGCGCGGAGGGTTCGCATGGTTGCAGAGAGCGATTCGCGATGCTCGGCGTCGCGCTGAGCTAGTCAGTAGACGTTCAGCAGAAGAGAAAAGGCAACATACATCGCGCCGTAGAATCAAGTCGTTGAGGACGCTCACGATGCGCCCCATTGTCGCGGCAGCTTCATCATCAAACATTGCCGGACTGGCAAAGTCAATGCTCTGGCCATCGCGAAGAAGTCCTCTCGAGAGGAGCTGATTGTTGATGTACAGCGACGCTGTACGAAGATTGTCGGTGTCGATCATGCTTAGGGAAGAGACTGAAGCAATGTCGAGCGTCGATACTCATGTCCCTAATCTAATTTCGATGTGACCTTTCTTTCAAGAAACTGCCCAACGATCGGGAATGAATGCGCATATAGCAGAAAAAGCTGAAGCTCCTGGTCGGTCTCCTTTGTTTGGGTTGGTTGCTATGTGGGGTTGCAAAGTAAACAAATCGAGTGGCCAAGCCATTGAAGAACAAAGGAAGTGGACGGATGACTAAGGCAGGGGCCGCATCAAGGCCCCAGCTCCCAAGGTCCAGGCCGCACCTCTACCAGGGTCTCAAGGTACTCTGTGGCGGGACAAGCCTCGACAGTTGGCACTGCAGGATGAACATGATGATCTATTTGCTCCCCTCGAGCCGCATGCCCTTGGAACTGGAGTATGGGGTCTTGCCCGCGGGCCGTCGCCTGGGTCGACAGGTCCACTCGTCCGACTAGAGCGCCATGTTGGGCAACAAGACCGTCGGTCAGATCACAGCGTTTCTACGGCAGAGACTGGGCCATATGCAGCAGACACAGCTATTACGTGCGTCTATGGGTGAGCGGAGGGGTCAATGGGTCGAGGCGGTCAAGACAACAAACATTTTTGCTGCAGGGGACCCGTCCATCATGACGTTGTCCTCACATAAAGGCCTTGACTTGAGACGGCCAAAAGACACGACACAAAAACACGAAGCAGTCCAGAAAAAGAATTGGTACAAGTGGTCAATGCAGGGGCTTATATTGACGTCTACACACCTCTCCAGCTGTCAATGCCCGATCAATCGTCGGATCCAATCCAAGCTTCCCCCTCACTTGTCATCGTGACCGGCCCACACGAGCCTCAAGGCTAACACCCGAGCTGCCGGAACGGCTCAACGGCCTCAAGGGTTACCCTGATAACCGTTTCTCCCCACCTAGGGCTGCTGGGGCTCCTGGGGGTCCTGGACCCCTATGTAGCATTGGAATCCCCTCATGTGGGCCGTCGTGAGGATTCTTCTCGGTTGTTGAGGAGAAGCCTGGCAAAGGAGTTCGTCTCTGCCTCCATCCGTAGTGGAGGCATCTGTCAAAATTTTGCCTCTCCACAGCGCGGCTCTCACCATGCAGATGGAACCGAGTCGTCGTCCAGAGGACATATGCAGCTTACCAGGCAACTTGACTTGAGCCTCTGCCCCGGTCAAGCCGGTATTCTACTGTGCCACCGAGTTAGCTCCTATCAGGGTAGAAAGGCCGGCACTAAAGTGAAGAAAAATGAAAAGATCTCAGACAAGTTGAGAAGATTAAAATATCGCGGTTTTTTTCGGCACCCAGAGAGGAGCTCGAGTTGCCTCAAACTTCTCTCATGCTTCGATGGCCCCGCGACGTCATCATGAAAGATCATAGGGCAAGTCAAAGGACAAGAAACACCAGGCTGACTTACTTGATTCTCTCTTGACTCAATTGACTTCATGTTTCAGGCCGGAATTTGCCTCTCTTCTCCCTCATCGCGTCCACCTTCTTCTTATCCTCCTGGAATCTCCTGAGCAGTGCCACCTGCTCAGCCTTCCGTCTCTCTCTCATCTGGAAGCGGTAGAAGTCCTTCATTTCTGACTTCTTCTTGCTGTCCTTCTCAATCATTCGCTTCTTGGCCTCCTCAGCCTCGTTACGGCTAGCTGGAGCAGCTCGTCCACCACGCGTCACTGTCACGAAACCATCTTCGTCGGGCTCGTTGCGGAGGCGCTTGGCCAGCTCAGCCGCTTCCTTCTCCTTGCGGTTGAAGGTGTTGAAGAAGGCGTGCACAGCCTTCTGGGTGGCTGGCTTGTCGACACGCGAGAGCTGTAGATGGGAGGCAATCCATGAAGAGCCGAGAGCCGGGACAACATCAGACACGCCCTTGCCCCATGATGGATACTTCTTTGTCTTCTGAAGCTTCGCGAGAGCCTTGAGCACCAGTTGCACACTCTTGTCGTCGGCGAGAAGCACGATGGCTGTGCTACTACTCCGCTGGACTCGACGAGTCCAGATCTGTGGCAGCTGAGCCGCCTGCTCTTCACGGTCCTGCTCCTCTGCTTCCACGTCACCGCGCTTCCTCTTGCGCGCAAAACCCGTGACCTTTATGGCTTGCGCGGGATCGATTGGGAGCGCCCTCCGAGTCTCGTCCTCGAAGACAATGCTCTCGAAGCGCCCGGCGCCAACAAGCTCTGAAAAGACAGCGCGAAAGTGCGGCTCTGTGCTGTCCACGGGGATGTTCTTCAGGAACAGACTTCGTGAATCGTTTGCCGTTGGGATCTTGGGCGCATTTCGTCGGACGCGAACCTCGTGGATGGCTGTTTCTGGGTAGGATGGCGTCGCTGGGATCTTTATGGGGAGGACTGCGAATTGATCGCCAGTCTCTTCGATAGGTGCCATGTTGAATCACCCGTAGAGTCACGTACGAGGGTGAAGAAAGAGTGTGTCACGGTGATGAGAGTTGGCGTCGTGAAAGATTTAAGACGAGCTAGAGGCATCACGAAAAAAAGTTCAGACCCACTTCAAGAGGACAGTGTCATTTTCTGCAACGCACTGTCCACTTACACGAAGGATATGATACAGCTCTCAGCCTCCACTCATCTGGTGCCAAAATACACATCTCATAATGTTGTTTCACTTTTCTTAAGCTTCCATAAGCTGAATCAGGTTTAAGGCACCAGCTTATTCTCCTTAAAGGGCTCCTGTTATGTACGGCAACTCGTCTTCGATAGCCACTCCTGTCGCCAGCCTGGTCATAGACACTTCGAAAAACTGCTGACTTCCTCTTCTTGAGGGCTTCATCTCTTTTCTGACTGCAATTGCGCGTCTTTGTTTAGCTCGGAGCATCCCCTTTCTTCTATTCAGCCACATTCCCCAAGGCGCTGTCACCAATCACGTCTGGGTCATTGGCTCAGCACTCGTCGTCGATGTTACTTGGGAAGGTGAGAGAGGCTCGGTTCTAGCACATATACTTAGGTAGTTTTAGGTAAGTCTTAGGACCCAGGAGCGGGAGAGGATGTGCCTTGCCCTAGGATCCTAAGACTTAGGGGCACACAACTTTTCCTCTTACTTTCGTCTTTCTCCTCCTCTGTTCCTCTTTCATCTTTACCATCTTCCGTCCAACTCATCCTCCCAACCGGCTCGCTACATCTCTTCCTTTCGGCGTTTGCGCCTTTGCTGTCTTCTGACTCGGGGCACCTTGTGTTTAGGTTCTTTTTGGTTCCTTTTGTTTTGGTTCCTCTTGGTTCTTTTTGGAGTTTCTTTTGGATGTCCTCTGCCCGCTACCCACAATGTATGTCCTTTTGCATTGCCTTTATATTTTATCTGACTCAATTTGTGTAACAGAAGCGCAATTCATCTCTACCCAAGCGTTTCTACCGAGAAGTTCAGCCACGTGCATTCGAGCTGCACTCAACACTAACATGGTTCCGATGGGTCCTGTAAGTAATATCTCATCTTTCGCATTGAGCTTCCCAGATACTAACAACAAAAAAGCAATTGACGAACATGGAGACCAACATCGCCGCGATCGAGAGCACCGTCCGGCAAGCGCAGTCTGACATAGGCACCCTTCAGCAAGGGGCCGCCGCGTGCCGACGCGACCATGATCGACTTGCCCGACTAGAGAGCACCCTGAATAGCCTTGTTGCTTAAGTTCGCTAGTACGAGTCCGTTCATGGGGTTGTGCAGGCATCACCTTCCACTGCTCCCACTCGCAGTAGTGGTGACGACGAGAACATAGAGGAGCAGGGTGATGGACTTAATGATGTGGAGTAAGCAGGATGAGAGCAGCTTCAGGCTTGCAGGCGAGGTAGTGGTCGACATGCCTTTAAGGCGAAGCTTAGGCAAATACCTATCAGCGTCTCATCATTCCATTTGACTCTCATAATCCTAACTTAGGATAAGAAGATCAAATAATTAGGATAATTCCTATAGAGTATCTTGTCACTCTCTATCTTACGGTTAGGTCGGTCACTGAAGATTGTGAATGTGTATCATGCTGGATGTCTCTTTTATTCACCCAGCTATTAGGTAGGCTTTCATCGAAACCTAGTACTAGTGCGAATAGATCGAGCTTCGCATTGGGAGGCCTCGACGTTGTTTGCCTCGGCGTGAGGCATCCAAGTGATGTTGCAGGCGGGGTTGACCCCTCCCCCACCTTGTGCCACTCACAACCAAAGATATCAACTTCACTTATCGCCAACCTCATCTTAACACCTACAACTCTTTTAACGACACTTGCCGGCTGCTTTCACCATATCCCCATTTCGACTTGTAACATCACGGCGCATATAAACAGACATACAAAATGGCAACTGAATCGACGCCTGGACTTTCGGCCGAACAGCTCGACGCCTTCAACCGTGATGGATATCTCATCCTCCCGGGAGCCCTCTCCAGCTCAACCGTTACCTCCCTCTTAGACGAAACTCATCGCCTTCTCGACTCCTTTTCCCTCGATGACCACCCTTTGACCCGGTTCTCGACCGGAGAGAAGCGCGACCACGTTGGCGACGACTACTTCCTTAGTTCTGGCGACAAGGTCCGCTTCTTCTTCGAAGAGGACGCCTTTGATGACGATGGCAAGCTCGTCAAGCCCAAGGCCCGGGCTGTTAACAAGATTGGTCACTATTTGCATGCTCTATCGCCGCCTTTCGCCCGTCTGCTTGACCATGACGCCGGCAGCGTCAGCCCGCCGGCAGTCGCCCGGAGCCTCGGCTTCAAGGATCCTCGGTGCCTCCAGAGCATGGTTATCTGCAAGCAGCCCGAGATTGGTGGTGCCGTGCCTCCTCACCAGGACTCGACTTTTCTGTACACAAACCCACCTTCCGCTGTTGGCTTTTGGTATGCTCTTGAGGATGCGACGCTTGAGAATGGATGTCTGAGTTTCCTACCTGGATCGCACCGCTGGGCGCCTGTGGAAAAGAGGTTGGTGCGAAAGGCTGGTAATGTTGGTACCGAGATGGTGGACAATGAGGGCCCGCGGTTCCCGGCAAAGGATGGATACGGAGGAGCTGCGCCAGAATCCAAGGCCGAGTACGTTCCGGGAGAGGTCAAGGCTGGTGATCTGGTTCTTATTCATGGCAACCTGCTGCACAAGAGCGAGAGGAACACCAGCCAGAAGGGAAGGATCATTTACACATTCCACATCATCGAGGGACAAGAGAGGGACTATGACGAGAAGAACTGGCTCCAGCCGCCTACAGAGGGCTTCACGAAACTGTACAGCTAGGTTCACTTACACAATAAACGCCAGGTGCGTCTTGCAAGCCCGTTATCAAAGTGCTCGTTGGAGCATCCATCTATGTTTCATCCTATCCAAAAGTAACTAAGCCACTGCAAGCAGAGTGACAAACAGGTTCCGCGGGTATCTAACAGGGAACTGGTATTCAAACAAAATTGTTACAGCCTGTCCAATCTCACCACGCCGACACTCATCATCCCTCATTATCATGGCATGGTGTCCTGGTATCATCAACTTCACTCGTCATCTGACTCGTCCTCGCTCGAGTCCTCCTCCGAACTGGTGTCGTCTGAAGACGATGAAGAGTCGCTCGAGTCTTCTTCACCTGGACGTCGGTAAGGCCGAGCAGGACCTTCATTCTCCGATTCAGACTCGGACGACGAGCTTCCGCTACTGCTCGTATCAGAGTCGCTTTCTGAATCAGAGTCAGATTCCGACTCAGAGCTGCTAGTGTCGCTGTCGTCCAAGTTGACACGCAACTTCCGCTTCCGCTTTCCAGAGCCGTCATTGAGCTTGACACGCTTATCAGCATCTGTAGTCGTCGTGGCGTTGTTGTCGCTAGCGGTGATAGTCTGAGAGGAGGTTGTGCTGGTCTCAGTGTCATCGCTGTCGGACAGCTCCTCAATGATCAGCTCAGCTCTCATGCGCTTGACGAGGCGCTGGATGATAATGGCGTCATCGTCTGAATCAGAGAGGTAGTCAACCTCTGTGAAGCCCTTCCTCTTGGTCCCTACGGGTTGGTTCTCCAGATACTTGGCAAGTACCGTCTCATACCGTTGCTGGGTGGCCTCGAGATCCTTGGTTCCCTCGGGGAAGGCCTTTGCCCCCTCAGACTGGTCCTGGTCCCTAATCTCCCGAGCAGTATCTCGCAGGCGCATCCTTCCGAAGCCCTTCAAGTCTTGGATGTAGTCGTAGAAGGCGTCGATGTCGGCGGCGGGGAATTTATCGGCATCGAAAACGTGCTTGACGAGGTTGTTCTGGTGGATCTTGTTGAACTTCCAGCTATCACGAGCCGTCTTCCAGAGTCTCAGGTGCTCCAGAGCAGGCTTGAGGTCCGTGGGAGCCTGGGGCTTTTCCTTCTTGGCGGGGCCTTTGCTCTTGGCCTTGCTCTGCTTGGGGGTCTTTGTCGGGGTATTAAACTTGGAGGTGACGCCAGCGTTTGTGCTCCTGGAGGGTGTGTCGGCAAAGGTAACCGACTTCTGCCTCTTTAATTGTCCATTCCGGTCTGCCGTGGTCTCATGCTGGCGTGGTCGCTTAGCAACCTGGGAGGAATTGGAAGGCTGCGGGGCGTCGAGTTTTCTCTTTGTGGCCGAATGGGTGGTGCTTGTGCTTGGGTGCCCAAAGCTTTGGGTGCTTGCGGGCTCGGATGCAGCAGATGGCTGCTTGAGCTTGAGGCCCAGTCTCTTCCACGCTGGCACCTGCTGCGCTGGCGCGTTCCCTGTGGACGAAGACATTGTGTGTGGGAGATGGTGTTTCTGAGGAGCTAGGGAACAAACGGGAGGGAGAGGGGAGGATGATGCAGCAAAGAGACCCAAGCTCTGACCTCAAAAGCCAGTCTTTTTTTTTCTCTGCTCTGCGCGTCCTGGACCGGATCTTTTTTCGCGGTTGCCGGGGTCTTGAATTTTTTCTTCTAGCTGCTGCTGGGCGGTGGACTTGTTGTTGACACTGGCCTATGGGAGCCAATAGCAGCCAAGCACGGGCAAGGAAGCGGTTTGTAAGAATTGCCAATGGCGGCAGGACCTCTAGCGCAAGTGCAAGGTCGATATGCAGAGTGTCGTGTTGTTGCGGGCCGGATTTCCTTTGATGTTTGTTGGCTGCAACTTTTTTCTGAATGGATCTGGAAGATATCGCAAGTGGAGCCGGATGGTTGCTGATAAGATAAGAGCTAGGACGACATAATTATAGAGGGGAGTTGTATGTTGATGCATTTCATTAGCTGGCTAAACTACCAGCTTTTTGATGAGGATATCATAAGATTGATAGATCACTTATATATGAGATTGATTAATTGCGCTTTTTGAACATCATGGAATGCTATATCCCGAGACATGGTGCTCACATATGAAAATAACGGTGGTCCTTTATTCTATCACCCAGAATGTTCTGCCTGAGGCTTAAGTAATCCAACGAGGCATCAACTCAGCCTTCCCACTGAGCTTGCTTGCCTCGTGTGCTCTAGCCTCTAGGCAAGCTCCTGCTAACGCGTCGACTACCATCTACCAGCAACAGCTCCCCTCCACCACCACATCGTCAACCTCCACCTTGAATCTCCTCATCCAGGACTTACAGTGTTCTGCTTGAGCTTCGCAGCCTAATTTTATCCGACACCGACCTTCACAACCCATCGAATCCTCCACAATGTCGGGTACGTCAGGCTATCACCTACCCGCAATCCATCCATCTTGAGCTTCAGCTAACCCTCAATTATCACAGCCGGCGCATACGACCGACACATCACCATCTTCGCCGACAATGGTCGGTTGTATCAAGTTGGTATGCGAGCCCCCATCGATCCCGAGCAAAGCCAACCCCACGATGCTCCCTTGTTCGATGACGTTGACGAGCGACTATTACCGAGACTGACATGATATCCTGAACAGAGTACGCCTTCAAGGCGATCACAGCAGCCAACATCATGTCTGTCGGTGTGAGAGGCAAGGACTGCGCCGTTGTCCTGTCCCAGAAGAAGGTCCCCGTATGTTGGAAATCGAATGAGATGTCGAGATCAAAGACTGATGCAGGCAACAGGATAAGCTGATCGACCCTGCCTCCGTCTCCCACATCTTCCAGATCTCGCCTTCGGTCGGATGCGTGATTACAGGATCCATCGCGGATGCCCGAGCTTTTGCTCAAAGGGCCCAGGGCGAGGCGGCAGAGTTCCGATACAAGTACGGCTACGAGATGCCAGCTGATGCCCTGGCGAAGCGCTTGGCCAACATCAGCCAGGTCTACACTCAGCGAGTAAGCATGCTCTAGCGGTCAAAACAGAGTGGCCAATCATGTGCTGACATCATCCCCAGGCATACATGCGGCCCTACGGCGTCGCGACGACGCTGATCGCACTCGATTCGGAATATGGTCCCCAGTTGTTCAAGTGCGACCCTGCCGGATACTACATCGGCTACAAGGGCACCGCGGCGGGCCCGAAGCAGCAGGAAGCGCTGAACCACCTCGAGAAGAAGCTGCGCAACAAGGATCACGCTGAGGGTTCCTGGGAGGATGTGGTTGAGCTGGCCATTACGACGCTGAGCACCGTCCTTAGCATGGATTTCAAGAAGGGAGAGATTGAGATTGGTATCGTGGGCGGCCCGCGAGCCGACGGTGAGGAGGGAACCTACCCAGGATTCAGAACCTTGACTGAGGAGGAGATTGACGACCGGTTACAAGCCATTGCTGAGAAGGACTGAGCGGACAGAGAGAATGATGATATCATAGAAGAAGCGCCGCCGACGATGAATGAGACGATGGACCTGGTCTAGAAGGGCAGAAAGTTGATTCACAGCATGTAATGCAACAAGCAAGTAGACACGACGTGCGTGCTGCTTCCAAGAACGTGGGCCATGCAGGGGGATGGATCATGGGGATCAGGAACTTGGATGCCGTCGTGGTGGTTGGCGTGGGTCCTGGTACTCCGTAGGCGTCCAAACCATGTGCAATAGATTCTGACGAGGTCTTCATTTCGGTTTGAGCAACTGACAAGTGAATGGGCGCGCCTGATAGCCCAATGGTGGGCGAGTATGCCTTGCGCCAAGGACTAGCAGCCCGAGACCTTGGAACTAGGAGGGCTCCCGAGTGGCGTGGTGGGCCCAGGGTGGACGATGGCTGGCGTCGATTCTGCGCTTGGAAATGGTGCGGGTGTGATGGATGTCGTGAGTTACGAAAAGAGGCTTGAGGGGGCTTGAAGAGGAGCATCTGAAAGGCATTCCAGTCGATCGGATCTGTCTACAGGGGGGCCCTGGCCAGTCTCTCGGTTGGGGGCTGGGAGGTCCCTGGGACCGACTGGGACCGACTGGGAGGCAGTTTGGCTGACTCCGGTAAGCGCCGATTTGAGCCTCCGAGGGGCGCTGAGAAGAAGATTTCACATCCAATCGAGGAGAAGAGCGAAGCACACGAAGAGACAATGGGGGAAGCGGGAGCGGGAGCGGGAAGGGTGAGCCGTGATGAGGCCGTTGGGAGGCGAACGGTACAAACAGCTAACATTAGTTTCAACGGGTGAACTGTTGGAGAGAGGCGGAGGCGAATGGCGGCAGCAAAGACGTTGAGGGACAACAAAAAGAGGCGGCCTCAAGAATAAACGGCGCCATGCAAACAATAGAAGCGTGACGCCACAGTTTGGCGGGCGGCTCTTTGACGTCGATGGAACCAGCCTAGATCACAGAAAGGATGCAGGGAACGGACGATTATGATCTCGGGCTTTTGTTGAAAGAACCCGGCCGAGCTGGAAGATGGAGAAAGGATGGATGATAAGCAGTAAGATGCATGCATGGTGTAGTAATGTTTCAGGAGATCTAGAGATTGCGCTCGAGCTTGTGTGTGTCTGTGTCTGTGCCTGCGCTTGAGCCTGCGCCTCACGAGGCCTGCATCGAGAGTTGAGCCGACGTCAGGACACTTGACACCTACCCGATTCGGCAAGTACAGCATCATGATGGGAGCTGTCTGTATCACTCTCGCCTCCATTCATGACCCTCAACTCCATCATCATCACCTGTAATTTCTCATAATCGGTGTCACCGCGATGGATTTGACTCAGCCTGCTGGAACCCCCCTGACAGTGCAGTGCAGCGCAGCGACTGTTTTATTTCTCTCAACCTCACATTTTTCTTTTGAGTGTACCTAGGGTTACATTCTCTCTTGTTTTCAGACGGCCTCTTTCTCGTAGGCTTGACCAGATCTAGCGACTCGACCACGACTGACCAATCAGATGCGTCAAACCTCTTCCAAACTGCTCCTCCTCAGCTCGCCCCAAACCGTTGCCCTAGGCGTCATCCGCGCGCCTATTGGTCCCGCCCAGCCGACTATCCCGCAATAGAGCCCCAAGCCCTTTCCTCTTTTGGCGCGACTAGTGGGTGGCTCGACATAGCTGAGCCGGCGCCACTACCACGAAATACTCCACCCACCGCAGAAACCCACCACCACCACATGCACATGCAGTCAGTCTGTCCGCGCCGGACTGCGGACTATCAGGCACTGAACCGACATACCCTAGCCTTTCAACTTGTACCATCGACGTTTGGCACGATACTTGGCGCGCCTGTCAAGTGGTACTTGGTCAATCCCCCCCTCTTCCGGAACCCCTGCAACTACACTCCGGTACCTATCTCTAGATTTGTGGACACAGCCCGGCCCTTTCTGCTTTGTAAAGAAACCAGAAGGGAATCGACGCCTTTCGATTCGCAAATGCCCCCGACCCACGCAGCTCAGACAAGCAGCATCGCGTCTCGGCGTCTCTATCCCCATCCAGGGTTGGTGGTGACACGAGGCTTTGTGGGTGTATCTGCCGGCCGAAAAAGCCAAGGAGAAGCCTCTAGGACGCCTCAAGAAACTCTCTCGGACATGCAGACCTATCGCGGAGAGTGGCTTGTCCACCATTCACGGCTCCCAATTCCTCACCACCTCGCATGACCCATGACCCATGACGTGCCCATCCTACGGGCCCTGCATTAAACTATGCTGCTGCCAGGGGTGGGATAGGGCTGAGGGCGAGGCTTCGGTCGTCGGTTCGACAGAAGTGGTTTTCGCCACAGCTCGTCCAGGGTCGTCTGTGTGTTTGAGCTCCTTTCCAGCTTGGATATGACCCTGCCACCCGCCGGGTGGAGGCACCGCTCCCGACCCTCTCACTGGTGGCCTGCAGGGGAAGGCTGGCTCAATTGCCGGGTCCCTCACACTCTGTGATGGATGTCGTGTCGTCTTCGTTTGTGGTGTCTAAGCTAAGGAGGGGGTGGCCCCTAGTAGCCGTTCGCTCCCGTTTTGGTGGGGTGCAAAGAGTGAAAGGCTGTTTGGCAGCTCTCCTTCGTCTGTTCTCCTCTAGGAGATGGAGCCCTTTCCGGAGGATAGGCTTGTGGTTCCTTGTGTTTTTTTTTTCTCCGAAGGGGGGAGGGGACTACCCGTCGGGAGGCCTTCGACGGACCATCACGATATACAAAAAGGATGCCCAAGTCGGTTGATGGAATCGTGTTATGACTTGTTCAGTCAAGCAGCATTTGAAGAACCGGCTTCTCTCAATTGTCTAGTGATCGGCATGACAAAGTCTCTATAATCATTTCCTTGCCTGTTTTCCTCCGTCTACCACTCGACCTTTTAACCAACTTTGCTTTCCTCTGCAACAACAAAATCGCAATTATATCCCTTTCGAATATCTCTCGACCTTTACTGGCTTGACCGACACACGACTCTCAACCATTCCTAGTCAACTCTTGAATCTTTCTCTACACACTCTCTACCACTCCGGAATCTCTATAACAATGGACGGATGTACGTCGTATCCGGCAACCTTGGCGGCTCTCCTGGGAGAACAATTGGTTCCCCAGGCCGCAGCCTTGCACCGCCGCCCCTCCCAACCCATCTCTTCCCCCCGACCCTCCCTACAGGAGCTCAGAAGCACTGACACGTAAAACCCTTGTCTCCCCACAGTGAACGAGTTTCGCACAGCACGGGTTGCTGAGGTTCTCTCCGATTTCCGAACGCTGCAGTACTACATCGCCGCGGCCCCTGTCGACCCCGAGGACACGGGTGACTACTACACCGAGGGCTGGGCCGCTCTCCGCCAGTGTTCACTGGATGGACAGCACATTCTGGAATGTGCGGCGGACACGAGCGTGCCTAACCCTCCTGGTGGCGAGGACGAGCAGATGAAGGCCGAGCTCAAGCAGTAGGTGTTTTTTTCGTGCAGGATAAGGGGTTTTCGAGGCTGACCATTGTGGTAAAGGGTTCTTCTGGACGCGTACGCAAGACGACACGAGGGGCAGAAGATCTATCTTCGTCAGGCGGCAGCGCAACGATGGGTCGAATACCGACGACAGGTGCTGCAGAGCGGCTCACCATCGAGAAACCAGTCGCAACTCCGAGCCTGCGACCGCCAACTTCGAACGGTACGACCGTCTTCTCGATTTCTTTTGGAGGCTTCCAACTGACCGCCTCTGTTTAGGAACTGGCAGCCATCACCGACGAAGTAATCTACGCCGAGCTCAAGGCCTCGGACGAAGGAATGGGCCGCTGGACGGCCGAAGACCCCAGCCTTCGAAGCGTGCTCCGCTGGCTTCGAGCACGCCGATGAACGAATGGCTTGAAGGGGGGGAGAAGAAGTGATGAAGCGATCAAAGATACCCCGGAAGCAACAACACAAACAACAACTTGATGAATGAACCGACAAAAAAACAACAACCCCAACGCCTCACACGAATTTTCTATTCTTGACGCCTACGATTCTTACGAGATAAACCCCAACGGCCGGAACATTTTTTGCACGGAGTTTTTCTTATATCTTTGGGTTTTTCTTTTCAGGGAACTGGTAAAATACACGCAAGGAGAAAAAGGGGGGTCAGAGAGAAATGTGTTTTTCTGTTTGACATTCTTACGACCGAGAAAGATTCATGAACCTTTTTTTTTATTTACGGTCATGAAATTGGCATTTGCAACCCGGTATGGGCATCATATCCAAAGAGATAGAGAGGGTTCCTCCTCCAAGGGGGGTCAACATGGGGCTGGGCTCCATTGTAATACAACTACTGCCAGGAGCAGAAGAATCAACATGAACAATTACTTTACCTTGCTTGACTATTTTATGAGGAGTGAAGGTGCTGTAAGAGATCAACATGGACAATTAGCTGGCCTTGTTTGGACCATTTGGCCTCTAGATGATGAACAGGTGTGACAAAACTTGGTATATTTGGATAGACATCCTTATGTGCTAATGTATACTCTTGGCGTGGTGCATACTATGGCGCTCTACTGTATGCACCGTTTACCAGAAAAGGCGTTGTTCCTGCTTTTAAGCGAGTATGTGCATCATGGTAAGACGGGGACATATAGGTGCTTCAATGTGCTAAGGGGTGCGTCCAATTTGCAATTATAACAAAATACTGACTCAAGAATAGTTAGGCATACATGTAAAATACACTATTTTTCGCTATTGATAGTTTCTACAAGACTTGAATTGACAGTATATTTTTGCATCTTCAACAAAAGCCTCCAAGCGTGGGAGGCTTTACGGTGGAGTACGCATCAACATGCCGCAAACGGCGGTAACCAATCCGGAGACACCGGACTGACATTTGTGCATGAAGAATAATAACAGCACATGTTATACATAGAATGCTGGTATATATCAACGCTTGCTTTGGACGCACAAGGCAATACCACCCAGCATGAGACCCATCCCAACTGCGGTATCTGGAGTAGACGATTAGAGACAACCCCTGGATAATGGGTATCGAAAACACTCACCTCGGCTGATTACCTTGCCGTCAACGTACCAATCACCGAGAACGGTGAATAGAAACGCCAAAGTGTTCACAATGGGTACTGTCAGGCTCAATTCTGTACAATTGTCATCATTAGCAGTTGATACAAAGGTTAGAGGTGGCGACCTGTCAACCTCGGCCGGTCTAGACTAGTTGGGAGGATCGACACTCCTTCTAACAGGCGCTTATCAGAGACAGTAGACTTACCTGCTTTACCAATGAGCAGAAAGAACCACACGCTCCCCGTGAGGTTGAGCACCAGCGGGATGGCGTAACGAGGGTTCCTCAGGAGATCGACAACCCCGAAGAATGCCCCGTAGACCTTGGGCTTGAGCCAGCTGGCCTGTACGGCAGGGCTCTCGAGGACCGGATGCGTCGGGGGGTTGTGCGACTGGGCGGCCCGGCGGATGAAAGGGGTCGTGAAGCCCCACGCGAGCCCTACGAGGATGAAGCTCAGGATGTAATTGAAGACTGGGGGCTTTTCGTCTGAGGTCATGATTTGTTCTAGGCTCAAAGGAAGGATGGATGCGTGGAGTCCAGGGGAGGGGTGTGTAGAAAGAGAATGTGAGAAGTGAGGGAACAGGAGGCTCGTGCGTTTGGGAGGCTTTCGTCTGGCAGCCCTGTGAGGCCTGTGAGCGGAGTTGCAAGTGTGTAGATGGTGTTGATCCAAGGTGGATGTCATCGACACAAGATGCCAGATGCGTTCTATTATTGGAGGTGGCGGGCACAGCCTCAGCCTCGCTCTAGCTGACGCTATTTGTTACAGGGGTCCCAGCAGACTCCAGATGATCTCAGGGGGCTTGGGCGTGGCTTGCTATTCCCCCACACGCCGCGTGGTTGGCTGCGCTGAAGTTTTTAGCCGCATTTCCTCAGGGCTGTTTCTTTGGCAATCGACATCAACCATCCCAACGGATGTCAAGTCATGCAGACCGCCCCGGGCGCTTGGGTCCCGCTCACTCTTGAGATCCCTGCTCAGCTGGACATGGGGTATAAGGTTCTTACACGACGTCATGTGCCGTCTTGAAAAACACTCCGAATGAGTCTGTGGTAGGCCTCTCTGATCCAATCTTTTCTAGTTGGGACCTCGTGCGGGTGGTAATGGACGCATGGCCAAGAGCCGCGCAGGGGGCACATCTTGACCCTGATTCGTCGGGTTTGACGCGGACACGCCGACGACTCTTTTGATCGACGTGGCGTTCAAAAGGTCGCCTGGATCAGTTTTCTTCGGATCAACATACAATATCCGGCATCACGATGATCATTGGCTTACTGGTTGCGGCCTTTTGTTTGATGAAGGACCAAATGCTATCCATGGATCCCTATCATCAATCAATCCCCTTTTCTCTGTGACAAGAGATGCACATAATCCGGCAATGACCGATCATCACCGGCCATCTCCTTTTATGAAAAACTCTGTGAGATCAGGTCTGACATGATCGCGTACCTCCGAGCCGTGTTACAGTATCATCTCAGCTCGTCTCTTGCATTCGGCTGAACTCTTGTCCTTTTTCTTTACCACTCAAATCCACCAAAAGACATTCTCAAGAGGAACAATTCCTGACCTCTCATTCATCATCTCACCTGAACCTTGATTCACACGGTGAGTCGTATGTGTGCAGATTCACGGGACTTCGCGCAGTGTTCGTGTCAGCACCAGACACGTCTCGACGTCATGCACAACGCGCCCATGATGATTCATTGACGGAGCAGCCCGCGTCTCCTTTGCTTTTTTTTGGCGTCTTTTTCTCTGTTGAAACAAAAACCCGTCATCTCGCCGGCCGTTTCTACAACGGGCAAAGTGTCTGTATTGATCAACCGTCAAAATTGATGCGTCATGACTTCATATCTTAGGCCCCCAACCCCGACAGTCTCAACTTTAACCCCTAGGTTACGACGTTAACAAACGGTGATATTTGCTGCAGCACGGTGGTAAACCAAAGTTCCTCTATTGACCGTGAATCTTGGTGGGGGACTTTTCCTCGTCTGCCTAATATCACCCAGGCCATTGGTGTTTACATTGTTCATGATGCCTCGCCGTAGCCCGGATCGGAACTAACCTTGATCGCACGAGTTAGCATCTCCCGGGCACGCCTTTTACCGAAGATGCCTAATACCATAGAGAACGAACTGGCATGCAACGGGAGGTAAGGAGTGTTTGTTCCTGACCGAGAGAAAGAATCCCCGTAGAAGTCTTACCCCGGATACGCCCACACGTCACCACTCTGCGATACCGTGCCGTCTCCAGAATGAAAGCTCCGTGATCGAGCGAGTAGGAAGTCGTGAAATGTGCAAAACTACCAGTAGCTTCACCGCCGGAATAGATGAGCTAGAGGATCAAGGAGGTCATCAATTGCGTCAATGAAGTTGCTTTTCACGGTCGTCGATCAAGAGCACATCGGCGATCTACGAGAATGAGTGTCGAGGAACAAGTATAAGAAGGGGACGTTGTTCTTCGAAAAGACTCTTTCATCATTCTCATCAACACAGCAATCCTCAGCAACAGCAACCACTTCCAACAACTCCAACCCACCACCCACAACCTTCAAAATGACCGATGCTCAGATCGCCGGCGGCCACAAGGCTACCATCAACAACCCCAACACTTCCGAGGAGGCCAAGGAGCACTCCAAGAAGGTCCTCCATGAGGAGTTTAACGACGGTGATGGTAAACAACCTTCAAATTTTGACCATGAAACCGATTCTAACACGCAAGTCAGTCCCCAAGGCCGGAGACAGCAAGGAGAAGAACCCTGGCAATGTTGCCGGTGGTCTCAAGTCGTGAGTTTCTTCGTCTTCAGAGGTATAGGGCTGTGCTGACCGAGTTCTAGGACCCTGAGCAACCCCAATGCTTCGGAGGAGGCAAAGGAGTCTGCCAAGGACCGTCTTAACAAGATGGGCGAATAATTTCACGAGCGATGGAATTCCATATGGACATCTGCAGCGACCTATCAGCTTTGTATCTAGCATGAGCAATCGAGTTGCTGCTTCACAATTTCTTGAACCACTGCTGTGACCTTGACCGAACTATACTTCATGCCCAAGCAAATATTCTCAACTACAAACTCCACATTCTTGTCGACAACCACACCTGGCCCGATATCATCACACCGGACAATATTATCAGATATGTTTCATGTTATGCACGACATCCCGTCAGGAGGGTTGTAGTGTCATAGTTTTGGTGGGAGCTGTTGGATGCCACAGGTGTGGCACGCATTCACCCCATGTTCATCTTAGCATACCTAGGTAAGGATGAAGGAGATGTAGAGATGAGAGTTTCTTCACATAGCCCTCTTACATGGCGTCAACCGCTGTCTTGGGTGGGGTTAAAATTGCAGTGAAGAGCATAACAGGCCTCAAAAACTACAGCAAATGGGGTTGATTCCAGTTTTTGCAACCTGAGGGGATGGTTCGCCACCGATTTGCTAGGCAAAGCTGCATCGAGAAGGTGGCCACAACATGAAACTCATCCGAGTCTAACATTTGCCATTCATACACAATAGGGAACAGCTAGCCTGCCATGTGAGGAGCATACAAAACCTCTCGAGCAATCATCAACACATCTTTAAACAACCAAAACACACGGACCCAACGCCATTCTCCGGCCAACCAATCTTGACAGCACCCAATGCCTGAATCATCGCGTCTCGGAATAATCGTTGAGCGCGACGCAAACCGCTCCTCTATGGTGCCCGTTGTACTGGCGAATGATCTGCTGGCTATGCAGTTCCCAAAGTCGCGCGTAGTGGTCCGAGCAGGCCGTCACCAGGTAGGCAGAGTCAGCACTGAAGGCGCAGTCCCAGACCCAGCGCTGGTGGCCGGTGAGGGTTGCCTCGAGCGGGTACGGCTTGGGTTCCGGGTCCGTGGAGGGCTCGATGTTCTTGACCTCCCATATCTTTGCCGTGTGGTCGGCGCTGCAGGTCGCCAACTTCTTGACGTCAGGTGAGAGTAGAATACGCGTGATGTATTCCTTGTGAGCGCTGAAGTGCGTGACTGGAACTAATTGGGTGCGGTCAAAGTTCTGGATAAGGTTCCATACAAACACGTTACCCTGTATATGTCAAGATCAGACCCTCAGGTGACACGATTGGAACTTACAGCATTATTCGCAGCGCATAGGAGAGAGCCATCACTAGCGACTGTCACGCTGGAGACTGAGACATCTTCCTCTGGGATAAGCTCGTGGGAACAGTTGTTCTCGGCCAGGTCCCAGACTCTCACGCTGCCAGACCGATCGCAGCTTATAATCTCACCCTGGTTTGGGTGGATCACAACATCATTCACAGGGCAGCCATGGTTATAGCTTCGTTGAATTGTCCCTGTCCTTGTCTCCCAGATCTTGACGGTACCGTCCTCGGAGCTAGTCACCATCCATTTTCCTTCGCAGTGAAAGGCGACACCAGTTATGTTGCCCGTATGGCCCTCGAAAGTCAGCAGCGGGTTCGGATTGGTCGACTTGATATCGTAGAGCTTGACGGTGTGGTGGCCCGCGGCGGCGAGGTATCGCTTGTCGGGTGAGATGCACAGGCGGTTCACCTGTGAGTCTGGGTGCTGGATGGTGCGCGAACATATACCCGACAATGCCTCCCAAAACCTATCGAGAGAAGTGTCAACTGTGGAAGCTCGTAGAGGAAGCGCGGGTCGAATCGAACCTGATCGTGTGGTCATATCCAGCTGCGACGTGGGTTAGCTCGCGAGTCGCAAGTCGTGGAGTAGGTCAGTCGCATTTACCAGTGCAGAGAATGACAGACATGTTGAAGACGGTAAATCAGTCGCTTGAAGCTCAGCTCATGGTAGACGAGTCCTCCAGGGACTTTGTAGCCTTTTCTAGGGTGACGAGGTTGAGAGGTAGCTCTGCGGGTATCGTAACTCCCATTGATTCCTAACTTTGGCCTGCGCTGCGCGGGACGCGGTCTCCGAGATGCACCAATCGGGGTATGCTCTAATCCGTGCGTGACCCCGATGTCAAGCATAACCCTCCTCCCTGCCTTCCTCACAGCACGACATCTACTTTTCTTATTTTTTAACCACAAACTTTTCTTCAATGCAAGTAAAGACCAGAAATCATCTCTTCGTGAACATGGGATTGTCATCGAGGCGTTTAGAGAACGAAATGAGTTGTTTCGGTATACATTCGGCATACAACATGGCTCATCCCATGAAGACGATCACAGGAATGACACCATCACGGGCTGGACTCAGGTCACATACGAAATGACAAGCTTTCAGACGAACAACTGTCCTTCTACGGGTCTCCACGGAGCGTTGCCTATCCGCCGAACTCGTCATTGTGTGTCGAGGGAACCTCCGCCTGTGCGACAGGTCACACGAACTCATCGACGTTTCTGTCCATGCCATCACCCGTCTCGCATATTGGCGACAGGTTTTTGCATGGGGTACTGACTCAGGACGTCGGGATTCTTTTCTTCGAGTGCTACCAGAACCTATCCACGCCAGCATGTTCCAGTGGACTGTTCAACGATTGGATCAGGCAGGTAAGCCTTGCTTTGCAGGCGGCTGCCCACAGCCGTTATGACAACGCCACGCTGAATCATGGCTGGACTCGAGTGCTACCATCTACACACATATTACTTGCTATTATTCTCAACATTCAGCCTCTATGCGTGATCCATGACGACTGTTTGACGAGTTCAGCTTGAGAAAGTATTCACCCACATGTCAAGTCCGGTCTCTTCTACCCTCAGCGGATACCCCTTGCCTTTGGCCAACGTCAATTTCAAATACCTCTCAACAACATTATCAGATCATTTCACGAATATGTCACAATGCAGGTCCAATGCTGTGCGACGCCGTTGGAGTTGACTGCGGCCTGTCAACCCCTGCTCTTTCGGAAATTCTTAGACATACCTACCGTTTTGTCTCAGATTTTGGTCAGAAAACCTGCCAACTCGGCTTCAGTTTCGGAGGATGCATCAGATATTCGTCAGTGGCATGCGCAAGTGCCGGAGCCCCTACTTGTAACGCCGAAGCCGAGAAGGTGGTTGACCTATCTGAGGCCCTCTCAACCGAGCATTTGTCAGTCAGTTATCGGACCAGAGTCCGAAGCCGAAGCCGCGCTATGCGGCACATAGTTGGGCTGTCTATTGATAGCCACGTTGCCCCACGAATCAGCTTGTCCCTCCGCTGAGCTGAGGCCTCGTATCCCCGGCCTTGCCATCGATTGCCTCGAGCTGCATTGCGGGTCATCTGATCTTTTGGCATCAACGTGGATGCCATCTAATCAAAGTAGCTCAACTGTCGGGAACTGGATCTGCAGGACTGAAAATCAAGGCATGTGGCATTATATCTCCTGATGAGCCTTGCTAGAAGCTTTGCGAAACAGACTCGAGATTGCCTTGTACCCAACTTCTACGCCAGACCCCCACCTTGATTCCCTCGACAAGTATCTACGGATGATGGGTTGTGAGTCGTGGACCAACTGAACCAAGGGAGGTGGAACATGGTGGTCAGATCGTGAATAGCCTCGTTTGCACTGGCTGACTTCTTGTGCCGAGCAAAAGGCCAGAGACGGCATTAATCAATGACAAACTCTCAGATTGGTCACAGCTCTTTCTACGAGTGATTTTTACTCTTGGATAACCATGAATGGGCAGACGACAAGGCGCGTGACAAGGGTCCCAGAGGATAAGAGGGTAGCACGACAAGATACAGCCAGGGAAGAGAAGCACACGTATACGTCGATGAAATCACAAAGAGTTGTCGGTCTAACTCGTTCTATTCCTGGGATTCGCTTGGTCGATTTAGGACGACTATTGTTGACCGGTCTAGCTGACGATGGGGAACACAAGCGTGGGATGTCGACAAAAACGTCGTGGCCTTGCATGCTTGGTCCTGTCTCGGGAACGGGCTTTTCGGCCCTCCCTGATGCAGAAACGAACATGTAAACGGTCTGCCGAAAAAAAGTCGGTCTAGTTGTGAAAGGAAAGAATCCTTGCTTAGCTGAACGGTCCCGACGCTTATCGGGAGGATGCACCGGGCGACGACACGGGACGGACGCGGGACGGGGACGGCGGCCAAGGCGTCCACAGCCTCGGGCCTCTACATGCTGGATAATACAGGCTGTTATGGAAACACTACAGAGAACCACTGGACGACAGCTGCATCATCGGATAGAGCCGTTTGTCAGTCATTGCTTTGCCTTCAGCCCAAGGCCACCTCCAGGTAAGGCTACACCTGACCTTGCACGAGACTCAGATATCTGCTTCTCAAACAAGATGTGACGTGTATTTGACGAATGACTTGGTCGACTCTTGCCCTACCCCAACAATCCCCTCGCACATGGTCTCATGGCTGATGCAGGAGCTTAATCATGGATGCACGCAATAGCATCTAGGTGCTTGTCTCTTGGAGCTGGAGTGCTGCGGCCAACCGCGAGGCCGCAGACGTTCAGCCGAATCCGCCGCTCTCGACGGGTCTTGACCCAAGTTGGCTCGTCGGCGGCCGGGGCGTGAAGCACGACCTAGCGATCATGCAGCAGGCCGGCGGGCTTGGTCAGCGCGGGCTTCCATTTGCCGGTCCTCTCCGGAACCGGTCAAGACGTCGAGGGATTTACTCCCCGCCCAACACTCCAGTAGGCACCGAGGATGTGGTCCGCGAGGCGCTCCTTGCGCAGACCGAGGGGGAGGCTGCAGGAGGCGTGGGAAGCCAAGGCTGCTCGCCATTCGGTCCACCGCGTGCAGTTGCAGTTGTAGTTGGAGCACTGCGGAGAAAGGCGTGGGCATGAGCATGGATGGGACGTCTGGAAATGAGGCCCCAAGATGACCACAGAGCGAATGTGGAAGTCGTTACCGCCTAGTCTTTTTTCCTTTCATGGGTTGGGCTCAGATTATGTTCCAGACATTTGACGGTCGAAGGTGTGAGAGCCCGAATCAAGGCAACTGCCCATCCTTGACATGATCGCCATCACAAGACCCGATTGCAGCCGGCGTCATGACAGCGGCTACCGACTCTGACAGACAGACGCGTTTGTGTCAACCCTCGTCTTGATAACTCCCCGTGGGGCGGTGAAGTGTTGGTTGCCGTCATGGACGGAAGGGACCCAGTCTGTTGGCTGTTATACTTTGGCGCCGTTGATGATGTCCAGATCCCGAGTATATATACCGGTAGGATTCCCAACGTCTCGGGATGGTGTTCTTTTGATCGAGCAAGCAAATTGAGCAACAGCAGCAAGATCAACTTGAACTTAACCTCATCTCAGACAAACGTCTTCCCAAGTTGCAACCATGAGCTCACCCCTTTCCTCATACGTCTTTGACGAGTATGGCATGACATGGATCACTTGTGATCTTTGCAGCGGCTCATTCCAACGCGAAGCGTATGTTTACTCATCATAATACTGTTGTCAAGCATTGCTAACCTTGAACTAGACAAATCTGCAAGCTCTGCCAAGGGAGCAAAGTCCGTAGGGTTTCCTACGACTATCTCGCGGCAGCCTCTGCTCCTCCGCAAGTGCAACGTCAAGGGGGTAACCCGCCTGCACCGCCAAAGCGCGACAACAACAACAATCATGGATCACCGCCAAGCAACCAAGGCGTGTACAGCCGTCGCTCTTCCTGATGGGCTCCCTGGACATCGAGGACCTGATGGGTCCGCATGTATATGTCAACCACATGTTTACGAGGGTTATGAGTCTACGAGAGTTGATGCTTTGAGATACCTTGTTTTCTTTTTCTTTTTTTCCCTTTTATTTAATGACGGAACGATACTATGGGCAATTGTTTGAGGAAGATGTGTTGAGTCACTCGTTGATGAGCTACTTGATTTGGGCATTAGAGGCAACATCATATGCTTCTCTGCCGTGTCTAGAAACCTCGACAGCAACTATCTTCTTTCCAAGCACTTACTCTGTTCTTGAGTGACAGTGAATTTATGACTGCACAACTTATCATGACACAATCTCTCTCCAGCTTCACTTGAATAGTGGTCAATGAATGCTGTTCTATGAGACTATGCCTTGCATTTATCAGGTTTTACTTACATGGCACCTCGTATTCAATGTCCATCTTGGACCCAAGTCAAGATTGATCCCAATTGGTGTTGTATATACCCAATTGATGGTGAGCACAGAGCAACATAGGTTGCAACATAGGTTCCAACATGGGCAATTAGCTATCAACGTCTCCTCATTTCATTTGACTCTTGTAATCCCAACTTGGGATGAGAAGATTAAATACACAGGATTACTATAGCTACTCTTAGAGGAAAATAAGCTAATACCTTTGATATAGACTAACAAAACAAAGTGAGATGGCGGTATAAGATGTGTATTTCAGCACCAGGAGAGAGGCGGTTAAGATGATGTGTTTTAATTCACTGTCGAATTAGTGCTTTAATCTCAGAATCTCGGCCAGTTTCGGAACTACTTTACACCCCGAACATACTATTTTGTACTATCTAAACCCTTAGGAAAGTCGTAGAGCGGACAACCGCCTCCGTCGCTCCCCATTACCTTTTTCGTCCTGACAAATAGCGTCCCTCACGATTTCTTTTTGCCCCGCGACATGCCGAACCCCATCGCGTAATTCCCCACCCCCACTTCCATCCGGTCACCGGAGGCGAGGAGGAGGAGTAAACGACATCTCTCTGTGCATGATATATAGCCATCTTCTTTCTCCTCCTTCTATTATATCTCACCATGCGAACTGCTCTCCGTCGAGTCGCCATAACCTCAAGATCCCTCTTCTCATCCTCGATCCCACGTACCTGCTACACGCCCTCTCTCGTCCGAAAAATGTCGTCAATCCCCGATCCAGTCCTCAAGAAGCCCGTCAAGCTGTCTCTAGTGCAGCTCGCCTCTGGAGCAGATAAGCAGGCCAACCTCGCCAGCGCAGCCTCGCACGTCGCCCGTGCCGCAGCCTCAGGGGCAAAGATTGTCGTCCTTCCTGAGTGCTTCAACTCGCCGTACGGAACGAAGCACTTCCCTGAGTACGCAGAGACACTCCTGCCGAGTCCTCCCTCCCGCGATGCCGCGCCTTCGTTCCACGCCCTTTCGGCCATGGCCGCTGATAACGGCGTCTACCTCGTTGGAGGCTCAATTCCCGAGTTCAGCCCTGACACGGGAAAGCACTACAACACCTGTCTGGTGTTTGGGCCGGATGGCAAACTGCTGGCTACACACCGAAAAGTGCACCTCTTCGACATTGATATTCCGGGCAAGGTCACATTCCGCGAGTCTGATGTCCTGAGCCCAGGAAATAAGGTGACGCTGATCGATCTGCCCGAGTACGGCAAGATTGCCGTTGCCATCTGCTACGATGTGCGCTTTCCCGAGCTGGCCACCATCGCAACCCGCAAGGGTGCCTTTGCCCTCATCTACCCCGGAGCTTTCAACACCACCACTGGCGCTCTGCATTGGCAACTTCTCGGCCGAGCCCGTGCCGCCGATAACCAGCTCTACGTTGCGCTGTGCAGTCCCGCCCGCAACGTCGACTCGGACTATGTTGCTTGGGGTCACAGTCTTGTCGCCGACCCTTTGGCACACGTCCCTGTTGAGGCTGATGAGAAGGAGACCATTATCGAGTGGGAGCTTGAGCCTGAAAAGATTACCGAGGCAAGGAGGAATATTCCCCTCAACACACAACGGAGATTTGACGTGTATCCGGATGTGAGCCAAGGAAAGGTCCAGTTCGACGAGCTATGATTGCATGAGACTAGATAATAGAAACCTGTCAAAATCTATAGACCTTCGCATGTCCTTGATCAAGCTGGTTAGTGATATGAAACATGGTTAGAGCACTTTCACATGGACAAAGACCCAGATGAGAGATTGAAATCCTCTATATTTCATGACTCCATGAGCCCTACTCGCAGTAACGCCAGAGTCTTTTCCGTATTTTGATGCATATCCTGGCATCCATGAATCCAAATGGCCACCTTGACCTGGTTTTTCCCCCGTGATCCCATTTCCAACATTAAACTCGTAAGCAATGCCCAACCCAGTCGTATCTCGTTTTCGGTCGTTGCTAATGGTGACCTTACTCGAGGGCCTTCTCGGCAAACTTGGGCAGGACGAAGCTGGCCTTGTGGATCTCGGAAGAGTAGTATCGGCACTTCTCATCCTCCTCCTCCTTGGTCCACTGTCGGAGAGGGGTCTTGACGTCGGCGTTGGGGTCCTTGGAGCAGACCATGAAGCCGATCTGGCCCGAGGGGTAGGTGGGGATGGTGGTGTAGGCGTACTCGGCGACGGGGAAGATGGAGCGGCAGTCCTTCTTGAGCTGAGTGATGAGAGGCAGGTGAAGCCACTGGTTCTCGGCTGTGGCAGAGTCAACTGTGTAAGCGTAGTCCAAGCATGAACTATCGCGCAGTGCAACAAGTAACGAGGCAGGAACAGCAGAACGCGGCACGCATAAAAGCAGGAACGGAAAATGCATGCTAACGCGGGACTACCGGAAGCTGAGCTGGAGAAGCAGCACTGGCTTCTGGTAGTCGCTAGGTCGGGAGTAGCACCATGATGTGCCAATCGAGGGAGAGCCCATGAACACCAGCCAACTTTGACAGTGAAGGAATCCCCGATTCTGCCGTTCCTAGTGACCCCAGTTACTTCCCTGAGGAAAATAGGGAACATACAACCTTGGGTAGAAATGACACCGCCCTCCTTCAGGGCATCGTGGAGGAGCTTGAAGTAGTTCTTCTGGAACAGGGCCTCGGCGGGGCCGTCGGGGTCGGAAGAGTCGGTGATGATGACGTCGAACTCGTTCTTGTAGTCGTCGAGGAACTTGAAGCCGTCGCCGATGTGGACCTTGACCTTGGGGTGGTCGAAGCCGACGGACATGTTGGGGAGGTACTGCTTGGAGAGACGGACGACGGCCTGTGTGTGTGAGTATCCGAAGTCTGTGAGTGAATCCTTAAGTTCATACCTCGTCAATGTCGCAGAGAATGGCCTCCTCGACGCAGTCGTGCTTGACAATCTCTCGGAGGACACCGCCATCACCACCACCAATGACAAGAACCTTCTTGGGGTTGGGGTGAGAGTTCATGGCGAGGTGGGTGATCATCTCCTGGTAGGAGAACTCGTCGCGCTCGGTGCACTGGACGACGTTGTCCAGGACCAGGACGTTACCAAAGTCGGTAGACTTGAAGATGAGAACGTCCTGGTACTTGCTCTTCTCGTGGACGAGGACCTTCTCGACGCGGAGGGTCATGGCCTGGCCGGGCCACATCTCCGAGATCTCTCGGAACCAGCCATCTAGAGATTGACGAGTCAGCCGATGTTGGGGTTTGGGTTGAAGTGCGAGTAATGGAGCGGTCTGTCGGTGGGTTCATCATGAGGGGAAGCTTGGGGTATTCTCCAACAAGGGGTGAGGTGAAGTTGAGCTGTGGTGTCGAGATGAGGTCGACGCGTGTCATTTATTCGAGGATTGAATTCTTGGTGCAATTCTCTCCAGATACGGATCGTCGGGATCGGATTTTTGAGGATATTCGCGACAATGGGGGAGACGAAGTGGGATGGGCGATCATCATGGGAGAGGGGCAGCGCGGGGTAGAAACTTTGTGTGTAGAACTCACCCTTGATGGTCTCGTGGGTAATCTCCTCGGAAGACATTGTGCTGAAGAAGCGTAGAGATTGAGAGTGAAAGCGACGATAGTTATGAAGCGACGAGCCGATGAGTCCAACTGCGAGCGGTGATGAAAGAGTCGAAAAAGGTGCGAGGCTTGTCTTTTTAACGAGTTCGCAGCCACGACGCACCTGCACGTACCCGGACCTTCCTGGTGGGGATGCGGGTAAAATTTTTGACGCCCACCGCAAAACAGACCACGGCAGCGTCATAATTTTTTGTCTCACACTCACTACTTGGGCACCAATACCCTCCAGACCCCAACTTAGAACCCCAGATGTCGATTAGGCGGTGATGGAAAAAAAAGAATGGGGTCCTACGCGAGGTATTAAACAGCATCCTTGGACATCAGATAACATTGAACCGTGCAATGGCTGTGCCTGGAAGGGTGTTCCCAGAAACATGATGACCTGGCACCACTAGCAGAGAGTGCACTGGCCTTGCTAACCCATGTTTTTTGCGTCGAGTTTTTTCTTGTGTCTAAAGGGCCAAGACAAGCTTACAGCTTCTGTCTGTCAAATTGCTGCCCCTTACAGTTAAAGACATTAGACGTCACTGGGCAGAACGTGGGGTCTTGAAGCCGCTATTCTCTCCAGATATTTCCATTTGTAGTAACTAGTTAAGCATCACCGGCTGCTGGTCCGGTTTGTAGACGGCAAGAGTTCTCCCGTCCCGTGGGTCGAGCATGTTGGGCATGGTATATCAATCGACGTATCATGATAAGAGTCTACCTACCAGCATTCACCACTGTAAGACCCGAGCTCAGTGTTACTCGGATCCATGTACGACTCTCGATACCGCCTCAATGCTTGAGCAATTCACAGCTCAACGTCATCTTCTTCCCACGTCATAGCGGGTTATCATGAAGCTAGAAGCATGAGCTGAAGGAGAGCACGGTCAACCAACATGCTCCGATTGGGCACCGACCTCGAATGTTCACCTAACCCACTCACTGCCGGCGGTCGAGGGAAGAAAAAAGGAAGAAAAATTACGGTGTGTTCCCGGTGAGCTCAGTACCTGCGTTACGCAGTGTGTCATGCGCTGCGCTGCGTCTTTTCTGCACACAAGGCCAATGGGGCGCTCGGGTATGCTCCCCGGAGTCACAGCACCCAATGAATTCCATTCCTTCAGCAACTCATTCTTCAATCCTCTTGAGCCTCCCGGCGGTAAGCTCTCGTGGCTTGATGCTGGTATGCGCAGGTACTTGGCGGTTAGAGGCCAGTATCGAATCATTCCCTCATATCATGTCGTGGGGGTTAATGCCGGGTAGGGAACCGGGACGGGCATCTGAGAGTGTTGGCTGTATAAAGCCCCCATAGTCGTTGGGCTGCTGGTGTAACTCAAGCCATGGCCATTGTCACGCTTCTTGTCAGTTGCAGCCACCTTTTGCTGGGGAACTGTATTACAGCCATCGGAGCATGGCGTTGTACGCACTTTGCCTAGGTTGAGCTGAACGAGCTCTCCTGCATATCTCTGCAACAACTAACATTGCTTGGCCCTTTGTCCCGTAGGCTCTGCTGAACCTGCAACAGGAAAAGCAATGCGCGTTACCCCGACATTACCTCGCATTAGTCAGGATGGATAGTTCTCTGTTGGTCCCAAGACTGCAAACGAAACACTCATCGTGATTCTCGACTACGGTATCACGGTAGTCAGTCCCCCTACCCTGGACTTTAGCCAATCACCCACATCCCATGTTTCAATGGTTCACGCAGCTCCCCGAGAGTCATGCCAGGACATTAGTCAAGCATAGCGAAACGACGCGTGGGCAACCGTTACGATCGGGCGATGAGTCCTTTTCTCAGTCCCGTATATCCTTCGATGGATGGGCTTGCCCAGGACCCCTTTAGCTCGGCCGTTGGCAACTTGAAACCCCGAATAACAGGGGCCGCGCCAACTTCCCCTGGTCTTCCCAACGTTGCAGTGTGCCCGCCAAGGCAGGATTCCTGCCCTCGACTTGGAAGGCAGGGATATCCCTCTATTCGGATACACTAGCTCTGGCTTCCGGCACAAGGTCCAATGGCGCCGAGCGCTGCCGCAGCCGCAGTCTTGTGCCTGTATCTGACGATCAGGTTGAATGGACCTGGACCTTGACTGGCGTCCACCCATAAGTAATTGCGGGTTGGGCGTTGGTTGAGATTTTGCCCTTCAATCCTACGCGTTCCAGCATCAGGTGCAGCAAACAAACAAACAAATATAGACCCCGGCTATGGTTCACGAGAGGATCCCGATCCCGAGCTTACGGACCCAGCCCGAGCAGCTCCACGCCGGCCTGAGTGCGCACCTGCAGCGAGATGGCATATCCATAACTTCTCCACCACCATCCCAAGGTTTCTGCAACTCAACTCAACCCAGCGCCCCTGTTCCCAGCCAGAACATATCTTTTCCTTGCCTTGGCTTGTCTGGCCCGGCAGCTCTCCATCCGGAAGTGCGGAATTCAGTCAACCATTGGAGAGCTAGCCTTGTTGCTTGCTGCCTCTAGGATTGCAGTTCATTTTGGCCTGCATGAATTAGCAGTAATCCGGTGAGTCGTTGATGCATGATGATGGTCCCCGGGGACTGGTCCCGACGAACAATAGGATAGGAAAAAGTAAAGAAGAGAAGAAAAAACAGTCGAAAATCTCACATATTTTGGTTCATCCAAAGAAAAACCACTCGCATCCTTTGCCCAAGACCGGCCTCTGATAGTCTATGCCCTTATTGGGCTGGACTCCCGTGGATTTGCCCACCAAGGAGCCGCCACCCACATCAGGGGACGATGACCTCTTCTTGAGTTTCCAAGGTTGATGAGTGATGAAACATGGCTCCAGCGTCCGGCCCAAGACCGTGGACACACGAGATGACACCACAGGCATCTGCTTCGCTCGCCTGCAGGTGGGAAATGCCCTGCCTCTTTGTGTCTCTGATGGCCTGAGCTTTCCTCTTCCTCCCCGTTGAGAGATCCAATGCCACTGCTGTTTCGTCCAGCTCATGGTGGAGCGGCGGACGAGCAGCAGCTTGACGCCGTTTCCGAAGTCTCCATGTTTTAGCGTCCCTTTTCGCCTCTCTGGCTTGTCAAGTTCTGCGCCCAGGTCTTGGGGTCCTGTCCTGGGCTCATCAAGTTAGGCTCATGAATTCCGACGCCATGTCGAGCCGGTGGTCAAGCCACAGTCTCAGAAGGGCAAACTTGCTTATTCCACGATGCCGTTTCCTGGGGGTTGCGGAACTGGTCCAGCCGGCGGCCAAACCTGTTGAGCCCAAAGCTGGCACGTACAGTAGTCCAGTTTGTCTGAAGGCATCGCTGGAAGCGGACACTTTCTTCTCTGCGCATGTTTTTTGCGTCTTACGCCCCCCGGTCTCTCTCAACGGAGATTGGTGGGGGCGCAGCCAGGAACACTCGAGGCAGTTCCGGGAACGTCTGCAAGCCAGGCCGGGGTTGACCCAGGTTCGCAGAAGTGCCAGAAGGATCGCTAATGGCGATCGCCTGCACGAGGACGGAGATGCCTTCCTAGACTTTGATTGCGAGATGAGATGAGGGTTCGTTGAGCTTCTCAGTAAGCACATTCTTCAGTCCTGAGAGCTCTTGAGTCCCAAGTCATTGCCATGCTTCGTAATTTTCCACCTCGAGGCTCAAATCAGAGAGATCCCGCCAGCTGGTTTCCCCTTGTGCAGTAGCGCATGCCCTGGCGTTGACCTCTGGCAGAGTTGACGACGGATCCGGTTTAGCCATGAATCTTGGAGCAGAGGGGGGGATGCTCGTTGCTTTTTTCTGCTGACCCACCATTGCCGCAACCACCAGGCGAGGCTAATCAAGTCCCAGTGTATCCGTACCCAAGGTTTAGGTATCCAGAGGCACAAGAGTGCACAAAGCTTCCTTCCTTGCCGGTCTCGTGGGTGAACTGATGGACAATATCTCGGGATTCTGCCGTGAGTCCGCTTCAGGGGGGAGGGGAGAGAGCAGAAGTGTGCAGTAGCGCAGCGTCAACAGGGTTAAGGAGGCTGCTTAGGAAGAGGTCGGCAAGGAATGGAAGCGTTATGATGCTTCCCACACTCCGTCGACTTTTACTTTGACGTTGAAGTTCTGGCGGTTGCCTTTACGACTTCAGCGTTGAGTAAGTGGCGGGTGTCACAAGCGTCTCGCCATCTCTTGGGGAACAGCCCACCAACACGCGCTGGACCACATGGCAGCACGGGCAGACAGACAGACGGCAAACCTTGGCTGCTTGGCCGCGGATGGCATCCATTCCACGACGGCACGGGCAAGCAATACAGCAAGGTCCATATGCCGGGCCATGGCAGCGGCAGCGGCAGCGGCAGTGGGCGTAGCGATGCGAGACCACTCACACCTGGAAGCATCGCATCGACAGTTGGTTCGCGGGGAACGTTCCTAGCATCCATCCACTGGGGATCCATCATGACCATTCGCCTTGCCTCTGCAGTCTGTCGACCCAGCTGCAGAAAGTGGCCGGTTCAGGCCTCTAGAGCGAGGCTAGAAGAGAGGAGCCGCACTGCTCCGTCCGTCGGCGCCCCTCTTGGGTTGTATCGCGAGAGGGCGAGAACTACAAGTCGCCTTCTCGAGAACATGTCGTCGACCAGGGTCTGGTGTTTTAAGGGGGCGAGCCGATTGTTGGTGTGGAAGGGCGATCTCCAGCACGAGGCCAAGTACACTGGTGGTATTGCTCAGGGGGAAACTACACCATGTGCTACCTCTGAGATACATGACGGGAACCCATCAAGATGCCCCATCCAATACTTCAGAACCCCTTGGAGCTCTCTTTTCCCACCGTCTACGGGCGCCATCCAACCCCCGTCGTAGACTCCACTCTCACGCCAACGCCAACGCCAACACCGCATGCCCCTGCTGGGGGCGGGCTCCCTTTTGCCTTGTGCTAGACAAGCGAATAATGTGCATACAGTCTCCAGAGCCCAGAGACAAGCCCGAGACAGAGACGGAGGAATCAACAGAGACAAGACCAGGTACAGGAGAGTCAGTCCCAGGAGCTCGTTTCTGCGCCGGATGGATGTGGATGTGAACGTGGGCCTGGCTTGCCTTACCAAGACGCGACTAAAAAGAATGTCCCGTCCCGTCCGTCATAAAATATCCATCCCATCCATCCATGGATCCCGGCCATGGATGCTCGGATATTAATAAAGGACCCCGTCTCGTTATCCCTCGTCGTTCTTTTGCCTTTGCCTTGTCTACAGTGCCAGCCAGCCCAGACTTGTCCTGTCTTGTACCTTGACAGACTGACTACCCGTCTTCGTCCTGAACTGTCCTGTCTCGTCTCGCCTCATCTAACCTAACCTCGCCTCCATCTTCTTCCCTCAGGCTGGTTTAGGTTTTTTGCTTTCTTCCTCCCCCAAGGCCCACGGGAATGGGAAGCTTGTTTCTGCTTTGCGTCATCATTCCGCATTCGCCAGCTCCGAGACATCACCTGGACCCTCGTTGAACGCTCGCTCGCTCGAATTCGCCCCGTTTCGTCTTTTCCCGCGACATCCCGTCACTCTTGCATTTTTCCCTTTTCCTCGTCGACCGTCGATCCAACGCTCTTCCTCTGAAACCTTGCAACTAAAACCGATCCCGCCAATTGCGACAACGTTACTGGACGCCCACCCCCTTCGAGAGGAACCCTTTCTCCTTCAGGGCAGCTTCGTCCTCCCGATCTTCCCGCGGACAACCAACCACCGAGTCCGTCGTCGAGCCCCGCTGTCGCGCTCACATCTAGTCTCCGGCGCGACGCCATCTTCCTCTTCCAAAAAGCTTCTGACCTCGTACGGTCTGGTCGCACAAAAGCCTTGAGCGCACAACAATCACCTTTCAACCACCACCCATCATGTGCTTCGGCAGCCGAGACAAGGGCGATCGCGGTCAAGCTCGCTCTCGCGACATTGATCGCCAGATCCGACAGGATGAGAAGCGGCTTTCCAAGGAGGTTAAGCTCCTCCTATTAGGAGCTGGAGAGTCGGGAAAATCGACCGTCCTGAAACAGATGAAGCTCATCTACTCCCAAGGCTTCAGCAAGAATGAGAAGCTTGAATGGAAGCCCGTCATCTTCAGCAACATTGTCCAGTCCTTCAAGGTCATCTCCGAGGCCATGAGCGAGCACAATATTGCTTTCGAGAACCCCGATAACGAGGCAAGTCATTTCCACCCTTACCTCTACCCGTCTCCACTGATGCGACGTGAATGCTACGCGTGGCATTGTAGAGGCGGCTGTGTGAGACATTCTAGGGTTTGACTAACAAGCGCTGCAGAAACACATGGCACACCTTCTCGTTGAGCATGAATTGAGTCCCCATGATCGAATGCCTGTCGATTACCTCGAGCCCATCAAGGCTCTGTGGGCCGATAGCGGCGTTCGATCTGCTGTTGAGCTGGGCAATGAATACGCCCTACATGACAACCTCACATAGTGAGCATCCCCTGATGTATGGCACAGGCCCCGCGCTAACTTGTCTCAAGCTTCGTTGAGGATGTCGACAGGCTCTGGGCCGAAGATTATGTTCCCGACGACCAAGATCTTCTCCGATCCCGACTCCGAACCACAGGCATTACAGAGACCATCTTCGACCTCGGACAGTTGACGTACCGAATGTTCGATGTCGGTGGCCAGCGCTCAGAACGAAAGAAGTGGATCCACTGCTTCGAGAACGTAAACTGCCTGCTGTTCCTTGTCGCCATCAGCGGATACGACCAGTGTCTAGTGGAAGACAAGGATGGTGTGAGTAGATTCAACCCCCGCCACTGGAAGACCCATACTGACTGAGTCGCGTAGAACCAAATGAACGAGGCCCTCATGCTGTGGGAGTCGATCGCCAATTCCCACTGGTTCACCAAGTCGGCCCTGATCCTGTTCCTCAACAAGATGGACCTGTTCAAGGAGAAGTTGCCCAAGAGCCCCATCACCAACCACGGCTTCACCGACTACCACGGCCCCAAGGATGACTACAAGGCCGCTAGCAAGTACTTCTTGGACAAGTTCAAGGCGCTGAACCGGAACACGGAGAAGGAGATTTATGGCCACTTTACCAACGCCACCGACACAAATCTTCTCAAGATCACCATGGCCTCGGTGCAGGACATGATTATTCAGCGTAACCTGAAGCAGCTCATACTGTAAGGCCCCTTCAGGTCTTGATCGCGCATTCATATACTCAGGCATATTGCCCTCTACCAAGATACGATTGAGCACCACGACGTCACCAAACAACTGGGACGGACGACAGCTCTCGGCTGTGGCGACAAGCTACGGCTACATCTTCAACCTCATCCCCATCACCACCACTCATCTTACTCTCACTCTCGCCTAGGTGCCGCCGGCGTGGGGCCACCAGCAACAACGAGAGAAGTCCATGCGACACCTATTCCCCTTTTTGGATTGTACGTTTTCCATACTAGAGTAGCTGCGTTTTCAGCTCAGGCCAGCCGAACAACGCGATATATACGTTCGATATACCCTTCTACCAACACCAACCAAACTCACCTCGAGTTGTATAACCATCCCCCCGTGGAATGTAATCTCGGGAAAGGCTGTCGCCTAGGGCGGCACTGGGATGATTACCGGAAGAGCCATCCGGAACTGCAGCGCAGGGTGATAAGATGGGAGATGAGTCATGACTCGCTGAGGTCATGAGATGAAATCAAAAGGAGGTGGAGAAGGCGCAGCGGCTGTCTGATTATATCATTTTCTGTCCATTTGCATGATACCTAAGGGCGCACCCTATTCCATTTTTTATACGCTTGAATCGATTACTCTCTTGGAGAGAAACCCACAAACACATCACATACTGTACTTTTCAGTGGCACATTTACGAGGCGCACGGCAAACAAAAACAAAAGAGATTATCTAGATAGAGTAACACAAGACGATTGCTCAGACCACATGCAGGGAACGTTATCGCGCCGTGAAATTGACCTGTGCACGCACGCTTGGGATTGCTCGCCTGGCTAACGCGCCTCCGGCTCTACGGAGCATCAGCATGCTCCGTACTGCTGCATAGCTGATGATGGGCATGTCCATGACCACATGGCTGCTCGGGCCATCTGAAGAGAGGGGACATCTGCACGCTCGGATACCTGGGGGTGGGACTGTGATGGATATCTCGTTGTTTTTGGCTCCGTTGCCGGGGGCCGGTTAGAGATTGATGAGAAAGGATCTGAGCATGTTGCTTTTTCCCGTCAATGACGAAATTCACCTTGTGGGTTTCGGATGACAGGAGAATATCAGATGCGAGATGATGTTGGTTCATGATATATCGAGCAGGACGCGCATCGAAGTTGTCGCAACCTGAAACTATCTCTATATCTGCGACCCGCGGTGCAGGGAACCACTATAAGGGTTCTGTGGCCAATGCGAGATACCGGGCGGCATTCCTTCACGATATAAATTAGTCAAATGCGCCGTGACAAGTCAGGTGAGGCGAGAGTCTGGTTCTTGGCTTGATGAGATGTGATGCGTTGCATAGTTGGTAGGTGACAAGTTTGGCGATTACGTTACATATAGGAGGAGACCAATTTAAAGAAAGGTTATGGCCGCATATTCATTCAGCAAAAGAGGATTCTCTTGAAGCTAAAAAGAAAGGAAAAAAAAAAACAATGTTTCTGCTGTAAGATTTGATGGGAGCATTTGTGATGGTTGATATAGACGGCCAACGGGTGTGGAGTTTGACAGAGCTAGGTGGTTGAAGGCATATCCAACACTCCACGACGGGTGATAGTGGCTCACGAGAGACCATGATAGCCCTATACAAGTACTCTTTCAGGAATTTCTATAAACGTAAACGTGAATTTATCCAGCTATTGTTCACAAGTAACTACTATAGAGCTGCCTTTCACCAGCATCTCTGTGTTTAATTGCCCCAGAGTCGATGCACCCTTTAGGCTAGGCGGGTCTGTCGTGTAATCAGGTTGCCGTGATTGGCTCAGCCTATGTTTCCCTTGAGAGGTTCAACTCAACACCTTAAGACTGGTTATAATACGAAGAAGCGTTAGATGAGACTCTTGATAATAACTCTCCTTTACCGTATATGTCTATTATCCCACACAGTCAGATTCTTAGTATCTAATACATGAATAGTTATATATGAGGGGTTCCTGACAATAGCCTTCATAGGAGCTATAGAGGTAGGTTGCGTGTCAAATATCCGCTGCTAGAGAGGGTTTGTCGCATTGTCGCACTTCTTCTTCAAGATTGTCTTGATAAGAATGTATATTAAATCTTATGTACATACTCTGATCAGACCGGTGTTTTAGTTACCCTCAAGGTTCGCAAAAATGGATTGATGGCAGCCATCAAAGTGAATACATAACTGCCCCACCTGCTCCCACCCACCTCAATTTTCATCCTTCATCGCGCCTCATCGCCCCTCAAAACACCAACAACAACCACATCTACACCTACAGGAACACTAGTACATGTTCCGTCGCCTCTTTGCCATGGCCGAATCAGCCCCCAAGCGTATCAAGACCTCGGGTCCCCTCATCGGAACCCACAACGGCCACTTCCACGCCGACGAGGCCCTCGCCGTCCACATGCTCCGTCGTCTCCCCGCCTACCGCGACGCTGGCCTCGTCCGCACCCGTGATCCGGCCGTCCTCGAGACCTGCCACACCGTCGTCGACGTCGGCGGTGAGTACGACCCGGAGCGACGCCGCTTCGACCACCACCAGCGCGGCTTCGCCACCACCTTCCCCGGCCGCCCGACCAAGCTCTCCAGCGCCGGCCTCGTCTTTATGCACTTTGGCCGCGCCATCGTCGCCGATCGTCTCAACCAGCCAGAGGACTCGCCCGATGTTGAGCTTCTGTACAACAAGCTGTACGAGAACTTTGTCGAGGCCCTCGACGCTCACGACAACGGTATCTCCCTCTACGACCCCGAGGCCATCGCCGCCGCCGGCATCGAGAAGCGCTTCAGCAATGGCGGATTCGGCCTCGGCGCCGTCGTGGGCCGCCTGAACCCCAACTGGAACGACCCCGCGCCCGCTGATCGTGCCGAGGCTCAGGCTGCTGAGGATGCCAAGTTCAACGAGGCCAGCCGCCGCATCGGCGAGGAGTTTGACCGTGACCTTGACGGCTACGCCTCATCCTGGTTGCCCGCCCGCTCCATCGTTGAGCAGGCCTTTGCCAAGCGTTCGCAGTACGACGAGCAGGGCCGCATCCTTGTCCTGGAGGGTCAGTCTGTTCCCTGGAAGGACCACCTCTACGCCCTCGAGAACGAGGTCCCTTCGGTTCTCTACGTGCTATATGCGGAGAAGCCTGAGCCTGGCGCCAAGTGGCGCATCCAGTGCGTTCCTGAGAGCAAGGACTCCTTTGTCAGCCGGAAACCACTGCCCGAGGCCTGGAGAGGCTTCCGTGACGAGGAGCTCGACGGCATCAGCGGCATTCCTGGCTGCGTCTTTGTCCATGCCGCGGGTTTCATCGGCGGTAACAAGACTTTCGAGGGCGCCAAGCAGATGGCGACCAAGGCCCTGGAGTAACACCTCCGAGGCAGGAATGACGATTCAAGATATATACGATTTTGGGGCATCTTCTTTTTATAAAAAATGAGAACCATGGACCGGTACCTGGAGTCTGGGGAAATACAAAAAGGAAAGAAACGAGATAGAAAGGGTGCTTCAGCAAATGAAGCGGATAGCTAAACGACCAAATGAACATGATGATTTCGACGCGGGAGAGACGACAGGACAGGACATGTATCGCCGAAAAGTCCCTCCCCGCTCAGAAAAAGCAACCCATCTGAAAGGAGATCCCCGTTCAGGATCGAAACAAGCTCCCTCTTGTGTGCGTGCGAACCAGATTGTTTGCCAATTCCCAAACGCCAACTGTGCGATCCTCGTAAGTCATGAATACCGAAATTCGCAGTCCACGCAAGCCCACCAGGCTTCCTTCGTACAAGAGTCAATCCACTCGCCATATTTCGCACATGATAAAAAGAAACCTTTCCCCTTGATCTTACTTCCACGCGCAATTTTTGTCTTTTTCTCTTGTCATTGTTTTGCCACGTACAACTGTCTATCGTCGGATGGGGATGGCCTCGCCGCTGGCGGCAACAGGCTCGGGAACGGCAGCATCGGCGTTCTTGTCCTTGTCGGCTTCGGCCTCGGCACCGTCAGCCTGACCCTCCTCAGCACTGGTCTCGCTCTTGAGGAAGCTGCTCTCCTTGATGGGGCTGCCGGCCTGGATGCCGGGGATAGAGCCGTGGTGGGCGTGCTTGGGGACGTTACCCGAGCCGTTCACGGGGGACGAGAGGTGGGGGATGTTCTCGGGGACGGGGTGCTGAGAGCCGACGGCGCCGGCATCGACACCGTCGCCCTTGCCGGCCTTGGACATGGCGTAGTCGCCCGAGTCAAAGTACTTTCGGTCCTTGAGATGCTTGGCGAAGTGGTCGGAGCGGGAGGGCAGCTTGCCGTACAGACGGAAGAGACGCTGCTCCTCGGGGGAGAGCGACTTTGCGGGGGAACGAGCGTTAGCATAGGACGACAATATTTATTCAGAGGTTGACAGATGCGGCGGGCGTGGTGTAGGCGCGAAAGGGGGAGGTTGTGTCGTCGTGTGAGGGTCGAGTCATGATCGGGAGGGGTCGAAATCGTCCGTCTCAGGTGGGATGGAGGGGATTCCTCTCAAGGGCGGCGGCTTACCTTGACGTCGATCTTGTTCTTCTGGTGAGGGTTCATAGCGAAAGACACGCGTCGATTCGAGATGGCTAGAATGAATTTGACTGAAGGCGGGAGAGGGAGAGAAAATCGAGGTTTTGTCGCTTTTTTGGAGGGGGATGAGGTTGGCTCTCCTCAGACTGACTGGGGGGGAGAGGGATTCTGTTGGAGGAGCCAGGAGAAGGTCGCAGGTCGTGGTAGGGGATCGTGCCTGATTGGGCTGAAGAGCGTATGATGTAGCTGGGAGGAACGCGGGCACTAGTTGGGGGGGGGGTGAAGGCTTGTAAGTAGCGGGGTTAATCACTGTGCCGAGGGATGAAGTCACTGGTTCAAGCCCAACTTTGTACTTGGAGATTGGAACTTTGGTTACCCACGGGCGTCCATGTCTAATCTTTTTATCTCCCTTCGGGAACGAAAGTGACATATGTCAGGGACCACGTCTGATATCTTGGTTAGTGGTCGAGGCACCGATGATAACGCTTCTTTGAGCCCTTGTTTCTTTTTTTGTGTTTCCCCCCTTCTTGTGTTTCATGCATTCATCCCCTAGAGGGCAACGTCACTGGTTGAAACCACCCATATCAGCGGCTGATATGCCACGCGTTACGAGGGCCCAATGTCGAATAAACACTCTGGTTCATGCTCTCCCGGGCGACACAGTATCACTGACATGGCAACAATAACAACAGATGGACTCTATGCATCTCAAAAAGAGTCAGAGACAGCCACCTTGTGCATAAAGTACACCTTAGTGCTTCTCCCAGGTCTCGTGGTGACCCGTGCTCCCCTGGTCCCTGTCGTCAGTAGCCGTTGGGCTGACGTACCGTCCTCCCGTGTCCCACGGCCATGGCAGCAGGACGCCGAAGAAGCTGGGGGGGGGTTGTCCTCGAAATGGGCCGATGTGATGCTCCAAGATGATGGATTGACGAGCCGGGTTGGCCAGGCAGGAGAAATCATGAGGATCGTCAGGGCGTTCCCTTCACTCATTACAGGTCCTTGCCCGAGCTATTAGAGACCGGGGGTCCGATCCGGACTGTCCAAGGGGAGGGAGCCACACTTGGGCACCCGGGCCCCAAACGACGGGCATTGTTGGGCGCTGGCTGCCGGGGAGGGAAGCACGGGGAGAGAGGGTGTCGAAACACGTCCTCTAAGGATCTGTGACGAGGTTGATGAGAGACTGACGTTGTCGAGGACCAGAGATTGTGTCTGCCTGTCATGGTCCATCTTTATTGGCACTGGGGGACCACGACCAGCAGAGATTCAACCGGTGAGATTCCTCGAGGCTTTCTGGTTGGCCGGTTTGGTCGTCACCTCGATAAGGACATGAGATGCTTCTATTCTCATAGTGCGGCTTACCTACCACGCTGCATCAACTCACATGGCAATCTTCTAGCGCCATCGACTAACAGCACGAAGGAACATCACCAACACGGTCCGCTGCCCCGTCGTCCATCATTTCTTTTGCCGGCATTCCATCTCCGGACTATCATTGCCATCTAGTTTGGGAGCATTGGTAAAAACCCATGTTGTATCTATCCAGATCTTGCTTCAACCAATACTCACATCCTCCTTGTTCAACCACAACACCAGCTGACATCTCTCTCCAGTGTCTCGCCTCGTGGCAATCGTACGACAATGTCCATCTCTTATCAAAGAGCGAGGCAAGGCAAACCCAGCTCTGGGTTTCGAGGCTTGGAGGGGTCGTGCGGCTTGTGGTGATCGTCGCTCTCTCGCGATAGAGTTCGCGGGCACACCAAAGAGAGCAGCCATGCACCCCGCAACCCGCGGCTGCGGACCCGCGGTGCTAATGCAGAGATCCAAGCGAGCGAGCCTTCAGCCCGTCCGTCCAGGTGAAAGGGCCGCTGACTGATGGGTGGTGCAAGGTAGGGCGAGTTGAAGGTTTGGGTTGGCAGCAAAGTCAATTCCAGTGTCCCGTGCTTTGATAGTATCGGCAGTTCAACCAACTCGATAACCAGAGGACCGAATGTTCCGAGTATCATACAGGCATATTGTAGTAGCTGGTTCTCGAAGCTCGGCAATTGCTTGATAGGTGCTGGGTCTTTTGTCTCAGAAGAACCATCCAGACTACTACGCTCAACTGCGTTGTGTGGGAAACAGAGGCGTCTCAGGCTTCACCAAGACTTGTACCCAGAGACTAACCAGTCCTTGGAGCGGTTAGCTCGTGCAGGATGCCGTGCTCTGTTTCTCGGCATGGCATTCACACATTCACCTCCCAACTTGCTGATTCCCATGAAATCTCGCTGGAATGTATGCTCACGGGACCGGCCGCCTGGTAGAGGAAGCCACCAACAAGAGTGCCCCCTTGGGGCCACTCGTCTACCATTCGCCAAGTTTCACTCGAAACTTGACAATGAGAAACCCAAGTCACCCACAAGTCGACGGTCCAGTCCCCCAGACTGTGGGTGGGAGGGCGTAGTGTCCATCCCCCTCCATCTGCAGCATCCCTTCTGCATGCTTACCGCACCTTGTTGGCCCGCAGCCAGTGAAATGCCGCATCATCAGGAATGGGCGACTCACAGGTCTACGACGGAGATGGGAAGGGAGCGGCAGCTTGCAACGCTCTAGACCGGGCTGGAGTCTCAGCTAAGGGGAGACCACGGCGTACCGTGTGCCTCGGGTCATCGATTTCCCTGATGTCGGTGATCTTTGCGCCGTGGACGTCGTTGCGCTTCAACTGGCGCCTCGGGCTTTGAATATCGAGGTATACGACCCGGTATGTTCATGGAGCCGACGGGCATAGATCGGAGATGCATTGGTCGTCTTCTGGAAGGGCGGAGTGAAGAAGACCAATCAGCCGTTGGAACTGGCTATGACGACAATGTATGCGAAACGGTCTCTCAAGAGGCTGAGGTTAACAGCACAGTTCCCCCGAGCTCGGCCCCTGGATTCCACGGAGTGTTTAAGCCGTTGACATAGTTCTCGACTATCAGTCAAGATAATTTATCGGCGAAACTGTGTGTTAGTCTTTGGACCTCCACAGACACAGTTGAAAGTCTGGAGAAGGGGATTGACAATCTGGGGCATCGGCTCCACATGTCGGAAGCCGGTGTTCATCTCGTAACCGCACCGCAACCTCGCGGATGTTCCAGGCGGTTGTCGGAAATAGGGCGCATGATTTTGTCAGTCAAAGATTCATCAACTCGGCAGACTACCGGATTACTTGCTTACATATTCGCGCAGACGGCATGCTATTGTAATCAACCCGGGTGGACACGATGCCGAGTAGTCTCCGCAGGTGCAAGCAATATTAGGCGAGGGCCACTTTGATTGGGCCCTTGTTGCGCCTCGGAGATGTATGTAAGTACTATGTAGAGATTCACGGCAAGTTTACATCATGGCCGCACCCAACATATAATCACCAACAACATGCAGATATATATATATATATCAACGACTCAACACCAGACTCACAACATCGCACGCAATTATCCCTACCCTAGACAACCACGACACAGCGGAGTCGCCGTGCTAGAAGCCCCCCACGAGCGCCGCCCCGTTGCAGCTAGCGCCGCAGTTTCGGATACCGCATCGGGTCTAAGAGGCGATGATGCAATCGGCGCTCTATCTGATTCGACCGGATTTCTAAGCATCACTGAAAAAAAAGAGGTCGGACCCAGCAACAACCACCACAAGCCGAACGACGATGCTTGGAAGGCGAGACGATTCGAGTTAGAGGCGAACGAGTGCGAGTCGAGCAAAGAGAATTTGTTTCCACTGGAGGATCCACAGACAACACCACCACCACCACCACCGTAATCGCTCCATCCCCATCCCGCTCCCGTTTCCTCTTCGTTCGGCGCTTCCTGAGAGGAACCCCACGACCTGACCTGTCAAGAGCTCGTGGTTAATAAGCGATTCCCTCTTGTTTTCTTTCTTCTCTCCATTATCATCACCTTGACTCGCTCTTCTCAAATCATCCACAAAAAAAGAGAGTCCAAAAAAGAGGGCCGCTTGTGCTTGACGATCTACACGGCCCGCCTGGTCTTCTCCAAGTCTCAAGTCAAGACTCGGTTCACGTGCGACAGCCTCGGCGACGCCTCCGGGTCGTCGCTCACCAACCATCCATCGGTTCAGCGAGGCGATACCAGACTAGAGCGCGTTTTGCGCCAGAGATTTCCGCCTCATCTTTTGTCCTGGGTTCTCAATTGAGGGATTCTCTCACCAGGATATCACCAGTTTTTTTCTTGTCAGATCGAATATCGAACCCCTCCGATACTTGGCGTTTCCCCCGCCTAGCGGCATTTCGCCGGTCTCGCTCTCGCTCTCACTGACGAGTATATACGACATCATTCGCCATCTTTTGAAACCTGAGGTTGTCTCCTCTATTAATCTCATTAGCATTTTTTGTTACCATCGTATCTTTTTTTTTCTATCAGCTGTTTCTCGCTTGTTTTAACCTTTCTGGGTTGTCTTTTCCGAACTTCCGAGTAAACGCCTAGAGCCCAGAACTTTGAGACGGCGTCTCTGGGCCACCAACCAGACTCAGACGCCAACTTCCTAGACCCGAAAATTCAACTCTTGCCCACATTCACTCACTCTCAACTTCAAACTCATCACCATGGGTTTACTGTAAGTTATATCACTCACAAGTGCAAGAGTGCTTGTCAGGTACTGCTCAGAAGCATCATCAAGCTGACTTGACTTCAGAGCACTGGGAACTGCTCTCGACTGGCCCGAGGCCAAAAAGCGCGCTCCCCAAGTCCGGGAATGGGGTATCAAGGTGAGTCTCATTCTCTTTCAAATCGCTGTTCGTGTCAGTGGCTGGTAGATGAGGTCACTGGCAATGACGTATCCAGACATGAATGCTGACGTATGCAACTCAAACAGCAACTTCTCGAAATCTGGAACAAGGCAAAGGGCAAGGAGCGCGATGCTTTGTTATGGGGCGATGAGGTTAGTTTTCAGTTATGAAATGAAAGTCTAAACCGCAACTCACTTCCATCTAGGTTGAGTATCTGGTTGTGACATACTCGGAAGACAACCAAAAAGTCTTGCTTTCTCTCCGACAAGCGGAGATTCTTGAGGCACTGGCTGCCGATAAGGAACTCAAGAAGGAGGGTGGTTGCGTCCCTGATCTTCAAGATGTTGAGACGAAGAAAAAGTAGCTCACCTGCCTCTACTCCTCTGTTCAAGGGTGCTAACTGTTCACCAGTTCAAGGACCATTCCTGTGTTCCACCCCGAGTTTGGCCGCTTCATGCTCGAAGCAACCCCGGGTAAGCCCTGGGGCATTGGCTTCAAGGAGTTGCTGGATGTTGAACCCGACATGAAGCTGAGAAGGAAGATTGCCAAGGAGCACATGCTGTCCACTGAGTACCCTATTACTCTCACCACATTCCCTCAAATCGGTGTCCCTGGGCAGTTCACCGACCCATACTACCCACCATCGGGTCCTCGCCTGCGCTCTCAGTTTGTTCCGGATGAGATCGCCAACCCCCATATCAGATTCCCAACTCTGGCGGCCAACATCCGCTCTCGCCGTGGCCGCAAGGTTCAGGTCAACGTCCCCGTGTTCCATGACAAGAACACACCGAGCCCCTGGAAGGATCCTACCGTCAACTTTGACATGCACAACTGGCCCGAAGACGACGATGTGCGCAACGGTGCGGCCCCTGAAGACTTTATTCATATGGACGCCATGGCCTTTGGAATGGGCAGCTGTTGTCTCCAGATCACCTTTCAGGCCAAGAACATCACCGAAGGAAGGCAGCTCTACGACCAGTTAAGCCCCTTGGGTCCTATTATGCTCGCTTTGACTGCTGCTACACCCGTGTACAAGGGCTTCCTTGCTAACACGGATGTGCGGTGGAACCAGATCAGCCGCGCTGTTGACTGCAGAACACCAGAAGAACTGGGAGAAAAGGTACGTGAAGGGCTCTACACTCGCAGAGAAGGATTTGTTACTTACATTTTCATAGCCCCTGAAGGAAGGTCAACGGAGGATACCCAAGTCACGATATGCGTCCAACTCGACGTACATCTCGACGGACCCACGATTGAGGAACGAGTATCTCGACCCTGACTTGGTCTTTGACCCAGCCATCAAGGCTCAGCTTCTTGAGGGCGGCATGGATGACCGACTTGCCACACACTTTGCACATCTCTTTATCCGAGATCCCATTGTCGTTTTCGAGGAGGACCTTCAGGAGCTGGACCTCACCAAGACGGATCACTTTGAGAATATCCAGTCAACTAACTGGCAGCACATGCGGTTCAAGCCGCCGCCTGCCGAAAACAACATCGGATGGCGAGTCGAGTTCCGGTCCATGGAGATTCAGATCACCGACTTTGAGAATGCTGCATTCTCTGTCTTTATGGTGCTTGTCACGCGTGCCATCTTGTCGTTCGACCTCAACTTTTACATCCCCATCAAGAAGGTTGATGAGAACATGGAGCGTGCCCACGCTGTGGATGCAGTCTTGAAGGAGAAGTTCTACTTCCGAAGGAATCCCTTCCCTAATCGACCTTCGAGAGCCAACACGGTGTTTGGCGAGGACAGCCGACCTGGCTCAGCACATCCCAGTCGACCCCCATCCCCTGGAGGACCTGTGGAGCTCGAGTACGAAGAGATGACTGTCAACGATATCATCAATGGATCGGAATCGGGCGACTTCCCCGGACTGATTCCTATCGTTGAGAGCTACCTCGATAGTGTCAACGTAGACGTCACGACCAGGTGCCACCTCTCGACATACCTGGACCTAATCTCCAAGCGAGCAAGCGGCGACCTTGACACGACAGCTCGATGGATCCGCAACTTTATCGACGTGCACCCCAAGTACAAGCACGACAGTGTTATCGACGACGAGATCAACCACGACCTCATCGGCGCCGTCATCGCTATCGGCGAGCGGGAGAGCGCGGGCCGGGGTTTTGCGGGACTCGGCATTCACGGGCTGGAGCGGCTACTGAACGGTTTCCGGGGAGGCTGCGGCGGCGGTAACAGCAGCAAGGCGGCCAACGGCAACGGCAACGGCAACGGCACAAACGGAGAGGTGGAGTCCGGCAACGGTACACTCAAGCGTAAGAGCGAGTGGATTGACGGGAACGAGGGGGCGGCGCCGTGAGGAGCGAGAACATATCTGGGACGGAGCTTTTGGTCCTTGGACTGTAATGATGGCGACTAAGGATGGGAGATGGCTGGCAGCAACCGATGTGACAGATAGACACATCCGGACCGGTTATCCTTGGAAAAGCCACGACTGGTTGTTGAAATGCTACTGCTACCAGGGGGGGGGGGGGGGGGGCTTGGAAAGAATAGCCGGCTTACAGAAAGAGATGCACACACACACACACACACTCAGTCAGGCACACACACACATACGCACGGGTCGTCGGAGCCATGTTTCTCATCACGTTCCCAAAGAGCTGAAAAAAGCCTGTCAAAATATTAAAGTCAAACGGCATGACATGCCCGCCATTCCGCCTCATGACTACACCATGATGCCATTTATGGAATTGAGACAGAAAGACGACACATGCTCTCGGACAAAAAAAAGAAAGCATATCTCTCTTTCGCTCCTTGGCATCCTGGACCCTTGACACCTCAACAGCCAGAGTCAAAGCAAGGTCCCTTTGAGTTTCGGACCATGTCTCTGGCCCATTCATCTGAGACCACTGATGGATGGGCTTGAACAGGACACACTTGACTCATGTTCTCCCTTACCGGAGATGTCAGAACCCCCCCCCTCGTCTTTCAGGGAATGCCAATGCCAATGCCGTGCCGTGCTTTTCGAAAACGCCATATTTGTGTGCTTGCTACCGCTGCAAGGTTTTGATCTGAGTTGTGTTAGTGTCCAGGAGACTATGAACTTTGAACTGCGCCCCCTTTTTTTTTCTTCTCGAGATACTCTTTTCGGACTTTTTATTAACCATTCATGGCCGGTTCCGACAAAGTCCCATAAACTTCCATCATGGCAAAGTCAGAATCAACCGTTCCTTTTCTCTGCGCACGCCCTTTGGTTTGCTCCGTCCCCCCGCGGACCCGGCCGCCGGATCCCCGAGACGGGCAACCTCTCTCTCTCCGGTCCAAACGACAGGGTCTCGACCACGGCGGAGTCTCAGGACGGAGGGAACGACGATGAGACGCAAACAGGGACCCTTTGCGGATGAGTGAGAGAGACAGAGACATGAAGAGGGTCGCGCCAGTTCACCGGTCTACGCAGCGCGCCGACCGGTGAGGCGGCCCATCTCTATTTAGAGAGGCATGTCATGCAAGATGCTGCGCTGTTTTTGCTTTTTGGGGGATTTAGCGAGGGAGGGGGGGGGGTCCAACGATCGATAGCGTGGATGGGAGGCGGGCTGCAGATGGGGGCATGAACTAGAAAGCTACATGTCTCTTTTCTTTCTGGTCTAGCTGAACACATGTTTTTTTTTTTTTTCGAGCTCGCCACGGAGAGAGACAGTTGATATCTGACAGAAAATTTAATCGAGATGTGAGAGGGAGGAGCGGGAATCGAGATCTAAGGATGGAGAAGTAGAAATTGATTGTCATATTTTTCGCAACCGGAAAGAGAAAAAGAAAAGAAACGATGTGAGCAAAAGACACATGAGACTCTGGATAGTTGTGGACATGCACGGTAACCAAGGCGGGAAGGGATCGTCAAAAAAAGAGGTGCGGCGGGCCATGCGATGTGAGATGCTGTTTATGCCTGATCTGATCTCTCATCACGTCGGAGCCGGGGTTGAGGTTTTCTTTCTTGCATCTCGGAGAGCCGGTAAGACCGGGATGGGCTGAAAGGAGGGGGGGACGGGACGGATGGATACGCGTATGTATGTATTTGCATAGGTATCCTGCTGGTGAGATGTCATGTCTCGGAGAAGGAGGAGTTTACTCCCCTGCGAGCGACGACTTGGTAACCAGAATAGGCTGCTCACATTGGGGTTTTTATGACTATATCTTTGTAATATATGAGAAGCTACAAAGACGATATACGAAAAAAAGGTGATTGATAGGATTAGAGTTTCTGACAGAATTGCTTCAAGCTAGTTTACTTGATACCTCCTTTACTTGATGTCACCCTCCTTTTTTTTTAATTTTTTTTTTTACTAATGCAGTGACGACTGCAGTAGAGCAGAGTAGAGAAAAATGTCGCAGACGCCCGTCATCGGAGAGAAAGAAAGAGCCTCTGGAACGTGGGAAAAGGCGTTTTTCTTCTTGTGCTGAGTGGAAATAGGGACCTGGATTGCGGGATCTTGGAGGGGTGGATCAGAATCAGATCATGTGATCAAGTGGATTGAGGCCCTTGTCAAGCGGGAGAGCATGTGTCTTTGAATGATGTTTTCTTCTTCTTCAAGCAATGCATGTCTCTCATTGTTTGCCATGGTGTTTTTTTAGTGTATGCCATGGAACAAACAAACAACCATGTCTTGAGGTGCAGGTTTCTCGTTGTTTATCGATTACCCAATTAGGCAAGCTCTCCCTTTTTTTTTTCCCCACATAACTGCCGACAACATTCCAATTTCTTTTACACTCTCTCTCCCTTTTTCATTTCTTGACGCCGGATCTCGATCCTTGAATCGATCTAGCTTTGCGCAGAATCGGACTTGACGTGTCGTAAAACCCAATCTCCAGAAAATGAGCTGAGACAAGAGAGAGAAGTCCTCCGGCCGCGGTTGTGTCCCGATCCGGGGGGCCGTGACGTCGATCACACTCCGGAGTCGGGGACCGGGCTTCTCCGCTGGGGTTGTACAAGGTAAACCTCAACCATGATCTGATGATGCATGGCAGAGATCTTGCTTGACGAGAGGAGCTGAAGAAGAAAAAAGAAATGAGATGGGAGAAGCACAGCTGAGCAGGGGACCAAAGACCTTGCTTCATCTTCACCGTTTGTGCCCTTGAGCTAGAGACCCTGGCGTTCTCGATAGTGTGTGCCTGTCTTTTGACGGGACGGGGTCAGTCACCAAGCTACGGGGAAAACGTGTGACGTCGTTAGGCCGCGTTCTTGAGAGGTTATCATCGGTGTGTTTTGGCTAAGAGTTTCTACTCCGTATCCGTGTATAGCTTGACCATGAACCCAAGACATACAAACACAACGAACAACAGCTGCCGCGATAGCCTCCCCCCCCCCCCCCCCCCCCCCCCCTCGCCTAGAGAAACCACATCCCATGCAGCGTCGCAACGCAAGGGACACACATACATTGCCGGACCTGCAGCGCGTCTATCAGGAAAACCGTTTACCCAGCCAGCGCAACCACGAGGCAGCCCTCCGCCTTTTTGGTCACATTCCTTACAGCGGGCCTCGAACCTTTGCTTTTTCCGAACAGAGGTCTTGCCTCTGCCGCCTTATGTTTCTCTCTCCCAGCCCGCTTTTCTTATGCGGGCGTGGGGGAATCTCTCTTCTCCTTGCATTAAACGCCCCCTCCCCTAAGGTGCGGCATCGACAGGAGGGAGCTTCACTCTTTCTTGACCGGGCACCACGTGGTTTTCCCGGCCGGTAGCTCGCGCGTGGCTGAGACAGAAGGATTGGAAAGAGGTATGGAGTGGCTGCGCGTAGACCATCAATGACGGGGAACGGACTATATGGCCTTGATGGGAAAAGCTGAGAAAAAGGCGTGGCGAGGTTTTGTCTCATCTTAGCCTAGCAACCTCCCCAAATCTTGAGGCCACCCACGATATTCTGTGGGATGATTTATGGTGCTACAGCTCTCTCTCGTCACAGTGACCATGTGAAAGGACGTTATTAGAGTCAAAGAAAAGAAAACAAAAGAAAAGAAAGTGACAAGCATCCGGGAACAAGAGAATAAGTCTCACCGTGATGCACAATACACATGGCTGGCATGCCACACAGCTCCGCTCTTTCTCTCTCCCAGAGCCTCACAAAATGTCCTACAGGGAAACAATAACAAAATCACAAGGGTGTGAAGAGATGAATCTCACACTCTCGGGCGGAAGCAGGAACTTGAGCAACAAGCAGTTCAGATTTTCAACCAAGCGCTGACAGACACGCGGCACAAGAAGAAAACCCGCCCTTGACGGGAAGAGAGAGAAGCAAGTGTAACCGTCACACGAGGAAAGAGTATAGAGTAATAGGCTAAGGAAAAAGATCTTGAAAGACGTGCAGATCGCGTGCTTGCAGCCATGTTTCTGATGGAGTGGCACAGGGGGGGGGAGGGCAACACTTTGGGAGAGCGGGGAGACACGACGCATACGAGGTCTTGTGCTACAGAGAAAGGTATTAAATCAAGGCAACGGGAGTTCAGTATATTATGTGAAGTTGCTTGTGTGTAACCAGACAAGGGAAGAGAGTCATTGAACACTCCTGCAGCTTTGGGTGGTTCAGGCATCAAGACGTCCAGGGATGGCTTCACAACCGATGCCAATCTCAGATGTTGCCTCACAACGACTTCTTGTCGATCCTTTAACATGGAAACTTGGCAGGATACATTTAACCAATAACTTGGTCAATAATTAAAGAGTCATCATAGATATTAGACAAAGAGATGAACGAGAAAAAGAGTCAAGCATCAACCTCCAAATAACACCCCGTGTAACCCAACCTCAACCTCGACGCGATACAAACACAACAACTCACCACATGCACGCACGTTCCCGTGTCCGATGAGCTCAAGCAGGCTACCCGTTCGTTAGATCTCCCCCCTCCACTACCACCCGTCCCCGGGGAGGAGCCTTGTGTACTGTCGCCCTTTGCCCGCATCCCGTCCCATCCTCATCCTCCTCTGTGCGAGTGTGACACACGCCCCCCTCCCTTTCTCGTGTAACAATGTCTGTTCTCCTCTTTCTCTACCCTCAATCGCAGATAGCATCCTCTTGAGGCATCAGCAGCCGCCGTCTTTTCTGTTTGCAGCTTCACTTTCTGTCTCTCCGTTAAAACTTAATGCCAGCCCCTGTGGAAAGGATAATGATATATATAGTTCACCCAGGGTTCAAATAGTCGGCCAGACTAGGGATGACCCAAACACACGCAGGCAAGACAAACACTAGCTAGACCCGGCTGCTTGCCTACCTCCTGTCGTCAGACCCTGAACCTCCTCCTCCTCCTCCCACGTCTTGCTTCATCGGCCGAGTCCATGGCCTGATGTGGCGTCCTGCCTTATTCTACCACCCCCCTCCCCAGCAGGATTCCTTTCTCTTCCACTGTAGATGGCCTCGTCCATTAGATCTGCGACACTTTTCTGTTCGTTTAGCCCCTCGGCACAATTTAAGCGCGGCCAAGATCATCTCTTCACCTAGAATGCAGCTGATGGACCGCTAATCACCGAGCTAACCTTCGCCAATCTTGGATAGTCGGCACAGCAAGTAGTCTAGCCTCGATGCCCAAGTGGCAACTGAGCGCCTCTGTCCTTGTTGGGCTCATGCTAATGCTCATGCTCATGCTCATGCTCGCCCTGAGACAACTTGGCACATTGTGAGCACAGAGCCCATAGCACAGCACAGCACAACTCCATCTCTATGAGCGCCAAGCCTGGTCCAGCATGGCCTTCAACTCCATGCCTATCGCTCTCTGCAATCCCTACATTACATCACACCCGAGAATGCACATTGAGTGAACAGGTGACAGACAGACAGGTCCTCATTGTTGAGCGTGACACAACCACTGATTGCTTGAATCTACTTGCTGCTAAACATCCATCGTTGCTTGTTGACTCTGTCAAAACAGTGATCCGTTTCGCTTCAACATCTGCCTGCTCTGTTCCGCTCTCTTCTTGCCTTGATCGTGTCGTAAAGAAACATGAACCGCACATGCTGTCCGTCCATCCATCCTTCGCCTGGCCCACTCCAGGAGCCACAGGTGGTCTGAGACACTTCTTTCATCCTCCATCCATCCCTTCCCTTCTGCTTCTTCCATCGCCCACGCCGTAAAGCCGCTGCAATTTTCCTCTCGCCCCACAACACCATGTATAACGTACCCTCCAAAAGGAGCTAGGCCAACATCCAGTTGGTCCTATGCGATGATTGCTCTCCGCTGCTGCCCCCACAAACTGTTCCTGGTATCTCTCCACTGTTGGCGTGGTCCAGAAATCTCTTTTGTCTAGGAATTCAAACCTAATCGTTCCGCCCAGAAATTCGACAAAAAGGTACACCTGAAAATAATCCGTGCTTGAAAAATAGTTGGAAGAAAAAACGCCTGAAATGCCGACGGGTCCATCCGCAAAGCCTGAGGTATCCGAGATGTAGAAACGTATATACAGAGAACGCCCTGACGTCGGCGTTCCGAAACCGGGTATTAATAAACGTTGAAAATGTGTCTTGCTTGAAATCATCAAGTGAAGGTTCGCTCTCGCTCCGTCTCGAGTGAGATGTGATGCGAGGAATCGATCATGTGACTGTCGTCCATCATGTCGCAATTTCGTGCGTCGAGGCCGCCAGATGCTGCCCTTGTTGACTATAGTCCGAGAGATTTCATTGTCGGTGGGCCTCTTCAGGCTTGGGACGGATCGACCTGGCCTCAAGCTGGCGCTTTCTCTCCAGTTTGGCGTAATGCAGCCCACAGGCGTTGCAGAGCGTCCTGGCTCCATCGGGTCCACGTCGCCATTCAGGAGTGTCAATTCGGTTGCAGCTGTGGCATCGGCCAGGAGGAGCAGCGCGCTATTTACTTCGTCAGTCCTGAAAGACATCAACGGTTAACAGTCCAACTCACCCCTCGTCGCTTCTTGACTTCTGTGATACCGTACTGGGGCTTCATTCCATCCCCGTACATATTCACATCGTGCTCCTCTTCGTATGGCCCCTTCATCTTGGCACCTTCTCGGGCTCGCTCGTTTTGAATCGAGGTTTGCACAAGGTCCCTCACTTGCTCCAAAGATCGCTTGATGAGCTCAATGTTACTGAGCATATCCGTCACTTCACGTTCCGTGGGCAGTCTTGCTGGGATGGGGTGGGCGCCATGCTGTTCTTGCGCGATTCTGCTGTAAGCTTCCGCAAAGTTGAAAATCGTGCGAGACGAGCTGCCAATCTGTACGGTATTAGTATGCTTTCGTCAATTCGTTCAGTCTCTCACTTACCCGACTCAGCGAGTCTTGGTAGCTCCAGCTCTCAAAGTGTCGGTCCACGGTAGCGTCATATCTGGCACGGGCGGCGTAGTCGGCCTCCTCAGCGTGTGTGGGCGGTCTGGGGTCGTACGGTCCCGGAATGTGAGGTGGCACACCATGTCTGGGAGAAATCGGATAAGTGGGCAGAGGCATCTGACCAGGAGGTAGTTGGCCAGGCTGGTAGGCAACTGGTCCTGGTGGAGGAGGAGGAGGGTGAGCATAGACGCCGTTGAGCGGGTGGTGAGGCTCCGGGGGCTTCTGCTCTGTGTGGTGGTGATGCTGAGGAGGCAGCTCAGGCTTGGCTGGTGGGCTTTGGCGGCGATCAGAGACGGGAGGAAGAGATGGCCGGCTGCTGAAAGGGGGCCGAGGCGAATCTGAGAAGGCAGGTAGAGCATCCTGTCGCGGAGGGAACGATGATGTCGGGTGGAGAGGGCCTGGGGAGTGCTTCTCAGCCTCGGGGAATGGTCGAGGAGCCGTTGCAAAGGGTGAAGGCAGGCTGGAGGCGGATTGGAGGCCGGAAGAGTGAGCGGGAGGGTAGTGACCCGGTTTGGTGCCTGAGATGACCTCTGAGATGGATGGAAGCGACTGGCGATTCGATGGCTCGTGGTCGTCGGTCGACTTTCGAGGCTCAATGGAGGAGATCATGTTGGAGATGCTGGCACCCGAACTCGGATGGGAGTAGCTGGAGGGCGACGAGAAGGACGGCTGAGGTTGATAGTGGGAGGACGGAGTGATGAGAGTTGCCGTGGCCATGGCGGGAGTGTCCCGATACGACCTGTCGAGAGAATCCCGCGAGTAGGATGAGTGATGTCGATGATCCGAGTAAGGCTGTTCGGGTTGGGGTAGGTGGTGGAGTTGGTGTTCGGAGTTTGTTGCAGAGTGACGGCTGTGGGAGCAAAGGGGATGTTAATATGGGAGGGGCAGACAGAAATACGAGAGCTCTCAGGTCGGGATTCAGACGGACCTTTGCCTGGTTCCAGAGTCAACCGCTTCCATAGCGGGTCTGGCAATTACCAATGATGATTTGGGACAATTTTAAGGCCGTAGATGCATCTGACCTGGCTAGATCCGGCTGGGGGGTGCTTGACGGGTGAAGGAAGAGAAAGAAAAAAGATGGGGAGGGGGTGGTAAAGGAACTCAAGGAGCCAGGAATGGGGTCAATACACGGGACCAGGACAAGATGTGACAACGGACTCAGGTGAGGATTGGGGATGGGGGTGTAGAAACGGGGAGGGGCCGACGAGGCGAAATAAAAAGAGGCGAAGAAGCAAAGAAACAAATAATACCAGGCAGGGCCAGGGGGGTGTGGGTTAGATCTGGCGTGCGATGGGCAAGCGACAGGGACCCTCGTGGTGGCGCTGGGCGGGACGCTGGCAGGGGGTTCCGCCTGGGTCTTGGTTGGGACTTGTTCTTGGTCAACCGACGGGGGGGCTGACTGGAGACCGCGGCGTGAAGGGTTGGCGTTGGCGTTGGCGCTGGCGCTGGAAAGGCTGACTGGGGAACGCCAGAACAGAACTCTCGGGGCAGAAAGATGGATGATGCTCGTCTCCGGGACACAGACGAGAGAAGCAGAGTAGCGCAAACTCAACAAGGCGGCCGACTGTCGCGGAGCTGGCCCAATGGCCGGGGTCTGGGGACGTAGCGTTCACTCTGGTCCAAGACAACGCGCGAGAGATGGTCGAGTGGAGCCAGAAACCACGGCACTGGATTGCACTTGTCTCTGGCTGGGAGCTAGCGAATTGCTGAGGGGGGCCTTGTGTTTTTGGCTGGCGAGGGGGGCAGATCGCTCGACAAAACGTGGGCAACGGTGTCGCGCGGCGTGGGCTGGAGTGGGAGCCTCGTGCTGGAATGTACCAGTTGGTTGACCGAGCCTTGGCTTGGCGGCCTTCTTTCTTGGTTCTGGGAGCCGTGATTGATGCCGTCACGGTAGTAGTAGTCGTCGTATCAAGCGGATCTGAACAAGAATCTCTTCCTTCCTTCTAGCTTCGTGGCTGCGTCCTTTGGTGTTCCGATATGTGAGGGGACCTGGGAATTGACTCGCGGATATGTCGACAACACACAGACACGGAGCCGGGCAGCGCTGGCCACTAGAATGGCGGGCAAGGACAAATCCTGCTGCTGCTGCGGACGGCGGTGTCTCTGCAAGCGCTTGAGTCAGCGCGGGAGGCACAAAAGAGGCACAGAGTGGGTAATTAGGCGATGGGAGATGTCGAAGTGAAAAGACGAGGTCGAGGATGGAGGTCGAGAATAGAAATCGGTTATCTCTAAAGGATCGAGGTTAGGTTTCCGTTGGGAAAGGAAGGGGGGAAATGTGGAGGTGGGAGGAAAGAAAGGAAAGAGAGGAGAGGGAAGTAAATGGAGCACAAAGGGCAAGTGCGGAGGAAGATGAGGGAGATCGGGCAGGTAAGGTAGGTTGAGATGGAAGGAGCAGCACAGCAAGCAACATGCACTGCAATTACCACCTCACCTCAACGAGTGCAACCGCCGAGAAATCACCAAATGCATTTGTTGCATACACCAGATGTGAGATCAGCGCCTTGAAAACCCGTCCATTTACCACTAGGACGGGCCAAGGTCACGAAAACTACGGGGACCTGGGGGTCTACGAGAAGCAAGCAAGCAAGCAACCACCTAGACAGGCAAGCAGGCAAGCAAGCCCAGCCCTGGAGAGACACATCGGACATCGATGCATCCATCACACACACAACACACACGCGCGCACGCATATTGGGAAGCGCCAGCAGCCAGCCAGCAAGCAAGCAAGCAAGCAAGCAACCTTCAAGCAGGGGGGAGGGTTTTCGTTTCTGTCAGTTCAGTTCGGGGAGCGTGAACATGGATCAGCCAGCACAAGGTACCTGCGGCGCGGTTATTTGTAAGAGATACAAATCAGCCGATCCAACACGGCAATGTGCCTTGACCGACCGTGTCCCAGGATGTCTGGCCTTGGTTCTACGAGAAGGAACGCTTGATCGGGATCAAGAGATGATCTCTATGGGTGGTGGACTTGCGCCGCCAGCATCGGGTGACGATACAGAACTCTACAGGCGCTTCACAAGAACCGTTCTTTGACGCAGCGAGCGTTAGGTCGTCGCTCCTGCCGGGAACGGTCGCGGGTAGAGGTACCATCCACGCGACAGGGATGATCAAGGTTCGCTTCCAGTTGGAATCTGGTAAGGATGCCAGGGAGAAGGGGGGAGGACGACGGCACGACGGTTTACAATACGGTATGGGTGGAGAGGAAGCGCAGGGATCCGACAGAGAATCGATCATGGATGAGTGGGCCTATTGAGAACAGACGAGCGAGGGTGATCGATGGCCGATGAAGCAGGCAAGGGCAGGGGACGCCATGCTGCCCTAGGGCTGTGGTTTTTCGCCTCTGGCGAGATTTGGAAGGGGGCTCAATCTCTTCATCTCTGCTCATCTCATCTTGGTCGCCAGCGCATAACAGAATTGCGTCCCCGATCTCCACCGTCCGCTTCAGCGCGCTCACCCAGACGCCGCGGCTGACGGGTTTGCGCGAGTGCAGAGGCCGGAAGGGGCGAGACATTGGGGCACCATTCATCCAGTGCCGTCGATTCAGACGCTGGCCTTGTCGGGTTCTGCACCGATGGCCAGGGCATGACGATAGCTCGGTGCAGTAGCGGCTGGGCTTTGGAGATCTCCAATCTCGAGCACTGGAAAATGGTACGACTTGCAGGGGGTCCTTGCTCCTGGGGGTCAGCAGCGGTCTAGCTTTGGTGGTCCACAGAGAACACCAGCATCCCCCCGGACCACCCCCAATGCCACTCGACTGGGAACCGACGTTGTTTTGTTGATGCTTCCAGGCGAGGGCGCGAGCCGTCTTGGCTCCTGCTGGTCCTTGTTGGGTCTGGCGATGGTGGTAAGCGCAGCGCACGTCGTGAGAGGCTGAGGGTGCTGAAATCTGACGTCGGGCCTCTGATGACGGACGCGGATGGGGTCATTGGTGGGTGAGAAGCTCGGCTGGGGGAGGGAGGCCACGGCTGCAGCGCTTGGCAGCAGTCTTGTTGCTTCTGACGCTGCTGTTGGACCTCTCTCGTGGGCAGCCAGGCCACCCATCACATCGGCATTCTGGCGCTGGGCTGGAGGACTGTCTCTCATCGACACATCACATTTCGATCCAGCACGGCTCCCCTGCCTACTACCCCCTCCCTCCCCTGCCGTTATGCGCTAGGGGCGTGGGAGTGCAGCGACGCTAGCCTGAGGTAAATAGGGGGCAAAAGGGCAGGAAACTTTGCCATGGCTCAGATGCGTCAAGATAGGAGATGAGGGCACCGTGCAAGCTTGGACGAGAAGCATGGAACATGGGGGATTCGCGGCTACCTAGAAGAGGCAAGGTACAAGCTCGTCGTCGTCGATGCTAATGAAGAGGCGCGGACAGGCTGCGGAGGAGCTTCAGCCGCGGAGGTCGGGATGGCTCCAGGGTCAGGCGTCTAGAACGATGAGATGGAGGACGATGAGGGAGGGTGGTTTGACCGCGGGTGGGATGGTGCCAGGTAACGCTACAGCAACTAAACCCCCTCTAGGCGATGACGGATGGGCGAACGATGGACGATGAAGCGATGGACGATGTGACGATGAGCGAGATGGGCCGCTATCCAGACCCAGATTGGGGCGTTCCGATGGATGGGCGGCACCACAGCCAGGTACGTCAGCGGGCTGGGATCAGGCCCCGAGCATCTTGTGGCCGTCAATGAGGTAGCGGCATGTACGAAGTACCTGGGAAACCTCGGACTGACTGGCCTCGAATCTCCTTACATCAGAGAACCACTGTCCAAGTACCTCGAGGTCCCCTTGCCGGGGGAAGAAGAAATCCAATTGAACGGCCCCCCCGCGAAGAAAGCGGCAGGGATAATTCCCAGACGGCCTAGCCGCCACCACGCGAAGTTGTTGACGGCGCCGCTCTGGCGGGTTGCCCATTACCCAGCACAGATGGCCCGCGGACCTAATCTCTCCAGATCAGACACGCCCTCGATTAGTGCGCCGCCGCAGTGGACGGACGGGCTGGGTCGGTGTGGTTGTCGCCACTTCGCCGATGAGCCAAGATGAGATGAAGATGCCGTCCTGGAGGGATACTGTACAGTACTGCGTTGTGCTGACTGGTGTTTCTGGTTGGGGCATGTTTCTACCGCTCGCCGCCAATATCTGGTGCCCGACGACACCTTCTTGCATCGGCATCAGGTCTTGAGCCCGTCGTCAATCGGAGATGGGGTGGTTGTCAGCCAAGATTGGAGATGCAATGCACCTCAATCTTTCTACGGACTCGCCGTCTTCGCTTGACGTCGACAAGCAGATAGGCAGAGATGGATGCTGAACCAGAGGCGCTCGTGCCAAGCAACGTGGACTACTCCTCATGGTCATCTGGTGATGGCTTCCACCGACCTTCCTCCTCGGGACAGGCAAGGCCCGGCAAGCACCTGATGGCCGCCGGGCACATCCCACGATTTGATAATGAACGCCAGCCCGGGCAGAGGAGATGACTGAAACACATGGATAAGTGTGTACTGCACATGAATAATGTTGCGTACACACGGCGTCGATAGCGTGAGGGTTTCAATCTGAAAAGCTGAGCCATCATATCGCCGGGCGTCGCATCCCGGATGCCCGACTCGCCCTCCCCAGGGTGATCCCGGCGGGCCATCGCCCGTCCCAATCTCCGTTGCCCCAAAATTCCCCATCTCACCGGCCTTCCAGAATGTTGTACGAAGGTGGTAAAGCGCGCAAATCCCTACTCTAGTCGGGGTTCTCTGGTCTAGTCGGGGTCCGACTCGTTACCGTGTTTGTCAACCGTCTTTCTTTGCTGATCTGTTTGATGTTGTAGCATTTCTGTCTTGTGATGGGCAATTCTGGCTTGTCTACGACGCTGAGATGTCACCTCGCAATCACCAAAACAAGGCATCACCGGTGTGTATTGGGGAATCACGATCTGCAGCTCGCCCTCGCACGGTTGCTGCCAGGAGGAAATGGATGGTTAATGGGCAAAACCGCCATCCATGACGAGACAACCCAGAACGCCCCTCCGCTAGAACTTCTCGTTTGAGCACTGGCCCTTCCAAAAGTTGATGAATGTCCCAATCTCCTCGGCCAGGGTCCTGTTGTTTTGGGACAAGTCCCACGCGCCACGGGCATGGCAGATGATGCTCGTCGAGACATGGGTTCCCTGCTAGCAGGCCCACAGCCGCCCTTCCGGCATCATTCACGATGCTGTTCCCAATCGCCTGGGAATCGGCTGAGCCCTTTTTCGCTTCCCTGAGGTTGGGGTGTCCCGTCATGAGCAGCAGCAGCAGCAGCTGACGAGGGTGGACCTTGGAGGCCCTGCCTGCAAACACCAACACCATTGAGATTACGGGCTTTTGGCCGCCTTTCATTTCCCTGTCTTGTGAATGGCGCTTCTGGCACTCCCTCTGGTGGCTCTTGGGCAATTCCCATTTCCTCCCCTCCCCACAGGCGCTGCGAAAACGGCCATGCTGTGTTACGGGGTCTGTGTGAGCGTCTGTGAGTGAGTGCATGTGTGACTTCAGGGACATTTCCCGAGGTGTCGATCTCGGCCAGATCGAGCAACCATCTCGCGGTTCCTATAGGCTGTCGGAGAAGAATCCGGTCAAGCTTGTTTTGTTCTTCTGCGTTCCCTCCCTTCCCTTCCCAGGTATAGGGTGACAGATCTCGAGGTTTACCCAGCCCCGAATCTGACCATCTGCCTCAATATCTGGCCCGGACTTGCGGATATGCATGATGTGGGATGGGATGGTGACCTCTGCTCGTGTAAGAGGGCATGATCCATCATCTCGCAGCGCAGCATGATTGATCCTTATGGGATGGTGGTGTTGGCCATCTATCTCGTTCGCCTTTCCCGTCCGGCTGCAGTACTACTCCACCATCAAGACGTCACGTCGCTCATGATGGCACGGACACGACTCGGAGAATTCTGCCAGCGCAAGAATCTTGTGCTTGTGCAATGAGCCATACACCTACGGTACATCCATCGCATCGCGTCTCTACCCGAGGATCCCCGGCAGCCATGATACGACTTGAATACCCGGCCGTTACCTTGCAGTTTCTTCAAGGCCAACAAAGTGAGAGATCAGAATATGCTCTGGCTCTGCCCCGTCAGCCTCCCCAGCTGGATGCTTCTAGCCCTTCTAGGGTGCTTCTGTGTTCCCCCACTGCCCAACGGTCAGCCTCGGCTGCCACTAGCTGGGTAGCTCACTGCCGACCTGAAGAGTTGCTTCATCCATCGTCAACTCCAAATTGGGCCAATCTGGGGCATCGCTGACACTTGGATTCATCTTCGACCCACCGTAGCCAACAAAAGGATGCTTGTTTGCCATTGCCTGCAAATTCAAAATCGCAAGCTTGTTTTTCTTTTTATTCCTTCTTGCTCTCTTTATTTTTCCTTTTCACTCTCCGGTCTGCACCCACAGTAAACCGGCAACCCACCTGTCCATGGATCCATGACCATTGGGCGGGCCAACCCATATGTTAGTCATGTGTGCCCTCATCAAGAGCTCGGGTCATACGTTTTTTGACCCTTCCGCGATGTCCACCCGGCGTCTTCCCCGGCGGGCGAAGGCTCTGCGGCGGAGAGCCCCGCTCACGATCCGGTGCCCACGCAGTTATAGCCGCCGACGTGGGAGCGATGCCTGCCCATCGTCGTCCGGCTCCGGGTTTTGAGTCCCTGACATGCTACGATATGGGACTCTCCTGGACTGGAGCAGGAGGTAGAGAAGAAGCTTCAGCCATGCCATCCCCACCGAGGAAAACCGAAGAGAGAACCCGGCCTGCCCCAGAGAAACAGACGGGGGTCGACCGGCCACTTGGCAACCTAGGCATCAGAATTAGATGCCGGCCGGGCTTGGAACACCGTCCTGGCCGCACGACTTTGATCCGACCTCAGGCCAATACGAGAAATACTCGGCTGGATGTCATGATGCATCTGGCCGAAACGACTGATGTGTGTTCTCTTGCCGCCAGAGCGCGCACATACTGTAGGTACGGTGCAGCAAAACAGACGGGTAGGTATTGCCGCGTCTGTACGGAGTAGCGGGCGGGCGCTTTAAGACGTGCTGATGTGAGGTGCCGTCTCGGTGCTGTATGTGTGTCTGTTTGTGATGGTGACGGATCTGTGCATCTGTTATGCCGTGTCTTCTGTGGCTTGGCTTGTCTTGATGACGGTTGCTCTCCTACTATTCTTACTGAGCCACGCCTCCTCCCGTGCTCGACTGCCGCCCGGACAGATGTGTCATATCCATCTTGCCGATGCGTCGACTTTTGGGCATCATGTTTGAGCCTCTCCATCTCTCGCTTGTACCTCGGCATTCTGTGACGGTTGTCAAGCAACAAACACGCCATTGACGTTGCTTCTTGAGCGGTCCCCCTGGACGACATCTGCTCTACCCAGGCACAGTACAGGAGCCAGGCCAGGGATGTTGGCCTCGGGAATAATAGCAGGGTCTGTATGCCCATTGTCCGTCCTGCGTAAAAAGGAAAATGCCGTAATCTGCGCATGACTGGCACCTCTTGACATCGGGGAAAAAAAAATTAAGCACGATGGCCTTTGTTGCAGGGTGGGTCTCCCATTGTCCTCACCATTGCCTCAATAGGCATGTAGGTAGTATTCACGAGATGGATGTATGGATCACGGGCCCATAACGGTCAAGAAGTATGGATGTCTCTGGAGATGCTGCGTGTCAGAAGCATTCCACACGAATCCCATTGCCCTGCTGCGCTGCGTGTACTGTACCGTACTGCAAGTATGGATGTATGTACGCAGCACCTACATCGAGATTGCTTTTGCGCAACCGTCCATCGCCCTCGCGTCTGTTGTACAGTCTTGTAATGGCGTCGGCCTAGTCTAGTTGGCTTTTCAAGGTTCCAACGGCCGGGATCTAAAGGCCAAGACACGCGGAGAGTTGCTCTTGGTTCAAGAGAGACTCGACATGCCAGCGAACGAGCAGCCACCTGTTGGTCATTGGGCGGCGGGCGGTGGTGAGCCGCCGGCTGGTTCATGAGGAAGAAAAGCTACGAATCGGCCTCAAGACTGCAGTTGCAGTGACACGGCCGCGCCCACCCTCCCCCATGTCGACGAGTGCGCCAGAAACGCCCAATGTCGTCAGGGGCCCCGATCTCGAACGCTCCGGCCCTGTAGGGACCTTGCCAGGAGCCCACGCGTTTCTTCTCTTCCCTTTGGGATGGCGGACACGATCATGAGATCCCCACGATGCGGCGTCGCGCACGGTTGGAGGTCCAACCCAGCTCTGGACCACTGGCGTTGGGAGCTCACCCACCACCAACTCTTTCTCCCGCCGCTGGCAGAGGGCATTGCCATGGATGGGATGCCAGAGAGCTAGGGGCAAGCCACCGGCGTCCGGTTATTGAACTGCGACTTTGGGGCTGGTGGTGGTGGTGGGCCAGGAAAGATCTCAGGGCGTGGGCAGCGCTAGAAGCCTAGAACGCCCTTGACTGCAACAAGGGGCTTGCGAGGTGGTCTGATGTCGATCGCATCGAGCAACTTACTCGCGGAAAGGGCTTTTTCTCTCACTCAAAAGACAAGAAAACCTTTTCCAACCTGGGGCCCTTGACGATGGCAATGCAAGAGAGAAAGAAGGAAAAAAGTCACTAATGTAGCCATCCAGCCTCCGCCCCCCGACAACGCCCGGTTCGCTGCTTACAGCCCGTGGTTACACCGGAACCATGGCCAAGTACAGTACAGTAGAAGCAGGCGACCTGTAGTAAATTCATGGAGCTCTTTTTGGTGATATGCGGACTTGTATAGTGTAGTGTCTGGGGGTGGACGGTTATCCAAGCCATCAGCTCTCGCCGGTGGTGGTGACACAGCCAACTCATCAGACATTCATGGAACCCTACATGCCTTGTGCTGCCAGGCAAATCAATCAATCAGCCGTCTCATCACTTGCTCAATGACGACCGTGACGCTCCAATACTCGCTGGCCTCACATGTCGCCCTCTGTTGATGGGGTTGCAGTCATGGAAGGGGGCATTTTTGGTTTCCCTCGCAGCCCGCCAACCATGGTTCGCCTTGGCTCTGAGACAGAGACACATATGTACAGTACACACACACACACACACACACATCTTTAATGATCGAGGTCTTGAACTCCCATCGAGCCTGTTTGCCTTGCCTGCCTGTTATTCCTCGATACCCCATATTCACAACTCGCTTATGCAACTCCAGCCACAGTCAGATTCATTGCTTTGCCCCCCTCCACCTCCTGATACAGTCCAACTCGCCGCGCTGCTGCGGCAGCATCGGATGCGATGCATGCTGCCCAGCTGGGGTTGCTCCCTTTATTTCTCATACATGTCGGTCATCAACCAAACTACGCTACACTACCCCCAGTCTGCGAGATCCAGGTACATGGTGGTGACCTCGATCCGCATGCCCCCAAGGTATGTATCTGGTATCGCCAGATGGATCCTACCTTGCCCTGGGCAAAAAAAGACGCCGCTGCGGTCCCGGTACTGGGTGTGCTGCGCCGCCTCAAGTCCGTCCTGCGGCAGCTGGCAATGGGATCGAATGAACGAGAGGTCACTGGCACCATCAAAAGAAACCAGATCGAACGGTTTAACTGGGGAATGGTCTCCCGGACAGAAGGCAGCTCTAGCAGAGCGTTGCATCGCCGAACTTGCTGTTTCCCTTTCAGGCCCGGCCGGTGACACTTGGGTGTGCGGGCTTGTCTCATTTTTTCTTCTTTCTGGTGGTCCTTTTTGCTTGCCAGTCTGACACTGCAAAAAAGGTCTCTAGCTACCATGTGGATAGTTTAAACGCCCACCCCCAAGCACTGCCCGTTTAGAAGGGGGTTCCCTATCCTACCCACCGGGATCACACGTGGTGGGCCAAGGATGCAGGCCCGCGGACGAACTGCATCTCGAATCCCACCAACTGGCAACACCCGATCTCCCGTCGAAGGCGTGCATCGCGTGCCGCGTGCGAATGGCCTTGCGTGACCTCCCGAAGAGGATAGGAAGAAAACGCCTAACTGATACCGCTCATCGCCCTCCGCCATCCCGGCCTCCGTCGACGGAGTGTGGGTCCTCCGGGCCCCGAGTCCGTCCGGGTGGAGGACGGGATGCAAGAATTCTTTGGGAAAAATGACAAGACGATTCAGTTCTCAAATGTAAGAGGGAAAAGAAAAGGCACTGCAAGGGGAATGCGACAGAGTTTTTGGAAGGATTGAGATGCCTGCTATTTGCCCTCAAAGAACTTACTTTGCCCGGGCCAAAAAGCACTAGTCTATGTGCTGTGATAATGATCGACTCCAACATGAATTATGTCTTTTGCCCCTTCATATCCCATATCATCCTGGTCCTGGGAAATCTGGATCTACCAACTATTGGCTTCGGGCTAGGCTAGGACACCGGCTACGGAGCATTATGGCTGACCCCTTTTGTTAGCTCTAGAGGTTCTGGAATAAGGCGGATGAAATAGAGTCAGACCTAGGCATTGAGCAATAATAGATGATGCTGGTCAATTGAAGTTGTAAACATCCGAGCATAACGCCTAATGTAGATAGACATAGCTGAGACAAGATAGAGGTACTGGATACACCGGACCAAAAGACACCCATCCAAGTGAATTCAATTGCCATTCCCCCAAATTACCCAATTGGTTTACCTCGACTCCGCATTAGACCTCATCAAACAGCCCAGAGGTATCCGTACCAACGGGATACTTACTCGCTCACCTTGAACCTTGAACACCGCGGTGTTTCTCTGTCCGCCAGTAACTGGTACCTGAGTACGTAGTACTTTGGTAGTAATGTAAGCTGTCAACAGGGAAGCGACCCCCCCGGATGGCTCCTTCCACGCGCCGTTTCGTTTTCCAGGCGGAAAAGCGGGACCTCTTCCCGCCAGGGCTTCCTTGTCTTCCAACCGCTCTAGTTTCATCCATCAACGAGCTCCAAATTGTGCATCCCAGACATCGGCTCCGCGGCGTCTGATGATCCAGCTAGCAGGTGGAATACGGATAGCCGCAAGCTCTCCCTTCATCATCGACCTACTGCAGAGTGTCTATGACACCTACCACCTTGCGGCGATGCTACCCTTGGCCGTCCGAGTCGTGAGATTCACACGCGAACCCCCTTCGCCTTGTCTCTGATGCTCCCCCGCTGGTCCCCGAACTACGGATACCACGACCCCCTTCGAGGGATCCATCTCGATTGCTTGGCGCGTCAAGATGACCATGTGGTAAATCCCGTTGGTTTCAATTTCCTGTCCTCGACACGCGAGAGACAGACGCCTCCTTGCGCTCGACCTCATCCCTGCTTTTAAACCGTCACCACTCCGTCACGAACGCTCATCTCTCCGTTCCAGATTCTCGATGCAACTCGACGGCACCAACCAAAACCCTCTTGCCGACAAGCTTTCGCCATAACCAGGCACCCAATTGTCTAGTTGGTCGCCGGATCGGTGGCTCTGCGCCGCATCCGAAGTCGGCTCGCCTCAGTTCAGCGCCCGCGCCAAAGCAAGCGATCAGCGCCAGCATCGGGGTGCGATACAGCAGTTGCCGGCTCGAATACCAAATGTGTCTCTTTGGTGAATTATCCCCGACCGATCTCATGCAAAGCGCTTGCCATTTTCTCCTCGGCGGTTCCAATGCCTGGTCCTGGAAATCGGCCAGGGGTCCCCCGGCCATCGTCTGCCCCCCTTTCGATCTTCTTCGCAAATCGACCGTGTTGACGGGTCATGTCGACGGTTGGCAACGGCCCTCCATCCCTACCGTCCCAAACACTGCGGCGACATCTCCGCAATGCCCTAAACTAGAATGCTCACAGGCTGCATCTCAACCATGGCCAAGACCGGGGATCACTGACCGCCGTTGGCAATCGGGCAATGGTGGATTTGCATCCCTACGCGATTTTCTCGAATGCTCTGATATCCGACAGTCTAGGTGATTGGGTGTTTCGGGTTGACTGCAGCACACACAAGCGCGGGATTCCGAGGCAACGTAACCTGCGACAGACAGATCTGAACTCATCGTCAAGTGTGTGATGGTTTCCGCAGATGGACTAACCAAAGACGGGCAATTCAATGCCAATCACATTGCAGCCAACCTCGACGAAACAATGCCAAATGTGACGGGCGTTTGCAAGAGTCCTCAATTTAATTAATAACCAGCTACGAAGTAAATGCCGCCAGCATAATTGACGCCGCGAGATCTGATAAAAGCACACGTCGCATTTCGCTGCACATCCCTACTATTTCCGCAATCGGACAGTGGCCCTAATGTATCAAACCGTCCCCTGCAGCTTGTCGATTTCAACGGCCGCGATTCTGCAGCAGGCCCGAAAAAAGAAAGCAAGCAGCAGCAGACAGACATGGCCCTGCAAGACTCTTTACAGCCGCTGCCGGTCCTCATCGAAGTCCGGGTTGTGGAGACGGCTGGCTGTTTGTCGTTGTTTTTCGCGTCAGAGGACCACCAACCATCATCCATCCATGGATGGTGCTGCAACGCTGCAGTGCGCGCTGCAAGCGCATCAAACTCAGCTCTTGTTAGGGCGGCGAATCATTCGGCAGTTCTGTGCACTGCACAGGTGTGTACAGTGGCACATTCCAGGTCCTTTTGACGCCTAGCCCGAGGCGCCGTTTCTTATTAATCGCCGGAGCCTCTACGTAAGAGCATCCTGTCAGAGGCTTGCTTGGTCCTTGACCTTGACGAGGCCTCCACGGGAACCCTGTTTAAGCATCAGAGGCCTGACTTGCACCATGACCGAATGCGGCAAGTGACCATCTAGCCACCTTTCAACTGCCGCTGTCTGTCTGACTACCCCATGTGGAGGCCCGGGTCTCACTGGTTTCTTCCGACTCGATGAGCAAGTCTCGGGGTTCTCGTTTAGTCATGTGTCGTGGACGCTATGAGAGGTGGTTACATCCATGCCCCGTCATCAGATGATGATAGTTTCCACTGTCGACTCCGCCGATGAGCCTGCCAGAGCTCGTGAGCAGCCGGCGGGCAGGCAAGACAGACAGACAGACAGTTGAATGGGGATCCCGGCCCACGATCGCATAGCGAATGCAGCCGAGATTTGGGTGGGAGTAAGCTCTCGCCGAGTGTGGCCCCCAAAGTCTTCCATCCAGCCAACGCCAGCCGATCGGATCACGATACAATGACGTGGCCGTGCTTCCACAAGCAGCCCGGCCACACCCCCAGATCGATACCTGATTCCTGGGTCGAACTGTATCCCTACACCACATGCAGTCAGGTCCTGGCCTCGAAACACTACCGAGGCGCTCGCCCAGATGCAGATGCATCTGCCTACGATGCTGACGAATCCCACAGCGACGCCAAGTCCCATCCGACCAGTTGACAAGGGAGGGTTGCGTCCGAGGCGATCGGTGAGAAGCCGCGAGCACGTCTCTGTGGCTCCCTCGAACGCCAATCTACTCGGTGAAGGTCTTCAACAACCTGAGCAGTCAGTTATACCAGACCGTCATGTGAGCTATCGCCAATAATTCAAGGCAGATGCCTCTTTCTGCCCGTTCATGTATGGTACAGCCCGTTGGGCTTGAACGACACAGACGCAAACACGCGTTCATCACACATTCAGGCTGAAGGTTAGAGGCGAAGCAACAGGTCGCACCCCCAATCGACTCCCCCATTGACCAATTCAGGAGGAGCAAGGACAAGGGTTCCTCTGCAAAGACTAAGACGAAATGGCGGGAACCCTGGGATCTGGCTGCGGTGGGGCGGATTCGACAGGACGATCGTCTGATCCCAGGGCGCCGTGCGCTAGCGAGATCCTGCCCGTCCCGCGAACACACCACACCGCTTCCGGCTCTTAGAGACACGCCCCCCTTTTGCTAGCACCTCCTGTACGCATGGATACTTTGTTCGGAGCGCGCTGGAGTAGCCTGCAAGTAGCGCCGGTTGTCCTGTTGCTGCAGGCGTCTCGAGAGCGCTATGCTCGCCTGGACATGCTTGATGCTCCATGCTCCTCCAGTGACAACAGGAGCATCAACCTACCTCGGCTTCATCTGCTGGCTCATGTCAAGCCAAGCAAGGTCTCAGAAAGAAGGATCCAGGAGACGTCGCTACGATCCGGCAAACGTGCGATCTCGGGCCTGCAGATGAATTGATCGCGATGTCGTGGTTAGTTAGCTCACCTCACCACCGGCTGTGCAGCTGGACCCTTGGGCTATCGAGCTTCCTGTCTTGGTTAACTGGCTCTCGCTCCATGACACACCCCTCTGCGTACAGCCGTCAGCATCATGAGCATCATCATCAAGTTGTCGATGCTGGCGAGCGCTACTTTACGCTGGACCTGTCTCCCGATAGTTCCAACGCGCACAAGCTATTGGCCACAAGCGCACTGCAACGATAACCTCAGATGCTAAGGGAATTCTCTTTCAGAAACGGACCATTGCACAGCGCCTCTCTCTTTGGATACGCGGGATATTCTATGGTTTCTTCGGCCCTAGCATCTCCATGCTTCCATCATCCGTCTACGAATACTCGAATGGGGAATTGTCGGTCAAGGATGTGAGATGCAAGTGCAAGCCACACCACGCCGGTCAACGATTCAGCAATTTGGCTCCAGCATCCGCTCCTTGGCGTCGCCGAGTGGTCTGATGTTGCGGAATGCCATTGTCGGGCATCTGCACGGCCTTATTCAACTCCTCACATGCCCGAACGAGTCATTTACTTGGGGTAGGTGACATGGCATGGTATCCGTATGGCATAGCACCTATAACACGGGGTTCCTTCACCGTTTGTCAGCCTCGTTATGGAACACAGGAGGCTGCGACGAGGCTGGCAACTATAGCATTCCTTGTCGCCACGACGACATCGCATCGTTCAGCGGTACGGTGCACCGCAGGGTGACACCCTGGTCGATGTGATCTCGGGTCTTCGCTTCACATCATGCCCTCAGGGGAAGGAGAATAAGGAACGGCACGCGACAGCCACCTCTTTCTCTGGGGGTTTTGAGTTTGACGATGGCCTCAACGGCGCCGGGGAGACGAGTTCCAACCGGGTTTTGGGCGAGCGCCACGAGCGGAAAGAAGCTCTGCTCGGACAGTCGCCCTCGACGGATAATTAACTAGCGTCGAGGTGATGGCAGCCGTAGGAGATCCAGGGGGGTGCTGGCTGTCATGCTCAACTTGGCAGGGCCCTCAAGCAGTCAAGCTTGAGCTCGAGCGTCTGGTCAGTGTCCGGGCGTGGAAATCAACCCACACCAGGGTGGTTGCCGTCTCTCTAGCCGATCCAACTTGACTAGTGGGCGACCGCGTTCGTGGATTCTTTTGCGGCGCGAGATGAGAAATTTCGCATTCTCTCCCCAGTACCGGCCCGTCGTCTCAGCCTTACCAACCCTAGCCACCGACCACAGTTTGGTTTGCACGGGCTGGGGCTTGACGAATAGTGTAGCTGCAAGTCAGCTCGGCTGGCCGAGGCTTGCTTGCTTCTTGCTGCGGCGGCCCCCTGGAGGCAGCACACGACCAATCGCGTCTTGCAAGCTGGCGTGATGCATCATACGATGTCGTCGCCGGCTGTTGTTCCCCTTGACGGTGTGCCGTCCAGTCATCGAGATGCCGAACGGGTCGCGACCGATCTCTGCTGCGCACGACTGGGGTTTATTGAGATGCGGGCAAACATGACACGGGCGATGAGGAAATACGGCAGATGATGGGCGTGCGTGTGATGAGATGGACTCTGTCAGTGTGAGTATCCCCCACATATTGGGCCAAGCAAGGCTGCGTGTGTCTCTGTTCACACAATCGGCACTGGAGAGTCCCAATTCCCCGTATGGTCATCGCATCTCATCTCATCGTATCGTATCTCATCTCGCCAGTATCGTGGCGGGGGTGCCACCCCGGCGGCTGGCGCCCCGCTAGAACGGCGGCCCCTGATTCAAAGCCTTTACTGTCATTCATCTCGGTCTCGGTCTTTTTGTCCTTTACAGTTTGGCTTCTCCGGCGTCGAGGAGACGGGACATTCTACGGCATTTGTGTTGACAAGGGTGGGAGAAGCTATGACGGCACACTACCTGGTGCCTCGATATACGGATGCTACGTGGCTCTGGTGTGTGAGAGGGCACACGCAGGTCATCGTGGAAACATTGGTCTCGTGGAGAAGAAAAAAAGAGAGAGACGGTCCGGGATATGCAGATGCATGCATAAGACTGTCACGCACATCATTCCAACGAGCATTGACTGCTGCTTTGGTTGGCTAGTTATGCAATGCCATCGAGAAAAAGTGACGACCACGAGTCAAGTTCGATATGAGAGCCCCACGAGTGGAGGTTACCGACGAAAGCTTCCAGAAGGCCACGAGGTGAGGCGAGGGAGGCGGTCAATTTGGATGAGACAGAAGAGATGCAAGGCCTGGCAGAGTTTGACTGGCCTCGTGCTTGCTTTCTTTTTACGTCCCCTGCCTTGTTTCTCCTGTTGGTGACCGGAGCACGACGCATTCCGAAACCGAAGAGATTGTTGCGAAGACGAAAGACTCGGTATATCCAACAATGCCGTGTGTGTGTGGTTCCGCTGTCAAAGATTTTTTTTGTTTCTGGTTTCGTTTCAAGTCGGCTCATACGCATCCTCTTTGAGAGGTTCCTTTCTTTTTCCACGTACGTTTCGACCTGGAATCGTTCCACGGGTACTGCGTTAGCGGGTGGAGTTGACCGCGATGTCAAGAGGTTGCTTTTTCTCCGCCATGTGAAATTCTTTGGGTGAGCGGCCCCTTTGGTTTCTTTTCTTTTTCCTCCGCTTTTCCCTGCGGATGTTTGCTTTTTGGTCCTCGTCTTGCAGTTCATCATGATATGATGTTCGGCTACGGGGTGGTAAACAGCCCGGGAAAGCCATGACCCTTGACTTGATTATTCCCTACCCAAGTCCGTCCACCTCTCGGCTCCGCGCCCCCGGCGTCATCAGTGGAGAATAAGGAACGGGGCCGTCTCCTGGAGGGCGTCGATTAATTTTGACTTGATCGCTCAAGGAGGGATGAGAGGCAGGGCAAGGCAGGGAAGGATCCTTTGTTTCGTCGAATACGGAGGAACGCATCGCATCGAGGGCCTCTGCTCTGCATGCCAGGCAAGGGTCGTGTATCGGGGGGGGGGGGCGCATTCGGGCTTTTCGGGGTGGAGAGCCAAAGCAAACAATGAGAGTATGGAAAAAGTAAACTATCGAAATGTGCCAGGTTGTAGACATGGAAATGGCATCATGTCGATGGATGGACGGACCTAGAGAAGAGGGCGTGCGTGTTTGCATCCATCCCAGGAGCTTGGGTCAGGCTCCAAATCTGCAAGGACAGGACTGGACACCGACTCTTGGAGTTTGCTCCTGTTGTCGATGCAAAGTGTTCAACTCGTTACGAGTCACCTCCAGTCCATCAAGACGCTATCGACAAGCCGGCCTCTGATTCGGGGATCGGCCATGGGGTCAGATCAGGTCAGATCAGGAGGACCCTTTTTCTTGTTTGTGTCGATCACCCGGGTCTGGACCTCTGCCCTTTGGTTGGCTCAGCTTAGACCTCAGCCGCTCTCCAAGGAGGCCACATCCTCGTCGCCCATGCTCACCAAGGACTAGGTGCAATTCCGATGCTCACCGCCAGCTATGGGTGTGCGTCTCTCTTCACCAAGAGACGATGAGACAGTGGCTAGGTTGACGATCCAGGGTCTTCTGGTTCGGGTTGAGAGCTGACGGTTCCTGCTTAAGCGGGAGAGATTAAGGCAAGCCACCAAGATAAAAGTGCATTCTCCAGAAGCCATTTTGGGCCCGACGACAAGAGATTGAGGTTAGAGCCGAGACGGACGCTTCTCAAAGGGGAGCAAGGCTTTACTGCTTCGGTCATGGGACCGAGACAAGCGTCGACCCAAGATGCACTCTATCTACGGAACGTAAACGACCGACGACGGCGCGGAAGGGCTGAAATCTCACGAGAGACTGCAGATTGGCTGCATCGATGTGGAAATCGGAAATCTGCAGCGCATCGAACAGCTCTTGGCCGGCTGTCTGTCGACTAGCTACTGCGGATGACACGGCTGAAGAGAGGCCAACGTCTGAGACATTTATCGACGGATCGGTTTACAGGTCTTCAGCTGTGATTCAGCCGCCGTCGAAATGGTTCACCACCCCCCGTGTCAACCTGACACTGACTACTGCGCAGTAGTAGGATGGGGGGAGCTAGCTACTGTAGGTAGCTTTGACTGACAATCCGCCCGCCTGCCTGCGCTCGCCGCCTCTTGGAATCGGTATGAACAGGGCAGAGAGAGAGGCTGATGTTTGTCTCTGATACTGCTGGATCTTCTGCTGTCTCAGCCTGCGCCTTGCCTTGCGCATGATGGGTCTCGATGTCAGAAAGAAGGACAACAGCGAAAACAACAAGACTCCAGCGCATGAGAGGCTGGGGGCGTGTGCACGTCCACGCCCAGCATCAGATCATGACTTTCTCCCACTCACCCACTAAACAAGGGCGTGCGCGATCGGGATGATGGGGGAAAAGCAGGGAAGAGCTGAGAAATGTGGTTATGCAAGATCTAGACGGGGATCCACGGCGAATGAGGCAATCAATGGCCTCGATTCTGGCGCATGTTGGTTGTGATATGCAACTATTGAGTGGGTTTGATTGTTGGTGTTGGTCGGCTCATGCAGTGAGAATGAGTGAAGATCGGGATCCGTCTCTATCTTTGCTTCTCCTTGACGACACGACATGATATGACATGACGATGTTGATGTTGGTTGATATTCGGTCAAGAGGGCTGGGCCAAGACATAGTCACGGGTCCAGTCTGTTTGTCGTTGGCGCATGGCTGTTGGTTGGTCGGTGGTTGGCTGATGCCATCGCCAACTGCCAACTTTTGGGTGCAGGGTAGTTGGGACAAAACTACAAGTTCGTCTGTTGGTCGGCCTCTTGTTGCTGTTTCGTCGTTTTGCATCGCGTACCGGGGGCCTTCTCTTCAAGGTTTATCTAATTCTCGGTACCAAAGGAATCAGAAACCCTGGCGAGTGATGAGAACGGCACGGTTTGATATGCACCCCAGGTATGTATTGTTGCTCTGTTGGCAGACTCACTACTACATGCCATACAAGGAAACCACCCTTGGCCCAGCCCGGTTGGAATTGTACACACACGGGGGAAAGACGGCCGCAAGGAAGGTATTGTGCTGGAAGAGATGGCCATTGACCATATCCCCCCTCTGCTCACCAACAGCGGGCTGGCCAACAAGAGCGTCTTGCCAACAAATGTGTAAGTGGCCAAGGGACTGCAACTCCCTGCTCATATTGACCACCATAGTTGGACCGAGGTGCGTTGTGAATACAACTTGCACCAAGCCAACGTAGTATCCCGAAAAGAACAAACACATGCCGACGAGTGCATGTGAAGGTACTGGTAGGACAATGGATCAGGTCATGCAGCCACATCTGCCCTCCAAGACTCTGAGAACGGCCCGATGAGATGACCTTTTCTACGAGAAAGTAAATTTCTCTAAATCGACGACAATAGAAAGTCAAGTTCATGACTAATGCAGTAGTATAACATAACAAACCCAACGCCCAACAGACAACTTGGATATGAGGTGTCACATTTGAGCTGAACTATCATGACACTGAGACATATGACCAATAAGTAGAGTAACAAGAAGACCTAGAATTGCTGAGAGAATAATTGGCCTAGGCTAGAAAGACACAATTGTAAGTCAAGTTACTTGACATCAATATTGAGACTTGAAATACAACTCTTGTAGGGGGTAGTTGATCAACTTGATATGACAACACCTGCACTAACTCAACATCACAAACAACCACAAGAGTATTCAAGTCAAGATCGTGTCATTTCATTCATTATACTATAAAAGTCCGACTATCGCTGCGACTCCTCCCTCTTCTCAACACCCTCCCGTCCAATAGAGCTCATATCCATACCCTCACCCTGCGTAGCCGGCTCCCGCAGACCACCCCGTGCAGCGGCATCTGTACCAACCCTAGCATTCTCACCACCAGCACCGACGTTGACGGTCCGGGCATCGGCGGATTGCCAGTCCGAGGCTGTGGGGGGTTGATCGGGGAGGGGGAGGTTGGACTGCGTGTTGGCGATCTTTTGGTCTTTGGATTGAGACATGATGACTTCTGGAGAACCTATTAGAACTTGTTTTTCTTCTTCTTTTTGGTAGAGGGAAAGGTCAAACTTGCTGTGGTTGTGGAGAGTTGGTTGAGTTGAAAGGTATGTAAATGTAGTTGTGGTTGTAGCTTGAAGTTGAAGTTGAAGTTGAAGTTGAAGTTGAAGTTGAAGTTATCTGACAACTCAACCACGTTCAACAGCCCTTTTAATATTCAACCCCCAGCAACCTCTAGTCATTCAGAAGCTCCCCTGACAAAACTGCAATCGCGATCTTTAACATCATCGCTGACGTCAGTGACGTCACCAGAGCCTCAACTCGCACCTAAAGCTCCGGCCCTTCTCCACCGTTACAACATCATTACCTCCTCACAAGAGATGGAAGATTCTGACGGCTTCTGATCTACGCAAGTCGAGGATCGACACATTGACAAGAGTCAAATCGAACACGGCCAAGAAAACCAGGTTGGAGACAAGGTACTATGATGAATATACCCACCACAGTCCAGGGGGAGAGCAGTGCAAGTAGCTACAGCAAGGTTTCATTTCCTCTATCATGTCTCAAAAGCCAATGCCAATGCCAATCCATCGCCCAAAACGCCCCGTGCTCGCAACGAAAATGTCTGACAATATCAACATCCAACCCGCTCTGACGTTTGTTGCGCGGCTCTACCTATCCCCACTTCCTCAACCCATGCCTTTCAGACTTTTCAACACCCCTAGCCTACTCGTCGATCCGTCTCGGCCGACGTAGCTTTCTCTCCTGCATCTGGGTTGAGGTAGTCGGCGTCTTCGGCGGCCTCGTACTCTCCAATAAGGTCTGCAACTACTTGTCGTGCCTCGTCGAACTCGTTGAGGTTCTCGGCAAAGGGGGCTGTCTTCTTGTATCCTTCCATGAAGGCATTGCGCTTCCGCATACCATCATACTGTCTCAGAATCCTCTTGAAGAGCTAATTGTGTTGTTAGAACGGTGTAACACCACGTAACAGGACTCAAACTTACAGTTGCAATACTCGTGTGATTAGCCAGCATCAGACCGCTCACACGATGGCTCATGGGAATATAAGGACTCCTCTTTGTCAAAGCCACCTGGATACTCGCAGGACCCCAAGGGATGAATGTAGCGAGACGTCGCTCCCGGATACGTAGCAGACTCTTGTGGACATCAGTAGGGTCAACCTCGCCTTGGATCACGTTCAGGATCGAGATGTAGCAGCTCTTCTTTCCGGGAACTGTTGACACCATGCGGTTCTTGGGCTGGAGCAGACGTCGCATCACGTCCAGCACCGTCGTCTTGCGCACCGTCTTGGCTTGCTCGACCTGGTCGCCGGTGAAGGGCGTGTATGCTGTCATGAGGAAGTGACACCTGGGAGTTGGGATGAGAGAGGCGAGGATGCTGACGAGATCGTTGTGCATGTAGCCGGGGTATCGTAAAGTCGTTGTGCTGGCCGACATGACAGTGGCAACCTGTGGGACAGTCAGTACCCCTTATCTAATGGTTCATGTGGTCTGGGCTAGTCTTACAAGTTGGTTCGTCTGTTGGAAAGATGGCTCCTGAACATGCAGCCTGTCAGCGGCAATGTGGGACAGGGCACCATTGTCGAGCACGACAACCGAGTCGGCGTGCTGCGTCAATCGTCTCATGGAGAGAACACTGTTGTATGGATGGACAACGACATCGCCGGCGTTGGTCGTGTCAGGAAAGACCGAGTAGGTCTGGATGATCTTCTTGGGGAAGCGGTCGTTGAGTTTCTCAAGGAGAAACGAGCCGAGACCGGAGCCAGTACCACCGGCAATGGAGTGAAGCATCATGAAGCCCTATGATAGTCAGCAGGTGGTCTACCTACGGCAACTCGATGGGCACTCACCTCGAGGGAGTCACTGCCGTCAGCCTCTCGATCAATCATCTCCATGATGTCTTCATATACTGCCTCGCCGCTCTGGTAACCATCACCCCAGTTGTTGGCGGCACCCATGCCATCCTTCCCCACGTAAAAGTTCTCGGGGTTGTAGATGTTCTTGTAAGGCCCCGTCTGGATTCCGTTGAGGACCTGCCCAAACGTCTTAGCATATGATATCGTCCGTCGAATCTCGTTTCATCGCACGTACCCTTGGTTCCAAATCAATCAGGATGGCTCGGGGGATGTATCGCGTATCGTCGCTCTGGTAGTAAAAGACATCCTTTCGGTCGCCGCCTTCGGTCGCAAAGTCTTCGAGGTTTCCGTCTTGGCTGATGCCGTGTTCCTGACAAAGTTGCTGCCAGAACTGGCTTCCGACTATGGCGACAACAAGAGTTAGCGAGTGATCATGTTGTCAGAGTGCGCAGCGTCGTGGGCATTATCATGTGCGATGCGGTGCGGTGAACGAACGGGCTGGTGGGGGAGAGGAGGAGGAACTGACTGCTGTTGCCGCACTGCCCGGCCTGGATTGTGATGATTTCCCTGTAATAGATTATCAGCTGCTGCCTCTCGGCTTGAATTAGAGGTTGCTTTACCTGGGCATCTTGTCTTGTCAGGGAGTGATCAAGGTTGATGTTTTAAGTGGAATCTTTTCTGCGACAGCTCAGCCTTGCTTGTTTGGTACAGTAGCCGTAGCTCATGCTCTTTCTTACGCGACGCGTGCCGCACCTTCCCTACCCAAGCTCTGCTGATCCCCGCCCCCGCGTTTCACAAACAATTCACACCAACACCAAATATCACTATTGTCAATAGACATATAACATCACTATTACATTACATTTAATAGACTATTGTTACAAATGAGATTGGATTTGCACATGTACTGCATGTAGTTCCCCCTACAACTATTGATACACTCACTCACTCACTCACTGCTGTCCATCTTACAAAACAACCCTTCCTATATCAGTCTCTGCTAAGACGAGATGGCATGCCATCACTCGGTACTTGATAAACAAAACAACAGGGGTCTCTGTTACTGTGACCCCTTCCAATGCTTGCTTGGTTGCTTATGAAACGCAACTTTTGTATTTCATACAAGTCAAAGTCAATCTTTCTTTGCCTGCTGGGAAAATAACATCTCCCATCAAATGTCTCGCCTTGGCCTCCCTCCCTCCGCTCAAGATGGAAGACAAGAACCTCGAATCCCTTCGCAACGCCCGCAATGCATGCTGCTCCAAAAAAGAACCTTACCTTTCTATGCTGGCACCCGCATTGTGCTTCTAGTATACTCCTGTTTTCCTGTCCTCCGCATTACTTTTTCTTGTTCAACTCCTTGTGCTTTTCCATGGCAGCCGCCAACTCCTTAGCCAAGTCTGCCGTCTTGACCTGGATCATCCAAGTCTCAAGTCCGTCGCCCTTCTCATTCGATGTCGTGATCTTGACATACTTCTTGTCTGCCTTGTACGACATGTCTGGCAGGACAGCTCGGTTCAGCGCAATGTGTCCTCGTGGCTCCGCCCGCAGGAGCAGTCGCACCACGCTCGTCTCCTTGTGCTTCAGCAGCCGGAGAGCTCCCACGCCCTGCGTTGACCAAGGGCTCTGAGACTTGGACTTCTTCTCCTCCGACTTCTCACCGGCTGGCACAAACTTCAACACCTTGGCTCGTACATCGTGCAGCACGTCCTCATCCTTCTCCAGATTTTCCGTCAGGTTCACCTGCTCTTGCTTGTCGCCCTCGTCGCCGGCCGCCGCCGCTCCTTCAGCCTGGGTAGATGGTTCCGGGGTCCCGCCAGCTGGTGTTGTGGCCAGGCTAGAGCCTCCCCCAAGACTGAACGGTGTGTCTACACCCGTCGCTTTAGTGGGAGGATTTTCCGACGTGGAAAAGGAGACTTACTGGTCCCGGTGGTAGATCCACCAGCTGGCGGTTGGAGGTTGCCAAAGGCCGGAGCAGCTTGGTTGGAACCAAAGGTTGGCGTCGAGTTCTGTGCCGGGGAGGCTCCCGAGAAGCTGAACGCCGGCGCTCCAGTAGATCCTGAGGCGCTTCCAAAAGAAGGAGCGTTGTTGTTGCTGCTCTGGTTGGCGCCAAACGTTGGAGCTGCTGTGCTGCCACTGGCATTTCCAAACTGGAATGGGCTGGAGCCACTCGGCGCGGCTGAAGTGCTTCCAAAGCTGAACATGCCTCCAGAAGTCGAGGTCGGGGCGGAACCAGAGTTGCCTCCATTGTTACCCGAAGCGAAAGGGTTGTTGAAGGAAGATCCCGAGTTTCCAGACTGGAAAGAAAAGCCTCCGGATCCTGAATTGCTTGTTGAGCTGGCAGCGCCGAAGCTTGTGTTGGCACCGTTGGTGGTGCCCGAAGCACCGCCAAAGATGGGAGCAGCAGGAGTGGTCGAAGCATTGCCAAAGCTGAAGATGGGAGCGGCTGACGCTCCAGTGCTGCCACCATTGAAAGCCTTCTTGGCTGGTGATGGTGCGTCCTGCTTCATGGGACTACCACCAAACATGGGCGCTCCAGACGAAGCTGGCGACTGGGGTGCGCCGAAGAGAGGCTTCGCAGGCTCCGAAGTGCCATTGGGCTTGGCGCCAAAGCTGAAGATAGGGGCAGCAGCAGGCTTGTCAGCAGCAGGAGCATCAGTCTTGGCCGCCGTCGATGCATCACTACTAGCGCTAGGAGCACCGAATAGGGGCTTCGCAGCAGGTGTAGTTGATGCGTTTCCAAACAGGTTGGTGGCATTTGCTGTAGGCTTGACGCCAAATAGAGATGACGCCGGGGTGGTTGACTCGCCACCAAAGAGCGAAGTCTTAGGAGCCGTAGAGGACTTGTCACCCTCGGCAGGCTTGGCACCAAAGAGCGTGGAGGACTGCATCACAGGCCCACTGGATTCCGCGGGCTTGCTAACAGAACCAAACAAGTTAGTTGTGGAAGGAGTGCTGGGCTTGTCGTCGACCTTCGCTCCAAACAAGCTGGAAGCAGGCTTGGTAGGCTCAGCCTCCTTAGGAGTCTCAGCAGCTGGCTTGGGGGTGAAGAGAGAAGATCCAAAGCTCGGCTGAGCAGTCGGGGCCTTGACCTCGAACATGGGCTTCTTGGGAGCCTGATCATTCTCCTTGTCAGATTCACCTCCCGTCTTGTCAGCTTGTTCAGAGACTGGTGTTGACTCCTTCTCAGCAGGCTTGTCCTGCTTGGGGGCACCAAAAATGTTGGAAGTGGTAGTGGTCTTGGGAGCAAATAGGGAGCTTGTCGGCGCCGACGTAGTCTTGCCGAAGAGAGAGCCAGCCTGGCCGGTAGAGGATGGTGCAAACTTGATAGGAGTGGTTGTGGGATTCCAGGTTTGGTCAACGGGCTTGGCCGCAGGCTGCTCAGGAGCTTCAGTCTCAACCTTGTCCTCTACGCGCACAGGCTGACCGTCACTGCCCTTGGTGACTCGATCGAACAGGCTTCGTCCGGGAGTGCTCTCCCGGGTTCCAGGCGCACTGGTATCGGCCACAGCACCACTGGTAGGAGCCTGCGGGGCGAAAAGACCAGTGCCGACCTGTGAAGCTGTCTCAGTGCCACTGGCAGCAGCACTGGGCTCGTCACTCTGTGCTGTCGCCTGGCTGTCCTCCTCAGCATCCGAGTCGGCCTCGCTCTCGGCATCGGCGTCGACACCACTGTTCTTGGCCGAGCTTGCATCAGAAAGATAACCAAAAATGTTGCCACCAGCCGCGGCATTGCTTGGCTTGAGATTCTGCCCAAACACACTGCGGGCAAGCGCAGATCCGCCGCTGGTAGGCTTGTTGAAAGCGAAAGGGTTCGGCTTGGCGCTGCCGGCCTCATCGACGGGCTTAAGAGAGGGCTTCAGAGGGGAACCGACGGGTGTAGACGACTTGTTCGCAATCTTCTCGAACAATGTCTTGGCCATAGAGGCCTGGCCCTTTTGCATCTTGGAAGGCTGGCTCTCGGCCTCATCGCTCACTGAAACCCTGCGCTTGTTCTTGCCAAGAACAGACGCAGGAGTAGGTACCTCGACGGGTGTCTCAACAGGTGCCTCCTCCTGCTCGGGAGCGCGTCGTTTGTTGCTGGTCGAGATACCATTCGAGACAGTGTCCTTGGAAATATCGTCGTCGGCCTTGCGCTTCTTTGAGGCTGTGGGCTTAGTAGGAGTAGGCTCAGCATCCTCCTCCTCAGGCTCAGGGAGACCATGCTCTCGACGCCACCTCTTGAGAACATCCTTGGATGGCTTGACGTTCTGGAACTCGTACAGACCGTACCGCAGCAGAATGATACTCCGGCTCTTTTCAAACTCCTTTGCAAAGTTGATGACGTTCAACTTCCAATCCTTCTTGGAAAAGATCTCGTTCGCCGCATATTTGAGCCGTCGAAGGTCGAGGATGCAGAAGAATTGCCGTCGCTGCTCTTCATCAAAGTCTGGAGGGCAGAGGTGGGAGAGGAACTGGTCAGCGTAGATGGATCCCTTCGAGTTCCAGTCCTTGGGGATCTTCTTGGTGAGGGCCTCACCAGAGAGCTCTGGATCAGGATCCTCGATGCGCATGGTGAACAGCTCCTTGGACGTGGCCTTGGACGCCATGCCCCGCGGCGTAACCTGTGCGGTCGACTCTCGGAACGTCCGACTCGGCTCGGGAGTAGCGCCAGGGGCAAACACCTTCTTCATGGTGCTCTGAGGTAGGCTGGGGGAGAAGGGCGCCACCGGGGGTGTGTCGGCGACGGCAGAGACCCGGAAGATGTTGCGGGCGGTGGCAATCGAGCTCTTGCTCAGACTGCTAGATGGAATCTCATCGCGAGTCGTCAACAACCTCCGCGACGATTGGGGAGTGCCACTAAGGCGGCTGGTCTTGTATGGAGTCGAGACGTAGGCGCGCTTTGCGAAAGGCAGAGCAGGACGCGGACGAGGTGTGCTCCTGCCGACATCAGCGGCGTCGCCGTCGCCGGGGATTGAAAAGGTGACCATCTCGCACGACTGTAGATGGGGGAGATATTAAGCGGGGGGGTGTGTTGGCAGGGTGGTGATGAAAGAAATATCGAACTCGACGTCGCGCGTTTTGAGCTCGATGGATGGGATGGGCGTTGAGGTGGCTCGCAGACGAAAGGGGCGGGCCCAAAGGGAACGGGCGGAAAGCGAGTATTCGATCTGGAACAATGGACAAGGAGCTTAGACAAGCTGTCCTTGAAGTTTGGCGATGCGGCTTTGATGGCAGCGCAATCGCATTTGGCCCGAGGTCGCCCTAGGAAACGGCACGAGAAGGCGAGTTGCACGAGGGCGAAGGGCGGGTGGTGTTTTGGGTGTGCGAGCGACGCTGCTGGGCACTGGCTTTCTTAGGTTCTTTCAGAAAAAAAATAAAGGCGGGTCCTCTTTCACCCTCTGTGGGCGGTCCTACCGTCACCAAGGTAATAGAAACGGACCTGACTCCTCAGGCACCAAGACCCAAGGCCAAAAAGAGCAAAGCCGGTCTTGCGGAATGCGTGCAGGTCTCGTGACTTGGCGTCTCTCTGTCACCTCTCCACCCTCTCTTTGTATTCACCCTCGCGCGCTCAGTCCACCTCCGGTCATCTTGGATGCAAGTACGGATTATGATTCCTGTTTAGTTGGTGTACCTGGAATCCTCTGGATCCCTCGTACAAGCACGGATTCACTACACGGGTCATTCATGCCAATCATTTCAGACCCAACGAGCATCGCCTTGCGCAAAAACTTGCGGTCCATTGACCTTGGTACTTGCTGCATCAGCTGCATGTATCCATCCACCCACAGGCATCTGGATGCCTGTCGTTGGGGCTTGGGCACCAAAAACTTGGCACACAAAGATCATCGCCCCCAAGGCAAAGGTCACCATCAAAAACATCACACTCATCATTAACAAGGCACACCATATGACAGTAAAAGAGCAAGTTCCATTTTTTGCATCCTTATCGGTCAGTCCTAACTAATGAGCGTGGGCTCCCCTCACGGAACAAGATACGACTTGAAATCTGTAATACCTGGCGGCAACTGTTTTCCGGCCAGCCTGTGTAAGATTGTCGTAAGATTCGCCAACCTTGACGAGGAGAAGACAGAAGAAATAGTACAACAGAGCAAAAGAGGGGGAGACGACACACAAAATGATCATCGCAAGCAAACCAAAATCCAAGGCCCAATATCCCAGCTTAAAAAATCAACAACAGGACGCTCGCTCGCTTACTTGGTAGCGAGCTTCTTCTTTTGTTCTTCCAGATATTCCTCATCTGAGGCATCCAGAATGTCGTACTCCTCGTCTGTCATGAAGCCATCATCGGAATAGTCCCAGTCATCCTCAGCACTTTCAGCCTCCTTGGTTTCCGGCTCCTCAACGACGGGAGCGGGCTCAGCAGCCTCGTGCATGCTGGCCACGGGCGACTCCTTCTCGAGCTTGGGGAAGATCATCTGGCTCGAAGCCTGGCTCTCCTCCTCCTGCTGGGGCTCCTCGACTGGGGTCGGCTCCTTGACTTCAGGCTCGGGCACGGGCTCGGGCTTAGGCTCAGGCTTGACCTCCTTCTTGACCATGCGGACATTGACATCGCACCAGAGACGGTGACCGAACCTCTCGCCATCGGGGTTGGTCAGACGCCAGTACGAGATGACCTTGCCAGGGCGGGCAGGAGTGCGGAGCAGCACGGTGAAGGGGAACTCCTGGCCGGGGGCGAGAGGAGGGTAACAGACAGTAGACTCAGAGGCAGAGAGTAGCTCCGAGACACCAGCAGGGTGGTTGGAGTCGACGTGTCCCATGTAGTCACCACCGACGAACCTAACGCTGCAGCCAGCGGGCCAGGTCTCCTTGCCCTCATTGCGCATAGTCCAGGTCTGCTCGAAAACATGGTTGGGAGGGAGGATGGTGCCGTCCTGAATGCTGTCACGGACGAAGACAGCCTTCAGCTCCTCCAGGGGAGCTGGGACGGGGATGGAAGTCTCGCGCTTCTTCTCGTCCTCAGCCTTGACCACGGGCTCGGGAGCCTTGGCAACGACCTCGACAGGGGCAGGCTCAGTTGGCTTCACGTCGACAACGGTGCGGACGGGAATAGAGTTGCTTCGGGCCGCAGGCACAGGCTCAGGAGCCTTGGGGGTGGGAACGCGATCACCCATCTCACGCATTTGCTGGCCGTTCTGGTGCTCACCAGTGGTGGTAACACTGACGTGGCGGACAGGAGTCTTGAACTTAATCAAGGGGTGAGTCTTGTTGTGAGTGTTCATAGGACTAGCCTCGCAGTTGGCGCAGAAATCCAAGTCGCTGCAGATAGCGCACTTGTAGCGGGTACCGCGAATGTAGTTGGGGTAGGCCTCGCTCTCGCAGCAGAGGGGGCCATCACAGCAGATGCCAATGTGGACGGCAGGGGGTGTTCGGACCCGAACGTCAGTGAGCTGCTCATAGATTGGCACAAATCGGTGGCCGTGGTGAGTGATCTTGGAAGACTTCATGCAAGTGGAGCAGAAGTCCCAGTCGGGGCAGTCAAGGCACTTGTGGCGGACACCACAAATGTACTTGTCACAGCCATCACAGATAGCGTGGTGGAAGTTGTTGCGGCCAGGCTTCATCCTAATAGTGATGTTGTCAGGCATCTTGGTGTCCTTGACAGCAGGGACAAAGCCGTGCTTGGGATGGTGACCATGAGCATCCTTTCCGAAGCATGTCTGGCACAGGTCAAAGTCTTCACAGACGGTGCAGTGAAGGAACTCCGCCTCGGGGAATTCTAGGAGGGTTAGCTTCTGGCGGGAATGAGCGCTGAACTTATACATACCTCGAACGCAGCAGTTGCAAGTTCGCATGACGCCGAGGTTGGCCCATCGAGCAGCCAGAGGCTCGAACATGGGGTGAATAGAGGGAACCTCATCCTTGGGCTCAATCTTCGGCTCAACCTTGGGCTCGATCTTAGGCTCGACCTTGGTCTCAATGGTGGTCTCAACCTTGACCTCGGGCTTCGGCTTGGGAGCGATGGTCTCGGTGGTGCTCTGCACGAGCTGGCCGTTGACAGTTGTGCGCTTGATCAGCCAGTGGTCCTTGCCGTGGCAGGTGATTCCCTGGTCGATGCAGGATTGGCAGAGGTCAAAGTCTCCGTCGTCACAGGTGGAGCAATGGTAGTGAACATCAGGGATGGTCTGCTCGCAGCTGTTGCAGCAGACGGCAAAGGTAGCGCCAGTAGCAGGGCAGATGGCGGGAGCCTGAATGTGGCTGGCGGGGGAGTGGCCGGCGGGGAGGACAGTGAAAGGGGCCTCATGCAGGTTGGTCAAGTCGTGGCCGCAAGTTCGGGGGACCCGAATCGGCTGTCGCTGTCGCTCCATAAAGTTGGCAAGTCGGGCCTCGAAGTCCAGGCGGGTGTCACGACGCTCTCCGATGTATCGAGCGGCATCGTTGAGGAGAGTCGCGTTGTAGGTGCGAGAAAGAGGGCTGACGCGAGCGGGAAGATCAGCATCAGGCGGTGTGGTTGTCGCGACCGGAGTCGGCGCGGGAGCCTCAGCCGTGGGAGTAGGAACGGCGCTGATTTCTTCCTCTTGGCTCTCCTGAGCGGTGTCCTTGGGCGTCTCCTCGGTCATCTTGGGGACGATGGGGGATGCGAAAGCCTCGGGCTCGTCTTCGACAGTGACGGGTTTGGGGATAGTCTTGGACAGGTCCTTGATGGAGACTCGGATCTTGAGCTTAGACTTGGCCTTGGCAGCGCGGTAAAGCTGCTTATAAATAGGGATGTTTCCGGGCTCAAGTAGGACGTAGGATCCTGCAGAGTCAGAGTATCGCTCAAAGGTAACCTCGAGATCGGCAGGAATGTGGAGGAAGGTTCGGAGCTGGCTGGGAGTTAGTTTCAAGGCAATTGCTCGTGATGGCGTCGTGAGGTTAATGAGGAAAAGTCATGTATGTGAAGAAGTAGATGGAAAATACAGCGGCTGTGAAGTAAATTGAAAGGCGTGATGAAGATGTCAACATACGTTAGTCTCGAGTGTTCTGGGGACCATGTCCCGAAGAGGCATCTTGGTACGTCGAGTGATGCCCTCGAAGATCACCTTGACGGTGATGACATGGTCAAGAGTAGAATGCGAATGAGTAGCCATGATGGCAATTTGCTCCGGCTGATGCTATCGCGAGAAAGTTAGAATGAATTTCTTCCGCCGCCTCGATCCTTGATGGATGAGGATGTTGAAGGAGAGGATGACGATGCTGACGGGTGGAGCCTTACATTGCTAGTTCGGGGCGGTGACGAGGATGCTGTTATCGGCCGAGATAAGGAATCGGCGGTGACAGGACGGCCGTCGCCCGTCGTATAGATGCTCCCGGGGATTATCTCACGGAGAGGAAGGATGCAGTGTGGAAGGGGAAGGGGGAGAGGTCTGTCGGAGGTATGGGGGGATAGGGTTTTTGAAGGAAAACGGGGTAGCGATGGAAGAAGTAAGAACGAGGGAGGAGAAGGAAGCGGGAGAAGTAAGTTAAAAGAGAGCCCGTCCAGGACTTGAAAGCTTCCGCACGGGCACCTTCCTCGCGTCTAGGTGTTGCCAGCTGCTGCTGCTACCGGCGGCTGCAAGTTACTGCTGCTAGGATCCAGCCTACCTAATGCTAGGCACTGTACCACCTACGAACGGCGGCTTCCACGGGGCCCAGTCCACTCGCTACCCGCCGCCGCCGCTGGCAACTTGACTGGGCCCCCGGGACAGGCTTGTCGCCGTCTCTGCTGTAACTTGGCGAGGTCACAGGTGCGCCAGCTGACGGGGGAGCCTGGTTGCCTTCGGCACTGGGGGAGGGGGTCGGTCGATCGGGGTACTTTTTTGGTGTTAGTGCGGCCATCCCCATCTCGGGCCCAGGTCCAGAGTCACCTATCAGTGACGGGGCCGTCAGCTACAGTACGGAGGAGTCCGCCCTGGCGCCCCGGATGTGAGAAAGCTTGAGGCGACAAACGCAGCACTTGGGGCCAAAGGCAAAAACCTACAAGTCGCAGGACGGAACTGATGATGATGAGGTCGTTCCAGGCCAGGGGTGTGTACTTAGGTACGAGTTCCATCCTCTGTTGCAATTGGTCTCTACGTCGGTGGTCTAGCCGGCCGGCCTCTTTGAATCCCCCTTGCTCAGGCTGCCTTGCCAGAAAGTGCACTTTATTCATTACTGTACAACTTCTTCCACCTTCTTCTCTGAAGTAAGGCAGGCTCTTTTTGGCCACTCGAGTCCTCAAGGCAGCCGAGCATGATTCGCAAACGGTCGCCTCCGAGAAACCAATGTCAAGGCAAAAGCCGAAATGGGCAAACTGTGAGTAACACAGTCAACTTTCTTCTTTCCCTGTGACCTGTGAATCGATGGGCGGTGGAGTTCTACTTGGTTGTTGGTTCGACGTTCCCCACCGAAAGGCGCAGGAGTAACAAAAAAAAAAACATGCACTATCGATACAGCTGAGACTTGGCTTTTCGCATGTATCATGGAGACTACTCTGACAGTAGAACATGGGTTGAAACAAGGTTGATCAGATTCATCTCTAGTTTCTTCTCTTCTCTTCTTCGCCATCGATACCCCTGAAAAGAACCTGACTGACTGACAAACTCCATCATCTGCCTGGTCACTCTAGTCACTGTGCAATTCATCCATCCATCCATTCTGTCACCCCCCTGGTCCCCTTGTTGTCAAATGCTAGGTCGCTCTCTTTAGCCCATCCCCAGGATTGATCAGAAAGAGTGGAGAGCATGAAGCAGGCTGCGAGTGGCGTCCTGGATCACGGAAAAAGAGGGGCAGGGGGGACGGGCTACCAGACGCGCGATAGGGCGAGAGCCTCACGCAGGCCCTGTCTCAACCCCAGACGCTATCTGCGGCCAGGTACCACATGACGGCAAATGCTTCCCTCTGAGCTCTTGATCGGTGGACGACCGGGGGGTGATACTGTGTAGGTACTTACGCAATGCCGCCTCACCGATGCCGCCATCCATGCTCTTCAGGTCACGGACTCGCGGTCACGATGCGTCTTGGGAAGACCCATCCCCCGCTTTCGAAGGGCTCGACACGACACATGGAGAAGGGAAATGTTGCTTTTGTCGAGTTCTCGGTCTTGTCTCGGGACACGGTGTTTCTTTCAGATGAGCATTCTCCCCCCAAGATTCCCAACCTCTATCGCAGTTGCGATCGATTGGCGATTCACCACTCTCAGCTCAGACCAGCGATATGGATGTCGTACAGTACAGTGCATCTTTGAACCCCAGCTCACTATCAATCCGACTGAACCGCACCCCCGGGACGTCCGGGTTTGACCTGGAACGCGCCCAGAAGGAGAGGGAGGCAGCAGCTTGGCCACCTAACTACAGCGCCAGCACCAACGCTTGGTCAGCCTTTGGTTCGTGTTTGCTTGCAATCGCCATCACCATCTTTCTTTCAAGGCTGCAAGGACGCGAGGCAGTGAGTTTGCGTATGTCTTGTCGCCTAAGATGGTTCGCCTCATAAGCGATCAAGACATTGCTTACGGATACTGTCACCGTCTGAGACAGCTTCCGCTCGGCGACGGACAGCCTCCTCCGCCGAATATGTCTTTGTAAAAGAAATCAAACTGCCCCCTCGGGCAAGGGATCCAGAAACCAGGGACATTTCGAGTTCCTAGCATCAACAGCGTCAATGCACCGCCCAGGGAAAAATAAACAAAGATCATCTGGACAAATCTCTAGATAGATCCGGCTACCTACCTTGGACAGACCAGACCATCCCTGACACTGATACGCCGGGTCCACCCACAGAAGCTAGTACCTTGCCTTGCCTACAGTAGGACTTGGTCAATCCTGGCTCTCTCCAGTCTCAGGCTTGTTGTCGCTCGCTCGAGGCGGGGGACGAGATAGTGTAGCGTGCAGTGCAGGACGGAGTACATGCCGTCTGTTAGCGCGCCGCCCTGCTTCCCCCTCCAGCCTGTCACTATCCGTCCTCCACCACCTTGGTCGAGGCGATCCGATGCAAGCTGCTATCCAATCTCTATCGCGTGACGCAGAAGGCAGCTCGACGCGGTTTTGGAATGTGCGTCGTACAGTATCACACACATGCCGCCGCCTCCCCCTCTTCCCAATCACGACAGTCTGACTCGGACCTCGGACAGTTGGTTTGACGAGTCGGAATTGAGAGTGAGGTGAGCTGGAGGCTCGAACGACACACGACACGAGCTCTTGGAGCTTATCCCGTCCTGCCCTGCAGCTGTGCTAAACTCGATGATTCACTTTTGTTGGCTTTTGCTGACTGCGTCTGTTGGAGGCGTCTTGGGACATGCATATGATCAGTCGAACCTCCATGATGGGAAATCCGCAAACAGCTTCCAAGTACCCGGGTACCTATTTCCAACTCTGCTCAATGACCACGAGCTCACAACACTTTTCCTTCCAACCTGGACACGATTCCATGCAAACCTCAATACTTCGTACGTAAAGTATCCTCCCGCCAAGCCTCAGCTCCCCATGCCCGTACATGCATCCCTACCCTAGACATGGACGTTGAAAAAACCTGTGCTGTCACTTGGAAGTAAATTGTCCGTACAGTATCAAAAGTATCGCCCGTGACTTCATTACCGCATCATCCAAACCCAAGTACCCGTCCAATTGCCCTCCCCGTACCCCCTGGTCTTTTGTACACCTTGTTTCCAGAAACGTCAACTCGCGTCTCTTACCCCATGCCAGTCGGTCGTGTATGTATGTGCAGAAGAATCCAACAAACAGCAAACCCGTCCGTGTCACCCCGGAAAAAGAGCCATTCAACTTTGTACATACATGGCCACTCCGGCGCTTGAGGTCGTCTGACTGCTCTGCTTTTTTTATTACTGCAATATCCCCTGTTTCTCTTTCTCCAGATGGAGCAACGGAACCAATCCCCATGCTTGTTCGTCATCCCAGGGGTTCGATGTTTCCCCGCGAACAACTCAAGTCAGACACGGAAACGAAATAAGACGAAATTTCTCTTCTCAGTTGCCGAGTTTGACCTTTCCCCATGGACCCATGTTCCCCATCCATGGCTGACTTATGACCATGGCTAAGCCATCATCTGGTTGGCCAATGCCTGACTCGACAGTCCTCACATGAGTCTCTCGAAACGGGAAGCATAGCCATGCTACCCATGGAGCTATGGATGTCTTTAAGCGAGGTGGAGACGGGGGAATCAACAAATGCTCCCCTCAATTGCACATGCCTGTCACAGCTCCGCTGCTATGACGTGTGAACAGCTCAGATGGACGACCGGACCGAAGAGCCAAGAAAGGCGTCATGATCAAGCTCGGCTTCTTCTGTTCTCTGTCCAGAGTTTTACTCACTGCCTCGGGCCATGATGAGCTCCTCGGACTATTGTCAATTGAAACGTGACTCACACGAGAGAGACCGTAGGCATCCTGATGTGCCCCAAGACTTGATTCACCAACATCAACCACAGACCGTGAATTCAGGTATATAGTGCTCCAGACAGACAGACACCCAAACGCCGTTGCCTTGAAAGCACAGCGCCACGCATGAATTTACACCAAAACACACATAATAGGGGGAAGAATAGATGGATTGCTAAGGCAAGGAGCAGAAATCCCTAGCAAACCACCTCCCCCTCCAACCTCCAAACTTCTTCCTATCCGTCCCGACTTCACCGGCCATGGAAAAAAACTCCATCTCCTGTCAATGATAAGAATACCAGCCATGATACCCCTACTCGATCAACTCCCATCCGTCAATCCATTCCAGGTAAAGATGCCGAGTCCGTAGAGTTATGGTAGTCATCACGCAGCCATCTTCTCTTTGGCTGGGAGCCTTTCAGGCACAAAATAAGAATAAGTCGTCCAAGAGACCTGTGATTGCAATACGAATCATCAGGGGATCTCCAACCGTCTCGAGATGAAACCTCAAGCCCCCCGAGGTGTATCACAGACGCCCATCATCTCCACTGCCTCCTCCTGCTGCCCCGCGGGGCTTTTTGGGAATAAACGTCGCAAGTGCTTTTGTGTTTTTTAGGTATAAGGTCGTAGTTGTAGCTATTAAATCGAGTACGCGTAGAAAGCATTGGGATAAGTGAAGAAAGGGTAACCAGACATGTCACAGTTCTACTGCGGGTAGTAGACCATGCCGGGGGCCTGCTGGGGATAGTAGAACGCGTCTGGGCTGGGCGTCACCATGCCGTTCATGCCTATCACACTGGGCTGGTATCCCTGAGGGGCCGAGTAGGTAGGATAGTTGTTGACTGGCGGGAGCTGAGAGGCGTCATAATAATAGACCATGCCGTTGACCTCCTGTGCCACGAGATTCGAGCTTGGTGGAGGGGGTTGGCCGTTGCCAGGCATAGCCAGTTGCTCAGGTTGGTTCTGAGGCGTGTAGCTGCCAGGAGGACCTGGCTGACCAGGGACATACGGAGGTGGACCACCTGAAGGCGCCATGTTAGGATTGTTGTAGTTGGGCGGGTAGTAATAGCCTTGCTGTGGCTGAGGCTGGGGTTGGGGCGGCTGCGCTTGGTAAGGCTGCTGGTTGTAGTACGGTTGCTGGCCGTACGTGTTGGGCTGGAATGGTGCAGCATGGATAGCCCTCTCAGGGATCTGGGATAGGGGGGTGCCGGTTGAAAGCTGAGATGGGTACGAAGGCTGACGGTTGTGGGATTCTTGAGAGAGGCCGTTAGCCATCTGGATCGGCACCTGCTGATGGAAGGCCTGCTGGAAGGCCTGAGGACCCTGCGTTAACGTAGGCGATTCAATATCGGCAACTGAAATGCTCTTCTGCGGACGAGGCTGATGCATAGGCAGCGCTGATGTTGGCCGGTTCTCCTGGAAGGCAGGCTTCTGGGGAAGCGGGTATGTCTGCGGCGGGGGCAGATCATTAATCGATGTCTCAGACATGATAGGTCGCTCAACAGCAAAGGCTGGATCGGCCGGTCCGGGGATGGACACAGGCATAGGAGCTGCCATTGGCGGAGGAGCCATTGTGTTCATGGGGGGCACGTCTGGACGAGGAGCAGGAGGAAGTCGAACAACTGGTCGAGCATTCTCAACGGGGATCGGCGGCCGAGAGATGACGGAGCCGGTAGGAGAGAACATGTAGTCTCGATCAACGATGGACGACCGTCTGCTGAGGGCCACACTGGGTGTGTACACACTGCCACCGTAGTAGCTACCACCAAACATGCTGGTCCGTCTCGAGAATCCACCCATGGAACCGAAGCCAGAACGGGGCTTTCCTCGCATACGTTGCTGGTTCGGCCTCATTGCCCGCGGAATAAAGATGAATGACCTATCAGCGGCGGGATAAATATATCGAGGAGGGTTTTCGGGTAGCGAGATGCGGACGGGCTTGTCCCGACGCAGAGGAGGTCGGTGATCGGGTAGCTTGGTGTACTGCTTGACGGCAAGACGAGGGATGACAGCTGCGGCCTTCATGGACGGAAGGAAGACCCGGACCTGCGTGTTACCAATGTGTTTCTCGGTGGAGAGGGTCCGGTTGATGGGAGTCGGGTTGGGTTCACAGGTTGGGATGAAACCATTCCCGTTGGCTGGACCCTCATCATCAACAATCATATGTCGAGGCCGTGCTGGAGGCGGTGGTTCTACAACAGTCTCGTGCATATCATGGGTCCACGGAGAGTTGGTCGTTGGGTCTCCCGGGTGGTGCAATTGACTGTTATCGGTCAGTAAACCTACGGTACCGAAGAGGGGGAGTGACGGGTGATGACATACTTGATGGGTGCATACGGACCCCCGATACCACCACGTCCGCCCCTACCTCGACCTCGTCCGAAAGGGCGGAAGCCATTCGCCGCAGGCCCGGCATGTCTGTGGTCGTGCATGAAAAAGGCGCCGCGGTTGGGCACAAAGGCAGGATCCTCGTCTCTCCTGCGCTTGTAGTCTTCGTGCTCCTGGCGACGTCGATTCGCAGGGGCTGCCTGTGGTCTAGCAGACGCCGAGCTCACGACGATGGGAGCTGCAGGCGATCTGGGGGGCGACGGGGCCGTCACCTCGTCGAAATGCATCACCTGGCCAGGCTGAGACTGATCCGTGATGGAAAGACCGTGAAGCATCATGTCGGTATCCGTCACAGGCTTGCCGTCATGGCCAGAGTCGGTGCCCAACTTGGAGGCATGTCCGGCGTGTCTTGGAGCAGCAGGAGCGCCATTGGCCTTCTTCCTCGCATTTGGAGCCGTCGGGGAGGCCTCGTCGATGTTGCTAGTATCACTGTCATCGGCCGGATCATTGTCGTCGGTCAGGGAGCCGTCGGTGATGCTATCGTCATCGAGGTCGAGAGCGTCCGGGCCACCCTCGTCGTCGCCCTCGTCCTCGACGCGGCGGCGTTGACCGATGAGCTTTCTACGACGAGGAGCCGCAGCCATGGTTGCGCAGCGATGAGGGAGATGAAGGAGGCGACCGAGGGGGCTTTGTGGACTCGAGGGATGGGATGCGACGAGATGTGGTTGTCATTCGGCGGCGGCGGCGGCCGGGGGGGAATGCGAGAGAACAACAGCGAAGCGAGCGAGCGAGAAGACGTCGAGTTTGAGGCCGAGGACAACCAAAAACCGGCCGGCGGCGAAGAGCACGAGATCAAGAATCGAATTAACCCCAAAAAATACACCAGATGCTGATGGAAATAGACCCAGACGCAAGAGCAACCGACCAGCCGCTAGACGATGAACCCGAGAGACAACGCAGAGAGGAACCAAAGAAAAAAAAGAAGAGACAGAGAGGGGAAAGGGGAAGGGAGGAGGCTCGATGGAAGCTCTCACGCCGTGATGCAGAACTCGAGGCTGCAGTTTGATGGCGATGGTGGAGAGCGACAGTCGCGAGAGAGAAGAAGGGGGGAGGAAGAGGCGGCGAGTGGAGGAGGAGGAAGAGACACGAGAGCAGCAAAGATATGTGGTGATGGTGGTTCCAAGAGAAGATTTGGCAAGGTAAATCGGATGGATCGCCAAAAACTGCTGGGCCCCCGGCCGATGAAAGTGGTGGTCCGCCGCCAGCGCCAGCACCTCTACTTACCACTACCACTGACTTGCTGCCAGCCAGCCCCATCCATGTTACTGAGCCTGTCCACCCACCCAAGCAAACAAGTACCGCCCGCGCAAACCTGCGGTGCGCCGTGACATGTCAGACTAGCTCCCCCACCACCGGCTAGCAAGAGAGTTGCTGAGGAGGCTTACTTCATTGCACGTTAGCCCCATCGCCCATCCAACGCTGGCTGTCCGGAGCATCCATGGGCGGGCTCTTGATTCATCATCATTAGAATCACCACAGCATCCGCCGCTGCCCAGAGACAGTGAGAGAAGGAAGCACTCTTTCTTTTTGCTTCCGGGTTAGAATTCCACCAGAGACAGTCCCGATTGCGGACTTGCTCATTCCTCCCGTCGCTCTGTTGCGCAGCGCAACACGTCAAAGGGCAAATCACATTCGCCTCGTCCCGCTTTATGCGACTTGAGGCGCAATCAGCAGCGACCTGTATCCTCCGTGACGGACGACCTGGGCCTGCCCAGGCTGCGAGGCATCTTGCCAGACGACCCTGCTGCACCACACTGCGTCAGACACATGATGCCAAAAGGTCACCTCTCGTCTTGATGATTGCGGGTACATTGTCCATGGAAGCCATTTTCAACCCCCATTTGTCACCATGTTTTTTTTTCTACTGTTGCCCCGCGTTGCCTACCGTCTGCCTGGGCGTCCTGCATTCGACGTCAGATCACGCCAGATTGTTGTTGACCATGCCACCCAGGTTCAAATTGACTGGTTTGCGTCTAACAGTTATCAATCCTCCCAAAAATAGAGAAGACTGGAACATCTAAAAGTAGTTATGTTTTTGTATACGCAGCAGCGAACACGAGAATACACCTGTCCCCATCTTGATTGGAGAAGCCATGTTTTTCAACTGGCCACGGCAATTGACCCGAATTACCCAAATAGGTAGGCTGGATAAGGTTGAGGTCGTTTTTAGCTACCTAAATTTATGATGATGCTGGCCGGGGTCGTGAAGCTATAGCTGATCCTTAGGATGCTATTAATAACTCGCATCGACATCTGAACTTTCCAGAATAGGTAGGTATTCGCTATCCTAATTTTTACGCTGAAGAGTGAATACCATCCACTCTCTTATTCCCTGTGATAGCCTTGTACTCTGTTGTAACCTTGATTATCTATCGTTGTCTTGGTCACATGTCACTTCTGGCGACCCAGGTCGCTTTCCCTTCACAACAACGCGAGGAGACGTAAGCCATGTAACACACAAGAGTCATTCTCGCTGCCTAGGGAGTCATCCATCACTGCCAGAAACCTGCTCAATAGTAATGGCAAATATCAGTCTTGGAGGGATGAAATGAGGCTCCAGGCTAGATCACCAGGTGTGGGTGATACAATGCAAGTTTGACTCCGTTTGAATCTGCTAACTGGATTTGGGGATCTAGAGATAATGCGAGGCAGAAACAGTGAGTTACTTGTCGATGCTTTAGGTTTGATTTACTATACAATGCTGTACTTGATGCAGTAAAGTTGAATCAGGCAAGCTATCGTGAACGTGGAAGTAAGAATATACCTTGATTTTTCTCAGTAACAGAGTGCGTTACTGAGGACGAGCTAGAAATGTTTAACACGAATTAACTTGTACTCCCTTAAGTAAAAGCATTCTGCAATTTCTCTTACTTGCTGGAAACGAGATAACGGTAAATGTTGATGGCGAGCTGGCTAGTGTGTTGGGTGCGACAACAATGACAAGAAAAGTATCAGAACCGCATGCCTTTAGATGAAGCAAAGTACATGCAGAAATTTTGAACGAGATAGAACAGATAAATTTACTTGGAAATCCCTTCCAGACGTGGAATACGGCTGGTTTTGGCTGTTGAGGACGGTCGCTAATAATGAAGGATGCTAATAGAGGAACCACTCGAAGCTAGAATTAGCATGAATGTACAAGCATTTTTCTCATTGAACCCATCTTCGAACCTGATTTACCTTCATCTCTGCTTGTTTTCACAATTTCAGACCGATTGTATGAGTTGAAACCACAGCGACTTTAATGGGCGCTTGACCTCGGTCTTGGACTAGGGGTGTATTCAACTACGGTCACAGGATATGGACAACAGCTCATCTCTCAATAGTGATACCAATCACTCCTAAGTCATTGATCTCTTTCACATGAAGAATTGCCAACAAATGGTCAAAGATCCGTATTTCCACACGCTGGCTGTATTCAGGCCTCAAGAATCTTGCTGAAGGGGAGTTGTAATACTTGAACCGAGGGCCGAATACCAAGACAGCCCCCCTCCCACTTGAAACATCTGCACCGGGTATCGGTCGATGCATAATTTCCTGGGATTTGATTGCTGAGGGAGTTGATTTTGTGGAATGCGATATTACTTGTCAACGCTGAGTTCCAGATTAGCACGGGCGAGGTTCTGAGACATCTTGAGGAATCTGTTGACTGGCCAGATTCCTTTTTTGAAGCTCCTATCCCGAGGTTGTCCGGGAAAAGCACGTTTGGTTGTGATATGTCGATTTGAACTGACTCGATGTCTTGAGAAGTTGACAGCAAAGGCGTTGGGAGTCCAATGATGATACCATTGACCATGAAGCAAGTTTGTCTCTGCAAGCACATCTCGAACAAGACCAAACGAAATTAATGATTAGAATAGTAATATTTGAGCATTGGCCTCTTTGCTTGACTACGTATCTACCATTCATCTCATCGACACCAAGATGTTGAGCCTCTCCCGCACACACATGCAGCAAAATCAGCCTTGTCAGATCCCAAAAGCAAAACCCACGCAGGATCTCATTATTCCCCATCAATCCTTGGCTCTCGTCAGCGGACTTTGTCCGGACGAGTTAAAAAAGGAGACATGGGGTAATAGAAATTAACAAAAAAAAAGGGCCAAGAAGCAAGACATTCCTCCACAGCAGGGCATCTTTTACCCCACGGTTTGGCAAAATGCTTGCCGAGCCAATGGCAAGTACTTGTTGGTTTGTTAGCAGCTTCAACCTAGCCCCATTAGCTTCGATCCCTGGGCCTGGGGCTTTGGTTAGAGAGGGATGGCATTCTCGTGGATTGCGAGTGAAGCGCCCGTGATATTATCACCAGCCCCTCCCCACTGTGACGTAGCTCTACCTAGCCAATGCAGCTAGCTAATGAGGTACCTAAACCCAGTCTGTGGAAAACGGCGGCATAGCCGCTGAGCTTCGTCGGTTGCTCCAGTGGAGACAAGGACTCCCTGAAATCAATGGGAAAGGCGGGGGTTTTGCTTGGAAGTTAAAAGCTGCTGATGCCAGCTCACAATCGTCTCGTAAACTGCGTGACAGGTGCAATTGTGATTATGCCCTCGTTGACTGTCCACCTTGATCACATGGTCGTCATATCGAGCCTGATGCAGAAGATGAGAGCTTCCCCTCCTTTCAAGCCCGTTCATGGTGGGGTTGTCCTTGGTATCAAGAGGAGACTAGAGATAGCGGAGGTTAGCAGACCTTACGCAACTGACAGGGCACGGCTCCCAGCGGGGTCCAGCCTAGCCAAGCGAGGGAGGGGGGAGCTCCAGGGCTTGTCACTGGTGCAGCTGCTGTGGTGATGGATGGCTCCCGTCCCAACACCAGATCGTCACCTAATTATGGGAATCCATCCATCCCCCTCCACCACCACCACCACCACCACCGCCGCTGCCGCAATCTCTACTGCTACAACACCATATACCCCTCTCCCTCTGCGCCAATTCCCTCTCACAAGCCTCTTTTCACTCTGCTCGACCCTTCCAATCCTGAATCAACCTTGCTCATACGACCCTCGAGACAGCTTCAAGCTTGTCCGCTACAAACCCGCCATCATGGCCAGCCTCCCCTCGCAGCACCCCACCCTCTCCCTCCACCTCTCCGACGTCACCCTCACCCCGCTCATCACCTCGGCCTCGTCGCAATCCCACCTCGAGTCTCTTACCGCCCTCACCTCGAGCGCCCTCTCCTCCCAGACCGCCGCCCAGCGTCTTGGTCTCGGCCGTCCTCAGCGCCTCATGGTCGAGTACCCGGAGCGCGGGCCCGTCGTCCTACACTCTTATCTCGACCCCCGCGATACCGCCGAAGCCAGCGCCGCCGGGAACAATAACGCCGCAGCAGCAGCAACTTCGAGCCGTCCCGGTTCAGCACCCGGCTCTAGTCACGGCCCCGACTCACGGTCCGAACCGCCACCCGCAAAGGACGACCCACGCTCCGAGGACGCGGCGCCGCTGCTCGTCGGTGTCGTGGTCGCCGGATCCGCCGAGGAGGCGAGAGAAGCCCGCCGTGCCTCTGCGAGGCTGGAACGCGTGGGTAGAGAGTTTCAGAAGGAGTGGGTGGTCGAGAGTCAAGACCGCGCACACGAGGATGGGCCCGAATGACGCGACTCCCCTGCAGCCAGCCATGTCAGGGACACGCACGGCGTCCGCAGAAACATGCGCCACGACCAAGACCAAAACCACGATTACGAAGCGATGCAATACAAATGGGATAATACCACGGAGGAACGAACATGAAGAAAAGAGGCGAGCGAGAAAGAAAGTGTATGAAAAATCTTGGTGACATGGACGCTTGCCATCCAACTCGAGCCGTCATCCTTAAAAGAGGAGACGAACTACGAGTATTTGGGTTTATCTATGGAGTATGCTACTGAGCGAGATACCTCAGAGGTCGCACATAGATCGATCGGTATGATTTTTGGTCCGAGACAGACCAGACCACATCCACCACATCCATCAAACTCTGTTTTTTGCCATGTCGTGGAATCATGGAAATCACAGAATCACATGGCAAGACATATATACCAGTTACAACAACAGACGCAGCAGATACAGCACAGTTACTTGTTCTAAAAGATTTGAATTCATCTCGCGAGACGTCTAATTTACCATACGTAGCCCATAAAACCTTGCTCCAAAGCCCGTCGTCATCACTTGCATAATCATTCTGCCCGGGGTCGGCCCGTCCCGAGCCTCTTGCTAACTCATCACTCTTATTCTTGTTTTTGTTCTTATCTTGTTCTTATTTTCTTTCCTCTTTGCTCTGCTCGTCTTGAATCTAGATGATCTGCTTGAACGCGCGGTTGAGGGGGGAGCGGATGTTGGGGACGTCCTTCCAGAAGTCGACGGTGGCAACGGCACGCTTAGCGACACCCTCGGGGGTGAACTCGAACTTCTATAGTCGGGGTTAGCAAAGGATTCTGCGGGGATAGAGATCTGGGGAACCGCCTGGCCCAAGCTTGAGCTGACCAGGGGTAGGGGATAACTTGCCTTGTAAACATCCTTGTAGGCACCAGAGGCACCGAATCGGTTGATACCGAACTGCTCGTGGGTGTAGCGCTCCCAGCCCATGGTGGTCATGACCTCAACGGACAGCGAGGGGATGCCATCGGGGAGGACAGACAGGCGGTACTCCTGGTCCTGGAGGTCAAAGGCCTCGAAGCAGGGCAGAGAGACGACACGGGCCTTGATGTTGTGGTTCTCAGCGAGGACCTTGACGGCATCGAGGGCAATGGCAACCTCGGAACCAGTGGCGACGAGGGTGATGTCGGCGCCCTCAACCTCTTGCAGGACGTAACCACCCTTGGCAGCCTTCTCGATGGTGGAGCCCTCGAGCTGGGGAAGGTTCTGGCGGGTCAGAGCAATGATGCTGGGAGTCTCCTTGGAGGTCAGGGCGACGTAGTAAGCACCGCTGGTCTCGTTGCCGTCGGCAGGTCGCCAGACGAGAGTGTTGGGGAGAGCACGGAAGTGGGCAAGAGTCTCAATAGGCTGGTGAGTAGGACCATCCTCACCGAGACCGATGGAGTCGTGGGTGGCGACCCAGATGGTGCGGACGCGGGACAGGGCCGACAGACGGACGGCACCAGCAGCGTACGAGACAAAGTTCAGGAAGGTACCGGCGTAGGGCAGGATGGTGCCGTAGGCAGCGAGACCGTTGAGGATGGCACCCATGGCGTGCTCACGGACACCATATCGAACATATCGGCCGGTGTAGTCGCCGAGACCGGTCGACTTGGGCTGGAAGTCGACGGCATCCTTCCATCGGGTCAGGTTGGAGCCAGTCAGATCGGCGGAACCACCAAACAGCTCGGGGATGGCCTCGTGGACCTTCTGGAGAACAGTCTCGGACAGCTTTCGCGAGGCGATGGCGGGGTCGGCGGGGCTGTAGACGGGGAGGTTCTTCTCCCAGCCCTCGGGGAGGTCGCCAGTCTGTCGTCGGGCGAGATCAGCGGCCTCGGTGGGGAACTGCTCCTTGTACTTGGCAAAGAGCTGGTTCCACTCCTGCTCAGCAGCGGCACCCTCGGAAGAGTGCTTGCCGTAAAGGTCGTAGACCTCCTGGGGAACGACGAAGCTCTCCTCGGGGTTGAAGCCGAACTTCTCCTTGAGCTGCTTGATGTCGTCAGCCTTGAGGGGAGAGCCGTGGACACCGTGGGTGCCCTGCTTCAGGGAGCCGAAACCAATGGTGGTCTTAAGCTGGATAAGAGTGGGCTTCTCAGTGTTGGCCTTGGCCTCCTTGATGGCAGCCTCAATGCCCTCGAGGTCGTGGTCACCGTCACCGACGGTGAGGACCTGCCAGCCGTAGGCCTCGTATCGCTTGGGGACATCCTCAGTGAAGGCGACAGCAGTGTCACCGTCAATGGTGATCTTGTTGTCGTCCCAGATGGCAATCAGGTTGCCGAGCTGGAGGTGACCAGCGAGAGAGCAGGCCTCGCTCGAGACACCCTCCATGAGGCAGCCATCGCCGAGGAAGACGTAGGTGTGGTTGTTGACGAGGTCGAAACCGGGCTTGTTGAAGACAGCCGCGGTGTGAGCCTGGGCAATGGCCAGACCAACAGCGTTGGAGATACCCTGGCCAAGAGGACCAGTGGTGACCTCAATACCGGGTGTGTCATGGGCCTCGGGGTGACCGGGAGTCCGGCTGTCGACCGACTATAGCAACGGTAAGCAAGCAATGGCGAGAAAAGATGTCAGAATCACGTACTCGGAAGGCCTTGAGGTCATCGATGGTGAGGTCATAGCCAAAGAGGTGGAGGAGGGCATACTGAAGCATGCAGCCGTGGCCGTTGCTGGAGACGAAAAGTGTCAATTTTTTTTTTATTTGAATGAGCTTGTGGCGTCGGCCGCCGGGTCAAAGACTTACGAGAGGACGAAGCGGTCACGGTTCAACCAGTCAGGGTTCTTGGGGTTGAAGGTCATGAACTTGTTGAACAGGACGTGGGCAACAGGGGCCATGCCCCTAGATAAGAGAGTCAGTATTCATGTATTTTGCTGTAGAAGCTCATCGGCGACGAAGCGGAGGGTGGGAAAACTCACATGGGAGCACCAGGGTGTCCCGAGTTGCTGTGGAAGGTCGCATCAACCTGTTGAGAGCTCGTCAGTTGACATTATCTTTTGTTTTCTGCTCATCATGAGAGCTATGAAGCTGCCAGGTACACGCCGAACGCGATGACGAGATGAGAGCCAGCGAAACAACAAAATCAATGAGGCGGTGACGCCCTCTTGCGATGGTTGTGACACTGTCTCTCTCACCACATTTCTCTGCGCGTCCCCCCCCAAACTCAAGGTGAATGAATGGCGGGGCAGGCGTGGCGGGGTAAAATCCAATGCACAAGCAAGAGCTGGAGGGGAAGAGGAAAAAGCTTACCGCAAGGGTGCGGATGGTGTTGATGGCCTTTTGATCGATCTCGCCGTAACCCATTTTGCCGAATGTTTGAGAGACTGGTTCTATGAAGGAGGAGAAAGGAAGAGGAAGAGAAGGAGGAGGAGGAACGAGGGAAGAAAAAGGTCGTCGAATGACGGGGAGATGAACGGAACAGGTCTGACGTTTGCTGGAGGGGTCGTGTCATGTATTTAGCGGTCTCCAGTTTTCCCAGTCTCGAAAAAAATGGTCGGCCGGGCGGTATCCCGCAGGCCTTGGCCATCATCGCCTCGAGAATGAGCGGACATTGGCTGACACGAGGTACATGCTCGAGTAGGTACAGTCTGAATCGAGGTACATTGACGTTGGGGGAACAACAAGATTGCTCATCATCCAGATGGTAGGTAGGTAGCCGTCGAGGCATCTCAACTGTGGCGGGCCCCGGAGCTTGGGTGGTTCTCGGGTCGCCAGGGGGGCAGCTCCAGGGCCCCTCGGCGCCATGCAGCCTGCGTCTTCAGGGCATCCTCCCCAGCGCGGCCAGCAGGTACAAGTCCGTCCGGTCAAGGTGGCGGCCACGCCAAAAAGGGCAGGCCACCCAGCTTCCAACTGGCTCACCACTTCACCTTGCCCACTCACAACTCAGATTCGAGCTCAGCAAAAACAGCACAGAGCTCGCCGCTCTCGCCGCCCTCGCCGCGGGGGGACAAGGTCAATGGCCGGCGAGACGCCGAGTGGGGTCCCGGTGGGGGCCGTCCTTGACACCAGTGACGCTGGGAGCCCCTCCTCCTGCGACCTGGCGCCCCTCGAGATGGCTCTTGATGTTCCAGTCGAGATCCCGCAGAGCCCATTCACGGGCGACCGAGCTGCTGCGTGCTCGAGATTAACCTGCAGGTGCCTGCCTCTTGACGCAATCCCTCCCAATTCCCAGCGCCCTCGTTGATCCGTTCGCTGGCCCCTGTGGAGTCTTGATGGAGGCAGATGGCAACGGCGGCACTTGGCTGTGAGGAACCTTTACCTCTGTGACGTCGGTTGGCCACTCCATCATTACTCGAGTGAGTCTTCAGATGCTGATGATCTTGCCGCGTAAAGAGTCTTTTTAAAATCTCTTGCGGCTTTTTCTCGCTGTATCCTTCCTGGCTTGTAATCGCACTAATATGAAAAATCTCCACGCCGGGCTCCGGAGCGAGTACATATTTCGCTCATAGGCTGTGAGACTGCAGAGCCTTTCTCACCAAATTTAACCGGAGAGAGGGTGAACAGGCAGAAAAGGATACCTACCTCAGAATGGATGGCCCGGAGGTTGGAACACTGGCTGGCGGGCCCCCGCGGGGGCTTCAAGAGGGGCAACTCCGTCTTCCGTGGCCGAGTCGGACACAACTCCGTTGCGATGCTGTGGCTTCAGTTGAGCGATGCGGACCTCTGACAAGCACACGAGGCCCGCTGGATAAACACGACCCGAGTCCCTGGTTGGACCGGCTGCTGGACAACCTCACGATCCATCCGCACCAATCCAGACAAGTAATTGGCCTGTCTCGGTGACAGAACTCAGAAGTACACATAGGGAGGAGCAGGTCGAAGGAGCGATAGTCGGAGAGGAGGGCCGAGTGTGATGGAGCAAAGACGGAGATGTGGCTGCGCTCGTCAAGGTGTGCTCGCTAGCAATGCCTAGCACCTTGATGCTTGAACATCCAACCAGGTGTGTGGTTGCACTCGGGCACGTCGGCGGAAATGCAATGCCCCAGCCCAAAGACGGTAAAGGATGGACTGTGTAAGCGGTTATCAAGAATGCAGTAACGGCTGATGAATGATATGATATGTATCCGCCCGGTCTGCCCCAAAACCTTAGCAAACCTGGGCGGCGGCCGCCTGTCGGTGAATAACACCAACCTAGGCGTGATGCCACACTCAGGAGACGAATCTTGGTTATCATGCCTGCGAGCTGCTGACTTATATGGCGACAAGTCATGACACGTCCGACGTCTTCACCGAGAGATTGGCCGGGTAGGAAGCTTTCGGCCGGAGTGGGGGTTTCACCGATTGTACGGATACCCCACTCTATTTTCCAATGGAATTTACAAACCACCACCAGACGAGACGACGACGACAATCAACTCTTTTGGAACTCCGAGCTCGCCGATACACACGTCTTGGCTGACCAAGCTAGACTAGAGTGAAATGGTCAAGAAGACGGGCCCCTCCAGAAAGGCTGCACCTTCAAAGCAGAGCAACAAGAAGTCGGCCGCCCCGGCGCAAAATCAGGAAGCTTCTTCACCACCACCTCTGCAGAGCCAAGCCGAGCAGCAGCGTCTGCTCGACGTCTTTTCCAATGCCTTCAATTCGACCCTCACGTCAGATGACTTTGCAGGTCTGCTGCAGGAGGTGAAGCAGGCTCTGTTCAATCGCGACTTTGCTACTGCTTTTGGGAGGGAGGATTATCTCGAGGCGTATGCGGCGAGATGGAGTCCTACACGGACATTATGCTATACCACTGTTTTCCTCGGCATCAAGGAACATCTGGATGGGGTTCTAGCTTCTGAAGAGGGGAGTTTCAGTGGAAAGAATCTGGAATTGAGTACCCAAGCGGGTTTGACCAAGGATTCTAATGCTCTGGAACAAGATATAGAACCTGGTGAGGCATCTGCTGAAACAGGACCAGATGCTCCCAAACCCGAAAGGTCTCAACCACGAAGCACTCTGCGAATGCTCTCAATTGGAGGATGCGCAGCCGAGCACCTCGCTTTTGCATCCTACCTCCAATCCACCTCGAGCAATGGTCATCTGACGCTCCTTGACTCGGCTCCCTGGGCCAGCGTCATCTCTTCTCTCGAGTCGAGCACAAACTCCCCGCCCCCCATCTCAAAGTATGCGTCGGCGGCCGCGCGCGCAGCGAACCGCGCGCTTCTTGAGCCGGGCCAGCTTTCTGTCGAGGTCGTACAGCAGGATGTCTTGGCTCTTGATGCCGATGCATTGACAGCTCAGTGCGCTGGTGGCAAGGTACCCATCGTGGTGACGCTGTTGTTTACCCTCAACGAGCTGTATACCAGCGGAGGCATTGGGAAGACGACCAAGCTCCTCAAGAACCTCGGACAAGCCCTCGCGCCGGGGAGCTTGGTTCTCGTGGTGGACAGTCCTGGAAGCTACTCAGAAGCTGCCCTGGGCAAAGAGAAGAAGCGGTACCCTATGCAATGGCTGCTCGACCACACTCTCCTTGAGACCGAGACACCGGGTTACTCCTGGGAAAAGCTGCAGTCTGATGATTCCATCTGGTTTCGACTCCCAGAAGGCTTGTCATATCCAATTCCCCTCGAGAATATGCGGTACCAGATACACCTGTACCGTCTGGAAAAGTCGTCTTGAAACAATCCTATTATTATACTGCAAAAAACTTCATGGTATCTAAGGTCTGTCGTCTATGTCGTTTCTAGATGGGAATCTTTTTCATGCCCATACCATCTTCTTGAGCGAGTGCCCCAGCTGCTCTAGCAACCCGGTGTTCTTTTTCGCCTCTTCCAAAGAGATAATGTCCCCGGACTGGACCAGGCTCTTGCGCTCTTCCCCTGGGCGCTCTAGTTGTCGTTCCAGCGCCAATCGCTCAATCTCTTCGCAGATGGTGGAAACCTGCTGTGTTTCGGTCTGCCGTGGGCCATCGTTTCCGAGGACGGCTACGGAAGAGTCTACATATGTTGCCTTGAAGACAAGCTGGCGCAGGCTGGATGCCGACGACGGTTTGCTAGAGAGCAGGTTGGCCAAACTGGCTGGGATGCTGGCATCCTTCTGCGCAGAGGGGTTCTCCTTGCCGGCCATGTCGCCACGGCTTGAAAAGGTTCGGGTGTTAGTGCGTCGAAAATCACTCTTGCCTGGGTTGTAAGACACCACAAAGCCGGCGTTCTTGGTCTCGTCGATGTGAGAAAGAGAGATGGTCGAGGTGATGTATGTGCCGTATTTGATGCCCGTGATGTTGCCGAGCTCGACGCGCTCAAACGAGGACACCTTGTCCGACTTCCAGTCGAAGCGGCAAAGGTAGAGGGCGGCATCCGTCAACAAGAGGACAACTTCCTCCAATGGCAAGGCCTTGATGGTATCAGGCGCGTTGGGGCTGAGGAGTACCCATCCCCCGTGAAACTCTTCCTTCTCGTCTGCTATCACTCTCTTCTGGCACAGCTCAACCGCCAGTTGTCTCATCCTGACTACCGACACGGCAGGATCCTTGGTCATCATGTCGCTTTCAAACTCCTCAAAGATTTTGGCCGTGACGTTGCCGAGGAGGAAGTCTATCGCTGCCTGGCTAAAGTAGTCATTGACCATTCTGTTTGGTTAGCAACTCGATGAGCCGTCAGGGGATTATCAACATACCCGCTGTAGAATCTAGCAAGAGAGAGACCCAAGTCGTTCAAAGCACCTCGATAATCTCTCTTTCGTGTTCTCGTATAATCACCCTTCATGGCAGCCGTCGACGCGTACTGCTTAGACACCGCATCACCGTTATCCGCCCACAGGGTGTTGAACCAGGCTGTCTCCTGGTCCACCTGCGCGCTCATGTCGAAACCCTCCTCCTTGAGCTGGACCTCGAGCATGTGCTTCCCAAATGAGCTCTGACAGACGTTGGTCCGGTCGAGGCAGTCCATGCAGTTGGTTCGGAGGACGCCCTTCTGCTGGATCAACTGCTCACCCTCTTTCTGGACGGTGCTTCCGAAGCTCTCAATCTTTTGCCTTAACTGTAGGAGCAAGATGCTCACGTTTTCAAACTTCATGCCCCTACAGGCCGCATGGAAGTCGAACCATTCAAAGGGTATCGTCTTGCCCTCGCCTGCTTCTTTGTTGAGCTCTTCGACACTCTTCTGGTAAGCCGAGCCAATTGAAGCCTCGACACCATGCTTTTCTACAAGATTGACCACTTGCAACTGCCCATAATTTCGAGAAAGGCTCTCAAAGTGCTTGTGGCAAGCGACACGATTTGCCTCCTCGGAGTGCTGCTGAATGGGCACTGGCTTGAAAGAGTATGGGGACTGTGTGAAGAAAAGAGGAATGCTGCCCCTGATTTGCATGAACGAGTAGACTTTTGAGGATGCGTCCCATGCAGGCGAGGATAGAAGCTGCTCTGTCTCAACCATGTTTGCGACGAAACCGTCTTGATCTATACCGCGGCGGAGATATCTCAGACCAGCTCGCTTCGTAGACCTGCGTGATATCAAGGTGATGAGATATCTCCTTTCCGATGAACGGAGGTCAATTGAGGCTCTGGAGCTCTCAAGTGGAGGAGTATCCGCTTGGGACTTTGACGGCGTGAGGTTGGACAGCTCGACGGAGTCCTTGCCCGTGTCGTCCATTTGCGGAGGTTGACCATCAACGACAAAGGTTCTCTGTCCAATGAAGCCTTGCATCAGAGGTAGAGCCAAGGAATCGTGCCCAGAAGAGATAAAGGGCTGTAAGAGGTTTCGGTTCCAGAAGAAGACGTCGTCCACCTGGGCATGAAGGGGCGTGCCATTGCTGGGTGACACGGATCTCTTGGCGAGTGAACGCGTAAGATCAAAGTCGTACGAGAAGTAGAAACTCCGTGATGAACCAAAAAGGACTTGAACAGTCTTTAACAGCTTTGGGAGAAGCTCTGGCTCACTGAGGCGACCTTTCGTGGGTTCTTCATCTGGCGTCTTGCTTGGTGAAGTGTCGACGATGGCCATTTCCGGAACGCTCGCTGAGTTGCTCAATCCCATAATCCTCTTCTGATCCATGGTCCAACCGCTACGGCTGAACCATCGCTGGGCGAAACGCCCATAACTGCCCCTCCTGCGGATGACGTCCTCGGCGACACGGCTCCTGGCAGAGTCTGGCCTAGCATCCCCATCCTCAATGACAGCGTCTTCGACTTCGTCCGATGTGCGCGAGGGAAGCTCGACTTCTTCCTCACTGCTATCGCTCTCATCACCAGAATCGCGAGCCTGTCGTGATAGGTGACTGGACGTCCTTCGAATGGACTCGTCGGCGCCCGTCTTGGAGGTGCATGGTGTAACGGCTACTTCGGTCACAACGTAGATTGGATGACCGCAGATCTGGGCGACCTGCTGACGGCGGGTAATTGTGATGAGATAACTCAACTTGGAGACAGTGATGAGACCTGGAAAGGGTAATCGACGTCAGCCATGTCATACATCTAGGGCTGTAAGCGCGCGGGGCCACAATGGCATACCAATGACGCCAAATGCCTCGAAAGAAGACTCGGGCTTGGAAGCGTCGGGGATATGCTCGCGTGCGACGTGCGAGACGGTGGCATCGCCATACTTGATGCGGACGGGCTGGAAGGGCCGCTGGCCTTTGGAGGAGAGAGGTTGGATGATGAGCCCGTCGATCGCTGCGCAGATGAGAATCTTGCGAGCGATGGCTGGCATTGTGCGCGGGGAGCCCGTGTCGTTCACTGTCAACAGCTGAATATATGCATGAGTAGGAGAGAAGTTGAGTCTCAATCCAAAGTGGTCACAGTAGAAGGAGCATAGGAGAGACCAGGACCATCCAAGCTGAGCTGAGCTGAGCTGAGCTGCAGCTCAATCGATCACCAGTTCATAAAAAAGCAAGCGACTGCGGCGCCTAATGACCGCATCAGTGGAGAAGCTCGAACAACGCTGTCCACTAAGCGGCCCACGCACACCAAACTCCGACGTCGCATTCGCATTTGGCAATTGGAGAATGGGAGCTACATCCACTTGGCCTCGTTTTCGTATTTGCCTTCACCTCGAATTGTCATGAGCGTCCTTGTCTGTGCATTAGAGTGGACATCCATCGTCAAGTCCTTGCATGAACTTATTGGCTTCGTCATGAGAGTTGCTGATATTACTGTCTGCAGCCTCGGTAGTCCATCCAACACCAATTCAACCACCCCGACGGCCCGCCTTGTCAAACATTAACCACATCCAACCAACAAGCCGACAGGGCCCTCATCGACGAAGTATTCCATCTTTTTCTTTCCTCGTTCGGTGGGTATCTTAGATGGCGAGGCGCTCGACCTTGTCACGCATGGCTCGGATCTGGCCAGCAAGCTCGCTCGCGTCGTTGCTGGTGATGCTGGCGGCGATGACAGCACGGCTGACACCGCAGGCACGGCCAAGGTGCATCTTGCTGCTGACGTAGACGTAGGGGACTGTTAAGATGTCGTTAGTAACCTGTCTGGATCGCAATCTATCCAATTGCACTCACCGTTCTTATCCTCGCAAAGGAGAGGGAGGTGGAGGAGAATAGCGAGGGGCTGAGTATCGGCAGCGAGGATGACAATCTCAGAGACACCACGGTTCAGGGTCTTGGTGGCCTCGTTGGCACCCTTCTTGAGCTGACGGGCATCTGCGCAACATGTCAGTACTGGTTTTCGCTTAGTCGGTGTCGAGGGAACGTACGCTGGGAAGACTGGACGAGGTCGAGGAGCTCCTGCTCGAGCTTCTGGTCGGCCAGGGGCCAGGCTGGCGAAAGGTTAGTCTCTGGAGATAGACCTGTAGATAGAATATCCATACCAGCACTCTCAGACATGGTGAAAGAGTAGGTCGAGGTTTTCGTGAGAGGAAGAGTATCTGATAAAGCGCGGGTTAGCAGCTGGTTCCTCTGGAAGCGGTGCCGCGAGATAAAGGGGAACAAAGGGGAATAAACTAACAAGATGGTGTCAAAGATCAGGGTTCCTTGCGTTGGCTCGCCCTGAGGACTATAGCTAGAAGATTGAGACGAAAGTGTTGATGTCGAACAAAGTCGGAGGGAAAGAAAAAAAAAGAGCCACCAAAAAATGCGCCAAGGCCCCCAGAAAATTTGAAGCCTTGCGCCAGAGTGTGGCTTGCAGTTCCTGCGCGGGATCCACACTCTTGAGATCGGCCAACCACAGATTGCTGTGGCTTTGACCTTCGGGTCCATCTTTAATCCGAAACAAGGCGCCCCGTGTCAGCTTATGTAAGGCACCCCCGTGCTCTCTCCCTCAGCAGCAGTGTACAGCAAAACCTTGCCGCGCCTGCCTTCCTTGGTTGAGACCTTAACAAGCAAGCAACATCGCATCGCACCTTCGTCATCCAACGACCGTCAACAGCTCATCAGCCCGTCGATCTCGTCGCATTTCCCTCTTCGATTCTGCCGACAGTTTGCTTCGTTCAACGTAAACCACAAAACACAACACCGCCAAAATGGTTTCCGAATACTGGTACGTAGTGTTTGGTTGCGCGCCTCCTTGCCCCCGTCATCACCGCCGAGGAGCTCCCTGGGCATCGTCCGGAGCTTCAGGCATCTCCCAACACGGTCGAATTCCATTGACACGACCCTCTACCTTCTTCTTGTTGATGATTGAAGCTAACATGCGCGTTCACGCAGCCCCGTTTACTCGGTTAGTCCTCCACGTCATCCGTTCTCCGACGTCACCCGTGATGCCTCGCCTGGCTTCCAGGGCGTCCACGATATCGATCCGACATCGAGCTCAACATAGCTAACCATCTCTAGCCCTTCTTCGGTGCTATGGGCTGCACCTGCGCCATCGTCTTCACCTGTCTCGGTGCCTCCTACGGTACCGCCAAGTCTGGTGTCGGTATCGCTGCCATGGGTGTCCTCCGACCCGATCTTATCGTCAAGAGTACGCGACCCCGAAGCCATCGATCGCCATCTCGGTACTGACCTTTATAGACATTGTCCCCGTCATTATGGCTGGTATCATCGGTATCTACGGTCTCGTCGTCTCGGTTCTTATCTCGGATGGTCTGAAGCAGCACCTGCCCCTTTACACTAGCTTCATTCAGTTCGGTGCTGGTCTGTCCGTCGGTCTTGCTGGTCTTGCCGCTGGTTTCGCTATTGGTATTGTTGGTGATGCTGGTGTCCGAGGAACTGCTCAGCAACCCCGTCTCTTCGTCGGCATGATTCTGATTCTGATTTTCGCCGAAGTCCTGGGTATGTTTCTGAAACATTGTCACATTACGTATTACCCGCTAACCAATCCACTTAGGTCTTTACGGTCTGATTGTCGCCCTGCTCATGAACTCCAAGGCCAACGTCGAGGCTACCTGCTAAATTCGACACGGCGACGCGACGTGTTTGGAAGACAGCTTGACAACTCCTCAACCACACGAGCTGCTCTCTCTATCATGTCTTGACTACACAAGACAAACGGCGTTACAGTTTTCTCCGTCGGTCTTCTAGCAGGAAACACGACGGGAGATTTGGGACGTGGGCGCAGGCTTGGGCATGGTGATTGATATTTCCGCCCCCCTTGCGCATAAATCGGATAATTGAACTCGAGCTACTGATATATTTTTGTTGGTTGGGGATGGATGGGACGCGACGAATCGGAGGGTTTCTGTAAAATAGTGTCAACATGCGTGTTATTCTCTGGGTGGCTTCTCATTATAGACGCTGAAGGGACTCAAGTATCTATGTACGCTGCCGCTAATTGTTTTGTTCCACGTTTCGCCTTATTTTCTACTGGCCTTGACGATATCCCCTTCTGGATGAAGACGGACGTGTCAGTGCCTGAACTGAACACACGCTGTTGTGACACTGGGGCCGTAATGACACCAAGGTTGACTATGCTCAATAAATCCTCATGAGTATGTTTTTGATCATGTTAGGATAATATGATCTAAATGAAAGAGGAACTCTTCTGGTCTCTTCTCATTATTCTCCTAATCCTTAGAGTATGTTATATGATAGATCCAATAAGCACCTAGTTAAGTCATGTCTAAATCACCTTTTCCTTCCGACAGCAGCTTTTTTCTTCCTTTTCAATGACGTTTTGGTCGTACACAAGATTAAAGAACACCAATAAACACATGATAGCATCAAAACCCAATGCTGTAAAACCAGACAATTCTTTAATAACCTCTTTATCGTATTAATCTACTGCTTCAAAGCAGGCTAACATAACTCTTTATACAATACAAGCAAGTATTCTTCATTACAATATTTCTAAGCAGCCTCAACATGCCCATCCCGTCTCTTTTACGTCAACGTAGATGGATGGCTTTTTTTTTGTGTCATGACACGTCCCTGTATTCTGGACGTATTGTTCTCAACCCGTTCTATCATGCCCCTTCTTTTTCGCGTCGCACAATCCAAATCGACCCAACACCGTCCTCAACATCTAGGGTCGTTATGTACGGAATAGAATAGGGCACAGGGCCCTATGAAAAGGTAGAATTGAGCTAAATACTCGTTCTGCCCATGACATTCCCTTAAATGACGTACTGGGAGTTTTGTTAGTGATGGCTACAAACGAGGGATGATGAAACTCACGGGAATAAAGAGGTAGGGCACACGTCGCTCATACTCAAGCCAGGCCTCACCATACTTGCGACGGCAGCGGGTAATGTCACGCGCAGCGCGGTGAGCAATCATGCAGACGAAGAAGACGGGGTAGAACCAGGGGAAGGGGCTCTCGAAGCCGGTGATGAGACCCCAAGAGACGGCGAACCAGACGTCGGCCGTGTAGTGGATCTTGCGGGCAAGTCCGTACCATCCGTCGACGAGGATGGTGCCCTGAGGGGTGGTGATGGTCTTGGGGTTGTGGATGGTCTGCCAGGGGACCTGGGGGAAGGTCTTGCGCCAGACAACCTTGCCCTTCTCCATGGCACGGAAGCGGTTCTTCTGGCTGTTGCAGCTGTCCCAGACCCAGTACCAGAAGAGGTAGCCAACGAACATGGCGGCGAGGATGCCGCGGTTCCAGCGGTAGACGTCAGGGTGGTGGTTGGCGAGGTAGATGGTGCAGTGGCAGTAAGAGAGAGGGACACCAGCAAGGTTCCAGAAGATGAGCATGAAACCCCACTTCTCATAATACATGTCCCTGAGTCGAGTTAGTGAGAGTCTTGTGGCTGGAGCATCATGGTGTACTTACCAGGTGGTGATGATGAGCTCCTCTCCCTTGGCACAGGCGTTGGCGTAGAGGAAGTGAGCCATGACGAGGAACCAAACCTCACCAGAGACGTAACCGTACTGCTCGTGCTGGCGAGCGGCGGCACCGAGACTCAGGATGAGGAGGATGTACCAGGGCATGCGAACCTCAAAGAACATCTTGAAGTCGAGGATGCCAAACATACGGGGGTTAAGCTCAGCGCCCATGAAGAAGTCGTAGATGGGGTAACCGGTCATACGGTGCTGCTTACCGCGCCAGAGGGCGGAGAAGTAGGCGACAAAGCTGACGAGGAAACCGCTCAGGATGGCGACGGACAGGATAGGACCGAACTCATCAATGGCCGTGTAGAGAGGCCAGGCACCCGAGAAGTGAAGAGCGGCAAGGATGGCGAGGGTCGTGTATAGACTGAAGTAGGCATTGCAGTAGTAGCGAAGCTGCTTGCCTCCCTCATGGGGGAGAGGCTTGCCATAGCCCCAGACACCAGGGAGGACGCAGTAGAGAGTACCTTCGACGATGAGGTAGGACCAGTACCAGGCCCAGACCTGAAGGCGAGGATAGGCACCCGTGTAAACGAGGTTGACAAGATGAGCACCAAAGTCGGCCCAGGACTGACCGGCCGCGCGAGAGGGGAATTTGCCATCATAGTAAGTTGCGCCAATCCACATGTACCACATGAGGATAGGGAAACAAGTCATCATGGCGAGGGTGCCGAATGAGCCTCCAAACTCGAACTCGCCTGAGTAGTCGACCTTGGGGTCCTGGCCTGGCCTCCAGCCGTCGACGACATGAGGATCCTGAGGAACACCCTCAGTCTTGTCAAGGACGCTGGTGACAGGGGCAAGGACACCATTGGTGTGATCGATGCCGTTGGCCTTGCCATTGCCATTAGCATGGCCGTTGCGGTTAACGGCGCCCATGTCGTCCGGCTTTTGCACGTCGTCCTCGTCGAGGTTCTCAACAAACTTGGTGGTACGTCGACGAATTGGGGCAGCGCGGGGGGCGTTTTCAGCGTTTGAGCCGGAGTCGTTGTCGGCGTCTGAAGTCTCAAGAGGCTGGGAAGTCTGTCGGCGTGTTGAGCGGCGTCGAGAAGGGGTCTCTACCATGCCCTCGAAGAGTTCTTTCTTCCTGAGCCCGGGTCAGTCACTGCGTGGCATGATGGAGAGGCATATGTTGTGGGGGAGTGGCAAAGGCTCGACGAGGTTATGAACCTGTCCAGGAGGGCCAATTGGGTCGAGAAGAGTATGGTAGAAGTGTCAATGGGGTTTGTACGAACCTGGGGGTTTGGCGTAGAGAGTATCTTGAAGACATCTTCGTCGAGGGGGCTCAAAGGAGCCTTTATATGCGCGCACGAGGTCAAGAAGAGGGGATTGACAAGGACGGCGGTCTGAGAGAGACGGGACTGCCGAGGACAATGGCGGGCGTCTCAGAGCCGTGGGATGCGAGACACTTCGTCAAGCCAAGCAGCAACTAGACAATGCGACTCGCTGGGTGCGCGTCTGCTGGTGCTGCGAGGAGAAAAAAAGAGTGGACAAGGGCCAGCGAAGCGCAACGAGGCACTGGATGCGGACTGGATGCGCCTCTCTCAACAACAGGGGGGGAGGGTAGAGAGCGAGCGGTGACGGGCGTCTCCCGATGGAGGTGAGCCTTGAATTAGTGTCAGGACCTGTCGTCTAGACTCTAGAGAATGTCTAGATGATGGTGATGATGAACAACAGCAACGCAAAAAAACAACACCTCATGGAGTGAAAGATACAACCAGAACAAGATCAAGGGGGAAAGAGGAAAAAAAAACAATGGACAGGGGAGGGGCGTGTGACGATGGGGAATGAATCCGAATAAGAAAACGTGTTGTGCTATTGGCGCCCCAGACCAAATTCAATCATTGTTGATTTGCATTGGATGGAGTTTCTCGGGCGCGGGAAGTTTTTCTCCTGGGGTCCGGGTGACAAGGGCCAATTTCCCAGGGGATTCAGCCTATCATGGCACAGCTCTGACAGCCTGACAGGGCAGTTGCTTGACAACAGCAACAGCTCTCTTTCCTAGTTGTCAAGTGCACGACATGTAAAAACACATCATGTTTGTCTAAGCCTTGACATACACAAGTTTCCCCTTATACATTACCCATCTAAACACTCAACAAACAATTGCACACCCATGAATTCAACATCAAGACTCCAGCTGAAGTTCTCGACGCTCTTTTTTCGCTTCGATGCCTGTGCGTCTGCGAGAATCTGATGGACCCCGGGGCCCGGACGCGCTAGTTATGCACCTTTCGTATAGCTATAGACAGAAATAACGAACCACTCTACACACTTTGGCACTAACTGACAGTCCCCCTATTTATGTCTTCATGCCCCACTCCCCCCACAAGGTCCATCTCCACCATGAACCATCCAACCCCCAGACGATCCAAGCGAGTTGATGGCTTCACCCTTGAGCCTCACTACCTCATCCGTCACTCTCGATCAATCACCATTCCCCAAAGAGACCAGGGTAGTGCTATACGAAACTTGCATGACGCTAGCCCCCGATCCCGTCTCTCGACGTCAACGTCGTCTACAGGCCTCATCCTCGGCATCGTGATAACACCCGGTTTTGCGGTCACTCTTGCGCTGTTTCATTGAGGGGTTTTCTTCTTTTTGCCTCTCGCGGCCGCAGTGACGAGTCTCGCGTGGCAAGATGCTACTTTCTGCCCCCAGTTCCATCACCCTTGTCCCGGAAGAGGCTTTGATGCCCGGCGCCTCCCCCAGCTCCACACTTTTCTTGTCTCATGGTAAAGTTTGGTGGATATATCGAGGGGTCCCTTTGTTTTCCAAGCTTGATCAACGCCGAGTCGGACCATTCGTGCTGAGATCTAAGCCTCGAGGGGGACTGGGCATCACTTGGATGGTTCTTGGTCCTTGCCAGCTGGACTAGACGAAACTCGCATCTCCCCTCCACGGGTCCCGCGGGCTTCTCTGTCCGATACCTTCATATCAAGCGTGGGATGGCGGGATGAGTATCAACCGCACTGGAAAGGATCTGGTTTTAGACTCCACGGGGGTGTGTTGGTTTGATTCTTTCTTGCTTACACCCGCCCCTTCACCCCGGAACTCATCCGCCAACCAGCCCATGGCCCAAGATGAAGCGCCAGAGATGTTGAGAACATTATTCAGAGGTACCGTTACTTCTCTTCTTGGTCAGCGGTCCGAAACTCCTTGATTCTGTCACTTTCTTCGACTCCATCCTCCTGCTTCATCCGTCCATGGTCCCTCCCACCCCGGGGGCCCACGATGTGATGTGTTGTCGACGGTCTTTCAACCGGCAGTACTACCCACAGGATATCCCAGTGACCTTGGAGATACTTGATACCTTGCTGGGTACAGCCTGGGTGACTCTTGGATGATTAAGATCCTTCATGCCAAGCTGAAGGCAACCGTTCTAACCGACTGCAAAGGAAGTGTAAGTCATTACTAAAAGGATCATGCTTCTTGATGAGCAATTGGGTAACTTGAATCGAAATGTGATGCCTGAAATGTGGGTTTACTTCCATCTGGCTGTGCCACTGCAGGGTCTTCTGGCTTCTGCTCCAAGTGTTGACCCCCTTTCCCAACCATGCCCACACACACAGCGTCTCTGGAGACAAGACATTCCCTTGGCCCAAAAAACCGGTCAAGCTGTGCGAATGATCGTACACTGATTAGGCAGATCGTTTTGGGTATCCGTGTGCATCCCCCGTAGCTCCTCCCCTTCTCCCCCCTCCCACTTAGAGACCGCGATGCTTCAACCTACCAATATTTCCAGGACGCTGATCTTTGGCGGTTGGCAGAAATAACTAAGATTAAATAGCCAAGTAGCCTTTTAGTTCTACTTGTTGTTCAATGTCTTCGAGTCAGACTCCCTATTCTTCCCGGACTGATTTAAGTTGTCTTCATGTTGGTGAAGGTCAGCTCTTGTCTGCACTGCCTCCGTTATAGCCTCCTATACATAACTGAACGTTGATTCACTCGGTAAAATTCTTCTTTCCTCTTTTAAAGCCCCGTGGTCTTGCGACCCTCTGGTAGTTCTATCTCGAGATTCGGATACTGGACAGTTGTGGTGTTCTTTAGAGCCCAAAATAACGAAGCCATGCCTTCATTTTGGTAGCTTCTCTAGATTTTTAACTCCTCAACTACACCAATTGACTTTCTTATTTCATTTTCCCCCTCCGCTCCATTGAATAGATAACTATTGAACGACTGTCGCTTGGATCAGCGCTGAACGGCTCGCCACCTCTCTCCTCATACCCTACATCTTTATCCTCCAATGAGTACCTCATCAGAAATAACGAAATGAGACTCTACCTTCTTTTTCAAACTCAATGACTAGTCATGGTCTTGCATTCTCCGCTTAGTTGTAGTAGAGGCTCTTTTCCTAAGGTGGAAGTTAGCATCACTAGACAAGGGAAACACTCATCAAAACAACAGACGCTTTGTTTTGAGTGGACTTCCCGAAAACCAACGACTCTGAATCATGGTCATGTAACCAAGCCCCTAAGTCTTATGGCTTAGGGCCCAACTCGATATTAAGACGCGCTTCCTCGCTCGCATTTCTCTTCATCTTCTCCTATCATCCCTTGCCTCTTCATCCTTTCTCTCCCCACACAGCATCTCGTCATCTCACCTCATCGCTCGTCCTCAAACTCCTTCATCCGCTGTGCTTGATCTACAAGCACGGTACGTGATATCGCGCCATGGCCGAAAATCGCGACATCGCATTTTGCGCCCAAGGTTGGGCCTACGACACAGGCAAAGTTGACAGACCAAAGAGGCGAGTCATTCGAATCCGCAGGGCTCACGACAGTAGGAAAGCCAAGGATATTCTCAGTCTCAAAGACACAACCGACGCTGGCCTTGTCATCAGCCCCAAAGAAGATGACATTGAAGGTGTAGAACAGTGCGTACCACGTCTTTGAGTTGTGTTCTGTCACTAACTTACATTTCAGCGGCTTGTTGGCTGTCATCGTTGGCGAGCTTTTACCACATGACATATCCGACCACAAGCAGTTTTCCAAACCTATATCTCTACATAGCTTTGACCCTAACGCCCATACTCTTATTGAGACTTGGCCGCCGACTCGTTTAGTTGTGGGCATCATTGGCCAACAGAGGTGCACGCTGCATCTTTTGCACAGCAAGAGGCATGATGGCTTATGTGAAGCCACCCCCTTGCCTGGACGGGAGACCTGCGACGACAGAGTGGTTTACTACTAGGAATGGACCCATGGCGTGACAGGTACACGACGGTGCCATCGCAAACAGGCCATCAGGCACAACGTCAATGCCTTTTGTTCCGAGTTTCGAGGAGAGGCACAGGAGGAGCCTCCTCAACAGACTCAGTCATCTCCTCTGGCTGGCCAGGGCAACCATGACCAGAACTACGAGAGTTCCACATCGGAGAGGGTGGTTTCTTTCATCAGCACGGTTGTTTCAGCATACAAGACTTTCTCGAGCAAGACCTACCTCCAACAGGTGATAGACCGCTTCAGACTATCGGAACAGACTCATCTCGAGAGCTTGTCGACTCCCGGAGAGGCTAGCATGGACGTCATCCGCAACATGATGGAAGGAAAAGGGGTTCTCGATAGTGCTCAAGCAGACAGTGTTGTCTGTGCGTTCAAGGTTCGTCGTCGGCTATCGCACAAGGGCGGGAGAGACTGCTAACACGCGCGTCTTAGGAACTCTGGCCACGCCAGTTTGAGGTGGTTGGGGAAGACATAATCAACATCAGCACTGTCATTGAGCTGACCAGGGGCCTTTGTGCGATCTTGGCATCAGGGACTGTCATCCACGAGTCTCTATACCTTGGCGTCATCGTCTCGTTTTGCACCATGTTTTCCAACTCGCACATCGCTGACGCAGGCGAGGCAGAATATCACGGCAACCTGATTAAATCAGCAATCAGGATTACTCGAGGAAGCGCACCAGACACCATGACTGTGCGTCCATTGACACAGGCAGCCGTCGCAAACCCCGGTGTTGCTCTCTTTGAGACCCTGATACGGGATAATGATACACGCGTACAGCATTTACTGGCCTGGATGGAGGGTGGTAGGCGGGTGCTTTCCCATGGAGGTCTCCCCAGGCAGCTACACACAGTGGTTCAACTGGCCAATGTTGTCCTTGGTACCCAGAACCAGGAGGCTATCGTGACAGCTCTGGGGCAGGTGAAGCGGCTGGTTCTCAAGTCCGCTTTTGAGTTGGTTTACAGAGTTCTCAATCCAATGGACGACAATGATGAGAGTTTTGAAGAAGTCCTGCAAGCAGCAGTTTATGTCGTGGCAACCGATGTGGTCGAAAAGCTTGCGACAGAGGCTGACCATGAATCTGACGCCATGGAAGCTCAGCCAACGCTACCTGGACTCCATGCCAATTTGTTGAAGCTTGCAGACAAAGTCTGTGACCTCTACCATGCTCTCGGCTCAGGGAAAGAAGATTGCGCCAGGGAGGCTGCTTGTGAGGCTGTCAGGGACTACGTGGAGAAGAAGCACGGCGAGGACTTCCTTGGTCCGTCCTTTACCGTGGGGCTTCCGTCAAACCTGGGCAGAAAAGATGTCGCACTTATTCGATACATGCGACTGGTTCTCGAGAAGGAGCGCGATATTCCTTGGAGTCAGGACCTGGATAAGGAACTGGAATGGGCGAGCAGAGTGGATTGGAAGCAGTGAGGTTTGAAGGGTTGGTGATGGTTGATGGGTCAATCTGCTTGCTGAAGCTCGAATTCAAAGGCACCTGCTATTTAGAACCAGCTAATGGAATCCAGATTGCAAAGAATGACAATTTAAAAACTGTCCATCGTTCACTGTGCAGGTAGTAGGGGTTATAGTTGATTTGTGGCTGGTCCACGTGGGCTCTATGTGAGGGCAGATTCTTGCTATTTACTGGGTTAACTCGGAGTTTTTGCATTTATCTACGTGCCTAATTACCTTTGGTTGGTATTAAGAATGGAGAGCTGCCTTGTGGATGATCCACGAGGCTCATTGCTTGAAAGGGGGGGGGGGGGATGGCGATAAGTGGTGCAATGCCTTACTCTTCATATAATTTACGTGCAGGGTGATGCGATGCTTCTCTGTCCATTTAAAATATTAGTAAAAACAGGCAAACACCCACAGGTAGGTACCTTTATGGACTAGGTAGGTACGGGGATTCGACCGTGATTCATTGTCACTGCTGGAGCAAACGACTACCTTACCTAAGGTAGTCGTTTGCTACTCAAACATCATCCTCTCTCCTTCCTCTCTCCTTCCTCCCGTCTCTCCTTCCTCTCTCCTTCTTCCCTCCTCTACTTTCATCCCCCAACATCTTCTCGCACTTCTCTCTTCAATCTCGTCACGCTCATATTTCACTGCAGGAATCAATCATTTTCCTCCGTGAAAAGATATCATCAGAGCGAGTGCCTGTTTCTGTCCACCTCTTCCCAGCTCAACAACACCAAGGCCATTCTTCCACTGGAACCCAGCTCACGCACCCTAACTGCCCTCTTCGCATTCACAGGCAGCCTCTTCCATGGAATCTTACATCATCAACCGTCACAACAGGGTCAGCATGCCTTCTTCCCGTCGCAAACTCGAGGAGGAGCAGGTTCCCCCTTGGGAACCTGGTAGATACATGTTTGATATCGAGGCCGAAAACGCCAGGGCCGCGCAGAACCGACGCAACGAGCGAGAGGGGAGGGGAGGCCAGAGTGAGACTGCTGCTAGCTCCAACGAGGCTGAGGGAGCCACAGACGACTGCTTTCAGCTGCAGCACTTGGTGACCCGCAAATCTGACAACCCCCAGCCGATGATGGTCGGAATTGGCGAGACATCAGTGCATTTCCTTGACCTCCTGAAGTCTCCAGAGTTTCTCCAAGCCCTTGTACGTATTACTTTCCAGTTGAGCGGTTACCCAGACCCCAGTGCTAATGAACTTACCCCCTGTGTAGAACCATCTCACTGCCTCCGACACTGGGCCCACGATTCTACCCCGTCTCCAGACCGAGCTCAAACCATGGCAGGCCGTCGGTGTCACCAAACTTCTGCAATCAACCGAGTCCATGTTCAAGGGAGCCTTGCTTTGCGATGAAGCCGGCATGGGCAAGTCTCTCACGGCACTGACAGCTGCTCTGATCAAGCGGAAGCAGATGCTGCCACGCTGTGGCTTTGTCCTCGTTGTTTGCCCTGCTGAGGGTGTTCACCCATGGTGTTCCGAAATCAAGAAGCACTTCAAGAAGGTATGATTGCTTTCCGTCCGTAACGGATTTTATGGTGCTAATCATACTCTAGGATGATCGGCCATCTTACATCATTCTTGACAGCGACAACATCCGGTGTGATCAGCTTTTGCAATTTGAAGTTGTCATCTGCTCTACTTCCTTTCTCGTCAAGAAATTTGTAGATCACCAGGAATTCGTGTGCTTCTACGACACGATTCACGCCCTCGACATGCCTGTGGCACAGCAACGCTTTCTTCACCAAAAGCTGGTGCATCCCAAGTTTCCGCTCCATTCTGAGTTGTACAAGATCATCAACCGGAATATTGCTGTCTTGATCCTGGACGAGTCACACATCGCCCATGATGAAAGCACTCTGCTCAACGCTGCTGTGCGTTCGCTCGAGTATCACCACGCGTTCTTGATTTCTGGGACACTCAGGAAGAGCTCCTGGCGGGATCTGGCGGGCCAGTCCATGATACTTCCTGGTAGCCCGATTCAGAACATGGAGAAATTTGACGAGATCTTCAAGACGGCCCAATTAACCTCGGTCGATGGCGACGGATCGATGCAAACAGCTGCAACCTGGAACATGCTCTCACGCTACTTCATGGGCCAAATAGTCAGCCGTCCTAGTTCAGTTCCGCCCATTCCTGACTGTACAATGCAAGTCACAGTGCCCTCCGAGCCACAAGATCGTCTCATGTACCTGAAGATTACCTTTCTGGTGCTGGAAGGAAAGAAGCTCATCAAGGACCCAAAGACTGTCAGCCGTGGACTAGCGATTCTCAAGAAGGCACAACAACTCGCCTGCCACCCGGCTGTCTGCAGCCACCATGCCATCAGTATCGGAATAGACGAGAACCTGACGGTTTTTCATCCCTTTGCCGAGTTTGAGACGGATGTGATGAAGAAGCTCGACTTCTTCCTTGACAGCTGCTTTGAACCTGACCAGGCTGTTAACGATGGCATGCTCATGGAGATGTGCAACTCCAGCGATTCTCTACCCCTTGGTCAGCCTCTGTATGGCCCATGGCCCAAGGACGCCTGGAAGCAGCTGGACATTCGTCAACGACAGCTCGTTACCGATGGGAAAGCCAAGCTGAGCTCCATGACGGCCGATGAGTTTTCTCGATTCAAGAAGTATTTGTATTCCCAGCCTTGCGCTTTCAACAAGTGGCATCTCTTTCTTCGACTGGGGCTGAATCATGACGATGTCGAATCTACAAACGACAGGGATACCTTCTCTACCCCTGAGCTCCTGGACAGCCAGTCTTCCGTCTGTAGCGATGATCTCAAGGCCGCTGAGGATTTTGCTTACCAGGACGAAGGCTTTAAGAACTACGGCAACATTCACGACGACCGGCAAGCCCTCTCAAACAACTCAAAACAAGGAACAAAGGGAACAAAGCGCTCAAACTACTTGTGGACCAAAAAGTGGCAGGACTATGTCTATTACATGGAGGAGGATGAATACATGTCGCCTCGAGTACGTGCCATCGCGTCCAAGATCGCCGAGCTCCATCGGCAGCACCAGGACGAAAAAGTCATCGTGGCTTCCACCTCGGTTCTGTTTCTGGACATCATATCCCGTGTGATTGACGTCCGGGACAGATACCTTAGGATTGTTCGGTACGACGGCTCAGTCAAGCTCAAATACAGGGCGGTTTACGTAGACGATTTGAACCGACCTGTCGATATGGCTAAAAAGGTTGAGCTCCTTGACGCATTGAGCATCGCCGATGAAGGGGGGAGAGGAAAGCTTCTTTGTGAAATTATGGAAGCTGAGGGCTGCCGCGTCCTCCTCCTGGATGCCCATGTTGCTGGCCCCAGTCTAAGTCTGACCGGTGCCTCGAGAATCATCTTCTGCGAGAAGTTCTGGACGCCGGGTTTGGAGGAAAAAGTCATCGGATGTGTCCGCCAGTTCCCTCAGGAGAAGCCAGTGCACGTCTATCAATTCTTTGATGAGATGTCAGACATCGATCTCCTTGTGAAGGACATGGTCAGGGACGAGCATGAGCCCACCCAAGATGTCACTGCCTTCTTCAGACGAATGGACACGGATGTCGTTCAGGTTCCAGAAGTTTCAACTCGGGAGGAACATTCTATGGCCCTTGAGAAGCTCAGCGAGAACAAGGTGGTGGTCTGAAAGTCGACCTATCGATTACCGATAGAGTAGTCGTTGAGAAGAGGCTTGGGCAGGGGGGATAGACACTGTGTTACAGGGGAAGGGAAATTCACATTGGGGGAAAGGAAGAATTGGTAAAGACGAGAGCTATCAAGAGTCAACGGCAAGGAGTGAGTATCAAACATTGCCGTCTGTTTTTGGGGCGTGATGCCGGGAACGGAAAAGGGGCACGAACGTGGAAACTAAACTCGAGATTTGCCATTAGGAAATTGGAACGGACTGGTAAGGAATTTCAAGTTGATAGCATTCACATGTGATATGTTATAGCGAGAAAACCTGATAATGGAATTTACCAGGATATACACCAGTAACAAAGATGAACCTGTGAATGATGAGAAGAAAGGACCCGGCGAATTGTAGGGTTGAACCCCTATTCACCTCGACTACATAAAGAATCACGTACAGAAGCAATGAGCGGAAATGTTATAATTTAGGTATCGCCAATATTGACACAGTTTATTTCTTCGCCAGTCCCGTACCATCCCGTCCCGCACCATGTGTTGAAATGCCACGTCCCAAAGTGTTCGCCTTCCAGTCCATAATCCCACGTTGAGTTGAGGGTACAATACCGTTCATTCATGCCAGTGTATAGTAGTTATATCTTCTAAAAGAGGCCGTCAATCTCACCAGTCTCGACGTCGACATCGACGTTGAGGTAGCCAGGGGCCGTGGGGAGACCAGGGATGGTCTGAATATCGGCAGCCAGGGCATACCTAGACACTTGTTAGTGATAGTACATTCATGACTGAGAAGGGGAAACTTACAGATATCCTGCTCCAGCAGCCATCCGGACATCACGGATAGGAACCGTGAAGCCGGTAGGAGCACCCTTCAGGTCAGGGTCGTGAGAAAGAGAGTACTGGGTCTTGGCAACACAGATGGGCAGGTTTCCATAGCCTTGGCGAGTGTACGTGTCCACCTTCTTCTGGGCGAGCTCGCTGAACTCGACCTTCTCGGCACCATACATCTTCTGACCGATGGCGGAGATGCGGTCCTGCACGCTGCCCTCCAGGTCATAAGTAAGCTTGAGCTCCTTGGGCTTCTCGGAAGCGGCAATGACACCGTTGGCCAGGTCGACGGCACCCTTGCCTCCCTCAGCCCAGTGGTTGGACAGGATGGCGTCCTCAGCGCCGGCAGCAATGGCCTCCTCCCGGATGACAGCGATCTCGGCATCAGTGTCAGTAGAAAACTTGTTGATGGCAACAACGACAGGGATGCCAAAGGACTTGGCGTTGGCAATGTGCTTCTTCAGGTTCACGCAGCCAGCACGGAGGATGTCAACGTTCTCCTCCTTGTAGACAGCGCTGAGAGCAGCGCCAGGGGCGATGGGAGGACCGCCGCCGTGAACCTTCAGGGCTCGGACAGTGGCCACAACAACGACAACGTCAGGAACCAGGCCAGAAGTACGGCACTTGATGTTGAAGAATCGCTCACCACCCATGGTGAAATCGAAACCGGCCTCAGTAACAACGAAGCCAGACTTCTCGCTGAAGTCCTCGTCAGGCTCAGTACCCGCAAGCTTGAGGGCAAGCTTGTCAGCCAGGATAGAGCTCTGGCCGATGCTGATGTTGGCAAAGGGACCAGCATGGACAAAGACAGGAGTACCCTCGAGGGTCTGCATAAGGTTGGGCTTGATGGCATCCTTCATGAGGGCAGTGAGAGCACCTCCAGCACCGATATCATCACAAGTGACGGGGTCACCGCTTCGCGAAGTGGCAACCACCATTCGGCCGAGGCGCTCACGCATCTCGGCCAAGCTGTTGCTGAGAGCAAGGATAGCCATGCACTCACTAGCAACAGTAATGTCAAAGCCAGTCTCCCGAGTCTGTCCCTTCTCAGTGGGGGCAGTTCCGACCGTGACTCCACGAAGGTGACGGTCGTTGACATCGAGAACTCGCCTCCAGGTGATGGTCTCGGGATCAATATCAAGACGAGCGAATCTGTGGATCTCATCCTCAGTCAACTCGTCAGGGTTGGTCTTGTCAATGCCAAGCTTCTTCAGCCGGCGGAACATGACAGGGGCAAACTTCCTCTGGCCGTTCTTAGCCGGTACCAGTCGTCGGTACAGGGGGCCGTCCTTCTGGGTGTTCTCGTGGAAGATACGAGTCTCAATAGCAGCCGCGAGGAGGTTGTTGGCGGCAGTGATGGCGTGGATATCACCAGTAAGATGCATGTTGAACTCGTCCATAGGGATGACTTGGCTGTAACCTCCTCCAGCAGCGCCTCCCTTGATACCAAAGGTAGGACCCTGGCTGGGCTGTCGCACGTTGGCAAACGTCAACCGACCAACATGAGCTCCCAGGGCCTGGGCCAGACCCATGGTTGTGGTAGACTTGCCCTCTCCAAGGGGCGTAGGGGTGATGCCGGTGACAACGACATAGCGACCGTTCTTTCGGTGCTCGAGTCTCTTGAGCAGGCTGAGATCAACCTTGGCCTTGTACGCGCCATAGGGCTCAAGCTCGTGGGGAGCAATGCCAACCTCGGCGGCAATGCGAGTAATCTGCTTGGGGGTCTGAGATCGCGAAACGGCGATATCAGAAGGAACAGGGTCCTCGAGCTTCAGGGGCAGGGGAATGGTCTTCCTGAGCTTCTGGGACTCAAAGTACCATGTTGTGGCATCGATAACGTTCTGCATAAGCATGGCAACCGTCATGGGTCCAACACCACCAGGCACGGGGGTAATGGCCGAAGCAACCTCGGAGGCAGCGGCGTAATCGACGTCACCGACAAGTCGGTATCCGGACTTCTTTGTGGAATCCGGAAGGAAGTTTGTTCCGACATCAATAACAACAGCGCCAGGCTTCAGCCAGCTGCCCTGGACGAACTGAGGCTGTCCAATGGCGGCCACGACGACATCAGCCTCCTTGATGTAGTTCTCAATGTTCTTTGTCTTGGAGTGGCAGACAGTGACAGTAGCATCGGCGTTTCTCAACAGGTAGCTCACAGGGCTTCCGACAATGTCACTGCGTCCAAGGACAACGGCGTTCTTGCCCTTGAGGTCAACACCGGCCTCCTTGAGCAGGATCATGACACCCTTGGGGGTGCATGGCACAAAGAGAGGCTTGCCACCACGCTTGGCAAGCTCTCCGATGTTTCTGGTGCCAAAACCGTCGACATCCTTCTCATCTGCCACAAAGGATGTGACAGTGTACTCAGAGATGTGACTGGGAAGAGGCAACTGGACCAGGATACCGTGAACAATGGGGTCATTGTTCAGCTGACGGATGTGGTCCAGCAGTTCAGCCTCTGTGATAGACTCTGGGTAGTGAAGCAACTTGCTATCGATGCCAGCCTATTAAAAGTGAGTCAATAATTGAGTTACGCAAGTGCCATCAGTCTGACTCACCTCTGCGGCGGCCTTGAGCTTCATGCGAACATAGGTAGCTAGGCGGGGTCAGTGAGAAGATCATCAAGTTGTGATGGCGGGGCAGGGTATCACGAACAAGAGTCAGATCGATCACCAACTGGACGAATTGAGTCAGCATTAAGCAATTGAAGAGGCTGAGAGTAGCACAAGTGACCATGACACACCTTGGATGATCTTGAGGCAGGGCTGGTATCTGGGGTTGAGCTTTTGCTTAGCCGCGACTTCGGCACACAGCCGCTCACGGATGGACTTTGCGATGGCAGTGCCGTCAATCTTGGTAGCGACCATTGTGGCGGTAGTCGAAGCGAAGTTCCGTCTCTGATCAAACAATGGATACAAGATTCGGCGAACAGAAGGCAAAGAACCAGCGACAGACACTGAAGCAAAGTTCAATCGTCGGCTGTTGTCCGAGAGGCAGTCGGCGTATATGAAGTGGGCTGCTGGGCGAGGGGGAGGGGCAGTTGGAATAGTGGCGCCCAAGGCCAACACTGGCACGGGCACGGGCGACACGGGGGAGACGCCCGAACACGTGTGGGGACGAGTTTGCCTTGACCTTGACGACTTTGTGCGTTGCGCCGCCTGTGGGTGGGTGAAAATGTGACTGTGAGCCCGAGTTTGCGGGTGTGAGTGGTGCGTCCAACGGGGCCCGGCTATTGCAGGTTCGGCTTGGTGTGCCCGACGGCTGCTGCGCCGTAGGTGCTGGAGAGTTAACAATATTGAGAATGGAGGCCATCTCGGGACCCTTCGGCATACATCCGCAGTCGATCCCGACGCGGCGTAACGGAGCTTGACCCCGGCCATGATCAACTGGTGGTATATATCTGATGTCGTAGATGCATACCTATGTGCCGACCTAGTATGAGATGCCGAAAAATCTCCATACGCCCGTACTTGGTTGATTAAACAGGAATGGCCTATGTTGGGGAGTGTATCCGATGCCGGTTGTGCAATAAAGTTGTTGTTCTAGGAAGGTGAGGAGAGAACGAAAGAGTAGAGGAAAACGCCTGGCTGCCAATGGTCTCGAACGTAATTCTGACAATATCGTACAGGTAGGAATCGCAAGCAAGACAGAGAATTAGGTCTAGTGTTGCAAGGAACAGACGATCAAGTTGAGATCTTCACAGTCCTCCTCCATCTTTGACGGATTCCAACCGTCGACGCTGCTGGTCGTGTGATGCCCCCCTAAGACGAGACAAGGCGAGATGTAAGCGTCAGCGAGTCGACGTGACTCAGTCGTCAAGAGCCAACAGCTTCCTCCAGGATCAACAATGGATCAAATTGGAGGGTCAAAGGTTCAGTTTCGCCTCAGGCTGGAGATGGTGTCAGTCTGGCCTCTTACACAATGAGAAGTTGCAAAGTGGTTTCCAAGAAATCGGGCCAGTAAATGGTTGATGCCTCAGGACGGGCCGCCACCAGGCGAGATTCGACGTCAACAAATCCATGCTATGATTCCACTTTCTGGGATATCTGACAAGAAGGATTCATAATATGACTCTTGAATCCTTGAGATGACTCAATAGTCTATCGATGAATCTATCACGGGAGTCACTATCTCTCGAATAATAGGCAACCAAGGTGTTGAACATGGCAAATCCAAAAGTTGACACCAAGTGTCAGGCACAGCCTTAATATCCATACCAAAACTAACCCAGAAAAGTAAAAGTCCTGTGCCCCCGCGAGAGGAGGGGGGATTTGTGCCCCACCAAAACGCACAACCGCCAAAAATTCCATCGCGAAAGCCCTCGCCATATAACCAGCCTTTCCGAACTTGCCTCCGCCATCAACCCCTCCGAGCCCCTCAGATAACGACATTATGCGGCCCATTCTTCTTGCCGGGCACGAGCGTGCGCTCACCCAGATCAAGTACGTGAAAGAACCTTTCCTTCATCACTTTAAGGCGATAAATCTTCAAGAAGGAGGGGAAGAGGGACGTGGAACATGAAATGTCCTAGTTCCTTAAATAGCTTGGAATACCACTCAGAACCCCCCCGGCTAACATCGTCGACCACCCCCAGATACAACCTCGATGGCGACATCATCTTCTCCGTCGCAAAGGACCAGCAGATCTGCGCCTGGTTCTCTCACAACGGCGAGCGTCTCGGAACCTACCATGGCCATGTCGGTGCCATCTGGACTGTCGACGTCGAGCCTACCTCTACCATGATCGCCTCGGGCTCCGCCGACAACACTATCCGTCTCTGGGAGGTCAAGACCGGTCGCCTCATCAAGACCTGGGAGTTCCCCACCGCCGTCAAGCGAGTCGAGTTCAACGAGGACGGCACCAAGCTGCTGGGTGTCACCGAGAAGCGTATGGGTTACCTCTCCAACATTGTCGTCGTCGACATCAACCCCGACGTCAACGCCGAGCAGAGTGACGAGAAGGTCCTGACCATCGTCTGCGACGAGAGCAAGGCCACCGTCGCTGGCTGGAGCGCCATGAGCAAGTTCATCATTGCTGGCCACGAGGATGGCAGCGTGAGCCGATACGACGCCAAGACCGGTGACCTGCTGGACAACGTCCCCGTCCATGAGCTTAACCAGCCCATCGTCGACCTCCAGTGGTCTCCTGACCGAACCTACTTCATCACCGCCTGCAAGGACAAGACTGCCAAGGTAGGTCGCTTCTGCTTACGGGCCAGACAAATACTAACCTCTCCAAGCTCATCTCTGCCCGCGACCTCGAGGTTCTCAAGACATACGTCGCCGATACTCCCCTAAACAGTGCCACCATCACCCCCAAGAAGGACTTTGTCATCCTCGGTGGTGGTCAGGCCGCCATGGACGTGACCCGAACCTCTGCCCGTCAGGGTAAGTTCGAGGCCCGCTTCTACCACAAGATCTTCGAGGATGAGATCGGCCGTGTGCGAGGCCACTTCGGTCCCCTCAACACCGTCGCCGCCGACCCCACCGGCAAGAGCTACGCAAGCGGCGGAGAGGACGGCTACGTTCGAGTTCACCACTTCGACAAGGGCTACTTCGACTTCAACTACGAGGTCGAGAGGGAGCGGTTGAACCGAATGCAGTAGATGCCTTCTTTTCCTGTGTGCTTGCATAGTACGGCGTTTTGGGGGACAAACAAATCCTTGTTTTTTTGTTCAAGGGGCAAAAAATTAAACGGGAGGGGATGGATGAATGGATGGACGGATGGATGGAAACAAAGAGTGTGTAGGGGAGGGAGAGGAAGACAAAGGGGCTTGTAATTGTTACCATCTCTCCAGGAGGCTTAGGGAACAGGTCGAAATTGCACCATTTGATGACGTATCTACGACTTGGGGATTTGGATACGCCCAGATGGCTAGGCAGTCCCTCTTGAAGAATTCATGTATATCGCGACATGGCACCGTCTTTACGCTCATGACTTCGTAGTAGACCTCACAGCACGCCGGTTAGACACCAGGCAGTACAGGTATCTAGACGTGGTTCTTTTGCTCTCAAACAACTATTTCACACTCAAACCGCTCGCCGTCCCCGCCCCCTTTGCCCCAGCCTTGAGGCATCATTGTTAATCGAGGTATCTATCATACCCCCTTGAATCCTGGTACAGTCCGTCGTGCCAGACACACCAAATACTGACATGAGCAAAGTAAAGCCCTAAACTGCAACCAAACGCCAAAAAAGATCTACCCACCTGTCCTGCCAAATACCTGCCGATCAACCCAAAGGCCCTGTGCCATTTTGCTTACTTCTTCCTGCCCTTCTTGCCCTTGGTAGAACCTCCTGCATTAGACGCGGTGGACGCCACGCTGGATGCTCTTGATGGAGTGGCCGAGCTGTTCTTGCTTGACTTGACTGACTTGACATTGTCGAGAGCCTTGTTCTGTAGATTTTGTTAGCAGCATGTCAATGGTAAGAAAGCTCTGTTATGCATACCTTGACACCGTTCTTGGCCTTCTTCTTGGCAGGGGCCATTCCAAGAATGCTGTCCTCGTCATTCTCATCGTCGGGCTCTCGCTTAGCCTTTCCGTTCACTCCATTAGAACCACGGGCGGGAACATCTTCGAATTCCTTGACGATGGTCGTAATCAGGGTAGTGCAGCGTCGGGAAAGCTCAATAGGCGTTCGGCTGAGGAAGAACCAGTCGAATTTGAACAAGGGGGATTCACGGATATCATCCCGCATCTTTTCGTACAGGCCTTCCGAGTCGATGCCATATCGATCGAGCAGGACCAGAAGGAATCGATCTTCCTCTTCCGTGTAGACCTTCTTGTTGGTTGTGGACACAGAGTAGTTGATCTTGAGCTGCTGTAGGGGGACTCTGTACTGCTGCATCTTCTTCCTCAGGAGCTTCTGGTGGTGTCCGAGACGTCGGGTTCGTTCCTCTCCGTCCTCGATAGTCTTCATGTACTTGGGATAGTCTGCAATCTCGGTGTACCGTTGCCAAAAGACCTTGGCATAGGCCTTGATTTCGGCCGCAGACTTGCTGTCAACCTCCTTGGAGATGCCTTCATAGGCAGTTCTGCCGTACTTGCCGGATCCGTTGACAAACTGTTGAAAGTCGCGTCGGTTCCACTCTCCAAATCCTTGCAACGACAGCTTCTCCTTTTCCTCGCGCTCTTCCTCGGTCAGGGGGGTGGCGTTGTCGATCTCTTGCTGGTCGAGAGCTCTCTCAGCTTCTCGCTCCGACAGGTTGTCATCATCACCATCTGGCAGAGGCACCTTATAGCCAATCTCCTTTCGGTAGTATGCAGTCTCTCTGTCCTGGAGATCCCTCAGACGCGGTGGGTAGAACTGATAATCGTGTACTGGAACTTGCTTCGGTGCTCGAGGCGCCTTGGGCTTCGCATCCGCCTTGGGGTTGGGGTACATGGTCTGTCGGAAATACTTATCCATCGAATACGACTGTTCCTTGCGTTCTCGCTTCGCCGGGTTGATCCAGGTCATGTTGATGTTCTTCTTGGTATTGGCAAAGTTCTCTCCATTCCACTCGTAAGCCGACTCCGAGGTGAACTTTTGTAGATCATCGATGCCGAGCTTCTCATACTTGGCATTCAGCTGCTTGGTTCGGTTTTCACCTCGAGCCAAGATCTCATCAATGTCGGCGTCACCGATTTCAGCGTCCTTGGAAGCCATGTTACCAGTAGGTCCCTTGGACTGGAACACCTTCTCAGCTCCGTGTTGAATCATCGACAGAAGTTCGTCCTTGTTTGCAGCAGCCTTGGCGGCAGTCTGAGCACGACCTTGCTGAATGACAAGCTGGTCCAGGCGGAGCTTCTGTGCCGCTCTCTCCAAAACCTTCTCCTCGATAGCATTATCCGTGACGAACCTGTACACAACAACCTGCTTGGTCTGACCGATTCGGTGCGCTCGGTCCATGGCCTGTAGATCTGCCTGGGGGTTCCAATCACTGTCATAGAGAATGACAATATCAGCGGTTGTCAGGTTGATGCCCAGACCACCGGCTCGGGTTGTGAGGAGGAAGATGAACTTCTCTGAGCCGGGCTTGTTGTACTCGTCGATGGCTGCAATACGGTCCTCGTGTGCTGTGCCACCATCGATACGACAATACTTGTACTCGCGGAAGACACAGTAATCTTCAAGAATATCAAGCAGTCGGCTCATCTGTGAGAAGATGAGAACGCGGCTACCTTGCTTCTCAAGTCTGTTGAGGAGCTTATCAAGGACAGCCATCTTGCCCGCATTGTACACAAGATGCTCGTCGGTAGTGTATGGAGGACCAGGCTCAGCTCCCTCAAACAGGTAAGGATGGTTGCAGCACTTTCGAAGCTGCATCACAATGTTGAGGAGTCGGGTCTTGGACTCCCGCTTTCCACCAGCTCCGTTGACCGCGTCGATGTCCTTCTCCAGGATCTTCTGGTACCACTTGACCTGCATCTCTGACATGCCTAGATAGACGTTGACTTCCTTCTTTGGCAGCAAGCTCTTTTCAACATCGCTCTTCACGCGACGGAGCAAGAAAGGCCGAAGGACCTTGTGGAGTTGTTGAACAACAGTGTCTTGATCGCGGTCCTGGCCTGAGAACCACTGATCAAAGGCCTCAGAGTCGCCAAAAACGTCGGGCAGCAAGAAGTTGAGAAGTGCCCACAGCTCGTGCAGGTTGTTTTGTAGTGGAGTACCTGTGATGAGGAGTCGGTTTCGGGACGAGAAGAGTCGGATCACTTGTGACAGTGAAGACTCTTCGTTCTTGATTCGATGCGCCTAAATACTGTTTAGTATAGTTGCATTCACTTTGCGTAGAGTGACAAACCTCATCGATGATGATGTACTCCCAAGCAAACTTCTTCAGGTGTGCCTTCTCACGGAGCACCATCTCGTAACTGGTAATGCAAACATCAAACTTCTCATCCACAAGGCGATCGTTGATCAGGTTATGTCGCTCTTCCTTTGCTCCCTGAAGCACCAGAACATCCACCTCTGGGGTCCATTTGGCAAACTCTCGCTTCCAGTTGTCGAGAGTAGACTTTGGTACGATGACCAAGTGTGGTCCAGTGATGTCGACGATGTGTCGCAGGTAGCCGAGGAAAGAAATTGTTTGGAGCGTCTTTCCAAGACCCATTTCGTCGGCGAGGATACCAGAGATACCGTTCTCGTGGAGGGAGATCAACCAATTGAGACCAGCAACCTGGTAGTCGCGCATAGTACCCTGAATGAAGGGGGGCGACTCTCGGAAAACAGTCTCGGCAGAACCACCATGCTTCTCGTCCTTCAAAAGTTCGGCATCTTCTTCGGCTTCCGTACGTCGGCGTCTGTCGCTCGTGGCGCCTCCTTGCCTTCCAGCGCCCTTCTTTCCCCTGGCAGCCTCGGCATTCTGTCGATCAATCTCGGTCATAATATCGCGGATCTTTGGATCGGGATTCGTCTCGATGAAATGACGGAATAGATCGGTGAGGCCAAGCAAGTATCGGAATCGGCGAATGGTGTCATCTTCCTGTGGATAAGAAGTCAGCATAATGGTGGATAGTTGCAGCCTTGTCCCAGAGGGCTTCGAACCTTGGACTCGCCCAGGCGATCGTGCTTCTTTCCAAAAATGCTTCGACGTAGTTGGTTAACCTCCGTGCGGCGCTTTCGGCCATCTGTAGTGGGCTCTCCGGCGACACTGCTAGCAGTGGTGCTGGGGTTCTCGGTGTCTGTGTAGTCGGGAGTCTCATCGACTTCCTGGAGCGGGCCATCAGTAACGAGCTCTCGCGTCGCAAATGAAGAGCAAAATGCAATTCAATAGTTGAACTCACCATTTCCTCCTCCTGGCGGTGCTCCGGCGCGTCTGACATGGACGCGTCGGTATCCACGGCGTTGGCTCGAGAGCGAGGCGCCATTGTGAACCGAGTGTGAGTAGGACCTCTTTACGCGACTGGCGTCGAGGAGACGCGTTTGGAGATGGTGCAGAGAGAAGCGCAGTCCAATGCAAGTGATCCAAATCGCTTCTTGTATCTTCCCGGGGACGTTTTCGACGAGGATTTGAAGTCGGGACGGGGATCACGCCGCTTCGTTACTTGGAGAATGTGTAGATGTTTTTTCGAAGGTGCCGGCGGGTAGAATCTCGACGGGCACCTTGAAGGGGGACGGTTTGGGGCTAGTGCCACTGTGCGACCCCTGTCATCGACTGGACCTCATAAAGCGGCCCCACGATCCCTGAAGGAAGAAGGAATAATCCGAGCAGTTTTCAACGACGTCACTGAACAGCTGTTGTTAAATCGAAGCGAAAACAACGAGATTGCTGGAATTATCTCTAAAAATTTCACCCCAAAATCTATTACAAAAAATTTGAACCCTTCTCAAGCACGGCATCGCAACTCCTCAACTTGCAACACCAATTTGAAAAGAACGTCGATCCCTTGGGGCTCACGTGACATACCGTCCCCCCCACTCCACGTGCAAACCCCCCCTCGGTTAGTGCCGTTCAGGCTCTGTGCGGCGTTGAATGGGTGGATGACTGGGCGAACTTCGTCGTGACCCAACGTTTGGTTCATCCAACGACTCGATATCTTGGGAGGCATAGCTCTTCCTGAGCGACCTGCATACAATTTGTTTGACTCTTGTGCTTGGGGAAACACTTTTCTCCCCCTCTATTCTGTTTGTTGACGACATCTTGGGCGCCAAAATACCGCTCCCAAGCCTACCGGCCTCAACCCTAGCGACTACCTACCAGGTGAGGCGATTAACCCTTCAAGCTCCCGAACCTTTCTAATATTGCCCTTCCAGCTCTCTAGCTCCTGTACCAGTCACAGTGTCTACCATGGAAAACATGCGGGGCGTCACTGCCGGCCCTGGCAGGCAGTCTGCCCAGCAGGAATCCCCTGAGCAGCTACTCGACGTCTTCAAGGCAGCGGCGCTATCCGTTACGAAACTGTACAAGACTTCTGCGGCCGCACAATCGAAGGCTCGGGCCGATGGGTATCAGGACTGTCTATATGATATGCTGGCGTTTTTGGACAAGGAGACTACGGGAACAGGTGACGGGGATGGCTCAAAGATTCGGAGATGGGTTAGGGAGAGGCTTGATGGCCGGGAGAGCAGCTCGCCAAACACCGAAAGCGAGGACGAAGTCGACAAAGCAGAAACATCTTCATCACCCGAACTCACTCGCCCCAATACCGTTGCCCAGCAGTTGAGCCAAATGCGAACCGACTCGGCACCTCCAAGCGTCCCTCCTACTGCTACTGTTGAAGAACAAACACCACTTGTGGTCCCTTCCCAAGACAATTTCACGTTCCAGTCTGCGCATCCGTATCCCAATATCGCCACTCTCAACCTTTCCGACTCGAGACCTCACGATGGCTCGTCTATGACGGCGACAAGGCCGTCCAAAGCCCGCTTGAACAACCCAGGTCGAGCATGTCCCAGAGGGCCAGGACATTTGGCACAAAGGGCTGGAGCTAAGCGCAAGTTGAACTTTGACGAGATATTCGATCTTGGCAGCCTGGGTGGAAAGGATCCTTTCGGCAACGGAGGGGGGAAGCGAGGCCGGCATGCTTAGTGCTCGGCTGGTGGACACAGGTACCTTTGGCTTGCGCATAGCACACTTATCACTGGGCAATGGAATTCGATAAACTGGATGGGATGAGGGCATGTTTACAGACGGACGCATGGACTAGCATTAGAGCATGGGCGGCGTTTGGAGGACGTAACGACTGCATTTGGGGGTGTTGAGGGTTTACACACACAATGTCTATTGGCGGTTTGCCATGATATCTACAACGAATATGATTATTTAACGATGATTTGGATCTAAACATTACTCTCATGAGGCCTCAAGATCTTTCCTGCTTGCCTCCCTATCTACTATTAATAGATGGGCTGCGAGTTCATCAACATGGTCATCTCTTCTTCCACTCCCTGGACGACAATGCTAGGTCAGTCAGGACAGCATCCGGAGAAGCCACTGCCAATATACAGGCAGCCTCTGCCAGATGATGCAGATGAAGCTTTGTTGTTACTGGTACCCGCTATTACTGAGAGCCTCGTCAAAGCCACCAAGGCTCACCTGAACGATAGCTAAGCACGAGGCGGAATGCACGATATTGTATCTAAAAATGGCATAGAACTATAAATATTGCAGTAGAGACAAGGGAGAAAGAATAATCAAGCATGCAAGTTCGATTTTAAGTTTCCAGCAACATGGTTCTAACATCTAGAGGTTATTAGAGCCTGTTTTGTCTCTCCATGCAGGCACTGGTGAAACTTGTTATCAGGTCAAACCTAAGGACCAGTAGGTGACAAATCTCATATCAGGAGAGGATAATGATAGAAAAAGATCTGTCATCTGGAATGACATGGGTAATGGGTCTTTTGACCTGCCAACCTGTGAGAAGCTCAAACAAGGGTTCACATGGGTGGATGAACATTGTTCCAGTTGTGTGTTGGCTTCAAAGACTGTTCTCTGCGATCAAAGCTGTCAGTGGATGGATGCTCACTCCGCCCTTGCCCTTTGTTGACTATGTAAAGTCAACAAGTTAACTTTAGATGACGACAACTTCAAGCGTAGTACGTATACATGTCCTGTCAACTGCGGTTCGCCAGAGAACAATACCACCCTACTGTATTGCGCATACGCGGGCGGACGATTAACCATCCCTGCTTACTCTATGCGACCTGCTGCTTGTCATCAAGACACGACAGGCGATCTCAACCATTGTAGGTGTGGCGTCGACGCAATCCACGAGACATTGTTGACGTCTCCCTGGGTGGCTCAGCACCCTGCTCGCACGCACGCAAGCAAGCCACCAGAACTTGGCGATCTGCCTACAGGTACTCCGTACAGTACCTACGCAGTCTGACAGGAGCGAAGACGCGTGCGAATGCGGGCTCAGTTTCAGCTCGGCGGATGGGCGTAGGTAGTGGTTTTCTATTTGACAGGGGCTGCAAGAAAAGATTTGACTTCCGACGCATACTCGTGTGAGAAGCAGGTTTCATCCTCCACCTTGTTCTATGCAGGTCTGGGCTGCAGTTCTGCCAGGGAGCAAGCAAACAATAAGGCCACCAGCGATTGAGCCAGCACCAACAGCAAGGCATCCATCCATCTTGGCCAGATTGCAAGCGCCCTGGCCAAGCAAGCGCCGGGTGATCCCATCCCTCAGCCTGAACAGGACTGGGCGCCTGGTGAGAAGCTGTGCCGGCGAGCCGTGCTCTACAACATTGTCCGTACTCCATGTCGGATGCCCAAGGAGGCAGTTGGGAGTCATACTGTGGCTCGGTGCTTCATGTATTCGCCATCGTGCTGTGCTGGCTGGACCCACGCCCATATAGATGGAATTCATAAGCATTATCTATGAATTCCTCATCAAGGCAAAAAGAGTGCCGAGGCTGGTGTGTTTTGTCATCTGAGGCTGGGCCTGAGGCACAGACGTAGAAGGTACTGTTTGGTTCTGCCACCAGAAAGGTACCTCCAAGACCCATGGCGGTATGGCGGGCTGCCTCCCCTCCCCGCCCGCTCTTTGGCTCTGAGCATGCCTCGACCTCTGATTCTCCAGCCATTGGATCAAGTTGGACACTCGCTCAATGAACGCTCAGCGCAGTGGAGGCAACAGGAACCTTTGGTAACCACTAATCTCGGGTTGTCTAGGCACTCTGGTCCACCAAAAGGCCCCCGGCCACCCGGCCTGTCTACCCGCCAGGGCGCATTGGATGGCGGATGGGACTGGAAACAATGGAAGGTCGATTGGATTCCTCTAGGCACTTTCTGCCCGCTGAGCTGCCTGTAGTTTTGCCATCTGCCCCTGCTGGAAGCCCGATGTATCATCCTGGTGGCATCCATGGAGGTACCTTCCCCCCCTCCCACCACCACCTGCACCGCTGAGAACTATCCCCGTCTCGTCCAAGGCCCCATCCTCCGCCGCCCTCACGTCCTCCCATCATCATCAACACCAACCACGACGCAGATACTCTTTCACCAGCCCACTCGTGGCGACGTGGGAACTACCTAACTATCGCCGACCTACTTCCGTCTCTACTCCTCTCCAAAAACAAAATTTCTTCTCCCGCTGTCGCGCTGTTCTCGTCTCTTTGGCTTCAAAACGCCCGTCTCGCGTGTCTATTCTCTTCCCGTTCCGGCCGCCGCCTCCTCGCTTTGGAAGCGGGGAGTCCGTGTCTGGTCTTTAGGCCCGCCGCCCGTGCACAGCCTCAACCTCCCCCCATTGCCCCAACTCCAGCGTCGTCAACTTTCTCCAGCCGAATCCTCCTAGTCGATCCCGTCCTTTGAACGCCTCTCCCTGATAAGGCTTCGACTGCGCGTCCTGCTCCGGCCATCAGGAAGGATATCCATCAACGTTGTTGTCCTTGCTGTGACCTAGTCCCTCGCTGCGCTGCGCAAGAGGTGACACCATGACCAGTCGCACCGATTCCGGGCTGCCCAAGTAGGTTCATTCCCAGCCGCCCATCCATCGCATCGCGTTCTGCGCCTGCGAAGGGGCATTCTATCCATTCGGCCCCTTCACGATACATGTGCTAACGGTTCTGCAGCAGGGCCAACCTTCGGGTTACGAGTGAGTCGCTCTCGTCCTTATACCCCTCCGCCCGAGTTCCTCTGTTGACATCATCCTAGTTATCGCCGCCGACGGTCTCTATAAGAGGGATGTTTTCCGTACGTCGTTCCATAGTAAACAAAGACTCGAGCTCCTCGTTAACACGCACCAGGCTTCCCCGACCCCTTCGCCGTCGCAACCATCAACGGAGAGCAGACGAAGACGACGACCGTCAGCAAGAGGACTCTCAACCCGTACTGGAATGAGAGCTTTGACTTGTAACGTGCCCCGCCACCCCAAACCTAGGACTTATCAGACTCACAGCCTGCAGCCGTTCCAACGAAGATAGCATTTTGGCAGTCCAGGTCTTTGACCAAAAAAAGTTTAAGAAGAAGGACCAAGGTTTCCTGGGCGTCATCAATATCCGAGTTGGAGATGTCATGCCCGAACTGAGTGCGGACGCTGACGGTCAGTTGACCTGTGCCACCTCCTCGACACTTGGAACACCCTGCTGACATAGACATGCGCCTTTCCAGACCAGATGCTTACACGAGATCTGAAGAAATCAACCGATAACCTTGTTGTTCATGGCAAGCTAATCATTAACCTTTCTTGCAACCTCAGCGCCCCTGCTCGCGGTGGTCAAGCATCGTCAACTCGACCCTCACTCGGCGCCGGCCCCTCGAACCTTTCCTCCCTCTCCGCACCCCCCTCAGAGAACCGCCCAGGATCCTCCATGTCCGGACCAAATGGAGCTGCCAGCTCGCAGGTCAACCTGCCGCACCGGCCTTCCAGCATCAACTCTGTTGGCGGCGCCAGCGCTCCTGGGCCAAATGCCGGTGGACAACCTCGGCAGTCAAACCAGTTGAGTCCATTCGAGGATGCACAGGGGCGTCTGCCTGCTGGTTGGGAACGCCGTGAAGACAACCTCGGACGTACTTACTACGTTGACCACAATACTCGAACGACGAGCTGGAACCGTCCGACTTCGACTGGCACCCAGCAGGAACAGCGAAACGACAGAGAGGCGGCCACTCAGGTGGAGCGACAGAGACACCAGAACCGTACCCTACCTGAGGACCGAACTGGCTCCAACTCGCCTACTCTTCAAGCACAGCAGCCTCAGCAATCATCATCCCCGACCGCTAACGCCGGCGCGGTGATGCACACCGGGGCTACAAGCCCAGGCTCTGGCGAGCTACCACCAGGATGGGAACAGCGATGGACGCCTGAGGGTCGACCCTACTTTGTTGATCATAACACCAGAACTACCACTTGGGTTGATCCGCGCCGACAGCAGTATATCCGCATGTACGGTGGCCAGAACAACGCCAACGGACAGATTCAACAACAGCCAGTATCGCAACTCGGCCCCCTTCCAAGTGGCTGGGAGATGCGCTTGACGAACACAGCTCGTGTCTACTTCGTCGACCACAACACTAAGACCACAACCTGGGACGACCCACGACTTCCGTCATCACTCGACCAGAACGTTCCTCAATACAAGCGAGACTTCCGAAGAAAGCTCATCTACTTCCGTTCCCAGCCGGCGATGCGCATTCTCAGTGGACAGTGCCATATCAAGGTGAGGCGATCTCACATCTTTGAGGACTCGTTTGCGGAAATTACTCGCCAATCGGCTACGGATCTGAAGAAGCGGTTGATGATCAAGTTCGACGGTGAGGATGGTTTGGATTACGGTGGTCTCTCGCGAGAGTTCTTCTTCCTCCTTTCACACGAAATGTTCAACCCCTTCTATTGTCTGTTCGAGTACTCGGCCCACGACAACTACACCCTCCAGATCAACCCTCACTCTGGAATCAACCCGGAACATCTGAACTACTTCAAGTTTATTGGCCGTGTCGTTGGTTTGGCTATCTTCCACCGCCGATTCCTGGACGCCTTCTTCATTGGCGCCCTCTACAAGATGATGCTTGGAAAGGCAGTCGCTCTTGCGGACATGGAGGGTGTTGATGCCGACTTCCACCGATCTTTGCAGTGGATGTTGGACAACGATATTTCGGGTGGGATTTTGGAGCAGACGTTTTCGACCGAGGACGAGCGCTTTGGAGTCATGACAACGGAGGACCTCATTCCCAACGGACGAAACATTGATGTCACCAACGAGAACAAGAAGGAGTATGTTGATCTCATGGTCAAGTGGCGAATCGAGAAGCGCATTGCAGAGCAGTTCCAGGCGTTCAAGGAGGGCTTCCAAGAGCTCATCCCTCAAGATCTCATCAATGTCTTTGATGAGCGTGAGCTTGAGCTTCTGATTGGCGGTATTGCTGAGATCGATGTCGATGATTGGAAGAAGCACACCGACTATAGAGGATACACTGAGTCGGATGAGGTTGTCCAGAACTTCTGGGCGACGGTGCGCTCGTGGGATGGAGAGCAAAAGTCTCGACTACTACAGTTCACAACGGGTACTTCCCGAATCCCTGTCAACGGATTCAAGGATCTTCAGGGCAGTGATGGCCCCCGACGATTCACGATTGAAAAAGCAGGAGAGATTACCAACCTACCCAAGGCACATACTTGGTAAGTCCAGTTTGATATTTCGGAGCGAGAGACAAGACTAACAGCGAATAGTTTCAACCGACTCGACTTGCCCGCTTATAAGAGTCTAGAAATGCTTCAACAGAAGCTCACGATTGCTGTTGAAGAGACAATGGGCTTTGGCCAGGAGTAGACGAGACGACAAAGGCACCACTGTTTGGTGGAGATATTGAACTTGCAACATTTACACTACCTAAAGGCGACTGCTGTGGCGTTGCCCTTCAAGACAGCGACCTCTTCTCTCTGCCCCTTCCTCTCGCTCACACACACACAAACTGTTTTGGGTATTTGCTTTGGTTCAAAGAGTGGACAGACCTGGGTCGTTTGGCGCTGGTGGATTAATTGACGTTCAACATGCGATTGATGCAACCCCTGTTTCCCTCTCTGCGCAAGCTCAGAAGCGTAGCGTATAGACCAGGGACGGCATCCAAGCCTCGTCGCCCTAGCGGACGAGATGGGCATGCCTCGTTGGGTTTGCTCTGTGGTGGGACGCCCTCGTGGGCATTGTGGAATTCTTACTCTACAGCTTAATCGAGGTGGACACCAGAATCGACGGGGCCCAAGCAAGGATGAATGGTGATCGATGCTGTTTTGACAACTGGAAAAGAGAGTCTGTACCTCTGTGTATTACGTACGATGTCGACGGACGAGACGGATGGAGCCAGCGAATTTAGGCGGAGGGAAAGATAGGGTTCACAGCGCCTCCTTTTTTAACATTCATCATATACTATACAAGAACGTTCACTACGTAGATGCTGTGTCTTTTGGGTGTGTTTGTGGTCGTATCGGCTGTCCCATTCGAGGTATCAAAGCACCCTGATAGATGGAGTTGTGACCTATGAGATGGATACATATCTTCAACTCGGATGGAGGAGTGTGACATCATCATCGAATACCTCTAGTGTCTTGATATCCCGGACTAATGTGATTGTTGCAAAGAGCCCATGTCAAGTACCTAGGGACGGTATCATCTAGCTGGTTATTTTCATTCACATATCGTTGCCATCTTCAACATTGGTGAATCAGCCATTCCCAAGTTAGTCCTTCAACTACGAATCACAACCCAGGCATGTTGTTTCCGCATATCTAACCTAGTGCGGTCACTGCGTGGTGTTGTACAAAATTGCATTTCCTTCTACCATTCTACCGGTGGGAACCCCAGTATGTACACCCGGTAACAACAAAAGAAAGACGTCTTTGGTGCCGCCATCCTCTTTACACGGCCTCTTTGATTCCTCTCCCTGATCAATGCACTCCAAAATCATCCAAATCCTGACAAAATGGGCCACACCAGCACCTCGGTGTGTCTTCTGTCCCAGCCCTGCTGTCCAATCCTTCCTTTTGCCTCGTGGCCTGTCGTCCAAAACCAAGGGGGCAGGCAACTCCTCAACCATGCTCACTCCATCTCTTCATCGTCGGTACCACATGCGGGTGATCTTGGTGTTGCGCATCTTGCGCTGGAGCTGGAAGATGCCGTACATGAGGGCCTCGCTGGTGGGGGGGCATCCGGGGACGTAGACGTCGACGGGGACGATACGATCGCAGCCGCGGACGACGCTGTAGCTGTAGTGGTAGTAACCTCCACCGTTGGCACAAGAGCCCATGGAGACGACCCAGCGGGGGTCGGGCATCTGATCGTAGACCTGTCGGAGGGCGGGAGCCATCTTGTTGGTGAGGGTACCGGCAACGATCATGACGTCGGACTGTCGGGGAGAAGCTCGGAAAATGATACCGAGACGATCCTGATCGTAGCGTGGGGTGGAAAGGTGCATCATCTCGACGGCGCAGCAGGCAAGACCGAAAGTCATGGGCCAGAGGGAGGATTGACGAGCCCAGTTGGCTATCACATCGAGGGTGGTACTGCGGGAGGTTCAATTAGCTCCAGGTCATGGATGACGACGCAATTGAGTTCGGAGAAGATAAATATCAAGACGGTCGAGTATCGTAAAGGGACGGGCCACGTACAGGGCGTATTGGATGACGCTCTTGGTACCCTCCTCACTGGGAAGAGGGACCTCCTTGCGGGCCTTGGCAAGACCCGAGGAGACCGAATGGGTCTGCAGGGCACTGGCATCGCGACGAGAATTGGTCGAGAAGGCGGCGGTGGTGGTTCGGAAGGGGGCAATGGCCATCGAGGGCTTGACTACAAGGCGGTTAACGAATGTCGGCATCGCGACGGGTCCCATCTCCGAGCCAGCGTCACAAAAAACCCGCCGGGCCGGGGAGGGATTGTATGTCGCTCTCTATTAGAAAACACGCACCTCGGAGGGCCATTGCGGCCGCGAATCGCGAGGCGGGAAGCATCTTGCGAGAGTGGACGAGTCGGCGGACGAGGCGGCCTCGATCACTCGGGTTCAAGAGGAGGGGAGACTGGGGTGCGAGGGTCGACAATGGCGTTGGCAAGAGAGGGAAGCTTTCGGTGCTTCGAGGAGGATGGGATTCGCCTCTCTTTGCTTGCGGACCTGGAATAAGATGTCTCTGATTGGTCAGAGGTAAGCTAGAGAGTCCGGGGATTAGCCGGTTCGGTCTGGTGATGGATAACCTCGGCGGCGATTGGTTGTGGGGTGTTAGTGCAAGTCGTTGACAAGTGGGAATTGGGAGTCGATGACATGGACAATTGATAAGTTGCCTCTATGACAATTTTCACAAGCATTTTCAGAGCAGTAAACATTTTGTGAGGATTCATTCCTAAATCACAGGGGGGTAAGACAGATAGGTAGGTAAGCAGTTGAAAGGAACCTTGTTTGGTTCTTGACATGGGGGTCGAATAGAATCGGAGTAGAAGAGGCTGTCTTGTCTTGAATCATTCCCCTCTGCTCTGGGTTATCACATATAAAATGAAGAGACGTGATGAGAATTCTCTTAGAAAAGCAAACTTCAGTAGAACTTTCTTCTCTGTTCTTCTCTTACAAAAGTACTGTGCACAGCATTCCATGTTCACTTCCCCAAGTACATACCCCATCATTTACCACCATTAACCTCAATCAAGTTACTACACGTCACTCTATTCTTGATCCCGCCATGGAAGACCACGCCTGTACTTTGCCCACACCCCCCACGTATTTGGGAAGTTTTCGAAGTCGAACGCAAGGCTACTACAGTTGGGCGGCACAATGCAATTATCCCCAAGGTTGATGCTACACACCCACTAACCAAAACATTCCGGGTGGCTTGCAGCAACATCATAACGGTAACACACCCATCAAGCACCTGAATAAAGTGCAAAAGGAGCCCATCAGCAAACACGAACGGTTGGACCTTTTATTTCTAACTGAACTTACGTTTTGAGGCGCAAAGGAGATGCTTCCATGAGCACATCTGCCCACTGCTGAGAGATAGACTGAATGTTGGGAAAGAAAACAACATGGATCCAAATCACATGTTATAAACAGTTATAACAAAAAATCCTTTTAAAATAACCGTTATAACTATTATGATATATAAAATTAACACATTACTACCTTGGAAGGTTTTCTATATTATAAAGATATTTTATGACTAAAAGTTAGCCTAGGCTGCCCAGCCAAGCTAAGGCAATCTAAAACCTTGGAGCTCAGCCAGTCTTCGCCCACCACACACCCCCCAGTCTCATACAGTACCCATACCCAGTCAGGCGCCTGTCGGTCCTCGACAACCTGCAACTCGCAACCATCGCGTCGCATCCATCACAGTTGCAAATAAAACAGAGCATCTCTGGCCTTGTTTTTGCAAGGCCAACAGTCTTAACCATGTGGTCCTCTTCTGGGAGCAGCAAGAAGCCTGCTCAGTCGGTGAGTTTTGCCCGCCCTCTTTGTCCTGTCCTCGAGCTTGATGATGCTCACGAGACTCGACGTAATCGGTGCCCTCCTTGCTAACAGCCCCACCGCCGCAGGAGATGGTCCAACTCGGTATGTCGTTGCGATTCCCTCTCCCCACGGGGTCGAGGTGTTTTGAGGTGCAGGTTGTTCGTAACAAGGTTGAATGTGCTAACGATAGATCAATTGCTGCTTGACAGATCGCTCAGAGTATGTCTTGTCCCGTCCTGGCTGTTGTCTGTGCTCGCGCGCTGAAGCATCTCGACCAGGTCCGTATCGCCATTCTGGAGACCGCCTCCAAGAGACAGCCACAGCTCTACCCCTAAGAGGAGTATCACGTCGCCTGGAGGTCATGGCTCCGGCCTCGTGGTTGGCGCCGCCTATTCGCATGCCGATATTCTCAAGTTTGACTCCCTGTAAGTCGTCGACCTGGCCGTGAAACATGATGTACTCTCCCCGCTGATGCCAACCACCAAGAAACCCATCCAGCTCCTCCCGACCAAAGACCCCCCCTTCCTCCTCCGCAACCAAGATCCGAGTTCACGAAGCTTCTCCCCCGCCACGGACAACCCCGGGCAAGACATCGTCACCGCCCTACAAGAGTTACATCAACTTCCTCTCCAACACCAACGATGACTGGAAGGCGGACGAAGACGACATGCTGGGTTACGAGGACGACGACGGCGATGACTTTGGGCTACCCAGTCTTTCGAGCATGAAGAGGAGGTCGCGGCGCATCGCTACACAGAACAGGGCCGAGTCAAGTACATTATCGCCGACGACAGAGGAACCCCCCGATGCGCTTCACTCGAGACGGTACTCGAATAGCGCCGATATCGCTGTCGAGCGTCCTGCGCCCACATATCCCATGCCTAAGAAGAGCGAGGGCAAGATTCTACGACCGCAGTACAAGGAGATCCTCAGAGGTGTGTCATGAAGATAGATCAAGATGAACATGACTGATCATGAATAGACCCTGCCAACGCCCTGCACCTTATCAACTACCCAACAGTCCCCGCAAACGCTACGCAAAAGGAAGCCGATGCGATTAATTCTCGAATCACCCGTATCAACAAGTTCAAGAAGCTTCTCCAAGCCTCCACCATCTCGCTGCCCGACCTGAGGTCGCTAGCCTGGTCTGGCGTGCCTCAGGAGGTCCGCGCCATGACCTGGCAGCTCCTCCTCAGTTACCTACCTGCAAACAGCGAACGCCGGGTCGCCACATTGGAGAGGAAGCGCAAGGAATATCTCGATGGCGTACGTCAAGCCTTTGAAAGGGGCGGTGGAAATGCTGCGGCTGGTACGACTAGCACAGCCCCTACAGGCAGGACGCGGGGCTTGGATGAGGCAATCTGGCATCAGATCAGCATCGATATTCCCCGAACAAACCCCCACATCGAGCTCTACAGCTATGAGGCCACTCAGCGGTCGCTGGAGCGCATCCTCTACCTGTGGGCGGTGCGACACCCGGCCAGCGGCTATGTCCAGGGCATCAATGACCTGGTGACGCCATTCTGGCAGGTCTTCCTTGGTATCTACATCGGAGACCCTAATATTGAGTCTGGCATGGACCCTGGACAGCTCCCTAAGTCGGTTCTTGACGCGGTCGAGGCTGACTCGTTCTGGTGCTTGACCAAGCTGCTCGATGGCATCCAGGATCACTACATTGTAGCTCAGCCCGGCATTCAGCGCCAAGTTGCTGCCCTCCGTGATCTTACAGCCCGGATCGATGGCAACTTGTCCAAGCATCTGGAACAAGAGGGCGTCGAGTTTATTCAGTTCAGTTTCCGCTGGATGAACTGTCTCCTGATGAGAGAAATCAGTGTCAAAAACACCATCCGCATGTGGGACACTTATCTGGTTCGTACTTATCCTATCAACACTAGTTCAAAATTAACCATCTGTCTAGGCTGAGGAGCAAGGCTTCTCTGAGTTTCACCTCTATGTCTGCGCCGCTTTCCTCGTCAAGTGGTCCGACAAGCTCGTCCACATGGACTTTCAGGAGATCATGATGTTCCTTCAGTGCCTCCCCACAAAGGACTGGACCGAGAAGGATATTGAGCTGCTCCTCAGCGAGGCCTTTATCTGGCAGAGCCTCTTCAAGGGCTCGGCCGCTCATCTCAAGGGTCAGCCAGCCCGTGAGCCCGTTACGAACCTGCAACTCTAGGCTCTTGTAAAAAGACAAAATCACCGTCATCTTCCTAGTAATTCTGCAGCTGCTATGGCGTTGGTTTCTGATTAGTGATGATGGATTGGATGAGGGATACCGTCTCGTAGCGAAAGCGAGAGTTTGTGAGGTCAAAAGGCCTGTATATATCGGCACATTAATGAGGATGGCAATGAGGTTGAGCATGAGGATGATGATCAAAACAACAGCATGACGAAAACCAGGACGAGCAAGACCAAGACAAGTCAAATGCATACGTCGGCGTTGATTCTTACTTCAGAGAGGTTTTATTTTTCTCCTCTATCGGTGATGGGGATTTGGTATCATATTTACTATTTGGGTACAAGGGCTATACCAACCTTTTCTACAGTTAAGAGTATTAAGAGCGAGGGACTCCCTTCTCATCCCATCCATCTCTTTCTTTCCTACTCGCTCGCTTGCTTGATCCTATTCATCCAACGTCATTTGGTATTGTACAGGCGGTTTTGCTTCGGGTACATGGGGTATGCCTCCTTCATGTTATGTATATGGACGCACCCCGGATGATGATGATAAACGCTCACCCTTCGCGTATCGAATGCCATCCACATTATCCTCGAGATATCCCGCCTCTTGTGAGCGCATCATCCAACTCCGAACGCCAGGCCGTGATAATTAGTATATACGTGAGCAACCCTGCCAGCCAGAATCCTCAACCTGGGGTTAATCCTGCCCAGGGGAGTGCCGTATAGGTAGGTGCCAAAGAATCGATTCTGCTTTCAGCTCAATCGATGAGATTCCACCAGGTCCCTGATGAACCCTAATTTTTCGCGATCTTCGTCGCAGACTCGCGCCCACTCGAGCAGTAGACGCCAGGTGTAGAGTGCCATGTCTTCGCGCCTCAGAACCTGTCCAGCCCATTCTTTGCCCCTCTCAGCGATGTAACGGGCAGCCGTGTCGCCACCTGCCGCGTCATCGGTGAAGAACTCGAGAATGGCGTAAAGGTCCTGGAACGTGTTGTCGAATGGCACAAAGTGAACCCACGGGGTCAGACGGTCGTCGTGCCACTCAGCATAGACGGTGGCCTTGAGTGGCATACTCGAGGAGCGCAAGAAACCACGGAATCGAGCGCTGAACGAGTTGCCGTCGGTGTCGGGGAGGAACTTGTATTTATACTGCTCCTTCATGGGCATGTACTTGACTTCATGGAAGTAAGGGGTAAGATGGCCGCAACGATCATCGCAAAGCATGCGAGCGAAGCCGCAGTTAGCAAACTTCTCAAGCCACTTGCCAATCGATTTAGAAGAGCGATGGCTGCTGTTGTACTGATCGTGTGATGGCAACTGGAAAGTCTTTGGTTTCACACCACCATTCTCGACGCTATCGACATAGCTGCCGTTGAGCATTTGCATCAGCCGATGGCGGTGGAAGCGATGCCATTTATCGGCCGTAGCTCGACCGCCAGAAGCATCGCCTCGCCAGACAATGCCCGTCTTCTTGGCATGCCATGCAGGTCCCATCTTTTCACCTCCAGAGTAAAACTCATTGTCGGTAAGATACATGGCTCCGGGGATAAGCATCTCGTTGTTCATGGGGAGCTTTGATCCGCCAAACATGGGAATCAGCTCCTTGGAAGTGGACAGACTTAGAGGCTGGACGAAGCTACCGTGCATCTGGCGAAGATGCGGTTGCAGGCAAGGGTCCTGAGCGGCAGTCCAGTTCTTGACATAGCCCTTGTAGGCGTAAGGGGCGTTCCAGTCTGTGGGGTAGTCGACGGGACCTTTGAGATCGGAGACTTGCTGAGCATTGCGCGACGGAGTGTTGGGGTCACACGTCACACGGGCAAGCTCCCAGTAGTTGGTTGAGCTATTGTACCACGTTGGGTCGTACGGCTGAGGCTTCTCGGCGTCTAGTTTGGCAAGGCTCTTGAACTCGGTCATGACCTCCTTTACCGGAGGCATGCGCCGGTTGCTACCCTCCTGATCCACAAGCTTGGAGAGCTCTTCAAACGGGACGAGAAGGCGAGGTTCGTCCATGTAATTAATTGGCATGTCAACGTCGGGCAATTCCTTGGCAAAGTCCTTGACAAGGTCGGTCCATAGCTGGAGCCATGGGACACGGTCTTTAGTATCGCCTACGCCGGTGGCCTCGCCGTTTCGAACCTTGACGACCCAGTGCCAGGCAGATGCGCGGCGAGCGAGGGTTTGAGGGTCGAGCGCCCAGTATGGAGTCAAGTCTTTGTATATGCGATCAAAGTAGTCCTCGACGATAACGGCATCCGAGGCTATGGCGGCCTCAATCCACTTGTCGAAGCCTGGAGGTGGGTGACGGCCGCGACGGATGCGATACCGTTCAGCGGCGTCATGGAGGTTGTAACTGCGTTTTGTAAGAAGGGTCTCATGGCGTGCGCGAGCGTCTGCCATGAGCTTCTTGATCGGGTGCTTGGGACCTATGGTGACAGGCCCCTTTGGTTCGGTAACGTCCCAGCCCTGGCTGCTGGTCCATAGTAGGTAGTTTGTGATCGCGAAGCATACGATGAATGCTGTGCTGAGGTAACGGAAGACTAGGCGAGAAGGCCAGGCCGATAGCCATTGTTTGAGTCGCGGCCACATGACGAGCATGGGGGAGGAATTAGGAGGCGAGGCGGGGAAGTCGGAGGGTCTATGCGCGCCACGGAGGAGCAAGATATCGAAGCATCGATGGACGGGAGCTCAGCGAGCGCAGCAAGAGGGCATTGTCGGAGGAGTGGGTGGAAGGAAGGATTCGGTTCGCTTAGACTTTTGCGCCGGCCGGAGATGTACGTGTGATGGAAGTCTCGGGAGTATCGTAGATGGCGCCGGATGGGTGTTCAGAGGAGTACAAGAAGCCGAGGAATCGAAGAAAAGGGGAGGAAAACAAGAAAGAAGGAGAAACGATCTGATTACGTTGGTTGACAGAACCAGGAAGAGTGAGGTGAGGTGAGGTGAGTTGAGATTGTGGTGTTGAGTGGTCAGGTGGAACGGGAAGGAGTCCCGGACAAGTCAAGCCAAGTCAAGCCAAGTCCCTGGCCCTGTTCGAGTCGAGGTCCTGGTGGAAACTTGGACTGCCCAGGAAATCGCCGCGAGGTTGCAAGTCGAAGCTTAGTGGATGGGAGGCGCTGGGAGGCTTTGATAGTTGGAAGGATGGTGCGCTAGAGCGTGGAGAAGGTCAGAAGGCCCGCTGCAGTTTTTGCGGAGCCACATGAAGCTTGACCTTGACAATCAAGGGGAGCAGGGGGAGCATCCAGGTTCATGAGCACCTGGAGCAGGGAACGCTGCACTGCGGGCAGGCTTCCAGGGTTCATTCATTGCGGTAGAGACCGCTAACTGGCCCAGGTAGCTCGGCACAATAGGCGCTGCGTGCCCCGGGGAATGGATCTAATAAGAGGAACACGCTCTCAGTAGCATCCACCACGAGCAGGATCCCAGTCTGGTGCATGTGCTGATGGGGTGAATCCTACCAGGCATTCTGCAGTGGCTGAGGGGGGATCCAGGGTGTCGAGAGAGCCGAGGACCTCCAATTGCGAGCATGCGCCGAACAGTTGCCAACCTGGGTAGGTAGATATTTAATTGAGCAAAAGGAAACGAACGCTGCGCTTTGTGTTTCATCAAATCCAACGCCAAAGCTTCCTCTCTTTTTTCTCTCTGGTCCGCAGTGGCTTGCCGCAAAGTGCAACAAGACCACCAACAAGGCCCCCCCCCCCTTTCGCCGCATACTACTCTGCGCCGTACCCATCACCTGCATAAAGAAATTGAAGCCCTCAGGAGGAGACTTGGAATAGGGGAACCCCAAGTCTCAGAACGGCAAGAAATATGGCGGTGGCCAGCGTGCGTGCCCTGAGAAGTGATTGGCTTGGCGGCGTCAGTCTCGGGCCAACAGAATGCCATGTGTCTGAGATGGAAGCCGCTTTTTTCTTGTCTCTCGGGATGTCGGGCGTAAGTTAGTGCTCCAAGTGGCCATTGGAGAACAGGGAAAACCCCCCACAAATGCCGTCTTCGAATCCGGCTTGGTTGGTGTTGCAGATTGGGTTTGGAGGCTTCGTACCTGCGTATTAAGGTGCCGCGTTTGCCAGCTCTACCATGCGTGCCATGTAATTAGTGCTCAGAGTGGCTGCGCTTGCAAGGCCTCACATGATATTGCTTCGGACTGCAAATATGCTTGCTTTATGATTTTTAGCCTTAATAACCTAAAATATTATGTTAAAAATATGATCAGATGGGGGATTTAATAACAAACAGTTGCAAGCCTATTTCTTATAGATGCTCAAAGACATATATTCACGGCCAAACCTTACATATCCACCCCTGTTTACGGCTGGTCATCTCAAGTCAAAAGAAATCAAGATTGAAAACTCCTATCCGTCCTCTGGCGTGTTGGCTATTTTATCCCCTCCCTTCCAATATATTATTATACATCGTTCTGCCTTGGCAAGAAACGCGCGCCCTTCTCCTTATCACAGCCGGGGCCCTGAACATGGAAAGAAGAAAAAAAACAAGAGAAAGCAGAGCATCAGTATCAGAACCCAACGTAGCCACGAGAATTGCCATCGACCCCATGAGTCTCCTCGACCTCAATCTCGAAATGCTTGGGCTGCTCAGATCGCCGAGACGGTCCCATGGTGGATGCACTTCCCTGCTCCTAATAGGGAGCAAAGCCTCGACCACGGCCCCGGTAACCACCGCGGTAGCCTCCTCGAGGGAAGCTGCCTCTACCGTGGAATCCTCGACCTCCACGGAAGCCTCCACGACCACCGCGGCCGCCCCGGCTCATGCCTGGGATGTTGGTGCGCTTGGGTGTCACCTTGATGTTGCGCCCTTTGAACACGCTCTCGTTAAGGACGAGGGCCTGGGCGACCAGGCTGGGCTCGGTGAACTCGACATAGGCGTACCTAAAATCTCATGTGTCAGCAGTCGATAGACCGTCTGAGGGCAACCTGCCAACGTACCCCTTCGGTTGTCCAGTAAACTTGTCAAGCAAGATGGTGACTCGGTTGATAGAGCCACAGCTCTGGAAGTGAGCCTGGATCTCCTCGGGCGAGGCAGAGTAGTCGACGTTGCCCACAAAGATGCTGCGCGCATCGATCGACTCTTTGTCATCTGCCAGATCGGCGGACTGCTGTTCTAGAGTAGCCTGCATCTCTCGAAGCTTCTTGGCCTCCTCCTCCATTTCCGCTACCCGGCGCTTCATGGCAGTGATCTCTTCCTAGGGCGCCTCGTCAGTTCCTTCTTCAATCCACCTCTTTGCGCGCCTCACGCACCTCCTCGTTCGCATTCATCTCGGTTTCCGGCTCGTGCTCATGCTCATGCTCATGCTCTTGCTCATGATCGAGCTCGGCCATGGGCTTCTCCTCCGGTTTGCCCGAGTCCGACATGTTTGCAGCAACGAGATTCGGTCTAACAATATGTCTCGAGTCGAGGAGGGATTCTGCGTGGGTAGGCGTTAGCGGATGTTGACTCGTCGCAAAGGAGCAAAAGGCGTCGATCCGAGACGCAGACGCGCCCTTGTCGTCATGGACGTCGCAAGCTGCAGAAATGATCAGAAGACACAAGACCAGAAGAATACGTACAACTCCAAAAAGCACCTTGCGCAAAGCTGTAGAATGCAAGGCGACGAACGTCCGAGCAATAAATCGGACAGAAAAGGCTGGTGCTGAAAGAAAGGATTGAAGATGATCAGGGCAAAGCAAGAAGAATGGTGTCCCCTGCAGCCTTTGCTTGTAGGTACTCCGTAGGCAGGTAGGTACCTATGCCTTCACTGTGGCTTGCATTCATCAGGCTGAGAAGCCCCGCCTGTTTTTGACTCGCGCCGCTGCTCTATTGGGCAGTCCTGAGCTTAGTCATCATAACAACTTAGCCTTTGAGCTCCGCATCAGAACGACCACGACAGATCCAACACCTTCTCAACATACTCTTTGTACTCCAATTCTATCCCCTCGACTCTTTCAATCCTGCACCTTGGTCTTCACACACCCTTCTTTGATTCCACGCGTGGGCTTTGAGCCCTCGGCAAAGTTGCGCGTGACTTCTACCCGTCCGGACTCTCTTATCACGACTTGGGCCTTTGCGCCAGACCCCAGCCGTCACGATGACCGAGCCCGAGAACTTCGAGGATGATCTCTTCGCCGACCTGTAAGCCACTATCAACTCGCACATGAGCCGTCGCTTTTGTATCCCAAAGCAACATTCAAGCTGATACTCTTCAAGTTACGACGATAACGACGCTTCCAAGGCGGCACCTCCCCCCGTAGCCGCAGCTCCGCCAGCCCCGGAAGTCCAACCAACCCATACCAATAACAATGACCAAGATGGGCCGTATCAGCATCAAGACGCGGGAGGTGATGAACACATGATGCAGGATCAAGATGATGATGACGATGATGTCGATTTCAACCTTGGCGGAGGAGGCTCTACAGCTGGTCACACAAGCCAAGTTGCTACTCATGACGATGTCCCAACACCTCCGCCGTACGGAACCGTACACAAGGCAAGTGCCAAGGAAGACGGGTGAGTTTCTTCTGTCCCATTCCCTGTGATTTGTATCCCCCATCTGCCCTAGGGCGAGTATTGTGGTTTGCCTTTGGTCGCGTGCTTGCAGCTTGGATCGTAATGGCAGCTGCCATTTGGCCACGTAGCAGTGGCTGTTCTGTTGGGTGCTACTCAGACATCTCGGAAGTTGGCTTGGCTGGAAAGGTTCGCGGTCAAATGAAGAGAAGAGGCGTGGCATTCAGAGACATCAACCCGGCAAGACTCAAAACGGAGGAACTATCGTCAGCCGAGTCGAGAGGACTTGGGATCAAGACTATGATCAAGTGAGACGAGGCATCCAGCAATTCCAAGAGGTCTAATCAGGACCAAGATACTTGAGACCAAGAGGAGGATTTCAGTGTCAGACTTGGGAACTCGCCCTGTGGATACTCCCGAGAAAGAATCAGCCGGCCCTAGTCAAGACGAAAGACCCTGCTTCCGTCTTTCATAGCCATCAGTCGCAGAGATCTTATGAGCCAGTCAGAACGGTCAGACGTTCTCCTTGCTATAGCGAGATTTTGCAGCGAATAGCGCTCGAGGCCAGTACCTAGCAAGACAGAGAGAAGAGTCAAGACGATAGCACAAGACGAACAAATATTCGACCAAGCTGATCTGGCATCTCTCGCTGCATTGTCTGCGACATCTTGCGACTACCATGGCGATTCATGAACACCATTCGCCAACCATCAATCAACTGGACCCCTGATCACGGGTCTCGGGAGTTTCACATCGCCAAATTTCAACACAAAACGCCAAGAGCCGAGGGGTACTCCATGAGGAATAGACCTTTCCTGGTCCTGAACTGCCTGTCTACGCCATTATTGTCAAGCAAGCTCTCATAGCCTGCCTCGCGGATGTGGAGCCTCCTGGAGAGCAGCAGACTTGACACTATTCATGTTGACCGCCCTGCCAAATCGCGGCCTAAGGCACCTGTTGTCGCGATATCAGATGCCAAAATCAAGCTGTTCGTGCTCAGCCCACGTGGAAGGAGAAGACCCAAGAAAGAACTCTACAACATGACCCTGTCTGATGCAAGCCACCATGCCACAGTCAGGGAACCAACAAGCTTGCTGCAGCCAATACGACCCATGCCTTGCAACCGCCATCACTTACCATATCACCAAATTCGGGTACAAGACTTAGTCATTCGCGTACTGACATGTTGAAATAGTAAAATGTTCATTGGCGGTCTCAACTGGGAGACAACGGATCGTAAGTGGCCTAGAATCACGTCAGAGTGCGGTGTATCCTGACCCTTGATAGAATCCCTACGAGATTACTTTTCGCAGTTTGGCGAGGTTGTGGAGTGCACCGTCATGAGAGATAGCAGCACAGGACGGTCACGAGGTTTTGGTTTCCTCACCTTTAAGGACGCCAAGACGGTCAACATTGTCATGGTCAAGGAGCATTTCCTGGATGGGAAGATTGTCAGTTATCGGTGTCCCTTGAAGAAGCTACAACAGGCTAATACCGCAGCAGATCGACCCCAAGCGTGCTATTCCCCGTGATGAACAGGAAAAGACAAGCAAGATCTTTGTCGGAGGTGTCAGTCAGGAGACGACCGACCAGGAGTTTAAGGAGTACTTTGCCCAATTCGGTCGCGTTGTGGATGCGACTCTTATGATGGATAAGGACACAGGCCGACCACGAGGATTCGGTTTTGTCACGTTTGAAAGTGAAGCCGGTGTCGACGCCTGCATCAATGTGCCCCTGGAGATCCATGGAAAGCCCATCGAGGTCAAGAAGGCCCAACCCCGAGGCAACCTTCGAGAGGAAGAGGAGGCTTCTCGACGCAACAAGTTCAGAAAGGATGGCGATCAATCCAGCCAGGGATCCATGGGCCAGCAGATGAGTAACAACGGCATGACGCCCCAGGCCATGGCCCAGTACTTCCAGCGCATGCAGCAGTACTTTGCCATGATGCAGTCGCAGATGGCCATGAGCCGAGGAATGCCCATGAACCCAGGCATGTGGCAGAACATGATGCAGATGCAGCAAATGCAGCAGCAGATGATGGGCCGTGGCGGCGGCGGAGCCAATGGGCAGAACATGATGAACAACATGACGCCTCAGATGATGCAGCAGATGCAACAGATGCAACAGCAGATGATGCAACAGCAGGGCCAACAGGGAGGCCAAGATAACTCGGCTGCCGCAGGAGGCGCCAGCGGAGGAGGCGGTGGTTTTAATCAATACCAGCAACAGCCTCAGGGAGGTCGTCGCGGCGGCCGTGGCGGTGGTTACGGCGGCGGCGGCGGCGGCGGCGGCGGCGGCGGACACGGAGGCTACAACATGGGAGGAGGAGGAGGCGGCGGCGGAGCTCCGACTTCATGGGAGGGCATGTATGACGATGTCCCTCAGCCGAACCCCAACCAAGGCGGCGGTGGCTTCCATCGCAGTGGAAGTGCCGGCGGGAACGCTGATCCCCAACACGCACCCCCAGCCAACGCTCCCACGGGACCCAAGAATGCCGGCAAGCCAGGTGCCAACTACCGCGGAGGCGGACGAGGAGGCAACCGTGGATTCCACCCATACTCGCGATAAAGACAGACGGTACATCAGAGTTGGCGTTTGTCACGCAGGAGTCGGTTGGTTACCGAGCCTGTGGAGAAGTCGATCGGGACGGACAGGGCTACAGGTGTACAATACCACGGAACCCCTTTGTTGTTTCTTGATGTTTTTTTCAGGGACTCTGCATCTTATCTTTTTTTCTTCCCTTTTGTTTTTTGACTTTCAACAATGGGTGGTTTTTCTTTCAGTAAAGCCAGGTTAGGCTAAATCACAGGGGGTAACCAGGGAGGTGAATGAATTTGCGCGGGATAAGTCTGCAGTAATAACATCTAACAGCATATCATTCACTATGAAACATGTGATCAGGTTTTCTAAACGTAACGGCACTAAATTCGATGGGGTCTACTGGCACTACGAGATAATGGTGAAGTTGGCACATAAGAATAGTAGAGGCATCAAGGCACATGTAGAGTCACCATTAGCAATGCTATTGATGTAAATGGTACCACACTATTCACACGAAGAAGGCTTCAAGAAGACCAGGTTAGTAAAGCACTAATGCTTGTACTTGGTTGCTTATTATTGTTTTACACTGCTCAATGCTTGGATATTATATACACTCGGAATCAAAACGCTCTCAAACCCCATCATCTCACTACTCTCGAGAAGCCATCTAGCAGGTCTCGGAGAAGGAATCGGCCTTGCAAGAGGTGCCGTCGGGGCCGCTGCTGAGCTTGGTAGGCTCAGAGCCATCAGAGTTACCCTCGAAGAGGTCGCAGGTCTTGCCAGAGTCCTGGCAAGAGTTGCTGATGGTGCAAGTGTCGCCGTAGTTGGTGTTGACTTGAGACATGTCAGCTGTGAAGCCTTTACACAAAAAGAAAGGGTTAACTTACTGCCGCAGAGAACACCACCGTCAACAGCGGCAATGTTTTCAATAACAACGTTACGAGGGCCACCGTTGTCCTTGCAGTTACCGCAAGCTCGGACAAGCTTGCCGTAGTCCTCGACGTAAAAGTCAGAGATCTCGACAGTGCCGCGGCCGTTGAACTGGACGACCTTGTCGGAGGCGTGGAAGGCACCGCCGCCGCGGATGATGGAGGTGCCCGACTTTTGCTTGAGGGTGATGGCGTCCTCGCAGACGTCCTCGAACCAGACGTTCTCGAGGGTGCAGGTGCCCTTGCAGTGGACGCCCTCAGCCTGGCCGGGGCCGATGATGACGTTGCGGAGGGTGGCGCCGTCCTCGAGGATGAACATGGCGTCGTCCTCACCGGTCTCGGACTGGTCCTTGCAGACAGCGGCTGGAGATGCGTTAGCTAGGTATGTATGGATGGTAGGTGAGGAGTCTTACGGGATCGGTCGTAGTACATCATGCCACCGTCGAGCTCGCCGGAGACGGGGATGGCAGTAGCGGCGGCAGTAGAGCCGCTGGAGGCGGGAATGGTTCGGGTGATGCCACCAGAGCCGGAGCCGGAGCCGGAGCCAGATCCGCTACCGGATCCAGAGGTGGGAGCAGCAGCGGCGCTGGTAGGCTCGACAACGGGGGTGGACTCCTCATTGTCACCCTCCTCAGCGGGCTGAGAGGGGACAGCAGCAATAGAGGTCTCGACAGGAGCGGACTCCTCGTCATCACCCTCCTCCTCAGCAGGCTGCGAGGGAACAACGGGAGCGGAAGTCTCCACGGGAGCGGTCTCAGCGTCGTTGTTCTCCTCCTCCTCCTCAACAGAGGAAACCTCAGTGGCAGGGGCCTCAGTGGACTCGGGAACCTCAACCTCCTCAGCGGGAGGGTTGGAGCCAGAGTTTCCACCCTGAGCACCAGGGACACACTGGCTGTACCACTCGTTCATCTCGACACAGGTAGAGCCATCAGCACAGTCGGTCTCTCCGGTGAAAGCACCTCCACCGCACTGGCCGTAAATCTGAACGGCAGCAAAGGCCGTGCCAAGGTTGGCAACTGCTAGAAGGGTAGAAGTTCGCATCTTGAAATAGGTAGGTAGTGAATGGATAGGTATTATCGGGCGTAAGGCTGAAACAAGGTTACAGATAAAGTTGTTGTAAAAGAATGTGGTCAGCGGGCCTGCCCGAAGCTACCAAACAAAGTAATGAAAGAAAGCTGCAAAGAAAGTCCTGGTTTGTCAGATCTCCTCTCACCCTGGGACAAGGCCTGCCTTATATATAACAATAACCATCACCACATATACCCCAGGCAGGTCCCTGAGTGAATTTGAGCATAAACACCAACCGAAGATCCCGAGACGTTAGGCGACGATACCACCGCTGGGGTAACTGTGATGGCCAGGTGGACGTGAGCAAAAGCCTCCAATGAGACTGTGCAGAGATGTCTCCCTAGCCTTGGCTGTCAGTCGAGGCCAAGCTTAAAACAGCCCTTCTCCAGACATGATTTAAGCTTGGCTCTCAGCTTGTTTGAAGTCGGGCAGTTGGGATTGGCGGACTTTCTAGAAACCCGTCATGCTTGTTGTCGAGGGGTGGGTAAGGGGCAACTATGCATCCTGGTTAAGCATGAAACTGGTGGATGCAAAAAGAACCAACAGCTCGGCTAGCGATGTGATAAGATGTCCGAGTGTTTGCTTGGTTTCACTTGAAACGAGCTGAAGAGAAGGCATGAAGTGTACCCTCGAGTTTTGAATATGTGAGCATGAAGCCGAAATAGCAGTGTCTTGGCGGGCAAATGAGACTTACCAGCGGAGAATAACAACACCAGCAACACACATCAAGACCCGCTGTTGGTTCCTGTTGTTGGTTCGCTCAGAGAAACCCTGGAGATAATCAGCCAGGATGTTTCCAGACCCGCCAGTCAGCCCCGTGGCGCCGGTAAGCATCGTTTCCAAGAGGGTCCCCCCATGTGGGAATAAGATGGGCAGGGACCAAGACCTGAGACGCACAGCGTTTGGTGTGCACCTGGGGAGGCAACGGAGATGCAGGCCCAAGACTGCAGGTAGCTCCGAGGCGAGAGCGACGGTCCGGAGAAAGCTATCTCGCCAAGCTGGGCGACAATGCGAAAAGGAATGCTTAGCATCGCTAGGGTGCTTATTCAGGGGTGAGGTTTGATTAAAGGAGAGTGAGAGCGTTGGAGATTCCACGTGCTCGGTCATGTGATGCTCCAAGGAGTGGTTCAGTGACTGCCACAGAGACGAGGAAGCAAATGATAAAGTATCCGTGTTCGTTCCCGCTCCTCCAGTCTTGTTCCTCAAGTTGTTTCTGCCTTGTTCCTGCAACATGCTACCGAATAAGGGTAAGAAGTCAACAGAGTGCGACAGGCTTGAGCCGCCTTACGCGCCCCTTGAAACAGCACAGTTTGTGATTCTAGAAGACTACCTAAGGCTGAAGATGATCATCGGCAGTGCACTATCTGCATAGTTCCCGAAAATCTCATCGCCCTAATGTTTGAAACAAAAAGTTTATCTCCAGATAGACTGTTGATACGAATTCGAGTGGTGGACTGATAGAACTACCAAGCAGATCCAAGGTATCCCCAGCTTATCCCCCTAAAGTCAATTGACTACACGTGAAAGTCACGTGAGTATTTCTCCAACAAAGCTTCGCCCACCCTTTTACCCCTTTTACAGGATTTGGTTGGGGAAGAGGTTGCAATGGTGACGCCACTGGCCCAGACCGACGGGATACCGATATTGATAAGCTTCACAGTGGGAGAGGATAAATAACGACTTGGGCTTGGCCTTTCTATGTAGAATACGACACGGCCAAAGAATTGAAGCTAGCAGGCCTTGTCACGAGAGCAATTGCCCATCTCATCGATGGATCGATGTTACAAGCGGTGACCATCACTGACACTACCGGGACTTGGAGATTGCTCTCCTTTCTCACACGAGAAAACCTGGGCCACTTTTTTAAATTGATCTGTCATTACGACGTAGCCAACGGGTAAAGAGGGCGAAAATCAAGCTGGGCTGCCTCCTTACGCCATAGTTCATCCCCTTGAAGCGAAGAGTTCGTGATAGATTCTCTTTCTTATTTTCTTCTTCCATCCTTCCCCCAACTCTTTGCTCTCGTTATCTCGCCTCCTTATCATCACGTCACGTCAGACCTTCCAAGTCTCGTCTTGTCCAGGCCAACTTTTTGACCCCAGATTTTTTGCAAGGATCCTGGCTCCTTTGGCCCCAATCAGGCCAAGCCAAGCCCCCGTCGAGACCCGGTTTTTTTCGCGTCAACGTGGAACTGAACTGCTTCGGGAGCCATAACCGTTCCATCGTCCAGGTGCCGTCGCCCGCCTCTACACACGAAAGTCGCAGCACACGCAATCCAACGCCGCACGTACAGAGACACGTACGTACGCCTGTTATCGAGACGAGACCAGCAGCCCAGTCGAAGCCGCGTCATCACTTCCGTGCCCTCATCTCTCAGTCCCTTAGCCAGCCATGTCTTCGCCGTCTGGTTCCTCCCAAGGAGGCAAGCGCAAGAGGGTCTCCCTTAGCCGTCCCGACTCATCTGTCGACCTCCTTGACAACGGTATTCAGACATCCTCCCGTGATGCCTCTGGCGAGGAGGGAGACACCACAGCCGCTGAAGATGGTCGACCTCACCACCGTGCCGCCGCCGTTAGCGGGCCCATTCCTAAGAGGCAGCGCTCCAACTCGGACCGCATCATCGAAAACACCGATCATGCCCTCGACCCCGGCGAGCCCAGCGACACCACCGAGGCCAGCATCGACATCGCCGAGCGTGTTGGTCGAAAGGCCCGCAAGCCCTCCCTGAGGGATCTCGACGATGATGATGACGAGGGCGAGATTCACGCCACAGAGGCCATGCCCCCTCCTCCCATTGGCAAGTTGACCGATCCTGCCGGTGGTTACAAGACCAACCCTCCTCCCGTCGGTCGAGCTGTCCGTGTCTACGCCGATGGAGTCTTTGATCTCCTCCATCTTGGGTGAGCCAGCACATTCTCCTCTCGCCCATGCAATCGCTAACAGCTTGCAGCCACATGCGCCAGCTCGAGCAGGCCAAGAAGGCCTTCCCCAACACTACTCTGGTTGTCGGCGTCACTGGCGACCACGAGACGCACAAGCGCAAGGGTTTGACCGTCATGTCCGCCGCTGAGCGATCCGAGACCCTCCGTCACTGCAAATGGGTCGATGAGGTCATTGAGGACTGCCCTTGGATCGTCACCCCCGAGTTCCTCGAGGAGCACAAGCTCGACTACGTTGCCCACGACGATCTCCCATACGGCGCCGACGAGGGCGACGACATTTACCAGCCCATCAAGGCCGCTGGCAAGTTCCTCGTCACCCAGCGAACAGAGGGTGTGAGCACCACTGGTCTCATTACAAGGTGGGCACAGCCTGTTCCTCGCGAACTTCTACCCCTCTAACCCAGGATACAGAATCGTCCGCGATTACGAAAAGTACATTGCCCGACAGTTCAAGCGCGGCACCTCTCGCCAGGAGCTCAACGTGAGCTGGCTGAAGAAGAACGAGATGGACCTCAAGCGCCACGTCCAGGATCTGCGCGAGAACATCACCAACAACTGGACCACCACCGGCCAGGAGCTCGGCCGCGAGCTCAAGCAGTTCTGGCCAACCAGCCGACCTCAGAGCCCTGCCCGGTTTAACAGTGCCGGTAGCGCCGAGCAGCTGCGATCGCCTACCACCCCAGGTGGCGGCTCTGGTACTCCCAAGGAGTTCATCACCGGTTACGCCTTGGGTCTTGTCGGTGGTGTGCGATCATGGGTAAGCTACGAACAGATCCTCTATGAGCCAACTCAACTAACAGCCATATAGATGACCAAGAGCCGAAGAGACGCGGCAGACGGCAGCCGACCCGTCAGCGACGACGAGTCGGAAGAGAGCGATAACATCGCCAATGCCAATGCCAATGCCAACGCCAACGCCAAGACGTCAACAGACCCCGCGATCAATACCCCGACTACTACCTCCAAGCTATAGCTGGAATATGAGATAGCTCAAGAGTGGGAAAATGGGGAAGAAGAAAAAAACGATGCCTAGTAGAGAGCAAAAAAGGACCGGGGTCGGGGCCACTACAAAAATGGGCAAAGAATTGTTTCGAACCTCGCAATGGGTCTTGGATTACTATTTTAATCAGTCTTTCAGTCGTGCACGTTTAATACAAGGCCGGCATACAAGGCGTTCCGGCTTGTCTATGTATGATTTTTGCTTGCATTGCATTGTTCATTGGTGGTGGGTTGGTTTGGTTGGTGGAGCGAGGTCTGGGTGCTCAGCCTGGATGGCGAGAGTATTCTTTGACCACGTGTGAGGATTACGAATAGGCTCGATGAATTTTCATATTTCGTGTTTGAGTAATGTATGAGTTGGCATGTGTTGCATTGTTGTGTACTTGATGTTTTGTCATGCATTTTCGTGTACTCCTACTCCGTCGGTGTTGATAGGAACTTTGGTCAATGATTACTGAGCATGCCCTTTCTTCAGCTGGTCAAGGAGCTGAAAACTCGCACTGCATTCCCCAATCTCGGTCATATTTACAGCGACACCCAAGGCACAGCTGAAGTACCTGAGAGATCCTCCCGCGAGGCTGAGTTGTCGGATATCTTCAGTTCCGATCTCTGCGCAGCTCCAGGGTAATCCATTTCCAAAGTGCATGGGGAGGGGATGGCGCAGCAGGGCTGGCGCGTCTAGGCGGCTACGCGGCTAGACAACATCGCCAGAATGTCGTGCTACGAGAATGTAATGTTGCATGAAGCTGAAGACAAGTTGCAGAGTCTGAACTTGGAGGTTGTGGTGGTAGATGTCAGCTGTATGTCGATCAGGGAAACCATGTAAGCGACCGCAGCAAAGTTGATCGGCATTTTTTGATTCTCACAGCCGACACAGATCGTTGGTGGCTATAAAAAGCTTGTTAGGTAAACTCTGATCAAACCAACGCCTTGCGGGAAACCGCTTTGGATCTGCAGGTAGCCGTCTCTGCCGCCGACGCCCCGGTTGGGAGGGACCAGACTGTCGGGGCCATTGGAGCAGGGATACGAGAGGTGGTTGTGGTGGCACAACAGACTACCGAAGGGGGGACTCGGTCTCACGCAGATGCCGTGTGAGAGAAAGACGGTGAGTTTCTCTATTCAGAGAAAAGTCTCTGGGCAAGTGTGTGGGGGTTTATCGGTTGACGCTCAGTTTGTGAGTGATGGAATCATGCCTCACAACTTCTTGATTGGGTTCCTGCGTTGCCTCGGCGAAGATCTCTGCCTTTCCCATCCACTCACGCGAGGTGGTATCAGGCCAGGAGTGCATCAAGACTGAAGTTGGGATGACACATTGCCCACGTCTAGCAACGAAATCAATGGCACGGGAAGCATGCAGCGAACGAGTTCACGGGATGTGACTGGGTAGATGAGCGTCAAGGGGTCAGAGCGTGTTAGCGAGAGCTTGGCTAAGAGATAACAGAACTAATAATTGTTTCCTCGAAGAGTCATTGGCAAGTCAAGACAGAAAAGGACGCATCTGGTTGTCGGAAGACAGAATGGGATACCGGAACCAAAAATAGGTTGGCTGTTAAGCGCCGGAGGCTTGCCATGGGTTGCAGTTCCCGACAGGCAGTGGACGTTGACAGTGTGCGCCGCATGACGGGCCGAATGCTACGGAAATTTGTGCAGCCTTGTCTTTCAGGTTGTGCATCGCCGTGAGGCCAGCTCAATCAAATAGAAGATGCCTCTTGGCTTTTTCTCTTGTACATCACATCACAGGCCGGTGAACGAGCTGAGAGCTGGGAGGTGAGTGAGTGGGTGGGCATCCAATCTCACAACGGGCGGATTTCCATTTCTGGCCAAGAGGCGGGGACAGGCTCTGCAGAGCGTGGAACATGGAACGGTCCGGAGCGCCCCGCATCCTTTTTGTCGGGACGGGGGCCAACAAGAGTTTTTGACGCTGTAGATATCCAAGCTCCGAACTGGCAAGGCATAATCGTGGAGAATTTAAGCTCCTAAATCCGGTGTCACGCTGAATGCCTTGTCATGGATAAGCTTCTCGTCACATTGCAGCACAGGCATGGATCGGGCCTGTGTTTATGCTGGGCCGTTCTCCCGTCGAGTCGACCAAGTTGGCCGGCGCTTGGCCGACAAAGCAGGCAAGCGAAGAGCAACAGTGAGAGGACCCAACACGCGCAGGGTGTAAAAATAGCACACCAAGAGGTGAGACACAGCCAATGGGCCCGTCAGTGGCTGAGCTCGAATCCTCCACCATCAACTTTGGGCCGGGTGCCCGGCCGCCCTAGCGTCTAGCAGGGGGAGGGGGCATCCAATGCCACCCTCACAACGTGTACAGGGGGGGCGAGAATTGACGCTGCCGAGCGGCTGTTGCGCGCGCGCTGAGGGAGGGATACAGGGTTCAGCATCCAACGTCTGGTGATTTGATCATGAGGAGGCGTTTTTTGAGGAGGCTTCTCTTGTTTTTGTCATTGTCGGTGAAAGAGGTTGGACTCATTGGGAGATTGATCGACTCAGTTTCATTGTTCAGAGACAGAGAGACACGGACACGGACACGGACCATGCCTGCAGCACGGTGCAACGGCGCGCTCGCCCTATGAGGCTGCATTTGCGGGGGTTCTTGATATTAACAAACCAAGTCAATCAATGTTAGAATGCAAGTGAAATGAATGAATCTTTGTTGGATTATCTCAGCAATGTAGATCCCTTCGGCAGTGTCGGGGTTCCTTCCCAGTTATTCATCAGCAAAGACATTGCTTGTAGAAGGAAGGTGCTGATGACCGCCTCCGTAAGCCAACTTGCCTCCTGTTGCAGTTGTTCGAGGTAAGGCCAGGTGCTTACCAATATCTCCAGCGCTCCGTTTCTTCCATTCAATGCTGCCTTCTAATCCTTAACACTGCAAATATTGAACTCTCACCACAACACCAGAAAACCCATGCTCGCACAGCCACTTTGCATATTTGACTCTTTCCACTGCTGCCGATCCTGTCAGCCATTCGCCCCATGATGCTCCTTTGTCACGTTGGCGACATCGATCCTAGATCGACTCTAGAGCAGTCACCAACAGACGCCTTGACGCCATACCCGCTGACGCCCTCCTGGTGCTGGCCCTAGCTCCCAGTTCCTCCGTCCCATCCTGTCCGCTCTGCTGGAGCTGCTCCCTCACTGGGCTGGTCTGGTCTGGACTGCTCCTCTCACAGCGGCCGCCGCCCTGGTTGCTTAGCTTCCCCCGCCTGCTGGAGCTCCATCCATCTCCTGCGTCTGTGGCAGCCGAGTTTTTCTGCATCACCAACGGTCCTGCTAATTATGGGTTCGCGTGCTGAGCCGTCGTCGTTCTTTGCCCGCTGGCCTGTCTCTCGCCTCGCCGCATTGGATGATCGACGACGCCATCTAAGCGCGGCTTTCTACTGTATCATCCGCAGGAGTTCGGATCTTTCGGGGCAGAGTTGAACCGTCGTTGCTGGTACAGTAGCCTTTCATGAATCTTGCGTGCGCGCGCAGACGCTAGCCGCTTGATCAGGTACCGTTCTTCCAAGGCTTAGATGGCGCTTGCGGCCCCGTCCCGCCACTCCTCCTGGCTGGTCATGGATGGGGATGGACGAACAGGGGATGGGCGGAAGCTTGAGCAACCGGCAGGGGGTGATGTGAGAAAAGAGGCACTTTTTCAGCACATTGGGCGTCCTCACCACTCACTGTTGGCATGATGGAGTCGATCACGGAACGGGCAACCAACAGGCGAGTCCAGTGCCTTGCATCAGGTGCCCTCGGTCCATCCATCACTGCTACTGTATGTAGTTGGCATCCATGCTGCCATCCATGGTGCTCGGGGGTGCTGCATCCATCCATCTAATCTTGTACTCTCCAACCCTGGCTCAAGGGCCCTGCGCCCCATGCTCAGCTCGCAGGGTTGTCTTCAACCTTGGGTCGACGCCTGTTGCTCACTTCACTCGCACTTTGCTGCCCAGATCCTCTCCGATCCTTTCTTTTGATGACGCTTCCTCCGAGTTCCTGACAGCAATGCCTCTCTCGGTTTGCATCTTTGTAATCTTTGCAAATCAGGTCGATATCGCACTCGGACAGTTTCTCTCACTCACACTCACCCCTACATCCCTGCTCACACTTGCACTTGGCTAGCTTCGCCCACGCTTTGTCCCCCCCAAGTTCCAGCCTTAACCGTCCGTCTCTGTTTCGTCTCGCACCCATCCCATCATCGACGTCGACGTTAATCTGGGATCTTGATTCTACGCCAACTCCCCCCACTATTCCTCCCGCCTCCTGCTCTATACCCTCCTCCGTTACATGACCCAAAATCGTTTCACCAGCCTGGACTTGATCTTCAGCCTCCTCGGGGGCTGTGTCTTACTAACTTTGTCCGTGGCCTTCTCGAACTCTCCGAACCCACTGCCTCATTAACCAGTGCCCCGGTTGTCACGACTGGCCATGGCTAGTCTCAAGAATATCATGAACACCGACGACGAACACGTCGATCCGCGATCCGGAAGCCGGCCCATAGATTTGGCTTCAAGGCCGTCCCTGCGCCCCAATCCATCGGCCTCCGGCTCAACCTCATCGTCTTCCCATAACAGCAGGCCTGATCCACCTACTTCTTCGACGATATCTTCTGTCGTCGATCACCTGTCATCTTCGAGCACCAACCACAACATGACCAGCCGCCGTCGTAGCAACACGAGTCTTGACTCTCTCGAACTGTCCAGCCAGGCGGGTCCATCGTCAAACGCTCCCATGAGGCCCTTTACAGCAGGAGTGGGCAATGAGCCCCATGTCAAACTGACACCCATCACTCGAAAGATTAGCAAAGCAAAGAAGGGCGTTCCAGTTCATACCTGTGATCGATGTCCCAAGGTGCGATACCTAGCTCCTTATCTTAACTCCGGACAGTTCCAACTAACTAGCTTAGACCTTCTCCAGAGCCGAGCACTTGAGGTTTGTTCTTCTCTTCATGGCTACAACCATATCCTAACCATTTTGCTACAGACGGCATCAACTGAGTCACTCACCTCCTGATCTGTGCTGCCAGGTTCCAGGTTGCAACAAGACATTCTACAGAAAAGATCTCCTTGACCGACACATCCAGAGACAGTACGTGGACAAAGACACGTAGGACTAGGCTATCTGAAGGCTAACCTGTTGTAGTGAGCAAGAGAAAGGTGCCAAGGACCCGAAACCGTCCGTTTCTCGACGCAACTCAAAGACATCTACACAAACATGCCCAAACATGACTCAGGAGACGGGCTTGAAAATGCCTGACAACCTCAATGGACCCCGAATGGGTGCCATGGGTGGCTCAACAAACAACTCTACAATGGTCTCCGGATCGTGGACATCCATGACCGCTGCTCCAAGTGTAAGCCAGAGCTACACGACGCCGTCCAATATGACGAACACCACAGACAACTATCCTATGGGAGGAACAGACTATGTTATTGGGCCGACGACAAACGATACATTTGGTCAATATGATTCAGCACCCCGAGCTATGCCGGAACTTACAATGTTAGCCATACCTGATAACGGAGCATCAGAGGTGCGTTGGCGAGACTCAGGGATGGCTTCTTCAGCTTCAGAGAGCACCTACTCGACACCATCGGACAACATACGGCACCCACAGTTCCCCATCCGTACCTCAAGTGAGGACTGGATCAACTCTGTTCCATCTTACCAAACCGCCTCAAACGAGTTGCGAAACCCGAGCATAGAGAATGGAGCATTCTCTGTCCCTTTTACATATACCAGCTCACCCCCGCAAATCTACCAGCCCGTATTTGGTGACATGGGCCTCCCTCTCCCTGGGTACGCTGAAGGGGATACGTTTGGTAGCGCGGACCAGATCCCAACCTCTACAGTTCGTAGCATGTCCCCTTCACTGGCTGTGGCTCAATCTGAGACTTTAGTCGCCATCCCATCGATACCATCAGGTCGGATTTTCGGCCTTTCCGGGTGCGGCTCTCAGCCTCCAGATGGGGGCAGCCTATTAAACATAGAACTGCCAGTGTCGCTGAACGCAGCGGCTAGCGAGGCAGTTCCGGAATATCTCAAGGTCTACTGGGACAAGGTGCACCCCAACTATCCTATAATCCACAAGCATACCTTTGGGAAAGCAACTGTGGCCGCTGCGGAGCATCTCGAGGTGCTCCGGTATGCCATGGCCGCAGTGGCAACACAATATCTTGCTGATAAGGACGACCGCATGAAAGGGGCTCAACTGCATGCCTATGCTTGGCAAAAGTCCAAGGTGGTGAGTACAAAGCGGCCAGATCACAGCCATGACAGCTAGCTAACTAATGGATGGTAGTTTACTCAGGAAGACGAATGGCCGTTGCCTGTCAAGCAAACCGTTCTGCTTTGTGAATATTATGCACGCTTCCGCGGTAGAAAGACCCAGTCTTACAAACCCTCTCCCCGGTTCACTTCACTCTATCACAGGGTTAGTTCAGCTTGATCTTTTTTCATTTTCATCACCACCTTACTCCCCAACGACAAGATGATCTTGTCGATATTCTTCTTCTTTAACTTTTTTACATTTTCTATTCATTTCTCTCTTTCGATGAACAACTTAACTTCTCCGGATGCCATGCTCAACTCCACGATAGGTTGTCGGTGGCCAGAATAAATCTGCTCCCTTTTTGTCTACCCGTGATACCCAGCGCGCATGGAAGACGTGGATTGAAACAGAAGCCCACCGGAGGCTGGTGGCTGCTTGTTTCTTGTTGGATGTGCACAGCTCGCGTTATCACGAAGGCCAACACGTTTCTGCGGCCGGCCTGGATTATTCTTCCCCAAGTACCCTTCCTATACCTCTCACAGGCGACACAACGCAGCTCTGGGAGGCAAAAGACGCCCAAAGTTGGGCCAAGACACGAACGAAAAAGAGTCCGAAAACTCTCTGCAATACGAACCTGGGGACACTCGCCGCTTCCAACATTGCCACGGCACCACCCTTTGACGCGTCGGTCCTACTCGCGGCGTATTCGCTATTCCTCTCTCCTCTTCAGTCTCCAACACAAGCCAGCCCCATGGACAATCTAAAGGGCATCCAAACCGAGACGACTCCCATCTCAAAGCTCTTCCCTAGTTCTGCCGTTGCCAACACCTACCTGGCCCTACAATACACCCCCCTTGAGTGCCTTTTGTCGGTGGCTGGGGAGAGTTGGGTGTTTAACAAGAAGGTGCCTGAAGTGAGCACCTACAAGGAGCATCAGAAGGTGGTTGAACAATGGTGCAGATCCGATATATCGTCCATCGCAGCAGTCTTTGCTGCCCGGGCACTGAAAGCTTTCCTCAACCTGGGAGCTTCATCGGACCAAGCAGAGGAAAACAAGGCAAAAGAGACACGCCGAAAGACTGTACCATGGACAGACATCTCGGACTACTGGGGCGTGTACGTCTGCGCTCTGATCTGTTGGGCCTTCAGCCGCACGGGCGATAGGGACAGATCCAACACACCGGTATCACGGGAGACAGCGACACAGTGGATATTGGCGGCTTCAGATATGGAGCCAGCTGATGTACAAAGTCAAGTCCAACGCTACGAGGCTCGAGGAGTCGTCAAGCTTGCGCGGGAAGCGTTGGCGACCGATTGTCTCGGAGGAAGGAACATTATGTTTGAAGATGCCGTGGGGGTTTTGAAACAGCTGGAGGGGAAGTTGGTGGGGGCAGTCTAGAGGGCGTTTGAGAGAGGCCTGGCGTTGTGAAGATGGGATTGCACTTTCTTGTTTCTTTTTCCTTTTTCGTTTGGGTTCACATGGTATCATGAGGCTTTCATGAAGACGGCGCACAGAGATTGGCGTTTGGCGGTCAAAAGAGAAGGGACATTTGGTTGCACACATACGATAGAGAAGGGTGTTTATGGATGGGCTTTGACCCCCAACTTGGGGATTCAGTATGCCTCGGCATAGAGTAGGGCACAGCAGAGTAGAGTTGCAATAGGCACTCAATTTACCACTTGGCGAGTTCACATGTCTGGGTGAATGTTTGACTTGGCGGTAAAGTGGTTGAGCCCCTCTTGAGTATCGAGCTGAGACATGATGTAAATGTCATTGGGTGGGTAGGCGTTGGACACTGATACCACAGGATGCACCACATTTGTTGGTGTTGGAAGTATTTCATCGGAAGCATCGGAAGGATGCCGAAGGGTGAGATTAAGGAATGTAGCTGACAGAGGGTAATTTCAGACTGGGCTGCGATTAGTGGTTACAAGTAAGAAGAACAACGTCATGTCGGTATGAATAAAGAAGTAACGTGGTTATATGGGAAAGGGGATGTGCTGATGGGAGGGGAGCTTTGATGAGGGGCTGGATCTGGTGGCTTGGAGCGCTGTCTCAGCCTCTCGAGGTAGAATGGAAAGGATCTCTGGTCGGGATTCCAGTGACGTCGGCATGACTTGGGAGAGGGTGTCAGCGGTGAAACGTAGAGTGAGATTTGGCTGAGATTTGGGTAGAGTTTTTGTCGTGATTTTGCGAGCTGAAGGAGAAGTGGTCACTTGTGCACATGATATCGTTTATACGAAACGGGATGATTTGAGGCTCGGCAGAGAGGACTAATACGACGTGCTCAATCACATGCGAGAGAGCGTAATAAGGGAACAGGCTAGAAGAGAAATGAAGGCAAGTGAAATAAAATAACCTAGTCGAAATAAAGAAGCGGTGACGAGAAGAGAAGTAGCCGGAATGTCAGAGCGTCCTTGTCCGTGTTGAAATGATGGTGGAGGATGGGATGCGATTGTAGCGGATGCGAATTCATGGATGATTCCCTTGTAGGACTAGCTTGTCTGCACCCAAGCGGATGGGATTTGTCCTTTTTTCCCTCTGTCTCTGTGTCTCACTCATCCGCATTTTCGAGTCTTGTCTTTGTTGGATGCCTCCCGGGACAATTGTACTCAGTCGGACCATGATGAGGGCCAAGAGCTCTGATCTGGCAGGTCTACCGGAGAATCGGCACCACAAGGCCAAGAATCTAAAAGGGCCTTTTCCCGAGGGGCCGGGAAGATCAGAGGGGGAGGGATGAAGGATGGGGGGTAGCACCAGTTGCCTATTCGGGGGAGGGATATGTCGTATGTCAAAAAGATGCAAGCGTGAGAAAATACCTTGACAAAATAATACATCATTTATGGGGTACACAAGGTTCAGGGGTGAACTAGTTATTTACAGTTGCATGGTAAAAGTGTCCTATTCTTTTTACGCATCCACATTAGGCACTTTGGGATCGGAGGGATTATTTCTGTGCGGCTGGGCTGAAGGAAGCGACCTTGACCTACAGAATGGAAGGATCTGGGCCATGCTAAGCAGGCAAGCAGACGACAAAATAGCTAGTGCAGAAGCCCAGGGAATGCAGGCGAGAGGAAATGTAGTAACCCAACGACTCGCTAGAGGCTACTAAGAAGAGCAACCTCAGGGGGTAGGTTAGGTTCCCTCTCCCGCCGCAACTGTCACTGTTGCAATGCGCCGTAGTCCCCTTTTTTTCTCGCGCACTTTTTTTCCACGCTACGAGAGACCAGACGAGTTCATTTTCGTATGTAGTCCTAAGTGAGGTGACCGCCTACGTGTCCCCGTCGTCTAGGCTTTCCTCCTCCCCCGGCCAAGTCGGCACGGGAAAAGCGCGCCGCCCCAACAACAACAAACGCCCCCCCGGTGTGTGGGCGGAGAGGCGGCGTCGTTGGCTCATGCTAAGACATAAAGACAGGACGGGGGGACGGGGGAAGACTAAATTGAACGGTTGGTATGTCCTTTTATTTTCTTCTTTCTTATTTTCTAGGCTTCGAGTAATAAAAGCCAGGGTTTCCCTTTCTTTTGCGAGAGGAACTTGGAAAAAGACGAGATTAAAGACCAGGGGAAATCGCTGTTCGCTGTTACTCGATTTAGCATCACGGCACTCCTGAGTCCCTTGAGCCCTGTATCCTTAATTCAGCCTTCGCGTACCCGTACCGTAAGTAAACGGAGCTTACATTCTTGCTCTTTTCGATTTGTTTAGCTTCTTCACCTCCATTCCATCTCTTGTTCTCCTCATAAACCTCTTGTCTGCCACTCTGCCACTTCTCTCGAATCATTCTACCATCCCTACCTCGAATATCAAACGTTTACAACGCCCTCGCCTTTTGCTCCACTCAAAAGGCCTGACCGTCGACTGCACCCCGTCCCACCTCACGGCGCTGACACGGAGGCTTGGCCGTGGCTTGGCCTCTTGTCGCCTTGTTGCGTCACGCAGCCTACGAAGCCAGAATCCAATTGCTGACGAGAGAAGAAAAAGGGGTGATATTTTGGTTATACGAAAAAGAATACACGACAACTACGAAAACAGTACAAATACCGGGGTTATGTACTGCGAATAAGAAGAGCCAGAGGTTCGGGTGTGTTTGAAAGAGCGAGGAACTGAACGAAAGACAAGAAAAAAAGGGGGACAACACAAGAAAGAGCTGGAGCTGAAGCTGGGGCTGAAAAAGAAAAGGATTCAGGAGGCGGGTATCAAACAAGTCACGGCTACACGACGAAACATCCATTCACGGGCCCAATCCTAGAGAAAGTACAGGACGAGACGAGACACGCACGAGACCAGTATTGTACCAAGAGAAAGGAGGAAAAGACGACACGTTGAAGGCGACGACAACGACAACGGCAACATCCATTCCTTGGAAGTCGACCCCATCTTGGACCTTTTTTTCTGCTTCTTGGCTGGTTCTGGAGCTTCTTAGTGACGTTTTGTTACCTATTGAGCTCTCTCACACCCACCAGAGCTAAGAAAAAAACAAAAAAGGTACCTTTTTCTGCCGCTACGTCACCCCATCCCATACAGTGCCGTCTCGCCCGGCCGCTCTTCCCCGCCCTCCCGCGATCCAATCCCAGCGCCGAGATCACTTCCCGCGCGTCCCCCCTCTCACGCTTCCAGCCCCGGACCTGAAGCGCTGGAAAACCTTGGCCCTACAGTGACCTTCCAGGGCTTTGTCGTGGGCGTCATCGCCTGGAGCTGAGGGAGCCCCTCGGTCCACTGGACTGCCACGGGGGCCCGTTGGCACCTGGACCCGTCCACCCTCTCAGGCGATCCCCGCCGTCGATCGATCACTGCCCGTACAGTAGGTAGAGCTTGCCCAGCAGCTTGGCTGGCCCAGTTCGTCGTCATGGTGCGCATCATCCCGACTCGACTCAAGCCTTCGTCTCGATCCTCTTCCTCCTCCTCCACAACCATCTCTGTCAGCAACAACAACAGCAGCAGCAGAGCAAACAGCCCCCCTACGCGATCAAAGATGGACAGCACAAGCCCTTCCAGAGACGCAGGAAACGGTCTGGCTCTCAAGATCTCCATCATCAAGGTAAGCAGAGCAGTACCCCAAACCCCGACGCACACACTGGCCAGAATTCAACCCAGGGGCACCCAGCCCTGACGACGCATCACCGCCTCTTCATCGAGTTGGCTGTATTTCGCCGCTTCAAACGGCGACGCGACTGAATACATTACCCCCGAGATAACACTAACAAGAGTGCTAACATAGATTCATTAGGCTAAAGATCTCGCGGCCAAGGATCGCAATGGCACCTCAGATCCCGTGAGCTACCCCTCCCCCTCCATCCCAACATGGGCATTTTCTCGATTCTAACATGAATTTTCTCTTCAGTACATTGTCGTCTCCCTAGGCGAAGCCCGCATCGTAACCCACGACGTGCCCAAGACGCTCAACCCGGAATGGAACGTTACCGAAGAGATTCCCCTCACCTCGAGCCAGAACCTCGTCCTGGACTTTATCTGCTGGGACAAGGACCGCTTTGGCAAGGATTACATGGGCGAGTTTGCTCTTGCCCTCGAAGAGATCTTCAACAATGAAAGTGTGGAATCAGAGCCACGCTGGTATCCCCTCAAGAGCAAACGACCCGGCAAGAAGACGAGTGTCGTCTCTGGTGAGGTCCAGCTGCAGTTCTCCCTCTTCGACGCGACCAATCCCGCCGCGACACCACAGCAGATTCTCGAAAAGTTCAACATCCTCGTGGGTGCCACCTCTCGCAACATCACTCCCTCCATGACCCCCAACCTCGCCCCGACAACCATTCCCCGATCTACGCCTGCCGCGCAGGACAGCCCCAGCGACGATGACGACGAGGACGAGGACGAAGATGAGGAGGATGAGGATGATGAGGGTGACGACCAAGATCCTACCAAGCGCAAGCGGAGACTCCGTATTCGAGGACTCAAGAAGAAGCGGCGCAACAATCCATACGCGTTCGCCAGCAATGGTTCCGACGTTGTGGGAATCATCTACCTCGAGGTTGTCAAGATCACAGATCTGCCCCCAGAGTCCAACTTGACCCGCACCAGCTTCGACATGGATCCTTTCGTTGTGACGTCCCTGGGAAAGAAGACGTACCGCACTCGACGAGTGCGCCACAACCTCAATCCTGTCTTTAACGAGAAGATGCTCTTCCACATCCAGAGCCACGAGCAGCAGTACTCGTTCGCCTTTACCGTCATTGACCATGACAAGTACTCGGGCAACGACTTTATCGCTTCGTGTAATCTGCCCGTCAAGGAGCTGATCGAGAAGGCTCCCAAAGCAAACCCAGAGACTGGCCTCTACGATCTCCGAGTGCCTGACCAGGCTGTGCCGCCCACTTCGCGATCACGCTTCAAGAAGCTTGCCGTGTCGCGCTCGTCGTCATCGCAGAGTCTGAGCAAAATGATCCGACCCACAATGAGCAAGAACGCATCGAGCACTAGTACTACATCGATTGACCCGACTTCAACGCCCTCGGTCACTAGTCGCAACTTGCTGACACCGGGCGAAGCCATTGCCAACACGGGGGTTGACAGCGACTCGAGCCAAGAGAACGGCGATCCCGGCTTCAACGATTACACCGTGTCCCTCAAGATGAAGAATTTGGACAAGTGGGAGAGCAAGCACAACCCCGTGCTCTATCTCCGCGCCAAGTACATGCCATATGATGCACTCCGGCAGCAATTCTGGAGAGCCATGCTCCGGCAATACGACGCAGACGAGAGTGGTCAGATTAGCAGAATCGAGCTGACGACGATGCTCGAGTCTCTGGGCTCCACGCTCAGTGAGACCACCATCGACAGCTTTTACCAGCGCTTCCCGCACAGGGACGCTGACAATGACGAAAACTGGGAACTCACAATGGATGAGGCGGTCATCTGCCTGGAGGATCAGCTAGAGCCCAAGAGGAGATCATCGGGCACCGTGGGCGACAAGCTCAAGGGTCTGGTTCCTGAGATGAAGAATCTCCTCCACATATCAGGCCATGGCAACAGCGGCGGCTCAGAGAGCTCCAGTGTCCTGGAATTGGAGCCGCCCTCGGGCACGCAGACGCCCTCATCGGTCACCAACATTCCTGCGCTCAGGACCCCTGCGGATGAGGATGGTGATCCTCTGGACAAGTCGGACAGCGACGATCGTAGTGAAGAGCATGTCGTTGAGATCCGAGAATGCCCCATCTGCCACCAGCCGCGACTCAACAAGCGCAAGGATGCCGACATCATCACTCACATTGCGACTTGCGCGAGCCAGGATTGGAGACAGGTCAACAGCGTCCTGGTCGGCGGCTTCGTGACAGCGAGCCAGGCGCAGCGCAAGTGGTACTCCAAGGTCATCACCAAGATCTCGTACGGTGGATACAAGCTGGGTGCCAACTCGGCCAACATTCTGGTGCAGGATCGACTTACGGGTCAGATCAATGAGGAGAAGATGAGCGTCTACGTGAGGCTCGGCATTCGTCTGCTGTACAAGGGTCTCAAGTCTCGGGATATGGAGAACAAGCGAAGTGGGTTTACAATCTGAGGACTACGAAGAATGTGCTAACGTGAGAATAGTCCGGAAACTGCTCAAGAGCCTGAGTATCAAGCAGGGCAAGAAGTTTGACGACCCCGCCTCAAAGGAGGAGATTGAAAAGTTCATCGAGTTCCACGGTCTTGACATGACCGAGGTTCTCCTGCCCCTAGATGAGTTCAAGAACTTCAACGAGTTCTTCTACCGTGCCCTCAAGCCCGGAGCTCGCCCATGCTCTGCGCCTGATAACCCGAATATCATCGTGTCACCCGCAGACTGCCGTAGCGTTGTCTTCAACAGCATCACACAGGCGACCAAGATCTGGGTCAAGGGCCGCGAGTTTAACCTCAAGAGGCTCTTGGGCGATGCCTATCCCGAAGACGCAGCCCGGTACGAGGGTGGTGCGTTGGGTATCTTCCGATTGGCGCCACAGGACTACCACCGCTTCCACATTCCTGTAGACGGTGTCATGGGCAAGCCCAAGACGATCGAGGGAGAGTACTACACGGTCAACCCCATGGCTATCCGCTCAGCACTTGACGTGTACGGCGAGAACGTGAGAATTCTGGTGCCTATCGACAGTGAGAGGCACGGAAGAGTCATGGTGATCTGTGTCGGTGCCATGATGGTGGGCAGCACCGTCATCACTCGCAACGAGGGTGACCAAGTCCATCGAGCAGAGGAGCTTGGCTACTTCAAGTTTGGTGGCAGCACAGTTCTTCTGCTGTTTGAGCCTGGTCAGATGCTGTTCGATGATGATCTTGCAGACAATTCTAGCGGAGCGCTTGAAACTCTTGTAAGTCGATTTCGGACAGAAGGAAAGACACAGATAGCTAACGTTGTCAAACAGGTTCGCGTGGGCATGTCGATTGGACACTCGCCAGCAGAGTCACAGTGGACTCCTGACATGCGCAAGGACGAGGAGAACATTACAGAGGCAGACAAGAGAGATGCCAAGCGACGAATCCAGGGCAACGTGGCGTTGCAGGACTCGCCTGAAGGCAGCGGGGACGATAAGCCGCCTCACCGACCGACGACAGCGCCCACCATCAACACCATGGCCGCGTCGGCGATGTAGAGGCGGCGGCGACAAGGCAGAAGGGAACGATGTAAGCGGAGGAGCCGGCGGTGGAGACGCCGAAGACGAAAGATACATTCAACATTGGCTAGGGTATGTAGAAGGCTATTATGGGCCGTTTGGGGCATCAACAGGACGGCCATTCGGTTGGGCGAGGTTGGGATATATTGATTGTGATGAGAAATGACGAGAACGAGCACGAGAGACCAACATCAGAGCTGGGAAGAAAGCGAAAGCGGAAACGAAAGGAAACAAAACAACAAAAGGAACAAGCAGCCATAGCCATGTCTTTGTAAATACGTGTCATTGGGTGAAGCAGGTAGTATCGATATGCGTACATGCAAGGTTTGAGTACAGGGGCATGTGAATTGTGCTGTAGTATTGATGTCAATTGTTGGGCCATGTATAGGACTGTGAAGGACTGAACGTAAGATTCCAGCCCCATCGGTTTCTAGAAGGGCTCGGTTCGGAAAGGAGAGGAAGGGGCTGCGGTGTCAGATCGGGTCGAGTTCCCGAACCGAGCGAAGCAAACATGGTGGATGTCCATGACATGAACGCATTGCATTGTTGGACGTGGGGTTTGTATTGAAAGACATGGGGAAACTTGTATCTGCCTTGTTTTTTATTCTAGCTAAATGTATTCAAAATCTAGATTAACTCTTTGAGATTCTGTTCAAATGCCGTCGAGATAAGCCGGACGAGGCTATTCACAATGAGCACGTGATGTGGGGACTGGCCTTCCCAAAGTGGATAAAGGGAGCACCGACCTTTCGGTCCAGGGTCAGGATCGGCGGGTCCCGATCTTCCAAGGATTGGGAATGAGCAGATGGTCAGGCCACTGCGGCGGGTAGGAGCGAGGCACCGCTATCCGAGGGTCCATTTTGGTCCTTGGATGTGAGATGAGATTTGGGAGGGATCTTGGGCAGATTTTCACAGGTGGACAATGTCTTTAAAGTGTTTAAAGTGTTTGATATGTTATTGGTTTTGGGTATCTATCAGCAGCTAAACAGATGCTTGCTGGTGCTTAAAAAAAGAGAACTTGATAATAAAAAAAGAGGCCGTTGCAAGTTGTTGTTGTTGTTGTTGATTAGGTTAGGTGTTTATTTCCCACTTTGTCCCCGTCCCTAGCGCGCCCTTGTTGTACCTGTTGATCGGAAGAATGATGCCATCGACGCTTGCGTGTCATGTTAACGCCCTCGGCGGGTCTCGCACGTCTTGGAGTAACAAGTGTCGTTATGTCACTCCGACGTGGGATGCCGTGATGTTTGCTCTCTCGGAGCTGGCCTTTTTCTTTTCCCCACAGGGTTTTCTGGGCTGTTTATGGTGGATATTTGTTGGTCGTGTGCCAGGGGATGCAATGTTGGGCCCCTAGAAAGAATGCCGAAAAGGAGATGAAAGCAATACGCCAGTTGCTAATCCCAGTGAAAAGAGAAACTCGTCTAGCGAGTTTGAAAGAGAATAGAGTCAAAAGGTTTAGTGACGACTGTTGGGGTTCCATTCTGATTCAGACGCGTTGGAGGGACGTCGCTCGGAGCGGATCTGGGCGGGAGGAGAAGGGGAGCGAGAAAAGGGACGGATGAAGGACGGCGATGGCTGAGAGCAGTTGGGCTCTGGCGAGGTCTGTCGAGTCTGACGCCAGGAGGCGTAGATTTGCTTGCAGAGGTGGGCGGTCATTGTGTAGGTCATGATGGCGGTTGTAGTAGTAGTAGTAGTAGTAGTAGTAGTAGTAGTAGTAGTAGTTGTTGTTGTAGTGTAAGTGAGGTTGAGTGACTAAGCTGGATGAATCAACTGAATGTGTGTGATGGTAAAGAAAACAAGATTAAGAAAGGAAGGCTGGTCCTTATTTATTAGATTCCACGAGGCTCTAGAGTTCCACTGACTGACACACACACACACACACCCCCGTTGAAAAGATGGGGGACAACCAAAAAGAGACGCGTGGGATCAATCAAGATCCCTGGCTGTCGTCGGTACCTGGAGTGGAACCTAACTGCCTGCAGTCAGTCTGACTCTTTGAGAGGTACCCGCTTCTTGTTCTTGTTCTGGGCTGTCTTTTCACCCGAGTCGAATGTCACGGCCCATCAGCGAACCGAGACCCTTTGGCAGGAGAACCCGGAGGAGCTCCTCCCAGGTGTGTTTTTGACCAATGGCGTTGACGACGTTGTAATAATCAGCTGTGTGGCGGTGCGAAATCGCATGACCTTTTTATCTGTGGCTGTGAGGCAGCCAGAACTGACTGGGCTGTAGAATCCCCTGAAAGTCTGGACCTGAAAAAGACAAGTCAGCAACATGTCTTTTCAAGTGGTCGAGAATTAAGCCCATCAGCAACATCTGCAGGGAGCACAGACAATCAATCTATCTACCTACCTAATGTCAGCTTCAAGCTCAACTGCAACCAACGTCTCATGGAACCACTCCCTCTCCAGCGTGGGGGTTTGAAGCTTTTGATGCACGATTTCCCCTTGAATCGTGAGAGGACCCATCTTTGATTATCTCTCATCGTAGGTTGCATCCTAGCGGGATCGCCTGCCTTTTCGCTGGGGAATCGACTGTTGAAACAGTCTGTGGCTGAGACAGTGACCCCACGTGACGCACCTCTACACACCATCTTCTTAAAATATCCCCTGGTGTCCGGCTAGCCCCGCAACTCGATCAGCTCAGCCCTGTCAACTTCTGGGCTGAAGTGGTGCATCAACACCACCATCGTGGCAGTTGACGCCGGCGCTAGCCTACTTTTTCAAGACCCTTCAAGATCTAACCACCTTCCAGATTATTCTAGCTACCCTTTGTCAAAGAGACTAGAGTCCATCTCTGATTAAGGATCCACTACTGTCCTTGTCAGTCATGACATCTACCTTGAACCAACCATCTCGGCATTTGAGATCATACCCCTCAAGGTGTTCACACACACCTGGATGGCGTCAATCATCCATGACCCAGCTTGAAACACATTTCAAAGGCATCAGGGTCACCTTCATCTCACGGAACCAATCACGTCAATGACAAAGAAAATCTTTATTCATTATATGCCCAACTAAACTTTTCTCCCTCAATAGCTTCTCCTTAAGACGACACACCGGGTATATCTAACTACCACATCAAACAAGACATTCAAACTCTTGACCAAAATCCAACAAACACCAGGACAAATATCAATACCAATACAAGCTCCCATATAATGCATAATGCCAGACATTCACCAAAATCACCACATCACAGAAACATCCATGGCATGGACATGCATTCAACATCATGTTAATGTACTCCACCTCCACCTCTCATGCACCTCCAACTTAGGCGTACGCTCTCCCCACCATGATATCCCCCACAGGTCGTCCCGAGAATGTCGCGTGTCCGGCATTCATCCCCACGCCTTCTCGCACCACCCCCCATCGAACCTCGAGCGCCTCCACGCCGCTCTCTCGTGGTACACGGTGGCATCTCGCGCTGAGCACCGCTGAGCAGGTTCCGCCTCGGAGAGTGAGCGGGTTTCCTGCCGGCTGGCCGCTCTCAACGGCACCCCGGGGATCCACTTTTCGAAGCGATAGCCCCGCGACTCCGAGGCCTAGCACCAACATGAGGGTAACTAGTATAAGTAGGGGCAGCGGGCTGAAGCCAATGCCAGACGTAGAGCCCTCGCTGTGGTCCAGTGACACGAGGAACACACCTTGGCTCAGGAAAAACGCCATAGCCGTCACCATAAAGAAGAGCAGCCATGACACGGGTCGGGGTAGAGTAAGATATAGCGAGGTCGTCTGTGCTCCGATGGGCTGACCCGAAGACACTCGGAACGGGAGAAGAGAGCCGAGCGAGTACTGAGAGAACTCGTGCGAGAGGTACAGGAGCGTCACTAGCGCGTTGGTCGAGACGTACAGGACACCCAGGAGAAGTTGAGGCAGCGCAGCAATAATTGCCAGGCCAGCTCGGGATGCTCCCTCAGGCAACTCATACACCACCGTGGCCTTGCCGAATGATGAGAAAGGGTTCTTGGGTCCCGCAAGCGCACCCAACACCAGTGCCGCCACAGCCAGAGCAAAGGGAACGAACCAGGCCGAGGCCCAGGCCGCCCATCGCGAGAACGAGGGCACCTGATACCACCGGCTCGACTGCGTGAACCAATACTTGGCCTCACGCTCACCCCAAATGCCCTTCTTAATCTCAGCCTTGGTGATGAGGCATGAATCCTGCGTGGTCGGATCCGGATCGGCGAGGAACGAGGTAAGGGCGTCGCCAAGTGTGACAAGAGGGTTGAACGATCGTTGAGTGAGAGCCAGGGCGAGAGAGATAACCAGAGCGAGGACGATGACTAGGTTGACAAGAGTAATAGCTCCGAGGAGGGGTCCGTTGACATTGAGCGAAGCCTCCGACTCTCCCTGGTAAGGTTCGGCAAGGCAATAATCGATCGAATCCTTGGAGCTGTTGTTTTCGTCGAGTAGATCAGACAGTAGGCCTCCTTTGGCGCTGTTGATTTTGGAAGAGCCAGACTTTGTCACGACAAGACCAGAGCTGTAGTCAGTTTGAAACGCGTTGTCAAACACCGAAATACACTCATCCGTCTCAATTCGAGTGAGAAGGGAAAGAGTCTTGACGTCTTGGTTGTCGATAAACGATTTCGAAACGAGGCGAAGATCGGTAACGGGTGCCGTATGAGATGTGATGATTAGGCCATTATAGCTGTGAAACTGTCAGCATATCTGCTGCTGTTAAGCAAAAACAAACACAAGCCAGTGACCTACATTACTTGAGAGATAACGGCGAGCACGAGAATGACTGCGGAGAGTGTAGCTCGCGTGGGTGAGATTAGAAACAGGTTTCGCACAGATGGGATGCCAATATCGAGCCACTTGCGTTGCTCGTGAGCATTGTCCACCTCTGCGCGAGTCGGGCTGCTGAGAATCTGGAAGACGTAGTTGGCTCCGGCGATGAGGATAATGCCAAAGATGTTCACAACCGCTAGAATCCCCCGACTGATACCCTCCACCTGGGTTGACTTTCCCTCCATCAGAGACGAAACGTTGGTCGAGATATGTCCCTTGGCAGCTGCAAGGGCGAGACAGATAATGGAAGCAACGAGAATGAGAAGGGCCAGAAGAACATTTGCGGCGACACCTCCCCTCCAACCAGCCATCAGTGATCGTGGAGCCTGTGGTCGTTCCTCCTGAAGCATCTTTTCCCGTTCAGCCCTGGGCGTACCTGGTCTCGAGTTGTTTGGTGAAGTAGAAGCCGAAGCGATAAAATCTCCATCAGTTCGTGAATCACGAGCACGAGGGAACTGACCCGGCTCTGGGCTCTCTGGGATGCGGTGCTTCCGGGCCAGAGACTCGGGTGTCTCCCCGCGGATAAAGTGGACGACATAGTCGGGGATAATGTCGCTGCCCAGCACAGTCGATACGGAGCGGCTGATGCTGCCGGCAGCACGGCGAGGAAAAGAACCCGAGCTGTGCGGGATAGATCGCGAGTTGGATTGTCGTCGTCCATAGGTGGGGATGGAAGATCGTGAGTTGGTGAAGCTGTGAAAGGGCCATCGGACGGTTTGCCGGCCTGAAGAAGAGGTGAAGCCTCGAGTCCGGCTCGTTGGAGGACGTGTTGTAGAAGATGATCCAGGTTCCTCCGAGATGCTGTTGTCGTGTAAGTCGGCGTTCGTTTTTGATGAATAGCAAATATCATTCTTTACCTCTCAAAGTTCATAACCGAGCCCGGCTTCTCCCAAACCCATGGTCGAAATCCCCGGGCAGAAGGGGGTCCCTCCATTGAAGTGATGGTCTATGAGAAGATGGATATGTTGGGGAAGGGTATACAAGCAAGTTCAGATCAAGGTGAAGGATGTAATGCCAGATTGTGAGCCAGAGAACAAGATCAAATGGTGGTAGCACTGCTTCTCCAAAGGGGACAAAAATAGACTCGGTCACTACGAACGAGGCACAAATCAAGAACAGACGATGGATGTGAGAGGGGGGGGGGGGGGGGTGAGAAGATGAAAGGCTACGATGAGGAGCACGGCTAGCCTCAAAGACAGATACCAAGATGAAAAGAGGACGAGATAGAAACGAAAAGAGCGGAAGAGAAGAAAAAATGAGTGTACAGAAAGGAAGGCATCAACAGTCAAGTCAAAGCAACAGGACGTGTTGGAGGAGGAGAAGAGACGGGACGAGACGAGGGAAACCCGGGAACCAAGAGGAGACGCGAGAGGAACACGACTAGAGAGCGAATGCATGCTCGTCATTCAACTCCCAAGGCGAGGGATCCTAGTTTCTCGCAAGGATGCCCCCTCAAGGGGTCCTTGTAAGCATTTGCATGAATTCGAGGGCCCCGCCGGCCAATCAACGCGGCCCGACGCCAACGGATATCCCGCCAGGGGGACGTGCTCATGTTTCGGGATCAGCACAAGGCTTTGGGGGCAGAGTCAAGGTTGGAGTCGAGGTGGACAGTTCTTTTTAAATCAGGAGCAAGAATGGATCGAGTCTTGGTCCAATTACTCTCTGTGCTTGTGCGAACTTCAGGTCATGGATCCAGCACGGGCCAGACCACAAAGACGAAGAAGAGACACGAGCTCAATAGACAATGAAGACATCTCGTTTTGACGCCGGTAGTTGGGTACCAAAGCAAGTAACCCCATCTTGCATCAAAAAGGTTGCGATTCGCTGTCGAAGCTGCATCTCAAGCGGTGAAAAAAGTCGGCCAGCCTTGCCAGCTCAGCAGCACACCACATATAACTCCCACATTAAGACTTGCCAGCTCTGCCCTTCTTTTCTTTTTTGCAGCCCGACAACCAGTGACTCAACACGTCGAGGCTGGGCTTAAAACTCGGCCGCCTAGGCGCATCATCGACCCTCTCTCGTCAGATTTCTCTGCTGGTCCAGAGTAGCATCGACGAAGGAAGTGTCTGGGGTGGCGGTGCAGGGCAGGGGGATGGATATACACGCGCTAGAAAAAAGAGGGCCGTCCCATAGCGCCCTAGATCCTGGGTTGAAACGCACAAGAAAAGAATTGTTGAAAAAAGAAACACACGGACGGGAATAAAGATGGATGAAAAGATGAGAGTCCAATTTGACTGTCGCTCCAGATGTTCGAGAAGGCGGGTAGGCAGAGGGAAAGAGAGACCCTGTGGCTTCCTTGCCGTCTCATACCCCGACACAGCCTTAACCCGGAAAAGGAATGGCTCGTGTTTCAAGTTGCCTAGAATGGAATAGCGCATGTTGCAGGTCGTTCTGGGTCTGGGTCTTCAAGTTTAATTAAGGGACGTGACATCACGGGCCATCAGCATGCCATTGCAAACCTCTAAAGAGACGAACCCTTCATTTTGCCTTGGCCGTCATAAAACCGTCTTACTCTTTCATTCACTCAGCTGTGTAGTGGATCATCATCACATTGATTATCCTAAATCACCATGCCTAATTATATCCACTTCTTATGCACACTCTTCTCCTCCCGTCCAGCCCCCGGCTCTCCTGCTCACACGCATCATGAATATACCAACCCTGGCAAATAGGAACATCATTCTCGATAAGTATGCGCAGTTCATATTACGGACCATCGATATATCAGCCCTGGACGTCATCCCCAGACCAGCCGGGAAAGGAAACATTCCAGGGGAGCAGCTGAAGCACAAAAATAGCACCACCCTCCTTCACAAACGCCTATCCCCTGTCTCTTGTTCCCACAACCTAGCTTTCGCAGATTGAAACAACATCTATTCGTGATAACATTGTTCCCTCGAGTCTCCAATAGAGGATAGTCAACGAGCCCTTAGCCCATCCCATCTTACAAAGCCCACTATCCTCTTCAAACAGCACGCAACAGCAACATCAACTCCCCGCTTAAAAGCAAAACAGAACCAGAAAATCGTAAACGAGCGCCGTGGCTATGCGAATCTTGATGCACTTTTCAGCACAAAACGTATCCTCCCCCTCAACCGCCCCTCCCGTTCCTTGATTAGGCCAACAAGTCCTCGCGTCTACTCATGACGACGACAATGTCGTGATCATTCCTTTACAGTGCTCTTGTTGGGCAAACCCCCTCAACAACTTCCCCACTCTCTTCTCTTATCCCGAGTCTTCCGGACACTCGGTGCCTATTTCAGTCGACGATCGCGCTCTCATCGATTGCGCTCTCGTCAGCTTTGTTGAGAGCCTCCGTGTTCTTGGGAACAGTGATGTTAGCAGCAGCCTTGTGCTGTGCCTCGGCAAAGTGCTCCCAATGCTCCGGATCACTCTCTTCCATGCTCTTGAGCGCAATATCACGATGCTCTTTGAATGCCCTCACAGGACCCTTCTCCTTGACAATCTCATAAAGCTCTCCGCCAATATCCTCCGCAAGTTCCGAGAGCATCCGAACGTGCTTCGGGTCAGAACTGATGTCGTCGATCGTGCTGAACAGGTCCATCTGCTCCTGCTTGAAGAAGCCAACACGGAACCGATGACCGGCCCGGAGGATCCGACCCTCTTCCTCTGCCAATGTTTTGGCCATCGAGTTCGACCTTGACAGTGCTCCGGCCGCATTGAGCTCGGAATCATCCTCGTTATCTGAAAGAGCCAAAGAGGGATCCTCTGGTGGGAGTACAATTGGAGCCTCCACTGCTCCCTTGGTTTCGGCCCGTGGTCGAGCTGGCTTGATAGGCTCTTCGCGTGTATCTGGATACTCGTCCTCGAAACGCTTGATGATACCCTGCAAGGTATCGTCCAAGAAGGTCAACCTACGCAGGTTGTCCTGATCACCAGGGTTGGCCCTGGCTTTGATCAGTGCTGGCTGGAGACGGAGCCGGATCTTGCGAGCTCCCATCAACAAATGCTTCGACATGTCCTTCGCCTTTCCTCCTGTTGATAGTGTTGGCGCGGGCCTCGATTCACCGTTCTCGACCTCACGAATGAACTCGCCCGACTGTCTCCGGGACTCATCACCCCGGTTCTTCAAGCAACAGGTCAACGCCTTGACCACGCCGGTGCCTCCAATAACATAATCCTCGTCGGGCGCCGAACCATCGATGTCGATATCCTCATCCTGATCTAGCACGTCGTGTCCGACAAGATGCGCAAGGACATCGGGATAATTATGGTGCTTGTGATCATGCCCCTCGAGACCATTCTCAGCCAAAGTTGAAGCAAGAGCCGCATTGATATCGGCGTCAGGGATTCGTTCCATGTTTCGCAGGCAGTAGGCAACGACCTGTTTCGCCATTGCCTTGACGATTTCTCCAGACCGGTCGCTTGGAACTTCAATGTCCACGCAGATGAGGCTCTTGGACACGCGAGCCGCTGCAAGTAGGGAGGCATATAAAGCGCAGGCCTCCTCTTGGGCCTCCTCAGTCCTCGCGTCGGCCAGCTTCATTATCTCGGTGTTGTTGGTAATGTTAATGTGTGCAAGGGCCTTGACTTCGGGCAGGACTTCAACCAGGGCAATCGCCTGCTCTGGTGTCATCTGAACATCCTCGAGATGAATGCGCTTCAGGGCCTTCATCTTGGGCAGATATCTGGATCAAGTTAGTCAACTGATGTATGCAAACGCTAAACAATTACGAAACTCACCTTCTGAGCAGGCCAACGGCGCTGGGAGTTGACTGGAACAACGCCGGATTCTGCGACAGATCGATGAAGCGAAGGCCAGTCAACTTGGCCATGGTCGGAAGAATCTTGCAGAGAGATGACGGCGACAGGTTGCAATCAGCCAGACTCATCGCCCATAATGTCGATTGATCATTGTTGATGGCCGCTGCTAGGGCCTCGGTGTGCTCGCTGAGATCGTTTCCGCCAAGATCTAGACCCTCACAGTTACCGGCAGCGAGGAACTTGATGATGTGCCGCACACCTTCCTCATCGATCTGGTTGTGTGATACACCTAGCCGGCGAACACCACACTTTATTAGTCCGTCGATAATTGTCCCCAGTTGCTCCATGCTCAGACCAGTCTCGCTCAGGTTGACCAATTCGAGAACTGAGCCGCCAAGACGTTCCCCAAGCGCCTTGGCAAAAATGTCTGATATACCTCGGGGGATCTGAACGCCATTGGGCAGTGAACCATTCTGCTGCATCTGAGGTTGGCGAGGGAATTGAATCTGGGAGAGGTCAAGGAATTTAAGGGGTCGACAGAGGTAAGTGAAGAGAGACAGATGCTTCCACCCATCAGGACCGATCTTGTTGTTTCTTAATACAAGTCGTTCCACAACACCGCCCTGGTCCTCGAGGTCGTGCTTGGGTTTCCCTCGTTTCGAGACGCTGCGCTTTGCGGCAAGGAGGCCGGCCAGGATGACTCGTACACCCTCGTCGCTTAGCCCACTGTTCTCCAACAACACTTCCCGAACAGGTACAACGGCTAGATAATCTCCAAGGGTGATCAGATCCGGTAGCTGGAGCCAGTAGTTGGTTAGATCGAGCTTGTTCACCACGCCAGTCGAGGACGAGTAATTGGACGAGTCGTTGAGCTGTTCAGTGATCTTCTTAAGAATCGGCGTCTCGCGTAGCTGACAGCATCTTCGGTAGATGCGAACAGGGTTAGTAGTTGGGTAAGACGTCGTCTTAGGAGCCTTGACAACCGGAGGCGTCTTGGTGTTGGTGTTGGTGTTGGTGGAAGAGTCGCTACTGTCATAACGGATTTCCATGGGGATTGATCCATTGGCCTCTGCGAGCTTGCGCTTCTTTTCCTTCCTGGCCTTGCGTTCCTCCTCGCTCTTCTTTTTCTTCTCCTTTTTCTTAGTGTTCTCTTCCTTCTTCTCGGATGCCAGGGCCGTGCTGTCGTTGGCGGTCTCGTTCTTGGCTTCGTTCTTGGCCTCGTTCTTGGCCTCGCTCTTGGCGGCTGGAGGAGGAGGAGGAGGAGGAGGAGGAGGAGGAGGAGGAGGAGGAGTTTCAGTTCCCTCCTTCTCGGGCTCTTTTGGAAGAGGTTCCCCAGTAGTCTTCACTGCTCCATTGGTCTCCTTCTGTTCCTCTACAGCCTTTGGGTTTTTGAGGGCCTCCCCTTCACCCTTTTCTGTCATCTTCTTCTTTTGCACCTTGTCGACATTGTTAGGCTGCGCAGTTTCGCCCTCGACGTACCGAGGCATTGGCGCAATTTCGACGTCGACGCAAAAAGCCACCCTTCGCAATTTGGCGCAATGGAGTTCGGATATAGGACATCGCTCCCGGTTCTGGTCCACATTCAAAACCACCCTGTCGACCAAACCGTGTCCTAACTTTCCGCCAGGCGAGAGTGCACCGCTAGAGGACGAGGATAGACGTCTAAACACACCCAGGAAGCCGGCTTGACCACTCTTTGGCGGGGCTGGTATATAAGGACCGTCACCTTCGGGTTTAGAGGCATGTTGCAGGACAGCATTCTTTGTATGCGAGAGTTTGGGAGGAGCGGGATCGGAGATTGGACTGGGTGTCTCTGGTATTGAAGCCGGTGTTGGTGGGTTGGCGGGAGGAGAGCTGGAGGAGAACTTTGCAGAAATATTGGAGAACCATGAATTGCGACGGTGCGGCGGAGTTCCAACCGGACTTGGTTTATCTACAGAATTCGAGCGCGAGGGTCTTCGTTGAGTAGCAGAACCGTTTGAGGGCACAGCTTGGCCATTAGTTGTACCGTTGGTATCGGGCGACGGGTTGTCTGTCGGGGCCGAAGCCGGCGATTTTGGTCTCGTAGTTGCGCCAGGAATCTGTCGCGGCAGGGCTGGCGAGGGACCCTTGGAAGGAGGTGAATTCCTTGACGCTTTTTCTACTCTAGAGGTCAGCTCGGAGTCGTCGTCGTGGTTATCCCGGGAGGCGATGCGATGGGACGAGGACGGGTGGCGACTTGGAAACATGCCTTTGGGAGCGCCATGGGTCATCCAGCTCACATCTACGCCGTGGACCTGCTCCATGCTGGGATGGCGGCAGCGACGAGGCTGAGGAATGTGGATATGAGAGTAGTAGATAGATGGATGCTGTGGATATATTGGGGTGAAGGAATATCTCAGATATCGGATCAAGGGAGGGATTTGTAAAGAAAAGAGGAGAGAAGGTGTGTCGAGGTGGTGGTGGTGGTGGACGGTGGGCGAATGCTGGAGATGGTCGAGGGTGGGCTGGATTTGGTTAAGAATGGTTTGGCTGAGTGGAGGGAAGCTAGATTGGATTGCCCTGCTACAGGTAGTAGCAGGTACCCAGTAACTAGGTTGGAGTACCGGGAACAGTGGTGCGCTTGTGCTCTATCCGTCGAGTACAGGTACATTTACCTTTCTACCGGCATTAGTTGACTAGCGCGAGTCGGACGCTGGCATGGCTCGCGGTCTCGGCCTGGAGCGGGACAATGATGACGGGGGGAGATGAACAATGAGGCTTCTCTTCTTTTTCATCTTGATCTTATTGATTGATTTATGGTGAACTTATGCGCAGGCGGGGGCGAATGCGCGGGCGTACAAGTACCGTTGACCTGAGGCGAGTGGATTACATGTATCATGGCCATTCAATCATCGCCAGCTCCAGCTCGGGTGCTTGCTTTGCTTGTGCTGACCAAGGCATCAAAGCAAACTAAACTCTGTGCTTGTACCCTACTAGCTAGGGCTGGATCATCAAGCATGACGGGGGTTTGTGGAGTCCAGTCCTTGACTGACGGATAAAGATGCATGGTCACTTTGCTGTCCGCGGGAGGGGGGGGGGATCTGGTTGATACCATTGACGAACAATCTCGTAAAAAGGAGACTGATTGTAAGACCATGACAATTTCAAAAAGACCTTGTCCCAGCTTCAAACCAACACAAACAAATCCCCCATGATCAAACGGCAAACGGGTAGAGGAGGCTTCGGGCGGGCAAAGAGTTGTCTGTCGGTAGGTACCCCGGCTTTATCGGCGTCAGTGCGAGCGCCGTGGCCGATTCTAGCGACCACCACTCATCATGGGTTGGTGAGATCCTGGATCCCGGATATCCAATCCTCGGAGGCGAGCAACGGGAGAGAGGCTTTTGCTTTGTAATTCTTTCCCGTCCAGCCAGCCTTGAAAACCCCAATCCTCGTGGTTTTTCAGCCATCGAGATGTAAACATGGGGGAAAAGGGGTAACCCGTCATTTCCAGCTGGAGAGAATTAAAACAATGACACCCCGGGTTTCCTTGTGCAAGCAACGTCTGATGATGCATCTCCTCCCCTCAGCCCATGATGGGCACAGAGCAGAAAATCGACAGAGGAGGAAAAAATCGTCACACAATCCCTCGTGATACATGGTAACTGACAGGTTGCAGAGACCCTCGCGGCGCACGTGTCTTGTAAGGGAAATCTTGGCGAAAAAGCGATGCGATGTCATCAGGGTTCGTTGCTGTTGTTCCCCGTCACACAACAGGATCCATTTCTTTCTCTCACCTTCAGCCTTCACCTTGTGTCTTGTTCAGGAGTGCAAGTCCGGGGAGCCAATCAGGCTGGTATTGAAGGTAAGGAACATGACATCAAAGGGGGGTGAGGGAAAAAAGCAAAAAAGGTGCCCAGAGATGCCGAGCTTTGTCCATTATGTGCCGAGACATGGAAGAATCCTTTTACACGCAGGTGCATCCTTCAACTTTTTTTTGACAGCTTCTTCAAGAGTTCCTTTTCTATCATGAACCAAACTGCCTGATCTTTGTCTCCGATCCCAACCTCTAGACATGGCTGATGATGGTATGTTTTGGCGTTACTTTCGGCTTGCCCCTCCCTTGCACGCGCCACCCCAAACAGCAGAAAATCGTCACCAAGCCCGCAGATTGTCTGATGCGATGCGGTGGGATGGATGGGGATACCCGCGCGGGCGCCCACCCGCATTCACGTCGGGGCCGGAATATGCACCCGCTCCGAGGGATAGACAGAATCGGGAATCGCCACGACAGTTTTACGGCTGAAAATAACGAAATAACGTCCGAGCCCCAGCAAAACAAGTCCAGTCTCTCCCCTGGCCGACCGGGCTTTGCTTTCATCCCCCGGCCGTTGCTTGTTCATCGTCAACAAGACGTGCCGACCTCGGCCCGCGATCCCATCATGTTTTCCTGCTCGAGATGACCTTGATTTCATCATTATTCAAGGGTCCTTGCTCCGTCAGTATCCACTCCCGGCGTCAGGTTCCGTTCCGTGGAGAGCCATTATTCCACCCCTGGATGGATGGATCCCCCGCCTTCGTCACTCGCTTCTATTCTCCCGTGATGGATACATGCAACCTCGAGTATAATTCCGCCGCTCGGGACTGGGACTGCAGAAAGAGGGATATTGGTCAATCGCTTCCGTCAGCCGCCTCTAAGCAACGCTCCGTCACTGTCCGAGTCCGAAATACCCGGAGGGAACCCTAACCCCAGCGACGGTTCCAGATTACTCATGCATCCTCATGTCTCATGCTCCATCGGTCTGGTATAACTTTAAGAGAGATTAGCTCCGGGCCGTTGCTTCCAGGTCGCGAATTTCCACGAGATGCAAGACTTGGTTGGAAACTCTCTCAACCGTCGTCTTACCAATGAGCTCACCACTGTTGAGCCTCATGTAAGCAGCAGTTCCGAGACTTGGCGATGGTGTCGTGCCCTAAACTCAATGACTTGACAAAGTTCAACGTCAGCCCTGCCAGCGCTCCTTTGAGTTGCGTGCAACTCTCAGACTAGGCCCACAATGGGCAAGGGCACACGCACACACATACAGTACAAGTACACACACTCACACGACACGACACAACAAGCACAAAACTTGAATCGAGTACAATCAGACACCCGTTCACCACAGCTATGGAATTTGGCGGGAAGGTATCTTTTTGATAATTCATTCATGTGACCCAGTGTACGGACCTTTCCTTTCCTCGAAACTCCAAACCCAATGCCAAGGTTAACAATCGTCAAATGCCCACACGGTTGAAAACTTTTTATTCCTCGTCCAGAAGCTCGGCGATGCGCTCCTGCACCCGCTTCTCCTTCTGCTCCTTGGTCTGCTTGGGGGTTCGGTACTTCTGGGAGATGGCCTTCCACTCCTCCTTGGTCTTCTTCTCACCCTCACCCTCGGCCTTCTTGAAGGGGTCCTCACGGATGGCGGCGTGGGCCTCAGTGTAGAGATCCTCAAGACCCTCAGCCTCGACATCGTCGTCGATGTACTTCTGGAACTGGCTGCGGTAGCGCTCCTCATCGTCGTCGGCAAGAGTCTCCATGTACTCAGCGACGTGGCCACCGTAGATGTAGTTGCGGAGGACATCAGCGTCGAGCTCCTTGGTCTCGATGTCGTAACCGGGGAATCGCTTCTCGGAGTGGGGGACGAGGATACCACCGTCAGAGGCACCCTTCATGGCACCAAAGACACGGGCACCGGTGGAGGTGCGCTTCAGGCCAACGTCGAGGAAGACCTTGAAGGGGCGGCGCTCGCCATCGTCGGTCTCGGCGGCCTCGGTGAGGGTGAACTCACCATCGGCCTCCTCGACACCGGTGAAGTCCTCGTCGAGGCCGAGCTTCTTGAGGGCGCGGCGGGCGATGAGGAGACCGGTGGCGTAGGCAGCGGCCCAGTTGGTCAGACCGTGCTCGATACCGTAGGCCTTGAGCTCGTGCGAGTAGGCAGAGACGAAGACCTTGTCGCCAGAGATCTCGGAGGAGATGATCTGGCAGATGATGTCCTTGTTGGTGAAGCGGACGACGAGGCGGTACTTGGGCGCATTGTACTTGTTCTTGGCCTGGGTGATGAGGCGCTTGCGGGCGTAGTAGTCGGTCTTGCCCTGCTGGCGGCGCTTGTACTTGGTTTGGTAGCGGCTGATATGGTCAGTATGATTTCGTCTCCAAAGTAGGGCGAAGCGGGATAACTCACCTGTAGTACGCGCTGTTCTTGACCAACTTGTGGAAAACCTATCGCACATCCCCGAGTCAGCAATTTGCGCTTCAGATTTGCTCATCCTCCTTCCGAAGCAACTTGCTGTGACTCTCGTCGAGCAATTGGCATTTCTGCCAGGAATGAAAACATCTAGAGGAGTCCTCTGCTGAGCGACTCCCCCGAGATAGGCCTCAACTTACCATCTTGACGGTATTTGCCAACGACGACGTGTGATACTGAGGTTGGAAAGTTGATGGAGGGATTCAAAATCGGGCTGGTGGGGGATAATACTTTTCTGTGCCCTAATGAATCGCCAAAATCGCTTAGCTCGTGCCTGTGGACCTGGGTTGGGGACGAGGCACGTGATCCAAGACTCGGTCCCGATAAGAAGGCCTTATCTTAACAATTTTCCCCGCTGAATGCTGGGGAACCCATGCCGAGGCTTGTGGGTGGGGTTCCTCGGAGTTGAATGTCCCAAGGTCCGGCTTACACTTGGGTGCCATCGTTCAAGAGTAACACAGATTTGACTCCAAGACTTGACCGCCGATTTTCTGAACTATCATCATCATTTACAGTAACTAATCTCAAATTCTGTCCAGCAAAGATGCCAGAAGAAAAGCCCAAGGTCCTCCTCTTTGACATTGGAGGTGTATGTGTAAGTAAACCCCGGTGACATCAACACTCTTGACATTCCCCTTTCCGTCTCTTCCGGTTGTTCAGAGCTTTCTTTTCCCATACAAAATAGCGAATTCGCAAGGTAATATCTTTCCATGCTAACACCCTCCAGGTCGTGTCGCCGTTCCAAGCTATCCTGGATTATGAGTTGAGCTTGGGTATCCCCCCTGGATGGGTCAACTACTCTATATCCAGCACCGCCCCCAATGGATATTGGCATCGGTTAGAGAGGGGAGAGATATCCATGGACGACACATTTTTCAGCGGATTTACCCAGGACCTTCATGACCAAACCAGATGGGAGGCGTTCTACAAGAGAGAACAGGGCAAAACCCCCAAGCTATCGACAGAGACGCCTCCTGTTCCCGATGTCGATGCGAAATGGTTGTTCAACGAAATGATGACCGTCTCTAGTAGCGCCGATCCCTGGATGTACCCAGCGCTGAAGAATCTCAAGGAGAGTGGACAATTCATCCTGGCCGCACTCAGCAACACGGTCATTTTCCCTCCAGGTCACAAGCTCCATGTCGAAAACTTCTTTGACGAACCCGTACGGGCGCTGTTCGATGTCTTTGTTTCTTCAGCTCACATCGGAATCCGTAAGCCGGATCCCAAGATGTATCAATTCGCCCTCACGCAGATTCGCGAACACGCTGAGACCTATAAATGGTTGCCTCGTGGTCAGGGGCTGGGCTGGGATGAAGGCATTACGGCTAGTGATGTGGTGTTCTTGGACGATATTGGTGAAAACCTAAAGGAAGCGCGCAAGCAAGGATTTCGAACAATCAAGGTTAACCTGGGGAGGGCGTTTGAGGCTGTGGATGAGCTGGAGCGAGTGACTGGCCTGAAGCTCGCTGGCGACCATCCAAAGATACCCGTGGAGCCTAAATACCACCAGGCGAAGGCGAAGATGTAAGACGATATCATAATGGGGTTGGAATTAGAAATTAGAAACTGAGTGAGATGCGTCGTATCTCAAATCTTTCGGGCAACATAGACGTAGAGAGTGTCAGACACTTCAATCTTGCCGTTGACTGCAGCATTCTCCCACTCTTGTTGGAACTTGTCTCTACCACTAGCTCTCAGTGTGTCTGCAACAGTCGTTCCAGCAAGAGGGCCGTTCAAGATTTGATCGAACTGCGCATCGGCCTGGTCGAGGTCGAGGTACGTGTTGCCGAGACCCAATGCCTTTTCCACAATCTCTACCTTTTCGACCACAAAGCCCTGTCGTTCTAGTATCTCGCTGAAGGAGTCTTTGGACTTGATCCAGGTTCTATTCGAAGGGAAAGGGAGACCCAAGTTTCTAGCGACTTTTTCCACCAAGAGGCCTGAGGGAAGATTTTGCTCGTGAGTGATGTCGATGACGACTCTGCCGCCCGGCTTCAGATACTCGCGCCAATGGGCAACGACTTGCTCTGGATGTTCAAACAGGACAAATGCGTTTGAACAGAGAATGAGATCGAAGCTATCCTTTTGCACGTGTGGACATCCGATCAAGTCGGTAACATCGTGCTGAACCAACGTAAGGCGGCGAACCAGAGGTGGGTTGTCTTTGAGCTTCTCCCGCGCCTTGTCGAGCATGGCAGCTGTGGCATCGACACCAACGACAGTGCCTTGGTCGCCAACTCGTTCAGCTGCAATTATGGCATCCAAACCAGTGCCGCATGCCAGGTCAAGGATGCTATCGCCGGGCTTGATGGGTGCTACATCTGTGAAGCGTTGGCTGTATTCTGGGTGCCAGGAGTTCTCGTAGTCGGTTGCCCGCAGGGTATACATGCGCTGAGCCGAATCAACCTGGGTCTCAAAGGAAGTCATCGTGTTTCTTGGGTATGCTCCGGATTGTATGCTCTTGTTTGATCGGATTGAGGGGTTGATGAATTGCAGCGATAAACTCTATATTTGTAGTTCGAAGCGTACTTGAACGCTGCTATAGTAATCAATCTTGGTCATGACTGACGGTGACTTGTCAACCCGAGTTCGGCGTATTATTGAGCGAATTGACGCTTGTTCATGTAGTTGATTGGTTTCTGATCACGACATTGTCTCTAGTGATGGTTGAGTCATCAAGAGTCACTGGACTGAGGGAATTCCATCTCCATCGGACATGCATACTCTTCACATCCCGATGCTGTCTTAAACAGATCTATTGTTGGATAATGATAAGATGAAAGTGGAAGAACTCATGGCTTCTATTCTTGCGCCATCTTCTCCACTTTCCGCCCTTCCCGCAACGGCCCGCTCCCCCGTGCTTGCGATGGCTTCATAAACGTCACCTTGTACAAGGAGATGGCATCTAGATTCGGGGTCGAGTTTCAGCAGATGGGCTAACAATGTCGCAACGCAAGGCGCAGTCAGGGCGAGTGTGCAGAAAATGTGCCTCGCCTCGATGCGGGTGCAAGGCCTGAGACCGGGGTGCCACTCTGGGGCTGAATCACTAGCCAAGACTCATTTCCTACACTTACAACTAACACACGAGAATAGAACAAACAATACTCAATATTCAGAGTACTGTTAATGTTTGAATGTCGTTTTCAAGAGAATATAAGATGCTCATACTCGGGACGAAATGAAGCCTCATGGTCGACAAAAGCTATCTATCCATCCCCCACGAGAAGCGATGCTTGAGCTACCAACCAACACCTGTTGGCTCAGCTCCCTCTCTGTTACGAGTCTTCATGCAACCATCACGAGGGGCTCCACCCAGCTGATCCCACCTCCCCATTCTGGCCAGCATCAAGACCCAAGTCGAGACAGTCAGGAGGCCCTCCAAGCAGGCTTCGCCTCGATGGGCGCTTAACCCCCATCTCGGGGTAGGCAAAGGTAGGTGCTATATATCGTCGAGTATCTGCGGGAATGTTGGCATAGAAACCATCACCAACCTCCTCTTATCCAATCTTCTTATACCGTGTACACAATGGCCACTTCTCCTTCTGTTACAACATGGCCTGCCACGGCCTCCGCTCTGCGGGAGCTGCTCGGCATGGATGCCTGCCACAGCATGACGTGCCATGGCAAGACCCAGAAGAAGGACAACCCACGGTGCACTGTCATTATCAGCAAGAAAGACTGTAATGAAGCGGCCAAGCTGCTCGACCAGATTGTCGAGCTTGGCAGTTTCAAGGCTGCTCAGTCAATCCTCTCTGATCTCGCATATCTGATCATGTGCAAGAACAAGAGGATAGGCCATGGGGACAAATTTGGTCCCTCTCAGATCTCGAAGTGGAGAGTCAAGCTTGAGTCAATTCCGATCCCTTCGGTCGAAAATGAGGAGCAAGAAGAGGATGCTTCATCAGAAGACGAAGCTGAGGATGACTCGCCAACACCTCCCTTGTCAGTCTGGCATTCAGATTCCGAGACTGACGAGGACACTTCCACACAAGAGGACACCCCAGACTTGGCCTCCCAGACACCTCCATCCACATCCGACTCCCGCAAGACCACCAAGGAAACCAAGATCGTTCACAAGTTCGAGCGATACAGCATTGTTCGGTCAACAACATTCATCAACAAGAAGATCAGAAAGCTCTTGCTCCGTCCACTTCTAGACCGCGAGAAACAGGTAGACGGATACATATACACCTACACCTTTCCCGAAAGCTACCACGACGCGGCGCCCTATCTCAAGATAGGCTACGCAAAGGATGTCCAGGCGCGCATGTCTTGCTGGGAACGCCAGTGTAGATACCGCCCCAAGGTCCTAGTCCAGCAGAGCGCCGACCACTACGTCAAGATTGAGGGGCTCGTCCACGCACAGCTGATCAACCAACGCAAGGTCGAGGCAACGGGCTGCCCGGTGTGCAGCGTCCGTCATAATGAATGGTTCAGCGCCAGCTCGCTTGACGCATCTAGGGCTGTGAGCCTCTGGGCGTCATGGATGAGGCAGATGCCCTATGATGAAGAGGGGCAGCTGAAGAGCAAGTGGAAGGCCCGTATCGAGGGTCTTGACATGAGTGATGCTGCTTGTTGGGAAGAGTTGGTGAATGCCATCTATGTTGACGACGAGGATGATCTCTCTGAAGAGGATGAGTTTCAGTGGTCAACTGACGATGAGTCTCATCACTCTGCAGAGGAGTACGAGATTTATGAGAGTGAAGATGAGTATGGTGACAAGAGCGGATCAGATGATGAGGAAGAATGATGATGGATGTGAAACGACGCTTGAGATGATGATTGTACGATGTACGCGGCAATGTCTGGAGTTTTGGTTGGGTTGGCTTTGTTTTACTCTAGATTTCTTCTGTTATGATACCCCATAAAGTTATTGATTTACATATTCACATATACCATGCGATCCGATATAAGACATCAAATTGACTACCATCCAAATGGTCGAAAGTTCCATGCAATATCATTCAAGAGCCCCCCAAGCCGCGTCATGCCTTCTTCAGTCTCGCCATCTCTTTCTTCCATCGAGAAACCATGCATAGAGGGCATCTTGTCAGCATATTCCCCTTCCAGCCTTGTCTCATACCACTCCTTCAGTGGCCGCGTCTTCGTCGCCAACTCCCCCAACGTGCTATCCTCAGTCATTTCCTCTTCAGAGAGCGTATCTCCCGTCACTGCAACAAATTCTTGCATCGCCTTGATGTTCTGTGTCTCTGCTTTCTCAATATGCGCCTGTATCTTTCCTAGCACGGTGCTTAGGTTGAGTGTTTGCCGGGCGGCCGCGGGGTCCCAACCAGGGGCGTCGATGAGCAGCAGCCGTGCCGCCAGAACCATGACAAACGCCGCTTGGTCAGTGGTTATAATAGCACGGTTTAGTATATCCTCTGGTGACGAGGAGAGTAAGAGGTCAAAGAATGACCGTATGGCGTCGAGACAGTTGCGGAGGCAGATCAAAAGATACACGAACGGGGCGACGCCTTCGTCTGGATGATCCGCCACCATAACGGCAGGCTCATAAAGACGCACCAGAGTATACTGGTGATAAAGCTGGAAATTTTGATGATGGCTTGCAGAATCATTCCGAGTAGCTACTTCAGCAAGACGTTCCAGATCAGCTCTAAAACGACGCCCATTGCCTTCAAGGAGAAAAGCATAGGGTCTAGAGAGGGTGCGCTCATGTGGTTCGCCAAAGCCTTTTGATAATCTTTCGCTCATTTCAATAAATCGTACGAGATGTTCCAGGGCGGGGCTAGATGTCGGGCTTTGAGACGCTGATATGTTGTTGCAGCAGATATCAATATGTGCTGAGTCAAGGGGGTTGCTCCGAGACTGTTTGGTCGAGATACTTGAATACGTCAGTAGTTTTCTGTTGGATACTCATATTTTACACTTACACTGAAAGAATGCAGTAGAGTCCAAGAACACAACGTTGCTCATCCAGAGAATGTGTCTTTACTACTTGTCGCATCTTTTCTGTCAGGCCCGAGGTCCCTGACTGATTGGCGATGTTGGCCTGCTCAGGCAATGGTGAGGACATTTGAGTAATTCCTAGCTTGTGCGCATATCCGAGACCAAGAAAAGCCAGGTTCGTAACCTGTCCTTCGTCGATGTAGCAAGTGTGCGCCCTGTTTATCCGTATTAGATATAAGCAACGTAGTGCAAAGTGGATGAGCATCTTACCAAGCGGTGACAACTAGCAGGCCTTGAAGTAGATCCGGAGTCTTTTCTTCCTCTACCAGCATTCTATAGCCTAGGTACGCAAGCGTGTTGCGTTTCATCTTGACAACTCTTGATCTAGGCAATGGCGAGGCAACAAGCATGATGGCTCGAAACAAGAAAGGCTTCTCCTTGTATAAGTCTTCGGCTGCTGAGTCTTCCTTCACAGTTATAAAGGGAAAGTGCAGTGTATGGTTACGGCGGAAAGTAGTCAAAGCGAGGGTTGCTTGAGGCCATGAAAGCCCAAACGGAGGTTGTAGAGTCTGGGAGTTCAGTGGAGAATCGACCTGCGTATTATTATTAACCAGGCCTACAGCACCTCTTTCATGACCTTCAGTGCCTATGATCAATCAGTTGAATCTATTAATTACGGGATCTTGCTTAGGTAGAAAAAGGCGTTACATACCGTTATTCTCATGCCCCCCTGAGACGGAGTTTTGCTCTAGGGTAGTCGAGCTTGAAGCAACATCAGATACCCATTCTCATAAATCGACTGTATTTAAACCATACCTGTCACTCATTTTTATCTTCCTAGACTTTCTCAAGCTTCTCGTAGTCTGAGGTACGCATTCTATATTCATGCTCTGGCACCTTTTCCACGTTAGCTACACGCTCTCGACGAGTAAGTGGTGGGGAGTGCTCACCTATCACAAAGATGGCGCGCAACATTCTCTTGCTGAAAACGACATTTCGCCTTCGCCTTTACACAAGAGACGCACGATCTGAGCCGACGTGGCGGACTAGAGGATCTTTCCGCCATGGTCGGTGAGTATTTCGAGGATTGTTCTTGGATGGTGCTGAGGTCAGTCAGCAAGTGGTACCTATCCAATGGATATCTAGATTCGGACCAAGCTTAACCCGGCGTGACCTTCAGGGATAAGATATACTTGGCGTTCCACTTTGAGACTGTGACCATTCAGGTATCTTCTATCGCGCACTAACTGCCCAATATCCTGCCAACTCAACACCAATATCAACGTTTTCCAGTCCAGTCGCTTGCATCTCGCTTGTTGTCTCGCTATCGCTTCGTGCTTTTATTCGACTTTCCCAGCCTCAAGTATATACGAGGCCAGAATCTCTATACCTCACCACCCGCATAACTAATACAATACCAAACATGTCCTGTGAGCCATGATGCATAACGAGGAACAATGCCCCGAGGCTGGTCCAGGGTTCGACCCCCTTCCCTTCCTTTCCTCTCGCTTTGAAAACGCCAACGCCAACCCTGAATCAAACTGCAGTGGTATCTGTTTGCAAAACACATTCTTCCTGACCTGTCACAGATGCCCTATATCTCCAAACGCCGCACCCAGGGCCCAAATCTCCATTGGACTGCTCTTGCTTCTTCTCCACTCGCACATATCCGCCTTTTGCACCTTGTTAATCGTCGTCTAGGATTTCAATCACGGTCGGTCGTGCCGGCATGGTGGATTCGGACCGCCGGGTATCCCTTTTGCTCACTGTCAGGGGTCTCGGCGCAGGTGACTCGTCATCATCAGTGTCATCTGGCTCCTCGACAGCACACCACGATCCCGTGGCATCTATGGTGATGGCCTTTGTCCGTGTGTCACCATTGGCCACCAAAACCTGTCTAACTCCGACAAGGTAGTCGTCAACCCAAAGACTGCTGGGGCGGGCATCCTGCCCACAGATTGGGCATTTCCACACATCCACGAGCGAGGGCTCGTCCCCTACTTGCGACGCCCCCCCTCCTTGTTGTGCCGGTTTCTGAGGCCGCGTCTGGAGCCATGTCTCCAAGTCGAAGCACTCGAGGTGTTGGCAATTAGCTCCTCGAACAGGAATGTTGAATCTAGTGGCACTGAAAGGGTCTGCCAATGAGACTGACAGAGTCTCATCCTCGATGATGACATCGTCAGAGTCCGAGCCGCGTAGTCGTCCTTGTATCTTCCGCTTCGTATCCTCCATTGGAATTCTTCGTCCTGTCTCGATCATCTTCATGGCAGAATCGTGGCTGATGGTCTCCACAATCTCAACTGCCATGAAATAATTGACGCCCAGTTTCTGATTTTGTGAAGTTTGAGGAAAACTGAATCTTAAACTGTTCTCGCCCTCAATCAAGAAGTCGGTCAGCTCCATCGGCTGATCCTTATGGAAGTGCTGCTTTCGACGCAACTCCATGCAGGTATGGTTGAGATCGAAAAAGATGTAAGGAGGCCACTGTGCTGCTGCCAGCACCCAATCTGCCTCTTGAACCACTGTCTCCTTGGCAGACCGCGCGCAGGTACGAAGTCTGTATCGGCAAGAGCCTTCAGAGTAATAGCAGTATGGGAGACCTTCTCCTTGAGTCTTCCTGGCAAGCCTCCGCATATGATCATTGGGCACGTTGAAACTCAATATTCGTAGACCTGTTTGTGGTGCAATCAACATGGGTTGAAGCGCAAACTGCTTGATGTATTGGTAATAACGAGTGTTCGCCGGTTGTGCAGGGACGCGCCGAGGGCTACGCAGGCCAACCTTGTGCAGACCAACCTGGAGCGACACTCGCCCATACGGGCTCATTGGGTACTCTGTCTCAGGGATTGGTGCGAACGCCCGCCTTGGCGGAACTGGTTGGCGGACACCAGGTGTTTGGTATGCTTGATGCTGCGGCATCAATGCTTGTACTGGGTGAGGGTAGTTTGGTGAAGTGGGTGTCAACACGGCGTGTTGCATGTGGGGAGGAGGTTGCATGGCTTGATGGGGATGCATCATCTGGGTATGAGGATGTGCCATTGGGGCTGGGTTCATGACTTGACGAGGTCCAGGTTGCGGAGCTTGTTCAATATAGTGAGGCTGGGCCGTCGGAGGATGTTGCAGGTAACCCCCCTGGGCATTTGGAACTGACTGCGACGGGTATGCAATAGAGGCTGCTCTCCTTTGCGGATTGAATGGTGGTCCATTTGATAGGAGAACAGGAGCCTGGAGTTGGCCCTGGGAGGGCAAGACAGGCGTTTGCGGTGTACTCTGAGATACATTCCTTGAATGTGATGGTGAGGGCCCAACGCTGGCCGCCCCAGGTAAGGACGGTGGTTGAATCCGTGGGGAGTAATAGTTGGTAGCAGATGGAGGCGGAGCTATCCGAGGATCGGCTGGCACATAGTTTGGACCAGGCCTTCGATGCTCCTGGAGGGCCGGACTGCCCGGCGGAGGATGCTGGTTGGTGATTGCTGGACTTGACACTCTGCGATCGCTAATCGAGGGCCGCGGGGCCAATGCGTCGAATTGAGGCACTGAGGAAGATTGCGCCAACGCCGGTGATGTTACCGCTGTGTGAGATGGGACTACAGGCGATTGAGGCACTGAGCGTTGTCCGCGTCGTTCAGCTACCGGGGCAGTGTGAGTGATTGAAGGAGAGAGCATTGCATCTATGCGTTCGAGGAGAGGTTAGTAACCAATACAACTGTAAGAAGGGATATGCAACGTACTAGATGGGAGTTGCTGCTGCTGTCGTAATTGTTGATGCTGGATTTGAATCTGGTGACGCTGATGTTCTTGCAGTACAAGACTTGAGTACTGGGCTATGATCTGAGACCGAGCTTGGTTGATCCTCTCAGAAGTGTCGCCGCGATCGACCGCAGCAGCTTCATTAGCTCGATCCTTCTCAAAGATGTCGTTTATCGCATTTGCTACAGGGCCGTCTTTAATGCCGAGCCATCTGCGACTCATGGTAAAGAACATGGCCTGCAGCCCCTGAGAAGGGCAGCGAAGTACCTCGATCAGCTCGCAGGCAAGAAGCGGATGCATCCGGGCTCCGACGGATTGAATGAGATTATACCAATTCAATGAGAGGTGGACGAGAAACGTGCCAATGTCCTTGGCCAGGGCGGATGGATGAAATACTCTCAAGACTTCCGCCAGAGGAACAGGAAAGTTGGCAAACCATTCCAGATGAGAAACTGACATGGCTTGGTTATTTCTGAGGACGGTCTGTAATGTTTCAAAGGAACCATCAACTTGACTAGGGTCGACTAGACCCTGGAACATCTTGTGGACTGGTGCTTTATCCAAGGACCAGGCACAAAGGATTTGATGAAGTGCGATGTAGAAGTGATCGGTATTGGCACATGCTTCAATCAAGATCCTGTAACGAGGTTTCTCGACATTGTCATTCAGAAGTCCCGCGCTATCGCATTCTTTCACGCGGCTAGTAATGGTTTCTTTCCATTGCATAGACAGAGTCTGGTTTCTCAACTCGGTGGGTGTGAGCGGCCCTTGAACACGGGCGCGCTTCGCCCGATGTAGATGTACATCAGAGTTAGGTCCATCGGTCCTTGCCCTGGGTTCTGAAGGCGCAACAACGTGGATCTGCGTGTTTGCTGGGAGAGATGCTGGTAGAACCGCTGCTCGGTTGACCAACGCAGCTGGAACCTGCGCGTTGACTGGGAAGGATATCGGCAATGTCCCTACTTGATTGACTGAGACAGGCGGGGTAGAGTCAACGGTCATGTTACGGCTCGGCGGTTCGGTTGGGGGTGGATGAGGAGGCGCAGAATTCGAGTTGTGCTCCTGGAGAGCCGGAACAGTATTTGTAATGGGTACCGCGCCGTCTCGGTCCACGCCGTTAAGGAGAGGGTGCCTCGATGCTGTGCCCTCGGGGTGGGCGGTTGGCAAAGTGTTGGCGCAGTCGTGCTGGTTTGCAACATTCGGGCTCGGTGCGTCAGTCAGTGCTGGGGAAGGAAGGACAGTTGAAGGTCTAGAGAGTAAGTTAGCGAGAACGACAAGTCTAAGAACGCTTGTGCCATGTATTGCGAGCTAGACAAGCTAAGGCTGCCAAGCGACACTAGGTTATTTTCCCCAGACCAAGCGTGACACAAGGCCTGGATGAAACTGCGACAGAAAGGGGAGAGGATTCTTCCTGTACCTAATCGTTTCAACAGAAGCTGTCGGCTGATCAACAACGTGACCGATGGAAATGTTCTCATGCTGTGGAGCAGTCTCGTTCGGGGTAGGCAGGAGAGCGGTGGTGACGGGTTCGGTAGCGGGCTCTGCTGTTGCTGTTGGGCGTCCTCGCTTTCGAGGTTTGACCTGGGAGGGTCTGGGGGCCGGCCTGGGAGCGAAGTCTGTAGATGAGCCGGTTGTCATCCAAGAATGATTGCGACCGCCGAGGAGCAAGTTAAGAGTTTCATTTGACGTCGCGATCTGATGGGATTCGGAGGGAGGGACGGCCCTTGGCTGGATTGACCTGGAAGTTTGTGGCATTTCACAGGTTGGTGATATCTGGGGAGGTTCTGGGGAGGCGATCGCGTATTAGCCCGGGAGAATGTCGTAGTAGAGACGAGATCGTGAATACCATTTGGATGTTATCTGGGGATCATGCTCAACGTCGTCGCTTTCTAAAGTCCAGAGCCGACAGGTTAATCATGATTCACCGAATGGTTGCGCGGAGAGCGAGGGTGTCAGCGGCGACGTGCTGGCGATCGCGAAGCCGGGGCGAGTAAATCGAGGCAAACGTGTCGAGGATCAAGTCGTCGGCGAGTGAGGATTGGAAGAGAAAGAAAACTGTTGCAGTGTGGTGCGAAGGAAGGTGGTTGAAGCGGCAAGCGGCAGGCGGCAGGCGGAGAAACCGTGGGAGACGAACGCGGCAAGTCCAGTCAAAGGGTGCAGTGCAGCGCAGTTGCAGCGCAGTGCAGTTGCGACCCCGGGCGAGGGGATAGAACTGGAAGGAACCAAACGGACGGGGACGGGGAACCTACAGAAAGGCAAGGGTGATGGAGCAAACAAAGAAGAAGAAGGGCTTGGGCAAACGCGATGTTCTCTTAAGCCATTAGCTCGCCCATAAGCCGTCAGCCGGAAGACGGCTGATGCTCGTTGTGACCCTATTCGCCTGGTTGGTCTTGGTGCTGCAGTGTTGGAGCAGGAGCCCGTTTGTATGCTCGCCGAGGCCGTCCTGCGATTGGGCTGACACGGACACTGTGGGTGGAGATATTTTCTTTGGGAGGGGATGTAGCGGGGAGATGGGGTCGGCCAAGATCACCAACGCCTCACGACACTTGTGAGGTGGGTGGGTGCTGCAGGTAAGGCAGACTGATTTCTTTCGTCTTGAAATATTTACTCAAATGGAGGTATACATGGCGTTTGATCTTCCTCCCATCTTTGAAGGTATATATCCAGTGTTGAGCCAACGACTTCTTTGTCTCAAAAGCCATCCATCCCCTGACTGGTCCGGATCTACCTGGACAAGGTGTACGTATCGAAGGCAGACAAATCCACTTACACACATGATTGTGAATGTATCAAATTTCAAGTTTATCACACGCACAATTACATAACGAAAATATTCCTCCAGGTGACGAGAACAAAACGCGAAAACCCCCCTTCTCAAATAGGAGGACCTCGGATAACTGAGTCGACGCACTCGAGCCCACTTGAGCGTGCTTGGCTGCTATGTCTTGCTTGATTCCGGCATGCGAGTTGTAGATGCAGGACTGGTGATGGTATCCACTTGGATCGGGTAGTGTGGACACGGATGTAAAGTCCATGATTCGTCTATTCCCGTGTTTCGATGAAGATCTAGGTTTTCCCAACAACTGCTCCAACTTGGTTGTCTCGTGTCTGTCGATATCGGGTGTTATCAGGAACGCTGCTGTCAATGGCGTCTGACTCGCTCATCCACTGAAACGCAAAAAGGCCTCGCACCTGAAAAGACCGAGCGAAAAGGCGCAATTACCCCTGCTATGATCTGACAGTGTTTGAAGTCGATCAAACAACCAAACTCCAGGCATAATAGAGTTATGCCGGACGCTTCGCTTCCATGACCCCGGCGAAACAAGACCATCTACGGGTGCCCAGACGCTACCTGAAGTTGTGAGCATCAGAGTCAGGTAAGTTGAGTTGAGTTGTTGGGGGCCTCACTGAGGGTGCAAAGTGCAAATGCACAGCTTATCCCGCGGGCACTTTCTCCCCTTGTGCCTGCCTGTAGGCTGTCTGCTCCGAGTAGGTACTGTACCTAGATGCGGCAGGAACGGGCAAAGTGATAGGCAGGCACCACGATGTTGCAGTCAGTCGCTCGTCCATCCATCCATCCACTACGAAGGTCCGAACACGCCGGGCATGTCATGTCCTTCCTTCCATTCAAGATTTGCAGTCCCGTAAAAATTCTTTATTGAATCCCCGCGATCGATACTAAACCTGAAAACTCTTCACTTTCTTTCTATCTACCTTCTTGCTGCCTACCTCTACCTCCACTACCTAGACATCCTCCTCCTCCTCTAGAAGTGCACATTCAAAATACGAGCTTTTCAGCTTCAGTCCCGGCCCGCCTTCTGTACAACACTGCGCGGTGGCCTTTGCCATCATCAGCGGCTCGTTGCGTCACCCTCACTCGCTAGCTGTACCACGTCTCCTTTCCCAATCTCCTGTGGGTTCAGCAACCCCTCGTCGCCATTCGCGTCTTTCGTTCTCGAATCAACCTATCTCGTCCTGTGCGCGTCCATCTCAGCTCTGCCAAATCACAGAGAACCACGGCTCGGCTCATCAACAACGCTTTATTCTGTCCTGATTTCACCACAAGCCCACTGTGTTGGCATTACATCCCAAAATAGAATCTGCAAAGGTTGGCCGCATCACCCAATCCCGGATACCCCCTGGAGTGGAGGAGCCCAATGCACCTCTGAAGCAACAAAACCTCTTCCAGAACCTTGCAATTGCCGAGGAATTCTGCTTTCAACAATTTCACGCTTCTGACGGGCATTTTCAGGTCCAGACAGGGTCCAAACTATCACTGCTATCTCCTCCCTCGTCTTCACCCTTCACGCCCTTTTCAATATCCCATCCACTTGCTTGATCACATCCAGCCCACCTTGATAAAAAAGTCATGAACAACTCGGGTCGCACCAATCGCAGCCCTCCACGCTAGTTCCTCTCTCGCCCTGTCCAGGGACCACGGTCCTCTCCCGCCTCCCCAACCGCCGCTCCACTACCTACAGCAAAGCATACCTTAGCGTACCATTCGACTGCACCACCACAGCACCACAGCCACAGCGAAGCTCAGAGCACCTCAGAACCCGACAGCGCAACTCCGTCATCTCCAGCCATCCCGCCGGAGTGCGTCAACCAGGCAGACAACCCGTCCTGGCAATACAGGCTCGACGGATGGCGTCTGTTGAGCGTCTTCACCAACTTGCTTCTCCCTCCACCCACGGATAGACTCCTTAGGCCTCCCCCTCGGAACCGCGCCACCGTTCGGGCAGAGTTTAAGCCGCCCTTGAACCACCACTCCGTTTCTCGGTCTCTCCGGCCTCGACCAGTTCACCATCAACAAATCTTGCCTCAACCATCACCAGCGCATCGCTCCGTCACATCATGGCCTCTAGGGGCCCTAACGAAGGCCCTCTACGGCCCGAGGTTGGCGACACCCTGATCGTGATACGTAAGCTTGCCTTCTAGCCCCTCGTTGTTTCTTCGCCAAACTGGTGATGCTGACGAATATCTTCGACATGTAGACGATTTCCAAGCTCGAAGCTCTGATGAATTGAGTCTTGCGAAAGGCGACCGAGTCGAACTCATAGAACGAGATGACGAGTTCGGCGACGGTTGGTTTCTCGGCCGCCACCTGATAAACAACAACAATGGACTTTTCCCCGAAGGTCTGCATCCCGACGCTTTCACCACTTCTGCGCGAGAAATAATTGACCATCCATAGTCTACACCAGACCCGCCCCCAGGATCGTTCCTACGAGCGCCTTTAACGCCGCTAAAGCCCCAGCTTCTCACCATGATGCAGCACAAGACTCGAGGGTCATAGGCAGCGCGGATGCAATCTCAAGGGAGGAGCCGATCCCAAACCGGCAATCCGTGACGATTCCCCAGCAGCCGGTGACTCTCCCTTTGAATAATATGAAATCGGAGCCCGTCCTGGCTTCGAGCGAACCGCCCATTCTGCCGACCTTGAGCCATCTCACCTCACCAAGTCAGGATAGCCCTGTTCTGCACGAAACCCTCAACGTTATCAACGAGCATATCACGGATTTGCGATCGCCGGCGAGCAACGGTGGACTCCGAGCAACAGCGACCGATTCCGGAAGCGAGTACAGCACGCCCCTCGACCACCGAGCGTCTTATATCCATGGCGAGGAGACTGACGAGGAAGAGGAGGACCTTCACTCGCGCGTCGAAGTTGAAGCTTGGTCTCCCGATGATGTGGCTGAATATCTCTTCACTTCAGGTGTCGAGAAGCACCACTGCGAGGTCTTTAGAGACCAGGAAATTTCGGGTGAGGTGCTTCTAGGCATGGACCAAAGCTCGCTATTTATCAAGGCGTTTGACCTCGGCTCCGTTGGCCGGCGGCTGAAAACTTGGCACAAGATCAAGGCTCTGCAAGATGAGGTGAATACTCACGGACTAGAAACGCGGCGGTCGACGCAGACGTACGGAAACGACGGCGCCGAGGAAGTGAGGCGCGTAAGGAGTCGAACAAACACGATCACCAACCGGCCAACATCCATTCAGACGAGACGGCTTTCTCTTTCGCAAACCCCCAAGGCCTCGCCGACACTTGCCACACATCACGCGCAAGACAGCACAAATCGCGCCAGCCACATCAAGAGACCGTCCGCGGCGTCTGTTAGGGAATTGCATCACTCACGCCGCCATTCTTCATCGACCGACTTCCGCAATGCTGGAACACCTGCCGCCCCCGGACTCTCTCCCACTCCTAAGATTACCAACACGGGCACCTATCCAGGAGTGGATATTACGCACAAGAAACAGCCATCGTTCGACCGGAACTGGACACTGGGGACCGCCTATTCTCAGACCTCACCACGACCCCTATCGTCAACCGGCCTCCAGGATCTTCTGAGTCCCCCTGGACCGGACGCGCACGACAATTCCTCGGTAGAGATGGATCGGGGTTATTTCTCTGGTACAGAGGTTGAAGGTAGCAGACGCCGGAACCTACTACGAAAGCGCGACAGCGGGGCAGAGTCGAGGAAGTCAAGTTATGCAGAAGAGCAAAGAGTTCGAAGCGCCACGGCCATCTCGAGGCAGTCAAGGTTCGGTAGTGTAGGATCCATGGCAGAGGGTGGTATGTCTTCAGCGGCTCAGAAGTACTATGGTATCCAGTCAGGTCCTCACCGGCGAACGGCATCAACAACTTCGGACTCGATTAGGAATTTGCCTCCAGCTGGTGAAGCTCCATCGCCCACTGTCACCAAACTGGACACTTCAGTCGGATCAGCTCGTTCAACGGCATCGCCCAGCACGGCTAAACATCAAGGATTCAACTCGGATTGGCTCGCTTCGGTGGTCAACAAGCCTATTGCTTTGGCTGGGGGCAAGGGTATGCGCGCGATATCCGACAACCTTGGCCTTGACCGATCCAAGACTGCAACACCCACAGACTCAACAACCAAGGAAATTATGGTGGAATCACCGTCACGAACCGGATCAACGACACCCTCGGCCGGAGCCAGCTTTGACCTCGAGTCTCCTGATACCGCGAAGAGCCCCAGCACGACAACAACGCAGTCGAACAAGAAGGGGGGAAAGAAGGGCAAAAAGGAGACGAGCGCCTACACGCGCGGCTTGCTCAAGATTTCGCCCAAGGAGGCGATGAAGGATGCCGATTATAGTGGCTGGATGAGGAAGAAGAGCTCAAACCTCATGACGACCTGGAAGCCGCGTTTGTTTGTTCTCAAGGGGCGTCGGCTGGCATACTACTACTCGGAGGATGATGAACAAGAGAAGGGCCTTATCGACATTTCGTTCCATCGAGTTCTCCCTGCCGATAACGAAAAGCTAACAGGCCTCCACGCCACTCTTACAAGCGTTGTCGGAGGCCAGGCAATGCCTGCTGACCCTGCTGACGCGAACCTGGATAAGGGCGACGATTCCATTTTCATCTTCAAGCTTGTCCCTCCTCGCGCGGGCCTCTCGAGGGCAGTGAACTTCACCAAGCCGACGGTTCACTATTTTGCTCTCCCCAACTTGAAGCAGGGGCGATTGTGGATGGCAGCCCTGATGAAGGCAACGATCGATCGTGACGACACCAAGCCCATCACAACGAGCTATCAACAGAAGACGATTTCTCTTGCCAAGGCCAGGCAGATGCGGCACCGCCCACCGGCGTTGATGAATCTCGATGAGGGCACTGAAGAGCATGCTGCTGCTGTTGCTGCGGCAGCGGCAGCGGCAGCGGCAGATAAGAAGGATGCCAATGGCCTAGGCATCTCATACGATGAAGCTGACAGTGGCGTTTCTGGCGTGGATAAATTGGCAGGGCAAAAGGTTGAGGATGCCAAGACCAGTGTCGAGGCGGAAGAGAAGGACGCGCCACATGCCTCTTGAGGCCCACGAGATTCCCTCTGTCGTGTAGGGGCGGACACGCATAGGATGATGAATATTTGAGGCGACGTGCCGGGCCACCGGCGCCAACGGAGGGAGTCTTTGCTTTGGAATGGTGTGAGGCGTTTCGGTTCTTTCCTTGAGAATATTCCCCTTTCTTTTACTACAACTTTTCCCCTCTTCTCATATAGAAGTTTGTCTTTGTTGATACCTTGGGCTCAGTCAGGAGAGGACATGAAAAGTCTATCAAGAATGGGTGAGCCAGAAGCAGCTGGAGGGAGGGATGGAGGGGAGGAGGAGGAAGCTGTTTACATGTTAATCTACGCACACGCGTGTGCTACGGACGCAGAAACACGAACGAGCAGAATGAAACGTAAGAGATGACGATGACGAAGACGGCTTCTTGTCAGTCCTTTCAAACAAGAAGATATGGAGCGATGGATGGATGGATGGATGGATGGATGATTTGCCGGATTTGGGAAGGGGTTCTGTGGATGGGTACATATTAGCGACTTTAACCTCTTTTTCCTTCCTCTTTGTTTGTAATCTGAGAAGAACCATTTTTCTTGGTGACGAGATGGAGCTTTGCTATTATATGTATGTGCGGGTTTGAGAGATCTCTGTTGATCAGAATCTCATGGGGCGAGTGGAAGTGTTGCGAGGGCAGACAGACAGATAGTTATCAAGCACAAGTGATATCACACGAGACGAGTTCAAGGCTTGATTCATTTCATATTGCATCTGGATTTAATTTAATAGCACAGTCAGTTAGTCAGTCGCTTGCTCTAGAGGTATATCGGGGGATATCAGCAAATGGGAACCCCCCCATGAAAAACTCCACGTCCTTGTGTCGAGCAAAGGTCCAAGCCCAAGGTTGTCTTGTCGTCCGTCGGAATGGCAGAGGCCAGCCAACCAACACAACACCTTGCCTGGCCCTCTTGCTCTCGTACGTAACAACGTCGACATGACATATCCATCACGCCCGATCTTCGTTCGTATTCGTCATTAGACCGTCCAAAACGCCTCGAATGCACGTGTACCCGGTTGCACCCCTTCCTTTCCCTGTCCTCTCTTGCGCCGTCCGCCGTAGTGGTACAATAAGAGAAAACACACGTCCTAGTCTCAGGCCAGTATTCTAGGGTCATGAACCTTGGACTGTTTGGTTCATGCCTTCCAACAACTGTCTGATAGATTTCATTAGATGCTGCTCGACGCCTTCAAAGTTGCCGACTGTTTCACCCTCCCCAGGCGGGGGCACGATGCTGGCGTCTGCGAAGCCCAGGACGCGGTCAATGGCAGACAGGGTGACCGCCTCCGCCTTGGCCTCACCCAGCTTCGCCCTCAGCGCCTTGACCGAGACGTCCTTGAAGCCCGTGAGAGATGCAAGAACCCTGGGTTCAAGAACAGGTGGTAGGTCACTGGCAGGCGGAGAAGCGGAAGCTGCTGGCCCAGGGGTAGGGCTATTCTTGGTGAAGCCTTCCATAACCTGACGGATGCCCTTCATACAGATGCTTTCCATCTTGTCATTCTCTGTTGCCTGCTTTTTGAGACCAAGGCATCGATTGAGAGCCGACATTACTATGCCTTCTGATCTCGGGTTACGAGCCCTGTTCAGGTTCAACACCAGGCCGTTCTTGAGGTTGACCACAGCCGCAAGAAGACGGGGGTCGATGACAGGGCGGGCTGGGGCAGCAGCTGCTGGTGCTGTAGCAGGTGGACGAGTTGTCTGAGCAGCGGCAGTAGCAGGAGCAACAGGTTGGGAAGCTGGCGCAGGTCCAGGGACAGTCTTGGCTGCTGCTAGTGGCGGAGGCGGTTGAGCAGACGCTGCTGCTGTGGGGGCTGCGGGTGCTGCATGTCCATCTTCGCTCTTGACCGGAGGGTTTGCTGGCGGTGGCGGTCTCGGCGCATACGGTGAGCTGTAGGCGCCTGGTTGAGGACCGCCGAGCTGGGGCCTAGCTGGAGCTGGCGGAGGTCCATAGCCTGCCGGTAGCTGTGCGGGTGCCGGCGGTTGTGTTGGCGCTGTCTGGGCTGGCTGGCCCGAGGATGGTTGACCGGGAGCTGGCTGGCCGGGGGCAGGAGGAGAGGCCGACGCTGCGTAAGGCTGCACTGGTCGCGCTGCCTGAGCCTGCTGTGCGTTGTAGGCCGGCATTTGATATGCCGGAGGTGCTTGGCCAGGGGGGTATCCAGGAGCCCCGGGTGCCACGTGCTGCGCAGCACTGTATTGATACGAATACTGCTGATTGTAGGCTTGACTGGCTGCCAGATTATTGCGGTCGGGAGAGGATGCCTTTCTCTTCTTCCCTGCGTCAAGCTCAACTCCAGGGACACGAGACCAGAGATTGGTAGTCTCGTCCTTCCTGAAAGCCTCGTTCCCAATGAGATTGTGCCGCACACTGCTCTCCCACCCCTTGGTCTCAGTGCGGAAGAAGAAGTATGGATATCGTTCGCAGATTCGCTTGTAGATCTGCTTAAGAGTGAGACCATCCGGTCCTGCTGCCGTGAGCGTCTCGTCGATGAGCACGCCGTAGTTCTTGTTGGGCTTCTGCAGCTCTTCTTTAGTGTAGTCATTGACATTGAGGTTGAGAGGCGGTGACTTGGGGCGGGCCTTCTTCTCCTTCTTTTCTCGGGCACGCCTCTCAGCGTCGGAACCCTCGGCGCCATCTTCCTTGGGCTTGCGAGGCTTGTATTTGCGCTTCTCAGGTCGCTCACTAGCATCGTCAGGCAGAGGATGTTTCCTGGGCCTTCCCACCTTGCGTTTGATGGGTGGTTCAACCGGGGGAGCTTGTGGCAAAGTCTTCTTAGCCATCTCTTGCTGCTGCTTCTTTAGCAATCGCTGTTCCCGTTTCGACATGATGCCGTTCTTTGGTGGTCTGCCCGGGCCTCGCTTCTTGGGAATCTGAGGCATCAGAGCGTGCGGTTGAAGTTCAGTCTCGGGTGCCAATTCAGGTTTGACAAAGTGCTCGTGTACCGGAGCAGGTCTCTCCGGTTCTGGCTCTCGCTTTGGCTCTGGCTCTGGTTCAGCCTCCACCGTCTCCATCGGTTCAGCTTCCTCAGCTTCATCCGCCTCTTCAGCTTCTTCAGCTTCAGCTTCAGCCTCGTCTTCTTCTCCAAAGTCGGACAACTCAGGCGGGCTTGCCACCTCGGAGAGCTCATCGCTCGTGTCCTGGACTTGCCCATTGACGTGTGAGGATTCAAAGTCGAAACTCATCTCCTTGCCGCCATGGGCATGTCGTTTCTGAACCGCTGTTTCCTCTTCCACGTCCTCTTCAGCACCTGTCCGGCCTCGCTCAACTCCGTTGATTAGGAATCGAAAGTCGATGTCCTTGATCTGGAGGCGATCACCACATTTCAGCACCACCTTTTCGCTCTTGTAGTGAACATCTTCGCAAAAGAAGCCATTCTTATGAAGCGGGATGGCCTCAAAGACACCCTCCTTCTCATTATATGCAATCTTGAGATGCTCTCGCGAGATGGCCTTGGTCTTGGACGCGATGTTGGGACCTGGTGAGTGAATGCCGATAAAGGGGACGTGCCAGGGTGATGGTCGTAATGATGTCAAGTCTACTGCCGCAGCGCCAGGGGTATGAGAAACATATTGTCGATTAGAGATCATGTTTTCTTGCGCCTGCGCCGCCGCCTCATCGTTGTCGTGCTGCGATGAACCTTGAGTGCTAGTCTTTCTTCGCTTTGCTGGCCGACCATTCTCTCCGTTGTCTGATTCAGGGCCCAACATTCCTCCCTCCTCGCTCACGTAGGATTTACTAAATTTGCTTCGGTCAGGTCCTCTTGGGGGAGATGGGGGTGGAAGGCCATTCTCCGCATGCTGTTCAACACGGCGACGGTAAGCTTCGTCACGCTTCTCATCGCGACGTGCCTGCTCCAGTGCGCGCTGATCTCGTCCAATGATGACGGCGTACGTAGTCATCTGGAAGACACTGTCGGCAAACTCGATCCGAGCAAACGACTCGAGGGTCTTATCAGCGTTCGCCTGACGGATCGAGTTTGCCGGAGCAAGGGCATTAAAAGCTTCGTCCATGGGGTTAGGCAATGTGACCTGTGAGGGGGTGATTGTAGTCGGCGGTGCCGCCATTGAAGCCAATGCCATCATCATATACGCATGCTGGTTAAGCGTGGGCAAGGACACCGCGTTGTATGGCGTCGAGGGCGCGAATGTTTCATTCATGTTGTTTGCGGGGATATCCAGCTGCATCGGAGTAGTTTGTTGGAGCTCGACAGCACTGTTTGATGGCGCACTGGCGTCAACGGGGGCAGGAGCATCGGGCATCGGGAGGTCGTTGGAGTTTGCATCAACAGGAGCCAAAGCCTGTGTACTTGAAGTCGTCTCTTGTGGTCGTGTTCCAAGCGCGGCGTCGGCGTTGAGAGCAGAGGTTGCGAGAGTGTTTAGAGCGGATCGGGGAGGCGGCGTCGAAGGTGGAGGCTGCGACGCCGGCGCTGTCGCCGAAGCAGAAGTTGTAGCTTCTCGATTCGGAGTCGAGGGTCTCGGTACAGGAGCGGTCGAGGATGCTGTTGGCGATGTTGTGGACGGGACTGTTGGAGCTGAAGCTGGAGTGGGTGTGGGTGCCGATGGAGCAGCGGCAGTTGGCGGAGGCGCGGCGGATGTTGCTGATGATGATGATGAGGACTCGGCGACAGGCCCTGCGGCCGTTGAAGAAGGTGCATTTGCCGAAAGTGAAGCAGAAGGAGGCGCCGAAGTGGCCCCCTTGGAGTCGCGACTGTCGGCGTCGCTGGCATGGGCGGTGGCGGGCAGTGTCGCCGTCGCTGTCGATATCGGTGCCGGAGTCGTCGCGACCGCGACCTGGGGTTCCGGGCGGTTCCCCAGGGCGTCGGGCAGGCCATTGCGGCCGGTCATGGACGAAGTCATCGCTGTTCGCAGGAGCAGCTCCTTCGTCGCTTCGCCCTCACGGGGGTTGTGACTGACGACGACGGGACTCGACTTGGGCGCCGGGGCCGTGATTTTGTCGAGAATGACCGTTTTGGGGACAAGGGACGGGGAAAATAAAAGGTTCGAGACAAGGGAACGAGGCTTTCGCCTGGGTCCTTTGAGCCGCGATGTCTGGGAGGGTCAGAGGGGGGAAGGCTGCGCGCCGTGATTGGCCTGAGAAGGGGCTCCTTCCCTCACGGGCTCCGAATCTCCTCTCACTTGCTAGCCTGACTGGTGATGGCTCCTGCCGCTAGTACCCATAGGGGGACAAGGTAGGGACGACCGTGACGATGGGCACTGGACCGTTGAAAGCCTCCTTCCCTATGGATTCGTTGGAATGAGATGTTGGAGTGTAGATGGGAGCCTATTTTACAGACAGAATGTTGGAGAGTTTTGCTGACAAGATGCCGATGATGAGCGACACAATTGTCTCTTGGAGTGCAGGTGGTGATTTGGCTTGCGTCTTGGTTTCACGGTGCGCCATTGGTCGTTCGTTCCTTGTTATTCAGGAAAGAAAACAATCCGGGGGACCTAAGAGCCAGGTGCTACTTGCCTCCCCTGCCAGTTCCAGCTTCGATGATTCACAACGGTAAGAGCCACCCAAACGTGCTCTCATTATTGTACCAGATGATCAAGATCAATAATAATGCAAGCACGGTCTCACTTTTATTCAATCTTCTCTCCTGTTCGTTTTGTCAACGCTCAATGTTGGATGTGAGCGTTCGTCGCTTACTCATGACATCTTCCTGATAGCCAGGGATACCCGTGCATCAGTAGCTCAAATGAGGCCGTCTCCAGAGGCGCCCTTAACCAAACAAATAAACATTCCTCCAGGCACTGAAGCCCTGTATCTCAGTCTGCACCGTGGCTTGATGTGGTGGAAATGGTACATAAAACCCCTTATTCACGTTTTGATGGATGACGATGGGATCCTTGCTACAGCATGTTCAACTTCAATGAAGCCCCAAGCTTGAACATCAACTTCTTACACCTACCTACTAGCTACAGAAAATGTCGTATATCTGAAGGATCTATCTCATGATGCGCTCATGCCTTCTCATGCCCAACAAAATGCAACCTAGAGCCCAACGCCAACGTGGTAAGATAAGCTCCAAGCCTTGTGCTCATATTCTGAGTCAACGATAATGAGTGTCGCGCAAAGAATACGTTGACCATAACACGTGTCAATGCCAATACCAAATGTCTACGAGGGAAAGAAGCAATGCAAAAGCCAAACGCCGTAAGAATGCGAACAGTCATCAGCCAATGCGTTGTACCTTGACAAACAACCCGTGTCAAGATCAATGAAGAAGGGGGTCACGCTCAGATGTGAAGATTCCTCGACTTGAGTGCCACTTTGCCAATCGTTCAGAGAGTCGGTATGCCCCATGACAAAGCATGCCCGCCAGGAACCCGACAGCATCGTTCCGGAAGGCCAGGATTCCGGCAGTTGTCATGAGCATGACGGTCCATCTCTCGGTGCGCTCCTCGTCTGAAAGGTCACGATGTCGGCGAACATCTTGTCGCGCAGCGGTCTGCCACAAATCGGAAGCTCCTTGGTTGAGGCTCTGGCCGACCTTGGCCAGTTCGAGGCCGGCCGCAATGACCATGATGCCGAGAAGGCTCTTGGGATAGTGCCGCAAGAGGTCAACCAGAGTTTCACCAAAAACAAGGCCCATGATCAACTTGAAAAGGCCGAGGATGATGATACTGGCGCCACTGCGAGCCCCAAATCGGTACTGCGCGGCCAAGCCCCCAGCACCGTGACAGACAGGCATGCCTCCGAACCAGGTGCTTGTGAGATTCATCAAGGCCACACTGATTCCGATAGAACCCACCGAGGGTGTAGGGATATCGGGTAGAAGATCCTGAGATAGTGCGCTGACAGCGATGATAGAGTTGAGCGTCGTCAGGGGTAGCTGGCCGATGGCCATCCACAACGCAGGTGAATCATCTTTCCCAACCCATCGAGGCATGACAAACTGAGGATGCCAGACGTGGAACCACGGCAGACTCTGTTGAGACATGAGAACCTGAACAAAGGCCAACAGCAGCGCAATAACGAAGAACAGCAACGCATAGGGGAAGCGAGATAGCTTCTGGGTACCGATGAGAGCAAGGAAAGCAACCAAGGCCCAGATGCGGTTATCAAGAGCCGGATGAACCCAGTGAAGGGGTTGGAGCAGCGACGAACCAGCGCCGAGAATCAACGAGAGACCAGCTCCCAGCTGAATACCCTTGACCACAGGGATAGGAACGACACGCACAACCCATCGCAAGAGGCCGGTGACGCTCATGATGAAGACGGCTGCGCCAACCCACTGTCCGGCAGCAGTTACTACGCTCATAGCAGAGCCATTCGAGATGGCTGCCGAGGCAATAGCCTAGAAAGAGAACAGTATAAGTCAGCCTGTTTAATCTAAGAGTCCGGGTAATCCGGGAGAGTTGCTGGTAGGCTATAAATAATACTGACCTTCATCGGCTGAACTGGGAGAGGGATGCCATAGAAGACACCGGTGAGGATGTTAAACAACCCCGAAAATACTAGGGTGGTGCCGAGATGAATGGACCCTTGGGCGGCGAGGGCGATCATGAGCGGCAGCAGAGTGCCCAGATCGCCAAGAGACCCTGAGATCTCGGCCCATGGCGCCGCGCGAACAGTTGCGAGGTTGTTGCGGTTCAGACGGCGCAAGTCACTGAGCCATGAAGGCGCCATGGCTTGGAAGGGGGCAAAGGCTGCGAGCAGCTTGCTAGGATGTGTTGATTATTGAAGACGTCAAGTATGTGAGAGGCCCAGCACGGGAGAAGCCTAGACTCTCACAACCTGTATAACCGCTGCAGCCACCAACGGCGACGGTGTTATCCCTGTCGATCCGCCCGACGTTGCGTACGCTGTTGGCGCTCAACTCAGAGGCAAGAACAGTATCAGCAAGGGCATCGAGTTCCGGAACCTCGGCAGAAGTGCGCGGTTTTGGGCGCAGACAGAAAGGGTAAGGTTGGCGGCCTTGGAGGAGAGAAGAGGCGTTACGTTGGGTGGGAACTCCAACGAGAAGGCCTGTATGACAAATGACGCGACTCAAGCAGGTGCATCCGCTGGGAACGTCGGTGACGATGCCTACAGAAGCAACAAGTTCGCCGCGGCTACTACTGTATCATGAAGCGGAATTCGAGATGCAAGAAAAAGCCGCAATGCACGGTGCTATGTGTCCGTCCCAACCAGGGCCACGGGATCGTTCCTTGATTCGCTTCAAGCCCATGTCTCGTCTGTCCTGTGCATTCACGTGTATAAGTCGAGCATATATCCGCCCAGGGTTCAAGGTCATCCGCCAGCCTCATCCGGGCTGCTGGCTGACAGGCGAAAATGCCTCTTGGCACAAGGTTGAAAGACGGTGACTGCAGATTTCACTGTCCCAAGCCAAGTACCGCCTAGAAAACCAAGAGGCACGTTCGCCGATTCAGGCTTGTCGCCAAGGGCCAAGCCAAACCCCAAGAAACAACTGGATCTTTGATCAGCTGCAGCTCGCTGGCAAACAACATCCAGGCAGCGGAGAAGCCATGCAGGACCTGGAGATCCATGGATACGTGGGGCGCCCGGCTTGAGTGACTTGGGCCGGTTATTGGACTCGTGACATTCATGCTTCCATTCAGAGTTATTGGAACCCGCGTCAATGGGGAAACCGCTCGAGATCCGTCTGGAGGGGACGGGAGACGGTATGCTGCGCATGCACACATCCAGCAGCAACGTGGAGGTGTCTTTGGGCCGCTTCGAGGCGTGAGGTCTTACAGAGAGAGCTTGACCTCATTGGCGACGGCCGATACCACTAACCACGTACCCCATACTTTCGCGGCTTCGGTCCTGTCTTGGCCCTATCCCGGGCTTTGGTGACACTGGCTGGGATCGGTTCTGGAAGCCAATGGCGGCGGGATGGGATCCCTAGGTACAGATTGTAGAGCGGTTGACGCCTGATAATCCGAGGTCCTTGTCGAAGCGCGTGTCTTTCCTTGGGTCAGCCACAAAGCAAGCAAGCAAGCATCCAGCCGCGGCGCCGGCCGCCGGAGAGTGCAGTTTGACTTGTTACGGTGTTTCGACTTGACGTCTGCACCCGTACAGTACAGTTCTTATCGCATACATCATGAGCAAGCGAGGAAAAGTTACGCCCAGGATCTCTCCCGTCGCAATAGCCGGCGCATGTTCCCTCCATGGTCCAGACACACGACACCTAACCCAGAATGCCATCTCGTAAAAGATGAGACTCTGTATGTCTCTCATTCTCCTCGGGCAAGGCTATGAGGTCATCGGCGGCGGTTGTCGCGGAGGAGGCTGGTAGCCGGGGCCCAGCGCCGGTGGCAGAGAGGCGTGAGCGACGGTAGCGAGGCGGGCGCCTCCCGGGGACAAGTCGGCATCTGGGGTGAGAAAACCCTTGCAGGCGTCGTCGTTTATCCCTCGTCTCCCGGGACTTCCAGGCGGGATTTGCACGAAGGATGGATGGCCCGGGCAGGGCTCCTGGCTTGTTCCAGCTGCTGGCCCCCGGTCCAGACTTTGGACCGCGATGACACCGGGGGCGGGCATGGCCTGCAAGTAACAGCCGCCGAACAGCGAGCGAGTCCGTCGGATGAACTCTGTGTGGGTGATCCCATTCGGGGACCTGCACTGATGTGGTCTTGATATTTATGCTGAGCACTGTACACTACTTGATAGTGTTCAAGTGGAGGAGAGGAGACTTGTGGATGAGCCAATGCAGGTGCATTCAGTGGTCAGCCACGGGTGTCGTCCTCTCCACTTGTGAAGCCTTCTGCGCGCATCATGTCCCCAGTTCCAGTCCCAGGGCCAGCAGCGAGATAGTGAGTGACAGACAAGATCCATGTCATACCATGGGAGCCCCCATGCCATGCACAACGCAAGTGTCAAGATGAGGCCTTTGTCCGGATCATGACGACACAGTCGCCCTCGGCCCTCGCTTGTTTGACTCGCGAAATCGCAAAAGCCCATCCTCGTCCGGAAGAGCTACTGTATCAAACAGGAGTGAGTCTCTTTTCTGCTCGGTTGCCTCGGGCAGGCCGGAGCGGGCAATTGGCCATTGATAGACAGAAATTAGTCCCGCAGCGCAGATGCAACCTCCGGAAACAGAGGATGCGCGCTTCTTCCCGGCACTGGGGCTTGCTTTGGTGCCGGCCTCTGGCGTTGGTGTGTGTGTGTCTTGTCTGTTGATGCTGGTGTCAGGTCCTTCTAGCCTGCACAGTGTCGTGTGTGACTGTGGAGAAGCCGGTGGGGACGTGGCTTTTGAGATGGGGCTCGCCCGAGGAACTTGGAGAGAGGCCGTCGCTCTCTGATACAGCTCAGATGGCTTTGATGCGATGCTTTCCAGTGATGAAACTGCTGAAGGAGCAGGGTTTTTCGGGAGTACGAGTCCATTGACAATCCATTGAGCTTAGCAGAGGAAAGTAATGTGCCGAGGAACGGGGTAGGCCGTCAATTGGCTCATCAATGGACAATGCCAGTCGAGATCCAGTCTCATCTCCCATCACGAATGTAATCAAACAACAAAAACAACAACAATAACTACTGCAATGGAGCTGGAGCTGGAGCAGAAGACGTGGGATAGGTGAGGCTAGAACCCTCGATCCAGTTCTGGAGAAACGGCACGAGAATGGAGTCGCCTTCATCTTGGACCCCTTTCGCAATCTCTCTCGCATCGTTCTAGCGACGGGTTATCATGACCGACAGGAGGACAGGACCGCTCTCTATCGTCAAATGGATTTTGATGACCAGAAATTCGCGCAGCTCATCTTGTCGCAGGGCAGGCAGACCAGAGGCCCTCGCTGAGATTGCACTGTACCGGCACTGTACTTGATGCAGAGCTTCTGCACGCTGCATGGACTGCACTGCACGCATGCATTTCATGGCCCTCGTGGGCCGTGGGACCACGAGTGGGATGGAGCTTGAAATCGGCAAGGCTTCCCCACATGGGTCATCTCACCGCACCGCCCTTGACTGCCGTGTTCCGAGTTGCACCAGAGATGGCTCCTCTGCTTCCTGTCCTGTCCTGTCTCTTTTTTTTTTCTCTCACGTCGGATATTGATGGCTGGGCAGGCCGCTCTGCTTGCCTTGCTACCCAGGGTCTAGCGCCAGTACGGGACCTGAGCGTATCGAAGCTAGTACCAGGGACTGGGGGTCGCACCGCTGTACAAGCGGCCCGTTCGTGGAGGTAGTAATTGGCGAAACGCTGGCCTCGTCTGGATGCTGGAAGCGGTATGGGCCTGCAGACTCGAGGTAGCTGGTGACATGGGAGCTACCTCCTGTCGAGGTATGCGGATGGGTTTCGCCATCATCAAGAGACGGGAGTCCCTAACGACGGGGGGAGTGAGCGATTATTACAGTGCACTGGCTGATCGGGGCTCGACCTCTCTGCTTTCCAGGACCTCCAATTCGTTCGTTGGAGGTTGGCAGGCATAATTCTCGCGAATCTCGGGTGCCTCTCGGCGTCGCCTCATGAATGGATGGATGGATGGTTTGGTTGTTGGGAGGTATTGTCGTCCATCATCCTCGGTCAATCCATTGTTGTTGTTTGGTTTGGTCTGGCCCGGGCTGAGTGGAATATGCCTCGTCAAAATTGCTGATACTGTTACTTTTGGGCGGAGCTTTCCTCCAGCCTTTTCCTTTTCTCTCGACTCGCCTTGCACTCTCTTCGAACCCGTCTTAACCGACCCATTGAGTCCTGACTCTTGTTTAAAAACCTCCCTTTAGAGACTCAGGCACGCCAAGCAGATTCCAATTGACCATCCATCCCAAGTGACAACCAGCGTGTTTTTGTTTTGCAGGTTCGCAGACCCAGCGCCCATCTTGTGAGTCCCACTTGCTAGCTTCTACCGTCACTCCCCCCGTCCCATCCGTGCCATATGGAGATCCGCTACGCAGCTGGAACATCATCATCACCCAGAAATCCACTCATCCCAGGGCCATTTTTCCGCGTCAGGTTCGCCGCACAGTGCGTGCCGTGAAAAGAGCGCACCACAATCCCCAAATGCCTGTTTATCCCGCCACCCTCTGCCTACCTCCCTGGACGCTCACGCCCCTCCCCTACCACTAACACTAACAGCGAGAAGAGAGACGGACGGGACCCTGGCTCTGGCTCTGCTCGGCGTTGCCTTGCAAGCTTTTTGTTCTGCTTGACTTGCCTCGCCCTTAGCCAGTCCTATCCTGTACTTTCTCGTCCAGTCGAATCCACTCTGTTTGGCCCAAGCTTTTTTTTGGGGCGTGACGCTGTCGTCTCCACTTTTTGCGACCTTTGGTGTCTCTTGGTGCCGAGAGCTGATCAACAAAACCACAGCAAAGCCCGCCTTCGCGACCAGAATCACTTGCTGCTTCTTCATCACCCTCCAAGCTTCAAAAGGTATGCCACACATATTGTCCTTTTGCTGCCGTTGCTGCGCGTTTTCCTGCCCCCGACTCAAGTCCATTGTTCGATCCGACCATCACCAATTCCAAGTCAAGACCAAGTCCATGACCAACCATCATCTGCCCTCCATGTCGCCCGACGCCGCCGCCGCCTCTGTGCTCTCAAGATCCCGGCTCCTCTGCCGGCCTCTGCGCCTGGGATGATGGCTGTCAATGACGGTTGCCAAGCAAATGCGCCGATACGGTTTTGCTCGCCTTCAACTCGCTCGCTCGTGGCTCAATTGATGGACGGCTTGGTCATGATTTTGGAATTGGTCTGGATTAGATGGTCAATGGTCTCGGCTCAGGGCATCTGGAAACCTCAGCATCATCGTTTTATCACTCAGTCTGGACCAAAACATGACAACTAACATTGATTAGCAATCTCCACTCTCGACACAATGGCCGCCATCAAGTCTCTCATCACCCGCGACGAGGTCGTCAACCAGCTCGTCAAGCGCGAGAAGAACTGGGCTGCCCGGGAGCCTGGTGTCATGGTCGTCTTCTGCATTGTCGGCGTCGGTATGTTTTGACTCTGTCAATCTAGCAAGAGCGCAAATCCTAACTATCATAGTCGCCATCGGTCTCATTGGCCTCTTCATCCACAAGAAGCTGGCTGCCCGCAAGGCCAACAAGGCCGTTGTGGTTTAGACGACGTCAAGATGCCAGGGGTCGAGGGGAGAGGAGGGTGGCCCGAGGCGTAGTCATGAGCGTCTTTTGGATTATATGCCTCGGGGTCCCTCAAGTGGTGTTACGACAAGGTGCCTTTCTGCGACACGCCGGGTGACCGACTGTGACCCCGTATCCCAGTCAAATATCGGTTAACGTCCCCCATCAATTCCTCGCTCGCCGCCCTGGTCGGCCCGGTCGCTACCTAACGCTATCGGCCGACGAGAGCGGTGTGCGACACTCTGTACATACCCTCATACCACCGGATCGAGTGGGACAAATGTGCTGGAGGACGGGTTCTTGTCGAGTGTTCGCGGCAAGGTGGCTGTATTCTATATTCTAATGCTACTGATACCTACCTGTTTGAAGCAATGCAATTGATTGTTTCTCCTTACCGATGATGACTGTGTTGAAGCAGGGGTGATGATGAATGAGTTGACAGTATCGCGAGTCTTCGGCCCGAACCGAGTTAATAGTGAATCGATCACGACACAATCGTTTTCGCAAATGGACATCACTCTAGGCAACGCTTCTTCTCGCCTGCTTGACAGATCGATCAACAAAGAACGCAACCATGATAACAGCCTTGCTCATCTCAAATTCTACAAAGACACCCTTCATTCTCAACACTCAACAATGTGCTCGCATCAGCCTGCATACTCCCCTTTAAGCTTCATCGCGTCTATGGGGCGTCTACAGTGCAGAACATTGATCTGGGGTGCATGTTCCGGCTGCAAACCCGCCTGTATCTTACAAAAGGTCTATCTGTCTAAGCACTCATGCATACAAATACAAGTACACACCCTACTTTCAATCGCAGAGTAGTAAAGATATCAGTATCCTTCCTTTGCCAACATATCGGCAATATCCAGATAAAACGCAATCGCGTTAAAGGTTCGTCTTATGCCCATCCACTCGCGCACCGTCCATCCCACCCGGTTCGACCAGTTAATGAGATCCAAGTGGCTCACGCCGAGGAGAGTCCCTTTGTATGTGCCCCAGTGACTACTCTCGACGCTGACGAGCCCGTCGTTAGGTCCCTCGGCCTTGGTCATCACGGCATGTGGGTGCCGGAACGGGCTCAGCAGCGCCGGTCGCTCGACGGCTGCTCCGTATGAGAAGTAGTGTACGTCGGGGTTGTCAGGGGTGCTCGGGTTGAACTCGTCGGCCATGTATCGCCTTGTTAGTTGCGCAAAGGCCGCAGTGCCTAGGCCCGCCCGTTCGAGCATCCAGTATAGCCGGGTGAGGTGTAATGGCGAGACTTGCTCGTCGAGGAGATAGTCGGCAAAGGCACTCCCACGATGGGGCGTAGCGACGGTTACGAGGGCGGCGACTCGGACTGGAAGGGGCTTGAGGTGCGCAAGCATGTATCGAGCGTCGAGGCCGCCCATGCTATGTGCGATGATGGTGACGGCCTCAGGGGCAGGCGCATGGGCTTCGAGGGCAGAGCGAAGAGCGGCGGCGCGGTCGGCGATGGAGGAGGATGGAGGCACGGTGGGTGTCAGGACTGTCGCCCCCTGCGCGGTGAGGGCATCTCGTATGCCATGCCAGTACTCGACGGCTGGGAGGTAGGATGCGAGGCGAAGCTCGGCAAAGCCGAAGAGGCCATGAGCAAGGACGATGGGGTATTTTGGAGTCTCTACAAAATATTAGCACAAGTCTTGACGGATCTTCAGCCTCTTTCAGCTCTTCTAGGAGAATATAAACATACTGTACTTTTCTCGGATCGTGGCATAGTCATCCGATATCTCCCTTCCCAAAGCTTTTATCCGAGGGTCCTCAGAACGCCGCAGATACCGGCCAGACGAGAAGCCTCGGCTAACAATTGGAAGCCATTGTATGCTTGATGATGGTCTTGGCGATGCCAAAATAAGCGCCCTGCGCAAGAGTGCTGATCTGCTCATGGATCTGGAGTCGCATGAGCTTGGGGATATAATCGTCTGCAAAGTGCCCTCGGACGGCCCGGCGTTGGGGGCAGGTGGAGGTGACGTCACGGATGGAATTTTTGCGCTGGTGATTTTACTGGTCGAGAAGCTTTGGAGTTGGTCTTGACTCAAGGGACTCGATCACTGGCTTGAAAGTATGGACTACAAACTGCTGTCTCAGTAACACTTGGACTAAAGACTACGAGAATTTGTACCTAGCTGGTCAAGAAAGGCGGATAAAAACCTTTGTCATGATCAGTAGTCGTGTGTCCTCACTGGCATATTAGATGTTCGGCTCGCCCTCACCCTACACGCATTGTAGACTCAGAGCCAACAAGCTATTTGACTGACTGATTTTCAGTTTACGGGAACGATTTGAACGTATCAGGTCATCGATTTAATTTTATCGTGGTCTTCGTCTCATGTTTTTAAGAAACACATGTTGCCCGTTATATGATTCTACTTTGTTGGCGTGACCCTACGTTTGAACCTCTAAGGGTGAACACTCAGCTTAAGGGATGTCAACTTACCCCAATCAAAGCCCCCCGAGGTTTTGTTAGTATTCAAATAGACCCAGCCTTCCCAATAATCGATTGACGCTGGATCGTTTCTTTTAGTGCGGGGCTCTTTAAACGCCTGCGTGATACTAGGTCGCTGCTCTGAAGTCAGAGAACACTGGATGGTTGAAGATTGTCAGAGCAACATGCTAGTTTATGTAGAAATAGGTTAAACATGGCATCCTTGTTACGCCTTTATTTGTCTGCTACGAGATGGCTGGGTGGAAAGACAAGACCATACTTGCAAAAGACATAGTTATGGACCTGTTGTTTAGAGCCTCAGGGCGGCTTTTCGATAGGACTGAGACTAACTCGGCTAGAATCAGTACCAAGACTACATCGTACGTGTAAAACGCAAGTATCTCTCTCATCGGTACAGCATCTTACATACGTGTTCGACTTCCTTGAACGTCATCATGTCTTAGGGTAGCACAGCGCCTTGAAAGTGGGGTGTTGGGCCTCGGATTATCGATGAATAACCCATTTGGATGATTCCTTTCTGCATCCTCTTATATCTCATCTTGGGTATGTAGGGTGGAATGGGGGGAAGTTCATATGATAGAGGCAAGCGACCAACTCGGGCAGTTAATGCTTAGGTCTACGTGGGAGCTAGGTTAGCAAACTGTCAATTTGCATCGTTGATGTTTAGATTGGACAACAAGTCTTGACGTATGAATCCCTCATGCGAGTATGTTATTAATCCCTCTTAACAAAGTTCGTCTCCGAAACTCCTGACCGATCATGGGCAAAGCGCATGCTACTGGGTATGATCCAACGGGCATCTAACTGCATTACTCTCCCAACTCCCTACCCTCCCATCCCATCCTATCCCATCCATCCACAACGCCCGCCGTCGTCATTACAGTTGAGTGCATTAAAATTTAAACATTCAAGCCGTGCTTTGCAACGATTTAGTTCTTTTCAGGGGGCATCTGGCTCGGTGCGTTTTCGTTGGTGACGCCACTGTAAGCCGGCCGTGATTGCATTCCATCAAAGGGACCCGATAGGTTCTCTGCCATGGCCTCATCGTAGCTAGGCGGTGCATCGTCATATGGTGGTGCGTCCTGACCTGGTGCCAGCTGCGGCGGGTATAGCGGATCATGAGCTGGTTGAGGAGGTACTTGATGAGTAGCCTGAGCTGGTCGATGTTGCTGTTGTTGAGGTGGCGCCATCGAGGCACTCGCTGTGTTTGTACGGGGCGGCAGACGAGGAGGTAGGCCATTGGCGGGTGCATTCCCAGTAAAGGTCGCTCGTCCCGGCCGGCCAGACCTCGCCGCCTCGACGAGTTCGGGTGGTGGAGTGATACCGGAAAAGACCTCTAGCTGAGCAAAGTGCAGTGGTAGATGGATGACCTGAGGGTTCTTGGATGGGTCTCTGGATGCAATACCCTTTTTGGGTTTACCCCAAGACAACCCAAGCTTGACCTCGAGCTCATATCTTCGGGAGAGGTTGCAGGTGACAAAGGATGGTGCGACGGTGTTGGGAAGAGGCATATTCTTCCACACATCGTCGGGAATCACTAGCTCCTTTCCAAGCTCATCCTCTGGCGAGAAAGTCAAGGGGATGTTGAGGTTAGAGTTGGCGGCGACCACCCATCGGTTGAGTTTCTGATTGTGAAGCTCTAGAGCCCGAACATCTGTACGGCCAATCAGATCCATCTGGAACGAGACCAGGAAGACCTGATCCGGGTTGTTGTTCAACCTCTTTGCAATAAGTCTTAGCGGAATGGGCTTGTTGCAAGTCAGTATACTGGGGTGGGGCAGACGGGCGGAAATCTCGATAGCCGGAGCCGGGGCGGTTTCGGGGGACGGCTCCGGGGTGGAGGCAGACTTGGAGTCTTCACTACCCTTGAAGCTGAAGAGTGTACTGCGCTTCTTGTCCGGCACTGGGGACCTTGGCCGGAACGTAAACGGCCTGCGAGCAAAGGCTTCCTGGGCCGTGTGCTTGGGCCGCGGTGGCTCGATTGGAAGAAACTTGAGACCAATCTGATAGCGCCAGTTCTCTTTGAGCAGTCCTGGACGCTGGATCGTGACCTTGATGTAGTAACGGATCTCAGCCTCCATGGGGTAGCCAGTCAGTGAGGGTGGCAGCGTGCGGGTGACATGACGAAGATAGAGTTGCTTGCTTCCGTCCATGACTCTCACACCTCCAATACCAAAAAGGCCACCACCTCCAAAGCCGCCTACATTTGCCATGCCACCAATCTTTGACATGGCCTCAGGGTCGCTGCAGGCATTGTTGATGGGAAGCTTGAAATTGAACGGGAACTCATGCTCGCCGGCTTGGAGTGGGTATGAACCATATGGACTCGAAGAGCTGGCGTAGTAGTCATCTGGAAAGACCTGTTGGAGCTTGTAGAGGATCTTGTGGTTCTCAGTTGCAAGGCTACCAGGGGGACGCTGGGGGGCTCCTGGTGGCCTAGGAGCGTAATCCGCGTCAAAGGCGTTGGGAGCTTGTAGAGCCGTACCCGACTCGCCTTCAAGCTTGACAACGATGCTACCGATTTGTTCTGCGCGGTTGAGACCCAAGATGATGCGGCCGCGGATGAAGTCAAGATTGGTGTAGAACTCAGGCTGCTGGTCCAAAGCTATGCGGATGGACATGATGGACAAATAGCAGCTCCGAGCAGGACACGAAACAGAGGCTGATGTGCGACGTGAGGTGATGGAGGAATGAGACGATTTGGGCCTAATGGCCCAATGAGGTGTGATAGCAAATGGGGTGGGCGGAGAGTGATGTGCCCTTTGATGACCAAAAAGGGCGGTTGTATGTGTAGTATGCAGCAATTCAGACCTGGATTATCCTTCTGAAAGGTGCCAGGAGATGGCAATTTCTCATGGATACCGATGTTTGCATGAGAAGTGGTTCATAAAGCGTTGGTCTGGGGAAGCTTCGGATGGAGCTTCGTCACCGATGCTCAGCCTCCAAGCCAAGCCCCCCATGTGGCGGGCAGCACCTTAGAATGGAGTGGCTCAAGCATTATGTCATGTGGCTAAGCTACTCGTGGCTCGTGGCTCGTGGCTCGTCTCGTGGCTCGTCTCGTGGCTCGCCTTTCTTCTGGTTTTCGCGGCAGCCGGAGCCACTTGTAACCGACAAGATTGCCGCGCCAAACTGCCAGGCTATGGGAGGTCCTTTTAAGCAACCGCTCCATTCACCCTCAGTCTTTCAACATGGCAAAAGTCCCTCCAGGCAGGGATGGTTCTCCTCAGCGGGACTTGTTCCTTGACCGGAATTCACGCGACCAACTCTTGATAAAATATCCCCTCCGGCTGTGCCGCGATGACTCCCAACCAAGCCCAAAGGTTCCTGTGGAGAAGTCTCTAGGACTCCCCGGAAGAGGTCTCAGACATGCGGCCTTCACCAGCGGGTCTCGAGGTGCCAGGTGCCGCGTGCCGCGTTGTCACCGCGAACGTTGCAGATGCAGACTCGAGTTGTTGGTGACAGCCAGTTCATGATGGGCACCTGCTCGATCCAGCAGTCAAACAGGTCTTCGCCTCCACTTCCCGGCCGATGGGAGATCAACCAACAGCATTGAGTGGAAATGCCATCACATTCCATGGACTGGATGGCTTCATCATGTCGGCAGAGTGGATACAGGCCACACGCCTGAGCCAACAAACACGACCACACCATATCGGCACTAAGTGTCTGTCAGGGCACCAGGGCCGAGATCGACAGCTCCCGGGCCCGCCTCCGAGCCGTTTCGTCGCCCACTTTGCACTGCACGTCGAACCAACTGCATATCAAGGGTCCCCCAGGACCCCAGGACCAGCCCCCAAATTGTCCACTTTGAGTCGATCGAAATGCTCCGAGGTCAACTAAACCTCCTTTCAAGCAGTAGCCCTGTTCCCGAAGCACTCTCATGCATAGTACGAGCCCAGTCCCAGGCCTACTGCGCGCTTCCGCACCAACACGCGAATCTTAAATCATGCCATGATCCATCTGTCACAGCCGGAACATGCTTGCAAACAAAACTCCCGACGACCAGTCGCAGTCGCCTTTTTCGCCCCCAGCTCGCGGAATGGAACGATGCGGCCCGCTTGCCGCCAAAGATGGATGCCTCCTCTGGCGCTCGTCCACCAACCAGAGTGATATCTCACCGACTTCGTGGCCCTGCATCCCTCTCCGCGCGGTGCAGGCTGCCGCTGTTCCCCGCTTGATCTGGCTGTGATTGGCAGGCTTGGCCCCCAACTCAGCCAACACCTTGTCCAGAGATTGTGTCCTGCAGGCAAGAGATTGACCTTCCGCCCTCGTAAATTCGATCCTGGCTTGGCCCAGGATATACTCTCCCACTGCCATGTTTTCAGTCGCAAAAGGTTCTGCAGTTGGCATGGCCATGTCAAGTCGTCACATACATGCTGCTTGCACAACGCTCTTGTTCTCGGAGACACTCTTCGCCCCGGTGACATACAAGGGTATCGGGTCAAATCGTCAGCTCGTCCTTGGTGGCTCACTTCGAATTCCCGCGCATTGCCTACTCAGCCGATGACTGGTTGCCATGGCGAGGTACTTGCACTTTGCACGATACGTGCACCCTTGTGCTCTTCCATGTCGATCGTGCCCAAAGCTGGTTGGCTCTCTCCGCCCATCGGGCTTTACGTCTTGCAAGTTCCCGCTCTCAGCCCTACACTTCATTGGCCACTGAGAAGGGCATCTCTGGAAGGCGTCCAACTGCCTCCATGGGTCACGGTCCGGATTGTTGCACTGCAGCATGGCCCCTCCAATTGTGATCATTCTTCTACAGCGCCCCGTAGCTGCAGAGCCTCACATGCATGTCTCTGCTCAGACCGGCAGGTAACTGTGATGGCCTGGCCATAGCCATGCTTACCTGGTCTGGCACCCCGTAGGCAGTTTGTGTATATGTAGTGGGCCAAGCCTCTTGTGTCTTGCTCTGGATCTTTCTCCCTTTGCCTCGGTTGCCAAGCCTGTCATGATAACTTGCCAACCATCGCTGGTCGACAATCGACGATGGCAGGAGACTGTGGTTCAACCTGTCCAGCCTTTGGTGGCTTCTACGCATACAATCCAAGCGTAGGCGGCAATGCCGTCCTACTGGTCGCCTTTTGCCTTCTCGCTCTGGCGGCCCCCTATCTCGGCTTTCGATCGCGGACATATCTATTCTCTGCGGTGCTCACAACCGGACTCTTTTTCGAAGTGTTGGGATTCATCGGCCGGCTCCTGCTACACTCGAACCGAGACCACCAAGGTCACTTCTTCCTGTTCTTGTTTGGGACAGTTCTCGGCCCATCATTTCTCAGCCTCGCCATCTTTATCATCCTCCCTCATATCCTCGGCATCTATGGGGAGCCCATCTGCCCGTTCAGGCCACTCCTGGCTGGTTTCGTCTTTTGGGGACTCAGCGCTGGCAGTATGCTATTGCAGCTAATTGGCATCATCTTTACAGCATACGAGTCCAGCGGAGTTACTGTATGTACTCCTGAGCATGGCGGTAATAAGGCTGTGATAAGCTGACATTGAAGTAGCGAAAGCAAGGCGCAATCGTCACAGCCGCAGGCTTGGCCATCCAAGCCGCCGCACTGGTGGCATGCACTGGGCTGCATTTCTGGTTCACCCTGGGCCTCAGTACCAAGCGAGGAAGCCTTGATGCCAGACACGTCCAGATCTACTCGTCTTCCCATTTCAAGAAGTTCCTCATGGGTAATTGGCCCTGCTCTGTAACGACTGTGACACTCGCTAACTATAGGGCTTAGCAATGGAAGTAGCGTCGACTCTCCTTATCGTCTACTCGATCTATCGCCTCGTCGAGTTTGCGGATGAAGTTTCCGGGAGCCTCTTCCAGAATGAGTCTGCCTTTATGGTACTTGGAGGAGTGTTGCCATTCTTTGCTGGCGGCCTCTTGACCTCGTTCCACCCCGGGACTGCGTTCCTTGGTGCCTGGGACTCGACATCACCCCGAGGAACTAAGCGTCACAGACGGCCAGATCCGATCCAGTCTCCGACTCCAAGCGGTCATCCCGTTCATCATCTATACGAACCCGATATTCGAAAGCAGCTCTCTCCCACTTCTTCGAAACTCGCGAGAGATTCGGTGGGCTCTCCTGAGTTGCCACCAGGCTCCCTCGGCCTCCCTTCACATCCCAAGGCTGCTTTGAGCCCACAGATCCCAAGGGATGATGCGACACCACGCAAGGGGCCGCCTGAACCGTTGAACCTTACCAACCTTGCTTCGCGACAAAGCTATCGACAACAAGATTCTGGAGGTCGAGTGGCGAAGAATATGGTGCACAGTGAAGAGCTGTGGTAATGATCCAGGGCGGCAACGGATCAGATGGACATGGATACGGTTTAGGAGCATCCGCGATGCTTTGGACGGGCTTGCGAACTGCCGCTGGCTGGCTGGCTCACGTTTCGCATACAGTGGAATCACATTGACTGGGATGCTTCACTGTTGGTCGAATGGAGTACTATGTACGGGGCTTGGAGGGTACTGGATACCGTACAATTTTAAGGCTTGACTGTGGATACCAGGTAGTGCTTTGAGTGTGTGGTCCTTATAGATAGGATTGGATTGTGTGTTGGAGGCATTGATTCAGCGAGCGATTGATATCAGGGGTAGATATTTGGCGCATATTTTACCCACAAGATGGCTAGTTTACAGGGACTTTAGGAACTCTATTTACTTTGAAAGCTTTTCTCCTCTCTAACATTATAATTCTAGTCTTGTAAATACTGATGGAAGTTTTCGAGGGAGCTGAGGGAGGCATTGTCCATGGTCACACGCTTGGTGTTGGCAATTAATGAGATAGAAACAAGCGTCCCTTTTCCTGAGGATGGTAATGCCCGAGTTTCGTATCAGGAAGTACTAGGATCCAATAAAACCTCGTATGTTTGTGAGGCGCAGCGATACATGATTTGACAAAGAGAGAGGTTACCATCATGGATGTCTCATCCCAACCAAAAAGAGCTGTGATTAATCACTTGCAGCTCCCCCCCTCCCCCAACACAGCTCCACAACAAGACGTTACATCCGAGATTGCCACACTGTGATCAAGGTGAAACAAGCAGCACCAACAACTCTTCAGTCGAGAGAATGACTGGTTCGTTGGCTGTTGGCACATGAGAGGAAAAAAACCGCTCTTGAGTCATCTCCTCGGCACTGGCGGTGAATTGATTATCGAAGCACCATGTGATTAACTCGAGGGATTGATCAGACCATGGAGGTAGAGGTTTATCATGCAAAATCTGTCGGAGTCGAGCGTTGCTGGCGGTTAAGTATGTACTTATGATGGTTCTTGACCGGCAGAGTAAATAGGATTGGAGCCTAGCCTGTAGTTTAAACAGTAGAAATTCTTGAAGCGTACTCACCGTCGGAGGGAGCGGATGTTCTCTGCTTCTCCTTGCAGCTCCATTGGCTTGCACCAACAACGGCCTCGGGGCCTCGGGCATAATCATGGTCAAGCTTGTTGGGCCACGGCAATTGATTCTCCATAAGAGCCTGTTCTAGCTCATCACAGACACACCTGATGACTATTCCACAAAAGCCGAGTTGAGCATTCCAGTCATGGAAGCAGGGCGGTTACAGACACTTCTAGACGCTTGGCGATGAGAGGCACATGACCTCGTTCCCCAAATCTCAACCGTCGTGGGCTCTCCAACAACTTGGAAATCAAAAAAGCCAACGGCGTCAGGAGAGAGAGAGAGAGAGAGAGAGAGAGAGAGGCAGGGTCTCGTCCTTTGCGCCCGTCACGCTCGAGCCCTCTCTAGCCAGGAACGGGAGTGTAGACCCGGCGCGCCGATCCGCAGGACAACCGAATCGGGTGTCCCGCTGCCGACGCCAACGAACGCCATCGTCTTTTGACACTGAGACAATTGTCATGGCGGCAAGCTGTGCCCTTGGTCAAACCACCATCTGGGGGGGGGGGGGGGGGGGGGGAGAAGCTGAGCTTTGATAGGTTTGTCTTTTTTGTTGAAGAGACGAAACAAACTCTGGCTGTGAAACAAGAGGGGAAAGCCTCCATGATTGGGAAAACGGCCCGTTGATGATGTTTCTGAGCACAGCCCTTGTGTCGGAGCTGCTGTGATCTATTCCTGTGATGCGTCGTCTCGGGAGCCCAACTCCAAGATCTAGTTCCCGTAGCTCGGACTTGTGCGGCCTAGGGGTCTGTTTGGCGAGACTCTTCCATTATTACTATAGGCTTACTTGTGTGTCGCCGCGGCATGTAATTATTCCATTAGATTGTTTGTCACCCATTTTGTAGATTTCGAAGTAAAATCCCAAGTCAATTACGGCTTCAGCCTGGCACTTTTCTTTTCATGAGGCCTCGGGCTTGTCTCAGATATGACCTCCTCACAGTCATTAGCTGTCCCCGGCCACAGCCTTTCACCAAAGATGTCCTCGGTTACAAACCACACCTTGCCGAGTCCGGCGACCAAGAGGCCCCTTGAGGCGCGCCACAGCCCAACATCTCCATCCGTTCAGATCCTCCCCACGGGTGTCTGTTTCTGGGTCTCGGTGGCGCTGCTATCTCACCTTGGCTGAACTATATGTCTACCTTCCCCTGTATCCTCCACACGACGCTTGACCTAGGTCGTCTCTGAGCTTGAGCCGTGGCTTGAGATGCTCGTCCAAGTATGGCGTAGTCAATATAGATCCCCCATAATAGGCTTGAGTTCGCCCCCTTGGGCTCGAATTTCCCCAGCAAACGAGCAAGCTCGCCCTTGGACTCGGATTCATTACTCAATGTCTTGCCACTTGTTCTCGCGGTTATCAGATATCCTGTTTCGAAAACTCGGCCGAGACCGACGACTCCTGAGCCCGGCGAGCACCTGGGAGAACCCGCAGGCCATCTCCATCACGACGACAATCACTGTTACCAACGAGAAGAGATGGCGGTCGGACCAAGAGTCGAGCCGCAGGCGGAGGGGTCGCTTGGATACATCATGCTGAACCTCAATATTGCGCTCATCGTCATCACGTCGGTTATTATGACCTTGCGGTTGTATGTGAGGGGTGTCATGATACAGGCTCTTGGGTGGGATGATCTGTTGGCATTTATCGCCTGGGTGGGTTGGTGTTTAGTTGCTTCTGTTGCCCGATTTGGCTCTAATGAAGTGAATATAGGTCCTCGCAGTCACCCACTCTTCTCTAGAAATCGTCGCCGTTGGACATGGAGCTGGATCTCACATAAGTTCGCTCACTCCAGAGCAGCTGAATGCCATCTTCTCGGTATGTCTGAGCCAGACTGGGCTGAAAGCTCACTATTACTGACACGGATGACTTGATAGCTACTACCAATTAATTCACTAATATTCTTCTGGGCAATTGGATTTGTTCGACTGTCTATCCTGGCCTTCTTCCCTCGATTGAATAGAGAGCGTAAGGGTATCTCGATAGTTCTTCAAGAAGTGTATAGCTAACCTGATCTCAGTACGTTTCATGGTATGCGTCTGGATAACAGCCTTCGTCATCATAGCTATTTCTCTAGTCGGATTCTTCTTCTTCCTTTTGGAGTGTAACCCTATCATGTGAGTCTGGTATGTGTCGACTATCATTTTCAGCTCTAACTGTGCGTGTCAGAGATCTTTTCAACACCGGAAAACCGGATAGGAAATGCGTTAGCAGAGAAAAGGAGGCTCATGTTATGTGGTCACACTCTATCGTCGGCTCATGCCTCGACGTTGTGCTCCTTGCGCTTCCCCTCTGGGTGGTCTTTACCAATATGATGACTCGTCCCAAAATCATCAAGCTGACCCTAATCTTTTCCGTTGGCTTCTTCGCCGCCATCACTGCATTTATCAAGACTGGCATGATTCTTACGGCAAACTTTGCCTCGGATCCGTTTGTCTACCTTTAGTTTGCTCATGGAGGTTGTGCTAACACTAAGCTTGCAGAACCTACAACATGATCAGGGTATGTCCCTGGACGGCTCTAGAGATTCACGTTGGTATCTGGTGTGGGTGCTTCCCTGCTCTACAGCCTCTGCTTCGCCTCATGTCTACCAAGCTCAAGCTCCGAAGCCGCTTCGAGAGTCTCAAGTTCTCCCGTGGCAGCGGCTCCAACACTCTTGATGGCGACTGGCGCAACGACGCTAGCTTCGGTAATCCTCACTTTGGGAATTACAGCCAAGGAACGAGAGGAGTGGTATCTGATGCCGACTCGACGACGGGCATGGTGGAGCTTAGAGAGCCCAACAAGGGCATTAGGTTGACGACAGATGTGTTGGTGAAAGTTGAAGATAGGGGTTATACGAGGGATCGAGTCGAGATGAGAACAAGGGCATGGGATGCGGTTTGAAACAGCATTAGACATTTTAGCATATGGCGAGCGAGTTTTTGGGTTTTGGTGTACGGAGTTTCTTCTTGCTTTCTGTGTGCGTCGATATTGGCGATGCATCTCGATGTTCGGCGCCACGATACCCAGGAGCGTTACAGTTCCTTACTATGACCATAGATAAAGGTTATCTTTCTCAATTGCTTTTTTTTTTCTGGGCTCCGTCTTAATATTTGTGCCTCCAATATGGGTCAAATCACACAGAACTCTTCCCGAGATGAGCCATGGCTATGCCCAGGACAAAGAAGGGCTGAGTCCAGCTGAGCCTACATAAGCTAACCATGCCACGTTGTCGGCATTGCCGAGGGGCTATGACCTTCAGTAAACGACTAACCAGGCAGTGCGGTCTCGTAGACACCAAGTTTGCAAAGTCCAGCCGATCCGTGTCTTTATCTAACAGAACAAAGAATACAAGTCGAGGCACACTGGATTCAGAAAGCTGGGAATGGGATCATGCAATAACCTATTGTCGCCTCATTTGAAATGACGCTAAACTGGGTGTGACACACGGATCAATTCTGTTTTTGGGTGTTATCACTTGGTGAGCCAAGGGAGGCACAAACAAAGGATGTCAAGTCCAGCCGTGATCAGCTCACAGACCAACACCCTTTAGTTGGGAACTGCCTAAGTAAATTGCCACTACATTCAATCTAGGAGGCAGTCCGTATTACTGTCATGAGTGAGGGCATTCCTGGGTACTACGAAGGCATGATTACAGTTGATAGTATCCAAGGAGTAAACCCGCCAGCATGAGCATCTATTGGAAGTTATAGTAGTGTCCGCTGTGTGCAACCACAAGAAACCAGGCATGGGTGCTTCCATAAAGCGTTTTCGTCTATGGGGCTTGAGGGTCATTGAGCCCGATCTCTTTGAGAAGCAAGTGCTCTTTGTTGTTGATGACCCTTGACCCTTCCCAAGGTCCCATTCACCCACACAAATTTATAACCTCGAGCTCCCTCGTTATTGTTCTCTTTGAACAAACCCAGGACATCACTTTGACAACGAATCTCCATCTCAAACCACGAAACATTGCGAATTCACAATGAACGGCAACTGGCAACAACAGTCTGACGACGAGACTGAAGACTCGTTTCAACAGACCACTGACACTGACGGAGATCGGCTTGATCAGCAAATTGCGGATTACCACGAAAATCAGGAGAATCGCCAGAGGCATGACTCCGAGTGGTGGGGGACAAGGCACCCGTACCCAGAGAATGGAGATCCTGATCGAGAGTTTATCCATGCACGGAACCCTCCCATCTCAGGTGAGGAGGTTGATGATGCCGTTGCAGCATTCAACAGAGTTGCCACGAACCAAGGCACAGAGGAATTCAACACCCTTAACGTCTCCATGAGGCCTACTACCCCTCCCATGGAGCGGGCCAGGAAGCAGGTGGAGGGTCTAGTTGAGCAAGGCATCGAGGTCACTACGGCACTGAGAGATGAGATCTACGAGAAACACACTCGGGACAGCGGCCTCACCGCTGCTATGCAGGAGTACTGCAGGAACGGAAACGACGTCCCTCACGCCCACGCCAACGAGTTTCTCAAGATGCACGACCGGCTGAAAGCCCTTTTCGCCGAGAAGATGACCGAATCAAGCAAACAGATTCAGGAGCTGAGTGACAACTTTGACGATTACAAAAAGTCCAAAGAGGAGCGGGTTGAGATGCTTGAAGAGAAGCTCAGTGAGTCAGAGACTAAGCTGGCCGAAGCCAAAGACAAGCTGGAGTCTAAACAGAGTGAATTGGACAAGATTAAACAGCAAGGCGGCGAGGATTCGACACAGCAGACCAATGGGACCTCTCAGTCAGAGGAAAAGGTAGCTCGTCTCCTCAAGGAAAAGGCTCGGCTCCAATCCAAGATTGTCATGTACGAGGCTGGCAAAACACGTGAGGAGGTGGAGAGCGTTGCTGGAGGTAAGAAGAACCCGAAACTGTTTGGTTACTTTGCTAACTTGGATAATCTTTGCTTCAGATGAATTCAGGGTGGATGACGAGTACACGGCCGACCTGATCGCAGCCGAAGACCGTGCCAACACAGCAGACCGAGAACGCCAAGCCGGCAACCACTTTCACCAAGAGTTCTACGAGGCCATCAAGGAGAAAGCAGAGCGCTGGGAAGCCAAGGCTATCACCGCTGACAACAACTCGGATCAAGATGGGGCAATGTCGAATGACACAGTGGAACTGCTTCACGAGGTGGCTCGCGATTTGGATGAGATGGTTCTCGGGTTTCAGAGAGGCTGGCCACCGGCTCACGATGCATTCGACGTTGGTCAGATACAACAAGACAACGTCACCAAGGATGCCCTGGAAAGATCCGGCAAAGAGCTGAGAGAGAGTAAGTTAACAATCAGAAGCGAGGCCTTTCCAACGTGCCGCTAATGTAGACTCCAGAGCATGAAGAGAACAAACGACGGATGCAAGACCTAGAACAACAGGAAACTGAAATAAAGGAGAGGCTCGAGGATGTTGCTAAGCTGATAAAGGAAAACGCCGAGAAAAAAGAAGAACTCGAAACGTTGGTCAAAGAAGTCGAGGAGTCACAAAAGAACCTGAAAAAGCCCACGGACGAGGGAACCACAGGAAGCCCGGCGCCATCTTCACCAGGAGAGTTGGTGAAACTAAAGGAAGACCTATCCAAACACAAGGACTGGCTGGCGGAGAAGGATGATGAGAACAATGACCTCAGTCGTGAAAATGACGAGCTGAAGGATCAGGTGAAGAAGCTGGAGGGGGAAAAGGAGAAACTGGAAAAACAACACAAGGAGAAAGATAACAAGGTCAGGAAGCTCGAAAGTGAGAGAACAAGCCTCTGGGATAATAATTCAGAGCTAATCAACCACCGAACTACTCTTGAAGCCGACATCAAGAAGGTCAGGAGCGAGAAGGAGGAGCTGGAGAAGGAGAAGAAACAACTCGAGTCGGAACAGGCGACCAACCAAACTGAGCTTAAGAAGCTCCAAGACGAAAAGGACAAACTGGAGAAGCTCCGACAAGACGAGTCCAAGAAACTCAAGGAGTGTATGACAGCACGACAGAAGAAGGGGGACCTCGAAGGCGACGCCAAGAAGCTTGACGACCTTCGAAAGGAAAAGGAGAAGCTGGAAGCGCAGCATGCGACTGATCAAGACGATTTGGAAAAGGCCAGAGCCGATAACAGAGGTCTAACCAAGGAGAGGGACGATCTACAGCAGAGTCTTGAAAAGAAAGTCCAGGAGACAAAGGGTCTTGAGCAGGAGAAGAAACAAATGCACGTCGACTGCAAGGAAGAAAAGAGGCGGCTCGAGATGAATATCGAAGCCCTGCAAGAAAGACACGACGACAAGGAAAGGGAAGTGGAAGAGCTTCGTCATCAAGGGGATTCCAACTGGCGTTCCGCCGACGCTCTCATCAGGGCCGCCGCCAAGGCCGCCGCAAGGGCAGCCAGAAATGCCGGCAGTCCAGACGATGATGACGACGAAACTCCTACCCTGGGGGGAGCCGAGTTGTCACTCATGGACCGGATCAACTACCTCAACCTATCCGTCTTCCTGAGAACACGCAACTACGTCGAGCTCGCCCTTCGCGAAGGATGCAACAGGCTGGCAAACATGCTTATCCACGACGCCAACAAATGGGCCGAGCAGTGCAGAGAAGATCTCTCAAAGATGAACCCCAGCGTCAACAACCAGGTCCGAGCATCTCTTTACGTCCTCAATGGCCTCAAGAGGGTCATGGTCGCAAAAGACATGAACGAGATCAACAAGGGGGCACGAGAGTTCAAGTACGGACAAAAGATACTCGTCGCCCAAGATTCCGACCCAGCCACGTTTGGTCAACTCATCGATCTCGCCGGCAGCTTGGTCGAGTGGCTAGACAGACTCAATATCTCGCATGACCATCCCGAGATGCGTCGGGGTCTGCAGGTTGACAAGGTTTCTTGGAAGAAGAACATTGAGTTTGTCGTTACGAGACGGGCTAAGCTTCAGAGTGGATTGAGAAATGATCCAAACTTGAAGGCTAGTGTTTTGCGTCGTACTGGCCTTCATTCTCCCCTGACTCCAGAGAGGTGGGGTGATGATGTCGTTCTTGAAGAAGATCTCGGAGACGATGAAGTCGTGTCGCGAAAACGAAGTTCAGAAGACGGTAACTGAGTTCAGGAGTGTTTCTTTCATTTAATGTTTAACGGGGAGGAATTGGAGTCTTTGCAAATTTTGCATGTATTTCTTTCTTTCTTTATGTCGTACCAAACATGTCTCATAGGATCTCAGTCCTTTCCAATGTCATAACCCATATCGTCTACGGTATCCTAATAAGCTCAAACACGTGATGCTGCTTTTTCCATACCGATCCAAATCCGCTTGTAATAACGAAGCGTGTCCTTTTAATATCGTGATTCATAACTCTCTTTAAGGAGCGCTGTAACCGCCATCGATGACAAAGTTGGCACCGGTGGCGTAGGTGGAAGCGTCAGACGCAAGGTAAAGATATGCGCCCTGGAGCTCATGAGGCTCACCCTCGCGTCTATTTCTAGTTAGTCTCTGAGTATCTCCATGTCATCAAGATAAACTTACCCCTGGGGAATCTTGTCGTGCCACATCTGCTTGGTCTCCTGGGGCACAAAGTTGGAAATCTCGGTCATGATGTAGCCGGGAGAAATGGCGTTGGCGCGAGCATACTGAGCCCACTCGACAGCCAAACTCTTGACAAGGTGAATGACACCAGCCTTGGCGGCGTTGTAGGCGGCCTGAAGCTGGGGGATGTTGACGATGCCACCGCTCATGGAAGCAGTGGCAACGAAGCTGCCCGAGGTGTAGTTGGTCAAGGGCTCACCCGTAAGGGTAGTACCCTCGTTCTTCTGGCGACGCCAGTGCTTAGCAGCGGCCCTGGCAGAGTAGTAAGTGCCGTCAAGGTCAGTCTGGACGACATCACGGTAATGGTCGACAGGCCCGTCAACCATGGCGCCCTTGGTCCAGGGGATACCGGCGTTGGCGACAAAGATGTCCAGACGGCCATTGAGGTCCTGGACAGACTGGTCGACAGCCTTCTCAACTGCCTCGGCATCCCTAACATCAACCTGGTAGGCCTTGCCTGTCAATCGGGTCAGCGGAAGGTGATAGCTTTGGGGATAACCTCATGATGGTCAACCAATGTGGACTTACACTGAATGTTGTACTGCTTGGCAAGCTCCTCGGCACGCTCAGGTCCCTTGGAGTTGCTAAAGTACCAGAGAGCAATGTTGGCACCCATCTCGGCGTAGGCCTGAGCAACGGCCCAGCCGATACCGGCGGCAGCACCGGTGATGATGGCAGTCTTTCCCTCAAGGGAGAAGCGCTTCATGATGGATCCGCCATCGATCCAACGCTTGTCATTGTGGATAAAGTTACCTCCGTTGAGTGGGTGAAGATCAGACATGGTGATAGTTGTGTGGAGCTGTCAAGGGTGTTGTGGAAGAAGAATGGATAGAGAGGAGAGAAGGAGAGGAGGACGCGGAGGTTATGAATAGCGGCAGACCGGAGTGCTTCTAGCTCAGATCATGAGCTCCTACACCGAGGAACGGACCCTCATTGATTCAACACTCGTTGGATCGGATCCGCCCCCGTATCTCCTTGCCATTCTCCCGACTTCTCCCCCGTATTGCGGACAATGGGCATCGGACTAGTCGTTTACAAATCCCTGAAGCAACGGTCCACACATGGCACTACGATCCAACAATGGGTTATGCGGCGTCCCGGATAGGAAGTCCCGGGAACAGAGCCTGACGCAACGGCCCCAGACATCACCGCATCTTGGCGAGGGTGGCCCCGCTTCTAGGCTTCCGGAGTACAGCGGTTTGGCTGATACCTGGCGCGAACTGGCATGTGTCGGACGTCGAGTGGTGCGCCAGAAAGCACCGGGGAAACGCGGCGGATGAGCGGTCGACAGAGGTGAACATCTGCTAGAGCATGTACGACGCCGGTCGGCTGGAGACCGATGTTTGGAGCCCTGATCTGAGGGGCGCTGATTGGTCGGCATCCCTGCTTCCGGAACTGCCACCCTGGACCTTGAGGGCCTCACCTTGGAGGTGTAATGGTGCGTCGAGAGAGGCGTCCCTTGCTTGCTGTTGTGTTGGGTGTTAGGTTCATAGGGGACCTGACCTGGATCCCCGACCGCCGCTGGCTGTAAGGGCCACTGTGACGCTCTGCAATGCAATGGCGCCTAGAAACGCCTTCTATTTCTTCAGCTGGGCTTTTAAGCCTTGCCCCGCGCGAGTGAGAAGTGAGGATATCGACAAGGAAGAGGCAAACAATCAGTTCCATCATCTCATGGATCCAAGACCAAAAAGACCCCGACGTCACTGGTGGGGTTACCCCACCATAGCTCGAGGGCAGGAGGGACCTTGCGAAGGTACATGGTACTTGAAGATAGTGGGGGTTCCTCCTCCGTCTTCACCTTCTGTAAATGCTAATGCTAGGGTAGGAACCATCGAGGTCCCGGATATTGGACACCGACACTCCTTCCCATTCCCAGACGCAAGGAGCAGACGCGGGACGCAGATATTTTCTTGCCACGGGATCCGGCGGTTAACTCCCCACGTGCAAAGTCTCTTGCATGAATCATGCCATAATTTGTGACGCCGTTGATAGTCTTACGCTCGTCAATCACCGTCTTTAATCACGGTCAAGGTTTCTTACCAGGTTAAGAGACAGACCACGCGAGCAGGGGTCATCACAGCCGCCCGCCAGAGCAATCCATCACCATCCAACATGTCAGAGGCAAAGACAGAGATTGCGTCCTCTCCAGGGACTGCTCGACCATACGACTCTAAGCTGGGGATCGTGACTGGAGGCTCACGAGGTCTGTCAAGCACCCCATCTTGTCACCGTCTCGTGTCCTTTTTGAGTTGACTCGTCACAAAGGAATTGGTGCGGCTGTTGCTGCTAGATTGGCCGCCAAAGGATGCAATCTACTCCTCGTATACACGTCCGATTCATCGACTGAACCTACCAAGCAGTTCTGCAGTGAACTGTCGTCTTCCCACAAGGTTCAATGCTCTGCTGTGCAGGCCGACTTGAGCAGCCCGGCTGAGGCTGCAGAAAAGATCGTTGAAGCAGCACGATCCTTCTCTGGCTCATACAGCCCGAACAAGCTGTTCCAAATTGATATACTCATCAACAATGCCGGCGTTGCTTCAAATCAGCACATGAATGACCCTAAGCAGGGTCCTATTCAAGAAACCGAGTTTCAACGTGTATACTCCGTCAATGTCCTGGCTCCGCTTCTCCTCACACAAGCTGTCGCCCCGCATCTCCCCGCAAACCGAGCTGGCCGCATCGTGAATGTTTCGAGCGTATCGTCATCCATCGGCTATCAGGGACAGTCCGTCTACGCGGGGAGCAAAGCGGCCCTTGAAGCTATGACACGGACTTGGAGCCGTGAGCTGGCCTCTCGTGCCACAGTCAATGCTGTCAACCCTGGGCCTGCATGGGGAGACATGTATGCGGCCGCCGGAAAGACGTTTTGGGACATTAACCAGCCCTATGTCGACGCAGCGCCCCTGGCGCAATATGACGGCGAGGCTGATGTCCTGGCTATGGCAGGGCCGGACGCCGAGCGCTTCGACCATATCGTACGCGAATCGATGGGTGGCCGACGGCCAGGATTCACGAGTGAGATTGCAGGCACCATCGATATGCTGTGCTCAGCAGAAAGTGGATGGACGACGGGCAGCGTTATCTGTGCTAACGGCGGCATGAAGATGTCTATCGCTTAGAATGTTGCCTACGTTGTCTGGCAAGAGTCCTCCGATCCTGTCGCCATGTGCAAAGGGACGGTATCGACGGGTCGATAGGTCCAAGTTCCCATTGCAATGGTGACATCCGAGACGGCTTCCTGCTTCAACAGGCGGAAAACAAACATTGGAATCTCGCCCACGGCGAAAGTTGCTTTTACCCAGTACAAAAGGACTCGAGCTTCTCCCAGTGAAACCCCACGTGAGGCCATTTCGGCTCGACTTTCGTGCAGGAGGGTTGCCATAGTCGTTGGTCGAGCAAGTGTGTATGTGTGAGATGCGAATTCACTATCCGCACAGGCAACCACACACGAGGAGGCCCACGGAGGAACTGTCCCTCTTGAAACCCAACTCAGCCTGGCCCGTCGGGTAGTTGCTGAAATGGAGGCCCCTCCCGTCATTCCGCCGTGTGCCCAGAGGACGGGGCAGGACCGTTGTGTCTCTCAATGCGGTGAAACAGCCAACACAATCAGAGCAGAAAAGGAGATGCAATGGGGTTTCAGTTCTCCAGCCCTTCTGTGTTCTATTCTCAGATTCACGCCTTGGACGGGTTGCGGCATCACTGACACGGTGGCGTTTGCTGAAGGTTGCTTCAGTGGCTGACCATGATATTAAACGGAACATGTATCATGCCGAAGATGTTGAAACGAAGCATTCTCCGAAAGATGATGAGTGTAGCCATGATTTCAGGGATCTGGAGCCTATGTGCGATGCAACGAAACACGGTTAGCAGACTCGAAAACTCTGTCAGCTTGACAAAGCAGGCCTGGATTCTCTGTCATCCGTCACATCTGGGGTAGAAACCGAAGATACACAGGATGGCCCTACAAGATCGAGTCCTAAGCCTTCACGTTGTTCTGATTCGCTGGCAAAGCGACAAGACAATGTGAGATGCAAGAGGTGCCAATATCGACTCAGGAGTAAGACATTCCGCGTCCTTTCTCGAATCTGACCAAGATTGTCTGGGGCGAATATTGGATTTGATACGAAGTCGGAGCCGGAGAGTGCGAGATCTTGAACCATTCCCTTCCATGGCAACTCTTCAAACCAGCACACTTGTTGGCCTGGAAGATCAGGTTGAATGGCTGGTTGGCGCACAAAGTTGGTGACACAGCAGGCACTACATCTGAGTGCCTTGGATTTCTCCTCCAACCAAGCTTGCGCAAACAGTTTACGGACAAGTCATTGGCTGTGTGGCGAAATGTCACCGCGTGGACACTACGGGGTGAGCGGATGTTTCGCCATCCCTAGTTCCCACAAGACAGGAGGGATATTGTTAAAGAGAAAAAAATTGACTGCAAGAGGGCTAGGGATGTGTTTTATGGCTGCTTTGATCTCACCGTACCCATGCTGATAGTTGGGAGAGTATCGATCTCCTCGACTTGGTTGGCTCTCACGATCAAATGCAACCCTTGTCTTCTCGATGGTTCAAACTCTCCTTGACAGGAACCAGGGACCAGGAACAGAGTTTGAAGGCGACCCACATCCCGAGAGACGGTTGTCTGTCAGTCTCTTCTAGCCTCTTGGCTTAGAAGATGTTGCGAGTCGAGATGTTTCCACCGAGGAACCGCCCGATGATCAGCGCCGGCTTAGACACCGGCACATTGGGTTTACCGACTCTGCAATTTGTCCCGAGCTCGTATGTCTCATCCTATATCTTGAGTCGTTTGTTGTGAGCAGTTTTGCAGGTCGAGCCGTTTGGTTGAAGGTGACAGACTGTCTCAACCTTGAGCGCCCTAGGGCAGCACCAAGGTTGAGCAACTGGTCCGATGACAACGAGACACGGGTGCGTGATTTCTTCGGGTACCTGAGAGGTTATTTGTCTAGTTTGCATAGATGGAGACTATCCATCTGGCCATGTGGTTTGTCTAGATCCACAGGTTGTTGACCGACAAGACTGACTCGCCCCTAGCCGCCATGATTCATGCCAGTTGCCGAGGGTTCAAGATAACTGACCACACAGCTGCCAGTTGGCTGTCATCAGTTTGACTGAACTTCTACGTGTCGGCTTCCCGAATCACGGGTAGTGCATCGACCCGGCAGATCCTTCACGGCTTTGTCTGCAGCCCATGAGCCCTACGCCCGATATCACCACACTTGACTCTCCGTGGAGACCCTCTTGTTTCAAGTTTTCCCGATGCCTCTCCACACATACACTCTTAACTGTGTGGGACACAGCATGACCGACGAGTCAAGAGGGGAGGGATTCAGTAGATAAAGACGAGCAAGCAGCCCTCAGTTTCGAGGTTTTCCGCGCATCACTTTCACTTACTCTCGCTGTCCACCACCGTGCTACTTCGGAGATTGAGTCTCTGATACACTCCTTGATCACTCTCTTCACGTTCGTTGTGTCCTGTCATACTGCGCACACAGGTCACAGTCTCACTCGTTAGAAAGCTTGACTGAGACTCCTGCCTCTTTGCCTTCTTTTAAACCACACTTTTCTCCCTGCTGCCTCTGGAAGGCCCTTTTACTCGTCCTCTCGTTAAAATCCCTTGCTCCTTACACAGCTATCATGGCGGGCGGACACGCTGATCCGGCGTTTCTCGCCAAGCTCGCCCGGCGCAAGCAGATGAACTTTGAGTCTATGGCCATCTTTGCAGGGGCCATGGCTGGACTCTTTTGCCTCTTTGCGTTTCCTCATCTTCTAAGACGGATCGGAGCTGGACTCGGTGCTTCACGAAAGTCGAATGCTGTTACTCGGTTTTTTAGGTATGAGACTTTCTTCCCTTGGGGAAAGATGCTGTAGCTGACGATGCGGTAGAAAGATCAGAGGTGCCTGTCTACAGGAGTTTCCTTGGGTACCTTCAGGGGCGCACCTGATCCTCATCACTGCTTACCTGGCTATCAACGTTATTGTCACTTTCACCAACATCGACAACCAAAACATGTCGCTCCTCTCTAACGTGGCATCTCGAACTGGATGGTAAGTATCATGGCCATTTCCTTGTGTTCACTTACTGACAGGAGCAGGATGGGTATCGCCAACCTACTCATTACCATCTTCCTGTCTCTCAAAAACACTCCCCTGGCCATCTTGACAGCTTCATCCTATGAGCGTCTCAACATTCTCCATCGTGTAGCTGGCTACACAACCCTTATCTTTATTATTGTTCACTCATGCGCCTATGCTGCCATGTTCGGCATGCAGGGCCTTATCAAGCGCCTCACTGAGCGGGACGAGATCTTTGGAATGGTTGCTACGGGCTCGTTCCTAGTTCTCTCCATCACCGGCGCTGTTCTTCGTTCTTGGTGGTACGAACTTTTCTACTACATTCATGTGACTTTCTGGATTGTCGCCATCATCACGACTGGTCTTCATCAGCCCGAGCCGAGCAAGAAGGTCCTCTACGCTGCGGCTGTCGCTGGTGGGATCTGGTTCTTGGAACGTATTGTTCGTTTCATTCGTATTGTTATCAACAGCACCAACAATACCGTCACTCTTATGCCTCTCCCCAATGGCGGCACTCGAGTGACTCTTGCAAAGGCGCCCCTTAGGTCCGCCCCAGGCAAGCACGGCTTCCTCTGGATCCCAGCCGCCCGCGCCGCCGAAACTCACCCCTTCACCATCGTGGCCACAAACCCTCTCGAGTTCGTCGTCGCTGCACACGATGGGTTTACCCAGACGCTGCACAAGTACGCTCTCCAGAGCCCGGGGATCAAGCTCAAAGCGTCGGTCGAGGGTCCTTACGGCGCTTTTCCCGACGCGAGCAAGTATGACAAGGTTGTCCTCGTGGCAGGGGGCAGCGGAGCGAGCTTCACTGTCGGCGCGGCGCTCAACATGCTCGAGAAACTTGGTGAGGAAGACGTGAAGGAGGTTGAGTTTATTTGGATGATTAAGAATCAGAGTAAGTCGTATTCTTGAAACTTGAAGAATCATAACATCTGACCGAGGGATTTAGCATATCTCACTTGGTTCTCTGACCACCTCGAGACTCTTCGAAGTGACCGTCGGATCTCTGTCAAGGTCTACGTGACACGCGTCTCGGCAACCGAAATTGACACCGAGAAGCCCCCCTCGACGTCCAACTCGTCGTCAAACTGCACTTTTGTAGATTCAGATCCTGAGAAGGAGGCTCTTCCACGACTCACGACCCCAAGGCTGTCGGCAGACATTGAAAAGGAAGGCTTCTCGTCGCCTACCGAGTCCCCTGCCTCACCTAGCGCCGACTCCACCATGGAATTTCCTAGCGAAATTCCTGTCATGTATGGTCGACCTGACGTCGCTTCTCTCATCCATGGTGCGGTTGACGGCGTCTCCTCGGACAAGCGTGTGTTGGTCATGGGCTGTGGGCCTCGATCACTCATTTCCACGGTCCGCAACGTGACGGCCGAATGTATCACGTCTGATGGACCAAGCGTGGAACTGCATTGTGAGCAGTTTGGCTGGTAGAGGCTCCTTGATCAAAGAATGTCATTGGTGGTTGATCAAATAGAGGATGATGTTGATGCAAGCTCATGACGGAATGATCTGTTGGTGCCTGTTAAGGCCTTCATTATTCGATTACACATGAAGTAAATGAAACAACACGACTGATGATTGAACAATGAAACGTGATTCTCATGATGGCGACCTTTTTTGCCGCGAATTCTTGAAATATTCTGATTCTGCCACGTAGGGCATCCTGTACCATATAGACCGATTTCATATCGTCGTCCATATATATGTTCGTGTAAAAAAAAAAAAAAAAAGAGGTATATGTACCGATATCCCTTCAATAAGAGATATCCTGGGTATATAGAAAACATTTCATCCGTCATTGATCCAAACGACGCCCCCTACCCCCCTTTTTTCGCTGTTTATTTATCCAAGAGGTAAGAATGAGAAACATGAGGTATAGAAGAAGAAAAAGGGAAAGGTCATGAACATTAGTTTGATCGTGATATAACACCATTATTGTCCTCATTATGCTGCACAGAGGGCTGTGATGAGCGACGCCGTGATCCGAGGAACTTGGCGCCAATACCCCTAGTGCCTTTAGACACCATGTCGAGAAAGCCCTGTGACTTTTCCTTCATCGAGGTCGTCCGGCGCATCCTCTCGACAATGATCGTCTCCCAAGGGGAGGGTGCCTCTTCGTCTGGCCGGCTGAGGGCATCGCGTACAGCTGGACAAGGGTCGACCAGCTTCTTGGCATCAGAGGCGAACTCGAGAAAGATCGGGTAAGCCATCATGACAGCCTGCAAAGCGATGACGACGGAAAAGGCAATCTTGACAGTGCCGCCGTGCTTGATGATGCCGTACATGACAAAGGGGAAGAAGGCAGGGCCAGATCCACCCATGGTGATGAAGGCAGCAGCGCGCTTTGTGCGTCTACCTTGGCCACGAAGGCCAACGGCAAAGATGAGGGGATAGATGGGGCCCTCGAAGAAGTAGAAGAGGACGATGGGGATGACGAGGAGGTTCGGGTTGGGAGGACGGACAACCACGGGGAGTAGGGCGAAGAGGAAGCACATGGCGATGCATGTGGTGAGGACTGTGCGAGGTTGAGGGAGTCGAGCGTGGAAGACGGAGAGGTAGGTGAAGCCAGCTGCCATAAATCTCGAGACGGCAAAGGCAGTGTGAGCAATGAGGAGGTAGTCGGGTATAGAGAGAGCGATGCCGTGAGGCTTATCGGGGTTGCTTGTCTCGCTGGCGCCATTGGTCGCTTCCTCACCCGTATCGACGTGGTCGGGGAGGATGGAAATCATGAGGCTCTTGAAGTAGATGCTGTTGCACTCCTGAGCAGCGACGTACGTGTACTGAGCGATGAAGGCCAAAATGACGCTCCATGTGCGCAGTTGAAAGCCGCACGTCTTTCTCTGGGGGTCTGTAGGGAGGTGCTTGGCTGACTCTTCCAATTCGCGGTCGCTGACTTCTGGAAGAGGCATGTAGTAGAAGAACAGCCCCAGGGCAACGCAGAGCAATGTGATGCCAAGATATGTCCACTGGACGTTGATGAGAGACATGCTGGTCGTGTTGTCCTGCTCAGCAATACCCTTGAAAAAGACCTTCTGGGCAAGTAGGCCACTTAGAACACTGCCAATGCCTTGGATTCCTTGAGCAAGAAGCACACGCGTCTCGCCATATTCAGGGGGGCCACATAGTATCAAGAAGGCGTTTGCCCCGACCTCCAAGACGGAAAGTCCAAAGCCAACAACAAAGTTGCTAAGCATGAAGCCTGGGTAAGATTGAGTGACGGCAGAGGGCCAGAAGATGATGGTTCCAATGCCATAGAAGCAGAGGCCAACAATAAAGGTCACTTTGAACCCGCCCACGCTGTCATGGCCGTTGCGCTTGTGACGCCTCGATCGGTTATGCTCGTCTCTTCGAAGGATCCATTCACCCACGAGTAGAGGGCCAAAGAAGTAACCACCTCCAAAGTATACCGAGGTCATACCCAGCGTTTCAGCGGTAGTCATATTGTTGACGGACGCAATGACATTGTTGAGCGTGTTCAAGAGGCCATATGAGATGCCCCAGAGTAAAAAGAGGATCGAGACAATGGTGCAGTACTTGAAAGACTCCTTCTTGTTGCACTTGAGCATACTCTTGGGTCTAGCCATGTTGACAAAGCCAAAGTAGACGCCTTCTCCAGTTCCTGTCGAAGAAGTCAAGGTGGTCGAAGTCTGAAAGGTAGTCGTCCCTTGCTGAGGAGAATTGGCTAGTGGAGGTGCTGTCACCGTTGGTTCATCGAATGGCGTCGTCAAGAACTCCATGGCGCTCATGGGGGCGTCTGCCGGTAGGGGGGATTGGACGCCGGGACGCGCCACTGGCGGAGGAGGCTGCACGCTGGCGCGATGGCCCGTTGAAGGCGTGTCTGAATCATTGGGGCCCTTGGATAGACTGCTCCTGCTTCCATTGGGATCGTACAGCATGGAGGGGAGCAGCTTGAGAACAAGAGGTTTCAATGTCGGGACACAGGCGCAAGTCATTCCAACATTGACCTCGACAGCACTCCACATGAGTGATAGTGAAGCGTTCCAGGCAAAATCAGTCTGGCCGCCGAATCTCGACTGAGGGTCACCGCTGGCGCCGGTGGGGACCTTGGTGATTGCTTGCTGGAGGTAGTAGATCCGTATCACATCGACAACCGTGACAAAGATACCAACGGTGAAAGTAAGAACGAGAATCGTTTTTTGGCGCGAGGGCAAGCGCATGCCGGTGAGAACAGGTATAGGCAGGGCGAGGATGGCCAGATCGGTTACTATATTAACCGGGGAGGAGCAGATGAATTCGGTGAGCAACGGTATGCACTTGGAGCGGTCGTCATAGGCGGGATCCCAGGCGGCGGCAGTTGGACGGCATTGAAAGACGTTCATAAAGGTGAGGATTATGCCGGCAAGATTAACAATGGCAAGGACAAGCCAGGATGCGAAGCGTAGGACCCTTTGTGTGTGCTTGGCTAATCGCAGGTAGAATATCAAGATGGACGTCTTGGTGGCCATCAAGGCGGGATTGTACAGGATGGAAAAGACGTATTCGCAACGGCGGAGAGCGGGCCTCCGGCTCTCGTCGATGTTGACGTCGTGCCTTCCGAGGCCATTGTGAACTCCAAAGCAGATGGTGAAGGACAAGAAAAAGGCAAACAGCCATGCGAGCATCATGACGCGGTCATCCCAGGTAATGTTGCGGACGATAAATGTACGCGAGACCATGCGGGCAGCGACAAAGACGGTGGCGAGGACGAGGGTCGCGGTGGTGACGGCGAAGACGGCCGGCCCGCGATCGGGGAAGCCTCCATTGTCGGCGGAGGAGGCCGAGTCGGACATGTCGAGGTTGGGTTAGGCGACATGGGACTCGTAGAGAGTCGTCGAGAAGAAGAGGGAGGAGGTTAGCTTGAGAAGCTCGAGTCGCAAATAGACGGGCGTGCCATTTCTTCGGGAAGAGTGGGTAGCCCGAGGACAGGGATTTGAGTATATGCGAGGGCTTTTGAATCGAAAGAACCGGTCAAGATGGTCGGGCCAAGGTTCGAGTTATATCAAGTTGTTCGGTTAATGTTGGGTTTATAAGCTTGAGTCGCGTGGGCCGGAGAATCGTGGGATGGGATATATCGGATGACGACGGAAGGATGAGAGCAAAGGAGAAGAAGGAAAGTAGCAATTGCTTTAAATTTTGTCAATATGAGCCAAGCAAAAAGCAAGGCCGACCCGCCCCGAGGTTCTGGATCGCGAAAGGGGAGCACAAGAAAAGGGTTTCGTCAGGTTGGGCAGAGTGAGAAAAATAATCGACAACGTCTGGGGGGGTCGACGTTTGAATGGCGGCGGCAGCGGCAGCAACGTAACAGCGCGGGAGGGTGGATCTTGGAGTGTAAAAAAAAAAAAAAACCGGGGGAGTTCAGCCACCGACAGTCAAGCAATGAGGCTAAAAAGGGACCCAGCTTTGCCAGCTAATGGTGGGGGGGCAGTTGACATTGAACGGTAAATCAAACGGTGAGAGGATGAAGATCTTCCATTTCAATTTTGTAATAAGGACAAGGTCAGGGACAATCAAATCCACATCTTGTTTGAATTGACTCGAGGGCTCCAGGTACCCGAGTCCTGCCAAGGCCACAATGACAGCCTCTTGGGATGGCCATCGAGTTCGAGTTGCATGTAAAGAGGTCACTAAAGACATGCTAGTGACAGATGCTAGCTTCCCAAGCCCCCTCCAAGACGGGACAAGAAACGGATACGAAAATGCGGGTGATGCTGTCGTTACATGCAACCTTGTTTTCTACTCTACAGTACTCTACAGTACTCTTTTCCTCAGAGGGCATCGGCCCTTACTTACGTACAATTCTGATGCCATCGTTCGCTTATTGTAAAGAGGGGGAAATAATAAACATCCCATCCCATCTTTCAAGGTCCCTAAAAATCCCTCGCACCAAAAGAGAACTCTCCCCAAAAAGAGGGTGCCGGTGACGACGGATGGTGGCTCCGATAGCTTGGGAGTTGGTGGCTCTTGGCTTTTGGCTGATGGTGGCTTTTCTTGGGGGGCAGATCTCGTCTCGTTCGTCATCATCACTGCCACCCTCTTTTCCGCTGTCTTCAGCCTTTAAAGCCCGTCAGCAACAAAACTGGTGATGGTTCGCTTTCGCTTTCGGTCCTTTGTCGCAGCCAACATCTGCCGATCGAGACACACATCATCATCACACAACCTTTATTTGTCTCCCCAGAGTCTCGGTCTCTACAATTGACCTGCGGCTCCGCGCGCGGGTTGATTCATGATGGAGGGTTCTAGCTGACAGTGGCTGACTGACATCCTCCATTGCAAGCCACGCGCCTTCATTTCCCGCTACTGCTGCCGTTGCCGTTGCCGTTGCCGCTCACTTTGTGTCTGTCTCCCCCCGCTCCCGTTCTTCTTCCCTCCGGATTGTCTTGTACTTCACTTGTATCTTGGAGAGTTGTATCAACCATACGTCATTTTGTCTTCGGCTATCTCGAACGGGATGCACCAAGCTTTTGCCAAACCCTGATCATCGCCCTCCATTTCCCAACGTTCAAACGGCTTAAGTTGCCAAAACTCAAACTCCGCGCACTACCACGCGAGTGCGGAATTTACTCCTTCAGCCCAGCTGAGATATCCGTCCTTCTTTTTCCGCCATCTTTCGCCTCCCGTCTCTCACCGCAACTACAAAAGGAAAAAAAAACTTGCCTAACAAATAAAACAAAACGTTCCCCGCCTGCAGCCAGCGGCCGCCGCCCCCCAATCTGCACTGCAACTAGGTCACGAGTCTTGAACCCCTCCTCCCCTTCGCTGTCTTTTATCCCGCTGCCTGTTTCTGTTCTGACAGCGAGCAAATCACCTCACGCACACACACTTGGTCAAGTCATGTTGCGCCTCTCTGTCATCAGGCGTACCCCTCTAGACACCTGTCACGCTAGTTCTGTCTCCGATTGTCCAGATCACCCCCCTCGTAGCCGAGACAAACGCAGTGCTAGCCATGCAGGTGTGAAGAGTTGTCTTGGTGGTGATCCTGCAACCACGTATACTTGCATTAAGCTATCCATTGCCAACGAAGTAGAAAAAGGCACGAGGTGGCAAAAAAATGAGCCCTACCCCAGCAACTGCCCTTTTCTAACCAATATTTGAATTTGTTGGGTTTCAATTGTGATTCCTGTTGTGAATACCGAGGCTCTCCGGCTTCGAACTCCCAACTTCGGACGGAGCTGGAAACGGCTAGCTCCGAAATTTCGGAGCTCCGGCCTCTGACCTCCGGGCTCCGGCTCATGAGCGGGTAATTACCAATCACCGCTCATGGCGACATCTCCCATATCATGAGTGCCAGCTTCAACCTGGCCAAATTGTCTCGTCTTGACCGCCTATACTCCGGCATGAATTATTAGGTCATCTAAGTGCAGCGGTCAAGCCCGCACTGTTCTGGCCCTTCTTTGGTCACGTTGCTGATAACTTCGGCGCTTGTGCCTCTTCACTCCCGCATCCCGCATCATGACTTCCGTTCCGCAACCTCCGTCTCCCGGCGCCGCCCCGGGTCCGTCCTCGGCGGCGTACGGCGTTCACGACCTCCGTGATCATGATGCCGCAGCCTCTGAAGAGACACCGCTCCTCATGAGTTCCGCCTCCAGCATCAGCTCCCGGACATACTCACTATACTCGCCCAAGACTACCACCACAACCGGCCATGTCGAAGATGCAGACCCAACACAAGCCAGACCGCCGATTCGGTCGGCAAGGGCCCTCGCCATCACCTTTAGTCTTGGGCTTCTCATCTTCCTGCAAGGTACGAAAGTCTCACCGCCATGGCGCTAGCTCACCCCCTTGAGGTGCCCATGACAGGTCTCGCTAACACTCCCCAGCCTCCAACATGTCCGGCATGACCCTCATCCAGGGCACCGTTGCCGCCGAGCTAGGCGCCTACGAGGCGTCGGCCATGTGGTTCAGCAGCGCCTACATGATCCCCATGTCTTCACTCACCCCCATCGGCGGCCGCCTGGCCACCATCTTCCCCACTAGGACACTCGTCCTGCCCGTGGCGACGCTCATGGCAGCCGGCAGTCTACTATGCGCCTCTGCTAATTCCTTTGCCGAGTTTGTCGCGGGAAGGATAGTGGCGGGCATGGGCGCCGCTGGGGTCATGACATTGGCTGTGGTTCTGACGTTGGAACTGCCGAGCGACAAGACTAGGGGGATAGTCATGGGCTTGATCAATGCCGGCTTCACTCTGGGTGTTTCCTTTGGCGCTGTGGTTTACGGTGGATTAATGCCCCTTGTGGGATGGGTAAGTGAAAAGATGGATCTGAGAGACAACATATTTGACCAATCGCTGATACACCACAGCGACCCTTGTTCTGGGCTCAAGTCCCTTTCGCCTTTGTTGCAGGCCTAGGAGTCTACAACAGTCTTCCTCACTCTTTAGACTCGAGGGAAACTCCCAAGGGTTCTATTAGAGAAAAGCTTGCGCGAATTGATTACCTTGGGGCGATACTATTGGTGAGTTCATTGTGATACTATCGCGAGTCGCTCTCGGACTAACAAATGTCAACTCAAGACCACAACCATTGTACTCTTCCTCTACGGTCTCGCAGACAAGATTCAAGCCCTCCCTCTCATTCTCTCTCTCATCACTCTCACCTTCTTCCTGATCGTGGAGTACTATCTCGCCGCAGACCCGGTGATACCTATCAAGGTACTCTCCTCCCGGGGCATCCTCCTCTCGTGCCTCGCGCAGACGGGCTTCATGTCGGCCCGCTGGAGCGTGCTCTTCTACGCGCCAATCTTCATGCTCGCCGTCCGAGGCGCCGCTCCCGCAGCTGCAGGGTCGATCCTGATCCCGACCAACATAGGGTTCGGCCTTGGCGGCGTCCTCGTTGGCTGGCTTCACGTACGCCGCAGCGGTGCATTCTGGCTCCCGTCGATGGCGTCCCTGGCCCTGTTCAGCCTCAGCCTGTGTGCCCTCTCGCTTGCGGGCACTGCCGAGCTGCCGGTTGTCGTCTTCATCCTGGTCGTCTTTGTCAACGGCATGGCGACGGGGGGCGTGTTGAACTACACTCTGGCGCATACGCTGCATCTAAGCCACGACGACACTCAGTACATTGCCACGAGCCTCATAGCCACCTTTAGAGGGTTCGGGGGTAGCTTTGGCACGGCGATAGGCGGGGGCATCTTCTACCGCCTTTTGAGGAGTGGCCTAGTCTCCGGGTTCCTGCAGCTCGACGGTGGAGATGAGCTGAGCCATGACCGGCAAAGGCTAGTTTCCAACCTTTTAAGCTCACCGGGGCTGGTCCATGGAGGTGACCTGAGCATCGCAGAACGAGAAATCGCGATACAAGGCTATGCCGGTGCTTCACGGGGAGTCTGGACAGCTGCGGCCGCTCTGGGTCTCGTGGTGGTTGCGATTCAAGCGGCCACGGGGTGGACATCACCGAGCGAAGAGGATGAGGAGACGTCAGCAAGGGACATGGATTCCGAAAACGAGCATGTCGGTGAAGCGGAGATTTGAATACGAGTGTTATCAACTCAACTCTCGAAACTCGAAACTATCCGTCTGTCGATTTATACTTTTAGATATGGTCTGGTCTTGAGAATATCCTATATGGCGTGTTGCTTGCAAGTTTAAAACCAAAAGTGCATGAGGCTGAAGATTTTAAGTTGATGGCGTAGGAAGGACCTTTTGGCATAGACTTTTCAATAATACAGGCCGATATGACACTGACCAACTGTGTCTGGCTGTCGCTCCGACAATTCAACCAGGGTATCCCTTCTAGCCACCCGCGCGCGTTCCCCTTTCCACTGGAATCCGTGCTGTAGGAACCCATGCGAGTCAACGACGGCACTTACCGTGTAATCCTTTCATGGCGGTGCATGTGTGTGTTTTGCATAAAGCGCATAGCGACCAATCACAGCAACTCTGACGATGCTCCGTGCCTCGCTCCAACGAAATGCTTGCCCGATTCTCCCAAGCTCGACCGCCCCAAGGGCTCCCCTGCCAATCTCGCCAACGGCACTCTCGTTTTGGGAGACGCCCTCGCTTGTGGTTCTGCGGGCCGCAGGTCCGAATATCCTTGGCACTCTGGCACCCACCACATGTCAGAATCCGCACACCCCTTGCCCTGGCCTGACTTGAACTCGACACCCCTTGTCCCTTGTCCCACGTCACTCACGTCGCCGGGGAATACCTCTCAGCCCTGCATCCTGGACGCCGTTAGATCTTTGTCCTTCCTTACGCTAGCAGGGTCCCTGTCGTCGGCCTGGACGCTCGGGGTCTCTGTCCTCTCGGCCGGGGCCTCGCTGCCTGCCGACTGCACCTGCACACCTCTCTCCCACTCCCACTCCCACGGAGCTTCAAGTAGGCCCTTCTCCGGACGAGGTTGCACACAAGGCAATTAGCTGGTCGATCATCTTTCGCCTAAGAACTGCTACCTCTCGGTGATCGCCAGCCAAGAAGCGCTCCAATCTTCACCGCGTGCCCCCATTTAGAGTTTACGAGCATAGACATAACTAGCATCTTCTGAGAAGATGGACGTCGCACTAAATCGAACCGACCCTGGGTTGCTGAACCATATCTTCGTATTCCGCATCTTGAATCTACCAAGTTGCCTAGTTAGTTAATGTACAGGTTGCGCATTGTGCTGCGCATGCTTGCTCGCCACATTATGTACTGCTCCGCTCGCCTAAATAGAATTTCGGCCAAGCCATTGTTCGATCCTTCATTGTTTCTTCAGAGGGTATCCTGCCCTCGTGGATTCCCATGTTGTCGCATCATGCCTTTTGACTCCCTGTAAATGCTGCAAAATCCAAATGCGCCCAAAATCATCCAAGCAAGAAATCCGTGCGTCCCTTGAAACCCCTCTATACAGCAAACACGTCATAAATTTCAAAACTTGTCCTGCCTGATCTTCTTTCGTTCCTGAAGATCCCCTTGTTTCAAAACGGCATGACCTCAAGTGCCATGAAACAATAGCCATAATCCAACAGATATAGTAGTAGATCGATTCGAAACGCAACCCTCTTCAAGAGCTAGCCACGGGGCCGCCGAGGAAAAAGTCAAGTTCCCCTCCGTGGCCGTTCTGGGATCGGTGCTCGTTCTCGGCCAGTTGCTCTAGAAGAGCAAGAAATGGGTCCTTTTCCTCTCCCTGTCCTGTTCCGATGCTGCCGTTGTTGCTTCGGGCTCCGGGACTCGGCGCTGCCGCCGTGGCCTGATGAAGGTTGAGCTTGTTATGGTTATCCTCGCCTTGCCATGCAGCAGGGCTGCCAAACGCGTTCGTGGGGACCGTTCCAAACATGGCGTCGTACCCTCCGTTTGCCTCGTTAATCATTCCAGGTCCGGTATTCGTAACACTCGACCCCGACCCATAGCTGTATGGGGGGCTGAAGGGTGCGCCAGCCATAGGGTGCATCCCATGAGCTGAGACTGGGTGTGTTCCTGGCGAAAGGGTGAATCCCGCTGCAGCTGCAGCTGCGACCGCCGCATTGTTTGCCGATGTTTCGTCCATCTGCTCATGCAGAGCGTACATTTCTTGGCCCTCATGGTGGGGCGGCAGAGAAGTCGGTGTCGTGAGGAGGCTAGGCGATGAATGGGGCATCATGCCTGCAGTGTATGAGAACGACCGACGGGCGCTTCCCGGGGTGGGCAGCCCCGTAGTAGGAGGCTGGAGGCTGGAGATGACCTTGACATCTGGTCGCCTTCGGTTTGTCGGTGCGCTTGGTGCCGTGTTCTTGCGCTTCAGGCTTGGGCGCTGAGGCCCATCGGTGCTTCGAGGAGTTTCCTGGACCGGGAGGGATCCAGAGCCAAAGTCGATAGAAACGTCCGAAAGGCGAAGGTTAGCCGCATCAAAGCTGAACGATTGACCCCCTGGTCCTCCAATGTTGGAATAGCGGTCAAAAAAGTCCTCGCTGTGGAAGCCTGGTGTGTATCGCATCGAGTTGCGTGCCAATGCCTTCACTAGCTCACCATGAGCATGAATGATGTCTTGCAGTGTTTCCCGTTGATGCTGCACACATGCCCAAGCATACCGAAGCTCGCCCAAAAATTGCATCTCGCGGGAGAGAAAGTCTGAGGATGAACCAAAAACGTTGACCTCGCCCTGGCTGCTTTGCTTGCTGTAGTGGGCTCCGTGAACGTGAACCGTACCCGCTGTGCAGATGCAGAATCCCACAAATGCAGGCCAGTCAACGATGCCGGCCTGCTTGCCAAGCTGAACCAACTCCATTATGGCATTGGCATGGAGAAAACACATGTTGGTTGCCTCGATCTGCCACGACTGGTGCTGCCCTGTCTCTGCAAGTTCCGCTAGATCAATGGGGAGGAATGGGCGATAGATCAAGCAGTGGATGAGATGGTAGATGACCTTGCTGAGCACGAGAACAGTCGAGTCGGCCTGTCCAAATAGGGCGTTGAGGTTGGAGAAGACATCCTCAGTTCCAGAAGACCAGACGTCAAGGTCTTGTCGGATCTTGGACAACGTTGAAAGGGTATGCCAGGGGAAATGGGAGTCACCCTTGACACCACCTGCAGCCAGATATCGGTTTGTCTTTCCAAGAACTCGAGTAATGTCGATGAGCATGCCCATGCTTCCCTGTGGTTTCTTATCGCTGCCTTGGAAATATTGAAGGTTCGACCCTGTTTGGAAGAACTCCCCCTCCACTGGAAGTGAAGAAGAGTTAGGTGACCAAGAAGGAAGGCGTAGGAGAATGGTGCTGTCGCTAATAAGACTCGGCCGCTTCGATCCGGTAGTCTGGAACCGATCCAGCAGGTAGCAAGTCCAGAAGAGTCGTCGTCGCATCTCACGCTCAACTGGAGTCATTCTGGCCTGGGCGTCTGTCTCTCTGTGGATCTCAAGAGCCACAGCCATGCCAGTAGCGCTTGCTGGGTCATGTTAGTCAACGATCATGAGACTTCAGCATGGGTTAGATCTTACTCATGAGCATGTATGCCCTCTTTCCCTTCCCAGTCGCAGTAAAGGCGCTCACCAATAGCAGTAGTGCTTGGAGAGCATCAATTGATGGTTCATCGGTGTTGATTTCCCTTCTCGCACGAGCCGCAAAATCCTCACTGAGGTTAGCAGCTGCTTGATACCCACTTGGATCCGTTGTGTGTCTAACAGCCGATTAGCCTATTACCATGGTGGCTTGGGGGCGGGGGACATACCGTGCTGCGACTGCTGAAATTGCATAGGAAAGGAACTTGGGGAGCTGGTTCAACTGAAGTCGTTGCCGAATGGAAGACTCATCAACGATATAATAGGGCTTGCCGTGAAAACGAGCGAAATAGGTATCAAGGAGGGCCTCGGCCTGCGCTGGGGGAGGCGACAGATCTCTGTGGACGTGTTAGTTGGTAGCTCTCAGGTGTGAAGCAGACAAATGACGAACCTCGGCAAAGGCGTATGAGGAGAAAGGGATGCTGTGTCACCGGGAGAGGCGCGGGCTTCAATAGCGACGCGCTTGGCTGCTGGCTCGCCTGCTTCAGCACCCAGCGAGACGGAACCAGACCCCTCTCCTTTTCCAGCGCCGGGCATATTTGAGCTCGTTGGTGAAGAATCATCTTCTCCCTTTTCCCTCAGCTTGGCCTCAAGTCCATCCACTCTTTTCAAAAGCGCTTCCAGAACATCTGTCTTTGGGCCACGCTTCTTTGGTACAGCATCTGTTGGGGGTTAGCACGAGTCAGCACCACCAGATTCACAGCTTCAGAGCGCCCACCAAGCGCATCATGGCTGAGAAACAAGTCGAGACTCACCATAAATACAGGGGCACTGGAAGACCTGGCAAGCTTCGCATGATGGTCGAAGGCGGTTGCACTTGATCTATAGCGGTTCCGATTAGGCTCCGTCCGGATGACTTACAAGCGCGGGAAAGACACTCACCTTTCTCTTCCGGCACGACTTGCAGTTCATGGACTCTCGAGGTTCATTGCTCATGCGACGGGTAGGAAGGCGTTCAATGCCGACCTGCGGCCGTGGAATAGCCACAGGGTGGACTCCGGGTATATGAGGAACGTTCATTGGATCGTATACGGATGCGGTCATGTCTAGAATCGTGGAAACAATTGAGGGCCGTCGGTATACACGACGGCACGGCTGACCCTCCTGGAATCAGGTGGAGGTAGTTATCCAGAAGCTGAATCGTTGGAGGACAAGGCGAAGTGGCGACTCAAAGGGCTAGGTAGAGATCAAGATGGCGATGTTGGGAAGTATGCTGCGGTCCTGGTGGTATCAATCCCGAGATCCCTCAGAAGCGCAGTCGATGTAGGATGGATGTTCGTAGTATTGGCGTGTCGATGGCGATATAGACTGGCTGGGCGTGGCCGTCTTTTGGGTGCAGAGACGAGATACTGCCAAAACGCTCGGCGACTCAGGTTTGAATAGGGAACGGAAATGGAGAAGGAGTTGAAGCTCCAAAAGTAGGGTGAGGCTTCGTAAAAGATGGGACGGGATGGCAAAAGAAGGTCGACCGGTCGACTAGCCTCGGAGGCCCAGAATTGTACGACTGACCCGGACCCCAGTCGGCGGTCTCATTTTGGTCGTTGCCAATGTGGAGGTGGCTAGTGACAGGACCGGGGGGCGAGCATGAATGATGATGGTGGTGTCGATGTTGGGATGGATCATGGTGGGGAAACGGAGCTCAAGATGCAAGTCCATCCCTTGATGGTCCGCTCCAACGCTGTCCCCTCTAATGCTGGCTCCCATGGCAGGCTGGGCTGGCTGGGCTGGCTGGGCTGGGCTGGGCTGGCTCTTGCGAAGATGCACCAGGGCCACTAGCACAATCTCTTTTGGGCGTGGTGATTGCATCTCGCTGGCGTCTGGACCAGCCATGTCATTGGAGCGCGCAAAGAGGACGAACTATGTGAGGAGGAGGGGATGGTCGCCCCCAAACCGGCGGTACTGTACCCCCAACAAGGTGAACATGCCAGGCCCCCAAAGCACCAAACCGGGGAAGGGCAAGGCCTGAACCCGTCCGTCCTTGTCTTCTATTAAGCGTAGCATTTCCCGACACATCTGTCGATCCTGTCTGCTTTCCTGGTGCACCTCTGCCGATTCGATGTCTGGCATGGACCCTTTGTTCGGTCGAGCATTGAGCGAGCTAGGAGGCACACTCGGACTCGGTCCCAAGCTAACCCTCCCAGCCAGCTCTTGTTCGCACTTTGTTGCTGTCCGTAATTGACCCTGAGCAGCCGACTCCCTGTGCCAGATTAGGCCACACATCGCCCCAGGTTGACAAGGAATATACGCAACGCATTGTGCAAGGGACACTGGACCACCACGCGGGTCCCAAGTTCCAAGACCAGAAAGTCGGGCTCTTAGCGAAAGTGGCAGGGGCAAGGTTGGCAGCATCTAGTACTGTAGAGCGACGGGTCTGACGACGGCCATGGCCATGATAGACGTTGGCTTGTCTAGTGCCGTAACCGCCGGAGCGGTAAGGTACCGCTCGAAATGGATGGAAGGATGAGGTTGTCAGTCCTTACCTTACTTTACCTCCGTCCCCGTTGCTAGCTCGTGCCCCGTAGTTCAGCGAACGAGGCAAACGGTAGGGCGGGACAGGGGCATCGAGTCGAGCATGTTCGCTGGTGTTGGACGACAAGTTGAGGCCAGACAGGGGCCAGGCCAAGGTCAAGGTCAAGGTCAATGCCGCGCCCGGGAGCCACGAGTGCACGAGGCACGAACGAACGGGATAGGATGGGATAGGATGGGATAGGATAGGGAGCTAGGATGTGGTTCAGAAGAAGGCTTCGGGAGTCTTCCATAGTGAGCTAGGTCTGGAGGTGAGAACCTGGGAAAAGTGGCACCGACGTCAAAGCTCTCCCGTCAGATTCGCACCTTCCCTTCCACTTCCATCCTTCCAGCTTACCTTCCTTGCACCCTAGGGCCTAGGTACAGTAGGCCCTACTACGTACTCCTAGGAAGGTACGGATACCGCAGGCAGGTACCCAGCAGCCAAAATGTGAGGTGGGGGCCGGAACCTACTGTAGGTACCTTAGCGGGCACTTCGCTTAAGCATAGCGGGAACAGCGTTGTTTGGGGCGTGACTAGGGGCCGTCGATGGCTGGGGCATCGTGGGCGAAACGGACGACACGCCGGGCAGTCGCGATAGGGTGGTGGCTGCTTTTTTGGCCAGCCTGAAACTCTAGAGGCAGGATCTAAAGACTCTTGTCACGAAACTCACGATTCATTTCATCACCACTTCATCTGCCATGTCTGAGGAGCACTCGCTCGTGCATCACACTATCGATATTCCGCACTCGAAAGCCACGAGGACGAACCAAATGTCGCCACAAGCGATTTGCGCTTAATTCTACAACACGATCGATGCCAGACCGAGTTTGGCAACGTCAACCGTGAGCTAAGATTAGCACTCGACGCCATTTTTGGTCTGCCAACGGCCCCCGAGATCCTGGCCGGCTTCCATCTGAACTTTTGCAGCCTGACGCTTGGGTCCATCAGTCCCATGGGCCATCCTGGTCTCCCCTACCGATACCACGCCCTCATAAGGTACAGGCAGACTGTGCTTTCGCTCCCGTACGGGCTGCTACCTCGACGCTCTGGGCCCTTGCCTAGCCTGCCGCATTCTAGACTCCTTCCACCGGCATACCACTAACGGATCGATTGCGCACACAGGGTTCATGTCAATCTCGTGGTCTTTGGCCCCTCCCAGCTCCCGTCGATGGGGACGAGATCTCCCTGACTCCCTGGTCGTGGGTAATCTATGGCCCAAGCCAGGACCCAGCCAGACCTGTCACTGAAATGCCTCTTTTCTCCCCCTTGAACTCGACATTGAGCCTATGATTACAAAGCGGTACTCGCCCTCGCGTCGACCAGAGACAGGGGCCTGACATCTCGCAAAGCCAACGTCTGCAAGCGGCTCTGTCGAGATCCTTGCTTCTGCGTAAGAGTCAGTCTATGTGTGGCCAGCAGGGTCATAATCTCAATTGACACAGCTAAGCGCCACTGGCACGTCTTGTCAAAACCACATGGGGCCAAGCGGCTGCAGCCGTCTCATATCAAAGTTGTCACTCCCCTGGCGCCCAGCCGTCATTCACATTACCAAGAGAGAGGCTCCCGGGTGTTGCTGACAGGGGAAATAGATGAGAAATGACGTGACAACTCCGCGAGTGTCCCACCCTGGCCCAGATATCCTCAGGTGAGGTCCAGCGGAGTTGAGAGAGAGGGGCCGTCGACAACGACCCTTCAACAAGACAGCCACTTTTGATAGGATCGACCCCTTTTCAGAGATATCAGAACGTGGCAGGCTCGTCTAATTCCCGGGGCGCTGGAGATGGCGGGCTCTCAATCTTGAGCTCTACCGACCTCGGGAGATATCATCACCGCCAGCCATGCAGTCAGCGCCGTGGTTCGGATTCCGCGTACTCGCGCAACAGCCATGCCATGCCATGCCATGCTCAAGAGGTGAGACAAACGGGCGTTGTACCTGCATATGTGGGGATGTATCCAGCATCTCTCGCAGTCATAAGGCTTGCATTGGGGCGAACCAGTGGCGAGTCGCCGTGCTGGATTTCCTGTTAATCAGCAGCAACCCCTGAAGAAACTCGCATCCTTCATGACGGCCAGGCCAGTTCTCCGCTGTGTTGGCGCTCTCTTGCAGAAGGCGGTCCTTGAATTCTTGATGAGGCTAACAGCATGGCTAGTGTCGCCAGGTGGTGTGTGCTCATCTGCACGCCGTGGACGGCTTGCTCCCCCGATTTGGATCTTGAGTCCGGCCGGACATCCACGCCTTTCCGAATGCCCCCCTGTATGCCATGCCGCCTAGGTCCAAGTTGCTCTGCTACCCACGGCACTAAGACTCGCCTCGGCGTCCGATCGAGGTGCCGTATGAGGTAGACTAATCAATCTTATACACGGATGGGGACGAGCCAGCGCATCATGTGTGCACTTCCATCAATGCCGAGGCGAGGCATTTCCCATTGGATTCGGATGAACAAAGGCTGTTGTTTAATGCGTTACAAAATCGACGAGGCCCGCACGAGTTCCCTTGGTTGACCGACCCAACACAAACAGAGACAGACGGCTATCAGCCCAATGAAGCACTTGCTTGGCGTCATGGTTTCTAGAAGCGGATCAGTTGCTATGTGCGAGCCTTGGAATGCCGGGCACCCTGCCCTTTTCGACTCCCTGTCCGGGTGCCGTCCTCCACTTTACCCCAGGTGCCCAATCCGTACCCGGCTTGGATGGGCTTGGCCGTCGAACCATTCTCACGCTGTGACCTGGTGAGCCTGAAGCCTCTAGAACCTGTCTTTTTTTCTCACTGTGAGCCGATGCTCGCAAGCACCATGAGTGGTTCACCTAAAACTGAAACCAGCCGCGTCGTCGAATACGGTTCAAGATCTGAGATCATTCACACAACGCCCGCCATCACTTGGTGATGACGAGAAGCTTACTCTACGAGGTGGATTTGACCTGCTCACACTAGGTTATGGGTCGTAGTGTTTGAGCAGGCTGAAGTCTCAACTAGGGGAAGCAGCTCCGATGGCGGCCGAGATGTCTGCGCCCTCAACTCTGCGCTTTCTTTGGTGTTTTGAAGAACGGACGGCTTGAGAAGCGAGTCCGGACAAGCGCCTAAGTGCCTGCCAGAAGCACCCACTTGGTCTCTCGTCTCTTTGTGCAATGCAACTCTCGTCACCAAGAAGCGCCAATACGACACGATAGGCGCCGCTGATCGACGACGCCTCAAGCCTTCATCTCGCACTCTGCGGCTCACTCGGCGATCGCCTGGGGCTCATCCTTCGACAAGGTTGCCGGTTCGGACTCGGATACCGTGCTCGGATCCAGGCTTTCTTCAGTTTAGAGTTGAGAGCCGGATTCATAGATCACGGGTAGCTTGAGAGGTCTACTATTTATCACGGCTATGATATTAACATGATCGGTCTTGCCGACATGGGTTCCTACCATGGGTCCCAGGCAAACTGCCTTCTAGGGCACTATCGACTCCATCGTCAATATGTCACTTGGCAACTGACGCACCAAGCTTGCCCTAGAGAGTAAACCGACTCCAAAACTGTCTCGGTTCGTACACTGTGGCCTCATGCTCCACCCCGAGGTGGAGGTTTTCCGAACCTTCCTCAGTTCAAGACCCAGGTACCGCTGCCAGGATCATGTATCCAGGACGGCACTTGAGGTAGGATTACTATCTCCGGTATTCCTCACTACAAGCGAACGATTCCTAGGTCGCAAGGTATAGCTTTCCAGCGTTCCAACGCATAGAAATGAGTCGTGTCAAGATATATTCAAACCCAGTCGATCGGTTTTTTGGTCGGGCCTTTGCCTCTTTTTACTTCTAGCTTCCTCCGATAGCTACAAGCTCCGACAGAACAAGTAATCGGCGGCTCTTCTCTGCCTCGGCCACATGGTTTGTCCCTGCCTGATTCCAGGCCCTCGAGCCGAAGATCCAACTGATCGTCAAGGTACGCTCGCCAACCGCGATCGAAGGGTTTCAGGCCGATCATAGACTTGCATGGCCTGTAGGGCTTAGGCATCCCTGTGCCCCGGCAGCTCAAGCAAGACCTGAGGTGGTGGCTCCCGTGAGAGAATGGAGCTGTGGGTTCATCCATGGCCCTCGGGGCCAACTGGCTCAAGTGCAAAGGATGGATGGTCAGCCAGCGGAGAAGCCCCTGGCTTACCCAGAACTCAACAGTGGTTCACTCACATCGACCTCTCCGAGTCCCTTGCTTACCGCTCCGACTTGATACCCGCTAGCAGATCGATTGCGGTTGCGTGCCTCGGGTTGCCCATTGCTCAGGCGCTTGCGTTGACTATGTGCCTTCTTCTCGGTATGTACAGTCTCCTTACTATCACATACCCACTCGGCCGCCCCTTGGATCTCCTTCATTTTGCTGTCGGTCCTTGGTGAGGTCGCAGATACTGACTACTCAAAGTTTGCTTGGAAAAACGGGTCTGGATAGCCTCGACCTGATACACCGTGAGTATCAACTCGTCAAACATGATCACCACGGGTCGTTTCTTGTGCAGCTGAACACGCAATCAAGCATCTTGGGTGTGTTTGGTTTCCCCCTAGACGTTTCGCCGAGCCTCCGTGATGGAGATGATGCGTCTCTGCGAGTTTCCCATGTGTGAGCCTGCAGGCCGGCCCTCCCGCGGTGCAGATTAGCACGCTTCTGGCCTCAAGGGGGACTGAGTTGTGGCTAAACAGCAGGGCTACACAGTGGGCAGTGGAGATAACCCATTGCCGCGACCGCCTGCGGCAAACAAACCAGTCCTGCACACGCGGTAGGTGTTACAGTACGGCTTGGCTTGGCTGGGCTGGTGCCCCTGTCGAGGCGAGTGCAAAGGTCCTCTCATCATCCCAACTTGCTAACCCTTGGAGAGCATGGTGTTGTCTTGTTCGTCCCGTCTTCTCATCTCCTCTGCATACCGCCACCAGGACTTTACCCGCACCCCCTATTCCCTGCCTCGGGATCGAATCATCGTCGACTTGACCCTCAAGAGGTTGCCACGTCTGGAGGTCCATCCAGACACCTGGAGATCCCCTCCATGGGCGGGTCAATCCCCCCCCTCACTTGCTTTCTGCCGGGAGCGTGGTGTGCAACCTTTCTCGTGCGCCACTTGCGAGTTGTCGGCATTCTCGCAGGCCATGTCTTCTTGGCTCTCACTTGACGCCCTCAGTTGAGCAATCTCCGCAGCAGCGTCTTGAGTAGGTGTGGCTGCCACGCGGATCCAGTCTTGTGGCCTTGCCTTGGACAAGAAATTTTGCCCAGAGATGCATACCTTGTGCCCCATTCAACGTCCTTCATCTATGAACAGCGACACTAGGTGCCTCATGTCTAGACATGTCGCCCCTGTGCTATTATCTCACGATGTCTTGTCTCAAAAGGTGTTATTCTCAATGCTATCTATTCTCTCAGGCTCGTCATCAGCCAACATGGAAACCACATGTGTCTCGTGCTTTGGGCAATCTGACCAGAACTACCTACCCAGTCTGGATACCTTGCTCGACCGTTATGCATCTCACATCCACATCATTCACCCCACACGATGCCTATGAGGAGGCGAGTGGACAAGGAGCCACAGCAAGGGTGAGCAGAGAGGCACACACAAACGCACACGCACACGCACACGTACACACCCCAAGCGCCCTGAACCTCACACAGCCTCTAAACCCTTCTCACGCCGTACCCAGCCAGAGCACAGGAGGCACTGGCTGCCGGTGAGCATGCATGAGGCCTTATGGCGTTGTCCACTGACGCTGATATCTTGCTTTTTGGTGAGTAAGTGATGACATGCAAAACACCAAGAGACAGACACGCATATCTGGCCAAGGCAAAGGCATCTACCACATCGACATCGCCTAGGTACGACGACATGGGACGAGATTCAAGCGGGCGGGCGGTGTGAGGCTCTAGATGTCTTCAAATTCTATCATACGCTGCGTCTGCACGATGCTTGCTAGCAGTAACCAAGTGCCTATAATATTCAACTGACATATATGTCCCATTCCCATTCCCAGCTCACCGGATCTCGTATACACCCATGATCTTCATATCCATCGCCAGCCCTGCAAGGGCCAGCCTATACATAGGCAGGTACATACGTACACACTCCGGAGCAAGAGCACAGAGCAGCAGATCCCCGTGGGACCGAGTCCTTCTTACATGCTCTTGACCGTAGTGGTACACAGGTAGTGCAGTATCGGTAGCGCTAGGTCATCCCGCGCTGCCCTTGTCTTGTCAGGTTGTAGTAAACCCACTCGAGTGGCCCAGGGCCCATGGGTCTTTTGTCTGCCGGATCTGTCCCCAGCAGGCAAGGCCTCTCTTGTCTTGTTCGCACAAAGTTTGATTTGCTGGCCTGTTCATTTCGGGGGTCGAGATGGACCCGCCATAGGCCTAAAATATCCAAAAGCCTCGAGTCTTTGTCCAGGGGCAGACTGTGCAAGGAGACGCCGAGCGGCCTCGATTGACGTGGGCGCTTGCTTGGCAAGCGGCACAGTTGGTGCGGTTGTACAGGGCGTGCTGCTTCCCTGCTCTCCGTTCACCGGCCTGGCCGGTAGTCCTGGCGGATATCTAGGTTTTTCCCCTAAACCCGGCCTTCTTCGGACCTCCAGCCTATTCAGTCATCGGTCCTTTTCCCCAAGAAAGGACCGACGTCGAATCAGGAAAGTCATTCTTTCGAGTCGAACTGATATCTGATCTCCTTTCTGGAGTATCATGTGCGATAGCATGTTGTTGCCGTTAGAGTTGACGGTCTATCCGAGTCGACTGCTCCAGACTCAGTATCGGTGGCCACCGCTTGCCAACCGCACGAAGCTGTACGGCACGTTCTGTCCAACAAGTAACCGTAAACTTTCTACTGTCGTGAAAGCAGCAACGTCATCTGCCCCGTAGGCAGCAAATCCATTCTTGTCGGCGATCAGGCTTGGATCCGAACTCCTCCGTGCTGCTCCATCGGCCAAGTCGAGGAAGACCTTCTTCGTGTTCGTCGTCCCTCTCGATCCGGCTGCTCCAAACGCTCGTAGCAACATGCCAACCAGATGACTCTTCTCCCAGCCAAGTGCCGACACAATAACAAACGGAGCGCTGTCATCACCCACTGACCGGGCACGCTGAAGGCTCTCGAGGCTGATGAACGGTTCGATCGGAGGCGCATTTCGAGCGAGAGCAGTAGGCGTGCGGAAGCCTATCGTATAAATCTTGGAAATCCTGAGGGCCCTCATGGCAAAGAATACCGGGGCAGCATCATCGGATGACGAGGCCATCACCACAGCTGAGCGCCCAAAGTAGGCAGAGGGAGCCAAGTCGCGTGTAAGTGTACTGAGTATTCCTTTCCATCCCGCGTTGTCAAAGACAAGAGAGGCCGTCGGTGCCAAACCTGACTGGCTGCTGGAATCGAGTGAGTCGGTCTGCCGTTGACGAGGACTGGACGGCATTGATCCGGGTGATGACGACCTTGACGAGGAGCCAGATTGCACCACAATGGTGTCAACCACGCCAATGGCGCGAGCGGCTTCAGTCAGGATTGGGCCGTTGCCTCCATTCAATGCTCCGAAAAAGGGGCCGTTCTTTATCAATGTGTGATGTGGTAGCCCTGGGTTGAGGTATGCGCCCCCGAAATGCTTCTGGTTGCACCAAGCTTCCATGCTTCCAGGGTTATTGGGGTGCCTCTCGACAACGGCAAAATGGTGAGGAAGGCCTAGTTCGTTGATACATTTTTCGTAGAATGGCGCCTTGGGGGTGGCGCATCCAGAGGTTGTGCTGTTGATTCCATAGATGTGCTTTCTTGGTAGCTGGCCCAGCAGAGACAGGGCTGCGTTGATCTCAGCTGCGCTCAACTGACCGGGAGCAGCTATTATGGGAAGAAGCGGGTGTGTGATGGGCGTAAAGACGGGGTTCAATGTTCTCGAGAACTGTCCGGTCTCGCCCATGTTGACTGCAGAAAAGGGAGGAGCGTCGGGGTACTCGGCGCGCATCTTGGAACGGAAATACTCCAGCTCGAAGTTTTCGTTATGCTCGTTAATAATGGCAATCATCTTGATAATATCCGCGTACTGCCTTGACCTCTCAAACACCTCCTGGGCATACTTGGATGGCCATCGAAAGGTTCCGGAAAAGTCATGAAAGGCCGACATGATGCGCGAGTTGCCCCGGCGCTCATATAGATTCTTTCGAATTTCCTCGGGCAACCACAACTCTACGTCGATGTATTCCACGCCCCATTGGATGGCACGATAGAGGTATTCGTAGTAGATCTCGGGTTTGTCCATTGGAAACCTCCCATTCTCCCTTGTGCATCGGGTCGTGAAAATGATAGGGAGCTCTGTCCGCTGGCGCAGAAGCATTACCTGCTCGCCAACATAACTGAGACTGGGCACTTCTGAGAAACTGCCGTCTCCGGTTGGTTCTCTTAGTAGATCAACCCGAATCTCGACGGCATCTGCGCCAACAGTCAAGATGTCGATGTTTGGCAGAGCAGCGTGAACGTCTGGGAATGTGGTCGAGATAAAGTAAGTCCTCGGCTTCGCCATGAGCGCTTCGTGGTGATTGATCTGGCCGAGCGTAAAAGAAATAAACCTCGCAAGGTCGCGGCGGAAGAAGGGCGATTCGGTATAGAGAAACTCATAGTCGCAACTGGCGGAAAGATGGAGATCCGGCGGCATCCCTAGGTTCACACAGTGAGCGTTGATGGCAACGACAAGCTCCTGGTTGCGCGCAGCGACATCTCCTTTCGCCTCGCCTGCCGCAACGCCCACGACAAACCCACGATCCTCTGCTGAAACGTGCTCGAACCCATCTCTTATCCTGCAAGGCGTTCCCAAGACTTCTGCGAAAACCGACACAATGTGATCCTGTCCGGGTCCAAAGACGATGGCGACAATCCTGTTGTCTCCCCTTGCCGGCGTACTCCCAAATGTACTCTCGTTGATCATGACTGGGCTTTGATTCGGTCGGTCGAGGTCCATGGCGACGGGTTCTGAACCATTCAATGTGACGGATGGTGTCGGCCCGAGGGGCGGTTCAGGCATTAACGGTTGGACGGCGGCCATTTTTGTCGTTCCTTCCCAGTGCGACAGACTAGGTAGTTCCACCTCTTTAACTGTAAATCGCCGTAGCTTATCCAAATGGGGTCCGAAGGTTCCCAATATCCTTCACCAAACCAAGTCGCATCACCACCAATCGCAAGCGCTTCCAATGCGCAGGAGAAATTCACGGAAACTCGTCAGGCTAAGTACGGTTCGGTCGTATATGGTGAATGCAATATCGCTTTTTTTTTTTTCGGTATCCGGCGCAAAAAGTTCAGTTCGGCTCGAGGCGTGCAGCGGTTTCGGGTCGGAAAAGCACCAAAGAGTTCGAAAGACGAAGTCGCAGTAGAAGAGCCGCAACGGTTTTCTGGAGCGCGGGCTAGAGTTAGAATGGCTGTCAAATTAAGGTGACGAGATCTCGTGCAGTGGATGCAGTATGCGTTCGCAGGTTGAAGGCGGACCCAGTGGGGACGATGTCGGAATATGGGGTAAGGTGAGGTTTGAGAGAAGTAGACGAAGGACCAGTTTAAGAGAGAGCGAAGGAGATTGAGTAGTCTCTCGAAAACGGAGGAAAGGGGGTATAGTATGCATAAGAGGGCGCCTGGTTAGGTCGGTACCTTTTGGGCTATGAATTCGCAAGACGGACGGCACAGCAAGTAAAAAGAGTCGAGCTGAAGTGGGCGAGTCGTGGGTACTGTACGGTACGGTAGAGCAGGCGAAGCAATGCAGAAGACGAGATGTCCTGCGGCGAGACTTGGGTCGCTAAAGTGCCAAGCGAGGAATATTTGACCGATGGGATGTTTGAGCCGGCTCAGATAGGGCACGGCCGGGGCGAAACAAGGGACAAGATCCCTGACAGAGACTGATGGAGCTGATGGAGCTGACGAGCTGGGACCCGGGGCGACCTCGACAGGATCAACGAGAGTGGCTGCGACCGGGATGTGGGCGAAACTCGAGCCCTGCTGTTGGTGGAAGGGAGACGACCAAGACAGGCGGCGGGGGCGTAGTAATTGTTCCACCACAGGGCGATTTACGCTGAGGCGAACGATGCAGACCCCGACGGCATCAACCGCAGACCTGGGACTTAGTTGCTTGACTTGGACCTTGAGGATATGAGACATATATCACGATCTCCAGAGAGGAATAGAGGCCGAGATGGGTACCCGTCGTATATGCCGTGGAGAAGGTCGCAGCATGTACTGTATGGAGCGCGTTTAGATGAAAGTCAGAAGTGCTTGTCCAAACTCAAATAAAGGTTGTCACTGTTGATCTCTGATCTGTGCGTTGGAAAAGGTTGGGTCAGTCCCTGTTACCATCCATTCCTTCCATGAGTGCGTGTGCAAGCATTAATGGACGGCAAGGGCAAGGCAAGTAAGTACCGAAGCTGATCAACCATCCAATACATTCGCTGTGGCCGGTTGAGCTCCTCCGTACATACGTATGCATCGGGTATGGGAGGAACCACCACCGAGACTATCTTTGTGGGGGTATTGGTTCTGGTCGGAATTGGGGGTTGCGTAAGGTGATGATCCCTCTCAGTTCATCTATTGCCGATAAGCCATCGGAAAAGCTGGCCGCCCCGTCGTCTCGAGACCCCATCGTGAAGCGTGGAATGCATCGAGAATTTGCCATTTCGCCTCCACAGCCTGCCAGCCCAGCCCAGGTCTTGGAACACCTGCACCTGCTCCCGCAACGTCGCACTTGTAACCGACCCCAGAGCGCGGCCGACCCATGACCTAAAAGGCAACACTAACGATTCATCTGCAGTGGACGGACTTTCTTGGGGTCCAAGTCAAGGGACAGCATGAGAAAGCCTCCTTCTCTTCTGATGGATGATACATATCTACCTACCTACTACGTACAGTACAGACGATGCATCCCTCCCTTCGGCCATTTCATTCACTCCACACAGAGTGGAGGGAAAACGCCACGGGATGGCAGGTTTGACGAGGGTGGGGGGGGGGGTTGTGAGGGCGATGGACTTGAGATTCTCCACGGCCCTTGATAGCTGGACTTTGGGGGTTGTCGATTATCCACCAATCGCGCGACTGACAGTCCCCGCAGATTCTTTCAATGCTTTAAATTCGGTTCGCGGTTGTTTCGAGTACCCCTTGTCCCTTGGGCAATTGGGGGACCCTTGTACTTGTTTCAAGGCCATGCGACATCACAGCTACAGGACGACATCGCCATCGTCCAGGAAGAGGAAGGACAGGTTGCATCCATTTCGAGGTGCATTTTCTATCTCAGGGGTACAACTCTCAGGCCTTGCTTTTGACGAGATTTGGCCAGGTTTCTATCCAAGGAGCCCGAATTACAAAGCTACCAAATGACACAACAAGAGCCCACTCGACACAAACTGGCGTGACTGACTATCCATGGACCCATCTCGTACTTGGTTCGACCAACTCGCACCTCGCTCATTGGACTCGAGTTGGGAGCATACTCGGCTTGCCATTTGTTTCGGTAGCAGACGGCCGGCAACAGACGGACGGATCAAAATTGCTGTGGATTCCGGTGCTACTCTCTGCCATTGTTCATGACTACGGAGGGTCCAGCAGGGCCTTGAAGCCTCTAGGGAGCATCGCGGCATCAACCATGGCGAGAGAGACGTTACGTATGTCTGCACGCACGCAATCTCCGCAACCTGTCACGTCCCCAAAGTTTGTTTGATCTCCATCTTACATACCACCGACTCTGCCTTGCCATCGGTTGCTACTATCGCGATAACCATGTTTCACCCAACCTGAGGCATGAACCTGGATTATGGTGATGGACAGGCACATTTGCTGTTCTGGTCCAGTCATTGCACCCTCTTGTCATATCATGCCATGCTATTTCTTTCTTAAGACCCTCAATGGTCATTCTCTTACCGAGATTTTGATCCAAGCTCTGGCCTAAAAGTGGCCGGTGCATACAATTAATCCCGCGGTGTTTTCATATAAACACATGTCACACTCTATCTCTGAAGCATGCACCCATCGGATTCTCAGTGTTCCGGCCATAAGTTACAGATTTATTACGAGGCATGAGCGAATAGAATGCGTTTCATGATTCGGCAAGGTCTCCGACCCCGGACTTCATCCCAGCTGGCACCGGGATTGCGGCGCCGCTCCCTAGCCTCACGGGCCGCGGCTCTGTTATCCCACGAATGAGGCCTCGTCCTGACAAGGGCCTTGGCTCTAGAAACGATCCAGTGGATCGAGAACTCAAGGCGCAGGTTTTGCATAAGCTTTCGTTAACGAGTTAGGCTCCGTCGCTTCGTCTTGACCTTTTCACACAATCTCGCCATCAACCCGAAGGGCGCTTTTCCATCCAATAGAGGACAACCAAGCCCGCAGTCACAGTCGAGACTGATCCTATTCAGGGCGTTGAGGTACCGACAGGTTGGTCAGCAGCATGGTTTCGCCGAAGCAACAGTTTGACTCTTGGAGTTTTTCCACCTTTAGGAAGTTTCACGCATATCACTTCGTATCATCATCATGAATGTTGATCACGATGGGTGAAGGAATCTGTTCTACTTCCATATTCAACTCGTGGAAAGGACAGGATGCTATCAGTCAACCAACACGCGGTCCCGCAGGTACGATCCAACTTGGCCAACTCGAGACTTGGCTCATTTCTGAGACCAGATGCCAATCATGTTTTCTTCCGTGTCAATGAGCCGGGCGAAATATCCCATCTCTCCTCCGATGGCCGTCTTGGGACTTGGGGCATGTCAGTCGGGTCGGGGTATCTCTCGGGCTTGGGCTCCGGCGCCAGCATGACAGGATACTTACAGGGCCGTCTTGCCGCCGGCTGAGGCGACCTTCTTGAGTGTCTCTTCGCAGTCCACGACGCAGAGAGTTGGCATCAGAGGCAACGCAGCCGGGCGTTCAGCGATATTGTTGACGACATGATAGGGTTCATCAAGCTCGAGAAAGGCCCCGTGCAGAGTCTTGCCCTTGTTGAAGAAGTGCATGCTCTTGACGCAGTCGCCAACGGCCTTTGCCGGCTCATCCATGACCTCCCAGCCAAAAATTTCGGTGTAGAACTTCTTGGCACGGGCGAAGTCTCGGACGGGTACTTCAAGCCAGCAAATCTGGCCGAGGGCTTCCTAGAGTGGTCTTAGTAGAGACCCTTGAGGGGTGATTTGAAGATACGGCACCTGGACACGGCTCTCATCCATGGTTGATGTCGGTGCGACTGTTCAAGGAGGTGAGTCTGTTTGTTCTTGATGACTTGACTATGGCGTCTTGAGCAATGGCAACTCTCTCGTCTCAAGCAATGTCCTACCCCGCCGATTTATAGTCGACAGTTCGCACTATTAACGCCTCCATCCTTTGTTCCAATATCAACTCTCATCACAGTCCGTTTCTCAACGGATTGACCAGACCCCGGTTTGAGGCGTTGCTGCCTGGATATGGCTTGCAATTGAGCCAATGGTGCTGTGTGCGACTGATCCAGGGGCACATGACTTCGCGTGCCGGTCGCGCACGAAGCCTGAGATGGAACGCGCCACGCCGCGATGATTAGTGAACTACCGACGCCGCTGCGGGGTGGCTACAGGTCTGGGCTTCAACGATCGACGCCATGGTGCCGTAAGACGGTTGAATAGATTGAAGTGCAAACAAGCCTTTGGGTGAAACAACTTCCAGCCCCGTGTTTTGTTGAGCTGCGACGTTCGCATCCTTGTCGTGATCTCCATCACGGCGAGTGGGTAAAGAGAGGTGAAGGAGCGTGCGCAGATGCATTCGCCAAGCGGTAATGACCAATATCGAGGGGAAAGCAGATTGATATTCATGGGAAAACGTACACATGATCATCCTTGGCAAAGATAAACTCAATTCGGCCTCATATGTCACTGAAAGAACATGACAACTCAAACTTCAGATGTCATCTGTAACCTATAGGGTAGGACTCAACTTCTCCAACGTCAGCCAATGGATTTACACTAGTCCTTTCAGAAGTACTGAAAACAGTACCTAGGAACGTCCTTATTGGTAAACGGGTACCTCATCTCTGATGTGGGTATTTGTTGACTCGACTGGCCATTTCTCTTTGTCTTGCTATGCTGATATCAATATCATGAATTTGGCCCATTTTTGTCTGGTCAATGGGTTCATGGTGCTCGAGGCAAGTGCAAGCGAGTCAAGGGAGCTCGAACAAAGAAAGAAGCTCTCGCCCCACCAGCGCCACTTCTGACCAATGAAACGCGCCAGATCTCGTTCCTTCCCCCGGAACCACGCGCGTCATACCACTTGCGTCGCCCGTTGCTGGGTCGTTCTTTGAGCTTTGTCGCAAACCCTCCACTCGCCGTCGCCATTTTTCGCATCTTTCATCTGCATCAACGACGACGCGCATCAAGCATCTCGAGTTTATCGACTTCATCAGACCCTGCATCTTTATACCTTTCATCAATTGGTCTAGCTACTGCTCCATCTCCTGCAAGTGCGCATTTCAATGGCCGACGCTACAGAACAGACGGCGGCGCCCGTCGTCAACGAGACACCCAAGATCATCGACGAACCCCAGAAGTCGGCCGAGGAGCCTACTAGCGCCCCAGCTGAGGCTCCCGCCAGCGATTCTGCGAAGCCCGATGATTCTGCAAAGCCTGACGACCAGGTCGAGTCCGCCACCATAACTCCTGCTGTTGGCACTCCCAATGTCGATACACCCAACACCGACTTCCTTATCGCAAACGACCAAGACCCCAACTCCAAGAAGGTCACCCTCGCCGACCTGTGCGCAAAGGGAACTGCCCTGTATGCCCACAGAAACTATGAGGAGGCTGCCGAAGTCTTCTCCAGGGCCAGCATCCTGCAGGCCGAGCTCAATGGCGAGACTGCTCCCGAGAACGCTGAAATCCTCTTCCATTATGGTCGCAGCTTGTTCAAGGTCGGACAGAGCAAGAGTGATGTTCTTGGAGGGCCCGCCGCGGCCGAAAAGCGAAAGGGGGCCGGAAGCAAAGCCAAGAAGCCCGCACAGACCGAGGCCCAGAAGGTGACGCAAGAAGGCATTGGCATCATCGCGGAGCAGAAGGACGAGGCGAAGAAGGATGAATCTTCCAAGGTCGATGCTGATGCGAAGAAGCCTCTGTTCCAGTTTACTGGCGACGAGAATTTTGATGACTCTGATGAAGAAGAGGTACGTAGTCCACCCTATAGCTGGAAAAGTGGATTGTTAGCTGACCTCATTTACAGGAAGCTGCCGAAGGCGAAGAGGAGGAGGAGGAGGATGACGACCTGGCCACTGCCTTTGAGATTCTTGACCTTGCTCGAGTGTGCTATCTAAAGAGACTGGAAAACCCAGACACTGAAGAGACTGAGACTGGCAAGGGCAAGGAGGTTGCAGAGGGCGACTCACCTACCGTGCGGCACGTCAAGGAGCGTCTTGCTGACACTCATGATGCCCTCTCTGAGATTTCTCTCGAGAATGGACGGTATGTGTAGCCCGAGAATACTTCCATCCCCGCCCTAACCATCGCGCGTATAGCTACCCGAATGCCATCGAGGACGGCCGAACTTCCCTCAAGTACAAGTTGGAACTCTATCCCGAGGAATCTGAGATCATCGCCGAGGCTCACTTCAAGCTCTCCCTGGCTCTGGAGTTTGCTTCCGTGACCGTCGCCGATGACGACGGCACCGGCGCCAAGCGCGAGGAGATGGACCAAGGCATGCGTGATGAGGCTGTCAAGGAGATGGAGCTGGCCATTAAGAGCTCTAAGCTTAAGCTTCAGAACAAGGAGGTTGAGCTTGCTACCATGGCCTCTCCCGAGGACAACGAGCTGGCGCGGAAATCCATTCAGGAAATGAAGGAAGTGATTGGCGACATGGAGCAGCGAGTAAGTCCTTACCTTTTCGTTCCCTGCGTACCTTGTGTATTCATTATACTGACCATCTGTAGCTCGTCGACCTCCGAAATGATCCCATCGACGCCGCGGGCTTGCTGGGTGCTGATGCTACTCCCCTTGGTGGCATCCTTGGTGCTGCTCTTGGCGAGTCTGCTGCCGAGACCAAGGCTCGTGTCGAGGAGGCCAAGAAGACTGCCACCGATCTCAGTGGCCTCGTCCGCAAGAAGAACAAGGAGGCTCCCGCCCCGGCTGATGCTCCAGCTGCTGCCCCAGCGCCCGCTGCTGCGCCTGAAGCTGAGTCTAACGGCAAGCGAAAGGCCGAAGAGCCCGCCGAGGAGTCCGAGGCCAAGAAGGCCAAGGTGGAAGCTTAAAACGGCCAACATCTACTGCTTTTCTTCCGGTAGGGCTCTACAAGGGGTGAAATCACGGCTGGAGTTTGGGGTATCAAGGACGGCAAGATATGTAATGGCATGGGACGGACGGGATGGGACTGCGACGCTGCCGTGGCTGATACAGGCGCGCGTGAGGGTGTACAATTACCAACAACCATTTGGTGCCTAACGAGAAAGGATTTGTGTTTATGCCCGGGTATGGATGGGAACGCAAGAAGTTGTACGATAATGCTTGTCCATTTGGACTTGATGAAGTTTATCTTGATTCAGACGAAACAAGTGAAGCATATATAACATGATAAGTGACACGATCAAGGCAACCAATATACGATGGACATTTCGATATACACCGACCAAACATAAACCGCGTTCTATTATGAATCGCTCGCAAGACATGCAACCAACCCGAAGCCCCTTCTCGCTTTTCCCCTTTTCCTACAAATCCCAGTCCAGACATGCATCGCTCTCTACAGCTTAAAGTTGCCGCTCGATACCACCTTAGGGGCCTTGGCCTTCTTACCATCCACATCCGTAATCTCTCCCTTGCGGTTGATGACCTTGACACCTCCCTTCCTCAGCTCGGCGATGGTGTCACGCTGCATCTTGGCCCTTTTGCTAACCACCTTCTTACCGTCGACACCGCCTGCCTTGCGGACGCGCTCCTTCTCGCGACGACGACGACGGGTCTTGTCCTCGCGCGTCATCTCCTGGCGTGCCACGGGCAGACCGGCCTTGGTGACGACCTCGCCCTGGGCAGCTGTCTCGGTGGTGCCGGCCTTGTAGACCTCCTGAGGTGCCATGCGGCTGCTCTCGCCCGCGACGCCCTGGGCTGTTGTGGGTTGGGCATCTTCCATGGCAACCGTAGCCACGTCGGCGACGACTGACAGGGACGGCGCGGTAGGCTTGGGCTTGTAGTGCCAGGAGCTGAGGGCGTCGAGGCGTGCGCTGACATCCTTCCAGAGGGCCTCGACCTCCTTCTCCTCACGCTGGAGCTTCTCGTCCGACTGGCTGACGTAGTTATCAGGGTCGGTGTTCTTGACGTGCTCCTCCTCGTAGATCTCGGCCAGACCCTTGGTGGCCTTGCTGTCGTCAAGCTCAATGAGGCCACGGCGTGTGCCAGCGGGGAGACCCTCAGTGTCGGGTCGGCGTTTGATGACTTCGTCAAACTCCTGGGCGAGAATACGTCTCTTGATGAGATCCTCAATGCCCTCGGTGATGTCGGGTGTGATGACGGGCACCGGCTTGCCGATGTGCTCAAAGTCGAGGTCTTCCTCGAGAAGCGAGTTCATGGGACGGTCCACGGCAGCGGCCTCACCAGAGAGGGTCCATTCTCGCTTGGCCACCGAAGCAGCCTCGAGCTTGCGGATCTCCTCAGCGAGCTTGGCTTGCCTTCGCTCGTGAGCTGAGCGTCGCGACTTGGGGTCTCCAGCCGAGACGTCAGATAGAGCATCGTCAGAGTCCTCATTCTCTGACTCGTCGTCAAACAGATCTCTCCGAACATCGGCCATGGCCCTCTCGACATCGGCATCGTCTGGCTGCTTGGGCTCAAACTTGACAGACTTTTTGGGCTTGCCACCCTTGGACTTCTTGGGGGGCGGCGCAAAGAAGTCCTTGTAGTAGACTTCGTTGGCGTTGAAGTCCATTCCTTCATCGTCCATATCGGCATCCATGTCCATGGCCTCATCCTCACTGTCACCCTCGGGTGCATCGAGAGCCATATCTCCAAATGTGGGGCCATCGTCCTCATCGTCATCCTCTTCATCTTCTGATTGCGGTTCTGCCTTCTTTGACTTTGAACCCGCCTTGGGAGGGGCCATGGGGTCGACATCCCAGTTGATGTCCTCCTCGTCGCTCACTTGGTCGGTGTAGGGATCTCCCTTTGCGTCTTGCTCCTCAAACCATTGTGTTTGTCGGTTGAAGTCATCGAGAGAGAAGAAGCCATCGTTGAGACCATCAGGATCCTCAACATACTCCTCAGCAGGTCCATCGACCTCGTCATCCTCATCCTCGTAGTCGTCTCTTGTTTCGTCAAACTCTAACTCGTCGTCATCTTCTTGGTCGTCTTCTTGACCGTCTTCCAACGCTTCCTCGTCCGATATTTGTTCTTGGTCGTCATCTTCAGATCCATCCTCGCTCTCATCCTCATCATCAGAGCCCACCTCGAACCCGTCCTCCCCAAACTCGAGTAGCTTGGAGTCATCCGCGCTGGTTCCATTGACTGTGACCTCGTCACGCTCCTGGAGCTCAGCAAGGGCTTCCTCTGAGTACTTCAAAACACCACCGATGATCCTCTTGGCCTGTTGCCATACCTGACCCGTCTCAAACCCGTCGATGTAGACCTTGCGCATCTTGAGAACATCATCTTTTCCGCCGGCGTTCCTCTTGCGTTTCCGGCTCTCCTTGAGCCTCTCCTGCTGTTCATCGCCAACCCGCCCAGCAAAGCTTTCGAGGGTGTGCTTGACAAGGTTTAGAGAGTCGGTCGGGATCGCGGCGGTGGGCTGGAGAAAGGCATGACGCTTGCCGTCGGCTAGGCTTTCGAGGAGCGCCAGGACATGGCTGTTGGCGAGTGACTCTGGGGCGGCCATGGCGGGAGGTGCGGCCGTCAAGGTGTGCGACGTTGAAGTGAGTGACGGTGACGTCTGGACGGCCATGCTCTGATGTGACTGGCTAACAGAGCTATCTTTTGTCGTTCTTCCGAGTGGCGTTTGTGTATCCAGGATCCAGGTTGTGATGAGCCGCAAAGGCTTGGAGTTGAGAAAAGTCGCGGTTCAAACGATCCAGACCAGGGAAAAAAATTTGGGACGTTGCGGCCTCGCCCCGCAGTTTTCTGCGGACAGCTGCAACCGGCAGATATGATTGGCCAATCTTGCATCAGTGCATCGCTGATAAGAGATAAGACACTTACCAACCAAAGATGCTTGAAAGAAACAAGTTCAAAGAAAACCATCAGAAATCGGCTCGCTAGGTAGCTTTGCTATGGTTTCTGATAATCTTCGGATGCCGTATATCTCTTCTTAATCAATAATGTAGCTGCATATAGACAATTGGCGAGTTAGTATCCAACTCAGGTGCCGCCATGTCAACCTCAGGGTGGACTACATGCTTCATCCATCAGATGATGGTACAAATAGCAAGCAAGCCTTGAGCGCAAGTAAGGATTAGCATCTAGTTAGGACAATCACTTGAGTGACCGAACACAATTCCAAATCAATCAATTGCATCCCAGTACCAGTCCCAATTCCAATCAAGGTGAAGCGTAAAGTCCCGCGTCAACTCCGAGGCATCACCATCTACCAGTCAGTCAAGTTGCTACTCCCTACTTGCTGTATTGTGTTCCATGGAACAGGTCATATCCTCTTCCGCAGTCTAGAACCAAGAATAGAATAGGCCCTCAATTGCCTCTGCGACCACCAGTGCTCATGAGTGTGATTTTCTGTTTCTTCTTCTTCTTTCCACCACCACCGCCGCCGCCACCACCACTATTATTCGGACGTGCATTGTTGTTATCCGTTGCCGACTCGATGGCCTGGATCTGCATCGCAAGATCAGCCGAATCAAACAGGTCCTCGTCTTTGAGCCAGCCGTCGTCAGCATTCGAACTCCGAACTGGCGCCATCTCAGGAGATCCATTGATCACCCGTGTGCCCCAGACTGTTCTCTGAGTCGATGGGCTGGTTGACATTTCCGCCAACGTCTCGAATCCTGGTCGAGGATCCGGGGGTGTGGCACCAGAATGACCGCTCAGTGGCTGGAACTCGGACATGTCCATCCGAGGGACATCCTCCTCCTCAAGTGGCTGGGGTAGTCTCTGGTACCCCGTCGTCTTGCGTAGGGCAGCTGCTTCGAGTCGCTCTGCTTGGAGGCGCTCCCGTTCCTCTTGCGTTTCTTTCTCGCGGTTCCGTTTCCGTCGCCGCTCGATTTCTCCCGAGAAAGACGCCAACGTCTCTGCTGGCACAATGTCTGTCCAGTCACATTCCAGGAAGCTGATGACACACCCGCGAGGAAGATGCCCGAGGTACTTAGCTCTCCTACGCAGTGCGTCGTCGACCACATGGCCGGTTGAGATGTGCTCGACGCGAGGGAGGAGAGTAGAGGGGAATGACGAGAAGGAGCCATACTTGGTTTTCAGGATGCGAATGTCCAGTGGTGAGAGGTAGAGATGAGGTGGGGAGCTGTAGAAGTAAAAGTCGGGATCTGCTGATTGCTTCCCGGAACTTGACCCTGGCCCGGCCGTTGGCTCCTCTGCGAGTTGAAGATCTGCCAGTTTCTCTTTAGAGGCTGTGACAGCTCGGATGGCCTTCTGAGACCATTCACCATCTTGACCAAACAGAGTCTCATCCTCCTTCGCCTGCTTCTCTAGCGAAGCGATTTCCTCGTCGAATTGAGCGCCCATATAATCCGTGGTGCCCTTCATCATGCGGGCGTAGTCCAGAACGTTGGCAGCGAAATGCCAGGGAATGTCGTCCCCGAAAGTGCGTGCCTCCGCGGCACCCTCCCGCGGGAGAGCCATCGTTGAGTGTGCACCCCGTGCCATTAATCGTAGCACGACGTCGTCACCAACTCTAGGTAGCGGGCTTTCCTGACCTGCATAAAACCGGACAGGTCGAACGTCTTGCATGTAAATCGAGTCCTCGCAGATGGGGCACTTCTTCCATTTTGGACCACGGTTTGCCTTTCCTTCCTCCTCACTGGAGCTTGAGTTCATAAACCGAATCAGACAAGGTAAACAAAAGATGTGCCCGCATTTCGCCATACGAGGAGCCACTGGCTCCGAAAGACAAATCGGGCATGATGAAGTCTGCGACTCGCTCGAAGCAATAATCTGCATCACCAAAGACCAGTCCAGGTGCGTGTCAGCATCCGACGACTGCTTGCTATAGGTTCCTTCTGGAGACAGGACAAAGCGGTAGTTGGCATGGACATATCTCGCCTTATCAACTGCGTGGTATCCAGATCCCAGCCCCCATGTTGGATTCCGTCTAGGATGTCTGGCATGCGTATGATGGTCTTGTACCGGTCGAGGCATCGAGTAATTGAGGAGATGGGTGATCGAAGTCTGGCCACGCCGACTGTTTGGGTTTCTGAACGCTCTTAATTCCGCCATCGCATCTTCGTCGTCAGGGCCGGTATTGGACCTATCTCCTAGGCCGGGTCGACGTTGACTCCGGTGCTGTTTTCGAGCGCCTTGAGCTTTCCGAGGCATGGATTGCGCTGACGAGGAGCCGGCCTGCGATGGCCGACGTGATGATTCAAAGCTCGACGTCGATGGTCCGGCCTGGATGGCTGGGGGGTTTGATGGCGCAGGGGCGGATTTTCCCACACTCGAGGTCGACGAACTCATGTTCGGTACGGTCGGTTCGAAGGTGTTTCAACCTTGGATCCGATGAGGCAGGCAGCCGCTTCAATGGGTTGGTTTCTTTGGCTGTGTCCCTTGTGGCGGGCTGACACCGGCTCGAGATCTCTTGCCTCTCGCCAGGGGAGAGTCAACGCTCAAGGTCCCAAGGAGAGAGAGGCAAAGAGTGGCAGTTCTGGTAGGTCTTGGCAAGGTAGATAGGATTGTTGAAACAGTAGTTGGAGGAAAGTAGGTTCACGAAGGGGTCCAGCTGGGACGGACCCCGTGGATGAATGGAGGTGGATCGAGCGAGTCACTCACTGGCGGGGCAAATCGTGACGGAGTTGGCGGGCTCGGCGGCGCAGGGGAATGGCGTTACCTGCCTGCAACATGAACGTTAGTCATCAACGGATGCCACTTGAGGCTATCACATGACCAGAGGCGTGACTTCTGGATATCCTCAACGACAGCACCAAAGCTATTCTCACGGTGGACTGATACAGACGGACTCATTGTCAAGTTGTATCCAACCTTCAAGCATCACTTCTTTTGACATGATGGATACTATGATACATGAATTCCGGTATCAATCAAAAGCATACGCGTAAAAACTGACTATCAACTAGGTATATGACGGAGATCCAGGCCCTCAGTGATCTCAACCACTCTCCTCTTCCTCATGGATCCAGGGGAATCATTGATAAACGAAGACACCAATCCCAAGAAAACGAAAGAAAAAGAAAACCCATAAGACGTTTCTGACACCACACTGTCATGACATTAGCTCATCTCACTCCACCCTCGCCTTGTCTTGTCTACTTGTGGTCGGACAGCTTGTGCTTGATCTTGCTGAAGATCGAGCTCAGTCGGTTGTGCTTCTTCTTTTGGGCAGTGGTCGAAGAGCTACCGTTAGCGGCGGGCTCAGCAGCCTTGGTCTCGGTGGCCTTGCTGCCGTTCTCAGCGGCTGAGGTACCGTTGCCGACAGCGGGAGTCTCCGCCTGGGGCTCAGGCTTAGCCTCAGCCTTGACCTCTTCAGGTTTCGTTACAGGCTCAACGGCGGGCTTGGCCTCCTCAGTCTTGGTCTCTTCCACCTTGGTCTCGGATTTGGCCTCCTCGGGCTGAACCACAGGGGCAACAACAGCAGCGGGCTCGGCAGCGGGCTTGGCCTCTTCCGCCTTGGTCTCCTCCACGGCAGGGACAGGCTCGGTCTCCTTCAGGAGTTCGGCCTCAACCTCCTTCTTGTTCTCGACGGCCTCGGTGCTGGCGGCAGCCTCAGGGGCCTTGCCGGCCTCAACGATAGACTCCTTAACCTCAGCGGGCACCTCAGGGGCAACAGCCTCAGTCTTGGTCTCCTCAACAGGGGCAACGGGGGCGACCTCCTTCAGGAGCTCGGCCTCGACAACCTTCTTCTCCTCGACGGCTTCGGTGTTGGCAGCAGCCTCGGGGCTCTTGCCGGCCTCGGTGATGGACTCCTTGACCTCAGTGGGGACCTCGGGGGAAACCTGCTTCGTCTCCTCGCTGGCAGGCTCCACCACGGCGTCATAAGTACCAGTGACAGGCTTGATCTCCTTGAGAAGCTCAGCCTCAACCTCCTTCTTCTCCTGAACGGCCTCAGTGTTGGCAGCGGCCTCGGGAGCCTTGCCAGCCTCAACGAGAGACTCCTTGACCTCGGCAGGGACCTCGGGAGACACCTCTTCTCGGATCTGCTCCTTGGTCTTGGCGTCCAGAGCCTCCTGGGCGGCTACGGGAAGCTTCTCCTTGACAGCATCAGGGAGGTTCTTGGCGGCGGCATCGGTGATGACCTCGGTCGCGTTGGTCACTACAGGAGCAGCCTTCTCCTCAATGGTCTCCTTGGCGGTGAGGCCGGCAGCAATGACGGCACCACCAGCAGTGGCAGCGAGAGCAGCCAGTCCAGCGTCCTGGGCCTTCTCGGACTTCTCGGTAGCCTGGCCAGCGGTGCCCTCAGAGGTAGCAGGGGCCTCAGGAACCTTCTCCTTCAACTCCTCCTCAACCTTGGCCTTCTCCTCGACGCCCTCGGCCACGGCGCTGGCTTCAGGGGCCGCGTCGGCCTTCTCTTGGCTCTCCTTGACAACCTCGGGGACAGCAGGCTTGGGCTCAAGGGGAACCTCGGCGGCGAGTGCCGCGGTGGTAGAAACAGGGGTCACAGTGTTGATGGCGACATCCTGAGCACCGATAATGGGGAGGCTGGACTCGGGGATGGTGTTGGCAGAAACGGGAGGGAGCTCAGTCTCAACACCAGGGATAGTGTCGCTCTTCTCGTACGACTCCTTGTCGAGCTTGACGTACTTGTCGGTGCTCTGGGCGGTGATAGACTCGGGGATCTTCTCGCCAGGCGCCAGGGTAATGGGGTTGCCAGCACCCTCAGAAGCGGGGAGAGGGTTGACGCTGATGGGCTTCTCCAGCTCGTTCGCAAGAGGCGCGATAGACACAGGCTTATCCAGCTCAGTCGCGGGTGTGGCGGGAAATCCGCCTGGAATGTCAGAAGGGGTCTCGAGGGGGTGCGCCTTCTCGTTCTCGGTGAGGGTCTCCTCGTCAGCGAGCGCAGGAACAGGCTTGCTCTCGGCCACCTTCTCGTCAAGCACCTTCTCAACGGGCTTTACCTCGATAGGTTGCTCGGAAGCCATCGCAGCAGTGGTAGATGTGGGGGTGACGGTGTTAAGAATGGCGGCGGCGGGGGTATCTTTTGTGATTTGGTCGGGGTTGAGGAAGTTGTTCACGTTGCCCTGAGTGTCAGGCTCGTTTGCTGCTGATTGGTTGATTACCCAGTTGCCGTCGACAACGAACTAGATGATGCGTGAGCGACAGCCTCTACAGTGAATGCGCAAAGGGTGAGGGTGAGGAGGAAGAGCAATTGGGTTCAGAAGAGGGGAGGAGGGGGGGTTTCAATCATCTGGTACGATGACGAAAAGGTCAATGGCGGGAGAGCTGAGGAAGGCGGGCAGGCAGGGTAGGTGCGGGTCTGAATGCAGGCACACTAGCGCGCAGCGCAAGCAAGCGCTGACTTGAAAGACGCCTTGGCGGCCAGGACAGCGCGAATCGACTTTGTCCCACGTCGCCGCCTGGCGCCAACATCTAGGGAGACTGGCATGACCTGCAAATGACCTGCAAAAAGGACCTGGGCCATGGGCTGAGGACGAGCAGGTTCTCACCGCTCCCCGCTCACTAACGCATTCCAGAACTGTCTCGAGCGTAGTTGGGTTGCGTCATACCGAACCGCGGGGGGTTGGTTGGGGATGGTGTGGGCGCGCGGTATGGGTCGTAGAGAACCCATGACATGACAGGCAGGGAAAAGGTCAGGCCTGGCGCAATCCCAATCCCCGATCCTAGCAGCGACCGCAAAAATTGACGAGCAGGGGTGGTTGGGATTACGGTAGCGTAGCGTAGCAGACGAGCCCAGACACCGCTCTTGTGCCTAAGAGCCTTTTAGGCTCATCATGACCCTGCAGATTGAGAGATGGCGATGCGCGGAGGGCACGGATTCCATAGCGGCACGGACACACGGTCGCAATCCGCCAGACCCAGACCCAGGCCAGTACCAGTACGAACAAGAGGCGGCGGCGGCGGCGCAACTGCTCGGTGGGGGGGATGGCGCTTTACCATGATCCATCTCTGCAGGGTTTGGTACGATGGTAGGATGGGCACGAGAAGCTTCTCCACGGTGACGAGAAAGGGGGGATGGATAATTGATGGTTCAATCCGGGATCGCGTGCATGGGGGAAACACCGAGTAGAGGGAGCTGGTGGTATCGCCGATCGAGGCACCAGTCGCTGACGCACCTTGTAGTAGATCTTGCTCGAGGCATCCTTGAGGTCGACCGTCTTGGAGAAGACATCGCCCGTCTTTTCGAGCTTGACGCTCTTGGTCCAGTCGTCGAAGGTACCGGTCACGTAGACTTCGTCGGCGGGATGCTCCCTATGAGAAAGCTCGGGGTTAGTCCAGATGTCTCAGACATTGTCCTAGTTCCAGAGTGCGACATGGAGCAACAATGGTGAAGGGGGTAAAGCTCCAGACAAAGCTCAACGAAAAGTGCTGCGCCGTAGGCACGCGACGTGTGCAGCTTCAAGGGTGAAGCCCAAGGGTGAAGCTTGCTTGAAGCTGTCGTCGCGATCGTCGCCGTCATCAAAAGGCAGATTGTTACATACCACTTGAAGGTGAAGCTGCCCATGGCTGCGATTCGTAGATATCAGATGCGGCGTTTGAGTCTGCGCAGTCGGAACGGGGAGCGAAGGAGTGAGGCAGCGAAGCCGGCGGCGTAGGTAGCGTAGATAGGGACGTAGGTTTGTAGGTAATGACGGATGGATGTTTTGATGTGGTTGTGGGAGAGAGTAGAATAGGATGGAAATGGTTGGGAGGAGAACCACGGGCGGTAGGTAGGCACCAGGACGGGTCTGGTCTGGCGTCGGTCAGGCTGGGGGGACCGAAATTAAAGATTGTCGGCGGTAACGGGGGGGAGCTTCAGTAAGAAAGAAAAAATAAAAGTACACCACCGCAACCGCCACCCGTACCGACGCAGGGATATTATTAAGCGATTCGGAAGAGCTGGTTTTGCCGAATCCAGTAGAAATGGCGAAATGGGCGAGGCGATAGGTACGAGCGAGAAAAAAGGAGAGGGCTTTGTAGGTACGACGTTGATACGGTACGGTGCGGTGAGGGAGCAAAGTAGGTGAGGATGTAGAGATAAGAGGGCCTGTGGGCGGAAGCAGTGTGCGAAAGCGGAAGTTGATGATGAAAGACAGAAACACGTGGGGGCAAGTTTTGGATTTCAGTCCATAATGTTATGTACGAGGGCGGCAAGTATCAGGAATTAACGAAAAATTGGTGGTACTGTAGGAGAAGGAGGAAGAGGTCAAACCCTGGAAAGCTTCGAGGTTTCCTCCTTGGAGCTTTGAACAGAGCTTGTACAGAGCTCGGTGAATCACAATAGCAGTGACGACACATCGACGATGATGATGATACCCTGAACCGTCCTGTTGCAGGTTGCGCAACCATCCATCCAAAGATGCAGTACTAATGGTGAATGTATGGATGCCAACATACGGGCCTGCTTGGGCACCTTCTTCCTTGCCTGATGCCCTCATTGCAACCATCATTGTAGTCATGCTGGGCCTCCATAGGCAAGTCGACAAGCGCCGAGAGCTGGGAAGACCCATGAACAACAAAGCAAGCGCCGCACACTGCTGCAAAAACGCATTCTTGCAGGGTGGGCACGCAGCTGCGGTTCCTCTTCGACTGCCCATAAGTGGAGACGCGACACCTTGTCTCTGACGACATGGGCAATTTCATGGCGTCGTTCGGTTGAGTGAGACCTTTCTCCTCTACCGCATCCGGGGCTTGCAGGCCGCCATCCCCAATCCTTTCGTGGCATGGATGATGGTTTAGTGAGAGTGGCTGGTAATTGGTAGCAGTCTGTTTCGACTCAACTACGAGGCTGTCGTTCAAGTGTAGATATCCAAACCTACAGTACCTGGCTAGCTACGGATAGTCGGAGCATCACACTGCTAGCTCCATCTTGTCCGAGCTACACCTACCTTTCCTTACCTGAGGTAGGAAATAGATGGACGCGATGCTGGGGTAGCTTGGTAGGGTAGCATCGCACGAGTACCTGGGCTAGACCTCGCCATGGCTGGCTGGTCCTGGGGAAGCCCGGAGCTCCATAGGTACGGATAAGAACCGGACCTTTTTTGTCTCTGAGGTGGTCGGTGAAATGGTGACCGACACGCATCTCGTCAACGGTCTCGGCAAGCCAAATTTGCTTTGTTGTTTCCCGCATCATCTCGTCTGAATCATATGGATCACCTGCATCCTCGTGACAGCCCCAATATTGCATCAAGTTGCTTTGCTTGTGCATGCCTTTGCTTTTGTCCTGCCCGTCATGACACCACGCGGTCATGTCCGTGTTAGCCAGTGACCGACGTTTTCCTGTCAAAATGTTTTGCATCGTTTCATAGAATTAGGGCTCACTTTCCTGCCGCACATGTTGAAACCCAGCCCGTCGATCAAGCAAGCCGGCGAGGATCCGGAGCCAGGGTCAGGAACTGAAGTGTCTGTCTGGTGGGGAGGCGGTGTGCGCGTATATGCAGAAATCACCGGAATCATTCGACACTGCAGCTAAAAAAGATTCGAGTTGGAATTATGTACGTATGAAACAGGCGGTCTCAGGAACGTGTTGGGTCAAAAGATATCGTGTACATGATATGTTTTTCTGAAGGAGCGGTAGAGAGATATACGAATACGCCTTGGAGTTTGAGCGGTCACAGATGTGTGTGCGTGCGTGTGCGTGTATGTGCGAATGTTGAGCATCTGCCAACGTAGAAATCATGACATTCGTTCATCCAATGTCAGTGCAGACACGAAACTGGCCCTTGCTCCCGCTCTTGCTTTTTCTTGCACACCTTGTAAGTGCATGTTATAACCAGCCCCAGGGTAGTAACTTGGGACCCTTCGTGCATGGTTCCTGGAAATGGATCCATTCGCGGATGACTGGATGATCCAAAAGAGGGCACTTGTTGACTATATCTGCCGGGGTTTAGATCGATACAGGGAGCTTGAAAATGATAATTGATTTCATGTTACACTTCTACTGTTGGAAAGTCTATTGCTGGCAACTCTTGAGGTGACCCGGCCTGGCCCAATCTCATCACAGCTCCTCCTTTGCCGATGCTTTGACGTTGTTGGCCTTGAGTACCTGGGCCTTAATATCAAACTTCATGCTATGATCTTCAGGCTGGGAGTGCTCGATCCAGGCGACAACTCCGCCGTCCACGGGTGTGGTATCGTATTTGGTCAGATCGACAAGTTGGTCTAGATGACATCGTGTAAGTTACTGTCACAGCAAAACCAGACATCCCTATCACACTGGAAACTTTGATGACTTACCCTTGCACTTGCTTGCCTCAGCTGCCCAGAGAGGAAGGACTCCGTAAAGAGCACCTGGCGCAAAGATGGCAACCTTTTGTTCGTCGGTGGAGCGGTCGATCTTGCCGGCGGCTGGGAACTTGACAACATGTTCCAACTCATCTTCCTCCGTCTTGGGCTTTTCAAGGATAGCGAAGAGCGCCTTTCCCTTGCCATCGGAGCGTTCTTGTTCTTCGACCCATTCACGAACAGTGAGAGGCAGTTTGTCATAGTCCATCAACAGAAGGCTACGGCCGTGGAGGTGATAATCCAGACCAGACCATCCACCAGGGTATTCCTTTCCCTCAAACACTTCCTTCAAGCCCTTCGCCCAAGGCTTAAGCCCATTAGGTGGAGGGTCCGTCAATTCGTGAAGGGTGTACTCGAGCGCGCTGAAGCTGGTCTCGACCTCGCAGGCAGGTTGGAATGCAGACATGGCCTCCAGAGCGAAGGGGTTCTTCCAGTCGAAACCTTGGACCAAGTCGACAGGTGGCGGCTGGCGCATCTGGAAGGCTTGCGTAGCCCCGGCCAGCAAGACGGAAGCTAGAGATCCGGTGATTCTGGAGCCCTTCATGGTTGTGGTGTTTTGGCGATGTTGCTAGTGAAGCTCTTGGTGACAATTGTTAAGCAATAGATCTCGATAATTAAGGAACATGAATCTCACGACTTTACTGAAATCATCATGACTTATAAACTTGAGGATCTTATGATGCGAGGTCAATTGCATCGTTGTCCTCTTCGGAGTCTTGGGCCCGAGTTTCCCTTTCAGGGTATTCATATCGGCTCATGTTTCTCAGGCGGGGGCAATTCCGAATATTATCACCTCCGGCTAAAGTGATGAGTGAAGGTATTGGCTGCAAAATAGTCATCATGTGAATAGGAAGTTTTAATTGCATTGATCCCAAGATCGAATCTGGCATATCGACAGATCTCATCTTGGTCGCCATGAGTTGAGGTTTGACCCGTGCTGCTCGGCTACTTACACTCAATCTTACCGTCGGGTCTTCAAGAGAATTAAAGCCCGCACAATGAACCGGCAAGTGAGTCACCGGCCTTGCTTATGTCTTATAATAATAAGGACGCGTAGTTCAGATGGCCAACTCCACAGCAGCCATTGGAGGGTTCGTATCGCAACACCATGTAACACCACAAAGGGTAACTGCGCGTTATTGCCTTGCGTAACACTAGAGATGAACCATGTAGTGCAAGGCTATGCTTTTCGAGCTGAAACAAGTTTAATGGAAAGATGTTTGGGGCCAAAAAGGCCTCCCAATCTCTAAACTCTGCTGCGCCTGATCGCCTCAGCCATCTTGATGCCGAGTTAACCGGAGGATTCTAATAGTCTGAGCCCCTGAACCAACCCACGTTCTACATTGCACAGCTCCACTACCAAAAGTCTGAAATGGTGGTAGGTTTGAGAGATGGCATGTATGTAATTCCTCGAGTACAAAGATTTGAATATGCCATGTGTATGTTTATTGTCGCCAAGTCTGAGTAGCGGCGATCTCGCATCAGAACCACAATGCCCAGTCGGTCCTTCCCGAGCCGCCACACAAGTCTCTAGGTCTCAGCCCAAGCTTTCGTAATACCAGTGTCTGGATGGAACACCATCCTTGGGCTGTCAGCTCGTTCTAGACTTCAACTAGCGTCCATCCCAACGCCAACTTCGCCCAGTAGGGCTACGCGGACTCTCCACAATGCTGCGCCCCGTGCCATCCTCCCCCAGCTTCGAAATCACCTTGCGAGCCGGATCCGGAACTAGGTGTGAGGGTTATGTTTGGTATGCTCGTCGAGTTGTTATTAAACTCCATGGCTCGCCATGGGTTGCTGATCACAGCCAAAGCAGCTTGGCGAGCAGATCACTTAGACGGGCACCATGGCGACGAAACCAGCAGATGTTGAAACACCCGAGAAGAAGGGTCTGGCGGCAAAGGCTAACACTAAGAAGTCCTGGCCGTTGTGGAAAAAGTTGACCCTCATCGGCGCGGCTCTTGTCATCATTACGGCGTTGGCGGTTGGACTCGGTGTTGGCTTAACACGAGGGAAAGGAAGCGACGACAGCGACAACAGCAACTCGGATTCAGACACCAGCGACGATCACGACTCTGCCCTTAAAGCTCGCGGTAAAACATGGCAGCCCAAGGTCGGTTCCCCATGGCAGATCGTCCTCCTAAAGCCCATCAAGCTCAACGACGACGGCACCGCCGACGACCTTGAGCCTAACGTGGGCATCTACGACCTTGACCTCTACGACAACGATGCAGAAACCTTTGCAGCACTTCGCAAGGCTGGCAAGAAGATCATCTGCTATTTTAGCGCCGGCTCGTGGGAGAATTGGCGCGACGACAAGAACCAGTTTACAAAGTCGGACCTGGGCAAGACGCTTGACGGATGGCCCGATGAGAAGTGGCTCAACTTGAGGAGTCAGAATGTGCGCAATATCATGAAGAAACGCATCAAGCTTGCTGCGCAAAAGGGTTGTGATGCTATTGACCCTGATAATGTGGACGGCTATGTAAGTCTCCCACCTTGTCAGCGCGAACCAACTAACACGGCAATAGCAAAACGACAACGGCCTCAAACTCACCGAAGAAGACTCGATCTCATACATAAAGTTCCTTTCTAAGGAAGCAGCCAAATACAACATGTCGACCGGCCTCAAAAACGCCGGAGACATCATCACCTCGGTCCTCCCCCACGTCGCCTTCTCCGTCAACGAGCAATGCATCCAGTACAGCGAGTGCGAGACCTTTGCCCCCTTCATCAAGGCCAAGAAGCCCGTCTTCAACATTGAGTATCCCACTGGCGCGCCCAAGGTCAAGGATGCCGATCGACAGAGGATCTGCTCGCAGTCGGGCAAGGCAACGGGGTCGAAGAACTTTAGTAAGGTCATCAAGAAGATGAACCTTGATGGTTGGGTCATGTATTGTCCCAACGATACATACACGACTGAGACGGAGGATTGACGGGGTTGAGTATCTATAGACTTTTATTTCTGGCGTCTTTGTAATTGCATAGCGATGGGTAATGCTGGGTACTTGTTAGAATCGAATACAACCTTACGGAGCTGCTTTGTCGTTGATTGATTAAGTATATATCTTCCTTGGCGTGCATGCAGCACGCCCAAGTGTTCATGCATTTTGACCCTTGCCGTTAACCCATATCTCATGACCTTTTGTAACCCCTGAACTGTTTGCCCCAAACACCACCTTGAACCTGCCACCACCGTAAGGTACATCGCCCCCTCCAGCCCTAACATACAAGTGCAAGTTGCGTCAAAGCACAACTATACCAACCCGCCAGCGCCACAACGCAGACCAATGTGAAAAGATGGGGGTATCCTAACAAGAAGGCTTGTCCAAAACCTCGCCTTACACAACCGACCGACCGACATTAGACGTAAAAGAACAGCTAGAAACATGGCTTTCAACCATACTTCATGTTGTCGCCATAAACTTCGACCCTCCCTCCTGCTTAAACAGCCAGTCGCTGTTGGCATCGACCATGAAGTTGGTGATATTAAACTCGTTCGAGGCTCCCAGGCCAGGAGGTCCATTGTCATTCGATGTGTCCATGCTGTTGTCTGCTGGCGCTGGAGTTCCATTCACACCGGCAATGTTCTCGCCTCCAAACGGCAGGCGAGGAACGTTGAAAAAGTCAAAGACATCGAGATATTCAAGTTCGTTTGGTGCTGGCGTCCTCGCTGGTGTGACACTGGGCAATCGACTCAGCGCTGATCCACCTTGGTTCGGCTGCCGAGAGATGAGGAAGTCCAGATCGAATGCCGTGCGTCGCATGTCAGACAGTATCTTGACAGAGCTAGGGGTTATGCCGTCGCCCTGTCGCTCACTATCGCGGTGCTCATCCAGGACTCTTTGTAGTAGTTGGCAGTATCGAGCGGCAACAGGCCAGAACCGACCCATATCGCGGAGGCTGTCGACAAAGAAGGAAATCTGAGGTGACAACTTGTGCTCAACTGTTGAGCCATGAACAAGGAGTAGTCGTGCTGACACCCAAAGAGTAAATGCAAAGGGGGGACCCAGCTTGGCCAACATCCCGTTATTCACTACGAATTCTCCCAGCGCAGCCACATTCTCCACGGCGCTGTGGCACCGTTGAGATGCACTATAAGACGGAGTGAAGATGGGGGACCTTGTCGTCGGGTAGGCAGCAGACGAATGAAGGCGGATGACAGCTGTGTGGTACGTGGCGTGAAGCATGACCCAGGCACAATTGATGTTCTTACTGCCCGGGTGGAAAAGCTTGGCCATGTTGCCAAACTCGCCGGGGAGGCCAAACTTCCACGACGTCAGCATGTTGTCCAACTCCTTGTACCGCATCTGCCATTGCTCCACGTCGCTCAAGGCACTGATATCAACTGGTTGCTTCAAGAACTTGTGTATCTTGGAAAGAATGCCAAGAATCTCGATGTAGTACGCAAAAGCGCCAAGATTCTCGGGCTGGTCGATGTCGTGGTCTGGGGAGCCCGAGTGGTTCACATCAGTGCGGAACCACCTGGTGTCCACCTTTTGATTCTTGATCCACAGATCGTCGCGGCAGGGCAACGTCCTGTCTATTTCCCGGTCGTCGAGGGCAAACTCGAAGGCTGTTGCGATCGTTGCGTATCGGTCGAGCAGGTAGATCATCCAGAAGAGTCGACGTCGCGCCTCTTCTTCAATAAAGTCTTTAGGCTCCGAAAGAGTCATGGCACGCAAGGTATAAATTGAGAGGTAATGGGGGGACACTGTCGACGAGGTGATTTCTACAGCCAGGCCAAGTTGTACCACGGAGCGGGTGATGAGCGCCATGATGTTCCATCCCGGAGGCCCATTGCCGCCACCGACGAGATCGAGGGCGAGAATGACAAGAGCTTGCAGGGACTTGACTGATGAGTTTCCCATGCCGTAAAGGAGGACTCGTTCTTTGGAAACCCTGTGGTAGTGCTCCCGTCGTTCGTCGGTCAATCTCGCATCTGTCGAGTAGCGCATTGCCGTTGCCACAATCGCGTGGAGGAGGATTCGATCAGTCTCGTCGAGTGTAGACGGACCGAATAGGGTATCTAGGGTTGTTTTGCGGTGAAGGATAGGGCACCAGGTGTTGATGTGCTTAAAGTAGAGGTCGACAAGGGCGTAGAGAAGGTCGTATGGTGGCATATCCCGGTCGGGGGTGGTAGTTCCAGGGGCTGCCGACATTGCTGCTGTGGGAGAATGAATGTTGGGTTGTACAGAGTTGTAGTAGTCTTGCGCAGCTGCACTGGGCTGCATGGGCGAGATCTGAGAAGCCGCCGTCATGGGAGGCAGCTGCACATGATTCCCATTCTGAAAGCCATCGCTCACACCAGGAGTACGGGCAACGCCAAAGTCGACGCTTTGGGTGCTTGGCGCAAAACCAGAGCTGGGAGCTTTCTGCCCAAACAAAGCAGAGTCGGTCTGAGGAGTACGGACGGGTTCGGAGGGTCGAAAGACGTGAGGACCATCGTGTGGCGTTCCTTGATCGCTGGGAAGACTTGGGTTGCTATGTCGGACGCTGGCAGCAAGGGCAGGATTGGTGTTGGCTGCCAGAGTGGCTTGAAGGATTTCGGCATGAGAGCGCAAGATCTCTTCGAGCTTGTCGAGACGCTGTTCGAGTTCGCGACCGTAGCCAGCTCTCAAGCCAGGCTTCTTGCGCTCCTTGTACTCGCAGACGGCGCCATTTCGGCTACACCAACCACAAGAGGGTTGACCACGATCACATTTGACCTGTAAAGACGAAGTGCATTCAGTATATGTTGTTGAGAGTACCGCCAAGACCCAGCGGAGAACTGGGACAGGTATCAGAACATACCTTTCTTTGCTTGCACAGCTCACACCTGGGGATGACAGAGTTAGCTTGAGCATTGCCGGTGTTCGTTATCTCGAAAGGCAAGGAAGGCTGGAAGAAGGTCGCAGTATTGGGGTTGGGGTTGGGGGTGGGCTCGGTGATGGGTGGATCTATGGGCGAGGGTGAAGATTGGGGTGAAGATGCAGCCGTGTGCGGTGACATGGTGTTTAGGATAGAAATAGTATAAAAGTGTAGATAAGATCCGACGCAGATCTTAAAACTGGATCCAACAATTCAAATGGGTGATACTCTGACCCAAGAATGAAGCCCGAGCAAGGTAGGGAATCCACGATCGCGACAATGACTTGAGTGTACAGAACAGACAGACAAACAAAAAAAGAGGGGAGCATGACTGGGACTGGGCATGAGAGCCAGCAGCAGCAGCCAGCGTCGCGACTTACGAGACCGAGATGGGCCGTTTCCTTTTCCCGTTGCGACATAGGGTCTCCTGGTCGCCATGATCATCGTCATCGCTGAGAAGCTGGTTGGCCTCGTCGCTATCGATCTCGGTCGTGGGCGGGCGATTCTCTACCGAGACATCGCCCGAGTTCTTGCCCACCCCGTTGTGCATGGCCTCGAGGGTGAGAGAAGAATCGGGATGCCCTTGTCAGAGACCTCGCGTGTCGGTGCGATGAAAGTGCGAGCTCAGCAACGGTCGTGTGAGTGAGCGGAGCGGTGCGAGTGGTATGCGACAAAGGGCTGGATACGCGGGAACGGGCAAAAATGCGGTGCAGGGAGTTTGGAGTCTCTGCAGAGGAAGCTCGCGATCCGGGACAATGGTTCGCGCGAGAAGGAGAAAGATCTCCCGAGGGCCCAAGGGGAGGATGGAGAAGTAAGAGGAGAAAGACTCGAAGCATGCACCGTACCCCAGGCCAAGGTCAGGTACCTAACTTTGCCATATGGATACCGAGGCGGCTGCACAACCTGGTAGCCCAGGTAGGTATTTAGGCAATACCGCGGATTGCCGACACGTCTCTTTTGGTAGGATAAAACTTATGAGCTGCTCATTCTCCTTTGTCAAAGTCACCTGTCTCTTGTTTCTCCTTTGTCGCTTTTTGCTGGCTTTGGGCCTCGGACGGACGGGGAGTGAGTGGCGCCTCAGACCGGGCCTGGTCAGAGGTGGGCCGAGGTGGGCTACGGGCTAAGGGCGAGCTGTCAGAGCTCCAGCTCTTCGGTGTACTTCCGTTGACCGGGAGCCGCAAATAAAATTGAGCGACGGGAGAAGAAGAGATTTTCTGTAATCCTTTTTTTGCAATCTTGAAGCTATTGAGATTCAGCCAGCAGAATAGCACGGCTTCAGGGGGAACAAGGGGGGGTGAAGGGGGAGGGCCATAGCGCTCTTCCTCGGAGGCTTGTGAACTGAATTCGATCTCTGGTGATGGGATGGCGGATGCGGAGAGGAAAGAACCGAGCACCCTCGTTCGTACCTGCCCAAACCTTCCCTTCACCTGGCGCGACCAAGCTCTTTCCTTTAGCGGGGAGCACTATGTTGTACAATGATTGGTGGATGGCTCGGCAAGTGGGCCGGCATGGCAAGTCACTTGCCCCGGACCGGCAAGGGGTCATCTCCTCCCATGATGCTCTCGTGCGAAAGGGTTTGTTTACCAAGAAGAAGCGGTCACTGTTTTGTGAGCTGGTAAAGTGTCTGGAACATGTTGTTTATCAAAAGATTCATCCTGGGATATCATGAAAGGAGACACCACCAGATTATATGACTTTTTGGCCGTCCACAGCCCATGACCTTTCCCGGATCTTCACCCTCCACTTCCCCCAAAATCTCAGCCCCCGTTCTTCATAACCCCCGTCCACCCCGCAATCTTCCACAAACCCGCCACCAGAAAAAGCCGAGCCGCCAAAAAAACGATCTCGGGTTCAACAGCGTTTTGACAACCTTGGACAGCAGATGCACACCTCACTGATTTCTTCATCAACTGCCGCAAACAGAAACCCCCACGAGGCACAAAACGTCGCATGCGCACTGCACTGCACATAACCCATCATCCATGGATCCCGCGTACACAGCCGGCGCACAACGAAGTTCTCGACCAGTCCCCTGCAAAACAAGGAGAAAATTGGGCCCCATGAGCCGCCACTAAGCTACCCGACCACCCAGTCCAAGAAATAAATGGCATACTGCAGGTAGGCAATGAGACCTTTGCCGGGCTATATAGACATAAGTTAGATCAGAATAAATAAGTAAAAATATAAAATAAATAAATAATATTCTAAACTCTACATAAATTCTTAGATTTATAATCATAAGCCTTTTATGCTATGATTCAGCGGATTAAAAGGCAGAGTAGGTACTTGCGAAGTGTGCCATTTTTTTCTTGGACCACTAGCCGACCAAAAAGTCTCAAAACCCCGACGACCACCGAGAAAAGGTGGAGCTGTCCACACAGTTGGAGATGGATCCATTCACAACGCCATCGCTCGGTGCATCTCTGCCCGACGATTGCATCGCCATGTCGGTAATCCGGCGGAATTCAAACCCCCACCACTTATCCGGAGGCGCCTCTGCCGGCTCCTGCCCGCTTCAGCAGGCATCACAAGACCGGTAATCCATCGTGAGCTGCCTAGAGGCGCGCGACTCGGCTACAATTGAATGATACGTGATCGGCTGGAATTATCTTTAACCCACCTGCAGTGCCACCGGCGCTTCCTTTGTAAAGCAGCCAAGCCCCAGCGTGTTGTGGTCATCTTCTCCCCAACTCATTCTCACTCTCTTCTTTCTTTCTTCCTCCTCATCCTCGACTCGTCGCAATCAACTCTTTTCCATCGCCCTTCTCTTGATAGTGACATTGAACGAAAACGACAACAAGATGGCTACTGCTAGAGATTTCCCCAAGATCAAGGCCATAAGGTCATTCATCATTGGTGGTGTTGGATCAGGTAAGAACCCCTCTCCCGCGTTGCCCGACTCTCAATTGAGAAGAGGGGTAATTCCTCAAGCCGTCTGAGCGCGTCCATGACCGCCTAGATGGTTTAGTATGACAATTGCTAACTCGCGAGCTAGGTGGTGACTATCACAACGTCAAGGGCGGTCACTGGCTCATTGACAGCGATATCTCAACACCTTGCTCGAGATGGGAGCAGTACAAGAAGTCTCGAACCAGCTGGGGCATCAACGTGCTTGGCTCGTTCCTGGTTGAGATTGAGGCTACGGATGGCACTGTTGGCTTTGCTACTGGCTTTGGAGGTGAGTTCGATTCTCGACATTCAGCCTGACTATGGACTTCGAACCATCCAATGAAGGCTCTATGAACAACAAGCGACTGACAGGTTATTCTCAGGTCCCCCTGCTTGCTGGCTCGTCCACCAACACTTCGAGCGTTTCCTCATCGGTGCCGACCCCCGCAACACCAACCTTCTCTTCGAGCAGATGTACCGTGCATCCATGTTCTATGGCCGCAAGGGTCTGCCAATCGCCGTCATTTCCGTCATCGACCTTGCCCTCTGGGATCTTCTGGGCAAGGTGCGCAACGAGCCCGTCTACCGTCTCATTGGTGGAGCTACAAAGGAGCGCCTCGACTTCTACTGCACCGGCCCCGAGCCCACAGCCGCCAAGGCCATGGGATTCTGGGGAGCCAAGGTCCCCCTGCCCTTCTGCCCCGATGATGGTCACGAGGGTCTGCGCAAGAACGTCGAGTTCCTCCGCAAGCACCGTGAGGCCGTCGGCCCCGACTTCCCCATCATGGTCGACTGCTACATGAGTCTCAACGTCTCTTACACAATCGAGATCGTCAAGGCGACTCTGGATCTCAACATCAACTGGTGGGAGGAGTGCCTGTCTCCCGATGACACTGACGGCTTCGCTCTGATCAAGCGAGCTCACCCTCAGGTCAAGTTCACCACTGGTGAGCATGAGTATTCGCGATTTGGTTTCCGCAAGCTCATCGAGGACCGCAACCTGGACATCATCCAGCCCGATGTCATGTGGCTCGGTGGTCTGACTGAGCTCCTCAAGGTCGCCGCTCATGCTGCCGCCTATGACATTCCCATCGTTCCTCACGCCAGTGGCCCTTACAGCTACCACTTCCAGATCTCTCAGCCCAACACCCCCTTCCAGGAGTACCTTGCCAACTCTCCTGATGGCAAGAGCGTGCTGCCCGTGTTTGGTGATCTCTTCATCGATGAGCCCATCCCCACCAAGGGCTTCCTGACAACGGCGGACCTGGACAAGCCCGGTTTCGGTCTGACCCTCAACCCGGCTGCCCGAGCCAAGCTGATTCCCAGCGACTACCTACTCAAGATGCCCGCTGTCCCTACCCTGGCTCCCCCCAGCCCTCCCAACGAGAAGGAGGAGGAGAAGTCAGAGACCAAGGAAGAGTCCAAGCCCAACGGTGTTGTTGAGCAGCTTGCGGCCAAGGTCGAGGGCCTCACCACCTCAACGGCTGCTTAAATGGCCGGATCGCTAGAGGATATTATACCTTGGTATGGATCCAGCATACGCTTCTAGTACTCACCCAGGATTTGTGGTCGCAGTCAATGTTTCAATGCGATCGCATGATGAGGGTCCGGATGGGGAAGAAAGACTTGGGTATAAACCGTTGCATACACAAAGTACAGTGTTTTGCCTGACCTGCAAAAGGGTTTCGAATTATCTAGGCATGAGATTTGCATTGCATTTTATAGTTTTGGGATGATTTCAAAGATACGAAGCATTTCCATAGAGTGAATTGAAAAACACGTTAAAAAGATGTGACTCTGTTTAACTATAGTGAGATGGATAATTAGATGTAAAGTTAAGTTAAGAAACCCTACTTTATTGATGTGTCGGTTGTTGAGCGTCTATGTCATAAGTTGACTTTAATTGCTGGATATCATCACCAAGTCATCAAACGCCACCAAAGACATGTCGTTGAAATATACCCCAGGCATCAGAAACGCAGAGACCCACGAAACGAGAAAATCCCACGATCATGGTTGTGGCCCACCCTTGGATGGCGCTTTGTGCGTGCACACCCCTCTTAGAGAAATAGACGCGACTGTGAGCATCGTGAGATTTTTTTTTTCTGGGGGTCAGAAACGGTGACCGTCGGAGAGTTGCGCCACTCACAGACGGTGGCCGTTTTTGTTACCACTTCTCGTGACCACACTTCACGATGCTTCTTCCAACCCCAGCACGAGCCGTTGGCTCGAGCGGTGGGTAGGGGTTTTTGTGGGAACCCGTACGTTCGGTGCCGTGTGTGTGTGAGCTGCAGCAGGGGGGAGTGAAGGGATGCGAGATGGCATGTCAAGGGGGTTCACGATCTTGGGTATGACAAAAACTCACGATCGCCTCATGTTTTTGGTGTGTTTTTTCACCTTGATCATATGTTTCTCTGAAAGGTTTCCTTTTGCTGCCAAGAAGCCTTCCCGTGTTTCCGCGGACTCAAAAAGACCCTCTTTCTTTCGCAATTCGCCCCGCCGGCACCTCGCTATAAAACACACCGAGCCGATGATGGGAGATCCATCATCTCGAAGAATCTGATTTGCCACGTTTGCCCCTCGCTCTGTAGTGCACCGAGGGACCTTCAGACAACACGACAAGTGACAGCAAGTCGACGGGTTGCTGGAGCTGCCCGAGACCAATTTTGGCTAAAGATTGTGCTTTTTTTGGGGGCTGCCGTGACTTTTGCCTGTCCCACCAAATTTCGCTGGTCACGATGGATTATGCTGATGGAGGAGAAGGGTCCGAGGTTGGGCGTCTTCGGTGCTTTTAAGAGCCGTTTCCCGGAAGTGAGGGGAAGAGGAGGTGTTGGAAGCGGGAGTCGTCTTTGAGCCTCTTTCTTGTCTTGAATCTTTTGTTGTGCAAGCGAAAACATCTTTTACGTTGACATACACATCTTCATCCACATCTCACAACCTCTATCACGACAATTGGACTTGTACTCGGCCTATCCTCGACCGATAGCAACATCTCCAACGAGCTGCGGAGCTTTGGTGATCATTCCGCCTCATTGAACATCACGACAACCTACAAAACACCAACACATAATTCATAAACCCACATACACAAATCACAATGTTGATGCCAGCGGGTCTCCTCGTCAACAAGAGCGCCATCATCACGGGCGGCACAACAGGCATTGGCCGCGCCATCTGCCTCGAGTTCCTCCGTCAAGGTGCCAACGTCGTCGTCAACCACCTCGGCCTCGAAAAGGACCAGAAGCATCTCGACTCGCTCATTGCCGAGGCCGATGCCATCCGGAAAGCGACCCCCACCGCCGGCCGCCTCGCTCACCAAGAGGGCGACGTCCGCAACCCGGACACGGCCACCAACCTGGTCAAGATGGCGGTTGAGCACTCGGGCCCCAGCAAGCGCCTCGATGTGTGCGTCTCCAACGCTGGTATCTGCACTTTTGCCGACTTTTTGACCCTCGAGTCGGATCTCCTCTACAAGACGGTGCGGACAAACCTTGATGGTGCTTTCTACGTGACTCAGGCCGCAGCACGGCAGATGGCCCTCAACCAGACACCCAAGGGCGGAAGCATCATCGGAGTATCATCCATCTCGGCTCTCGTTGGCGGCGGACAGCAGACGCATTACACTCCCACCAAGGCGGGTGTGCTGAGCCTGATGCAGAGCACGGCATGCGCACTGGGCGAGCACAACATCCGGTGCAACGCCCTCCTCCCGGGTACTATCCGTACGCAGCTCAACGACGCCGACCTGGCAGACGACAACAAGAGGGCGTACATGGAGGGCCGCATTCCCCTTGGAAGGACAGGCTCCCCGTCCGACATGGCCGGTCCCGCCGTCTTCCTGGCCTGCCCGGAGCTGAGCGGCTACGTGACGGGCGCGCAGCTGCTGGTCGACGGAGGACTGTTTGTCAACCTTCAGTGAAGGAGACAAGATTTAGCTCGTGGGGAGAAGTTTGGGGGAGGATCTGGAGAAGCGGAGAATAGTGGAGGAAACAGCGGGTTTTCCGTCTCTTCGTCAAGAGTTTCCCTTTCCCCCAGACATCATCAACTGCCGTGGAGAAGATCCTTTTTTCCTTAATTTCTTAGCGACGGTTTGACTCGTGGAGAAGATCAAAGGACACCAAAAGTACTCCGTACACAGTCCGTGTATACGGAGGAGACGGGGAGCCGGAGAGACGGCGATTGGCAATTCGGGCTTGACCGACTGCCGTGCGCAAACAACGGGGGTGTTGGGTTTTGACGGCGCCGGCTGTTTTGCCTCTTGTCCTGCCATGTGAAAAAAAGGACGCAACAAAGGAGAACAAAAATCGGATGCCGATCTTCTTCCCGATGTAGCAACGCCGGGGCACGTTGGGTCGGGAAAGAAAGTGACAGGAGGATTTTCTTTGTGTTTTTTTCTCGAATTCGCAAAAGATCTGACACGGGCCAGCACGAGGTATTTCAGGGCAGAGTGTGGCAGATCTTCTGCGCCAGCTCCGTCACCATGCCTTTCCCGTCACACCTTTTTTTTTTCACTCTTACCCTCCATTGCAGGCCAAGGAAAAACGTGAGAAATATCCCGTCTGATTCAGGGCAGGGTTTATTTTCTTTCTTCCTTGAGGATAAGCAGGAGGCATTGACTGATGAGCAGGAGAGGGGTGGCGGCGGGTAGGTATCTTTTGGACGGGAGTAGACCGAGGCCAAGGTACTGTACATCTGGCCGAAGCTACCTCCTCCTGTCCACACTCCATAGGTACTATTGTTGAATGTTGGTTCTCTCATAATGAAATCCTCCCCCCATTTATTATTACTGCAAGCTGCACCAATCTAGTGGTCTAGATTCCAGAACTTCACGGAGAAAACTGTGACATCACGGCCCGCCTTAAGCGCGGCCAAGAAGACAACCACCAAAAAAGACACCATCTCATACGCTCGCCCCTCCTCACCGTCTCGGCGCAGCACCGTAATAATCCAACCTGCATCCGTCGTCACTCGTCTCTCGTCCTCCACCGCAATTCTCTCTCTTCCCCTCGGCGCTGTACTCCATCAGCTACAGGGATGGTACAGGGAACAGCGTCTTTATCAATGCTCCCCTGCCCCGCGCCAGCAGCGCGCAAACGTTGATCGAGAACCGAGTTGAACGACACGCCCCTCATCCATGATCCTAGTTACCGACTCAAACAGTAACAGTTTGTCAAGAGGCCGCCGAGAGAGGCCGGGACGGGATCCAATGAGATGTAGAATTATCCTGCCGTGAATAAACGAGCAGAGAGGCAGTACAGCAACTGCATATCTAGCCTGTCAATAGCTCACCAAAGATGTGAGGAATGATGAAGATGACATGATGAGAGCTGACTTGAGCTCGGTTCGACTGAATTAGCAGCTCCGCAACATGGTACTGTAAAAGACCAGGCTGCCTCGATCGACGAACCCTGCCTAGAGGACCCTGCCCTGCTCGAGATCTGCCGCGATAAAGGGCAAACGCGAGAATGGCTATCTATTCACCGCGTCTCACTCTCACATGCTTTTCAGGGTCAAAGATTGACGGCGTCTTACACGTTGTGCAGCCGTTTGCGCGCGTTTCTGCTGTACAACGTCAGCCATTCCGATGCCGTGTCTGCTTGCGGGCGTCTATCATTCAGGATCATTCAATATGCTGTCTTGTTTTCGGCGTGCACTTCTGTAACACCGGTGGCTCTGGACGGCGACGTCTCGCAGTGACATGCAGCATGGATATTGGTCCCCTTTGCTGATGACCCCCCCAGCCGAATGTTCCCGGGCTAGGAGCACACAAGGACCCCCGATGGTGGGGCCGCACGGCGCGGCTGATAGGGCTCGGAGCCCGGTCGGCGGGTCCCTGGGCGGAGCCCGTTTGACGTCACTGTGGGCTCCGGACTGAAGCTGGGCGCGCATGGCGGTGGAAAGGGTACAAGAGATTTGCAGGCAGACGGAGAAAGCAACGAACCAATTTCAAGATTCCCGTCGGTCGTGTTGGGGGGCCAGCGGCAGCTGCATGCGTGGCTTGGCCGTTTCCACCGTCAATGGAGGGGAGGGCGTCTCGTCTCTGACGGTGACCGTATACTGTATGTAGTCGTCACTGGGTGCTTGACGGTGGATACTGTGCGATAGCGAATCCTTGCTTTCGTCTCCGCGGTTGGCGCATAGAGGGGCATCTGGCCCAGCGCGGAATGTCGTCTTGCAGTCCGTCCCTGTGGTTCGCGCCCGGCAAACAAAGAGGTCCCTTGAGAAAAGCCACGGCAGCAAGCCTCCTGCAAGCCCCCTTGCGCGAGGTCCCCTAGGTCCCCTGAAGGATTGCCCTGGGCTGTGCGTCCGAGACTGAGAGATGGCTGAAACAGCCGCACTGATTGGAGAGTTCGTCAGCTCGAGAGCCTCAGGGTCCACACCCAGTCTTTGAATATCGTTGCCCTTACAAGACGGTACCGTACCGTTCCCGTATCTCTCGAGATGCGATTCAAGGAACCCGAGAGTCAGCATGGGCGATGATCACATCGGCAACCCCCTGTTTGTGAGTACGTATCATGTCGCAAACCTCTGACCCGTGCATTGTTGTCCTGCCGTGCGGCCTCATTGCTTCTCGCCCAGCTCTGCTCGCATCATCGTATCGTATCGTATCGCAGTCAGGCTGCGCCATTTACACCCAGTAAGCCGTTCGAAAACGGGCGTTTCCCAAACACCTGGGTTCCTAGCCATGACGTCCAGGGGGTACGTTTGTGAGGTTGGCTAGTGCGGCGTCGGCGTTTGTGAAAATAATGGGCCGCCCGTGCCGCCGAGAGGGACGCAAGGTTTTGGGAGGACAAAGTAGCTGATACGAGAGTCATTGGTGATGTAACGTGTGGATGGCGAGTACCCACTACTGGGGTATAACCATGTGGCAGGTACCTTAATCGCCCAGCCCGCAAACGACACCGTCATCACGGCTAGTGGGAGGGAGGAAGGAAGGAAGGAAGGAAGGAAGGAGAGGCTTCAACCATGGATTGACGCACGCACATTGGAACCTATGGAGCACTATCCACATCTCCCCATCCCTTACCTCATACCCCGAGAGTTTTACTACCTTTACAATCTTTTCTGTGGAACCTGAATTGTGGATAAGGGGAGAAAAATATGGCTCGCCACGGTTCCATCAATGACTCGGATTGGAGACGATGCCCAAAACCTTAGCGACCAAGGCCATGTACGTATCCGCGGCCCATCACCGAGATCCAATGTCAACAGAACCGAGGCCAAGCAGGCAATCAAGATGACATGACGGATTGGATATCCACATTATCTGTCCCCTTCTTGATGTACCCTCAGGAGTACCATCAGCAACTCTTGTGGTGGAAGCTAAATCTATAAAACCCCAGATTTCTCCCACCGTTCTTGACGGTAGAAACCATCATTCTCCATCACATCCCCAGATTCCATATCCACCATCAAACACAATAGCTCGACCGACGAGTCATTACTTGATCTCTCTCTGTTTACACTCATAAACTACAATCTCTCTGCGTTCTTCTGAGCGCGTGCCTGAGCAGGACTTACCAACATCACCTTTACAACGCTCAAAATGTCTTCACAACAGACTCAGTTCTTCAAGGAGTCCCTCGCGGCTCAAGAGATCCTCTCTGCTAAGCAGGAGATCGACTCTCCCCTCGAGTCTCCCGATTCCATCCCCAGCTCTCCTGAGCTTGCCTCCTCCAGCTCCAGCGACAGCATCGCGAGCCTCGGAACTCCCGCCTCTCCCCTTTCCCCTCCTGTCGACAAGCCCGTGGCCGACTCCTTCGTGTTCGCCTTTGACATTGATGGCGTCCTCGTTCGTGGCGGACGAGCTATCCCCGAGGCTATTCAGGCCATGAAGGTCCTGAACGGCGAGAACGAGTACGGTGTTCAAGTGTAAGTCGCTATTCCCCTGCCCCTGCCAAAGCCACGATCCACCAACCCCGGATTTTTTCTGGGTCGGTGGTCCACATGAACAGGATCGTGACTTTTTTCCTGGGTGTTGAATTAGACACTAATGTACTTTTGACAGACCTCACATCTTCCTCACCAACGGTGGTGGCAAGACCGAAGAGGAGCGATGCGGCGACCTCTCTGGCCAGCTCAAGTGCGATATCAAGCCCGGCCAGTTCATCTGCGGCCACACCCCCATGCGGGAGATGGCTGAGAAGTACGGCACTGTCCTCGTCGTCGGTGGTGAGGGCGAGAAGTGCCGTCACGTTGCTGAGGGCTACGGCTTCAAGGACGTTGTCACCCCTGGCGACATCATCAAGCACAACTCTGCTACCACTCCCTTCCGCAAGCTCACCCCTGAGGAGCATGCCAACTCCCGTGAGCGTGATTTCACTGATGTTGTCATTGACGCCGTCTTTGTCTTTGCCGACTCTCGCGACTGGGCTGGCGATATCCAGATCATGCTTGATCTCGCCATGTCCAAGGGTGGCCGTCTCGGAACCCGCAGCGAGACCTTTGACGAGGGTCCCCCCTTCTACTTCTCCCACAACGACGTTGTCTGGTCCGCCGCCCACGAGCACGTCCGTCTCGGCATGGGTGCTCTCCGCCGCATGTTCGAGGTCACCTTCAAGGACCTCACTGGCGGTAACGGCCTCCTGCACACCCACGCCTTTGGCAAGCCCCAGGTTTCGACCTTTGAGTTTGCTTCCCGCCTGATGGGCCAGTGGCGAAACACCGAGCACGGCCTCGTTGCTCCTCCCGAGACTGTCTACTTTGTCGGTGACACTCCCGAGAGTGACATCCGCGGTACCAACGCTGTCAACGAGAAGGCCGACAACGACTGGTACAGCATCCTCGTCAAGACTGGTGTCTACGAGGAGGGTACCGAGCCTGCCTACAAGCCCCGCGTCACCGTCGACAACGTCCTTGACGCCGTGAACCACGGTATCAAGCGTGAGATGGAGAAGAAGAAGGCCATGGGCGCTTCCATCAAGTCCAACCTCCTGGCTGAGGCCACTGGCGCCACTGAGATCGCCGTGGACATGGACGGCATCACCATCTAAGCCGCTGCTTTTCCAGAGCGTATCTTCTTCACAATCATTCGACAATTTGGGACATCTTTACAGTTGCGTTTAGGGGTTTGGAAATTTTCCTTTGTCACAGCCATGCGAAATGACGCCTTCTTTTTATCTGTACACAACCATCTGCATTCACGACACTCTGCAGATGGCATCAGCGACACGCACTTTTGAACAGAAGAAGCATAGACACATCGTCCGGGATAGATTGCTATGTTGTTTCTAGATTGAAAGGCTTTTTCTTTTGGGCCTTTTTAGCTAGCTTCTCATGATGCACCACCTCACCCTCTTATACCCTGATGAGCATCACATCAATTCAGATAGAATACAGCAAAAAGATAGAACGAGAAAGCAGAAGCTTCTTACTTCAATTATTGGTTCATGACTGCGAATGTTTTCAGCTTGCCTCGAGCACCTGTCTCTCTTGTTGCCCTTGAATGCTTCCAGTTCCGAAGCAAATTCAACAAGTCCAGTATCATCTATTGTCGATCAACTTAACAGCGTGTCGATATTAGCTGTCCTTTTCCCCTTTTCACTGTAGTTGTCATATTAAGAAAAGCCCGCACAGCTCATCAAACACTGTCCCAAAAGTCCCTCACTCGGAAACGCCAATACCTGTCATGCCAACTCGATTTCTTACTCATACTGGCCTCTTGACACTGTCCTCATAATACCGCATTTCATCCCTGAATTAATCCATGCAGACCGAAATCCACAATTGTGCTTCAAAATGTAGCACAAGTTGGCGCCCGGGGATGTGAAGTTGTATGCAAGGCCAAGGATATACCTGCAACTTGGAGAGGTGATGGGTTCTCCCTCCTTCATGCTCCCCAGTTTGACCACCCCGTCTCCACTACATGGAGTCCTTATCTTCACAGCCTGCCTCTACATTATCCACCTGGTAACTTCGGCGTCTTACCCAGTACAGCATGAACCCCTACGTCAGCCCTGGGGGAGAAGCAGGCAGACTGTGGCAGCTTACTCGTATGTCATTGCACATTGTATAGATTCACTCCCCGCCGCCCTCAGCCGTCTCTGCGCCCTGGCTTGCGCTCGCATCACCGCCCTCCTCTTTGAAAGTGAAGCCTCCCCACTGTGAAGTGGCCGCCCAGCCAGCCGCCTCGACGACACCTTGTCTCCGGCCCCTCTGCTCCAGGGCCTCCTCGGCGCTGATGCCAAGTGAGAAGCCGCGGACGTTCTCGCGATCGACCCGTAGCCAGCCCTTCCAACTCGCAGTGACGTCTCCGGCGCCATGTCCTCCCACGACGACAGTACCCCACCACTCGCGCCCGGCGCTGGCCTGCGCTGTGTCGCCGTAAAGTAGGACGCCCTCGGCTTCGGCTACCAGAGCTCGCAGTTGTTCCTGGGTACCTCGAGCCGGTCGTTGTACGTAAACATGTCGTGTGTGAGACGGGGGGCCGGTGAGACGAGTAGCATCAAAGCGACCCTCAAGATCGATGACAAGGACGACGTAGAAGTAAGGAGGGCCGATTAGGGTGGATATCAGCTTGTAGACGAGTGGCAGATGGCGGCCAGAGATACTGATACCAGCAGCTTTTGTGGCTTGGAAGTGACGGGCGGCGATTTCGTCGAGTGGTTGTATATGTGTGAGTTTTTGAACATGAGATTGAGGTTGAGTCCGAGGTCGAGTGCCTGGTAGTGTTGGATCCAAGGCAAGTGCTGAACGCAGGCCATGGAGTATCTAGCAGGTCTCTTAGTATCTTATGTTCATAATGTGAGAGTGAATGTTGGAAGCAAAAGTATCAGCGCAAATGTGTGTCAGTTGTCACTCCTTTGTGTACTGAAGTTAGGTGTGATGATAGAGCAGGCTCTTGAAGGAACTCATGTACATGCGTGGCTCTGAGGTGCCTTCCTGACCTGTATAGTTTGAATGAGAGAAACGATATATGTACAAAATGAGCAAACGAAAACATATTCGAGCGTGATACAAGATGAATGATTGTGAAGTGTGTTGATGATATGTTGGGGTTGGACGTGGATAACCAAAAAGGGCAAAGAGCTCAGGCCCGCCAACCTTCAAGTTCTTCAACTCACCTCTTCCAGACTCGCCTCTTCAACCTCGCCCAACAGCCGCGCCCCAGTCACTGCCTCCATCTCAACGGATTCCAAAGGAGCCTTTGCGAGAGACGTTGTTCGACTAGTCGCCGTTTGCCGGCCTGTGTGATTGTCTCAAGATGGGCTACCCGTGCCAGGTCTTCCACGCCTCTGAGCTGCCCGAGCGTGTCCAGACCGATCTCAAGGGCCGCAAGCGCAAGCTGGAGAGTGGCGTGCGCAACGTCGACCTCACCGGATGCGAGCTCCTCGAGATGCTGCAGTACAAGTGTGAGATCAAGGAGCCCGTCAAGTGGGATAGCCCTGTGCAGTGCTATGCTGTCGATCGATTATTCCGGAAGTGAGTCTTTTGCCCCCGCTGCTGCTGACTGGCTTCACACGTTGTGGCGTCGAACTTGCGCTTTTGAGTGATGACGATTTTTCTGACTTGTTGATTGCGGTAGATGCAAGGATCGAAAGGGAACGTTCATGGTTGAGACGACAGCGTGGGAGGGGAGAGATTATCCAGAGGCCGGCAGCACCGGTCAGAAAAATGACGACAAGAAGGACGGCAAGGACAAGACGCCTCCGCAGCATTACCAATGGTCGTCGAGTTGGCATTCTCCCGACTCAGCTCGGTAGTGAATTTCATTTATGGGTATTTATTATAATCGAGCCCATCAGCCGGTGTTTCATTGGCGAGTCTGGTGGTATGTCGTGAGAGCCGGCAGTCTCCGTCGTCGCGTCTTTGCAACCTCAAGATAATGCGATACAGCCATGGTTCCCGGCACGCTTCAGCAACTATTATAAGCGAGCAGACGGAGAGAACTGGTTTATCTACGGACAAGTCTTGGTATCATGCGAGTTGTTGCATCAACCGCAAGCATTGAGTCATGAGCAACCTGCTGGATGACGGATTGCCGAGACGACCTCAACGAACATTACCACTCTACGGACAAGCTCCTGGTACATATGGGAAGCTATGGATTCACCGCCGTTCAGCAAGGCAAACCTTTTGGCGACTTAAAAGATGGATCGCTGAACGATTTTGGATGAGCCGAGGATGGAGGGACCTTGAATGGTCTGAGGTTCGTCGAGATGCATGAATACGCAGTGTAACAAACATCCCCCCCCCTCACACGTCAATGGCACATCAAATAAGTCAAAGCACATGTCGACTCGGTTGCCCTTGCCTATAACTACAGATTGTCCGGCGACCGTTTCAGATGAAGCCTTGGTATTCTGCTGCTGCTCTCTACCCCAGCTACACGACAAACGGATAACGTTGACGAGCCTGTTGTTTCCTCCTCGCTCTAAGTGCACACCATGCTCATTGCCCCTGAAAATGCCCTAGTTCGCTTTTCTCTAGTTGTCCTTCTGAGCGGCCCGCTCCTCCTCGCGCTTGATGTAGAAGTTGTCGCGGGCGTTGGTTCGGGGCACGTGGAAGCCGTACCTGCGTCGTCGTGGTCAGTCCCGTCCGCATCATATCGTCCGTCGTTCGTGGTGTTCTTACCAGAAGAAGTTGGCCATGACGAAGCCAGTGCCTGTGACGATGCTAGTCAGCCCAGTTGCTCCCCACCAACCACATCACGCGAATTGTCAGCGCCCTCCGATTGTTCCTCCTCTTTCCCAAAAACAATTCGCAATTGATCCAATTCGACCGGGGGACGAGTGTAATTCGACGTACCGAGGGCGATGCTGAGGTCCAGGACGAGGTTTCGTCGGAGCATCTATGACAGAGTCAGTCCACGAAAAGCTCTACCAACCGGGAACCGGGGGGGGTCGAATCGGCTCCTCTGGCCCGGGTAGCGCCGCGGGCGCGCGATGCCCAGCCATTGGGTCGGGGAAAACGTACACCAGTGATGGGTCGGACGGCCATTGTGACTGAGATGGATTTGCGAAGCTGTTCGGGCGGCGGAGGGGAGAGTTTGGGGCGGATTGGCGGGAGTTTCGATGTGGTCGAGAGGTTGCAAGTTGATTCCGAGGATGGGCTGATGTTAATCGCGCTAAGCACCCGAGTCACGTGAACCCACCTAAGCAGAGCACCCGGGAATGCCTCTTCGTTTGTCTTCGGCTGAACCCCGGCCAATGGCGTTTGCGGAAAAGAATCTCGCCCATCAAACGCCGCTCGACTCGACAAAACCCGTGAGAGTGACCAAGGGACTTGTTGGTTTGCAGATATCCACAGCTTCTGCGACCATGAGTCTCCGACTAGCCACCCGGCGGCTGGCGGTTACAGGTACGGATCTTACTGGTTTTGCCCTCAATGGGGTCAATTGGCCTTGACAATCCAGCTAACCACAAGCTTCAATCTATATAGCCAGGCCCGCGAACCCTGTATCAAGCACACCTACCCCCCTCTGGTCAGTCGGCGTCGGACCTTCGGTGCAACGACGACACAAATGGGCCGCCAACATCTTCAAGGGATGGGGTAAGCCCAAGAACAAGGACGCCGCCTCCTCCTCCACCGCGGACCCCGTGACCTCGCAGCTCGACGACCCCAAGAGCCGTGAGCAGTTTCTCGAGAAGAGCATGTACAGCGGTGTCGAGGACAACATCTTCCAGGACGAGATTGAGGCTCCCTCCAAGGGCCGTCCCGAAGCCGCTCCGGGAGGCGCCGAGGCCGAGCAAAAGACGAAGGAGAACATGGCCTTGATCGTGGATCCCGACCCGAGGAGCCGTATCCGCTGGCAGCGCAAGAAGGTGATCAAGATGGTGCAGAACAATGGCCGGATGACCAAGGAGGAGCGAATCAGGATGAACGAGCGGGAGCTCCTGCACAAGAGCGAGTTCATGGCCACCAGCGTCAAGAAGCTCACCATGCTGGCACGCCAGATCGCCGGCAAGCCCATCGACGAGGCAATTCTGCAGATGAAGTGGTCCAAGAAGAAGTTTGCGGCCGAGATCCGGTACTACCTCGAGGAGGCCCGCGACCTGGCCATTGCCCAGCGTGGCATGGGACTCGGCAAAGTCAACGGCGAGACTCTTGCGAAGCCGTTAAAGGTCCAGACGCAAAAGGGCAAGTTCCTCGAGATTGAGGATCCCACGAGCATCTACATTGCTCAGTCGTGGGTTGGCCGGGGTCCGTGGCGAGGAAAGAAGATCGACTACAAGGGTCGAGGACGAATGGGAATTATCAGACACCCGAGCACAAGTACATTTCCCAATTCCGAAAACACAATCTCACATTTATGCTGACTGATTTTCTAGGCTTCACGGTTTTGCTCAAGGAGGAGAAGACGAGGATACGACAACATGAGGAGCGCACTGCCAAGGAGCAGCGCAAGGGACCCTGGGTACATCTGCCATCACGACCAGTATACGGACAAAGGCCATACTATGCTTGGTAGACAGACTACGCTCAGTAGCTGGATGCTGAAGAGATCCATGGAAAACCAAGGTCTCGGCTGTCGAGCCTTTCATGCAATCTCTCATAAAAACGTGTAAGATACGATAGATATGTACAATGAATGGGATGTACACTTGTTGATATCAAACTGCATCCGAGCGAGCTCAAATGACTCAAAGTTTAAACATTGGATAGCATTTTTCTTCAATTCCCGCTCCCAAAGATAAAGTGATGGTATCCGATCCTTGAACAACCCGGTTCAACGCCATTTAATTTGAAGAAGATAGTCAGGAGGCAAGTATCCCCTGAGAAAACTTGCCAAACAAGAATTTTATGCGGTTGCGCTGATCAGACCAAGTTTGTAGTCTCACAATCAGGACTCGTTGGTTCCCGTATCATGACCAGCCCCTTGCTGGGTATCAAAAACAACGCATCAAAGTGTCATGAGTGCTAAGTGGTTTCCGTGATTCCAGTCCAAATTGCTGAACCTCCTATTCTCACACCATGGTTCGCGGCTTTTGTCGAGGAAGCATGTCCTCGTACCGGTGGGACATCATCTCAAGATCATAACCACCCTTCTCAACAATGGATCCTTGATCGGCCGAGTGGTAGTTGGAACCGCCGGCAGGCATTGGGTGGGAGATGGCTGTGTTTCCACGTGGCAGGTTGTTCCGCTGGCTTCGTCGTCTCCAGAGGAAGCATAGCGCGATACCGAGGAGGGCAAGGACACCAGCAGTAACTCCAATACCAATGCCAATTTGCGCAGACTTGGACAATCCACCAGATCCAGATGACTCTTCTTCCTTGTCGTCTTCGTCGGAAGAATCAGAAGTAGCACCAGCACCGGCAGCTCCCTCGGTTGTCGAGGCCTTGTCGGTAGCCGAGGCGGAGGCGGAAGTGGTAGCGGAAGCAGAGTCCGTGGCAGAAGTAGCCTCCTCAGTAGCCTATCAACCATATTAATTAGTTTGATCCCGTTGCCATAGAAAACCGGCTCCTTACGGTAGACTCAGCTTCAGCAGAAGTCGAAACAGGGACAGACTCGGCGGCAGAAGAGGTCGTCTCTTCAGGCGCGGCTGATGAAGTAGGCGCGGCCGAGGATGAAGCAGCCTCAGTGGTAGCAGCTGCTTCACTAGTCGAAGCAGCAGCCTCAGATGTTGTCGCTGGGGCGGAAGAGGCTTCAGTGCTAGCACCTGAAGTGGCCGCAGGGAGTTGGACTACCGGTAGGCCTTGGACATGTCAGTTGTTGCCAGGCAATAGCTGATGAGTATGAGCTTACCCGCACAGAATCCACTGGCCAAGTTGCCAGTAATGTCGGTGTCTGCGACACCACATGGTCTGGCGCACTCAGCCATGCCTTTGGCAAATTCTGTGGATGCGCAAATGCATGAGGCCGTGTTATCTGGGCAGTTATAAGCAGCATTTGGTGCTTGCAGCCTGCCAACACAATCCGTCTGCGCCAAATGATTAGTATGCGCGATTAGGTCAGGTCAAGAGGCTGGTTGTGTATAACCAGTGGCGCTTTGAGCACTCACAATACAGGCGGTAGAATCCTGAGCGTTAACACCAAGTGTCTGAAGGGCGCCCAGCGCCACTAGGGTTGAAAGAGAAAAGCGCATCTCGACGGTATGTAATGAGGGCTATATCTCATTACTTGGGAATGTCGCGAGCGAACAGTGTCGTAAGGACCTCAACCAAAGCCGGACGTTGAAGTGGTGGATAGGTCCGAGTCGAGATGTCGTTAACGAAGGTGGTGATAGGTGCCAGCGGTAATATCGACTCCAAGTAGAAGAGGAAAGTGGCGGTAGAGGTCGCAGCCAGATCCCAGTAGGTTCGCCGAGGTGCGTCGGAAGTAAGGTCCTTGAAGTAGAAGAGGATAACGAGAGCTCGACAGTGTAACAAGGGGACGTGGTCCAACGTGGCACCCGATGCAGCAATGGAGGATCAGATGCAGGATGCCGAGGATGAATACGAAGCTGAGGTTGCAGCTGGTGTGAAGGAATACGGCTGCAGTGGTGTAATCGGCCAAGCACAGGACAAAGTCAAAAAGAACTGGAAGTCGAAGAAAGCGAAGGAGAGACGAGGTAAGCTGCGAAAGAATAGGTTCGGCGAAAGAGTTGAAAGGAATGAGTGACTGAAAGGTGAGAAAAGGCGAATGGAAGCGATGTGGGACACTTGAAGGAGTGAAAGAGCCCAGAAAGAAGACGCGATCGTGAAAAAAAGAGTAGACGAGGGCGGAAGCAGAAGAAAGACGGTTCGGTTCGATTGTTGTAGAACGGAAGAAGAAGAGAAGGTGGGTTCCAACGGGAACTTGTCTTGGGTCGGAGTGACGACAACGGGCAAGGGAGGGGGGAGAAGAAAGAGAGATGAGATGAAGTGCCCGAGGAATGGAATGGGGAAAAAACGAGCTAGAGGCCCCGGAACGGAAAGCAAAGAACTGGACGGGGGGGTCAGGCGGATGTAGCAGGTAAATTACACAGAGGTAAACAAGAATGCAAGCGTCGTCGTCGTGTGGGAGCTAGAGGGTTGAAGAATGAACGAAGGAAGGGCCTCCAGACAAGGGCGACCCAGCTGAATGGATATGGATGTGGATGATGAGCGATGCATCGATAGACTCCAGGGGAAGGGAAACATCCATTTCCATTTGCACATTTGATCGCTCAAGCGCCTGCACTGCACACACAAGACCCAGCCCATCCCCATCCATGAAAGGCGCATCGTTTTGTGAATGCGCCTTGTGGCTCCCTCCCCTGGCCTCCATCCATGGACATGGACAACGGCCCTGGCCTGGCTGCAACCGTCAGAGAACAGACCCCGACGTCACGAAAGCAGCCGGCGCCGTTGACATCCATCGACACGAGGGAAAAGGGGGCCAACCAGGGCCCACCATCACGACAGAAAACTTCCATTCAGAGCTGCACGACGCTGCTAGCGGCGGGGTTCAATGGGGCAGTTCCCCTGGCGGCGGCCGCTAAGCCAGGCACAGGGACAATACAGTAGGTAGGTACTTAGCGAAAAAGGTCGGGTTTACCGCCCAACACCATCTCCCGGAGCAGGTGGTCTCATTTGTTTCATCTGACTCCCGATGGATGGGAGCGGATGTTTCCCAGATCTTTCTTTTGTGCTTCGCCGCATGCAACGACAATGCCTCCTAGTAAATGGCGATAAGCTTTAGTCTTGTGCCATCAACTCCAACAGCTCACTTTGAACCCACTCATGCTCTCTCTTGCATTGACCACGATGCTTGCTCCTCTAGCGGCGCATGTGAGACGAACGGATCGGATCCAGGGCAATGCCCTCTCTGACAGCAACACCAGCAGCCCAGCAGCAACCAGAGAGTGCCGTGCTGCACAGGCGAAACGCTCCAGCAAGACGCCATTTATGCAATCCACGCAGGCCCAGTCTGACTGGTATTATTACGATGGACATGCCGGTCCCTGGCTAGCCCCAGAATGGTAATATCAACCCCAGCGTAGCCGCCCAGGATCTATCGCCTTGGCTTGGAGCCAGTGGTCCTCTGCACTGCCGCGCTCATCAAACGCTCGTCTGGAGAAGCACTGTGAGGAGACCTGGAATATGGCGCATACTGACAGTGTGTGGCAGCAGCAGCCTGTCCAGACCCGGCAGAGCTGGGGGTGTCATGTCGTGTCGTGTTGTGTCGGGCAGAGAGGCAGCCCTTGGCAACAGCCGCATTCGCACTCCTTTGTCGCTGCGCGGTGGAGCGTCAAATCTCAATGCAGCTCCCACCCACTCTCCTTCATTCAGCTCTCCGACGGACGTCGTCTGACGGATCGCATACAGCCGCAGAAGCTCACAGGGGAGACCAGACAAAGGACGGCCATGGCGACGCAGGCGGTCAGGCCAAATCATGTCTCAGAGAGACAGGACGCCGCGCTGCATGTGTCATGTCTGCAGCGGCCAGGGGTCAGATGTTCTAATTTTTCTTTGTGCCTTCCCTCCTTGCGCCGTCCAAACCACCACTACGCCATGTGAATGGTCCTGTCGACTGTGGGACAATGGCTTGCATGTGGAGGGATCCGGATCGGCATCAGGGATCCATCACCCGTTGTCGCCCGGGCTCGCCACGGCTATTGCTGAAGCTCGTTACGAGTCTTTGGCGATGTGACCTTGCCAAACCTAGGTCGAGACTTGTGTGAGACGAGGAGCGTTGTTGAAGCTGTAGAGAATAGATGTGCGAACTGCTGGGCTGAGCAAAGACGATTCCCTTCTGCATCTTCGTTTCATCTTTGCAGAATTCGCGCCCAGGCCAGCCGCTGAACTGTCCTGCCTTAGCGTGAAACAATAGCATGATAGTGGAGGGATGGGATGCAGTTCCCGGCGCCTGTTGGCCTCCCCCCTGGCCTTCGCGCCAGCCTGGCCGTTGAGCGGCTTCAACCTTTGCGGCTTGATCGAGAATAAGAGGCCTCGTGAGGCCGCGGCTAGACGAACCTTCTGGCCTGGTGGGCCTCAACCTGGTGATGTTTGTTTCCACGATGCAGTAATTCGTGGTCGTGAAAAGTGGCCAACTCAAAGTCGTCTGCTGCTGGGAGATCTGCTCTCTTGGCGACTGCTTCCGGCTTGAAACGACGTGGAGCCTTGGCACCGTCGGTCAGCATCAGCATCAGCATCAGCAGTTGTCAGCCCGCACCGCTCCATAATCCTTTCTTTTTTAATAGAAGTGCGTGACGAATATCCGTATATCGCATCGCATCTAGAAGCGGTCAGCGAACGGGAGATGACGATCCAAAGCTTTTACAGGGCTACCTCGTGCCGTTCATCGATCGTGAATACGGCCCGTCCGTGCTCCCAATGGCATTCTGAGGGGAACATCGGGCGACGCCATACAACCCATCACCGGATGCTAAAGCATACGACACAGATGCTTTGTTAGAACAAAGAACCTCCAGGTCGAATAGTGTAGCCGAGACTGCAGAGATACGAAGCTGCCAAGCTTTCGTCATTCTCTTTTCATTCAACGGGCGCCTTTTACGGGAAGCCTGGGTTACAGCAAGGGAATTCGAACACGAGGTGCAGGCCCGAGGTCCCTATCACGATGTGATGATGCACATGGAAGCCTTCTTTGCCCTTCACAGGCTGTCGCGAAGAGGTAGGATTGGTCTGTTGTCAATTGTGGTCAGCTATTGCGAATAAGGTGTGGAAAGTCAAGTTGTTGGTAAATCTAGGCTACGGGTCTCGGCGTACCTAGGTACCTAGCCGAAGCTTGTAAGTTGCAAAGAGCGAGCTACCTATGCAAAACTCTTGTCATCATTTGACGAGCATTGGGCAAGTAGATCTATCTGTTCAGATAAACTGGCCAAGGACATGTCTAATAGATCGTCCAGGTCAAGAGCCAAATTACTCTAAGAAAACTTCTATGTCGTTGCTTTGAGTTGCACAGCTACGGTAGCCACCAATCGGGGCTTCGGGATTAGAGTGACCCGAGTCAAGTAGTGACCTCCAATTCTTATCAGCGGTCGTGCGATCAAAGGCAGAGTTGACAGCTCGTATGCCATTCTGCTCGTTTACAACGCCGTCTGTATGGCAGGCTGCGACACATTTCTCGGAGGGAGAGGGAGAGAATCTAGAATTTCCATGGACCCTGGGTAGCCGTTTGCTATTCGGCACTTTGACGACGATATGACCTCAGCGTAGGCGCGCCTCTTCCAATAACGCTTCTCACTGGACGCCTCACAAACGCCCACCTGCAGTCCAAGGCGATGCGACGCCGTGAGAGTGGCTGTCGACGACCCTAGCTTGCGTCCCCAGATCTCTCCGCCCCCTCCAGCCTCCCGCCCGTATCTGCGGGGGTTGGCGACTGAGGCCCGATCTTGGAGCTGAGACGGCCGATCCCCTCGGCAAGATCAGTGAAGGAGCCATCCATGTGTTATTGCTTTTATCTGGCTATCTGGCTTGTGTGTCCAGCGCCTACACTTGCCAGACAGTTGGCTGCCCCTCATGAGCTGATACGGGGATGGGCGGGATCAACCACCCAGGCATCTTGGCATTGGTGATGTGTACGGTCTAGATTCTAAGCAATAATGCGGGATCCAATCGGGAGGGGTTCCTCATTCCCCAAGGCTGCTTCTTCGAGAACCAGCAGTCCTTGATAGGAGAGCCAGAAACAAGGCCGTCAGGTGTTTTGTTGCGTGCTCCTCCTAGTTCTCAACGGAGATTCTCACGGCCGGGACCCCGAGTCGCCCGTGCACTGGGAATAACGGCGCGGAATTAACGGTGGACTGGGTCGGCGGAGGAATCAGTCAATCGGAGCGAGCCTGAAAGGAGTCCAGGACGCTCGACGGGGCGAGTCTGAGTCGAATCGGGGTCTAGACCCTTTGACGACCCGCGTCTTCTAGGATAAGATCGGCTTCCAGCCAACGGGCCCTCGTGCAGATGTACCGGTACTACAGCGTCACACACCGGGGAGTCGGACCTGTTAAGAGATGAGCAGAGACATTGTAGTTTTCGGGCCAGACAAGAGTCAGAGCTAAGACTTTAGGTGTTGTATCAAGACCTATCAGATGGAGGCGGTGTCATGGAAGCAGAAATGGACAAATTGTCACAAAAAATGCCATTCTCCTGAGATTACAGCAATCCTCTGTAACCACCTCCAAACAAACCAATATTGATGCAAAAGTACCACGACATCGGGCTTTTGAAGTGGTCGCTCGGCATTACATCATATGACCCTCGCTTCCCGTCTTTCTGGGAAAGAGCATCCCTGTCCTTGTCCCCAGTCCAGTGGAAGGTGCTGAATTATTGGGAGTGACTTTTTTTCCACCTCCACGCGCGCACGCACGCACACACTGGCTCTCAGGTTCACGCAGTTGCCTGCTGATCAATCTTGGTGCATGCCCTCTTTCCCAACCTCAAACCTTCCATTCCCATCGAGTCAAGGGAGTAGGTAGGCTACAGTCAGAGAAGGAGCCCCCAAGCCTTTCATTTCAGCCTCTCATTCAATACCCCACCTTTTTTTTTTACACCTTCGACTTCCTCCAGACCCTGAGATCGGAGCCTCGACACGTCACGTTTTCGACCGCATTATCTGCCAACTCTACCGTGCCTCGCGATTCGCGCTCGCAAACCAACTTCATCTTGTCTGCGCGCCTATTACCTAGCCGACATTCCATGTGTTGCTATTGAGGCACCGTCGATACGCAATCAGAGGCCTTGAGCATCGTGTGATGCGCTCTGCCCCCCAAGCCTTGCGCTCGCGACAAACATGATGGCCAACCCGATAGGCGAAGATAACTGGCTCGCCTACCTCGAAGAGATAGTTCGCAATGCCTCCGACCTCGAGCAGCGAGTCAATGTCGTCGAACTGTACAAACGCGCCGTCGGCGCTGAGCCTGGCAGCCTGCGCATCTGGCTAGCCTACTGCAACTATTTCTGGTCGCTATGGGAGGAGACTCAGGCCCCCTCAGGCGCCGGCTGGTCCGACGAGGAGCGCCTTCTCGGTCGCGAGCTCTTTTCCTTCGGAGCTGCTCTTGATCTGTGGCAGCAAGGATATGAGGCTATCCGATACCGGCTCGGCGACAGCCACCTACTCTGGGACCGCTGGATATCTCTCGAGATGGAGCTTCTTGCTAAGACGAGAACCCCCGAAGGCATCAAGCGCATCACCCACCTATATCGCGACCGTCTGCTCACCCCGCACCTCAAATGGGACGAGACCTCTCAGAATTTCTCGACCTTTTTGTCCGAGTACAACCGTTCCGCTTGGGAGGATTCCATGAAGGACATTACAACCAATGCCCAAGAGACGAAGCGCTTGATCACTTCACGCGATCCTTTCGAGAGCAAGCTGAAGCGCGCGGTGGATGCCGGTGATGTAGATGCTCAGAAGGAGGCATTGACAACTTATCTCGAATGGGAAATGATTGAAAGCAGGCGCAGCAACGACAACCCCGAAATTGGCATTGACCTATGCCGTGGACTCTACGCCCGTGCGCTGACCAGTGTTCTTGCCACAGATCAGAGTACTTGGCACGAGTACATCGTGTTCCTTTCGTCTTCAAACTCTGATCTTCAATCCCCTGGAAACCTCCTCGATGTCCTCCGCAGGGCTGTTCAGCATTGCCCCTGGTCGGGTCTTCTTTGGAACCGCTACATTCTGTGTGCCGAGGAGGCAAGACTACCATTTGGTGAGGTTGAGTCCATCAAGCACGCCGCTACGAGCGAGGATCAGCTACTCAAGGATGGCATGGAGGGCATGATTGAGATGTATGTGGCTTGGTGCGGCTTTCTGAAGCGGACTGCGATGGATGCCACCGCTACGGACGAGTCCGTTGACGTTGCCGATGTCGGTCTCGGCGCTGCTCTCGAGGATGTTTCGGTTGTTGGACAGCGACTCTACGGCAAGGATTTTCAAGGCGATCCCAAGTTTCGACTCGAACGCATCTATATCCAGTATCTCACAGAGAAAAAGGGTGCTGTGGACGAGGCCAGAGCTCAGTGGAACAAACTTGCATCCATGCAGATTCACGCCGACAATCACGACTTTTGGTTCAGGTATTATATGTGGGAGATGCTGATCTTTTCTTCCTCTGGTGCTCAGGACAATCGGAGTCCCACCCCCTCCTCCGCCGGTGCCAGCTTCCGAATACCCACTCTGGCAACTGCGGTTCTGGCTCGGGCTGTTGCTCGTAGGGAGATTGACTGGCCTGAAAAGGTCTTGGAGGTTTACATGCAGCATTGTAACGACTATGAACAACCCCTTACTTTGCGGAAAGCAGCCGATCGGGTGCACAAGACTGGAAAGGATGTGAAGAGGCGTCGTGAACGCGAGGAGCAGGAGAAGACAGCTGCCTACGCTGCATACTACAGCGCCCCGGCGGCAGAAGAGGAGAATCAGGAGGCTAAATCACCAGGCGGTTCTAAGCGAAAGCGGGAGGCCGATGCGGATGCCACAGAGGAGCCTGAGATTGCCAGTAAAAGACAAAAGAGCGATGCCGACAAAGCGCAGCCTGAACAGGGTGCGACTACACAGCAATCACAGGCGCCCAAGAGAGACAGGGAGAATTCGACTATCCTCGTAACCAACCTCCCCGGCGACGTCACCCAAACCAAGGTTCGTCAGTACTTCAAGGAATATGGACACATCAACAACATTACCGCTTTTGTGCGCGATGAGAAGGCCAACTCCTCCACAGCCCTCATCGAGTTCAGCTCGCCCGAGGAGGCACAATCTGCATTGCTTCGAGATGGAAAATACTTTGGCCAGTCACAACTCACTGTTAAGTCTGGGCTCGATCTGACTGTTTACGTTGCCAACTTTCCTCCTGTTGCCGATGAGGCGTACATCCGCAACCTATTCAAGGACTGTGGAGAAATACTGAGTGTTCGATGGCCAAGCCTCAAGGTCAACTCCCATCGTCGGTTCTGTTACATCTCATTCCGGGATCGAGAGGCATCTGCAAACGCCGTCAACAAGGAGGGCAAGGTGCTCGAGGGCCGTTACAAGCTTCTTGCCAAGTATTCTGACCCCAACCACAAGAAGGCTCGCGAAGGCGCTCTCTCAGAAGGCCGAGAAGTCCACATTAGCAATCTGGACAGAACAGCCAGCGAAGCAGACCTCAAGGGTGTCTTTTCCAAGTACGGCAAAGTCACGAGAGTCAAGGTTCCGCAGACCCTATCAGGTAAAAACAAGGGATTTGCCTTTATCGACTTTGAGACAAAAGAGGAGGCAGAGAAGGCCGTGGCGGAGATGGACAATACCAAGTTCCGAAGCCAGATTCTTGAGGTTTCACTTTCCAAGGAGTCAAAGGTGAAGCCAGCAGCCGTGACCATCGTTGCTGAAAACGCCAGAAGCTCTCCAGCGCCTTCATCCCGCGATGCGGAGGGAGACGATGCCATGGAAGACGCAGGAAGCGATGCTCAAGCGAAGCCAACTGCTGCGGACATCTCGGCCCGGACGATTGCTCTGATGGGTCTCCCTGATACCGTCAACGATGCGAGGATTCGAGCTCTTGTCGAACCCCTAGGGGCTATTGTCAAGCTGATCGTTCTTCCCGCCAACGGAGGTGCCAAGATCGAGTTTGCTGATGTTGCCACCGCTGGCAAGGCAAGTCTTCAACTCAATAGCATGGAGTTTGAGGGTCGTCCACTTCGAACTGGTACCGTGGAGGAGCTCCGGCAAGCCAAGGCAGAGCACGTTCAAGACCGCATTGTGTATGGAAGTGGTAACAAGGATCAAAAGCCCAAGGCCGCCACATCTACCGGTTTCATGCCGCCGCCAACTACCTTGCGGCGACCTGTGCTAGGCAAGCCTGGCCCACGCCGTGGCCTCGGCTTCAAGCCCTCGGCCCCCAAGGCCGCCCAGAACGGGGCGGAGACCAACGGGGAATCTGTGGCGGGTGCCAAGAAGAGCAATGCGGATTTCAAGGCCATGTTCCTGGCGAGCAGCAAGGAAGAAAAGGAGACGGAGAAGAAGGAAACCGAGACAAAGTCCTGAGCAGTACGGTGGAGACTGTTTTCGACACCACATCATGTAGCATATTGTATCGTACTACGATGAGATGAGATATCCAGGAGATTTGGGGAAGACAGAGGAATGGGGGAAGACTGTACACTGTACAGCTGTTGAATGCGAGTACTGGTGCTCAACCTAGCTCTAGGGCCAAGAGAAGGCCTTCTAATCACATCGTTGCGTTATTGCTTCGTCGCCATCCATCTGCAAGCCCAGACATGAAGCCCATTTCAGGCTATACCAGGTAGATTGGTCGATATGCGCACCGCTTTTATCTAGTATTATACCTTCAAAAACGTCTAATGCATTGTATCTATTTTAACATGACTTGCCTTTCCTTTTCCCTTGAAAACCAGTTATATCCTCTATGTCTGAGACCCCGTGAATGCAACAAACAAAGTGGTCAAATCCATCAAAATGCCTACCTAGCCACTCAAACTCACGCCTTGACTGCCAACCCAGTTGCAACCGATCTATCCTGCCCGAAATCCTGCGTGAAGATTCTCTGCCAAACGTCGAGCCACTTCTCCTGCTGGGCAGTGGGCAGCTTGCCCGGCTGCTTGAAAGACCTGGTCAGAACCTCGCGCAGGCGAGTTCGGAGAACTTTGATAACGAGCATCGTCTTCCAGTCTGGGACAACGAAGCGACCTCGATTTCCGTCCAAGACAATTACTCCAGAATACATCTAGCAGAGGCATTAGTACTAGATCAAAGGCATCAGCTGAAATATGGGGTCTTACATCGCATCGTACATCGCCGCACAAGAGGGCGATTGCGAAGGGTTCCACGGCCGTAGCCTCGTGGGCGTGATACACCCTGTAATTCAATGTTAGCTCGTCAATCAAGTAGATGCATAGTTGAAGGCTTACGTCTTGGACTGCATAATGTGATAGTAGGACAACCATCTGAGATCAAGGCGACCTCGGTTGACAGACGATGGGTGGAGGCTGATGGATTGGTTCGTACCAATGTTTCTCAACCCCTTGGACCCCGGTGCTTCTCTCACGAGAATCTTGGGGTAGAAGCTCCATGCAATAACAGAAGCTGAAACCACGTCATTGTCACTGTTGAGGTTGACTCTGCGTGGGATCTCGAAAAAGTGTTGGTGTCGCCGTCCACGGCCACCAGAAAATCTAGCCCGTGAAAGCGTTCGCCTCTCTTCTTCCGTGAGGGATAGGAACCCAGAGTCTGCAAGAGATGTAAGAAGCTGTCCTTTGAGATCCTCTATATTGGCCAGAGTCTGCTGGCTCAAAAAGTTCTTTCGACAGAATTGAAACTCCTTTCCACCGCCACCAGTAGACTGGCACACTCGCTTCCACGCTAGATATGCGTTGTAAATGGTGAGAAGATCCGAATCTCCTCTTCTGAAAAGCATGCGCGCGTTGTCTGCTTGCGCTCTCTGGCCAAACGGTGCCGAGAAGGGTGACTTGGAGGATAGTATAGCAGCAACGGTGATGGCCATATCCAGACACTTGAAGATGACTCCAAGTAGAATTAGTTTTCCCAAGAAAACATCCAAAGGCAGTCTAGCTAGTTGATGTCCAAGCGGTGTCAGCTCTTCGGCTTGCGTCAAAGCACGAACGTCGACGAGAGCGTCAATGGCGCGACGTATGTTTTTAGCAGATGGGGGATCCAAGGCATCACCTAGGGTCTCCTCAATTCCTCCTATCTTGCAGATCTTGACTCGGATCGCAAGATCTTGCAAGGAGAGTCGGAGCATTTCAGGGGTCTGCTGATCGCTCATCAAGTTGTCATGGCGATACTTGGTAAACATGTGGAAGCAAAGTCCCTCTTGCACTCGGCCGGCTCGTCCACGCCTTTGCTTGGCATTTGCGCGCGAGATGAATGTATCGATAAGGCGTGACAGTTGTCGTCTCTCATCGAATCGCATCTCACGATGTTTGCCAGTGTCTATCACACAGGTGACATCGGGAATGGTGATACCTGTCTCTGCGATGTTGGTAGCAAGAACAATCTTGCGTATGCCGGGAGGTGGGATCAAGAATGCCGATTCTTGATCCTCTGTAGCAATGCTGGAGTGGAGGGGATAGACAAGCCACTCTTTGGCGAACCTTGGATCTCCAAGAAGCATATCATTGAGAGTACGGATCTCTGCAATACCTGGCAAGAATACCAAGATAGCCTTGCTATAGTTTTGGAGATCATCGTCGACTGCAATGTGGGCTATTAACTGAACAATCAAGTCAAACTCGATGCGATACTCGTCAAGTTGGGCCAGGCTCGATCGTGTCCTCGACGAATATCCTGTCAAGCTCTTCGAGACATCGCTCTTTGGGTTTTCCCCTTCGCTCTCAGCCAGGTCGTCGTCGATATCGACCATCTTGTCCGGCTGAGAGTCTGCTGGCGTATATCCAGTAAGTTCGACAGCATCTTCGAGATAGCGGACCTGGACTGGAAAGGTTCGTCCAGGAACGTTGAGAACAGGCGCTCCGTCTAGATACGCCGAGAAACGCTCAGCATCAACCGTAGCTGACATCAGGACAACCTTCAAGTCCTTCCGGCGCTTGAGAAGCTTTTTCAAAACAATCAAGAGGAAGTCGCTGTCAATCGATCGTTCGTGAACTTCATCGAGCACCAGATGCGTTACCTCTTGGAGGTCATTTGAGCCTTCGAGCATTCGCATCACGATACCAGTGGTCGCATACACCAGTCTCGTTTCTTTCGAGGCTTTGGCCTCCAGCCGAATCGAGTAGCCAACCAGAGACCGGTTGGTGCCAAGGTCATTTCTGTTTTCACCAAGCTCTTCGCTCACTCGGCGAGCAAGAGAGATTGCAGAAATACGTCGAGGCTCTGTGCAGTACACCTTACAGGGCTTTCCCTGCGACAGCTGATGCTCCAACAAGAATGATGGGACCTGAGTACTCTTGCCGCTATATGATGGTTAGTTCATGCCGGTTCGGGGTTATGAGGGAAGGGTATCATACCAGCCGGTCTCGCCACAAACAATCACGACCTGGTGTCCATCGACAGCGTCCAGCACTTGCTGTCTGAAGTGCCACATGGGAAGCTGCATTCGGGATTGCTATTCACTCGTCAGTTTCTGCTAGAATTAGAAGCTCGTAGCCTTTCTCACCAGCATCATTTGGAATTTGCGGGTACTGGACTTGTCTGCCCAGATTCTTTGGTAGTACTCTGCGTTAGTAGCGTTCTGTCTTGAACGATCCTGGCCAGCATCGTCACCAGAGTCGTTCAGGGTTTTGCTACCCCTGCCCCTGAATGCTCCTTGGATTATGACGCCGTCTTCAAGCTCTTGATCGTGTCGTTGGCGAACTAATGCTCTTAAGTCTTTAACCACGACTCTGTCTTGCTCATCGATTTGAGCTTTCCTGGCTTCAGCAAGCTCGGTCCAGAAATCCTTCCACACATGTGGGAGCCTAAGGCCGACTTTCTCTTCTTTGGGATTCCCACTGAAAGTATAGAACAGAGCTGCCGTGGAGATGTAAGCCTCAGACTGCTTCGAGTCCGGTGTAGCAATGCCGGTCATGGTGAAGGTGAAGTGGAAGGGATCAGCAATAATCTCAACATCGGACGAGGTAGCCGGGAACGGCAGTTCTTGTGCTTTCGTCCAGAAAATATCCAACGAGTAACGGTTCGCAAAAGATACATCCGATACAACGATGTACGAGACTCTCGCCGTCGCATCTCTGCATTTCATAGTTAGCAAGAATATTCGCCTCTGAAACAAAAGGCCGTTAGGTTTTACCTTGAGCGACAGGCCTCCTCCAAAGCCCTCCTGGGACTGACTCCTGTCCACTTTCCAAAGTCCCGGATCACGACCTTGGATCCGTCGGCTGAATTTACAACAGTGCGGCTCTCTCCAGTGCTGGCGTCGACTTCGTTCTGGGGTAAGGAGGCAAATAGTCCCCCTATGTCGTCGTCGTCGTCTTCGTTCGCCTCAGCCAGAATCTCAGCAGCGATCCGATTCGCTTCGTCGTTGATTTCGTCCTCATCCGTCTTTTCCGGCGCTGTTTCATCCGGCGTTAAAGCAGCTTCCATCTGTGTTTCTGCCTGTGCCTCGGCCTCCTTCTTTGCGGCTGCAAGCTGTTTCTCCAAGTTGATTTTCTGAGCTTTCCATAGTTGCTCGGCTTCGTACTTGTCAAACAACACATCAGATTCAATCTTTCTGAGTTTTGCTTCAAGCTTTGCGACAGCAAGCTCTTCGTCAACATCAGCAGCCTGCGATTTGTCCAACCGATGGTAGCCACGCTCGAACTCCAGAAGCTTGGCTTTAGTCTCCAGATACTTTGGAACAAGCTCGTCAGGTTCGATATCACTATCGCAAGTGACAACCAATTTCTTGGCTGCGGTCTTAGCCGGTCGGCCGATGCCGGCAGTTTTACCCTTGCGGCCGTTCTTTGACTCAAAGTGGCGAGGAGTGCTTGATCGAGTAGGAACTGGGCTTTCCTGAGGAGTTTCTATGCCAGATTCAGTCAGAGCATGGCAGGTGGTTCAGGGGTCGAGAAACAAACCAGTAGTACTTCTAGGGATGGGCTTCGACTTGGGCTCGTACGAGGGCAACTCGTCAAGGGGGCATTCCCGAGCCAGCCAATCGAGAGCTTCCTCAAGGCCCCAGATCGAGTCTCTGTTTGTGGGTGATACATTTGGCGAGATGTCCAGTATGTAACGTATCACGGCCGCAACACGCTCAGTGGGAAATTCGGCGGCGGAGAGCGTTTGCTGCAAAGTCCAGAGTCGAGTGATCATGTCTTCCTCGGGAGGCATCTTTCCAGCACCGCCATTCTCGGACGAGGTTAAGCTGGAGGATGAAAAGCGACTCTCAGCTTGGATCATGTCGAGGATGTGATCCATCAGCTCCTGGGGCAACCACTTGAAGCTATTCACCGAGTCCGCTTGGCCACGGAGAAGCCGACGGTCCGTATCCAGTCGAGTTCTCTGGCGCTGAGCATCCCTCTTTGTTTTGCTAGCATGTTTTTCAACAAGAAGCTGAAGCTCGGATTCCTCCAATTGCCTCTCAAACTCTTCAGGGCTCAGCGGCTTTTCCTGAGTAGCAGCACTGGCAGTCGCGTCACCAGGAGTCGCAGTCGACGATGGTGGGGCATCTTTCTGCGTCGATGGAGGGGCACCTGGGCCCTTGGCAGCAGCGCTCGCAGGCTTCGAATCAGACTCGGAGAGTTCAGGCCTGGGCTTGGAAGCGATGGAGGTGGTCGCGAAGCCACGGGCAGGGTTAGCGGCGGGCTTCTTCTTCTTCTTTGCGCCAGCCATGATGGGCGGTGCCCAAGGAGAAGAGGAAGAGTGGCGAGTGAGAGGTCCCAGTCAAGGGAAAATTGTGACGGATGCTCTGGCGCGAATATCTTATGGCAGGCTGCAGGGGAAATGTAGGGACGATAAGTGTCAAAGGGGTATTTTGCCTTGCGGCGTGCAGGATCAAAGATCTGGGGTTTCAAGTTTAGATCAGGCTGAAGAAAGAGTGCGAGAGTAAGGTCGGTTGGTGGAGAGGATGTGACGCAAGGGCTTTTGATCGGTGGACCTCGAGGTGCTGCTCAGGCGCTGCTCAAGCTCTTAAAACAAGTTGTAGAAGGGAAGGATATTAGGACAACAGTATGAGCTCAAGGTTTTGGCAAACGGTGCCGATCGGTTTGATTTCCAGAGTCCAATGCACAGCTGCAGCAAGACCGTTTCTTGTGTCAGTGTGTGAGTAAACTGGTCGGGTTAGAGACGGGAGTTGAGTGGGTTCGAGTTTACGGTAGCCCGGCCCATGCCATTGACTCTGCCGCCACACGGCTCAAGGAATACATCAGACGACAAATGGGACAGCAGAGCAGACAGCCCTCGAATACTGCTGTTGTGACATAGTGATTTATATACAAAAACCAAAGATGAAATCTTTCTTAGCAGAATAAATCTCTAGAGCTCTTTTATCTCCAGTATTATTATCATTGTTATTACATCCTTGAAGCTACCCTTGAGCGAGGATGAGCTCACCCCTGTGCCCTCTCTGATGTACCTATTGAATGGCGGGGAGCTGACAGCGACTGGCCCGGGCCTGCCTCGTCAGACACGGGCATCCTCAGGGCTCCAAACCCCACTACAACCAAGCAACCCTCGAGCTCTATCCTCCCGGCGAGCCCTGTTAGGTAAGGTACGGATGTGAGTGAGCTGCGCTGCGCTGCTGGACACTCTGGTCAACGTGGGGTCAGTCCATCTCGATATTTCCATCTTCACTCCGACCAATTTGGTGCCCGAAAATTCCAAAACCACCACCAATAATACCATCGCCGAATTTCCACGACCCCCCCCTTCCTCCTCCCTCGATCGAGGACCTACGCCTCAAGTCCGGCGTTTGCGAGCTCTGGTAGCCCCAGATGAGTTCATCACTGCAGACGCCCACTTCCGTCTCCGATCTCCAGCATGTCTAAAGTTGACTCCTCCGATTCTGGCGCCTCGCCCGACCTGGACATTGCCGCCGTCAAGAAGGCTCTGGCTTCGTCCTCGACCGCGATCCGAATAGCTCAACTGCGCACAATCGAAGAGAAGCTCACTCAGAAATGTGCGCAAGCCTGGTCCTGTCGTGTGACGAGCTCCGATCAGCCAACTAACCCTTCTTCTGTAGCCCTCGACCCCTCCTCGATTTCCCGTCTTCTCCAGCTGTTCTTTGGAACATACGCCTACTATGCCGATAGAGAGTCTCGTCTTTCTGTTCAGCGATGCCTTGTTGCCCTGGTTTCGGCCGGTGTTGACTCCAAGACAATCTCCCCACTCATCGCCGCCATCCGCAAGGAAAGCCAGAAGCATGGCATTGCTCCTACAAGCGCGTTCGTCTTGGTAGAATGGTGCAGTCTGTTCATGCAACACCTCGATGCCTCACTGTGGGACCAATTCTCTACAGATATCCTCCTGACCGACGCCGATGCCTTGGACAAGTGTCACCAGCTGGTTTCCAGGAAATCCGTTGTTCACTCTGCCGTCATCGTCACAAGAAGAGGCTTGAGGAAGCTTCTGTCTAACCCTGATTCCAGTGAGAAACGGCTATCCGATGCTGTCAATGTTCTTGCTACGAAGGGAGCTCAGTCTACCCCAAGGAATGCTATCTTGCTAGGTATTATTGCTGGGGTCTCTGCTCGGAAGGAACACCTTCGCCCTGTTCTTGATTCTCTCAAGCCCAAATATTATGAGTTCTTCTCCAGGGAGCTCATTGGCTCTCGGACTGCTATTTCGGAGCACTTGATTCCAGGATTTGCCGACTTCTTCACTTCCTTTGCAACACTCGACGAGGTTTCAAAAGAACTTATCCCGGCCCTCGAGAAAGGCCTCCTGCGAGCTCCCGAAGTCATCCTTGGCGGGGTTCTTACACCGCTCGTTCGCAGTCTCCCCGAGAGCTTTGACCTCTCCAAGGTGCTTGAGCAAAAACTGCTGAAGCCCATCTTATCGAACGTCAAGTCAACCAATGCAGCGATTCGCGCTGGTGCTTTGGATGCTTTCCGGACCCTCGTGAATAGGTGCAATGACGACGCATCTTTAGAGAAGATCACCAATGAGATTGCGACCCCCCTGAAGTCGGGGAAGCTCGCATCCCCGGACCAACGCATAATGCATGCGCAAATGCTTGAGTTTGTCCCGCTTTCAAAGTCAAGCGCCGATAAAATTGTCAATGCTGTGTCCGTTGTTGCCGGCAAAGAAGGAAATGACGGTGCATTGGCAGCAGAGACCTTGGCTCTGGCAAGGGCCGTGGCTTTCATTCTCGACAACGAGGGCGAGATACCCAAGGCTGTTCTGGACCCCATTGCCAAAGGCCTGGCGGACAAGAAGGCTCCTTCTCGAAAGTGCTGGCTTCTCCGTGTGGGTTATATCTTGCAGACACTCGCTGAGGCTCAAACCGCATCTCCTGGAATGTCCGCCTTCGTTGAGGCTGTGATACCAAAGATAATCACAACCTTCAATGAGGTCACTACAAATGCAGCTACGGCTGCGCAGAATGGCCTCATTGTCGGTGCTTACATTCTAACAGCCGTGACTCCTCATGTCCGGCGCTTGTTCCCTGATTCGCCTGCCGACTCGGCTTTGGTTAAAGCTTCCGTGGTTAAGCACTCTCTCTCTGTGGACCCCAAGCCTTCATTCCTGCTCAATCATCGAATCTACTCCAAAGTCACGGCCGAAGAGGACCTTAGATGGTTTGCGCGTGCTTTGACCTCGGCCTTTGAGAGCCTGGAGCAGGGTGTCGACAGCCAAGTCGCGCTTGCATGGTCAGAGGCCATCATTCATCAAATCGCCGCCCACAATGTTCCTCCGTCGATCCAACAAGAGACCTCCAAGGCCCTTTCCGGTCTCTACATTCGAAACCCGAAGCGTGTCTCGACGCTTATCATCAATGGCCTTTGGGATCATCTGGAGCATTTTGGGTCTCGTGACAAGGATCATTCGATCGATCCTCACAACTTGGTCCATGTTGTGAAGGCCATCTGCTTGACCCCGAAGGACTTGGAAAAGTCTGGCCAGAGCATTGCCACAGAAGACCTTGAGTCTCAGGCAAACAGTCTTCTGGTGCTAGCACGCTCAGAGTTGATCCCAAGAGCGAGCTGGATTGACCTGTGTCTCCGCATGGAACTGGACCCCGGAGAACTTGTTCGAAAGTACCAGAATAAGCTCTTGGAGGAAATTGACAACAAGACCTCTTTTGACCAAAAGGTTTGATTACACCATCCCTAACTTGCTGTTGAAAGTCTAACCAAAACCTATAGTCGGACGTTGTCAAGAAAGCTGCATATAACGCGGCAGCCGACCTGGCCTTCGTTGCACCTGACACGATCATTCCACGTCTGTTGGAGGTCATCAGTCGAGATCTTGCTGTCGAACAGCTCCATGATGTCGGCCCTGTCGAAGCGGCTATCTTCAGAACACCCGAGGGCACCTGCTTTGTCGACGTGCTTGCTAAGAAAGCCCAGCAAGTTGTGAACAAGAACAACAAGGACTACGATATCCTCAAATGGGAAGAGGAACTGCGAAGCCAACTTGACAAGAAGAAGGGTCAGCAGAAGAAGCTCACTGCTGATGAAACTGCCAAGGTCAATGCACAGCTCAAGAAGGAGAGCCAAATCCGACAATCGCTCCGTGAAGTCGAGGCACGGCTTTTGCGTGGTATTGGCATCATCAAGAGCCTAGCAACCGGCCCTCCGACGGATGCGACCCAGTGGCTCGGTACTGCGGTTTCACTGCTCATTGGTGTCATGGATGCAGGTGCCAACCTGATCACTGGTGATGTAGCCCCCCTGGCATACATCACTTGCTCTGAGAAGGTCTCTGAGCGGCTTGGTTCGATGAGACCCTTTATCGGAGTGGCAGCCTTGAGACTTCGAGATGTGTCACTGGAAGAAAACTACCAGGAAGAACCCCTCGAGGACTTGATTACAAGAGTGCTGTATCGTTTGCGATTTGCCGGTGAGCAACGACCATTCGACTCCGTGTCCCTCATCTATGCCTTGCCGCTGGTCTTGGATGTCCTGCGAAAAGGAGGAGTTGGCAGCACAACCGATGATGCAGATGCCCAGCTTGTTTTGGCCATTGAATTCCTGTCATTCCACACAGACATTTGTGTTGATGAAGCCGTCCCCCGAGCTGAGCTCCTGTTAGTTCTCATCAGCTCCATGCAGGCATACACGCAACATTACAAGCTCATCAAGGACTGCTTTGCTGACATGTGTCGATGCATCGCACCGAACATGAACCGCGAGGAGATGATCGTCCTAGCCAAGGGCGCATTGGTGCCCGAAACTAACGTCCGATCGACCGTCTTGCAATCCATCAGTGCCGAAGTTGATATGAGCGAGCTTGGGTACTCTGACGAGATTTGGCTCGCCTGCCACGACGATGAGGATGAAAACCAAGATTTGGGCCGTGAGATCTGGGAAGAGAGCGGTTTCGAGGTCACAGCTGAGGTCCCACTAAAGATGTTGCCCTTCGTTGAAAGCAAGGATGCTCAGCTACGTCGTGCTGCTGCCCGAGCCACCTCTGAAGCCGCTGGTCTGCACAACGAGTCCTTGGAGGCTGTGATCGCACAATTGGAATCCACCTACAAGGAACTTGCGAAGCCTCGAGTTCAGCAACTCGACGAGTTCGGAATGCCCAAGAAGATGGATTTGTCTGACCCTTGGGAGGGCAGACATGGCATCGCGACTGCATTCAAGGAGCTTGCTCCAGTCATCAAGACTGATCAGTTGGATGCCTTCTTTGATTTCCTAATTGACAATGGCCCCCTGGGAGACAAACACAGCTCAGTTCGAAGTGAGATGCTAGATGCCTCGATCCGTGCCATCGAAATTCACGGCAAAGGAATTCTCGATCATCTCATGGCCAAGTTTGAGCAAACCCTTGAGCAGCCAGACAAGAACAGCGAGGCCGCCGATCGCGTCAATGAGGCCGTCATCATCATGTACGGTGCATTGGCTCGCCATCTGACTCCTGGCGACCCCAAGATCCCAACTGTCATTGACCGGCTCGTGGCAACTTTGAGTACGCCCTCCGAGACCGTGCAATATGCTATCGCTGAATGTCTACCTCCTCTCATCCGGGCCTGCCCCGACCAGTCATCCAAGTACTTTGGGCAAATCATGGAGCAACTACTCAGCTCCAAGAAGTACGCCGTTCAGCGTGGTTCGGCGTATGGTTTGGCTGGCCTTGTCATGGGCAGAGGAATCTCATCCCTCCGTGAATATCGCATCCTTTCGACTCTCACTGACGCGATGGAGAACAAGAAGGAGGCAAACCAGCGCGAAGCTGCACTGCTGGCATATGAGCTTCTCTCAACACTACTTGGGCGTCTATTTGAGCCATACGTCATCCAGGTCGTGCCCCAACTGCTGACAGGCTTTGGTGACAGCAATGCCAATGTCAGAGATGCTTGTTTGGCAGCAGCAAAGGCATGCTTTGGAAAGCTGAGTTCTTACGGTGTCAAGCAGATCATGCCGACTCTCTTGGAAGGACTTGAGGAACAGCAGTGGAGGAGTAAGAAGGGCGCCTGTGATCTACTTGGTGCCATGGCGTACCTTGATCCTCAGCAGCTCGCCAACAGTCTGCCCGATATTATCCCTCCTCTTACTGGTGTACTGAACGACAGTCACAAGGAGGTCAGGTCCGCAGCAAACCGAAGCTTGAAGAGATTCGGTGAAGTCATCAACAACCCCGAAATCAAGAGCTTGGTCGACATCATTCTCAAGGCTCTCAGTGACCCTACCAAGTACACTGACGAGGCTCTTGATTCCCTCATCAAGGTCCAGTTCGTCCATTACCTTGATGCACCATCTCTTGCACTGGTCACTCGTATCCTGCAGCGTGGTCTGGGTGACCGTTCCAACACCAAGCGCAAGGCAGCCCAGGTCATTGGCAGTCTGGCTCATTTGACCGAGAAGAAGGACGTCGTCATGCACCTTCCTGTACTGGTGGCTGGCCTCAAAGTTGCTGTTGTCGACCCAGTTCCCACCACCCGAGCTACAGCGTCCAGAGCACTCGGTTCGTTGGTCGAGAAGCTTGGCGAGGATACCCTACCCGATCTTATCCCCGGCCTGATGCAAACCCTCAAGTCCGACACTGGCGCCGGCGACCGACTGGGATCTGCCCAGGCTCTCAGCGAGGTCCTTGCTGGATTGGGAACATCAAGGTTGGAGGAGACTCTGCCAACTATTCTTCAAAATGTCGAGTCCTCGAAGCCCGCCGTTCGCGAAGGTTTCATGTCTCTCTTCATCTTCCTTCCCGTCTGCTTTGGCAACAGTTTCTCGTCCTACCTCGGTCGTATTGTCCCGCCTATTCTCGCGGGTCTTGCTGACGACGTTGAGTCAATTCGCGAGACTGCTCTCCGTGCTGGTCGCTTGCTGGTGAAGAACTTTGCGGTTCGTGCCGTCGATCTCCTGCTCCCAGAGCTCGAGCGAGGTCTTGCAGATGACAGCTACAGAATCCGACTGAGCTCAGTTGAGCTTGTGGGTGATCTTCTGTTCAACCTCACAGGCATCAAGGCTGGCACAGAGGCTGACGATGAAATTGACGAGAACGCCAAGGAGGCGGGTGCTTCTCTCAAGGAATCCCTTGGAGAAGAGAAGCGTAACAAGATTCTCTCTGCCCTGTATGTCTGCCGATGCGACACTGCTGGAGCTGTCCGGTCAGCCGCCATTTCGGTTTGGAAGGTCCTTGTGCACAGCCCGAGAACTCTCAAGGAGCTTGTGCCTACTCTTACACAACTTCTCATCAGGCGCCTGGGAAGCTCCAACATGGAGCACAAGGTCATTGCCAGCAACGCCCTTGGAGAGCTTATCCGCAAAGCAGGAGATGGTGTTTTGGCAAGCCTCCTTCCCACTTTGGAGGAAGGTCTTCAGACATCGACCGATGTTGATGCTAAGCAAGGTATCTGCCTTGCTCTGAGAGAGTTGATCTCATCTGCTTCCCCCGAAGCTCTCGAAGATCATGAGAAGACACTCATCTCCGTCGTTCGCACAGCACTTACGGACTCTGATGAGGACGTCCGAGAGGCTGCTGCCGAAGCATTCGACTCTCTCCAGCAGATCTTTGGCAAGCGGGCTGTCGACCAAGTGCTTCCCTTCTTGCTCAACCTCCTCCGGTCGGAAGACGAGGCAGACAATGCTCTGTCGGCTCTCCTCACGCTACTCACCGAGACAACACGATCAAACATCATCTTGCCCAACCTTATCCCTACGCTCACAACACCTCCCATCTCGGCATTCGATGCCAAGGCCCTGGCCTCTCTATCCAAGGTTGCTGGCCCTGCGATGAACAGACGCCTGCCTAACATCATCAACTCGCTTATGGACAACGAGATCAACTGCAAGGAGGATGATCTTCGTGAAGAGCTGGCAACTTCTTTCGACACAGTTATTCAGTCCATTGATGAGTACGATGGCCTTAACACGGTCATGAACGTCCTTCTACAACTCCTCAAGCACGAGGATCACCGTCGGAGAGCAGCTACAGCCCGCCATCTGGGCAACTTCTTCTCTGCCGCCAGCGTGGACTACTCCCGCTACAACCAGGACATTATCCGGTCACTGCTCAACTCTTTCGATGATGGAGACCAGGATGTTGTCAAGTCCTCTTGGACAGCACTCAGCGGATTTACCAAGAAGCTGCGGAAGGAGGAGATGGAGTCGCTTGTTATCTCCACTCGCCAAACTCTCCAGCGTATTGGTGTCCCAGGAGCGAACCTGCGTGGTTTCGAGCTGCCCAAGGGCATCAACGCCGTTCTCCCCATCTTCCTGCAAGGCTTGATGAACGGTACTGCAGAGCAACGAGTCCAGGCTGCTCTTGGTATCGCCGATATTGTCGACAGAACTAGTGAGGCCTCGCTGAAGCCCTTCGTGACCCAGATTACTGGTCCTCTCATCCGAGTGGTTTCAGAACGCGCCACCGAAGTCAAGTCGGCCATTCTTCTCACTCTCAACAATCTCCTCGAGAAGATGCCAATGGCACTCAAGCCTTTCTTGCCCCAACTTCAGCGTACATTTGCCAAGTCTCTCGCCGATACGTCGAGCGAGACGCTGAGGACAAGGGCTGCCAAGGCATTGGGTACCCTGATCAAGTACACGCCCCGTATCGATCCCCTGATTGCCGAACTTGTCACTGGATCGAAGACTGCCGATCCTGGTGTCAAGACTGCAATGCTCAAGGCTTTGTACGAGGTCATCAGCAAGGCCGGTGCCAACATGGGAGAAGCGTCTCGAGCGGCTGTGCTGTCCCTGATCGACATGGACACAGACGAGAGGGACGACACCATGACTATCACCAACGCCAAACTGTTGGGTGCCCTCATCAAGAACGTTCCTGAAGAAGCCGCCTCAGGTCTGCTCAAGAACCGGGTGGTTACCTCACACTTCACCCCCTCGTCTGTGCTTGCTCTGAATGCCGTCCTTGTTGAATCCCCAGAGGCCCTGCTCCAAAACTCTTTGATCGACGAACTGCCTGAACTACTGTCCCAGGGCATTGTAAACAAGAACGTAAGTGAAGACGAACGAGTTCGAAGTAGACTGTTAGCTGACATTCATGAATAGGTTTTTGTGGCAGATAACTGCATCCTAGCTACAGGCAAGTATCTACTCTCAGATGCGCCCAAGAGCTATGAGACTACCAAGGGAATCTTCGAGGCCCTTGCGTCCATCATCCAGCCAGGCAATGCAACCGACTCTCGTCGACTTGCGCTGGTGGTTGTTCGCACGGTGAGCCGCAGCGACATGGAAATGGTCCGACCCCACGTGGCCCTCCTGGCACAGCCCATCTTTGCAAGTGTTAGAGACCCTGTCATCCCCGTCAAGTTGGCGGCGGAGGCGGCATTTGTGGAGCTGTTCAGCGTGGCGGACGAGGAGAGCCGCATCTTTGACAAGTTCATGGCTGGGTCCGGAGCGGAGCTGCCTGCCAACACCAAGAGGAGCATGGGAGACTACTTCAAGCGTGTTGCCATGAGACTGGGCTCACAAGCTCGCGAGAGACGTGAAGCGGAAGGTGGACAGGGAGGACTTGGTCTATCAAACGACGAGGCAGAGGACGAAAAGGAGATTTGGAGTGTTGGAAAGGTGGATGTGGGAAGCGAGGCGTTCTCATGAACATCTCCGGGAGCAAGTGTGCCATGAACCAAGGCTCTGGCATCTTACCTATGTTAGACCATGATGAAAAGCTATGAATCAATGCAGCACAGTCACATCCAGGTGTTTGGATTTGACCCCATGTAAGCTGTTGTCAAGCATCTGTTGCTTTGTCTTGAGGAATAGTGCTGGGAATAATGCTGATCCATGCACGAGCATAAGTTCCATGTGGATATCGCCGTTGTTCATGATCGCCCAGTTGTGTGTGTCCTTTGAAACTGCCCCACCACCATGTCCTCGAATTTCACCACGATGAATTTCGAGCTCTTGTCGTCCACGCCAAGGCCATGCTGTACTCGCATGCTTGTTGTAACACACACAAACATTGATGTATTGACAGAAATATAGAGAAAATTACAGCGTTCGCATTTCTTTATGGCTCAATGAATGCATTCAATGGCTTAGGAAATAGCACAGCAATATCAATACTCCGAGCTCAAACTCGCCTCATGACAATGAAGTCAATTTGATCTCATGAATAGGTAGGTAATTCTGATTGGGGCAGGGGGATATCGCATTTCCCACCCCACCTTCCCAGAGTGCCCTGTGGCAGTAAAATGGTCACGTGAATCGCTCGGCGGTGACTCATGACCCAGAACAGCCCTCGCTTAGTGCAACTGAAAGGGTCTAGCGCAAGTGAACCCACAAACCCAAGGAGAAATTCTGGCCTCGCAAACCCCTCTCAGTCTTCATCCAACATCCATCGAGGACCGGCCACCACTAACGACAATCAAGATGTAAGTTGTCCGAATCGATCAGCACAACGAGGATGCGATATTGGGGGAGATGGAAGCAGGACTGCGCTGGGAGCAGATGCTTCTGATGCCGTCGCCGCGATCTCGAAGCCAAAAATTCATCATCGATATCAGAGGGAGTTGGTGGCTAACTCGTGTTTCTTCCTTCACTGCAGGGTCAATCTGCGAACTCAGAAGCGCCTGGCCTCGTCGGTCATCGGCTGCGGTCAGCGCAAGATCTGGCTCGACCCCAACGAGCAGAGCGAGATTTCCAACGCCAACTCTCGCCAGACCATCCGAAAGCTCATCGCCGATGGCCTCATCATCCGAAAGCCCGTCACCCAGCACTCCCGATCGCGCGCCCGCGAGCTGAACCTCGCCCGACGAGAGGGCCGACACCGTGGCTACGGTAAGCGCAAGGGTACTGCCGATGCCCGTATGCCCAGCCAGGTCCTCTGGATGCGCCGCCTCCGAGTCCTCCGCCGTCTTCTGGTCAAGTACCGTGCCAGCGGCAAGATCGACAAGCACCTCTACCACGAGCTGTACCACAGCAGCAAGGGTAACGCCTTCAAGCACAAGCGTGCCCTGGTTGAGCACGTACGTGTTACCCCATGATACCCGGCCATGGTGGCCATGACGAGGGATGATTGCTGACACGGAGATAACAGATCCACCGTGCCAAGGCCGAGAAGCAGCGTGAGAAGGCTCTCCAGGAGGAGATGGATGCCAAGCGTGCGAAGAACAAGGCTGCCCGCGAGCGCAAGCAGGAGCGTGCGGTGGCCAAGCGAAATGCTCTCCTTGCCGAGGAGTAAACCGTGTGGACAACGACAACATTTCGGTCTTGAGAGGAGGCTGCATTCGGAGTCTACGGGTTGGGTCTCTTTTTACGCCCTTCTGGTTTCTACAGTCGTACCGGCGGGGGTTCTGGCATGTAGCATTGAAAAATGGAATCGATGATGCTCGGATGCTTGGATGTTTTTCCACAATGCCCATCTTCTCGTGAGCACGGCTGTTGCTCAATATGTCCTCGGTACCACAGGTGTTCAAAATAATGTTGTGCGGGTTGGCTTCATTTTCACAAGCGGGCTGTGCCATTCTCACTCCACAAAAGTGTCGTTGCTCATGCATGTCGCTGTCTTGCCCTGAACTTCTGCCCATGCTTGAGAGATGGTAGAATAGCATCAAGTTGGGCACAGCTTGCATCAACGCGAGGGCACTGGTTTCAAACCCAGGCCGCACAGCCTGGATAACTTTGAACATAGTCAGACAAAATGGACAACAACGCCAAGCATTCACAACACAGCTAGGCAAGAACAATAGTGCACCCTCACAAGAACGAGCTAACTCTACACTAACTACGCCAACGCTTTGAAATCCACAATGAAGCTATCGTGAAAAGAGTATGCAAGAAGATCAACCAAAGGCTTGGATCAGTTCATTCAAATTGCCCTCTCAAGAGTGGTGAGTTTGTGCCAGGGCATTTCAGCATGCTCCCGCACGAGGCGGAGGAACCAATATGCTATCTTGGCGGTCACATCACGCCCAAGTTTAGTTGATAAGGGAAAAAAGAAGGAAAAGAAGAAGCCCCATAACCCACCAGAACCGAGAATTTTATACGTAATGGCGTCTTGGCCCACCGCCACAGGCATGGAGCACTGTGGCACAGGCGAGTGTGAGCTGCTAAAAGAGTACCTTTTCCTTGGGTATTTGGAGCGGTTTAAGGTTGACTGTATCGCTGGAGCAGCTGTGTCCCAGGCGAGCTCTCAGCCCATTAAGCACAAGACATGGTCTTTCAGAGGCTGTGACAGGGGATCAAGTTAGGCGAATACGCTAGGTACTTGTCCTGCATGTAGCTGTCGTTGGCTGAAGTCGAGCCATTCTGGCAGCCTCCTTCCAAGGTTCCAAGGCGGCGGTGGTGTCGGCTCCTCCTCCACCTCCCACCTCCGCCTCCGCCTTCGTCCTTCTAGGTCCCGTCCTGACATCCATCGTCACAGTCAATGACGTCCTGAGCGAGCGCGCCGCTAGACAGTCACCGTCTTGTCGCCTCGCAAAGCGGCTCTCCTCTTGTGCGAAAAGATACCCCCTTTTTGTCTCTCAATTGCGCTCCATTCCCTCTTGCTCTCTCACCCTCTCTCCCGTCATCCGCCGATCGCAACCACGCCATGTCTCTTGCTGGCGTGAGAGGTACCTCGCGTGTCCTGCGCGGCATCGCGAGGCCTGCTGCGGTTACCACAACGTGCACGCGAGCGTCGTCCTCCTTGAGTCTCGAGAGTCAGCAGCAGGTTTGTTCATGTCCAATTGATTAAAAGCCATTGTATTACCGTGAACTTGGAGGTCTGACGCTCTTGTGCCCTTACACAGCTACTCTCAGCCCACCTTGGCAAGGCTGACCCCACCGTCTTCGACATCATCGAAAAGGTTCACCATAATGCCACCCCAAGCCTTGTATCGTCGCTCTTTTACTAATCCCTGGAGTAGGAGAAGAAACGCCAGAAGCACTTCATTAACCTCATCCCCTCCGAGAACTTCACCTCCCAAGCTGTTCTCGATGCTCTTGGCAGTGTGATGCAAAGTACGGCTCTCAACCAGTATCAGTGTTCACCTTACAAAGTCTAACTTATATCCTCGACAGACAAATATTCGGAAGGCTATCCGGGTGCTCGATACTATGGCGGAAACGAGTTCATTGACCAGGCCGAACGTCTATGTCAACAGCGCGCTCTCGAAACATTCGGCCTTGATCCCAAATCATGGGGTGTCAACGTCCAAGGTTCGCAACCTCTCCCCTTCGTCCATGACCGGTGTCTCGTACACACTAGTCTTTGTTTTTGAATGGCTCTTGCTAACTTTAACCTTCAAGCTCTCTCCGGTGCTCCCGCAAACCTCTACGTCTACTCCGCCTTGATGAACACACACGATCGATTGATGGGCCTTGACCTACCTCATGGTGGACATCTATCACATGGCTATCAAACACCAACCAAAAAGATTTCAGCTGTTTCAAAATACTTCGAAACAGTACCCTACCGATTGGACGAATCGACTGGATACATCGACTACAACAAGCTCGAAGAACTAGCAACCATCTACCGACCCAAGATTATCGTTGCCGGTGCAAGTGCCTATAGCCGACTGATCGATTATCAGCGCATGCGAGAAATCTGCGACAAAGTCAACGCCTACCTACTCGCCGATGTCGCCCATATCTCCGGCCTAATAGCAGCTAAGGCTGTCCCAGGCCCCTTCTCTTACGCAGATATTGTCACAACCACCAGTCACAAGAGCTTACGAGGTCCTCGGGGAGCCCTGATCTTCTACCGGAAAGGCGTTCGGAAACAAAACCCCAAGACCAAGGAAGACATCCTTTACGACCTTGAGGGCCCAATCAACAACTCCGTATTCCCCGGTCACCAAGGTGGCCCTCACAACCACACTATCACAGCCCTCGCCGTGGCTCTGAAGCAGGCGCAAACCCCAGAATTCCAGGTGTACCAGACCCAGGTACTAAAGAACGCAAAGGCCTTTGCCAGGCGATTGAGCGAACCCAAGGGCAACGGTGGTCTAGGCTACACCCTTGTCAGTGGAGGCACTGATAATCACTTGGTCTTGGCCGACCTTAAGCCCCAGGGCATTGATGGCAGTCGAGTTGAGCGTGTGCTAGAGTTGGTCGGCGTTGCTGCCAACAAGAACACTGTCCCAGGAGATCGGTCAGCGTTGGTCCCTGGTGGCCTCCGCATGGGCACACCAGCCATGACCACTCGCGGCTTCAACGAAGATGACTTTGTCCGTGTTGCGGATGTCGTGGATCGTGCCGTCGCCATCACCTCTCGGATTGATAAGGCGGCCCGAAAGGAGGCGGAGGAGAAGGGTGAGAAGAACCCAGGCAAGCTAAAGAACTTCATGGAGTATCTCGGCAACGGCGAGACACAGTCCGAGATCGTACAGCTACGGAGCGAGGTTGCGGACTGGGTCGGCACATACCCCCTGCCGTGGGACTCATCTTGATGATAGTCCACGGCAAGCATCAATATGGATGAAAACTACGGGCCCGCAAGCCGGATCATTAGTCCCGTTGAAACTAATTTGGCTATGACCACATAGAGGTGTACCGCTGGACCCTTGCTTCGTCCGAGCCTCTGCTAGGACTTGAATTGAACATAGGTATGTGAGATGAGACGAACAACTGCTCCACGGATGTAGTTTATGGCTTCACCTCACTCAACCGATACACCCCTCTCACAGAAATTCGCAAAACCCAGTGCAATGTGACTTGAGTCAACTCTCAATTCGAGCAAAAATGTAGGATATCAAACATGAAGTAGCTAGGTGATCTCAACGACTATGTTCAATGGCCTCAAGTCCTCCAAATAAAGACAAAACATGGCTAGAGTGATAAGATCATGACATAACTAAGTGGTGGTAGATGGCTCTTCAGCTTGAGGAGCAGGAGGAGGAGTCGACTCCTTACCCAGAACCTTCTTCGCACTAGATCTTGCTGCCACTCTCTCATAATAATCCTTCAGTTTATCCAATCCTTCTAGAGCTTCCAGCCCCGATTCCTCCACGATAGAATGCAAGACAGGCCAGAGGGCAAAGTCAGGCAGAGACAGCTCCGAGCCAGCAAGGAAAGCTCCCTCAGTCTCGGCGACGAAACCATCCCAGACTTCGAGCTCGTGCTTCAGGGACTTGAGGTCACGTTTCTCGCTGGTAGTGTCCTTGGGCAAGCTGCGCCAGGCATCCAAGACCGACATTGCACGTTGGAAGCGGGTGAACTGGGTAGCCAGCTCCTTTGGGCTTCGGGCGGTGCTTCCAGGCTTGCCGATACCATAGCGTGCATCGAGATACAACATGACAGCCAAGTCACCCTGAACAGCTGACTTGTCCTTGTCTGTGAACTTGATGGCGCCGCTCTCAGCATTGGATGGGCCAGAGTCGGGGCCTGCCGTGATGCTTCCCTTTGCGTAGTTCACCCCGTATTCTGCCAGCATGAGGGCGGCACGCATGTTGGCCACTGAATCCCCACAGGCAAAGAGTCGTGGTGCGTTGCTCATATGCAGCACGTCGAACCCCTTGCCGTAGTGGGCATCCCAGTCGAACTCGGTGGCGTGGTTCTCCGTCCCAAAAGCCTTGAGCATCTCGATAGCCTCGTCAGTTTGGCCATTGATGACAGCGTGGGCGTCCTCTCGCGTCTTGGCTTTAGCACCCTGACCCCAGATGAGAGTCTCTTCACGGTTCAAGAATGTTCCGATCTGGCGGAATGTCAGAGAGATTCGGCCGCCTTCGTAGGCCAGCTCGGCTGGAGTCTTTTGGCTCTTTGGTCGTTTATCCTGGCGGATGGCGTGTAGCCACTTCATGTTGCTCTTCAGACCCAATCGGCACAGAGAGTTGTGTGGAAGTCTGGCGCGCTGGATCTTCCTCTTCAGATCAGCTGGCGAGGCTTCGTCTCGAGATGGGTCCTTATCCCGTCTCTTTGTTCTGAAGACCATAGTTCGCTCAGCACCCAGGCTGACATTTGCGATATAAGAGCCCTGGACAATATCCAAGGTCTTGTCGCTATGCTCAGAGATGTAGTCGGTTCCGTCACGGTAGTACTGGATCAGGACGTGGTTCAGGGGGTGGCCAAGATGCTTTTCCGTCTCGGCCTTGAGGGCTTGAACGGTTGGAGAGAATGGCAACAGTGGGGGAGACTCGTCAGATGGATGACGGTACACTGGGATGGTACCATCTTCACCAACCTCGCCCTGGACGGCCACAAGTCGTGGAACCTCTCCACCCTGATGCGACATGCGCTGCCACTGGACCTCGTTGCGTAGCTTCTCAAAGATGCCATCGACAAGAGTATCTGGAAGGACGTTCTCGATAATGTCGGTGTCTCCCTCGCAGAGACCCTTCTGCAGGAGATGGCCTTCTTCGTTTTCCATTGGAGTCTTGGTCTGGGTCATGTCTGGATCTACTTGGGGTGGTGTTGTTGGTGTTTTGGGTTGTTCTTTGCCTTTATTCGTATCCTGAGATGGTATCTCTTCGTCTTTAGTCGTCTTCTGAGCTGGTGTCTCTTCTTCTTTGGCCTCAACCACCTTCCCAGCGTCTCCTTTAATAGTAACCGCATCACCAACATCATGCACCTCTTTTGTGTCCTTTGTCTCTGATGTTTTGGTCTGAGAAACGACATTCGATTCCTCGGTCTTCGAAGGTGGTTTGACCTCTGAGTCATGGCGTTCAGCTGCGCTTGTCGTCGACGCCTTTTTCTGAGGCTGAGTCCCAGCCGCTGCGGGGCTTGGCGAATCTGAAGCTAATCGCAGGCCTGCAATGTTCTTGACGATTGATGGTGAGAGACTCTTGTCGCGCACGTCCTCGTCTACTCTGGACTTGACGTTTCGTGATGATTCCATGCGCTTCGACTGTTGCGAGGATGCCTTGCTGCGCGACGCCTTTGGGGTCTTTGGCTTAGGCTGCAGGCTCTCCAGGACCTCCTCGTACGAGGCAATCTCACAGCCAGTGAGTTCGATCAAGGACGCAATCGCCGATGCCTTTCTACCCTCTGTTCGATAGCCACAGCAATCTTCGACAATCGTAATGGCCATGCCGTGACCCGCAGCATCGAGTGCCGTTGCATAGACACCAATATTGGTCAAGGAACCACAGATGAAAAGCTCCATAACCATCTTGGCACGCAATATACGCAACAGTTGTGTCGTCTGGAATGCCGAATAGTGCGACTTTGTTAACTTGATGTCCGTCTTTTGCGATGCCTCTTCAATAGCCGCAGCTATGCGGCAGCCGGGTGTGTCCGCCTTGACGCACACAGGTTCTTCGTGGCTAAGGAAAGCCTCTGGGTCTGGCGGTCCAGCCACGTCGAGGTCCTCGACTGGGAGCAGCTTCACTCGACCCCTCGAAGAAGGACGCAACAGGGACTTATTGTCTGTGGCGATAATTTGGTCCTCGAAAACAGGCCGGGTCTCCTCAAACTGCGATTGGATCCAAACGACATCTCCTACATCCCGAAACGCCTTGGCGAGCTTGACAGTTCTATCCACGAGGCCCTCTGGCTCTGGGACTGGCAGTGCGCCATCCTGAGCTATGAAATCGTGTTGAAAATCAACCCCGATAAAGGCCTTGCGGGTTGTGAGCTGCGGAAGGGCGGAGTGGTCAAAAGGAAACATGATGTAGGGGGGGAGATTGGGATAATAATAATAAAAAATGTATATCTGATGGGTATTTGAAAGACAAGAAGAAGAGAAAGGCCAAGAACAAAATATATTGCTCTGTCAAAGGGACATGCCCGGAATCTACCTAGTGGAAGTTGCGGCTGCGATGTTGAGGGCTTTAGGGCAGGGGGATACAGAGTCGTGTTGGAGCAAAAATGCTTCGTGATGCAAACCCAAAAAGTGTTTCTGTGAGTGCAGGGTAGGCGGGTTGCAGAAGAGTTTCAGGTTATCGTGCTGGGACTGTTGAGGAACGCAACCGTCGGTGTTGGCTGGTTGGTGCAACAATGCCTCCGGCTCATATACCTGGTGTGGGAGCCGTTTCAATGTTCGGTGGTGATGTGCGGCTCGGAACGTGATCAACCACACACACTTATATCCTGGATGGAAGTTGCCTGCCCTGGAATCAAGAACCAGAGAGGCCAGTCCGATTGCGGGACCTGAAGACAAAGCCAAAAGCCAAGAAGAGGGTGTAGACGCGGGGGCTTCTCAGGATGTCACACCCGCAAGCGGTTAAACAGAGTAAATGAGCGATTCTTAAGTCTCGAGGTGATTGATGCTTTGACTCGCTTGTCACATCATAGGACATGCAGCCTGTCATGCTAGTTCAGCCAACGTCCAATGTCAAGCCCACGATGCAGGGTTCAGTCCATCCACCGGTGGTTGTCTCAAGTGTCGGTCAAAGCAACCGAACGGAAAACACCGCCCTCGCACAGCAATATCATATTGAGATTATCACAATCCCGGCGACCTGCAGGAGGGCGGTAATCGGACGCCGTGGGTTGGGTCGCATTCTGAATTTCGGATCCTCCTCGCGGCACCTCTCCGGCGTCGATCACTCGGTCTAGACTCGATTGCTCAGGTGTCAAAGTGTTGGTGAGCCCTTGCAATACACGTCTTGGCGGTTTACCCTGGAGAAATTCATTCTTTTCTGGAAGTTATAGGCTCTCCCTGCATGTCTCTACCAGGCGATCATGATGGGTGATCGCGCCAGGGTCACTTTGTTCGGACTACACGTAGCGAGGATGACGTAGTCTTCTCTCGCCCGTGACCTCGCATTCATGCCTTGATATTCACACCAGCATCCTGTCTCAGTTGGGAGGATGATAGCACAGACATTGTGACGGGCGTTACGAGCCACACCACAAGTTAGTTGACGCCGAATCCCATTTTCGAATGACTACTCAGAAACCAGAACCAGTGATAAGGTTTACGCCCAAATTCACATCCACGCACAGGTCGCAATGTTCATTCCTGAATCACATTGGATCCTCAAAGAGGAATAATTTGTGGTGAATCAAACGAGAACCAGAGGTGGTGATATCCGTACAACGTCCTGGTCTCGGACTTGACATGTGGGGCCGTCGACCAATGAGCCGAAGTTTCCCCAGCTTGAATCCTTGGAGGAGCTGCAGCTCCAACCTTCCTCCCGACATCGCCAAAACATATTCCATCGTGAACAGCTTTGCGCCCATCACTCGCTGCCTGGAATACTCGTCAAGGCTGGGCCAAAGTCTAATGAGATGCTCTCGCCGCACATAAAATAACCATACAAACGCCTTACATAGCGCGTCGTCGGAATCGTCACGCCCCAAGATCTTCGCGATGACGCCAAAGCGAAGTCTTTCCCCAGCCGATGAGCAGCAACCCGACCCAAAGCGGCCTCGAATTGACGATGAGCATCTCGAAGACGCAAATCCCGATGAGACGGGGCCACGAGCAATCGGATCCGTGATACCGAACCCGCACTACCAGGCCAGAGTTGGTCTCCAACGCTCCATCGCCATGGTTCTCAAGCATGATGGCTTTGACTCGGCAAGCCCTGAGGCGCTGGAGAGCTTCACCGCAATGGTGGAGACATGTCAGTATATGCGAATAGCTAACGTTTGACTCGTCACTCACGCGCTTTCACCAGATCTCGAGGGCATGATCGATGCTGCCAAAAGCTTGGCCCTGGCTGCACGTCGCGAGCATCCCGTCGCAACCGACTTCGAACACGCGCTACGACGGCACAATATCAGTATTTCATCATTGAGGCCTCACCTGAGACCACCGATCACCAAAAAGCAAATCGTTCCCAGCTTCGCCGATGTTCTCCCAGAAGACCAAGACGCTTATACCACACTACCGCTCCTGGGTGAAGAATTGAGCGGACAACCGGACAAAGATGAGAAAGATTACGTTCCATCATCGTTCCCAGACTTCCCCAGCAAACACACATACAAGTTTACGCCACAGGAGGATTCCAACATTCGCGACCCTAAGAGAATCCGGGAAGACGCCGCAAGGACAGCTCAGCAGGGCGAAGATGCACTCCGCCGCCTGGTACGAGCATCCAAAATGCGAAAACAAAAGGAAGTCAAGCTGCTGGTTGAGCGCGATGTTCATGGAAAGGAGCGGTTCCGTCTATGGGAATCGACAATGAAACGGTTCATGGCCGCGGAAGGTCAGGGGGAGCATACTGATCAGATGGAGATTGCGGACCACAGCATGATTGTCAATGGCGAGGCCCTTTTCTCCCGCAAAGAAGTTCCTAGAGCAGGGAAACGGTCAGCTGCCTTGGCAAGCAAGAAGGCGTTGTGAGATGTTGATCAAGCATCCATTGGAAACGATGGCCCATATGATACCCCATGAATAAGTGATTTGGGATGGATGGCGTTTGGCGTTCATGGCCTTGCTATTTGAGCTTGAGCGAGGGATAGACCTAATATGAAAGTAGATGCCATGTGGCGGCGAGTGAGCCTCTCACAATAACAGCAAACTTGAACATAGGTCCCGGCGTCTCTGGATGATGGATGAACCGTGATCGTGTGTGGAGGTTAAATGGAGTTCATAGTACGTGTTTCCCTCCCTGTCTTGAAGATCGAAAGGCTAACGAAAGTCATAGCAAAACTCTCACTGAGGATCAACTGCACGAAGCTGTGAACTGGGCTGATATAACAAGAGCTCCAGCTCTAAGCTTCTGGCATTGCGGCGGCAGTGAGGCTGGAGCCTGTGGCTTTCGCTTGAGATGTGGCTCAGTTTTTGAGCCCCGCACACATTGGTACGTACCCGCTGTTTGCACACCGGGCACGCTTCAATCAAAGCGGAGCCCGAACGTGCGGCCCTAATTTTTAACCCACACAAAAAATCCCAATTTCTGCCGGCGAAGCCTTCCAAGATCCGACCAGGCCTAGGATTTGCAGAGCAGCCCTTGACTTCTCTCTTTCTTCTCCCTCACGCACCCTGATCCTCTGCATCGCCTCGTCACCGCAACAATGGCCGAACAATTGATCCTCAAGGGCACTCTCGAGGGCCACGTACGTCGAACCTCTTCAACTCCCTCCTGCCGCTGCCGACTGCTGCATCGCGACTGTGGTTGGCCACGATGCTCCCCGTCAACATGCTTCTGGTCGGCCTCGCGGAAGGCGATGGGTTTTTGGGATCAAGAAGAGGAAGCTAACTTTAACAGAATGGCTGGGTCACCAGCTTGGCTACCTCCATGGAGAAGTACGTTGGATATAGAGCTCTACTCGTCTTGTCCCATTTCGAGGCCATCAACTGACTGATCGCGCTCCAGCCCCAACATGCTCCTGTCTGGCTCCCGAGACAAGACTCTGATCATCTGGAACCTCACCCGCGATGAGACTCAATACGGTTACCCCAAGCGATCTCTTCACGGCCACTCCCACATCGTCTCCGACTGTGTACGTTCATCTTGTGCCCCGCCATGCCCATTCGCACCTTGGCGAGGAGGACGAAGCGAGAACCTGGGCTGATATTTGTTGGATTTAGGTCATCTCCTCCGATGGCGCCTACGCTCTGTCTGCCTCTTGGGACAAGACCCTGCGTCTGTGGGAGCTCGCCACTGGCACCACCACCCGACGATTCGTTGGCCACACCAACGACGTCCTCTCCGTCAGCTTCTCTGCCGACAACCGCCAGATCGTCTCCGGCTCTCGCGACCGAACCATCAAGCTCTGGAACACCCTCGGTGACTGCAAGTACACCATCTCCGAGAAGGGCCACACCGAGTGGGTTTCTTGCGTCCGCTTCAGCCCCAACCCCCAGAACCCTGTCATTGTCTCCAGCGGCTGGGACAAGCTCGTCAAGGTCAGTAACAGCTCCGCATGTGCTGCTGAAGCACTCCACACACTCCCAATCGAAATGATGTTTTGCAACCCAAGTATTTGCTACTTCAGAGCCTGCTTCCACAGGCCATGAGACAACTATTTCACCATTGCCCTGATCCAATTTACCCAGCCCTGTTTTCACCACCTGATGCATCCCGTGTCATTTCATGATTCTAACAGGCATATAGGTTTGGGAGCTCTCCACCTGCAAGCTCCAGACTGACCACATCGGCCACACTGGCTACATCAACACCGTCACCATCTCTCCCGACGGTTCCCTCTGCGCCTCCGGTGGCAAGGACGGCACCACCATGCTCTGGGACCTTAACGAGTCCAAGCACCTCTACTCCCTCAACGCCAACGACGAGATCCACGCTCTCGTCTTCTCCCCCAACCGATACTGGCTCTGCGCTGCCACTGCCAGCAGCATCATCATCTTCGATCTTGAGAAGAAGAGCAAGGTTGATGAGCTCAAGCCCGAGTTCCCCGACACTGGCAAGAAGAGCCGGGAGCCCGAGTGTGTCAGCTTGGCCTGGTCCGCTGATGGCCAGACTCTGTTCGCTGGTTACACTGACAACATCATCCGTGCCTGGGGTGTCATGTCGAGGGCATAAATTTGCTCTTACCCTAAAAAAGGAGCGTGGTGACGAGGCCGGAGGCGAGCGGAAGAAGGTAGATCATTGGTGGGGCGTCAAATGGTTGGCTTCCTCGTTTGGTCTTTATTGATGCAAAGGAAGGGGGGGCGACTCAAATCTGACGAGGGCATCACGCATTTGCTGGTTATAAGCAGCCCCTGAAAGTACCGGGATTCATCCTTTTGTTCTCCAATAAAGAACTCGAGTTTAAAACATGACATGGTGTACAAGTGATTCTCATCAAGATGTGTGTGGTGAAGCTCGGCAACAAGGTGTGAAGTTGTGTGCATCCTTCGCACTGTCTCTTGCGATATCAGCTCGTTCCCTCCCCTGCTGACGCCTGCTCTGACTACCTAGGCCACTAAATAGCCTTAAGGCTTACGATAGATGTTAATCAAATCAAGATACCAAAAAATATCCTTATTGTCATGCTACATTTGAACCGTCTAAGGGAAACGCCTAACTGGCAATATTGTACACCATGCATCTTTTGATTTACTCATCCCCCCCTTACCACACTGCATGAGGGATCGAGCAGAGTCAGCACTTTCTGATCAAGTGTCGACCTTGCTCATCGCAGGTCATCTACATCAACACCCCAGCCCAACCCGAGTGACGGGTAGATAGGCTCTCGTTTATCTCTAATCACCCCTTTACATGAAAGGCGGCAGGGAAAAGGGGTAACCTCCATTCTTGACGCGGAACACGCTGAGAAGGAAGCTGTAGACGAGGAACAGGACACCACCCCAAGCGATGACAGCGACCTGTTGAGTCTTGGCATCAGCGATGCGGGGGACCTTGATCGCCAGGGAGATAGCGCAGAACGACAAGACACCGTCTGGGTGAACGAGTTAGCAGCTGATATCATCATGAGGTCGAAGCATGGACTTACACAACGCGGCCACAATCTGGGTCTCCAGGCCAAACTGCTGCTGGAAACCGGGCGCAACGTAGCTAATTCCACCTCGTCCGTCGCCAGCGACGTAAGGAACCTTGCGGATGTGGTTGAACATGTGTCCGCTGGTGAAGAGCAGGATCGAGATGAGGCTGATGGAAGCCCAGAGGTTTCGGCTCTGGAGGATGGGCATCACGTAAGGGTAGGCAACGTAGAGTGCAGTTGCACCTCCGAGAACAATAGTGATGCCGGAAATCCATCGCATCCAGTTAATGGGTCGCTTCACGGGAGGATGAGGTCGGCCTGGGAGATGACGGGCGAGCCAAACCTGGACTTGCTCGGCAGTCGCGGGTCTGATGATTCTAGGTTATTTTATGCTCCAAGAAAGCGAAAGGCCAATGTTTCTTACCCGGTGGTGAAGTCGTATCGCAAAGGGTCCTGCTTTGCGACGGCATGAGGGCCCTGGGTAGGCTGAAAGAGCAGGAGGACAGGGGCGGTTTGGAGGCCAAGCTGCTCGAAGTTAGATCATACCCCTAATGACCGCTGAAAGCAATATAGCTTCTTCCTGGTATACCAACCTGCATGAAGACTTCTCTGCCATCGGTGAAATCCAGCGTGCCGAAAACCAGTCGTGACTCTCCGGCCTTGTCGCCCTTGGCCCAGCTCCTGCCAACCAGATCCCACTCGGGTTGAAACTCGCGGCAGAGTTGGCAAGCAAATCGTGCATCGGCAGCCGTCAGGAGAACAGCAACACTGTAGTCGCGAGGTGTAGCAGTCAGGGACTTGTATGAAGAGTCTCGAAGCTTGATCGGGTTTGAGGTCTGCTTGGCGTGGAACTCGTCGAATCGCTCGGTGGTCGACTTCTTAGCTGCGACAGCACTCGTCGCGAGGAGTGCGAGCGAAAGGAGTGACGAAAGGAAACGCATGATGACTGCAGGTTGAATAGGTCCGGTGACGGTTGCAAGAAATAGAAGAAAAAGGGCCAATTGGCCTCGAGATAGGTTATGTCAAAGTCGTAGACTCTACAAGCTACCACCTTGACGCTAGGATAGGTCGCGGAGCTATGAGGTGAAGCTGAGGTGGCCTCTCATTCTGGAAATGGCCGAGCACCTTACCTAAGCTGTCTCAACGCGCGCCATGAATAGGCGGGGGGCGCTGTCGATTGGATGAGACAGCTGCACGTGACTAAAGCTAAGCGCCAGTCGGCTAGCCCGATTTAGCACCATGTTTACTTGGGCCAAAACACGACCAGAACTGTCGTTGCATCCATCCCACCTTAACTTCTGCCAACGTCCCGTTCATGACGCTCGCCTCGAGATATCTTTCACATCTTTTGAGGCCTCAACATTCGCTATCGTCGAGAATCCTTGCTATTCATCATAGGCACCGTCATAGGTTGCTTAGCCCAAGCAAAACATCAACAAGATGAAGGCCAGGTCCAGCGAGGTATGGCAGTCTCACAAGCTATCACGCAGTCAACCCAGACCCAGTGCTGACGGCGACATGGTAGCGCATTGCTCGGATCAACGAGCTTGAACTAAAGCATCAGGGCAAGAGTCACCAGATGGACTTGACCAACCGCGACGAGCAGGCTCGCCTTCTGAAGCTTCGCCTGTTGACATTGCGTGATGAGAATGCATTGCTCAAGGATCGATTGATCCAGCGCGATGCTATGGTCAAGCAACTCAGCAAGCAAAAGGAGGACTCACATGCCGAGCGTTTTGAAAACAAGAAGAAGATCGAGGACCGGGATGTGCGGCTGATGAAGCAGGATAAGGAGCTAGCAGCTCTCCAGGTAAGACGCGTGGGTATGGAATACCCGGACTTTACTAATAGCGACATAGATGGAGATCGCTTCGCTCAACGACTTCAGACAAGAATCGAACAAGATTTTGCAAGAGAAATTCACCCTCACCCACAAGTTGGATCAACTTCAACCCGAACTCAACCACCTCAAGCAACAACTCGAAACCCATCGCGCCATTATCGCCCAGAAGCAGGACCTTGAGCGCCAGGTCAGCTCGCTGGAGGTCGAACTGGAAAACGAGAAGCGATCGAAGAACCGACTACAGTCGAAGACCCGCGACGATGATCAATGGAAGGACCAATTTGAGGAAGCCAAGAGAGAGCTGGAGAAGACCAAGAAGGAACACAGCCGGGAATTGAGGGAGGTTCGAGGTGAAGTCGAAAGACTCGAGGGCCTCCTTGAGGAGACACGGAGCAAGCGAAAGCATGCTCAAACAGACCTCAAAAATACACGAGCGGAACTCGAGGCCTGTCGCGCTGAGCTAGAGGCCGCTCGCAAGGCTGCGCAGAGCAACAAGCCAACCAAGAAGACGGTTACGGTGAAGGAACCAGGCCGTAAGCGACGTGCCCAAGAAATGAGTCTCGAGGATATCAGCATCGGAACGCCTGGTCCGGACGAAGCAACGCTAAAGCGACCGTTTAACAAGCGCGGAGCTGAGCATGCTCTGGTTGGAGAAAAGTCGACATTCTCTATCACACCATTCTTGAACCGCACCAAGAACTTTTCAGATGAGCTCAGCGAGATTCAATCACCCACGGGCAATGCCCCTCAGGCTTCCGAGCCCATCGTTGACCCTGATGAGGATGCCGAGGAGGAGGTTGAGCCTGCTCAGATAGAGCCTGCCAAAGATACGATGGACCTGGGAGGCCATGCTGGTGTTGCTAGTGATGCGGAGGACGTCCCAGCCGCCAAGGCACGAAAGGCCAGGGGCAGGCCAAGGAAGGCTCTGGACGACGCACCCACGACCAAGAAGAACATGCCGGTCACAGCAAGAGGAAAGGCCAAGGCAGCGAAGCCTGCTAGCAAGCTGGAGATAGTGATGGAGGAGGCGGAGGCTGGAGAACAGGAGAACAAGATTGTACAGATGCCGAAGAAGGTACCGGAACTGAAGTCCAAGGTGGCTGAGAGCCTCTTCAAGCATAGCAACGCGGCTGGCCTCGATGCCGATGGGCGGAAGAAAAAGCGCAAGATCCTTGGTGGCTCCAACAAGACGCTCTTTGATGAGGAAGATGGAGAGACGACGGTGCCACGGCCTGCAAAGATTCAGCTGGCACCTGGTCGCAGACTCAAGGCGCCCTTGGGTGGTGCGTCAAGCGCATTTGGTGGTGCGACATTCTCGCCGTTGAAGCGGGATAGACGTGGTGTGAGTGCCAGCTTCTTGGCACAGTGATTGATGGGAACGGATGATATGACATTGTCCTGTGGATAAGCATTGCATGATTGGCGTTGGAAGGTCTTTGGCTAGGGATTGGGAATAGGGTCTGGTTTCAGGGAATGGCGTTTGGTATATGATTTAACTGGAGCTCACTGAGCACATTTTGCCTTCACTTTGTTCCGTGTCTGCCATTATATGCAGTGAAAACTCCGTCCATGTCCCTTGCCCGCGATTAGCTATCAAAGTACAGTTCGTGATGTATTTGGGTTGTGTCGACTTCGTGATTGATTGATTGGTCTAGGTTAGTCAGACTTTGACGTTGAAAAACTTCTGTTGTTTACTCGCTTCCCACCACCATAACACATCAATGATACTCGATCGCTACTCGAAAAGACTTTCTAGTCTTTCCTTTTATTTTAATTTCTAGAAAGTTTCCAAGGCCATATTCCTCCGAGCGGCCTATTCTATCTCTCTTAACGGACTCAAAAATAACAATCTACATTATCAACACAGACATATGCAATGAACAGTCGGCTCATGCCTTGCTCGTTAGGCGTTGGAGGCTTGGCTAACCTCCAATTCTCACTCGCGCGAGCAATTGGATGCCCAATTCGTTGGTCCTCGTCGGGTTCCCGCTGGAAGCAACGTCAAGGCCGCGATGCATACGCCAGGAATGCCAAAGTCCAAGGCCTCAAGAGTCGAGCAGCGTTCAAACTTTTAGAGGTGTGTACCCTGTCGTTGGCAATAATCCCGGGACATGGTTCTGATTAGGAAAAACAGATGGATGCCAAGTACAGGCTGTTCAAGAACAATGGGCAGACTGTTGTTGACCTGGTGAGTTTGTTGATTGCAGCAGTTTGTCGTTTTAGGGCAACTCGAGCTCATGTCATGATAGGGATATGCCCCCGGAAGTTGGTCACAGGTTAGTCTTTCTTTTACAGGTGTTCGTTGGACTTCGGACTTACTAGATTCTCTCAGGTCGCCGTGGATAGGACGAGACCTCATGGCCGAGTCATTGGCATCGATCTCATCCCAGCCCAGCCGCCGCAAGGTGTTGCCACCTTCCAAGGCGACTTCCTCTCTCCGAACGTCCAAGGAATGGTCAAGAACTTCATCCTCGATACTCATAAACGCCCTCCGCCACTGCAGCACGAGGCCGAGACCAGTGACTCTGACGAGGTTGAAGTGTCGGAAATTGACCGTCCTAGCTACATCGACATGGAACGACACGCAAGCTCTGAATCTGGATCACCAGAAGCCTCAGAGTCAAACACATCGAGTCAACGCCTTGTAGATGTTTGTTGGCACCTCCCTTGCCGTTATCTTGGCCTCTATATGATCCTCACTAACTGGCTATACAGGTTGTTCTAAGTGACATGTCAGCACCCTGGGACCAAACTTCCGGCTTCTACGTGAACAGCTTGAGTAATCCCTATAATAGGTTGATGAACACGAGCGGCAACGCCTTTCGAGATCACGCCGGCAGCATGGTGAGCAACATCTAAGCTCCTAAACAACGATAAAGGACATATTGTTGACTCTTGGCCTATAGGATCTGTGTGCCGCCGCCCTACAGTTTGCTAGCGACACCCTGAAGTCTGGCGGGCACTTTGTCTGCAAGTTTTACCAGGGACCCGAGGACAAAGAATTCGAGAAGAAACTGAAGACTCTGTTTGTCAAGGTCTTTCGAGAGAAGCCAGAGTCTTCAAGGAAGGTACGTGCAATTCATGAAGGTTACAACAGCCGTGGATGATGTTGACAATCACAATAGGAGAGTCGGGAATCATACTTTGTTGGGCTACGGAGGAAACGAGATGTTGTGATAGAGCCGCCCTCCCACATGAACGAGTAGGATGTTGATGGACCTTGTAAGATATATGTATCGCTGTAAGATAATGGCATACGGTTGTTAGGATTGTTAGACTTCATTCACTGAGACAATGGTACGATCAAGGCGGCAGCAATCCGCGAGAATTTCATTGATGAATTTTGTGATACCTAGGCACGCCAATTCCATGTAAGACCCAGTTGCAAGCCGAAAGACGACATCAATTGCCTCATAAGCTGGCCCAAACTCCACCCAAGGCCAATGATTTTCTCCCACTTCACGCTTAGACCTTGAAACCGCGCGAACGTCTTCGGCCACGAGCACGCTCGAACTTGCGGCCCTTGGACTGGATCTTGGGCTTCTGTAATGGTTGTTAGAGACTGTCACATATGCATAACTACCGGTCGACCGTACCTTGTGCTTGTGGGGGCCCATGCCGAAGTGCTTGACGGCCTCACGGGCGTTCTTGGGGCCACGGAGGATCAGGGTGTTGCCACCAGTGGGGGCACGGAGGGCAAGCTGATCCAGGGTGATGGCCTCACCACCGGCAGCGGTAATGCGGGCGCGGGCGGTGGAGGTAAATCGCAGGGCAGCGACGGACACCTTGGGGAACTCGAGGAGTCTGTTGTCATCGGTGACGGTGCCGACGATGACGACGGTTCGCTTCTCACCCTCCTTGTTGATGTTGGCGACAATTCGGGACAGGGAAACGGGAGGGCGGTTAATCTTGGACGTAAAGAGACGTCGGAGAACAACCTTGTTGAAGGAGGCGTCAGTTCGGCCTGGAGATTTTTTTTTCTGTGGTTAGCTCGCGTGCTCTTCGATTGTGTGGGATGTTTCGGAAAGGGTGGACGTACGAGCCAGGAAGCGGTAGAGCTTCACCAAGAGCTTGAGGTAGACGTTGTCGCTCTTGGGGGCACTGCGGTGAGTGCCCTTCACGTGGTGGCTGTTCAGATCGATACCTGTGAGGTGAAGCCATCGTCAGCCAATTGGTTCAAGCATGCTCAAAAACAGGCAACTCTGTCTTGCGCTTTCGCGAACAAGATGGTGCCTTGGTCGCAGAGAGAGCGCAACGAGTGCACTCTCTCTACTCGCATACAGAGGCTGGTGTTGAAAAGCTTCACGTACCCATGGCGGCGGTTGTCGCTGCGAAATTTGGCGATGTTGGGCGTGGAGTTGGATGCGACAGACAACCCTTCCTTCACCTTTCGAAAAATTCAAGGGCTTTGGGTTGGTGGGGCCTAGCCCACAGCAGGAGCGAGCAATTTTGGGGCGGTCAGGTGCGGCAGTTAGGGCACTATTGTGTGTCTCGTGACTCGTGCACCTCTGCGAGCATTCGCCACATCAAGGTTAGCGTCACCAAGAGCGGGAGCTAGCCCCGTCCCTTCACCTTCCCCTGGGTCTCACACCGAGCTCACCGATCTTCACCCCATCCTAATGGGGAGACCATGCATGATGCAAACTCATTGACAAGCAGCAAATGTGAAGATACCAAGATTGATAGCAAAGTCCTTCATTTTATCTCCGCAACCGATTGAATGTTCAAAATAACTGGTGGCGGTTCTCATCTATTGTCAAATGCCTTGGTATCCATCCTCATGCGGCAATCAACCTCCGTAACGTCTAGTAACACAGCACCCACTATATAAATCGGGCTGCTGTCATCCCAAATGCTGTCCCATGACTGTACACGTCTACCTCGCATCTCCCGTGGTCGCGCCATTCCTGATTCCTTTTTGTTCATCCCCTGTACCGGCCGTCAAACCCAAGCAAATTTGGAAAAACTCCCTGTCTTACAGACTATGCTCACACACTTATACACACAAATCACAGGGAGTGTGGTTCAGCATCGGGGCCGAGGTTGACCAGGAAGTCGCGTGTCATCTCGAAACTCAGCCAACTCGACGCCATACTGGGGGCCACCTTGAGAAGGTTGGGGGCAATTCCTTTATAAAGACCTTTCAGTCCTTCTTGCATCACGATGACTCGGATAGCATCTGTGATACCCTTGTATTGGTAACCCATGCCTGACATGGTGTTGATCTGGAACCGACGGCGCAGGACGTCACTGCATGCGGAGTCAATAATAGTTCATATCGCTTCTTTGCCGAAACTTACAAGGGATAGGTGCAGGTTTGTGCGACGGCTCCAGATATAGCACCGGCCAGCAGCTTCCGGGTCGCATTCGGGTTTTGCTCTCCTTCCGGTGTCAGGTATTTTCGAGCTGATTCATACACCATAAAGTTGAGACCGACCTGAAGCAATTAGCGTTGACCTGGGAGATGGAATGGCTGAAACATAGGACTCACATATGGTGCGACACCAGCAACAGTGGGAATAATACCCCGATACAAGGCCGACATTCCTCCCTCAGTCTTGTACATGGAAACCAAGGTTGTCCACATGCCAGGCAATTTATCCGGTCTCTCTCCTAGCTCGGAAAAACTTGCAGACTGGATCGATAATCGAGTTCGTACAATATCGAGGGGATATGTGAAGACGACCGAGGTGATGCCGGCCACACCACCACAGATGAGGCGCGACAGTGGTGACAGGTCAGCGCCTGGATAGTGCTCAAAGATGTTCTGGGTTGTTGTCAGTAGCTGACCACGACTCATCATTGGACGTTATCACTATACGTACTCGCTTGTAAAAGTTGTAACTGCTGAATTGGACAGCCGAGTATGGCACAATTCGAATGCAGTTCGTGCCATTGCCGCGCATAAAACCTCTCCAACCCTCTTCCCTCCACATCTTGGCCAGCGCCTTTCCTACTGAAAGCTTATACGCATCTCGACCAACGCTCTGGACTTGCATGAGGATCTTGAGTCGTTCTAGGGGGGAGACGACGGTTCGGGAAACGGCACCGGCGACACCGCCTGCGCAGAAAGCGGCGACGACTGGTCGTGAGACAGTATCTTGGAGCTTCAGGAGACGGCTAGAGGCTACAGGCTCCGAATTGACCACTTCTGACCCTGGCTGAGAGTTCCAAAGTTAGCATGGCTTCGCTGAAGCAAGAAGTTACCCCTGGGCAACAGGGGGATAGAGCTCTGGTCGACCAGTAGGCATTGACATACGGTAGACATGGCGGCGATTGACCCAAAGGCACCGTATAATAGGGCTCGGTTGCAATTGAGTCGAGACGAGGCTCCCGTCTTGGTTGGATGAATATGGAGTTCGCAGTTGCTGTTAGGCTTCCAATGTCAGGCGAGATTGGACGAGCCTCAAGGCTCGAGTGAGGGCCGCGAGTGTCGAGGGTTTGCTCCTCAGCAAGATCCAATCGAGCAATGATATCCCCAGGTGTTACTGTGGTTCGAAGGACGACGATTGCATGCTGGGAAGGAGAGGTAAGAGCCTGTCGGCAACCATCGGTGGAGAACCGGGATACGTCTGCGCCGGGACCGACACGCGACGGGGCGTGCGGGCGGGTGATGGGCGGGCCGAATCGCAGATTGTACGGCAGCTGTCGCCTTTTAATGTACTCGCTGGAGGGTGCGGGAGGGGATGTAGTCGGACGGAGAGGGTGTTCGGTGCCGTCAGTGAGGAGGCGGATGGGGCGCGTGAACCGGCGATGCGGATGACTTCGGGGCGCGCGCGTGGTCCCCCCGGTTTCCGCTCGGGGGAAGCAAGAAAGGACCTGGAACGCTTAATAGTGGGGGGAGGGGAAAACCTCGCAGCCAGATCAGACACTTTGCCTCGTGTAGGGTAGCCAATCCTGTACTGTATACATTCTGGGGCTGGCTGAATGAGGCTGATCGGGCTGGGGTGAGACCCGAGGTTGACAGCAGATGAGGTTGAATGACTGCAAGTCGACACGCGCACAACGTAGGCGATCTGAAGTCATGCAGCGGCCTGCATCAGCATACCGCTAAGCTGAAAACACAATGGAATTCTGGCGACAGCGTATTACTCCCGTGGACGGACATCCCGAGGCGATCTTAGTACTGTGTACCTGTCTGCCTACTCCATCGACTCGGAGAGGCGTCAACCTGACGCCGGATGTCGCCAAGCCCACAGCCATCAACCACACTGTTTTTGGCTAGACACAGGGACAAGGGGAACATGACAGGCCTGCAATGTGACTGGACGGAGAGCAAGGCGCGACAATGGAACCAGTCATATTCTGAGGTCGCATCCAACGTCATCACGGCGATTTGTATCAAAGAATACAGTCGATCGAGGAGTTGAGCAATACAGATTCGTGACCCGTTGCGCTGAAACATGTTACAGTATAAACAGTCTAAACTACCTACGAATGAGTACTACTTCCAAATGAAACGTGCCGTGGCGAAAACCACCAGTCTTGGAAAACAAGGTTACCCTACCGGACCTTATGGCTGACGTCGCTGCTTGTACGCTACCATGCACCTGGTCGGGTTATTCAATCAATATTAAAACATCTTGAACCTGTCAAGTGAGGGAAGCAGCCGAGGGCCAGTCAGAAAGCAGAAACTTTTGCGTGAAGAGCCCGGCCAATACCCGGCGGGCCTTCCCAATGCTGCAAGCGACAAGATTACTCGGCGACATCGAGGTCGTCATGGGCAGGAGGGGGGCTGTCCAGGGCTATGTCTGGGGTCAGCATGGCATTTACTTGATGTAACAGAATACATACGCTTTCGCTCGTCGCCGTTAACACCGTTCTCCCTTCGGTCACGGTCATCGCGCTCATCCTTGGAATCACGCTCACGGTCCCTAAAACTTGTGTTAGCGAATCTCCAACAGAAATAGACGCAGTAGCCAAGTGTAGGCTTACCGGTGGTCGGGGCTGCGAGAGCGGTCCCGATCGCGGCGGCTGTCTCGGTCGTAGTCGCGGTCCCGGTCACGTCGCTCGTCCTTGCGGGGCGAGTATTCGCGAGTGCTGCGACGAGGGGAGGGCGAACGTCCCCGACGGGGAGAGCGGCCACCACCACGACGGTCCCGGTCGCGACCGGACTCGAAACGCCAGGATGCGGAAGGAGGAGTACGGGCCCACTATGTAGATGTCAGCAAAGCTGTCCAGGAGCGGAAAGGCTGTAAAGTGTTCCGAGAAAACGTACCTCGATCTTCAGGATGTCGTCACGGCCAATGCGCTTGTTGTGCATCTCGTGGTAAGCATCATCGGCATCGCGACGATCCTCATACTCGACAAATGCGAAGCTAATGGCGGATACAGTTAGTGGTGCAGAGAGCGAAGGGAGCCAGGAACACCCACAGACGGCTAGATGTCGACCTAGGAGCTGGAATGTCGCAACGCACAAGGCGACCATAGCTGCAAATAAGCATGTCAGTATATGCCAGAAGCACAGCGTAATCCAACATAACGCCTTGGGGCCCCCTTTTGAACATGGAATTCCATGTGTATTCTCGCGCCGATGTTTGAAGGACTCGGCGTCGACTCGAACGAAAAGCGACTGCGCAGTGGACGAGCGGACGCATCGACGGAACGTGACAAGATAGGGGAGGATGAAAGGCTGGGGACGTGGGCGCGTGCGGAAACGAGAGGGCGAGGGCGGGCGCGAGGACGACGATGGACGGCGAGGCATCATTTCCTAGACAGAGAGAGATAGCTTTGCAAGCTCTCTAGCCTAGGACGTGGATGCGGACGTGGGTTCGCGCGAAAACGAGAGGACGTGGGCGGCGTGAGCGTGGGCGTGGACGAGGTTGACATACCGTTCGAACTCGTAGGCGAGGTCGCGAGCGCGGGTACCGTGGCTAAAGCCGGTCACGTAGAGAGTGGTGCCACCGCGAGACATGATGAAGGTTTTAAGATGACGCTACTGAGCGACTGGGGAAGGGGAACCGATGAAGCAGTTCCGAAAAGCCTTGGGGAGGAGACGATTGATGGAGAGTGTGTTTGTTGGTGATGTTGTATCAAAGTTGAACGTGTGGTCACGAGGTGTTGGTAAGGCAGGGAAAGTTTTGATCCGCAAGCCGGATGCTGACGTAATGCATTTTTTTGCCTTGACCAACACTCGGACAGTCCGTGAGGCTGGAAGGGAAGTCACTCTGTAAACAAAAGTTAAACGCGACAACTACTTACATACAAATAGAAAGGAGAGAATCTGGGCATGAGAAAGAATGACGGTAAAGCCTTATTGCAAGGCTATCGTTAACTTCCCAATATAGCCATGAGCGGGCGCAGACGTGGTTAGGTGCTCCTTAGCTCGCTCCTGTGGCTCACTGCCCCTGGTCAGGACGGCCGACCGTGCTACATTGTTCTTCAGCCTTGCGCAACCTCCAATTCCTTGAGCGAAAACGGGCGAAGATGGGAGACAAGGGGTATATCGAGTTGATGAAATTGAGGTGTCTGACACATATGGAGGCCAGTGGCACACAAACCCAATGCCTACCTATTTGCCGCGGCGATTGCCCCGATCTTAAACGCCGGAATGCGGAGCTGATGTCGCCGGGCGACCGCGGACCCGATATGAAGTCCGACCCCGACGGCCATCTAGATTCTCACGGAATGGAATCTGATAGAGATTTGACGGGACGGGCTACATCTTGGTATGAGGTCATAGGTTCCTCAATACACGGCGAATCGGGAATCTGAACAGGGTCCTTCCTTCGTCATGTCGCGTCACCTTACACCAAGGGTTGGTCAGCAGATGAAGTGATGAAGTGCAGTGAATTCAGTGCAATTGCATGTGAGGTGAAGCCGCCTCGCCTTTGGAATCTCTACAAAGAAGACCGAGGCAGTGGCTATTATCGTTCGGCGCCCGCGCGCTTCGTTCCACCGGGATCCATATCGCTCGTCTCCGAGCGTCCCGGCCATCTGCAAGCCTGGTCCAAGCAAGGTGAGGATCCAATGCTTCAAGCAATATGACGTGGTGTGGAGGTTAGTCACATAACATTGGATGATATGCCTGACAGAGATAGAAAGTAAGCATATCAATGCTATTCTCATACGGCAACCTCGGATTGGAAATGCACGAGACCAGGGTTCTCGACCAGGTTACCGGTGCCCGCGTCAAAGCCTAAGACCGACCACATGCTTGATCGCCAGCCGTTGCATCCGGAAAGATTCAGAAGCCGGCCATCTTCGGTAGTTATTTCAGGAGCCTCATTGCCCCTCGCATCACTTCCATTTCTCCTTGCTGGGATTCATATCATCATAACATCCGATTCTCACTCTGACAATACACCTCGTCTCTGTTGCCTCATTATAGAATAACTTCTTTTGAATCACATTGCCCTTATTTTTGCCTCTTTTTCAACTTACCGCAAAGATTACAATTTTCCCAACGGCACGTTTCTATCTAAGAGACATGGCCTCCCCTCTCAATCCCGGGGATGCCCCGCTCTCCGGCCTGGGAGCCGGAGCTGCCGGCAAAAGCCCCAGAGAACTGTCGCCGACCATTCAACGACCACCGCCGAGGTCGCTTGGGGATGCGCTGCGGGCTGCTGGAATGACCATTGATGGACCCAGTACAGGGCCCGGTTCAGAAACCCCAAGCGAAGAAGATTACGAGGAGAACGTTCGACCAACCCTGGCAGAGCCACACGTTGTCCGACAACGTTATACCCGACGCGGTCGCCAACGAGCAGATACACCAACTTTCTCAGCCGCTGATTTTAAAGAAATCAATAAAGATGCGAATTTGCGATTCTCTCGCCGCGACTCTGGCATTCATATCGTCCCAGATGACGACAAGAGCCTGCAGCAGTTGTTGAAGGCGAGTTCTCAATGGACACAAGATGCCAGCCCAAAGCGTCGCCCGCGCAAGTTTGCCGATCTCGTCTTTACTCGTCAGTTCTCGGCGTTTGACCGTCAAAACCCATCCTCAGTCAACAGCCCATTCCATGGCTTTTATACGCTTTTCTGGCTTTCTGTCACACTCTACGTCTTGAAGATCTCGGTAGAAAACTGGCAGGTCTACGGAAACATTTTGGGAACCAGTGACATCGTGGAGACCATGTTCCACCGAGACGGTAAGAAACTGCTACTTTTATTCTTGCACTTCTTTGCTAACTTCCACATCAGTGATTCTACTTCTCATTTCTGATGGCATCATGTGTGCACTCACAGCAGTGACTTGGCTCATCCAACGATGCGTGTTTGCCAACTACTTGAACTGGGACGGAGCTGGATGGGTCATTCAACACGTAAGAGCTAGCATATCATATACCGAAACATCGTTACTAATTCTCATAGATATGGCAAACTCTCTTCATCGCAGGTGTGGTTGGTTTGACACTGTGGCGTGATTGGCCATGGACTCATACCGTCTTCTTCGTCCTGCATGGCATTGTCATGGTAATGAAGCAGCACTCCTACGCTTTCTATAACGGCCATCTATCTACAGTTTACAAGAGCCGCATGGCTCTTTCGAAGAAGCTTAAACAACTCGACCTTGTACACCCAGCGACAACTCCTTCGCTGACTGAGCCCCCTGCATCCGCCATTTCAACACAACATCTGAATGCTCCCCCGTCTGCCGAACAACGCCGAAAGTCCATCTCGGGGCACCAAAATACGGAGGAAAGCGACATTGACAAGATATCACGGGCTATTGCATCAGGCGAGCCCCTGGATGATGAACAAATTGTGCTGTTTGAGCGCATCATGAAATGGGAGATTGATGCCTTGTCCGACGAGCTCAAGGGCACTGCCAGCACAGCCGATAAAGCATACCCACACAACCTTTCCTTTATTGATCACTACAAATGGATCCCGCTTCCGACACTAGTGTACGAGCTCGAGTACCCGCGGTCAGATTCTATTAGCTGGACCTATGTGTTTGAGAAGGCTGCAGCGATGATTGGCGTTCTCTTTGTCATGGTCCAAGTCTCTCAGCATTCCATGTGTAAGTCTTATATGCTAGTGGCTCGATGTAATATATACTGACAAAATATTACAGACCCTGTCGTCATGAAGACAGTAGAAATGAAGGAGAACGGCGTACCCCTCTGGGAAAGGTTTCAGCAGTTTCCCTGGCTCCTCAGCGAGCTGGTATTCCCATTTATGATGGAGTATCTGGTTAGTTGCAAAGTACCTCAGATTATGGAAAGAGACTCTAACTGTAATAGCTTGCTTGGTACCTTATTTGGGAGACTATCCTGAATATCCTGGCCGAGTTGACCTACTTTGCCGACCGAAGCTTCTATGATGCCTGGTGGAACAGCGGTAAGCCATCGAAACACATATTGCTCAAGAGTGAAAGTTCTAACATGGAAACAGTATCATGGGACCAGTTCGCCCGTGACTGGAATCGACCAGTCCACGTCTTCCTTCTCAGACACGTATATCACAGCTCCATATCTTCTTTGAAGGTTAATAAGCACACTGCGACTCTCATCACATTCTTTTTGTCAGCTTGTGTTCATGAGCTGGTCATGTGGTGCTTGTTCAAGAAGCTGAGAGGCTACCTCTTGTTTCTCCAGATGTGTCAACTGCCGGTGAGTCTGCCTCATCCTTTTCCAAGGATGTTAACTCGTACACTTGCTGACTTCGTAATCCCTAGCTGGTGAGACTGAGCCGCACCAAGTGGCTACGGGGACGAAAGACATTGGGAAATCTCATATTTTGGTTGGGTATCTTTACGGGGCCAAGCCTTCTATGCAGCCTGTACTTGATCTTGTGATTGAGGGCTGCACATAGTTTGAATGACATTAGCAACCCTTTCAGCATGGCGTTGGAAGGACAATATAGTGATCACGGCAATTTGAGCTCATAGAGAGCAATGACATTTGTAAAAAAAAAATAGTCTTACAATGATGCTGAATAATAGTTGGGATACCACTGCATCTCTACGGGAAACCGCAGCATCAGCGGACAACACTCATGCTCACCAATTGCGACTGCTCATTGACAGCACTCAGAATACTACTATTCGGGGGCCTTTACTGTAACTGAAGCTTGTCACTTGTCACTTCGCACACGCACTGGTTTGAAAGAACGTGTCCTTGAAAGGACTATAGATTTGGGAAAGGAATCGATATTTTTGGCCCCTGAATGACAACCCCTCCAGACCACGCCGTCGCCGAATTCCAAACTAAATTTACATCTTCTCGTGAGTCGCCATAAGAGAACCTGGTCAAGATGGTTAGAGGAATGTGATTTAGTCAAGACTATCCGAAGAGACTCACCAATAAAAGTAGTAACAAGACGGCTGCGGACTTGGCAGATATCCTCTGGCACCAGCCAAATAGTGGCACCGAGCTTGCGGGCAATGCTGATGCTCAGCTTGGCGTTCATGTAGGCATCCTCGTCGGTTTGTCCGGGAGTCACGAGATCGTAGTCGACATAGCTGCTCTTCATTCCGTTCAAGACATCCAGAAGGAAGATACCAGAACCGATGGCGGGATCCTTGAAAGAGCGGATGGCCGAGTTTCTGCCACCCTTGCGGGACATGTCGTTGGCCCATCGCACCATCTCAGAGTCTGTAATCTCCCTCTTGCCAAGCTTCTGAGCCAGGGATGAAAGAGTGACAGTGATATCCCTGCGCATAAGCTGCCATACGAGGCCAAGAGTCAAAGTTCGCTGTCCGTCGGTAATGTCGGCACCCTGAATGCCTACCAGCGAGAAGCGGTTTTGCTTGCCCAGCTCGATCGCATAGTTGGTGTTTTCCACAGCCTTGAACCTCGACATCTCTCCACCGTGGGCTGGTCGCTTGTTGACGTGGCGGGGGTTGACGGAACCAGGGATCACCTTCTCGTAGGCTTGGAGGAGAATGCTGCCGTCTCGAAGATCGTCGAAGAAGGACACGACAGATGGCTGCACATCCAGACTGTTGAGCCAAAGAGTAAACACTCTTGCCTCACGCTCACCCTCTGCATCGAAGTCCTCGACCTCAAGCTTCTCCTCTTCGGTGATGGGGTCAAGAGCGGGGTGGTTGTTGAACAGGTTGGCAACAAAAGCCAGGTTCAGCTTCGGGTTTCCGGCGACAAGAGACTTTGGTGTCAAGAACTTGCGGCAACCGAGCTTGTCGGCCTCCTGAAGAACGGCCTCGGCTCGGTCGTGAAGATCTTGCTTCTGCAATGGTGCACGTGTGACTCCATATTCGGGGCCAATCTGTGCAAGCAAAACGGCGTAGTTCTCGCCGTCCTTGACATCGGAGGAGAAGTTGTTAACCCTGTTGCAACATGTTAGTAAATGCTGACCTTGCGTGGTTCGAACCGACGTACTTGCGGCCCCAGTTGGCAGCCTTGAGATGATAGTTGAACCACCGGAGCAGGATTTGCTCAGGGGGTAGTCTGAGGAACTGCTCGAGAGTCTCGTCCTCCTCAAGCAATCGGTAGAGCTCGGGGTGCAGCTTGATATCAATCTTGCCCAACAGTCCACGGCGAATAATCTGCCAAATCAGACCCAGGATCAGATGCTCCCTGACCTCGATGATGTCGCCAGCACCAATGTTCACAACGGAGCAGCCGATACCCTTGGCGGACTCGATAACGATGTTGTTGTTCTCACTCATCTGGAAGGCATTGAGATTTTTCGTCTTCCTGCCGGGAATGTTGAGGACACGCTCATCGATGGTGTCAGGTACACTGTCGTTGATGAGCTTGGCGAGAACCAGACCATCCTTGCACTCGTCGAACATCTCAAAAGTGTCGGTAGGGAATGGTAGGCGGCTGTCGATGTCGGCATCGCCAGCGAGCACGGCATTGATGTGGCGGGTGAACTCGGTTCGCTCGTCCTCGTTGATGGTGTGGGTGATGTTGGCATTGGAACCCTGGACATGAATCTTGCCGCTCACGCTGCTCTTGGAAGCGTGCCCTCCAGTGCGCTGCGCGACAATGCCGGGCCCGGAAGAGGCGGATGGGCCCGTGGACATGCGCTTCTGGGCAGGGGAAGATTCGCGAAGTTTAGAGATGAGCTTGTGGCAGAGAGGTTAGCGACAGTCGTGGAAACTTGAGCCGGGAGACCTACGCTGACATAGTCCTCGAGTTCAACTCGCCGTGACGAGTCGAGCTCGACCTCCTTCAGCGCTTGGCGCACAACATCATAAGGTTGGTTTTCGCTCTGTTGCGTGGCCTTGATAGCAGTGGCCTCATCCAGGTATCCCTTGTCGTCGACATCGAGTCGCTGGAAGGCATCGGACAAGGAGAAGATTTCGTTCTGCTGGAACTGAGGAAACTTCCTATTGGAACGCTGTCAGTATTGCGAGGCAGCCCGCGAGATCCGGCGCAACCGACCTCTGAAGCTTCAAAACGTTCATGGCGGGGGAGGGGGTCGCGCAGAGGGGGCGCGAGGAGAGATGGAGAGGGGCCGAGTTGTTAAGGAGAGGCCAGCACTCGAAGGAAGGCCTGCAATAGTTGTGCGATACTTGTTGGTAGGGGAAGGTTGAGAAGATGTGGTCTTGATTCCAGTGACAGAGTTGAAGCTGGAAAGGATGATGCGAGAATTGGGCACCTGAAAGGGAGAGGGACCGTCTTTAGGTGGCATAGCATGGGTGGGGAGGTGTCCAAGCAGAGAGTCCGGCGCTGGTACTTTCTCAAGGAAGCTGACAAGGTACCCCTCCTTTTGCCTTGGGTATTGAATGGCGGTAAAACTCATAGTCGCTATACCTGATTGGCTGGGCGGAGGTACTTGTTTGTTTGGTCACTGCGGGGAGCTGTCCCTGGTGGGAGGACCTTTGGGGCTTGAGAGCGGTGATGTAATGGCCACCATTGGGATGGCAGTGCAGCGGATACGCGTTTACCAGGCGGCCATGAACAAGGTACGGATGCTTACGACGATGGAAGATCTAGGCAACCTGTTTCGTTCCAATTCTTCATCTGCCTCCCCAGGCAGGTTATTAGAGTGTAAGCTAATCCTGTCAAAATGTTGCCGCCTGGAAGTGATTCGTAAACCAACCTCGCTTTCGCAAATCATGAACCAAGCCCCACTCGGTTGCGTAAGGTCTGCTCACCCACTTGGGTTTTCGTTTCCTTCGCATTGCAGGAGAAGAAAAAAAAAGTTGGGCCTGAACCAGCAGAAAAAAACGCGATAGGACGGAAAAGAAGAGACCCAAAACGCGCTTCCAAGCATTTCACAAATTTGTTTGTGACAGACAGCCAGCAAGACTTTTACAGCACCCTGTCTAATCCTTGGCGAGCCGAAACATCCTGAATAGCCATTCACCACGGCGTACCAGGATGTCCCTTTGCAAAGTCTGTGAAGAGTCGTTGGTGTTGCGTTTGGATCCGGACGAGGACGTGGATGATGAGGCTGGGGTGTCCAGCGCTGGCCCTAGCACAGTCTCGGAATCAGTCCCTGATGACCTTGAATTACCCTGTGGATGTCACTTTCATTGGTATGTTGGATGCTCTTGAGACGATGGTCTGTGGTGCTACAATCTCGGCTAAAACGTCAATAGGCAGTGTTTGTTGGACCAGTCTTCTGATGTAGCAGTCTCTCTCAAATGCCCGAGTTGCAGTACTTATTTGCCAGCGAACGACGCAGGGCCCTCGGCCACCAACCAGTTCCTCTCTGCACCCTCGGGCGCTGCAATTCTCACGAGATATGTCAACGAGGGTGGCGTTCAGGAAAACCTAGACATCCTACCATCGATTACCGAGGAGGCATACCTCGAGAGCCACCCCGAGGCCCGTCCGGCTCGTGCACTGCATGTCATGTCCGCCGAGGGCGATGTTGGCGGAATTGTTGAGTTGCTCCGGGATGCGAGCGACGAGATTGAAGATTTGGCATCCTTCGTCAGGTACCAAGATCCCCTTGCAGACATGAAGAGCGGGCTGCATCTTGCTATTGAACACAACCAGGAAGAGACACTTTGGCTTCTTCTCTGGCTGTGCTCTACCATCCCGGATGCGGCTTTCCCTGAAACTGCTCGCTCGGTGGCTCAAGCCCTGGGCATTGGGCGCCTCTCCGTCTCGGCAGAGGGAGATATTCGTGGCCTGCGAGACAGCCATGGCCAAACGGCCGCGGATCTCGCTCAACAGAAGCAAGCTCAATGGGCTTCGATTCTTCAAACTGGACTACTGTCTCTGTAACAAACCGGAGATATAAAAGTATTGAGCCATGGATATACTCAGGGCTGGGTATATGAGACATTAGTGTTGCTGGCTGAACGCCGAAAGTGAGGCCGTCATGCCCCGCCTTACTCTTGCTCTCGTTTCAATCGGGAGAGATAGGCAACTTTTGTCAGGTGGATGGGCTGGAATGCGAGGAAAGGATGCATGCCTGCCTTGCGTGCCTGGGGGAAGAGGTGGCCAAGAATGAAGTGCATGAATTCAACAAAGTCTATCTAACAGGGGCACGTCGTTCAGCGCTGGCAGGGAAATCTACAGACTTCTCTGGACGGAGTACTTACGGAGTATTGAACTGCCTATTACACGTGGTGGCTTGGAACGGTGTCTGGGTCCGCCCGCAGGCACTTTGAATGCATCCAGGCACCCAGTTAAAAGCCGTGGTTAAACTTTCGCAATGGAAATGGACCAGTCTTTTCTCTAAGAAACAAAAAATAACACTTGTGTCGGAAAATTGAAGCTTCCTCATCAACTGTGATAGACTGCCTGTCAGTTGGGTGAAGCTCAAGGCCCCCACTAATCTTACCACGCTGCCTTAGTTCAGGCACACGTTTGCGATTCGTGTCGTCACCTCCACTCTCGGCAAGGGACGTCATCTTCACATGAATCCTCCTCTTATCGCAACCTATTCATCAGAACAAATTCGGCCTATCTTCTGTCAACGCTTTGGCCTTTGGCTTCTCTGCTTGATTTGTGCGCTGCCATATTTCTGATGGTAATGTGTCCAACTTGCGCAAAACTCATAGAATCATCACTATCACTGCTGCGACTGCAATCGTCCCTGCTTAACAGCGCAGGCTGACCGACATTAAGGCTAGCTGGGCTTCATCGTTCAATTTATCACACCGGGTATTCGACTCTACTACGGGATCCCTTAGAAGGAAAATACGCGTTGGCTATCCCGTGTCTCCGAGGACGTTCGCTCACCCTGACCTGGGCCTCGCAACGGTGTGTTGTCCTGCTCACCAACAGGGTTTCGCGCTGTATATGGTCACGATCATATCGCGCCACCATGGCCTCAGGGGCAGCTGAAAAGAAGACCGAAAAGTCTTACTTGAGCTCTGCTGTCGACTCCATTAATCCCTGGGCCAGTAGCCGCAGTACAACTCCTACTCAGAAGGCCAAGCCGGAGGAAGCTCGACCAGCTCCTGTTCCTTCAAATCCTGACGACCATGCTACGACGCATCTCTACGGCCAAAGCTTCAAATCATATCCTGCAGGATGCCCGCCTTTAAGAGTCCAGTGGTTTCACGCCGTCGACGTAAGGAATCTTCCGACATTGTTGGTTCTTAGCTGACCACGCTGGTAGGTTCCTAAGCGGAAGCCTCAGTTGACCTCCCTTAGCCGTCCAGCACAACCTGAAAAGCCGGCAACGCGGCCAAAGAAGCATTCCGCATTTTCTTCCTCCGATTCCAAGGCCTTGGAAGGAGAGTATCAGAAGCTGTTGGAAGCGATGGAGGACGCTCGGAGCCAGACTCCAGGTGCTCGTCTACCCTCAAGAAAGAGAAAAGCAGATGCGACTGGCGACATGTCGGAGAAGGCCCTTGACCAAGAGGATTCTAATTCCAGTGCCGTTCGTGTTCCCGTGAATGAAGACTTTCTCTTTGATGTCGACATCGAAGCTCGAGAACTGGCTCCTGTTTACTGGCTGGGTCCAGTTTATGAAGGTTCGCTGTGACACAACCTACCATTATAGTCAACTGACCGGTGATAGTACTGCGAGGAACTTGGTTCTATCAAGATAGCTCGACATTACGTCCTTGCGAGGAAAACCTTGCTGCACAACTTGAAGAGGTATGCATAATCATGTCTCAAGCTAAAGAGCAAGCTAACATATTCTAGGGCTACCTCAAGACGAAGCCATGGCAATATGCTGGTATGTCAAGCCGTCGCTCTTGCATTTGAAATCGTATCGAAACTGACGATTGACCAGGTAGAGGTCGTAGCCCATCGGGTGCGAGAAAAAACATTACCCCAAAAGCATCGCGGGAAAATCTCAAGTCAACAGCCTCATCCCGGTCAGCGAGCGCGACTCGCTTGAAGGAGCATAATGCCCCTGCTGCTAACGCTGACTCCCAAGGCCAATCGCAACCCCAAAGCTATCGACTCTTCGGGACGTACATGAATAGCATGGCCACTTACCAGGACGCCAATACAGCTTGGTTGACCTCAGACGGTATGCTTTCATGGGTTACTTCATCTATGTATCAGAGATTCAGCGGTGGGAGCTACATGAGCGGGGTGAAGCTCGTCCGTGGGTATTCTGAGCCCAGTAAAAGCAAGGACAAGGACAAGGACAAGGATAAAGACAAGGGCGATGAAAGCCAATCAACCGCTGCCGATGAGGCCCTCTCGCTGGACGAGAAGCAACAGAAGATGTTGAAGCGAAGATCGGCGCCTCCGTCGACCCGTGCCTCCCATGACGAACCCGCCCAGAATGACGAGCAGATCAAGACGGAGAGGGACCCTCGACAAATCAGACTGCAGCGTCAGCTATCGTCACTCATTGAGAGTGAGGGGAGGACCAAGGCTGAAACGGAAGAAGAGATCCGACGGCGCGAAGAACAGGAGATACAAGACGACTACACTGCCCAGGCCGGTGAGACTCAGGGACGTGAGATAGAACACCTGGTGCTGGTGACCCATGGAATCGGCCAACTTCTCAGCCTTCGGTATGTTATTAACTGGATGATATTGTAATGCTGGCTCAGCGCTGACCCTCCCTAGTATGGAAAGTGTCAACTTTGTCCACGACGTTAATATCCTCCGCAAAACCATCAAATCCGTGTATGCCAACTCAGCAGACCTGAAGGCCTTGAACTCGGAGCTTGGCCCCGGACCAGGAAACAGTCGCGTACAGGTACTCCCGGTATGCTGGAGGCATCTTCTGGAGTTCCCAAGAAAGCGCCAGAAGAAGGGTGAGCGCGACCTAGGCGACATTGACGGCGACGAGGATGAATGTAAGTGGTCTTAGAACTTGGCACTTTGAGGGTAGACTGCTGACTCTATAACTGCAGACCCATCCCTGGACGACATCACTATTGAAGGGGTGGCCTTTGCCCGTTCCCTCATATCTGACCTTGCTTTGGATGTGTTGCTCTATCAGAGCTCTTACCGTGACCAAATTGCGAGGATTGTACTCAATGAGTGCAACCGCATTTTCAAGCTATTCAAGGAACGAAACCCAGAGTTCAAGGGAAAAGTGCATCTGATGGGCCATTCCTTGGGTTCTGCGATCCTTTTCGATCTTCTTTGCCAACAGAAGCAAGATCGCCCTACTGAGCATAAGTCTTTGTTGCGTCTGTGGCCGATGCAGGATCGGACAGAGTCGTCAAGCAAAACTACAGAGCTGGAGCTCGACTTCAATGTTGATGACCTATTCTGCTTGGGCTCGCCGGTTGGTCTTTTTCAGATGCTTAAGGGACGGTAAGATTAGAAACACCCTTGACCTTACAGATGCCCTTGTTTGTACTGACAGCTTTGATTAGGACTATAGCCGCGAGACCTCGCCTTCAATCCGTGAGAGCCAAGGACCCCCAGAGTATGGATTGTGATGAAGATGTGCTCCGCACAAACCCACTTGGGTCGGGGACAGAGCAAATATCCCCAGTGACCGGTCTGCCCGGGACTGTCGCGTCGCCCAAGGTTCAACAGCTCTTTAACATATTCCATCCATCAGACCCCATTAGCTATCGCCTTGAGCCTCTGATATCACCATCCATGTCAACATTGAAGCCTCAATTGCTACCCTACACGAAGAGGGGAATATTCAGCAATGTTACACCACAAGGGCTGACCGGGATCGGAACCATGGTTGGGCAGAGCGTCAGCGGATTGTGGTCGAGTCTGAGTGCAGGCATTGCTAGTAACCTGCTCAACCGAAGTCTCGGTATCAATAGCGAAGAGATGGCCAGGATAACTGCCAACGCGTCGCGGGGAGAATCACAGACTCTCGAAGGCGCCGGATCGAAGACTCTGGCGAGTGGTGATACTCCCGATGCTGAGAAGCGAGTGGCTACAGACGCGCGCATGAAGAAGCTCGCTGACTCTGCGACCAATGTTTCGGACTTTGGGTCTGGCCTGAGCGACCACAGCCCGACGTTGATCGATGACGAGCTGGAGACCTTGTATTCCAAATTTCAGAAAAGCCTCTCTAAAGAAGGGGAGACGACTACCACGTCGGACGAAGATAAGAAAGCTCGCAAGCTGCGTAAGGAAGAAGGAAAAGTTCGAGCACTCAATCGCAATGGCCGAGTCGACTACAGTATCCAAGAGTGAGTGTCTATGCTGGAGAGAACTTGTAACGAATGGATCAAGACTAATCATGCCTCAAGGAGCGTCCTGGACTTCAACCCAATCAATACAATCGCCTCACACATGTGCTATTGGGCTGACGAGGATGTAAACCATTTCGTCCTCTCCCAGATGCTGTCGAATCGATTGAGGCGGAAGTCTGAATCCTAAGACGACATTCTGGCAGCTGTATATAAGCCCTGCCACTTGGTAGGGGCACTTTGATATCACGATAGATGGTTAGGGAGTCGAGCTAGCTGGGGGCCTATTGAGAGATGTTTGGAATCAGATTGCCGGCTTTAAGATGCATGATGTGGAAGGCTAACAATCGCGTCCGTGGGGCATTTGGCCCAGTAATATCCATGCCTAAAATTGTGATATTTGCTCGTAAACGACTACTTATTTACTTGTGTAAGAGCCTCTTGTTGAATGCGCGGTCAGGTAACCAATGAAAAGTGTCTGTATCATCAAGTGCGCAGGACGTTGTCGCATTAACCTGCATTGCGCGCCTTCGGCGATGATTCATCCCTTGGGGGCGGCTGGTTCCCCCGCAGGCTGGTAGGATGGTGGGGCACGACTGATGCTAAAGAGTTTGGGTCCCTCTTTACCTGGCGACGGAAATTTTGCGACTCAACTTCCACGCCGTCCCTCTGATCCAACATTCGACTTGTCGCCTCTCGAAGCGTCGCGACTCCTCGCTTCTGGTCATGTACATCGCATGCGAATCCCCAGCACTTCAAGCAGCTTCCGATTCAAGCTTGTTGTGATCACAACCCCAATCCGCACTTGCCGGATCCCCGCATACCTGCGATCGACCTCTCGATCATACCAACGCCGGCGCTTTTAGCTGCCTCGCAACAGTCCGATTTCCGCTTCGAAGTTTACAAGCGCGCCTAGCATGGCTACCGACGCGTCCACCAAGCGTGCTGTGAAGGAGCAGCTTGTGGATAAGCTGCCTAAGCGATTCAAGGGCATCAAATTTGGCATTCAGTGAGTTTGCTTCGCGGCTGTGATCTCGGTTTGCTGGACAGCGCTGACTTGTCTTCTCTCGTTACTAGATCCAACCAAGACATTGCCAATCAAGCTGTCCTCGAGGTCTCTGACCGCTTGCTTTACGACATCGAGAATAATCGCGCCCCATATCGCCATGGTCCTCTCGACTCCCGACTGGTGAGCTTCCGACCTCCGCCCACGTCGAACTTATCTAATGCAAATATCTTGGCTAGGGAACCTCGAGCAAAGCAGGAAAATGTGCTACCTGCGAGCTATCGCTGTCGGAGTGCAATGGCCACTTTGGTCATGTCCGCCTCCCGTTGCCGGCCTTCCACGTCGGCTACTTGCGCTTCATCATGTCTATCCTGCAAGAGATTTGCAAGGTAAAGTTAATCGTTACACTAGGAGGCGAGGGCTTGCTAATGTTGTGCCAGGATTGTGGCCGAGTGTTACTGGAAGAACCTGAACGACGGCAGTTTCTTAAGGAGTTGCGGCGACCGTTCCTCGATAACCTGCGCCGAACGCAAATATGCAAAAAGATCAATGCAGAATGCCGAAAGATCAAGACCTGCCCATACTGTGGCTCCATCAACGGCCAGATTCGAAAGATTGGTGTCCTCAAGCTTGCCCACGACAAGTTCTCCTTTTACAACAAGTCCACCTCGGTGAAGAAGGTCCCCCCCGAGAGCAAGATCAAGTTCGACAACTCCTTCACCGAGGCGAAGCGCGAGAACCCTGAGCTCGATAAGCATCTTCGAAAGGCTATGGAGGATCTGAATCCGCTGAGGGTTCTCAACCTCTTCAAGATGATCAGCCCTACTGACTGCGAGCTCCTTGGCCTCGACCCTGCTGAAGGTCGCCCGGAAATGTTTATCTGGCAATTCCTTCCTGCTCCTCCAGTTTGCATCAGGCCCTCTGTTGCCCAAGACAATGCTAGCAATGAAGACGACATTACCACCAAGCTCGCCGATATCGTCTGGGTTAGCGGCATGATCCGATCCGCCCTGCAAAAGGGCTCTCCGGTTCAGACGATCATGGAACAGTGGGAGTACTTGCAGACTCAGATCGCTATGTACGTCAATAGTGATGTTCCTGGCCTTCAGCAGCCTGGATTCGGTAAAGCTACAAGGGGCTTCTGCCAACGTCTGAAGGGCAAGCAAGGCCGCTTCCGAGGAAACCTCTCCGGAAAGCGAGTCGACTTCTCTGGAAGAACCGTCATCTCTCCTGACCCTAACCTCGGTATCGATCAAGTGGCTGTCCCTGAACTTGTCGCCAAGAACCTCACCTACCCCGAAAGGGTACAGCGACACAACATCGAGAAGCTCCGCCAGTGTATCAAGAATGGAGTCGATGTCTGGCCAGGAGCGCAGCGAGTTGTCAAGCAGGATGACGGTGGCTACTCGATCAACTTGAAATTTGCCAACAGGGATAACACATCCCGAGATCTCAAATATGGAGATGTCGTCGAGCGTCATTTGGAGGACAACGACATTGTGCTCTTCAACCGTCAGCCGTCCCTGCATAAACTGAGTATCATGAGCCATCTTGCAAAGGTTCGTCCTTGGAGGACATTTAGGCTCAACGAGTGTGTTTGTGGACCATACAACGCCGATTTTGACGGCGATGAGATGAACCTCCATGTTCCGCAGACAGAAGAAGCTCGTGCTGAAGCCATCAATCTGATGGGAATCAAGCACAACTTGGCGACACCCAAGAACGGCGAACCTGTCATTGCTGCAACCCAAGATTTCATCACGGCGGCTTTCTTGCTTAGCAGCAAGGATCGATTCTTTGACCGCAAGACCTTCACCTACCTTTGCATGCACATGATGGATGGTAAAACCCACCTTGACATGCCTCCGCCCGCCATCATTGCACCGCAGGCTCTTTGGACCGGAAAGCAGCTCTTCAGTATGCTCATGCGACCCAACAAGGATTCAAAGGTCAAGGTCAACCTGGATGCCAAGTGCCGAGCGTACAAGGCCCGACCCGGCCAATGCCCCGACATGGACCCCAACGACGGCTGGCTTGTTGTACGCAACTCCGAGGTCATGTGTGGTCGCATGGACAAGTCTACAGTCGGATCAGGCAAGAAGGATTCGATTTTCTACGTCATTCTTCGTGATTTCGGCCCTGACGAAGCTGTTATCGCCATGAACAGACTTGCTAAGCTGTGTGCGCGTCAATTGACAAACCGAGGCTTCTCCATTGGTGTTGGAGATGTCTTCCCAACCCAGTCGCTCAACGATGAGAAGGAAAAGCTGGTAGCGGTCGCCTACAAACAGTGCGATGACCTCATCGAGACCTTCAAGGCCGGCAAACTTGAGAAGGCGGCTGGCTGCAACCAGGAGCAAACCCTGGAAAACTCCATGTCTGGTATTCTGAGCAAAGTCCGACAGCAAGCAGGTTCATACTGTGTTGACACCCTGAGCCGCAACAACGCCCCTCTTATTATGGCCAAGTCTGGCTCCAAAGGTTCAGATATCAACGTGGCGCAGATGGTTGCGCTTGTCGGACAGCAGATTATCGGCGGTTCGCGTGTGGCGGACGGGTTCCAGGACCGAACTCTTCCGCACTTTCACAAAAACGCTCGACAGCCTCCATCAAAGGGTTTCGTCAAGAACAGCTTTTACACCGGCCTTTTCCCCACCGAGTTCATCTTTCACGCCATGTCGGGCCGTGAAGGTCTGGTCGATACAGCTGTCAAGACTGCTGAAACTGGCTACATGTCTCGACGACTCATGAAGTCACTTGAAGATTTGTCCACGCAGTACGATGATACAGTGCGAACCTCGGGTGGTGGCATTGTGCAGTTCCAGTTTGGTGCGGACAAACTCGACCCCGTCGACATGGAAGGTTCTGCAGAGCCGGTGCATTTCCTGCGAACCTGGACTCACGCAGAGAGCTTGACCAGGGACAATAGCGAGGCATCCATGACCCCAGAAGAGATCCGGTCCTTTTGCGACACCGTATTGGAGACCGAACGAAAACGTTATGTCCGACGTGGTCTCCTGCATAATGAAGTCTTGGACTATGGGGACACGAGCGACTATGGTATCGACGAGCACGAAGGTGCCAGAGGATTTCTCAAGGCGATTGAGACCCACGTCGAAGGTCTGGCATCGAAGCTGGAGCGGGTCAGAAAGCTTGCTGGATTTGAGGGCGATGTGATGGTGAGGGCAACAGCTCAGGACCACGCCGACCGGACGGCCAAGGTTACCTTGTCCACACTCCGCCTTTTCATCAAGATGTGTCTTGACAAGTACAAGAAGGCGCACGTCGAACCCGGACATGCTGTCGGTGCTGTCGGCGCCCATTCTATCGGTGAACCTGGTACTCAGATGACACTGAAGACTTTCCATTTCGCCGGTGTTGCTGGTATGAGTATCACTCAGGGTGTTCCTCGAATCAAGGAAATCATCAACGCTTCCAAGACCATCAGTACTCCAGTTATCACATGCCCGCTAGAAAATAACGAACAGATCGAAGCGGCGCGAGTGGTCAAGGGACGTATCGAAAAGACGTACATTTCTGACGTCTTGCGCTTTGTCGAGGATGAATGGCGTACCAACGAGGGCAATGTCGTTCTCCAAATCGATTCAACCGCTCTTTCAGACATGCATCTGGGTATTGGGCCTTATGACATCGCTGAGGCCATCTGCAAGCAGCGCAAGTTGAAGGTGCAACGCGATGATCTGTCAATTGACGGCGAGAGAATTATTGTTCGTGTGCGCGATGTCAGCGATTCTACAAAGAGGACAACTGCCCGAAGCAAAGCCGCTGCTGATGACACCGGGGATATGCTACTACGAGCCAATTTCCTGCGTCGTGCGCTTCCTACGGTGCCGATTTCTGGTTATTCCGAAGCAACTCGTGCCATTATCCAGACCTCGGAACAAAACACTCACACCGTCTTAGTCGAGGGTTATGGACTTCGAGAATGTATGACGACGGAAGGTGTCATCGGTATCAAGGCCCGTTCAAACAATGTCATGGAATGCCGAGATGTTTTGGGTATTGAGGCTGCAAGAACTACCATCGCAGCCGAAATCGGTGAGGTCATGGGCGACATGGGTATTGATCCGCGACACATGCAGCTCCTGGCTGATGTGATGACTTACAAGGGCGAGGTACTGGGTATTACGCGATTTGGTTTGTCCAAGATGAGAGACAGTGTGCTGCAACTGGCCTCGTTCGAGAAAACCCCAGATCATCTCTTTGAGGCTGCGGCTGGCATGAAGACGGACCAGATCGAAGGTGTCAGTGAATGCATCATCATGGGTCAAACGATGAGAGTTGGAACCGGCGCCTTCCAGGTGGTTCGTCGTCTGGGTATTCAGGGAGGAGACCTCAAACAGAAGCCGACAGCGTTTGAAGATGCTTGGGCTGCTGAGACGGCGCTGAAGCGAAAGGCACGCCGCAAGGTTTAGTCGGTTGGAGGACGTCCGCTTGTTCTGGAGTATAAAAGTAGGATGGATTGATGTATTCATGCCAAAATAGCGATACCATAGGGGAATTGTAAAGTTTTTGTCTTTGAATTGACTTGTCTTTCTTGCCTGGCTTGGTCTGGCTTGGTCATCCTTGAGTCTTTCTTTGCAACGGCGACTGTGCACCACCGTCATAGGCCCCACGTGATACCGTCTGACGAGTTCATCGTGAACGCCACCACCAATATTCACATCGAACTTGCACGCTCGTCATAAATTGACTCACTCAACAGTCAAATACCGCGAAAATGTGCGGTCGCTATGCGTTAGCTCTGGTGAGTGACAATATTCGGCAAGATGATGACTCTAACCTGAAGCCACAGCGCCCATCGCAAATCCGCCAGATGCTTGAGGAGGACGGCTTAGACATTGATGACGCACCAGAAGATGAAGGAGATGGCACCCCCCGCAACACTTACAATTTTGCACCTGGAAATCACGGTATCGTTTATCGCGCGAATACCCCCGATGGAGGTGCTGGCCACCAGGGAACGGACAATGAGAAACAGCAGCACGCTGATCCCAGCGACCCGACCGAGCAAGCAGCAAGCTCTGAACAAGTCAAGTACAAGCTACAATCTATGAAATGGGGCTTGATCCCGTCGTGGACGAAGCGAAACCCAGACTACGGGTCGATGCTGAAAACCATCAATTGCCGTGATGATTCACTAAGCTCACCGGGAGGCATGTGGGCCAGCATGAAGGCTCGCAAGCGGTGCATTGTCGTTGCCCAAGGATTTTACGAGTGGCTCAAGACCGGCAAAGACAAACAGCCTCATTACGTGAAGCGAAAGGATGGCCATCTCATGTGTTTCGCAGGGCTTTGGGACTGTGTGCAGTATGAAGGTAACAGAGACGACTGAGATGAACCAAAGTGGTTCAGGCTGACATTCCACAGGATCTGCAGACAAGACCTACACCTACACTGTCATCACCACAGACTCAAACAAGCAGTTAAAGTTCCTCCATAGCCGAATGCCGGTCATCTTCAACCCCGACTCGTCAGCCATCAAGACTTGGCTAGATCCTTCTCGGGATCAATGGTCTCGCGAGCTACAATCTTTGCTCAAACCCTTCGAAGGAGAGTTGGAGGTCTACCCGGTCACTAAAGAGGTTGGTAAAGTCGGGAACAACTCACCATCTTTCATTATACCCCTGGATAGCAAGGAAAACAAGTCGAATATCGCCAACTTCTTTGCCAACGCCAAACAGAAGAAGGGATCAGGACTCCAGGACCCAGGTCAACATTCAGAGGTCAAGGTTAAAGAGGAAGAAGACCAGTCGCGTGACGACAGCAAAGCGACTACTGATTTGTTTGATTCTGAGAAGTTATCTCATGGTAAACGGAAGGCATCAGGAGTGACGAATGATGATGAGGGGACTGCGAAACGTCGAGAAGTGGGCAAGATAAGCGCAACTCAGAACAAGGGCCGAGAAACAAAGAAGGGAAAGGCAGGAGATAGCTATAAAATCACAAGATTTTTTAATTAAAGTATTTAAGAGTTTCTATAAACTAAGGTTATTCCATCATTTTGGCTCGCTAATGATCAGAGTTAAAAATACTATATTATGATAGTATTCAATTTGTCCTATTTTGGGATCCTTTAGCCCACACCGGATCAGCCGTTACCTAATAGCAGCTCAAGATTCATCTCTGAGTTTTGCTCAACACCTGAGACTCCCCAGTCTTGAGCAACAAAGTGCAAGAAGTTGACGTAAGTATCTACGGAAGCCTCCCATATCTTCCTCATTGCCCAAAGAGCTCTCAAGCAAATCTGCCAATTCTCTTGAGCCCTGCTTTTTAGCTCGAAATCAGACGATGTCATGTTTAGACAGTGTACAAGAGCGGCGCGGAAAATGTGGTAAATGGCGAGTGGAGGCAATGTTCGAGTGACGTTGTTTGCCTCTAGGCGACTCAGCAACTCCGAAATGGCCTCAGCTGCGGCGGTCACCAAATTCATCGAAGTACCTGGATCGCTTGCTTTATGCTCGCTGGAGATGTGGAGAAAGGGCCGATGCAGGTTGAGAACGGCGGCGTGGTAAGAAATCCACACAACAGCTTTGTCGGTCGATAGTGTGCTGCCCGTCTCGATGACAACGCAGGCACTGAGACGTTGTCGGAAGACTGCAAGAGCATCTGTAGCCTTCTGTAAATGGGCTTCCTGATCAGCTGCTGAGAGCAACTTGAAAGCCGGGGTATAGCTATGGACATTCCGGTGTTAGACAGCCAAAGTTCTTATGGTACCCGGTGATAGAACAATCAACCTACACTGTTTCCACGTAGAGGTGATTTAATTGCAATAAAGAGCAGTGTTGCTCAAACGATACGATGGAATCGTCAGAACCTGGCAAGACGCCTACGGTGACTGGCGGCTGAATGATATCCCAAGGAATTGCAAGAGGAACCCCAAGACTGGGGGTTGATGTTCTGAGGCGATTAATAGAATGAATGTCAGCTAACGGAGGACAGGGCAATGACACCACAGTAGATTCCACTTTGTTGTTACCTTTCTACCAGGAATAACGACCAGAATGTCCTGACGCTGTCAATGTAATCCAGGCTTGGTTCGTTCGCTGCCGTCGAAAATGGACTCGATACTTCGTCTAACTTGAGTCGCATGGAGAGACCGGATGCCAGGTCTTGAAGAGAACATGTCAGCAATGATTCAACAAGATAGAGTTTAAACCTACATTGATAGGCAAAACCGGCTGAACGCTGGAACAATGTATGCTTCAACCAGGCGAGAATCGATAAAGCCTTTATAACGGGCAAACATGTGTCTGACCTAGAGCAAGATATGACCAGCTTTTCGGCGTGAGCCAACAACGCGTCCTCTAAATCTTCTGCAACGTGTAGACAATGAGCTGATACGGCAAAGATGACGCTATAGAGAAGCTGCAGCGGCTCTCCGTTTCGAGGGAAAGTGTCCGAAAACGCCAGCCAGGCTGGCTCGACAAATTGATAATACCTGTTGATGGTTTCCAAGAAAAACTCCTTCAGGTGGCTTTTCAGTTCCTCCTGGCGGCTGAATTCCTCAATGAGGCTGTTGACTTTGGAAGCAGGCAGTTCCTTTGAGCTGGATGGGCTTTTGAACCTCCCTAGAGCTGGCCCGGGGATGGAAAAGTTTCCAGGTCCAGAGAACAGAACCATTTCGTCTCCTGCACGGCCGAGATTGCTCCAATCGAGAGACGCGAACTCCTGTACTGCACTCGGGGATCTCATGGGACCAGGGCAGCGTTGTTTCGTGGCTTGACCTGTCTTGGTCTTGCCATGATTCACGAGCTGTGGATTTCTCTCAGTCAGTCGTTTGGGGCCTCTCGAGGTCGAGCTGCTACGCGATTCTGCCAGTAAGGCTGACAGCTGAGAGACCTGGTCCTCGAGATGTTTGATGTATGATTTCTCACGATTCCTGTTGCTGTGAGATGGAGGAAATGTGAGTCCAAGAATGAAAGATTAAATAAATAATTGCACGGCGGCAACATACCTAAAGGGTTTACGACGGGACTCCCAGTGGCATGAGATATCACGTAGTTCACATGGTGCGCAACGAGGCTTTGTACCATCACACTGGAAGCTCAGAGTCAGTCATCCGAGAAAGTCAGGAGTGAAGGGAAACTAACCTTGCGCTTCCTCTTTCGACAAGACTCACACGCGGTGTAAACACGGTCTGCTAGCCAGTCCGGGTCGCTCTCGTGATGGCGGGAGGTTCTCAAAGTGTTGTGGGGCGTTTTCGGCATCTCACGATCTTGCAATTAGAAGCTCTCGGCCCTAGGTAATTGTCGTAATTAGGGGTTAAGAAAGGTTGATTCCTTGGCGTTCAAGTATATCGTTTTTATGCTAGCCTTTCAAGGCGGTGTCAAGCTTCGGAGAAATTACCTGCACGCTATGATGAGCTATTTGTGAGTGGCTAGCGGCGGATGACTCTCATCCGCGGCTTGTCCGGCAGTCGATGGGACCAACGAGATGGGTGATCCATGCCCTTTGCGGATGGAGTCGATATCGAGATATATCCACTTCCGGATCCGCATCTGGAGCATCATGTTCATAGTCCGTTTTCCTCCATGGAAAGCGCGGTTGCCTGTCGAGTTGGCTGCTGAAATGATGTCCCATGATGGACAATGAGTTCCACCCAAGGGGACTTTCAGGAGAAATCACATATGCAATCTTCGGAGCTTCGGATGGCAAGATTAGTCCCGGTACCGAGAATCTATGCCATCGTAGCAAGTTTCGTGAGCACACTTGTGTATAAAAGGACATCAAAGACTCATCTTGAAGTCTTCGATTCCTTTTCTCTTCAGTGAACTCCATCGCTAAAGCCTCACCACTGCCCGCAATATCCAAAAGCTCCGCCGACTGTTGTTCTTTTGTTCTCATCTTCTGCATCACTTGAAGATTCTTCCACGTCATAAACATGTCTCTTCCACCCACTACCGACGTACTCATTGTTGGTGCTGGCCCGGTTGGCCTTCTTACCGGGATTGGCCTTACGCAACAAGGCGTTGATTGTGTTCTTGTCGGTATGTCAACCGTGAGAGATCTTCAACACTCAGTCCTCGAGAATCGTGGAGCCTTACATTCTCCAAGAGACTGCTAGGGAATAAGATGGGGCTGACGATATAGAAAAACGAGAGCGCGACGTCCAGGCCACGTTTGGCCGTGCGACAACGCTTTACCCAAGGTCCTTGGAGCTTCTCGAGCAGCTGGACGTGGCTGATGACTTGATTCAAGAGGGCTTCGTGTCTCGAAGCAGTATCAATTTCAAGGATGGAAAAAGGGTGAACGAAAGAGGGTGGAACCTCATGTTCGATCACCTCAAGCCGAGCTACCATGACTATGCTCTGAACATCCGTCAGCGGTACTCGGAGGATGTCTTTCGAAACCACTTCGAAAGCTACGGCAAGTCGGTTTGGTTTTCCTGGAAGCTCACAACTTATGCCATCGACACTTCCCTCGGTGACGGGTACAACGTTACGGCCACTCTTGAACACAAGACGATGGGAAAAGCGCAAGTCCGCTGGTATGGCCCCCGTCCTTCTGAAATCGAACTCGATGTGATGATACTAATGACTCATTGAAATAGCAAATATCTTGTTGGATCCGATGGTGGCTCCTCATCGGTCCGGCAGTTGGTTGGCATCGATCTTGACCTTGATCCAACCACCCATGAATGGATCCGAATTGACGGCAAAATGTCAACTGATATGCCCGATGCAAACATCGGGTTCGCTTCGATCGAGACAGAGCATCACGGAAATATCCTATGGGTGAAGCTCGATCGGGATGCCCATCGTGTTGGGTTTGCTCTTACGCCTTCACTGTTGGCAAAATACCCAAACGGCATCACTCAAGATGAGGCCTTGAAGGAAGCTGCTGAGGGCATGAAGCCGTTCAAGCTGGAAGTCGACAGACTAGACTGGTGGACTCACTACAAGTATGTCGAGGGATCACAAGCTTTGAGAATTTCAGAGTTGAACGTATCACTAACTTGGATGCTACTAGGATCAAGCAGAGCGTTGCTCAGTTTTTGCAAAAGGACCAATTTGTCCTCCTCGGGGGTGATGCTGCCCATACCCATTCCTCTGGTTTTGCTCAGGGCATGAACACGGGCATTCACGACGCTACGAATCTCGTGTGGAAGCTGGCGGGAACCATCAAGGGCTGGTATAAGCCTTCGGTTCTCGAGACATATGCCTCGGAACGGCACGCGGCAGCAAAGAAGCTCATTGGGATTGACAAGGATGCCGCGGCTGTCATCTCTGGAGAAATCCCTGCGCAATATCAGGGACTCGGAAGAACCGCAGACGAGATTTTGTGGAAGATCTTTGGTGAGAGCATTGGGTTTAACGTCGGGTTGGGAGTCACATACGCCAACAATGTGATTAACCAAAGCCCTCTGATGACCACTCTCGCATGTGGCATCCGCAGCCCTGACGCACTTGTATGTGCACCTGGAAGCAAGGTTCTATTACGTCTTCACGACGCCCTTTTGATCGACGGGCGTAGAGGCTGTTGGAGCATTGTTGCATTCGCCGGGAACACAGCCTTCACGTCCACCAATTTCCCAGCCCTCAGAGAGACCTTGTCCACGTTTGCCGCGCGTCACGGCGGGATGATTCGACTCGTTACGCTGATGATTGGAACGGTTGGCAGTGGATGGGAGGCATTGGATGGGCCTCCTCTGGGAAAATTCTTCTTTGACCGTGATGGTGCTTGCCACTTCGAGTATGGAGTAGACACCAAGTCGGGTGCTCTCGTCGTGATCCGCCCCGATGGTATTATTAGCTTTGCCGCAGGCTTGGATGAGGGGAGTGAAATTAAGGAGCACTTTTCTAAGTTTATAAGTTAGGATTTAACGTAAATACTTGTATTATATATTGAGATTTATAATATATATTAAAGTTAAATATTTTCTAAGAAACAAAATTAAGAGAAAAGAATAAATATAAGTTATAAAAAACCCTTTTATCAGCCTCCCATCACGTCGCAAGTCGCAGCAAGTCACCCAGGTAGACATCCCACTAGCGGATTGCAAATTCCCTTTCCAGAAGCCCAGGTTGCTCCAAAGTTGACCCGTCCATACATCCATCGAGAAAGCACTCTCCTATGAGCGAGAAACCATTTCCACTGTCTGCTTTCCGCAGCAGGACAGGGACGCTACACCCAAAGAGCACGCACACTAAATCTCCCTTCATGGCCCTCTCCGTAACCATGCCAATGCGTCCGTTGCAGCTGATCATCAGACGGAGCGACAATCTTACCACTGTATCGAAGAACCGGCCGAAAAATGTGTCGTAGTAGTACTCGTCTTCATTTGTAGCAGCCCCCGAGGAGTCGACATCCGTCTGGAGGCTGTCATGCAGGATGCTCTCGAAGCTACGGCCGTGAATGCGAAGGGACCTGGTCCACTGAAACCATTCCTGAAATTCCCTGGGAGCGGAGGAGCTCGATTTTGTTATAATGCGGACAAGTAAGGAAATGAAGTCTCGAAAAAAGTCTGCGGTGGGCATGGCGTATCGCAAATACCGATCCTTCCGGTCCAATACGAAACTTCGACACACGCTTGTGAGAATGTCCATGATCGAGCATGTAGAACCAGAGCAGCTCAAGGATTGCGTAGAGCTCCATCCGGAACTTTGGACCATTTCAAAGTTTTTGGAACCGGTCAAACCATCCACCGTATCAATAAATCCTCGAGCGTATAGTGTCGAGCATTCGAATTCAAATACAGCGTCTGTGTTGTTTGATGCTGAATAATAAACCGACGGATCGACTTCTAGGGCTGCTGGGGAACGAAGATTGCCAATGTGAGCCTTGGAACTTTGGCTGACCATTGAGGGAATCACTTAAGGGTTTCGCTTCTGCCAGTGCGGCACCCAGGAAGGCAAGGATCCCGATGGGGCGCTGTATATTGATGCGAGACATCTGACATCTAGAGATTTGTGCCGCATAATGAAGGATTGTGTGAAATGTAAGTATCCTTCTTGGGTGGTTAGGAAGTAATTGGCGTGCAGGAGAGACTGATCGGTCGAAAGCGCCATGAGGCCGTAGAGTCGATCTCGATCATCACTGGCGTCCATGCAACTGAAGTAGGTGGCCAACGCGGGGAGTGGCAAGGCTGCGTCAACTCCCGGGGTTTTTGTAGCCTTGTACAAACCACGTGCTCTTCGTCAGTTGTTCCCGTGGACGAAGGCGAGAGTATCTTTGATGCCAACTAAAGGGCATTTGTCGGCGATGGATATGCTGCGACAAATGGCGACCCTGCTGGCGTTGCGCGCCGCACCAGAACGAAACGTTGGGGGGTAGCACAAATTCCTGAACGGTCCAGACCCTAGACCACCATTTTCGTGAGAGCAGGTTTGCAAGAGCAGTCCATCGTGTCCGATAGTGATATTGCTGCAACATGGCGCGAACCTCTGCGACACTGAGCTTGCGTCGGGTAGTCTTGTCGAGGAACCTGATGAAGTCCATAGCAAGGTAGCTGTCGCTCGACGGCTCTCCCAGCCAAACGATGACTTGTTCAGCCTGACGATAGATGAGATGCATGAGCTGCACTTGATGACGCCTCTCTTCGAAATTGGCCTGGTTGATGCAGATTGAGTCAATCCACCACCATCTCTTCATCATCCGATTTGCACCGCAAGGCATTACGGGCGACTCCATGAGCAAACCTCACGATACTAGGTCTCGCCCTGAAAAGAGCGTCCCGAAAAGAAGCCTCCCCAAAAGTGTGGCCGTGTCTGGACGACATGTTCTCCCGCCCGAGCAGGCAGCCAGGCGACACCCATCATGCTTGACCTATGATTGCTTCAACTCCCAGACAGTGCCGTCCAAAACAACATCACATTGGTTCGTACGCTGGGCCACATGCAGGTCTCAGCCACACATGAAGGGCAGTCGTGGCAGTACATAACTACCAGCTGGTTAATTAATTAAGCAGGGCTAACACCTATAAAGAGGTTTCAGAGAGAACCCGTTCGTTACTAACCAGCGGGTACTTAGAATGCCTCCCCTATCGTCTCCTCCGTATCGTTTCCATCGGGGAACTAACAACTGTACCTAGCCACGCGTTAATCTGCCTAGTATAAGCGCCTGATTCTTGCCTTAAGCTGCCGCATTTGTGCGACCTATCGACGTCTTCATTATAAATAATAGGCTATCTCAGAGCCACCCTTAGGCGTAACTCAACTACGACAATTTCCACACGTTCTAGATTCCGACTATCTCTATAAGGCCTTTTTTTAAAAGAGAAAAACAACACAGAATGGAGTAAGATGATCTGCTCTCGAATATTGCCTATCCGGCATTTATTTCCAGAGGTTTCAACCATCATAGGGAGTATCCCGCGCTTCTAGAGGGATATAGTTGGGAAACATAAAAGCAACTTTATTGCCCCCTTAAATTGCCGAATGAGTTACTCCACGGGCAATCGAAGCTGAAGCATAATTTTGGTCATGTATTCTGTCATCGTGGACTCTACGAGCGTGCCTCAGGAATCCCTGATAATTCGGCCGCCGCGATCGCCAATGGAACGAGCCAGGGGCTATTTCTGTATGAGGTGGATGCATTCGTCTGGGAGAAGCTAGACGGGGCGTTCGTCGCCCATGACAAAAATCCAAGGCGCGTCGCTGCATTGACTGAACCCTGGGACTGCTACTCTCTGGATGATATTCTCAACGCGGCCCTAGTGACAAGAAGAGTCGAGACAGAGATGGAAGCACCGGATTTTGCCAGCTCATACCTAAAAACCGACGGGAAGATTCCTGGTCTGCTCGACATCTTGTGGAGCGAAAGAATAAAACCCGTCGGGCTCACTCTTCAGATCGACTTGCGGGACGAGGAGTTTGCTAAGGCAATCCCTTACTGCTCTTTCCATCTTTCCAAGCCGTTTTTCAAGCGCGGAAGCTGTCTAGGCGCAGAAGATACATTGGCCTGCAAGTTATTCCGATCAACTATGCTGAAGGGCTACAACATGCACTTCAAGTCCTTCCGTGCTCTTCACGAGGCGATCACAAGGAGCTCAATTGAGGTGTACGGGAAGGACTATTTTCAGATTAACCAGCTACATCTCCTTCCGCCCTTGATAATGGTGTTCTATGCTGAGCCATTGATCAAACTCGCTGAGGAAACGACACCTCTTGACCCCCAGTCAGACAGGAGGAGCTACGAGCACATTCGCCATACCTTCATGAACCAGGTTCTGTCATTTGTGGGAGTGGGGGCAAAAGCATATAACTTCATTCTCGATTCATTCTCGAGATTGTCTACAGCGGCCTTGGCTTGGGCTACGATGTGCACACTGGAAAGGCAACCAATCCTCTTAATGGAAAGCCACTGACGAGCCCGGCCGTCATCTTCGAGAGTCGCGTCGACCGGGCCATGATTGATGTCAGCTTGGAATTGTGAGAGACATACCCACGGCTGCTGTTCTCATCCCGCACGCGATTGCCCGACGAGACTACGCCGAAGGGGAAATTGAAGGCGAATTTTACTACGTCGAGGTTGGTGCTATTGAAAGACGGTGAGGAGGGGCTTTCAACCAAGCTACGAGCCATACACGGAGGGTTATATCCACAGTCCAACCTTGTCGTTGCTGATGACCCGGCTGCAGAAATCGCTGCTCGCACGTGGATCGATCAGAAGTCGGGTCTGGATCGAAGTCAATTGCTACGAAGGCCTTATAATGAGTGGCTAGCAGGGGCAACAGAGGATGTTGTCGCCGCCATTACGAAGCTCAATGACCAGGACTTTCTGCCGAGTAAGGTTGGGGATCCTGTAGCAGCAGGCACTCCGTTGGGCGTTCCTGATAGCCCAATCGATCCGGGCACGAAAGTTGATTTGTGGCGGGAGAAACTCTCATCTCCGGGCAACGAGCCGGCTTCTACTGGTGCAAATCGATATAGTGGCCACAAGCAGAGTGTATACGAGCAAGAAGGGGGGGCTGCATACAGCCATGAGCACACCATACTAGGCAATCACCTCCACCATGTCGCCGACGACTCAGACTCGGCAGATGACCTCTACGAAAAGGCTCAGTCTGACAGCGAAGCAGGCTCCGTGACTTTAAGTGTACCTGGCGTACCGAAAACGTCCAAATTTCCCAGCATCGCCGCAACGAAACGCGCGGCCACTTCCGCATCCGTCTACGACGGAGTCCGGGTGGACAATGCGGAGGAACTCAGGGACCTTCTTTCTAAAGGTGCCGACGGCAACTCTTGGAAGGGACCATTTCGAACGGCGCTAGCGGCAGCATGTATCATGGGTGATGATGTGTGTATCAAGGCGCTGCTGAACGCAGAGGCCGACGTTAACAGTGGAGGACTCTTTGGCTCTCTGTTAGAGCTCGCATCTATGTATGGTTATATCGGTATAGTCGAGAGGTTACTCGCGGTATTGAAAAAGAAGAACGGGTCTAGCGACGCCCCAGAACCTCTCTCCATGGGTTCTGCACTCTATGAAGCGTCTGAAAAGGGGCACGATGCGGTGGTTCGGTCGCTACTGCGCGAAGGGGCCGATATCAACGCTTCGACAGGGCACTGGGGTACAGCGCTGGCAGCAGCATGTGCAAAGGGCCACATTGCCTGTGACCAGTTGCTACTGGATGCAAAGGCCGACGTTAACAGGGGAGGACTCTTTGGCTCCCCGTTGGAACTCGCATCTAGGTACCAGCATATCAACATCGTCGAGAAGCTACGCGCAGTCTTGGAAGAGAACGATAGATCCAGCGACAATGCAGAGTTCAGTCACAGTCCAGAACCACTCCCCGCCAGTTCTACACCTCACGAAGCAGCCGAAAAGGGGCATGATGCAGTGGCTATATCTCCAAGTCAAGGCACAGCGGAACCGAAATGGCGCAGGGCAACTAGAGAGGCTCTCCGGGCAAAGGTTCAGCAAAAGAGGGAAGAGTTACAACTAGCCAATATGCTCTCACCCAGGCCGCAACCCCAGCTTCCCAGCTGTGGCTGTTTGCTGTGCTTCCTTGACCAAGAAATCGAAACCGCCGTGTGGCACAACGGATTGCCTGGAGTCGTCATTGATCCAGTTTCCCACAGAGTAACAAACACAAGAAAGCATGCTGCCAACTCCTCAAAGGCTCATGAGCCAGTTTTACGACGCGAGACGGGAAAGGATGTAGTCAATGAGGGGCGACGAGCTCGACGGATTCGGAAACTCCATATGACCCTGGCCAACTCTGGCGATCCGTCTATAGCTCGCCTGGGTTTTTTCCTGCCAGGAGTTGCAAAGCGATAGTTGGTGGCAGGCCTTTAGCTGTATGGTTGCTGGGATAGGGCCAATTCACTCGTCAGGGAGTCAAAGATTAACAGGCGAGGTGGTGTTATGGTGAGAATGCAATGGGTAGGGGGGTTTCAGAACGTGATAGCCAAGCGATACCTTCCGTACTTGTCGGCGCGGGAAGGCTACTTCAGACCACTCTTGGTGACCCAGAGATTTCTATACATCCTGGGATACTACAGTTGGATTTATCGAACTCACAGCTACGATCGATGAAAGGCCCGTTGTGGTTTTAATAATATCTAATCTATCTCTTAAGTTAGTAGAAACCTACGCTCTATTTACTGCCTTACTTAGCGCTATAATAATAAGAGTATATAAGGGGTATATTTTATTCTCTTAATAAAGGGCTTCTTAATAAAATACTATAGAAATTATTTTTAATTTAATAATACATATTTAATTAATTCTTAATATATTATAAGTAGCTTATACTTATAATATTAAAAGCTTTATTAAGGAAATATATAACTAGTTAATTAGCCTTAATAACCCTATATATAGCCCTAATTTCCCCCCTAAGAAGGCTTATAGCTTTAACTTTTAATCTTTTAATATAAAAGAGTATTACTATATAGGTTACTAATTATTACTTTATAGATTAATAAAATATATACTTATTAGCATATATAAGCTAAGGCCTAGGCGAGCTAACCTAGTAAGCTAGGTTAGCTATAAAATTATAATATAGCTATAAAATTATAATATAAGTATAAAATTATAATATAAGTATAAAATTATAATATAGGTATAAAATTATAATATAGGGCCCACTTACTAAAATAGGTATAAAAACAGCGAAAACAGCTAATACTAAGGGTTTTTAGCCTTATATAAATAGCTAATTATATAATATATTTTAATATATTAAAATGCTATTATATAGTATTTTATAAAAGGTTTATAGAAATTAAGTTTTAATTCTTATAGGCTTTTTCTAAAATTATTTATAATTATTTAAACTTAAAGGAAAAGAATTAATATTTATTAAAAAGAAAAAGTTAAGAAATTATTTATTAAATAATTATAATAGCAATAGTTATAAAAAAAGAGCCATAAAACAGCTTATAGAATTTAATTTATATAAAGCTTTTTTTATAATAATTAAGCTTATTTTAATATAATTATAAATTATTATTTATAGATTTTAAAAGTTATATAATTATTTATTTATAATTAAATATATAGCTTATATAAAATAAAATAAAAAGTTTATTAAATAATAAGAGGTTTATATATATAAAATAAAATATTATATAAGATAAGAATACTATTAATAAGTAATAAATTATATAAAAAAGAAAGATATTAAGTTTTAAGTTGTTATTTTTTTAATATTAGCTTATATAATAAAGATCTTAAAAAGGAAATTAATATTTATTTATATATAGATATAGAAAGATTATATATATACCTTTATTAATATTATATATTAATAAAATAATACTTTAGAAATTTATTTAATATTATTCTTTAAAAGATTTAACTTTATATATTATTTAAAAAATAACTAAAATAGCTATAAGTATAAAAAAAAAATTTAAATACTATATATATATAAAGACTTATAAGTATTTTTCTTATATTTTTATTCAATTTACTTTTTATAGAAAGACTTTATTTTACCTTTTTATTAAAAAGTAATATATTTTTATATATAAATTTTAATAAGCGGGTCCTATATTATAATTTTATAGCTATATTATAATTTTATAGCTATATTATAATTTTATAGCTATATTATAATTTTATAGCTAACCTAGCTTACTAGGTTAGCTCGCCTAGGCCTTAGCTTATATAAGTAAATAAGTAATAAAAATTACTTTAATTAAGATTTTTACTTAAATTAAAAAAGAAAAATAAATATAAAATAAGTATTAGCTAATTAAATATTTAATAAATATTATTTTATTTTTAAAATAGTTTATATAGCCTACTTAGTAAACTAATTAAATTCTTAAAAAGATAAGCTTTAAATACCCCCCTCCCTGACTAATACTATAAAACTAGTTATAATAAAATATACTTTACTATAAGATTAGCTATAACTTTATATACTTTGCTATTAATTTTTAACTTAATATATTAAGGCTTATATATATAAAATAAATTATTTTTAAAATATATATAGTTTAATTATATAATTAAAAAT